>NC_137283.1:2812500-5625000 GCF_054371585.1 Giraffa tippelskirchi
AGGCTCCAGATGGGGATTGAAGGAGATGAAGAATGTTGGATGTTAAAATTTGGCAAGAAATACAGATTTTAGACTAATATGATTGCCAAATTAAAGGATGTTGTATGTTAACTGGAGACAGAATAAACACTGACAACCAGCACGTGCTACAAAGCTGATAAAGTTTAGCAAGTCTTCAGAGCTGACAAGATTTAACACAGATGTGATGAAAGGGGCGCTGGTGAGATTTGACTCTGATACATGGTTAAGAAATACAGGAGAGGAGCTGATAATTCAGCAAGGGGGAACAGAAGGCTTTTGAGGAGTAACAGCCAGAATGGCTAAATGAAGAAATACGGGAGATTGGTTCACAGTAGAGGAGTAGAAGGACATGTGCTCATCCTCTCCTGCAGGAGCACCAAAATCGCAACTAGCTGCTGACCAACCATTGGCAGGCGGATGCTGGAGCCCACCAAAAAGAGAAACCCCGTGTCCAAAGGAAAAGGAGAAGCTGCAGCAGGACAGTACGAGGGGCGAAATCATGATAAAGTCAAACCCCGTACCCACTGGGATTTCCTGGTGGCTCAGGTGGTAAGGTATCTGCCTGTAATGTGGGAAACCTGGGTTTGATCTCTGGATCAGGAAGATCCCCTGGAGAAGGGAACAGTTACCCACTCCAGTATTCTTTCCTGGAGAATCCCATGTACAGAGGAGCCTGGCAGGCTACGGTCCATGGGGTTGCTAAGAGTTGGACACGACTGAGCAACTAACACTTTCACTTTCATACCCACTGATGGGCAACCCACAAACTGGAGAACAATAATACTAAAGAAGTTCTCCCCCTGTTGTTAAGGTTCTGAGCCCCACATCAGACTTCACAGCCTTGGGATCCAACAAAGACATTAGGAATCCCCAGGGAATGTGACTTTGAAGACTAGTCGCATTTGATTACGGGACTTCCACAGAACTGGGGAAAACAGAGACTCTGCTTTTAGCACAAATAAAATCTTGTGCACACCAAGACCCAGGAGAAAGGAGCACTGACCCCACAATAAACTGAACCAGACATACCTGCTAGTGTTGGAGGGTCTCCTGTGGAGGTGTGGGTCGGCAGTGGCTTGCCGCAGGGATGAAGTCACTGGCAGCAGCAGTCTGGGGGTGCCCCTTAGCATAAGCTGTCTTGGAGGTTGCCATTAGTCCTATCCATAGAACCTGCAGACTCCAGGGCTGTGTTGCCTCAGGCCAGACAACTAACAGGGAGGGAGGGCAGCCCCATCCATCAGGTTATGACCAAATGAAACCTTTACTGAGCAAGGCCCTGCCCACTAGAGCAAGACCTAGGTATTCAACCAGAGGTCCCTCCCACCAGAAAACTTACATAGGCCTCTTTGCCTCATCCATCAGAGGGCAGACAGAAGAAGCAAGAAGAACCATGACTCCACAGCTGCTAGAATGAAAACCACATCACAGAAAGTTATTCAAAATGAACAGCCAGATGGTTATATTCCAGATGAAGGGACGAGATAAACCCCAGAGAAACAACTAAATGAAGTGAAGATAGATGACTTTCCAGAAAAAGAATTCAAAATAATGATAGTGAAGATGATCCAGGATCTCAGAAGAAGAATGGAGAAGATGCAGGAAATGTTTACTGAAGACCTAGAAGAAAGGGAGAACACACAGAGATGAGCAACTCATTAGAAGGAATCAGTAGCAGAATAACTGAGGTGGAAGAATGGATGAGCGCCTGGAAAATAGGATGGAAGAAATCACTGCCACAAAACAATATTGAGAAAAGAATGAAAAAAAAAAAAAGAAGACAGCCTAAGAGTCCTCTGGGACAACATTAAATGTACTAACATTCACATTATATGGGTCCCAGAACGAGAAGAGAAGAGAAAGGACCTGAGAAAGTATTTGAAGAGATAGTAGCTGAAAACTTCCCTAACATGGGAAAGGAAATAGTTAACCAAGTCCAGGGAGCACAGAGAGCCCCAGGCAGGATAAACTCAAGGAGGACCACACCAACACACAGAGGAATCCAGCTGACAAAGATAAAATATTAAAAGGGAACTCCTACCAGGTTATCAGCTGATTTCTCAACAGACACTCTACAAGCCAGAATGGAATGGCACGGTATATTCAAAGTGATGAAAGGGAAGAACCTACAACCAGGAATACTCTACCCAGCAAAGACTCTCATTCAGATTTGACAGAGAAATCAAAAGCTTTCCAGACGAGCAAAAGTTAAGAGAATTCAGCACCACCAAACCAGCTTTACAACTAATACTAAAGGAACTTCTCTAGGCAGGAAACACAGAGAAGGGAAAGATCTACAGAAAATAAACCCAAAATGATTTAAGAACATGGTAATAGAATCATACATATTGATATTTGTCTTAAATGTAAAAGGACTAAATCCATCAGCCAAGAAACATAGACTGGCTAAGTGGATGAACACGTGCATGTTTGTTACCACATCACTTCTACTTACCATGTCATTCTACCCCTCAGTTCAGTTCAGTTCAGTTCAGTCACTCGGTCGTGTCCAACTCTCTGCGACCCCATGAATTGCAGCACGCCAGGCCTCCCTGTCCATCACCAACTCCCGGAGTCTACCCAAACCCATGTCCATCGAGTCGGTGATGCCATCCAACCATCTCATCCTCTGTCGTCCCCTTCTCCTCCCGCCCCCAATCCTACCCAGCATTAGGGTCTTTTCCAATGAGTCAACTCTTCGCATGAGGTGGCCAAAGTATTGGAGTTTCAGCTTCAACATCAGTCCTTCCAATGAACACCCAGGATTGATCTCCTTTAGGATGGATTGATTGGATCTCCTGGCAGTCCAAGGGACTCTCAAGAGTCTTCTCCAACACCGCAATTCAAAAGCATCAGTTCTGCGGCGCTCAGCTTTCTTCACCGTCCAACTGTCACATCCATACATGACCACTGGAAAAACCATAGCCTTGACTAGACGGACTTTTGTTGGCAAAGTAATGTCTCTGCTTTTAAATACACTGTCTAGGTTGGCCATAACCTTCCTTCCAAGGAGTAAGCGTCTTTTAATTTCATGGCTGCAATCACCATCAGCAGTGATCTTGGAGCCCAAAAAAATAAAGTCTGACGCTGTTTCCACTGTTTCCCCATCTCAAATTATATGTAATTATTTTATATTGTTAGATTAATCCTGTTCCCATTATGGCTTGCAATTGTAATTATCTTTTATTTTTTGTCTGGCTATTGATTGTGAAAATTGATAAACATCTTTTACTATTGTGATTATGTAATTATTATTCATTTGATACCATGTATCATGATTGGTCAACAGGAAATAATAGAATATCATGAAAACTACCATTTAATAGAAAAACTTATAATCACTTCTTAAAATCCAGATGCACGTTAGAATTATTGTGGAACTTTTTGAAAAATAAAAATGCCCAGATATTGTTTTTTCTCCAAAGCTTCAGATATGATTCTTAAGAGCAGCCATGTTTAAAAACAACTGGACTATATGATGATCTTTTACCTTTATCTAGTTTGTTTCACTTTTTCTATTCATAGTCAGTGCTCTCATTTCATTTAGTTTATGTTTTCCAATTTCACCGTCTCTTTTTTTATTGTTGTTCTTTCTCAAGCCTTTATCAAGTGTAGTAGAAAAGCTTTTATATACATATATGTGTATATATATGTATAGTATGTATAATATACACATTTTAGAAAATGTATGAATTTTTGCCTAGATAAAAATTTGAGACATTTTGATTCCACTTGTTTGACTGAGTATGAATAGAATGCTAGATTTCTAATTTATATTCACTTGAAACTTTGACATAGGTCCATTTATTCTGGCAATTAATATTACTGCTAAAAATCTAGAAACCTTATAAGCTTAGTGATTTTTAAAAAATTTTGATGAGCCTTGAAACTTCTAATCCAATTCTGAGAATATAAAGAAATACTGTGTTGTAAAAAAAAATTAAGAAATTAATATGTGATACAGTATGATTAACTAAAGTACAGATATTTTTCAAATATCACAAAATTTTATGCTAGTGTCCATTATTTGTTTCCATACATTGTATTTAGTTGCTTTAGTTTCATGCACCAAATTCTGATAACTTCTCTTTTCATTTTTATTCTGTTGTTAATATTTTTCTAATTTTCCTTGTTATGACTTAGATACATCCATCATTTAAAAGTGAGCATTTAATTTCCAAATACATGCGGTTTTTAAAATATATTTGGTATTAATTTTTCATTTAAATGCTTTCTTCTCTCCAGTCACCCTCTCTGTTTTTCTAGTCTTCTAACTTGATTGAGGCTTTCAGTGGCTAAGGCAAAGATCTCTCTTGGTAAATGTCACATAGCATTTGAAAATATGTGGGTTATTTTCAGATATCCTTTTCAGATATTGATTTTTAATATAATTCTACAGTAATAAGAATTGACTCTGTGTGATTTCAATGCCTTTAGACTAAGAAGTTTTTGCATCTTGTTTTATGTCCCTGGGTATGTTCCAAAACTAACACCCAAAAAAAACAATGTCCTTTTCATTATAGGGGACTGGAATGCAAAACTAGGAAATCAAGAGATACCTGAAGTAACAGGCAAATATGGCCTTGAAGTATAGAATGAAGCAGGGAAAAGGCTAACAAGAATTTTGCCAAGAAAATGCACTGGTCATAGCAAACACCCTCTTCCAACAACGCAAGAGAAGACTCTAAACATGGACATTGACCAGATGGTCAATACTGAAATCAGATTGATTATATTCTTTGCAGCCAAAGATGCAGAAGCCCTATACAGTCAGGAAAAATAAGACCGGGAGCTGATTGTGGCTCAGATCATTAATACCATATTGCCAAATTCAGAATTAAATTGAAAAAAGTAGGGAAAACCACTAGACCATTCAGGTATGACCTAAATCAAATCCCTTATAATTATACAATGGAAGTGACAAATAGATTCAAGGGATTAAATCTGAAGGACAGAGTGCCTGAAGAACTATGGACAGAGGTTCATGACATTGTACAAGAGGCAGTAATCAAGACCATCCCCAAGAAAAAGAAATGCAAAAAGACAAAATGGTTGTCTGAGGAGGCCTTACAAATAGCTGAGAAAAGAAGAGAAGCTAAAGGCAAAGGAGAAAAGGAAAGATATACCCATTTGAATGCAGAGTTCCAAAGACCAAAGACAGATAAGAAAGCCTTCCTCAGTGATAAATGCAAAGAGATGGAGGAAAACAATAGAATGGGAAAGACTAGAGATCTCTTCAAGAAAATTAGAGATACCGAGGGAACGTTTCATGCAAAGATGGACACAATAAAGGACAAAAACGGTATGGACCTAACAGAAGCAGAAGATATTAAGAAGAAGTGGCAAGAATACACAGAAGAACTGTACAAAAAAGATCTTCATGACCCAGACAACCACGATGGTGTGATCACTCACCTAGAGCCAGACATCCTGGAATGTGAAGTCAAATGGGTCTAAGGAAGAATCACTACAAACAAAGCTAGTGGAGGTGATGGAATTCCAGTTGAGCTATTTCAAATCCTAAAAGATGATGCCATGAAAGTGCTGCACTCAATATGTCAGCAAATTTGGAAAACTGAGCAGTGGCCACAGGCCTGGATAAGGTCAGTTTTCATTCCACTCCCAAAGAAAGGCAATGCCAAAGAATGCTCAGACTACCACACAATTGCACTCATCTCACACGCTAGCAAAGAAATGCTCAACATCCTCCAAGCCAGGCTTCAACAGTACATGAACCGTGAACTTCAGATGTTCAAGCTGATTTAGAAAAGGCAGAGGAACCAGACATCAAATTGCCAACACCCGTTGCATCATCAAAAAAGCAAGAGAGTTCCAAAAAAACATCTACTTCTGCTTTATTGACTATGCCAAAGCCTTTGACTGTGTGGATCACAACAAACTGTGGAAAATTCTGAAAGAGATGGGAATACCAGACCACCTTACCTGCCTCCTGAGAAATCTGTATGCAGGTCAAGAAGCAACAGTTAGAACCGAACAGGGAACAGCAGACTGGTTCCAAATCGGGAAAGGAGTACATCAAGGCTGTATATTGTCACCCTGCTTATTTAACTTATATGCAAAGTACATCATGAGAAATGCTGGGCTCGATGAAGCACAAGCTGGTTTCAAAAATTGCTGGGAAAAATATCAATAACCTCAGATATGAAGATGACATCACCCTTATGGCAGAAAGCAAAGAAAAACTAAAGAGCCTCTTGATGAAAGAGAAAGAGGAGAGTGAAAAAGTTGGCTTAAAGCTCAACATTCAGAAAACCAAGATCATGGCATCTGATCCCATCACTTCATGGCAAATAGATGGGGAAACAATGGAAACAGTGACAGACTTTATTTTTTGGGACTCCAGAATCACTGCAGATGGTGACTGCAGCCATGAAATTAAAAGATGCTCACTCCTTAGAAGAAAAGCTATGACCAACCTAGATAGCATATTATAAAGCAGAGACATTACTTTGCCTACAAAGGTCCGTCTAGTCAAAGCTATGGTTTTTCCTGTAGTCATGTGTGGAGGTGAAAGTTAGACTATAAAGTTGGGGTATAAAGAAAGCACTGAAGAATTGATGCTTTTGAACTCTGTTGTTGGAGAAGACTCTAGAGAGTCCCTTGGACTGCAAGGAGATCCAACCAGTCCATCCTAAAGGAAATCAGTCCTGAAGATTCATTGGAAGGACTGATGCTGAAGCTCCAATACTTGGGCCACCTGATGCGAAGAACTGACTCATTTGAAAAGATCCTGATGCTGGGAAAGATTGAAAGCAGGAGGAGAAGGGGACGACAGAGGGTGAGGTGGTTGGATGGCATCACCGACTTGATGGGCATGAGTCTGAGTAAGCTCTGGGAGTTGGTGATGGACAGCGAAGCCTGCCAATGCTGCAGTCTGTGGGGTCACAAAGGGTCGGACATGACTGAGTAACTGAACTGAACTGATGTTCCAGTGTCTCCTGGTTTATAGTCTGTGGGAACTTGAATTAGAATTTGTATCCTACTGTTGTGTGAAAATTATATAAATCTTAATTATCTTGAATTGGTTTATAGTGCTTCTTAAGGTCTACTATATCCTTCTATTTTTCGGTCTATTCTGTTAATTTTTGAAAGGTTTATATTGAAACTCCAACTAAAAAATCTTAATTTATCGGCTTAAAAAATAATTATATGTTGAAACTCGATGTAACTTTGTTCTGTATTTTCCAAATCGCCTGTAAATGAGTTGTCATACTTTCATAGTTTGAAAAATGAAGAAGAAGAAAAAAATATGAAAACTGAACAAATTTTTAGAGATCATCCAGTCCTCCTTCTTTCCCTTATAGTTGGAAACACTGAGCCCTCTTGAGATTATAAATGTAGGAAGTTGCATGGTGATAGAAACTGCATTGTTTGACTCCTAAGTTCTGATGTTTTCTTTACTGTCTCTTTAATATTATGAAATTTTAATTTATAATATTAAAATTATCTTTTCTCACTTTAAATTCTCTTTGGAAGTAAGAAGATTCAGTATTGTAGTCATACAGTCATTGTTTACAAGTGAGATATCAGAATTCCCTGGTAGTACAATGGATAAGGATCACCCTCTCAATTCAGAGGACATGGGTTTGGTCTCTGGTCTGGGAAGATTCCTCATGATGCAAAGCAACTAAGCTCATGCACCACAACTACAGAAGCCCTCACACCCTAGAACCTGTGTGCCACGCTAATGAGCCCACAAGCTGCCACTCCTGAAGCCCAGGTGCCTAGAGCTTGTGCTCAGCGACAAGAAGAGGCACCACAGCCAGGAGTAGCCCCGCTCACCGCAGCTAGAGAAAGCCCCCATAAAGCAACGAGACCCATTGCAGCCGTTGATTAATTAACAAAGAAGGAGATATCATCTAGAAATGGAAGTGACGAAAATTGAAACTATAATGTTGAAATTCCCCAAGTGTCAGATAGTGGTACAGAAACTGTTAGTTTTCTCAAACTCAGAAGAGTTGCGTCATCTGGGTTAGTCTGTATTTCAGATGTATGTACTTAACAACAGTGTTGGAGAGCAAAATAATAATGACAACTTTTTTTGTTTGGAGGAACAATCATTATTTTTCTCAGTCACATACAAACAATAAAAGCAATTTCTATTATAAGTAGCCATTTGTCTTCATTCCTATTCTGTATGTATTTATTCACACTGTCTCATTAAATTCTGAGATTATTCAGAACTCCTTGGATATGTTGTAATTTTACCATCTGGGATACATCAGTCATAAAATACATATACATTGTAATAAAAACTGATGCTTCATAAGAATTCATATTGGCTATACTCCATATCTAAAACCTTTGTTCTGTTGAACAATGGAACTGTGTAATATTTCAATTCAAAAAGAATTGATCTTGTTTTCTAATTTTTTTCAGACTCTGCTATAACACTAAAGTAACATTCATGGAATGCAGAAATCTTTGGAGAATTTATGTAAAATCCATGTTATTTTTCTTTAGCTCATGAATTTCACTTTAATGCTACAAATCTCTATAATAATTGTACTATATTAAGTTATTTAGAACAGTTTAGTGGGCTTCTACAGACCTTGGTGGTCTCCTTATTAAATTCCATATAACTAGTAATACGTTGTGATGTATTGTGATAGATAAAAAATTGCTCACTAGCCCCTTTCTCATCTGTTAATATATTTAACTTGTTCCCGATGCTCCACAGATACAGAGAAGAAATAGAGCAAAATTAGGGAAGTGATATGAATGATTCCTGCATGCAAAATGCTATTCGGGCATTGGGGGATCAACAGAGAACAATGTTTCTAATATCAAATCATTTTTTACTGAAGATTCAAAATAATATCCCTGTCCTCAGAGAGGATACAGTCAAGTGGTGGGAATTAGGTAGTAAACATCATTTTAATATGTCACACAATATTGTAAATACCAGAAGTTGAGAGGATGTGAACATCAAGCAGGGAGAAATTGCAACTGGTTGAGGACATCCAAGAAGACTTCTTGAAAGACATGGTATTTGAGGTGGGTCTTGAAAGTTGGCAATTTACAGGTTATGCTAGAGCAAGGAGGATACATGAGCAAAGAAAAAGAGAATACATTGGATATTTTGGGGGAATAACAAATAGTGTAAATTGATGTTGTTTGGAAGATGAATAAAGTGATGCTAGCTAGCTACCATTTAATGAACACCTGCATGCTGTGCTTCTTGCCACATACCCTGCATGCATTATTTTATAGAACCTTCGGAATACTTTATGAGGTGGTGCTAGTGTTATTCCCACTTTCCAGATGGAAAGATATGAAATGACTTGCTGAAGGTCATACAGCTATTAAATTGATGTTTTTAGATCTTAGTCTAAGTCTGACTGGTAATAAAATTCATAATCTTAACTATTTCACTATAGAGTTACATTGTGGAAAATTGAAAGTGGGGACATTATTTCCAACTATGTTAGCAGTGGCAAACTATATATATTTTTAGCAAAAGTACCTTATTGTGAGTTTCCAAGATTAATCTGTTACTGGTGAGTTGAAAGAATTAATATGGGGAGAGAGAGAGTAGACAGATTGGTTAGTAGGCTGTTTAGAGCAGTCTGAATGAACTGGTGAGGAACTGAGCTGTGTTTGCAGCAGTAAGATTAGAAAGGGGGAAACACACAGACACCCTTTTAATTTTGTAACTCGTAACAAAGTGACAGCTATTTCAATGGAGGGGATAAGGAAGTAGGCATTTTCAAAGTTGACCCTTGCCGACATTTGAATCTAGGTAACGGATGGATGATTGGATGGCATCAGCAATGCAATGGACATGAGTTTGAGTCGACTCCGGGAGTTGGTGATGGACACAGGGAAACCTGGCGTGCTGCAGTCCATGGGGTTGCGAAGAGTTGGACATGACTGAGTGACTGAACTGAACTGAACAGTAATGTGAAAGAGAAACTGTTTTGAAGGAAAAGAAAACTCCATTTGGCCCAGTTCAGTGTGCTTGAGTAAATCCAGGTGTCAAAATTACGTAGCATGGTGTGCTGGTGAGACTTGAGATAGAATTCAGGGATTGAAGTGAGTTGGTAGCGATTTGCATGGGAGAGAGCGTGGAAGCTACTTGAGTGAAATCTCCAAGGAAGAAAATGTAAGTGAAGTTTGAAGACAGAGCCTTAGAAAGGCTTATTCGGGCCGAAGGGAGAGAAAGGGCAACTGGTCAAGGAATCAGTAGTGGTTAGAGGTTTAAGAGTAAGCCTTTGGATTAGGTGATTATAAAACCTTTGGTTTCCTTTAAAAGAAACTTGGCAAAAATCAGGTGGTCAAGCATTTAAGAGTTGAATAGAGGTCTAGGACTTATGGTACCTAGTTTATACTCTCACTTTTTGTTATGTGACTCTAGAATTTTCCCTAGAGGAATAGACCCAAATTTCATATTGTGTATCTAGCTGACACAGAAGCATTTTAAAATCAAGACCCCAAAGACTATTATTTCTGTTTGCCAAACCTCAAGCTTGCCCCATATTTGTGTACCCCTACTTGGTTGTTAACTCCACTTTTCATCCATTTACCCAAAATGGATGTCTAAGATTTATGTGCCGCTGTCTTCCTTTACCACTAAGAACCTTCCCCTTGGTTTCAAAACATTTTCAATAATGTTTGACTGATTATTGCTATAGACTGAATGTTTGCGTCCCCCCCAAAACATGATGATATTAGGAAGTGTTAGGATCGTATTAGGGAGGTGATAATGTAGTGAGGGCAGAACTCTCATGAATGGAATTAATTCACTTATAAAAAGAGAACCTCAAAAGTACCTTGCCCGTTCCTCCAAATGAGGTTACTACAGAAAGCAGCCATTTATGAACCATTAGTGGGTGTTTTCTAGATAACAGATATATCACTGCCTTGATCTTGGATTCCTCAGCCTCCAGATCTGTGAGAGATAAATTTCTGCTGTCTTGTCAGTCGCCCGGGCTGGTATTTTTCTTATTGCAGTCCAGACAGACAAAGACAGAAACTGGTACTGAGGGGAGACTGCTGTAATAAATACCTAAACATGTGGCAGTGGCTTTGAAATTGGGTAAAAGGTAGAGGCTGGGAGAGTTTTGAGGTTCATTCTAGAAAAAGCCTGTGCTGTGCTAAGCTGCTTCAGTCATGTCTGACTCTTTGTGACCCTATGGACCATAACCCACCTGGCTCCTTTGTCCATGGAATTCTCTAGGCAAGAGTACTGGAGTGAGTTGCCGTGTCCTCCTCCAGAGAGGAAAAGACTACGTTGCTACAAATGAATGGATTGTCAAGGGCAGCTGTGATGCAAGCCCAGAAAGGAAAGGTGAGAACTGTAGAGAAAGCTTCAGTCTTCTTGGAGAATACCCAAATAATTTTGAACAGAATTTTGGTAGAAACGTGGACAGTAAAGGGGGCATCCTGATGAGCTCTCATATGGAGGTGAAGGACATGTTATCGAGCAATGGAGAAAAAATGGTCCTTGTGACACAGTGGCAAAAACCTGGCTGATTTGTGTTCACGTGTAGTGTTTCATGAAAGGTAGAATTTGTGAGTAATGAAAGTGAATATGTGGCTGAGGAAATATCTAAGCAAGGCTTTGAAGCTTAGCCTCTTTTGACTAAGTAAAATAGTAAGTTCCCTTATCTCCATTGCACTGTGGAGCGGTGGGCCAGGGCCACCATCGTGAACCTGACCGGTAAAGCCCAGTTGAGCCACAGGCACTTGACTCTAACCTGTGAGAGCTACCATGTGGGCTGCCTCCAAAGCCATATGGGGACAAGACCAGCTACATCCTGTAGGGCCCAACCCCTACCTGGCAAAACTATGTGGCTACCTACCCTAGCAGATCTGGAAGGGGTCCACAGCTCCAGTGTGCCTGGTGGGAGAGTATAGAGCCAAAGATTATTATCCAGAGTTAATGTTTAGACTTGCTTAGAACCTGTCATTCCTTTCTTTTTTATTTCTCCCTTTGGAAAGGGAATGTCTGTCCTATGCCTGTCCCACCATTGTATTTTGGAAGCAGAGAACACATTTGATTTCCCAGGTTCACAGATGGAGAGGAATTTGCCTCAAGATGAATCCTGCATTCAGTCTCACCCATGTCTGATTTAGGTGATATTTAGATGAGACTTTGGACTTCAGATTTTTGAGTTGATGTTGGAAGCAGTTAAAACTTCTGGGAATGGAATAAATGTATTTTTCATGTGAGAAGAACGTGAATTTGGGGGCCAGAGATGGAATGCTGTAGACTGAATATTTGTGTCACCTCAAATTCGTATTGAAACCTAATCCTCAACATGATGTTATTAGAAGGTAGATGCAGTGGGTGGTGATTAAATCATAAAGACAGAGTCTTTATGAATGGGGATTAGTATCCTTATAAAAGAGGTTCCAGAGTGATAGTACTCTTGTTATCCCTAGAGTAGTGGTTAATTAATTTGCAAATTAAAAAGTGGTAGAGTTGTCTGACTGAAAATTGAGTGTCTGTAACCCTTCATAACTATTGCATTAAGTAAATGAATGAGTGAACTAATACACAGCCCGCACATGACTGCATAATTTTGAATAGACATTCAATGTTTTCTACTTTCCAAAATGTAATTTTTAAATTTTCTTTTGAATTATCTAGCATAATATGTTAGCTAAGTTATGAAATAAAAAGTTTAAAACAGAAGTTGAGTAAGGCAAGTATACTTAGCACAGCTTTGCATTTGTCATTATCTCTTTAAACTGAAGTGTGGACTACTGTCCCTATGATTTTATAGGGCATCTCAAAGACTCTAGCACTCTCCTCACCACATTTTCTTTCTCCTCTTTGTTTGTACCTTCTGTGCAGATAGTAATCATGTTCTACCTTCTTTTATATTCCTTATTAGGTTCGTAAAAAAGCAATTGTGGTATTGGAACATGAATTTTAAATCATTAAAACTAGGCTCAAGCTTAGTTAATCAAAATAGGAACCATTACATTCAACACAGTTTTGCCAACAAGAAATAAATTTGTTTATTCTTATGGCATAAAAATCCATGCTTTAGGGTTCCATGAACTCTTGGAAAGCATTTTCTGCCTCCTGCTGGTTATGGAAGCATTTTCCCTGCAAAAAGTTGTCAAGATGCTCAAAGAAGTGGTAGTCACTTGGTGAGAGGTGAGGTGAATATGACAGATGAGGCAAAACTTTATAGCCCAATTTGTTCAACTTTTGAAGTGTTGGTTGTGCTATGTGTGGTTGGGTGTTGTCATGCAGAAGAACTGAGCCCATTCTATCCATCAATGCCAGCTGCAGGCATTGCAGTTTTTGGTGCATCTCACCAATTTTCTGAGCATACTTCTCGGATGTAATGGTTTTGCCTGGATTCAGAAAGCTGTAGTGGATCAAATCGGTAGATCGCCAAACAGTGACAGTGACCTTTTTTTGGTGAAGTTTGGCTTTGAAAAGTGCTTTGGAGCTTCTTCTTGGTCCAGCCACTGAGCTAGTCATCACTGATTTTCATGTAAAATCCACTTTTCATTAAATGTCACAATCCAATCAAGAAATGGTTCATTGTTGGTACCTAGAATAAAAGAAGATGACACTTCAAAATGATGATTTTTCCTTTTGATCAGCTCACAAGACACCCACTTATCAAGCTTTTTCACCTTTCCAATTTGCTTCTAATGCCGAATGACCATAGAATGGTTGATGTTGAGTTCTTTGACAACTTCTCATATAGTTGTAAGAGGATCAATTTTGATGATCCTTTCAGTTGGTCATTGTCAACTTCCAATGGCTGGCCACTGTTCTCTTTCATCTTCAAGGCTCTCATTTGCTCTGCAAAATTTCTTGAATCACCACTGCAGAGTATGTTTGTTAGCGGTTCCTAGGCCAAGTGTGTTGATGTTGCAAGTTGTCTCTGCAACATGTTGTTTATGACTCATTTTGAACTCAATAAGAAAATCACTCAAATTTGCTTTTTGTCTAACATCGTTTCCTTAGTCTAAAATAAAGAGCAAGTAATAAGTCATTAGCAAAACAAAGCAAGAAGTGAGCATTAAAATGATGTATAACATAACCACATGTAAGAATATATTCCAGTATCGAACAGCAAAATTCAGCAATGCAAAACTGCAAGTTACTTTTGCATCAGCCTAAATACTTTATTTGTATTATTAGTATTCTCTTCAATATGCTGTTTCTTTGTAGAAATATATTTTAATATTCATTTATTTATTTACTTTTGGCTGGGTCTTCATTGCTTCGCGTGGGCTTTCTATAGTTTCAGAAAGTGGGGGCTGCCGTGTGCAGGCTTCTCATTGCAGTGGCTTCTGTTGTTTCAGAGCATGGGCTGTAGGGCACAGGGGCTCCAGCAGTTGCTGCATGTGAACTAAGTTGTTGCAGCTTGCAAGCTCCAGAGCACAGGCTTAGTAGTTGTGGTACAAGGGCTTAGTTGCCTCGCAGCATGTGGGATCCTTCCAGACCAGGGATCGAGCTGGTGTTCCCTGCATTACAAGGTGATTCTCAACCACTGGACAACTAGGGAAGCCCTGTAGAAATATTTTAAAGTGACTGTACTTTGTGAGGAAAATTCTGGATAATATAATCTCTATATCTGTTTTAACTAGTTAAATATAACTGATGTGGCAATAACTTTGAAAACCAACCAAATGCTGGAGAAAAGGTGATAGAAATAATGAGAATCTGGTTTGAAAAGAGTAAGTATCTCATAACCTATATTATACATTCTATTAGCCTGGATAAACTATCAAATCTAAAATACCAAGAGGTATAAGTTTGACACAATTGAAAATGAGTATCACTACTTAAATAATAATGACATTTTCTTGGTATTAATTTATCTTCTCAGTATTATCCACTGACTTCCTAAGAAAATCTGAAAACTTTATCTACCATTTAAAAGTAATCTTTTAATCCCCTTAACATTTTATAATAGGCTATCGTAATGGATTTTCCTAAGCTTTCCATTGATGCAGCACAGTGAACTTAAGAGTGCTTTCTCCAGTGGTTCTAGGATGGACAGAATCCTAGGCAGTTGAGTGACAGATAGTAATATCATGTTCTGCTTTCTTTCATATCTCTTAACTTTCATTATTTGTTATTAGTATTCTCTTCAATATGCTCTTTCTTTGTAGGAATATTTTAAAGTGACTTCACTTTGTGAGGAATAATCTAGATAATATAACCTGTAGATCTGTTTAGCTAGTTAAAAATAACTGCAGTATGGTAAAAGTAAATGGATAACTGAAGGGCACCTGATACTCTACATGTGGTACCTCCTTTCTTTCCAGCAGGAGGCCTCACATCCCATTTAGGACATATGACCTGCTTTTATATGGTCTGAGTGAGGGTTCTAGTATCAATTTGATATTAAATACTAAGAAATCCTATTTTTCTTATTAAATAATACATATAAGGTTCTGGAATGAACTTGTAATGGATTATCTCGCTGTTTTTAGAACTGTTCCCCAACTCCTTACCCTCAGCTTAGTTGTCCCAACCTGCCTTAGACGTATGAGTCTCCCTTATCTCTCTTCATATTTGAGTTTGGGGTTGGTAGTCCTTTACCCAGTGACCAGTGTTATCTCCTCCTATTGTTACCAAATCGCAAGTCCCTGTGCCCGACGCACACTGAGGTCCATCAATACTAAAACATTAGAGTTTGGAACAGAGAAAGATTACAGATTTATACAAAGAGATGGGTTGCCCATGCCCTAAGAACCCCAAAGTTACTGAAAGCTTTCAGCAAACCCCTTTAAAAGCAAAAGGTGAGGGAGGGGCATGGTTAGTTGTTGCGAACTTTTTGGTGTCAAATCCTTTGCTGTTGAGGTCAGGTCGTGGTGAGGTAACTGTCAGGTAATGATACTCTTGTGAATCTGTGCCAGACAACTTTTATTCTCGGTGCTGACAAAAAAGGGCAGGGTCTTAAGGCACAACTTTCACCCTCCAAGGTCCCGATCCTGGCTAAGAGAAGGTGGATCGCAGTCGGCAGCTCCTTCAGAGCCAGGCTCCCACATCCTGCCGAGCTGCCATTGCTTAGGGAGCCAGGCACCCAGCTCACCTGCTCTTCAGTCTCCTCGGGTCACCCAAAGGGGGCAGACCAGGTCTCAGCGGGTGCGGCCCAGGCAGTGAGTCGCAGAAACAGGGAAGGGAGACCGGTCCACTGCTGCCTCAAGGACTGGGACAAGGCTAGCGGAGGGCCTTAGTGAGGTCTCGGGAGCTCTGCAGGATGCAGTCCCCAGTCTGGCCCAAGGCTAGGTGAGCTGGAGGGCCTCCAGGAGAAGGCCTGAATCTGCCTCTTACCTCACTCTCCACCTCACAACCCCGCACCCCCTCTGTTGTCTCAATCCCCTCACTAACTCATGACTTTAACGGTTGCTTGTGGGCGGGGCTCGCTGCTGCACTGTCCAGTGGCTGAGCAGGACCACTAACGGTCGCTCACTGACAGTTGGTTGAATGGGCGGGGCCCACTGAGGCACTGACCAATAGGTGAACAGGACACATTGCTTGGTAACAGGGTACGGAGTAAAGATGCACAGAAATGGCTGCTGTGCTAAGGACTGAGGTCACTGCGCTCTGTTACAAGTTACTGTTTAAAATGTCCTGGAGCTCATTAAAAGTAAAGGAAACAAAATACAAAGGACGTCACCAAGACAGCAGAGTGAATACAAGGCGTCAGACTTTTCTTCCTCCCACAGATGCACTGAATGAGCAGCTCCACACAGATCAGTTCCTTTGGAGAGAAATACAGAAACTAGTTTAGTTCCTCCTATACATTGAGGTGACTGAGGAAATAACCACACTGAAATGAGTAGTAAAAGCTAAGATACATTCATGCCATAAACCTTTAGTTTAACCATGGGGGAACCCGACAGTTTCTCCCTGAGAAACAGAGGGTTTGGACCACACAGCTAGCTCCTCAACTTTTATGGCTGCTACCGAAGGGACCAGCTCCTAGATCACCCAGCTCTGAGAGCCACTGGGAATCAGCATTTGTGCACCCACCAGGACCATGTTAAGCAAACAGATGGTTTTAAACAGAAGTGCAAACACTTAACCTTGGCTATACCCTTGGGCTCAACACAGAGGGACCAGAATAAAACACAAAATTACCATTTTCTCTGTGGAAGGAATTTAACTGCATACTTTTCTAGTTGCTGCCCCAGATTTGGGCTTCTAACCAGCTTGCATCTGTAAGCTGAATGTGCTTTTCCAGGAGCCTGAAAGGGCTTGTGAGCACTTTCCTCTCCCTCTCACCAGTGATAAAAGTGAGTGTCCAGCTTCTTTCTGGAAAGAGCTTGTCTGTGCATCTAGCACCCCAATTTTTATGACTGCCACTCAAGGGACTGGCTCCCAAATCACCTAGCTTAGAGAACCAAAAGGGCTTGGCATTCACAGTCCCCTTTCACCATAGAAAACAAGTAAGCAATTTCTAACAGATGTGTAAGCACATCCTGCCACTGTCTCCCCACGCTTACCACAGAGACATCAGGCTAGAACACAAGTCTCAGTTTTCCCTAGAAGGGATTTGACAATATACTTTTTTAGCTGCTGCCTAATGGTTCTAATTAATCTGCATCTTGGAGCTAAAGGGGCACATAATTAGTAGTAGTTCTATGAGATCCTGAATGGACATGTGGAAACTGGAGTGAGATGAGAGAAGGCAGAAGATCAAACAGAAGAAAGGATCAATGAGCTTGAAGATAGTTCACTGGAAATCATACAGTCAGAGGAGCAAAAGAAAAGAAAAAAGTGAAGACAGAGTGGAATAATATATTGAAAGTTCTAAAAGAACTTAGAAAGAAAACTGCCAATCAAGAATAGTGTTTCTGGCAAAGTTGTTCTTCAGAATTGGAGGAAAAATAGAGATATTGTTAAACAAAAGCTGAAGGAATTCATCACCACTAAACCTGCCTTACAAGAAATGCTAAAGAAATTCTTTAAGCTGAAATGATGCTAATTAGAAATATGAAAACATAAAAGCATAAAACTCACTGATACAGGTAAATATAAAGTTGTATTAAAATAATATATGATGGTATTATGTAAATCACATATAGCTCTAGTATAAAGGTAAAAAGACAAAAGTATTGAAAATCTCTGTAGTTACAATAACTTTGGAGCTTGTGTAATAGCTCAGCTGGTAAAGAATCTGCCTGCAGTGAAAGAGATCCTGGTTAAATTCCTGGGTTGGGAAGATCCTCTGGAGAAAAGGATAGGCTACCCACTCCAGTATTCTTGGGCTTCCCTGGTGGCTCAGCTGGTAAAGAATCCTCCTGCAATGTGGGAGATCTGGGTTCAGTCCCTAGGTTGGGAATATCCCCTGGAGAAGGGAACTCACTCCAGTATTCTGGCCTGGAGATTTCCATGGACTCTATAGTCATGGGGTCACAAAGAGTCAGACACTTAAATAATTTTTACTGGACACATAATATGGAAAGGTGTAAATTGTGACATCAGAACATAAAATGTGGGGACAGAGAATAAACATGAGGAGCTTTTGTATGTTATTGAAGTTATCAGCTTAAAATGAACTGCTATAATTGTAGGATGTTTTAGGCAAGCCTCAAAGCAAAAACCCTTTGGTAGATATACAAAAGATAATGCAAAAGGAATCAAAGTATACCACTACAGAAAACCATCAAATCATAAAAGATGAGAGAAAGATCTATAAAACACTTAGAAAAAAATTAACAAAAGGGCAATAATAAGCTTTTAAATGTCAAAAATTACTCCAGATGTAAATGGACTAATTCTCTAATCATAGACTGAAAGTGAAGGGAAGGAAAAAGATATTCCACGTGAATGAAAACCAAAAGAGACCCAGAAGTATCTATTCTTACATAAAAGAGAATAGAAGTAAAAAAAAAAAAAAATGTAAAAAGTGTCAGGGTTGCTATACAATAATAAAGAGGTCAACTCATCAAAAGAATATAATAACTGAAAATATTTATGCACCCAGTATTGGAGCATCTAAATATATAAAGCAAATATCTGAAGGGAGAAATAGACAGCAGTACAACAATAATTAAAATTGAAATCAAAAGATGCATGCTCCTTGGAAGAACAGCTGTGACAAACCTAGACAGTGTATTAAAAAGCAGAGACATCACTTTGCTGACAAAGGTCCATACAGCCAAAGCTATGGTTTTTCCAGTAGTCTTGTATGGATGTGAGAGCTGGACCATAAGGAAGGCTGAGTGCTGAGGAATTAATTCTTTTGAACAACAACAATAATAGGGGATTTCATTACCGACTTTGAACAGTGAATAGATCATCCAGACAGAAAATCAGTAAGAAAACTTTGGACTTAGATTACGCTTTAGATGAGGATTCCACAGATATATACAAAACATTCTATCTAACAGCAGCAGAATGCACATTCTTCTCAAATGTACATGGAGCATTTTTCAGGATATATCATATTGCAGTACTATCAGGCATCTTTTCTGACCATAATGATATGAAACTAGAAATCAATAACAGGAGAAAAACTGGAAAATTGACAAATATGTAGAGATTAAACAACATGCTCCTGAAAAACCAGTTGGTCAAAGAAGAAAACCGGAAACCCGAAAATATTATGAGACAAATGAAAATGAAATACGATATACTAAAATTACGGGATATTGCAAAAGCAATTCTAAGAGGGAAGTTTATAATGGTAAATGTTTACATTAAGAAGAAAGACCTCACACTAACTTTACACTAGAAGGAACTAGAAAAAAAGAAGAGCTACTAAGCCTAAATTTAGTTGAAGGAGGAAATAACAGAAATCAGAGCAAAAATAAATGAAAGATTAAAAAAATAGAAAAGGATCAGTGAAACTAAGAGTTGGTTTCTTGATAAAAGTCACAAAACTTGAGGTAGACTAACAGGAAAAAAAGACTCAAAATCATAAGTGAAAGAGACTTTACAGCTGGTGCCACAGAAACACAAAGGATCCTAAGAGACCACAACAAACAATTAGATGCTAACAAATTGAATAATTTAGAAGGATGGATAAATTCCTAGAAGCATATAACCTACCAAGACTGAATCAGAAAGAAACAAATTTGAGAAGGTAACAAGTAAGGTGATTGAATCAGTAATCTAAAAGTCTCCCAGGAAAGAAAAGTTCAGAACCAGATAACTTTATTGGTAAGTTGTATCAAAAATTTAAGAGTAATTAGTGGGAATTCCTTCTCAATCTCTTTAAAAAAATTGAAGAGAACAACTCCAAATACATTTTACAAAGCCAGCATTAGCTTGATACCAACATCATAAAAGAACACCACTAGAAAAGAGAACATCAGACTAGTATACCTGATGAGCATATGTGCAAAAATCCTCAATTTTAAAAATACTAGCAAACAATTGAGGAGCACATAAGAAGTATCATACACCAGGAGCAAGCAGAATTTATTCATAAGATGCATGGATGGTTTAACACTTTCAAATGAATAAACATGATACAGCACAGTGAAGGGAAAGGTAATCATATTGTCATCTCAATAGATGGAGAGAAAGCATTTGACAAAAATTAATATCTTTTGATGATGAAAACTCTTGACACATTGGATGTAGAAGGATTATATTTCAATAAAATGATGACCGTATGTAACAAACTCGCAGGTAACATCATGCTCACTAGTGAAAAACTTAAACCTTTCATCTAAGACCAGCAACAAGACCAGGGTGCCCACTCACACCACTGCTATTCAACATGATACTAGAGTTTCTAGCCAGGACAGTTAGGCAAGAAACAGAAACAATCCATATCTGAAAGGAAGAAATAAAATGTTCTCTGTTTGTAGAATACATGATCTCATATATAGAAAACCCTGAGGACTCCACCAATAAATTGTTAAAACTAATAAATGAACTGAAGAAAGTTGTAAGATACAAAACCAACCAACAGAAGTGAGTTGCATTTCTATACACTGACAACAAAGTAGCTGAAAAAGAAATGTAAATAATCTAATTTATAGTTGTGTCCAAAATATGCTTAGTAATAAAGTTAATCAAAGAGGTGAAAGATATATAAACTGAAAACTGTAAAGCATAGATGAAAGAAATAGAAGGCAAAAACAAGTGAATATCCCACATTCATAGATTAGAAGAATTTATATTGTTAAAATGTCAATACAACCCAAAGTAATCTACAGATTCAGTTCAATCCCTATCAAAATTCCAGTGGCATTTTCACAGAAATAGAAAAAATCCTAAAATTTGTATGTAACTGTAAAACTCCAAATAGATAAGCAATCTTGAACAAGAAGAGAAAAGTTGCAGGCATTCTACTTCCTGGTTTCAAACTATTTTACAAGATTGTAGTAATCAAAGGGATGTGGTATCAGCATTAAAAACAGACACAGATCAGTGGGAGAGAGCATAGAGCCCAGAAATAAGCCCAGATATATGGAGGTCAGCCAGTTTTACACAAAGGCACTGAATGGGGAAAAGTAGTCCCTTCATTAAATTGTCTTGAAGACTGGGTGTTCATGTGCAAAAGAATGAAATTGGATCCTTAACTTAAACTGTACACAAAAATGAACTTGAAATTTATTTTTGGATTAAACACAAAGGTAAGAAAGACCAAACTGTAAAACTCCTAGAAGGAAACTTAGAGGAAAAGTTTCTTGAGATTGATTTTATCAATGATTCTTTGGATCTGACACCAAAAGTACAGGCAACAAAAATAAAAATAAAGTAGGACTACATTGAATTAAACTGTTTCTTTGTAGCAAAAGAGACAGTTAAATGAAAGGTAGCCTACAGAATGGGAGAAAATATTTGTAAACATTTTTAAAAGGGATTAATATCCAAAATATATAAGGAACTCATATAACCGACACAATAAAAACGTTTAAATCTTAAAATGGGCCATTTTTCTAAAGAAGCTATATGGCCATTGGATATATGAAAAGATCCTTCACATCACTAATCATCAGGGAAATGCAAATCAAAATCACAGTTAGTTATCACTTCACACCTGTTAGGATGGCTGTTATCAAAAAGTCAAAAGATAATAGAGATTGAGGAGGATGTGAATACACTGGAAGCTTGTAGGTGGGAATACAAAATGCTGCTGGTGCTACGGAAAACAACGTGGAGGTCTCCTCAAAAAATCAAAATAGAACTACCATGTGATTCAGCCACCCCACTTCTGGGTATCTATCTAGGATAACTGAGGTCAGGGTCTCCAAGGCATATTAGTACTCCCATGTTTATGGCAGCACTATTTACAGTAGCCAAGATATGGAAACAACCTAAGTGTTAATCGATGGACAAATAAAGAAAACATACAATGGAATGCTGTTCAGCCTTAAATGAGGAGAATGTTCTGCAACGTGCAACAACATGGATTAACCGGGGGGACATTATGCTAAGTGAAGTAAGCCAGTCATAGACAAATACTGCGTGGTTCCACTTATATGTGATTTCTAAAATAATCAAATTCATATAAGCAAAGAGTGGAATGATTTCCACGGGTGAGGAAAATGGTGAAGTAGAGAGTTCTAAATTAGCAGGCATAAAGTTTTAAGTAAGAAAGATGAGTACATGATAGAGATCTGCTATACAACATTCTACCCATAGTCAGCAATACTCTATTATGCACTATAAAGTTATTAAAAGGGTAGATCTCATACTGAGAGTATTAACCAAAATATAATAAAATTAATAAAGTTTAAAAAAGACTTAAAATGAAGCATCAACTTAAACAGAGAAAGATAAGCTCAACAAAGAATGCCCAAAGAAAGTAGAAGGAAGGAAAGAATAAAGTACAGCTATTAATTAAAGGTGAAAGAGGGGAGTGAAAAAATTTGGCTTAAAACTCAACATTCAAAAAACTGTATCATGGCATCTGGTTCCATCATTTCATGACAAATAGATGGGGAAACAATGAAACAATGACAGACTTTATTTTCTTTGGCTCCAAAATCACTGCAGATGGTGACTGCAGCCATGAAATTAAAAGATGCTTGCTCCTTGAAAGAAAAGCTATGACCAACCTAGATGGCATATTAAAAAGCATATCAGCATACTTTGCTGATAAAGGTCCATCTAGTCAAAGCTATGGTTTTTCCAGTAATCATGTATGTATTTGAGAATTGGACCATAAAGAAGGCTAAGCACTGAAGAATTGATGCTTTTGAACTGTGGTGTTGGAGAAGACTCTTGAGAGTCCCTTGGACTGCAAAGAGATCAAACCAGTTAATCCTAAAGGAAATGAGTCCTGAATATTCATTGGAAATACTGATACTGAAGCGGAAACTCCAATCCTTTGGCCACCTGATGTGAAGAACTGACTTATTGGAAAAGACCCTGACGCTGGGAAAGATTGAAGGCAGGAGGAGAAATGGACAAAAATGAGGATGAGATGGTTGGATGGCATCACCGACTTGATGGATATGAGTTTGAGCAAGCTCCGGGAGTTGGTGATGGACAGAGAAGCCTGCCATGATGCAGTCCATGGGGTCGCAAAGAGTCTGACACGACTGAACCACTGAACTGATACTTGGATAGTGGTGTTCTATGTGTGTGCGCTCAGACCTGTCTGACTCTTTGCAACTCCATAGACTGTAGCCTGCCAGGCTCCTCTGTCCATGGAATTTTCCAAGCAAGAATACTGGAGTGGGTTACCATTTCCTACTCCAGGGGATCTTCCCAACCCAAGGATCGATTCTCCATCTCTTGCATCTCTTGTGTCTCCTGCATTGGCAGCAGATTCTTTACCACTGAGCCACCTAGGGAGCCCCAGTGGTGTTCTACCAATTTATCAATATAGTATATGCAAGTCTTTTTCTAAAAATAGGTTTGTATTTCAAAGTAAGTTACTAATAATTAGTTTTACTTATATTTTACCTGTATTAATTATTAATTACTTTAATATGCACATCAATTCAGTTCAGTCGCTCAGTCATGTCTGACTCTTTGCCACCCCATGAACCGCAGCGCGCCAGGCCTCCCTGTCCATCACCAATGCCCAGAGTCCACCCAAACCCATGTCCATTGAGTCAGTGATGCCATCCAACCATCTCATCCTCTGTTGTCCCCCTCTCCTCCTGCCCTCAATCTTTCCCAGCATCAGGGTCTTTTCCAATGAATCAGCTCTTTGCATCAGGTGGCCAAAGTATTGGAGTTTCAGTTTCAGCATCAGTCCTACCAATGAATATTCAGGATTCATTTCCTTTAGGGTGGACTGGTTGGATCTCCTTGCAGTCCAAGGGACTCTCAAGAGTCTTCTCAAACACCACAGTTCAAAAGAATCAATTCTTCTCTGCTCAGCTTTCTTTATAGTCCAACTCTCACATCCATACATGACCACTGGAAAAACCATAGCCTTGACTAGATGGACCTTTGTTGACAAAGTAATGTCTCTGCTTTTCAATATACCGTCTAGGTTGGTCATAACTTTCCTTCCATGGAGTAAGCGTCATTTAATTTCATGGCTGCAGTCACCACCTGCAGTGATTTTGGAACCCCAAAAATTAAAGTCAGCCCCTGTTTCCACTGTTTCCCCATCTATTTGCGATGAAGTGATGGGACTGGATGCCATGATCTTAGTTTTCTGAATGTTGAGCTTTAAGCCAACTTTTCACTCTCCTCTGTCACTTTCATCTAGAGGCTCTTTAGTTCTTCTTCACTTTCTGCCATAAGGGTGGTGTCATCTACATATCTGAGGTTATTGATATTTCTCCCAGCAATCTTGATTCCATCTTGTGCTTCCTCCAGCCCAGCATTTCTCATGATGTACTCTGCATAGAAGTTAAATAAGCAGGGTGACAATATACAGCCTTGACGTACTCCTTTTCCTATTTGGAACCAGTCTGTTGTTCCATGTCCAGTTCTAACTGTTGCTTCCTGACCTGCATACAGGTTTCTCAAGAGGCAGGTCAAGTGGTCTGGTATTCCCATCTCTTTCAGAATTTTCCACAGTTTGTTGTGATTCACAGAGTCAAAGGCTTTGGCATAGTCAATGAAGCAGAAATAGATGTTTTTCTGGAACCCTCTTGCTTTTTCAATGATCCAGCGGATGTTGGCAATTTGATCTCTGGTTCCTCTGCTTTTTCTAAAACCAGGTTGAACATCTGGAATTTCACGGTTCACATATTGCTGAAGCCTGGCTTGAAGAATTTTGAGCATTACTTTACTAGCGTGTGAGATGAGTGCAATTGTGCGGTAGTTTGAGCATTCTTTAGCATTGCCTTTCTTTGGGATTGGAATGAAAACTGACCTTTTCCAGTCCTGTGGCCATAACTTATTATTAAAGCTGGCAGTTAAGAGAGTTATATAATTCTAATGTCTTGAATTAATAGTGAATAAAATCATTTGAATTAATGATAAAAGGCAAAACTACATAAGCAACATATTACTTTAATTTTTAAAAAATTTCACATTTTCATGTGGTGAAATATTTTGCTACTTGGTTTTCTTCAGAATTAGAAAAAGAAAGGGATCAGGTCTACACTGTATACACCATATACCCAAGAGGCAACACTACCTAGTGGATAAGGTCACAGAATTAGGGAACTGCCTGAATTTAAATCCCAGCTGTATCATGTATTCGCTCTGGGACCTTAAACAAATTACTTGACTTTTCTTAGCTTTCATTTTCTCTCTAGAAAATGGTCACACTGAGGTTGTTGGGAAGGCTATGTAAGTGGTGTGCATTGAATAGTATCTGGCCCAGAGTCAGCGCTGAGTAAGATTTACTTCTTCTTATGGTGGCTTAGCAGTAAAGAATCTGCCTGCGATGCAAGAGATGTGGGTTCAATCCCTAGGTCAGGAAGATCCCCTGGAAAAGGAAATAGCAACCCACTCTAGTATTCTTGCCCAGGAAATCCCATGGGCAGAGGAGCATGGTGGGCTACAGTCCATGGGGTTCCAAAGAGTCAGACACGACTTAGCGGCTAAACAACAACAATAACAACAATGGCAAAAGTACTGGATATCAGATGTATACTGAGTAGTAGTAGAATAGATATTATAGTTAACCTGTACCCCTTTCCTGCTCCATCACACTTTCCTTATTTTTCATTTGGGAGCATTTTATGACCAGAATGACTGAGGCTTCTGTTTCCTTCCTTTGTGTCTGGGTGGGTGGAAACACAACATGTTCACCGTTTGCAGAGAAGAGGTGAGCAAACAAGGCATAAAAGGGCTACTTCTCGGGTTTTGGCGTGAGCTTTCTTTCCTTACCCCCTAAAATCTTTATTCTGTTATTTTCCTCTTATTTTCTAGGTTAAATGCACTTACGGAAAAAGGAAAATTTGATAGTAAGAAATAGAATATTGTAATATGGCAATGGATTCCTCAGTGGAAAACAACATGTATATAAACAAAGTGTGGGTTCAATGTGAGAATGAGAGTTGTTTGAAATGGAGACTGTTATCAAATGAGGGTAAAGCCAAAGTCAATCCCAATGAACCGTGGTACTGCTTCATGAACACTGACCCAAAGCACAATCAGTGCTCTGTTTCTGAAGAAGACTTTTCCGAAGAGGCTCAGCTTCATCAAAGTGGATATAAGATCGTCTATTCACAGCTCCCTCTTGGAAGCCTGGTTTTGGTAAAATTAAAGAATTGGCCAAGGTAAGATTTTTGTTGGTGTTTTCCAATAAACTTTTGAGGTATAGTCTTGCTAAGTTTATTAACTTTCAAAACTTTTCAAACAATCAGCTTCTCTCTTGTTGTCTAACTTATTTATTGTTTTCTGATCTCATTGTTATTCTTTCCCTGACTTGTTTGGGTTTAATTCTTCTTTGTCTAGTTTCTTAAACTGGAGACTTAGATAACTGATTCATATCTTTTTTCTTCCAGATATGGGTAATTAAAGCTATAAAGTTCTCTTTAAGCACTGCTTTAGCTATATTCCACAAATTTTAATATGTTTTGTTTTATTACTATTCAGTTTGTGATGTTTTTCTTTGAAATGAGTTATTAGAATTGTGTTTTAAAATTGCCAAATATAGGATTTAAAAAATATTTTATGATTGAGTTCTAATTTAAATCCTTGTAGTCTGTTTCAATGAATCTTGTTTTATGGCCCAGTGTGGCCTATCTTGAAAAAAATTTACATTCTTTAGTTATTGCCTAGATGCTTACAAGATCTTTTTTCTTTTGATTTTTGTACATTTACCATTTTATAGCTCAGTGTTTCCCATTCTGGGTTGATTTCTCTAGTAAGCAATGTGCATTTTCAGTATACAGTTTCAAGTCTTTTCATCTCAATTACGTTTTTCTTAAATTATAATCAGTTTATTCTGTTGCATTGCTTTGATTGTATTTTTGGATTCCTGTAGTACTGATGGTGAATCTTCTCTGGTTAGCTTTCGTATTACTTTTTCTTCAAGAGTTTTCATCTTTAAAATTTAAGTATTTTCCCTCTCTATATTTTATTTTTCTGAAATAGTTACCAGTTCTTGTGTTCTGCTAGTTCAGTCTTTATTGAAAAATTTAAAATTTCTTTTAAGAGTTTTGCCCCTTCTCTTTTCAAATCTTCCTTTTCTCCCATCACCTTGTTTTCATTTATATTCGGCTATTCACCATGAAAAATATTAGGTGTTTGCTTTCCTAGGGAGACTGTGATGGGCTCATCTAACACACAACACAGGACTCACACGAGGGGCCTTCAGGCACCTAGACACGTGCTCCTGCTCTGCACCTCCTGTTACGGGCTGAAGTGTGGCTCCCCCCAAAGGTCGTATGTTGAATCTCTAACCTCAGAATGAGACAGTATTTGGAATGAGAGTCTTTAAAGAAGTGGTTAAGTTAAAATAGGCCTCATCCAATCGGACTGCTGTTTCTCTAAGAAGAGAACATTTGAGCACACAGACAGACAACCAGGGACATGTGGGCACAGAGGCCAGCCCATGTGAAGACAGCCATCTGCAATCGAGGGAGAGGCCTCCAGAGAAACCAGCCTGGCTGATACCTTGATCCTGGACTTCTAGCCTTTAAAACTGTGTGAGAATAAATTTCTGTTTATAAGCCACCTAGTCTGTGATATTTTTCTATGGCAGCCTTAGCAAACCAATATACTTAATATCTTTCCAGATGTGGAAATCTCTCAAATATGTACCTTTTGTTACTGAGAGTTTTTCTAGGGATCAAATGTGATATATTGTTTAAAAATACATATATGTTCATTGATATGCACATATATTAATTGATATATATATATAATCTATACATATATAATTGTTGTTATTGTTTAGTTGCTAAGTCATGTCCAACTCTTTGTGACCCCATGGACTGTAGCCACCAGGGTCCTATGTCCATGGGATTTTCCAGGCAACAATACTGGAGTGGGTTGCCATTTCATTCTCCAGGGGATCTGCCTGACCCAGAGATTGAATCTGCATCTCTTGCATTGGCAGGGCAAGTTTTTTTTACCACTAAGTCACAAGGGAATCCCATGTAATAATAGGATGAGCTTGAAGAGGAACTAGACAGTTAGGTAAGAACAGATGTTTTTGAGGGTGTGAATATGAGCACTTACTTTTGAAGTTACTTATGAATGTATGTGTAGCCCCATGCTATTTTCATATCTCTAACATTTTGAAAGCTGAGTATTCATATTTACTAATGGAAATTCTGAAGGTTCAGTGATTCTAATTCAAGAAACGGATTTGAATCTTGTCACTATATCTGAAATATTACATTAGAAATTTGATTAGGAATTTCTTTTGCAGTTTTGTGCTTATAACTGAGGGTTAGAGTTTGAAATATGAATGAAGCATGTTTTACTCCAGTCCCTAAATTACCTCTAATCTGTGATGAAGACCATCAAAATGCTGCAAAATACAGTTGTACCCACCTTCTTGCTTACTGGAAACAGTAAAATACATTTTGCTATGTAGTCACATAAATTCTTCTTTAAAAACTAACTACGAATAAACACAGACTTAAAGTACAGACTAAGAAACTCAAATCTATTGCTTTATTGCTTACTCAGTACCACAAATACATAGAAAGATGATAACAGGATAAATTGCATAGTAGAATATAAAACTGAATTAACCTACTAAAAGCAGCCAAACATCAGTTCTTAATTAAGAAATATAGATACTGCAATTTCAAATGGGAAGACAGTCTACTGGCTACAGAGACACTTGGCAGTGTAGCATTACGTGTGTTAATTATTAGCCTTTGCCCTTACCTCTAACTGAAGGCTCAAAACTCAATCTTAACATCTTGGAGTTACTCTTTCTCAGAAGAGTTCACACTCTCCTATAAAGCTAAAAAAGCTAAAGAGAAATTGATAAAGAATCAAGAAATGCCTGCTTAATCACTGTATAATAAAAGCAAATAATAGTTAAGAGAATATCACTTTCTTTGTCTGTGGTCAAGCTCCATGAAAAATCAAATTGTAATAGTCATATTTGTCGCCACATCATAAAATAATACACACTTATAAAAATACTTATGCAGTCTCTTGCCTCTGAGTTATGCCCATTTGAGATTGAGGATGGGGCTGTCTTCATTGCTAGGAAGAGAAAGCTATAATGTTTAAGAAGTCTTAGAAAGAGCAAAGAAATTAAAGGTAAAAAAGAACTTCATATCTCAGTATAGGAAAATACAATGTCAAGCAGAAGCTAGACATTTTACACAGACGTTTTGCAAAGATTTCTCATAAATATGAAAATTAAAGAAAATATATTTGCATTCTAAATACTATGGACTAAACAGTTCAACTCTGTCTTTAAGTTAGCAAGCCAATCCAGTGTTACTTTTTAGATATAGTGTATATATTTAGGGCTTCCCAGGTGGCGCTAGTGATAAAGAACCTGCCTGCCAGTGCAGGAGATGTAAGAAACCTGAGTTTGATCCCTGGGTGGGGAAGATCCCCTGGAGGAGGGCACAGCAGCCCACTCCAGTGTTCTTGCCTGGAGAATCCCATGGACAGAGAAGCCAGGTGGGCTACAGTCCGCAGAGTCTGACACGACTGAAGCAACTTAGCACGCACACATGTATACATTCATAAATGAGACCTCTACTACATCTTTTTATTAATAGTATTATAAAACATTATTTGATTACTTCTTATTTGCATACTTACATACTTTTGTGTGTGTGTGCATGTGTAGGGATGAGACGTTTCCTTTTCCCGGTGGTCCCTGCTGTTAGGTACAGCAAAGAGATTTCTTGGCAAATGTAACAGTAAGTTAGTGATGATTCCAACTCATCCATTTTGTTTCCTATAGATTAAGGATGAAGCTCAAGTAAAATCTGCTATCTCCTTAAACACCCAGACTACGGTTTGAAAAATTTATTTGTTTCTTCTCATTGGTTATAAATATATGGCAGCCGATATCATGCTTAAACTTCAACTTCTGTTGAAGTCAGTGGCTATCTTAGATCATTTCCACTGGATAAGAAAAGTATAAAACATCAGTTTCCTTGTGATATATTTTCTGTTCCTTTGAAATTTCTTGTGCTGCCTAAGTTTCCCATTTCCTCCTGCAAATGGATTTCAATACCTGATGTCTGTTTGATCTTGCTGTGTTTGTACATTTTACCTTCCACCGCCCACAGGCTCTGAGATTGAAGGTACATTTTTCCTTGTAATTCTGATATCCTTCCCTTGGGTTGTCAACTCTTACTTTCCCTGTCCACCTTTCAGCCCCCACACAGCACTTCAGAATTTCTTCTCAGTATGAACATGAAAAGTCAGGAAGCAGAAATGCACAGTGCACTATCAACATGGACAGTTTTGGAACTCAGATTGAGGTCAGAGTGAGGGTGAAACTGGACATCAACTTCTTTCTTCAGTTACAGCAAATCAGAGCAGATGATGGATGTAGCAGCTGGAGAGAAGTAATCATGTTTTCTACATCTATTGCCTCTGCTCAGCTTTCCCTGCCGTTCGGTACATTCTGTTTTAGCTGAGATATGCGAACTTGGAGTCAGATAATTTCTTTGCATCACCTGAAAGTGCCCAAGTTATTTGGACATTTGATAATACTTTTCATAATTCATCTTCAAATCAGTATGCAGTATTTTCTGTAATATATTTCAAATAATGAACAGAAGCTTTTCTGTTGGCCTCTAATTCTTTTTAGGAGTCATCTCTTTATATTTTATGGAGTAATTAAACTGAATACTCTTGGGCCCAATAGGTTTCACTTAAAAAATAGTATCAGAATTTGTGTCAGAAAAGTAGCAGCTCATCTAACACATAAAAACTGCCAGATACTTCTTTCATGTGTTAAATATCACAAATCCATTTTCTGAGACTGTTTTAAACTGAATGGAGTAGGTACTGCTTATAATTTGGTATTGGGTTGATAGTAATCCTTTTTAAAATTTCAGTGAGGTGCAAATTGCCTAATATTAAACATGAACCCCTTATGTTTTATAAAGAGTTTAAACAAATAGAATGTAACAATGACAGTTGGGTTGCTTTTAAAATAGTTATTGATCATGTTGAAGGACCCACTTGTTCCTTGATTTCTGGTAAGTTGAGTGTCTCCATTGCAGCTGCCACTCATTCTTAGTCATTTATCTACCTGTTGACGTCTTCTTTTGAGTGGATTCCTTCACAAATGTAGATTTCCAAAATAGGTTTAAAATATAAATTGAACTCAAGTTTAACTCCTAAGTCCAGTCCAGTATGAGTTGCCAAATACCAGTAAGAGGCTGTGATGTGAGCCTGGTGAGAACCACGTGGCCCTCCTCACTTAAATTCTGAACTCTCACTTGACTTTCCATTGTCATGTCCACTTCTTCCCAAGTGTGAGACTTCCCTGGATGTCAGGTTGTTGAACTCAGTTTTTCATTCTCTGTCATGTCCATGCGTTCTCAGTCGTGTCCGACTCGCTGCAACCCTGTCGGCTGTAGCCTGCTAGGCTCCTCTGTCCATGGGATTTCCCAGGCAAGAATACTGGAGTGGGTTGCCATTTCCTTCTCCAAGGGATCTTCCCAACCTGGTGATCGAACCCCCATCTCCTGCATTGCAGGCAGAAGATTCTTTACCACTTGAGCTATCTAGGGAGCCCCTTACATTTTCTAGCCCTTATTTTCTCACAATTCCAGGGGCTAAAACTCTGAGGTCAGAGTGTCAGCAGGGTTGATTTCTTCTGAGGCTTCTCTTGGCTTGTGGGTGAGTCTCTCTTTTTATCTTCTTGTGGTCTTTCCTCTGTGTGTGTCTAGATCCTAACCTTCTTTTTTTACAAGGAAACTAGTCATGTTGTATTGGGGCCTGCCTTTTAACTTGGTTACTAGACCCTATCTCTAAATAGAGTTACATTCTGAGATACTGGGAGTCAGGACTTTGACATATGAACTTGGGTTGGTGAAAGTGAAAGTCAGGTCGCTCAGTCGTGTCCGACTCTTTGTGACCCTGTGGACTGTAGCCCACCAGGCTCCTTCGTCAGTGGGATTTTACAGGCAAGAATACTGGAGTGGGTTGCCATTTGGGTTGGTAGGATGACATAATTCAGTCCATAATGATGGCACTTTATAATATTTTAATTTGCCAAAGCCCCAAAATGTGTAAAGTGTATGTTCCTTTGAACTTTGAAACAGCACAGTGAGGACCCAGAGTGACAGTAAGGCCTAGTTACCTGCTCGAGGCCTCGTGTCTGGTAGAAGGCAGAACAAGAAACTGGACCTTCTAACTTGAACTTCACTGCCTTTCTCGCTCTGCAGTACTGCAGACTGAAGTAGAACTTGATAACTGTACAGATTTTTGTATGCCTGGGTGTGTTGGCCGTGCATGTTTTGAATCTTGATCTGTAAAATTTAGTCAGATCGCTACTGTGCATCCCTTAGTCACGGGCTTCCCCAGTGGCTCAGCAGTGAAGAATCCGCCTGCAATTCAGGAGCCACAGGAGACGTGGGTTCAATCCCTGGGTTGGGACCTTGAAGGGGAAGGGCTACACATTCCAATGTTCTTGCCTAGAGAATTCCATGGACAGAGGAGCCTGGCGAGCTACAGTCCGTGGGGTCACAAAGAATCAGACACAGCTGAAGTGACTGAGCTCACACATGCATTCCTTAATCACAGCTTCCTGATCTTCCTTCTTTGTTTTCTGAGCAGTAGGTCGGAGTCTTCTGTGGTGGGTAAAAAGGCTGAAACTTAGTGGGTGTATATGCTGTTTTTGCCAAGTGGGAAACTGAAACCTATCAAGGAATTTCTGGAGGTTGTGTCATGAAAGAACACACCCCTAAAGATTTGTTTTTGGTGAAGGATAAATGTTATTCACAGTCTTCCCTGGTGGCTCAGACGGTAAAGGATCCACCTGCAATGTGGGAGACCTTGGTTTGATCCCTGGGTTGGGAAGATCCCCTGGAGGAGGGAATGGCTGCCCACTCTAGTATTTGCAGTATTGAGGATGTTTACCATTTGGTCACTGCCAATGGAACAGAGGTGGTGGAGGAGAACTGCTGTGGTGGGGAGGATAAAAGCAGAACTGCTGCTTTTGTTTCTGCTTTTCCCAAAGTCACTACAACGTCCAGTGTCAGCACAGCCTGAGTCACCAGTCCCCTTTGGCATCCTGGCTCACGGATCACTAGCTCTCTCCTACCAAGTCAGTGGGTTAACATTTTAGTAGTTAATCATTACAATCGGTGAGAGTTGATTCAAGCCTGCCATGAATCGGATGACTCTTTTTCTCTTAACTTTCCTGTTAGCAGTGCCTAAATGTCTCTTATAGACCCTGGAAATCATTCTTTTCTCTCATGATTCTTTCTTCTCACATCTTATGAGTATCTTCAGTATGTGACTGTTTCAAAACTTTCTATATTTACAGAGATACAACTGATTACTTGTATCAATTGAATATTCTACTTAAAGACTAAAGTATGAATATGTTTAAAATTTGTAAAAAAGTTACTAAAATTCAGAGGAGGAAGTTTGACAGATGATTGTGATAGATGTATTAATGTCTGCCTTTTTTAAAACATGAAAATAATTAAAAATATTTTCTTTTGAAAGTTGGCCAGGGATACTTTGCCCTGACCCTTTTAAAGGGAAGTATGTGACCTATGACCTGGATGGAAATGTTGAGCAATATCACATAGAATTCCTGGGTGATCCCCGTTCGAGATCATGGATAGATGCGGCATTTGTTGGACATTATAGTATCACATTAAAGGTAGGTACAGTAATGTCAAAACTTTGTTCTTCTTCTACTTGTTTTTAATGATGACTATTTTCTCTCATATCCTAAAAGATATATAGTTTTTTACTTTTATGTTTATATGAACAAAATAGTATGTACTATTTGTTTAAACTCAAATATTGGTATTTTTAAAACAGCCTTTTCAAAGAAAGTATGGATATAAAAATAGCCACGAGGTAGTTTTAAATTTTATTTTTCTAATGGCTATATAGTATAAATCCACAGAGCACCCTCCATAATTGCCTTTTGAAACAGTTTTAAGATTATCATTCAATAATTTTTCAGTTCTCTTGGGAAAACTCTTAAATTATAGCCCTAGCTCACAGGAAAGATTAATTATGGAATGCAACCAGATTTTTTCAAATTTCAAACAGAATATTTCATTATACTAACTCCTTCAGTATTTTTTTATTCTTTTTAAACTTTTTAAATCACAGTCTACAATTAATGAATAGACTGAATTCTCAAGTTGATGAGAGTAAAGTGAATTGAACCTATTTTCATGGGTTTGGTTTAGTTGTTATAAATTAATTCAGTTATCAATATTTGTATTCTAATACTGAACCCTTTCATCTGCAAACTATGCTTTCATTAGAAATCTGATTAAAAAGTAGATGTCAAAAGTGTGAATGCCTTTGACTCAATTTGAATGGTTCCTATTGTAGAGTGAGAAGTATATAGATATTCAGATATACATATCAATGTATGTACATTTAAGACATGCCATTTAGTCCACAGTATAAGTAAATCTGTGGAAATTTGAGGTACTTGCCGATAGACTTTACTGAATCTCTGACCATACTGTATCTTTGTTCCATTCAGCTTGAAAGCAGTGGGTAGGGAAGGCTGATGCAGTAGAAATATTTGTATGGAGTAACATCACATACATTCCTCTTTTGCTGGCTGTGAGCCGGTCATGTTAGTATGAGGCACCTCTCTGCTCAGCTGTTGCCTGGGCGCTTCTGCTGACGCCCTCAGGAGACAAAGGGGAAAGTTCTCCCTCTGTGCCCTCCCCTCTTCTAAAGGACACAGAAACCTTCCAGCCTCTCATGGAGCAGACCTTAGAGTCCCCAATGTTTTACAGGTGTGATAAAGAGCAGAGCATTCTTAAAAAATTATGTTTAAACATACGTAAAAAATCAAAGTATAGACAGAAAACCACAAAATTCTGTAAAGCGGTTAACCTTCATTAAAAAATAAATAAATTTTAAAAAATCAATGTGTATTTTTATTTGTCTGAACTAGTGTTACTCTCAGGATTTGAGTTCTGTCAGGATAAATTTAAGTAGTCTGATTCCAGTGAGCATACCGTTGGTCCCTGGGACAGGAAAAAATCTGCTGCAAAACAAAACTAAACTCAAGAATAAGAACCCATAATAAGGTCTGAAAACATTAAAGCAAACTTAGAAAATTTTGCAAATACCAGGAATTTAGGGTGCTTAAATTAAACAGGTTCCTAAAAGCAAGAATGAGAACAGAAAAAATAAAGCATCTGTTCCATGTCTTCTGTCCACTTCCCCCGCAGTTGGCTGCTGCCTGGGTGAAGAGCTCCCTGGGCACCCATGGGCTCTGGGAAGGCTCCTGCCTCTGCTGTGAGTCACAGGACCTACCTAGAGGCTCCTGTCTCTTACTCTCTTCTTGTTTGTATCTTCTTCTTCCCGTCCTTTCTTGGAGCTGATAAAATGAAAATGCCTTCTCCTGTGGGTGTCTTCTTTCAGGACTGAAATTTTAGTTTCCCTTCACCTCAGTTGGCACATGCTCGGCTGTCCTGACGTGCTCAGATCCCCTACTCCTGGCACCTAAGGGTCTCCACTTGCCAGGAAGGAGACTCACAGATGACTGACACCTCTTTATTCCCATGAAAAATCAGGGAGCAGAAAGGGAAGAGGTCAGCTCAGGAAATGCTGACAGCCATGATAGGAAAATGGTCAAAAGTCATCCATATAAGAAATCATTTGAAAATGAATAACATCAAACTACATAATTCCCAGGGGTGACTGAGATATCCCTGTCCCTTGGAGATGGAGATGGTACTGACTCCAACCTGCACTTCAGTTGCCTAGACTTTCCAGGAATTTAGTGCATTATGTCCTCTCTTCACTGGGGCTCCTTCCTCCCCAGATACTGTCTCTGTACTGTACTACATTGATCCAGATACTAAATTCACACTCATGCCCCCATAAAAATATCAGTTACATGAAAATAACATGTATTAGACAATATAGATCATCTTCAGGATTTTTGTAGAAGACATGGAGAACGGTTGCGCATTACACTTACCATCTCAGCTCCTTTTCTAAAAGCAGACAAACGATGATAAACATATAGCTCTCATTGCTCAAACCAACTACATCTTACTTCATATATTATTTCAACATTAATTTCTCCTTATTTATATAAGCTTAGTTTAACAAGTGATTAAATACTATCTCAGAGTTTTCACTGACTGTGGATTGTATCTATTTTGTGTGTGTTTTATGGTGGGAGAGAAATAAGCTCTTCTAGAAAGACATTATATGCATTTATGAGAAAATAAAATATTTTTTTCATTTTAGATTCTGAAAATGTTAACTATTCTCCTTTACTTCATGTTTGTCTAGGTTTTTGCTTTTTTTGATAGTCACTAAAAAGTTGATATTTTTATGGGACCACTGACATTAATTTCATTGTTGAAAGCACAACAGAGCTCTGTCACTGTGAATGAATATGTATATGAATGTACAGTTGATAAACTTTTCCCCATTAAATAAAATTACTCATCGATATACTGGGATATATTTTAGAAAAAAGTTGAAGGCCATATTTAGATTTTGTATTTGTAACTTATGTTACTTTACTCATACATTTTATTTTTTCATTTACTAGAAAATCAGTAATCTAAAGATAGGTGAAATTCCCTTCCCCTTTTTAAAAACACATTGATTCCCTTATGGTATATATTCAGAATACATGTCACTCTGGTAATTACTCGGAGAAAATAGACGTGACATGTGCTAGAGTTAATGCATGGAGTACAGTTCTTTCCCCAATTAACACAAATGTTTTTTCTTTTATATTTAGTAGGTCCATGTCTGCAGAACCCATTATTTGCAAGTTTATTCTTTTGCTAAATAGACTACATGACTTAGTTTAGCATTTCTTAAGCCTGGCTTTGCATTAGAAGGCTTTATAAAGTGATAACAACAACAAAAATAACAACAGTCAAAACACAGCAGTGCCAGCACTGTATTCTACCAGATCGCTTAAATTAGAAGCTCTTGGATTAAGGCCAAGTCCCTCAGATGAATCTGATGTGCATCTCAGAGGGAGACAGAGAGAGAGAGAGAAGCACTGACTAAGTTTTCTCAACTTGAGACATCAGAGTTTCATTGGTTTATTTCTGTGTGCATGCTTAGTCACTCAGTCGTGTCCGACTCTTTGCGACCCCATGGACTATGGCCCTCCAGGCTCCTCTGTCCGTGGGATTTTCCAAGCAAGAATATTGGAGTGGGTTGCCATTTCTTCCTCCAGGAGATCTTCTTGACTTAGGGATCGAACCTGCATCTCCTACTTCTCCTGCGTTGGCTGGTGGATTCTTTACCCCTGAGTCACCTGAGAAGTCCTTGGTTTATCTCTGCTAGTGCAGTGATGTAGCTGTGGTCATGGCTCACTGTTTCAGGACCGCTTTCTCCTACTTCCTGTGTTAGTCTTTCACTTTGGTTTTCCTGGAGATGATGCCGACTGCCATAGGCTCACATGTCTAACCCAGAAATGAGAGTTTTTCTGAACAAAGCTTTAAAGTCATACTTGTTATTCAACACTATACATAATTTATAGATATTGCTGATAAAACTGATGTATAATTTAAATGTAATATTTATAGCATGTTTTAGTTGATCATCTACCTTATAAGTTATTACTGGACATAAATAATGTACTCCAACCAATGCCTGCTTGGATCACACTTTTCTAGTTCTTTATACTGCCAAGAAAATGTAAGTAATGCATTCCTGGTGCTGGGAGGCTCTTGTGGTAAAATTTGGCTTTTTCGTCCATGATGTGGGCGGATTTTTTTGGCTATATATTTCAACAATCTGTTGTCTTCTCTGCGGAGGATATACCTGTAGATGTGCAAGCATTTCTTTGGGTACTAGATGTCATTTGGGTATTTACCCATTGCAGTGTGGAGCCGCCTGTGTTTTGCAGGGAGATGAAAAGGGAGCAATGTGGTATTGCTAAATGTGCGCTCTGCAACTCCTAGAATTCTGCTTCCTGATTGGAGTGGTCATTAATACTGTTCACCAAAATGTTCCAGGTTTCTGCCTTCCTGTTATAAAGTAGAGATGCACGTCTGATGCTCTTGTGCAGGGTGAGGCCAAAGAGTTATGAGTGAGTGAGGAATATCTGAGCATATGACTGTGTCCAGTGCGACATCCTCTAGACCTCTCTTGTGGCTCCATGATTGATAATGTTTGAAATTTTGGTTTGCTGCTCTCTCAGCCTGGATCCCAGACTACTCTTAGAAAAGGCCTCCACTGCCAACAAATAACAGATGTGCAGTGTGAAGAAGAAATAAACTGGCCTTATGTTAAGTCCCTAGGATTATTCTGACAGAAACACTAATGATAGCAGAGAGGATGTTGCAGTTCTTGGTAACCTGTATCTTTAGAAGAAACATTCCTGAAACTTCAGTACTCTCCAGAATATGGCTGAATAACTGAGGTCACATTACTCTTAATTTCTCCAGCCTGTAAATAGAAATAACACAGCCTATAGTAACTTAGGGGCTTCACCAATGGCTCAGTGGTAAAGAATCCACCTGCAGTGAAGGAGCTGCAGGACATGCGAGTTTGATCCCTGGGTTGGGAAGATCCCCAGGTGCAGAGCTTGGCCACGCACTCCATTATTTTTGCCTCGAGAATCCCATGGACAGAAGAGGCTGGTGGGCTGCAGTCCATAGGGTTGCAAAGAGTCGGTCACAACCGTAGCCACTTAGCACATATAGTAATTTATCGAATAATTTGGTTTCTTTTCTCTATTATGATAAACATATGGATAGAAATTACCAACAGTGATGATACTTTGAATGTAAATTTGGTCCAGTAAATATCCTCCAGTGGATGGCTCTGATTGTCAACATGTACTGCAATGACTCCAAAAACTAAACAAGCCGATAAATAGCAATCATGGATTTCAACCCATACCATAGGTCAGGGATTGGGTGGATCTTTTTATAATAATATAATGCAATAATGTATAATATGTATATATAATACACTTATATATACATATTATAATAAAATACTACATTTATTATAATAAAGGTAGTATTTAAAGGCTCACGGCAACCCCATGAAATAGGCATCATCACTGTTGACACGTGGAAGGAACTGAGAGTCAGGCTCCATGTCTAACCCAAGGTCAGTCAGCTGCTAGGCGATAGGGCAGTGATTAGTGTCAGTATGTCTAACCCCAAAGTCCATTCTCCTGTTTTATGCCTTACCAGTTTGCGTATGCATAAGCATCAGCCTAATTTGTTGTTGAATGTTTTCCACATTTGCACCTAATAAATGAGGAATATTTTCAACTTTTAATCCTAATATGCATGTTGAATGATGGCAGTTTCTGGGAGACTTGTTTTTTATTTGCTGCTTGATGTTCCCCTTTGCAGGACTAGTGGCCAAGCAGAACTCTTGCTGTTTTCAAATTACAATTGCAGTAGTCATTTGACATGTCTAGATTAGCATCTATTTGAGCAAGTGTTTTGCTTCTAAGATTTTATTAGGATTCAAACTCTAAGAATGTAGTCTTTAAAAAGGATCAGCGAATTAGTTTATAACTAGATCATCGGGCAGCATTTTGCTCTTAGAGTAATGAACAGGATACAAATGTATTTAGCTTGTTCTCTGTGGAAAGCCACATTTGCCAGAAAAAAGTCTACATATGTGTGTGTGTGTTTGCATCATGTTCCTGTTGGCAGATAGGCTGTATGGCTACCAAAGTCTCAGTAAATTTTTATCATTCTGATTCCATATTTAGTATAAAATATGTTGTAATTTTAGTATTATTGGATTAAGATTTATTTTGGTTTGCTTGTTTTATAAGCATCCTTTGATTTTTGGCCTGAAGAAAGTCGAAGGGAATTAGAACATGTTTTTATAGCTATGAATTATTTGTGAATAATCTGCCAAGAAAACTCATAGAAATGTATTAGCAGAAGAATGAAGTTGTCATAGTGATTAAAAGGCAGGCTCCAGAACCAAGTCCTTTGGGTTTGAAGGTTGGCTGTTTGCTTACTAGATGTTTGTCCTGAAGCAAGTCATTCCTGAAGCAACATTTACCTTTTACCAGTCCCACACACCTCATCTTAAAATGGAAGTTATAATAGTAGATGCTTCATAGAGTTGTTACAGGGTTAACTGAGATTACATGTGTAAAGCACTTAGCCTGGTGCTTATCATATAGTAGGCTTTTAATAAACATTAGTTCATACTCTCATTGGAAGTACAGGTGAAATACAAGTTACATTATTTATTTCCTCTTCCTGGAAATCCACATCTATAGGAGAGAGTACCAAAAAAAAAAAAAAATTACCAAGAACAGTAAGGTGGAGGATAATATCTTTTCTTCTAAGATTTTATGTGAAAAATAACATGATTTTAGTGTTTTTTATCAGCCAATACATTGCTCCCCAGAATTGAGGGAGCTAGGGCTAAGTGATCATGTTATTCTTTGATTTTTCAGCACATGACTGGAAGTGGTCATTGCTGTGGTGCTTTTCTACTTTAGTGTGAATAAAACTGCTGAGACTTCTTGAGAACAGGAGATAGGTTAGAGCCTTCTTAATCTGGCATCTTGATGAATGAATTGTCCGCAGTATCAGCAATGCCTCAAGAATACGTTAGTTTTCTTTGATGGAATTTGGAAGGAGACTAGGGAATATTATCTTTTATGTTCTTTGCAACTGAATAAAACCAGTTTTTTCCCCTATATCTCTATTCTGTCTCTTTGATTCAGTCATATCTGTATGTGCTGACTTTGCTGCTCCAAATAAATTCTTGAATTCACGAACTCTGTCATCTCTCAACTTCATCTCTTATGAATTTAGAGAGCTGTGAACTTGTACTGAAGTTAGAAGTCCAAATCCACATAATATGACCAACTTTACTCAGTTGATAAAGGAAGGAACAGGTGACTACCTTTTCCATCATCAAATGTAAGAAAAATGTATTAAGTGACAGCCAGATTTCTCACATTCCTCAGCAGAACAGCAATAATCTTTCCTAAGGAATTCTCAACTTTCTAGAAGTGTTTATTTTCTGTTAAAGAAACCAGAGTCAGATTATTGTTTTTAAACCAAAATAAAAGGCTCACAAAATTGCCCTCAAGGTAATTTAATCCCTTATGAGTAATTTAATCCCTCATGAAATAAAGCTGCCTTATAATGAGATGTCTCTGTTGAGGTTGTTAAATTAGTAAACAGTTGCAGAGTAACTTTTTGATGCATTCTTCCATCAAGGAATGGTGATGTCCAAAACTCAAAACTATGTAACTGAAAGTCTACAATTTATATATTAACTTCTCTTTTCTTTAATTTGTCCACTTTAAAAAAACGTATCTTCTAACCAATTGCTAGGAACAGTCTGTGACTCAGGCAAAACCCTGAACAGTGCAGATTAAACTAACTTTGAAAAAAAATTCCAGAATTACCACTTCCTTCCCATTTTGTTCCGCTCACAGTATATGAGCTGATTATGTCACATATTTAACCATTCTCTTCTCCTGGCTCTCCCACCTGCTTGTGTGATTCTATTTTTAAATAGAATCTGAGCATCTGTCTGTAATAAATAGATATGTTTTCCCACAAACACATATTCCCTAAAAAACAAGCAAATGTGGAGTAGAAAACAGCAGCCAAGAATGTTAACTCTTTTAGGCTGAGGTCTTGAGATCCTTTAAGCCGAGCCTGACCTGTTTAGGTATCAGAGCAAATGCACACGTGACTGGTTTACCCCTTTCTCCCTCTGGTAGTTAACCCCAGCTGCGGCAGGCAGCCTGGCCAGAACCCTAGGAGACAGTGGCCCTGGAGATTTCGCGGACCTTAAAAGGTATCGGTTGACACAGCGCTTGCTTCCTGTGCTTTGTTTATCAATATATTACTAATACTTCACCATCATTTTTATGGTAATACTGGAGTGGGTTGCTGTTTCCTTCTTCAGAGGATCTTTCTGACCAAGGGATCAAACCCATGACTCCTACTTGGCAGGAGGACTCTTTACCACTGAGCCACCTGGGACATCCCAGTATCACTTTAGCAGTAAAATGTGTGTATGCCTACTTGCTATGGACTTAATGATACATTCAGTTTTGTGAAATAAAAATTCTACAGCTTGAGATAAAAATATGTGAGATGCTTTAAATTGTACACAATAAATAAAATTAAGGTTTTTATTTTTTAATTGTGATAAAATGCATGTAATGTAAAATTTACCATTTTAACTGTGTATCTAGTGGTGATTTAAGTTTGTAACTACTGATTAATAATCCTAGAAAGAGATTTTCCTAAGCAATGTAAATATGACCTGATATAGAAAATGCCAGATGGGAGTTTCCTATCATTTTCAACACAATTTATTTCTTATGATAATGACCTACAAGCTCTTCATAACATCATCTTTGAGGTTTGTGCAACGATATTGCCTTCTAGTGAAATATCATTTTATAGTCATTGAGCCCGTGAATTCTGGAGCCAGATTGCCTGTGTATGAATGCCAGCTCTTTCACTCACTGGCTCTATGAACTTGGGCAGTGTCTAAACTCAGTGCCTCAGTTCCCTTATGTGTAAAATGAGAAAATACCTACCTTGCAAACTAAAAAAACTGTTTGTGAAGTGCTTCAGACTGTACCTGACACTTAGTACTATATAAGCACTGGATAAATTAGTGAATACAAATAACAGTGGACTCATTAATAGTAGAACTGCTCTGGACATAAAGTACACAGTCAACTCCTCCCTGTTGTTGATAACAGTCTCTGTCTCATTTTCTTGGACTGCAGAGACTATATGATAAATGTTTGCATTCTGATCATTTATGACATTGATAACCAACGTTTGAAAAACGCTTTACAATTTATAAAGTACCTTTTACATATGCTATCTCGTGGGATTTTCGTTTATTGTTAAGAAATTTGGGTCTCAGGTTAGGTGACTTGCGTGAGGTCACATAGCTGCAGAACCGGGACTCAAGCCCAGGTCTTCTGACTGCAAGTTCCAGGTTTTTACATTATATGACAGCCTGCTTGGTTTACATTGGACCATCTGTTTCTAATCTTTATAAGCATACCAAAGTTGTAATAAGCTGTCATCTATAAACTGGAAAATCACAAAGCCCTTCTTATTGTTCTCCTGATGTTAATTCAGCCAACTTGATTAATTAACTTAAGCTTTAGCCAGGGCTTTTCAAAGTTGGACAAAGATGTGAAAGCTCTCTTCACCTTTAGTGCACTGATTCTTAGCCGTGGATATTGGGCCTCTGCATGGCTGTCATTAAAACTTAGTCTTTATTCATTCCCTTGTAACCTTAGAAGTAATTGGTTATTATTAATGCACACTTTGGTATCCTGATACCAGGGTTTGTTTTTTGTTGTTGGTTGTTTGTTTTACTCTATTTTTGTTTGCCACACTTGCTCATCATCACATTCTCCTATAGAGTTCTTTAAAAGTATATATTCCTGAGGGATTTCCTTGACGGTCCAGTGATTGAGAATCAGCCTTCCAATGCTGAGGACACAGGTTTGATCCTCAGTCAGGGAACTAAGATCCCACGGGCTGCGGAGCAGCTAAGCCTCGTGCTGCAGCTGATCCTCAGGCGCCTCAACAGGAGGAGCTTGCAAGCTGCAGCGAAGACCCAGTGTAGTCTATATACATATTCCTGAACCTGCATCCTTCGGAGTGTCTGAGACTCTCTGCAGTCCCTCAGTGAGTCTGAGAACCACTCTATAGCAGATTATCTCCCCATACACCTATGCTGTGCTTCACTACAATTAGCTAAAGAAGAGATATATAAAAACATGTATTATTTTTATTGTGTTTACCTTGTGGAATTTAAGTCTTCTCAGGTGGCACAGTGGTAAAGAATCTGTCTGCCAACGTGGGAGATGCAACAGATGCAGGTTCAACCCCTGGGTCAGAGTATCCCCTGGGATAGGAAATGGCAACCCACTCCAATATTCTTTCCTGGAAAATCCCAAGGAGAGAGGAACCTGGTATGCTTTATTAATGTGTTTATGAGTCCATGTGCTAAAGAAGCAAGGCAAATCTTTAGCAAAATTGTGATATTGGATCCCCCTGTCCCTTTAAATAGTTTCTCTCTTGGTGGTGACTGATTTTTTCATTGCTGTGGTAGCTGGAGGCCTCTTTCTTTCTCTCTTCTCTCAAAATCTGGTCTACACATTAAATGACAGAAGTATTCGCTGTATGAAAAGCGATGTCAGTCCAGATAACAGACTAGCCTGAAATGTTAGTCTGTGTGTGTGTGTGTGTGTGTGTGTGTGTGCGTGTGCTCAGTCAGTCAGTTGTGTCCGACTGTAGCCTGCCAGGCTCCTCTGTCCATGGGATGTCCCAGGCAGGAATACTGGAGTGGGTTGCCATTTCCTACTGCAGGGCATCTTCCCGACCTAGAGAGCGAACTCACATCTCTTGTGTCTCCTGCGTGGGCTGGTGAATTATTTACCACTGCACCACCGGGGAAGCCCCAAAATGTTAGACTAGGGCTCCTTTAAAAACAACACACAGTGGTTGTTTATCCATCTTGTTAGGAAAAGAACTTAGATATTCAAAATACTTAGAAAACATATGTTAAAGTCTAGATGAATGAAGAGCCTAGCTGGTAGCCTGTGGTTTTTCTAATTTGTCCATTGGGGGCTGTTTTACCTAAAACTGCTTGACTTCCTTCCCTTCCCCTTCCCCAAAGTTCAAGGCCTGCTCAGGTATGCGTCAAACCAAGTCACGGAATCACCTTAAAGATTTGACTGTCACATTTTCTTATTCTTTCCTTTCTGCCTAATTTCTCCCCTAGTACTCATTGCATTCTTGGTATTATCTTTGAAGTTGATATAAGGGATCAGACTAAACAGAGCTGGAGCTTTTTGGGGGGTAAGGGAGGTCAACTGGCTCATACTTCCCAGTTTTGTTGGATGTGGGAGACCTAAGTTATTTTGATCTTAAAATTCGGCTGAGTTAGAGTAAGCAAATTCCTATTTATGGTTTTGAGACCATTATTACTTCCAGGGATCAATAATTTGAATGAGCTGTCTAAATCATCCAGAACCTGTATTAAGATGGCAGATGAGAAAGGAGGCAGGTATTACAAAGCCCAGGCATGTGAGGTGTACAAAGGTGCTTGTGACTATCTTCTAGTTGGCATCAGAGGAATGAGAATGTTCTTACTGTTAAGATTGCTGGTTGCTATTGCAGAAATCTAATTTGAGGAAGACAAGATATCCTTATGATTAACTTCCTACTGAACTTCTTTAAGTGAAAACAGTAGCTTTGGCCTGATAGGAAATAGATGTTGCATCATGGGTTGAGTCAGCGAGGTACACTGGAAGTTTGAATGTATAAACAGCAGCAGTCAATAGAAATCCTTAAGCAGAGGACTTTACTAGGGGGTAGTGTTGGTCCTCAAACATGTAGGAGAGATGCATTTCAAAGGAAAATTATTTTGTATTTCTTCAGGTTATAAAGCCTATGACTTATCCCCCCATGCTTCTAAAGACATATTATAACTTAAAGTAATAAAATAGCAAGGTAATGGTCAGTATTTCAAGCTGCTTCAGTGAATTTATGAAATCCAATACAACAGTCTAGGTACTTATGATTCTAGTTTTCCAGATTTTTAATATATTCTCAACACTGTGTCTGAAAGGTAAGTTTTATAAATTATCAGTTCAGTTCAGTTCAGTCGCTCAGTCGTGTCCGACTCTCTGCGACCCCATGAATTGCAGCACGCCAGGCCTCTCTGATAGACTTTGCGTCTGTCACCAGTCACATCCACAGTTGGGTATCATTTTTGATATAATTTATAAATTATAAATACTTATATTTGCAACTAACTTTGTTATTGATATCATCAAAATTTGAATAGACAGTATTGGATAGTAACTGCAATGTGATATCTATAGGATTTTAGTGAGGCTCTGCTGTCCCCTCAAATAGGTCATATTAAGAAGATTTGCTTGAATTTAATTTTAAAATTAGGTACTATTTTTTTGCATAACACTTAAAGTACTTGAAATTAGACACACTATTTTTTCCAAGAAAAAATGCTGCTAATATCATAGGATAAATCAGTGGTTCATGAAATACCATGCAGATCTGAATTCTTACAAGAAAAAGAAGTTTAACATCATCTTAGAAGTAATATTAGGGACTTCCTGGTAGTTCCGCGGTTAAAACTTCAAGCTTTCAATGCAGAAGCTGCAGGTTCAATCCCTAGTCAGAGAGCTAAGATCCCACATGCTGGGCAGTGCAGCCAATAAATAAATAAATAAACTTTAAAAAAGAAGTAACATCACCATATTATAATGCCAGATAGTCATCACGTTTATACATTTTTCTTTTACCGTTCTAGGGATAATCACATCATTCAGGATTAAAATGTAGCAACCTTTTATTTTCATCCCCAATTTTCTGTCTGGGCTCTGCTCATACCACCATAAACAAAAAATGTCTATTTCTAATACTCAAAATATTTACTGAGCTCCTATTACTTGCACCAATGCTAGGCTCAGAATTTTTCAAAACAGACAAAATGTAAATGCCATCTTGAGACTTAAATTAGTGGAGTCAGACTTGCAGCTAACAAATTTTTTAAAGAAAGATACACTGTGTTAGCTGCTGATGAGTGCCACGGGGGGGAATTAAGGGAGAGGAGTAGGCAGGCAGAGTGAAGGAGCAGGGCACCCAGCCAGGCCGGAGAGGAAAGACCTCCTGCAGGTCCCTGCACCAGGAGACCCTTCACCGCAGCCAACCAGCTACCAGTGGTTGGTTGATAGTAATTCTTGTTCTGATTGTATTTTTCCCTTTAACTTATTCCAAAAAGTGGTCATATTTCTTTTATTCTCATCTCTCAGGGATGTTTTCTGTTGGGATCAAAAGCAGAGCTGACCTGTCTTCTTGACCTGAGCTCCCTGAGTCTGGGCACGGGGCAGGCAAGAGCATGCAGGCAGAGAAAATTCTTTCAGACCTGGAAGATGACAAGGGTCCACCATTGCCCTGGGGAATAGAGTACCTCACAAAAGAAGGGCACAGGGGGGTGCTGGGAGGTTGAAGGTTTCCAGCCTCAGAAAGGACCCTTTGGGCCAGGCCTGATGAAGAAGTTGTGATTGCCTGACTTCGAGGGATTTGAGTAGAGATGTTATTCATGGAAGCCTTATAGGTTGAGGAGTAATGATCTCTCCTCACTCTTGAGGCACCATCTTTCCCTTCCAATTTGCAGGAACCTAGAGAAAGTAAGGGGTGGACCCAAAATGAGCAAGATCAAATTTCTTATCCTTGTTGGACAAGGACTGGCACATTCTATTTTATTTAGCAAAAATAAGGTCATGAGACATTGTGCACACATTCAAGTTTGAGAAGTGAGATTTATCCTGCTACAACTCCAAGTGATTATTGAGTTGGCCAGAAAATTCATTAAGGTTTTTCCATAAGAGAGAGTATGGAAAAAGAGTATGGAAAAACCCAAATGAACTTTTTGGCCAAGCCAATAGCTTGATTAATTTTTATGGGGAGAAGCAATTAAATACAAAACAACAGAAGATATGAATTTCTGCCTGGCTGCAGATTTCTCTTCACTGGCCTTACTGGGTGGACAGACACATAGATATTCTTTGCTTTGAATGTGCTACTTCACGTTAGTATATAGTGACAGCGCACGTCTTGCTCAGAGAGTCAGAAGTTACTTGCAACAAGACCGCCTGGGACAGTAGTGAGTTTCGGTGTAACAGCAGAGTGATTTAGTTGTACATGTATCTATTCTTTCTCAAATTCTTTTCCCATTTAGGTTATTACAGAGTACTGAGCAGAGTTCCCTGTGCTATGCATTAGGTCTTTGTTGATTGTCTACTTTAAATACAGCAGTGTGTACATGTCAATCTCAAACTCCCAATCTGTCCCTCCCCTTTCTCCCACCCAGGAACCATAAATTCATTCTCAAAGTCTTTGAGTCTGTTCCTCTTTTGTGAATAAGTTCATATCACTTTTTTAGATTCTGCATGTAAGTAGTATCATATATGTGTCTGTATCGGACTTAACTTCACTTAGTATAATCATCTCTGGGTCCGTCCATGCTGCTGTCCATGGCATTCTCTTTAATAGCTGAGTAGTATTCCATTATATATAGGTACTACATCCTCTTTATCCATTAAAAAGAACTTTAAAAACCCCTACTGTTGATCCATGAAAAACTCGAGGGTCAGGGGCATCAACCCTCCGCAGTTGAAAATCTACCTGTAACTTCACAGTGATCATTGACTGAAGTGACTTAGCATGCCCCTGATCATCACAGCTCACCAGTTCTGCACCCACAGATTCAACCAACCATGGACTGGGCAGCGCAGCAGTACCTATTGAGTGAAAACTCCACATAAAAATGCAATTGCAAAGTTCAAACCTGTGCCGTTCAAGGGTCAATTTCTAAAATTTGTAGGAAAATAAAACGTGGGAGAGGGATCGGATCTGTGTCTCCTGAGTCTCCTGCCTCACAGGCAGATTCTTTACCGCTGAGCCATAAAGAATCTAGGGTAAGCCCAGATATGGAAGAAGGAGTTGGGCCTATAAAATATAGAATTATAATAACTCTCTAGTAGTTAAAGCAGCTTGATTTTAACAGTTATTTGATAGACTAATAAAACAACAAAGTTCAAAAGTACTTGAAAATACTTAATGGTAAGGTGTATTCAAGTAGTTTTTTAAAGGTTGTTATTGTTTAATAAATTATATATGTACAGATGGCTAACTACTTGGGAAAAAATGAAGTAGAGGCTATATTTCACACCTTACATTTAAATTAGTTCTAGAAGGATGAAAAGTTTAAATGAACAAAAAAGAAAATGCAATTATACTAACACATAAACTAAAAATAGGAGAAGATGTTTGTAGTACATATAGCAAAGGGCTACTTCTTTAACACATAAAAAGCTTTTACAAATCAATGAGAAGGCAACCAATATAAATATTAACAAAGGATTTGAACAGTTATTCCATGGAAAAGAAAATATAATTGGCTTTTAGCCTATTATACAGAATGAAGTAAGTCAGAGAAAGACAAATATCAAATTTTAACGCCTCTCTATGGAATCTAGAAAGACAGTACTGATGATCCTACTTGTGGGGCAGCAAAGGAGACACAGACATAAAGAACAGAATTTTGGACACAGTGAGGGAAGAAAAGGGTGGGGCAATTTGAGAAAATAGCATTGAGACATATACATTCAGTTCAGTTCAGTCACTCAGTCGTGTCCAACTCTTTGCGACCCCATGAATTGCAGCGTGCCAGGCCTCTCTGTCCATCATCAACTCCCAGAGTCTACCCAAACCCATGTCCATCGAGTCAGTGATGCCATCCAACCATCTCATCCTCTGTCGTCCCCTTCTCCTCCTGCCCCCAATCCTACCCAGCATTAGGGTCTTTTCCAATGAGTCAACTCTTTGCATGAGGTGGCCAAAGTATTGGAGTTTCAGCTTCAGCATCAGTCCTTCCAATGAACACTCAGGACTGATCTCCTTTAGGATGGATTGATTGGATCTCCTTGCAGTCCAAGGGACTCTCAAGAGTCTTCTCCAACACCACAGTTCAAAAGCATCAATTCTGTGGCTCTCAGCTTTCTTCACATTACCATATGCGAAATAGCCAGTGGGAGGTTTAATGTATGATGCAGGGAACCCAAAGCCCCTGCCCTGTGACAACCTCAAGGGGTCAGATGGGCAGGGAGATGGGAGGGGGGTTCAAGAGAGAGGGGACACCTGTATACTTACCGGTGATTCATGTTGATGTGTGGCAAAAACCATCATAATATTATCAAGTAATTATCCTTCAATTAAAATTTTTAAAAAGAAAAATAGGAAAAATTGGTGAATAAGTTCTGGGAATCTAATGTATAGCATGGTGACTATAGTTGTTATAACATGGCTGTGTTATATCCTCGACAGTTGCTAAGAGAGCAGATCTTAAATGTTCTCACCATACACAGAGATAAAGGCTATTATGTGAGTTGATGATATATGTTAACAAACCCTACGTGGTAATCGTTTCCATATATATATATCTCAAATCATTGCGTAGTACTCCTTAAATTTATACAGTCATTTGTCAATTATATCTCAATAAAACTGGAAAAATGTGAAAAATTACTCAAAGAATTTTAGAAATGAAAATTCTAATAGAAAGGAAATACCATTTTTTCCTTAAAAATATTGGCAGAGATCTGCGTTTGGTAACAAGAGTGTTCTCCAGAGTGTGACAAAGCATATACTGTTCATGGCATTGTAAATTGTGATCACCTCATTCAAGAGTGCAGAGAGGGCAATGCCCCCCACTCCAGTGCTCTTGCCTGGAGAATCCCATGGATGGAGGAGCCTGGTAGGCTGCAGTCCCTGGGGTCGCGAAGAGTCAGATACGACTGAGCGACTTCACTTTCACTTTTCCCTTTCATGCACTGGAGAAGGAAATGGCAACCCACTCCAGTGTTCTTGCCTGGAGAATCTCAGGGACGGGGGAGCCTGGTGGGCTGCCGTCTGTGGGGTCGCACAGAGTCGGACACGACTGAAGTGACTTAGCAGCAGCAGCAGCATTCAAGAGTGATTTCACAATGGCTCCAGAATTTAAAATATACTTACATTAAGTTCAATGTCTTGGGAGTGTAAGCTTCAGTACACTTTAACAAGGGTAAGGAGACACATGGACAAAACTTTTTATTGCAGCATTGTTTCATGTTGCAAAATGTTGGAAAAAACCTGAACGTCCCTCACAAGGGCGTTTGTAAAATAAATAATGGTACATGTATACTACCTATGTGGATATACATGCATCTATTTCCTCACTCCCTTGGTTATCTATTCTAACTTCTTGGCTTTAAATATCGTGTATGTGTATGTTTCCTCCATTTTATCTGCAGTTCAGTTCTCTCTCCTGAATTCCCTTATGAGAGTGCTCCTCAGTATCTTCACTCAGGGATTGTAATGTGTATTCAAAATGTGTGAGCTCTCGATCTCCACACCACCCCCATCTCACTTCTTTGACAGCTCCCCTGTCTCAGTGGATAGCAAATTCCATCCTCTGCTTACTTGGTCCCAGAGCCTTAGAGTCATCCTCTCTCTCTCTCATAACCAATTTCCAGGTGGTTAAGAAGTTAATTATTTTTGGTCTACCTTCAGATTATACCTGGAATCCTATCACTTTTCACCCCAGTGGCTGCTATGACCTGGACTGTACCACCATCATGTCTTGCCTGGATGATTGTAGTAGCCAGTCATCCACTCTACACTTGCTTTTGTGGTCTGTTCTCATTAAAGCAAGCAGGATGATTGATGGTTTTAAAGCATTCAATCAAATCAGATTTTATTTTTCTGCTCAGAACTGTGCAGTGACTCCCATTTCACTCAGTAAAAGCCAGGAACTCATTGCAGAGTCCCTGCAATGGCCTGCAAGGACCTCCATGACCTGGTCCCTGTGACTTCTTTGGACATCATTCCCAGTTACTCATTTTCTTTCTCATCCACTCATAACCAGCTTCCCTTCCTTGACGCCTCTTGAGTAAACTTGTATTCTCCTGTCTTAGAGCATTTTTTCTCCACCCGCAGTGCTCTTTCTCAGGATATCTCAGGTAGCTGCTCGACCTCCTTCAGATCTTGGTTAAATGTTACTTTTTCAGTGAGAGTTACCCTGAACCACTGTATCGGCTCCCCTTTTGTTTATTGCAGAATACGTGCCGCCTCTTAAACTGGAGCCCGATTGTAAGCTTCATCTGTTTTCTTCAGTGACAGATCCTGAGGGTCGGAAATACATTGAATAAATCTATAAATAAAGAAATCTGCAAGATACAAATAGAAAAACTCAAAGTACATAGCTATTCATAGCATTCTGTAGAAATAGATATTTAGGTGACGTAAATGCTTGTAGGTGGATACAGTGTCTCTGGAGGACTGAAAGAAAGTGGTAATTTTGGGTGCCTTTGGGAGAAACAGTAGCAGGGTGGACAGGGAGGCACATTCTACGCTTTTAGAATCACTTCTTCAATCAAAGAACAAACTGATTGAAAATACACTGCATAGCTGAGCTATATTCTGAAATTCAAAATTATTTGTACAGCAAGAGTTTGAGTTCTTTAGAAGATGTTTAATTGTAATATTACCACTAGGTGGCACATACTTACTGATAAATTCTTAAAGAGTCTCAGACACAGGTTTAAAAATTGCTTTTTCATTCCCCAAACTCACCAGGGTTTAATTTTGTCATATTTTGCATCGGTTTTCCTTAAGAAATTTGCTTAACTTTAGTTGTTCAGTGCTGTAACAGCTTCCCAGGTGGCTCAGTGGTAAAGAATCCTCCTGCAGGAGATGGGGGGTTCAGTCCTTGGGTCAGGAAGATCCCCTGGAGGATGGCATGGCAACCCAGGCTAGTATTCTTGCCTGGAGAGTCCCGTGGACAGAGGAGCCTGGCGGGCTACAGTGCACGGGGTCTCAAAGACTTGGTCACAACTGAGCGCACACACATGTAGCAGCTTATAGGTGATTTTTCATTATCTATAAATTATTTTTAAATCTTTTAAAAGATTAGTGAATTTATTTTTGGCCGCTCTGGGTTTTCCTTGCTTTGCGAAGGCTTTCTATAGTCGTGGTGAGCAAAGGCTACTCTTCGTGGAGTTGTGGGCGTTTCTGCCATGGTGGCTTCTCTTTCTGCGGCGCACAGGCTCTAGGCGCAGGCTTCAGTGGTTGCGGCACACAGGCTCGGTAGTTGCCCTGTGTGGGGTTAGTTGCTCTGTGGCAAGTGGAATCCTCCCAAACCAGGGATTGAACCCGTGTCCCCTACATTGGCAGGTGGATTCTTATCCACCGCACCCCCAGAAAGTGACCATGAAAGTGAAAGTCGCTGTCGTGTCCGACTCTTTGTAACCTCATGGACTGTACAGTCCACGGAATTTTCCAGGCGAGAATACTGGAGTGGGTAGCCTATCCCTTCTCCAGCAGATCTTCCAGACCCAGGAATTGAACCAGGGTCTCTGGCATTGCAGGCAGATTCTTTACCAACTGAGCTATCAGGGAGGCACCAGGAGGGAAGTCCTGTAAATGTTTAACTTAACATCATTATAACATTTGAGAGGCAAAAATGTTTTAAATCTGAAAATATTATTATAGTTTAGATATCCCTAAATTGGTTTAAATTATCTAATGTTTTTTGAATTGTATCTGTCTCTCTTTTCTTTTTTCCTATGATACAACTTAATAAATGAAATTTAGGTATTCTGTGTACAAAAATCTATTGTTTGATTTACAAAAATAGATTTCTGTTTGATTGTATTTTTTCACTACTTTTATGCCAAATAGTGTCCAGGACCACATGCAATTTAACACCTGTGTTCTTTTTGGTGCTGAAGTTTGCAAAAAGAAAATGATGGCAGGCATTTTATAAATTGTAAATTTTGTAAGCATCATAAAAACCTTTTAGGGACAAGCTCTAAAATAACACTGGCAAAATTACTAGGCCATATAATTTTTACAGTCATTTTTAACCTAAAGATTCTTTTATTTCATTTTTCTTTTCAAATTAAATTTTCCAGCTGTTATTTTTTTTTTTTAATATCTTGGCTATGCTACATGGCATGTGGGATCTTAGTTCCCAAACCATGATCAAACCCATCCCCCATGCTTTGGCAGCATGGGGTCTTAACCACTGGACCACCAGGGAAGTCTCTCAAGTTATATTTTTTAAAAACTGAATATATATTTAGAAAAAGAACTGTATTCAAGTAGAATAACATGTATTGATCACTTATTATGCCAGAAAACTCTCTCACCTATTATTTCCTTTAATACTTAATGAATTTAATACTTATTGTTTACTTTAATACTTATGGGGATTGCATTAGCCACATTTTACAGGTGAAGAAATTGGGCACAGAAAGTTTCAAAAAATTGTATGAATATGCCAGCTATCTGCTATAAGACCAAAACTGGATGTGAATGGAATTAGTTTTACTACAGTGAGAAACTATGCCTTTCAGTTTTTATCATTTCATTACCCCATTGCCTTGTTACTTAAAGAGGAATCAAAAGTATTCTTATAAAATGTGTTAATATTCACTACTTTGTTACACTGGTGGTCTTAACTATCTGTAACTAAGTCTGAGATAAATCATATTAAAATATCTTAGTGAACTGAGAATCTGACCCTTTTGGCTATTAACATGTAAAATTTCTCCAACTTTGCTATATTTTAAAATATACCAAAAAATAATAATCAAAGTCTAGTGTATTGTATAGTGCTTAGTTTTAGTTCAAGCTCAACAGCTGAACCAAGTGGATGTTAAAATTATACACTTAAAGATGAATCTACTATTTTTCTTTCTTTCTTTAGCCAGAAAAATGTAAGAAAAGTAAGTGGTATAACAGCGCCCTACAAGAAGCATACCTCCTCTATGGATGTTCTCATGAGCGAAGACTGGAAAGATGCTGTCTATCAAAACAGGGTGCGTGCGTTGTTTATTCTTTACCACCACAAAATAAGGATTTATTTTCCAAAACATGTTTGCACATTTAAAAATCTCTCTCTCTGTTTCATAGGAAAATAGTATATCTTTGTCCAATGAAAATTTATTCTTACAGGATTAATAGTATTTATTTTTTGCCCTCTGCTCTGAAACTATTTTCCATGACTAAACATGCACTCCATTTTTTAAAATTAATTTCTGTTGGCATATAGCTGCTTTACAATGTTGTATTATTTTCTGCTGTGTAGCAAAGTGGATGAGCTGTATGTATACATATATCCCCTCTTTTTTAGATTTCCTTCCCGTTTAAGTCGCCACAGGGGCCTGAGAAGGCTTCCCTGTGCTGGGTCCTCATGAGTTCTCTATTTTATGCACAGTATCGATAGTGTATACATGTCAGTCCCAATCTGCCAATTCATCCCACCCCCAGCATCTCCCCTCAGTAACTATAAATTTGTTTTCTACGTCTATAGTTTCTATTTCTACTTTGCAAATAAGATCATCTCTACCATTTTTCTAGATTCCACATACAGCGATGTTGTATCAATATAAGATTTGTTTTCCTCTTTCTGACTTACTTCACTCTGTACTATAGTCTCTAGGCCCATCCATGTCTCTGCAAATGTCACTATTTCATTCCTTTTTATGGCTGAGTAGTATTCTTTCGTCTCTTCTTTATCTTCTTTATCTGTTCCTCTGTTGATGGACATTTAGGTTGTTTCCATGTCTTGGCTCATGCAAACAGTGCTGCAAAGAACACTGAGGTGCATGCTTCTTTTCAGATTATGGTTTTCTCTGGATATGTGTCCAGGAATACGATTGCTGGATTGTACGGTAGCTCTATTTTTAGTATTTTAAGGAGCCTTCATCCTGTTTTCGATAGTGGCTGCACCAATTCACATTCCCACCGAAAGTATAAGAGGATTCCCTTTTCTCCACACCCTCTCCAACATTTATTATTTGTAGACTTTCTGATGATGGCCATTCTTACCAGTGTGAGGTGATAATTCATGGTAGTTTTGATTTGCATTGCTCTAATAATTAGTTATGTTGAGCATCTTTTCATGTGTTGTTTGGCTCTCTCTATGTCCTTTTGGAGTAGTGTCTATTTAGCAAGCACTCTATTTAAATGTAGGTGTTTTAATTAGTGCTTCTGTCATCTATATTCTTAACCTTTCTACATAGATTCTCTTGTGTATTTCAAAGCATTTATTTCAAAATTAGAAGCTATGGCTTTAAAATATATTTCTTGAGTTAAACTTTTATTTGGATATGCTATATTGTCTTAGAACAAAGTATTTTTCAAAATATTTTATTTTTTAAAAAGATCAAGGCAGAGATAAAAAGTAATCTTTAACTTTTTTAATTAGGTAAAGAAAGTATAATATTTCAAAGCATCCTCAAAGTTCTCTTGAATCATAAATATTGTGGTTTATGGGTAGCTTTTTAAATGAATTCATAGGGCTTGTAGCAGCTATAATACATTTTTGACTCTAAAAAGAATTTAATAGTTGCATGGAAATGATTTTTCAATAAATAAATATATTAAAATTTTTTCTGCTTATTTATCATAAGGATTTTTTTTTTTTTTTATCTTACAAGGCACCTTCTGATTTTCTCCACCTTAAGTTCTAAAGCAAATTTTTCTAAGGGAGGATCTGGTCTTTTGTGCTTACTGAATTTTAAAGTTAGAATGATGTTTTTTCTCCTGTAGAAAAGTTTAAAACATATATAAAAACATTTTATTTGAGAAAAAGTTTAAATATTAACCTAGCCACCTAAGTTTAGATTTGAAAGCATATAAATAGATTTGAAAAGAATGATAAGCAAACTCCTGTGGTCAAAAGACTTTCATTACCACAAATGTGATTTTATTCCTTGAGCTGAAAATATAATGTCTCTGTTTATTAGCAATAAAGGTTGAACTCACTTTATTGTCACAAATACAATTTAATGCTTTGCATGGCCTATACATTTCTCTGTGTAACCATAATAAACTTTGAAATATTTAGTTTTTTTAAATATTAATATTTTGTAGTAATATATAGTCTTTTACTTTTGAAAGTTATATTGCAGCCATTCCACACTAGCAGTAACCGGGTCTCAGTAAGTTATTTTGCCATTGTTGTTGTTGTGTGTGGCAGGGTGTTTATGTCTGTGTCCTTTGGCATTCTTACTTGTCCGGAGACCTGGAACGGGGTTATTTCTGATTGATTTTGCAGCAACAAACCATTTTCTTAATGAAAGTCTGATGGTTTTGCATGCAGAATTTGTATAATTCAGCCAGATTATAGACAGCCATGTGCCTAAGGACTCTCATTTTGTGCCTGAAGTATCCCAAATTGACGGGCGTGAACAGACTTCTAGGAGTTCAGTCTTTGCCATCATAGGCTCACTCGCTTCATACTCCCTCTTCACTGTCTCCAAAAGAGAATTTAGTCCTGTGCCTGTTTAGCTTCTAGAGTGGATTCTAGGATGTATACAGCTTCTTACTGTATTCAAAGTAGGTTTGAGAGATAATTAACCATTATTCAAATATTTTACAGAAGGTCAGTTACTTAAAAGGTTAGTTGCTTAGAGGCAAACCATTTATTTCGTTCCAGCAGCTGTGAGGATTTCTCTACTCCCAATTATATTCCATTGTTTGTGTGTGCCACAGTTTATTTATCCATGCACCCACTGAAAACATCCTGGCTGCTTCCAGGTTTTAACGACTATGAAAAAAGCTGCTGTAAACATCTACATGCAGAATTGTTTGGGCACAAGTTTTCAGCTTATTTGAGTAAATATTAGGGAGTGGAACTGCTGGATTACATAGTAAGAGTATGTTTAGTTTTGTAAGAAACTGTCAGAGTGTCTCCCATAGTGACTGTGTCATTTTGCATTCCCACCAGCCATAAGTGAGAATTCATGTTGTTCCACATCCTTGGTGTGAGCTGTTCTAACAGGTGTGTAGTGGTGTCTCATTGTTTTAGTTGCGATTCTTGAATGACATGATGATGAACATCCTTTCATATACTAATTTGCCATCTTTGAATCTTCTTGAGTTGTCTGTTTATTCCTCATTTTACAATCCAGTTGTTCCTTTTTTCATTATTGAGTTTTAAGATTCTTTGTGTGTTTTGAATAAGGGCCCTTTGTCAGATATGTATTCTGTAAATATTTTCTCTCACTCTGTGGATTGTCTTCTCATTCTCTTGAGAGTATTCTTCGTAGAATGTAAGTTTTTAACTTTAATGAAGTCTAGCCTATTAACGATTTTCTTCATACATCTTGCCTATGGTACTATATCTAAAAAGTTATCAGCATACCCAAAATCATCTAGATTTTCTCCTGTGTTACTCTCTAGGAATTTTACAGTTTTGTATTTTACATTTAAATGGGTGGTCTGTTTTGAGTTAATTTTTGTGAAAAGTATAAGATCTGTGTCTAGATTCTTTGTGTGTGTGTGTGTGTGTGCCTGAGCCATGTAGATGATTAGTGATTCCAACATCATTTGATGAAAATGTTAGCTTTTCTCCACTGTATTGTCTTTGCTTCTTTGTCAAAGATCAGTTGACTATATTTGTTGGGCATATTTCTGGACTCTATTCTGTTCCATCAATCTGTTTTTATTCTTTTCCCAATATTATACCATCTTGATTGTTATAGCTTTTTAGTAAGTCTTGAAGTCAGGTGGGATCAGTTCTCCAACCTTGCCCTTCTTCAGTATTGTGTTGGCTGTTCTGGGCCTTTGTTTCTCCATATAAACTTTAGAATCAGCTTGATATCCTCAAAATAACTTGATATTTTGATTGAGATTGCATTGAATCTGTAGATCAAATTTGGAAAAACTGAAATCCTAACAATATTGAGTTTTCCTATCCATGTTCTTTGATTTCTTTCACTAGAGTTTTATAGCTTCCCTGGTATAGATCTCATCCATAGTTTGTTAGATTTACAGCTAAGTATTTCATTTCAGGAAGTGTCTACATAAATGATAATGTGTTTTCAGTTTCAAATTCCATTTGCTGGTAAATAGGAAAGCTATTGACTTTCATGTTAATACTAACCTTGTATCCTGCAACTTTGCTCTAATCACTTATTTGTTCCAGGAGTATATCTCTTGATTCTTTTGGATTTTCTACTTAGATGATAATGTCATCTGCAAACAAAGATAGTTTTCTTTCTTTCTTTTCAATTTGTATCTTTATTTTCCTATTGCATTGGCTAGGAGTTCTACTACATTTTTGAAAAGAATGGTCTCAGTGGGAAACCTGTTCTCAGTGGGAAAGCTTTGCATTTCTCACCATTAAGGATGATGTTAGCTGTAGCTGTTTTGTAGATTCTTCTCAAGTTGAGGAAGTGTCCATTTACTCCCATTTTGCTGCTAGTTTTTGTTTTTTAGTTTTTATCATGAATGGGTGTTGAATTTTGTCTAGGGCTGAGTCTGCTTATCTTGATAGGATCTGTGACTTTTCTTCTTTAGCCTATTGATATCATGTCAAAGTGTTAGTCACTAAGTCGCGTCTGACTCTTTGTGACCCTGTGCACTGTAGCCTGCCAGGCCTCTCCATCCATGGGATTTTCCAGGCAAGAATACTGGCTGCCATTTCATCAATTACATTAATTGATATTTGAACGTTGAACCAGCCTTGTATGTCTGGAATAAATCCCACTTGATTGTGGTGTGTAATGCTTTTTTATGCAGTGGTAGATTTGCTTTGCTAATATTTTGTGGAGGATATTTACATCTGTATTCATTAGAAATATTGATGACTCTGTAGTTTTCATGTAATGTCTTTATTTGGTTTTGGTATTTCAGGTAATACTGGTTTCATTGAATGAGTCAGGAAGTATTCTCTTTGCTTATGTTCCGAAAGAGTTTATAGGAAATATGTATAATTTCTTCCTTAAGTGTTTGGTAGAATTCACCAGTGAATACATTTGGACTTGATGTTTTCTGTTTTGGAAGTTTATTATATTGATAAAATTTTAAATAGATATAGGCCTGTTCAGATTGTCTGTTTCTCCTATGTGACTTTTGGCAGGTTTTGTTTTTCAAAGGATTGGTCCTTTTCATCTAGGTTATCAAACTTGTGGACATGGAGTTATTCATACCATTTATTTATTATCCCTTTAAAATCCAGGGGATCTGTAGTGATGCCCTCTTTCATTTTTTATATTAGTAATTTGTGTTTTCTCTTTTTTTCCTTAGTCAGGCTTGCTAGAGGCTTATTGATTTTCTCTGTTGATTTCCTCTTTCCAATTTCATTGGTTTCTCCTTTAATTTTTATTTCTTTTCTTGTTTTTTTTTTTTAATTAATTTATTTTGTTTTTGGCTGTACTAGGTCTTCGTTGTGGTGCCGTGGCTTCTCACTGCGGTGGCTTCTCTTGTTGCCAAGCGTGGGCTCTGGGCACACAGGCTTTGGTAGTGGCACAAGGGCTTAGTTGTTCTGCAGCATGTTGAATCTTCCCAGATGGGGGATCAAACCCATATTCTCTGCATTGGCAGACTGGCAGATGGGTTCTTTTTCTAAAATTTATTTATTTATTTTTATTGGAGGCTAAATCGCTTTACAATATTGTGGTGGTTTTTGCCATACATTGACTGACTCAGCCACAGGTGTGCATGTGTCCCCATCCCGAACCCCCCTCCAGCCTCCCTCCCCATCCCATCCCTGTGGGTAGTCCCAGCGCACCAGCTTTGAGTGTCGTTTCATGTGTTCACATATGGTAACATACATGTTTTAATGCCATTCTCTCAAATTATCCCACCCTCGCCTTCACCCAGAGTCCTAAAGTCTGTTCTTTACATCTATATGGCAGATGGATTCTTAACCTCTGGATCTCCAGGGAAGTCCTTGTGTTTACTTTAGATTTAACTTGCTCTCCTTTTTCTAGCTCCCTAAGGTGGAAACTTGGCATATTAATTTGAGATCTTGTTCTTTCATAATATATGCATTCAGTACTGTAAATTCCCCTCTAAACACTGCTTTCACTTTATCTCACTAATTTTGAAAATCTGTATTTTTTTCATTTCATTCAAAATTTTTAAAATTTCTTTTGAGAGTTTTTTTGACCTGTATGTTATTTGGAAATGTGTTGTTAAAGCTCCATGTATTTTTGAATCTTCTAGTTATCCTTCTGTTTTTTATTTCTACTTTTATTCCACTGTGGTCTGAGGGCAAGCTATTCTATGATATCTCTTTAAAATTTTTTTCAGTTATATTTTATGGCCCAAAATGTAGTCTGTCATGTTGAATGTTCTAAGTGAGCTTGAGAAAAATGTGTATCTGCTGTTGTTGGATGACGTGTCTATGGTCTGAAATGTGTATCTGCTGTTGTTGGGTGATGTGTCTATGGTCTGAAATGTGTATCTGCTGTTGTTGGGTGACGTGTCTATGGTCTGAAATGTGTATCTGCTGTTGTTGGGTGACGTGTCTATGGTCTGAAATGTGTATCTGCTGTTGTTGGGTGACGTGTCTATGGTCTGAAATGTGTATCTGCTGTTGTTGGGTGACGTGTCTATGGTCTGAAATGTGTATCTGCTGTTGTTGGGTGACGTGCCTATGGTCTGAAATGTGCATCTGCTGTTGTTGGGTGACGTGTCGATAGTCTGTTCTGCTTTGTTGTAGTGGTAACTGAGCACTTCATGTAATTCTGTTTTCTCTCCTTTCTTACTGTATCAATTATATTTCCTTCTTAATTTTTCAGTGGTTTTCCTACAGTTTGTAGTAGTCATTTATAGGTTATCCAAGTCCACTTTCAAATAACACTTTGTAATGTCATGACTAATGCATATACTTTATATAACAAAGTTTTCTAATTCTTTCTCTGTCCTTTATATCACTGTTGTCATTTTATACACACACACACACAGATATGTATAACATATAATTAAATATATTGTCACTATCATTTTGGACAAACTATTTTCTGTTTACATACATTAAGAATGAGAAAGATGGTTTCACTTTTGCTCGGTCATTTTCTGATGCTCTTCCTTATATAGATCAAAGTTTCTGATTTACATCATTTTCTCTCTTTTACCAATTCTTGTAAGGCAGGACTTCTGGCTTCAAATTTCCTTGTTTTCCTTTGTTGCACAATTTGTATATTCCTTTTCTTTTGAAGAATAATTTTCTAGCATATAATTCTAATTTCATTGGGTTTTTTTCTCTCATCACTTTAAATATTTCATTCTGTTCCCCTCTTGCTTGCATAGCTTCTGAGAGGAATGCAATGAAATTCTTATAGTCCCTCCTTTATAGGTAAGGAACAGAGAGAAGAATTACCCCCTCTAGCTTCTTTCAAGAATTTTTCTTTATTTTTTCATTTTCTGCAGTTCAAATAGGACATGGCTAAGTGTAGTTTTGATGGCTCAGTGGTAAAGAATCTGCCTGCCAATGCAGAAGATGTGGGTTCAGTCCCTGGGTTGGGAAGATCCCCTGGAGAAGGAAATGGCAACCCACTTCCAGTATTCTTGCCTGGGAAAATCCTACGAACAAATGAACCTGTCGGGCTACAGTCCATGGGGGTCACAAGAGTCAGACAAGACTTAGCAACTAAACAGCGACAACATCCTGCTTGGAGTTCTCTGAGCTTCCTGGGGCTGTGGTTTGGCGTCTGACATTAATTTGGGGAAGTTATCAGTCATTGTTAATTCAAATATTTCTTCTGTCCTTTTCTCTCTCTCTTTTCCTTCTGGTATTCCCATTACACACATGTTACGTTTTTGCAGTTGTCCCATAGATCTCGGGTAATCTGTGCAGTGGTTTTTTCCAGTCTTTTTTTCTCGTTGCTGTATCAGTTTAGAAGTTTCTACTGATGTTTCCTCAAGGTCAGAGTGTTTCCTCAGCTGTGTCCAGTTTACTGACAAGTCCATCACAGGCATTCTTCACTTCTGTTACAGTAGTTTGATCTCTAGTGTTGAATTTTTTATTATTTCTTAGAATTTCCACCTGTTCTTGCACGTTGTCTACTTTTAACATTAGAGCCCTTGGTACATTTATTGTAGTTGCCTCAAATTCATAACCTGATAATTCCAAACCTCTGCCCTGTTTGGGTCTGTTCCAGCGCTTGCTGTGTTACCTCAAACTGATTTACCTTTAGTAAGCCTTGCAATTTTTTGTGGAAAGGTGAACATGATGTACTAAGTAAAAAGAACTGTGGTAAAGAGGCCTTTCCAAGTGCAGTGGTAAGGTGGGGCGGGGGGGAGGCATTTTGTAGTCCCTTGATTAGGTCTCAGTCCTGGGCTTTGAGTTTCGTGAGTGCTTCTTCTTTTTTTACTGCTTGGGTGGTTCATGATGCCTCAAGGAGGGTGGAGTTGGGTATTCCCTTCCCTTACATGGAAGGCTATAGCAGAATTTGCATATTTCCCTTCCCCCAGATTGTTTAGGCTCTGGAGAAACCCCAGCAGGTTAGTTCCAGTAAAATAGCTTCTCCTGAGGACAGCCTTGTTAGAAGAATTCAGTGCTCTGGCATATTTCAGAATGGTTACTGTTTTCCTCCCACTGCATGAAGCATAGGAAAATTTTCCCCAGTCATCACTGTGAGAACCCTGATGGAGACCCCAGAGGTAAATTCACCGAAGTGTCTCTCCCTCCCCCAAGACTGGGGGCTCTCAGGCTTGTTCACACTGAGCCTCATCAACAAATTTCAGTCTTTATTTCCCTCCCTTGGCACTGGTTCCTGCAGAGGTTTCTCCTCCTGTAAATTGTGGTTCTTTGTATTTGCCAGTAGGCAATTTGTCTCTCCAAATTTGGGGGCAGTTGTTTGCCTTGTGAACTCACTTCCTGAGGGATCAAGGAAGAGTTATTGATTTTCTGTCCGTTGAGCTTTTTACCTGTTGTTAGGATGGAGTGGTAACTTCTCTTTCCAGACAGGGAACTGGACTATCCTTTTTGTTTTTTAGAAAATGCTCCCAGCTGTCATGTTTAAAGAAACACATACTAACAGTTTTTCTGAGATCATGAATGGACAAGCTTTAGAAAAATTATTTAAAGAAGAGAAGCCACTGATTTATATTAATATTTGTACTTCCCTCTCATATGGTTGTAAATAAAAATTTTAACATCTGTTATGATTCATGAGGCATAACCACCTCTACTCATTTGGAACATTTTTATTTTCTACCTGAAGCTCCTCTTTTATACTTTAAAAATATGATGTGGATATAGTTCAGAAGAGAAGTAAAGGTCCTTTTAATTATCCAAATCTACATTTCCTGTTAACTGCTTTTCACTCTCTATGTCAGGGTTCTTACATGCAGAGATTTCTGAAGGGAGGAAATTAAACCTTTCTCACTAGGGAGAATTCAGCTCTTAGAAAATAGTTAAAGCTGCTCAAGTTGAACACAGACTTACTGTTATTAACAGAGAAATCACTAGTGATTGTTATGTTTTAAAGTATTACATCAGCATTTCCCTTTGACATTTGAATTATAGTGGTTCTATTGCTCTGGGAGACAGTTCTGCAACTTTTGCATGTAAAATGTTCTTGAATAACAGTTTGGATGTTTCTGTTCCCAATTCATCTCCTTACTGGATGTTTTACTTAAGAATGACTTACATTTTGAGAAGAAACATAAATTTCTATTCTATTATCATTAACTCTCAATATATGATCAAGGTCCTTTGGATCCAATTTTAGTCTTTCTGTGCAGTTTTAGCTATTTGTACAGATTAGCATTTCGTTGTGATTTTTATTATTGGCAGAGGTCTTCAAAAGAACAGGGAAATTTTTTTGATACAACAAAGCATATTCTATATTGTAACTGCTACCAGGTCTCACTGGGCCCTTAAATCTGAAATGCATTGTGGAATTTCAACCATCTTATTTTTCCGTCTCTTGAAATATTTTGCTATTTTATCATTGCTCATCAATTATTCCCAACTGTTTGAAAGACAAATAATTATTTAAATGGAAGAATGATGAAATCACTTGAAAAGATGAGACAATAGTGAAATATATCATCGGTAAACTATTTTTCCTAGTATTACAAGGGTTAAGATCTCTCCCTTACTCTCTCTCTAACACACACACACACACACACACACACACACACACACACACACATGCACACACATCAATTAGCTAAAATGGAAGAGAACGTTGTTATCTAAAATCTACCAGACATTGTTTTAAGAACTTTATTTTATGTAGATTATATTATTTAAATCACAGTATACCAGTATATTACTCCTGCTTTATCAGTAAAGAAACTGAAGATCTGAGTGACAACATGTAGTGTTTTATATTTTACATTGTCTAGTATAGTGACTTATGCCATGTAAATATTCTGTGTGTTTCAGTTAATTATATTAATTTGTTTAGGCACAATGTATATTTAAGGTCCATATAATATTTTGAATAAAATCCATATATATTTATTCAGTTCAGTTCAGTTCAGTCACTCAGTCATGTCCGACTCTTTGAGACCCCATGAATAGCAGCACGCCAGGCCTCCCTGTCCATAACCAACTCCCGGAGTTTACCCAAACCCATGTCCACCGAGTCAGTGATGCCATCCAACCATCTCATCCTCTGTCGTCCCCTTCTCCTCCTGCCCCCAATCCTACCCAGCATCAGGGTCTTTTCCAATGAGTCAACTCTTTGCATGAGGTGGCCAAAGAATTGGAGCTTCAGCTTCAACATCAGACCTTCCAATGAACACCCAGGATTGATCTCTTTTAGGATGGACTGGTTGGATCTCCTTGCAGTCCAAGGGACTCTCAAGAGTCTTCTCCAACACCACAGTTCAAAAGCATCAATTCTGCGGTGCTCAGCTGTCTTCACCGTCCAACTCTCACATCCATACATGACCACTGAAAAAATATATTTATTAAGTATAAAAAAATTGAGCACCTGCTGCATTTGAAAAATGGTCCCTGCCTCAAGGCACATCCTAGCCTTGCAGAGTGCTTAGATATATATAGAAGAAGCTGTAAGACAAGGAAAAAAGTTCTGTGACCTAAGATGACTATGAATTTGCAAAAGAGGTGGGTATTTCTCCTAGCTGAAGAATCATCTATGGTGGTGGGTCGTGTTGTACGTTCATCAGGAAGGAAACATACTCCAGAAGAAGGGGTTATTTCAAGCACCAGCTGAACATAGGAAAAAGGGCAATTTACATGTAGCAGCCAGTTGTAGGTATAAATATAATAACCTACTCCTCTAGTTTTCTATGTTTTGTGAAAATAATTTTTTACTGCAAAATTCGCTTTTAGTTGACAAACATTTATTTACTCTTATCCTTTTAGTTTTACATGCTCATTGTGATTATATTCCCATATTGATAAATTTCTATGCGTTTTCTTTTCTTTTTTAAATTTTAATGTGAACTGAAGGGTAATTGCTTTACCACTAGTGTTATGTTGGTTTCTTCCAACAACAACGTGAATCAGCTGTGTGTGTGTACACTTAGTCACTCGGTCGTTTCTGACTCTTTGCAACTACATGGGTTGTAGCCTGTCGGGCTCCTCTCTTCATGGTATTCTTCAGGCAAGAATACTGGAGTGGGTAGCCATTCCTTTCTCTAGGACATCTTCCTGACCCAGGGATCGAACACAGGTCTGCTGCATTGCAGGAGAATTCTTTACCGGCTGAGGCACCAGGGAAGCTCTAAGTATACACATATCCCCTCCCTTTTGAGCCTCCCTCCTGAGCCTCCTTCCCACTCCACCTTTCTAGGTCTTAATAGAGCACCAGGCTGAGCTCCCTGTGTTATATAACAACTTCTCACTGGCTGTGTGTTTACGTGTGGTAATGTATATATTTCAAAGCTACTCTCTCATGTTATCCTTACCTATCTGGGGTGACTTCTGCCACTGTGTCCACAAGTCTGTTCTCTACATCTCTGTCTCTATTCCTGCCCTGCAAATAGGTTAATCAGTACCATTTCTCTAGATTTCATATATATGTATTAATATATGACAATTGTTTTTCTCTTGCTGACTTATTTCACACTGTGTAACAGGCTCTAGGTTCATCCACGCAGTTCAACTGACTCAAATTCATTCCTTTTTATGGCTGAGTAATATTCCACTGTATATATGTACCACAGTTTCTTTATCCATTCATCTGTTGATGGACATCTAGATTGCTTCCATGTCCTGGCTATTGTTTGTAGTGCTGCAATGAACATTGGGGTACAAGTGCCTTTTTGAATTATTGTTTTCTCCGGGTATGTGCCCAGTAGTGGGATTACTGGGTCATATTATTGTTGTTGTTGTTGTTGTTCAGGCACTAAGTCGTGTCTGACTCTTTGAGACCTCATGGACCACACCACACCAGGCTTCCTTGTCCTTCACTATGTCCCAGAGCTTGCTCAAACTCATGTCCACTGAGTCGGTGACGCCATCCAACCATCTCATCTTCTGTTGCTCCCTTCTCCTCCTGCCCTCCATCTTTCCTAGCATCAAGGTCTTCACATCAGTTGGCCAAAGTATTATTAGAGGTTCAGCTTCAGCATCAGTCCTTCCAGTGAATATTCAGGGTTGATTTCTTTTAGGATTGACTGGTTTGATCTCCTTGCAGTCCAAGGGATTCTCATGAGTCTTCTCTAGCACCACAATTCAAAAGCATTAATTCTTTGATGTTCAGACTATTTTTACGGTCCAACTGTCACACTGATACATGACTACTGAAAGAAATGTATCTTTGTACGGACCTTTGTTAGCAAAGTGATGTCTCTGCTTTTAATACCCTGTCTAGGTTTGTCATGGCTTTTCTTCCAAGGAGCAAGGGTCTTTTAATTTCAAAGGTCATATGGTAGCTTCATTCCTAGTTTTCTAAGGAATTTCCATACTGTTCTCCATAATGGCTGTATCAATTTACATTCCCACCAACAGTGCAAAAAGGTTCTCTTTTCTCCACATCCTCTCCAGCATTTATTGTTTGTAGATTTTTTGATGATTACCATTCTGACCAATGTGAGGTGATACCTCATAGTTTTGATTTGCATTTCTCTCATAATGAGTGATGTAGAGCATCTTTTCATGTGTCTTTTAGCCATCTGTGTGTCTTCTTTGGAGAAATGTCAGTTTAGGTCTTCTGCTCATTTTTTGATTGGTTTGTTTACTTTTCTGATATTGAACTACTTGTGTATTCTGGAGATTATTCCTTCATCAGTTGGAATATTCCTGGGTATTTTATTCTGTTTGTTGCAATAACGAATGGGATTGTTTCCTTAATTTCTCTTTCTGATTTTGCATTATTAGTGTATAGGAATGCAAACAATTTCTGTGTATTAATTTTGTATCCTGAGACTTTACTAAATTCATTGATTAGCTCTGGTAATTTTCTGGTGACATCTTTAGGGTTTTCTGTGTACATACAGTATCTTGTCATCTGTAGACAGTGAAAGTTTTACTTCTTTTCCAATCTAGATTCCTTTTATTTGTTTTTCTTCTCTGATTGCCATGACTAGGACTTCCAAAACTATGTTGAATAACAGTGGTACGAGTGGGCCCTCTTATCTTGTTCCTGATCTTAGAGGAAATGCTTTCAGTTTTTCACCACTGGAAATAATGTTTGCTGTGGGTTTGTTGTATGTGGCCCTCATTATGTTGAGATAGGTTCCTTCTCTGTTCATTTTCTGGAGAGGTTTTTTTTTTTTTTTATCATAAATGGGTATTGAATTTTGTTGAAAGATTTTTCTAAATCTATTGAGATTATCATGTGGTTTTTATCTTTTATCAGAGCCTTTTATCTTTCAATTTGTTAACATGATATATCACACTGATTTGCATATATTGAAGAATCCTTCCATCCCTTGGATAAACCCCATTTGATCATGGTGTATGATCTTTTTAATGTGTTGTTAGATTCTGTTTTCTAGTATTTTGTTGAGGATTTTTACATCTATATTCATCAGTGATATTGGCCTGAAGTTTTCTTTTTTTGTGGCCTCCTTGTCTGGTTTTGGTACCAGGGTGATGGTGGCCTCATAAAATGAGTTTGGGAGTGTGCTTCCCTCTGCAATTTTTGGGAAGAATTTGAACAGGATAGTATTCACCTGTGAAGCCTTCTGGCGGTGGTCTTTTGTTTGTTGGAAGATTTTTGATCAATTTCATTTTTAGTGCTAGTCATAGTTTTTGTCATCTGATGTTTTTTTCTTTTTTTTTTTTGATGGGTGGGTCTATGTTCCTTTCTTACTAGTTGGCCTGAGGTTTCCAGCAGTGGAATTTGTGGGCACTTGGGTGGAGCGAGGCCTTGGTGTTGAGATGTGGACCTCTGGGATACCGCATCCTGATAATATTCCCTGGGGCCTGATATTCTGTGTTAATCTAGCAGTTTGGAATCAGTGCTCCCACCACAGGAGTTCAGGCCTGTTTCCTGGCCTGTGAGCTGGGATCCTGCAAGTTGCAGGGTGCAGCAAAAAATGAAAAAAGAAAATAAAAAAGTAAAAAATAAAGGAGCAGATCAATAACAAAGAATAAAATACAAAATAAATTTACAATACTAACAGATACGTTAGAAAAGATATAAATCTATATGAAACAGGCTCTGGAGGGTAAAACCAAACTTCAGTAGCAGAGAAGAAAAAAACAATAAAAAATAAAAAGGAGCAGAACAATAACAAAGAATGAAAAATAAAATGGATTTAGAAAACTAACAGATATATCAGAAAAAATAAGAGTATATATGAAACAACCCCTGGAGGGTAAAACCAGACTCTAATATCAAAGAGAGGAAAACAAGGAATGTGTGTGTGTATATATATATATATATATATGTTTATATGTATATATGTGTATATGTTTATATGTATATATATTATACTAAATAAAAATAAAAGGGAGCAGAACAATAACAAAGAATAAAAAATAGATTTAGAAAACTAACAAACAGTAGAAAAATTAAGAATATATATAAAACGGCTACAGGTTGTAAAACTGAGGGTAAAACTGAACTCCACTGGCCAAGAGTAAAAAAACAAAACAAAACAATAAGAGCAACAAAGAAAGGCAGGAAAAAAGCTTGGCTTTAGCGGAACATGGGCCTTAGGTGGGTAAGGGCTTCGGTGGTTGCAGAGTTTAGGTGGAGGCGGGGTTTAGGTGGGGGTTGGGGTCTTGGTTCAGGACCCATGCCTCCAGAAAAGACCCTGGATGGTGGTGGGAGGTAAGGCCTGGGCTCAGCCCAGCTGAGGGGCCTCCAGAGTGCATCAGGCTTCCGAGTACGGAGGCTCGGGCTTGGCGCCCCAGGAGGCTCCCCCAGGCTGGGTGGGCGGTAGAACACCAGGCGGTGTCCCACTCTTCCACGCCCGAGGGACATACCCCCAGCCAGCACAGCTCTTTCTCCTCTTTCTTTCCTGTGCCTGCAGGGCCTACACGGGCAATGCGTGTGCTTGGAAGGGACTCTAGAGGACAGAGCGGGGCTTGACTCCTTGGCTTCCCCTCCCCTCCTGCTTCCCCATGGCACCTGGTCACCCAGGGGTCCCTCCCGTCAGCCTGGTTGTTGGGGACTCCCCGCCAGTGTCTCGTGAGTATCCTAGGCATGGGCAGACAGGGACTCTGTTTCTTCCCTCTCCACCGTCTTGATTCTGCCTCTCTGCATAAATACAACCCTGAAACCTCACAATTAATATCCATCGCCCTTCCCATTTTTCATTACCACAATATTAAGGTTTCTAAAACATATCTATGGATAAATATTTACATATAATCTATTCAATTATGGAATTCCAGATTGAACATTTTTTAAAAAAAAGACCAGTTGTGCCAATGATTTTTACTAATACACATACATATATACTTTTGCACATATCAAAATGATCTTGAAATAATTTTCTATACAATTGACCCTTGAACAACATGAGTTGAAACTGACAGGTTCACTTATACACAGATTTCAGTGAATTCACTTAATAAATATATGAAAAATTTGGGGAGATTGGTGACAATTTGAAAAAATTCACAGATGAACTGCATAGCCTAAAAAAAAATTTGAGAAAAGTGTATATCATGAGTAATTAAATTATATGTAGATACCAGTCTATTTTAATCATTTCCTACCATGAAATACACACAACTATATTATAAAAAATTAAAACTTATTAAAATGTACATAAACACAGATTGCATATGGCACTGTTTGTAGTCGGGAGAAATGTAAACAAACATAAAGATACAGTATTAAACCATGACTGCATGAAGGTAACTGTTGTGCACACACTGTGCCATGGTAATACTTTCCCAGCTGCCTCCTGCTGCTGTCTCAGTGAGCACAGATGTAGTGCACACCTGTGCAAATGCTGTGACACAGGTCACCTCCGCACGAGCACTTCCTCTCTCCACTAAAGTTGCATATCACAGTGGGAGGTGATCTCTTGCAGTTCTCACGTATTTTCCATAATGTTCAGTGCAATACCATAAGCCCTGAACAATACCACAGAACCCACAAAATGCCACTAATGATGCTGAAGTGCACCCAGGAAAGAAGTCATGACGTTCCAAGGAAAAACAGAATTACTTGATATGGACTATAGACTGAGGTCTGCAACTGAAGTTGCCACCATTTCAAGAGGGATGAATCCAACCATTGTAAAAAAGTGAAACAAAAGGAAATTTGTGAAGCCATCACTTTGGCTACACTAGCATGCACGGAAACCTTTCACTTTAGTCCAATACCCTTTTTACCTTGCATTGAAATTGCAGCCTTAATGTGAGTGCAGGTTTGCCATCAGAAAGACATACCTTAGATTCTAGTATGATTCAAGAAAAAGTGAGGTTATTATATGACAACTTAAAGCAAAAGGAAGGTGAGGGATCTCAATTGGAGAATTTATTGCCTGCAAAGGATGGTTTGATAGTTTTAGAAAGAGGTTGGGCTTAAGAAATGTCAAGATAACAAGAGAAGCAGCTTCTGCTGACCAAAAGGCAGGAGATGCCAGTAAGATGCCAGTAAGAAAGTCACCGAGGAGAAAGGATGCCTGCCTGAACAGATTTTTCATGCAGATGAAAGCATCCTATTCTGGAAAAAAAATGCTTCAAAACATATTTGTTAGTAAAGAAAAGAAGCGACTCCCAGTATTTAAGGCAGGAAGGGCTAGGCTAACTGTTTGATTTTGTGCAAATGCAGCTGGATGTATGATCAGGACTGCCCTTATCCATAAAGCTTCTAACCCACAAGCTATGAAGGGAAAAGATAAACAGCAGCTGCCAGTCTTTTGGTTGTAGTATATGAAGAAGGCCTGGACAGCAAGAAACTTTCACTGGACTGGTTTCATCAGTGCTTTGTCCTTGGAGTCAGGAAGTACGTCACCAGCAAGGGACTCTTTTAAAGTTCTTCTGATATTAGAAATGCCCTGCTGCTAATTCACTTCAGTCGTATCCGACTCTGTGCGACCCCATAGACAGCAGCCCACCAGGCTCCCCCGTCCCTGGGATTCTCCAGGCAAGAACACTGGAGTGGGTTGCCATTTCCTTCTCCAATGCAGGAAAGTGAAAAGTGAAAGTGAAGTCGCTCAGTCGTGTCCAACTCTTAGCGACCCTATGGACTGCAGCCTACCAGGCTCCTCCATCCATGGGATTTTCCAGGCAAGAGTACTGCCAGAAATGCCCTGGCCACCCAGAATCCCACGAGTTCAGCACTGAAGGTGTCAAAGGGGTCTACTTGCCTTCCAAACACATCTCTAATTCAGTTTCTGAATTGCTGGGAGAAACATCAATAATCTCAGATATGAAGATGACACCACCCTTATGGCAGAAAGTGAAGAGGAACTAAAGAGCCTCTTGATGAAAGTGAAAGAGGAGAGTGAAAAAGCTGGCTTAAAGCTCAACATTCGGAAAACGAAGGTCATGACATCCGGTCCCATCACTTCATGGCAAATAGATGGGGAAACAGTGGAAACAGTGACAGACTTTATTTTCTTGGGCTCCAAAATCACTGCAGATGGTAACTACAGACATGAAACTAAAAGACACTTGCTCCTTGGAAGAAAAGCTATGACCAACCTGAACAGAATATTAAAAAGCAGAGACATTACTTTGCCTACAAAGATCCGTCTAGTTAAAGCTATGGTTTTCCCAGTAGTCATGGATGGATGTGAGAGTTGGACCATAAAGAAAGCTGAGCAGTGTAGAAATGATGCTTCTGCGCTGTGGTGTTGGATAAGACTCTTGAGAGTCCTTTGGACTCCAGTCAATCCTAAAGGAAATCAACACTGAATATTCAATGGAAGGACTGATGCTGAAGCTGAAGCTCCAGTCCTTTGGCCACATGATGTAAAAATCTGACTCACTAGAAAAGACCCTGATGCTGGGAAAGATTGAAGGCAGGAGGAGAAGGGGACGACAGAGGAGGAGATGGTTGGATGGCATCACTGACTCGATGGACATGAGATTGAGCAAACTCTGGGAGTTGGTGATGGACATGGAGGCTTGGCGTGCTGCAGTCCATGGGGTCACAACGAGTTGGACACAACTGAGCGACTGAACTGAACTGAATTCAGTCTCTAGATCAGGGATCATAGGACTTTTAAGGCTTGTTACACATGGAAAGGATTGTCGACGCTCTGGAAGAGAACCCTGATAGAACATCGTGAAAGTCTGGAAGAACTGATTACACCATTGAAGATGCCATTGTTGTTAGAGAAATATCCATGAAGGCCATGAAGCCTGAAATAATAAATCCCTGCTGGAGAAAACTGTGACCAGTTGTGCAGGACTTACAATGGAGCCAGTCGAGGACATCATGAAAGAGACTGTGGATATGGCAAAAAGGGTAGCAGGTGAAGAGTTTCCAGACCTTGGAGAAAGTCAAGACAGCACCCCAGAGGAATTAACATGACTGCTTCTGAATCAGGGCCAGATGGTGAGGAAGAAGATGTAGAAGAAGCAGTGCCGGAAAGCAAACTGGCACCAGACAATCTGGCAGGAGGTTTCAGATCACTCAAGCCTGGTTTTGACTTTTTACATCATGGACTCTTCTATGATACCGGCACTGAAATGGAAGCAAATGATGGAAGAAGTGTTAGTATCATTTTGGAGAAATCAGAATGCAACAAAGTCAGACAAAAATGAAGATGCATTTCTATAAAGCGACGCCAAGTGAGCCTGCCTATCCTGTCTGCCCTTCCACCTCCTCCACCTCCTCTGCCTCTGCCACCCATAAGACAGTCCAACCCTTTCTCCTCCTCCACAGCCTAGTCAAAGTGAAGCTAATGGGACGAAAACCTTTATGATGACCCACATCTACTCAGTGAATATTAAATAATCATCATGCCATGCGGTTCATAAATGTGTTTGTCGTGCATTATGCGGGTATCCTTGTGTGAAAGTCTGATACTTGCATTAGAGTGCCGTATGACACTTTGCGCCCTCATCACGAGTGCCCAGGTATCATTCATCATGTAGAACATCGTGTGCAAGACTTATATTGAAATGAACAGACTAGCCTTACATAGGCAAAAGGTGAGTGACAGTTAATACAAAATTAATAGTGTGTTAGTTTTCTTACTGTCTTATAGCTTTGCTTTCAAAGAATTATATTACATACAGTACCTCTCTCTCTCATAATTGGGGAAACTGCATATCAGCCTATCATCACAGGTAAGGGGTTTTAAAAAATAAAACAATGTCTCCCATTCTGTCTTATGAATGTGACCATAATATTCTATGCCATAAAAATGTTATAATGATTTAATCATTAACGTAGAGGCTGGGCTACTGTGAGCAATCATATCCATTACACTAGGCAGCCATGTTACTGTTTCTTCATGAAACATGAATTTTGTTTTTACATTATCTTTTCATATTTGATGTCTAGTGTTAGTAATACATGTGACATCTACAGTATTTTGTATCATAGAAAACAAAATTGCTATAGGTAGTGACAGACAGGGGATTCATCTTAAAAACAAATCACAAACTTACAGCATTGATATATATATACAGTACAGTATTGTAAATATTTTTTCCTTTTATGATTTGCTTAAAGACATTTTCTTTTCTCTGGCTTACTTTATTGTAAAAATAAAGTATATAATACATAGTAACATACATGATATGTGTTAGTCAACTCTTTACATAATCATAAGGCTTCCAGTTAACAGTAGGCTACAAGTCATTAAATTTTAGGGGAGTCGAAAGTTACATGCGGATTTTTGACTGCACGAGGGGGTGGCGCTCTGAACCCCCATGTTGTTCAAGGTCAGCTGTACGATTGTTTGATTAGACTCTTCACTCTTGCTGCGTCTTTCTTGGAGGCACTGTTGGCAGCCCCGTTCAGGGCCCCAAATGGAGGCAGCAGGCATAGAGACCAGGGACTTGTGGTCGGATGGATCTGCCCCATTGCAAAACCTCAGGCTGTGAAGTGGAGATGGAGCATGCGCCTTTAAAAACTATCAGGAGGATTAAATAAGATGTTGTCTCTTTGAAGTTTTTATTCCTTGTCTGGCATGTAGTAAGATGTGCATGTAGAAGTAACTGGGATTTAACTCCAGATCCTACATACCCCGGGGCACTCAGGCTGACCAGAGCCTAGAGATGAGATGCACTGGACGCTTGCTGGAGGGCAGCCAGCCAGCCAGCCAATCAGATTTAGGGGCAGAGGTTTGTCAAATAAGTGTAGGAATCTCTGATGTTCTTACTTTTGGATTACTCTGTTTTATAATCAACTCTGGGAGCTGAGTTTGTTAACATTTTTATCAAAAGGGCCACAGAAAACACATATCACGGTATGAGAACGTAGAAATGTTCTGTGTAATGTTGCATTTATTTGAACAGGAGTGTAGGCACTTTTCTGAAGCAGCCCTTCATTATTATCTTACAGACAAATCCAAAGCAGCTGGCAAAGTTACTGTGGTGGCCAAGAAAAGGGTAAGATCATATTGTATTAAATATACAGATTTCAAATTCAATCTGATTAATACAATTTTAAAAGAAAATTAATATTCTAAATCAAAATGACAATTTTTTTTCTTCTAAATGTTATGTTGACACTAGGAATTTAGTATTTATATTTAAACTTAGTGGTTAATGTTTTAATTTTTATGGTTAATTTAATATTTATGTTACTTATATCAGTGTGATAGAATGATCAGATATTAGAATAATAGAAAATTTTAAGTTAAGAAATAAACAATTGCTTTTATTTGTGCATACTCTCATATTTTAATATTTCTCACACTAAAATATTTTATGGCATGTCATTATGTGTGCAATCTTCCTAGAACATTGAAAAAATTAAAATTGACAGCTTACTGTGGACTTTACCTTAAAATTAAGTAGAGAACAACATCAGACATATGTTTGAATCTTTTTAATGAAAATTTGTAAAGTTAATAGCATTTTAAAGCAATTTTTAAAATTTAATGTCATTCTGCACATTGTATGCGGAGAGATGTTTAACTCTACTTACTGTCAAAGCTGTGGTTAGGATAGGAGAAGCCTTGACAGTGTTCTCACGTGACAGTATTCTCAATGGGACACCCCTAAAAAGAAAAGGAGTCAGTGCTTTAAAACAAATTCTTCTGGACAAGTAATGTGTTAGTGTCATAAGTAAACAGACCATGATCAAAAGGAAAGCCTCTGCTTGTGGTCCTTCCTCTGTTGAGTGATGGGGCAGGCACAGGGTGAACTCTCAGAAGGTCAAGTGTGACGTGGGGAAACAGGAAAGGCTGATGGGCAGGAACCTCCAGGTGGACAGGCAGTGAGAGGAGCATCATTTTTGTGTCCATGTATGTATATTTTTATGAGTCCTTTTAAAATCAAATTTTGTTTTTATCCTTTTGCTTTTTGCTTGTAAAAGAGATCTGGACTTTTCACTATGTAAATAGTGTAGATGCACCTTTGCAAAGAGGAATTCAATATCAGAAGACAAGGCTGCCCTTTAAAAAAGGAACAAACTAGGGCTTGTGTGCATGTCTGAAGATTTAGACGGGAGTATGTGAAGTAGTACAGGGTTGTTTATGTGGATGGTATTGTTTATTTCAGTCTCTACTAGAGGATATTTAGCATAAAAATTATAAAGGTAACATTAACTACCATTCTTATGTATTGTTTTATTTTTACTAGTGATTTTCAACAAAGGCAGTACTGTCTCTAGGTCAGTGCTATTCAAAATGTGGCCCACAAGCCAGAACTGGTCTGTGAACTATTTATTTATTGGCCTGCAATGAGCTAAGAGCAAAAACCGACAGTAGCCATTTAGACACTTGCATGGTAATTTTTGTCTGTCAAATGCAATAAAATAAAACTTATATTCTGTATGTTTTTACTTTTTGTTTCATTTTCCCCTAGTGACTCATTTTTTTTTTTTTAAATAAAAGTATAGATATTGGACAAATTATGGATTTGGGGAAGGTAACTGGCTTTTTACTACAGGTAGTTTGAGAGACACTGCCCTAAGAGATATTTTAGGAATGTGTGGAGGTGTTTGGGGGTATCATAATTGAGGAATACAAGCCATTCTGCTTCCCTTGTGGCTCAGCCAGTAAAGAATCCACCTGCAATGCAGGATACCTGGGTTCTGTCCCTGGGTTGGGAAGATCCCCTGGAGAAGGGAAAGGCTACCCACTCCAGTATTCTGGCCTGGAGAATTTCATGGACTGTATAGTCCATGGGGTCGCAGAGTTGGACACGACTGAGCAACTTTCACTTTCACAAGATGTTCTACTGAGCAAAGATTCAGGACAGTAGATATCTTGCAGTGCATTGAAAAGGACTGTGTAATGCCTGTCCAACATTTGGTATGACTTTTGAATGTCCTGCTCAACTCAAAAAACTACCAATATAATTGCAGAGTGATTTAGTATAAAATAATACTGAAATATTACAAATTAGACCAAAAGCCAAGAAATTTCAAAGACTTTAAAAAAACACGTTGTTCTTGAAATTACTGGATAATTTACTTATTTTCTATCCTACATACTGTAACATTTTCAACCATATATTGGTTTGTAAAGGGGATGGAGGTCCTGGTCTGTCACCTACCACTGCTATGATCTTCAGTTTGGCTGCTTAACTCTCTGTGCTCTCTGTTTCCTCCTGTTAAATGGGAAGAATGAAAGTCTTATAAAATAAAAATTACTCTTGACAATTTATAAAAAGTGCATAGCATAGTCTTCGAAAATAGGAAACATTTCATAAATGTTAGCTATTGTTGTGGGAATATGGATTTATTTTTACATGCAGTACAAGGATAGAGTATAAAAAATTGCATGCAGACTTATAGTGATAAGACTCAGGACGTGCTGCCCCAGAATACAGCACCTTGGTGTATTGAGTATTCTCAGATGAAGGAATTTGTGAAACACTAGGTAGGAAGGACTTTCTGACTTTCCCTGAAGCAGGTCATAAGGGCCTCATGCGGGAGTTGTCCTCCCTGTCCGTGGAGGACAGGAGCATCCTGTCTCCAAAGACAGAGGACGCAGAGTCCTCTGAAGCAGGCTCCATGTGTAGCCCATGCCCCTTCCCGTCCTGTCTCATCCCCGTGACTTTCCATTCCTCATCACACCCAGAGTCACAGCCCTGAGGTTGAGTTGCTTCTCTGGGTCTTCATTTCCTTATGGAGGCTCCCCAGTTACATAAAACTTACATTAGATAATTTTGCATGCTTTTCTCATTTTATCTGTCTTTTGTTATAGGGGCCCCAAATGAGAACTTAGAAGAGTGGTGGAAAAAGACATGTTTTCTCCCTACACTCACTGCTTATCCCAATACCATTTATACAAATAAATAATCTTTCTCTACTTTGCTGCTTTTCTTTTGTTATCTTCTCTATAATAGATAGTATGGGGCTTCCCAGGTGGCTCAGTAAAGGATCCACCTGCCAATGTAGGAGACATGAGTTTGATCCCTGGGTTGGGAAGATCCCCTAGAGGAGGAAATAGCAACCCACTCCAGTATTCTTGCCTGGAGAATCCCATGGACAGAGGAGCCTGGCGGGCTACAGTCCATGGGTTTGCAAAGAGTTGGATGCGAATGAGTAACTGAGCACACATGCTATAATGTGTAGTTTTCCTTCTTCATAATGTAACAGGCAGCATTTTACATCTCAGACTATCCATTTCTCTATCTGTTGATGTATGTAGTCTTAAAATGAATTCCAAATTGCTGTAATTATTCTCTACCTTTTCTTTAATGTGTGAGTTAGTGATCCTTCATTACTTTACTTTTTCAAAAATTTTTTTCATAGTTCTTTTTACTTTCTCAGACTCTATGTATATATGTATATCATGATGATTTGACATTTTAAAAAATATTTTTGTCTGGGGAGGAACTAACCCTCCCAAGATTAGCCAGTTCTTCAAGATGCACAGGGTACCTCTTTCATATGCACTAACCAATTCCAATCCCACATCTCCCAATGTCTTCTTATCATATTCTAAAATACTGAGCCAGGATTGCCCCTGCCCTAGATTATCCCCTGGCCAGGTTCCAGCCAAATGGAGACCATCCCTCTAGGCCAGAGCCTTCTAGAATTATTCAAAGTAGCCAAAGTTCTAAATTCTTTACTCTATCCTATCTTGCCTTTCCTGTGGCAAGGGGAAACCCCAATAAAAGCATAATTTAGGTAGCTTTAACACCACACAGTGTTATATTTACAAATATTCAGTCAAGTTTTCGAAGAAAAATTCTGTTGTGGTGATGGTCGGTGTTGTAGAAAATCTGTGCACGAATCCGGAGAGAAGTCCTGGGTTTATTGAATATCGTGGAAGTGTAGCGTGTCCCATAATCATTTTTTCTTTGGTGTTTCTCAGTGTGGAATTTTACGTGTATCTAATTAAGGCCGTTCCACGTTGTTGTTACCAATCAGAAAAGAACCTCTCTTTAAATTTTCTTTTCTAATTTTTTTAGCTTACATATAGAAATATGTATGCATGGGTATCTTTTCTTCTCGCACTTTATTTTTATTAATGCCAAGAGTTTAATTTATACCACCTTAGAAAACAAAATTAATGACCACTCTCTTGATTTATACATTTAGGTATGAGGAATTCAAGCCATTATATTTTTTGATGAAAAATATTTTAAAAATTCTCTCCCAAATTATTGTGAAAATTCTTCATAATAAGCAGGAAAATTTCATTAGCCCAATTGCAGAAGTTGCTTATATTTTATGACTCATTGCCTGAATATTTGTGCTAATTAATATGCTTCTTATTAATATAGAATTCATGTACAGCACCTCACTCAATTCACTTGGTTTTATATGCATCTTTCCACAAAGATAAATATTGTAATTGATCTTTACTGCTGGCTTCTAGCCCCAGGCAAAGAGATATCTCAGGAAACAATGGTAAGAGAGGAATCCCTTGGGAAGAGTCACTGTCAGCCTTCAAAACTCACTTAATTTCCTTTGGATGTTACTTTTTTTCACCTTCCCATAAGCCAGTGTTCCAAAACTTGAATCATTCAGTTCAAGTTTGACAGTTCAGTTCAGTCGCTCAGTCGTGTCCGACTCTTTGCGACCCCATGAATTGCAGCACGCCAGGCCTCTCTATCCATCACCAACTCCCAGAGTCTACCCAAACCCATGTCCATCGAGTCGGTGATGCCATCCAACCATCTCATCCTCTGTTGTCCCCTTCTCCTCCTGCTCCCAATCCTACCCAGCATCAGGGTCTTTTCCATTGAGTCAACTCTTCGCATGAGGTGGCCAAAGTATTGGAGTTTCAGCTTCAACATCAGACCTTCCAATGAACACCCAGGAATGATCTCTTTTAGGATGGATTGATTGGATCTCCTTGCAGTCCAAGGGACTCTCAAGAGTCTTCTCCAACACCACAGTTCAAAAGCATCAATTCTGCGGCGCTCAGCTTTCTTCACCGTCCAACTCTCACATCCATACATGACCACTGGAAAAACCATAGCCTTGACTAGACGGACTTTTGTTGGCAAAGTAATGTCTCTGCTTTTAAATATGCTATCTAGGTTGGCCATAACCTTCCTTCCAAAGAGTAAGCGTCTTTTAATTTCATGGCCAGAATCACCATCAGGAGTAATTTTGGAGCCCCCCAAAATAAAGTCTGCCACTGTTTCCACTGTTTCCCCATCTATTTCCCATGAAGTGATGGGACCAGATGCCATGATCTTAGTTTTCTGAATGTTGAGCTTTAAGCCAACTTTTTCACTCTCCTCTTTCACCTTCATCAAGAGGCTCTTTAGTTCTTCTTCACTTTCTGCCATAAGGGTGGTGTCATCCGCATATCTGAGGTTATTGATATTTCTCCCGGCAATCTTGATTCCAGCCTGTGTTTCTTCCAGCCCAGCGTTTCTCATGATGTACTCTGCATATAAGTTAAATAAGCAGGGTGACAATATACAGCCTTGATGTACTCCTTTTCCTATTTGGAACCAGTCTGTTGTTCCATGTCCAGTTCTAACTGTTGCTTCCTGACCTGCATACAGGTTTCTCAAGAGACAGGTCAGATGGTCTGGTATTCCCATCTCTTTCAGAATTTTCCACAGTTTATTGTGATCCACACAGTTCAATATCTGTCAAAATTTTGCCAATTTCTATACTGTTAGTTTTTATAGCTTTCTTGCATTTGATTTACCTTTTTTGTAATTTAGTTTTTGAAATTGATGTAAAACTTAAACACAATGAAATGCACAGATCTTAAATGTAGAGTTTGATGAGTTGTTCTTAAGCATATACACCCATGTAACTACCAGTCCAGATTAAAACAGAGAACATTTTTATTACTCCCTAAAATTTTCCTAATCAAAATTTTAAGATATAAATGTACTATTTTGATGTGAGTTGCATTTTCAAATGTAACTAAAATATATATTAATATAGAAATTTGTCCATTCGTCACTTTAAGTCATCAGTGGAGACCGTCACATAGAAAGTTCTTTTTGTGCTAATTTCAATCTCCCTGAAAAACTCTCAGCCACTTAAGGCAATGTTATCAAACTTCCTTCCAGGGGAGCGATTTTTAATAAGATATTCTTTAGTAACTTAAAAACTAAGCCGGCCCTTTAGGTTGCAAGCTTTACCTCTTTTATCTTAAATTAAAATCTATAGGAATTCTGTAGGATAACTATTAGTAGAAAGTATTAAAATCAGACAAAATGGATTAGTCATTGATATTCAGAATCTTTTATATATTTAGAAGAACAAGGAGTACTCTTGACTTAGAGTACCTCTTTTCTGGTGTGGATGATTCTGTTTGTTTCTTAAATAGAAAAGCCTACCTTGGGAGTTGTATATTTGCTTAACACTTTTCCTGACTTGACTTTCAGTTTATGGATCTGATTTCAGCCAAACTGATCTCCTTGTAGTTTTCTTAAGATGGTTGATGGGAGTGAGAGGAGTGGGGAATAGAGGGTAAGTGGGCATCAGAGTGCATATAGCAGAGGTGAAAACCTCTTTGTTTTTGTCCCCTGGACGGAAAACGACCACCTCCTAGTGTGAGGAACTGTTCTCCAAGCTGGCAGGTTGTCATTTAGCAGCCAGCTTACAAAGGGCAGGTTTTTTGCCATGGGGTTGTAGGACGCCTCTTGTTGCCATTTGGGGGTTGCAGCTCCCAGGAATGCTTTGGGAGGTGGAAGTGGCAGGGTTTTCCTAAACTAGTGACTTGTCCCAGTGTACTGATTTACCTGAGAAGATTTAAATTTTAGTTATGCAGTAAACAGAAATTCATCTCTGTCAGTAATATCTTCTCAACTTTTAAGAATTGTTTTATCCTAATTATTTTAAAAAGTCTCATTTTTTAAAATGTCATCATATATAATAACAGAAGATTGTATTAATTTTTGTTTCTTTACATATGCTGCCCATTTGAAAATTCACTCAAGGTACTAATTCACTTGGAATTCAAGTTTAGTAATACTTAAAATCTGGTGTCATAGATTCCAGAAATTCAAAACTTTTCAACCATAACTCTCCACATTTTCTATTCTGTAATTTAACTTTGAGCCAGAAAGCAATAAAAAAGAATTCTACAAAATGTGATTGCTCTTTTGTTAAGAAACAAAAAGCTGTTCAACTTGAGTCCTACTAATCCCATGAAGAGCAGGTGTTGTCCTTTGCTGTTTGGGGCTAAAGGTTGTGTCATGCAGCTCTCTTCAGTTTTATTGGTTATCTTCATTGCCGGAATAATTCTTTCTCATATCCAGAGACACATCTCCAAGATCGAGCTACACACACGATGAGTCTGGATTTATTCTCACCATCACCTTCCTCTTCCCATTCCATTAAAACCAAAAGCCAGTATTACTAATCCATAGAAATGTGGTTATTGATATACAATAAGGAGAAGGCAATGGCACCCCACTCCAGTACTCTTGCCTGGAAAATCCCATGGACGGAGGAGCCTGGTGGGCTGCAGTCCATGGGGTCGCTAAGAGTCGGACACGACTGGGCGACTTCACTTTCACTTTTCCCTTTCATGCATTGGAGAAGGAAATGGCAACCCACTCCGGTACTCTTGCCTGGAGAATCCCAGGGACGGGGGAGCCTGGTGGGCTGCCGTCTATGGGGTCGCACAGAGTCGGACACGACTGAGGTGACTTAGCAGTAGCAGCAAGAGTTTGAATAATGAGTATATTTTATAGATTGTAGCTATTGCCCTAAATATTAAAAATTATCTTTCTATGCCTAATAGAAATAAGTACTATTTTCTAATTGGCAAAGGAAAATTGTTATCACTGGAAGAAAATATGCCAGTGAAAATCAGTAAAGTTTACATATAACTTATTGGAATTAATCTATTATTTTAAACTTATAAACATTTGACCTCTGCCCACAGATCTTCAGATTTTATATTTATTTATATTTTATTTATAGGTCTTTAAAAACCTATAAATGACTATTTAAAAATTCTTTAAAATTTTAGTGATTTGGGGGTAATATTTTTGTTTTTATTTATGTATTAATGCTTTCCATGTTTAGTTGCTCAGTCGTGTCCAAGTCTTTGTGACCCCATGGACTGTAGCCCACAAAGTTCCTCTGTTCATGGGGATTCTCCAGGCAAGAATACTGGAGTGGGTTGCCATGTGCCCCTCCTGGGGATCTTCCCAATCCAGGGATCAAACCCAGGTCTCCTGCATTGCAGGCAGATTCTTTACTGTCTGAGCCATCAGGGAAGCCCATGAATACTGGAGTGGGTAGCCTGTCCCTTCTCCAGGGGATCTTCCCGACCCAGGGATTGAACTGGGGTCTCCTGCATTACAGGCAGGTTCTTTACCACCTGAGCTACCAGGGAAGCCCAAATGGAGATGATAATATCAATCTCAAGAAGATACTGTAATACTGGAATGGGTAACCATTCCCTTCTCCAGGGGATCTTCCCAACCCGGAGATCGAACCCAGGTATCTCACATTTCAGGCGGATTCTTTACTGTCTGAGCCACCAGGGAAGCCCAAATACTTTCACTTTGCTTCAAAAATAATTTTCTCTGTTATGAAATATGTATTTTAGGTACACATCTTCAATCTGTACTCCCCTACATGCTGGCAGCATGTCCCCCAGATCAAACAAAAGGAGCTGTAGCTTCCACATTCTTCTGTGAATCTAGGTGCAAGAATGTCTTTCATTTCAACCTCTGGAATCCTCAGAGAGCTGATGTAAAGATCTGGATCCAGATAAAATATTTTAAAGAATAATCTTTTTTTTTTTAATTATGCTATTGTGTAGAGTCTGTCTGTCCCTGTGTAGGAGAGAGATGATCTTCTTTTGCATGTTGCTGAGGATAAATGTTCAGAACATTTGACAGTGATCAGGGGTCAGATAATCAGACCAACTATCCTCACTACTCAAGTTGATGGAGAGAAAAATGGTAAAACCACTAATGAAGGTCTCAACATTTGTTCTTTAGTCCAGAAAAAAATGTAATATGGGTCCTATAATCATTGAATATTCTCAGAACATCTGCTTTTTAGAATTTAATTGAAATAGGTAGATTCTAGAAAGTATTCCTGAGAAACCTTATCTTTTCCCAACATTCCTCTGCTGAAATAGCCAATGACTTAGAAAAAACTGTATAGAAATAGGAATTGTTTTCAACAGACTTGGATTTTTAGACATTGTCTAATTGCAGGGCAAATAATCTAACTTACCAGCTTCATTCAGTCAGATGAACAGCTGACATGACTTCCACTTTCTGCTGATTTCCATGGGACTCTTTCCTCCGTGTTCCTATTAATCCTTCATTTTCTGAAGCTCTCTATAGATATAGTGCAATTTGTGTTGTTTTTAAAAAAGAAATTTCCTGAATTGCTATGTTCTACCTCTGGTATAGCTAGGTGGTCAAAGATTGTTAAAAAAAAAAAAAAAAAAAAACAAGTGCAAGACTTGAAAATTTATCAGTGAAGTATATAATCACTGGAGTTCCCCTGAGGTGTCTGGTACTTCTGTCCTCAACCAGGACTGGGAGGTGTTAACAGCAGGCCTATTCTTGGCTTCTGTCTAAGGTGGTCTAGCAGTCAACTTCTATTTTAGGGGGTAACATTCTCCCATGAGTGCCAAAGAATTGATAACTTTTGAACTGTGGTGTTGGAGAAGACTCTTGAGAGTCCCTTGGACTGCAAAGAGATCTAACCAGTCCATCCTAAAGGAAATCAGTTCTGAGTATTCATTGGAAGGACTGATGCTGAAGCTGAAACTCCAATACTTTGGCCACCTGATGTGAAGAACTGACTCATTTGAAAAGACCCTGATGCTGGGAAAGATTGAAGGCAAGAGGAGAAGGGAGCGACAGAGGATGAGATGGTTGGATGGCACCACCGACTCGATGGATATGAGTTTGAGTAAACTCCGGGAGTTGGTGATGGGCAGGGAAGCCTGGCGTGCTGCAAAGAGGGAGTCACAAAGAGTCATACACGACTGAGCTCCTGAACTGAACTGAACTGATTCTCCCATGCCTCAGGTCGTTGCTTGAGCACACACTCCAGTGTTTTCTCTGGTAAGCTCCTCAGAGAAATCCACAGACCTGTAGTATGAACTTACACGTGGCTGAAGAGAGTGCAAGGGACAGCTAGAGCCTGATAAGGCGTGTTGCCGGGGACTGGTCTCCGATACTGTCCACACCTCGCAGGAATACCCCTCTGCTGAAGACTGACCTGACTGAAGCATTGGTCATCGGCTGCCATCTATGTAAGAAACACCAGTTTGTAGATGATCTGTTGAAATCATGCTTAGAATATGGCTAGAAAACGACCATTTCAACCTTCCCTTCTTTTCAAAGAAGTGTTAAAAACAAATATTCTCTGGGCCCGAAGACTTAACTTTATTATTTGTTCTCCCAAGACACTCAGATTAAGTAATAACCATCATTTACTATGTTTCATGAAACCAGTTTTCATCCTATTCCAAGCATATATTTCCCAGCAGATTTACCAAAGGGGAATGAGAATATTGGCTTTTCCTTCTATATAATGACTTTTGACAGGAGTTTATGTACATTATTCAAGGTACAGATTCATTCTTCTGTCAAAATAGGCAGCTCTTTAGTGATTATTGACTGACAATTATTCTCAGAAGATTACAAAACATATTTATGTATTCAATGAGCATAAAATGCTGATCAGAATTTTACGCCCTCAGATTTAATACAGCTAACAAACTTGTTCTTCTCACTTAAAGAGATTTTTAATTTTGGGACTTCCCTGGCAGGCCAGTGGTTACCACTTAATGTTCCCATAGCTGGGGAGCACTCGTTCAATCTCTGATCGTGGAACTAAGATCCCACATGCCATGTGGCCAAAAAAAAAAAAAAAGATTTTTAGTTTAGATGAGGGAATGGGCAATCTCAAGTCAGTTTTGCAGATTATATGACTCTGATATAAATAAAATTCTTATAGATTTTCTGTCCTTTGCAATTAAAGGCAATTCTATCATTTGCCATTCTAGTTTGCAATCCTAATTATCATTATATATATTATTTTCTTTTCAGTAAATGGCATATGTTCTGTATACATACACTTCCTTGTTTTACATCCAACAAGAAAAGAGTTAATCCTTACTTTGTTTTTGTTAAAATCAATGATACTTACCTAGCAATATATTTTTTTGGATAGTGTAGGCTAGATCAGTTCCTGGAAAACTTGAGTCACCTGAAGAGCTTATTTAAGTACAGATTTAAGTACAGACTGTCTGATTTGGGGCGGATATATTTTCATTTCTAACAAGGTCTCAGGTGTTACTGATTCTGTCATGTCCGTGGCTCTTCTGAATAGCATTGGACTGGACAACATAGGTCAGTCAGCTTTGCAACACAGGAAGAGAAGGAGAAGACACGGAGTAGGGAAAGCAGACCTTTCATATCTACTTGCAGTGGGTTAGATGGTAGCCTCCAAAAGATATGTCCACCAGGATCCTCAGAATGTGACCTTATCTGGAATAAGGATCTTTGCACATCCTTTGCATAAGGATTTTGAGATGAACTCATCCTGGATAATGTGGGCCCTCCATCCAATGACAAGTGTTCTTATAAGAGACACACATCTATCCTTCAGAACTGTAAGAAAATACACTTTTGATGCTTTACCAAATTTGTGGTAACTTGTTATGGCAGACTTGGAAAACTGATCTATTGCCAAAGTCCAACCATACCAAAGTGCCAAGGACCCTCTGTCGTATGGTTTAAGGAAAAAGGAGAATCCTGACCCTGACCAGGTGGGCTAGTATAACAGTGAAATAGTGACTGCACATCACCTAATTTCTAAGCACTGTTGGATACTTTCTGACATGTTATTTAATTTAATCTTCCCTCATATGCCTTGAGGTAGTTTTTTTTTTTTTTTAGCATTATTTAACAAAGAAGACCCTGAAATGCAAAAGGATCATTTAGTTAGAGAATATTTAATAAATATTTTTATTTATTAAAAACAAAGGAAATAAAAATCTCCTTTATGCCAGGTTCTTGCTGGATGTTAGAGTGGTCAGTGACTCACTGAAGGTGACCTTGCTGGTAGGTGCCAGAGTCTAGATGAATCCTTCCAGATACAATGCCTATCTCTATCCACTGTACATCATCAAAGGCTGGAGGAAGAGGCACAGTTCAGTTCAGTTCACTCGCTCAGTCGTGTCCGACTCTTTGTGACCCCATGGACTGCAGCATGCCAGGCCCCCCTGTCCATCACCAACTCCTGGAGTTTACTCAAACTCATGTCCATCGAGTCAGTGATGGCATCCAACCGTCTCCTCCTCTGTCGTCCCCTTCTCCTCTTGCCCTCAATCTTTCCCAGCATCAGGTCTTTTCAAATGAGTCAGTTCTTCACATCAGGTGGCCAAAGTATTGGAGTTTCAGCTTCAGCATCAGTCCTTCCAATGAGTTTTCAGGACTGATCTCCTTTAGGATGGACTGGTTGGATCTCCTTGTAGTCCAAGGGACTCTCAAGAGTCTTTTCCAATACCACAGTTCAAAAGCATCAATTCTTTGGTGCTCAGCTTTCTTTATGGTCCAACTCTCACATCTATACGTGACTACTGGGAAAACCAAAGAGACAAAGGGCATCTGACAAATGCTGACTAGTTCATTTTGGTTGCTGTGAGTGTTAAACAAGTAGAGAGGAATTTATTATCACCAACACAACTCACCCTCATTTATAGAAGTTGTCTAATCTCTACTAATACCTATAAAACAGTTTGCACTTTGTTACCTATGGTTTTTCCTGTAGTCATGTATGGATCATAAAGAAGGTTGAGCACCGAAAAACAGATGCTTTCGCATTGTGGTGCTGGAGAAGACTCTTGAAAGTCCCTTAGACAGCAAGGCGATCAAACCAGTCAATCCTAAAGGAAATTAACACTGAATATTGATTGGAAGGACTGATGCTAAAGCTGAAGCTCCAATACTTTGGCCACTTGATGCACAGAACCAATTCATTGGGAATGACTCTGATGCTGGGAAAGATTGAAGGCAGGAGGAGAAGGGGACAACAGAGGAGGAGATGGTTGGATGACATCACTGACTCAGTGGACATGAGTTTGAGCAAGCTCTGGGAGATAGAGGAGGACAGAGGAGCCTGGTGTGCTATAGTTCATGAGGTTACAAAGAGTCTGACATGACTGCGGCTGAACAACCTTGTTACCTGAATTTCATTTCCACTTGTGACCACCCTTTCACTTCATATTCAAATATACATGTAATGTAAGCTGATCCTTAATAGCAAGATAGAAATAAAGTGTTACAATGTCTTTGTGGATGTAGATCACTGATTTAAACAACAGTATTTCTATATGCTTTTTTAACCATATAAATATATAAAGCAGTCTTAGAAAATCTATATGAATATTGTGTGTGAAAGTTCCCCAATTGTACTGGACTCTTTGTGACCCCATAGACTATATACAGTCCATGGAATTCTCCAGGCCAGAATACTGGAGGGGGTAGCCATTCCTTTCTCCAGGAGATCTTTCCAACCTAGGAATCGAATCCAGGTCTGCATTGCAGGAAGATTCTTTACTGTCTGAGCCACCAGGGACCTTGAGGTTAAGATCACAAAAGGAAGACCGCTTAATCTTTAGTATCATAATATATGAACTTCCTGAATGTTTCATACAAACTTCCTTTGAGAGATTATTAAGATATAAGTTTATAATGAGAAATAAATTTAAATTATCCCATTTTACCTGTAAATTCTTCATCAGGTTTCTACTTGTAAATCTGTTTCTCTGTGTATATTTTAAGGCTAAGAGTTTGGTATATACAAGTTAAGGACTGTTACATTTTGATGGTAGATTGTTTCTTTCAGCATTAAGGAATAACCCTTTTTATCTTTGATTATGCTTTTTGCCTTTACATCTGCTTTTTTCTAACAGTAGTATTGCTACACCAGGTTCCTTTTGTTATTAATCATTAATATATTCTATCTGTTTCCTTACTTTCAATTTTTCCAAGTCACTGCATTTAAAAAAGATTTTCACCTTCATTGAGATGTAACTTAATTTTAAACCATAAAACTCAGCGGTTTTTAATATATTAACAGTTGTACAAGCAATACTACTATCTGATTTCAGAACATTTTTTCGTACTACCGAAAGAAAACCTGATATTTGTTAGGAATCCCTACTCATTTCTACATCCTCCAGTCCTTGGCTATAACTAATGTACTTCTGTGTCTGTAGATTTGCCTTTTCTGGGCATTTCAAATAAGTGAAATCATTCAACTAGTGGCCTTTTGTGTCTGACTTTTTTAACTTTTTACTTTGCATAATGATCTCAGGATGCATCCATGTTGTAGTGTGTTGTCAGTACTTCATTATTTATAAAGCTAGATCATATGTCATTATATGGATAACCAGGCTTCCCCAGTGGCTCAATGGTAAAGAATCTGTCTGCAATGCAGGAGATGCTGGATACAAAGTTTCAATCTCTGTGTCAGGAAGGTCCCCTGGAGGAGGGCAGGGCAACCCACTCCAGTATTCTTGCCAGAAAATCCCATGGCCAGAACAGCCTGGAAGGTTATGGTCCTTGGGGTCACAAAAAGTCAGACACGACTGAAGCGACTGAGTACACATATGGATATACCACATATTAGCTATCCATTAATGGACATTTAGATTCTTTCTACTTTTGGCCTATCAAGAATAATGCTGTTATTCACATTTATAGTTTCATAGTTATGACCAGACACAATCTTTTACATGGGCATATGATTCATTTATGTTGGGCATATACCTAGGAGTGGAATTGCTGGATCATAGGGCAACCGCACTTAACATATTGAGGAATTATCACACTATATTCCACGATGGCTCCCCCATTCCACATTCCCACCAGCAGTGTTCCCATTTTTCCACCTCCTTCTCCTTGTCCTTGCTGAGACATTAAAACCCCATCCCAAGCCCCTTTGGCCCTTTCCTGGTACAGATTCCCTGGAGGCCTTCCACATGTCAGTTCCCAACATACAGATTTACATTCCACATGTTTCTGGCATCTGAATATTTCTTTCTTTCTTTAAAGATCATAAGTGTATTAAAATTTAAAAGTTGTCTTACTTAGTGTTTTTCTATGTTTGTGAAGTGAGGAAGGGAGAGTCTATATAAGGGTAGGCATTTGTATAGGATCAGTTGACTGTTCCAGGAAGTTGAGCAGGTCAGTGCAATTGCAGCAACTGTTGACTTGGAATTACAGGTGTGTTTACAGCTGGGAGCCAGAGTTTCTCTTCTGGGCTAAATTACTCAGACTGTACAGGATCCATTATTATGCCGAGCTCATCATGTCCCACATGAACTAACACATCTTTTTGTTAACGGTTATTTTACAGATGCAAATTTCCAAAAATAATACTGAAAAGAAAAATCCCAAATTTAGAAAAAGGAAAAGGTATGTTTTTTTAAGTGGAAAATTATTATGATAAAATTAAAATATATATATTGGGTTTAATTTTTGTATGACATTTCCCCTGATTCTTTTTTTTAATTTATTTATTTTAATTGGAGCCTAATTACTTTACAGTATTGTAGTGGTTTTTGCCATACATTGACATGAATCAGCCATGGGTTTACATGTGTTCCCCATCCTGAGCCCCCTTCCCACCTCCCTCCCCATGCCATCCCTCTGGGTCATCCCAGTGCACCAGCCCTGAGCACCCTGTCTCATGCATCAGACCTGGACTGGCAATCTGTTTCACATATAATAATATACATGTTTCAATGCTATTCTCTCAGATCATCCCACCCTTGCCTTCTCCCACAGAGTCCAAAAGTCTGTTTTTACATCTGTGTCTCTTTTGCTATCTTGCATATAGGATCATCACTACCATCTTTCTAAATTCCATATATATGCATTAATATACTATATTGGTGTTTTTCTTTCTGACTTCCTTCACTCTGTATAATAGGCTCCAGTTTCATCCACCTCATTAGAACTGATTCAAATGTGTTCTTTTTAATAGCTGAGTAATATTCCATTGTGTATGTGTACCACAGCTTTCTTATCCATTCTTCTGCTGATGGACATCTAGGTTGCTTCCATGTCCTGGCTATTATAAACATTGGGGTACACGTGTCTCTTTCAATTCTGGCTCCCTCAATGTGTATGCCCAGCAGTGGGATTGCTGGATTGTATGGCAGTTCTATTTCCAGTTTTTTGAGGAATCTCCACACTGTTCTCCATAGTGGCTGTACTAGTTTGCATTCCCACCAACAGTGTAAGAGGGTTCCCTTTTCTCCACACCCTCTCCAGCATTTATTGTTTGTAGACTTTTTGATAGCAGCCATTTTGACTGGCCTGAGATGGTACCTCGTTGTGGTTTTGATTTGCACTTCTCTGATAATGAGTGATGTTGAGCATCTTTGCATGTGTTTGTTAGCTATCTGTATGTCTTCTTTGGAGAAATGTCTGTTTAGTTCTTTGGCTCATTTTTTATTGGGTCCTTTATTTTTCTGGAATTGAGCTGCAGGAGCTGCTTGTATATTTTTGAGATTAATTCTTTGTCAGTTGCTTCGTTTGCTATTATTTTCTCCCATTCTGAAGGCTGTCTTTACACCTCGCTTATAGTTTCCTTCATTGTGCGAAAGATTTTAAGTTTAATTAGGTCCCATTTGTTTATTTTTGCTTTTATTTCCATTACTCTAGTAGATGGGTCATAGAGGATCCTGCTATGATTTATGTCAGAGAGTGTTTTGCCTATGTTTTCCTCTAGGAGTTTTATAGTTTTTCATCTTACATTTAGATCTTTAATCCATTTTGAGTTTATTTTTGTGTATGGTGTTAGGAAGTGTTCTAGTTTCATTCTTTTACATGTGGTTGACCAGTTTTCCCAGCACCACTTGTTCAAGAGATTGTCTTTTCTCCATTGTAGATTCTTGTCTCCTTTGTCAAAGATAAGGTGTCCGTAGGTGCGTGGGTTTATCTCTGGGCTTTCTGTTTTGTTCCATTGATCTATTTTTCTGTCTTTGTGCCAGTATTGTACTGTCTTGATGACTGTAGTTTGTAGTATAGTCTGAAGTCAGGCAGGTTGCTTCCTCCAGTTCCATTCTTCTTTCTCAAGATTGCTTTCGCTATTCAAGGTTTTTTGTATTTTCATACAAATTGTGAAATTATTTGTTCTAGTTCTCTGAAAAATACCATTGGTAGCTTGATAAGGATTGCATCGAATCTATAGATTGCTTTGGGTAGTATACTCATTTTCACTATATTGATTCTTCTAATCCATGAACATGGTATATTTCTCCATCTATTTGTGTCATCTTTGACTTCTTTCATCAGTGTTTTATAGTTTTATATATATAGGTCTTTTGTTTCTTTAGGTAGATTTATCCCTAAGTATTTTATTCTTTTCTTTGCAATGGTGAATGAAATTGTTTCCTTAATTTCTCTTTCTGTTCTCTCATTGTTAATGTATAGGAATGCAAGGGATTTTTGTGTGTTAATTTTATATCCTGCAACTTTACTATATTCATTGATTAGCTCTAGTAATTTTCTGGTGGAGTCTTTAGGGTTTTCTATGTAGAGGATCATGTCATCTGCAAACAGTGAGAGTTTTACTTTTTTTCCTATCTGGATTCCTTTTATTTGTTTTTCTGCTCTGATTGCTGTGGCTAAAACTTCCAAAACTATGTTGAATAGTAGTGGTGAGAATGGGTGTCCTTGTCTTGTTCCTGACTTTAGGGGAAATGCTTTCTATTTTTCACCATTGAGGATAATGTTTGCTGTGGGTTTATCATATATGGCTTTTATTATGTTGAGATATGTTCCTTCTATACCTGCTTTCTGGAGGGTTTTTATCATAAATGGATGTTGAATTTTGTCAGAGGCTTTCTCTACATCTGTTGAGATAATCATATGGTTTTTATCTTTCAATTTGTTAATGTGGTATATCACATTGATTGATTTGCGAATTCTGAAGAATCCTTTCATCTCTGGGATAAAGCCCATTTAGTCATGATGTATGATCTTTTTAATATGTTATTGGATTCTATTTGATAGAATTTTGTTAAGGATTTTTGCATCTATGTTCATCAGTGATATTGGCCTGTAGTTTTCTTTTTTTGTGGCATCTTTGTCAGGTTTTGGTATTAGGGTGATGGTGGCCTCACAGAATAAATTTGGAAATTTACCTTCCTCTTCCTGTGATTCTTGATTCTGTTTCTCTAGGGAAATATGTTCTAAATTTTCTCAAAGAATTAATAATATAAGTAGTAGTCTTAGAAGTATGGAGAAAGTTTTATGTTTGTACAGATGTATTGAACTGTGAGTTTCAAAGATTAATATCATGTGAGCGACCAGATGAGAAACAGGTTTTAAATTTAAACATAGGTAGTACAAACCAGAAACAAGCTTTTATAATAAGTCATGGATAACAAGTTTAAGTGTTTATCATTGAACCAGTTGTATAGGTTATTTATTTTTTTATTGAATGGTAAGCAGTGCTATGTGAAAAGGAGGCCTGCTTAAAGACAAAGACTGGTTCGATATGACAGTTCTTCTTTTCTTTTTTGTCCTTTTTCTGAAGATGAACAATTACATTTTTAAAAAGGACTTTGACTTCCTAATCTCAGTTACCCTTCACAGTAACCCCATGAAATAGATACGAAGGGTATCATAATTATCTCCATTTAAAAGATAAAGAATTTGTGGCTTAAAGAAGTTAAGTGACTTTGTTAGCATCTTCTGGTTAGAGAAGATGTGCCTGAATAATGTTTTCTTGCTCTAAATCAGCAACACGGTATGCTGGGGAAAGCATGGGTTTTGCAGTTTGACAAAATTCAGTTCTGTCGTGTTCAACCATTTTCCTATGTTGTCAAATTTCTCAATTTCTCAGGGCCTCAGTTTCTTCATAAAATGAGAGTGACAATAACTTAGCAGGTTTTGGAGGGAGGACTACATGAAATAGGCTATGTAAAGTGGGGGTAGCTTGTTAGTGCTTCTCACCCAGTGAGAGCTCAAATCAGTATTATTCCCCTTTGGTTTCTCACTGCCTCACTTACTGTGTGAAATAACCAAAAAAAAAAAAAAAGATACCTCAAGGTAAGAAATATATATTCATAATTTACTGTTGCCTGTATTCATAAATGATCATTTAAATATACATGCTTGTTCTTTAGAAAATAAATCTGTCAAATTCTTTTTCCAGGAAAGCTGTTTTAAAATCCTCTTTTGAAAATGTTTGTTCAGATGATGCCTTATCAAAGGAAAACATGGGTATGTGAAGGCCTATCTTGCTTTTAGTTCCTTTACCTATATTTAATTCCACCAAACGTAATTGTAGTCCTTTGAAGAAAACAAACTGTACGTGTATATGTATATGAGAAACATTAGTGGCATTCTGATATTAATTTACATACTAGGGGTTTTCCATTGTCTTTAAGCTTCCATCCCCTCAAATTAAATTTTGTTTGGCTTTGTCATATGTTTGATTTTTTTAAAATAAAGCACCAGCAGTTATAGGGGGAAATACCAACATCAGTACATTTCAGTCTAGAATTCTCTCGTCCACGTGTAGTCAGGGCTGCCAGAGGAGGAGGAGGAAGAAAAGCAGAGCCTGGGCTCCCAGCTGAGCTCGTTGCTGTGGGTGCTGGAGCACTGAGGGAGAAGGCGGCCGGCGGGGGGAAGGCTTCGCTTGCAGAAGCCCTTTACTCCTTCTACGTTTTCCTTGGTCTTGGAAAGAGGCACGTGCTTGTTTGCAAGGTGGACCTTTGGCAGCCGCTCAAGGAGGTTTCACGGCCGATTAAACCCAGAGAAGCTGTCGTGCCTCACTTCCTCTCCTGCGGCCGCCGCCGTGTCCTATGGGCTAAATGCGCCATTGTACATAGTCTCATGGAAAGGAAGGAAGGACAGAGTAGTTATTTTATATCTTTCTTTTCTCTCCTGAACCACGACAGAATTCTGTAGTTCTCTTCTTCAAGTTAGTCTGCTCCTGCTTTCCTGCTAATTAAGCTACCTCCTTTTTTGGCGGGGGGAGTGCGGCTTTGTTCCTTTGCCTGACATGATCAGCTCACATATTCCTGTAGAAACGAAAGTCATTGTATCCCTAGAGTGAGTTCCCACTAGGTGACCCTGACACCGCAGCTGGATCCTCCTCCCCTCCAACTGGCACCGGATCGATCCTACAGGAGAGATCCTAGGGCACCAGGGATCCGCGGGCCAGGAGTGACTGCCCGTCAGGAGTCTCCGTGCCACGTGGCCCTGAAAGCCTCAGTAGCTCACTGTCCCAGTGGCCTCCCTGCTCTGGGTCTCGCTCGTCCGGTACCGTCCGAACTGAAGAGCGGAAACGTCTCATCTTCTGTTCTTGGTCCACTTCCTGGACGAGCGGCGCGTTTTCAGTAGTTCGCCTCCTCTTCAAAGTCTTTATTCACTCCCCGTAGTTCTGTGCATTCCTTGATCCAGGTCTCTGATAGCTCTCATTTCTTCTTAGCTTAAGGTAGCATCAGCCCTAGGTCAAACGACAGAGAAAAATGATAGCATCTGACTCTTGAGTCGCAGCTCCACTTTGGGGCCCTGTCTCTTTACTCTCTGGGTGCTCACAGCTCCCCTTTGTCTGCCGCCCCTCTTGGCTCCATGCCCTGCAGTTGCTTCTCTCTCCCTTGTTCAAGATCCCAGGGAGACTCAAGTACATGCACTGCCCTACCTTTTCAGACATCAGTTTCTTCATCTGTAATAAAGAAAATGCAAGAGAAGCCGTCTTATCCAAGAGAGATAAACAACAGAGAAAGTGGAGGAATCATTAAATAAATGATTAAACTGTGTGTTCATAGGTGTGTAAAGATTTAATCTAATGCTTGGGTGGGAGATAAATTATGAGTTTGGGGTTAGCATATACACACTGCTGTATATGAAATAGGTAAACAACAAGGACCTACTGTGTAGCAGAGGAAACTGTACTCAATAGTTAGTAATATTTTCTAATAACTTATAATGGAACAGAATCTGAGAAAGAATATATATATGTGTGTGTGTGTATAACTGAATCACTTTGCTGTACACTTGAAACTAACACAACATTGTAAATTTACTACAATTTTGAAAAATGGTTATAAAAAAGGATTTGATCTAAGAAATAACTATTTGTGGAGTATGTCTGTATTTTTTGGGAAATTGCTACCAGGAATATCTTGTATTATATTTGATTGTCCCTGTAGCCCATTTTTTTTTTTTTTCAGTGTTTAGGGACCAAAACATCCATCTATGATGGTGAAATAATAATAGAATAATAATGATAATAATGATAAACTACACCTGTAACCGTTACTGTGTCTTCCTTTTCTAAACATTTCATATATATTAGTTTAATCCTCACAAGATCTGTATGAGATGAATAAGGTATGTTTTATTATAATTCCTATGGTATCAGTGGAGAAACAGAGACACTTAATAGGTTATATGCCTTTTCTAAGGTCACATAGCTTCTTAAAATTAATCAAAGTTTGCAGCTATTTCCTTGGTTGCTTTAACAGAAGCTTAAAGCTAAATTTATGGTTTTTCGGTGTGGCTCAGTGGTAAAGAATCCACCTGCCAATGCTAGGAGACATGGGTTGAATCCCTGGGTAGGAAATGGGAACTCACTCCTGTATTCGTGCCTGGAATTTCCCATGGACAGAGGAGGATGAAGGGCTGCAGTCCACGGGGTCACAAAGGGCTGGGCATGACTGAGCACAGAGGCAGGCAGTCACGTACAGCACTGTTAGCTGGTCTAGGTGTCCTTTTAAAATGTGATTATCGCCCTTCATATCCCCCTTAATGAACAGATTTTTGACTCCTCTTATTTTCAGTCTTCGAGCTTTTGTCACTTGTTTTATTGTATCAGTGTTGTCTGTTGGTAAATACCTCATTTCTCTTTGTGGAGTAGGCAGTCTATAAAAGTTTTAATAAAAGATTAACATATCATCAATATCAGTTGAGTTGCTCAGTCGTGTTTGACTCTTTGCAACCCCATGGACTACAGCACGCCAGGCTTCCCTGTCCATCACCAGCTCCCGGAGTTTACCCAAACCCATGTCCATCGAGTCGGTAATGCCATCCCACCATCTCATCCTCTGTCCTCCCCTTCTCCTCCTATATTGACATATAACCCTGGATTAGTTAACTGTCTACTAACATTCATGAATAAATTAGCAAGGGGTTGTTCATCATCCACCTGCGACAGGTGAGCATGGCAGAGAATGGCTAATACAGAAAAGCTCTGGATGACGCCTGAGCCAGGCAGGAGGTGACGGCCTTAGGCCTGGGTGGGGGCAGAAGGCTGCTGTCTTGCTATTGAACGCAGACTGGGCCTGCCTGCTCTGGGTTGGGCGTTATCTTTATCCTCTGGGCTCTCCTGCCCCCCGTGTCTGTCTGTTCTAGGTAGGCACCTTCTTCTTCATTCACTTGAGCCTATAGTTCCCTCATCTCTACATTTACATCCTAAGCTGATAGAAGAGGCTTTGTGGTTACTTGAAAACAAATCAAAACCAAGTGCTTTTTCCTCCTCTTCACCCTCCTCCTCTAGAAGAATGGCTTCAAAATTTCGACATTGAAATGGCCCTGAAAATGTGTTTAACATGCTGTTTTTCAGTGCCAAGCTTGAAGTAACTGAACCAGTGGCCTCTTTATATAAAAGAGGAAATAGCTTCTTTAAACATTTAATAGAGAAGTAGAGAATAAAGAAAACTTCGTAAATATATTGAAGGCTTTTTCTAAAATAGTGACTGATTTATTGAGATAAGTTATTTCTCACCAGGAATGAAAAACCAGCACTAATTTATTTTATAAAAGTTCATTTTAAAAAGCCAGATTCATACTTCAGTGGGAGAGATACCTTTTTTTCTTTTTTCTTTATTTTTTTCCTCCCACTTTCTCTGAGTGATAGAGCAGCTGTAATGGTACCACTTTACTCTCAACAACAAATTGAAGCAAGTCGGGAAAACTACTGGATAATCAGGACTGATAGAAGATGATTGGTCATGCAGTCAGCACAGGCCTGTATTCTGTCTCTATCTTTGGAGATCATTGACCAATTTTGATAACCTCGTTTGTAGATTACAGTAACTGCAATTTCTGAGAATTATATTTGGACTCTCTGTGTTTACAGTATAGGAATACCTTTTAGAAAAGCAAGCCTCGTGTTGTTCTGAAAGCAGAATTTGACATCAGTCAAGTTGGTGTTATGAACCCTACTTGATTTATGAAGCCACCCATTACTTTGTCTACCCTTTGATCGAAAGGCAGTCTAGATGTTTTTCCAGATCACTTGAAAACAGAGAGCTTGCAACGGCACTCGGCAATGACATTCAGTATCATAAATTGATTGTATTTTAGTCTAGCCTGAGAAACATAAGGGCTTCCCTGGTCGCTCAGCTGGTAAACAATCCAGCTGCAATGCGGGAGACCTGGGTTTGATCCCTGGGTTGCTAAGATCCCCTGGAGGAGGGCACAGCAACCCACTCCAGTGTTCTTGCCTGGAGGATTTCATGAACAGAGGAGCCTGGCAGGCTATACAGTCCACGGGGTCGCAAAGAGTTGGACATGACTGAGCGACTTTCACACACAATTTAGAAATACAAAGATGTTTGTGTGCCATTTTTCCTTCACAGCAGAGCTCAAAATTCATCTTCTCAACAGTGCATTAAATGTCACTATCAATTTCAATAGACTCAGAATGTAAAATTGGAAAACACAACGTCCGTGAGTGGGACTGGGGAATCAATGTGGAGATAGTCACGCTCTTGTTGTTAAGTGAAAAGTTACTAAGTAAGAAATCTGTCACAAAGAGAGGTGACTCTCAACAGAACTGCTTCCATGAAAATGGACTTTCCTGTAGCAAGTTCTAATTCAGAAGCCATGGTGTTGCATTCATATTTTCTAATCATCTTCAGGTGATTCTTATGCCCCAGATTTGGAATACTGTTGTTCTAGAATGTGATAGTTCATACTCGGTGTTCTTAGGCATTAGCAGTTACCACAGAACGCAGACCTATATGCTTACAATTCACATGTAAATCACGGTTTTTTGTTTGTGTTGTTTCTGAACAAAGGAACTGATTCTAAGGTGTAGAATGGCTTATCAGAAAACTACTTTCCAACTATTTTGAGAGTTTTCCCCAGAGGAAACCTGAGCCTGGCTGGGTGGAGGTGATGACAGGAAGGCTCGCTGGTCCGTGGCTCTTCTCTCAGGCCCTAGACCCTTGGAAGGCACGCAATAAACATGTGTCAGTTGAATAAAAGAAATGGTAATAAAAATGGATTCTTTTGAACGGGAACGTTTCGCATTAATAATCTGTTTATTAACCTTATAACATGCCTAATTTATAAGGATACCTGTGTGTGTAAACTCACACACACACAAATGGATGGATGTGTATATCACATACACAAATTAAAATGAATGTTATTGCTGGGAACACTTTGCTTCCGTGGTCACTGATAGTATTTTAGCTCTGGAGGGTGTGTCCTGCTTGGGTTTCCATGAGCTTCCAGCCGCTCTGCATCCCCGATGTCGTTTTTGGTGCCCTGCCGACGAGTCGTGGGTGATAGGGGTGTATGTCAGATTTGTAGAACCAGAGTGGAAGACCACGGGGCGTGTGTCTTTCTCGCTGAGTCGTGCTGCCCTTGGAAGACGTCTCAGGGCCCCATCTGTCTGCTGTGCAGGCGCAGGCCTCTAGTCTCCTCCCTTGATCTTTACTTCAGAAAGATTCGATGTCAATTGAAAATGTTTGTTTTATTTAAATAGGGAACTCAGTTGATATTGTTAACCAGCAATTGGGTCTATAGAGTTATAATAGGTATTTGTATCTTTGTTGGGAATATTATCTTATATCAACAAGTTCAATGAATTACTAGATATTTTGCTTACTTACATATTTCTGTCACAGTAGCAGAAAAATCGCACAGCCTTTATAAGTGTGTGAATTTTTTTAATTAGATTAGGCAGGTAAGATGCATTGATATTTTGATTAAGAATAGACTAGGGCTTCCCTGGCAGCTCAAATGGTAAAGCATCTGGCTGTAATGCAGGAGAACTGGATTCGATCTCCTGGAGAAGGGAATGGCTACCCACTCCAGTATTCATGCCTGGAGAATTCCATGGACCGAGGAGCCTCGCGAGCTACAGTCCATGGGGTCACAAAGAGTCGGACATGACTGAGCAACTAACACTTTCACTTTACATTTTCAGCCTGGGTTTAGCCTGGACACTTAATTACATGGCTTTCCCTTTTAAACAGTAGTTTTAATTGTTTATTGCAGGGATTAACAAATTGTGGCTCACGATTATCAGTTGCTGCTTGTTTTTGTAAATAAAGTTGTATTGGGACACAGCCACTCTCATTTGGTTGATGGTGGTGTGGTGGTAAAGAATCCGCCTACCAATATAGGAGGCACAGGAGACACAGGTTCAATCCCTGGGTTGGGAATTTTCCCTGAAGGAGGAAATGGCAATCCACTCCAGTAGCCTTCCCTGGAAAATCCCATGGATAGAAGAGCGTGGCGGGCTACAGGCTATAGGGTTGCAAAGAGTTGGAAATGACTGAGCATGCACTCACATATGGTTTGCTTTCCAACAGCAGAGTTGAGTACTTGTGATGGAGACCATCTGGCCCACAAAGCCTGAAATATTTACTTTCTTGTCCTTCACAGAAAAAAAGTTGCTGACCCTGGTCTATAAGTAACAATTTAATTTGGTGCCCTTGGCTTCTTATTTTAAAAATACACGTGTACACCCATGGCTGATTCATGTGAATGTATGGCAAAAACCACTACAATATTGTAAAATAATTAGCCTCCAATTTAAATAAATAAATTAATTTTAAATAAATAAATAAAAATTAAAAAAATAAAAATACAAACTTCTAGTTTCGGGGATACTTATAGTCTATATATAGCAAGAATGTCACTTACATTTGTCAAGGAATAATTATAAAAAATTCACCTGGAAATCCACAATAATTTTGCATCAAGCAGAGGCTATAACTGAAAGTTATACAAAATACTTCTTATCTGATTCAGTTCAGTTCAGTCGCTCAGTCATGTCCAATTCTTTGAGACCCCATGGACTGCAGCACACCAGGCTTCCCTGTCCATCACCAACTCCTGGAGCTTGCTCAAACTCATGTCCATTGAGTCGGTGACGCCATCCAACCATCTCATCCTCTGTCGTTCCCTTCTCCTCCTGCTTCATAACATTTAGAAAATGTCCTCTTTGAGGGTGGTTAAGATTATGAATTAGAATTAATTAAGGTGTAGTTTTTTGTGTTTTTTTTTTTTTTTTACTATATTGACAACGTTTCTTTAGTTGTCTCTGAGTCAGAATTTTTACTAAAAGAGCTGGAGCAAATGCTGGAGCAAGCCCTGGAGCACACAACCACCCGCAAGGAGTCTGAAGAGGAACACGGAGAGGAAGCGAACACAGGAGGAAAGGTAGGACCCATAATGACCGTCAGGCCTAAAGAGAACCTCAGATCCTTACATGGCAGAAATGGTTCCCGGATATGCATTTCCACTATACGGGAAATTCCTTTCACTTCTGAAATTTGAGCCCTTGGTTATCATGAGATGAACAAGAAACTAGTAGCCTGTGGAGAAATCAGGATGCATCTATCAGTCTTTGAAAAAAAATACACTTGAGCCAAGGAGCTGTTTTATTTTGGGTCTTTGGGGCTGGAATGAAGAGGGATAGTGAGACTCACTGATGCCAAGGAGGTACTGATCTTTGCATTCAGGAGAAGCACCAGGACAAGAGGCCCCTCTGGAAACCTGCCCTGCCTGGTCATGCACAGGGCTGACCTCCATGGGGCATTTTTCGCCAGATTCTATTTCACCATTCTTAACTGGATTGTCTTTTTTTTTTTTTTTCTTTTGGCCAGCCATGTCGGGCTGAGAAACGCCGTGTGTGCTTACTGTATTCAATACTTATCAATGACAGCAGACATTTAAAGTTGGTTGACACATTGCTCAGCACAACAGCAAGCCCAGGTCATTAACACAGAGCAGCGGGGTCGCAGGTGTGAAAGAAGTCAGCCATGAGGCAGACGCTTACACAAGGTGGCCCAGCTGTTCCCTGTGAGGTCCGGAGGGGAATGGCAGTGAGGAGCCCTGCATCCTTCCGGGTTCATTCCTTTCCTTATTCCCTTGTTTGGCTATCCACTGTGCCCGGAGTCAGGAAGCAGTGGATGGGAGACGGGCTCAGGATACTGTCCTTGCGTCCCCTTCCTGGTCCAGGCAGTGAGGACTTAGGACTGGGCAAGGTCGCCTGTCACTTGCCTCAGAAAATTGTTAAATGAGGCAAACCAGAAAAAGTGCTTTGCAGAGTAATTGACTCCTAGAACTGGCTATTGTTACAGATGAGAATTGGCAGTGGCAGCCTCTGGAGAGAATAGGAGCTAAGAATTCCTCACCTGGTCTCTGTTACCACATCCTCTCTTTGCAAAACTACCCATCCCCAAGTCTTCTGTTCTGAGATGCAGAAAAGGTGGATTTGTAAATGAACAAGATTGTTCATCCACTTTGGCTGATTTCATTCAGAACTTCAGCAAGAACAAAGATGATTCTTAAACACTTCCTTGGTTAAGTTACAAATCATGAAAATACACAAAATTTGCAGTTGAGATCAAACTGTAAAGGAAAATAAAATTTAAATAAATAAAATTATTGGTAAAAACACTGAGTTGAAAAACATAATTGTTTTCTTGGTCAGCGATCTCCACTTGTTCTTGAATCGCCGTGGATTGCGGATACTATTTCTCTGATTAGAGTCCCTTTAAAAAAAAAAAATCTTGTTCCCTCTGTAGATCTTACCCCTCGTAGAACAAGAGCTATAGATTGGTGACATTTATTGTATACATGTAGTTAATATATAAATTATTCTTTTCTGGCAAATGTGTATTTTGTTTGAGCACCATATGGTTTTGTGCAGTGTTTTTTTTCAGTCTTAGCAGTTTGTCTATTCAAAAATACAGGCAGGTTGATTTTTATAGAAATGTCCTGGAGCTTTTACAGCCACAAAATTGGCTTCTATTTTGCCATTATAACTAGTAACTTGATAGAACAGAAAATTACTGCTGATTTTTATGTCTTAAGGTAAAATACATAGTTTTAATACATCACCAGGCAGGAGCTTGCTCTTTGTTTTAGACTCTTGTAATGTTTTATGCTTTCAAAAGGCATTTAGGAATTATAAAAATTAACTGTTTTAACTTGCTGGCAGGCAGGTGAGTGCTGCCTGCTGACTGGTTCCTAAGCCTCTCTCCACACAGAGCTTTAGAAGCCTGGAATTCATGCCAGGTTGGGGTACTTACGGCCTTGTTCACTTTTAAATGAGGAGAATAGCAATGAGACCAGCTGTCAGAGCTAGAGCAATTTCCAGCTTAAAGGTAAAGAAATGATCACCTAAGGGATTTCTTTTCTCCTTTCTTTCTTCCTTCCTTTTTTTTTTTGTGTGTGTGTTATAGGAAAAATTAATATGGCTTTCAAAGGTAATACTGTTTAACACTGAAGATGTGTTTTGTTTTTATAAAGTGGTTAAGTGTTTGTTAAAGACAATGGTCTTTCATAAGCTAACACACCAGAAGGAGATACCTGATAATTTTGAAGTTCTGAGCATGTTTATTCTCTGGGCAGATATTGTTTGAGCTCTTTTCAAAGTTGTGAATATGGTGTTTTCATCATGCATTTCATGTGTGAGGTTTCAAGTTGATTACTCTCAAGCACTTATACCAATGAACTGAGAATAGCAACATGAACAAAAGCATACACACATGGGTAATCAAAATCCATTTTTGTTTGTCATTGAAGTACTCTGAGATTGTTTTCCTCAGTAGACTCACCTTTCTAATTATGTTCTTAGCTAACATTAACACTGGTTGACATGCCCTGACTTGGAAAAAAATGGAAGGGAATTAATTTCAGACTGTTATAAAATCTGCCTAAATAATTCACAAACTAGATAATCCATATACAAATAAGACAGAGTTTACTGAATACCTCTTTGTATTAAAAGGTACATTTTTGATACATGAAAGTAGAAAGTACTTGTATAAACTGCATGAGTTTTGTTTTTGTTTTTTTTTCACATTGTGTGGGAAGTTACCTTTGCCTTTAATGAAACTTGAAGTTGTAAATTTCGTGTGTGCGTGTGTATGTTTGCCTTGTTTTTACCTGTGTCCTTTCCAACCAAACCAGCGCACACACTTACTATTCATAAGGAATGCAGGTGCTTATGAGAAGATGGTCATCATAAGTGTGACTAAATTTTCACTTGTATTCTCCATAATGGTCAGTTTTAAAATAAAAAAATATAGAAAACTTGCAGAATTTTAATTTTAATGATCACATTTTTCCAATTCAAAAAATTAAAGCTAAAAATGTATGATGTTGAGGAGTAGAGATAGGACTAAATATTCAGTTACTTTTACACTGATACTGTACATTATATTTTATGTGGGGATCATTATTTGATCAGCAGCATAACAGAGCACCTTGTTAAGGAGTTACTGACGATTTTATGTTTTGTTCACATAATTAAGCCTGGTCTTCAAGTAAATTTGATGACTTCTGTGGTTGTTTTTACAGTTACCTAAATGTGGCCCTGAAGTTCCTGCAGACAGCTCTCTTGAAAACCACTGTGAAGAGGACTGTCTTATAATTGATGGGCGAAGGTTAAAAGCTGGAGAATGTATTGAAAATATAACTAAGAAGTTTAAAGAAATAGATGCTTTGATGTCTGAATTTTAAGGCATTATAGATATTTTCAAAAGTTAATTATAAAAACATTTACATCTTTACATTTTCCCAAAGTTAAAACTTAAAAATGCTTTGTGAAACATTTTACCAAAGTTGTTATTTATAATAAGTTTCTACTTCATATTTTGAGAATATCCATTATTTTGAGAGATAATCAGATGGTATTTAAGTTGATGTTGTAATTTGAGAATCTGAGAACCCTGATTTTTTTTGTAGATATTTGTAGATTTTTTCTTGTTTGCCTTAATTTTAAAATAGTTTATGAAACTTACTTCACAAATACATGCTTTATAATGATTTAATTTAGACCCTTTGTTCAAGTGTTAAAATGACTGCCAATGCTATTATAATTCTTACAAATCATTCAGATCTAATATTCTTAGAGAATGTATATTTGTAGTAGAAACAAGCTACTGCAAAATAAAAGGAAATAATAAAACATGATTATGTAATAGAATTGGAGCTTTTCTTAAAAACAAAAATGTTAATTGCCTTATTATTTTGGAAACAATTGTTTCAACCACAGTTGGCAAACTGACTGTTTAGTAGAGTCTGTGAAGGGTCTTTGGAAGATCAGAATCCTGGACCCTTCCCCGCTGAATCAGAATCTCTGGAGGTAAGGATGGGAAATGTAATTTAAAATATAGAGATAGGTTAAACCTATTAACTGTAGAAAAATATAAACAATATCGGAAAGGAAAAGGTACGTCCTGCAATACCACTCTCCTAACACCCCCTGGGAGCCCCGTTCCTTAGGGGTCCCTGTGAACGATCTGGTGGCTGTCCTTCTCCATCGGGTCCTTTGCTCGTCAGATTGCGTGTGTGCACAACCACCCCCAACTCTACACTCTAGCTTTGGCTCCTTCTCTATACCCCCCGCTCTCCCTGGGGGCAGGGGTGGGAGAAAGGGCATTCCACTCACTTGAAAACCTGGAAACAAAGACCAAAGCTCGAGGAGAGAGGAAGAGGGAGCATCCAGGGCTTGCTGGTGATTGAAGTGGCTGGGGTGGCGTGCGATGGGGGAAGGTGAGCATCAGAGCTGAGCCGGGCTTCTCTCCATCAATAGAGTGAGATTGCTTGAAAGGAAAGGTAATTATCTACAGAAAGTGCAGGAAACAGTCTGAAGACGTGGAAAATATGCAGCTTATAATGGTAACTGTCATTGGCTCAGAGCTTTTCTCTTCTGACCACCCTGCCATGCTTCTCCAATACAGAAATCTGTAGTGTCTATAGCCTTGGCCTTACTGGCTCTGCAGTGGCAGGTGATGGGCCACAGATAGTTAATCCATCCACTGTAGACCTAGGTGCTGTCATAAACTTTGTAAATCAGTCTAGTTTTTGTAGAAAGAATTGGCAGTTCACTCTTTCCAGAGGAAACTTGCATTCAGGTACCTGAGGTGACCTATGTAAGTGTCCCTGGTAGACCATTCTGCCATCTACTACCTCTATCAAATAGCCAGTAATCCACATCTCCATCATATATTGGGGCTGACAGATGGGAGACTTCTGGTCCAGATACTCCCAGACCAGCAGAATTTGCACCTGCGGCCTTCCAAGGAACAGAGGCAAGATTTTGAAAATTCTCAAAATAATGAAGTCCCGCTCTGTCATTTCTTTCTGTTGGGTCCCAACAGGAGACACAGTACAATTTAAGAATTCTCATATTTCTTTAGGGCTGAACCAATTCTTGATGCCTCTCCGTAGAGTTCTAGAAGAGTTGGTCAGTACAGATAAACTTGATCTTAAGGTCCAAGAGGGACATTTGCCCAAGTGGGCAAATCTGAATCTTAGGATTTTTCCACCTTGTGATTTGTTGCATGGTAAAAACACTCAGTGGTGAGCAACATAATCAAAGAGAAAAGTTTTGAAAAAATGAGTTGTTTGCTTTTAAATTCATATAGCAAGTTACTACAAGGAAGAGACATGGTCAAAACGAAAACCAAACAAAACAGTAGGAGAAAACCAAATACTGTATACTGACGCATACATGTGGGATCTGAAAAACTGATTTACACCTTATTTACAAGGCAGAGATAGAGACACAGACAGAGAGAACAAACATAGGGAAAACAAGGGGACATGAACGGGGAGATTGGGTTTGACATTATACACTGTTGATACTAGTAATACGTGTAAAGCAGATCACTAAGGAGAACCTGCTATACGGCACAGGAGACCCTATTCACTGCTCTAAAACGGGGTACATATGTGTACGTATGGCTGATTCCCTTTGCTGCACAGCATAAACTAACACAACATTGTAAGTAACTATACCCCAATTTAAAAAAAAACAATTTGCAAGCAGCCCAGAAGTTGCTACTTAGAAAATAAAACTGTTATCTTTGGCCAATCAAGGCAGGAAAAGATTTTTAAATTAAGATATAGCCTGGGTAGAAAGGTTAAATCCAGGAAATGGTTGTTGAATTGTATAGCAGGAGAGAACAAAGACCAAATTCAGGTGACTTGCAGGAAAACACGGCTTCAGGGCAAAGACCCAAACAGGGGTGTGGCTGTAACACTGCAAAACAGGACAGAAGGACTTTTAGTAGATCTTCCAGTTGGACAGAGGCCTGGGTCCACTGCCACAGGATGTACTCAAAGTGCTAGTAATTCAACCTGGAGAGAAGTGTGTCTTGAAAAAAAAAATGTGATTTTCACACATGGGATGAACTGCAATCGAATACATAGAAAATCCACTAAGTTGCAGTGAAAGTGACACTATCAAAGTCCTACCAGCCTGGACTAAGAGAAACTGAAATGTTTGAGAGGCAAAAAAGACCTCTGAGCCCCCAATTTTCTTCAGGTGGGAAGCAAGCTGGGAAAACTTAGCTACCCAAACAGGTGTACGTTTCAACGTCCTCTTAGGAAGCAACAAGAAACATGAAGACAAGGTGTCTCAGAAGACAGAGCACGGACTGGGGGTCTCACCGCGCCCCCTGACCCCACTGTTCTTCCCCTTCCTTGAAACAGAACCAAGAACTAAGAATCAAGAACTAAGAATCAAGAAACACTTCCTGTAATGGCGTATACAGGAAAACAATCTAAAAGGAGTGGATATATGTATAACTGATTGCTTTTCCTGTGCACCTGAAACTAATATAGCATTGTAAATCAACTATATTTCAATAAAAAATATATATGTATATAAAAATTTAAAAAGCCACTTCCTACTTCCATGGCAGGGAAATTGGTCTACTTTGCCTAGAAGGATTTCGGATTTGCTGAAGACCAAGTTTCTGCTCTTTGAATGGCAGTGGCTATTGCGGTTATCTGTCCCCATTGCACTGTTGCTTGTTGCACGGGTGTGGGAGGGGGTGGCCAGTAACTTGTGCTTTTAGTTCCCAGACCCAGATCACATCTGTACCGTGTGTTCTTCATGGAGTCCTAAATGTTGCGCCTGACACCACGACTAGGTGAGACTTCTGCGTGCCCTTGGATGGAGGTGGGGACGTTTTTCACATTGGAGGGGTATCAATAATGTGGCCATGGAGGTAGGCAGAAGTTGACTGGATCAATGGCCCAATTCTTTGTGTCTTCTTGCATCATGGCCTCGTTACTTCCCTGCCTTGTGACACTGAGCTCGGCCTTTTGCTTTTGCTCCAAGAAATAGGGCTGAAGGGACGGTGCCAGTTTTTATCAAGGCCTTTTGAAGCTTGGCATCTTTCTTCTTTTCCTCTTGTGCTTCTGCCATTACTCTGAGAGGAACAGGTCCCTGTAAGCCCTCTGGGAGGGGAGAGACCAAAGTGAGGACTCAGACCCAAAGATCTGCAGAAAGGAGCAAAGCTGCCCCAGGGGACCTTGAGAGCCATGGGATAAAGGGTTACTGCTTTTGGCCACTGAATTTGGGGTGGTTTACCACACAGCGTTATTGTGGCCGTAGTTCTCTGACACACTCGGCTTCTTGGTCCCAGCAACAATCTCACAGACCAGCTGTGGTGTCTGCCTCCCAACTCTATGGGCAGCATTTTCTCCTTAGGCTGGAACTACTGTCAACATAGTCCTGCCTCCTGGGTGGACCCCGAATGCTGGCCTGAGGCCTCCTGCCTGTGACCTTCCAGCTACGCCTGGACCTGGCCCAGACTGACCCCTCAACTGGTAGGGCTCAGCCTGCCCCTGCACTGCCCACAGTGCTTGTTGTAGCCACACGTTCCGGGAAACAAACTCACTCAGAAGGACAATGGAGATAGTGGAGTGCAATTTATTATACCATGGGCCCAAGGCAGAGTCTCCTCTTAGCCGAGGACCCTGGCCAGTTTTTGTAAAAACCTTATATACCCTAAGTGTACGTGCCCAAACCCACCGCCCCAAATTCCCTGAAACTAGTCTGAACAAAGGAAAAGAGATATGTCAGGTGAGTGTATGCTCCTCGGTTCTGCCTTGTCACAACAAAGATTTGGAGTGACGGACATTAAAGCCCTTGGCACGTCACAGCTCTCGGGTCTTGGACAGACCGTGTCACAGCTCTCAGGTCTCGAACGGACCATGTTATAGCTCTTAGACAAAGTAGTGTTACAGCTCCGTGTTACAGCTCTATTTTATTTAGAAAATACCAGAAAAATCCATCCTCGAGGCACGAGGGCATATTGACCCAAAGACGCGAAGAGAAGAGCGCCCCAGCACGTGGGAGAGAAAGAGGGAGAGAGAACGCTTTGGCTTCTCTTTTTTATGTGTTTTTTTTCCTCCCCCTGAGCCTGCCCTGTGTAAATTGGGTTAGCCAGGAGTGTTGTTTGTTTTACCTGAGGTCCTCACTCTGGTCCTCAGACCTCCCTTTGTTCTATTTTCAAGGGCTTTTCCCTTCCTTATCTTTTAGCCACTGCCATTCTGGACTCCTGTTTCTTATTCTAACTACCTAACAGATACAATCAAAGTTAACCCATGATTCGTATGCTGTAAGCCTAGGTAGTTAACAGTGGACAGTTATCAGTAGGCCTGTGATCATACCCTAGTAAGCATAATAGAATTTATGATTCTATTCGGTTACACAGATAATTAGGGTATTCTTTTAGGCTATGGAGAGTCTACGTACGAGCCCTGGGGCTCTTCCATCTGGAGGGTCTGGTTTTCCAGTTGGTATGTCTTTTCCATAGATACTGGGCATATAGCTCAAAGTCCACAGTCCGGCCCAAGATGGAGTCCTGCTTTCAAGATGGAGCCTGTTCTGTCTGTTTCCTCCTTCATACTGAGTTGTATTGGTTTATTAAAGAGGCAGCATAAATATATAGATATTATCAATAAATAGGATACGACCACCACCAACATATCACTAAGGGCTATAAGAGGGAGTCACTTATTCCGTGTGAGTAGTTTTAGACGCAACAATAATCCCATAGACTGGAGATATGCCCATAATGTTGCAATGTCTCATTTGACAAACATCTGTGTGCTTTTTCCTCCCCCTTGCTGTTGCCCGTGTCTTCCCTGACTTTGGCATTGTGTCACAGGGTTGTGAGTAGCAAAATCTGTTTGGGTCCAGATTTTACCTACTAACTTGTCTAAGTCATATAGCCAGTAAGTGGAAAGGGCAGAACTTGAGTACATTTCTCTCTGGTTCCAGATCCCTTCCCCTAAATTACTGTCTATATTATTTAATAGCCTGGTTATTAGCTGGGTAGTCGAATGATCATCTAGTGTCCTCTTATGTAAAAAGGGGTGGAACTTTCTAAAGCAAAACACTATTGTGAGGAATAAGTGAAAAATTTTATGTTAAAGTGCTCTGTAAATCAACTTTATCTTCTCTTCTTCTGAAGGAAACCAAGTATGTGTTTAAGGACACTGCAGTTATAATTATTGAGATTAAATATAACTATACATTTGAAATGATCACTTGTCTTGGTTTTGAATTACTCCATCTGCTAGTCATCAATATCACATTTCCTTGTTTCTCTATTTTAAATTAATCTTTAGCAGCACCGCAATCTTCTCTCTGATGGGTATGTGAACAGCCGCGTCCGTCTTTTAAGAGACATCTTAACTGTTGAACTTTAGCAATGGGTTTAAATCACCTTGCCTTCCTCACAGACATTCAGTTGAAGAAAGAAAAGAGGTGAGGTGGATCTTAATACTGATGGGTAGTGGCAGGATTCTGTGTGACCTTGGATGCGTTCATGCCTTTCACACAGAGCCCATGTGTGTTTTATCACATTCCAGCAAGGTGGAATTTGGACCCTGCCTCCAAACTCCTTTTGAAAGCCAGGAGGCTAACCAAAGTATTTGATCAGAATTAGTCTGTTTTAGCAGTGACACTTGCTTATTGTGACAGGCAATTAACATACATACGTTTAAATTTTGTAAAACAACCCTCTTGCAATTTGCAAAGGAAAAGGAGCCAGCAGGAGAGAAATGTGTGGCTGCGCCCCTCCAGTCTGGAGCTTTCCACCTAGGGATAGGGAAGTGGAAACAAATAGAGGGGGTCCTTGGAGCAGAAAGTACATGGAAAACTGAACATCTCAAAGCAGAACGGAGTTCTCTTCTCAGATAGCTATAAAACCCCTTCACGTAACTGCTTCCGTCTTCCGTGTGTTCCTGAGAAGCTGTACCTCACTGACTCTGAGGTCAGCAGACAGCTTTGGACCTGGGCTGTCAGTAGCTGTTTATGGAGGGAGTTTAGCCAAAACTAGGCTGCCCTCTTACAAAAAGTGGTAAGTTTTAGTCGCTCAGTCGTGTCTGACTCCTTGCGACCCCATGGAGTGTCCATGGGATTTTCTCTGTCCATGGGATTTCCCAGGCAAGAATACTGGAGTGGGTTGCCATTTCCTTCTCCAGGGGATCTTTCCGACCCAGGGATCAAACCCAGGTCTCCCGCATTGCAGGCAGATTCCTACCATCTGGGAAGCCCTTGTACCCCATTATAGTTCGTATTGAATTGCAGAGAAGACCAGTGTCAGTGACACCTGATACTTACACCCACTGGGTCTTGTCCTGAGGGCACTCAGTGCTCCCACCACACAACTGGCTCAGACTCTAGGGGCTCCAGAAGACTACCATGTCCTCTCTCACTTCATGCCCAGCTGCCTCCCTGCACCCCATAACCCCCTGTTCCTGCATAACCTCTGCTGCCTCACTTCCCACTGTGGTTGAAGCTGAGATGGGGGAGGCACAGGAGCGGAGGCTGGCAGGGGGACCTGTATCTTGCACAGTGGTTCTAAGTGAGCCGGTGAGCTCTTGGAGCCCTTCACCCGGGGAGCAAGGCTGTGCTTCTCCACGGTGGGGGCTGCCCACACCCTCCTTCCCCCCTTGCCCATGGACTCCCAGGCCTGTCCAGCAGCCGCTGCTGTTGGCTGTACCAGAGTTGGAGGACACCTGGTCTCTGCAAGCCTGACCTTGTCCTGGTGAAGGAGGGCTAGACGGTGAAGGCACATAGTGCCTGACGGTGCAGGTAATATGGAAATCGAGCTCCAGTTTTATGAGGTGGAACATGTTAAGGCGGAGACTTGAAAGCAAAGGAGGGTGCGATTAATTCTGCCTGCAGGAACAGCCTCCTGGAGAGGTTTCATCCATTCCTCCATTCAGTGCCACGGGCGTTGGTAATACACTAGAACACGTGACCCACTTGCTGGTGCTGGTGCTGCGGACAAGTTGCCTCAGCCTCTCTGAGCCTCAGTGTCTTTACCTGAAAACTGGGATTCACAATCATGCTAATGATACTAGTAGTAATGATGCGGATCTCCTAGGTTGTAAAACAGGAGAAGATGAGCTAAGACCGGCAGAGAACCCAACAAAGTATCTGGCTTGTTGCGTATTATCTAACGATCATTTTTACAGTCTGCTTGGGGAGCGAATCCTAGGAAGTGAAGCCCAATTCGGAAAGTAGAAGGGGGAGAGCTGGAGAGAATGAGGGCCACAGAAAAGGAGAAAAGAGAAGGAGCAGAGAGCTGAGAAAAGCAGGTACAGCAGATACTTAATCTGAGTGAGCAGAGTGCAGGGGCGGAGGGGAGAATCCTGGGAGTTAAGGCTGGCCAGGCAGGCTGGCGTCTGCCCGAGGCTGCCTTTGTCTGTCACACCAAGGGCAGCACTTTGTTCTACAGGACAACCAGGCTTGGCAACACCCCCAGCATCTCCAGGATGAACACACAAGGGTGCTGGGTGCTGGGTAGGCTTGGGATGTAGACCATTCTGTGATGTGCAGGCATCAGAGGCAGGAAGGGACCCATGGGCGGACATCACTGCACCAGCCTGTGCCCCGTGTCTGAGCATCTCCATGCCCCAACGTTCACTCAGGTTGTCAGCTTCCAAAGTGAGCACCTTGGGACTGGCAGCAGGTGGCCTGGGACTGGAAGATTCCATGTCTCCACTACCTTTTGTTAAACTCTGGGCTGCCTGGGAATGATGCAGCCCAGCCGTGGAGTATTCAGGGGCAATGTGTCTCTGGCTGTCAGAAAGGTTACAGGCAGATACAGTCCATTTATCCTCCATGAAAACTTAAGATTGTTTGGTCCCCAACTGTAGTGTGTGTTCCAGGAGGGGGATGGTGTGTGTCCTTGGTGACCCTCCCGGACCATGGCACAATGCCTTGCCGAAGTTAGAACATTGGTTCCATTTTTATACTGATGTTAAACTTTCTGCCAACCTAGCCTACTCAGAAGTATTTTCTGGCACGTTCTATACTACACCTTTGGTTTGAACCTGAACTGGTTGTTGATTTTTCTTCCAACTCCCCTCACGCTCTCCCAGTTACCTATGGCTACATGAACTCAAGCAGCCAATGACCTCGAAATGCCAGGAGCAGACTGCAAAGCACGTGGCTAAGTGAGGAAACCCGCAAGGCTAGGGGCTTGGCTGCTTCCCACTGGTGTCACTGCTGGCAGAGGTTGGCAGGTCTGCCTGTGCCAGACTGCTGATCTCTCTGGGCTCACTCAGGATTGGGGGACTGGCTGACCCTCAGGGGAGCTCGGGCAATCTTGGGGGGAAGTTGGGTATCTCAGCTCTGCTTCGTGCACCAACTTTCATTTGCCAGTGGGCATGGGCTCATGGAGACAGCAGAGGGGCGAGAGCAACAGTAAGTTGGTCATGCCAGAGCTTCCAAACCTCTGTGTGCACCGCGCCTGCTAACATCCTGCTGGCCAACCAAGTCACGCACAGACCCAGAGCCAGTCAGTGAGTCCAGGGAGGATGCATCAGCTACAGGGGCTCGTGGACAAAGGAGAAAATCTCAGTAAGAAAATGCAAATCAGGAATTCCCTGACAGTCCAGTGGTTAGGACTCTGCACTTCCACTGCCATGGCCCCTGGGCAGGGTACTAAGATGCCGCAAGCCTCACGGCATGGGCAACAAAAAAAGGAAAAGCAAATGTAGATTATCGACAATCCTACCAATTACAGCTAAATAATTGCTGACACCTAAAAAATCCTTCCAAGCTCATTTCCAAGTAAGTATGTACTTTTAAAAGCACATATGTGATATCGATCACATAATTGTTTCCATTGCTCTTTTATGCTTTTTATGTACTTAGGTATTTACATGCACACAATGAAATGCTTTCTTGATGGGCATTGAATTTGTTTCCATTTTCACAAATATAAATCATTCTGCCATGAACATCCTTATCCTTCCATCTTTGGGTCCTTTCACATTTTTATACTTCCTGGAATAAGAATTATTAAATCAGAGCGTCTGCATCGTCATCATGCTCTTATGTCTGTACCTGACTCCACCAGAGGTGTGTGAGAGCCTTTTGCTGTGCTGGGGTTTGGTTTTCTTTCTTTTTTTTTTTCATGTTTTTAAATTTACTTATTTTTGAACCTTCAATCCTGTAACTGTTTGGGGTTTGGTTTCTGCTTGAATTTTATATTACTTGTAACAGTGCATCTCTGTTACATCTTTGGGTTCATCTCTATCTTAAAGAACATTGACCAAATGACTGTGAGATGGTAGTTTCTCCCTAATTCCTTAGTGAGTGAGGAAAATTAGCATTAATCTGGGCCTGAAAGTGAAATAAGAATAACAATTCAAGCAATAGGCAGGGAGAAGAGAAAACATTAAAAGAAAGAATCAGTGGTCACTTGATTTAGATGCTAAATGTCCTTTTGGTCAGTCATTGCTGTGACAAATACCAGTGGAGAATTGTTGGTCTGGAACATGGTTCGATGGCTAAAAAATTTAACCCATAAAAACAGGTTGATTTCCCACGTGGGCAGGGCAAGGGAAGTAGAGGTGCTCTAGAGAATAGGGTCAGTTGCTACTGATTGCTTCTGTTAAGGCAGACTTGTGGCTCCCCTTCACATTTTGTAATCATGCTTGGTCATTTTTTTTTATGTCGATTACTCAGCTGATTATTTCCAAAATCCACCTTTCTTCTGTTAAACTGAAATTGCTTATAATGAGAGGAGAGGAAGATGACTATTTTATTCACGTGAATATGAAACAGAACAGGACCCTATGGTCCTTCCCCGCCATGTCCTCAGCCTACCTTTTGTCTGTGGAGAAACTTTAGCCAAAGAATAAGTTTAATCAGAGAAGCGAGAAAATGCAGAAACAAAGGAAAACAGTCTAAAAAGATTAAATAATAAAAATTTAGTCATTCAGGCAAGGACTTTTAGTTCTTTCTCAAGGACTATAGATAATTTTCTGAGCCATATCCTGGGAGCTGTCTTACAGATACTGAAACCCTCGCCAGGTGGAAGAAGTTAACTAGAGGATGACCAGGCTGTAGCCATGATGTAAGCTGCCACAGTTCTGAGAAATGGCCTCAAAAGAAATGGAACAAATTGAGCCTGGAACTAAAGATGAACTGTACTTAACACAGTTAAGGTAACACTGGTCAGACGGCTAACGCATTTCCAGATGGCTGTCAGAGCTGACTGTGCCGTTTCTGCATGTAGCTTGCCCCCTCACCCTATAAAACCTCTTGCCCACTGATTGATAGCAGGGAGTGGGCCTTTGGACGGGAGTCTCCCCTCCCACCTAGTTTGCCGGCCTTTGAAATAAAGCAAACTTTCTTTCCCACCAACCCTGCCTCTTTACCGGCGTTCGATATTTTGCCGACACATTTGGGTGTCCACGTGAGGCTGAACTCTCGCGATATCTGGCTCAGGGATGGAGCAGAGCCGCCGCCATGAAGACTGGCAGAAAAGGCTGTGAGGAGCCGCTGTTCGCGGCTTGCTGGCCCCGGGAGGGCTTTGAGGGGATACTAACTGCTGCTGAAACCATTTGTTTCGGGGATCCTCCCTGTTTTTTTACCCCTGTTTGGCGCTGACTGCCAACCTGTGCTTTTCCTTGGTGGAACGGAAAGACACCTCTGGACAAGCTGACCGACTCCAAGACGCCGTAAGTCCGACCAACTTCTCTTTCTAGCACGACGTGCTGTTTGAGCGTTCTTGCCGCTGGGTTCTGAGGTGTATCTGCCGTCAAGGCCCATTTGTGTGGGAAAATGTTGGTTTGGGGCTCGGCATCCTCTGGAGGGTTTTGTGACAATCCTGTCTTCTGTGTGTGTTTCATTTGTGTGATTGGTATTCTCGTGGCCTTTTGTAAAGTGGGGAATTCAGGTGCAATTCATTAGAAAAACTTAAGCTGTGACACTATGACTATGAAAACAGAAAGACGATTTTTTTTCAAGCACTGTGTGGCCACCGACATTATTCTTCAGGGCTTCCCTGGTGGCTCAGTGGTTAAGAATCTGCCTGCCAGTGCAGGAGACACGGGTTCAATCCCTGGTCCGGGAAGATCCCATATAGTGTGGGGCACCTCGGCCCGTGCACCACAGCTACTGAGCACATGCTGTCTACAGTCCCTGCTCCACGAGAGACCCGCCTGCAATGAGGAGTCCATGCTCCACAAGCGGAGAGCAGCTCCAGAATAGCCCGGGCACCAGTGAAGAACCAGCACAGCCACTAGTAAATAAGGTGAAAGCGTAATTTAAAAAATGTTATTCTTCAAGCTCTGGAGAAAACTGGTTAAAGAGAAACTCTTTTGAAACTCCAAAACTGGTTCTTTTTGCATATGAACTTAGAGAAAACTAGCTTGATGACATAATACTTCCTTCAAAACTCTAACTCTGAGAGAACAAAAATATACTTAGGAGAAAGTCTGAAGTTAACTCTTGCCGTGTCCTTGAAACAAATGCAGCCCACTTTGCCTGACACTTCAACCTTAATTAGTAAAACTTCTGGCCAAGGCAGGGAGGAGGGAGAAAAGATTTGAGTTTATTAATAAACACCTATCTTGTTCCACATTAAAGAGAATTGTGTTATGAGAGAAGTGTAGGTTTTCAGAAGTTACGGAATATGTTCTCAAGTTTGCCAGTCAGAAAATGCTGATATAGCAAATAGTTCAATTACTTGTTTCTTGTTTTAAGATATTCAAGGGTTAAAAATTGTAATATTAAAAAATGATGACAGAAGCATTTTAGTGTGTAAAGCAAGTAGGATATGCATTGCTGGTGAGAGAAGAAATAAAGACTGGAGATATTTTTGTTGAAAAAAGAAGAATACTTTTGTCTTTGGGCTGGTTGCTTATGTATAGGGGAAAATAAGAGACAAATTAATATGGATCCAAAACATGATTTGTGAGAAAAAAAGAAACTCTGTTGAAAGAATTTTGTATACTGTCAGAATTTAAATGGGATTAAATTTAATTAGGTAAGTGAATTTTGTTATTAACAGTAAACTGATGCAAGACTGATTTTGGTTTTCTGTCTCTGTTAAGAAAAGAATTTTCCTGGAATATGTTGCTTTTGATAATGGATTGTAGGTTTTTTCCTCTATGAGTATTCCAGAGGGTCTGTGAGGGATTTCAGAGAAAAATATTAGTAAAAAGCTTTAAAAACTCGAATGAAAAGCTATTGTTTTGCTTCTAACTATACTTTTGATTCCAATGTTCAGGATAAAAAAATTGATAAATCGACTGCTAGTGAAGTTGTCATAGGGTATAATTACTTATGATGTGCATCACTGCTGGCTTTAAGCTTACTACTTGAAGCATATGTCAGAGCTGACTGTGCTGTCTCTGCATGTAGCTTCCTCCCTCCATCTGTAAAAGCTCTTGCCCACATCACACATCATCAGTGTGATAGCATGGCATCAATGCATGTTGTTAGATCAATGTGCCATGCTCCAACATGCCATGTTAGATCGAGATGTCGCGATCATGGCATGGCTAAGATCTCACAGGCCATGGGGCCAAAAGGGTTGTGGGAATCAGCCTTTCAACATGAGTCTGTGCACCCACCGCCCTGACCCTCCCCGCCCTGGTTACTGGCATCCAAAATAAAGCAAGCTTTCCCTTTTTGTTAGCTTTTGAGCAGTGAACAGCCAGACCCCACCTTCAGTAAAAAAAATATTTTGTGTATTTGTAATTTCTCTATTTAGTGTCCAGAGAGAAAAACTGGCTTTCGATGATGGTCCTTGCCCTCCTGCGTGAAGAGTTTAAATTTACTTAAAACCATATGGCTCCAAAGTTTGGACCTTTACACTATGCAGTTTGAGTTCCTTCTTCCCAGAGTCTGGGCTTTAGTCATAATCCAGGACCTAGCACAGCCAGCAAGGGCTTAATAAATATTATTTATAAATATTTAATGAATCATTATTTAATAAATACTTACAGAATAAGTAAATGGAGTTTATGTTATGAAAATATCTGGAACCTTTGCCCAGATGAGGATTAAACTTGTCATCTAACTAAGCGTTTCCAACTACCAAGTCCAAGCCTTCAAAACAGATTGACTCTAGATTGTTTTCACAGTCAGTACTCAATTATGCGTGGGCATAGATGTTTTGTTATTTATTCCATGTGTGTGGTTGCCTTGTCTCCAAGGTGAGTCTCACCTCCTGGTATTCACATGCTTATGTGGATAGGGCTCACCTGTATGACCTTCAGGGAGTCACAAACATGGTGGAAGGTGGCCTCCGAGGCGGGTCAAAAAAGACATCGAGGCTTCCACTTGGCTCTCTTCTGGGTCACTCATCTGGGAGAATCCCACCACCGGCCATGAGGACATTCAGGCAGCTTCCTGGAGAGGTCCACATGGTGAGCAACTGAAGCCTCCTGCCAAGCCAGCTCTAACTTGACAGCGTGTGGCTGAGATCACTTGGAAGTGGCCCTTTAGCCCTAGGCAACCTTCAAATACCCAGCGCCGGTCAGTATCTTGGCTGTGACCCCATGAGACCCCATGAGCCAGGACCAAGTCACTCCTAGATTCTGATCCACAGAAACTGTGTGTGATAATAAACATTCATTGTTTTAAGTTACTGAAAATTGATGTGTGACAGGCTTGTCTCACTAAATAAGCATCTCAAAGAAAAGAGTGATGGGACTTCCCTGGAAGTACAGTGGTTAACACTTCACCTTCCAATGCAGGGGGTGCGAGTTTGATTTCCTGGTCAGGGTGCTAAGATCTCACATGCCATGAGGCCAAGAAAAACAAAACATAATATGGAAGCAATACCATAACAAATTCAATACAGACTTAAAATAAAAATGGTCCACATCAAAAAAAAAAAAAAAGAGAAAAGATCCATGTCTTTCATTTATCACGGTGACTTGCATGATATTAGGATGATACTAGACAAGGTAAACAATATTAATGCTTCACAATTATCTTCTAGTCAAGTCAACAAGTATTTAATACCCACCAGACACTCTTCTAGGAGCCAAGACAATCAGTAAACAAAAAGGCATAAATTCTAGTGGATAAAACATATGTAATAAAACTAAAGTTATGGACCAGGGCAGTGAAGATAGGAAGCTAAGAAGAAAAACAGAATGAAGACGAAGGATGCTGTTTTGTATGTTTGACTTAGGGTGTCAGGAAAGCTTTCCCCAGACTCGTGTGTGCACCTGGAACCACAAGCTCAGATGCCATCGAGATGGATACTGGGGCACAGCAAGCATGGCTGAGGCCAAGGTCACTGTTGCAGACTTCACTAGTCAGTTGCTTGAGTGTCTCACGGCCCAGCTTCACATTTAAATCTCTCTCTCAGAGGCTTGGACTCCTCTTTCCTTCTTCTTGAATTTTAACACTACACGGGATAGTGGTCTGTTTTACGTAGACCTGCTTATGTAATTGAGTCACGGTGTAAGCCTATCAATATGGCTAATGAGTCAAAATAGGCTAATATTTTTAGTCAGAAGAATTAGAGAGTTCACAGATTACAGCCTGCCTTTCATGATTTCTGTGACTTGAAGCTTCCCTACTTCATTGAAGCCGTCAGCACCCTCAAATAAATTATATAGGTAGTAACACAAATATGTCTGCGTGTTTCTGACCCAGCTGAAAATGATCTGTTCAATCAGTATATGTTTATCAAGACATAAGTTTGCAAATTGACATGTAAATAGCTCTCCCAACACAAGAGCAAAATTGTTTCTGAAATGTTCTGTCATTCTCTGCTGTAGATTTCACCCTACCTCCCTCTCGCTGGAAGAAGTGACTGTGATCCCTCTCACAGTGACTGGAAGGATCACTGGGTGATGAGTCCTGCCCAGGCCACAGGGTGATGGCAGTGTCTGTTGTTTAGAGCCAGCTGAGTCAGTCATTCTCGCATCTCAGCTATCTCACTTCAGAGAGACAAGCATGTCCTTATTTAATGAACTGCCACTCCTCAGAGAGGCATGATGCCCAGCTGCAGCTCACATCTGATATTAAAATGTTCAGTCATGGAGCTCCTGCCCTGTGTGGTGGCAGCAGCTGGCGTCCTTCTTTATAAAACTGATTGATTCGCTTGCTTTTTATCACTTGCTATCATTATTTATTATCTGCTCCCTTTTAGCAACATATTCTTGGCAAATTAATTTATTTGTGCTTTAAATTCCTAAATGCTCTTAGAATACTGGAGTGGGTAGCCATTTCCATCTGTCGAGGATCTTCCTGACTCAGGGATCAAACCCAGATGTCCTGCATTGTGGGTAGATCCTTTACCATCTGAGCCACCAGGGAAGCCCTCAATTGTTGCTTTAATTCTGCAGAGCAGGTTTCACTGAGAGGGTCACATAGAGGAAGTGAGAAGTAGGGTGAAGAGAAAGAATGGAGGAGAGCAGAAAGAGACAGAGACAGAAGAGTCCTCAGGTGTGTGTGTGTGTGGTGTGGTATTTGGTGTGTGTGGGCATGTGTGCAGTGTGATATGTGTGGGTGTGGTGAGTGGAATGGTATGTGTCTGTATGCGTGGGGTATGTAGGGGCAAGAGACTGGAGAGGTCACCATTGAAATGTAACCAGAAAGAAGAAAGACAACCATTTACAGACTAGGATTTGTTTGTGAAAAGGAAGAAGAGTACTTTTAAAAAATACATGTATATATAAATTAGGAAAGTAATTACATATGTGTTTTTTCTTCTTAAAAATAATAGAACATTCAAATTACAAGAGGCAAAACATTAGAGATACATAAGAGGAAATGCTCTTGGTGAATAGGTTACCCAGAAACCCACTACTATACCTCTTTATCAAAGCAAGTTAATTTAAAATATTTGAGAACCAGACATGAGTTGTATCATGTATAATTAATTTTTCTCATCTCTAACTGCATCTACTATATATCACAGGTTATAAAAACAATGAGTTTTTTAAGAATCTCTACAGAATTTTGTATTATCCTAGTCATACCTAGACAAAAATATTTTTAAAAAAATCTTTCTTTGGTGCATATTTAACTATGATGAAGTGTTTAAAACATGGAGACATTTGGATATGATAATAATTTACCAAAAAAATTATTTTTAACTTTGATGGAAAGCAAGAAAATAAATTTGCAAAATGTAAAGAAATTTCAATCTTTCTTACAAATTGTTTTTCATGAACTGTAATACTGATACTTTATGAATTTGGCATAAATATAAACATATGCTGAAGTCTGTTCATGTTAGATTGCCCAATCCTAAAAGATATTTGATTTTAGGACATTAAAACAATTTTCTTTTGGATTGATAGAACCTTTATAATTTTGTTCTTTAAGTAATAAGAAATTTAAATCGTTATTGCCCATTGAAATGATTGTCTCTTAACAGTTTTAAGAGGATTCAGGGGTACTTTAAAGAAAATAGCCCTTTCAATAGTCCTTCAAATGTTTAACAAAATGATACAACAAACAAACAAAACAAATCTGTAAATCCTTTTAAGTATTTTCTCCCAAGGATTCCTTCCTTTTGAAAACTCTCTATTTCAAAGGAAACTTAATCTGTGTGTTCCTGATTCATTTAGACACCTCAGAGTCATTTCAAACACCAGTGCATCTTATGAACCTTTTTATAAACCTTCTCAAAGATATTTTTATTTGAACTAGAAAGTCATGTTTTGTTGGCACTAAATGGAGCTTGGGGTATGGGAAAGAAAGTTAGCTTGGAGCCCAAGGGTTCAGGAGACTCTAAGCAAGGTCAAAGTCACTCTTCCAGTCTCAAATGAGATCGAAGTAAAGAATAGAATGCTCACTGTGTAGGGCCTTTGTGAGCCAAAGATTTTTAAAAGAAGTAAAGTTCTCTTGAAGCCTTTAAATACCTAAAGCTCCAAACAGATTCTACACAAAGTAGAAAATAAGTTGGAGTTGAATTCGATTGGTGTGTGTCTTAGTAATTTTTAAATTTGGAGACAAATATGTTTAAAGCCCATTTTTTTTAGCTTGTGTATGTATGTTGCTGACTGTCTGAGCTGGGGTTTTCCCCAGAATCAGGCGAGCTTTGGGCTCGAGTAGTTTATCTGGGGGCTTCTCTGGATGGTGATTCTAGACGGCCTGTTCAGGTGGCTGTGGGAGCAGGCCTGTGTATTGTCAGCAGGCCTCCACAGTGGGCAGCTGGAGGTCGGTTTTGCTGGGGGATTCTGGGAGCCTCTGTGCCCCTCAAGGATGACGAGGCTGGGGCTTTCTGCACCAGTTGCCCCTGTTCATTGGTTGAGGGCCACTTCTGAAGCTGGTATCCCCAAACCCCTCTCCCACCCTGCACCAGAATGGAATGGATGGTGTGGACCATGGAGATGGGGGCGTGCAGATAACATCTGTTCCTCTGACACACCTTCTGTTTGTTTCAGAGTAAGTTCACTGTGGGAAATCAAGAAAAGCTTTATCTAGGTCATTTTTCTTTCTTTCATTTTTAAAATTTTATTTGGCCATGCAGGAATCAAACCCAGGCCCCCTGAATTGGGAGGGCGGAGTCTCAACTACTGAACAACCAGGGAAGTCCCTAAGCTATTTTTCAAGCAGAAGACAGTCTGTGATTGATGGAAGTCATTTGAGGGCCTTAATTACTTAGAATTACATAGGTCTATGAAGACCTACAAGACCTTCTAGAAATAATACCCAAAAAAGATGTCCTTTTCATTATAGGGGACTGGAATGCAAAAATAGGAAGTCAAGAAACACCTGGCGTAACAGGCAAGTTTGGCCTTGGGGTACAGAATGAAGCAGGGCAAAGGCTATTAGAGTTTTGCCATGAGAACGCACTGGTAATAGCAAACACCCTATTCGAACAACACAAGAGAAGACTCTACACGTGGACATCACCAGATGGTCAACACTGAAATCAGACTGATTATATTCTTTGCAGCCAAAGATGGAGAAGCTCTATACAGTCAGCAAAAACAAGACCAGGAGCAGACTGTGGCTCAGATCATGAAGTGCTTATTGCCAAATTCAGGCTTAAATTGAAGAAAGTAGGGAAAACCACTAGACCATTCAGGTATGACCTAGATCAAATCCCTTATGAGTATACAGTGGAAGTGACAAATAGATTTAAGGGACTAGACCTGATAGACAGAGTGCCTGATGAACTATGGACAGAGGTTCGTGACATTGTACAGGAGACAGGGATCAAGACAATCCCCATGGAAAAGAAATGCAAAAAAGCAAAATGGCTGTCTGAGGAGGCCTTACAGATAGCTGGGAAGAGAAGAGAAGCGAAAAGCAAAGGAGAAAAGGAAAGATATTCCCATCTGAATGCAGAGTTCCAAAGAATAGCAAGGAGAGATAAGAAAGCCTTCCTCAGCGATCAGTGCAAAGAAATAGAGGAAAACAACAGATTGGGAAAGACTAGCGATCTCTTCAAGAAAATTAGAGATACCAAAGGAACATTTCATGCAAAGATAGGCTCGATAAAGGACAGAAACGGTATGGACCTAACAGAAGCAGAAGAGGTGGCAAGAATACACAGAAGAACTGTACAAAAAAGATCTTTACGACCCAGATAATCACGATGGTGTGATCACTCAGCTAGAGCCAGACATCCTGGAATGTGAAGTCAAGCGGGCCTTAGGAAGCATCACTATGAACAAAGCTAGTGGAGGTGATGGAATTCCAGTTGAGCTATTTCAAATCCTCAAAGGTGATGCTGTGAAAGTGCTGCACTCGATATGCCAGCGAATTTGGAAAACTCAGCAGTGGCCACAGAACTGGAAAAGGTCAGTTTTTGTTCCAATCCCAAAGAAAGGCAATGCCAAAGAATGCTCAAACTACCACACAGTTGCACTCATCTCACATGCTAGTAAAGTAATGCTCAAAATTCTGCAAGCCAGGCTTCAGCAATACATGAACCGTAAACTTGCAGATGTTCAAGCTGGTTTTAGAAAAGGCAGAGGAACCAGAGATCAAATTGCCAATATCCGCTGGATCATCGAAAAAGCAAGAGAGTTCCAGAAAAACATCTATTTCTGCTTTATTGACTATGCCAAAGCCTTTGACTGTGTGGATGACAAGAAACTGTGGAAAATTCTGAAAGAGATGGGAATACCAGACCATCTGACCTGTCTCTTGAGAAACCTGTATGCAGGTCAGGAAGCAACAGTTAGAACTGGACATGGAACAACAGACTGGTTCCAAATAGGAAAAGGAGTACATCAAGGCTGTATATTGTCACCCTGCTTATTTAACTTCTATGCAGAGTACATCATGAGAAACGCTGGGCTGGAAGAAACACAAGCTGGAATCAAGATTGCCAGGAGAAATATCAATAACCTCAGATATGCGGATGACACCACCCTTATGGCAGAGAGTGAAGAACTAAAGAGCCTCTTGATGAAGGTGAAAGAGGAGAGTGAAAAAGTTGGCTTAAAGCTCAACGTTCAGAAAACTAAGATCATGGCATCTGGTCCCATCACTCCATGGGAAATAGATGGGGAAACGGTGGAAACAGTGTCAGACTTTATTTTTTTGGGCTCCAGAATCACTGCTGATGGTGATTGCAGCCATGAAATTAAAAGACACTTACTCCTTGGAAGGAAGGTTATGGTCAACCTAGATAGCGTATTTAAAAGCAGAGACATTACTTTGCCAACAAAAGTTCGTCTAGTCAAGGCTGTGGTTTTTCCAGTGGTCATGTATGGATGTGAGAGTTGGACGGTGAAGAAAGCTGAGCGCTGAAGAATTGATGCTTTTGAACTGTGGTGTTGGAGAAGACTCTTGAGAGTCCCTTGGACTGCAAGGAGATCCAATCAATCCATCCTAAAAGAGATCAATCCTAGGTGTTCATTGGAAGGTCTGATGTTGAAGCTGAAACTCCAATACTTTGGCCACCTCATGCGAAGGGTTGACTCATTGGAAAAGACCCTAATGCTGGGTAGGATTGGGGGCGGGAGGAGAAGGGGACGACAGAGGATGAGATGGTTGGATGGCATAACCGACTCGATGGACATGGGTTTGGGTAGACTCCGGGAGTTGCTGATGGACAGAGAGGCCTGGCATGCTGCAGTTCATGGAGTCTCAGAGAGTTGGACACGACTGAGCGACTGAACTGAACTGAATTACTTAGAATTTAAAAACAAAACTCACCGTGTCTTTACTTTGATACTCCACTTTCCTTTACATGAGTAATGATGGCTGACGTTTATTATAGTCTTAGTATGCGCTTGGCACCATGCTAAGTGTCTAAGCTCATAGCATAACAGGAAATCCTCATGGCCCCTTGGGGGTGCCTCCTTAACGGTTGTGTTGAGGCTTTCCCATGACCCTGTGAAGCGTGCAGAGCCCCTGAGATGAGGCTCGAGCCCAAGGGAACAGTGACTGCCTTTCCAGGCAGAAGTTTCCGCTGCCAGCTTATCCCAGGAAGGTACCTTTTATAAGAGGATAGAAGTGTTCTGTGATCAGTGGTCGGTAAACATCTGTGCTAAGGTGGAAAAGCGGTTAATAAGAAGTCCCAAGAATGGGTGAGTGGGCACCAGAGGTGACAACAGATTGTGGTCTCGTCATCCTTTACTTTTCCTGATGCTGACGGTGTATTTGGAACTGCGTGGGTGTTTACTGATCAGCAGTACAGGAGGTGGTACAGTGGTAGAGGATCTGCCTGCCAGTGCAGGAGATGCAAGAGACGTGGGTCCAATCTGAGCTGGGAAGATCCCCTGGAAAAGGAAAGAGCAGCCCACTCCATGGATAGAGGAGCTTGGCAGGGTACCATCTACGGGGTCGAAAAAGAGTTGGACATGACCTAATGACTTAACAACAACAAGTACACAAAGTTACAGGCTGAAGGAAGATCACTCACTGTGTGTCCTCCAAGGCTCTGCTGCCTGCCCCTGGCTGTTCCTGACTAGAACCGGCTTTTTCTGCCCGGAGGAATGGGACTTTCTCTAATTCACACACAGGTGTCACTGAAGTTAACAGTAGCCCTGACTTTCTTAATTCTCCTCTGGCCCTAATCCTAATGCTGAGTGCTTTTCTTCAAAATCAGGACAAAGTCGGAGATGCCTTTGTGGTTCAAATTATTCAAAGAAACCACTTGACCTTCCAGGATAGCTTGTAGTCCCCAGTTGTTCTTACACGTACCTTTTTTTTTTCTTCTGACTCTCCTTGTGTTTTGGTGCAGCCCTGTTCTCCCTCAGAGTGTTGCCTCTGCTGATTCCTCGGTACTGGAGACATACACCTGAGCTTGAGGAGACTAATGTGTGTTACCTTCAGTTTGACTGTCCATCTCTCACTGTGACCAAGTCCGGTTGCTTACAGCAAAAGGACCTTAACTAATCCATTAGCCTAAGATGTTGTGCAAAGAAACACCAGGATCTCTTAATCAACATGGCAACTCCAGCTGCAAAAGTTTTTTTTTAGGAAAAAAAACACCAAAGTAGTCTTGGCGATATTAGCATCAGGCAATTACAGAATCCGCTGCAATAAATGGCCAAGGTTACAGCACCCATAAAGTTTAATTTGCATTCTGAATATTATGATGTGTTCACCGAGAATGCAAAGCAGGCTCCGCAGGACGAAAGCAGCTAAATTACAGAGCATTTCAGGATGTCTGTGATTTACGCGAAAGAATGAGGGGGCTTGGTGGTGTGAGGTTGGCCTCAACCTTCAGCTCCTTCAGCAGGACACAGGGAGCATCAGAGCAGATGGCCCTGTGGGCTGCTCTTGGAGGAGACCCATCACCAGATGATCAGATGTAAACTGGGACTGGGCCGCACCACAGCCAGTTGGATTATCTGGGTCACTTGGGGGTTTATGTAGAGGGCCAGGAGATTGATCAGGTTGCTGTGCCTGGAAACTGCTGGCAAGAGGATGGAAATGATTTAGCCAATTGCACCAAGTCCGTGTTATTCCAAGTCACCCTGTGAGAAAGCGAGTGGGTGTCATGAAGAGACTCTGAAATTGGATGAGGGCCTCATTGGCAGAGAAAACATAGGATGCTGCATTCCCAGATCAACAAGATGTACCGGACTCACGCTCTTACACAGAGGAGGGGGGTCTAAGCCCATTGCAATTCCATACGCCTCCCAGAGCGTCCCTGGCACATTGGCACTGTTGGGGGCCATGGAGGGGTGGAGGCCAGGGCCTGGCTGATGCTAAGAAGCCTCTCTCCCTGACTGTGTGGTGGGTTCCTGCTCTTTCCTCCCTACTCCTGGGCACCCTCAACATGTCAGGGGCCACAGACAGCACCCTTGAGGGGTGTCCTTCCAAGATGTCTGTCTTAGTTCCATGTCTCTTGGCTCTATAACGGCTACAAACATAGTGGGTGTCTGGTTGAGAAAATCAGCCAGAATTATTTTGTAGTGAAACAGGGTGGAGTTTTAGGACTTCAGGGGAGAGCAAGAGTGAGAGTGGCTAGAAGTATTGCAGTCTCCTTTCCTCCCTGGAGACATGACCCCAGGGCAGGTGAGGCTCCTCAGTTGACTAAGGATTCCCAAGTGTGGTCCCCTCATCCCTGCCCGTAAGTGGGGGCAGGAGAGGGTGGAGAGCAGGGCTCCTCACCTGAGTCTGCAGCTCTGAGCAGCGTGACTGGCCATTCACTCCAGAGGGAGTGTCCTGGAGCCTTCCACTGGTTGCATCACTGAAGGTGAGACCAGGGGGCCAGTGTCAATTTCCTAGCAGTTCCTCCATCTCATTGAGATTAAAAATGTCCCTTCACATCTTTAATAAGTGCATTGGCATAACATTTTTTTAAAAGAGGATTTTTTAACAGAAAAGAACCAGACTCACAGATACAGAGAACGGGCTAGTGGTCACCCGTGGGGAGAGGGAAGTGGGGAAGGGCAAGTGTGGGTGGGGACTGGGAGGTGCAAACTGGCATGTGTAGAGCCGGTTCCAGGGCGGGGTCCTGCTGCATGGGGAGTACCGCCAGTCTAGGGTTTTGCAGTGGCTGTGGGTAGAGTGTCACCTTTGGGAACTGTGGGTCCCTGTGCTGTGCACCTGTAACTTGTATGGGATTGAGCAGCACCAGTGCATCAATAATAAATACATATATTAATTGTTTTAACAAGAGGATTTTTGGGGGCAGGAACTTTAATTGCAGGTAACTTCTGTAATAAGGCAGAACACACTGCACTCAAGTCGGTGGCAACTAGTTGTTCAGCCTGTGCTTGAACAAACGGTTGCATCATCCCCATTATCTCAGGAAAAGGTTCTCATTATCTTATAACTTAGTTTTCACTCCTCAGTGAAGCAGTCACGGGTGGTCCTTCTTGATCTCTTTCTACCCCTGACACAGGGCTGGGTATTCATGTAGGTTAGGACTGCAGTGGGCTGTGCGTAACAGAAGCTGAGTGAAGCTGACCTAAACAAACAGGGCTCTCCCTCTGTCATGGGAGGAGAGGCTCTGAGATGGGCAGCTGCTCTTTCTGGCTTGGGAGGGGTGGGGGGGCAGGGATGGGGCTGTGCGTGCTTTGCTGTGAAGCTCTTTGTTGCAGCACGTGCCACATAGTACCAAGGTTACTTTTGAGGCAGGAATAGGGCAGTTACAGCTGTAACATGTTATCAGGGAAATAGAGGCTTTTCCAGAAGGTTTCCATCTGCTTTTCAGGTTTTTTGTTTGTTTTTTATGGTGTTGTTGCATGCATGCTCAGTCGCTTCAGTTGTGTCTGACTCTTTTGTGACCCCGTGGACTGTAGCCCAACAGGCTCCTCTGTCCGTGGGTGGGTTGCCATGCCCTCCTCCAGGACATCTTCCCGACCCAGGGACTGAACCTGTATCTCCTGAGGCTTCTGCATTGCAAGTAGATCTTTACCTCTGAGCCACCGGGGAAGGCCTTCCATCTGCTTTACACTTATATCAATATCTCATTGGCTAAGGTGATCACCCTATCCCCTTGCAGTTCAAGACTGGCTAGAAAATCTGAAAATGAGACTGTCCTGTTTGGCATATGCCAGTAACAATCTACGTTCTGTGGCTAGGCTTACTCTCCCTCCCCCAAGTATTAGGGTTCTGATTTTTCAGGAAGAAAGAAAGAAAAAATGAGGGTTAGAAGGGCTGCATCACAGGCTATGTTCCCCCAGAAGATGATCATGAGATAAGGTCACCAGAGCAAAGGGCTTCCTTGGGAGGTGATCCCGGGAAGCGCTGACAGGAGATGGGCAGGTGAGCAAGTGAAGGAGGCAAGGATGCCAAATGTGCGTTAGTGGGCAGCTCAGTGCCGCAGGCAGCCGGGGCTCAGGCCAGCTGAGGGTGGCTGTGGACCTAGAACTGCCCCCCAGGAGCGGGGGGCCACAGGAGCTGGGGCACCTCTTCCTGTGCCCACACATGACGGGGACAGGGACCCCCGGGCGCCTCCAGCTGCCCTGCGTGCAGACAGGGCACAGCCTGAGCGCACTCAGGCGCTCCTGACCCCAGCACCAGACTCAGAGCCGCGGGTGCCCGGGGGCAGGGACAGGGTCTGCCAGATGACCGCCTGCACCTGGCACCGTGCTCACAAGGTGCTCAGTAACACTTTAATTTGATGAGCATTTATTGAGGACCTACTACTTACCAAGTACTCTGCAAGATATTTACTAATTGATTTGTTCTTAGACAGACTTCCTGACACTAAAAAAACAGGTCATATCTTCACTCAGTTCTTTTATTTTTATTTGATATTGGAGTATAATTGATTAACAATATTGTGTTAGTTTCAGGTAGACAGCAAAGTGATTCAGGTAGTGCTTATATGTAAAATCTAAAAAAAAAAAAATGATACAAATGAACTTATTTACAAAACAGAAACAGACTCACAGACTTAGAGAATGAATTTATGGTTACCAGCTGGGAAGCGTGGCAAGAGGGGTAGAAGATTGGGATGGACAAGCATACGCTGCTGTAGATAAGATAGATTACCAATCCTACGAATAGGACCGAACCTACCAAATAGGACCTCCGCTCCCTACTCGGTCCTCAGATCTTGACACCAGGGCACCTCCCTGGTGGCTGTGACACTGATCCTCCTTGACTCGACACTGTGTATACTTTCTGTTCCCGTGGTGAAGGATGGGTCTTGGAACACTCTGTCCACGTACATTGTGCAGCTCTTAGGAAACAAGCTGTTTCATTTAATGAAATGTTCAGCGTTTCAGAGCTCTGCTTTGTCCTGAAGAGCAGACATTTACTAAATAGTCCATTAGATGCTTGCAAGGATGAATGCCTCTCTTTCTTATTCTAGAGCAGTGATTTACTGCAGCGAGCTCTCTGGCATTATAACCGTCATTGTTCTTTTCTTAATAATTAAAATCTGGAAGTGACTATGGTGAATGGACTTAGCGGCAATCCTCCCTAAGGTGTTGTCCTTAGGCACCCACATCAGCAGGAAGAATGCAATCAACCCACAATCCCTGTTGGATTTGCTCCCAGATGAGGGTCTCTGCTGGGCTGATTCTGATGCTGGTGCAGCGACTGCTGTGCTTTCGGGTCCCTTTGCTCCCCTCCTCCTGGGGTTCACCTCCTGCTCTTGCTCTCAGTGATCGCTGATTCCTGTCCAGCATTCACCCCGCCCCTCTTCTGTTGTGGCAGGCCTGTGGTTGGGTGGAAAGGACCCCCAGCCCAGATCCAGGGCAGGACGTGATTCGCGTGCATCACTCAGAATATCATACTTTGGTGGCTGTGGTGATTCATTCCTGGGAGGGTGTGTGACATAATCGAGTCTAATCATTGTGGAGCCAGGATGCGGACAAAGACGTTACAGCAGATAAGACAGATCCAAGAGATCAGAAGTAAAATAAGCAGTGCCCACCTGAGTCTGCACCAGGAAATTATATTAATTCCAGACAGTCTAGTTCCTTGGACCAATAAATCCCCTTTGTGTTAAGATAGTGGAGTTGGCTTTTTGTTACTTGCAGCCCAAAACATTTTTACTGAAACTGATAATTCATATTCCTCTCTGATCTGGCCCTGAACTGGCTCCACCTTTCTCTCCTAATCTCCCTTGTTGTTGCACTGGGTTCCAGCTCCAGATCTCAGTCACCTGATACCCACAGTGCAGCCTGCCAGATGTCTTCTCAAAACGTGGCTGATGCTTGACCATGGAAAGGGGTACTCATCCACTCCCTAAGACCTCTTTAAACTCGGCAAATTAAGACATATGATAATTGTGTCCTATAATAGTGTCTTTCAGTCACATAATGCAAAATGGTTGCCTTATCCTGATGCTATATACAAACTATAAGGCCAGAGAATGGTGAAGATAAGTCTTCTCGAATTGGTGTTCAGGGTCATTATTTCTCCCACTGCAAACCAAAGTTCATTTCTTTTTTTAAGAATGGCAGATGATTAGATTTGGAACATGGGAAACATAATCTTTAGCAAATCATATTTGGTGTAGTTCACCTTGCTTTGACCTCTGAGAGAGAAGCTGTCTCCATCCATACAGTCCAGCGTCCAGTGCATGTCCATGCCTTTGGTACAAGAGCTGTCCCACCGTGCTCTCCACATAACATGGCTGGGGGGCTCCCCTGGTCACAGGAGTGAGTCACCATGATTATGAGCACGGTTTGCAGCACGGGAAGGGTTTTAACAACTGGTGTGGGTTATTCTAGGAGGTTAGGGAACATTTCATTTGGCAATACTGAAAGATAGAACCAATGAATTCTATTGGTTGGACATGGTTAAGTGCAGAGTTGCTTAAAGACAGTCGAAAACAGAGTCTTGGATGTTTGAGGTTTGACACAGAAAACTATACTTAGTTTCATGACAAAGGACTCTAGAGAAGCTTCAGAATGAGCAACACTGTAGACACAGAAGCAAACATGTGCCCCATGTTGAAAGTTAGTTGCTCAGTCATGTGTGACCCTTTGTGAACTATAGCCCACCAGGCTCCTCTGTCGGTGGGATTCTCCAGGCAAGAATACTGGAGTGGGTTGCCATTTCTTCCTCCAGGGGATCTCCCCAACCGAGGGATCGAACCCAGGTCTCCTGCGTTGCACGCAGATTCTTTACCATCTGAGCCACCAGGGAAGCCGCATGTTGAAGGTATGGGTGTTTCTTTTTTCTCCTCAACAGTGACTTTATTGGTCTCTGATATCCCAGTACACAGCTGATGGCACAGCAAGCCAGCTTTGGTGGAAATCTGACACTGGGCACACAGAATTCGCTTCTACTTTGACCAGCTTTTGAAACCTTGCCTGGTGTCTTCACATGTGGCCCAGGCATATTTGTTATTTGCTCAGTGACCTTGGAACTCTTAATTTGGAAGAAAGAAGAACATCTAATGACTTACCCAGTCCTGCTGGTCATATTTTCTAATTCTGATTCATGATCCAATGCTTTTCCTTTATTTCTGTGGCCACTTGACTTACTTAGAATCTTGTTTCTTGTGTCTGTAACTGCTGTGGTGTCTTAGTTGGTTTCTCTGCCTTTTGGTCTTCCCTTCTCTACAGAGTGGTCATAGAAGCCCCTGACTCTTCTGAGTTCCAGCTGAAAACACCACCATGTCCCCCTCCCCAGCAGGCACGGCCTAATGTCTGGGCTCATTACCTGGCACGGACGTGCCTTCGTGATCTGGATGCAGCCGACCGTGGTGCCCACACGTGTGCCCCGTCACTCTCACCACCCGTGCCCTCTGTCCTCTTGGAAAGCACACCCCCTCCTTGTTATTCCTCCTTATTAAGGCCTTCTCAGCCTTCCCGTGTTGGCCCAGCCAGCGCTTCCTCCCTGACCCCCAGGTTTCCCCCACGTCTTGGGCTGGGTCAGACTCCCAAGCTCCTGGAGGGCTAGAGCTGTGTCTTGTGTTTCTGTATCTCTGGTATCTTTATTTAGTGCCTGGACAGGCCTCAGAAGGCTTTGCGGGATGAAAGAATGAAGCCATAAGGTAGATGAAATGCTTTGGGCTCTCTCTCAGAGAAGAAGTGAATGAGGCAGGCTCGCTGTACACTCCTGGGGGTTTGGGACTGGGATTGAGCAGAAGTGCTGCCCTGGGTTGTTGGTCAAAGTCTAGACTTCTGACTACACAAAAAGCAACACCCCGTGCAGTCCCACAGTCGGGCACAGTGAGGGTAGGGCAGGCCCCTGCAGCTGGTCCAGCCCACACAGACAGGCCGCCCAACTCGACACCACATTACACGCACCCTGGAGTTTGGGAAGGGCAGGTGGGGGCGGCAGGTTGGGGCAGAAGCATCATTTATCGATGGCCTCTCTATGGGATGAAAAGTTTCAAGGGCTCTTTCAAGAATGGATCCATTAAGATGTTAAATTTTCAATTAAAATGGAGCCTAATTATTCCTAATGTACATTTATCAATGTGAAAAGTAAGAGCTTGACGTAATTTTTTCATCTCATCCCCACAACAACCCAAAGATATAGGAACTGTATTTATGCCCATGTTACAGATAGGGAAATTGAGGCCCAGAGAAATGTAATAACTTATGTAACTTTCCAAAGTCACACATTTACTGGTGATGGAGTTACGATTTGAAATTATATTGTCAGGTGTCAGGGACTGGTACTCTTAATTAATCACCTCTCTGAAGCTCTGCCACTAGGGAAAGCCATGTGCACATTTTCCGTTCTTTTTATTGATACTGTGTCAACAAAAGCATATGAAGTTTTAACTATATAAACAAGCTACCGAGATATGAAGCATCAAATATTTAAAACTAAGAATATGGAATAAAAGTAAATATGTAGGGAAAATATGATTCTTGGAGCTGTGCAAAGGCAGGGGTTATGATTCACAGAGTAATGGTGATGAAACTGAGATCGGAGAGAAACCCGGCTGAGTTGTCCGAGGTCACAGAGTGGCTGACGTGGGACTGGAGAAGAGCCGTCTCACGCTGAAACCCTCCCAGGGCCTCAACTGCTGGACTCGGGCAGGTCTCTTACTTACACTTGTAGTGAAAACTAGAGGATCAGTAGGCTTAATGCAGAAATCCTACTTATTACCCAGTATCGGATTAGAAGACAAGGGTGAGTCAGTGATTTCTGCCACTGAAAGCCAATTGCTCTGATATTCAAATGAGCTGCAAAGCACCGTGAGAGAACACTGCATACCCATTATGATGGCTACTTTCAAAAAGACAGAAGATTTAGTACCAACTGTTGGCGAGGATGTGGAGAAACCAGAACACTTGTGTGCTGTCAGGGAGAATGCAGCCTGGTGCAGCCACCATGGAAAACAATCTGGTGGTTCTTCAAAAAAATAAAAAGAAGGATTACCACATGATCCAGCTGTTTTACTCCTGGGTATATGCCGAGAAGAACGGAAATCAGGGACTCAGATATTGGTATATGTGTGTTCTGAGCAGCATTAGCCAAGTATCCGTCTGCAGACGAATGGAGAAACATCTACACATGCAGCAGAATAGTATTTATTCTTAAAAAGGTAGGAAATTTAGCACCTACTGCAACATGGATGAAACTTTAGGACACTGTGCTAAGAGAAACACACCATTCGTAGAAGGACAAATACTGTACTGTTGCGCTTACCTGAGGGACCCAGAGTGGTCAGATTCATACAGAGTAGAGTGGTGACTGTCGGGGTTGGGGAGAGGAAAGGAGGGGTCAGTGTTTAGTGGGGACAGAGTTTCAGTTTGGGAAATAAGAAGAGTTCTGGAGATGGATGGGATAAATGTCGGACAATCGTGAACGTACTCAGTGTCAACTGAACTATGCACTTAAATATGATTCAGGCACTCAATTTTGTATTATGTGCGTTATGCCACAATGTAAAATGAGTTTTTGAAATTAGCTAGCTCGGTTCCTCAGTCAGGGTCCGGTCAGGAAAGCTGACACCACCCCAGCCTTTCAGATATGAGGGGCTGTGATAGAAGGTGTCAGCTTTGGGGTGGGGACCAGGGGTGCTGAGGCCAGCAGAAGTTGGCAAGGGCAGGAGGCAGGGGCACCCCAGGGCTGCAGGCCCTTGGGGGAGGATGTGTTACCTAATCCAGAGCTGAGCTACGGGGTGGCGGTCAAAGCCCCTGGGGAGGAGGTGTGCCCCAGTGGATGGCCGGCGGGTGGGGAGGAGGAGCGGCAGAAAGCCCAAAGCCCATCTGCACCTTTTGCTTTCCACAGCCTACCACAGACTTGCACTAAGATAGTGTGATTTGTTGATTTGTCTTTTTTCTGCATAAGCCTCTAAATTATTTGAGAGCAAAGACAGTATACTATATATGTATATGAAAGTGAAAGTCACTGAGTCGTGTCCGACTCTTTGCGACCCCATGGACTATACCATCCATGGAATTCTCCAGGCCAGAATACTGGAGAGGGTAACCTTTCCCTTCTCCAGGGGATCTTCCCAACCCTTCGGTCCCTGGGTTGTACTGATTCCCTGGAGAAGGAAACGGCAACCCACTCTGTGTGTGTACACTATTGAATCTCTACCACTAACTGACAATAACCAAGGCAAGGCCAATTCCATGTTGTTACTGAATCCGATCTGACTGTTTGCGACCCCATGGACTGTAGCCCGCCAGAGTCCTCTGTCCGTGGACTTCCCAGGCAAGAATCTTGGAGTGGATTGCCATTTTCTTAAGGAAAAGCTATTTGATGAGTAGGAGAAATAGGACCAAGCCCCTGCCTGTCAGGAGCCGGAAACAGAGGAGGCAGAGCTTCAGGTGAGCTGGTCAGTGCTGGTGATGAGGAGGAACAGAGCTCATGCAAATTATGAAGAACAACTAAGAGTTGATTTTAACAAAGTGCTTTGTGAATTTTTATTTTGAAGAATTCCAATAGGCAATCAGAACTCTGGAACTGGCTCCCGCAGAGATGTCAGGGCTTGGAGATAAACATTTAATAGGTGGGCTTTATACAGGAATCATGATGCGGCAGCTTGTTTTTTCCCACTGACAGCTGCCGCAGGGTCTCCACCTGTCTTGTAGTCTCTGCTCACATCTTGGTACTCACTTCCTCATTGACGGGTGGTGTCTATGCAACCTCCCCTTGAAGCTGGGTGGGGCTTTGTGTTTGCCTGACCAGCAGAACACAGCAGGAATGAGACTGTGACCAACTCATAAAGATGCCCTGTGCCCCGCTCCTTCCAGGAACCCGGCCTCCACGCTGTGGGGAAGCCCAGGCAGCTCCCAGCGAGCCCAGCCCAGCCACGTGACTCGCAGTCCATGGAGTGTGTCACTGCTGCCCAGCTCCGTGTGCACCGCAGGTGTGAGAGGAACACAGACGACTGTGCTGCTGTGGAGCGTTGAGCTCACTGATCACGGGTCCGCACTGGTGTGTGGAAGGGTCGTGACAGGAGTCAGGCAGGCCTGGGTTCAGGCTCTTACTCTGCACCACCTTGCTGGTGGCTTCACTCCTGCTGCCCACGCTGTCAGAGCCCGAGTGTCCCTCTACACAGCCTGAGGCTCATAATGGCTCTGCAGGGAGATGTCATGATCAGTAAAGAGATGCTGCCTGTTGAGGCCTGATGTTCTGCTGGGTCTGTGTAGTGATTGACAGGTCTCTTGATGATGGGGAGGAAGAGAAGAGTGAAAAGGACAGTTGTGCTGGGACAGTCAGAGGACAAGGAGGGACTGAAGACCAGGGAGCTTCCTGGGACGTTTGGGGTGAAGTGCAGGGCAGCTCAGACCAGAAGCCAGAAAGGCACTGATTTAGGCAGGGGCTGGAGGGGGGCAGTGACCAGTGACATGTAACGCAGCTGTGCCCGTGGAGCAGAGGGCTGGCAGCCTGCATCCTGAAAGAGAAGCCAGAAGAAGCAGTTTGTGTTCACTTAAGGCCTTAATTTCTAAGCTATAGGGTATTCCTAAGAGATGTGTATACTCTTGCAAAGGTCTACATCACCCAGTGAGGTTTCAGTTTCCTCACTGTAAGTGGTCCTTCTCTTTTCTCTGGAGATACATTAAGGTGAATGTTGCTGGTCATCACCCACACAATACTGGTTTTCCCTGTGAATTTGCTTGTTCTGTCTATTGCTGTCTCTGTGGATTGTTTCCTATGTTTCATATTTACATTTAAATTCCTGATTCCCCAAATGTCTTACCTGATTATTACAGTAGTTTCACATGTTACTTATACTCCGGTTCTAAAACGAAAAGCAACAGTACAGATAAAGGACATGATGACTCAGAGACCAACTACCATGTCTAGAAATAAGGGAAGAGATTTGCTATTTTAAAAAACTTTTTATTTTATATTGGAGTAGAATTGATTTACACCGTTGCGTTAGTTTCAGGTGTACAGCAAAGTGATTTAGTTATACGAGACTGCCTACTTAATAGATGAAAATGAACGTGTATCATTACAAACTACAGAGGGTTTCCCCATCCCTGGGTTAGTGGATCCCGTCAGTGTGCAGTTCATTGGTCAGAAAATATCTACTGCTGTTATCTCAGAGTCTTTTGGCTGAAAGGGATTTCTAGTTCCTCAATTCATAAAAAATGGAGATGGAGACTCAGACAAGCTCCCTGCACAAAGTTACAATTACTTATCCGCTTGCAATGGTTCAGTGACATTGATACAAACATGATCACGGGAAGTCCACAGTGAAAGCACAGTTTCCAACTGTTTCTTCTTGTCTTACTTTTCTGAAGACTAAATTTTCCAAGATGAGATGCAAAGTCATTTTTAAGCCTTCACATACAAGGTTTTTAATATTCGTTCTCAAACACTTACTTAGTCCTCACCATGTGCAGGGCACTGCATTAGGTGCGTCTTCTAAAATAAGCCATGTGAGGGAATGAAAGATAATTTCTGATTTAAAAAGCTGAATTATGAAAATGTAATGTTTATTAGGCACTTGTAAGATAAAAGGCACTTGCTAGAGCATCACCTCTGCCAGCTTTACACCTCCGTGAAATTTCTGGTTTGCTCAAGTTGATATGGGTCTGATGCTAATGGGAACGAGGGCAGGAGTGTAATTCCTGAGAGCTTGGCGTGACGAATGTTAATTCTGACCAATCGTGTCTAACACTTGGTAAATGAGTTCTGCAGTTGAGGGGAGTGGGGCTGGCAGAGCTGATGGTGGTCTGGGGACCCTCAGGACCAGTGAGGGATGTAAGAGGCGGGAAGAGGAGCTGTGCATGGTGGGCTCCCAGAGCTTTCCCACCTGGGCACCAGGCAGTGAGGCGCCTGCGACATGGGACCTGGAGCTGGGAGTGAAGCAGAGTTCATTTGGGGGAATTAACACTTCTCTTCTTCTGAGGGTTCTTTCCAGGTATAGGGAGTTTATAATGTACTCCTGCGGCCTCTACTCTCCTCCTCTCTCTGCTCCAGGAGAGGTGTCTGATTGGGTGGATGTGTCCTGTCTGGTCCAGATATCCAGAAATACTATCAGTTCAGTTCAGTCACTCAGTTGTGTCTGACTCTTTGAGGCTCCATGGACCACAGCACGCCAGGATTCCCTGTCCATCACCAACTCCCAGAGCTTGCTCAAACTCATATCCATCGAGTTGGTGATGCCATCCAACCATCTCATCCTCTGTTGTCCCCTTCTCCTCCTGCCTTCAATCTTCCCCAGCATCAGGGTCTTTCCCAATGAGTCAGTTCTTTGCACCAGGTGGACAAACTGTTGGAGCTTCAGCTTCTGCATCAGTCCTTCCAATGAATATTCAGAACTGATTTCCTTTAGGGTTGACTGGTTGAATCTCCTTGCAGTCCAAGGGACTCTTGAGAGTCTTCTCCAACACCACAGTTCAAAAGCATCAATAGGATCACCTGCCTACAAACACCAGGTCCCCCCTCCCACCCAGACTTCATCAGTAGTAAAGAAGTATTCTGGCGCTGGTCAAGTTTAGAACCAACTCAGCAAAGCTATCATTCTGTACAAGGGACAGGAAGACACACAGACCCTCTTCTCAGCAGACTTGCCTTCATATTGCTGGGCCTTTGCTGTTAGTTACATTCTTTTTTTTTGCCTGCATGGGTCTTTGTTGCAGCATGCAGGCTTTCTCTAGTTGTGGTGCGTGGCCTCAGTAGTTACAGCACCTGTGTTTCTCTAGTTGCAGTGTGGAGGCTTCGTTGCTCTGAAGCAAGTGTGGTCTTAGTTCCCCAGTCAGGGATCAAACCTGCATCCCCTGCATCCCCTGCATCTGAAGGTGGAGTCTTAACCACTGGAGCAACAGGGAAGTCCCTGGGCCTCTGCTCTTAATACTGCGATCTCCTGGAATATTTTCAGGTCAAAGCCCCAAATTCCTGGGATTCCGTATGTTCATAAAGTGAATCTGTAGATTTAGCCAAGAAAAATGCGTGTGTTTGGGCAAGTGAAGGATGCCAAATCCTCTAAGCATTGCCTAAAACAACAACTGGGGCTGGTGACTTAATTCACTGTGTTGTTAGGCAGGGTCTGTGTGAAGCTGTGTGAGCACAGGACTTGAGGCTGCCAGTGAGGGGGAGGAATATCTTCTTCTTCTTTCATTGTCACTCTTGCCAGTCTCTTCTGAGCTGGATTGATGTGGATCATGAAGAAACCCACCCTCAGTTTGTGAAGGCCGGGAGAGCCTGGGTGAGGGGAGGTGGGCTTAGGTGCCTGAATGAGAGTTAGGGCGAGTGCTGAATGGCCTCTGAGTCAAACTTCTGAAAGCCTGTTGTCTGGAGTCCCCTGGAGTTTCTCTGTTTATTGGTTTCAGTTGCTAAGAAGTGACCATCCTCAGCACTGAGGCTGTTGCCCTTGGCTACACGTTTCTTTGTGGCCATAATCTTACATCACATGATACCAGACCGGCAGCTGGCAAGGCAGAGATTTTAATGAAATGTCTTCCTGATGTTGGCCTCTTGGTATGAGGCAGGTTGTGTTAACTCACTTTTTCATCAAAGGAAAGAGCTGACTTTAGTTTAACAATGTCCTCCTCCCTGTTAAGTAGGGATTTGCTATTTATTCTCTGAGATGTGTCAGTTACAATCATGTCCCCTGAATTATCTCTTTCTTGATCATTGCCCCTTCATGGGGTTCCTGGGAGCCTGCCTGGAGGTGGTGCTGTTATGGATGCAGGTAGTGGTGCTGATTTTCTCAGCCTGGAGAAAGAAAGGCTCCGTGGAGCTGGTGCCTGTTTCAAACCATGCGTATTTTGGTCCCCTCACCGCCCCTCCCGTCTGCCTGCCCATTGATGCCACAGATTAGATACTCACATTCAAGGTAACTGTTGAGTGCATTTGTTTTCCTTTTTTTAAAAAAATCTTTTAATGAATTTGTACAGTGTTACTTCCGTTTTATGTCTTGGTTTTTCTGCATGTGGGATCTTAGTTTCCTGACGAGGGATCAAACCTGTGCTCCCTGCATTGGAAGGTGAAGTCTTAACCACTGGGCTGCCAGGGACATCCCTGAGTGCATTTCTAGTTTGAATTTCATTTGCCATCCTTTGGCTCCCTGACTCCGTGATCCTTCCTTTGTTTGTATCTCATCGTCCATTTCGGGAGGAATCTTCAAGTTTTGGAATTTATTTTCAACACAGACACCCTCTGAATTTAAGGAACTTTCTACACTGCACCAATAAAATGCTGGGGGAGGGGGTGTCTTTCTGGGTCTTCTACCGGAATCCATTTGCAACTTTTTGTCTCTTTTTCTCAAGGCAGTTCTAAACGCGCCCCATGTCTGCTACTGTTTGAAAAGGCTGTAAAATTCAAGCTACGTGATTATGAATACTATGAAAAAGGTTTTGACAACTTTTGATGGCATTTAATTCAAGTTAAACTCCTCTCATTCAAAATAATAAGCATAATGTTACTTATTATGCAGATGAGGCAGCAAGGCAGATGTTTGTCATCTCAGCGCATTCACTGGGGATTAATAAGCACACAAGCTGTGGGGAGGGGGGCCTGGGTTCAACAAGGGCTGAGGAAGGGTGATTACTCTAGAGCTGCTCTGTCCAGTAAAGGGAGGTGGGGCTGGGGGGTGGGCGGCAACCACGGGAGGCCATTTAGATTTAAAGCAATCGAATGAACTCCAGTGAAAATGGAAAGTTTCCCGGTCACAATGGCCATCCTGGAGCCACAGTGACCAGTGGCAACAGACACAGCACATTTCTGTCATTGTTGGAAGTCCTATTGAACAGCACTGCTAACCACAGGGTTGTTAGAACAGCCAGGGATGCTTGCGGATTTCTCTCATCAACGGGAACTTGACCTGAAAGCTTCTGGGAACAGGTGAAGATCTGTGAAGAGCCAAGTGGCAGAGGAATGGCCATCAGTCTGTAGCCATTGGAGTGCCATCCCCATGTCCCATGGGCTACACTAGAGCTGTGCTTCTCAAACCTGAGATGTGTGGACACACCACTTGGAGAGCTTAGACTGCAGATACTGACCCAGTTGGTCTGGAGTGGTGCCCGAGAGTCAGCGTTCATATCCACCCCCTGCAGATGCTGCTGCCTTGGTCTTGGAAATGACAATTGAAGAAGCACAGATTGACAGCACTGATTCCCAGTCCTGGCTGCATGTCATAATCAGCTGGGGTCCAAACACCCCTGAGACCTAGAACTCAACCCCAGAGGTTCTATTTTAACATGTCTGGGGGTGTAATCTAGGCACTGAAGACTTTAAAAGGCTCGCCGAACCGTTGATGGACCAGATGAGGACCAGAAACACTGGCCTCATCTGGAAGTTTGTTAGAGATGCAGATTTTTAGGCTCCCATCCTGCTGAGTTCTAATCTGCCTTCCAGGGACATTTGCCTGGTAATTTCATGTACGTTACAGGTGAGAACACTGTTCCAGGTAGCCTTTAAAACTAATCATTTATTGATCTGTGTACATGTGCTTTAAAAAAGTGTTTTTAAAGCAATAAACTCTGTTAATTTCTAAAAATATTGTGGCATATAATTTAGTCCATTCGCATGGCTAATTATTGTAGCTTTGACTGTCACGGCACAGGCACTAACAGTGGTTTCTGCTTGCATTGTAACAGAAGGTATCAATCAATAATACCGGCAGAGTGGACACTGGACTTCCACGTCTGAAGTCAAGAATTAACCAAGTTTTTAAGGAATAAGTTCCACAAGTTTACATTTAATGGTTATTCAAGGTAAAGTATAAGTCCCCTTTCAGGTTAGTTCATTTTTTGATTTTAGAAAAGTATACACTTCTAATTCATTACCAGAGATATACAACATAGGTTCATTTTTATTTGATATAATTTTTCTTTTTTTTTTTTTTTTATGCTGCAAAAAGCTTTATTGTTTCCATTTGGTCCAAGGCTTGAGAGAGGGCTCCAGGGTGTTAAAAAGCTGCCTAGTGGCTGCAGAGAGGGGCTTCAAGCAGCCCTGATGTTAGGTGGGTTCTTCAAAGGCCACTGGTCTCCAGAAGCTCCTAGTCGTGCTTGAGGGTGAGCCTTTCGAAGAGATACTCGCCCAGACCAGCCTGAGGACCAGCCAGCCTGCCGAGGTTGGTCAGGTGGTCACCCATGTTCTTGATGAGTTTCACTTCCTCATCTAGGAAGTGGTTTTTTCATGATGAAACATTCTGGTCTCAGACCCTCGGTGGTGAGGGGAGAGTAGGAAGGGACTGTAATGTCTTGACCAAAACAAAAATGTGTCTCACATCGTGTTTTTCTTTCCAAGTGGTGTTTTAGAGGAACAGTGCCAAAGAATTATGAAGGAGAAAGGCCCACTATGCTATGTGTTAGATCAGCACTTCTCAGACTTGATTGGTAGGGACCGTGGTAGGGATCACTTGAAGAAGTTGTATTAAATGTAGACCCTGATGCTGTCAGCCTAGGACCGGGCCTGAGACCCAGTATTTCAAACATTACAGGTGTTGGGACGCTGCTTGTCTGTTGATGACATTTTGAGTAACAAGAGACTAGATGATTCTTCAGGACACCTTGTAAATCTCATTTCAGTGATTCAAAAAATCAAGTGGCCTGGTATAAACAATAATAATGGTGATTCTGTTGAAAGTGCAGATTTGCTCACTTGAATCATCCAAAAGAAAGATACCAAAAGGTCAGAATTATTCATAGCCCTATCATTAATAGAAAGCTTATGGGGAAGTGAAGTCATTTAAGGCAAAAGCAAAATAGTAACATAAATACCTCAGATGACTACTAGGGCAAAATTTTCAAAATGTTGCAAGCTGTCTGCAAGCTTGAAGTAGCAATTTACATGCATAATTAGGTGCAATCAACAGTTTTGAAATGTAATATATTTTCTGAGCCCGTATTTACTTATGACAGACGCAAAAAAAAAAAAATCTGTGTCCCCCAAAAAATAGAAGGGCAGAGAAAGGAAAAATATTTGCCTTTAACAATGGGAGCCTGTACAAGCACTTGCCTAAATCTAGAACAAATTCAGTCGAAGTATTGTCTATCTTTGTTTTGATTTGCTCTTCATTGAAGTTCACAAACACATTTTGAAAGTAACACGCATGGTAGAATAATAACCTTCCAGCCAGTTATTCCAGCTCCTGTTGGAACTGACATATAAATTTTTATTTCTACAACGTAAAAGGAAAATCTGTCAAATTTAGAACTTTGTTGCACAGAACACCACTGACTTTCTTCCTGCCTTCAGAAGGGGCTTTATTCTTTGAAGATCCCAAATATCTTTTAGAATAATTTATAGAAAAAAGATTAATTAAACTGGCAGTTTCTTCTTCCTAAATCAAGGTCCTCAGAGGATCGCTCATGGTGAATTTCTATCATCTTAACTATTTTCAGTAAAACAGGCACTGAGTGCTCCCTATGCCCTAAGGCACTCTGCTAAGCACTTGACACAGATCATCTAATTTACCATTATAAAAATACTATAAGGATTGATTGATTACAGTGTGCCGGGGAGGAAAGGGAGAGTAAGTGACTTCTTTCAAGGCAGAAGCTCTGTATTTTCTTGGCTGGCACATTACCACATGAGAGGTCGTAATGTCACTTAAAAAGTACAGCGAATGTCAGACTAAAGCCAGCTCGTGTTATTTTGAACAAATTCCCAATTTAGAAAATGAGCTTGAAATCTAATTTTTCATAATTCTGAAGAAAAAGAACAATTTCACCCCTAAACTTTTCAAAAGCATGTTCACATTGCATTATCCAGATTGACTGTGATCACTGACTAGAGGGGCAGTTAAGTTCTATCATATTTAGAGTCAGAGATGAAGCCATTGCACTGAGGAATAAGACATAATGATATGTCCTTGTGTAACTGCCACTATTTGGACGGTGTGTCTTGAATTGTCAAAGTTTTCTTTAAGTAATGCAAAGCAGTCACAAGACAAACAACTCAACTTTCTAGTTTCAGGAGGCAAGCATAGTCTGTGATACATCATATACTGGGCGGTGGGGGGAAGCTAAGCTCTACTTAGAAATGCACGGAGAGTTCATTTATCTGCTGATCCATTTGGGGGCATTATGGAACTCAAAGCCCAGAACAATGGGCTCTATTTAATATTAAACAGCTTCTTAATAATCCTCTACTTCTCTCCACAGCTGCTAGGAGGTCCCTCGGGGTGTGCAGAGTCGCCTTGGCCTTGGCAGTTCCTGTGGAGTTGTAAACTGCTCCCCAGGACCAAGGAGTGTTCAGTGTAGAAGTCATCCTAATCAGCCGGCTGTCGGTGAGCCCCGCTCTGAGAATTCCCAGGAATATCCTTGTCTCTCTAGATTTATAGATGCAGCTCACCGCCCCGCCCGGGGTCCCCGCCCCTCGGCGGAGCCCTGCCTGGGAAGGGCGCCCTTCCAGCGCAGAGGGGTGACTGGAAGCTGGCGCCCATGGGGGCACCTGGCGGTCAGTGCCCGGCCACGACCCCTTGCCTCTCTCTCCGCACACCCCCCGCCCCCCACCGCCTGCCCCTCCGCCGCAGACCTTTACGTGGAACTCAGGCTAGCAGCCAGCCTCGCGTTCTCGTCCTGGGCGCGGACCTCACCCCTTGTGGGTGCCGCCCGCTACCCGCTCGAGGCGAGGGTAGGTGCACTGCCGCCTGGCCTCTGCCACCGCCTGCTGGGTCCTCGCCCTCCGGCGCCGAGGGCGGCTTGGGGCCACGGGAGCGCGGGGATGCTCCGTGCGCGCGGGAGGGGTGACCCTGGGGACAACGCGCGGCCACGGCGGGAGCGAGGGAGGGCCCCCACGCCGTCGGTCGTGGCGGTGGGGGTCACCCGGGGCTAGGGTGGGGGCCCTGGCCGCCAGCCCCCCGCCGGCTCCCCTCCTCCCAGGGCTCCGCCGTCGCCCGGCGAGGGTCGCAAAGCCCTGCCTTCCTCGTCCGGAGAGGGCGGGGTGAGGGGCCGGAGCCTGGTCAGCGGGCGGGGACGCTGGGTCTCGCTCACACCTGCCGGCCCGCGCCTGTCAGTTTCGCCCGCAGGTCCCGGAGATGGGATTGTTCTTCCAGTAACTTTGTTCAGAGGCGGAGGGGAGGGGAGACGCCGCGGGGCCCCCGGAGAGGCTGGAAAGCGCCGAGGATCTGGAGGCCGGGCTGGGCGTCGCTGCCGCCGGGATGCTCTCGGCTTAGCGGGACTGCCGGGGGCGCCCGAAGGCCACCACTCCGAGGACGCGCAGCCCCCGCTGCTCGCGCTCCCCGGACCGGCGCCGCCGGTGCCCGAGCCAAGCAGCGAGCAGAGCTGCGGGGCGCGCGGGCGAAGGCTGGCGGGAGGGAGGGCGCGCAAGAGGCGGCCCCTCCTCGGCGAGCCATGCGTGCCGCGGGCAGCTAAGCCGCCGCCGGGCGCCGCTGCCAAGTCTGCGCTCCGCTTTTGTCTTGCCCTCCAGTGAATGGGAAGATGGAGATGGATGTGGAGGGAGTTTCTCCGCACCCGGAGCCCATCCCCCGCTCCCAGGGGGCTGGAGGAGCCTGCCAGACGCCGTCACAGCCGCCCCAGCCCCAACCCCAGCCCCCGCCGCTGCCTCCGCAGCATCCGGCTCCGGATGAACCGCCCGGCGAGAGTGCTGGCGCAGAGGACAGCGACGATCCCGAGGCGAGACCCAGCGGCGACAAGGGCGAGAGTAAGGTAGGTCCCCGCGTTGGCGCTGTGACACCTTGTGAACAAAATCAAGAAGCTCTGATAGTAGCTGTCACTTTAACCTCCTCCACTCCCCCACCCCCTCTCTCGCCCAGGTGGCAGTGGGGGTTGCAGATGTGGGGAAGGCGTGAGATGATGTGGGATCGCTGGGTGAGAGTGACTTTCTGACCTGGAAGGCGTGTGCGAAGTCCGTCCTGGTTTCCGTAGTCAAGTGTGCAGAGAAAAGTCTCCTGGTCCAGGCGATGTGATGCCAGGCAGGGCGCAGCATCCCGGGAGAGCGGGATTGAGGACCCATGCTCGCCCACACCGTGTAGCCAAGGCTTGTGCGGATGATCTAGGTCAAAGCGAAGCATGTTTTCTGGAGCTGCCAAGTGCTTCCCAGACTCCTTGTAGGGAGGTGTCATCAACCTAAAGATGACAACGGTGGCAGCAAAGTTTGGGTCTTCTGCAGAAGGGAGAGCTCTGCCTCACCCAGCTCCCAGCTGGAGGTCCTGCTCTGCCCCTTCCCTGGCATCCTCGTGCCTGGGAAGGGCAGGGACCAGGGGCCTGGCGGCAGGTGAACCCTGGACACCTCCTGTAGCCCTGCTGTGTCATTGTAGACCCGGGGGTAGAGGCTACTGACTGTGGAGAGACGAGCTCCTCGGCTAATTGGGTTCCAGTAAGAAATGGCTCAAATACTCTTCTCTGGTACTGGTGTTTTTTCCTGTTGAGAAAATTGTAAAGGAGAGAAAGTGGCATAGAAAATAATGCCTTGGGGTAACCTTCTTAGCATGTAGTTCCAACTTGGTCCCTGAGCAGGGTGTTCTTTCTCCATGCACACTTGGAGTTGAGTTTTGTGAATGCTGGTGTTGGCCAGTTGTGTCTCTGCAAAGTCTGTACATGTGTTTCTTAATACATTTTGAAAGTGGCTGCGAATGTTGGGGAAAAGTTGGTTCAACAAATTAGAATATTGGAACCAAAGAGGAGTCAGTGGAAATACTTTCTAACTGTGGCTCACTTGAGGAAGTGTTCAAGAAAACAGCCACTGTTCCTGGTTAGAAAAGAACTCAAGTCATGATGTGTTCCTCCTTGGAGATTGCCTGGGCTTTGGTTCAGCTTTCTGAAGGTGTGAGTGGACTATAGACAATATCCAAAATATGTTGGGATCACATTGCATGATGCCTCTCGGTACTTGGAGACTGGCTCACCTTAACAGGATTGTATTCACACATCTTCAAAATTTTGTTTGCATTTGGATTACTGAGCTAAGGCTTGAGACTGTGGTTTATCTACCAAAATCAATATTGTAACTTAACGTGACATTCTACCAAGGAACTGGCGTTTGAACACACTCTAGACTGGGCCAGGGTGATGCATATAGGAGTTACATTGCCGAACTAGGAGGAATTTTAATATCCTACCGTCCTCAGCCTTTCAGCTCGTTTGATGTGATGACTGTCTGATTCTGTCATGACTGCATATTTACTACAGTAAGTGACTGTGCTCAGTTTCATGGAATAACCATAACTGAGCAGCGTGTTATCTAATTGAACTGTAAGTCTCTTTTGCAAAATAGGTGTGGGCGATCATTAAAATATATAGCCTGGGTTGCTATTTCCACATTGCTGGTTCATGTGCCCTGAGCATGAGAAATTCCTGCCATCAGCAAAATATCTGTGCTTATTTGTTTCCCTCTGATGCACCACGCAAGCTGTATGATGTTCTGTGGGTTGTGGGGAGTGAGGAGGCCAGGGCATGATATATGCTAGAATAGGTGAACAGAGGACGGAAAGTGGGTTGATTACATTTCGCTAATTAGCATGTGCAGAAATTTGAGTATTCCACTGATGTGACTGACTTTCTGTATGTCTGCAATTTCTTGTGGTGGAAACAAATACTCCTTTTTTCTTTTTTGCCTCCAGGTGTTTGCCTTAAAAAATCATGTTGCCATCCTTCTCTTTACCCAGAAATCAGCTGAGTTAACCCTTTGCTATTATCTGCTACTCTCCTACCAGTCCTTCTAAGATCTGAGGATGGTGGCTGTGTCTCAGACTTTAATAACTAACTCTTTCTGTCTTTGATGTCTACTAAGGGAAGTTATACACTGATTTTTCTTAGCAAATTCTGGTTTCATTAGAGGGAAGCATTTTTGGGTGTCTGATCAAACTATTCTGCTAAGATGTAAATGGAAGACAAGCTAGGATAAAGTGGAACGTGGTCGCTGCCTGGGGTGAAACTGGGGAGACGATCACAGTAGGGTTTAAACACTGTAATGTACAAATATAATGTATTGGTTGGTTATTTTTGCTTCTTGTTCATGAGTGTAATAAATGAATTTTGAATACTCTATTATTTATTTTAATTCTCCCCTACCCCCAAAGTGCAGGGCATTTATTTCCAGATTCTGGTTTGGGGCCATGCTTTTATTTTCTCCTGAGTTTACCCCAGTTGTCTTTTTGGAAAAGAAATCAGAGCTTCATGCCAGACCCGCTTGTCTTCGAAATTACAGGATCAGGTCATACGTCCTCTGAAAGTCTCTGAAATAGGAAGGAAGGTTAGAAAACTGGATCAGTCAAGGGATTTTTTTACACCAGGCCTTCATGATGTGACTGGTGCTTTCTGTTCCTAGAATAACAAGGCCTGACTCCTCTCTAGCAGCCGCTCTTCACGGAGATGCTGTAGCAGCTACATGCTGTGTATGCGCTGACTCCACCAATTGGGGAAGACCCTAAATCAGCCAGTCCCCTGGGCCCTGGGAAAGGCAGTCTCCTCTCCTGGTGATCCGTCCAGGATAAAGTGGCAGCCCCCGTGGGGACCTGGTGAGGGGTTTCCTTAGTCATCACCTCAAGAACTTCTTCCTTGTGTCTGAAAGGAGCTTCTCTCCCCCGGGCAAGCTCTCTTCTTCCCGTCTTGCAGATGAAGATTAAGCAGTGCCTCTCCTTGAGTCAGAGACCTGCAGATCCTTGAAAGCGATCTCAACTCTGGATGGGAGCATTCTCAAAACTTTCTTGCAGAGTTTCCTTAGGCCATCACCTTCCATTCTTTTAATGGCTTTTAAAACCATTCTGAAATGCTTTGCTTGTGCTCAGTAACTCTTGGGTAGGTATTTCCCAAACTTTGTTTGGAAATGTTTTTTCAAAAGTTCCTTGTGTTGAGGACTAACCCCCCCCCGCCCCCCCGGTTTCTTACTCCATCCGTGTAACCAAGTTGCTTTCACAAATGTGTGGGTTCTTCCACTGACCCCAGGTGAGTGGTATAAATGTATGAATGATCCTTCCTTGTCTGCTTTGGCCGTTGTCTCCCTTGTCCTTCCTCTCTCACTTCACTTCTCTCTCTCTCTCTTCCACACACACACAAACCATTTACTGTGATGCTCTGTGTAGAAGTGTGTACTTATGGCACTGCTATGAGATATCCTGACCAAACTCTTATGTGTTCAGCTCTCATTAAAGGCTTAGTCTGCAGGAAATGTTATTCTTGTAATTTGGACTGGAGAGACCCGTGCTATTGTGCCCAGTGATACTTTACTGATGGACATAACCCAGGACGCTCACCTTCCTGCATCCCATCAGTGACACTGAGCTAAATCGTCAGTCTCACAGAGGGTGCTGTCGGGAGTCTGTGATCCAGTCCATTGCTTTAGAGCCTTTTGTTTTGAAATAATTTCAGGTTTATAGAAAAGTTGCAAAGATAAGACCGGGAGTTCCCTGTACTAGCCTTCCCCTAATGGTCATATCCTACTTAATCATGACCTGTATATTACAGTAAAGAAATTCACACGAGTACAATACTGTTAGCTAATCTTGTCCAGTTTTTGTTGAATGAATGTGTAACATATTGATGTTTTTCATTCTGTCCTCCTAGGACTTGAGCCTTTTTTTTTTGCAGTTGAAAGTTTCTATGAAGGGGTATTTAAGAGCTAGATTTAACCTCAGGTTAACTGTTTGCCCTGTTCCTGGCAGGTAGGAGCAGCTCCTAGGGTCCTAGACTGAGGTCCCTGGGCTCTGCACCGCATTGCCCTGAGCCCTGTGGGAGTTACAGCTTTGGCAAAGCTCTGGAGTGCTGTGAACTTGTGGGGAGTGATAGTCTGCTTCTCTCTTTTGTCCTGAGAAGCATTCCTGCTCCTGGTAAGACAGGGTTTGTCAGTACACAGAGGACAGCAGAGTCTCAAGTGGCAAGTCCAGAAGAGGCAACTGATAAAATCAGGACAGTTCACTCTGATGTTTAACCCCGTGGGTGTTTGCTCCCAGCAAGAAAAATAGTGGAAGCCTTCTCCTTTCTGCCTTGTGCTCGCCAGGAGAACTCTGATTTCAAGCACAGAAGCAGAAACCTGCCCATATTAGGCAGGATACCATTGTGATCATTGTGAGCTTTCTGATGAAGATTGAAATCACAAAGACCACATTTGGTCTTGGCTCTGTCTTTCACTAGCTACCAACCTCAGAGAAGATCCTGCTTTTTAAACATTTAAAAAAAAATGTTTATTTCTTTTAATTTTGTCTGCATTGGGTCTTAGTTGTGACATGTGAAATCTAGTTCCCTTACCAGGGATGGAACTGTGACCTCTGGCACACGTAGTCTTAGCCACCGGACCACCAGGGAAGCCCTGAATCCTACCCTTTTTAAATCTGTCTCTTCCTCTTTAAAATAGGGTAATAATAGTGCCCACACTGCTGGTTACTGTATGGATTAAGTGAGATAAAACATGTAAACTTCCCGATTCAGTGCTTCATAGCTACTGATTGCTCAGCAGTTATTAGTAGTAATAATTGTGATGATGATTATTGCTGCTGTGGTCCATGGATCTGGAGAGGAGAAGGATTGGGGGCCAAGTTCATCTAGAGTTTTCAGTTCCCGAAGGGCTGTGGGACTGGAGATGACACAGACCCACGTTCTACAACCACACCAGTTTCTGACTTTGCTTTGTGGATCTCGAGGTATTCCCCAGTCTTTTCCTGGTGGGCGGGACTTTGGAAAGAAATATCCGTTATCCTGTCTTGTCAACAGACTGTTCGTCTCTCATCGGGAAAGCCAAGGAGGACCAGGAGGGATGAGCCTGGCTCCTAGCCCAGGTCCCAGGGGTACACGCAAGACATTAATAGGCAAGTGGGTTGCCTTGGTTTTACACATTACATTTGTGATTTCTTAGAAGTAGGTGGCAAATTTTAAGGCTTAAAGAAATAATTGAGATGAAAAGTTGTACCTTTTAGGACTCTTTGATTGCAAGCAACAGAAATTGACTTTAATTTGAGCGAAAAGATATTTTATGATAAGATTGCGAGATGATCATGGGATCAAAGGAAAAGTGATAAAACTGATTTTGGGGAAATCCTGAAGCCAGGGACTCTCAGAAGCTCTGAGTAATAGAGAATGATGAATGGTCTCCTGAGGGCACTGACATAGGAAGAGTAAATTAGAACTTTTTTTTTTTTTTGACTTTCTGTCACTCTGATGAGCAGAATCCATGGAAAGTTGTCTAAGAGGCCTTGCTCAGGTCAGATATCAGCTTCTTGGGGAGAGTAGGCATCCATATAGGAGGTTCTGGCAAATTGTGTCCTTTGGAAGGCGTAGAGTTCATGGGGTAAAAATCCAGGTACTGTTACCTGACCCAGAGGAATGGACATAAGGGGAAGACAACCAGTGTAACTTCTCTTTGGGCAAAGAGTTGGGGGCAGGGAAAGGGGCAGGAAAAGAAGGGGAAAAAAAAAAAAAAACAGAAATAGAGGGAAAGAGAAAAAGAGAGCCAGACAGAGACAGACAATGAACTTATCCAAGACCCTGGAATTGTTTTTGCATTAATTTCCTAGACTCCAATACTTTGGCCAACTGATGCAAAGAACTGACTCATTGGAAAAGACCCTGATGCTGGGGAAGATTGAAGGCAGGAGGAGAAGGGGGTGACAGAAGATGAGACGGTTGGATGGCATCACCCACTCAATGGACATGAATTTGAGCAAACTCTGGAAGGTAGTGAAGGACAGGGAAGCCTGGCAGGCTGCAGTCCGTGGGGTCACAAACAGTTGGACATGACTTAGCGACTGAACAAGAACAATTTGAAAAGAAAATACAGAGAAAATGATGCAATCTGTTGCTCACATACAGGAAGAGGGGGGCAGAGGACTTGCCCCTTGTTCTGATTTGCCATGTGAGACCCCCAGAATTAGGAAACTGGATTGCAATGAGTGGCCTCCCACATTTTTCCAGGTGGAAATTTGAGGCCCATTAACAAGCGACTTGCTCAAAGACAGAGCTGGCACTTGAAGACCCTTTAGTCTAAGACATGGCATCTGCTTCTGAAATTCAGAATTCTTAGTTTTCCCCATTAATAAAATGAAATTAATGATGCATTTCATGTCTGCTGAGCAGATAATCTGAGGATAAATGTGATGTAGCCCTGATGTTTTAAAACGTAGACCTGCTATGGAACTCTCAGGTCTGCTAGAGTGAATATATTATCATGTTTCCGTCTGCCCTCAAGTTAAAGCAGGTTGGTTTCCTGCTCAAGTCCCTACAGCTTTCTCTTTGACTTAGAATCTGTGTGTCCCGGTCTCTCTGTCCCCACATCTGGACCTTAGTTCCTCAGGAGGAGGCACCCCAGACTGTGTGTTTCTCATTGTTGTGGCAGATGTGAGGGAAAGCTGTTCACTACTGGGCCTGCTCACTCTTCCCACACCAGGCCTGGCACACAGTGGGTACCCAGTGAATAGCCGTCTGTGACTCCTAACTGGGCGTGTCCATTCAGCACATCAAGCCCTTCCTTAGATGCTGGGATTGCAAGACTGAAAGAGAGAAACCCATAGCTTCATGGAGGCAACACGCCTGTCCCCAGCCCCTGATGCTCCGAGGAGCTGAGGCCAGGAGAGAGGCGGGCACAGGAGCCTCCCGTGACAGGCTGCATGGAGCTGAGCCTTGGAGGAGAAGGAATGCAGGAAGTGTAGGGAGGGTGTCCACTGTCAGAGGGCTGAGAAAGGTTCAGAAACTCCTCATAGGATCTGTGGAGGCGTAGTTAGAGGTGTGTTTCTCATGGAGGCCCGTGATGGCAGCAGGAAGTTTGGATGCCCTCTGATTAAGAGTGAGTTGAGAGTGCATGCTGGACCCTGTTTCCCTCCCCGATGGGGGAATTTAATGGATCCAAACATTAGAAGGAATTGAGGAGACAGAATTAACTCCAATTTATTGCCTGACAAGGGCTTTGCTGGTGGCTCAGATGGTAAAGAATCTGCTTGCTAAGTGGGAGGCCTGGGTTTGATCCCTGGGTTGGGAAGAATCCCCCTGGAGAAGGGAACAGCTACCCACTCCAGTATTCTGGCCTGGAGAGTTCCATGGACTGTACGGTCCATGGGGTTGCAAAAAGTTGGACATGACTGAGCGACTTTCACTAAGGAGAGGACATTGCATCATTGCCTGAGTAGAAGACATAAGCATAAGAACTATTAATAATAAATGGAATTTATTTCAGAACAGAGTAGCCTTTCTTGGGAAGGAGTAGGTAGAGGCTTCACCCAGCACAGTCCCCAGTCCCTCAGCCTTGGCTCTCAGGTCCATCCGCTCCTGTCCTGCCCCCTGGCCTTACTGTCTGCACCCTTTGTGGACCCCTATGCACTGATGCTCGGGGACTGGGCACTGCTGGCATGCCCGGGTGGCAGCCTGTGCTCTCAGAGGAGGTATTTTTACTGAGATGCCCTTCCTTTTCTCACAGTGCAGGTTTGGTGCAGTTGACATCAGTGGGAAGGGGGTCCATCTTCTTAGAGTAGGACGTTGTCTTACGCATTTTTGAAGGTGTCTCGAGCTGAGGTAGAAACGTACCTGAGGGCATGGTTGGTGCAGCCAGTCTGCCAGCTCCTTTTTCACAAGTGAGGCCATTTCACACATCATGAAGATAACGTGTTGGCCTCTCTGACCAGGTAGCTGAGTGGAAGGAGATTGTGAGACGCCGAGCGACACTGACCAGTGAGTGACCTGTTTGCTTGGTTTGCTCCCCCCGTAACTGAAGGCCCAGGTCGTGTCCAAACCGGTGGCAGGTCGGCCCATCTGTCCTTCCCAGGCTCCCATCTCACCCTTTCCCCAGGCTTGCGTTCCCCCTCCCCAGGTCAGATCCCCTATATTTCACAATCCACTTTTTTTTCTAAAGAAAGATTTATTGGCGTATGATTTTTTAAAAAGTGATCAACTGGGTCTTGAAACATTTGTCTGTTTGGGTCCTCTGGGTCTGCCTTGCTGTGTGGAGGTTCCTCTGGGTGCCCGGAGTCAGGGCTGCCCTCTGGCTGTGGTGTGCAGGCTCCTCACTGCACTGCCCCCTCTTGCTGTGGCGCACAGGCTCTAGAGCCTGTGGGCTTCAGTAGTTGCAGCTCATGGGCTCAGTAGCTGCGATGCGTGAGCGTGGTTGCCACGCAGCATGTGGGATCTTCCTGGACCAGCGATCAAACCCATGTCCCCTGCACTGGCAGGCAGATTCTTAACCACTGGACCACCAGGGAAGTCCTGGCTTAATTTATAAACAGTAAAATTCACCCTTTTAAAGTGTACAGCTCAATGAGTTTTGACAAATGTTACATCTGTGAGGGGCTTCCTAGGTGGCACTAGTGGTAAAGAACCCGCCTGCCAATGCAGGAGACTCAAGAGACTTGGGTTTGATCTCGGGGTTGGGAAGACCCCTTGGGGTAGGAAATGGCAACCCACTCTAGTATTCTTGCCTAGAAAATTTCGTAGACAGAGGAGTCTGGCAGGCTATAGTCCATGGGGTCACAAAGAGTGAGACACAAGTGAGCAACTGAGTGTGTATGCACACATACACACACACACACACACACACACACACACACACCTATGAAGCCACCCCCCCCACACACACACCTATGAAGCCACCACCCCAAACAGGATGTGGAAGGGTTTTGTTGCCCTCAAAGGGTTCCTGTGTGTCTCTCAAAAGATAATTCCTTCGCCCCATAAAATTATGAAAATTATGAAATTTTCTATAATTTCACATGAAGTCAAATAGCGTGTAGTGTTTTCATCAGGCTTCTTCTGCTTCACAAAATGTATTTGATCGTCACTCACCTTGATGTGTATCAGTGGTTGCTTTTGCTTACTGGGTCTTACTTTGTTGTGTGGATGTATATTGTTTATCCATTCACTTGTTGATGGATATTTGGGTTCTTTACAGAATTTTGGCCTTTATGAATAAAGCTCCTATAAATTTTTTTATGGGCCATTTATTTTCATTTCTCTTGAGTGAATTCCCAGGAGTGAGACTGCTGAGTCATGCGTTAAGGGTGTTTGTAGGAAGCTGCGAATCTCTTTTCATGAGCAGCTGTTCAAAATGTGCTGAGACCATGTATTCCCACCATGCGATCGGGATGCGTGAGAATTCCAGTTGCTTCACATTCCTGCCAACACTTGCTTTTGTCAGCATCTTTAATCTTCGTCCTTTCAGTAGGTGTGTAATGATGTCTCACTGTGGCTTTAGTTTGTATTCCCTGTTAACTAATGATGTTGACCATCTATTGAGCCTGTTTGTTATCTGTACATTTCTTTGGGGAAAAGTTTGTTCCAATCTTTAGCCTGTCTTTTTTAAAAAATAGGTTGTTTGTATTCTTATTATTGATACAATCTATTGTTTTCACATAGGTTTAGGCTTCAGAAGCCCTGGTAGAAGTCTGAGAGGCTTACAAAGCAAGGGACATTTTTGAGTTTCTTGAGGGTTGTTGGTGAGCTAACATTTACTGGGCGTTTATCCAGTGCCAGTCATGGAGGAGGTGGGCTCACATTGGGTCATCTCATCCCAGACTCCATAGCAATCCTGTGAAATAACTGTTATTAGCCCTGAGGTCGCACAGCTAGGATATGGCAGAGGAAGACCTTAAATTTAAGTCTACTGACTCAGTCATTCCACTTCACCAGGTGCGATTCCAGGCTTTCTCCACAATTTTCCACTCGTTTGCCAGCCCTGTCTGCTTGCACTGCTGTAGATGCTGTAAAAGCAGCCCTCGGGTGAAATGACAGTCACCGCTGACATGCAAATCAGAACGTTGAGTTGAGGGCAAAAGAGCTCCAGGTTTTCAGTCCTGAAAAAGTCCTTTCACGTCTGCATCTCCGTTGCTTGCCATGTATGGCAGAAATGAAGCCGATATTGTAAAGCAGTTATCCTTCAATTAAAAATAAATAAATTTTAAAAAATAGTAAAAAAAAAAAAAAAAATCCTATCCACTTCATAAGGTGGAAGAATGAGTGTTCCCCAGAGATGTGGAAAGTCTGGGGTATCATCCCCAAGGATGCCTATCTCTGTCAGCTAAATGCAGTGCTGTGGGCACCCAGGGGGCCAGGGTAGGGCTAACCTCTGGGATACCAGAGCTTATTGCAAACCCCTGTTTTGTTTCTTGGGCAAACCCTGTGAAGGCTCTAGTTTGGATTCTCTTATCAGTAAAGATGATGGAGAAGTCCCTTTACCACCCAGCTGGGTGTTGCGAGGATTGAGTTAACCAGAACAGACCCACTTGCTCCATTCCAGGAAACCCTGGGTTCCAACTAAACTGGGACGGTTGGTCATCCCAATTACACATGCCTTGTAAAGCGTGCGGGCCCTTACAGACTCTTGGAATTGTCACTGTTGAAAGGGCTTTGGGGCATCCTCTCCGTGAGTATGAAAATGACTCATGGCGTTTCGGAACTAACGAGACCTGTGCAGGATTCCAGGTTCTCCACATTGGCTTAAACAATAGCTCAAAGCGAGGCTGTGGATTTGAATCGGATGAGCAGCATCACCTTTCTGAGTAAGTGGCTGTAGAACTTTTCAAGGCGGCTCCTCCCCAAGGCCCCAACTAGGAAGTCAGTGTGCTTTGGAAGGTGAGCCAGGAAGTCTTCCTGGCTGGAGGACGGAAGGCTCTTTCAAGGTTTGCCTTCTCCAGCAGGAAGAAGGATCACCCCAACAAATGATTTCTAAAACAATTGCATGGTTGCAAGGGTTTCTGTCACAAAACATCACACGTGGTGTTTTCCCAAAGGGTCTCAGTAGGAAGGGGCTGCCCTGGTTCGGAAGACCCTGGGACTCCGGTGCTGTGCCCCTGGGCGTTGCCTCTGCCCTTCCAACTGAGCTCTCAAGCACTCACATTTTCTTTGAGCCTCAGGGCCCCCAGCTGTGAAGTGGGGATAAGAGTTTTACTTTTCTAAGAACTGCCTGAACTAGAAACTCAAATTTGAGAGTATTGGGGCAAAACCTTTTGTGAAGTCTTATACAAGTCTGAGTGCGAGTATGTATGTGTGTGTCTCTGGTTTTGTGGGATAAATGAGTTTCCCCCCTTGATTTTCTGGGACCTTATTTAAAGAATTGAACAAAAAGGTATCCCGTTAGAGTTATAGGTGCTGGGAGTTGGGGTCCCAGGGAGTGTGTGGTCTTTCTCGGGAGGGTGCCTCAGATGGCACCGGGGGGGGGTCCTTGGGGCTGGGTGTGGGCTGCAGTGTTCCTCTGGGGCATCACTGACTGACCCAGACAGCCTGTCTCCTGACCACTCTGTCTTGCTTATTCTTTGGATGACAGTAGTACTGACCTGTGGCCAGGACGATTCCTGTGGCTGCCGGTCCCCAACCCCTTCACTTAATTCCTACTCATCCTGTCAAGTTCAGTTCAAGGAAGTGCTCCCTTATTATAACCTTCCCTGTCGATCCCATTGATCAGGTCCCTGCTGATAGGGTACGGACATTCCTTTAGGAAAATTAAAAAAAAAAAAAATTATTGAAGTATAGTCGATTTACAATGTGTTAATTTATTATGTACAGCAAAGTGACTCAGTTATACCTGCTGTGCTTAGGCGCTCAGTTGTATCCAACTCTTTGTGACCCCATGGACTGTAGCCCGCCAGACACCCCTGTCCATGGAATTTTCCAGGCAAGAGTACTGGAGTGGGTTGCTATTTCCTTCTCCAGGGGATCTTCCTGGCCCAGGGATTGAACCCAAGTCTCCTGCATTGCAGGTGGATTCTTTACTGTCTGAGCCACCAGGGAAGCCCCAGTTATACATATATATATATATATATGTATTTTTTTTTCTTTTTCATAGTCATCATATTTGTATTATGGTTTATCACAGGATATAAACCATGGTTGGTATACTGTATAGCACAGGATATAGTTCCCTGTGCTATACAGTAGCACGTTGTTGTGTATCCATTTTATATATAATAGTTTGCATCTGCTAATCCCAAACTCCCAGTCCTTCTCTCTCCCTCCCCCCTCTCCTGGAAGTCACAAGTCTGTTCTCTGTGACTGTGAGTCTGTATCTGTTTTGTAGATAGGTTCACTTGGGTTCTATTTTAAATTCCACATGTAAGTGACATGACATGGTTTTTGTCTTTCTCTGTCTGACTGACTTCACTGAGGATGATGCTCTCTAGTTGCGTTCATGTAGCTGCAAACGGCACTATTTCCCCCTTTCTGATGGCGGAGTATTGTTCTGTTGTGTATATTTCCCACGTCTCCTTCATCCACGCATCTATCAGGCACTTAGGTTGCTTCCGAGTCTTGGCTCTTTTGAACAGTGCTGTGAGCATAGGGTTGCATATATCTTTTCAAATTATAGTTTTGTCAGGATAGATGCCCTGGAGGGGGATTGCTGGATCCTATGGCAACTCTATTTTTAGTTTTTTGAGAAACGGCCATACTATTGGGTTGGCCAAAAAGTTCATTCAGGTTTTTCTGTAACATCTTATGACAATCCTGAATGATTTTTTTTTTTTTTTCCAACCCAGTATTTTGGATGTGCCAATCCATAGTGGCTATACCGGTCTACATTCCCACCAGTACATAAGATGGTTCTCTTTTCTCCACAACCTTCTCCAGCTTTCATTATTTGTAGACTTTAAATGATAGCCATTCTGACTGGCATGAGCTGGTACCTCACTGTAGTTTTGATTTGTATTTCTCTAATAATTAGCAATGTTGATCATACATTCTTAGCTGTATCATTAGCTATTTAATGTAAGCTATGAAGGCAGATGAGGCCTGTCTTTTTCATAGCTATTTCTCCAGCCCTAACATAGTACATTCCATAGTACACTTTCTGAATGATGGCAGCCTTGCCTTGGGAGCAGGCATTCAGTAATGGCTAGCTGTGGTGGCTGGCAAGATGGAGCTGGTGTGGTCCTTGTCCTGGGCCGACAGCTTTTCTCCAGAAGCCTCCTCACTGTCCCCACCAGACACTCAGTCCTCAACACAACACCCTCTTCCTTATTTTCTAGACCTGCATTATCCCATATGGCAGTCATTAGACTACATGTGGCTATTTACATGTAACTGTAACTAGAATAAAAAATTCATTTCTTTATTTGTTTCAGTTCAGTTCAGTTGCTCAGTCGTGTCCAACTCTTTGCAACCCCATGAATAGCAGCACGCTGGGCCTCCCTGTCCATCACCAACTCCCAGAGTCCACCCAAACCCATGTCCATTGAATCGGTGATGCCATCCAACCATCTCATCCTCTGTTGTCCCCTTCTCCTCCTGCCCCCAATCCTACCCAGCATTAGGGTCTTTTCCAATGAGTCAGCTCTTTGCATGAGATGGCCAAAGTATTGGAGTTTCAGCGTCAACATCAGTCCTTCCAATGAACACCCAGGACTGATCTCCTTTAGGATGGACTGGTTGGATCTCCTTGCAGTCCAAGGGACTCTCAAGAGTCTTCTCCAACACCACAGTTCAAAAGCATCAATTCTTCTGCACTCAGCTTTCTCTATAGTCCAACTCTCACATCCATACATGACTACTGGAAAAACCGTAGCCTTGACTAGACGGACCTTTGTTGACAAAGTAATGTCTCTACTTTTTAATATGCTATCTAGGTTAGTCATAACTTTCCTTCCAAGGAGTAAGCGTCTTTTAATTTCATGGCTGCGATCACCATCTGCAGTGATTTTGGAGCCCCAAAAATAAAGTCAGCCACTGTTTCCACTGTTTCCCCATCTATTTATCTGTTTAGCACACTTCAGATGCTCAAAAGCTCTAAGTCTAATGGCTACAGTGTTGGGCAGTGAAGATAGAGGACACTTCGGTCATTGCAGGAAGATCTACTGAACAGCAGTGTGGTAGAGGATGACTTTACCTCTTCTGGCCCAGCCTGTTTGACTGAAATCCCTCTGAAATGCTCTGAAAGCACTCTTTCAACAGGGATGCAGATTTTATGTCCTGGGGTTTGCTTTAGGTTCTTGGTGAATTGCTTGCAAATTGTTTCTGAACTACTTATATTGTTGTGTATAGAGGCTGCTCAGAGCCAGATCTCGTTGGAAACCTTTGACTCATGGTTTACAGTTTTTACTCAGGTGTTCCAGTAAATCTTGGTATTTATCCCCGGCCATTATAGAAAACAGTCTTTGGTAAAGTGGCTCCAAGAGATGGCTTTTCTATTACCCAAGTTCAGAGCCATTATTAGTGGGCAACCACACTAACACTTCCTTTTTGCCATTTAGTGATGACTGTTCTCACACTGTGGGGTTATTGCAGTGCTGCTTGTCAGAATACACAGGCAGAGAAATCCAGTGTCATTACAGAGCTCCTATGTTTGCCACAACCATTCAGGGAATAATCTCCAAGTTAGGTAATGGATTAAGAGGGCTAATCTTTGCTTCCCTTGTGGCTCAGCTGGTAAAGAATCTGCCTGCAATGCGGGAGACCTGGGTTAAATCCCTGGGTTGGGACGATCCCCTGGAGAAGGGAAAGGCTACCCACTCCAGTATTCTGGCCAGAAAGTTCCTTGAACTGTACAGTCCATGGGGTCGCAGACAGTTGGACATAACTGAGCGACTTTCGCTTCGCAAGAGTGCCGAGTTCCAGAGCTACACCCTTACAGTGTCCTGTTCTTCTTCTGTCTCACTCAGCAACATTTCAAGCACATGTTGCTTACTAGTGGTTTTAAGGATGGATAAATAAGGAAAAGAGGACATGAATTTTAAAAATCTGATGAAGGCTACCTACCTTTTTAGCTGCTTTTGTATTGCTGTTTCTTTTTTCATTCTTGAGTGAGAAAAGGGGTCTTTTTGAGGTTGGAGGAAGGACTGGGGAATTGTTCCTAAAGATTCAAATGCGGGGCTGCTGTGCCTTTGTCTAGCACATCCCAGGAGTATCAGCAGGAAATGAGTGGGGAAGAGAGGACTTGGTGCTTCTGCTCCTTGTGAGCCAGGATGAAAATTTGAATGGCACCTGGGAGTGATTTACAACTCTTCTTATTTACACATGCAGTTAGCTGGGAGGCCCCTGGGCTCCACAGTCAGAATGTGGCAGAGCCTAGAAACAGGGTGAGGATGTGAGTGCTTCCCTCTGTCCAAGGGCCAGTGTGCGAGGGTGTAGCTAATAGAACAGTAGTACAGAAAGAAAAAGGCACAGGTCTGTCAGTAATCACAGCATCTTTTTGGTATTTTTAGGTATTATTTAAGCAAGTACTAAAATCACAGAGGTATAGGAGGATTAATACATTTGCCAAAAGTTGGGAGTTGCAGCCAAGGCAACGACAGTTGCTTGTTAGCTGTCACCTTCTTCCTCCTGTTTGCGCCGAGGATGGGAGACCTGCGCAATCTGGAGGCCTGAGCTGGGGAGGCTCACATCTTACCCCAGGATGCTGAGGGTGAAAAGATGGGATTGTGGTGGCGGTGATGTCAACAGCTTCAAGCCCCTTGAAACCTAACAGGCTGCACAAACAAGGGAAAATCAAGTCACGACGGGATTTTCTGTCCCTGGAGCCTCCTTGCTGTAACCACGGAGCCTTCTCATGCACAGCACTCACAGGTGTGTAGAACTACCTGTGTGTTGCTGTAACAAAGGCCCTCAGCTCGGAGTCACTGACTAAATGCTGGGCAGTCACCTGTCCATTTTTTCTCCAATTTCAGTTTTCAGACAATATTGGGATTCCGAGAAACCCCTCATTCGTGGCACAGGCCTTGAATTCTACAGGGTGTGGGCTCTGCATCAGTGTCAACATGTCAGATGTTGCCTTGCTGGTGTGGATCCCTCTGGTGAGGAGGGTAGAGGGAAAGAGAAAAGGAGCTTCCAGAGGGACAAACAATCCTGAGGACCCAGCATCTCATAGCTGCTGTGATGTTTGAAAATATGTAAGAAATTCTTATTTTGATGAGTCAGTTTTACTGTGGCCTGGAGTGGAGATTTGCATCTCTAAGGCCATCAAATGTGGAGACAACAGTGTAGTAACCACCCACCTGGCTCTGTTATTTAGTTTTGTTTTTCCCTTTTTATTTTCTCTTCAGTTGTGTAAGAGACACTGCACATTCTCGAAAGGGCTAACCTTCAGGGCCAGACTAAGTGTCTGTTCAGTGCCAAGTAGGTAAAACACAGTTGAACAGAAATGATGTTTCAGCTGAGGGTCACTGTGCTCTCTAAAAGACAGCCTGGCTTTCTGCTGATGATTCATCTGAAAAATGAGCCTGGTAATTGAATTGAGGATTTAAAAGGATCATAAGGAAAACAGCCACATCCGACTGTTGGCGCTGTCATAAGAAATTCTGTTAATGTCAGTGTGCGAGGCAACCCTTCATTGCAGTGGACTCTCCAGCTAATGCAGGCTGCTTAGTTTTTGGCCTGATCAGTTACAAGAGACCGTTCGTCACTGCTGCGGAGTCAGGGCAGGCTGGGAAGACCCCGAGCCGAAAGAGGGTCTCTGTAGATGCCTGTGATGCCGTCTCCATGTTGATCAGACTTGGGAGGAAATCTGGGTGCTGACAACCAGAGAAACTAACTTGGAGGAATTTTCTGAGCAAAGTATTCTCCTTTTTAGCCCAGTGATGATGAAAACTGGGAGAAAATATGTAGCCACTTCCTCTTAAAAGGGAATAGGTTTGCTGCTAACTGTATGGATAAGTTGGTTTGTATAGGTAAACGAAATAACCATCTTTTGGAAAGTTAAAGGTAAAATCTTGGACTTTTCCTGGTGGTCCAGTGGTTAAGAATCTGCCAGTGCAGGGGACATGGGTTCAGTCCCTGGTCGGGGAAGATTGCACATGTCACTGGGCAGCTGAGCTCACATGTAGCAGCTACTGAAGCCTGTGCACCTAGAGCCCACGCTCCACAACAAGAGGAGCCACCGCAGCGAGAAGCTCAGGACCGTGATCCCTGCTCACAGCTGGAGAGAGCCCGAGCCCAGCAACGAAGACCCAGCATGGCCATAAATGAATAAAGAAATAAAATAATAATAAAAAGGAAAGGTCTAATTTTCTCTTAAGGAATGATTCTCAAGCAGGGGCTATTCTGTCCTCCCTTTGCCACCTGGAATATTCAGCAATACCTGCAGATATTTGTGGTTCTTAGTCAGGGATGGGATCCTCCTGGCATCTTGTGGGTAAAAGCCATGGATCCTGCCACATTTCCTATGATGTACAGGCCTCCCACAGCTGTAAATCATCAGACCCCAAAGGTCAGCAGTGCCAAGGTTGGAAGCCCTTGGCAGAGAATGTTCTAGATTTTTTGACTGTGCCTTTGTATATACTTCATGAGGATAATATTTTGAGGGGAAGGTTTAAACAGAGAATGTCTAAGACTTTTCCTTGTTACAGTAGTCAGGAACCCCAGATATGTTAATTCATCCTTTTGTCAGATCTAATTCTAAGCAGCAAGTCTGAGAAGAAAGTTCTTTAAGCCAAAAATGCTAAGCACTGTCATTGCTGTTAACAAAACTGATACCCATTGTGACTCCTTCTGTTGCTTCGAAGGTGGGTGATGGGAATTGTCCCCCCTAAAAACAATTTTCTTAGACTGTAACAAAGATTCTCTGTCTCACTGACAAAATATATATGCTTCCTGTTTCCAAACCAGTGAATTCAAATCCCGTAGCTGTTATACTTGTATTAAATTTTGCTACAAGCATTTTCCAATCTTGTACAATGTGGATTAATCCATGCTTATGACTTCAAATCAAGAAAAACATTGTATCCCAAATAGTTTACATGTTTTCTATCTAGAAACACACCAAAAGGCGAAGAACAGTTAACCCTATAAAGTACTGGTGGCCAGCTAAATAAGTCATGTTGGAAAAAAGACAGTCAGTTCAGTTCAGTTCAGTTCAGTCGCTCAGTCGTGTCCGACTCTTTGTGACCCCATGAATTGCAGCACGCCAGGCCTCTCTGTCCATCACCAACTCCCAGAGTCTACCCAAACCCATGTCTATTGAATCGGTGATGCCATCCAACCATCTCATCCTCTGTCGTCCCCTTCTCCTCCCGCCCCCAATCCTACCCAGCATTAGGGTCTTTTCCAATGAGTCAACCCTTCGCATGAGGTGGCCAAAGTATTGGAGTTTCAGCTTCAACATCAGACCTTCCAATGAACACCCAGGATTGATCTCTTTTAGGATGGATTGATTGGATCTCCTTGCAGTCCAAGGGACTCTCAAGAGTCTTCTCCAACACCACAGCTCAAAAGCATCAATTCTTCGGTGCTCAGCTTTCTTCACCGTCCAACTGTCACATCCATACATGACCACTGGAAAAACCATAGCCTTGACTAGACGGACTTTTGTTGGCAAAGTAATGTCTCTGCTTTTAAATGTGCTATCTAGGTTGGCCATAACCTTCCTTCCAAGGAGTAAGCGTCTTTTAATTTCATGGCTGCAGTCACCATCTGCAGTGATTCTGGAGCCCAAAAAAATAAAGTCTGACACTGTTTCCACTGTTTTCCCATCTATTTCCCATGAAGTGATGGGACCAGATGCCATGATCTTAGTTTTCTGAACGTTGAGCTTTAAGCCAACTTTTTCACTCTCCTCTTTCACCTTCATCAAGAGGCTCTTTAGTTCTTCTTCACTTTCTGCCATAAGGGTGGTGTCATCCGCATATCTGAGGTTATTGATATTTCTCCTGGCAATCTTGATTCCAGCTTGTGTTTCTTCCAGCCCAGCGTTTCTACTTAACCTTATTCAATGGATATGAAAAGTGTTAAAAACTTACAAGCAATCCAGATTCCATTTTTAATTTTGGTAATCACAAGTAAGGAAATTCTTGGTTAACAAGGAAAATTCTGCTGACTCCACTCAAAATCTTGAAAGGTTTAATGTATAACATCTGTTACATTAACTTTATTAGGCCAAAAAAATTAACTCTCAGTCTGTGTGAGGTGTGGGGAAGGGCCCCCACCACTTAATATGTTCAGACCCCACAGTGAGAGGTATGGGGTCATGCTCTATTTCCGAGGTTGGCAGACTTTGTGCAAAGGGCCAGATAGTAAATATCTTTGGCTGGTGAGCCAAGTCACCAGTCTGCCTCAGTCACTCAGTCACACTGTTGTAGCGTGGGAGCTGCTATAGACAACCTATAAATAAATGGATGTGGTTGTATTCCAATAAAATTTTGTTCAAAAAAACAAAATCTGGCCTCAGACCCTAATGTGCCCACCTTTGCATAACTTACGCCAGGCAGCTTTTATCACAGGCAGGTGCAGAGTTCTTGTGATTTTTTTTTTTGCAATGACGAGGATTATTTATGGAACAACAGGACCATCTTCAAAGACTCCAGGTGGGGAATCATTGCAGGATGCACTTAAGTGCTGGTCTGCAGACCATCACCAAGCTAACAGGGAGAGGGTACCCTACCTACACTATTTGTTAAGACATGATGCAATGTTCGTGAAAATCGTAGGGTCTGTTAGGTTACTATGAGAATACCAAGTAACTCTTTAATATTTTCTAGATTTCAGATTTGGTTGGCGAAGAATTTAGATTGGGAAAAAAATAAATCAGCTATTTCAGAGGAGGATTGCTTCCCTGGAATCAGATCAGTGTTGCAGTGTTGTGTGGTGGCCTGCTGGTCAGAATGGTCATCAGATGCTCTGACCTCTGACCCCGGTAGCACCTCACGAGATGTGGCATGGTCTTGTTCGGTAGGTTCTGGGCCTTCATGTTGTAGTTTTCCGGTGTGGGGCTCTGTTACGAGGCCTGGTCAATGTCAGCTGATATGAGGTCAGAATGAGTGATGGTTCCTGCAAATGGAGAGAGAGAAATGATTAGAGATCGTGCCAGCATGACGAGACTCTGTGACACTTCCAACCAGCCTGCCAGTCGCCCTCAGTCAAGAAAGATAAACCTGCAGGAGTTTTGTGGGCAGGTTCTCAATCAGGGGATGGGAGAAGGGCCACATGCCATGAGGAGCTCGAGAATAAAGATGCCTTGAGTCTGCACCTCACGTGACATGTGAGGCTCTTAAGACAGAGTCTCAGATTCCCTGAATGAAGTTTCTGCTGTGATCAGTTAGCCATGTTTTCTTCAGTTCTAAAAACCAACGCACATGGACACACACATTCACACACACACACAAAGAAACTTTTACACATGCCTTTCATACGAACAAGTGTCATATGAAAGAGTTCACAAGTAAACCCTCTGCTACCCTGTTACAAAGAGCCTGTTATATACATAGAACTGATTTCATCATGTGACTAGGTTGAAGAAAACTCAGTGAAATACTTACATGATGTCTGGCATGGCCTACTCCTCTATATCCAGGAAGCACTGCAGCCCATTACACCGAGTGAAGGAAGCCAGAAAGAAAAACACCAACACAGTACACCAATGCATATATATGGAATTTGAAAGATGGTAACGATAACCCTATATGCGAGACAGAATAAGAGACACAGATGCATAGAACAGTCTTATGGACTCTGAGGGAGAAGGTGAGGGTGGGACGTTCTGGGAGAATAGCATTGAAACATGTATATTATCATATGTGAAACAGAACACCATTCCATGTTCGATGCATGAGACAAGGGCTCAGGGCCGGGGCAATGGGATGACCCAGAGGGATGGGATGGGGAGGGAGGCGGGTGGGGGGTCCAGGAAGGGGAACACATGTAAACCCATGGCTGATTCATGTCAATGTATGGCAAAAACTATTACAATATTGTAAAGTAATTAGCCCCCAACTAAAATAAATAAATTTATTTTAAAAAAAAAAAAAAGGATTCAAGACTGACAAAGCTTTTCGGCTGCAGTAGAGCCAGCTCTATTTATCTGTAAAAGAGGCTAGTGAGCTAGTTACCTATTGCTGGATAAAAAATTACTCGCAAACTTAACAGCTTAACAAACAATACAAACCTCTTATTGCACACAATTTCCGCAGGTCAGGAAGTTAGGCAGCTCGTATGGGTGATTCTGCAGGTGTCCCTCATGAAGTGCAGCTCACAGAGGTCAACTAGGACTGCAGGGAGAAATGCAGCATCTGAGTCCATTTTCTCTGGAAGGGGTAGAGGTTGGAGCTGAGGATGGATTTTGTTAGAAAGATAAACAGCCCTACCCGAGGTCCCAGACTTCAGAACCTGGCTTGCCTAGAAACACTCCCATTTTATGAAATCATGTGGATGTGAAATTTTGTGATGCAAATTATTATTGCTTTACTTGAGTAAAATTTAAAACAATGTGAACCCAATCCCATAGTAAAAATTTTAGCGAGAATGACAATTTCAAACCTGGGGGCTACGTGCATTGTAAACTGTTTATACTGTTGGTAAATGGGACGGGGGTAGGAGGGTACCACTTTGGGAAAACATAAACACCCACCATTCTTTTTCAGGATTATTCTAAAATATGTAAGGTCTTCAAGACGCAGTCATTCTTGTTTATCCCAAGTGTCTGTGGACTTACGTTCATGGCACTGCCACTGGGAGTACTCCAGCTTGCATACCTAAACCTCCTCTTTTGTCCCCGGTGTGGACATGGTCTTCCTTCAGTTGAGGTACCTCCCAGCCATTGTTGTTGTCGTTTATTACTATTATACCACTTATCCAGCACTTACTGGGGCCGGGCATTGACCTGAATGTTTTGCTTCTCTGTTACCTCATTTAATTATCCTCACAAAATCTTATAAGGTACCACCTCATTTGCCCATTAAGCTAATTGAGTTTCAGAGGCTAAGACAGTTTGTGGTGGAACTGAAATTGAACTACATTCTAACCACTATAAAGCCCTCCCCTTTCTTCCGAAATATGGGGTCCATCAGATTTAGAGCAGTAGAATGAATATCTTCGGCTTTTGGTCTCATATCTCTAGGTTAAATTAAATCATATGTTTCTTGATCCTTACGTCATACTATGGAGGTGTTTGTCTGCTGCTTTAAAAATCATTCTTAAACCCAGACGTGGCCTCCTCACTTCTGGACACAGACATTTCCTGTCCTGTAATGCCTTTGCATGCATGTAAATGCCCAGCCTTTCTCTGAACATTGGTCTCCTTTGGGAATTAATTCACAAATATCTTAAAGAATGGATCTCTGGACAGTAAGTGACAATCTTAGTTTTACAGAGGAGAATCCAGTCTCCTGTAACAAAGAGAAGTAGGACTGATAATTCTTGTGAAGGCAGTTTAGAAGGAACTCATCCATTGCCAACTCTGTCCTACCCTCCAATACTGACTCCTTGGTAAACTGGTAAATGGGTTCAGTCGATACAGATTTTCTCATTTGCTGGGCTTACAAACCCACGTCATCTTCAGCTCGGCCCTCTTCTTGGTCTAGCCTCGTTGAATCAGTCTTCAAAAGTGCCAGAAAGAACAAGCTTTTAAATCAGACCACACAGAGTTGGAATCCTGGCTCAGAAACTCCATAGCTGTATGTGCTGGTTGAGAAGTTACTCACATTTTCAGTACAGGAGTCTCCAACTCTGCAAATAGAAGTGGTGCTGCCTAAAGGTTAACTAAAGCAAACAAAAATACTCACTGTAGTGTCAGGAGACTGGTAGATCCCCAGTAGTTATTGTTGCATTAATTTGCTCATAAAAATACCAGTTAGGGATACAGCAAGCATCAGACAATGTGAAAAATAGCTATAAAGCTAGAGTTGACTTTTCTCACCTTTTAAGTCTGCAGATTGGTGGCTGTAAGTATTGTTCAAGGGCCCCAGGGGGTCAGGCTGTAGATTCTGTGATGCTCTGGGCTTTTCCCTCATGTTGGCAAGATACCTTCTAGAGTCTGAGATGTCACATCCATATGTCAGGTGAGAGCAAGAGGAAGTGTCAGCTGTTTTCCATTATCAAGAAAACAGAAAAATGATGCAGAGATTCCCCAGCAGTTTTGCCCTGGTGTCTCCTCAGCCAGGGTGTTTCATACAGCTATTCCTGGTTGTAAGAGAGACCAGAGAAGTGACTACCTAGCTTTCCCAGCTGCAACAGAAGGCATGGGAAAGGACCCCACATAGTCTCATCTGGGGACAAGAGCAGCATGGGAGTGAAGGTATGAGACGCGTAAACAGGGTGACACTGATGTTGTCGATGCACAGTGGGAAGAAATAACTGCACAGGAGTGGATCTGTGGCTTAGTGATCAGAGGAGACACAGTGTCTGAGAAAGATGCTAAAGAGCAGACGATAAGAGAGAACGGACAAGGGGTTTCAGGCAGGTGAAATGGATGCAATGAATGATGTGGGCACTGGATGCATTTCATGTTTGGGACTTGGTGGGTCACGCGTGTGTTTGTCTGTGGTGGGGCATGATGTCATTGGTGGCAGTCAAGAGTGTTGAGACTGGAAAGATCCATTTTAAAGGGCCTCATGCTTGGTAGAGAGCAATTTGGACTTGATCTTGCAGGTGAGGGGGTACCAGATGGCTCTGCTCAAGAAAGAGATAGCACACTTAGGTTTTGAACTGGAGGGAAGATGTGTCAGCTGCAGGTTGCAGATAACCGGGGATGGGGCTGAGGCTGGGAGGAAGTTCGGAGGAGACCACAGACACCAGAGACATTTAGGTAGTGAGCATGGCATCCTGTGTCCTGAACTGCTTGAAGAGTAACCGAGAGGGAAGGGTTTAAAGTAACCCTGATATGTCGGCTTGGGTGCTGGTGATGCCATTGCATAGAGAAGGAATCCTGGGAAGGAGCAGGCTGGTAGGGAGGTAGTGATGGCTGTGGTTTTAGATACACAGAACTGCGTGGGTTAGGAGGACTTCTGGAGGTTGGGGGTCTCAGTCCACAGGTCACAAGAGAGTGTGGTGAAGGTGCAGGTACAGTGCAATAGCTGAGATCAACCCACGGACAGAGGGCCCCGGACAGAGGTGTGGAGCCAGAATGCAGGGCGGCTTAGATGGAGGGCAGCCGGGAGGGCGGGCATCCCCAGGAGCTTCAGACTGGGGGGATCCACTGATTCTCCCCTCTTCTAACTTCTCATTTGCTCTTTCTCTAATGCGTCCCCCCTTTTGAAAGGTACCCTTGTCTAGACCCCTAATTTATTTATTTGTTTTTATTTATTTTTGATGTGGACCATTTTTAAAGTCTTTATTAAATTTGTGACAGCATTACTTCTGTTTTTCTGGTTTGGTTTTCTGGCATGTGGGATCTTAGGTACCTGACCAGGAATCAAACCCACATCCCCTGCACAGGAAGACAAAGTTCTAACCACCAGGCTTCCAGAGGAGTCACTAGACCCTGATTTATTGATCTGATGTTAATAGATTTATCTATCTGAACTGTTCCACTTTTCTACTTAGTTTTGTACAAAGTAGCAAGTCATCTTCCCTATGAAAGTTTTTCAAATATGAAAGAACTACTAGATATTTTTCTGACTACAAAAGCAATATTCTCATTATAAGAAAAATCAGAACATTCTCACAGGTAAGAACAAGAAGAGCAAAACCCTCATAACCCCACCAACCCAGCAATCATGGCTGCCAGTGTCCTGGGGTGTATTTTTCTAGGCCAGTACTTTTATCTATTTATTTATTTTTTTAATAAATTTATTTATTTTAGTTGGGGGCTAATTACTTGACAATATTGTAGTGGTTTTTGCCATACATTGACATGAATCAGCCATGGGTTTACATGTGTTCCCCATCCCAAACCCCCCTCCCACCTCCCTCCCCATCCCATCCCTCTGGGTCATCCCATTGCCCCAGCCCTGAGCATTTGTCTCATGCATTGAACCTGGAATGGTGTTCCGTTTCACATATGATAATATACATGTTTCAATGCTATTGTCCCAGAACATCCCACCCTCACCTTCTCCCTCAGAGTCCATAAGACAGTTCTATGCATCTGTGTCTCTTATTCTGTCTCGCATATAGGGTTATTGTTACCATCTTTCAAATTCCATATATATGCATTAGTATACTGTATTGGTGTTTTTCTTTCTGGCTTACTTCACTCTGTATAATGGGCTCCAGTTTCATCCATCTCAATAGAACCGATTCAAATGTATTTTTTTTAATGGCTGAGTAATATTCCATTGTGTATATATACCACAGCTTCCTCATCCATTCGTCTGCTGATGGACATTTAGGTTGCTTCCATGCCCTGGCTATTGTATACAGTGCTGCGATGAACATTGGGGTACACGTGTCTCTTTCAATTCTGGTTTCCTCGGTGTGTATGCCCAGCAGTGGGATAGCTGGGTCATATGGCAGTTCTATTCCCAGTTTTTTAAGGAATCTCCACACTGTTCTCCATAGTGGCTGTACTAGTTTGCATTCCCACCAACAGTGTAAGAGGGTTCCCATTTCTCCACACCCTCTCCAGCATTTATTGCTTGTAGACTTTTGGATAGCAGCCATTCTGACTGGTGTGAAATGGTACCTCATTGTGGTTTTGATTTGCATTCTCTAATAATGAGTGGGGCTGTGACGGCTCGGTGCTGGAGTAGCCATCATGGTCAACAAAACAGTCCAAAATGCAGTACTTGCATGCAATCTCAAAAATGATAGAATGATCTCGGTTCATTTCCAAGGCAAACCATTCAATATCACAGTAATCCAAGTCTATGCCTGGACCAGTAACGCTGAAGAAGCTGAAGTTGAACGATTCTGTGAAGACCTACAAGACCTTCTAGAACTAACACCCAAAAAAGATGTCCTTTTCATTATAGGGGACTGGAATGCAAAAGTAGGAAGTCAAGAAACACCTGGCGTAACAGGCAAGTTTGGCCTTGGAGTACAGAATGAAGCAGGGCAAAGGCTAATAGAGTTTTGCCACGAGAACGCACTGGTAATAGCAAACACCCTATTCCAACAACACAAGAGAAGACTCTACACGTGGATATCACCAGATGGTCAACACCGAAATCAGATTGATTATATTCTTTGCAGCCAAAGATGGAGAAGCTCTATACAGTCAGCAAAAACAAGACCGGGAGCAGACTGTGGCTCGGATCATGAACTGCTTATTGCCAAATTCAGACTTAAATTGAAGAAAGTAGGGAAAACCACTAGACCATTCAGGTATGACCTAGATCAAATCCCTTATGAGTATACAGTGGAAGTGACAAATAGATTTAAGAGACTAGACCTGATAGACAGAGTGCCTGATGAACTATGGACAGAGGTTCGTGACATTGTACAGGAGACAGGGATCAAGAAAATCCTTATGGAAAAGAAATGCAAAAAAGCAAAATGGCTGTCTGAGGAGGCCTTACAGATAGCTGGGAAGAGAAGAGAAGCGAAAAGCAAAGGAGAAAAGGAAAGATATTCCGATCTCAATGCAGAGTTCCAAAGAATAGCAAGGAGAGATAAGAAAGCCTTCCTCAGCGATCAGTGCAAAGAAATAGAGGAAAACAACAGATTGGGGAAGACAAGAGATCTCTTCAAGAAAATTAGAGATACCAAAGGAACATTTCATGCAAAGATGGGCACGATAAAGGACAGAAATGGTATGAACCTAACAGAAGCAGAAGATATTAAGAAGAGGTGGCAAGAATACACAGAAGAACTGTACAAAAAAGATCTTCACGACCCAGATAATCACGATGGTGTGATCACTCACCTAGAGCCAGACATCCTGGAATGTGAAGTCAAGTGGGCCTTAGGAAGCATCCCTATGAACAAAGCTAGTGGAGGTGATGGAATTCCAGTTGAGCTACTTCAAATCCTCAAAGGTGATGCTGTGAAAGTGCTGCACTCGATATGCCAGCAAATTTGGAAAACTCAGCAGTGGCCACAGGACTGGAAGAGGTCAGTTTTCGTTCCAATCCCAAAGAAAGGCAATGCCAAAGAATGCTCAAACTACCGCACAATTGCACTCATCTCACATGCTAGTAAAGTAATGCTCAAAATTCTCCAAGCAAGGCTTCAGCAATACATGAACCGTGAACTTGCAGATGTTCAAGCTGGTTTTAGAGCAGGCAGAGGAACCAGAGATGAAATTGCCAATATCCGCTGGTTCATCAAAAAAGCAAGAGAGTTCCAAAAAACATCTATTTCTGCTTTATTGACTATGCCAAGGCCTTTGACTGTGTGGATCACAATAAACTGTGGAAAATTGTAAAAGAGATGGGAATACCAGACCATCTGACCTGTCTCTTGAGAAACCTGTATGCAGGTCAGGAAGCAACAGTTAGAACTGGACATGGAACAACAGACTGGTTCCAAATATGAAAAGGAGTCCGTCAAGGCTGTATATTGTCACCCTGCTTATTTAACTTATGTGCAGAGTACATCATGAGAAACGCTGGGCTGGAAGAAACACAAGCTGGAATCAAGATTGCCAGGAGAAATATCAATAACCTCAGATATGTGGATGACACCACCCTTATGGCAGAAAATGAAGAAGAACTAAAGAGCCTCTTGATGAAGGTGAAAGAGGAGAGTGAAAAAGTTGGCTTAAAGCTCAACGTTCAGAAAACTAAGATCATGGCATCTGGTCCCATCACTTCATGGGAAATAGATGGGGAAACAGTGGAAACAGTGTCAGACTCTATTTTTTGGGGCTCCAAAATCACTGCAGGTGGTGACTGCAGCCATGAAATTAAAAGACGCTTACTCCTTGGAAGGAAGGTTATGGCCAACCTAGATAGCATATTTAAAAGCAGAGACATTACTTTGCCAACAAAAGTCCGTCTAGTCAAGGCTATGGTTTTTCCAGTGGTCATGTATGGATGTGAGATTTGGACGGTGAAGAAAGCTGAGCACCGAAGAATTGATGCTTTTGAGCTGTGGTGTTGGAGAAGACTCTTGAGAGTCCCTTGGACTGCAAGGAGATCCAATCAATCCATCCTAAAAGAGATCATTCCTGGGTGTTCATTGGAAGGTCTGATGTTGAAGCTGAAACTCCAATACTTTGGCCACCTCATGCGAAGAGTTGACTCATTGGAAAAGACCCTAATGCTGGGTAGGATTGGGGGCGGGAGGAGAAGGGGACGACAGAGGATGAGATGGTTGGATGGCATAACCGACTCGATGGACATGGGTTTGGGTAGACTCCGGGAGTTGGTGATGGACAGAGAGGCCTGGTGTGCTGCAGTTCATGGGGTCGCAGAGAGTCGGACACGACTGAGCGACTGAACTGAACTGAACTGAACTGAATAATGAGTGATATTGAGCATCTTTTCATGTGTTTGTTAGCCATCTGTATGTCTTCTTTGGAGAAATGTCTGTTTAGTTCTTTGGCCCATTTTTTGATTGGGTCTTTTATTTTTCTGGAATTCAGCTGCAGGAGTTGCTTGTATATTTTTGAGAGTAATTGTTTGTCTGTTGCTTTGTTTGCTATTATTTTCTCCCATTCTGAAGGCTGTCTTTTCACCTTGCTTATAGTTTCCTTTGTTGTGTAAAAGATTTTAATTTTAATTAGGTCCTATTTGTTTATTTTTGCTTTTATTTCCAATATTCTTGGAGGTGGGTCATGGAGGATCCTGCTGTGATTTATGTCGGAGAGTGCTTTGCCTATGTTTTCCTCTAAGAGTTTTATAGTTTCTTGTCTTACGTTTAGATCTTCAATCCATTTTGAGTTTATTTTTGTGTACGGTGTTAGGAAGTGTTCTAGTTTCATTCTTTTACAAATGGTTGACCAGTTTTCCCAGCACCACTTGTTCAAGAGATTGTCTTTTCTCCATTGTATATTCTTGCCTCCTTTGTCGAAGATAAGGTGTCCGTAGGTGCGTGGGTTTATCTCTGGGCTTTCTATTTTGTTCCATTGATCTATATTTCTGTCTTTGTGCCAGTACCATACTGTCTTGATGACTGTGTAGGCCAGTACTTTCAGACACACACACAAACAGATATACAATGAGACAAACAGAATGCTCTGTGTATGCAGAATTGCAGCATACTTTCTTAAGTAACACAATATAAAATATTTCTGTGTTAATACACATGAACAGCCGTGCTTTTCATGATGACTATTCTTCTCAATGTCCATGTAAGTGTAAGCAGCTATTTACTTAATGTTGGACGTGGGGTTCCTTCTAGTTTCCCCCTATTATAAACAGGGCTGTGATGAACTCACTTGTAGATAAATGTCAGTCGGGAAGTGTTTGTGGTGAAGAATCTACTTGCCAATGCAGGAGATGTGTGTTGTATCCCTGGGTCAGGAAGATTCCCCTAGAAAGGAAATGGTAACCTGCTTCAGTTCTTGCCTCGGAAATCCCATTGACGGAGGAGCCTGGCGGGCATTAGGCTGGCCATAGGATGGCAAAGACTCGGACATGACTGAGTGCGTGCACGGACACACACACACACACACACACACACACACACATGACTGAGTGCGTGCACGGACACACACACACACACACACACGCAGATGTCAGTGTTAGGAAGTGTCTTTGGGATGAAGATTAGAAAGGAATGATTTGGCCTCCCCGCATCCTTTGCAGAGTTGTCCTTGACCTCCCCACCCCACCGTGGATGTCTCCTCCTACATGAAGGACCTCTTCACTCTTTTCTGCACTTGACTTATTTTCCTGAGCCAGAGGATTTCCTTGGGAGCCTCCAAGTTGTTTGGAGTGCTGTGAAGGGAGAACCAGAAGCAGGGGTCAAACAGGACAGTGGCTTATCCCAAGGGACAAGTTGATGATATGTTTCCAGTAAGGGACCAGCTCATCACTGGAGAAGCATCCGTGTCTGAATCAACAAGGGAAGAGACAGGTGGAATTGCTGGGGTGGGAGATTTCAGCTCCCTGCCCAAGATCATTTCCTGTTAGTGAGGGCTGTTAGGCTTTGGCTGTGACCTGGCAGTCTTACCCGGAGACCTTCAGCATTTTTAGATTCTCCTTTGGCAGGAGTGGTTAAGTGAGCTCATGGCAGAATGAGAGGTTCCTCTCAGTGACCTCCAGGCTGTTGATAAGTGTACGAATTCACTCTTCAACCCCAGAGTGGTCTACCATGAAAGTTTATTGTCAGTGTTCAGGTAATTACCATTTAAGGCTGTTTTCTGTGTATATTTGTGCGAATCACTCTATAGAGTAGATTGAAATCTGAAGTTATTTTTCCACTTCAATTCCTTTGTCCACGAATAGTGCTTCAGTGAGAAAAGACATCAGTGTTGTTGATTGTTGCTACTTTTGTTTTCTTACAGCTGGGAGCTCTTTCTATCAATACAAATTCCACTTCTTTATGAAAACTTGGAGTGAGTCACATGTCACCTGTGTATCCAGGCTTACTCCAAATGACACCATGGTCTACCTCCTGCAGAAATTGCTTCAATTCTAATCTATTTCCTCATTTCTTATATTTTGGACTTTCTTTAAATATATTTTCCTGTTTCCTCTTTCTTTGGGGCTAAATGCCTTGAGGAGAAAGTACAGGCAGACAGCTGAATAATTTTTCCCTCTAAATAAAAGATCACAGAAGATGCCCGAGGAGATGTAGACCCCGGGAAAACTAAAATGAGTCTTTAATGCAGTCTTCTGGGACTATTTTACATTTTGGGGAGTGGTTTGAGCCTCTTCTTTCTTCCCTTTAAGTATTTTGTCAGTGAGAACTAATTTAATTTTCTGAAGCTACCACGATGGCAGCATGTGATTGATAAATGAAGAATGTAGGAGTTTTGATTCAGGGGAATATGACTGTATCACATTGGGTTTTTCAGCGTGAAGCTTTTATTCACTTGTGGGAAAATATTTAAAAGGAAACCAAGTTCTGCCTTTTTGGATTTCATGTGAGAAATATGAACGTATGGAGCTGCCTGCTACCCTCAATGGTCCCTGATTTTTTTGTACCCTTGACTATCTTTTTCCAGCACTGGTATGTGAGTTTGTGGTCCTCTCTCCTTGACAGTTAGCAGTAGGCATCAAAGAGCTATACATCCTTCCTTAAAAATGTATTGGTTTGACCAGATAGAGAGCGTTGTGGGCAACACCTAATCAGTTGGAATCAATGCAGAGATGCACAGTGAAGAGAGAAGGCTCCTGGACCTGGGACTTCAGAGACTCATGGTCTGTACTTGACTGCCTGGAACTAGCACAGAGGCTATGGGCAACACTTGTCAACCTGGGCTTTACCCTGTTAGCAGAGGAGCTAGCCTGAGAGGCAAGGGTGCTGATTCTGATGTACAACCTGCTGCTAATTTAGTGGACTTGTTTGTGTAATATACGCAAAATTTTCTCATATGTGTGATATAATAGTAGGAATACATGCTCCCAGATTAGACACATTCAAATAAGCATTTAGTATCAAGCATTATAAATGCTCTGAGTGTAATGAAGTGTCACTTAAAAAAACATTGAAATACAGTTGATTTATGATGTTGTGTTATTTTCTGCTGTAGCTCAAAGTGACTCAGTTATACATGTGTACAGGCTTTTTTAATATTCTTTTTCCTTATGGTTTATCATTGAAATTGAATATAGTTCTCCTTGCTGTACAGTAGGATCTTGTTATTTATCCACGCTGTATGTAAAGGCTTATGTCTGTTAACCCCAACCTCCTTCTCCACGCATCCCCTAACTACCCCCTGCTTGGCAACCACCAGTCTGTTCCCTATGTCCCTGATTCTATTTCTCTTTCATAGGTTCAATTATGTCATGTTTTTTCAGATTGATTTTTTAATTGAACTATAGTTGTTTTACAGTGTTAGTTCCTGCTGTACAACATCGTGAATCAGCCATATGTGTATATATATCCTCTCTCCCTTGTGTGTCATGTTTTAGACTCCACATATAAGTGATATCATATGGTACTTGTATTTCTCTTTCTGACTTACTTCACTTAGTGTGGTAATCTCTAGGTCCATCCAATGTTGCTACAAATGGCCTTATTTCATTCCTTATTACGGCTGAGTAATATTCCGTGGTATATGTGTACCATATCTCCTTTGTCCGTCCTCTGTTGACAGACATTTAGGCTGCTTCTGTGTCTTGGCTGTTGTAAATAGTGCTGCAGTGAACACTGGGGTGCATGATTTTTTTCAAATTATGGTTTTCTCCAGATATATGCCTAAGAGTGGAATTGCAGGATCATGTGGTAGCTCTATTTGCAGTTTTTTTTTTAAGCGACCTCCATACTGTTCTCCAAAATGCCTGCACCAGTTTACACTTCCACCAACAGTATTAGAGGGTCCCCTTTTCACTACATTGTCTCCAGCATTTATTGTTTATAGATTTCTTGATGATGGCCATTCTGACTGGTGTGAGGTGATATCATGTAGTTTTGATTTGAAGCTGCCCTAATTCTTAATAGCTTCCTTGTATCTGAAGGCATCAACTGTTAATCTCATTAGTAACTTAGTAAAAGCAAAGGATTAGGATCTCTCTTTTCCATCCCCACCCACACCAGCTAGAGTTAAAGGCTTCATAACCACCAGTTTCTAACAGGAAACGTTCCAGGCATTGCATTAGAGGAAAGTTTGACCCTATTAGTAGAAGTGTTAGTTAGAGACTTAAACTCTCATATAACCTGCTGCTAATTTACTGAATAAGTCTGTTTAAGACTTCTCCCTTCATTTTGTAATTTAAAAAATTAATAGGAGTATATACTTCAACAGTTCAGTTGCTCAGTCGTGTCTGACTTTTTGCAACCCATGGACTGCAGCACACAAGGCTTCACTGTCCTTCACCAACTCCAGAGCTTGCTCAAAACTCATGTCCATCAAGTCAGTGATGCTATCCAACCATCTCATCCTCTGTCGTCCACTTCTCCTCCTGCCCTCAAGCTTTCCCAGCATCAAGGTCTTCTTCAATGATTCAGCTCTTCGCCTCAGGTGGCCAAAATTTTGGAGCTTCAGCATCAGTCCTTCCAATGAAAATTCAGGACTGATTTCCTTTAGGATTGACTAGTTTGATCTCCTTGCAGTCCAAGGGACTCTCAAGAGTCTTTTCCAACACCACAGTTCAAAAGCACGAGTAGTATGAAAAGGCAAAAAGATACTTCCAAACACAGACACATTTCAAATAAGCAGCCAGTACTAAGGGATATAAAATTTCCCTTTTTCCTGTTCTGACAAGTAAGGAGCTTGGATTTCTTCTCTGCCATCTACATAATAAAAAAGATGAACAAATGGAAAATCAACAACTCCTCTTAGATCCAGCAGAGAACCCAGGTCACAGGGCAAACTGCTGCCCCTCAAACTGGAGAGGAAAGCAAATACAGTATCATAACTTAGCTGGAGCAGACGTCTCTGCAGGAACCGGTGCCCGAGTGGGAAAGCCTGACCCATAACTCAGATGAATCACTGGAGACTCAGTTTGGGCAAGCTTGAGGGTTAAGAACTGTAGTGGGGCCTGGTCTTTGGGGATCCCCGCACTTGTGTTTTACCTCCAGGAGCACCAGGTTCTCACAGTGAAGATGGAAGAGAAATCCCCGTGTGCTTCCAACACGGAGAGGGGTAAGGTAACCAGTCTGAAAATATGCCAGAGCATTCTGTTCTTCTTAACAAGGCTTGCTTTCAAGGTAGATTAGTTCACCAGAGCCCAGTGGACTGGTGTTTTATCAGAACCTACCATGAGGAAGGCCCCCTCCCGCCATCCTGCCTCACCTAAGAGAGGTGAGGTGGGGGCTGATGAGCATGTGCAGAGGTCACAGCCTGGGGCACAGGCTCAGGGAGATGCAGTTGCAGGACCACGGACTGTTTCCCCTCCCCGCACTCTCCATCGCTACGGGCCTGCTTGCTGTATTGGAGTGCCTTTTACCCAGTCCATCATGTCCACCTTTCAGCAAAAAATTACAAGGCATGCTATAAGGCACTTCGCAGAGACAGTTTGCAGAGACAGAGTGAGCATTGGAATCAGACTCAAATATGGTGGGGACATTGGAATGATCAGAGTGAGTAATCGTCTAAGGACTCTAATGGATAATGTAGATAACGTGCAAGAACAAATGGGCAATGTAAGCGAAAGATGCAGATTCTAAGAAAGAATAAAAAAAAATGCTCTAAATCAAAACCCCTGTGACAGAAATGCAGAATGACTTTGATGGGCTTATTAGTGAAACTCGCTTAAGCACTTCTAGATGCAGTGAGTGTATTCATATGTCACATTTGAAATTCTATAACAAACCTAAGCTCTATTGTTTCTATGAAAAATTTTGCTTTTCACCTAAAAATTCCAGTCCTGGCTCTGCTGTTCTTTACTCTGACATGTTCAAGGAAGGGGAAAGAGAGTTGGTGGAGAAAGAGAAAGGAAAGAGAGCCGTACACGGGGCCTTTGTGCATGTGGTACACCACTGGGAGCTGACTCAGCACGTTGTCACACAGACATTGTCTGGTGAAAATATTTTTGCCTTAATGAAGATGCATGCAGATTTTAGCAGGAAGGATGCTGACATTAGCTATAGAATTTGCATACCTAAAATTTGGGAGGTGTGAATATGAAAATTATAGGTAATTAAATGTTCCTAAACACTCACATATTTTACTTATGATTTACAACACTTTTTTGGTCAGTATATTGTATGAGTACTTTATTTTTTTCAGAGAAATCTTGCATTTCATGCATTGTTATTGCTTGATTTTAATTGCCAGTAGCCATTAACTGTGGGCCTGGTTTACACAGAGATTGCAAATAAAAAAGGAGAAACAGGGAAAAGAAATATATTAGAAGCATTTTATAATATGTCAGGATGTGGAAGGCACATCTTAAATATCCACTGTTTTACTTTATTATATTAAAATGCATCATCAAAAACACACTCTTGTGCAACTTGCTTCTGTTGATCATATATCTTGGGCATCTTTCAAAGCTATCACAAATAGATTACACTCCTTCTTTGCCTATCTTATGGATGTTCAGTCTTGTTCAATCATTGCCCTGTGTATGCTTTCAACTACATATTTGCTTTTGGGTAGAGTGCTTTGGTAAACATAATCCCACAATATATCATTGACAGTCACGCTAGTGTTTCTGTAGAGTAGATTATAAGTTTGCTATTACAAAAAATCAGGAATCATGGACATTTGCTATGTTGATGGTGACTGTCACATTCCCTCCAAGAAGGCTATCCCAGCCTCCTTTTCTCTGCGGGAAAAGTGCCCATTTCTCACCATTTCTCACACATTTGCCGTCTCGCAGTGTTACCAGCCATTTAAATTTTTGTCAATCCAATAGGATTTAATTGGTGCCCAGAGGCTTCTGACTCAAAATGGTAGTCTGATGATATGCATCTCACTTTTCTCCCTTCCATTAAAATTACAAAAACATTTTTTAAAAAAAGGTTTAAAGTAGAAGGAGAACAAGTGAAGGTACCGTGGGTGGGCAGAACTCTTGCCGAGTGTGTGGAAGGTGGAAAACAGGGGGGACTGGCCTGATGAGGAAAGCCAGGTAGAAACAGAAGTCCAGAGCATCTTCCAGCCTGGAGTCAACATCAGCACCAGGTCTGGAGGGGCCACGGAGCAGCCGCTAGAGCTGTCCATTGTGTAGACGGTACTTCTGATGGCCCATCCCTTATGTATCCAAACAGCTTGTCGGAGTGGGCTTTGTCCCTGAGCTAAGGCAAAAGGCCTTTCCTAAGAAAGTGATCTGTCCTGGGACACATCCCAGTGAGTCTGTGAGTGAGGTGGGGTTGTGTGTGCAGGAAATCCCCATTTCCACGACAGACACGATGCGGAAAACAGAAGACAGGGCAGTGCCCGGGAAGGAAATGTCTAGTCATCGCTGCAGTGGTGGTGCCGCTCCCTGTCTGTTGCATGCCCGTGCCTGGGTGTTTTGGGGGTGTGCCCACTGACACCCTCCATGCTCGACTGTCCCATCTGGAACCTGCACTCAGCCTCTCCTCAAGGCTCAGGTGCTGGTAAAAAACTTACAGCTTTAAAGAAGATCCACACTGACTCTCCTAAACCATATGTGAATGAAAAATATCGCCTGCCACATCAGTAAACAAAGGATGTTGCAGCCGTAAAGCTGTCACAGTACAGCTGCCCCCAGGGGACTCAGGATGGAAGCAGGATGCCAGCCATCAAGCCAGAAGCCACTGCCACCACCCCCAGTGGTGAACCCTGAGGACAGTCAGGGTGAGAAAGCAGAGGGTGCTAGTCTGGATAGCTGAGGTTCATATCAAAGAAGTTATTTCAGGGAGTGCAGCCTCTTGCATCTCCCCCCACACAGAGAAGTGCTAAATTCCTTAACTTGAGATGTCTGGTTTTCTTTAATAGTAATCTTTTGCTGTTCCAATTACCTGATCTTTGTTGCAAACACTCCTATATATCCTGGCTCCTCCTTTACCACTACGGAGTTGCCTCTTAGAGTAATGTGAGATGCTGTGTCCTGGACTTAAGTCCTTAGAATGTCTGCCAAATAAAACATAGTTCCCAACTTTTAGGTTGTGCAATTTTTTTTTTTTCAGTCAATATGTAATTGAAAAACAGGAACGGATAAACAGGTCTTTGGTGAAAATCATCAGGAAAAGAACAAGAGCACTAAGGTGAACAGAATGACTCATCTAAATGAAACAGAAGTGATTCAGATAATGGAAAACAGTTTACACCAGGGTTCTCAGACTAAATAGCTTTCATACAGAAAAGGGGCAAGAGTTTCTGAAAGTCAAAACATAGATTGCTGAGATTACAGATATCACGGCTAGGGAAGGAGCTGAATGGGGCTGAGGGCCCAGGAAACCCCCGACACTGACCAGGGAGGACGGCAGGGCTGGGGGACTGGGAAAGAGCACTGGGGCAGGAAGCGGAGGGCTAGACATCCAGCTTGATTCTCACAGGGGCTCCAGAAAGAGAATAAAAGGAAGAGAGAACCTAGCTAAGAAATAACAGACGGAAATTTTCTTTAGTAGAAGAAATACAAGTTCTTAGATGGGGAAAGGTTCCAGCAAGTGCCAAGCAGAATGAGGGAGAGGAAACCCACTGCTCGCTTTGTGGACTTGTGTTGTCTGCTCGGCTTTTCTCCTCTTGGGAACTAAGAGCCCCTCTGCTGTGTTCTAGAACTGCCCAATTAGTGCTGCTTCAGGGAGCTATGCAGAGACCGAGAGACCAGCTCCTGCCTTTCCTGAGGTTCCCAGCACTTACAGATCCGGTAATTGTGAAACCAGAAGTGGCTGTTGTTAACGACCGTGTAAGCCAGAGAAAATCCAACACACAGGAGACCACCTCTGCGAGATGGGAGGGAAAGACCCAAACTGATAACATTGTTTAAAGCAGCCCTGTGGCTGTCGTTGATTTTACACTCTACCCCTTGGGCTTCCTACCACGGACAGAAGAATCTTGACAAGGGTTTCTGTCTCAAAAGTCATGATAATATAGCATGATAATATAGTTAATATATCCTAAGGGAATTCTAATACCCTGTGGATAGAGAGAGGGTCCCAGAAACTTCTAGAGAGGGGAGGAAACATTGTTGACCCAGGTGTCTGAATTAGAGTGATAGCCTGGCTGTTCCCACAGAAGATAAGGAAGCAGTGTCTTCACTCGGCAGGGCAAGGGTATCGTCTGTGGCAGGCGGTTCCTCAGTTCTTATCCTCCCAAAGGAAAGAATTCAATTGAGACATAGAGCGGCTTCAAGCACCAGGAGTGTTATTGAGCAGAGTGAAAGTATACCCTCGAGAAAAGGAGGCGAGTGGGCTGTCTCAGAACCTGAAGCAGTCCCACAGCTGGGGCAGGGTTGGTTTTTCAGAGTGACGTCAAGTCCCTCTCTGTGTTCTGCACCGTTGGATTGATGAGATTATTGACAGCTTTAAATGCTAATTTATTTTTAAAAGGGCATATTGAACCCTGGGTTACTCTGAGTCATCTGTTAGGTCCTGGTGCACCAACTGGTACTGGCAGCTTGGAAAGCCCATTGGGTTTTTGATAGCTTGTTTGGTCCTGATAAGCCTGGAAACTTAGCAGTCCTTAACCACAAAGGGGAGGACTTCTGGAGGTGTCTGGTCACCAGTGTCCAGGCGACAGAGGGAGAGATGACCCCTTCCCGGATGGGGTGGGACCTGCTCATGTCTGACTAGTTACCTAACAAGAGAGTCTTTTGCTGCTGTTATTTTAAATAACTTTCCGCTTCTATTGAGACAGTCAAGTGGCGTTTTTTTGGCCACTCCACGAAGCATATGGGATCTTAGTTCCACAACCAGGGATTGAACCCACACCTGCTGAGCAGAGGGAAGTTCTGAACAGGGGAGGTTTTGAAGCTAGAATTCTATTCTCAGTCACGTTACCAATCTACAAGTATGAAGGCAAGATAAAAATATTTTTGGATGAGTAAAAATTTAGTTCATGAAAAGGATATAATAAGTATGTCAGCAGCATGAGTGAAGGGTGAGTCAAAAGAACAGAAGTTGGATAGAAGGCAGAGGTCTGTTGGTGTGGATGCCTGGAAGCATCTCCAGTTGGAAGGGATTTCTGTTTCACATTTCTTATGTGTCATTCTTGTTCGTTCTAAAGTGAGTGATACCTACACACTTATGAAAACGACAAATCCTCTTTGTTGGTTTTCTGTTCTTGGAATCGATCTAGCAGGCCAAAACCCAGAAGACTAACTTTATACTAAAGGCAAAATGTGTTTGTTTTATAATGCAGTTGTTGGACCTGGGGGCACAGTGATTGGCTTCAAATGACAATGAGATGAATATAACTCTTCTGAGCAAAACCTGGTGGAGCTGGCATGTGAATGGCACAATGACTGTGAGTGCCTACTGGAAACAGGGTGCAGAATGTAAATCGGTGCAGCCACTATGGAGACCAGCATGGAGCGTCCTCAAAAAATTAAAAAATACAACTACCATGTGATCTAGTAATTCCACTCCTGGGCGTCTACCCAGACAAAAATTCTAATTAAAACAGATACACCCACTCCTGTGTTCACTGGAGCACTATTCACAATAGCCAAGACATGGAATCAACCTCAATGTCTATCAACAGATGAATGGATAAAGAAGATGTGGGACATACATATAATCGAATATTACTCAGCCATAGAAGGAGTGAAATAATGCCCTTTTCAGCAACATAGATGGGTGTGGAGATGATCAAACTTAGTGAAGCAGATCAGAAGGAGAAACACAAATACCATATGATATCCCTTGTCTGTGGAATCTAATTATGGCACAAATGAGCCTGTCTATGAAATACAGACTCATGTACACAGAGAACAGACTTGCGGTTAACCACGGGGGAGGGGGTGGGGAGGGGTGGATTGGGACGGTAGGGTTGTCAGGTGTAAGCTGATACATGTAGAATGGGTAAGCAGCAAGGTCCCACGGACTCTGCCCAGTATCCTGTGATAAACCATAATGGAAAAGAAGATGAATAAGAGTGTGTATATATATGTGTTTCATACTGTTTATGGGGTTCTCAAGGCAAGAATACTGAAGCGGTTTGCCATGCCCTTCTCCAGTGGACCACATTCTGTCAGACCTCTCCACCATGACCTGTCCATCTTGGGTGGTAAGAATACACAGAAGAATTGTACAAAAAACTTCTTCACTACCCAGACAGTCACGATGGTGTGATCACTCATCTAGAGCCAGACATCCTGGAATGTGAAGTCAAGTGGGCCTTAGGAAGCATCACTACGAACAAAGCTAGTGGAGGTGATGGAATTCCAGTTGAGCTTTTCAAATCCTGAAAGATGATGCTGTGAAAGTGCTGCACTCAATATGTCAGCAAATTTGGAAAACTCAGCAGTGACCACAGCACTGGAAAAGCTCAATTTTCATTCCAATCCCAAAGAAAGGCAATGCTAAAGAATGCTCAAACTACCGCACAGTTGCACTCATCTCACATGCTAGTAAAGTAATGCTCAAAATTCTCCAAGTCAGGCTTCAGCAATACATGAACCATGAAATTCCAGATGTTCAAGCTGGTTTTAGAAAAGGCAGAGGAACCAGAGATCAAATTGCCAACATCCGCTGGATCATTGAAAAAAGCAAAAGAGTTGCAGAAAAACACCTATTTCTGCTTTATTGACTATGCCAAAGCCTTTGACTCTGTGGATCACAGTAAACTGCAGAAAATCCTGAAAGAGATGAAAATACCAGACCACCTGACGTGCCTCTTGAGAAACCTGTATGCAGGTCGGGAAGCAACAGTTAGAACTGGACATGGAACAACAGACTGGTTCCAAATAGGAAAAGGAGTATGTCAAGGCTGTATATTGTCACCCTGCTTATTTAACTTCTATGCAGAGTACATCATGAGAAATGCTGGGCTGGAAGAAACACAAGCTGGAATCAAGATTGCCCGGAGAAATATCAATAACCTCAGATATGCAGATGACACCAGCCTTATGGCAGAAAGTGAAGAAGAACTAAAGAGCCTCTTGATGAAAGTGAGAGAGTGAAAAAGTTGGCTTAAATCTCGATGTTCAGAAAACTAAGATCATGACATGTGGTCCCATCACTTCATGGCATATAGATGGGGAAACAGGGGAAACAGTGGCTGTCTTTATTTTTCTGGGCTCCAAAATCACTGCTGATGGTGACTGCAGCCATGAAATTAAAAGACGCTTACTCCTTGGAAGGAAAGTTATGACCAACCTAGACAGCATATTAAAAAGCAGAGACATTCCTTTGCCAACAAAGGTCCATCTAGTCAAAGCTATGGTTTTTCCAGTGGTCACGTATGGATGTGAGAGTTGAACTATAAAGAAAGCTGAGCGCTGAAGAATTGATACTTTTGAACTGTGGTGTTGGAGAAGACTCTTGAGAGTCCCTTGGACTGCAAGGAGATCCAACCAGTCCATCCTAAAGGAGATCAGTCCTGGGTGTTCATTGGAAGGACTGATGTTGAAGCTGAAACTCCAATACTTTGGCCACCTGATGTGAAGAGCTGACTCATTTGAAAAGACCCTGATGCTGGAAAAGATTGAGGGCAGGAGGAGAAGGGGACGACAGAGGATGAAATGGTTGGATGGCATCACCGACTCAATGGACATAAGTTTGGGTAAACTCCGGGAGCTAGCGATGGACAGAGAGGCCTGGTGTGCTGCAGTTCATGGTGTCAGTAAGAGTTGGACACGACTGAGCAACTGAACTGAACTATATATGTGTAACTGAGTCACTTTGCTGTACAACAGAAATTACCACGATGTTGTAAATCAACTCTAGTAAAATTAAAGAAAGGAAATAGGGGGAGGAAAGATGGAAGAAGAGCAGTTGGGAGCTTAGTTTTGTAGGGCCTCAGACAGCACCCTTGGCAGAGAGGCTGAGGGGTGCAAGTCACCTAGCTGCAACCGGTGTTTGTACTCTAGGAAAGCATTCAGTCCATTAGAGCTTCCTTGTTTCTAAGGACAGATGTTACCCAGAACTGAATATGCAGTCTCATTGTTGAGGTGGTTTTGGTTAGAAGGTGCATGATATACTCTCATTTCTGGGAGAGATAAAAAGATACCTTTTTAGTGGACTGGTGCTTGTGTCTTAAATATTTAAAAAGAAAGGGAGGGAGAAAACCAAAATGTTCCACTTTCTTTTTTTAAAATTAAAATTGGTGGGAAAGGCTTAGCCTCATTTCAGAGCAATGAATCTAACTCACAAAATACATAAACAACAGAGGAGAGAAACCAAAAAATGCTAATTGGTGATTCCAGGAGAGAACTTCAATATCTTCTGGCTATGTGGCAAAAGCTTACATTCTCAAGAGTCAACATTTCTAATGAGGTTCAAAGACTACAGGGCAAAAAGAAAATGGACTAGTGAAGACTTTTTAATAATCCGCAATAGCTGGGGAGAAACAAAGATGGTTTTAAGGCTTGACATATGCCATGCTGACTCCACTGGTTGAAAAATGAAAAATTCAGCCTAAATGTTAGATTGTTCTTTCTGCTTCAGAGCAAATAACTTTCTTTAAATGATGCTTTTCTGCTCAACATTCAGTATACAGCTGTAGTTTAGTTTCTCTAAATTAGTTATTATCAGGGAGAGGAAATCTGAAATCTCCAGGACGTGAGATAGACTTCACTGCAGGCCACAGTTGGACAAAGGAGAAGGAATGGGGTCATATTCATGTGTGTAACTGGAGATCTTGAAGCTTTGATGCTCAGAGCAGACACTTGGTGTCCCCAGACCATTGAGGGACCACTGGCTGCCACCTGCAGGTGTGGCTGTGATTCGATTAGGAGAGGAGGAAGCAGCTCAGAACATGTTCTAGGAACCAAGGTATTAAAAAGAAAATGACTCAGGAACCTACTTCTAGAAAGGAGTTCATTAAAAAGAAAGAAGTGCTGAAAGGATACAGGAAGGAACACGGGAAGACAGAGAAGCCTGTGTGGCTCTTGAGTGTAGTTTTAGTACTGCTGGGGCCATGATGGTGAACGGGAGGAGGAGCGAAAATATCCTAGAGGTTGGATGAATGATGCCTCCCAGCAGTGCTGGAAACCTGTTAGTGTGTAAGCCCCCAAATGAACAGACATATCAACAGGCACATTTGATTTTGCACAAGAAGAGTTGGCGTCTATGAAAGAAGGAGCCGTCCCCCAAACAACGGCTGGCATTTAGAGAGTCCTTACTCTCTGCCAGACACCTGTTCACTATTTATGTTCAGACATAAACAGAAGACGTTTATGTCTCAGATCTGGAGCCGAGACATCCAAGATCAAGGTCCCTAGTGGGGGCTCCATCCTGACTTCTGGACAGCTGCCTTTTTGCTGTGTCCTCATACTACCTTCCTCAGTGTGTGCACAGAGGAAGAGATTTCTCTCCTCCTCTTCTTTGTATGGACACTAATCTCCTTACAAGGGCCCCACCCTCCTGATAGACAGAGTGCCTGATGAACTATGGACAGAGGTTCGTGACACTGTACAGGAGACAGGTATCAAGACCATCCCCATGGAAAAGAAATGCAAAAAAACAAAATGGCTGTCTGAGGAGGCCTTACAAATAGTTGGGAAAAAAAGAGAAGCAACAAGCAAAGGAGAAAAGGAAAGATATTCCCATCTGAATGCAGAATTCGAAAGAATAGCAAGGAGAGATAAGAAAGCCTTCCTCAGCGATGAATGCAAAGAAACAGGAAAAAAACAGAATGGGAAAGACTAGAGATCTCTTCAAGAAAATTAGAGATACCAAGGGAATATTTCATGCAAAGATGGGCACGATAAAGGACAGAAATGGTATGGACCTAACAGAAGCAGAAGATATTAAGAAAAGGTGACAAGAATACACAGAAGAACTGTACAAAAAAGATCTTCACGACCCAGATAATCATGATGGTGTGATCCCTCACCTAGAGCCAGACATCCTGGAATGTGAAGTCAAGTGGGCCTTAGAAAGCATCACTACGAACAAAGCTAGTGGAGGTGATGGAATTCCAGTTGAACTATTTCAAATCCTGAAAGATGATGCTGTTAAAGTGCTGCACTCAATATGCCAGCAAATCTGGAAAACTCAGCAATGGCCACAGGAATGGAAGAGGTCAGTTTTCATTCCAATCCCAAAGAAAGGCAATGCCAAAGAATGCTCAAACTACCGCACAATTGCACTCATCTCACACGCTAGTAAAGTAATGCTTAAAATTCTCCAAGCCAGGCTTCAGCAATACGTGAACCGTGAACTTCCAGATGTTCAAGCTGGTTTTAGAAAAGGCAGAGGAACCAGAGATCAAATTGCCAACATCCGCTGGATCATCGAAAAAGCAAGAGAGTTCCAGAAAAACATCTATTTCTGCTTTATTGACTATGCCAAAGCCTTTGACTGTGTGGATCACAATAAACTGTGGAAAATTCTGAAAGAGATGGGAATACCAGACCATCTGACCTGCCTCTTGAGAAACCTGTATGCAGGTTAGGAAGCAACAGTTCGAACTGGACATGGAACAACAAACTGTTTCCAAATAGGAAAAGGAATACATCAAGGCTGTATATTGTCACCCTGCTTATTTAACTTATATGCAGGGTACCTCATGAGAAACGCTGGGCTGGAAGAAACACAAGCTGGAATCAAGATTGCCGGGAGACATATCAATACCTCAGATATGCAGATGACACCACCCTTATGGCAGAAAGTGAAGAAGAACTAAGGAGCCTCTTGATGAAAGTGAAAGAGGAGAGTGAAAACGTTGGTTTAAAGCTCAACATTCAGAAAACTAAGGTCATGGCATCTGTTCCCATCACTTCATGGGAAATAGATGAGGAAACAGTGGAAACAGTGTCAGACTTTTATTTTTTTGGGCTCCAAAATCACTGCTGATGGTGATTGCAGCCATGAAATTAAAAGACGCTTACTCCTTGGAAGGAAGGTTATGGCCAACCTAGATAGCATATTTAAAAGCAGAGACATTCCTTTGCTAACAAAGGTCCGTCTAGTCAAGGCTATGGTTTTTCCAGTAGTCACGTGTGGATGTGAGAGATGGATGTGAGAGTTGGACGGTGAAGAAAGCTGAGCGCCACAGAATTGATGCTTTTGAACTGTGGTGTTGGAGAAGACTCTTGAGAGTCCCTTGGACTGCAAGGAGATCCAATCAATCCATCCTAAAGGAGATCAGTCCTGGGTGTTCATTGGAAGGACTGATGTTGAAGCTGAAACTCCAATACTTTGGCCACGTCATGCGAAGGGTTGACTCATTGGAAAAGACCCTAATGCTGGGTAGGATTGAGGGCAGGAGGAGAAGGGGACGACAGAGGATGAGATGGTTGGATGGCATCACTGGCTCGATGGACATTGGTTTGGGTAAACTCCGGGAGGTGGTAATGGACAGGGAAGCCTGGCGTGCTGTGATTCATGGGGTCGCAAAGTGTCGGACACAACTGAGCAACTGAACTGAACCCTCATGACCTTGTCCAATCCTGATCACCCCCACAGGCCCACCACAGTGAGAGTTAGGACTTCAACACACAGATTTGGGGAACACAAGCACTCAGTCCATGACACTTGGTTTGGAACCCAAACCTTCTGAGCTTGGAGCCATGCCCTGAATTCCTCTGTTACTATTATGCCTTATTGCTGCTGCTACTATAACAGTATAATTATGTTTTCCATCCCATAAGCAGGAATTTTACCCAGGCAAGGAGGGAGGATCTAGGTTTCTTTTTCACTTCAACAAAATAAACTAATAAATGAAAGTTAAAATAAACCCTGTAATTTCTGAGTACTTAATGAAGGCTAAGTAATGTGCTTTACATGTATCATCTCATTAAGTTTTATTATCCACCTTGGGTGGTATTAAGTAAAATGATTAAGGAGACAAGTCAGTGCCTGACAGGCTGGGTCTCAGTCCCAGCCTTGTTGTTGACTGTCTGGGTGTACTTAGCAAGTCTTTTAATTTCACTGAAACTCAAGTTTACCAACTGTAAAATGGCAGCAGTAAAGCACCTTCATTATAAAGTGGTGAGGCTGAAATTGCTAATCAGAATATGTCTGGAACTAGTCACTGCTTAAATGTTAACATCTAAAATTATTCCAATTATTCCAATCTCTAAGTGATTGAGATTACTTCTCTGAGATTCTGATAACTTCTCTGAGAAGTTAAATAACTTGCCAGGGCAGCAGTACTTCTATAGTGGAGCTGGAATTTTAATCTCTGTATGTTTCCATCTTTGGTCTTCAGCCTCCACTGTAACACCATCCCTGGGGTTCAGGCTCATGGTTCTGTTTTCTAAATATTGTTCAGGGAGCTTTTCCCCCTAAGTTCAACTTCAGCTTGGACTGTTTGTCAGCAGGTCACCTGGAGTGCCTGGGCAGGTGAAGGTTAAGACAATGAATAAATTAGAAAATCGACACAGTTGCCAGTGACCATTTTAAAAGATGGAATTCCAAAGTCCTTTGCCTTCAAAGGAAACTGGATTAAGTGAAACTGCCCTGTTTTGCTAAGACACAATCTATTTGAAGGAACGTGTAGCATATTTTCTTCCTAATGGTGGCTTGTTTGTAAATGTGTAACTTTAAAGAAGGGAGCAGAGGTTTTAGTTTTATTGACTTTGAAATTAAAGCAGCACAGACAGTGCTATAATCTATATCCAAAGTGCCAAGTAGCATAAAGAGGTACACATAAGGCGGGTCTTGACTTGGTAGGTTCAGGGGAATCTCTTTGTAAGGTACAATTAAAAGGTGATGTAATGAGCTCATTATAGGTTAACTGGTTAACTGTATAACCTTAGGCTTATATTATTTGCACTTAAAAAAATGTTGTGGAAAACCATGGGCTTTCAGAGACCTTGAGCTGTGTAATTGTGTGCATTTAACTCAGAGGAAAAGAATCTAGCTTGTCCAATAGCAGTGTCCTGGTTTCCAGCCCCAGACCTGCTGGGGAGCTCATTGCAGGATGGCGTGAATTTTGTGAATTTGGCACCTTCTGGACCCACTCCCAGTGGCTCAGCACATCCATTTGTCTGTGCATTGTCTGTTTCTTCTCTGGGCTGGGCTTCTGACAAATTCACAGACTTGGACCCTAATATGTAAAACCAGAGCACCAGTTGATGATGTACAGTGAGCCCCACCTGTCAGAGGGGTTGATGCATGCCAACCACCAGCCCACCAAATCCCTGAAGGAGCAGAGAGCTAACTGTAATCAGCTGGTTGCCCAGGAAACTGCACCAGCCAAGATGAATGAACTACATGATTTAAATATTCAGTTGATTACATCAGTTCCACGAAAGAGTGGGACCTGCCACCAGGGCCAGATACCTTAAATGGTGCTTGTGTGGGCGCTGCCTACTGGGATTGCTCCCTGTGACCTCCTGCTTGCCTTGCTGTGCCCCATGTTTCCTATAAATGAAAAAGGGTGAGTGGATGGTTTAGCAAAGCTTCTGGCCTGTGAGAAGCCCTCGCCATTCGTATTATCCAGGCTTCAGCTGTCCCGGAGCTTGCTTCTTCACAGAAAAGTCATCCTGTTCCTTTAAAGTGACTTCACTCATCTCTGGTTTTCAGCTTTACTTGTGGAAGAAAACATTCTCCTCGATTTCTAAGTTCTCGCTGGTTCCAAGTAGAGCAAGCAACGATAATGGGACTGTTTTGTTTGTTTTTAAAGATGTCTATGTAACCCAGTTAAAAATCATTTCAACTGTTTTGATGTTGATACAGCATTTTGCCAATGACTATAGAAAGGGGCCCTGTGTATGTCAACCATCTATTTAACTTCCAAAACACTGGAGTAGCCTCTGATGTTGTGGGGTTGGTTTTTTTTTCCCTTAAATATTTGTATGAAGATAAAAACCGTCACCTTTTTTTTTTTTTAAACCATCACCTTTCCTTGAGTCGTGCACAAATAGATGTCACTTTCCTATGGAATGGAGGGTGGGACCAGCTGGCTGCTCCTCCAGCGTAAATATCAGGGAGCACGGGATGGGGGCAGCTTCCCAAGTGGCTCAGTGGTAAAGAATCCTCCTGCCAATGCAGGAGATGCAGGGGACACAGGTTCGATCACCAGGTCAGGAAGATCCCCTGGAGGAGGGCATGACAACCCACTCCAGTATTCTTGCTGGAGAATCCCCATGGACAGAGGAGCCTGGCGGGCGACAGTCCATGGGGTCGCAAAGCGTCGAACACGACTGAGTGACTAAGCACCTTGGTGACGTAGGAACGCCGATGGACGGTAACCAGCCCTGCCTGAGAAGGGCCCCCGCAGGCTGCCTCTTGGCTTTAGCTTTTTATTAGAAAACATCCTTTGCATCTCTCTGTAAATCTTCTTCCTCTTTTCCCTCTTGGTCTCTGCCTCAGCATCCCTTATCCCCTGTTTGGGGTCAGACGTTAGCTGGAGAAGCCTATGATCTCATCTCTTTGAGGAACAGAAAAGCTGTTACCTACCCTGCTGTGGAGTTGGACTCAGAGTTTAGAATTTTAGTTTCTGAACCTTTGGCCGTCATTTCCTTGTTTTCATTCAAATAGAGGCGTTTGAGTTTCAAAGAAAATAATTTTCCTGTTACGCGTCTAGACCCAGTGTTCCCCAGGACGTTTCTGGAAACGTGTTATCCTGGATTAGTACAAAGTCAGGCGCTGGTGCCTTGGTATTAAATATCACACAGCTGTATTCACTTTTTATGAGCTGAAGCTGAGCTGCAAATCATTATGCGTGGATTTGGAGAGGATTGTTTCTGATGGGTGGGTTCTGATGCCTGGCTTTTTATCTACTTTCCTAGAGTTGGGCTGATCGGATTATGTGTTTTAGGCCTATAAACCTGAATTATAAAGAAGAGAAATGTGTTCTCATTGCCAGTGGTTCTTTGTCGGTGATGGTGTACCTGGGTGAGTTTTTAAGCTATTGAAATATGCCCTGGATGATCAGGAAGGGTGTCTCTTTCTCGAGTCACTGAGATGCTGATACGCATATCTCTAGAAAGAAATGGTGGAGAAGGTAATGGCACCCCACTCCAGTACTCTTGCCTGGAAAATCCCATGGACAGAGAAGCCTGGTAGGCTGCAGTCCATGGGGTCGCTAAGAGTCGGACACAACTAAGTGATTCCACTTTCACTTTTCACTTTCATGCATTGGAGAAGGAAATGGCAACCCACTCCAGTGTTCTTGCCTGGAAAATCCCAGGGACGGAGGAGCCTGGTGGGCTGCCGTCTATGGGGTCGCACAGAGTCGGACACGACTGAAGCGACGTAGCAGCAGCAGCAGCAGAAAGAAATGGAATAGGATGGCCTTGCCAGGGCTGTCTGTAGTCGATGGGACAGCCAGCACCATCAAATCTCAGCTGCACTGAATGTGATTAGGAGTTGTCACAATACATTTAGCCCTCATCGGTTAGAGAGGGAAGCTGGGTCAAAGGTCACCTCCACAGCAAAGTGGGCATTTAGTGCTTTGATTGGCACTAATGGTAAATGATAGTTAATGAAAATCATTTATAAACCTTGTCCAAACCAGTGTTTCTCTGCTGAAAATGGTGGCCGCTGCCTCTCCAAAGAGCTGTAATTGCAGTGCAGTTGGTGCCATAGGGTGGTAAGTGGGCTTCCAGCTTAATGAGCTTTGTCTTTGTCGGTGACTCGTTTCCCCACAGCTGGAAGTAGGCCCCTCCCCTCTCAGGTGCCCTCCTCACCTTGGGCTTGGAGGTGAAATAGTGCCACCTTTGAGATGCTGTGCCCCTTGTGAGGCCTTAGAGTTTTGGATTGTGGTTGACACAGACCCTAATGATGAGAAATAGCCTTTTCAAGTCTGCTCGTTGTTTTAAAGGTCATTTAATCTTCCTGCAGCAGCTTAATTGAAATTTTACCCTTCTTACACACCTGACATTCATTTTGAGGGGAAAAGATACAGTCATGGTGCGTTGATGAGAAATGGTTTATTTGGCATTTCTTGTCTTTCCTCAGATTTCCATTTGACTCTTAAATTTTCTACTTACATACTTCTTTCCCAATAGTGATGGTGAAATTTCTTCAGTGTTTGAAGTTTCTTGGGCTGATTCCATGTCACTGGTCAACTGTTGGGAAGCCGTCCGTGCCTGGCCACTCATTCTTACTTTCCTTTAAATTACGGTTGACTGAGCTACAGAACTGTTACCTACCTGAAGGTTGGTGTTAGAATGAAAACGCCTCTGTGGAAGACTCAAAATTCTGACCAATTTATATAGAACAGCCAATAGTAACTAATAACATTTATTAAATACTTACTATGTGCCAAACCAGGGCCCAGGTCTTGGACATTAATGAACTCATTTAACTTTTGCAAAAATCCTGTAAGGTCCAGAGGGTTGCCCTATGCTGCAGATGAGGGAAATGGAAAGAAAGTGAATTAACTCACCCAGAGATGGGCAGCTGATAAGCTGGGCGGCCCCAGCCTATGTGACTCTGGGCACAAATCAGTGAAAGGCTCCCATTCTTGCGATGGCTTGGCTGCCAGGACACAGCATGTATTTCAGCCTCTGCTTGGGTTCCCTGCTAGGAGTCCTTGTGTTTCGCACAATCCATGCAGCCTGTGTGGCATGAGGCAATGGAGCAGTGCTTTCTGAAGGAAATACAATGTAATTTTAACTTTCCTGGTAGCTATGCTGTAAAAAGTAAAAAGAAACAAGCAAAAACTTTTTTAAGCACTTTAGTTAACCTGATAAATCCAAAAATTATTTTAACGTGTAATCAGTAGCAACATTATTGAGCAGTTATTTCACATTCTTTGAATTTTTTGTCGTCTAACCCTTGAGATCCATCAAGCATGTCACACTCCTGGTACTTCCCCCTTGGACGTGGCCATGGTTCAAGTCCTCAGTGACCACACATGGCTCGTGGTTTGAACAGTGTGGTTCTAGAGTCCCAGTTCATAACCGCCACCCCCTGTATGGGTTCTGAAAGGACAGACTGAATTCTCTCAGATCATCCTTGATTAAGAAAACCTCACTGGAAACAATCAGGTGGATCAGAAATTGCAAACATGGTTCTGTCTGGCTGCTCTCAGAGTAATTATGAAAGCTTTACTTCTGCATACAAAGGGCACGTCAGCATGACTACTGGTATAGCCACATTTTGGTGATGCAGAGCCTGAACATGTATTTAACAGATTATCAAATTCTGTGGATTATTTAGTTGTCCTTTCACTGTTGCTTCTGTCCTTAGAATTTCAGCCAAGGATGGACAAAGACCTCGAGAGGCAATAAGACGCAAAGAACTTTTTGAAAAAGCTCCTTTGTCTGGTTGTGTTGGGTCTCAGTTGCAGCACGTGAGACCTTGGATGCAGCATGCAGCCCTCTTTAGTTGCTCCACGGCATGCGGGATCTTAGTTCCCCATCTAGGAACGAACCTATATCCCCTGTGTTGGAAGCAGATTCTTAACCACTGGATCACAGAGAAGTCCTGCAAACCAAATAAATTTTAAACTTCTCATCAATTCTGGACAAGAGTCATGCAGTCCAGAAGCTTAGAGACATTTGTGGGTGACTGGTTCAAGGCTTTTCAATAATGTTTATGCTCTGCAGAGTTAGACCAAGTTACCAGAGGCACAAAAACACAGGCTGAGCCCAGTTTCTTGTCTTCTTGCAGTGCCTGCTAGCATGAGTTAATGAATTCAGTTTAATTTATAGAAGTTTTTCTTAAATAATCCACTTCATTCTTTTTGGTAATAAGGTATGAATCACACTGAATGTCATCAGTCTATAACAGGTTGTATCGTTTTGGAGAACATTCAAGTTTCTTTTGAAACTCTCCGGGAAGTGATGACATCACTTGAAAGGGTTTGCAGAGCTTTAATTACCAGCTGATTATGACAATTGCCATCTGGGCAACCTGCCATGTGATTCTGCTTGAGGGGTGTGGTCTGGTTTCCGTGAAGCCGGGCAGCTGTGAGTGGTACCGTGTTTGGGGAAGAAGACAGGCCCTCTTTAGCTCTGACTTCTCTTAGTTTTCTCATCAGTAACTTCAGCGAGTGGCCCCTGCTCTCTGTGATTATCATGGGAACTGCTGACAATCTGGATGAAGCAGCCTGCTCTCTGCCTGGCAGAGAGTAGAGGGTCCATACATTGCAGCCATCTGCATGAGAGATAGAATGGGTTGGCATATCTTTTTGAGTTGGGTCTTTTTTTTTCTCTATCAGAATATAGCTATTAACATTTATGGTTTACTGTTAACAAAAATTAACATGACTGTTAGTCGCTCAGTCATGTCTGATTCTTTGCAACCCCATGGAACTGTAGCCTCCCAGGCTCCTCTGTCCATGAAATTCTCCAGGCAGGAATACTGGCGTGGGTTGCCATGCCGTCCTCCAGAGGATCTTTCTGATCCAGTGATCGAACCCACCTCCCTTGTGTCTCCTGCGTTGGCAGGAGGATTCTTTACCACTGAGCCACCTGGGAAGCTGCCAAAACTAGGACTGCCCTGTTAAGCTCCCTTACAAAAAGTGAAGAGTGTTAGTCACTCAGTTGTGCCTGACTCTTTTTTGACCCCATGGACTGTAGCCTGCCAGGCTCCTCTGTCCATGGGATTTTCCAGGCAAGAATACTGGAGTGGGTTGCTATTTCCTTCTCCAGGGAATCTTCCTGACTCAGGATTGAACGGTGGTCTTCTGCATTGCAGGCAGATTCTTTACTGTCTGAGCCACCAGGGAAGCCCATTAACAAAAACTCTCTTTTAGTACTCATGGTCATGATCCTGATATATAGTTTGTGCCATTAGGAACCTAATAGTGTCTTTCCCAGAAAGAAAAAATGAATTGAGAAGTTACCAGGATAAATGAAGATAAAGGAGACACTAATTAGTAGAAATATTTGGGTGAAAAGTAGAACTTTTTGATATCATAGGACTGAAAGATTGCTAAAAATAATCAAGGACATGTATACATTTTCTCTGCAAAATAGTATTAAAAGATATGATCGCTTTTCCTCCCTTCCTTCTTTCGTTTCTTCCCTCCTCCTTTCCCTTTTCTGCTCTTTTTCCCTTCCTTCCCTCTTCCCTACTTTCATTACTCTTTCCTTCTTTGAAGGAAATGGGTTAGGTTGGTAGGAGGTTTGGACTTGAGGTTTTGTGACTATAGAAGTAAGTCACAGATCATGGTGATGTATGTGGATCATGGCTATGGGAATATTTTTAGTCAAAAAACAAATTATTCTGAGCCACCAAGATCTGGATAATGGGTCCATACCCTACAAATGCTCCTAATTTTAATCGTTTCTGTTATTGAGCTGGTAGCAACTGTTTGGTCTGGCTACCAATTACCTTTAAAAGAATGCGTCACATCTTAGAGTAAGAGTCAAAGAAATGCAAACACTGAGGAGCAGGTGGACACTTCGTCAGTTAAGAGACTTTTCAGGAAGCAACAGATCCCAATTCTGTCCAAGGTAAAAATTAAAAAGGACATTTAGGGGAGGGATACTGAGTGGATGGCAGAATGGATGGTAGACTTGAGGGATGATGCTTGGTGACAGGTGAGGAACAGGCAGCTGCGGGCGTCCAGTGGCAGGGTCCACCTGACTGACCCATCATTTACCATCTTGGGCCGCGTTGCTGAGATTGTGAGTTACAGTAATGTGTGCAGTAGCTCCGCAGTCCCCAGCCTCTCTTGGCACCAGGAACCAGTTTCGTAGAAGACAGTTTTCCCATGGTCGGAGGTAGGTGATGGTTTGGGAGTGATTCAAGTGCAGTAGCATTTGAGCTCTGTGAGACTCTAACACTGCTGCTCATCTGACAGGAGGCAGAACTCAGGCAGGAAATAGGAAATGTGAACGTGATGGGGAGCGGCTGTAAATACAGATGAAGCTTTGCTTGCTCCATCTCACCCCTGGTGTGCAGGATGGTTCCTAACAGCCCACCGCCCAGGAGCAGCTCATGGCCTCGGGGTTGGGAACACCCTGCAATAGCTGAAGCTTGATTACCTAACTGGCTTTTGGGATGAGTTGGGGTGTGCCTGGTTTTGTCTTTCTACCAAGATGGAAGAGTACGTCTGGGTGCTCAGTAGCTGAAGTGTCCACTGCAGATGCAGTTTTCACTTAGAAACAACAGTTGCTAACAGCTGCTTCCAGTTGTCCTGATTTTCTTTTGAGTCTCAGTCATCCTGATAGTCTCATTAATGGGGAAGGCGATGGCACCCCACTCCAGTACTCTTGCCTGGAAAATTTCATGGACGGAGGAGCCTGGTAGCCTACAGTCCATGGGGTCGCTAAGAGTCAGACACGACTGAGCGACTTCACTTTCACTTTTCCCTTTCATGCACTGGAGAAGGAAATGGCAACCCACTCCAGTGTTCTTGCCTGGAGAATCCCAGGGACGGGGGAGCCTGTGGGCTGCAGTCCATGGGGTCACTACGAGTCAGACACGACTGAGCGACTTCACTTTCACTTTTCCCTTTCATGCACTGGAGAAGGCGATGGCAACCCACTCCAGTGTTCTTGCCTGGAGAATCCCAGGGACGGGGGAGCCTGTGGGCTGCAGTCCATGGGGTCACTACGAGTCAGACACGACTGAGCGACTTCACTTTCACTTTTCCCTTTCATGCACTGGAGAAGGCGATGGCAACCCACTCCAGTGTTCTTGCCTGGAGAATCCCAGGGACGGGGGAGCCTGTGGGCTGCCATCTATGGGGTCACACAGAGTCGGACACGACTGAAGCGAGTTAGCAGCAACAGCAGTCTCATTCACTGTGCTTCCTTCCGTGGGGTTGGAACTTCCTCAGTGGCACAGCCGACTGCCGTGTCTCTGGTGCTTTGGTGTTCCAAAGCCTTGACCTCCTTGTGGTGGGCTACAATCTCAGCAGCTGTTGAAAACTTCTCAGTGGAATGGTGATCTTTTTCCTTAAAGTGTTCTGTTCTCTGCCTCTTCTATGCCCCCAAAGCAAGAAGAGAGACAAGAGAGAACAAATGACAGTCATTCCCAGGTATCTGCAGGGCAGATACCAACATCCAAGGACCCTGGGTGGGTCCTAACATCCAAAGATGCTCAAGTGCCATATGGTAAGTGGTGGAGTATTTGCATACAACCTGTGCGCGTCCTCCTAAATGTGTTAAATCATCTACAGGTTACTTATAACATCTAATACACTGTAAATGCAATGTAAACAGTTGTTGGTGCACAGCATAGTCAAGTTTTGCTTTTTGAGACTTTCTGGAATTATTCTTTTCAAATATTTTCAATCTGTACTTGGTTGAATCTGCAGATGCAGAGCCAGTGGGTATGGAGGATTGATTGAATGCTGCAGTTTAAGTCTAAATCTGTAAAACGGAATAAAACATGATTCCTAATGGTCTTTATACACTGTTAGTACCTTAATCTTAGCCCTCTTTTATTTTTTGCATTTGACAGTTACCTTTACTCACGCTCACACATATACACACAGTGACACAATTATAAAACTGTCACTGTTGTTCAGTCGCTAAGCCGTGTTCCACTCTTTGAGACCCCATGGACAGCAGCATGCCAGGCTTCCCTGTCCTTCACTATCTCCTAGAGTTTACCCAAGTTAACGTCCATTGAGTTGGTGATGCCATCCAACCACCTCGTCCTCTGTCATCCCCTTCTCCTCCTGCCCTCAATCTTTCCCAGCATCAGAGTCTTTTCCAGTCAATCAACTCTTCACATTAGGTGGCCAAAGTATTGGAGCTTCAGCTTCAGCATCAGTCCTTCCAATGAATATTCAGTCCATTCCTTTAGGATGGACTGGTTGGATCTCTCTCCAAGAGAGATCTTGGAGGGACTCCCAAGAGTCCTCTCCAGTGCCACAATTTGAAGGCATCAGTTCTTTGACGCTCAGCCTTCTTTATGGTCCAACTCTCACATCCATACATGACTACTGGAAAACCATAGCTTTGACTGTAAAGCTGTCATAGAGGTGATTTTTTTCTTCTAGCAATGGAATCTGACTGGTGCCTGTGTCAGCCAGTGCCCGTGGCTGGTGACGCACACGACTGGGTGGTTGGTGGACGTGGTGGAGGCTGGCATGCTTTCCCACACGTCATTTTGGGCTGCAGAGGTAGCTCTGACATTTTAATACAGAGGCAATACACTTGATAATTCAGAGAGCACTTTGCATGATGCTAGGCATAAACTAGAAGGTCAGTAACTCTGTGTTGCCAATGGATGGGTGAGGCGCCTTAGAGTGTAATTATTCATCCTTCAAGGCTGTGATTGGGATCTAGTTGGTCACAGAAGCTTTGAAATCCCTTAATGTGGTGAGACCTGTTCATTTTTTTCTTTTCCTCTGGAAGAGATTGCCATTTTTAGACTCATTTCGCCAGAGCTGTGGGCATAGGAGATTCTGAGCGAGAATATGAGGCAAACCTGTGTCACAAGACACAGGTTCTGTTACATGGTCAGGTCCAAACAGTACCACATCCAAGGAAAACAGGCCAGACCCTCCACTACAACAGGAATTCCTGCACACATTCCCAGGCTTTGGTTGGGAACTGTGGAGCATCGCTGTGGTTTTGTAGTCCGTCCTCTGTTTCGCTTCCTCATGAGTTTCCTTCAGTAACCCTTGTGCTAATTTCCAGGCAATACTGTGTGAATCCACGTCTCCAGAAATGGGTCCCTCATAGGTTCAAGCTAAGAAAATGGAAACTACTGGTGAACAAGAGATATTGATGATTGAAAACCTAACTTCATGGAGGTTATTTTTAATTTCTTTAAATCTATTTTTATTGAAGTGGAGCTGACTTACCATCTTGTGTCAGTTTCAGGTATACAGCAAAGTGATTAATAATTATAATCAATTATATTAATATTATAATAATAAGTGACATAATTATAATTACATATGATTATACACACATATAATCTTATATAAATATAATCTTATTTATATCTTATATATATAATCTTTTATATGTATATATAACCTTCTTCAGATTCTTTTCACATATGGGTTGTTACAAGACATTGAGTCTAGTTTCCTGTGCTATACAGTAGGACCTTGTTGTTTATCTACTTTATATATAGTTGTGTGTATCTGCTAATCCCCAATTCCTAATTTATCCCTTTATCCCACTGTCCCCTTTGGTAACCGTAAGTTTGTTTTTGAAGTCTGTGACTCTGTTTCTGTTTTAAAAATAAGTTCATTTTAATCACTTTTTTAGATTCCACACATGTGGTATCATATAACGTTTGTCTTTCTCTTTCTAACTTCCTTCGCTCAGTGTGATAATCCCCAAGTCCCGCAGATGGCATAATGTCATTCTTTCTTTGGTTGAGTACTGTTCCATGTATGTGCCACATCTTCTGTATCCGTTCCTCTGTTGACGGGCCTTTAGGTTGCTTCCATGTCTTAGTTATTGTGAACAGTGCTGCAGTGAACATTGGGGCGCCTGTATCTTTTCAGATTATGGTTTTATCTGCATGTATGCCCAGCAGTGGGATTGCTGGATCGTATGGTAGCTCTATTTTTAGTTTTTTAAGGAACATCCAAACTGTTCTCCATAGTGGCTGTTTCCAGTTTACTTACCCGTCAACCCTGTAGGAGGGTTCCCTTTCCTTCATGGAGGTTATTTTCATCCCTTGCCCACTAAAGAATCTGGGAGTGCTTTCAGATGCTAACGTTGGAAAATCCAACATGACCGATTCAAGAGGAATGAAGTATATTGGCTCACATAGCTCGGCACTTCTGGGGCAAGACTGGCTTCAGGCTTGATTAGCTTCAGGCTCAAATCAGAACTGCGTTTCCCCTTATTTCCTGGCTCTGCTTTTGGTGCCTCGGCTCCCCTCTCACGCAGTGCCACCATTTCTGATCACGGACGGCTGCCAGACGTGGCCCTGAGCCGGGCGGGAGGTGTTGGCTGCCAGGCGTGGCCCTGAGCCGGGCAGCAGGCGTGAGCTTCCGTGTTTGGAGGTCCGGCAGCCTAACTGGCTCTGCACAGGCTGTGTGCCCTTCCCTGGGTGACTCGCTGTGGCCACAGAGCAGGTCAGATTAACTGGCTTGGATCTAGGTTGTGTGCCTCATGCCTGGGGTCTGGCGGTGTGTTCACTCTCAGACTACCCAAAGCATATTCCTTTTGGTCCTGTGTGTGTACAGTATTCTTTTTTAGAAAAAGATAGTTGCTTTGATTCATTTTTTATTGAAGTATAGTTGATTTATAATATTGTGCTTGTTTCAGGAAGTATAGCAAAGTGATTTAGCATTTTTGCAGATTATATTCCATTAAAGGTTATTGGAAGATCATGGGTATAATTCTTTGAGCTATATAGTATATCGTTGTTGCTTATCTATTTTGTATATGGCAGTTTGTATCTCTTAATCTTATACTCTTAATTTGTCCTCCTCTTTTTAATATAAAATATTAAATAGATAAATAAAAGAACATAAGACAACATGAATGGTGGCCATCTCTGGCATTGGCATTGTAGGTGATTTCAGCATTTTTTCTTTTGTTTTTACTCCTTTTGTGGCTTCCGAATTTTTAGGTGTGAGGGGGTAAAATTTTTATAAGTAGAAAAATTATCTTAATTGCATTTACACCTGAGTCCTAAAAAATATTTAGAACTACATTCTTTGAGAAAATAATTTAAGATCTTTTTCCTCCTACCTTTTCCTTTGCATATTTTCTTAGAAAATCTTTCTCTGAAATAAGTTAAATATTTGCCTATGCTCTATCATTTATGCATTATTTCTTCAATCCATTTGGAATTTCTTTGGGTCTGTGGTGTAAGGTGAGACTCTAATTTGATTTTCTTTTTCCAAATTAACAAATTTTTAGACAATGTTGGTTGAAATTTTAATTTCTTCTCCATTGATTTGGAAGGTTTGTTTTCTTGTACTTAAAGAAAAAAGACATCCTTGCCAAATTTCTTCTAGGCAGATTTTCTGTTGTTGATCTGTCAGCTAACCCCACATGGATAATGGAGAGAGAAAGAGAATGTGAAGACTAGGAAAACGGGAAAGAAAGAGCGGATGCTTCTGTGTGGAGAGCTTTATGGTTGTTGGAGGCGCACCGTTTCCCAAAATGGAAGCTCTGTAATCATGTGACGGTCCTGTTGTTTTTCTTTCCCAAATCTCTCCTACTGTCACACCTGTTAATGTAGGAAGAATTGACTAATCAAACATGGAAAGTTATTTGCAAGCCCTCTGGAATAATCAGCAAATGGCCCAGCCAGATTCACTTGTCCCACATGGCAGACTACAGACAGAGACTATTTCTGAGGGAAATATTCATTATTGTACAAAGTGGCCCTCATTTGTGCATAAACAAGACATTTATTGGAAATGTGTTTTAATTGTACATATATTTGCAGAGTACCTGTTTTAATTTTACCAATAAAATTTTATGTTTCAACAACTGTCAGTTGGCACAGTTTTTAATATAGTCTTAAAATGAGAGATTTAAATACGATACAGATATGAAATCGTATGAATGATTGAAAAGAAATTTTCCTAGCATCTCCCATAATATTGATCCCTGAGAGAAAATTGCAACGAACATATGCTGCTGTTTAGGGAACATTTTTTAAAGGCATGACTGTCTTTTGGTGAGTTTATTAAAATCATACATGAATGCATCCCTGAGGGTTATCTCAAATTTAGAAGTTCCATGGAAGTCAATGGGAGTCTTGCTTGGGAAAGATTACATTTTCAAAGATAATGTTGAATATTTCATACTCACACAAGTCAAGAATACTATGATTTTGCCAATAAAAGATTGTAGAATTTTGTCTATTTCAATAACTTATTGCCACACCCCCATTCAGATTAGCTTCTAACACAACTTTCTTAAATCACTTCACACAAATATCAGTGCTATTCCTTTTAAAAGACCGGTTGCATTCAGTGGCATGTCCCCATCACTTTGTAGGAGACAAAATTTCCTGAATGGGCTTGAGTTTTCTCTCTTGAGATTTTTGGACTGAATGAGACCATCTGTGTAGATATGTTTAGCATTGATTTGGATGTTTTTAGAGTCTGTTTAATTGATAATCAAGTCTCAGGCCTGTTGATTAACAAATTTGTTTCTCTTTTAGGGAACTGTGTTTCCCACGCTAAAAAGCAAAATTCCCAATGCCAAATCTCAGAACTCTTTGTAAATTGTATACTTAAAGTCAGTTGTCATATTTAGTTTGAGTCTTTGTGATAAAATCAGATGCTGCTTCCCCATGAGAACTGGAAATGGAAAGGCAGTTTCAGATTTTAGATAAAATACTGGAGTGAATTCATGGTCATGGACCAAGTGGTCTTCGTGGTTATGAACCTGGAGATGAGTCAGTGTATAGGGCTGTTAAAATTAGTTTATAAATATACCACTCTTCTTTGTTTTGGGGATCAGCAATGGTTGTTACCTCCATGTTGAATTTTCTCCTTGCTTTCCTATTGTTTCAAGTAGGAGCAGTGAAAACACTTTGGATTCTGTTAATTCTCAAATTATTTTTTATTTGGCATAAGGTGCTATATGCTTATGAAAACAAAGTCACTGTATTATAATTAATTGAAGATTGCTTGTTATATGCACTTAATAAAAAATGCCACAAAATGCATTATTTGGGTCAAAATTATTTAATGTGTATTAATATATATCTTTTGGAGAAGGAAATGGCAACCCACTCCAGTATTCTTGGCTGGAGAATCCTATGGACAAAGGAGCCTGGTGGGCTGCAGTCCATGGGGTCGCAAAGAGTCGGACACGACTGAGCAACTAACACACGCAATATATATCTCTGCTCCTCAGTAACAATATTCACTTGTTTGTTTTTTCCTTGTGAGTCAGAATTGTCATAATTTCTGTAACCCCAGTACAATACTCAGGACATTTAAGTACTTGTTATCAGAGCAGGAAGGTGAATAAGAGGACAATCAAGAGGTGGGACAAAGCATGATGATGAAGGGTCTCATCTTTGGGTGGAGAAAGGAAGAAGATGTGATCATTTGGGTGGGAAGATATTTTTCACTCTTAGGATATGTCATGGTTGACTTTGTTTAAGCTGTCCGGTACATTTAAAAAGTCTCAAAGGGAATCATCCATCTGATGAGTGGGTTGATGGGGAAGAGTTGCCACAAATTCAGACTCTTCAGGGGCCACTGTTATCAGAGACCCCTGAGAGCTGGGGTCAAGGGGCGCTATTTTAGGAAACTCAAGGAGGCAGAGCACTACAGAAAGAAGCTTATTCTAGAACTTAGGCCTGACCTCAGTGACAGGAAGCTTTCCAAAATAATTATACAAGTGAATTTTGCAGAAGTGATATAAAGAACAAATTCCTGTTAATATGGAACTTCAGCTATCTATATATAGATTTTTTCCTAAACGTCTTAGGCTTGTCATGTTAAGAAGAAACAGGATATATCCCTAGTACAAAAATGACTATGCCACATTTATTTATGTATTAAACTAAATGCAAATCTGCTTTTTTTTTGTTAAAATAAGTATGTATCCTGGACTCGGATCAAGATGGTGGAGTAGGAGGACACAAAGCTCACCTCCCTCCACAAATGCACCAAAAATACGTCTACGTGAAGAACAATTCTCACTGAAAACCAACTGGGGACAGGCGGAGGGGCTCCTGCACAACTAAGGCTGTTAAAGGATACACGTGTAATCAATTAGAGAGGGACGAAGAGCAACTGGGTCAGGACCTGTGCCCCAGGAGGGGACTGGGAGGAGAAGGGAGATGCTGCAGATAGAAACCTTCCCTTGGGAGTGAGTGGTTTGAGTCACATATCAGGCATCACAATCTTGGGTCTGACATAGGGAAGATGAGCCCCCTTTGCCTGACAGAACTAACAGGAGGGCTGTGGGAAGCCTGAATTCTGCTGAGAGGATCCCACAAATGCTTGCTTACTCCTCCAGCAGAATGGAAAAGGTGGACTGACCAGAAGGGTGGTTGACTGGTTTCCTACAAGCACCCTGGTGTTCACCCCAGCCTGAACCACGTGGATGTTCTTAACTCTGACTCCTTGTCTCATGTCACAGTTGCACATGGGAGTGAGGGCTGCCAGGGAAAGAGTGTGGACCTGAGACACTATGGTGGCCCAAACCCTAAAGTGTGTCTGAGCAGAGAGGGGGCAACTGTTACTGAGGATTTCACAGACAGTGCATAAGAGGTGGATTGCATCTCTGACTGTGGACACTTTGCCACATCCAGTGCCCTGACCCTCACCAAATACCCACGCCAGCACCGCTTCCCTCTGGGGATGAGAGTAAGGGTGCTGGGAGGGGAAGAGCACATACTTACAAAGAACTGTGCCAGCTTGGACCCAACCCTCAGGGCTTCTATTCTAGCAGTTTGACACCTGCCCCTGCCTTCAGTAGAGTGATGCTGGCCACTGAACACAGGAAATTAAAAGATGCTTGATCCTTAGAAGAAAAGCTATGACCAACCTAGACAGCATATTAAAAAGCAGAGACATTACTTTGCCAACAAGGTCCATCTAGTCAAAGCTATGGTTTTTCCAGTAGTCCTGTATGGATGTGAAAGTGAAAGAGAAAGCTGAACGCCGAAGAATTGATGCTTTTAAATTGTGTTGGAGAAGACTCTTGAGAGTCCCTTGGACTACAGGGAGATCAAACCAGTCAATCCTAAAGGAAATCAGTCTTGAATATTCATTGGAAGGACTGATACTGAAGATGAAACTCCCAATACTTTGGCCACCTGATGAGAAGAGCTGACTCATTTGAAAAGACCCTGATCCTAGGAAAGATTGAAGGTGGGAGGAGAAGGGGACGACAGAGGATGAGATGGTTGGATGGCATCACTGACTTGATGGACATGGGTTTGAGCAAGCTCTGGAAGGTGGTGATGGACAGGGAAGCCTGACTTGCTGCACTCCATGGGGTCGCAAAGAGTCGGACACAACTGAGTGATTGAACTGAACTGAACACAGAAGAAGCCCTGACTCACACCCGGCTCCAGCCCCCCTGTCTCCAGTTCCACCTCCTGCTAAGGTAGGAGCACACCTGATGGAAAATATGACTTGTGTTCACATCAGATCCAGCCCTCCCACCAAAGCCACTGGGCACATACAGACTGCACGGGGACGTTCCCACACAAGGACACACCTTACCAACCAGCAGAGGTCTGATTTTATAGAGACAGGGAAAGATAAGCAAAATGAGGAGACAGAGGAATCTGCCTCAATTGAAAGGGCAAGAGAAAGCTTCTGAACAAACAACTAATGAAACAAAACCCAACAATTTACTAGCTAAAGAATTCAAAGAATTAATAATAAGGATGCTAACCTAGTTAGATGAAAGAATAGATGAACACAGTGAGAATATTAGCAAGGAGCTATTAAATATAAAAAAGAGCCAGTTAGAACTGAATAACGCAATAACTGAAATGAAAAATAACACCAGAAGTGAGCAGCAGGTTAGGTGAAGCAGTCAGAACAGCAAAAAGAGAAACAAATTAAAAGAAAATTTAAGGATTCTCTAGGGTAGTATTGTACATACCAACACTCATAGGGATTCCAGAGGGAGAGGAGAGAGAGGGGAGGTGGAAAATGTATTTAATGAAATTATGACGGAAAAGATCCTAAACCTGAAGAAGGAGATAGACATCCAGTTACAGGAAGTACAGAGAACCCCAAACAAGATGAACCCAAACAGACCCACACCAAGAAATATTATAATTAGCACAGCAAAAGTTAAAGAGAGGATTCTAAAGGCAGCAGTAGAAAAACAGAGAGTCATATATAGGGGAACCCTTATAAAGCTATCAGCTGACTTCTTTGCAGAAACCCTGAAGGCCAGAAGGGAGTGGTATGATATATTTAAAGTGCTGAAAGGGAAACACCCTCAACCTAGGATACTCTACGCAGCAAGGTTATCATTTAGAATAGAAGGAAAGAGAAAGAACTTCTCAGGCAGGCAAAAACTAACAGAGTTCATCAATACTAAATAAATCCTAAAAGAAAAATTAAAGGGTCTTCTCTAAGTGGAATGGAAAGGAAAAATCATACCAGTAAAGGAAATATATATAAAATATTTTATAAATATATAAAAATATGTAAAGCCTGAAGATCAACTACTTAAAGAAGCTAGTATGAAGTTTAAAAGACAAAAACTTTATAAATCAAGTATAACTAAAGTAATCTGTAAAAGGGTAAAAATGAAGATGTAAAATGACATCAAAAACACAAATTATGTGGGAAGGGAGTAAAAATGTAGATCTTTTGGAATGTGCTTGAACTTAAAGAACTCCTTGTTTAAAACAAATAGATAAATTTATACATCAGCAAACAAACAATAGAGATCAATGAAACCAAGAGCTTTTTTGTTGAAAAGATTTTTACAAGTTGATAAGCCTTTAGCTAGGCTTCTTAAGAAAAATAAAAGAGCGATCCAAATAAGAAATAAAAAAGAAGAAATTACAATTGATATGGTAGAAAGACCATCATCAGAGAATACTGTTAACCATTTTATGCCAACAAATTGTACAGCCCCAAAGAAATGGAAAAATGTCTGGGGAAAAAATAACCTTTTAAGACTGAATTAGGAAGAAGTAGGCAATCTGAACAGACCAATCACTAGTAGTGCACTTGTGTTAGTAATTAAAAAAACAAAACAAAATCCTTGCAGACAAAAGTCCAAGACCAGACAGTTTCACAGGGGAATTTTACCCAAGATTTAAAGAAGAGCTAATACCTGTTCTTCTCAAACTCTTCCAAATAATTGAAGAGGGGAGAAACATTTGTTTTAGGAGACCGCTATCTCCCTGATACCAAAGCCAGACAAAGACACTACAAAAAAATTACAGACCAATATCTCTGATGACTATAGATGCAAAAATTCCTCAACAAAATATTAGCAAATCAAACTCAACAATATATAGAAGGATCATACACCATGATCAAGAAGGATTTTTCTATTCCAGTGATGCAAGGATGGTTCAGTATTCTCAAACCAACCCACATAAGACATCACATCAGTAAATGGAAGGATAAAAATTGTGTGATCATCTCAAAAGACACAGAAGGAGCATTTAACAAAATTAAGTACTCATCTATGACAAACCCACAGCTAGCATCATAGTTGGTGGAGAAAAGCTGGAAGCCTTTTTTCTAAAATCTGGAACAAGACAAGGATGCCACAACAGAACAGCATTGCATTGTTAACTTAGGATCTACAGCTCAGACTCTTCCATCTCTACAGGACAGTGGTGTAACTGGCCAGTGCCATCAGAGGAAAAATCAGGACCTTGAGGGCAGTTTGGAGGAGGCTGTTAGCGGCATACTGCTCAGACAGGGCTCTGGCGTGGACCCACTCAAGCAGCCAGCCCCTCTGTGTCAAGTCCTTGTGGGGTCCCAGCAGCCAATTTGAATGACTTTCACTTCTTTTTCTTGTCTAGGATTTGACAAAGTCTTACAATACTATGTTAAATGGGCATCCTTGGCCCTTGGTTTGTTTGTACGGCCTATGAGTAAGAATGAGTTTAGTAGTTTTAAATGCATGGAAAAAAAAATCTAAAGAATATTGTATGATACGTGAAGGTGACATGAGACTAACATTTCAGTGTCTGTAGGTAAAGTCTCATCTATATACTTTTGGCCATGGCTGCTTTCTACCCTGAGACAATGGAACTGAGAGAAACCTTTTGGCTCAAAAAACCTGTAGCATCTACTATCTGACCCATTATTGAAAAAAATTGCTGATCCCTCGCTTTCACCCAAAGATTCCTTGCCCTCTTGTTCTTGTTGAGCATGGCCAATGGGGAGCAGCTGCTGGAGGTCAGGAGCAGAGGAGGGTGGGCTTTGGGGCATTTACTCCCGGCCTGTCCCTCCTTGAATCTCTATGGGTTGGCTGAACCAGCTTCTGAAGGTCACAGCTTCTGCCAGGTGGTCCTCAAAATGCAAAACCCTTTCCTCCTCCAGGAGCCACCATCTGCACCCTCCTATCATCCAGGCTTCACACCCTCCTGTCCCTTGGCCTGAGACTATGCCATCCTGTGATTTCCCACACTCTGCCTCTACCTTTGGAAGAAGCCCCTTTGGTAATTGACGCTTCAACTGCCAGATTTGTTTTGTAGTGTCTGTCTCCTGCATGGACCCAAATGGATAAAACAAAGAAATCAATAGATGGTGAAAATAAAATACTAGAAAGAAAATAGGTGATAACAGATTGGAGGAGAAGTTTGAATGCAAAGAAAAAAAGAACAAGGAAATGATGCAGGGAGGTGCCTTTTTGTGAAGGTTAAGCTGGTGCCGACTTCCTGTGCACCAGTGTTTGCATCACAGAAGGGCCCCTGCAGGCTGATTGGCAGGGATTAAGGTGAGGGGTTTATATGTGGCCTTGTAGACTCGTGGTAAGAGTTTCATTACAGATGCAATGGAAATGTTTAAACAGGGATGCTGCAATCTAATGTGTGATTAAAAAAAATCACTCTGGCCATTGTTTGGAGAGGGAGTAGTTTGGCAGTGGGTGTTTCAGTGATGGGCAGGTCCTCAAACAGAAAGCTGTGGCTGAGTGCTGTTCTGGTATCTTCCAGTAGAACTTTGAGGAAGCCACTCGACTCAGGTCTAGTTCGAAGGCATGCTAGAGTTGGTAGGGGAGCCCATGATGATTGGAATGAGGTTTCATGAAATCTCTGGTGCATCAGCTGGATTCGACACCGCCGGCACGTTGCATTTCTTTAGGAGACAATGTCTTATTTTCTGCATTTTAAACTTTCTGCATTTTTAAAAGCTATAATCTACCCTCTCTTCAGACAGTCAAGGATAAAAGCTAGTTTGGGGGTATATTTTTCTATATGGCTTCTGGGAGATTTGAACAGGGAAAATCAGGTATGAGCCTAAGCAGCTTGTGATTGCGCTGTGACTGTGCTGACTGGTGTGGATTGTGTTCTGTGTACGACTCTGGATTGTTCCTTTGGGTTTCTTGGTCCAGGCACCATGGTTAACTTTCATATTCTATTTGCAGTGTTTCAGCCACATTCATTTACAGCCCACATTTTATAAAGGCTGATATTCATTCTCCCTGCCTCCACCTCCCCACCTCTAAACACATGCACGCACACACACACACTCTCTCTCTCTCAAAGCAGCTGTAAAGTCATATCCTTTCTCGCCTCTTACGCTCTCATTCCCAGTGTCCTAGGAGATGTTTTTGGCTGCTCAGAAAATCTTGACAGAACTCTTCACCCACCTGCCTTTGTGTATTTAGGATTTTCTTTTCTCCCAGCTTCTGTGTTTCGTTTAGGTTTGCCTGTTTTCTGTGATATATGTGGTTTAGTTCTTTTGGTAGGGGCTGTGCAGAGTTTAAGACAGAACCATAAGCATATGTATGTGTCATTGATTTATTTAGCAAACATTTGCTGGCAGGCCCTGTGCAAGTGAGTGGAGAGTGTTTGTCTTCAAGGAACACATGGTGCCCTGGGGAGCGTACACATCTAAGCCAATCTTTATAATTCAATATGGCAAGTGAAATAGAAAGGTAATGGCTATCATAGGAGGAGTGAAGCAGAGTGGTTGACAGCCCAGACGCTGGAGCCGGACAGCCTTGATTCATATCCCAGGCACACTGCTAATTATCTTTGTTTTGGGGCAAATTACTTATACAGTCTGTATCTTATTTTCCTTATCAGGGAAAAGGAAATGTTGCAAGGCTTAAGAGAGTTAACATGTCCAAACAGCCATAAGAGTGCCTGGCGTATAGTGACAACTGTTGTATTTGTTATTAATGGGCTTCCCTGGTGGCTCAGATGGTAAAGAAGCCGCCTGCAATACAGGAGACCTGGATTCAATCCCTGGGTTGGGAAGATCCCCTGGAAAAGGGAATGGCTACCAATTCTAGTATTCTTTTCTGGAGAATCGCATGAACAGAGGAGCCTGGCGGGTTACAGTCCATGGGGTTGCAAAGAGTTGGGCATGACTGAGTGAGTAAGCACACACAGACATTGTTAATAATATTCCTCAGAATCCTCACAGGATTAAATTTTGAAAAGGAGGATAGAACTTAATTTGGACTGGTGACCACTTGACAACTGAAGGAATTTTCAAAGCAGTTAACAAGAAGCCAGTTTCTTGTTCATGAGATTATTTTCAGTAACTAAAAATACAGCATTGGACTCTCAAAGATATACTTGCAAAATATTTCTACATACTTGCAAAATATTTCTACCTTTGCATTCACACTTTCGAGTCAAACCATCCTTACCTGGCTTGCTATGTTGCATGAAGAAATGAGCCTTTTCTGTTTATTAATAGAGCCAGTTGCACTGATTGTAGGGAACATTTTTCATCATGCAAATTTGGTCTCTGATGACTGAAGCGACTTAGCAGCAGCAGCAGCAGCAGCAGCAGCCTATTGCTTTTAAAATTAGCTGTCTTCCTCTGGGCTTTCTAAGGAAATGGGTGACTGAAAAAAGTGGGTATGTTGGTTTTAATTCCCATTTTTCAGTGTTGCGCACCTTCCAAGGGTAATATATAGGTAGGGCCTTCAGACATGCCTATGAGAATGAAGTCAAGAATTTGTAGGCCTAGCTATCAGTAGCCTTCCCACCCACCACTAATCTCAACCTTCTGGAATTCCTCTGAAATCATTTCACCTCCTAAGTGCTTGTTGGCACATCCTTCTCCTTGGCACCTTGAGGCACTGTTTTCTGAGATGCCCTTGAATCCTCATTAACTGGCACATATTAACTGCTCAATCATTGTTGAATAAACAGATGAGTAAATGACTTTAGTGTCTGAGTCTGTCATAAATACGTTTAGCTCCTACTCACTTAAGCACCTACTTCTCTCTCTGACATAAATTGTACCAATGTTTTTCTTAGGTCAGTCTCCCAAGGCAATAAAAATAAAAGCAAAAATAAATGGGACCTAATCAAACTTATAAGCTTTTGCACAGTAAACAAAACCATAAACAAAATGAAAGGAGAACCTATGGACTTGGAGAAAATATTGCAAATGGTACAACCAACAAGGGCTTAATCTCCAAAATATACAAACATTTCATACAACTCAGTAACAGAAAACCCAACAATCTAATAACAAAATGGGCAGAAGACCTAAATAGACATTTCTCCAAAGAAGACATGCAAATGACCAACAATCATATGAAAAGATGCTCAACATCGCTAATTATTAGAGAAATGCAAATCAAAACTCCAATGAAGTACAACCTCACACTGGTCAGACTGGTCATCATTAAAAAGTCTACAGATCATAAATGTTGGAGAGGGTGTGGAGAAAAGGGAACCTTCTTACCCTGTTGGTGGGAATATAAATGGGTACAGCCACTATGGAAAACATATTGAGGTTCCTCAAAAAACTATAAATAGAGTCACACATGATCCTGCAATCCTACTCCCAGTTCAGTCGCTCAGTCGTGTCCGACTCTTTGCGACCCCATGAATTGCAGCACGCCAGGCCTCTCTGTCCATCACCAACTCCCGGAGTCTACCCAAACCCATGTCCATCGAGTCAGTTATGCCATCCAACCATCCCATCCTCTGTCGTCCCCTTCTCCTCCCGCCCCCAATCCTACCCAGCATTAGGGTCTTTTCCAATGAGTCAACCCTTCGCATGAGGTGCCCAAAGTATTGGAGTTTCAGCTTCAACATTAGACCTTCCAGTGAACACCCAGGATTGATCTCCTTTAGGGTGGATTGATTGGATCTCCTTGCAGTCCAAGGGACTCTCAAGAGTCTTCTCCAACACCACAGTTCAAAAGCATCAATTCTTCGGCGCTCAGCTTTCTTCACTGTCCAACTCTCACATCCATACATGACCACTGGAAAAACCATAGCCTTGACTAGACGTACTTTTGTTGGCAAAGTAATGTCTCTGCTTTTAAATATGCTGTCTAGGTTGGCCATAACCTTCCTTCCAAGGAGTAAGCGTCTTTTAATTTCATGGCTACAATCACCATCTGCAGTGATTCTGGAGCCCAAAAAAATAAAGTCTGACACTGTTTCCACTGTTGCCCCATCTATTTCCCATGAAGTGATGGGACCAGATGCCATGATCTTAGTTTTCTGAACGTTGAGCTTTAAGCCAACTTTTTCACTCTCCTCTTTCACCTTCATCAAGAGGCTCTTTAGTTCTTCTTCACTCTCTGCCATAAGGGTGGTATCATCCGCATATCTGAGGTTATTGATATTTCTCCTGGCAATCTTGATTCCAGCTTGTGTTTTTTCCAGCCCAGCATTTCTCATGATGTACTCTGCATATAAGTTAAATAGGCAGGGTGACAATATACAGCCTTGATGTACTCCTTTTCCTATTTGGAACCAGTCTGTTGTTCCATGTCCAGTTCTAACTGTTGCTTCCTGACCTGCATACAGGTTTCTCACGAGACAGGTCAGATGGTCTGGTATTCCCATCTCTTTCAGAATTTTCCACAGTTTATTGTGATCCACACAGTGAAAGGCTTTGGCATAGTCAATAAAGCAGAAATAGATGTTTTTCTGGAACTCTCTTGCTTTTTCAATGATCCAGCGGATGTTGGCAATTTGATCTCTGGTTCCTCTGCCTTTTCGAAAACCAGCTTGAACATCTGGAAGTTCACGGTTCATGTATTGCTGAAGCCTGGCTTGGAGAATTTTGAGCATTACTTTACTAGCATGTGAGATGAGTGCAATTGTGCGGTAGTTCGAGCATTCTTTGGCCTTGCCTTTCTTTGGGATTGGAATGAAAACTGACCTCTTCCATTCCTGTGGCCATTGCTGAGTTTTCCAGATTTGCTGGCATATTGAGTGCAGCACTTTCACAGCATCATCTTTCAGGATTTGAAATAGTTCAACTGGAATTCCATCACCTCCACTAGCTTTGTTCGTAGTGATGCTTTCTAAGGCCCACTTGACTTCACATTCCAGGATGTCTGGCTCTAGGTGAGTGATCACACCATCGTGATTATCTGGGTCATGAAGATCTTTTTTGTACAGTTCTTCTGTGTATTCTTGCCACCTCTTCTTAATATCTTCTGCTTCTGTTAGGTCCATACCATTTCTGTCCTTTATCAAGCCCATCTTTGCATGAAATGTTCCTTTGGTATCTCTAATTATCTTGAAGAGATCTCTAGTCTTTCCCAATCTGTTGTTTTCCTCTATTTGCACCCACTCCCAGACAAACCTATAATTCAAAAAGATACATATACCCCTCTGTGCATAGCAGCACTATTTAGAATTGCCAAGACATGGAAGCAACCTAAATGTCAATCAACAGATGAATGGATAAATAATATGTAACAAATATATATACCATGGCATACTACTCAGCCATAAAAAAGACAAAATAATGCTATTTGAAGCAACGTGAATGCAACTAGAGATGCTCATACCCAGCGAAGTCAGAGAGAGAGAGACAAGTACCATATGGTGTCACATACGTGTGGAGCCTAAAATAAGGCACAAAATGAGCACGTCTGCAAGACAGAGACAGACTCACAAACATAGAGAACAGACTCGTGATTGCCGAGGGGGAGGAGTGTGGGGAAGGGATGGCTTGGGAGGTTGGGATTCGCAGAGGCAAACTGGTATATACAGGATGGATAAACAACAGGGTCCTCCTGTACAGCACAGGGAACTATGTTCAACATCCTGTGATTAAACCAGGATGGAAAAGAACATTTATTTGTATAACTGAGTTACATCACTGTACAGCGGAAAGAAACACCACTTTGTAAATCACTTCTACTTCAATACAATTAATAAAAATGTTAAGAACTGACATCTCTCTCTCCTTCCTTTTCTTGTATTTTATTTGCAGACAAGAAGCTATAACATTTTATCCCCCAGGCATGACTGCTGAAGACACGGGTGCAGTTTTAGTTTCGCGTATTTTGCATAGATTTGTCCAGACAAGAGGACAGCTTGGCTCTGAGATTCAGTCTGTGTTCTGCTCACTAAGCCACGGCAGATAGCTCTGTTTACTCAGAGGTGGGGCTGCCTTTTCTGGCCACTCCGAGCGTCTGCGGGGCTTTTCTCCCCTGTGTATGAACCCCCAGCGCCCCCTGCCCCGTCAGCACGTTCCTTGCTCCTCACTTTTCTGCTCAGGAGCTGGTTGGGGTTGGGGGGGATGCTTTATCTAATTTGTGAACAGGCACCATATAGTCTGCTAGTGGCCATAGTAGTAAATTCAGGATTTCATCACCCTGTCTCATGACTACTGACGGCTGAAGTAGTGTAGGAAGAACAGATGAGTTCCCTGTTTCATTAAGGCTGTTGTCCCGAATAACGATCTGTCTGTAGTACAGACAGCAGCTTCCTCTTGTCACCCACCCCACAGTGCGGTCTACATTTCAGAGTGGTTGGCTGTGATTTTTAAGTGGCTTCATAATCATATAGATAACTCATGACAGTCCTTTCCTCTCTACCAGAATATTTAAAGCATCTCCTAGTAATGATGAATTTATTAGCTCCTGCTGCGAAGAGCTGACTCATTTGAAAAGACCCTGATGTTGGGAGAGATTGAAGGTGGGAGGAGAAGGGGACGACAGAGGATGAGATGGTTGCATGGCATCACTGACTCAATGGACATGGGTTTGGGTGGACTCCAGGAGTTGGTGATGGACAAGGAGGCCTGGCGTGCTGTGGTTCATGGGGTTGCAAAGAGTCAGACACGACTGAGCGACTGAACTGAACTGAACTGTACGTAGGTGAGCTGGAAGAAACTGAAAAGTAAAGGCCTCACTCACATAATCCTTAATTGCCAAGATTTTCCAAATCCTGAGCCATGGAATCTGTTTGGAGAATTGCTGATTAGAAAACATGAAGAGTTTGTATTTTTTCCCTGTATCTCCGGTTTGGCTCTAGTGACCAGTGTCTGGGCTGGAGAGCAGGAGGGTGAACATCAGCCAGGCCCTCGGTCAGCTCCTGCCTCCCTGGGGCCCACCCAGCCTGTGGCCGAGAGCGGCATGCAACTAACCTTACTTCTCTCGTGGCTGGTGGTAGGATTGCAAAGCCACTTTTAAATCCCTTAACACAAGAAGGGAGCTGGTGCAATAAAGGATGTGGTGAAGCTGAGGACAAGTGGCCACTCGCTCCTAAAGGAAGCAGTAGCCAGCCCAGCCTGTGGGGCACTGCTGCTGCTAAGTCGCTTCAGTCGTGTCTGACTCTTAGCGACCCCACAGACGGCAGCCCACCAGGCTCCTCCGTCCCTGGGATTCTCCAGGCAAGAACACTGGAGTGGGTTGCCATTTCCTTCTCCAATACCTGTGGGGCGTTTCTGGATATTTCAGTATTTTCAGAGGAAACTGTAACAGCTAGTTTTTGATGTGAAATTTAATGAATTTTTAAATGTTGTCTTGTGAAAGTGAAAGTGTTAGTCGCTCAGTCGTGTCTGACTCTTGCAACCCCACAGTCTGTAGCCCACCAGGCTCCTCTGTCCTAGGAGTTCCCCAGGCAAGAATGCTGAAGTGGGTATCCAAGCCCTCCTCCCAGGGGATCTTCCTGACCCAGGAATCGAACTCTTGTCTCCTGCATTGCAGGCAGATTCTTTACTGTCTGAGCCACCAGGGAAGCTTCTAAATGTTGGCTTGAATTCCTTTAAAGAAATATGGGACAAATAAAGCACTTTGACAATGGGATCCAGCTCCTGCTGAGAGTTCCAGACCTCTGGATTAGTGGAGGGTGTGCAGGCAAAGACCTGGATCATTTATTTTACGATAAGTCTCACCAGGCCCTCTTCATACAGTCTGTTGGGTGAGTGCAGTCATAGTCTTGGGAGACTGGGAAACATAAGGCTCAGTATTGATAGAGAGGACTCTCCCATGAGAAAAAGTATGATGAGAAAGGACCAGGGATGCTTGCTCACAGAACAGAATCCCGAAATCTCTTCCAGGAGCTGGCCCCATGCTGCGCTGTGAATCACCCTGAACTGCACAGCAGTGAAGAGTTAATGGGACCCACCCCATGAGGAGGAGGAACCCAGTGTATGAGGCAGGGTTCTCCAGGGAGACAGGGGCAAGGGTGTGTAGATATGTATGTGCATGTGTATGTGTGTGTATACTGAATATTTGTGTAACATTTGTAAGTACATACATTTGTGCATATAGGAAAGATTATATACACACATACGTGTTTAAGTACACAGATATATGATTTATTTTAAGGAATTGGGTCATGCAGTTGTGGGGCTGGTAAGTGTGAAATCCATAGAGCAGGCCTGCAGGTTGCAAATTCAGGCAGGATTTCTGTGTTACAGTTTAGAGGCAGAATTGATGTCTGGAGAGTCCCCATTTCTGCTCCTAAGTCCTTCAACTGATTGGATGATGTCCATCCACATCATGGGGCTTCCCTGGTGGGTCAGACAGTAAAGAATCCACCTACAATGCAGGAGACCCAAGTTCAATCCCTGGGTTGGGAAGATCCTCTGGAGAAGGGAATGGCAACCCACTGTAGTATTCTTGCCTGGAGAGTTCCATGGACAGAGGAAGCTGGTGGGCTACAGTTCATGGGGTCGCAAAAAGTCGGACACGACTGGGTGACTAACACACACATCATTGAGGGTAACGTCCTCTAAGTTCACCATGTCTACTTACTACCTCCCCAGCAACACCAAAGTAAGTTAGAGTTTGATTCAGTGACTGAGTATGGCAGCCCAGACAAGTTGACATATAAAACTGACCATCACACTCAGGGTTCCTGGTGTTGGGAGACTGGGGAGCATGAGGGTGGGTGGATGTTTCCAGAATTATGGTCCGAAAAGCACGGAGCACAGGCCATACACACTCCGTAACATGGTGTTTGAATGCTGTGTGCTGTGCTCAGTCACTCAGTCGTGTCCAGCTCTTTTGTGACCCCATGAACTATAGCCCACCACGCTCCTCTGTCCATTGAATTTTCCAGGCAAGAATCCTGGAGTGGGCTGCCATTTCCAGAGGATCTTCCTGACCCAGGAATCGAACTCGCGTCTCCTGCTTTGGCAGGCAGATTCTTGACCACTGCACCACGTGGAAAGCCCTTGAATGCAGTAGGTCACATCTAATCCCAGCCAAAGGAGGAGCAATCTTGCAGGGAATAAAGTTAAAGCTTCAAGCCTGCGCACATGCAAGGGTCCTGTCCTTCCAACATACTATACCTCCTTCTGTGTTCGTAACATTGAATTCTTGTTCTTGGTTGTCGCTTGCTATATGAGCTCCAGATTCCTCAATACCCCCGGCTTGCTTCAGTCGGCTCTACTACTGTTTCTGTGTGCCCTCCAGCCAGCCTCTGTCTTTCTGAGCCTCAGTTTCTCCATTTGTAAGTTGAGCAAAGGAATTGTAACTATCTTCTGGAATCCTTCTCAAAGATAAGAGGCTGTGCAGTTGTGAACATATATAAAATCCAAATGCTTTCTCCTAGTTTCTGCTCCTCAAAAATGTTCTAATATTAGTATTTATTAGCTAAAAACATAGCACCAACTTCCTGTACTCAATAAAACAGGTAATTTAAAGTGTGAGAATGTACAATTCCCCATCTCCAAGGAGCATAAAGAGCTAATTTCATTTCAAACAGCTAGCTTTCCAAATGCCTCATATTGGAAACACAGGGAACATCATTTAGCCATGTCTGTGGTACCCAGAGCCCCTCACTCGATGCTGCCGGGCCTGGCCTGGGCTGATGGTCTCATAGCCTGCCTCTCGGCCTGCTCCTTATGGCAGCAGTGTGGCAGGTGTCAGCATTCCATTTTTCCAGATGAGGGAACCGAAGCACAGAGAAGTTAAGTTTAACTGACTGCAGGTCACATAAGCAGCGGAGTTGAGATTCAGACCCTCTGGGGTGCTGCTCTGTTAGCTAAGGTCTGGAGGTAGAGAAGAAACCTGGAGCCTTGAGGAAAGTGTTTGCTGATGGCAGCAGGCAGTTTACCGAGGAGACTCAGGTCCTGAGTGCCTGCTGGGAAGGTGAAATCCTCTTCTGCCTCTCAGGGAGCCACCTCAGGGCCACTCTGGATGGTTGTGTAGGGTGCCACTGCCCAGGGCTCTTGATCCTCAGCAAGTGAAGGCTGTTGTCTACAGTGGCCCAGAGAGGAGCCTTTTTTTCCCACTCACAGGTCATCTTGTAGGGCTGGGGCCCTGGCCTGCCTGCATGGAATTCTTTCCGTCCTTTGTACAAGTCCCTCCCTCACATCATTTAGCATGCTCATCCCTGGTCCTTTCTACACATTTGACTCTTGCTGATTTCATGGGCCGTCTGCTTTGTGCAAATCCTTCCAACCTTCGGGCTCACTCTGCAGCTACACTTCGTTTATTCATTCATCTGCACACATGTATGAATTATTTTCTAGGCACCCAAAACTGTTCTGGGGTTAGAGATATGGGTAAACCCAGGGGTGAGTGAGAAAGAGGCCTCTTCATAGGAAGTTCGAATTCATGGAGGGACATGAGTATCAGAAAATATTCATGATGATGATAAATGTGTATTGCGTGTTCATTATGGACTGGGCATGATTTAAGTGCTTGACTTTCATTAATTCATTTGAACCTTCCAGTGATCCTAGAAATGTTGATATGACCATATTCCCATTATTTATTAGATTGAACCATGTGAGGTTGCTGTAATGATTGATGTAGGTCAGAATAGCCCTAAACCAGTTGTTTAATAAGGTTCAGTCTAAGAGACATGTGGTAACACGTCCGATGCGCTCCATAGTCAATGATGGAGCCAAGGTCTGGATGAGGAGCCCACACGCCCTGCCTGGTGATGAGCTGCCTGGACGTTCCTGCTCGGAGAGGCTCTGCGTGGAGGATGGGGATGGCTCAGCTAAGGTACCCCTGTGCTGTTATTTCCAGCTGTCTGACATTGTGGATGAACCTACGTTCCAGGCCTATAAGGGCAGAGCCTCTGTATCTACTCATCTCCTGCGTCACAGCACCTGATCCAGGGCTGTGCTCTTAGGACAGACTGCATAAAACAAATTTGCTTGAGGAGTGCTTTTACTGCCAGCGTGTCTGAGTTTTCTGAGAGAGAAACATATGGAAAAAGGAGTCCAGGGCATGACGAAACTTCCTTGCAGAGCAGGGATAGAGACGCAGACATAGAGAATGGACCTGTGGATATGGGGGTGGGGAAGGGCAGGGTGGGGTGAGCTGAGAGAGGGGCACTGACGTATATACACTGCCATGTGTAAAATAGATAGCTGGGGGAAGCTGCTGTATAGCCCAGGGAACTCAGCTGAGTGCTCCGTGATGACCTCGAGGGATGCGATGGGGGCAGTGGGAGGGAGGCTCCCGGGGGAGGGCATATATGTATATGTATAGCTGATTCACACTGTTGTATGGCCGAAATGGACACAGCATTGTAAATCAATTCTACTCCCGTTAAAAGATAAGCTGGTGCTTTGTGACAACCTGGAGGGAGGTGGGAGGGGGGTTTCCAGAGGGAAGGACACAGTATGCCTATGGCTGGTTCATGGTGATGTATGGCAGAGGCCATCACAATATTGTAAAGTAATTATCCTCCAGTTAAAATAAATTAAACTGATTATTTTATTAGTTAACTTTATAAATAAACCCTCCAACTAAATAAATTTTTTAAATAAATGAAAAGATAATAAATTTGAAAAAATCAAATAAACTTAAAAAAAAGAGTACAGGGTGGAAAATAAAAATTCAGGCTTTAGAAAGAGGGAGAGAAAAAAATTTGAGAAGTAACCAAAATAGCCAAAAGTTTCTCTGAATCAATAGTAATTAATAATAACTGATGATGAATATTATAATAACCTAAACTGAAAGGTTTTCATAGGTGAGGATTGGCTGTTTAGAGTATAAAAATCTAGGGAACGTGATTTGTGAAGGAATACAATTTTTTAGCATCTTGAAAGATGCCCCTGAATGATGCAAAGGTCTGAAGGCAAAAGTCTCAAAAGGTGCTTATGGTCTAAAGTATGTATTAAAGCTGAAAAAATTATCTAAAAAAAAAAAAAAAGAGAGGTGGATAGAGATTAGAGCAAGAGAGGCAAGATTTAAATATATTGCCATAGAATAATTTTGGGGCTGCTGCTGCTAAGTCGCTTCAGTCGTGTCCGACTCTGTTCGACCCCATAGACGGCAGTCCACCAGGCTCCTCTGTCCCTGGGATTCTCCAGGCAAGAACACTGGAGTGGGTTGCCATTTCCTTCTCCAGTGCATGGAAGAGAAAAGTGAAAGTGAAGTCGCTCAGTCGTGTCTGACTCCTAGTGACCCCATGGACTGCAGCCTACCAGGCTCCTCTGTCCATGGGATTTTCCAGACAAGAGGAGTGGGGTGCCATTGCCTTCTCCGGAATTTTGGGGCAGTAACCCCTTTATTCACACTTAGTGGCTGTTTTCACCAAACACAACACTCTTATGTGCATATGATGGAGAATCCATTGATGATATATAGGTACAGTCATTCTAACATAACCTACATCTGCTAATTATGCAGTGGTTTGTGTTGGTAACGGGATTTTATACTTCTGCGTTCTAGCCTAGTCCTACTTTTCTTTCCAGCTGTGGAAACACAGAGGAATGACCGAAACTTTCTGTAAAATTTATGAGATGGTCTTATTTTTATGATAAAAGACTTACCCTTCAACACACCCTCTGGTAAATTTTACATTTTCCTCAAATTAGGTTAAATCACAGCAGACAACTAAAAAGCATGTTGTTATTCTCTTTAAATTCAATTCTAAGCAAGTTCACTGAGGTTTATAAAGTCCCCAGTGGCGGTCTATAATATCCAGACTTTGAAATATCCCATGTGTGGTCAAAATGCTGCAAAGTGTGTGGTTCTCAAATGTGGGTGGGGTGGTTTGCCCTTCCCCTTGCACATTTCTGGTTGTCACGACCACAAGAGTGGAGGCTGCTGGGGGAATGTAGAAGGCAGGGCCTGGGATGCTGGTAAACGTCATACGATGAACAGGAACATTGCCCACAGCAGTGAGTTAGCCAGCCCAAACGCCACAATGCCGAGGTGGAGAAGCCTGTCTGTCCTAGATCATTGCAAAAGAAAGCGCTCTGATCGGTGATGTAAATACATGAGGACTTTAGCATTTAATGGAGGGGGGATTATGCAGAAAAAGGTTAACTTACTTACGCAAGCGGAAACTTGCTTGCTTTTTACACGCATGCGTGTTTACTCTGTCACTCAGTCGTGTCTCCTTGCGACCCCATGGACTGTAGTCGGTGAGGCTCCTTTGTCCACGCGATTCTCCAGGCAGGGATACTGGAGAGGGTTGCCCTGTCCTCCTCCAGGGGACCCGCGTCTCCTGCTTGACAGGCAGATTTTTTACCACTGGGCCACCTGAGAAGCTGATAATTGTACATCAGCATGCAAAAAACGATCCCTTCCTTTTTATAAACTAAAAAATATAACTCATTTGTTTGAAATCATGTTGGACTTTTGGCCCCATTTTTTGATCTCAAGAGTTTCACCTCTCTATTCTTAGAACTCATGAACAAGAGATGAACCAGGACTAGGAAGTGTTAAAGTATACATGTATTTTTGCTGAGTCAATAAATGTCTTCCCCTTTAGATCTTCATAAAATTCCTAGGCGCCTTTCTGAAGAATCCAGTCTATTTTCTGGACAAGAGGCCTTTGGGAGCAGTTTCCACCTTTTGTTTAAACCTCTGTCTTCATTTTTCTCAGACCGCACTGTCTAGCCTCCCTCTGACGTGTCTCCTCCAGCTGCAGTGCCTTCTTTTCTGTGCAGAGAGACATGCCTACTGGAAGCATCTTTTTCTTCTCCCAATAGGTGATGCTTATGATCTGCAGGGCTCTGACTCAAGACGTGTGAGTGTTGAACTTCACCGTGGACTGCCTTGCTTCGCTCTCTGAATTGTGGTCAAGGGTCATTTGGACATGCCCTTGTTCGGGCCCCTGCCGCTAGGTTTCCAGCTGTAGTTCTCCCAAGGCCTGCGGCCGGATGCCTGAGTGCAAAAGACTCCACCACTGCCCTGCGTCTGCTGCCTGCCTCTGGGGACCTTGCCCTTCACCGTCTTGTCTGTGCTGAGCATGTTTGGACCTGTGAGGTGGCCCTGGTCAATAGGATAAGGTGTGGCATAGTCTGCCAAGCCATCCTTCCTGCTGGTTTTTGGGAACTGTTGAGTCTGGGATGACTATCATATGCTCTTTTTTGTTAATTTAATTTTTTATTAGAGTGTAACTGACTTACAGTGTCAGATATACACCCAAGTGAGTCAGTTATATGTATAGATAGATCTATTCTTTTTCAGATTCTTTTGCCTGTTGAAACTTCTGCCTGTTAAAAATTTAAGCTCGTTCTATGCATGTCTTTGCATAGATGGATGTGCACTTTTTTTTTTTTACCAGAATAAGCAATATAGTGTTATTCAGCTTATTTTACTTAAAATATAGTAATCATTAATTCATATCCTTATGTAGTTTGGGTGACATATATTTTGAACCAACACATTCTTTATTAATGTCAATTTTTTAAGCTCTAGCAATGGGTAGGTTCTATTATAATCAAACCTAATACAGTAGGTTGATTTCATTAATTACTCTAATTCTTCACCTTTGCCTGCATCTACACCATCTACACAATCTTCCATGCAACTTTCTGCTTGTCACCCTATCTATACCTAGACTCCTTTTGAAAACTCAGCTTTATAAAGTGATAATTTATATACAATAAAAGTCACCCATTTAAAAATGAATAGGCTGTTACAGAGTATAGTGTTCCCTTTACTCTACAGTTCAGTTCAGTTCAGTCACTCAGTCATGTCCGACTCTTTGTGACCCCGTGGACTGCAGCACGCCAGGCCTCCCTGTCCATCACCAACTCCCGGAGCTTGCTCAAACTCATGTCCATTGAGTCGGTGATGCCATCCAACCATCTCATCCTCTGTTGTCTCCTTCTCCTCCTGCCTTCCATCTTTCCCCGCATCAGGGTCGTTTCAAATGAGTCAGTTCTTCGCATCAGGTGACCAAAGTATTAGAGTTTCAGCTTCAGCATCAGTCCTTCCAATGAATATTCAGGACTGATTTCTTTAGGATGAACTGGTTGGATCTTCTTGCAGTCCAAAGGACTCTCAAGAATCTTCTCCAACAACACAGTTTAGAAGCATCAATTCTTTGGCGCTCAGCTTTCTTTGTAGTCCAACGCTCACATCCATACATGACTACTGGAAAAACCATAGCTTTGACTAGACAGACCTTTGTTGGCAAAATAATGTCTCTGCTTTTTAATATGCTATCTAGGTTGGTCATAGCTTTTCTTTCAAGAAGCAAGCGTCTTTTAATTTCATGGCTGCAGTCACCATCAGCAGTGATTTTGGAGCCCCAAAATAAAGTCTGTCACTGTTTCCACTGTTTCCCCATCTATTTGCCATGAAGTGATGGGACCAGATGCCATGATCTTAGTTTTCTGAATGTTGAGCTTTAAGCCAACTTTTTCACTCTCCTCTTTCACTTTCATCAAGAGGCTCTTTAGTTCTTTGCTTTCTGCCATAAGGGTGGTGTCATCTGCATATCTGAAGTTTATAAAGTTATAATTTATATGCAATGAAATTCACTCATTTAAAAATGTGTAGTCTTATCAGTGTGACTAATGTACACAGTTGTATAATCACCACCACAATCAAGATGCAGAACTTTTCCATCACTTAGATATACTCCACCCCTTTGCAGTCAATTTTCTTTGCATTGGGTGACATTTTTAATGACTGCTTACTGTTAACACATAGCTGGAACACACACATACAGTCCTTTACAGTTGCTTTTGTTCTGCGTTTACACCTGCCTCATCTGCGATTTTGATAGGCCCTTAGATGTATGTGCACACCGCTGGTGGCTTATATCAGAGGATAAAATCTTAGACATGGAAATGATTAGTAAAAGGCCTTTTGATACGTGTTGCCAGCAACCTCCAAAAAATGTGTGCCACTTACTTCATTTTCTTTTTCTGAATTGTCTAACATTTCTAGCCTTCATCTTTCTTTTTTTCCCAATCTTCCTTTCAATGAGGTTTCTTTAAACTCTCACTATTAAAGGTGTCAGTTTAGAGAAGTAGCAACTATTACAATTTTAAAAGTATTTTAATTGGGAATGACCGCTGAATTTTATCAGTTGCCTTTGGGGCATCTCTCTGTGTTGTCATATCATTTCTATCACTTGATTTATCCGCCTGAGGGATTATGTTCATGAGTCATCCTTGCCTTCCTTGCCCTTTGGGTTTCCAAGGCTTCTCCTCATTTGGAGGGTATAGGCCTCCTGTGTGTGAGAAGGGAGGTGCAGTGATGCTCTAGGCTTGGGCGCTTATGGAAGAGGGACCACGCACTGCATCCGTGCCCAGCTGGCTGTTCTCGAAGCTCGTTGTCCCCAGGTTCATTGATGGCACCTGGAGTGTGTTTCCTGATTAAAGATCTATGGCCTGAATGCTGTGGATAGAAGGTGGGATGACTTGATTCCAAGTGGGGCTTCCTATCTTTCTTGGGACTTTCTTACTCACTTTCTCACTGGAGCCTTATACTTGAGAGATGCTGGTGACACATTTTAGCACTTCCTCAAATTCTGGTTACACTGCACCGCTTTCTCGGGAAGATAAGTTAATGACCAATTTTGCTATCTTCTTTTAGCTCCAAGGAGATCATTTATGGTACTGGGACTTACCTGTAGCTCAAATGGTAAAGAATCTGCCTGTGGTGCAGGAGATCAGGATTCGATCCCTGGCTTGGGAAGTTCCTCTGGAGAAGGGAACGGCAATCCACTCCGGTATTCTTGCCTGGAGAATTCCATGGACAGAAAAGCCTGCAGGGCTACAGTCCACGGGATCGCAAAGAGTTGGGTATGACTGAGTGACTAACGCACATGCCTTCAGGTTTATGCTGGAAATGTGGGCCCAGCGCCTGGCTTCAGTGTTGTTGATGGTGATGATGTGTCATTCACTGTTGGTTTGATTTTGCTCCTTTTCCATTTTCGTTGTTATTCATTTATTTTTTATTGAAGTGTAATTGATTTACAGTGTTGTATTAATTGATTTTATTCATTTTCATCACTGATTAGGAGAATGATTTTATAAGCCTGTATGTATGTGTGGGACAGCCCAGTACACTTGGATAAAGTTTTCCTATAAGGAAAAAAAAAGATACTGTATTTCTTGTACGGTCTCAAACATGTATGGGATAATGCAAAAGCCTTATAAAACTATTTCTGTTGTTAGTTTTTAGAATTCACTGATATGGAGGTAAAATTGTAATATATTTGAATGGGGGCTTCCCTGGTGGCACAGTGGTTAAAAATCCACCTTCCAATGCAGGAAACGCAAGAGATGTGGGTTTGATCCCTGGGGTTGGGGAGATTCCCCTAGAGTAGGAAATGGCAACCTACTCCAGTATTCTCGTCTGAAAAATTCCATGTACAGAAGAGCCTGGTGGGCCACATTCCATGGGGTCACAGAGTGGGATACGACTGAGCAGCTGAGCGCACACAGAATAGGTCTGAATAGAGCCATTGGCGCATGACAGTGAATGCGGTATCCTGCGAGCCCATTACTGGCACCATCTGAAAAAGTTTAATTTCAGTTAAATTTAAAGTTAAAGTTAATTTAAAACTAGATTTAAATATTACATGATTTACCTTCTTAAAAGTATAAAAAGAATAAAATTGGGTGACAGCATTTAGAACTTTCTGTAAACTAGTCTGTGTGCAGTTCTGAATTTTAAGCTGAGTTCATAGTAGAAATTTGGTGTCCATGGCTGACATATACCCGGAGATTTCAGTAGTTCCAGGCATCTTCATAAATCTATGAAAATGTACATGGGAAATCTTGTGAGTGCATGCAGTGAACTTTTAGACACGTGTTCCTTTGTGGTGAAAAAAAAATCATTTGAAACCTATGATGTGTTAAACAGTTAAACACAGGAAGCCAAAACCACTGTGATGTAATGAAAAACAAATCTGAGTGTTTGGAACAACTCCAGCACATCCTGGGTGGTGGAAGTTATCGAACAAGGCGTGATCTGAGGACAGTCTCTGTGGATGTAGGGGAAATAGCTGAATGTTGACAGTGAACACTGGTTTCAACAGTCAGCTTCGCTAAAGCCCTTTATTTGCCGTAGTCCTCAGGGAGTTTGATCACACTTCTAATAATGCTTGTGAATCTGTGTTTCAGAACTGCTCTCAAGGTGAGAAACCATTCACAAAGTACTCATTTTAACTCATAAGCTTTAAGTGGTGTCATAATGGATTGATCGCCTCATTCAAAAACATACTGAAAAGTGTATATTTTGATTGAAGTATAACCAGCGACTGTTTCAAGTTTCCTGGAGGTGGTAATCTCACATAATTTCATCCTCTGTAGTGTGATCATGTGGGAGCTGCAGTTCAAACACAGCCCTCCTTTTCTTCCTTCGATGAATATATTGCTGTAAATCTGTATATAAACCACAGTTAAAATTGGTTGAATTGGTTTAGATCTATTAGAGAATCTCACTGTGTGAAAGAATCCATTTGGGAAAGACTTTATGGACTGACGTGTCATCTCCTAGTTTATGATGTTTCTGTGTGGATTTCTCGAACTTGTTTAAAATGTGCATTTGTGGTTAACCCCTCTGACATCGTGACGTGACTTCACCGTGAAGGTGAAAGCAAAACTGAACATGGAGTTAGCAGTTTAGGAGAGGGGACAGATTCCTCCTTATGTATTTTATTTTTGTCTGATTTTTTGTTTTTTCAAGGTTACATGTAATTGTAAAGTCACGCAGTTGTACAGAACTCATCGTGCAAACAGTAGCCCTCTCAGCTCCGTTCCCAGACCCCAGAGCAACTGCATCCAGCGTGTAGATGCAGCTTTTTTCTGTTTTACCTCTATATTTCCAAAAAACAAGTTTGGACTCCCATTTCTTTTTTTAAATACCACCGAAGTAGAGTTGATTTTCAACACTGTGCTTATTTCAGACACACCCGAAGTGACTTAGCATGCATGCACACGTGTGTGTGTGTGTGTGTGTGTGTATGCCTTCTTTTCAAAATATTCTTTTCTGTTATGGCTTATCACAGGACGTTGAATATAGTTCCCTGTGCTATACAGTAGGACCTTGTTATTTATCCATCCTATACATAACAGTTTGCATTTGCTAATCCCAAACTCCCAATCCTTCCCTTCCCCACTCTCTTCCCCACTGGCAACCACTATTCTGTTCTCTATGTCTGTGTATCTGTTACTGTGCATTGATGGATTTGTTTGTGTCATATTCTAGATTCCACATATAAGTGATATCATATGGTATTTGTCTTTCTCTAACTTACTTCATTTAATATGATCCTGTCTACGTCCATCTATGTTGCTGCAAATGGCATTACTTCATTCTTTTTGTGGCTGAATAGTATTCCATTGTGTGTGTGTGTGTATACCATATCTTTATCCATTCATCTTTCAGTGTACACTCCCATATCTTGATGTATATTTTAGTTCTGGGTATTATCTATTGAGAGATGCCGTTGGTGGTCCAAGACTCCGAGCTCCCAATTCAGGGGGCCTGGGTTTGATTCCTGCTCAGGGAACTAGATCCCACATGCTGCAACTAAGACGTGATGCAGCCGAATAAATATATATTTGGGCTTCCCTGGTGGCTTAGACAATAAAGAATCTGCCTGCAATGCAGGAGACCCAGGTTTGATCTCTGGGGTGGAAAGATCCTCTGGAGAAGGAAATGACAACCCACTCCAGTATTATTGCCTGGAGAATCCCATGGACAGAGGAGCCTAGAGGGCTACAATCCATAGAGTCACAAAGATCTGGACATGACTGAGTGACTAACACTTTCATTTTCATTATCTATTGATGTTCTCCTTTGGAAAATAAAGATATAGCTCTTTCCTTCACCCCAAGTTAGACACTTCCCCTATTGTAGGTGTGTCATGACGTTTCTAAGAGCCACTATTTAGCCTTATAATATTTGATTATGTAAGTGTGATAAGATATTAAATTCTGTTTCACCCAAGTTGCTAGGTAGCAAAAGACAGAAAATTCTACGTCAGCTGTAAGACTGAAGTGAGTGTCTGCAGACCAGCTGTGCAGGGCAGTGAAGAATAAAATGTTTCCAGGGGATGCTGCAGTGAGAAAGTAAAGATCCAATTAAATGGGAAGATAAAGCCCAGGTTTGGGAAGGTTTCGACTTCCCTGGTGGCTCAGATGGTATAAAATCTGCCCTCAACGTGGGAGATCTGGGTTCAATCCCTGGGTCAGAAAAATTCCCTGGAGAAGTAAATGGCAACCCACTTCAGTATTCTTGCCTGGAAAATCCTATGGACAGAGGAGCCTGGTGGGCTACACTCCATGGGGTCATAAGGAGTTGGACATGACTGAGAGTTTCACTTAGGTGGGGTTAAAACTGCATCGGTGTGTTCTGTGAACATTTGGGGCTCCAAGAGGTGGGCAGACCTGGAGCTCTTGTTACTCTTGCCAAAAAGATGCCCTTGGGTGTGTGAGATAGGGTGAAAGCATAAAGGATTTGATGGAGGGAGCCTGGGTGATCTGGTTGTGTTTTGGATTTCAGCCATTTCCTTGTTTCCTGCCTACCAACATCTTTCATTCGTAACCATTGTCCCCCATCCTGAGTCTTTTGGGAGCTCGTGATACAATCCTCTTGGAGAGGGTTTCCTCATTGCTGAAACATTTCCTCTGATCTGCTCATTTCTGTTCCTCTCCAGCTTTCCAAATTTAGTTGTTGTTTTTCTCTTCTTTTGTTTTGTTTGCCTTAAATCTTTTTCTCCTGTTATGATTTGTGGGATTTTGAGCCAGAATGTTGGTTAAAAAACCTATGTGTTCTATGGCAGTATTAGCTAGAATCTCAAAATTTATTCAAATATAAAGTTATGTGAAGGCAGTCCATTGGGTGAGAAGGCAAATATGTAGTTACTTAACTCTTTTGAGGAAACAGAAATATTTGAACATTTGTACTTTTCTCTTTTGTTCTGTCCTTGACCTTGAGTTGGCTGTTTTGTTCTTCCTGAAGGTTGGAGGGAAGCTGAATGATTGTATTCTGAGTGGGCAGCCCCGCTCTTCAGTGAAGACAGTGCCGTCCTAAGCAGTGGTCACCATGAAGTAATATTACATGTTATTCTGGTACAAATTCAACTATACCAATTCAACAGAAGAAGAACTTACAAAAGATGTCCCTTTGCCCCATGGGGTTCCATGTACGCCCTCCTTCAAAGATTTTTTAAAAAATAAAACCAGATGAAACCTAGAAGAATCAAGTCTCGGCTTTTGTTCATTCAAGGACATAAACGCAAGAAATTTATAGATGAATTAAGAGATTTTTCAAGGGTCATTTAGTCTGGGCTTAATTTTGTTTTAAAATATCATCTTAGACCTTATTTGTCTACTGTAATCATCTTAGTTTACTACCCAGAACCAAAAGATTGAATGTTTCCTTATCCTGTGGCTGTGTGGTATTATGAAAGAAGTTGGGTCTTGTAATTCATACAACCTTGGGTTCAAGTTCTATTTATAGCCTAGTGGACAGATGATACAAATTTCCTGCATCTTTGATCTACTTGCCTCTAGGGCATCCTTGGTGGCGCAGATGGTAAAGAATCCACCTGCAGTGTGGGAGACCTGGGTTTGATCTCTGGTTTGGGAAGATCCCCTGGAGGAGGGCAAGGCAACCCACTCCAGTATTCTTACCTGGAGAATCCCCATGGACAGAGGAGCCTGGCGGGCTACAGTCCAGGACATCACAAAGAGTAGGACAGGACTGAGCAACTAAGCACAGCACAGCACAGGTTGATTACAGTTGGATCCTCCTGACCCAGGGATTGAACCCAGGTCTCCCACATTGCAAGCAGATTCTTTACCATCAGGCTACCAGGGAAGCCTCTGTTTACAGTTATAAGCCACTTAAGCACTGTGAATGCTACAAAAACAGTAGATTCTTAAAAGATTAATTTGTTGGACCCGTAGCTGAAAGGTCACTTACTATTTTTCATGGATCATGTATCTCATTATTTTCAGGATTTTGATGTCAGCCCAAGAATATTAGTTCACATTTGTTACTTCATATCATTCTAAATTTTTATAGGTATTGATTTGTTTAATTCTCAGAAACACTCTTGAGTTAGTTACAGTTTATCATCCTTATTTGTTTCAATGAACAATTTTGAAATTTTTAAATATTTATTTTTATTTATTTATTTATTTATTTGGCAGGACTGGGTGGGTCATAGTTGCAGCATATGGGATTTTTTTTTTTTAGTTGCAGCATGCAAATTCTTGGTTGCAGCACATGGGATCTAATTTCCCAACCAGGGATCAAACCCAGGTCCCTTGCATTGGGAGCATGGAGTCTTAGCCACTGGTCCACCAGGAAAGTCCATGTCATCCTTACTTTATAGATAAGTAAAATGAGGCCCAGGGAGGTTATATAACTTACCCAAGGTCACTGCACTGCTAAGATTAGAGGTGGAATTTGAATGCAGAATAGTCATAGCATTTCCCAGGCTGATTTAAGGGAAAAGATGAGCTCTACCTTTTTCTTATGGAAAACTGTGGAAAATTTGTACTTACTTCTCATATTAGCTTAGTGGAAAACTTACAAGAAAGTTCTTCTGGGAAGAATTTGAAATACATAGCTTGCATTCTGGGTTTGTAAATTAGGGAAAACTAACTCAAGACTAGTTTAGTCAAAAGGAGGGATACATGGGCACTCAAAGAGTGGCTCAGACAGTAAAGAATCTGCCTGCAATGCAGGAGATCTGGGTTTGATCCGTGGGTCAGGAGGATTCCCTGGAGAAGAGAATGACAACCCACTTCAGTATTCCTGCCTGGAGAATCCCATGGACAGAGGAACCTGGCAGACTACAGTCTATGGGGTCCCGAAAAGTTGGATACGACTGAGTGACTATCACTTTCATTTTCAAAGAATGGTTAGCCCAGCAAACTGTAGGAAGGGCACCAGTACAGCTGGACTCAGGAGCTGCTGGCACCAGGGAACTGGGTCCCCTCAGAACTTACTTCCATGCTTCCTTTATGTGCATATTGACAGTTATGTTTCTGACTGTAGACAGTAATCCTATTCAGTGCAAAAATCAATGCTGTTGGTGACCCAGGTTTAACATTTGTAAGACTTTAGCCATGTGAGAGGACTGATTTTTCTTCCTAGATTCAGTTTAAAAAATCCCAGGAAGGAATTTGAACAGTTAACAGTAGCCTGAGGATCAAGGCATGAAGAACATATCCTTTCCTGAGGCATCCTTATAGACTTGGTGTTATGGAGGATGCAGGCAGGTGAGTTAGTTCGGAATGCTTTTGGCTGCAGGTGACATAGTAATATAAACTAATGGAGGCTTAGCACTTATTTACTATTACAGCAAAAATCTGGAGTTAGGGTTGAATCTTTATTCCAAAGACAGTATTAGTGATCTTCCGTCTTCTCATTCTGTCTTCCCTGTATGGGCTTTTCATATTCTTGCTTGTTTTCTCTTCGTCGTAAGATTACTGCCAACAAGGTCCAAGGTTCATGTACATATTCAAGACAAGAAGAGAAGTGTTTGTGTGGTTAGCAGAATTGCCTCTTTCTCCTATCTCTTTCACCTACTTGGTTAAATTTATTCCTAATTATTTTATTCTTTTTGATGTTATTATAAATGGGATTGCTTTCTTAATTTCTTTTTCAGATAGCTTGTTTTCAGTGTATAGAAACACAACTGATTTCTATATGTTGATTTTGCATCCTGCAACTTGACTGAGTTTATTAGTTTTAACCAATATTTAGTGGTGTCTTCAGGGTTTTCTATATATGAGATCATGTATTCTATAGGCAAGAGACAATTGTACTTCTTCCTTTCTGAAATGAATACCTTTTTATTTATTTTTATTGCCTAATTGTTCTGTCTAGGACTTTCTCTACCATATTGAATAGAAATAAAGAGAGAAGGCACCCTAAGATCAAGTTATGATCTTAAAGGAAAAGCTTTGAGCTTTTCACCATTGAGTATGATGTTAGATGTGGCCCTATCATTACATTTCTTTTATTAAGTTGAGGTACAATCCCTTTTTATCTAATTCATTGAGAATTTTTACTACAAAATGATGGTCAATTTTGCAAATACTGTCTCTGCACCGATTGCAATTATGTGATTTTTATCCTTCGCTTTGTTAATGTATTGTATCAACATTTATTGATTTGTATATGTTGAACCATCCTTGCATCCCAGGGATAAATCCCATTTGATTATGATATATGATCTTTTGATGTGCTGCTGAAAAGACATTATTAATTAGCTAAAGTAATAGTCATTCCCGCCTTTCCATGCTACCCAGACAGGGGTCCATACAGAGCTATTCTGGATTCCCCTCATAACTTAAAGGGGAGGAGTCATTGATGTCCTGCAAATGAAGGAACAGGATGTCCTCAAATTCGTTGCAGCAGGAACCCACTTACGTGTCACCTACCTTGACTCCCAAATGGAACAATATGTCTACAGAAGGAAACGTGGTGGCTCTCCATCACGAACCTGAAGAGAACCTGGGAGAAAGTGCCGTTAGCAGCTTGTGCCATTTTTGCCATTGAACATCCAGCTGATGACAGTGTCATATCCTCCAGGATGCTGCTGCCACTGGAGCTGCTCCTACTGCTGGCTACTTCACTCCCAGAACCTTCACTAACCAGATTCAGGCAGCCTACCAGGAACCAAGACTTCTGATAGTTACTGATCCCAGGGCTGACCACCAGCCTCTCGCAGAAACCTCCACGTTAGCCTGCCTACCTTCTGCTGTGCAACACCGACTTTCCTCTGCACTTCCTGGACGTTGCCAGCCCGTGCAACAACCAGGGACTCCCTCAGTGGGTCTGATGTGGCGGATGCTCGCCTGGGAAGTTCTGCACATGTGTGGCACCATCGCTCATGAACACGCATGGGAGGTCACGCCTGATCTCCATCTGTACAGAGATCCCGAAGAGATTGAAAAGGAAGAGCAGGCGGCGGCTGAGAAGGCAGTGACCAATGAGGAATTTCAGGGTTAATGCACCACTCCAGCTCTGAAGTTCACTGCTGCTCAGTCTGAGATAGCAGATTGGTCTGAAGGCATCCAGGTACTCTCTGTGCCTGAAAAAAGCAAAATGTTGACAGAAAAAAAAAAAAAGACAAAACCCGAAGAAGGCACAAAGAAAGAAAAGGCTATCACATACTCCTAGTTTGGAAGAATTAATATTGTTAAAATGTCCATACTACCCAGAATGATTTGCAGATTCAACTCACCTCTATCAAAATTCTAATTGCATTTTTCACAGAAATAGGAAAATGGTCTTAAGATTTATACAGAATCACAAAAGTAGCCCAAATAGATAAAGCAATCTTGATTAAGAACAAAACTGGATGTATCACATGTCCTGATTTCAAACTGTGTTAGAGGACTATAGTAATCAAGATAGTATGGTAATGTCACACAAAATAGACACATAGATCAGTGAAACAGAATCAAGAGTCCAGATATATGCCCATGCAGATAGAGTAAACTAATCTTCAACAAAATTATCAGGAGTACACAATGTGAAAAGTAATAATCTCTTCAATAAATAGTGTTAGAAAACTGAATAGCCACAGGTAAAAAAATGAAATTGGACCTTTATCTTACACCATTTATCTCAACTCAAAATGGATTAAAAGACTTAAATGTAGGATCTGAGTCTATAAGACTCTTGGAAGAAGACATTGGGGAAAATCTCCTCGACATTGGTCTTGGCAATGATTTGTTTGGATTTAACACCTAAAACGCAGGCAACAGAAGCAAAAATAAACAAGTGGGACTACACGAAATGAGAATGTTTCTACATAGCAAAAGAATCAATCAAGATGAAAAGGCAACCTATGGAATGGGAGAAAATATTTGAAACCATGTATCTGATAAAATGTTAATATTACTCTTACATCTAAATAGCAAAAACAAACAAAAAAAACAAAACCCAATGAAAAAATAGGCAAAGGATCTGATTAGACTTTTCCCAAAGAAGCGATACAATTGGCTAACAGGTACATGAAAAGGTGCTCAACATCATTAATCATCAAGGAAATACAAATCACACCTTTTAGGATGGCATTTATCAAAAAGACTAGAAATAACAAGTCTTGGCAAGGATAGAAAAAAGAATCCCTTTTGCAGTGTTGATGAGAATGTGAATTGGTACAAGCAATGTAAACTGGTTACCAATGAGAAACAGTATGGAGGTTCTGCAAAAAAAAATTTTAAAAACAACTACCATACAATCCGGCAATTCTACTTCTGGGTCTATATCCAGAGAAAATAAAATTACTACCTCAAAGAAATGTCTGCTCTCACATGTCCATTGCAGCTATTCACAATAGCCAAGATATGGAAGCAATCTAAGTGTCAGTCGATGGATGAATATGTGAAGACAATATGGTATGATATACACACACACACCCAATGGAATATTGTAGTCTTATAAGAGAAGAAAATTTTTCCATTAGTGACAACATGGATGAACCTGGAGGACATTATACCCAGTGAAATAAACCAGACAGAGAAAGACAAATATTGCATGATCTTATACGTAAAGTTTTACCGAAAAAAGAAAAGAAAGGCCCCACTCACAGTGACAGAGAGGAGAGTGGTGGTTACTGGCGCCTGGGGCATGGGGGAAAGTGGTAGACTTTTTGTGGTGAAGGAGGAGAGACAGTGGAATGGTGGTTGCCCGAGGCTGGGTGGGGAGGGGTGAGAGGTATTGCTGAATGGGAACAAAATTTCAGTTTTGCAAGATGAAAGGAATCTGGAGATGAGTGGTGGTGATGTTTGCACCATATTATGAATGTACTTAATACCACTGACATGTACACTTAAAAATGACCAGGAGGGTCAACTGTAAGCAGAAAAGAAAAAACAAAAGGAGAAGAGGTGGGTAAACTTGTCCATTGCCACGAGCCTGAGAAGAAGGGTATGAGGCAGATGTTCACACAGATGTAGAATGTGACCATAGATATAATCGGCCTAATATATAAAAAGTCCTGGACCTAGACCTGAACAGCTGTGAACTGGCCTCAGGGAGCTGCCAAGCCTGATGCACTTGTCTGCTTCCCCAGAGGATTCGAGCATTTCTGCCTTCAGTCTCCATCTCAGTTCTTCTGTTCTTTCTTCTCCTGCAAAGATGCCAGAAATTGTAACCTTATGTCAAGGCCTATTTCAGTCTGCCAAGTTCATGGTGCCATCCTGTCCCCTTAAATTCGTACCGCATCTGATCACACAACCATAAGTTATGTCATGTACTATTGGAGACAACTTACATTTTGCTGTTTTGCCCTGAAATTTAGCTTTTGACACCAAGGTGTCTGATGACTCTAATCAGACTGTAGCTTTCTGAAATTGAACAACGCTTCCTCTGTTACTTTGTAAAGATGTGGTAGAAAGCAGAGCACATAATTGGTACTCAATTAACTTATATTGGTTAATTCATCTTTATAAGACTATGTAATTAAAACCCTTTTTTATCCATGAAGAATAATTTTAATCTCTGGCATGCCTCGACAGTGCTTTAGAGGAGAGAGCAGGGGACGAATTCCTTTAATGTACAGCTGTCTTGCCAGCTCACTTGTTTTAGGACTTCTATTTAAATGACATCTTCCTCCTCGAAAACTCTCCTGGTTCGTTATTGCACAGGTGATAATAAAGACTATTTTCTCCATTCCACACTTCTTATAGGTTTGTATTATAGACCAAACAGTGCTATGCTTTTCCTCTGTGCTATTTTGGTCCTGCCTGTTTTTGAAGAATTTTCAGTAATGCCCCGGGTTGTCGAATTTTCCTTTCTGTGGAGTCAAATGACTATTATGCATGGGCAGAAAGGGAAAGAAAAGAATTTAATGTAAGCACTGCAGCTTTTCAAAAGAAGTCAAGTTCTGCTGCTCGGTGTGAAAGGTGAGATGCTGCAAACAGTGGGGCCAGCTATGGACTCTGTATTTGCTTAGTATTTGATGAATGAAAATGCCATTTGTACCTGAAGATGATAGAATTTGAAATGGTCCTTTTCTAGCTTCATAATTTTCTTGAGAGCGTGGCTGCATTTTTTGGTATCATTTTTTTTTTTTTTTTCTTTTCATCTTTGATGTCCGGCTGGTATTTTGAGACAAGAGTGTGCCTATGGAATTGGATTTGAAGGGCAGCAGTAAATCATTCTCACTTGGTGCTTGACCTTCATCCTAAACAGAATAGATTTCATGGGAGAAATCAGGTTGGGAAGATATAATTTAATTCTGCCACGGGTGAAGCAGAAAGGTTAAGTCCTTTTAAGTTCCTCATTGTATGATACTGCTTGGTGAGCTTACTGAGAAGGCAGTTTTTAGTACTTGAATCCTTTTGTCCCTGCTCCATGGTTTTTATTTAATTAATATACAAACACATTGAAAGGAAGTTTTTCTTCCTGGCGTTTCTTTCTGTATCTTCTAGGAAATGGTCAATTTTTCTGTTTTGTGAGTTAACTTGAAAAATGGTATCGATTCTCTGTTGGCATGCTGGGAGCAACTACTTAGCATTTCGAAACGTAAGGCTGTGATGTCATCATTCAAAACCGTTATTGGAAATTGGATTTATTTGTTTTACTCTCCCTCTGCATCTCAAAACAAGATGACAAGCAGGGACTATTCATAATTTTCTTCTCTATCACTCTTCCTAGGGGTTCACATAACCTCCTTTTGACTCCTCCACCCAGGAGATCACAGCTTCTCCTCTCTGCCAGCATCTCCCTTCAGGAAGAGTCTCTGTTCTCTGGCACTCAGATCTGCCATGTCCACAACACTCTGCTAGTGGGTTTTTTTTTTTTTTTTCCCTTTTGAAGGAGAAATCTTGTCTCTGGTGGGTGGACTTAGTAGCTGTTAAATGAGAATACTAACCTCGCCAAACTCTTGCTTTGAATAGTTTCTTTGTAGACATAGTCCTCACTGCATACTCTTCTCATTTCTTTGATTGATAAGTATTATTTTAACATTTCCTCTGGGCATCATAGCCACATCTTGTACCTTTGCCTTCTGTTGCATCCCATCTCTGGACATGTTCACGAGAGAGCTCTGAACTACACTCGACCTCCTAAGGAGATTTGGGTGTACTGATCTGATCCCTGAGCAGTACCTTTCATGTAAATGTCAGCGTGGTGCTGACCCATTACAGCTCCTGTGACTGTCCAGATGCTGGCCTTGGACTTGGCGATCACCCTGCAAGTTCCAGTTTGATGTGTTACCACTCATTTTCCACCCACCCTACTCTGTCTGGTTCAAAATGGGTTTTAGTTAACATTTCTCCATCTTTTGTGTATTGGTTTGGAATGTTCTAATTACTCCTCCCTTCAAATGTGACCTCATTTACTTGGTGGGTAGTCCTTTAAAAAATACTTATTTATTTGGCTATTATTTGCTCTTAGTTGCAGCCCGTGGGACCTGCAGTACGCAAACTCTAGCTGCTGCATGTGGGATCTACTTCCTTGATGAGGGATCCAACCTGGGCCCACTGCACTGGGAGCCTGGAGTTTTAGCCCCCAGACTACCAGGGAAGTCTTGGTGGGTAGACTTCTTTTGAGGATGATAATGGTCGTGGCACCTTTCTTTAAAACTGCAGATTCTGTATCAAATATTCCTTAGTGAATATAAAGATTCACATTTTGGAGGGCTTAAGAGCAAGATTTTATTAATTTTCCAGAAGGCCTGGGGTCACAAAAAGCCAGTAAGACCTGATCTGATTGCAGTATACAGTTTTCTTATAATGAAATAATGATGAAATAGGCATCTCTAAAGCATTTCTGGACATGCAACTATAGATAAAGATTTAAAAAGACCAGTGAAGGCAGATATGAAAGGCACAGTTCTCTAGTCAGGGTTTCACCATAGATCTCCTGACCCAGATACAACTCAGAGGCTCAAACAAGCCAGCAATCTCAACATTCCACAGGCTAACTCAGTACCTTATTTTCTGCTCTCTCCTATGGCACCTGGCACAATACTTTGTACCTGGGAGGCAACCTCAAAAAAAGTGTCAAACGAAGTGATGAGTTCAGAGACAGAGTGAGCAGTAAATGAAGTGCAGTATGGCTCTTACTGAGCGCGTGAGGCAGCATGGTCCATGACACTGAAGTGGGAGATAGGCTCCAGGCTGAGCAGTGGCAGCTGGCTGACCTCCTGCTGATGCTTCGAGATGGGATACTGACAGGAGCACTGGGGCCAGACTGGGTGTGTTCCTGTAGATTTCCCAGCCAGACTCATGTACAGAGAAAGCCCTCAGCCCAGGGCAAGGACAAAAGGAGGGAGAGGGTGCCGACTGGAATCCATGTTGGTTGAGAGATGCACGCCCATAGAGATGATTGGCTAGGAAAAAAAAATACCCAGAAAATTGCCCCTATATAAACAACCTAAGTTGTCCTTACAGGGCTGAACTCACTCCAAGTTGGCCATATGATTTTTCACAGGTTCTATGCTTCTAATAAATGATTTTATCTCTTTCACAATCTTGGTGTCTTTGCTGAATTCTTTTGTCAAAGAAGACAAGAACTGAGGTCCATCTTTCAGTTTTTCACTACCAGGATCAACGTGGCTTGGACTGAAAGGCAGAGCAAGTCCATTCTGACCCTCATTCCACTGGATTGCAGCACGACTCTGGCCCCATCCCCACCTGTGGGCCTTGAGCCCTCCCTGTGGTTTCTCTAGGGATGATAGTCTGGTTTCCAAAACTTAAACATCATGTACTAACTTCAAGCTGGAGCAGGCTGCTGTCTCATGGTTGTAGGCTACACAGTGTCTTAAATCCATCTTCAAGAAGCAAACATTTCCAAGTGGTACAGCTAATGCACCTCCCATCTTCATTCTCTGCCTTGTATCACCATGACAACACACATCCCTTATGAAGCAGTTGGTGCCATTGTCAGGGTATCCCTTAACTACATACTGTGGATATAGGTGATTTTACTACTTTTGCCCTTTAACTTTCCTACCATCTCTATAAGTGGTTGATCTACTACTTTTACTTTTGAGATTTGCCTCAAAAATGAGATTCGCTTTTACCAATGAGAATTTTTCTTTCATAATTTTCTTGTTTTAGTTGTGGTCTTTTCTTTTTCACTGAGAGAAATCCGTTTAACTTTTCTTGTAGAGCTGGTTTAGTTCTGCTGAACTCTTAGCTTTTGGTTATCTATAAATTTCTTGATCTGTTTTTCAAATCTGAATGGTAGCCTTACTGGGTAGAGCATTCTTCTTTTAGCTTATTTTTCCTCTCATCATTTTAAATATATTGTGACATTTCCTTCTGGCCTGCATTGTGACATTTCCTTCTGGCCTGCAAAATTTCTGCCAAAGCAACCTGATGATGTTATAGGAGTTCCCTTGTATGTAACTTCTTGCTTTTCACTTGCTGCTTTTAATATTCTCTTCATCTTTCATTGTGGCCATTTTAATTATAGTGTGTCTTCATGTGCATCTCTTTTGGTTGATCTTGTTTGGGACTCTCTATGCTTCCTCTATGCTTTCTATACCAGATCACCTTACCTACCTCCTGAGAAACAGTTAAAAGTGGACATGAAACAACAGACTGGTTCCAAATAGGGAAAGGAGTACGTCAAGGCTGTATATTGTCACCCTGCTTATTTAACTTATATGCAGAATACATCATGTGAAATGCCAGGCTGGATAAAGCAGAAGCTGGAAGCAAGATTGCCAGGAGAAATATCAATAACCTCAGATATGCAGATGACATCACCCTTATGGCAGAGAGTGAAGAACTAAAGAGCCTCTTGATGAAAGTGAAAGAGGAGAGTCAAAAAGCTGGCTTAAAAGTCAACATTCATAAAATGAAGATCATGGCATCCAGTCCCATCACTTCATGGCAAATAAATGTGGAAACAATGGAAACAGTGAGAGACTTTATTTTTGGGGGCTCCAAAATCACTGCAGATGGTGACTACAATCATGAAATTAGAAGATGCTTGCTCCTTGGAAGAAAAGCTATGATAAACCTAGACAGTATATTAAAAAGCAGAGACATTGCTTTGCCAACAAAGGTCTGTCTAATCAAAGCTATGGTTTTTCCAGTAGTCATGTATGGATGTGAGAGTTGGACCATTAAGCTGAGCGCCGAAGAATTGATGCTTTTGAACTGTGGTGTTGCAGAAGACTCTTGAGAGTCCCTAGGACTGAAAGGAGATCCAACCAGTCCATCCTAAAGGAGATCAGTCCTGGGTGTTCATTGGAAGGACTGATGCTGAAGTTGAAGCTCCAATCCTTTGGCCACCTGATGCGAAGAACTGACTCATTTGAAAAGACCTTGATGCTAGGAAACATTGAAAGCAGGAGGAGAAGGGGATGACAGAGGATGAGATGGTTGGATGGCATCACCGACTCACTGGATATGAGTTTGAGCAAGCTCCGGGAGTTGGTGATGGACAGAGAAGCCTGAGGTGCTGCAGTTCTTGGGGTTACAGAGTCGGACATGACTGAGTGACTGAACTTATACTGCTGTCGATGCTTCCTGGACCTGGATGTCTATTTCATTTTCTGAGTTAGGGAAGTTTTCCGCTACTATTGTTTCAAATACATTCTCTTCCCTTTCCTTTCATTTTCTCCTGGGACCCCTATGATACGAAATGTTAGTATGGTTGATATTGTCTCAGAGATCTCTTCAACTCACCTAATTAAAATGAAGAAAAAAAAAATTCAATTCAGTTTGGTTAATTCCCATTAGTTTTCTTCTAGTTTGCAGATCCATTCTTCTATTTTATCTAATCTACTGTGGTTTTCTTCTAGTGTATTTTTTATTTCAGTTTATTCCTTTAGATCTCTTTGGTTCTTCTTTATATTTTATAACTCTTTGTTAAACTTTTGACTGTGTTTGTTCACTCTTCTTCCCAAGTTGTTAGAGCATCTTTACAGCCTTTATCTTGAATTCTTCATGGGTCGGCTGCTGATCTCCCTGGCACTCAGTCCCTCCTCTGGGGTTTCATCTTGTTTCTTTATTGAGGACGTATTCCTCTGCCACCTCACTTTGTGTCATCCTCTGTGTTTAGGTTGGTCACGTGTCCCAATCGTGGAGAAGTAGCCTCACGTAGGATACTCCCCTCTTGTCATCAGCGTGACATGGTAGAGGGCGCCATCTGTGTGGGCTGCATGGGTCCTTCTGTGATGTTAGGCAGCTACTGTGGACATGCCGGTAGGTGGTGCTTGTCCCTGACTGGTTGGCTGCTAGGTCCTGCCTCCTGTTTCTGTTGTGGAAACTCTTTTCTGCTGGTCTTCAGGTAAGTCACCACAATAGTTGCTCTGTAGGTAGTTGTGGTTTTGGTACCCCAGGGAGGCGGTGAGCTCTGGGACTTCCTGCTTCTCCATTTTGGCCACTTCATGTTGGTTGAGATGGGAGAGGGCTGGTGCAGACCCCACATGTGAGGGTTTAAAGAAAAGACCCCAGAGAGACTGAGACATGTGTGCCATTGAATTGGTGTAAACACACATTTAAGAATTAATCCCATCATAACATACCCTCACTACCATATGTAAAACAGATAATCAACAAGGACCTCCTGTATAGCACAGGGAACCCTACTCAATATTATGTAATAATCTAAATGAGAAAAGAATCTGAAAAAAGAAAAGATATATGTATGCTGCTGCTGCTAAGTTGCTTCAGTCGTGTCTGACTTGGTGCGACCCCGTAGACGGCAGCCCACCAGGCTCCTCTGTCCCTGGGATTCTCCAGGCAAGAACACTGGAGTGGGTTGCCATTGCCTTCTCCAGATATATGTATTTGTATAACTGAATGACTTGTCTGTACACCTGAAACTAACACAACGTTGTAAATCAACTGTACTATAACATAAAGCAAAAATTTAATTAAAAAAATAAAGTAGCAATAAAGGCTCTGCAAAAGAAAGAGTGAACTCCATTAAATGCTGAAGAGGTACAAGAAAGCTGCACGCCAAATGCATCTACTGACTTCAGTAGGAATTCCGAGTGAGAAGGCCTAGGACCTCTGAAATAAGCATAGCCCAACACAAACGATAAAACCAGAAGAAAAGACAGTCAGGGAAGCACAGAGTAGAAGGGAGAATGGTGCTTTGTGCCTGCAAGGCATTGCCAGGGTCAAGGCAGAGGATGCTTGTGTTCCCCGCATGGCATCTGTGGAGCCAGAGCCATCACCTCACATCCTTTCATGTCGCCCACCTTTGTGGGAAATCCATTTCCGAGAGGGGGCTGTTTTGCTCTGTTGAAAATCAGCCTCCAGGCAACTCATCTGGGAATTTTGAGGAGAAAGTCAAAGCTTTCAGGGAGACATTTTGAAATCCTTTGAGCTGCATATAATTAGTGTGAACTTTCCATGTACATTGACTGTACATTAAGAGCACTCTAAGCAGGAAAGACCTCAAAGACTCAAGTCCATTACAAGAACAAACATCAATTAGAAGTGATATATTTTCCCAGAGAAAAGAACCAGGAGATGCAAAGATGCCAGAGTTGGAACGTTTTTCCCTGTTCATTTGTGGGGAAAAACAAATGTGCTTTTGGTTGATACCTATTGAAGACTGTTCAGCATAGCATATTTTTGACATTCATGAATGTTCAAAATAGTAATTGAAAATGTTCGGGGTGGTGCCTCAGGTCCTACACCCACTCTTCTCATGGATTCTTCATTTTTATTTTTAGTAACAGGGCTGGAGCTTTTTTTGTGGAATGGGGGAAGAATATGTAAAAGTCAGGATCCATGGTGTAGCCAGTGTACCTCTGCTTGCATGTTTTCCTTTGGTATTTTTCTACTGGAAGGATATATTTATAGACATGTGAGATTGCTTTAGTGAAAAAAACCTCAATTTGTGATTCAAGTCAGTGTACCTAAAGGAAATGACTTTCCCCCACATTTGCACGTGTTTGTGTTCTTCCTGTTTGCACTTGATTTTGACAGTCACACATTTTTCATTGGTGACATTTGGTAGCAAGGCATTGCACAAAGTACATGGCACTGGGAACTGTCAGACCATGAACTTAATAACATCTCAGTAATGTGTCCAGCTTGTATCTACTCAGATTTGTATGCAGCATAAATTCATACGTAACTTAGAAAATAAAAATAAAGAACATCACCATTATACAGCAGACCGCTAATTTCAGGCTTCATTTACACACAAGTAGTGCTCTACTGTTAAATTAACATTAAAGAGCCTTCTGTTATACTCAGCTGTAGTTTAAAACCATTGGTCATGTAAAAACCCAGGCAGTTAATATATTTGTGTTAAATTACATCATTTAATAAAAAGGAGTGTGTGATAAAAGTCAGAATACATTATTGCCTAGTATGGCATTTTGTTACCTCTTTAAAATGTCCCAGTAGTGTTTTGAGGTCCTGTACAATGTTTCGTGGACATAGTTGCTAAACAGCATGACATTTAAAGCATGTTTTAATCCCAGAAGGCTACATAGCCTTCTCTCTTACTTTGGTTTCTGTTTTGCTATCAGAAACCTGAAAAATAGTGAGTAGTAGTAACAATAAGCTGCCCTTCTTGGAGATGTACCATTTGCCAGAGTGAGCTGGGGATTTTGTGTGTAATATCTCTGCTTCTCTCGGCAATATCATTCCCATTGTACAGGTTAGAAGACTGAGGCAGAGAATTTCAGTGACTTAGTGTAGAACTCATTGACTGAGAAGGGGCTCATAGTGGAGAGCCCCTCTAAGCAAACTATGCTAGTGGCGTGACTGACCATTTGAGACCTGGGAGGCTCCTCTTGCAGTTGGATAGCTAATTTCCCAAAGATCTACAGAGAGCCATCAAAACGATAAATTGAGGAAGGGGTGTCAATTTGTAAACAGTGATTGAGAAGGGGCTCAAATACAGGCCCATCTGTCTCTAAATTTAAGGCCCTTTCTGCTCAACCAGTTGCATCAGAATCTGGAGTGAGGCCCAACTATTAATATTCTTTAGAAGATCTTCTTAGAGGTTCTAATGTTGGAGCTCTGATTAGAAAACTCTGCACTTATACCATTTTGTCTTTCTTACTTGAGAACAAGTAAAGAAACCAACTTTGATGCTTGGTTTATTTGAGGATGCAGAGATGCAGACTGGGAAGAGAAAAAGTCATCATTTCACATTACCTTCAGCTTTCCATTTAAAGTTGCTTTGTTCCTTGTAAGGAAAAGAAGAGTTATATTGCACATGCAGATATGTCTGTCTGTATTTGTGTGTACATGGGATGGTTGCCATGCATAATCTCTGTGTCCTTAAGGATAGAAAATTGTAGAATGGCAGATATATTAATGGGATATTTATATGGAAACGTATGTGTAAATGTTTAGCAAAGCTGTGTGTCCAGTGATAAAAAGGGCCAAGGAAAAAGAATTGGAGATGATGAATATAGGACATACCATTGATGTGATTCACATGTGCTTGTGTGAAATCACTTAGAGTTTGTTATTTTATATACTTAAAAAAAAAACAAGTAGTTCAAAAGGGAGGGGATATATGTATACCTATGGCTGATTCATGTTGAGGTTTTCCAGAAAACAACAAAATTCTGTAAAGCGATTATCTTTCAATAAAACAATAATTTAAAAAAAAGTGGATGAAAACATCACAAGAAAAAAAATACTCCAATAGGCCAATATCTTTTGTGAGTAGAAATGTAAAAATCTTCAAAAAAAAAAATACTAGCAAATTGAATCTAGCAATATACAAAAAAAAAAAAAAAAGAATCTAACACTGTAGCTAAGTAGCATCCCAGTGGAGAAGAGAAGTAGCATCCCTTCTCCAGGGGATCTTCCCAACCCAGGGATCGAACCCAGGTCTCTTGCATTGCAAGTGGATTCTTTACCAGCTAAACCACAACGGAAGCCCAAAAATACTGGAGTGGGTAGCCTATCCCTTCTCCAGCGGATCTTCCCGACCCAGGAATTGAACCATGGTCTCCTGCATTGCAGGTGGATTCTTTACCAACTGAGCTATCAGGGAAGCCCCCCTAGTGGTGCAAGACTGGTTAAATATGTGAAAGCCAATTAATGTGATACACTATATCAATAGAATAAAGAACAAAAAGCATATGATTACATCAATGGGGCAGAAAAAGCATTCGACAAAGTTCAAAAGTTATTCATGATATGAAAAAAAACAAACCCTACAGTTAACTAGGAATAGAAGGGGGATTTTCAACTTGAGCAACACGGTGGAGAAACATAATCTCAATAATTACATTAAATGTATATGAACTCTGCCCTCTAAATAAAAGATAGAGATCATCAGACTAGGGAGAAAAGAAGAAGGATAAAACTATATATAATCTTTAAGAGATGTGTTTGAAATATAAAACCATAGATAAATTGAAATAACTTATGAAAGAACTACCAAAAAAAAAGAGTAGAAGTCATTGTACTTGACAGTTAAATATTTAATTTCTAGCTATTTGAGCAGAGATGGCTGTTTTGGAGGGAAATGGGTAAATGGTAGAGATTAAGAAAGAATTCTCTTCTCATCTTCCATCTTGATATTTGAAGTTCATATCAAATCTTATTGTCCAAGAAACTGGCATCTCTCAACTGTGTCCAAGATCGTCAATCGAGCTGATTACCCATCTGGAATGTGTCTCTTCTCTCTGATCCATGTGATTTCCATAGTAATGGAAAGTCCTTTCCCATTTTTCCCTGCTGCCCAGCAGGGGAACCCTCCAAATAATGTTACTCGTATCCTTGCTTAATATTCAATATGGCTCCATTTCAGAGCCTGTCTACAGATCAGCACCCCTTCCTCAATTTATGGTTGTGATGGTTCTTTGCAGATCTTTGGGAAATTAGCCATCCAACTGCAAGAGGAACCTTCCAAGAGTATACAGTCAGTCATGCCACTAGCACAGTTTGATTCAGTTCAGTTCAATTCAATTGCTCAGTCATGTCAGACTCTTTGCGACCCCATGGACTGCAGCACACCAGGCCTCCCTGTCCATCACCAACTCCCAGAGATTATTTAAACTCATGTCCATTGAGTCGATGATGCCATCTAACTTTCTCATCCTCTGTCATCCCCTTCTCTTCCCACCTTCAATCTTTCCCAGCATCAGGGTCTTTTCAAATGAATCAGCTCTTGATATCAGGTGGCCAAAGTATTGGAGTTTCAGCTTCAATGTCAGTCCTTCCAATGAATATTCAAGACTGATCTCCTTTAGGATTGACTGGTTGGATCTCGTTTCAGTCCAAGGGACTCTCAAGAGTCTTCTCCAATACTAAAGTTCAAAAGCATCAATTATTCAGTGCTCAGCTTTCTTTATGGTCTAACTCTCACATCCATACATGACTACTGGAAAAACCATAGCCTTGACTAGACAGACCTTTGTTGGCAAAGGAATGTCTCTGCTTTTTATTATGCTGTCTAGGTTGGTCATAACTTTTCTTCCAAGAGTAAGTGTCTTCTAATTTCATGGCTGCAGTCACCATCTGCATGGATTTTGGAGCCCCCCAAAATAAACTCTGCCACTGTTTCCCCATCTATTTGCCATGAAGTGATGGGACCAGATGCTGTGATCTTATTTTTCTGAATATTGACCTTTAAGCCAACTTTTCACTCTCCTCTGTCACTTTAATCAGGAGGCTGTTTAGTTCCTCTTCACTTTCTGCCGTAAGAGTGGTGTCATCTGCATATCTGAGGTTATTGATATTTCTCCCAGCAATCTTGATTCCAGCTTGTGCTTCATCCAGCCCAGTGTTTCTCATGATGTACTCTGAATATACGTTAAATAAGCAGGGTGACAATATACAGCCTTGACGTACTCCTTTTCCTATTTGGAACCAGTCTGTTGTTCCATGTCCAGTTCTACTTCCTGACCTGCATACAGATTTCTCAAGGGGCAGGTCAGGTGGTCTGGCATTCCCATCTCTTTCAGAATTTTCCACAGTTTATTGTGATCCACACAGTTAAAGAGTAAACATTGACATTTTAGCAATCAGTGAACTAAAATGGACTGGAATGGGTGAATTTAACTCCGATGGCAAGAATCCCTTAGAAGATATGGAGTAGCCATCACTGTCAACAAAAGAGTCTGAAATGCAGTACTTGGATGCAATCTCAAAAATGACACAATAATCTCTGTTCGTTTCTAAGGCAAACCATTCAATACTCCGGTAATCCAAGTCTCTGCCCCATCCAGTAAAGCTGAAGAAGCTGAAGTTGAATGGTTCTATGAAGACCTACAAGACCTTATAGAACTAAGACCCAAAAAAGATGTCCTTTTCATTATAGGGGACTGGAATGCTAAAGTAGGAAGTCAAGAAACACCTGGAGTAACAGGCAAATTTGACCTTGGAGTACAGAATGAAGCAGGACAAAGGCTAATAGAGTTTTGCCAAGAGAATTCACTAGTCACAGAAAACACCCTCTTCCAACAACACAAGAGAAGACTCTACACGTGGACATCACCAGATGGTCAAGACCGAAATCAGATTGATTATATTCTTTGCAGCCAAAGATGGAGAAGCTCTATATAGTCAGGAAAAACAAGACTGGGAGCTGACTGTGGCTCAGATCATGAACTCCTTATTGCCACAGTCAGACTTAAATTGAAGAAAGTAGGGAAAACCACTAGTCCATTCAGGTATGACCTAAATCAAATCCCTTACGATTATACAGTGGAAGTGACAAATAGATTTAAGGGACTGGATCTGATAGACAGAGTGCCTGATGAACTATGGATGGAGGTTCATGACATTATACAGGAGACAGGGATCAAGACCATCCCCAAGAAAAAGAAATGCAAAAAAGCAAAATGGCTGTCTGAAGAGGCCTTACAAATAGCTGTGAAGAGAAGCAAAAAGCAAAGGAGAACAGGAAAGATATACCCATTTGAATGCAGAGTTCCAAAGAATAGCAAGGAGAGATAAGAAAGCCTTCCTCAGTGATCAATGCAAAGAAATAGAGGAAAACAACACAATGGGAAAGACTAGAGATGTCTTCAAGAAAATTAGAGATACCAAGGGAACATTTCATGCAAAGATGGGCACAGTAAAAGACAGAAATGGTGTGGACCTAACAGAAGCAGAAGATATTAAAAAGAGATGTCAAGAATACACAGAAGAACTGTACAAAAAAGATCTTCACAACCCAGGTAATCACGATGGTGTGATCACTCACCTAGAGCCAGACATCCTGGAATGTGAAGTCAAGTGGGCCTTAGGAAGCATCACTATGAACAAAGCTAGTGGAGATGATGGAATACCAGTTGTGCTATTTCAAATCCTAAAAGATAATGCTGTGAAAGTGCTGCATTCAATATACCAGCAAATTTGGAAAACTCAGCAGTGGTCACAAAGCTAGAAAAGGTCAGTTTTCGTTCTAGTCCCAAAGAAAGGCAATGCCAAAGAATGCTCAAACTACTGCACAGTTGCACTCATCTCACACACTAGTAAAGTAATGCTCAAAATTCTCCAAGCCAGGCTTCAACAGTATGTGAACCGTGAACTTCGAGATGTTATAAGCTGGTTTTAGAAAAGGCAGACGAACCACAGATCAAATTGCCAACATCCACTGGATCATGGAAAAATCAAGAGAGTTCCAGAAAAACATCTATTTCTGCTCTGTTGACTATGCCAAAGCCTTTAACTGTGTGGATCACAGTTTGCTTAGTGGAACATAACTGTATTATAATGTTAATCTGTTTCAAGTTTAAGGTAGGCTGGTCCTGCAAGTTTCCAGGTAAGGCTAATAGAATTTAACATGATCATTATCTCTGTTTGCATCATTTTCATTAAATGTTCCTTGTAAGAAGATTCTTAAACTTGTAATTGTTTTATTGCATATTCCTTTTTTTCTCCGATGAGAAAGTATTAGCATAATAGTTAATTTGATCTTACAAAGAGTTTCTAAGACTAGGCACACACACAGATTTGAGTGAATGAACAGGATTTGTTCTCTATCCCAAACCACTGTAGACTTTACAGAAGTATAAATATGTGATCATCAGCAGAGCTGGAGTTAGAGACCTGGTAATCAGAGAGGCGTTAGCCTGATGAGTTACAAGCCAATTCAGAGTTGGGACCACTTGCTGAACCAGAACATTATTTGATTCTCTTAATTTCAGGGTGAATGGGAATTTCAGGGTGTTGAACAATTTCACATGATCCCTTCTTCACAGCTCAGGATAATACAAAGTATTTGTGTAATCCTCCAAATTCTTTCAGCTTTCTTCTGTAGGTGGGTCTTTTCAATAATTCCAAGGAACCTTTTATAATTTTATTTTTGGTGTCAGAGGTATGGGCTCTTGGAAATAATTTTAACCATAATCCAATTGTGAGTTTGACCCATGATATCCTCGAATGATTTTTTTTTTTTTTCTAGCAGAGATGTTTCTTCTCTAAAGTATTTAGGAAGAAATAAAGATAAAGCATGAGGGATTCTTATACAAAGAATTTCCAGCAGGGTATTTGCAAATATTATTTCTTCTTTCTTAAAGCAAGCATGCTGATATATTGAAGAAAAGGCACCATGACCTTTGGCCTTCCTTGCTTAGAGTATTCGCTTTAACATACTTCCCTGTGGTCCCAGTCCCATATGAAGGAAAAAGCAATAGAAGAATAATGCTAATGGTTGTTTCCCCGTCTTGGCTATTGTAAGTAGTGCTGCAACGAACACTGGGGTGCATGTATCTTTTGCAATTAAGATTTTTTCCAGATCCATGCCCAGTGGTGGGATTGCTGGGTCATATGGTAGTTCTATATATTTAGTTTTTTTAAAGAATCTTTATGCTGTTCTGATAGTGGCTATATCAATTTACATTCTCACCAACAGTATAGGAGGGTTCCCTTTTCTCCATACCCTCTCTAGCATTTATTGTTTGTAGACTTTGAGATGATGGCCATTCTGACCATGTGAGGTAATACCTTATTGTAGTTTTGATTTGCATCTCTTGATAATTAGTGATGTTGGGCATCTTTTCATGTGTTTGTTGGTCATCTGTTTGTCTTCTTTGGAGAAATTTCTATTTAGATCTTCTACCTGTTTTTTGGTTGGGTTATTTATATTTTTTGATATTGAGCTACATGAGCTACAAGGGATCAATCCCTTGTTGGAGATTAATTCCTTGTTGTTTGCTTCATTAGCAAATATTTTCTCCCATTCTGAGGGTTGTTTTTTTGTTTTGTTTATTATTTCCTTTGCTGTGCAAAAGCTTTTAAGTTTAATTAGATCCTATTTTTTTATTTTTGTTTTTATTTTTATTACTCTAGGAGGTGGATCAGAAAAGATCTTGCTATGATTTATATCAAGGAGGGTTTTGCCTATGTTTTCCTCTAAGAGTTTTATAGTGTCTGGCCTTACATTTCAGTCTTTAATCTATTTTGCATTTATTTTTGTCTATAGTATTAGAGAGTATTCTAATTTTATTCTTTTACATGTGGCTGTTCAATTTTCCTAGCACCCAGGAATAATATCACTTATATGTGGAATCTAGAAAAATGGTACAGATGAACTTATTGGCACGTAAGAAATAGAGTCACAAACATAGGGAACAAATTTATATATGGTTACTGAGAAGGGAAGGGTGGTGATGGGACACATTGGGAGACTGGGGTTGACAGATACACATCACCATGTATAAAACAGTTAACTGATGAGAACCTACTGTTTAATGCAGGGAACTCGACTCAGTGATTCGTGGTGACCTAAATGGAAAGGAAACCTAAAAAAAGTGGCTATGTATATACATATAACTCATTCACTTTACTGTAAAACAGTAAATGACATTGTAAAATAACTATACTCCAATAAAAATTTCCTAAAAACATAGTGCTAGTGAAGTTTCAGGCCCCACGGGCACAGAGGACAGGGCCGTTTGCAGATGAGCCTGGAGGAGGTGAAGGAAAGGTAGTGTGATGGGAGGAAGGTGGATTGATCAGAACAGGTAGAAGCAGAAGCTACAGTCAGAGTCTGAGAGACCTACTGGGGACCATTTTCTGCTTTGAGACCATTTGACCTCCTTTTTCCAGTGTCTTATATTGTCTCACAAGCACAGAAGCTCAGGAACGCTCATGTGAAACAGAACTTAAATAAGAAGCCAGCTTCATCTTTGAGGTCCCTGTGTCTGCTTTCCATTGGCTTCCTGTGTGCTTTCCACTCAGCCCACTTGATTCCCTTTATATTCTGGGCACGTACAGACATGTGTATTTTTGTAGTGGGCCTGTTCTATCTATATTTGAGTTTTCAGGAGGGCATGCCATTTGGAAAAGTTTTCCTTAGTAATAGCAAAGGGAAAAATGACTTTGTGTTTCAAGTAGGAGACTTGTTTCAATGACATTTAAAAGATGGATGTTCACCATCGTGCATCTTTCCAGGTTGAGAATCTGGCGTATCTCGAGAAGATGAATGGATCAGAGAGGCCGGTTCATACATTATCTTTGTTTTGCTTCTGGCCAGCAAGGGAGAAATGTTATGATGGCCAATAGGCTGCCCTGTGCTTGTTTTTAGGTTCATGTAGAATAGCCAATATGCAGAACACTAAACATTGCCTGGGGTCTTTCATTTCCTGGAGGAAACTAAAAATAGAAGGCAGGGAATGAAAACATAGCACAACCCAGCGTTTTCTAGCCTTTCCGCCTCATTCTAGATCAGAGATCTCTTTTCTGATACCCTAAGACATAGGATTCCTAGTGTCTTGTTTCTTGCTGGTGGATGGAATTCTCTGGGGACTAGAAACTGTGCTTCCGCTCAGAGGCTCTCTGAAGTGGGAGCTTAGAGACTGGAAGACAGAACTGATTTGCAAGAGGCAATTCTCTGATGAGGACAGGACTCTGAATTATGATCATTCTTTTCTGATCAGATGAAAGGGTAGGGGACTTCAAGCTAGTCTATCTTTTGCTTTTGGAAGCTGCGGAGGAAATGAGTTGCTGACAAGTTGGAACCACAGTGACAAGAAGGTGATCATTTGGCTATTGTGCTTGAAAAACAATTTAAAGTTTGGGAAAGTACTTTAGAAGCAGATAAAAGTGTTAAGACCATTTTAAACATTCATTTCATCTCCTTGCCTTAGGCATATTGTAAATACAAATCAGGGAGAGAATATGTAACAGAATGGAACCTTGGAAAGTAACAGTGAAATCAGCTCAGACTGGCTCAGACAACAGAGGGGATGTATCAGTCATGTAACTCTCCAAGGCCAAAGGTAGAGCAGGCTTCAGGTGACACTTGATCTAGAAGCCATAGTGTCATGGGGACCTTGACTTGACTGTGTATGACTATCCTGGACCGCCCATCCACCCTGCTGCTTCCATGCCCGTTGGCCTGGCTTCTCTCAAATGGTTGCAGTGACTCCAGGCACCCTGTCCGCTCCTGGCCCTGTCCAGACAGGACACCTGTGCCCTTGTTTCTTCATTCCTGGATCAGCTTCATTCCCGGATCAGCCCAAGATTCATTCTGATCATCTTGTTTGACTAGCTTAGACCAGATCACAATTTCCCCAGAGGCAAGAATGAAATGTCTGCTTGAGTTTGCTCAGTCACTTCAGTCACGTCCAAGTCTGCAACCCTATGGACTGTACCCCCCCCCCCCCCCCCAGTTTCCTCTGTCCATGGAATTGTCCAGGCAAGAATACTGGAGTGGTTTGCATTCCTTCCTCCAGGAGACCTTCTTGACCCAGGGGTCTAACTCGTGTCTCCTGCAGCTCCTGCATTGCACGTGGATTCTTTACCCACTGAAGCACCTAGGAAACCCAAAATCAACGTATCCCTGTGTAAACGGGGATGTCAGAGGGGCTGAATGTATACTTGGGATGTGTTTCAGGGGATGCAGTGTAATGAAGGGCCACGTCAGCTTCATAGGCTGAGGAAAGAGAGCTTTCAAGTTTGCTTCCTTTCATCAGTTCCTGTTTGGACTTATTTCTAATGATTGTCAACACATCATTATCTATTTAATTCTTGAAGATACACAGGGAAGTCAAATCTTCCACTTTAGAGGACAGCATGGTATTTCACAGGCAAAATTATTCATTGTTTTCATTCTTTCTTCAATAACTCTTGTTGCAGTTTCATTCCACTTATTTAATAGTCACTGGAAGGGAAGAGTAGTTGGCCTCGCCATCCTGTGGGATGTCCCTAAGTCTGTTCCCACTGTTTCACTAACACTTTCAGTAACTTTTCTGTCTGGTGTCACTGAGCGGCAGATGCCCTTGTTTTGGTTCCCTGTCTGCGGTCTGTAGCTTACACATTTGAGGCAAGTTTGACTGACTTATCTGAAGTCACACTCTGAGTAGCAGGAGAGAGGGGGTACTCATGGTATTAAGGTGGCCCCAAAATTGTAGTAGTTGGCAAACTGCAGCTCACGGGCCAAATGCAGCTCACAGCCTGTTTTTGTAAATAAAACTTTATTGGAACACAACCAGGTTCATTTATTTGTGTATTGTCTGTGACTGCTTTCACTCCCCTGATGGCAGAACTGAGTTGTGATGGTAGACACTGTTTGGCCAGAAAGAGCTAAAATATTTACTGTCTGGCTCTTCAAATAAAAAGTTTACTGACTCCTGGGTTGAATGAGTCACATTCTTCACTTTAAAAACTATGAACAATTTTATGTCTAGGTGATACATTCACTCTTTCAGTCTTTCGGGGTCTTTAAAAGGGATCAAAGGATGTTGGAGGTAGAAACAGTCGGAAACAATTCTTCTAGTTCCAGTCATTGATTCCACAGATGAGAGACTGAGTCTCAGAGACAACATGTGACTCACAGCACTATAGAGGTAGACCAGAGTGCCCTTTATTTCTCACACCTGAGTTTGTGTGCTGGGAGAGAAGTCAAAACATTGCTTGCCGTCAAGAGGGGGACAAGGTCTGAAATATTTTGAGGAGAGTGTTGGGAGGAGTCATGAAGTTCTGCCACTTACCAGTTTGGGCAAGTTATTTAGCTAAATCCAGTGAAAGTAACATACTACATGCCTCCTGGGGTGATGTTATGAGTGAGACATCCAATACAAAGCACCCAAGAATAGCTCAATAAATGGAGCCACAGTTATCCTCACCACTGGCATCATCATCACCACCACCACCATCATCATTACCATCACCATTATTACCGTTATCAAAATCATCATTACCATTATCGCTGCCATCATCACCACCACCACCATCACCATTGTCATCACCATCATCAGAGTAATCATCAGCAGGCTACGTTAGTAGCCTTGTTTCTTTCTTAGAGGAAGATAGGTCACTCTTTTCTCTCAGGCTCAGTGCCTCAGTTGGGAACTGGATCATTTCCTCTCATGCCCCCTCACAGACTTTGCTGTCAGCTGCCCCATTTTTCCTGTACCTTCTGTTGTTTTCTTTCCAAAGTATTCATCTTAAATATTGTAGTAAAGACACCGCCATTACCTACTGCATCGTGACACGGTGTCACATTTCTTTCTGTACCGTCAATGCCCCAGTGGTTCTTGTTTCACTGTCTTTACTCCTTCATGTTCTGTTCTCAGTTCAGCTCTTCCAAAACTGTCCTAGCTGTGGTCACAGACAAGTCTCTGTATATTTTTAATGTGTCCCTATCTTATGTAGCCTTAAAACTCTGGACAATATCCTTCCCGGGAGACTCTTATTTCCTTCATTTTTCAACCATGATCCTGTTTTTGCTTCTCATCCCCACTCCCAATAAGTCTCCAATAAGTCTCTTTTCCAAATTATTCCTTCTGCATCTACCTTGTGTCTGCCTTCTTGGTTTCCCAGTCTCGGTACTTAGAAGCTGTCTCTAGTAATTGTATACCTCACCATGACTTCAGTAACTGTCTGTTGGCCTGGTAACGCTCTCTGAATGAAGCAGAATTATAACCCCAGCCCTCTGCCCCAACTGCTCTTCTGCTCAATTCTTCCTCCTCTTCTTCCTCCGCGTGATGTTCTAATACCTGTACAGAGGATGCTTGTTACAAGGGTATCCTCCCTGGTAGCTCGGACGGTAAAGAGTCTGCCTGCCATGCAGGAGACCTGGGTTCTATCCCTGAGTCAGGAGGATCTGGAGAAGAGAATGGCAACCCACCCCAGTATTCTTGGCTGGAGAATCCCATGGACAGAGGAGCCTGACGAGGCACAGTCTGTGGGGTCGCGAAGAGTCAGACACGACTGAGTGACTAACACTTTCACTTCACTTGTTACAAACCAGGTTCTGTGCTGAGAGCTGTAAAAGCAGGATATCATTGTTTTAAAAGATTGATTTCCTTTGTTTTTACCTTTTCCTGTTTCAGGATTTCACCCAGGATACCACATTACATTTGTTAGTCATGTCTCCTTAGGCTCCTCAGAGCTGTGGTGGTTTTTTAGCCCTTCCTTGGTTTGGACACCCTTGAGGAATGCTGGTCAAATATTCTGTAGAGAGCCCCTCAGGTGGGGTTTGTATGATGCTTTCCTCATTATGGGTTTTGGAGAGGAAGACCACAGAAGCAAATCCCGTTTTCCTCACATCATATTGAAGGTGCGTATTATTAGCATGACATATTGTTGATGTTAACTTTGATCACCTGGCTGAGGGGGTGTTTGTCAGGATTTTCCACTGTAAAGTCACCCTTTTCCCTCTTTCCATACTGTGCTCTTTGGAAGGAAGTCACTTCTTCATGAGTGGGGTATTATGCTCTACCCTCTGGAGCGTGGAGTATCTACATATGTTATTTGTAGTCTTTCACAAAGGAGATACAGCTTTTCTCTCCCATTTATTATTCAACCATTTAGTTACATCAGTATGGACTCATGGTTACTTGTTTTATCTTTGCGACCCCAGGGACTATAGCCCACCAGACTCCTCTGTCCATGGGCTTCTCCAGGCAAGAATACCAGAGCAGGTTGCCATTCCCTTCTCCAGGGGACCTTCCCAACCCAGGGATCGAACCCAGGTCTCCGGCACTGCAGGAAGACTTGACCGTCTGAGGTGCCAGGGAGGCCCCTGGTTATAACCCAGTGCTACTTTATTTTGTGCTCAGATTGTTCCAGCTTCCAGCTGGCTCCTGTTCCCTTTGACACTCCCATGACTGTATGTTTTTAAAAAACACTTTTTGGAGCACCTCCTTAGTTTCTAGTAGTACAAAATGCTCCATGCTCATCTTATATATTTCCTACCACAGTCTTAAAAGCAGCCATTTCTCTAAGAAGCACTGGTTCGTTTTATTGGAGGATGGTGTTAGAAACCAGTGTTGGGGGGCTGGATGTGGTCTTTGCTACTGAGGTCTCATTTCTTTTCTTTTTTATTGGAGTATAACTGCTTTACAATATTGTCTTAGTTTCTGCTGTACAATGAAGTGAATCAGCTATACTTATGCATATATCCCAGCTGACAGAGCAGGGATGTATGTTTGTATACAAACCTGAGTATACATAAATATAACTATTTCTGTGTGTAACTATTTGTATCTACATTAAATTAAACGTAAGTTCACACTGATGTTTCCAACAGTAATTCCTTCATATGAGGATCATTTTTGCTTCTCTTGCTAACCAACCTCCTACTTCAGTTAGAAACCTGGTCCCACCCTCTGCCATTCATTTTCTTAATTTGTCAATATCAGCAAACATTTATAGTGCTATCAAAATTGTTAATCTGTACCCTATGGGAAAAATCCTTGTCAACTAGAGTATAGTGCTTATATATAGTTTAGTCTTTAGTCTTGCAGTTCCTAGTTCTTTCCAAGGAGACTTAGATTAGCACTGCCTTTTCCCGCCTGCAGTGAGACTGTTTCGAACATTTGTAATACAGGTGGATTGGTTTATCACCTTTAGCAGGCCATCCTGGGATCTCCCAACCCCCTAAATAGTTTGTTAACAATTTCTATATGTTAAAGGACCATTATGTGCTGTAAAGTTGTATGGGTTTTGACAAAGGCATAGTGACATGTATCTACTATTATATTCCTGTACAAAGTAGATTTACCAGGATAAAAATTCCTTTTTGCTTTTTCTACTCAATATGCCCTTTCCATCACCCTGTAACCACATATCTTTTTACTGTTGCCATACTTTTGACTTTTCAAGAATGTCATATAACTTGAGTCTTAGTATGTAGCCTTCTCAGATTGGCTTTTGTTTTTTCATTAGTAATATGCATTTATCTATGCCTTGATATATATCATTCTATATCCATATATATATATTCATGTATAGATCTATATATATTTCCATCTGTGCCTTGAGAGTTTATTTTTTTATTGTTTTATAATGTGCCACTGTGTTGATACACCACGGTTTATTCATTCACCTATGAAAGGACATGCTGGTTCCTTCTAGTTCTCTCCAACTCTGAATAAAGATGCTACAAACATTTTTGTGCAGGTGTTTGCACTTATGGATATAATTTTCAAATCAGGTAAATACCTAGGGGCACAATTGGTGAATTATATAATAAGGCTATATTTAACTTTGTAATGAAATGAAGCAAGGCAAAGGCTAGCAGAGTTTTGCCAAGAGAACACACTGGTCATAGCAAACACCCTTTTCCAACAACACAAGAGACGACTCTACACATGGACATCACCTAATGTTCAATCCTGAAATCAGATTGATTACATTCTATGCAGCCAAAGTTGGAGAAGCTCACAGTTAACAAAAACAAGACCTGGAGCTGACTGTGACTCAAATCATCAGCTCCTTATTGCAAAATTTAGGCCTAAACTAAAGAAAGTGGGGAAAACCACTAGGCCATCCAGGTGTGACCTAAATCCAATCCCTTATCATTATGCAGTGGAGGTGACGAATAGATTCAAAGGATTAGATCTGGTAGACAAAGTGTCTGAAGAACTATGGATGGAGGTTCATAACACTGTACAGGAAGCAGTGACCAAAACCACCACAAAGAAAAAGAAATGCAAGAAGGCAAAGTGGTTGTCTGAGGAGGCTTTACAAATAGCTGAGGGAAGAAGAGAAGTGAAAAACACAAGAGAAAGGAAATGATATAATTTACCTGACTGAATGCAGAATTCCAGAGAATAGCAAGGAGAGATAAGAAGGCCTTCTTCAATGAACCATGCAAAGAAATAGAGGAAAACAATAGAATTGTCTAGGGAAAGACTAAAGATCTCTTCAAGAAAATTGAAGATATCAAAGGAATACCTCATGCAAGGACAGGCATGCTAAAGGACAGAAATGGTATGGACCTAACAGAGGCAGAAGCAATTAAGAAGAGGTGGCAAGAATTCACAAAAGAACTGGAATAAAAAAGGTCTTAATGACCAGGGTAACTGCAATGATGTGGTCACTCACCTACAGCCAGACATCCTGGAGTGTGAAGTCAAGTGGGTTTTAGGAAACATTACTACCAGCAAAGCTAGTGGAGGTGATGGAATTCCAGCTGAGCTATTTCAAATCCTAAAAGAAGATGTTGTTAAAGTGCTGCACTCAATATGTCAGCAAATTTGGAAAACCCAGCAGTGGCCACAAGACCAGAAAAGGTCAGTTTTCATCCTAATCCCAAAGAAGGGCCATGACAGGAATGTTCAAACTCCTGGGCAGTTGTGCTGATTTCCCATGCTAGTAAGGCTATGTTCAAAATCCTTCAAGCTAGGCTTCAGCAGTAATTGAATTAAGAATTTCCAGATGAATAAGCTGGGTTTAGAAAAGGCAGAGGAACCAGAGATCAATTTGCCAACATTCAACATTCGTTGGATCATAGAGAAAGCAAGTGAATTCCAGTAAAACGTCTACTTCTGCTTCATTGACTGTGTGAAAGTCTTTGATCGTGTGGATCATGACAAACTGTGGAAAATTTTTAAAGGGATGGGGGTACCAGACCACCTTACCTGCCTCCTGAGAAACCTGTGTTCAGGTCAGGAAGCAACACTTAGAACCTTACATGGAACAAATGACTGGTTAAAAATTGCGAAAGGAGTACAAGGCTGTATATTGTCACCTTGCTTATTTAACTTACATGCAGAGTACATCATGTGAAATGCCAGCTTGGATGGGTTACAAGCTGCAATCAAGATTGCTGGGCAAAATATCAACAACCTCGTGTAGGCAAATGATACCATTCTAGTGGCAGAAAACGAAGAGGAACTAAAGAGCCTCTTGATGAGGGTAAAGGAGGAGAGTGAAAAAGCTGGCTTAAAGCTCAGCATCCCAAAAACCAAGATCATGCCATTCGTTTCCATTACTTCCTGGCAAACAGAAGGGAAAAAAGTGGAAGCAGTGGCAGATTTTCTCATCTTGAGCTCCAGAATCACTGCCGATGGTAACTGCAGCCATGAAATTAGAAGACACTTGCTTCTTGGAAGGAAAGCTATGGCAAACCAAGACAGGGTATTAAAAAGGAAAACAAAATCACTTTGCCAACAAAGGTCCGTGTATATAGCTTTTCCAGTAGTCATATACGGATGTGAGAGTTGTACCAAGGAAAGGCTGAGTGTCAAAGAATTGATGCTTTCAAACTGTGGTGCTGGAGAAGACTCTTGAGAGTCTCTCGGACAGCAAAGAGATCAAGCCAGTCAACCCTAAGGGAAATCAACCCTGAATACTCATTGGAAGGACTGAGGCTGAAGCTGAAGCTCGAGTACTTTGGCCACCTGATTCGAAGATCTGACTCATTGGCGAAGACCCTGACGCTGGGAAAGATTAAAGGCAAAAGGAGAAGCAGGCAGCAGAGGGTGAGATGGTTGGATAGCATCACTGACTCAATGGAAATGAACTTCGTTTGGCAAACTCCAGGAGAGAGTGAGCAACAGGGTGACTTGGCATACTGCAGTCCACGGGGTCGCAGAGTCAGACGTGACTGAACAACTGATCAACAGCAGTAAATTTGTAAAGAACTGACAGATGGTCAAACTGAGGTTTGACAAAAAACAACGAATTTCTGTAAAACAATTATCCTTCAGTAGAAAAATAAATTAATTTAAAGAAAGAGATGGAGAAATTAGAGAACATAAACTAAATGAAATGGGAGCACTGAATATGAAAAAAAAAAGTGCTGACAAACTGTCTTCCAAAGTGGCTGTACCATTTTGCACCCCATCAGCAGTGAGAAGAGATCCTGTCACTCAGCATCCTCACAAGCTATTACTATTAACAGTTTTATGGGTTTTAGTTATTCTAGTAGATACGCAATTGTATCTCAGTTTTTTAAAACTTGTGATTCCTTAATGATGTCTGATGTGGAGCAACGCATTTGCTGACTGTCTGTGTTCTTTGGTGGGCTGTCTGTTTAAACCTTTTGCCCACTTTTTAAAGTCGGTTGTTTATTTTTAATTGTTGAATTTTAAGAGTTCTTCACATAAAAAGGTCTTTACATAAAAGACCTTTTCTCTGATATGTATTTTACAAATATAATCTTTCAGTATATAGCTTGTCTTTTCATTGTATTAGCAGCATCTTTTGCAGATAAATTTTTAGTTTTAATAAAGTTAAACAGCATTTTTTTCTTTCTTGGATCATGCTTTTAAGTTTCTAACAGTTTTATAATTTTGCATTTTACATGTAGGTCTAGGATCCATTTTGACTTTATTTTTGGAAAGATGTAGGTACGTGTCTGTGTGCCGAGGCTTTTTTTTTTTTTTTCCCCATATGGACATACAGTTATTGCAGAGTCATTTGTTGAAAAGACTACTCTTTCTCCATGTAATTTCCTTTGACCTTTTGCAAAAGCTCAGCTGACTGTCTTTGTGTGGGTCTGTCTCTGGACCCTCTGTTCTCTTCCGTGGAACTATGTGTCTATACTTTTGCTCCCACACTGTCTCCATTACTATAGCTTTATAGTAAACCTTGAAACTGGGTAACGTGTAAGAGTTTTACGGGGATAGTATCACTTTTAAAATTGTATTTGAAGTAAATTTTTAGTGACACATAGTATAAATATAGAAAAATGCTCAAGTGATACTGTATGGCCTTGTAAATTTTTATCAAGTAAGTACATCCAGCTTTAGCAGCACCCAGACCCAGTCAGAGTATCAGCAGCATCTTTTGAGCTTTCTTAGTGCCCCTTCCAGTGACTAACCCCCTGCCCAAGGATGGTCATTATTTTGACTTAACAACATTTGTTAGTTTAGCCTGTTTCTCTAGGTAATTTACGTGGAGTCATATAATATGTACTGTTTGGCGTCTGGCGTCTTTTCTCAGTATTATGTTTGTGAGATTCATTCATCTCTTTGTATGTTGTTGTCATTACTTGTGCTTATTACTGTATAGTTTTTCATCATATGAACACCACAGTTTATGTATCCATTTTCCTGTGGCTGGAAATCTGTATTATTGAATATTTTCAGTTTTTTGTTATTACACGTAGAAAAACTATGCAGTTCTCTAATGCATCATTCAGAACCCATGTGTACACACTTCTCTTGGTTGAATTCCTAAGAGTGAGGCTGCTGCAGCATAAGACGTATGTATGTTCAACACTAACAGATGTTGACAGTCAATTTTCAAAAATGGTGCTGTCAGTTTGTATTCTGTGAGCAACGTATTAGAGCTCTTGTTCATGCTGTACACATTATAATCCACAAAACAGCTCTCTGACATAGTTACTATTTTATTTTTAGTTTAGATTTGAATAAATCTGAGTGTTATACAAGATAAATGACCTGACAAAGATCATGTACCACTGATTTACTCCCAAGGCAGTCTGGCGTTAGAATGCATATACTTATTAAATTTTATTTTTTGTTTTTATTGTCTCTTTTATTGTGGTCGACATTGGTTATAACATTTAAGTTTTATGTGTACAACTTTATAGTTCTAATTCTGTACATGCTGTTGAGTGCTCACCACCAAAAATTTAGTTTCCAACCATAACCATAGAGTTGCCCCCTTAACCTATTTCACCCTCCCCCCAAACTCCTTCCCATCATAACCACTCCTCTGTTCTTGAGATTGACATGTTTGTTTTTATTTGACTTGGTTGGTTCATTTCTTGTGCTTTGTTTGGCTTCTGGATTCCCTGTATGACTGAAATCATACGATGTTTGTCTTTCTCTGTCTGACATTTCATTCAGCATGGCACCCTCCCATCCCACCCATGGTGTTGCAGACGGCAAGCGTTCATGTTTATTATGGCTGTGTAGTACTCCATTCTGTGTGTGGTGTATACACACCATATCTTTTCTGTCCATTTCCATTGGTGGGCACTCAGGTTGCTTCCACATCGTGTGTGTCTGTGTGTGTGTGTGTGTGTGTGTGTGTGCGCATGCACACTCATGCTTATTTGTGGCCAACTCTTTGTGACCTCATGGACTGTAGCCCACCAGGTTCCTCTGTCCATGGGATTTTCCAGGCAAGAATACTAGGGCAGGTTGCCATTTCCTACTCAAGGGGGTCTTCCTGACCCAGGGATTGAACCTGTGACTCCAGTATTTCCTGCATTAGCAGGTGGATTCTTTACCACTAGTGCCCCCTGGGAAGCCCAACTGGCCCTTGTGAATAATGTTGCTATGACCGTAGGGATATGTATAGCTTTTTGAATTAATATTGTAGTATTCAGATAAATACCCAGAAGTGGAATAGCTGGAACATATGGCATTTCTGCCTTTAATTTATTGAGAAATCCTCACACTCTTTTCTAAGGTGGTGCACCGATTTACTCAGGGTGCCCTTTCTCCACACCCTCTCCAACAAGTATTTCTTGCCTTTATGATAATAGCTATTCCAGCAGGCATGGTGGTATCTTATTTTGGTTTGATTTGCATTTCCTCAACGGTTAGTGATGTTGAACATCTTTTCATGTGACTGTTGGCCATTGTATGTCTTCTTTGGGAAAACATCTGTTCACTTTCTGTGCCTATTTTTTAAATTGGGTTGTTGTTGTCATTGTGTTGTATGAGTTCTTTATATATTTTGAATACTATCCTTTTATCAAGTATATGATTTGAAAATGTAGTCTCCCACTCAGTAGGTTGTCTTCTGTTTGATTTTCCTTGCTTTGTGGAAGCTTTTTAGTTTGATATAGTCCAACTCATTTATTTCTGCACTTGTTTCCCTTGCCTAAGGAGGTCCAGAGAGATATCGCTAAGACTGATGTCAAAGAATGTACTGCCTATGTTTTCTTTTAGGAATTTTATGGTTTCAGATCTTACGTTAAAGCCTTTAATCCATTTTGAGTTGATTTTTGGTGTATGGTGTGAGCTAGTGGTCTAGTTTCATTTTTTGCGTGTGGGTGTCCAGCGTTCTGAATAACATTTATTAAAGAGACTATCATTTCTCCATCATATGTTGTTTGCTCTTTTGTTGTAAATTAATTGACCACATATGTGTGGGTTTATTTGTCTGTTCTAGTTGTGTTCCATTGATCTATGTGTCTTTCTACCAATTCCATGCTGTTTTAATTATTTTATAGTTTTGTAATGTATTTTGAAATCAGGGGAGGTGAAACCTCCAGCTTTGATATTCTTTGTCAAGATTGCTTTGGCTACTCAGGGTCTTTTTTGGTTCCATATAAATTTTAGAATTCTTTGTTCTAATTCTGTGGAAAAGATCCTTTATACTTTGATAGGGATTGCATTGAATCTGTAGATCCCTTTAGGTAACCTGGACTTTTTAACAAGGTTAATTCTTCCAGTCCATGAGCACAGAGTATCTTTCCACTTATTTGTGTTTTCTTCACTTGTTTCAACATCTTATAGTTTTCCATATACAGGTCTCTTACCCCTTTGGTTACATTTATTGTTAGATTTTTTTTGTGTGCGTGATTATCAACGGGATTGTTTTCTTAATTTCCCTTTCTGTTAGCTCACTGATAGCCTGTAGAAATGCAACAGTATTTTGTATATTGATTTAGTATCCTGTAAATTTATTGTATTTGTTTATCACTTCTAGTAGTTGTTTGTGGGTCTTTAGTGTTTTATGTTAATAAAATTTATAAAATTATGTCATTTACAAACAGTGACAGATCTACTTCTTCCTTTCCAATTTGGATGCCTTTTATTTCTTTTTATTGCCTAATTGCTGAACTCACACATTGTTACTGGATTAGTTTATTTTATTCAAGTATATAGCTCAGTGGTAAAGAGCCTGCCTGCCAGTGCAGGAGATGCGGGTTTGATCTGGGTTGGGAAGATGAAACGGCAGCCCACCCCAGTATTCTTGCCTGGGGAATCCTATGGACAGAAGAGCCTGGTGGGCTACAGTCCTTGGGGTCACAAAGAATCGGATGTGACTTAACGGCTAGACTACAGCAGTAGTTGATTTACAGTATTGTGTTAGTTTCAGTGTACAGTAAAGTGATTCAGTTATATAAATATATACACACACACATATGTACATTCTGTTTCATATTCTTTTCCATCATGTTTTACCACAGACTATTGACTGTGGTTCCCTGTGCTATACAGTAAGGCCTCTCTGCTAATGTATCCTGTGGGTAATAATGTGCATCTGCTGACCCCGGACTCCCAACCCTTCCCTCCCTGCCCCTGTCCCCTCTGCAACCACAGATCTGTCCTCTGTGTCTGTGCAGAGCTTGGATGCTCTTAACCACTGTCCTTTCTCCTCTTCAGGGTTAAGGGTGTAATCATATTCAGATGGTCTTCCACTTTGAAACTTCCAAAGTTTATTAGATGAAACTTAATGCCTGTCCAATTTATGCCAACTTCTACTGTGGCCAATGGGTGGCACTAATAGTAGTTTAAAACTTTGGGCTTCTGAAAAAATAAACTTGTAGACAGCTTCTTGGGCTTCCGTGGTGGCTCAGACAGTAAAGAATGTGCCCACTATGCAGGAGACCTGGGTTCGATCCCTGGGTTGGAAAGATCCCCTGGAGAAGGGCATGGCTACCCACTCCAGTATTCTTGCCTGGAGAATTCCATGGATAGAGGAGCCTGGCGGGTTACAGTCCACGGGGTCACAAAGTCAGACACAACTTAGCAGATATGAGCTTTTTAGAACTAATCTCTTTATGTTGGTCTGAGCTGGTCTGGGAGCTAGAAATCTTTCTCTTCCACCTCACCTGGCTGGACACCCCCTAATCCCGTCCATCCTACTCAAAGATGGTTCCCGACTGCACATCCCCTTCTGCTCTCTCCTTCCCCTGCGTCCTTGTTGTCGTCTCTCCACCTCTCTTGTGGCCTGGTCTCTAGTCCCTGGTGGTGATTCGTGCATCTTCCTTGCCCTGCTGTGTTCTGGACTCCTTAGGGCAGGGACTCGGTCATTCTTATTCTGTGTCCTGGGCTCTGACTTAGTGCCTGGCACTGAGAAGGTGCTTCTGGTTATTTAGTTTGTTTGTTTGTAAGTGCTGGATGATATTAAACAAGGAAGTAAGGGTAGATGGTAATGCATATTGTAGGGGGTTAGTTTTTGAACCAGCTGACCTACAAAGGTAAGATTGAAATGTAGTAAAACATTTTATTGAGGTCTATTACCAAGTCTATGTTAAAGATTATAGTAAAAGCTATATTAAGATAGATGTGAATAAAGGATTAATAAGTATATATATATATAGATTTTAAAACTTTTTATGTTATATTTGAGTATAGCTGATTCATAATGTTATGATAGTTTCATGTGGATAGCAAAGGGACTCAGCCATACATATACATGTATCCATTTTCCCCCAAGCTCGCCTATAGTAGACAGGTGCTTCTGTTTGAGAAGTGAGTGAAGCTCTCCTGGCAGAAACCAGGCAGTTCAAAGTGACCATGCTTTCCTGTGGTCACATCAGCCTTCTAGCACTCTTTTTCTGTAAGATAGGAGATGATCCAAGCTACAAGGTCACTTTCTTTTTCTAACATAGTTACCATAGAAGTTTTGGTAGCAGACTGAAGGCATGTCAGTTTACCCTGGTTCAAGTTGAATTGTTGGTTGTTGATCATTAAAGATTGGGAATGGGGTAGGTCAGCGTGAGATCAGGCAGAGACAGTGTGGACAATGTGAAATACTGTGGACAATGAGAAATAGATTGTTGTGGGCTAGGGGTTTGATTTTAATCACATCATTTTATATACTTAGAAGAAGTAAAAACATTAAATATAGTAGCATTTAAAAAATGCCATTTTCCCCTGACTTGGTCTTCCTTCCTCCGTATGGTTGTGACTTTTCAAGGTTGATGTTGATCCTCTCTGTCCCCCGTATGTCACTGGGTTTGCTTAGGAGCCAGACTGGTGGACTGCCTCTCAGGATTCCCATTTCTATATCTGGGATTTGGGGTTGAGGTTAGTAACTTACCTACTCAGAGCCTGAGATGTCTCATCTGTAAAGTGGATGTAATAAAAGTACCTTCCTCTGATGGTTGTAATGGGGTATAAGTGAGTTCCTACATATAAAAGCCTTAGAACAGTACCAGCCATATTAAGTGTGCTTGGTAAATATTGACATTTGCTTTTAATCACACTAGATGTAGCTATTTTGTAACGTTCTTTAGAACATGGAAAGCATTTCCACAGTGACTGTGAAGAAATGAACTTCTCCTTATGCTTCATGCTGTAGGAGCTTTTGTCACTAAGGTGAAAAATGGCCAAATATAAATGAACTTATATCTAAAATATTTTTTCCCCAATCTTACTAGATATTTTCTGTGCTCTTTCTGTAATAGACTCCTATACTCTTGATGTGTCATATGATTTCTTATGTTTGTTTTGTATCTTAAAGTTTACAAGTTATTTTAATGTAAAATCTCATTTGAATCAGAAATTCTTGTAAGATCCATAGGGCCTGTTTTATATTCATCCCTACATTATTAAAGAGATGAGAAAGCCATGTCTTAAGAGGATTTCCAAGATCTTGAGGCTACTAAATGCCAGAGCTGGGACCACCATCCTCCTTGTTAAGTTCCTTGAGTTTGTGGACATTGGGTAAACTACAATTAGACACATATGTGTCAATTAATATAATGTGTGTAGATACAGTAACTTCTACCTAACCACAGAGATTAGGCATTAAAATTCACATCCCAGGACATCACACTTGAAATAAGGGTAGGCAATAGAAAGTCCAAATGAGTCTATGAAAGCTTATAAAGTTTTATGTTCAGTAAAATACCATCAAACAGTACCATACACTTGGGTAATATTAGTGAGCGTTTACGTAGTTTTAGTGGGTAGCCAGGTCATGCCTCTGTTCTCAACAGTTGTGACAAGTAGCTTGTTTATTTTTGCAGATATTGTTCATAATCCAAGATTTTTTTTTTCCCCATATGTGCTTCACCGTCTAAATGTTCAGTGCCTTTTTGGTTTGTGACTCAGAATTATTGATTTGTGCCTTTGTGGGGCCCACATCTGTCAGCCCCCTTAGACACCTTCCTGATTTCTTCCTTTGTTCAGAGGCGGCCAGAATTCAGTAGAAGGTTCTGCTTTACTTCCCCCTCTTTTCCTATAAGACTCTCTTTCCTTTTTTGTTATTCCTTTTGCTTCCTGTTATCATCCCCAAGCCCTGGGACATCTTTATTAATTTACCTTTGAAAGACTGACTTAGCTCATTTTAGAACTAAAACCTTCTCTGTTTCAGAATAAAAGTCTGAGTGCTATGATTTTGTGTAAGATTTCCTTCAATTCAGTTAAACAAATATGCATCCAGTTTCTATCTATGCTCTTGTAGGTCCTCAGGAAAATTCCCATTGAGGGTGTGGACCTTCATGATCCATCTAGACTGATTCTGATTCCGTTCCCATCTCATGGGAAGCCTATGGAAGGAATAAAGTGTAGCTACTGCTTCTTGTTCTTAGTTGAGGTCCCCTCAAGTTTTCCGTGCTTCCCCTCTTCACCCAAAGCTGCACATCTGTACTACCACGAGTCTCTTGAGAGAACTGTGTTTTCATATGAAAAGCGCTTTTTAGTTCTTTAGCTATATTCTTGTAGGAATGTTAGCGAGAAATCTGTCCTGTCGTATTTTCACTTGGTTGAAGTCAAATTGTAGTTTCAGGTGTCCTGGGCCCATGAGTTCTCACCGATGGAAAGTGATGAAACATCAGAACCTCTTTCCCCCTCCCCTAAGATCTCGTGTAGCCTGGACTCAGGCCCTGTTCTCCAGCTGCAGCGAGTGTGGACAGCTCCCAGATCTCCTTCTCTATCCTAACTGCTTGCTGCCCAGGGTCGTGATCCATCCCAGCATCCAGTGACTTACCTTCTGGAGCCCAAGTGCCTGGCCCCCTTGCCTCAGTTCAGGACGGTCTCTAAGAGGCATTCAAGCCTTCACCTCCCCTGGGTATCCAGAGGTACATCAGGGGTCAGCCCCTCCCTCTGTGTCATCTTGTTCCTTCCAGTCCCCCCAGGCGGGATCCCGAGAGCACCCCCAGTAAGCCTCCTGCTGCAGAGAAATCTCAGAGTCTGTTTCCCAGGGAGCCCAACCTCAGACAAATAGTCTGCTCATCTGTGCAGTGGGCTGGCTGAAAATTGAGGCAAAATTCCTCAGCACTCATCCACATTACCAACAAACCCCACTGGCCCAGGGCTGTGCTGAATCTTAAAATCCCACGTCTGGCAGTGGGTTGAGGCTATGCTCCTGACTACAGGGTTGCTTAGCCTGGACCTGCATAAGGAGTCCTGGGAGGATGCGGTTCTTTCACTGCTACCTCGTAGTGAAAATTCCTTTTTGTTATTCTCAAAGAAAATGAAGACTGTTTTGGCCCACAGAGACCCTAACTTGGCAGTCTTTAAACACTGTCCTCAGTGTTGGGAGGAAGGGGTATAGCAGTGAGCATGCAAAGGACAGCCAGGTCCCGAAGGCAGAGGAAGAGTCCAGACGTGCTGTGAGTGGGATGGCTGCGCCGTCCTGTGGGGGCACACGGAGAGGAGAGGATTTAGCGATGGCTGCTCTGTAAATGCTGAGACCCAGGGGTGAGACTGGTAAAGGAACCATCCCAAAAGGCAGTGTGGGAACTTGCAGGGAAGGTAGAGGTCTTATGAAGGGGCTTGGAGTAAGAGAGGGGGCCCTGGTGGGTTTGTGTAAATGTCTATGCTTCTGACCGGAGCGCAGGCTGTGATGGGAGTGAGGAGAGAGCAAGTGCCAGGAAGGTAAAGCAGGTTGGAGAAACTGACCTGTGTCCTCAGAGAAGTGGAGGGCATCAGTGGGTTTTAGGGAAGAGTCATATGCCTGCATTTGCTTACTTTGTGGGTTGAATATCTGTAAATTGAATGATGAGTATTTATCATGTAGATTGGGCTTCCCAAGTGGTGCTAGTGGTAAAGAACCCGCCTGCCGATGCAGGAGTCATAGAGATGCAGGTTTGATCGCTGGGTTGGAAAGATCCCCTGGAGGAGGGCATGACAACCCTCTCCAGTATTCTTGCCTGGAGAATCCCACGGACAGAGGAGCCTGGAGGGCTACAGTCCGTGGGGTCGTAAAAAGTCAGACACAACTGAAGTGACTGAGCATGTATGTACTCTTCATGTAGATTAGCATGGTCGGCTGACTGAATAAGAGAGGAAGTCAGTACCTCCAAAGTCATGGGAACCAGGGGTTATTCTCCTCCACTGTGCTCTGGTTGTGGGAGGCCTGACTTTGAGGACACGAGTGGATTATGAGAATCCTAAGGTTGGGGAATGGAGACCATGGCAGCTGAAGCGGCCACTCCTGGGTGTGTGTTCACTGCATCTTTACACGTCTCTCTCTCTCTGTTCTAACTCTCTATGTCCGTTTCTTTACATTATCTCTCACTGTGCTTCTTTGTGTCTCTGGGCAAAGCTGGTACCGAAAGCCTGTGTATTAAAGAGGTTCCCCTGAGGCCACGCCCCCTCAGCCCCCTCGGAGCCGTAGCATAGCCCATCTGGGTCACCCGAGACTCCAGGAGTGACAGAGTTGAGTGACTGTGAGCTCTCCATCTTCACGGGAAGTTGTTTCCTTTCATAGATTATTTTAGGGAATGAATAGAAAGCATCATTTTTGTTGTTGTTGTTATTTTATTCATGTCTAAGGTTCCTTAATTAAAAAGTAATTATATTTTCCCCTAAGTAAATATTTGATCTTAAACCCAGCTGAGGTGTTGACATCAATCCTGACTAGGAAAGTTTCTCCAAACTGAAATCTGTGTGGATGCCCCAACCCAAACCCCTCAATGAGTCACTGTTTTTCTGCAGATTTCATTCCCTTTCCAGATTGCTAAATTGTGGAGGAGGAAGTGAAGGCAGCTATTGATCTGTTAAGAACAAATGAGAGAAAATGACCAGAACAAATAAACTTTAAAGAACGAAATCAAAGAGATCATTTGTCCCCATCAAAACTCCCACTCTCTCAGCTTTGAGAAAATAATAAAAGAAAAGAACAGTGACTGACGGTAAGGTTTGGGGTGTGTTTTTGGATGAAGATATTACTGGAGCTGCTGCTTCTTGCTTGATGTTTGCTGTCTGTTTTTTCCATCTCCATTCTATCTGGAGCAAGAGGTTGCTTCACTGGGCAGTTTGGCGCGCCTGATTGATGTTGCTAAGGAGGGGGCCTCTCCTGTGCTTGGAGGTGTCTCTAATCCCTCTAATGATTTTGTTCACAGCCTGTGAGCGCGTCCGCGCTGATAGGAGGGTTCTGGCTGAGGACATGGAATACAGTCTTAGCTGGAACGTTTGAGAGCTAACTGACTCTTAGCTGGGAGATTCTACCATGTGCTATTTCATAGTCATTAAATGAAATTTATGTTACGTTTTTGTATACATGGTCAGCAGCCAGCAGAATGAGTCTGTGGAGGGGTGTTGGGAGAGAAGAGACCTGGGCGAGGTGGACGGGCCCCAGCGTCGGGTCCGCTGTGGCCGGTGGACCTCAGACGGGCCCCAGGCATCCTCGGGAAAGGTGACGTTTGGCGGCCTCCGGTGTCCTTGCCACAGTGTAACGTTCTGCAGCAGGCATCTGGGACCTCATTTCACAAAATTCTCTCTCTCAAGCAGCTCCGTTTCCCTTCCAAACTAACCATTAAAGAAGAAGCTACATGCATGTGATTGGTGCTTCTTATTGAATGAAGGCTGTTGGTGTGCTTGGCTGATTTCAGCTGCCCAGCAGTTCTGTTTATTCACCTCTGCCAGTTTGGTAAGGAACACTCTTAATACCTAAGAATTTTTCCTAGATTACTAGTCTTCATCTCTACCACCACTAGCCTATTAGATGTCACTGCAGTTTCTTGCCAGGACTATATGGTAACCTCCTAAATTAGTGGTTGCAAGCTTTGATGGAGGACTTGTTAAAACACAGATTGCTGGGCCCCATCGTAGAGTCCCTGGTTTAGTGAGCCTGAATTTGCTAAGTTCCCAGGTGATGCTGGTGACACTGGTCCTCGGACCTCATGTTGGGAACCTGTATCCTAAATAGTCTCTTTACCTCTGTCTCAGCACCCAAGGTCATAGGCCAGGAGGATGCTGGAGTGGTCTCTTAAAAACTGAGTTAGATGGTGTCACTTCCCTCCTGGTACCCCAAGTTCTCCCCAGACTGGGGTACTTGCATATTCGGGCTCACAAGGCTGCCAGATGTGGTAGCCTGGCCTTCCCAGCCCCATCCACACGTCCCTCACCATCCTGCTGTCTCACCTGCCTCCATTGGCACCTGGCCACACTTCCTACTCTCTCTTGCCTCCAATTCTTCACATGATCTCGCTCGCCTGGGAACCTTCCTCTCTCTCTTTTTTCTTCACCAGTTAGCACCTGCACATCTTTTCCTTCCCCAAAACGTTGTCACTTCTTCAGAGAAGCCATGCCTGACTGCACAAGGGTTGTGTTCTTGCTTATTCTCTTGCAGAGATTTTTTTTTTCCCTTTATAGTCTTTAGCAGAATATTTTGTTATATTCATTTGTGTTTTTCCTTTTTGAATAACTGTTATCTTCTCTTTTTGTTTTATTTTAAATTTATTTTTTAATTGAAGGGTAATTTCATTACAGAATGTTATCTTCTCTTGGTGTGTCCATGAAGGAAGGGGCTCTATCTATTTTGGTATATGCTGAGTCCCTGATACACAGCAATGCCTGGCACAGGATAGTCACTTGGTAAACGTTGGTTCGAGATCAGTGGATGGATGGATGAATGTAGGAGGTTTTAGAATGCTTGGGGGTTGCTGGGAAAGCTTAGGAGAGCAGGAAAAAGAGTACCTCCCATGTAGCATTTTTCTAAGGCCTTGTAAACCGATTTACTTGTCGGTGGACATATCCAAAGTTCATTTTTGAAATTTGTGCTGAGGAGCCAAATTGCCTGGTGCACTCAGCACCCCCACCCACTTATCTGCTTGGTCAGATAAGTTCAAAATATGTGTCTATTAAAACTCCCTTCTCAGGCATTTTGATTCTGGAATTAATAAAACTATGTCTGTGATGTGGGGAACTGAGCCATACATCTTTGTATTATAGGTCTTTATCCATAGTAAAAGGCTTCCCAGCTGGCGCTAGTGGTAAAGAACCCACCTGCCAATGCAGGAGATGTAAGAGACAAGGGTTCAATCCCTGGGTCAGGAGAATCCCCTGGAGGAGGGCATGGCAACACACTCCAGTATTCTTGCCTCTAGAATCTCATGGACAGAGGAGTCTGGCAGGCCATGGTCCACAGGGTTGCAAAGAGTCGGACATGACTGAAGCAACCTAGCATGCATTCACAGTAAAGCCAGAGTTTTGAGAATCATGTATTTGGCTCAAAATACCAGGATCCCTTTAGAGATAATTTTGTGGGATTTTAGAAGCCTTTCTTTTCATTTAGCATGGCATGTGGGGAAGACAGGAAGCATGGAACCTGAGAAACCTTTGGGTCTCCCGGGGCTGAACCTGGGTGAGGAAGTTAGGATTTGGCATTAGAGTTTATGCCTCCAAATCCATCACTCACAGGCGTTCTTTGGCTCTCCCAAGAACTGATGACCAAGTTAAGGTTGGACGATCATTCGAGTGTTACTGCTGTTATTCAGTGGAACAGTGCGGGAGGGTTTAGGGTGACAGAGTGAACCCTGGGAGGTGGAGGATGGGCAGACTCTTTAAGAACCATATGTATGCACGTGTACACGCATAGGTGTGTGCACCTGTGTGCCCACCAGTGCACGTGTGTGAGAGCCTTGAGTGTGTGTGTGTGCAGGCGCTGTGCACGCACAGGTACATGAGTGTGAATGTCTATGCATCTCTGTGTATCTAGGTGGTTATCTTTCTGTTTTGGGGGCGCAGCATCAGTCATCAGGCCAATATTTCATAACCAATTTCCATAATTAGCAGTGTTTTTATTACTGATTTTTTTCAAACCTTTCCAGCAGTAGTTTCAAGTGGTGACTGGAGAAGGGGCACAGAGAGAGTAGTGGAGAAAACTTATCCAGCACAGTTGTGGGCAGGGATGCTGTGAGATGAGAAGAGAGAATCAGAGGCAAGAACCAAAAAGTGAGCAAAGAACTAATTTAAACACTAAGCCTTGGGACTTCCCTGGAGGTCTAGTGGTTAACACTTTGCCTTCAAAGGCAGGGGTTGCGGGTTCCATCCCTGGTTGAGAAGCTAAGATTCCACACGCCTTGCAGCCAAAAAACCGAAACAAAAAACAGAAGCAATATTGTAACAAATTCAATAAAAACCTTAACAATAGTCCACATTAAAAAAAAAAAAACAAAACACTCAACCTTTATGAAATGGGCCTATTTGAGGGTGGCTCCAATTCATTCTGCAGATGTTTTCTGACTTCTTGTCCTTCATACAGTACTCACACCTTTCTAGGCCTCCCCTGGCCCTCCACAGGACTGGACCCGCATTGCTACCAAATCCATAAAACCCCACCGTCCTCCTGGCAGGGGCCACGTTATTGACCCCTAAGAACAAAGTATGTTGAGAGAGGCTTCTGACTTTTAGCACTTCTGCATCTGCACATACACACACTTCAGTAATTTTCGTGACTGGTTTCTTGAGCCCCTGGGACTTGTCCCCAGGAGGGTGGAGACACAGGAGGACTGTGGAAGTGGGGCACCCCCCCCTTTTCTTAGAGAAGTTTTCACTTGAGAATAAAATTTTAATTGGACATCTATACTTCCAGGTAAGCTTCTGTTCCCCATTTGTCGTGAATTTATAGAGGGAAGGGAAAAAAAATCAATATTCTACAGTTCTTCTTTCATCCCAAGGAGGTTGAAAGATTTTAGCTGCAGAATGAAGAGATCGGAAGAAAAACAGCTTTATGAAAAAACACCCCCCTCTTTACGGTCTCGTTTGGAAGAACAGACTCCTCCTGCAGGATTTCTGATCTCCCCTCCAAAGGCGATCACTTTTAATGGGCAACCATAAAGAAGAGAAGCAAGAAGCTACAAAGAGAAAAGTACAGACTGCAGTTTTCTGTTCTCTGCAGTTTGGGGGAAAGAGATCCCAGCTGCAAATGTGGATAATTTGCAAACAATCCATCAGACTTTCTGCTGACCACAAATGCCTTTGCCCATCAGACAGACAGCATTGCTGCCTGTTGTAATCCAAGCAGCTGGGGGAGAGGGCCAACATGCTGGCCTTCCCTGGGCTGACTATAAGGGGACCCTCTAGGAGCACACCCACCTTCTCTGTGTGGGATGATGTAGTCTTAGCACCTTTTCACCAATTGTGGCTTGAGGAACGTGCTTAAAAATGTCCTGGTTTCCTATTGTTGGCATGCTTGGGTATCAGCCTGAAGTGCTTTTATTTTGTTTAGTAACTGCCACCAATTTGCTCTCGTAAAACCCACTTTCTTATTTCTAATGAAACAATCCCACTTAAAGTTTTTACAAGTCTTGGTGTTATCCCCTTAAACACTTAAAATGTCAATGTCTTATTTAAGTTGTATTTATTCATCTTACCCATCCTTCCTCCTTCTCAATGTTCAGCCCTCTACACAGCAGTTGAACACCCACCATTCTGACTGGCAACACTGCTCGGCCCCCAGGGACAGGCTGGCTCCTGTCTCCTGCCCAGTGTCACCAACAAAGGATGAGATGCCTGCATCCGATGCCGGGAGGGTTTGTGGGCTGGGCTGTGTGAATCAGGTGCTGCTCTGGAGTGGGGAGGATGGAGCAGCAGAAGCACTTAGGGAAGACAAGAGACTAATTGAATTGTAAAGCCCTTCTCTCAGCAAGAGTGCAGCAGTATATTGTATAGAAAAGTGTTATTGTCAGGAGTGCTGAGCATCCATTGTCTTGCTTCTCTTCATAGTTGGGGGTTTGCATGGCTCAGTGGCCTCCTGGTGGTGGCTCATCACTGCTCATCTGGAGGCCCAGCCCATCCGCAGGACACCAGGTATGCACACAGCAAATTCACTTGTCTTGGGTAATTTGCTGACTTTCAGTTATATAAAAACCATGACTTTACACACATTTGAAAACCTTATGAAGTAGTCTTCAAGATCAGAGAACAGAATATGCTGTACTTAACTATTGATTAGCTTTATATCTAACTTTAAGATATTAAACCTAGGGCATATATTCCTCTCCCTGAAAATGTTAGGGTTAGGCCTTCATGTAACTCTCAGGGTGTAGGAGTTGCCTGTTAAAACCCAGCTTCCTTCCTCTTCCTTGACCTGTTTGTCTTTCATGGTGAAAGGACAGCTGTGTCTCTGAAACTTTGTCAGCTTTCTATGAAGGAGGGACTGGAAAATGATGGCTAAGATTTTTCCAGGTTTAAGCATCTCGTCTTCCCCATGGAGTTCAAGGCACGTTCTGCATTAAAGAAAAAAAGGAATTTGATTCCTTCAGTGTTGTATTTTCACTAAGATTGTGTGCTGGTGAGAATCAATAATAGACAGATTTGGAGCTTGTTCCTGTGAATTTAACTTGTCTTCTTTTCCCGGCTTGGATGCAAGCTACATGATTAGGCAAAAATAGGCATTTTCCCTAATCATTTAAGGATCATTTCTCTCTTTAACAATAGCAGTGGCGACAATGGTGTTAACTGACTAGGGGGTAGGTATATTAACTTTATAATTTTCAGTGTGTCCGTGTGTGTGTGTACGTGTGCACATGTGCACGTGTGTATTTTACTACTGTGGCTTCTGACATTTTGATAGATTTAGTTGCAAAGTTAAACAGCAATATGAAGGGTTTTCACTTCTATGTACTTTGATATTCTATTAACAAACGTAAGCCCAGATATTAATTTACATCTGGGTTATGCATTTCAGAACATTTAAAATTTTGTTTTCTTTTCATGGAAATGAAAATATAACTGTTAGTCTTCAGAATATATTTATGCTGTAATGGTTTATTTTTCATCCTAGCAAATAAGTGGCTGACTTCCTGGGGAAGGCATACTTTGGTGATTAGCATGTTTGACCTGTCAGTTTTCAGAAGTCTTTGGGATGTTGCATTTATTGTTCCTGATGGTGGGTTTGGGGTCTGTGTCTATCCACAGGGAGCTTCCCTGGTAGTACAGTTGGTAAAGAATCTGCCCGCAATGCAGGAGACCTGGTTTGATTCCTGGGTCAGGAACATTCCCTGCAAAAGGGATAGGGTACCCACTCCAGTCTTCTTGGGCTTCCCCTGTGGCTCAGCTGGTGAAGAATCCACCTGCAATGCGGGAGACCTGGGTTCGCTCCCTGGGTTGGGAAGATCCCTTGGAGAAGGGACAGGCTACCCACTCCAGGATTCTGGCCTGGAGAATTCCATGGACTGTATAGTCCATGGGGTCGCAAAAAATCGGACATGACTGAGTGACTCACTTTCACTTCCGTCACAGAATGAGAGGCAGTGGCAATGAGAGTGTCAGGTGTGGGGCTGGGACACTGGGGTCTTCCTGAGCCCCCCACCTGCAGCAGTTGTGTGTGTGCTTCTCCCGGGCACCGGGGTTGTCGGGAAGGACATACTGCATAACAGATGCAAAAGGGCTTTGAAAGCCAACTGTGTGCGTGTGTGCTACTTTGCATCAGTCATGCCCAACTCTTTGCAACCTTATGGACTGTAGCCCACCATGCTCCTCTGTCCATGGGATTCTCTAGACACGAATACTGGAGTGGGTTGCCATTCCCTTCTCCAGGGGATCTTCCAGAATCAGGACTCAAAGCCACGTCTCTTATGTCTCCTGCATTGGCAGGCGGTTCTTTACTGCTAGCACCACCTGGGAAGTCCTTGAAAGCCACTCAGTGGAGCAAAGAAAAGGTAGCAAAAGTAAATGATATTACTGTAGCTCAGGGTAGGCAATTTATGGCCTAAGGGTAAACCAGCTCTCTACTTGCTTCTGTAAACAAAGTTTTATCAGATGACAACTGCATTCAATTATATATGGGTGATCCGTGGCTACTTTCATGCAGTGGCAGAGCTGACTGTTTGCAACAAAGACCACACGGCCTATGAAGCGTAAAATAGCGAACTCTTTTCAGAAAAGTTTGCCAGTCTGTGTTACAGACCATACACTGCTTGGTTGGAATTCTAGTCCTTGTTATAGATCATGCACTGCTTGGTTGGAATTCTCATATATGAAGAGGATATACACGTCTAGTGTGAATTTTTAGAAGGAACTGTAGTTTATTTGCAGTTGTTGAGGGATGAATTCTTTCATGAAGAATGGCAGCTAATAAAGATGTAATGGCAGAATTAGAAAATTCCCATTTTGACAGTTCCTGTGAAACTACCAACCCAGACAAGGATCATCAATGGATATTAAAATCTTTATGGAAAGTGTTGGTGGGGAAAAGTATACTCACACATGAAAACATAATGCCACAAATTACTTGCTAATTATAAAAAGAAACATACAATGTTCATAAGGGAGAGATACTGTGATCACTGCTTATCCATGTAGTCAGATTTATCAGTAAAATGAGATAGATGGGTGTGGCGTGCCTCATAACATGGTGCAAGGCTTTGGAAAACCACTGTCTGTTAAGCCTTCTTGTTGGAGATGAACAAGGTGAAATTAATTATGACATAGATGTGACTTCCAGTTTACAGGAAATACTGGGAATACAGGAATCAGAATGACCCAAAGAGGAAGCAACCAGACAAATCTAAAAACCAACAACATGGCAAGATCCTTCTGGATTATTAGAGATAGGATAGCCATATTTAATGTGGGAACCTTGACTGGGTTTGGTGTGAGCAAGGAAACCTATAAAAGACGTTAGAAGCTGGTTGGGGAAATTTGAATCTAGGCTGGACATTGGCTATTATGAGAGAATTGTTGCAGATTGTCAGTGTGATCATGTGATGTATGCTGATGTGTTTTGAATTACTTTCAAATGCTTAGGATAAGCACACACACAAAACATGGCAATAGGGTAATAATTCAAATCTAGGTGACAGGGCTGTGGGAGTTCATGGTAGTAGTCTTTTAATTTTTCTGCTTCAGTCGTGTCCGGCTCTTTGCCACCCCATGGACTGTAGCCCGCCAAGCTCCTCTGTCCATGGGATTCTCCAGGCAAGAATACTGGAGTGGATTGCCGTGCCTTCCTCCAGGGAATCTTCCCAACCCAGGGATTGAACCCCCATCTCCTGCGTTGCAGGCAGGTTCTTTATCGCTGAGCCACTGGGAAAGCCCTCGTTTCTATGTTTGAGCATTTTCAAAACACAAACATAGAAAGCAAGCCCAATAAGCCATTCTCGCTCGCTTCCTGGATGGAGTAGAGAGACCAGAGGCTTGGTGTCCGGAGGAGGAACAGCCTGGCTTGTGGGCACTGGTTGGTGATGCTGAGCGGTGTGTGCTCTGGCGCCTCTGCCCAGCCCCTCAGCAGAAAGGATTACAGAGAAAAGATTCTCTCGTCATGATTTTTTTCCTTCAAATAAATGTTCATTCCTCCTGGTGATTCATCCAGCCAAGGAACCCCATCAAGCCATCTCCTTCCTTTATTAAATTTCATCTGACTCATTGTCACCCATCATTCCAGCCTGTCCAAATCTTTACAACTTTGGTTCATTCATTCAGTCTACGAGTTATCTTTTCCAGTTTTGTGACGTCTGAATGGCCCCGAGCTTGCTTTCTGTGTTTCATCTGAGTAGGTGATACGAGCATGCCATGGGAAGCCCCTCCGAGCCTCCTGGAGCGTGCCTGTCTCCAGGCTGCAGTGGGCCTGCTCCTCAGCCCTCTCTGGGTCCCATGATTGAGCTCATGACACGCACAGCCTGCCAGGCCTTCCTCAGAACCCCTCGTGCATGTCACACCCTCTAGGCTTCAGCTTTTCCTCCAGCTACTGCTGTTGCGACCTCCTCACACTCTCCTGGCTCCACCCAGGTGGCCCCCGACCATGCCTCACGTCTGGCCTGTCCCGAGACCTCCCTGTTGACAAAGAGGCATGGGATGCCCTGAGGGCCACATGTTCAGCCTGGCAACGTGGGCGTCCCCTGTCCTGCAGGACACAGCTTTGCGCAGAGGGAGACTGAAGCCTGAAGATGCGTTTTTCTCTCTGTCCCCTGGGCACAGTCTGAGTGGCACTGATCTGGTAGCCCCTGGTGGCTGCTGTGTGGGCCCTGGGGCACTCACTCCCACGTCTCTTTGAACCAGGCAAATTCCCAGAAGTTCAGGCAAAAACAGGCTCAACTGTCATCTCCCATTAGGGTGTCCCCAAGAAGGTGGTAAAGGGATCACCTATCTCCTAGACCCCCAGGAGGCTCCGTTCTGAGTCATCCACACAGCAACCCTTCCCTGCACACCCATGCACATCAAGGACACACGGTACGTAGGCCATCAACAGTTTTAACATTTAAATTAATTTTGCCATTAATTACATGAGGTCAAGATTTTTTAAAAAAACAGTATTGTGGTGGTGATATTTTTTTCCATTTTAAAGAGTAACAAAAGTATTTCTTCTGAGTCATGATTCTTCTAGTTCATGACTGTATGTGTGCAAGTGCTATTTCAACTTTCTTCTTGCTTCTGCCATTGGCTTTTTCACTTTTTAAAAATCTATCCGTTTATTCTTTTTTTTTTGCTGTCATTTCAAATATTTCTGCAAGTCGCAGAGTGTAATTGATGGACTTGTATGTTGTTGGTTATAAATTATTTTAAGGCATCATTGTTTTTAACAACATTTAATTTAATTTTTAATTAACTGTTTCACTCTGACCATTTACTATTTTAACCTCTCTGTGCTTCAGTTTATGTGTGCATAATTAGCACAGTTTCAGTAGTTCTTACCTCATAAGATCATTGTTAAGATTGAGTGAATTAAAATATATAAAGCAATTAGGAAAGTATTTGGCAATTAGTGAGCTCAATAAATATGAATTGATATGATTATGAATTATTATTAAATTTATTAGTACCACTACTACCACTAGACTACTTTTTCAGAGGTGGTTTTCCCTTTAGCGAGCTCCATACAGCACACCTATAAATATGATGTGAGCAGATGCAGTGTCCGGAGCAGCTAAATGAGTGTAAAGTTACAGCCCCAAACACAAGCTTCTTCAGTCTTCATTCAAGCATATATACACATGCTGCAACTGGTACCAACAGATTTTTGATCTGTTTTTTTGGGTCGGAGGTAATTGGAAGTATGTTACTGGGAGGATGGGGAGTGGAGGTGCCGCTGCCGTTCCTTGGCTTGAACAGCTGGAATGATGGGGGCGCCCCTTCTGTGATGAGGAAGACCTAGTGAGGGATGGACAGACTGCGGGGAGGAGGACGGTGCCCTGGCCGTGCTTGGTCCAGAGACTGTCAGTCAGCCACAGACGATGGTTGGGAAGGCCCTGGTCATGCACTTCCATTGAAGGAGAGGGAAAGACAGTGTCTCACATGTCTGCAGTCCCTCTAAACGGCAGAGTGTAGGGGCCAAATAGGGGTCTATGCTTTCTGAGATGAATATCGGTGGAAGTTGGTATTGCGGTGTAAATTTGAAAAACATCAAGTACCTAATTAGGCGGATGGGCTTCCCTGGTGGCTCAGAGGGTAAAGTATCTGCCTGTAATGCAGGCGACCTGGATTTAGTCCCTGGGTCAGGAAGATCCCCTGGAGGAGGAAATGGCAACCCACTCCAGTCTTCTTGCCTGGAGGATCCTGTGGACAGAGGAGCCTGGCAGGCTGTGGTCCCTGGGGTCACAAAGAGTCGAACACGTCTGAGCGACTGATACTTGCACTTTCTAATTAGGCAGAAGTTAATTTTAATCTTTATCAAGGCCTATTAAAGGTCTCCCTAATTGAGATAGGCTCATTAAGAAGATGGGGGAAAATCTAATTGTGTTTTTCTATGAACAATCTGGTTCACTCTGAGCTCCCTCATAGTTATTAAACTGTTCTTTTAAAACTTTCCAAGAGCACCTTTGCAAGTCATCCCCCACGCGTGCCTTCCTGTTTTTCTGTTTGAAGCACAGAGGCAGATGAACTGGATCATCGCTGAAGGTGTGTAAGATTATACACTTTTTCTAGAAATATGGTTCTCAGAGCCGCATTTAGTTAAAGCAGCCACTCTTAAGAGGGGCTCAGAAGGGCCTCAACATCTAAGGGGTGGCAAAGCTCTAAGCTGTGTTCTGTACACTTGCCCTTGTGGGTGAGAGCTGGAACGCCAAGGTCATGTGGGCCCAGAGCCTGAGTCCAGCGGGGTGGGGGGCGTAGGGACGAGTCTCCCATCACAGCCCAGGCAGAGGAGAATTCTTCAACCATGTGAGCCAGCGAAGCTGCTCCCGCACCTTCTCTGTCTGTGAAATCTTTGATCTTGAAGAAAGTTTTGTCTTGTGCTTTTTTCCTTTTTTTAATTTAAATTTTACATCATGTTAGCTTCTGCTGAAATGCCCCAGGAGGACTGCCTGCAAATGTATTTTGCTGGTCAGGGCAGGGGCTTTGTTTCCTTTCGCTCTGTGTGGGATGGTTTCACGGTGGTTATGCTAAAGCCCGTTGGTGCGAGAGCCTGCCAAGTCTGTAAAGGTGCTATCATTTACTCTTTTAATATTCTCCAACAGTGGTGCTTGTGCTGCTTGCTTGAAACAAAGGCGTTGAGCTCACGACCCCGCGAGCTCTCCGCGGGGTGCTTGGAGCAGGCAGCGTTTGCTAACTGCACTCTCAGTTTCTCCTTGACTGTTTGAGTCGCGTGTTCGCCTTTTGCCAAATATCAACAGTTCCTGTCGGATGAGACATGTCACCTTTTGGGCTGATCAGAGGAAACTCCTTGAACTCATCAGGCCAGAAATCAAGGGAAGAGAGCACTTTGCACAATTAAAATAAGTTGCAAGATCTGGGTTCAAGTCCCTGAAGGCAGGAGAACAGGAGATGATCTGAAGTCTGGCAGCCCTGCTGGGAGGTGACAGATATACTTCTTCCACCACATTGTTGAGGCCTGTTTAAAAAAAAAAAAAAGCAACGACTGAGGGCAAGCTCTTTCTTTCTGGACCTGGCTAAGTAGGAGGCACCATCATGGGAGTTGACATCTGCCACAGACAGCAGAGAGGGAAAGGTTTGAGGCAAGTAGCCTAAGAGCCAGGACATCTGCCTAAGGCTGTTGGTCAAGCTGGGCAGGTTTCTGGTCAGACAAACCAGCTACACCTTCAGTCAAGTTGTTCTGAAGGGATTGTTCAGGAGTTGCACCAACTGGCCACCTCCGCCCTTTCCCGGATGATACTGAGAATGAAGACTCCTGTGGGGGAAGGCAAAACAGCAGCGGTTGTGGGCACTGTAAGCGATGATATTCATGCGTCCAGAAAATGAAAGTGTTAGTTGCTTAGTCGTGTCTGACTCTGCGACCCCATGGACCATATAGCCCACCAGGCTTCTCTGTCCATGGGATTTTCCAGGTAAGCATACTAGAGTGGGTTGCCATTTCCTTCTCCAGGAAAGCTTCCCAATCAGGTATTGAACCCAAGTCTCCTGCATTGAAAGCAGATTCTTTACTGTCTGAGCCACCAAGGAGGCCAAGTGTGTGTCCAGGAGGTGCCCAAACTGAAGGCGTGTGCCCTGTGAGTGAGCAGCGGCACCCAGAGTCGGATCCCCAAGGCTGGGGGCAGGATCCTCACCTTCGACCAGCTGTCTCTGGGCTCCCCCAAGGGTCCTCGCGAGGGCCGAGAGGTGGACAGGCATTTTGTACACGAACCCTGAGGAGCCACACCAAATACTACGTGAGCTCCGAGGGCCAGAAGTTTGAGAGCACCAGATGCCTGTGAGCCTGCTGGGGCTACAGAACTGACCCTAGGTTCCACCTTGCTGTGAAAAAGATTTTGGATGCTAAAAAAAACCCCAAAAGACTGAGGACAAAGTTGATTTGGGGGAAACCCACAGGTTACTTGAGCTTCCCAGGTGGCACTCGTGGTAAAGAACCCTCCTGCCAATGCAAGAGATGGAGGTGTAAGAGACACGGGTTTGATCCCTGAGTTGGGAAGATTCCCTGGAAAAGGGCATGGCAACCCACTCCTGTATTCTTGCCTGGAGAATCCCATGGAAGAGGAGCCTGGTAGGCTACAGTCCATGGGGTCGCACAGAGTCAAACACGACTGAAGGGACTTAGCACGCAGGCCCCGGTTACTATTTCCCTGGAGATGGAGATGGTCTCCAGGGAAGATGGAGCTGATAGACCTCATGCAGGCGGCCTGACTTACCTTGTCTGAATCCTGAATCATCTTCACTCATTTTCTCTCTCCACCCATCCCCAGGGCTGCCTCACATTTTTTTGTTTTTATTTTCGACTTTTTGATGTGGACCATTTTTAAAGTCTTTATTGAATTTGTTGCAATATTGTCTCTGTTTTATGTTTTGGTTTTTTGACCACAAGGCATGTGGGATCTTATTTCCCTGCAAGGATTGAACCCGCAGCCCCTGCATTGGAAGGGCATGTCCTAACCACTGGACCACCAGGGAAGTCCCCCCAATTTCTTTTTTTTTTTTTTAAGAAATAAATGCTGACTCTTCTACTTTCAGTGTCTACACCCTTGCGTGCATTTTAGATGGAGGGAAACAGTGTGATTGGGTTTTTACACTGTCTCTACGCTTACAAGTGTAGATCTTTCTACATTTCCCGTTCCTCACTTGCAAAATGGAGATGATGATTTCCACCCCAGGGTCAGAATTAGACACGAGCAGGAGGCATGGTGCACTGAAGGAGACCGGGACTTTGGAGGTAAAGCGGACCTGGTTTGCATCTTGCTTTTCTCTTAGCCGTGTGACTCAGGGCAAATCATTTTACTTCTCTGGGCCTCAGTGGCTGCAGATGTATAATGGAGGTAACGGTTTTGTTTTGGAATGGTTATAAGTGACATGTGGGAAATCTTGAGCACAGTGCATGGTTCTCGAAACACGCTCAGTGCACAGTAGCCGCTCTCATTAAGGACTTTTATATATCAATGCGTATCCTGCCTCTCAAACTTACGATATTTCAAAATTCAGTATATGTTGGCCTGGCCTTGAGCTGGTCTAGACAAGGGGAAACTGTCAGCACTTCCTCATACCCTGGCCTCTTAGTGAAATGTCAGGGCGCTGGCCCTGACGGCGGCATGGCAGAGGGCCCGGGAGCCAGAGCCCGGAGGCTGGCCTTGCAGCAGGCCCTCTGCTGTGCTGGCGGGGGTCTTGCTCGACCTTGGTGCTTCATGGCTGCCAGTTCTCAGGGCAAGATGTTAATTCAGTGGAGTCCCAGTATCAGGATTTCCAAAGCTGAAGTCAGTTGAGTGTGTCTTGGGTGTTATTTTAGTCCTTTTCCCACACATGAGAAGGTGGTTATAGATGGTCTGTGGTTGTTGAGGTCCTGGGGTTGTCCCTTCTTGGAGGCGAGAGATATAGGTACACTGGGGATCCCTGGACTGGCCTTGGTTTTCCAACAAAGTAGCATCTACCCAAGTGGGCTCTGAGAGCAGGATGTTGATCATGATTGCATAAAATAGACAGTAGGCAGAAATTTCAGGAAATGAGAGGAGCGTATCTTGAGTACAGAGATAGACATGAATATTCACTCCAGGGGTCCTACCTACTGCCTATCCTAGGGCAAGCATAACCTTAGAACATTTCATTAAGCTCCTAGCAGATGCCCAGTACTATGCCTGGCACTTTGTGCACACCACCTTTAATCCTCCCCAAACCCTGCAGAGTCCTTGGTTGAACTTGAGTGTTGTAGGTGGAAAAACTGAGGCTCAGGAACTTGGCTGCACGATGGCCACAGAACTAGGGGAAGATTTTTGTTTAAACCCAGGTTTCTCTGAGGCCAAGTCCGAGCTTTCTGCACTCTTGAAGTGCTATGCATTGCATTCTCAGGGAGAAAGGAAAGGCACTGCTTCGAAGGGTGCTTTGGAAACCGTGTCTCTGCAGCGCTGACATGGGGATGGTGCACTGGTGCTTTTGCCTAGGGAGAAGTAACCCTGTAGGATCCTCTTGCTTGAGAACCACAAGGAGAGGAAAGAGGATGGAGAGATGCTAATATTCACTAAGTAAGGCATGGGGACCACTCACCCTAACCTTCCTGGCCTTAAGCCTGAAGCAGGCTCTTGGAGGCACCAGATGTGGCTGCTGTTAGCAGTTATTATTATTATTTGTACTGTTTTGTAGGAGTTTTGTGTACATATTTTTGCCTGTGCTGAGTCTTGTTGCTGCACACGGCATTCTCTAGTTGCATTGAGTCAGGGCTACTCTCCAGTTGTGGTGCACAGGCTTCTCGCAATGGTGGTCTCTCTGGCTACAGAGCATGGGCTCACTAGCTGTGGCACATGGACTTAGTTGCTCTGAGGTATGTGGAATCTTCCTGGACCAGGGATCGAACCCATGTGCCCCGCATTAGCAGCGGATTCTCAGCCACTGAACCACCAGGGAAGTCCTACTGTTAGCATTTAGATGCTGGATCGTGGGGAGGTTCCAGAAAGTTCCCAAAGATTGACCAAGAACTGTCAGGTTGGGGGCCACGCAGGGAGATTCAGGATTACAACCATTTGCAACTAGGTTAGAAGTTTTGTTTTGCTTTTAAGTATCCAGACATTAAAGAATCTGCCTGTAGTGCGGGAGACCCAGGTTCGATTCCTGGGTGAGGAAGATCCCCTGGAGAAGGGCATGGCAATTCACTTCAGTATTCTTGCCAGGAGAACCTATGAACAGTGGAGTCTGGTGGGCTGCTATTCATAGGGTCACAAAAAATTGGACATAACTTGAATGACTTAACACTTTCACTTTCACATTCTGGTGTCTGCTGTGTCGGGGCAATTGTTGATTACCCGAACATCAGCCTTGTCGGGAGGGGTAAAGCAGGTCTGAGGCCGCTGAGCCCTCCTGATTTTCTGGGTGGTGAGCTGCATACCTGTCTCTATGACCGACAGCCTTGTCTGGTTTTAGTGGAAGGAGCAGGAACACAAGTGGTTCTGCGGGGAGAATCTTTTGTCTGCCTCAGCCGTTTTCTTGTCTTAAAGCCAATATTGGTAGAGGGAGTCCTTTTTTTCTTCAGCATTGCTTACTTTCCAGGATTTATATGGGGTTATCTATCATGCCCTACCTTGGAGTACTGTTTTATAAAGGATAAGCAAGTTTAGTTTCTTCAGCTTCTCCTAAATTTTAAATATGAGACTAATTCCATGTTCGTTTGGTTTCTCTCTGCAGAGCCAAAGACTTCTCACCTCCCCTCATCATCTCCCCCATGAGTGATTGTTCTTACAGATTCATTGTTTTCTGGAAACTGTTCTGCAAAACACATTGTTTTTTGTTTCAATTCAACAAGGCCCCAGTCCTGGCTGATATTAACTTAAATGCTGGGATGATTTAAGAGGCAGGAGGTGCTGGACCCGTTTGATTTGGTTGGCAGATGCTGGTTTTGTCCTGATTCCTTTGGGTACCTCATCATCCATTCTGCTGTTTTCTCTCCTCCACACTCCAGCTGAGGATCTGGGGCTTTTCTGGACATGTGGTGGGAGTGTGTGTGAGTGGTGGGGGCCCTGGGAGCGTGGGAAGAGAGTGGTTAAGGTTAGGGTCGATTTTCTCTTGAAGTTCAATATCATTTACAGTAGAATGGTAAACACTCTTTTTTTTTTTTTTTTAGTTGGCCTCTAGGCCTTTCAGCAGAAGGTACACTTCGTGACTCCTTTCCCTAAATTTCAGAGGAAATCAGTGGCCAAACCAAGTCATGGTCACTCACCTCAAAGACAATGATTTTTTCTTATTATAATTTTCTCATTGAAGATTCCCCTAACCCTCAACTTCCATATTTTGAGGCTTCCCATCCCTTTCCTATGGGCTTCCCAGGTGGTTCAGGGGCAAAGAATCCACCTGCCAGTGCAGGAGATGTGAGTTTGATTCCTGGGTCAGGAAGATCCCTCGGAGAAGGAAATGGCAACCCACCCCGTTATTCTTGCTGGGAAATCTCATGGACAGGCTATAGTCTATCTCTGGAGGACTATAGTCCATGGTTTCACAAAGAGTTGAACATGACTTAGCGACTGAGCATGCATACACATATCCCTTTTCTAATCTAATAGGAAGCTCATTATTTGGCAATTTCCTCTGAAACACTGGTTCTGAAAGGTGGCCCCAGGTTGATCCCCACTCTTCCCATCAGCAGGGACCTTGGGACCAGCCTATCTCCTATTCAGTCCGTCTTCATCTGAACAGCTGTGAGGGACTAGGACTGGGCAAACGGACCACCCAGCGAGCAGGCGGCTGGCTCCTGTGCAGTTTCAGTCAGTGCCTGAACTTGCTATGGCACGGAGACCAGAGACAGCCAGAGCCAGAGATGCCTCTGACCACTTGGTGACTTCATCTTCAAAACCAGACCCGAGAGACGTGTCTCATTCGTCATGGGTGACTCAGCAGAAACAGGACACAGCGTTTTGTACTCAGAAGGTACTGGTGCTTCTTTGCCAGCAGTACTTGATAATGGATTTGTGCCATGGATGTGCACGTGGACAGATCTTACCGAATGCCACTGCTCAAGCAGGTAAAGCTATTTGCTCCTGGAGAGAATGTTGTCCTGAATAAAGATGAGAATGTATTTATTGCCATCCTTAAGGGGAAGTGGGCCTTGGTCCAGAGGCTGATGGAGCAGGAACCAGGCTGTTTGGGCCATTGCAGCTAGCACAGTGAGTCACTGGACTCCTCTGAGTCAGGTCTCATGGTAAACACCACAGGTCTCAGGGCCATAGGAGGATCTGAGTGAAGCTGAGATGTCTGTTATCTTTCTGGACAAAAGGATGGGTTAAGGTGTGGCCTGTGAGTCTAGGGGAAGGGCTAGCTCTGAAGGGCCATAAAGTGAGGGTGAGAAGATCAGCCCCAGCACAGAGGAGGAGCAGGAGTTCTTAAGGGGCGAGTCCTGGGCTTGAGGACCCCACCCCAAGGAGGGCAAGAAGAGGAGGAGACAGTATTTTGCAGTCCCGAGTAATGAATATCTGAGAAAGAAGGGGAATGAACTGATGCAGGGTCGAGGGAAAGTCAGTCACAATGCAGCTTCTAATGGGATGTTCCTCCTTTGTTTCCATTGAAGTGTAGAGGGTCACCCACTCAGAGTCTCTGCGACAAAGGAAACAGTTCCCAGAGCAGCTGGAAGGGCGGCCTAGGGCAAGTTCAGTTGCAGCTCCCAACTGGTATTCCTTTCTGGTGACGAAGGTACCAGGCTTGGGAGGGGAACAACCCCAGACTTGTCTTGGAAGAAAGCATTTGAAGGAATAAGCGAGAACTGCTCCTTAATATTTATGGAGAATGTTGTTTATCAGTGGATATTCCAGGCGCAGGCAAAGTATCTTCTAGCAGCTTACTCCCTCCCCAGCCAGAGCGGGGCCCCTCTGTCCTCCAACTGCCGTCCTGTAGTTGGAGGGACATCCATCGCTCCCCAGCTCCTGCTCCTCTAGGTTTGGCTTTTGATCATGCTTTGATGATGCCCGTATCCCCTGGTTGTTGTTCAGCCGCTAAGTCATGTCTGACTCTTTGCGACCCCATGGACTATGGCACACATGCTCCTCTGTCCTTCACCGTCTCCTGGAGTTTTTTCAGATTCATGTCCATGGAGTCGGTGATGCTATCTAACCATCTCATCCTCTGTCACCCTCTTCTCCTTTTGCCCCATCTCCTGGCCACTCCTAAATGACTGGCTTAACCCAGTCTGGTATAAAAAATGTATATGATCATACAAAATAGAAATTCTGTAACATAGAAATCCTTTGAAAATATTAAATACCACCTTAATATGAAACGTAACACTATTTTTATCATCTACTCAAAATTACCTGGGCAAAAGTACTTATTTCATCTCCATCCACAATTCTTCCATAATTCCAGCTTCTTCATCCCAGTGGATGGCACCATTTTGTACCTCTGAGATTTCAAGTTGTAAGCTCAAGAGCAATTTTGATTCATTATTTATTCGAAGGGACTGTCTGTAGCCTCAGTTCCTTTACCCCGGCTTCTGGTGGGTAACCCAAGGACACTGAGTCAGATGGCCAGATTTAAATTCTGCTTTTTCTCTTACTAGCTGTGCAACTTTGGACAAGTTTTTTCTGTCTTTCCATGTCTCTCTTTTGTCTTTTGTAAAATTAAAATAATAATAATAATGTCTGTCTCCTAAAGATTTTGCAGAGATTTAAAATGCAGAAAATATCTGGTTTATAAGTGTTCAAAATACATTAGCTATTGTTATTATAAATATTAGATTCGTAGAATTCCACTGGAACTTTTTCTGGGGTTGGAGAAACATGATGGGCTGGACACTGAGACAGACCTGGGTTTTAATACTGACTTTTAAAAAATTCCTCCCCACTTTCCTTGGTAACCATAACTTTGTTTTCTATGTCTAGTTACATTTTTTAAATAAGTTCATTTGTATCACTTTTTAGATTCCACATATAAGTGATATCTTATGATATTTCTCTTTCTCTGCCTGACTTACTTCACCTAGTGTGATCATTTCTAGGTCCATTCATGTTGCTGCCAGTGGCATGATTTCATTCTTTTTTATGGCTGAGTAATGTTCCATTAATACTGAGTTCTTTGGTTAGATGTGTGACCAGGGACAAGTCACTTGGCTTTTCTGAGTTTCTTTTGTACTCATCTGCAAAACAGTGACATGAGACTTGCACTCAGCAATCTAATATATGTCTGTGCCTGGTGATGTATATGGGTGGTGTATGTGACACAGATAGTGTACATGTGTATGAGTATTTCATATAAAACAGTAGCACTGGAGGTTGCTGAAGGAGGCTGGAGTTTGCTTTCTCGTAAATGTTAGCTACTACTATTATTGTTATTTGCTTTTTTTGTGTGTACAGGCATCAGCTTGGGATCACACATGAGTAAGAAAAATAACTGATACTCAAGGGGCAAGCTTTCCTGTCTCAGAATTAGTCTTGCTCTGAGATTGTGTTCACTCACGCCGTGGCTCCTCTGCACTTTTTAACCTTCATCTTCCCAGTGTCATCTGGCCCTCGGAATGCTTGGGCTCTTCGTTGTCAGCCTGCCAGTTAGTCCTGGATCTCAGCAGTGTGGCAGTTTCCCGGGTCCACCTCCCGGCTGCAGCATGTACCTGAAGCCTGTGACTTAACTTGCCTGAGGCTCAGCCGTGTTTCACATGGTCACTGCAATAATCATAAGAAGTTCCTAACGGCATCCACTGTTCAAATGGTGCTGTGTCTTCAATTGGTTTCCCTGGAAACAGACTCTGAGGTGGACATTTACACGCAAAAGATTTTAGGGGTAGTGATCTCCTGAGGAACATTTGTAAGGAAGTGAGGGTAATGGGATTACACAGAAGAAGGAATTAAATCACAAGGCAGTTGAGACTGAAGCCTCAGTCAAACCCAAGGGGAGCCTGGATTCAGAATGATCCTTGGGAATCATGCAGAAGGCCCAGTCCTTGTTTCTGTATCACCCAGTCCTTGGGTGGGGGCTCCTCAAGGGAGCAGTGTAGTCTGAAGTTACCAAGGGCTTCTGCTGGGGAGAGATACAGCCGGGTGCTGCCAGCAGGGGTGCTCCTGGGAACTGAGGATGGGGTGCCTGGTGTGAGGGAGCTGGGGGCAGTCACGGTGCCCACCACCTGCTCGGTGATGGGGGGCTGGTCAGCCCTGCCCTCTGCATCTACTTCCTTTCTTCTCCGACAGCACCGGGTTTCACTCTGATTAGCAGTCCCTTTTTCCTCTGGGGACCCATAATCCCTATGATGTGCCTTCTGAGTTGATGTCTAAGGACCCTGTATGGTTACCATTTATCATCGGTCAACCCTTTCTTGGGTTGGGGGAGAGAGAACAAAGCAACTGATTATTCATTTCTCATTGTCCAATGAACAAAGACTTAAGAGTAGAGACGACATCTTTCCTTTTTAAATTTAAAGGCTGCTTCTGATCATTTGTCAGTATGAAGTCTACTTAGAGTGCAGAGACGAAAAGAATCTAAGACTGTGTCTCTGCCTGGCCTGGAAGAGGCTGTGGTCTGTTGGAGGTGCTCGCCCTGTGAGAGTAGACACTTGGCGGGGGTGGGGGGCCTCAGGCACCGTGTTTGCCCCCCCGCCCGTGTGTAGAGCCTGGTCTTTCTTTCCAGTGGTGGATGTTAGAATGCTTTTGACTCTCAGTCTTCCTGAGTGACTTTCTCTGCCCATGCTTACATCAGATTATCCCCTTTAAATGTAATTAAGCCATATTACTAGGCTTCCCTGGTGAGTCAGATGGTAAAGCATCTGCCTGCAGTGCGGGAGACCCAGGTTTGATTCCTGGGTCAGGACGATCCCCTGGAGAAGAGAATGGCAACCCACTTCAGTATTCTTCCCTGGAGAAGCCCATGGACAGAGGAGCCTGGTGGGCTACATCCATGGAGTTGTAAAGAGTTGGACATGACTGAGTGACTTTCACTTTGGTGGGGTCAAGACTGCATAGGTGTGTCCTGTGAACATTTGGGGCCCTAAGAAGGAGGCAGGCCTGGAACTCATGTTCCTGGTGGGCTGCAGTACATGGGGTCACAGCGAGCCAGACATGACTGAGCAATTAACATTTTCACTTTCGCTTTCTTTCAAGCCATATTACTAGAATTATTTCTGAGGTTACCTTGATCACTCCGTCTGCAATTTCATCTCCAAGAAACCTTCCATCAGATAACTGAAGAGTTTGTTAGGAGAGTTGGGTCACTTGTATGAACATTTGTTTATTGGCTTCCCATTAAATCTGAACTCAAGTTTTGTGATTGCATCACACCAAGGATTATTTGTTTGTCTACTGATTGTTTGGCATCTTACCTGAGGAGCACTGTTTTTCTGCCATCCTTGTCTGCCTTAGATTGTGTAAGCTCTCAGAAGACAAATGCGTGTCTTTTTAGATTGCATTGTACAGTGTTATGCACAAATGAGCAATTAATTCTCAAAACACTGACAGTGGGAGAAAGCTCTAGGGAACTGATAATATCTTACATGATTAAAATAATGTCTTTAACGTATTGGTTATCCCCATTATTTTTTGCTGATAAAAACTGTCAGAAAAAAATGAGATAATGTTCAAAGACTATTGAGTTTCTTTGAACTAAATCATTGGGTAAATCAAAATTATCATTTAAAAAATCAGTCAGGTATTTCTGTGTACATGTTGGATGCATCTACCAGGCTCTTTAAATTGTCCTTACGAGTTTGAGAGACTGAAGAATAACCTTGGTGGCAATGGGAGAATGAAGGACCTATACTTAATCTGAGTCAGGGGTTGGCAAACTTTTTCTGTCAAGGGCCATACGGTAAAAATGTCTTCAATACTGTGACCCATATAGTCTCTGTCACAACTACTCAACTCAGCGGTTGTAGCAAGGAAAAAGCCATAGATAATATGAAAGGAAATACTCATGGTGGTGTTTCAATAAAACTTTATTGATAAAAACAAAAGTGGGTCAGATTAGGTGTACGGACTGTGTTTTGCTAACATGGATCTAAGAGATAAAACTAAATTCCAGTGATGGCCTACTCATGAACTGAATCAGGAATATGTTACTAAATTGAACCCATGGCAAGAGAGACACAATTTCAAAGTCAAGAATGTGAAAATAGGTTTTTTCTTGATTGAAATATAGTCAAAGCTATGGTTTTTCCTGTAGTCATGTACAGATGTGTGAGCTGAGTGCCAAAAAACTGATGCCTTCAAAATGTGCTGGAGAAGACTCTTGAGAGTCCCTTGGACAGCAAGGAGATCAAACCAGTAAATACTTTAGGAAAATCCTTTAGGAAATCAACCCTAAATATTCATTGGAAGGACTGATGCTGAAGCTGAAGCTCCAATACTTTGGCCACCTGTTGAGAAGAACCAACTCACTGGAAAAGACTCTGATGCTGGGAAAGACTGATCATTTCACATATGATAATATACATGTTTCAATGCTATTCTCTCAAATCATCCCACCCTCGCCTTCTCCCACAGAGTCCAAAAGTCTGTTCTTTATCTCTGTGTCTCTTTTGCTGTCTCGGATATAGGGTCATTGTTACCATCTTTCTAAATTTCATATATATGCATTAATATACTGTATTGGTGTTTTTCTTTCTGACTTACTTCACTCTGTATAATAGGCTCCAGTTTCATCCACCTCATTATAACTGATTCAAATGCATTCTTTTTAATAGTTGAGTAATATGTACCACAGCTTTCTTAGCCATTCTTCTGCCGATGGACATTTAGGTGGCTTCCATGTTCATTGGAAGGTCTGTTGTTGAAGCTGAAACTCCAATACTTTGGCCACCTCATGCGAAGGGTTGACTCATTGGAAAAGACCGTAATGCTGGGTAGGATTGGGGGCGGGAGGAGAAGGGGACGACAGAGGATGACATGGTTGGATGGCATAACCGACTCGATGGACATGGGTTTGGGTACACTCTAGGAGTTGGTGATGGACAGAGAGGCCTGGCGTGCTGCAATTCATGGGGTCGCAAAGAGTCGGACACGACTGAGCGACTGAACTGAACTGAACATGTCCTAGCTATTGTGAACAGTGCTGCGACGAACATTGGGGTACACGTGTCTCTTTCAGTTCTGGTCTCCTTGGTGTGTATGCCCAGCAGTAGGACTGCTGGGTCGTATGGAAGTTCTATTTCCAGTTTTTTAAGGAATCTCCACACTGTTCTCCATTGTGGCTGTACTAGTTTGCATTCCCACAACAGTGTAAGAGGGTTCCTTTTTTTCTGCACCCTCTCCAGTATTTATTGTTTGTAGACTTTTTGATAACAGCCATTCTGATTGGTGTGAGATGGTACCTCATTGTGGTTTTGATTTGCATTTCTCTAATAATGAGTGATGTTGAGCATCTTTTCATGTGTTTGTTAGCCATCTGTGTGTCTTCTTTGGAGAAATGTCTGTTTAGTTCTTTAGCCCATTTTTTGATTGGGTCATTTATTTTTCTGGTATTGAGCTGCAGGAGCTGCTTGTATATTTTAGAGATTAATTCTTTGTTAGTTGCTTCATTTGCTATTATTTTCTCCCATTGTGAAGGCTGTCTTTTCACCTTGCTTACAGTTTCCTTCGTTGTGCAAAAGCTTTTAAGTTTAATTAGGTCCCATTTATTTTTGCTTTTATTTCCGTTACTCTGGGAGGTGGGTCATAGAGGATCCTGCTGTGATTTAGTGTTTTGCCTATGTTTTCCTCTAGGAGTTTTATAGTTTCTGGTCTTACATTTAGATCTTTAATCCATTTTGAGTTTATTTTTGTGTATGGTGTTAGAAAGTGTTCTAGTTTCATTCTTTTATAGGTGGTTGACCAGTTTTCTCAGCACCACTTGTGAAAGAGATTGTCTTTTCTTCATTGTATATTCTTGCCTCCTTTGTCAAAGATAAAGTGTCCATAGGTGCGTGGATTTATCTCTGGGATTTCTATTTTGTTCCATTGATCTATATTTCTGTCTTTGAAGACAGAAATTTGATTTTTCTGATCCTGGCCACTAAGTGCTCTTAGGATGGGCTCTTTACTTACTAACTCACAGATTGGCGAATCCACTGAATATCTCAGCACCTGTCTTCATGTCTCTTTCCTATATGAACTAGACTGCGGCTTTCTCCCTGTTGGTTTACCTGGGGTGTTGTAATGGAATATTAATTGGCTTGTTCTACTTTTACTCTTAAGCTGAGCATGGAAGTTCGTTGACGTTTTTTCCTGGGCAAGTGTGTATGTGTGAGTGTGTGTGAGAGAGAGAGAGAATATCCAAACACTGTTGGATAATTGAATGATTCTTATGGTTTTCTTCTCATCTGACCTGCTGCACTCTTAAAAATCCTAATGTCTCAGCAGCATCCCAGATTAACCAAATCTGAATCTCTGGACATGGGATCCAGGCATTCATATTTTTTTTAAACTACCCAGGTAGGTTGTTTTCTATTGCTGCTATAACAGATTTCCACAAATTTATTGGCTTAAAATAAAATTTTTTTTTAAATATTATACCTTTGTTGGTTAAAAGTCTGCCACAGGTGTCCCTGGGCTGAAATCAAGAGGTCAGTGAGCAGGGGTGTGTTCCTTTCCAGAGTCTCTGGTGAAAAAGGTGCCTCCTGCCTTTTCCAGCCTCTGGAGCCGCCCACTCTCCCTGGGTCGTGGCCTCCTCCTTTCTTTTCTACGCTGGCATCTGTGAGCCTGTCCTCCTTACGCTTAATTGCTGCGACCTCCTTCTATGGCTCGTCTCCCTCTGACTCCCCGACTCTTCTTCCCTTTTAAGGGCCCCTATGATTACATTGGGCGCATCCAGATAATTCAAGATTAACTCCCTATTTTAAGGTTAGCTGATTAGCAAACTTAATTCCACCTGTACCTTGATTCTTCTGTGTAACGTGACCTTATTTATAGGTTTTGGGAATTGTGATGTGAATGGCTTTAACCCAGTTCTTAAAGGGACAAGAATGTGAACACTTGCTGGCTACAACAAATCAAGCCCTCATGATTCATTGATTCACTCATTCATTCCTTCTTTAATGAGCTCCTACTGTGTGTTAAGCATTAATGCTTGGGTGCAATGGGAAACAGGGTATACAAAATCTAATGAGAGGAAGAAGATATTTAAATCAAGAAAATGGAAATGTCTTGGGTCCTCATAGGGAGGATCCTTTCCCAAGTGTTAAGACCAGGTAAAGGTTCTTGGATGAAGCAATGTTGGAATTAAGTAGATATAGAATGCTCCCTGCTTCAAAATTAGGAAAGGAGTGCAACAAAGCTGTACATTGTCATCCTCTTTATTTAACTTATATGCAGAGTACATCATGTAAAATGCTGGGCTGGATGAATCACTGGCTGGAAGCAAGATTGCTGGGAAAAATACCAACAATCTCAGATATGTGGATGATACCACTCTAATTGCAGAAAGTGAAGAGGAACTAAAGAGCCTGTCAATGAAAATGAAAGAGGAAAGTGAAAAAGCTGGCTTAAAATTCACCATTCAAAAGACTAAGATTATGGCATCCGGTCCTATCACCTCATGGCAAACAGAAGAGAAAATGTAGAAACAGTGACAGATTTTCTTTTCCTGGGCTCCAAAATTACTGTGGATGGTGACTGCCGCCATGAAATTAAAAGACGTTTGCTCCTTGGAAGAAAAGCTATGACAAACCTAGATAGCATGTTAAAAAGCAAAGACATCATTTTGCTGACAAAAGTCTGTATAGTCAAAACTAAAGTTTTTTCATAGTCATGTATGAATGTGACAGTTGGACCATAAAGAAGACTAGCGCAGAAGAATTGATGCTTTTGAACTGTGGTGTTGGAGAAGACTCTTGAGAGTCCTTTTGACTGCAAGAAGATCAAGCCAGTCAATCCTAAAGAAAATCAACACTGAATATTCATTGGAAGGACTGATGCTGAAGCTGAAGCTCCAATCCTTTGGCCACCTGATGTGAAGAAGTGACTGGAAAAGACCCTGATGCTGGGAAAGATTGAGGGCAGGTGGAGAAGGGGGCAGCAGAGGATGACATAGATGGCATCACTGACTCAATGGACATGCATTTGAGGAGAGTCTGCGAGATAGTGAAAGAGAAGCCTGGCATGCTGTAGTCCATGGGGTCACAAAGAGTCAGACACGACTCAGTGACTAAACAACAACAGTGACCACTTTCCCCATTGGTTAGAAGGTATGCTCTCTGCACTATTCATATTAATGAGGTTTTACTGCTCTCAGAAAAGACGTTGATTCATGAAGGATTCCAGAAGACTGTGGACTCTTTTATTTCATAGTCATCAATTTATCGATTATTCTCTCAGTACTGAGGTAATGAGAGATGATGATATTGCTGTTTAATCACCTACTAGGGACCAAGTACAACCCAAATGTTAGCACCTCAAATGGATCTTAGTTTGCTTATTACCAGGAAACTTGCATCATTTCTGTTTCAGTCTGAGTTGAAACCTTGTTGTTATTGATGGTCTATGTAGCAATTCCAGTGTGATAGACGCCAGCAAACACACACAGAGTAAACGGTCTTGCTAGGGTCTTCAAATAGCGATCAATGTCTATTTTGTTTGCTCAGCCCTCCCTCTGGCCTGTGGCTGGGCCTCCATCATGAGCGAGCTGGGATGATTAATGATCTCTTGGAGGTATTAATGCCTCACATTTTGGTGCTCTAATTATAGAAGCAGATTGGAGCCAAGCTCTAGAGTGAGTTTGAGATTGAAGGATATTTACAAAGCCGGCAATTGGTCCAACACTTCCACTTCTTTCCATTTCACCATAAATCAGTCAGGAATGATTTTTCTACTGTAATTTTTCATAGGTTTTGAACTTGGCTAATGAGCATCCCTGTCTTCGTGAAGCTGTGATTTTCCTGGCTCTTTTTGGAAAGAAGATGAAGATTTATGAAGGGGCTTGGTGGGAAATAGATTGCATTTCTTCTTCCCCTCTGCTTGTTTTTCCCTCTCCTGTCCTCCAGCCCTGATAAGTCTCAGCTTTCATGGCTGGCATATAGTAGTGGGGAAACAGGAAAGCGCCGATGTGTCTTGACCTAGTTTGCAGTAACTGTATGATGACAAATCAGCCGAGACTGTATGAAGTAGTGCTAGATTCCACGCTGAGGAGTGTGTATGGAGGAGCAGAGAGTGCATTTGCTTGGGGAGTCCTGATTCTTATTTGCCGAATATGTTGACTTCAGATTTTTAGAAAAATGTGGGGCAGTCCAAGGTGTTGCTCCCACCGAAGGAGCTACCTTGAGGACTGGGAGCAAAGGTCTTAGATACCTGGGTAAAGGGAGGAGCTTCCTTTGGGAGCCCTCCCCAGGGTGGCAGCCACCCCTCTATAGGCCACAGCCTACACCTGTGCCTGTTAGAAACCTGGCTGGCAAGTCTTGGAAAATCACAGAGTTTTTTGCATTCATATAATTTTTTTTTTTTTAAGAATTTCACTATCTGGGAAACAGAGTGGCAGCAAAGAGCTTGTCAAATAGATACTTTACAGAAACTCAAATGGAACAGATGCTCACCTTTACCTTTATACCATAGCAAATAGAAAGATTTGAGAGGCTCAGTTTTCCTGTCGCTGAAAGGTTGTTTGAAGGGCTAGGTAGCAGAGCAATATATTACACTGATAATCTACTTAAACTAGGAGGGTCATTTATGAGCAGATTTGTATTCCAGTTCTATAAACGTTCCAAAAGAATGTTTCTCTTCCTTCAAGCCTTCCTTCCTGCTTGTCTACTTGTCTGCCTTTCTTCCTAAAATATCAAAACACTCAGCTGGTCCTGGGAGGCAGAAAAGGAAGGTGATTTTGAGAATCGATGACTCAGTTCTTGTCCTCAAAGACCTTACACTCTAAGTTTACATCGTTGTTCAGACAGCAGAGTTTACTCTAAGGAAAAAAAAAAAAAGATTTATTGAGGATGTTGGGTAGCTGACAAGGTCTCCGGAAAGCCCTGGGAACCCCTTTTGGATACCCACAGCCAAGTGTGGGAGCTGGAGGGATGGGAACCCATCCATAGCCTTGCTCATGACACCAGCCAAGACCCTCTGCCATCATTGCCACAGGAGAGGACCCCGACGCCAGGCTGGGAATGCCCATCTCCTCAAGCATGTCAGTGGTCTTGTGTTGCTTTCTTCATTCCGAAGGTCTGCAGAGTGCATCTTCTTGGCAAAGTCTACGCCACAGTGGCCATCTGGCCTGCAAAGTCATCTGGGAAATGTAGTTTTTTGGTTTTACAGTTCTGCCAGGTAGGAAGTTAGACCAGAAAGGCTGACATGTATGTGGAGAAAATGAAACCATGGTGCGGTAAGTCCCCTACACATAAGCGAGTTCTGTTCTGAGAGCACGTGCCTACGTCCATTTGTTCGTAAGTCCAACAAAGTCAGCTTTGGAATCGAACTAGCACAATTGGCTGAATAGTACTGTACTGTGATAGGTTTGAAATACTTTTTGCAAAATAATACATAAAAAACAAACACAAAAAGTGCACATTTTAATCTTACAGTACAGTGAATACTGAGAAGTACAGTAGTACAAGCTACCTCACCGTTGCTTTTACGCTTGCTTCCAAACATCCTGGGCTAGAAATAAAGACACTGTCCTTCTGTACTCTATACAGTACTGTACAGTCAAGTACACAGAGGCACAGCCGCTTTTAGAGGATGCACACATGTGACAGTGTATGCCAGACATGTGAACTTACTTACATGATTGGACAGGCGAACACATGTTCTCACCTTTGAAAGTTCACAACTTGAAGGTTCAAGTGTAGACGACTTATTGTCTCCGATAAGTGAAGGCGTCTGTCTAGGAAGGAGGAGGGGCATTTCGGGAACATTGGCTTAGGGTTGTACTTGCAGAGCCTTGAAGTGCTTCATGGTTTGTTAGTCAGTATAGGAGAGGGATATGATGCGAAAACAGCTTCAAAATATCAGTGCTTCTTTCTCTCTCTCATACACACACACACCCCACATGCAAAGTCTGCTCCATAAACGGGACTGAGTGTTAATTTGTGAGGCCTGGTGCAAAATGAAAACATTGGACCCCCTTTCTAACAGTTATTCAGAATATTAATAGCAGGATATTAAGCCAAGCACACAGCGTGAGGTTTTCTGTGATAGCCTCGGTGTGCTGGTGAAGCTGGCCCTGGGGGCAGAGGGTCCAGGGGTCTCTCTAAGAAGCTTTCTTCTCCTGGGTAACTCAGTGATTCAAGCAGCCTTAGTCTGCAGCTCTGCCATCTCAACAAACTTGCTCCATATTTGCCAAGAGTGGGCGACAAAGCTAGGGGGCCACGCTGGGGTTGTCATGGCCTCAGCCCAGAGGTGATGTGTCTAACTTCTGCTGTTTTTTTGGTGAGAACTGGTCACTTTAATCGGCTACAGAGAGTCTGGAGGGAGGTCTCCTCTGTGCCCAGGAAGTCAGGGGGCGGACACATCACAGTGAACCAACAGTACCTACCCAGCAGCTCAGAGAGAAGGGAAAGACAAACAGTAATTTTGCTCGTTGAAAACACTATCTGTATTTTAATTTTAATAAATCTAAAGTGTGGCTTAAAAATTCAAGAAGTGTGTTTGCTTTTCACCAATCCATTCACTTTGAACAAAGCAATCTCAAAAGAAAAACTATTTTGCTAAATCTAAGTGCTACTAGAATAATTAGTAGTAACTAATGAAAATTTGAGAGGGTTTAAGTCAAATGCTTTAGAGCAAGAAAAAATATTTCTGTTTAAATCCACGTCTTGTCTGAAAACACGAATTATTTTTTTAAACAAATGTGTGTGAGAACTAAGGGAAAATATTCTCTTGAATATTTTTATCTTTTATCAATGAACTGACTCAAATATCTGTGCTCAGACAACAAAACAGCATCACTAAAATTATCCGGAATATCTGTACCTGCTTCTGTGAGCTGTTCTGAGTTACCGTCGCCTGTCAGGTGCTCAGGTAGACTCGTGCATGAAGTCTATGACTGAACTTGGGAAACAGGTGCTCAAAAGAGGCTGACCCTTTCTGACGCTACCATTGTATATCTGTTACTCTGATACTTCTTTTTTATGGTTTGGCACTTTATTTCATCATACTTTCAAAATAAGGCTGAAGTACTGATAATATCTTAATAAACTTAAGACGTTTAACTTAGTAGACGTAGCATGCTTTTATAATGGGCTGTATTTTTGTTCTGTTGTGTATTTGGTTTTTTTTAATGTCTTTATTGAGTTTGTTGGGCTTCCGTGGTGGCTCAGACGGTAAAGAATCCGCCTGCAATGCCGGAGACCTGGGTTTGATCCCTGGGTTGGGAAGATCCCCTGGAGGAGGGCATGGCAACTCACTCCAGTGTTCTTGCCTGGAGAATCCCCATGGACAGAGGAGCATGGTGGGCCACAGTCCATGGGGTCACAAAGAGTCTTGAATTTGTTATTTTGCTTCTATTGCTCCTATTTTTATGTTTTGGCTTTTTGTCCATGAGGCATGTGGGGTCTTAGCTCCCCGACCAGGAATGACAACTGTACCCCCTGCATCAGAAGGTGAAGTCTTAACTACTAGACCATCAGGAAAGTCCCTTTTGTTTTTTGAATTAATTTTTATTGGAGAATAGTTGCTTTAAAATGTTCAAAAGCATCAATTCTTCGGCACTCAGCTTTCTTCACCATCCAAATCTCACATCCATACATGACCACTGGAAAAACCATAGCCTTGACTAGACGGACTTTTGTTGGCAAAGTAATGTCTCTGCTTTTAAATATGCTATCTAGGTTGGCCATAACCTTCCTTCTAAGGAGTAAGCGTCTTTTAATTTCATGGCTGCAGTCACCATCAGCAGTGATTCTGGAGCCCAAAAAAATAAAGTCTGACACTGTTTCCACTGTTTCCCCATCTATTTCCCATGAAGTGATGGGACGAGATGCCATGATCTTAGTTTTCTGAACGTTGAGCTTTAAGCCAACTTTTTCACTCTCCTCTTTCACCTTCATCAAGAGGCTCTTTAGTTCTTCTTCACTTTCTGCCATAAGGGTGGTGTCATCCGCATATCTGAGGTTATTGATATTTCTCCCGGCAATCTTGATTCCAGCGTGTGTTTCTTCCAGCCCAGCATTTCTCATGATGTACTCTGCATATAAGTTAAATAAGCAGGGTGACAATATACAGCCTTGACGTACTCCTTTTCCTATTTGGAACCAGTCTGTTGTTCCATGTTCATTTCTAACTGTTGCTTCCTGACCTGCATACAGGTTTCTCAAGAGACCGGTCAGATGGTCTGGTATTCCCATCTCTTTCAGAATTTTCCACAGTTTATTGTGATCTACACAGTCAAAGGCCTTGGCATAGTCAATAAAGCAGAAATAGATGTTTTTCTGGAGCTCTCTTGCTTTTTCGATGATCCAGCGGATATTGGCAATTTGATCTCTGGTTCCTCTGCCTTTTCTAAAACCAGCTTGAACATCTGGAATTTCACAGTTCACGCATTGCTGAAGCCTGGCTTGGAGAATTTTGAGCATTACTTTACTAACATGTGAGATGAGTGCAATTGTGTGGTAGTTTGAGCATTCTTTGGCATTGCCTTTCTTTGGGATTGGAATGAAAACTGACCTTTTCCAGTCCTGTGGCCACTGCTGAGTTTTCCAAATTTGCTGGCATGATGAGTGCAGCACTTTCACAGCATCACCTTTGAGGATTTGAAATAGCTCAACTGGAATTCCATCACCTCCACTAGCTTTGTTCGTAGTGATGCTTCCTAAGGCCCACTTGACTTCACATTCCAGGATGTCTGGCTCTAGGTGAGTGATCACACCATCGTGATTATCTGGGTCATGAAGATCTTTTTTGTACAGTTCTGTGTATTCTTGCCACCTCTTCTTAATATCTTCTGCTTCTGTTAGGTCCATACCATTTCTGTCCTTTATCAAGCCTATCTTTGCATGAAATGTTCCTTTGGTATCTCTAATTTTCTTGAAGAGATCTCTAGTCTTTCCCAATCTGTTGTTTTCCTCTATTTCTTTGCACTGATCGCTGAGGAAGGCTTTCTTATCTCTCCTTGCTATTCTTTGGAACTCTGTATTGAGATGGGAATATCTTTCCTTTTCTCCTTTGCTTTTCTCTTCTCTTCTCTTCCCAGCTATCTGTAAGGCCTCCTCAGACAGCCATTTTGCTTTTTTGCATTTCTTTTCCATGGGGATTTTCTTGATCCCTGTCTCCTGTACAATGTCACGAACCTCTGTCCATAGTTCATCAGGCACTCTGTCTATCAGGTCTAGTCCCTTAAATCTATTTGTCACTTCCACTGTATACTCATAAGGGATTTGATCTAGGTCATACCTGAATGGTCTGGTGTTTTTCCCTACTTTCTTCAATTTAAGTCTGAATTTGGCAATAAGCAGTTCATGATCCGAGCCACAGTCTGCTCCTGGTCTTGTTTTTGCTGACTGTATAGAGCTTCTCCATCTTTGGCTGCAAAGAATATAATCAGTCTGATTTCGGTGTTGACCATCTGGTGATGTCCACGTGTAGAGTCTTCTCTTGTGTTGTTGGAATAGGGTGTTTGCTATTACCAGTGCGTTCTCGTGGCAAAACTCTATTAGCCTTTGCCCTGCTTCATTCTGTACTCCAAGGCCAAACTTGCCTGTTACGCCAGGTGTTTCTTGACTTCCTACTTTTGCATTCCAGTCCCCTATAATGAAAAGGACATCTTTTTTGGGTGTTAGTTCTAGAAAATCTTGTAGTATCTGTTATGTACATATAGTATCACTAGTGTACATATAGTATCAGTAATGTATATATAGTATCAGTAATGTACATATAGTATCAGTAATGTACATATAGAATCAGTATTGTACGTGGAGTATCAGTAATGTACATATAGTATCAGTAATGTATATATAGTGTCAGTAATGTATATATAGTGTCAATAATGTATATATAGTATCAGTATTGTACATATAGTATCAGTATTGTACATACAGTATTAGTAATGCACATACAGTATCAGTAGTGTACATATAGTATCAATAGTGTATATATAGTATCACTAATGTATATATAGTATCAGTAATGTACATATAGTATCAGTAATGTATATATAGTGTCAGTAATGTATATATAGTGTCAATAATGCATATATAGTATCAGTATTGTACATACAGTATCAGTAATGAACATACAGTATCAGTAGTGTACATATAGTATCAGTAGTGTATATATAGTATCACTAGTGTATACATAGTATCACTAATGTATATATAGTATCAGTATTGTACATATAGTATCAGTAATGTATATATAGTATCACTAATGTATATATAGTATGAATAATGTATATATGGTATCAGTAGTGTACATATAGTATCAGTAATGTGTATATAGTATCACTAATGTATATATAGTATGAATAATGTACATATAGTATCAGTATTCTACATATAGTATCAGTAGTGTACATATAGTGTCAGTAAGGTGCATATGTCAATCTCAGTCTCCCAGTTCTTCCCATACCCTTCCCCCTACCTGGTGTTCTCTAGTCTGTGTCTATTTCTATTTTGAAAATAAGATCATCTGTACCATGACACTTCTAATTATGAACTAAAACTCAGAAGAACTAAGTTCATGATGAAGTGCAAAAAGAAGCTCCAGTAAGAGGTAAATGAATGCGATTCACAGTAGACAGGTGAGAATTCCTACTGACGGCTCTGTCTCTCTCTTTCCAGTGAACTCCTATTATTGATGTACACAGTCAATTTACACTCTTTTCATTATACTCTTTTAAATCTAGTTTTTCCCCACCACTTTCTTTTGCCGTTTCTTCTACCCTGGGACTGAATACTATTACAATATTTAATTTTTTCTTTTATTATTTTTATACTTCATTTAGAATGCTTTATATTATATAGAAAATAAAGTGTGTTCAACTGGAAAGAAAATTAGACTTGAGAACAGATCATCAAGGTCCCAGTCCAAACACTGACTGTAAACAACTTTGTAAGTGTCTCTTTTGGCCTTTCTTCTGCTTCCCTGGTGGCTCAGACGGTAAAGCGTCTGCCTACAATGCAGGAGACCCGGGTTCAATCCCTGGGTCTGAAAGATCCCCTGGAGAAAGAAATGGCAACCCACTCCAGTATTCTTTCCTGGAAAATCTCATGGATGGAGAATCCTGGTGGGCTACAGTCCATGGGGTCGCAAAGAGTCGGACACGACTGAGCGACCTCACGTTCCCGTTTGTTCATCTCTAAAATGAGAATGATGATAACAAGGATCATAATGAGTACGCTGAGTAGGATGAGGAGTGATTGACTGTTTCTCGGTCTGTTTTATACCCTAGAATCTGAACCAGAAGTAGGCAAACTGTGACCAAGAGATCCAGTCTGGCCTTTCCCCAGTTTCTGTCATCATGTTTTACTGGCACACAGATTTGGTCTTCCCAGATGGCGCTAGTGGTAAAGAATCTGCCTGCCAATGCAGAAGATGCCAGAGATGCAGGTTGGATCCCTGGGTGGGAAAAGATCTCCTGGAGTAGGAAATGGCACCTTACTCCAGTGTTCCTGCCTGGAGAATCCCACGGACAGAGGAGGCTGGTGGGCTGCAGTCCCTGGGGTCACAAAGAATCAGACAGGACTGAGCACACACACACAGGGGCACACAGATGTGCCATTGACTTGTGTCTTGTCTGGAACTGCTTTTGTGCTGCAGTGGCTGGATTGAGTGGTCACAGCGGAAACTGTAGCCTGCAAAGTCTAGAGTGTCTATGATTTACATGGTCACCAAATATCTGTTTTGATTTGGGAAAATTTAGTCACATTGCCTGAAAAAGATTTAAGGCTGCCTTTAGAAAATTCTGTACTGTCTACTGTGCCTAGAAAGTCCCCAAGGAGAGCCTAATCCAGCTTTCAGCTTCTAAGGGAGACATGTAGAGTTGATCATTTTGTATTCTTTGAAATACTACCTACAGGGCCACTGTTGGCAGAGGTCGTTATGTGAACACAGATTCATCTCTCCATGGTAGTTAACACAAGGCATTTGCTCACACACATTGCATTAAGACCCGAGTGTTATGTATATACTTTAGTCGCTTTATGAAATTGCTCAGTTATCTGGTTGTCTTCCACTGGGTGTACCAGGAAATGTGAAATGGAGAACTGAGCAATTTTCTCATCAATTTGATCAATGCAGACTGGCAAACTGGATACCTTTTGCTTTTTTAAAAAAATACTCCCTCTGTTGCTGGAATTTATTTATTGCTTTTACTAAATTACTCTCAATTACTCCAATTTTCCAATCTATCTTACCACTGAAGGCTCAGCCTGTTGGCATTTTGCATGTGGTTGTTATGCAGTTGAGGTCTGTTCCTAAAGTGTAAGTGGGTTCAGTGTAGGATTCATGTTTGTTTATCCATCTACGTGCTTGGTCCTTTTGACCTAAGGCCTAAATTGTTCAAATGTCACCTTAAATCAATCAAAACCACCGTTGAAACACACAGCACACAAAGGAGGGGAGACATTGGAATGTAAGACCCAAAACTGAAGAGTTGGGAGAAATCGTACTCTTTTGACAAAGGGGAGGCTTTAGGAGGAAGGGCCTCTGAGGAGGCAAGCAGGTAACAGAAGACCATGAATGAAACTTTGGGAGAAGCTGCGTAGGATGTGAAATAAGGCATAAGCGGTCAGTGCTTCAGACGGGACCTTTAATGGGAGAGGAGTAATCATTGGGTTCATATAGATCCATGAGTGAGAGAGGATGTTTTAAGAAAGGTTAATGGCCAAAGCTCCAATACTTTGGCCACCTGATGTGAACAGCAAACTTACTGGAAAAGACCCTGATGCAGGGAAAGATTGAGGGCAAAAGGAAAAGAGGGCAGTAGAGGATAAGATGGTTAGATAGCATCACCGACTCAATGGACGTGAATTTGAGCATCACCAACTCAATGGACATGAATTTGAGGAAATGCCAAGAGATGGTGGAGGACAGAGGAGCTTGGTGGGCTGCAGTCCATGGGGTTGCAAAGAGTCGGACACAACTTAGTGACTGAACAACAACAACAATGGCCAATAAGGCTATATTCAAGAATAACCAGTCTGGGAAAAGAAAACTGGATGTGAATTACAACATGGTCCCGGTGGAAGAGGAGATCTTGAACTGGTTCCATCTGATCCTACTTTGGTGAGACGTGCAAATTTTCTCATCATGTTCCCCTGTCTCCTCCTGTGTTCCAGAATCCTTCAACCTGTAGGGGTTAATGAATGTCCTAATCATTAAGCAACGGGTTATATACATGGAGTGGAAAGGGGGATCAGGAGCAAAGTTACAGGACCAAACAGATGTCATCGCTGAGGGACATCAGCAGGCCTCATGTGTCCTCAGTGGCATCAAGGAAGAGATGTCCAGATGCTGGCCTCTCAAAGCCCCCGATTCTGATCACAGATGCTGCATGCTTTAGGGAGGATGTTGGTTTCTGAGTCTCATGCTTTCCTGCTTACACATCTCCTCTCCTTCCTCGTATGCTCATTTATGCCCATGGTTTGTACATTTTGACTTTGTAGCTTTTGAATTTACAGTGAAGTAGTTTTGCAGTCTGTTTTCAGGTTTCCCGCAAAGTAACTCATTCATATTCTAGAAAGAGCCCTAGAAGTTCTGAGGAAGGAATTTCATGTGAAGAATAATGCCTTAGAATACTGTAACCTGCCAAAAGCAGGCATTAGACTGGATGATGTAGAGTTTATTGATGACTTCTGACACTGAACTGGAGGAAGCCGTGTCTTAGGACCAAGATTCATACAGTGTTCATAGGGTCTTCTTATTGGTTTGTTGGTTAGCTGTTTCTAGATATGAAGTTTTAAGTGACTACAGAAAGGCAGTGGGGCATTCCAGAGTGATGGCAGAAGACTACACACTGGTCCGCGTCTCAGTCACTCAGTTCAGAAAACATCTGTCACAATTAAAGCGGAGAACCCGAGACTAACAGAGGAAGTAGTGGGTCATGTCCAAAGGAGCGAGATGGAGAGAGGATTTTGGCCAGCGGGTGGGAAAAGTTCCTGCAGAGAAGTTTTGCAAGTGAGTGATGTCTTTTGAGAGCCTTCCTGGAAGTGACCTTTCTCAGTTGCAAGGGACTTTCCAGCATTCGATAAGTGGATGCCCGAGGAAGTAGTAGTTAACTTGTGTCCTGAAGGAAATATAGCTTAGCTTGGTAACCTGGAGGGAATATAAGGTCATTCTAATTAAGAGGATTTACTGAATGATGACAGAAGTGGCCTAAGTCTGGTGTATCCCGAAGACTCTTAGCAAACGGGCATATTTAAATCAAAGCTTTCCCGGAGCTGGTGTGTGTGCTGAGGATCTCAGGCAGCTTCTGAGTTTGTGTCTCGTGCTTTTCTTCAAGTGTAAGTGCCTGAGCTGTTTGCCAAGTTAGGTTATAAATGTGAAGGCTTCGCCTCCATCTTTTATCTCAAAGGACAGACGACATTAGTGAAATCACAGCAACTTTAGCACAGTTTTAACAGAATGCTGTGATCCTTTGTCTTCCTTCCCTTACCTCACCATAGGGTTTCTTGACCTAGATCTGTGCAGATTTTGATGTACGCACAAATCACTTGAGGATTGTTCAAAATGCAATCTTCTACCACTTATATGTGGAATCTAAAAAATGGTACAAATGGACTTGTTTACAAAGCAGAAACAGACTCACAGACATAGAAAACAAACTTATAGCTAGCAAAGAGGAAAAGGGGGAGGAATAAATTAGGAATTTGGGATTACAGATGCACACTTCTATATATAAAGCAGATAATGAGCTAGGACCTACTGTATAGTACAGGAAACTATATTCAATATCTTGTAATAACCTATAATGGAAAAGAATATAAAAAGAATATAGATATATACATATATGAAAACTGAAAGAAAGAGTTAGTCACTCTGTCGTGTCTGACTCTTTGCGACCCCATAGACTGTAGCCTGCCAGGCTCCTCTGTCCCTGGAATTTCCCAGGCAAGAATACTGGAGTGGGTTGCCATTCCCTTCTCCAGGGGATCTTCCCGATGCAGGGACTGAACCTGGGTCCTGAATTGCAGGCAGATTCTTTACCATCTGAGCCATCAGGGAAGCCCTAAGAATACTGGAATGGGTAGCCATTCCCTTCTCCAGGGGATCTTCCCAACCCTGGGATTGAACCTGGGTCTCCTGCATTGCAGGCAGATTCTTTACCAGCTGAGCCAGCAGGGAAGCCTAAATACATATATATGTATAAGCAAATAACTTTGCTGTACCACCTGAAACTAACATAATGTTGTAAATCAGCTATAGTTGAGTAAAAAGCAAAGCGCAGTTTCCGGTTCAGTAGGTCTAGTAGGGGAAAGGCCTAAGAGTCATGCTGATGATGCTTGGTCTGAGGACCATATTTTGAGTAGAAATTGCTCAATGAAGGGGAAAGTGAGTAGTAGCATCAAAGGGTTGAGCTTTATAACCAGGGAGGCCTGGGTGGTTTGAATTCTGCCTCTGAGACTTACGATGACTTGAAATGTGTGTGACTTGGACAAGTTATTTAAGCTCTGTGAGCCTTGTTTCTTTATCCAAAAAGTGAGGATAATAACTCTGCCCTAACATGTGTGATTCTAACATATGCACTTCCTCCCACTTCTGTCTTATTTACCCTTTATCTCCAGTGCCAAGCACAGAGCCTGATGTATCACAGATAATCCATAAACATGTAGTGAATGAATGAGTGAATTAATGAATTACTAAAAAATAGGCGAGATTGTATATTTTTACAATGTAAATAGAATATGCAGCAGTGTCTGGCCCTAAGAGACACTTTCATAAGTGTTGGTCACTTCCCTGTCTGCTCCCTCCCCCTCTGAAACCAAACGCTGAATCTGGGTGCATCTCTCAGACTGCTGAGGCAACAAATCATAAAACAGGCACTCTCTCTTTGATCCTTCAACGAAGCAACAGTCGCCCTTGGATGTTGAAAGGTTGGTGGATGTTTGAGGGAGCAGTTTCACAATGTTATGGTTACACATACCTGGACCAAGGTACAGTTGGCAATCCCTTCTCACAGACTGATCATCAGAATCTGTGTGTGTGTCGGTTTACCTCCTGCTGGAGCCCTGGGAGGAAAGCAACTGTGCAAAAATGCAAAGCTTTTTAGAATTCTGGGGATTCATAAAAGACTGAAACCAGGAATACAGCTGATCTTGGAAATTCAATTTTGACAGATCTGGCTCACTGATTCGTAGGACCCTGTGTCTCAAAAATGTTGAAATTTGAGTTTAGCAAGTTTGATCTTTTCGACATATACAGCAGTTGTCAAAATCATAAAGAGTTAATATTAATTCACATATTACTATGAGTTCTTCAGGCAGTCTGTCTACCAGATCTAATCCCTTGAATCTAAGACATTTGCTCCTTGGAAGGAAAGCTATGACAAACCGAGACAGCATATTAAAAGGCAGAGATATTACTTTGCCAACAGAAGTCTGTATAGTCAAAGCTATGGCTTTTCCAGTAGTCTTGTATGGATGTGAGAGTTGGACCATGAAGAATACTGAGTGCCGAAGAATAGATGCTTTTGAATTGTGGTGCTGGAGACTCTTGCGAGTTTGGACAGCAAGGAGATCAAGCCAGTCAATCCTAAAGGAAATCAGCCCTAAATATTCATTGGAAGGACTGCTGCTGAAACTGAAGCTCTAATACTTTGGCCACCTGATGCAGAGATCCGATTCACTGGAAAAGACCCTGATGCTGGGAAAGATTGAGGACCAAGAGGAGAAGGGGATGACAGGATGAGATGGGTAGATGGCATCACCGACTCAACAGACCTGAATTCAAGCAGACTGGGAGAGGGAGATAGTGAAGGACAGTGCAGTCCATGGGGTCGCAAAGAGTTGGACATGACTTAGCGACTGAACCACAACAATATGAATAGTTTAATCAGAGTGCTTTCCTCACTTTCAATCAGTCAATAGCATTTAGTAAGTGCCGGCCATGTATAGGGGCTGAAGGAGATGCTGATCAATCTCATCATATCTTAGGGAGGAAACCTTGGGCAGTTTCTGAACTGAAAATGATGAGTGAGCCCATGAGCTGGCTGGGTCATCTGGTAGATGGGACAACCATTGGTTCTAAGAGCAGTCAACCATACTAGTGGCGACTGGGGTGGTTGGGGGGCAAATTAGTGCTGTGGGATTAAGATATACATACTGTTATATATAAAGTAGATAAGCTACAAGGATATATTATACAGCTCAGGGAATTACAGCCATCAGATGTTCAGTTCAGTCGCTCAGTCATGTCCAACTCTTTGCGACCCCACGGACTGCAGCACGCCAGACCTCCCTGTGCATCACCAACTCCCAGAGTTTACTCAAACTCCTGTCCATTGAGTAGGTGATGCCATGCAACCATCTCATCCTCTGTCATCCCCTTCTCCTCCCACCTTCAATCTTTCCCAGCATCAGGATTTTTTCAAATGAATCAGTTCTTTGCATCAGGTGGCCAAAGTATTGGAGCTTCAGTTTCAGCATCAGTCCTTCCAATGAATATTCAGGACTGATTTCTTTTAGGATGGACTGGTTGGATCTCCTTGCAGTCCAAGGGACTCTTCAAGAGTCTTCTCCAACACCACAGTTCAAAAGCATTAATTCTTTGGTGCTCAGCTTCTTTATAGTCCAACTCTCAAATCCATACATGACTACTGGAAAAACCATAGCTTAGACTAGATGGACCTTTGTTGGCAAAGTAATGTCTCTGCTTTTTAATATGCTGTCTAGGTTAGTCATAACTTTTCTTCCAGTAAGTAAGTGTCTTTTAATTTCATCACTACAGTTACAATTTGCAGTGATTTTGAAGCCCCCCAAAATAAAGTCTGTTACTGCTTCCACTGTTTCCCCATCTATTTGCCATGAAGTGATGGGACCAGATGCCATGATCTTAGTTTTCTGAACATTGAGCTTTAAGCCAACTTTTTCACTCTCCTCTTTCACTTTCATCAAGAGGCTCTTTAGTTCTTTGCTTTCTGCCTTAAGGATGGTGTCATCTGCATATCTGAGGTTATTGATATTTCTCTGCAATCTTGTTTCCAGCTTGTGCTTCATCCAGCCCAGCATTTCTCATGATATATTCTGCATATAAGTTAAATAAGCAGGGTGACAACACATAGCCTTGACGTACTCCTTTTCCTGTTTGGAACTAGTCTGCTGTTCCATGTCCAGTTCTAACTGTTTGTTCCTGACCTGCATACAGGTTTCTCAAGAGGCAGGTCAGGTGGTCTGGTATTCCCATCTCTTTCAGAATTTTCCAGTTTATTGTGATCCACACAGTCAAAGGCTTTGGCATAGTCAATAAAACAGAAATAGATGTTTTTCTGGAACTCTCTTGCTTTTTCGATGATCCAGGGGATGTTGACAATTTGATCTCTGGTTCCTCTGCCTTTTCTAAAACCAGCTTGAACATCTGGAAGTTCATGGTTCACAGTTGAAGCCTGGTTTGAAGAATTTTGAGCATTTCTTTGCTAGCGTGTGAGATGAATGCAGCTGTGCGGTAGTTTGAGCATTCTTTGGCATTGCCTTTCTTTGGGATTGGAGTGAAAAGTGACCTTTTCCAGTCCTGTGGCCACTGCTGAGTTTTCCAAATTTGCTGGCTTATTGAGTTCAGCACTTTCACTGCATCATCTTTTAGGATTTTGTAATAACTTACGGAGTATAATCTGTAAAAATACTGAATCTCTTTGTGTTCTGGGAAAATCCAATTACGACTCCATGTTGGATCTATTTCTTTTTCTTTCACCTTTGCTTCCAGTTGCTTTTGTTCACTGAAAGGATACTGCTTATACATAATGGCCTGCCTTGGGGAACCCTGCCCCTCTGCCTGAATGTTAAACCGAAACCCCTTTGTTCAGGACTCTGTCCACCTGTGAATAGCTACAGGAAGGAAGAAGTTAACATGTCCCCTCCCCAAGGTTGGGCTTCCCTCATAGCTCAGTTGGTAAAGAATCTGCCTGCATTGCAGGAGACCCCGGTTCAATTCCTGGGTCAGGAAGATCCGCTGGAGAAGGGATAGGCTACCTACTCTAGTATTCTTGGGCTTCCCTTGTGGCTCAGCTGGTAAAGAATCCGTGTGCAATGCACGAGACCTTGGTTTGATCCCTGGGTTGGGAAGATCCCCTGGAAAAGGGAAAGGCTACCCACTCCAATATTCTGGCCTAGAGAATTCCATGGACTATATAGTCCACGGGGTCCCAAAGAGTCGGACATGACTGAGCGACTTTCACGTTCCCCAAAGTTGGCCATTTTAGGAGATATTTGCAAGATTAATGGCCTTTTTACTTGCTTCCTCACCTCCCCCTCTTGTTCTCTAAAAGAAACTGGCATCCAGACCCTGATAAGATGGTTATTTTAAGACATTAGCCTGCCCTCTTCTCTGTCAGCCAGGTTTCCGAATAGAGTCGTATTCCTTGCCTCCACACCTCATCTCTTGGATTTATTCACCTTTTATGCAGCAAGCAAATTGAGCTTGGACTTGGTAACATATGAACTGAAACTGGTATAATATTGTAAATCAACTATACTTCAGTAAAAAAAATAAAGATAAAAAATAGTCAACTATGGTAAGATTAGAAGTCCTTAGAAATGTGAATGGGGCTTCCCAGGTGTATAGCTCAGCTGGTAAAGAGTCTGCCTGCAGTATGGGAGAGTTGAGATTGATCCCTGGGTTGGGAAGATCCCCTGGAGAAAGGAAAGGCCACCCTCTCCAGTATTCTGGCCTGGAGAATTCCATGGACTGTATACTCTACGGGGTCACAAAGAGTGGGGCATGACTGAACAAGCGACTTTCACTTTTTTCAGAGATGTGAGTAGCATCAGTTGAAGGACTGCCACGTTGTGTTTTTTGTAGCTGTGAGGGAAATATTGAAAAGTGGTAGAGAGGGAGAGGGGAATAAATCAAAAACACTGTCAAAAGAAATTTTCTTGTTGTCCTGGAGCGATAGTCTTTCTAGAGATCTTGTCCCAGGAAATCAGTCTTTTCTCATTAGAAAAAGTGAAAGTGAGAAATAATGGCTCTTTCTATTTAATAAGTTAGAGCAGAAAGACTTCTCAGGGTTATATAAGAAATAAACCATGAATGATACACTATTTTTCCAAAAGACTGAGGGTGGAGCTGAAGGGGCCAAGTACACGGAAGCTCATTTCCAAATGGGAAAATGTGGTCTTGAGAGTAGGTGCAAGAAACAGGCAAGAAGGCGGGAAACCAGGAGGACATGAAACATAGCTTGAGGCAGATGGGACTCTTCTCGAAGCCAAGGAAGAGAGAGGGTGAACGGAGAGGGAGTGGGAGGACAGAGGGAGAACCCGGAGAGCAGACTGCCTTTCCGTCTAGCCGTGCGTCTGTCCTCTGTTAAGCAGACTGCCCGGACCACACTAAAGGCCTGTCCCATTGTGCTTCGCACATTTTAGGCATGTGGGAGGTGCCTTCTTAGGGTGTAGGTTTGGTTCAAAGGTGGCTGAAGACTAATGATCCAGGAATGATCTCCAGATCTAACAACTTAGGATTTTCTGACTTTTATCACCTCTCTAATAGGGAAGGATTGATGATGAAAAGCAAAGCAACACTTCTATTTTATGCTTCCAATTAACTGAGAAACATACTGTACTTGCTTAGTAGTCTGTATGTAATGTGATTTGATGATGTGCAATTAGCACTTGTATCTCCAAAATCTTGTTAATCTGATGCACACGTTGTTTAGAAGAGGAGTCCCTGAATTCATGTTGACTCACTGAACCACCAGCTTCCTAGAGTGGCATGGAGATGAAATAGGAAGTGGACTAAGGTCCTGGAAGGAACCGCTACATGTGATGTCCCCAGTAAGTCACATGTTGTGTGTAAATGACCGTAATTCAGACAGGTTAGGAGCCCAGTGTTGGCATTTGATTTTATTGGATTGGGTAACGTAGAGACTCACCCTCTCTTAGTTCCAGCAGCGTAAAGATGGTTTAATAGACTGGCACCCATAAGGAGGTACCAGAATGCTTCATAGGGTTTTGGCAAAAATGAAATGAATCCTCTCAGTGGCATATTATGGTGTAGGGAGGACCCTGGGATAAGGGGAGAAGGAAAGGCAGGGTGATGAAGAGCCAGATAATTTCTTCTGAGCCAACTATAGAGTGAGTTATTGACGATGCTGGGTTAGGAAAGGAGGTACAGAGAGAGGATCGACAGGCAGACAAAAATACGGTGCTGACCAGAAACTCTTTTCTGTAGCTCAGAATGCTGACCCCACAGTTTCTTGGAAGGTGGATGGGTCTTCTAGGTAAAATGAAGGAAACAGCATAAACCTCCTCTCAACTTCATAATGAGAGTGCCTTTTAAGAAGAACTTTCAGTGAAGTTTAGAATGACTAAAATAATCTATTAATAATTCCTATAATTTTATCTTTGCCAATGTTATTTTAATAGAAAACGCATTTAAAAAATTTTTTTGGCATTGTCTTTATTTATTTAATCGGAGTATAATTGCTTTACAATGTTGTGTTATTAATAGTCTCTGCTGATGAATGAATCAGATACATGTATACATATACACCCTCCCTCCAGAGCCTCCCTCCCACCCCCTCACCTCACCCCTCTGGGTCATCATGGAGCACCGAGCTGAGCTCCCTGTGCTGCACAGCGGCTTCCCCTCCCTGTTTCACACATGGGAGTGTGTGTATTAATATGTCAGTGCTGCTCCCTCAGTTTGTCCCACTCTCTCCTTCCCCCACTGTGTTCCTAAGTCCGTTCTCTATGTCTGGGTCTCTGTTGCTGTCTTGCAGATAGGTTCGTCAGCCTTAACAGGAGCAAACAGTTCATGTTTCACCGATGGCTAGCAGTAGCTAACTGGACTGTAGGGCCCTTTTTCCTTGAAGGAACTGACAATAGTAGGCAAGGAGCACAGAATCCGTTAGAGAATATGCTGACTTTATGGAGCGTCTTCTGATAAGCGGCTGCCACCACCAGCAGCACCCAGAGTCAAGGCTCCGTTTGCTGCCCCAGTCCTCCAGCCCCTTAAATTTGCAGGAGCTGCATCGCATCCTCTTGTGGGTTTCAGGACAGGTTGGTGCTGATAGTATTCTGACAAAGGTCAATAACTATCTCAAATAATGTTGTGTTATATACAGCACATTAAAAAAAAAGCCAGAAGCAGTTACTGAATTGTTTTCATTTGGCAAATAATGGAGATTGGTTTTTGACCTGTCGTTATGCCCGTAAATAGTTAATCCCATTATTGTGAAGAAAATGAAGCTATTAGCCTTATTTATAGAAGGATATTTTAAAAGACTGAACAATTGGGGCCAGAGAACACTTTCTCAGGCTTTTAAACACAATTAGATTTTCAACTAAGAAGCTGAGAATGAAAATTGCTCTTCTAAATGTAACTTGAACATGTTATTTTGTATATCATTATCTGTACGGGAACAATGATAAGAACCGTGTATTTTGAAGCCAGATGATTTTCCTGAATTGTGTGCCTTTTTTAACCCATTCAGCTAGACATTCTGAGACCCCCGAGTCTTATTCTGATGTCGTTTGTCAGAATCATATCAAAAGCCTGGTGTGTATGCTGTCCTGTTATCACCTGGGGTAATACCTTCAAGCCCTAAATGAAATAAACACATATAGTTGTAATTTATATGTTCACCTCTTTATTTTGTTTTTTACCCACTGTTCTTTACTGTTCTCAGTAAACAAAGTGGTACTTGTGTGACTTCTAGGACTTTGAACAGTCTGAGAGAATGTTAGAATCATTTTTGACATTTCAGGGCTTGACACACTTGACTAATGATGTCCTTGATAACACAGGATGTGTTTTGCTGCTTGAAAGCTCTAATGTACTTAAAACTGATGGAAAGAACTAATCTCCTTGGGGTGACAAGTCAGTTTATAGTGAGTTAGTTGCACACTCAAACTCTCTTTTCAAGACAATCCAGGATTTTATTTTCCTGCTCAGAATAGTGAATGCATGATTGGATCCCCTAGGTAACTGAAGGCTTTCCTCCTGGTGTACAGGGTATTTTGTTTCTGGGTGCATTTCTCAGAGTAATTGTCTGCCGTTCAGCATCGTCTCTCAGCGGGGCTGAGGTCACCCATCACAACTGTGAATGGCCTGGCGTGTGAATCAGAGATTCGTTTAAAGGCTATGCAACGCTGATTCTTGACTCCTGCCCTGCCCCCTGATGCTGAGTTACTGTAAGGCCACCATACATATTTTTGGCCTTAACATTCAAGTCCTTTGTCCCATTAACTGAGCCATAGCATCTGTCTCCTTGCTTTTCCTGCCGCGCTTCAATCTCTGGAAAATTTACAGCTGTCTTTGCTGTGATTTTTTCCCACTGATTCTGACCTCCTGCAATGCCTTCTGTCCTCCCGAATCCAGTACACCCACAAGTCCTACCCTTTCTCTGAAGCCTTCCCTGACCAGTTTAGGGACCACCTTGGCTGAACTAAAACTGTGTTCTCAGCACCCGGACTGTCTTGTCCTGTTGTTTCTCTGTTCTGTTGTAATCCAAATTCTCACTTCTGAGCTTTGCAAAGGCAGGTTCCTACCACAATTGTGTTCGTCATGTTCCTATCCAGTATATGTTTATATATAGTTGAAGCATCTGGGCAAATTGAAAATTAGTAATCTGAGTCCATCTCTTTACCTTTATGTTAGCCTGATACTCTAAACTGGAAGATTATAAGCTTGTTGAGGACAGGGACCATAGAAAAGTAAAGATGTAACTTAATCTTCAGCACCCAGATGCTACCATGTTGTAGGCATTCCACACTGTGGGTTGAACTAAACTGAATTATCTCTAGTACCTGGATATACATGCCTGTTTTAAAGATATTGAGAAAGAATCATATTTTATATGCTTATGAAAAGGCTGTGAAAAGATATTCATAGCCTTCCTTGATGACTTGGCTTCTGAACATTATTTGTGTGTAACTGAAGCTGTCCTAGCTGAGATGGCTTCTGTTTTGGCATTGGCAAAACCTTAGGCTATTGATGGTGGCTTGACTTAATCACCCATTCTAATGAGAGTTGCATTATTCATGTACACAGCCTCCCAGCTTAATTTAAATATTTTAAAATAAAATGACAAATATCCCAAGATACTTTAAATCTTATGAAAGGGGCAGATCCAACTGAGAGCTGCAAGCATGGCTCTTATGATGAAATCTTCACATGGAGGTGTGCAGCTGCATTTCCACATTTTTGAGTCTGAATCTCAGCTTTATCTAGAGAATGCTAGACTCATTGGCCAAGAGAATAAATGTGAAGTCATCTGACTGATCAGCCTGATGGCACCCCTCTCTGGTGACATTCCCCACATTTACCGCCCAAAGCCTGTTTGGAACATGATGTGGTTGGTGGCTTATGAACAATGTTGTGACATGGTGTTAAAACTCATAAAATGTGGTTTTTCATTTGCCCTGCCATGGTCAGGGACATTCCATACATCTCTGAGAATAAATCCACCAAGAACAGACGCACCCTCAAATATCCAGGAGACAAGATGTTCATTTCCATTGTCCTTTGAATGTAAGTATAGATATAAATACTGAGGAAAAGGTACTGTTACTAAAGTTCTGTGAAAAGGAGAGCAGGGTTGGGGAGCACCGTAGCCTCTTCCTCCCCATCCCCCCACAGCCATATCCTCTCTGGTCTCCATCACCTAAGGAGACACTTCCTTAAGCCTCAGACCTGAGAAATTTGTTGGACATAGTATGTAGCCTGGATTGTACACTCAAGTAAACACACTCTGTGTTCCCCAAAAGGCCAGTATTTATATATCAAGCTCACCAAGTTAAATCTACTTTCCTGAATTAAGCCCGCATGATGAATGGCTGTATCTTGCCTGTTACTGCCTGTTAAATCATAAATCCCCAGGCAGGAGAAAGAGGAAAATGACTCTCTGAAGAAAACCACTGTGGGACAGACTATTACCATTTAAGATGGTTACACAGAACCACATTTGCTAACAATGATATGCAAAAGACCTGGGAAAACCCATTTACTCTTATTTTCCTTCCATTTCAATTTCTGTTGCTAACAACAACCAAAACGGAATGTTGATAGAGGAAGAGATATTCTAATGACTAACCCAGTGTTTCCATTTCCTTATTGTATTACCTCCGTCAGGCAGTATTCCTGGACCCAGTCTCACTTACACTCTCATTTGTTAGATGGGTGGAGGGGTGGCTGGAGGACCCTGAGTGACAGTGCTGCCGGGTCCCAGCGGGAGGCCCTTCTGCTGCTCGGGCTCAGTGCACTGGGCTCTCAGAGGCTCCCCCTGCGGCGGGGGCGCGGCTCTTGTCTCTCTAAACCACACTTCCATACAGGTCTGTATTTTGTTTACATAACTATTGTAATCTGCTTTCTACTAAAGATATTTAAGTCGTGTCAGTGGTGGCTAGAGAGGACCTTGTTCAACTTAAAAACTACCCAGATATGGAGACAACCTAAATGTCCTTTGTCAGATGAATGGACTAAGATATATACCACCCATAAAAGAGAGTAAGATAATGCCATTTGCAGCAACATGAATGGACCTAGAGATGATCATATTAGGTCAGAAAACAAAAGACAATTACCATATGATATCAGTTATGTGTGAAATTTAAAATATGACACAAATGGGCTTATCTATGAAATAGAAACAGGCTCACAGACACAGAGAACAGACTTCTGATTACCAAGAAGGAGGGATGTGGGGGAGGAATTGTTTGGGAATGTGAGTTAGCAGATGCAAACTACTATATATAGAATGGATAAACAGCAAGGTCTTGCTGTATAGCAGAGGGAACTAGATTGAATCTCCTGTGATAAACCATAATGGAAAATAATATGAAAAAGAATATATATGTGTATAACTGCATCACTTTGCTGTTAAAGCAGAAATTAACAGAACATTGTAAATCAACTATACTTTAATACATTTAAAAAAAATACCAAGATGTGTTGTTTATGCTTCTTTGTATTCCACAAAGTAGATCATAGTGCATTTAGAAGGTAGGTTAGTGGTTAGCACCAGGTGACCATATAATTTATAGACCAAACCAGACAGATTGAGAGCAGCGGGGTAGTATTAGAAATTATGCTGGGACGGCAGGTATAAGCCGTGACCCTCCTGGGCAAACCAGATGTGTGGGCTTCTTAGGAAGCATGAATAACTGTGATTTAAATAAGATGGAAATGTGACAGACTTCCCTGGTGGCTCAGTGGCTAAGAATCCGCCTGCCAGTGCAGGGGACACGGGTTTGACCCCTGGTCCAGGACGAGTCCACGTGCTGCGGAGCACCTGCGGCTGTGTGCCATAGCTGTCGAGCCTGGGCTCTAGCACGGGGGCTGCACCGACTGCACCTCCCTCCCACAGCGCCTGCAGCCTGGGCTGCCTAGAGCCCAAGCTCCGCAAGGAGAGAGGCCACCCCAGTGAGGGGCCCGCACGCCTCAGAGGAGAGCAGCCCCCACTTGCTGTGGCAGGAGAAGGTCTGTGCCTCACAACAAAGACTAGGTGCAACCAAAAATAAACAAATAACAATTATATATGCATATATAAAGACTGAAATGTGAATGAGAGTGTGCAGAGGGCACTGTGTTTGGTTCTCTTTTCTGATACCTAAGAACAGACTTCAGTGGGATATTTCGAATACAGCCTTCTTAGTATTTCTATTAGGGTTACACATTGAAAGACAAGTGAATAACATGGATAGCAAATTTGGGGGTTGTTCAGACTCCAGTCTGGCAGGTGAGAATACAAATAAGATGTGTGGTTTCTACTGTATTGGTTTACACTGTACACTGGCTGCCCTCAGGAAATAATTGTTTATAGCTGAACATGATGGCTGTGTGCATGTCTGTCTTTGTAACTAGATGAAGAACAACTTCCCAGCAGAAAGTGTTTGTTATTTATGTTTTTAAAATATTTATTTACTTGTGGATGCACTGGGTCTTCGTTACTGTGCAGGCTTTTCTCTGGTTGTGGTGTGTGGACTTCTCACTGCTGTAGCTTGTCTTGTTGCGGAGTGCAGGCTACAGGGTGCACAGGCTTCAGAGGGTGCAGCTTGCCACCTCTAGAGCTTGGGCTTAGTGGTTGTGGCCCATGAGCTTAGTTACCCCATGGCATGTGGAACCTGCCAGACCAGGGATTGGACCTGCATCCCCTGCATTGGCAGGTGGATTCTTAATCACTGGACCACCAGTGACGTCCCTGTTATTTATGTGTGTGTCTCTTACAACATATGTTGTACAACAGTCAAACGCGGTGCTGGACAATTGTGTGGAATTTTGGAAGAGTTTTACTAGTTCAATCCATGCTCAGTAGAGCTTCTTCTATAAAATTCTTGACTGGTGAAACTCTCCACTCAGGAGAAACTTACACAAGAAGCCATCCAATTTTTTAATTGCTCTATGTATGGGAAAACACCCCTTTAACTTAAACTACACCTTGTTATAGCTATGATTTGATCTAACATATTTCTTGAATGCTCACCAATACATGGCATGGCGAATCCACCCGCTAATCTTCACTTGCCTTTCTGAATCCACCCAGAATAAATCTCATCCTGTTCTTCTCAAGTAGCTGAAGTCTGCTGTCATGGGCTACTGAGTTTGCTTTTACAAAGACTTTGGTTTACCAGGGCTTCAAATTCTTTTTCATAAGACTACTTTCTAGGCTTAATTGCCAATCTGTTCATCTTTGAAATTATCTCACTTTTAAAGTCTTTCTTAAAAAAGGATACCCTCACACCAGTCAGAATGGCCATTATTAAAAAGTCTACAAGCAATAACTTTGGGAGAGGGTGTGGAGAAAAGGGAACACTCCTACGCTGTTGGTGGGGATGTAAATTGGTGCAGCTGCTATGGAGAATAGTATGGAGGTTTCTTTAAAAAAAAATCTACAAATAGAGCTACCATATGATCCTGCACTGCCACTCCTGGACGTTTATCCAGAGAAAACCATGATTTGAAAATATTCATGCATCCCAGTGTTTATTGCAGTTATTTACAATAGCCTGGACATGGAAGCAACCTTAATGACCATCAACAGAGAAATGGATAAAGAAGATGTAGTACATATGTACAATGGAGTATTACTCGATGTAAAAAGAATGAAATAATGCCATTTGCAGCAACATGAATGGACCTAGAGAGTATCATACTAAATAAGTCAGAGGAAGACAAATATCATATGATATCACTTATATGTGGAATCTAAAATACTACACAACTGAATTTATTTAGAAAAGAGAAACAGACTCATAGAAACAGAAAGCAAAGAGTTACCAAAGGGGGATGTAGCAGGGAGAGATAAATTAGGAGTTTGGGATTAATATATACATGATTATATATAAAATAGATATAAGACCTGCTGTATAGCACAGGAAACTCCACTTAATGTCTATAAAGGGTAAAGAATCTGAAAGAGAATATATATATATGTGTGTGTGTGTGTATGTGTATATATATATATATATATATATATATATATATATATATATATATATAAAACTGAATCACTTTGCTGTACACCTGAAACTAACACATTGTAAATCAACTATACTTCAATTTACAAAAAAAAATTTAAAGGGTCACCCCATTCAGAGCAAAATCTGCCGGGTGAGGTCTGAGCAATGCTCTTGATAGCAGTTTATTACCAAGGCTGCCATCCAGTTGTGCAGGCTGCAAACTGTGCAGTGATGCTGCCAAAGGTGGTAGAGGGAGGCCAAGTGCCAGCCTGCGCTCCACCCGCTAAGTCATGTGCTCTGGCTGTGGGCTGCATCTTCGCAGAGGCAGGACCTCCATTTTCTCATCAGGAGAAGGGCATGGTATGGCCTGCCAATACCAACTCTGACCCCTTCTCACCTTGCCCACCTTCTAGACTCTGTACTTCTTTAAAATACTGCCTAAAATTTCCTACTGTGTTTGGGCAAGCTTATCGTTCAAGCATCATTTTGACCTTGTGGCTACTGAAAGTCTCTGGGTCTCACTTGTGGGAGCTTCTGTTCGGCCAGATTCCTTCTTTTGTATCTGACACTGATATACGTCATTGAAAAGAATAAAAACTTTCTGCAACTTATACAGACTTTCTTCCACATTAACTTGAAGTCATTAATTAATACTCTCTGGGAATATTGTTTTCAACCAACAGTTAATCCGTCTCACTCCTAGTCATTTCTCCATCTTTTTCAAAAGGATATCTTGAAATGGTAAAATCTTTTGCTGAGCTTGTCATTTTATGTCTCTGAATCAGCCAGATTTGGTAACCTTCTCTAGGTAAACAGATATTAATTCTTGGCAATCATGTGTTCTTTTGAAACAGCTAGTTTATTTAATATACACATTAGAGCTTTTTAAATTTATTTTTTATTGAAGTATGGTTGATTTCTCCCTTCCTGGTAGCTCAGATGGTAAAGAATCTGCCTACAATGAAGGAGACCTGGGTTCAATCCCCAAGTTGGGACAATCCCCTAGAGAAGGGTATGGCAACCCACTCCAGTATCCTTGCCTGGAGAATTCCATGGACAGACCGTGGGGTCGCAAAGAGTCAGACACGACTGAGCGACTAACACTTTCACTTTTAACTTTCACTTCACATAGTTTATTTACATTGTTGTGTTAATTTGTGCTTACAGGAAAGTGACTCAGTTATACAAAATATATATATACACACACATTCTTTTTTATATTCTTTTCCATTATGGTTTATTATAGGATATTGAATAGAGTTCTCTGTGCTACATGGTAGTACCTTGTAATAGGTAATAGTTTGAGGTTAGTAGATGCATATCAGAATTTAATTAAGGCTTTATTTCAAGCTCACCAATTTCTGGAGTCTGTTTTATCCCCCCATTGCTCATCCCACTCCCTCTGTAAATCAGGATATTTCTCTCTGGGCATCTGGCATCTCTCCTTTTCCTCTTGCTCTTCAGGGTGAAATCTGTGAAGCTGACTGCCCGGTCATTCATTTGTCCACCCATCCCTGGTAACTCCTTTTCTGGGGCATTACAGCAACCGGAGTAAGAAGACGGGAGGACCTTGAGGGTGGTCTGTGACCCCACATTCCCCAGAGATCCCCAAGAGAACTGATGTGGAGTCTCAGAGTCACTGGGCAGGAGGAAAGGGACAAGCAACCAAGATGGCGCTTGACTTCACCATGAGTATTGGGGTTGGTCACGGTGCTGACTTCCAGGGTGTGTGGGTGACTTCACCATGAGTATTGGGGTTGGTCACAGTGCTGACTTCTGGGGCGTGTGGGGAACCCACCTCTCCCACCTGTGGCTTCTGCTCTTTGAAGGGTCCCCAGATGCTGACTCCATTTAAACACACTGTGTTACTCCATGGGAAGCTGAGCCCCTCCCAGTCTTCATAAGTACAAGACGAATGTCATCGGTGCTGTGAGAACTTGAGATCAGAAAGGACTCATCACATCTGAGGAGAAGAACCAGCTCATTCAGAGCTGGCCTATTAGTGTAAGAAATACCACTTTCTACTCACCCTCACTGCATGAGAACATCCACCATCTTCATCTGCACAAGTTACTTAACTCATTATTGACTGGGGGATTTTTTAGGAATTAGCACCTGTGGCTGGTGATTTTTATTTTGGCTGGCCAAAAATTAATTCTGGTATTTCACTAACACTCTGCAGGTTGTTACTTTCAATAGTTACACCTGACACACCTGTAAAGTCTTCTAATTTTCATGAAATGTTGTCCTCAATCCACTCTTCTATAGAAGCAAAGGAACATTCTCCAGCACCGTGAGTTTCATTCTCACTTCTTGTATCAGAATCAGTCACTAAAGTTTGTTGTCTTTTTGTTGGTCTAATATTCACATTGTCTGAATCAGAACTAAATTCTGAAGAACTATCATCTTCTGAGACACTAGTATATATGTTGCTTGAACAATCTGAGAAAGTCTGCATAAAACTCACCAAAAAATTCTTCCCTCAAAATTTCGCGATGAATCATTTTTTAAAATTTTATGTTTATAATATGCACAGGGGTTGGAAGAAAGACCTAACAGAGCAAAATGTGAATGATAACAACAATCCTAAGTTGTGTGATGAATCCTCGATCGATTTTAAGCCCTACCAACTTTGCATACTAATGTTAATTGTATCACTCTCTAAAAATGTATTGATACATCTCTGGTCAATAATGTTTGGGTAAAAAAAAATTTATTAATGTGTTATTAGTGACTAGAAAAGCACACTTTTATCAGAGAGGAAGACTGAGCAGGCTGTACAGTAGGATATGTGAGACTTTGCTACAATAACTAAAGACCCTCAAACTAAGTGGCTTCGTGGTGGTTGAGTTGCTAAGTTGTGTCTGACTCTTGCAACCCCATGGACTGTAACCTGCCAAGCTCCTCCATTCCTGGGATTCTCCAGGCAAGAATACTGTAGGGTGTTGCCATTTCCTTCTCCAGAGGATCTTCCTGACCCAGGAATCAAACCCAGATCTCCCGCATTGCAGGCAAATTCTTTACTGACTGAGGTATGAGGGAAGCCCTTAAGTGGCTTAAAATAAGCTTAATTTTCTCCCACCTTCTGTGTTCATTGAAGCCTAGTTGAAGGGCTCTTGTCCACTGTATCCTTGTTCTTACTGTGAGACTCAGGGTGATAGAAAATCTGCTCTTTGAAATAGCAGTGCTTGCTGGTACAAAGTGTGACTGTCCCTTAAAGCCCTGCGCTGATAAAGTTTGCATCTGTCAATTCTATTACTTCTCCATCAATGGGAAAACCTTTCCAATTGATCATTTGGTCATCCACGCATATTTCAGTCCTCTCTCTGTCCAGACACACTGTGGGGTTCTACTTCCCGCCCACGTGAAGGTCCACGTGACGTGCCTTTGCCATTAAATGAGAAACATGTGATGTGTAACTTCAGAGCAGGGCTTTAAGGGACAGTCATATCTCATGCGATGCTAGATTAGAATCTCCAAATTCTAGAATTAAGAAAAAATGCTTTCCAAATAAAAAAAATTTTTTTGAAAGAATAGTGTCTCATGATGATCAAATACAGTTCATAGAAGATTGTATAACGATTATCTCACAATGCAGAGCAAAAATACAAAGAAATGAATATACTGAGTGAAAATGTGAGATGTAGAAGGCAGTTCCAAGACATTTAATTTGCAAATAAAAAATTTCTAGGAGGAGGAAGGAATAGATGGAGGAGAAATAATGATTTTTTTTAAAAAAAACTTTCCTTCAGATAAGAAAATTTGTTTGAAAAATATGATCCATGTCCAGGCTAGTTTCATGAAAAAAACAAAAGTATGTGTATACACATCCATACATATTTCCACACATGTATATGTTCACACTCACATACATCTACACGTTTATACACACATTAATATATACACACATGTGAACACATCCATGAATACATATGGGTGTGTGTATTTTATATATTGATATTTAGTACTATGTACAAATAAAGTCTACACATACATAGGGCTGTGTGTATGTAGAAGAATATAAGGAATATATGTACAATCTCTATCTCCTGATGAAATTCTGGAAGCACAAGCAAACTTTCCTTTCCACCATCCTGGTCGGTTGATTGGCTTTTGAACGGTAAGCAGCCAGACCCCACACACATACATTTTGGTTGTATATCCTTTCATGTGTTTATGGCCACAGCATCAACTTACATCTATGAAAATTTAAAAATACACACCCAGTAAACCCACCGAGAAACACAGTTCTGTAGAAGTCACAGTGTATGACGTCAAGACATTGGTGTCCTGGTGAATGTTTAACTGCTGGCTCTCAAGGAAAAAAGAGGAAGAAGGGGAAGAAGGGAGGTGAGGAAAAAAAGAAAAAGAAGGATGAAAATCTCTCATTTGTAGCGCTTGCCAGTTTCCATGCTGTCAAAACTCCCACCAAGGCCAAGTTCAAACTGAGAACATACAGATGCATCTTTGGGAAAAGATGCACCCGATCATACGGTTGTGCTCCAGCACACCACACTTGAAGATGTGTGCGCAAGGACCTTGACTGCAGGATTGCTGTAATCGCACATCTTTGTCTTCTGGATTCTCTCTCTGTACTGTTAGACTTGTTTTAAAATGGCATTTAATACTTTCACAGGTTTTAACATTCTTATAAAAATTGTTAATGAATGAGATTTCCTGAGTGTTCTGCAATTATCCTATAAAGCTTTTCAGTATTTTAGGATCTAATTTATTGGTATCTGGAGTCTAAAGCTCAGTCAAGTGGTTCATGACTGTCTCCTCATCATCTCTTAGACATTGTAAAGGAATCTGGTAGCTCCATCAGTAAAGCGAATCTTCCATATTCCACAGTTGGCAGAGGAGTGATGGATAACTTTCTTGCTAACCCTGGAGGTTCTGTGTGTCTGTGTCAAGGAAGCTTCCAGTTTCCCTTCAGTATTCATGTCACCAGCATGCAGGTTCCACGCAGGTACAGATCATGCTGTTGTCTTCTCCAAAGTTTGCAGAAATTCCAAAGATTGAACAATTCCTGGCATGTGGGAGTGACTTAGTAAATGATCAATCCACTGGTATGTAACTAAATAAGTAAGTTTTCTCTTTGCCATGCTTGATACTTTTTGTTTGAAAACCATCTTGTTAGAGAAAAAGACAGCAAAAGACTTGTCCTGCTCCTTGTCTGCTGTGAACATTCTGCTATAGGTAGCTAGAGTGGCCCCAGCTTTGTTTTCCTTTTCTCCGTGAGTGACTAAGTAGGACTCCTAGAAGAAACAGCTGCTTGTGTTTCTTTATGTATTTCTCAATACTGTTTGGTTCTTTCTTTCTCAGCCTTTCTAACCCGGTGCGTCCTGTACATCCATCCATGCTTGCTTTGTTGATTCTCATCCTTTGGAAACGTAAGCTCATCAGAGCTCTTTGGGCAACCACTCAATCACTTCAGTTCAGTCACTCAGTTGTGTCCAACTCGGTGACCCCATGGACTGCAGCACGCCAGGCCTCCCTGTCCATCGCCAACTCCTGGAGTTTACTCAAACTCGTGCCCACTAAGTCGCTGATGCCATCCAACCAGCTCATCTTCTGTCATCCCCTTCTCCTTCTGCCTTCAATCTTACCCAGCATCAGGGTCTTTTCAAATGAGTCGGTTCTTTGGATCAGGTGGCCAAAGTATTGGAGTTTCAGATTCAACATCAGTCCTTCTAATGAATATTCAGGACTGATCTCCTTTAGGATGGACTGGTTGGATCTCCTTGTAGTCCAAGGGACTCTCAAGAGTCTTCTCCAATACCCCAGTTCAAAAGCATCAATTCTTTGGCACTCAGCTTTCTTTATAGTCCAACTCTCACATCCATATGTAACTACTGGAAAAACCATAGCCTTGACTAGACAGACCTTTGTTGGCAAAGCAATGTCTCTGCTTTTTAATATGCTGTCTAGATTGGTCATAACTTTTCTTCCAAGGAGTAAGTGTCTTAATTTCATGGCTGCAGTCACCATCTGCAGTGATTTTGGAGCCCCCCAAAATAAAGTCAGCAACTGTTTCCACTGTTTCCGCATCTATTTGCCATGAAGTGATGGGACCAGATGCCATAATCTTAGTTTTCTGAACGTTGAGCTTTAAGCCAGCCTTTTCACTCTCCTCTTTCACCTTCATCAAGAGGCTCTTTAGTTCTTCTTCACTTTCTGCCATAAGGGTGGTGTCATCCGCATATCTGAGGTTATTGATATTTCTCCCGGCAATCTTGATTCCAGCTTGTGTTTCTTCCAGCCCAGCGTTTCTCATGATGTACTCTGCATATAAGTTAAATAAGCAGGGTGACAATATACAGCCTTGACGTACTCCTTTTCCTATTTGGAACTAGTCTGTTGTTCCATGTTCATTTCTAACTGTTGCTTCCTGACCTGCATACAGATTTCTCAAGAGGCAGGTCAGGTAGTCTGGTATTCCCATCTCTTGAAGAATTTTCCACAGCTTGTAGTGATCCACACAGTCAAAGGCTTTGGCATAGTCAATAAAGCAGAAGTAGATGTTTTTTCTGGAACTCTCTTGCTTTTTCTATGATCCAACGGCTCTCATTTGGATCTCATGATAGTATTAGTAGAATTTTTCCCTTTAATCATCTTTTGCCTCCTTTGAGCCATCTCACTTTTCAATTTCTCAAGCCATGATGTTGTGGTTCTGTTCATTTTGGTCGACAAGCTCAGAACTATGGTTTTGCAGCCTCCTTAGCCTGGTGGAAATGAGTGTCACTAGATTTTGGAACGTGTTCCTCAGTTCTGCACCTCCCTTTGCCCCTCAGCTCTGAAGCCCTGGGGCTGTGGTGTATGGAATAGGCACTTCACTGTCCTTCACAGCCTGGCAGTGGAGGTGGTGTGTGCTGGGTGCCCATTGCCTGTCTATCCCAGGCAGTGACACCTATTTTACTGTAAGTTGCTAGGAAAAAAAAAAAGTCAGATGATCTAATACAGTGTAGTTCCTCTGGGCCCTTATATACTGCGTGTGCTTGTGTGTGGTGTATGTGTATAAAGAAAATATTTTGTTTACAAGTTTTTTCCCCCCATGGGGAATTATAAATTTTATTTTATTTATCTATTGTTATTGGAATATGATTGCTTTACAATGTTTGTTCATTTCTGCTGTGCAGTGAAGTGAGTGAACTATGTGTATACATACATCCCCTCCCTTGTGGACCTCCCTTCCGCTCCTCAGAAAGTTCTGAAATAGGTTGTTATTTAAGTAACTCCAAGTCCTTTTAAAATAGTGTGGTATCTGTGAACAACTACGGACGGTTGAAGGATAGAGTAACACAGAGTGACTGCTTAATTTATTTAGAGCTCTTTTCTAAATTAGAAATAAACTATAAGAGGGTTCACAAAATTGGTCCTATCTCTAGGCTGCCTGTTGTATCATTTTTGCCAAAGCCATGCTAAGAAGAGGAACCAGGAAATCTGGAAAGGGAAAAGGGGGATATTCTGGGCTGAGTTGTGTGGCAGTCAGGAGCGTTATATGCTTCTGTTAATTTCAGTGTTAGAGAAAGTGAAAACTTAAATGTGGAGAGAGGCCACATAGAGTGAGACTCTCATGATGCCGGGTAGATGATCTCGAGCAGAGAGCTCCACTCAAAACACAGACACATGTAGACATACACCGACACGTAGACACACAGAGACAAGAAACTTAGGCAGCAGAGGGCCAAATCAGGTTTGCCTGTGATCACTCTTAGCATGAGTAGTGACTCCTAACAGTGTTAGATTTGTAAATAGGGCACCTGGTGGGACTAAGTGTTTGAATGTCTTTTGCTATTGCTGTGTATATTGTTAGACTAAATGCAAAGAAAGATAGGGACTTCCCTGGTGGTCCAGTGGTTAAGAATCCACCTTGCAATGCAGGGGACTCAGGTTCCATCCTTGTCTGGGAAACTAAGATCCCAGATGCCATAGAGCAACTAAGCCTGTGCGCTGCAGCTCTTGAAGCCTGCACACCGCAACTAGAGAGGCTGAGCGCCGCAGTGAAAGATGCTGAGTGCTGCAACTAAGACCAGAGGCAGCACATAAACAAATATGCTAAAGAACAAACAAAAAACCCCAGAGATAATCGTTTAAATAAACAGGTCCATTTTAGGGGAAAAAAAAGCAAACCTTACCTAAATGGGATTGTTGTGCTATTTGTGTCTGTTTTAGCCTAGGAAATCGTTGTTACGCCACTACTGAATATCTAAATCATAATCTGCATTTAGGAAGACATAAATAGCCTCATTCTGTGAAGCTGTGTCTAGAAAATGACAGTAAGCATCATTGTCATTAGCTCTTACACTGTGATTAGGGACAGATAAACCTGCCAAAGTATATTTATCTATAAATCCGTGGCCTAAACATTTCACTGTCTGAGCTCGGGAGACAGAGCTTACATCTCTGAGGGGTCTGGGATTCTCACTGAGTTACTCTCTACTTCTCCTGAGAAAATGGGTGTACTCTGTACCAGAACCCCAAGGGGGTGTGAAGAAGGGGGTCTTGCAAGCTCTCTGTGTGTGCCCAGTGTCACATCGTGTCCGACTCTTTGTGACCCCGTGGATTGTAGCCCACCAGGCTTCTCCGTCCATGGGACTTCCCAGGCAAGAATACTGGAGCTGCAGTTTCCTTCTCCAGAGGGTTTTCCCATCCCAGAGATTGAACCCATGTCTCTCGCATGGCAGGTGGATTCTTTACCCTTGAGCCACTTGGGAAGCTCTTTAAGGTCTACAGACCATGTGTAAATAATTGTTTTAATTGAACCCTGTTTATGGGCAGACACATGGGCCCTGTGATGTGACAGGTTCCTTCTTACCTGTTACCTCAGATGGAAACATCTACTCCCATCTGCCCGGCTCATGTGTTAACGTCCTCATGGGGTCGATGGATGAGATATCTCATCGGCTTCACATTCCAGTTGTGTAACAAACTTGGAAGACCAGGAAGATCCTACTTGGCTTTTCATGTTGCCCAGTCTAGTAATGAATTCATTCCCCCTTTCTCCGGTGAGGGCACCGAGAAGAGTCTTCAAAGGGTGAAGTGTTTTCAAGTGATGACCAGACATGAATTCAGGCCTGATTTCATCAGACAAGTTATTACGACACCTACTAAGTACAGGACATTTGAGTAGGTCTTTACTGGGGAAAATGTGTCCAAATACCAACAGTGCTTGATCTTTCAAAGAGGTGAAAATGTAGTTTAGGAGATAATAATACATATTTAATACCAGTGAAAATAAACTGGGTTGAAGGACTGTACCTCCAAGGAGAGGTTAGCTGTGTTTGATAGAATCAGGTTTATGTAGACAGAGAAGATGATTTGAGGTAAGCCTTGAGTACTTACAAGTCATGACTGTTGCTATTTCTGTACTTTTGAAGATAAAAGTCTACTTAGAGGTGACAGAGGCCACCCAAGATGACCATTTATTGGATAATGGTCCTGAACAGATAGTGTCAATGTTTAACCCTGAGAGTGTTCATTAAGTCTTTAAACAGTGAGAAGCTTGAGGAAGCAGAGGAGGGAGCTTCTGAAAGAAGGATGCTCTCAGAGGCTTGTCCGGTGGTGATGCTGAGCGCACTTCACATAGACTTTCTGCAGAGGCTCATCTCAGTATGGTGCCTTGGAACTCAGATGGGACCCTGAGAGAGGAGTGGGTTTCTAGACCATCAGGTCCTAACGGGAGGCAAGATGTGAAGAACAGACGAGAGCCAAGCAGAGGAAGTGCAGATGAACGGAAGTGGGCGATACACACACAGGGCCCCTTTTCGGGCCTACATTAGAGGAACATTCATGTTTGAGGACCCTCGGTGTCGCTGAGTCATTACAGTGCTGAGTCTTACCTTGGATTCCAAACATTGGCGTACAGTTGTGCTTTTGTGGAAGATAATATTGGTTTCCTGAGTGTTTTACCTTGACAGTGTTGATATCCTAAGCCCTGTTTACCCACACAGTGACTTCAGATAATTGTGTTTGTCTACCTAAGTAGCATTCTGTCCTTGAAGACATCAAACTGTACTGTGGTGACCCTGACAACCCTTTGTTTCAAGACTGTCACAAGAAAAGAAAATCTAGCTCTAATTTTAGACAGTGAATCAGAGTGCAGGGCATGTCATGTAGATTTTTTTTGTTTCTTGTTTGTTTTTACTTTCATCTATTTTATTTATTGATCACTTGAAACTCAATCTTTTTCCCGAGGCTCAGCATTGTCCCTACTTATATTTTGAGATATTATTTCCATTCCTGAATTAATAAAAAAGAAAGGGAGCCTCCTCATATTTATTCCCATTTACTCTTTTTTCAGTACACTAAGTACGTTTCTTTTTTTAATATGCATTTATTTAACTCTGTCAGGTCTTAGTTGCTGCACTTGAGATCTTTGTTGCGCCATCAGGATCTTTCACTGGACACATGGACTAGTTGCTCCATGGTATGTGGGATTAGTTCCCTGACCTGGTATTGAACCCATGTCTCCTGCATTGCAAGGAAGATTCTTAACCACTGGACCACCAGGGAATTTCCCACATGTAGGTTTCTTTTTTTAACAAAAGAAAATTAGTTGATCTTTTGGGTTTGGATTTTATATAAGAGAGAAAGTCTTTTCTGTCTTTTTTTCTTGTCTCTTTCCCTTTTAATCAGTAAATTAAGACAGGGTCATATCAACTTCATCAGTCATTAACAGCCACAAAATAGCACCAGGCTACTGGTTAGTTCGCTCATCTTCTCCTTTGAGAACTCCAAAATTACAACTCACTGCTGAACAACCATCGGCAGGAGAATGTTGGATCCCACCAAAGAAAGATACCCCACGTCCAAGGGCAAAGCAGAAGCCCCAGAAGATGGTAGGAGGGGCGAAATTGTGTTTAGAATCAAACCCCATACCCGCCAGAGATGCTCAGAGGGCTCAAACAAAACCTTGTGCACACCAGGAGACCCTACAGAGACTGAGCCAGACCTGCCTTTGAGGGTTTGAGTGTCTCCTGTGGAGGTGTCCGGGTCAGCAGTGGACTGCCGCAGGGGCAGGGGCTCTGGGTGCAACAGACCTGGGTGTGGCATAAGCCCTCTTGGAGGAGGTCGCCACTAACTCCACCATAGAGCCACCGAGCAGATGACCCACAAACTGCAGAACAATTATACCAAATAAATTCTCACACTGCTAAGAAAGTTCTAGGACCCACAACAGATTTCCCAACCTGGAGATCTGGCAAAGGGACTGAGAACCCCCAGGGAATTTGACTTTGAAGGCCAGTGGGATTTGATTACAGAACTCACACAGGACTGGGGAATAGACTCTCGGAGGGCATGAACAAAACCTTGTACACACCAGGACCCAGGAGAGAGGAGGAGTGATCCCGTAAGAGACTGACCCAGACTTGCCTGTGAGCTGTGAGTGTCCAGGCGTCTCCAGTGGAGGCAGGGGTCGGCGGTGGCCTGCTGCAGGGTTGGGGGCACTGAGTGTAGCAGTGTGTGTATGGGACCTTTTGAAGGAGGTCACCATTATCTTCATCACCTCCACCATAGTTGGTCTCAGGTCAAACAACAGGGAGGGAACACAGTCCCGCCCATCGACAGAAAATTGGATTAAAGACTTCCTGAGCATGGCCCTGCCCATCGGAACAAGACCCAGTTTCCTCCTCAGCCAGTCTCTCCCATTAGGAAGCTTCCATAAGCCTATTATACTTCTCCATCAGAGGGCAGACAGAATGAAAACCACAATCACAGAAAATTGATCAAAGTGATCACATGGACCACAACCTTGTCTAACTCAATGAAGCCATTTGCCATGCCATAAAGGACCACCCAAGACAGACGGGTCATGGTGGAGAGGTCTGACAGAATGTGGTCCACTGGAGAAGGGAATGGCAAACCACTTCAGTATTCTTGCCTTGAGAACCCCATGAACAGTATGAAAAGGCAAAAAGATATAACACTGAAAGATGTACTCCCCGGGTCGGTAGGTGCCCAGTATGGTACTGGAGAAGAGTGGAGAAATGGCTCCAGAAAGAATGAAGAGACAGAGTCCAAGTGAAAACAACGCCCAATTGTGGATGTGATTGGTGACAGAAGTAAAGTCTGATGCTGTAAAGAACAATATTGCATAGGAACCTGGAATGTTAGGTCCATGAATCAAGGTAAATTGGAAGTGGTCAAACAGGAGATGGCAAGAGTGAACATCAGCATTTTAGGAATCAGTGAACTGAAATGGACTGGAATGGGTGAATTTAACACAGATGACCATTACATCTACTAATGTGGGCAAGAATCCCTTAGAAGAAATGGAGTAGCCATCATAGTCAACAAGAGAGTCCAAAATGCAGTACTTGGGTGCAAATTCAAAAACGACAGAATGATCTCTGTTCGTTTCCAAGGCAAACCATTCAATATCACAGTAATCCAAGTCTATGCTCTGACCAGTAATGCTGAAGAAGCTGAAGTTGAATGATTCTAGGAAGATCTACCAGACCTTCTAGAACTAACACCCCAAAAAGATGTCCTTTTCTTTATAGGGGAATGGAATTCAAAAGTAGGAAGTCAAGATATACCTGGAGTAACAGGCAAATTTGGCCTTGGAGTACAAAATGAAGCTGGGAAAAGGCTAACAAGAGTTTTGCCAAGAGAACCCACTGGTCACAGCAAACACCCTCTTCCAGCAACACAAGAGATGGTCAACACATGGATGGTCAACACTGAAATCAGATTGATTATATTCTTTGCAGCCAAAGATGGAGAAGCTCTATACAGTCAGCAAAAACAAGGCCAGGAGCTAACTGTGGCTCAGATCATGATCTCCTTATTGCCAAAGTCAGACTTAAATTGAAGAAAGTAGGGAAAACCACTAGACCATTCAGGTATGACCTAAATCAATCCCTTACGATTATACAGTGGAAATGAGAAATAGATTCAAGGGATTAGATATGATAGACAGAATGTCTGAAGAACTATGGACAGAGGTTTGTGACATTGTACAGGAGGCAGTGATCAAGACCATCCCCAAGAAAAAAGAGAAATGCAAAAAGGCAAAATGGCTGTCTGAGGAGGCCTTACAAATAGCTGAGAAAAGAAGAGAAGCGAAAGGCAGAGGAGAAAAGGAAAGATATACCCATTTGAATGCAGAGTTCCAAAGAATAGAAAGGAGAGATAAGAAAGCCTTCCTTGGTGATCAGTGGAAAGAAATCGAGGAAAACAATAGAATGGGAAAGACTAGAGATCTCTTCAAGAAACTTAGAGATACCAAGGGAACATTTCATGCAAAGATGGGCACAATAAAAGACAGAAATGGTATGGACAGAAGCAGAAGATATTAACAAGAGGAGGCAAGAATACACAAAAGAACTATACAAAAAGTTCTTCATGACCCAGATAACTATGATGGTGTTATCAGTCACCTAGAGCCAGACATCCTGGAATGGGAAGTCAAGTGGGCCTTAGGAAGCATCACACGAACAAAGCTAGTAGAGGTGATGGAATTCCAGTTGAGCTATTTCAAATCCTAAAAGATGAACTAGAGCTTCATGGAATTCTGGGCAGGAACCAGGAAACCTCTTTTCGATTTTGACTTTGCTGTCCACCAGCAGGGACGTGACCACACTGCCTTTTTCTCTGGGTCTCTGTGTGCACATCAGTAAAATTTAGAGTTTAAAGACTGTTTCTTGGTTATGAATATGTTTACATTGAACATTGCAGTTAGGCTCTCTACATCTATAATTTTATCTGTAGAGGAAACCTAGGAATTTTGGCAATTTACAAGCCAAAGCTGACCTCTTCATATGTCTTGTCTGCCTGCATGGGAATCAAAATATTTTGTAATGGCCAGCATTTTAATTTCAGGAAGCTTCTCATAAGTAATCTAGATTTATGGCTTCTTTTGAAAAGTGAAGCGCCTCCTGACCCTAATCCTGCCATGGCCAGTGACCGGTGACATGGAGTCTGGTGACCCTGGGTTTTATAAGCCCCTCCCACCCCTTTTTGTTTTCTGTATCGCTTCCAAGGCCTTGGAGTTAACCTGAGTTTGTGGCTTCTGGATTAAATTAAAGATTTCTTCTTCTCCAGAATCAAGCCATTGACAGGTTTGCTGCATGCTGTAGCACATGGCCTCTCCCACGTAGCCTCCTGCTCTGGGCATCCATGGGAATGCCAGGCATAGTGGTGTGATTCCTCTCTGTGAAGCTTTTATAGACAGAGCTTTTCTCCAGCAGCAGTGACATTTCAAAGTCAGGAGGATGAGCCGAGTAACAGTTGGCCCTGTCACTGTTTGGGTTTGCTCCTGGCACCTTGTGTGTTTGCTCTGGTTGAGTCATCTGTCTGCATCTGGGTGGACCACACACAGACACATGTGGACTGTGTTTGTATTCATTTCCTGCCTGGCAACTTGATTCCTCTGGGTCACAGCTTTGGAAAGATTGATAGATGGGAAGTTTACTGGTGTAGACTTGGAGGCAGAAACTCACTTGAACCTGTTTTGGGAGCTGACCTTAATAACCTTCATTGGGCAACAGCAAAGAAGCCTTTCTCATCCGTGGATCATAGCAGTTGCATGAGCATCATGTCTGGATACAATGTGTCCTGTCTTGTGAAGACATTCATTATTCCCTTTCAGCGTGATGGGGCAATCAAAACCAGGAACGGTCTCAGGTTACATTATCTAGGTAAGTTCCCGGATGTGTCGCTAGAGCCTCAGTAATGGGTAGAATTCCCTCTTGCTTCCTGGGTACCTCTCCCAGGCAAGTCAACTAGCTCCACTTCTAGAATTCCTGAGGAGACACGTCTACTACCTGTCTTCTATATCTCGGAGCTGTGGTATGCAAGGACCAAGAGGGAAGGGATCTGGCTTAGAAGACTGAAAACTCCTGGGTCTTCTGTGTGCCTTGCTCAGGGGCAGCCACAGACACTTTTGAGGGCCTCTTTCCCCTTGTGATGATGGGGTAGAGTCTTTGTAGTATTGACCTCAGGGAGTTGCACGTGTGTCTTTCTGGCATTGACGATCTCCTTCTCAGCCTCTGTCTCTAATCAGTGGATTACAGGAAGTGGGAGAGATGTAAGTGAGAAAAAACGGGGAGCCCTCTGGGAGGAGGCTTGTTGAGACCCCTCACTAGGGACACTTCTCTGGGACCTACCCTTGGAAGACTGAGGGATGCCTAACCCAAGTCTGGCCGCATTGCAAGATAGCTCTAATTACAGAAGACACACAGATGGGCAAAAACCACAGGAAAAGACGCTTGACGTTGCTAATCATTAGAGAAATGTAAATCAAAACTACAGTGAGGTACCACCTCTCACTGGTCAGTATGGCTGTCGTTAAAAAGCCTACAAACAATAAATACTGGAGAGAGTGTGGAGAAAAGGGAACGCTACTGTGCTGTTGATGGGATGTAAATTGGTGCAGCCACTATGGAGAACAGCATAAGATTTCTTAAAAACGTAAAAATAGAGCTACCATATGACCCTGCAATCCCACTCCTGGGTATATATCCAGAGAAAACCATAATTTAGAAAGATACGTGCACTCCAGTGTTCATTGCATCACTATTTACAATAGACAAGCCATCCAAGCAACTTAGATGTCCCAACAGCAGAGGAGTGGAAAAGATGTGGTACATACATACAATGGAATATTGTTGTTGTTGTTTAATCACTAAGTCATGTCTGACTCTTTTGTGACCCTATGGATTGTAGCCCACCAGGCTCCTCTGTCCATGCGATTTCCCAGGCAAGAGTACTGAAGTGGGTTACTATTTCCTTCTCTAGGGGATCTTCCTGACCCAGGGATCAAACCCACGTCTCCTGTGTTACCGGCAGATTCTTTACCGCTGAGCCACTGAGGAAGCCCACAATGGACTATTACTCAGCCATAAAAAGAATGAAATAATGCCATTTGCAGCATTGTGGATAGACCTAGAGACTGTCATACTGAGTGAAGTAAGTCAGACAGAGAAGGAGAAATATAATGTGACATCCCTTATATGTGGAATCTATAAAGCTGATACAAATGAACTTATTTACAAAACAGAAACAGACTCACAGACTTAGAAAACAAACTTATGGTTACCAAAGGGAAAGGTTAGGAGGCAGGATAAATTAGGAGGTTAGGACTGACATATATCACTATATATAAAACAGATAACCAGGACCTACTGTATAGCACAGGGGAAATAAAAGATATGTCCTATTACAGTGATTGTTGAGTTTTTTAAATTAGGAAATATAATCACCTTAACTCAATGTCCAGCTCCCTATTAGGCATCAGGAGACAAAAGGAAAATGCCTAAGAAGCCTCAGCCTTCAGGGAGTTTATGCTCTAGTTGCTTAAGTCAAGACTGTATACAGTAGTCAAATAGTATTTTGGCTTCTTTGAGGCACTGGCCATCAGCATCATGAAAACACTCCACACAATTAATAAAAACACTCCCTGCCCGTTCCTGATCCATAATACCCAGAGACGGTTGAGGATAGGTGCAGTTTAGGAGTGAAGGCAAAGGATTGCTCTATAACTAGGGTAGGGGGATGTTAAACTGCCCTCAGGCTAGAATGAGAGCCGACCTCAGATAAGCCTCTCACTCGTGCTCCGCTGCTCAGTCCTGACTCTGACCCCACGGACTGTACCCGCCAGGCTCCTCTGACCATGGGGTTGTGCAGGCAGGAACACTGGAGTGGGGTGCCATGTCCTCCTCCGGGGATCTTCCTGGCCCAGGGATCAAATCTACTTCTCCTGCATTGCAGGAGGATTCTTTACAACTGCACCATCTGGGAAGCCCAACATTAACACGACTACCAAGGGCTTATGTTTAAATGGTAACTTCCGTACAGTTTAAAATGGCCAATGAAAAGTTCAGTGCAAACTTGAGCACGGTTTGGGATAGTATGGCATATTTTTCACATGACTGTTGAGGAAGTGCTCAAGTTTTTCTTCCTTGTGGGTAAAATTGTTGGCAACATGCGATACCATCCTCAGGCTGTGATGGCCACAACGCATGCGTGCAGAGAACCCAGAGAGTAAATAAGCCCTGCTGGACATGTGTTTCCTTTTTCCCTTTTGCCATGGTTCTCTTTCAGCAGATTTGTAGCTCTCAAGGTAATTAAACCTCGCATGGGCATTGTGCTGCTCATGTGTGAAAAGTTAGCAGCTTGGTCCCATAAAGAGTGAGCAGAATCCTTGTAAACTGACCAGCTCATCTGGACCTTCACTGAGAGCCAGTTGCTCTGACTGCTGTCTGTGTCTTTGGTGCATCTCATGTGTGTGATGGTTTGTTTGCTACGCAGATGGGGCTGGCTATCAGAGGGAGCCTCCGTCTGCAGAAGGGGCCGCAGGTGGAGCAAGGCTGCTGGGTCCCTTCCCGTTTGCTGTGTCGAGGTCTCTGGTTGTCACGTGCGTCCCTCCACACCCTTTACAACTCTGCCTTCTTTCCAGCCATTATTGTTCATTCCTGGATGAATTACCCTTGACTTACCTCTCTGCTCGTCACTGCTGTGGTTTCCTCAGGTTCCCAGTGGTGGAGGAGACAGAGTAAACCAGTCTGGGCCCTTTAAAGGGTCCGACTTTCTGTTCAAAGAGAATTATTTTTAGAAAGCTACTGTAGAATTTAACCTTCTTCAATCAGCAGGATCTGTGTGAAGCCATATGTTGGTGTGGTTTCCCCAGATAAAGCCGTAGGAATCTTCTTGTAGGCTCCTGGAGCTGGTGCGCAATACATCCTGTGGGCAGGCTGCCCCCTGCCTGCAGGGCTGCAGAACCCCTTTAATGGGCTGAGTTCAGAGCTTTCCAGTGGGTTTGTGTCTTGAGGCTCCAGCCTCAGCCAGGAAGGGCCGAAAGGATGTGACAGTGACCTCTGCTAGCAGCCAAGCTGGGAATGCGAGTGATCTGTTTAATCAATACCTTATCTGGATTGTTGGGTGTAAAAGGCTTAGAAAATAATTGAACAGAGTACTCAGTTCTGAAATGACACCGAGTGTCATTTCACCTCTCTTTGATTCAGAAGGTACTTTAGAGTCCTTGCATCCTTGGAGAGCTAGTTAATAAGGATTCTGGGTCTAGAATGGCTGATAAACCAGCCTTTGTTTTAGTTAGGAAGGGAAATAGTAGAGCCAGGAGGGAGGTGAGCGCCCCAAGCAAGGGGGTGTTTGCAGTCGGGGTGCTGGTGCTCAGCTCTGTCTGCCTCTGATCATTGTCCCCCAGTCTTCCCTAGTTCTGGGGTCTAAGGTGGGTCCAGGTAGGGCCTCCTCTCTACCTGTTTTGGCCTGTCACCTGTTAGCACCCAGTTCTGTAATACACTTTGAAGAAGTGAAGTGAAAGCCTGTCAGTTGTATCAGGCTCTTTGTGGCCCTATGGACTGTAGCCCACCAGGCTCCTCTGTCCATGGGATTCTCCAGGCAAGAATCCTGGAGTGGGTTGCCGTTTCCTCCTCCTCCTCTAGGGGATCTTCCTGACCCAGAGATTGGACCTGGGTCTCCTGGATGGCAGGCAGATTATTTACTGTCTGAGCACTTTGAGGTGCTTAATAAATCAGATGGCTAGTGATTTCGGAGAAGGAAATGGCAACCCACTCCAGTATTCTTGCCTAGAGAATCCCACGGACAGAGGAGCTGGTGGCTTACAGTCCATAGGGTCACAGAGAATTGCACACGACTGAAGCGACTTAACACACACATACAATGATTTCCAGCAAAGAACACCCAGGAGTTTCCTTCTCCTTCCAGGGAAGGAGCTTGGTCTGTCCAGCCCCTCAGTCTCGTTGGCCTGGATGAATCTCTCGGTCAGAAACGGGTTGAGAGAGCACATTCACGCCCCCAGCATCTCCCATCCTGCCGGCCTGGAGGGCGTGGTAGGTACCACTTGACTCTGCCGTCCTGACTCGTGCCCTGTCTCAGCGCCAGCTTCCATTCTGGGCTTCCAGGCTCATCCTTCAAAGAGCTGAAAATAGCATCACAGTTCCCTTCTCTGAGGAGCTTTCTCACCCTTGACAAGCCTGGAGGACAAATAGACCTGACCTCTGTGGCCTCCTGTCTGTCGGCCCTGATTAAATATTCACTCTGCAGAGCGTCATGCCAGGAATCATGAAAAATTATCGAAGAAGGACATGGTGCACTCCTGGCCTTTGAGCGTCTTATCAGCTTACAGGAGAGACAGACCCAGCACAATGCAAAATACATGAAAGCGCAAATGTCAGCCAGACGTTTACCTACCGTTCATTATTTATAAATCCAATTAACATAGCCTGGGAGCACCTGTTTATATATACATAGATCTCTGTGTGCAGTATATGTGTTTATATACATATAGACATATACGTACACATGTTTATATATACACAGATCTATAGGTATACATGTTTGTATATACATAGGTTTATAATTACACATGTTTATATATATGCAGATCTGTGTGTACATAGAATTGAAGCATTTGCTGAAGTGACTGAAGTGACTGGAACTGGAAAAATGAAGTTTTCTACCACATTTTAGTTCCCCAGGAGTGTCCCTAAGAAAAGGATTTGAGAGCTCGTAGTTGACTGGGGCCGTATTGGAAACACCAGTAGGAGGACCGGGAAAGGACAGTGGCCAGTAGAGGGATGTGGCTCGGCTGGCTGGGTGTGGCACAGACTCTGGGGAGCAGCTGAGAATCACACACCTCAAAACCACCCTGGGCCCCATCAGTCACTGGTTGAGGATGCCCATCAGGACACCTAGAAATTCCTGGACTGCTGTGCCCAAACGATTTTTGGAGAAAACCCTCCTGCAAAGAGATACAACTAAAGTTAGTTCATTAGCTAAGTTGGAGGTTGGCCTGGGAGAGGCCTGAGGGATGAGGCATTTTTACAGGTACTGATGAGCGCGGTGGCCTGGAAAGGGGACGAGAGGGGACATTGAGGAGCTGCCCATGGTGGCACTGAAGCCAGGACTCTCTCTGCAGGTCTCTCAAGGGTGTGTGGGGCCCAGCCGCCGACGAAAGGGCTCCAGGCGCCTGGAGGAAGCAGCCAAAGGGTGAGAGGCAGTTTGAGGAGGATTTGGGGTGGTGGCTGCTCCATCAGGACTCATTGGCCACTTTGGGGCTGGTGGGTGGGTTGGCCATACATGGATCGTAGCATCCCCACTTCATCTGCAGCATGAAACCCTGGCTCATCCACAGGCACCATCGCAGAAGGACCAGAGTGGGAGGTGGCTGGGGATGGATCAGCGTGTCCTGCTTGCATCTCAGCTGGGTGGGGAGGCGGGGTGATCAGTGAGCAGTGGGGACCTGGCCTGGGTGTCCTTCTGTATCTATAAAGGATGGTTGTGGGCGTGCCTCTGAAGTGGATCCGCGGTAGAACAGTCTCCTCTGGTACCATGCTGTCTATATGCACCCTCCCCAGAGAGTTGGCAGATGGGCAGTGAGGGCTGTCCAGGGTCACGGCACCACAGAGTGACCTGAATTGAAGGGGGTGACGCTGAAGCCAGGACTCTGGTCCATGGACAAGGTCACTGTGCCCCAGGCTCCAGCTCACACCCCTGCCAGGAGCCCCCAGTGTGATCTCCACCCATGAAGGTGGGCTTGATTACTTGCTAATCTGTCAAATTATATGATTTTATGCACTCGACTTCTTTTTCTATCCTGTATTTAGATGCCGGGCAGAGATGATCTAGCATAGAAATATCAAAGATATGTAGATAATTTGTTGATAGTTTTTATGTGGGGAAAAAGACATGTCCATACATCCTCGTGTGGGGGGTGGCATAGCTTGTCCCTGGAAGAGGGAGAGGGAAGGGTGTCTCAGGCTAGGTTGGGTTAGGAGACGGAAACTACAAGATTACTTTAGCAGCAAGAATTAGTGGGAAGACTTGTGCAGGACAAAAGCGTTTCCCCCAACCTCCAGAGGGTCCCAGGCTGGGTCTGAACATTAAAGTGACAAGAACAGATTAACAAGGAAAAGGCAAACACATTTATGTAATGTATGTTTCATGTGGCATGGAGCCTTCATAGGGAAATAACGACCCAGACCAACAGAACTGCATATTTCTGTGCTTGGTGTGGTGTTCAGAAAATCGCATAATGTTAGTACTAATGGACATTTCCCCCTTAAGGGAACTGTCATGTATTGAGAACACGCATGCCGGGTACTGTGCTAAGAACGTTACTGGGAGTGTCTTATCTAACCTTCCTCAGAACTGTATGAGGAGCTGCCTGACTATCCCTATTTGACAGAAGTGGCAACTTAGACACAGAGAGGTTAAGTAACTGGCCTGCAGATGCACAGCCTGTGAGGACAGAAGGTGTTTACCCCTGATGTTTTTATTTGGGGAGGGGTGGGAGGGAGTTGGAAGCAGAGGAAGGAACATCTTGATAATCTATATCTCGAGTCTTCATGGGGTCAAGGAATTGTTCGTGAACTCCCAAGATTGTTTTATTTCACATCCATTTCTATTACTCACATCATGTGCCAGATTCTGATCTAAGAGTCTAACAAGTATTTAACCCCATTTAACCTCTGAATAGGCCCATAAGGTAGGTGCTCTACACCCTCATTTTCAACACCCTCCTCATTTCTACCCCTTCCACATGTTATGAAATCTTGGTGAGTCCTGCAGGAGTGGGGAAGGAGGACAACAGAAAAAGACTTTAAGGAGAGCAGAGAAACTAGGAGCTATAGAGGGTCTATGATCTCAGGCCCAGTGTTTTGTGTGTATTTTCTAACTGAACGCACAGCCCTCTGAGAGAGGGGAGAGTCTCCCTGTGTATAGACGTGGAGACAAGCTACAGAAGTTTAATAACCAGCCAAACATCCCATGCCTAATTCAGAGTGGAGGCTGGGCTTCTAACCCAGGCCAGACCCCAAATCCCATACTTTTCCCACTGCATCTTGATGGAAATCAGTAGGGAAGAGAACACTTGTGCATGGCTGATGTAGGGTACAAGTGAAAGATACAGATGCACTGTCCTCAGAGTTAAAAGAGGGAAGGGATGACTCCAGCCAGGGGGTTCGTGAGAGTCTTCCTTGAAGAGGCAGCATTTAAATGGAGCTTGGAAGTAGGTGGGATGTGGCAGGTGGGTTTAGGGGCAGCAGAGTCCTGGAGGGTCGAGGGGCACAGGCAAAGACGTTGGCAGGATGAGGCCATGGGGTGGGGAATCTGTCTGGAGAGGAAGCACTGTTTTGCCAGACATACTGCTTAGAGTTGCCAAGGAGTGCATGGTCATAGTGAAAACTAGACTGGTTCTTAGTTTTATTAACACTTTTTCTGCAGACAAGATGCCCTCCTTATTACGTGTGCCCACTCCCACCAGCCCATACCCACTTACAACTAAGCTTGTGTGGCTGTGTCTCAGGAATGCCTTCCTCTCCCTGCCTTCTTGGAAGCTCTTCAAGTCCCGATGGTTCTCAGCCCTGTTCTTCCTCATGGCTACGTACCCAGTGTTCTGGGGAGACAGGTCTTGAGAAGGACAGAGGGGTGGCCCTGGGCTCCGGGGAAGGAGGGGGAGGCGTGGAGCCAGGCATCCATCTCACTGCGGGGCTAGGCTCTGCTGCCCCAGACAGACATGTCCTTCCGGAGCCTGAGGCTGCTTTGCGGGAACCAAAGTGAGGCCACGGGCCTGGCGGATGCTCTTAGAGACTTGACACCTGGTGGGAAGTGGAGATTTGGTGGCTGACTGAAAGCGCTAAAGAGAAGCCCAGGGGGTGGCTGATGCCCCCTCCTGCCCTGTACCCCATCCTCTCCCGAACTGCTCCTCTGGGGCTGAGGAAGAAGGCTCCCACCCTGCTAATCTGCGCTGCGTTTTGCTCTCTGTTGTATAGTACCTCAGTGGCAGGACCCACTCGGGAGAGTTGGGGTGAGGCTGGCTGAGGTCCTCCAGGAGCTTGGACTCAGGCGCCTGCCTGGCAGTGGAAGGATGCTTCCTGACCTCTCAGACCTCTGGGCACACGTAGAAAGCACCTCAAGCCTTCTGTCAGCACACGGCCGCCCAGGGGAACCTCGGGGACAGGGGGCAGGTAGAGTATCCTTTCCGAGTTTCTTGTCTCCTGTCGCGCCCCCCCCCTTCCTTTCCGTGTGTCTGTGGGGCTCTGTTGTGTCTCCTCCTCCTCAAGGTTCCACAGACCGGGGATGCGGGGGAATTGACTCATGTTCTTGTCAACAGAGATCCTGGCCTGTGAGATGACGGGTACCCTGATGCACTCACGACGGTATCTCAAAGATGCCACGCCGCTGGCTGCTCCCAGTAACAAAGCCACCCTTCCAGAGAGGTGGCAGGAAGCCGGGCTGGAGGAGGTGAGGCAAGTCGCTCTTCCTCTGCCCTCGACTCAGTCGGCGTTTAGGTGTCAGATGGTTCCGGCCGTGGCCTGACGGGTCTTTTCCTGTGTGTCCTTCCACAGGCTCGACTTTTTAGCCGGAGGATGCACCGCCTTCTCAGGTGTCCTGGGAACTGCTGAAGGACCATGATGGGGGGCAAGCTGGTCCCCAGGACGGAGCAGAGCAGCTGGAACCAGGAAGCGCCCGGAGCCAGATGCAAAGCCTGCAACCTTCAGATCCGAGCCCTGAGCCGCGGTTCCTGATTGGACAGTCTTTGCTTTGCCATCACCCTATTGGCTCACAATTCTAGATGATTTTGAATGGTTGGCTGGTCTTTTTTTTTTCATCTGTCTTTCCATCTTTTTTCTTGGCTTTGGGGATTGTATAAGAAAAGAATTGCTTTGGGAAATATAATCCTGTGGCTGAAATTAACCTTGTTTATGAACCAATTCTGTCCCTAGGGGTTTCTGACTTGTCATCTGGGTTACCTAGTCAACGGGTCTGCATGGTTTGATGTGTGTATTCCTGATCTTTAGATTAAAAATGCATTTTCTCTCTTCCTCGTTTTCACATCTGGATCCAGGTAATGGGCTGAGTCCCACTTGCCTCGCTACTGAAGCGATCTCAGTGCGGCATCGCTTGGAGTTGAAATACAATCAAACATATTACACCTGGGGCTCTTGCATGCTCTTTGGGGTTTATGCTACCGCACAAAGAAATACAAACCTTGTAGGTGGAAATGTAATTCCTGTTTGATCCTGCAACTCGAATGGTGGAGAAAGTATAAATATCGAACGTGGCTTCAAATACTTCAAGTGTAAACTAACCAAGAGTAAGTGGCTGATTCTTTAAGGCAGAGCAGGGACTGGAGACCACTCCCCACGCCCTGCCCTTGACCCTGCTCCATCTGGAGGACTCGGAGAACGAGGCCCACTTCTGTGTTTGCGTTTGCGGAGACTGTGGTGTTTCTGACCCGTGTTCTGTAACTGTGCCCACCTTGCAATAAAACACCTTCGCTGACTCAGCAACAAGGTCTCTGTCCATTTCCTGCAGTCCTGTGTCCTCACGGCTTTGGGAGAAGGTCCAGGGTGGATGTGCCAGTGGCCGCCCTGCTGGGGATCTCAGCTGGAAGCAACACTCTCGCTTATCCAGGATTGTCTACCGCTGGGGCCTCACACGCTGGACACATGCTGGGCTGGGGCTGCCCCCAGTACATGGTGGAGATTTTCTCTCTCTCTTTTTGTGTTTATTGGTGGGTTATTGCTTTACAGGGTTGTGTTGGTTTCTGCTGTACAACAGAGTGAACTGGCCACACATATGTGTACATATATCCCCTCCCTCTGGCACCTCTCTCCCCCCATCCCACCCCGCTAAGTTCGCACAGAGCACTGAGCTGAGCTCCCTGTGCTATACAGCAGCTCCCCACTAGCTGCCTGTTTTACACGTGGTAGTGTGTATACGTCAGTTCATCTCAATTAACCCTCTCTCGATTCATCCCACCTCCTCTTCCTCTCCACTCCCCCCACTGTGTCTGTTCTCTACATCTGTGTCTATTCCTGCCTTGGAAATCATCAGTACTGTTTTTCTAGATTCCACATATATGCGCTAATATACGATACCTATTTTTCTCTTTCTGACTTAATTCACTCTGTATGATAGTCTGTAGGTCCATTCGAGTCTCTACAGATGACCCTATTTCTTTCCTTTTAGTGGCTAAGATCTTTTTTGACCCTGTCCCTAGAGTAATGAAAATAAAAACAAAAATAAGCCAGTGGGACCTAATTAAACTTAAAAGCTTTTGCACAGCAAAGGAAACCATAAACAAGATGATTTTATTTCTTCATAAAGAATTGAAAGAACGTTTGAATTCCTTAGAGCTGGTCTTGGCTGAGACCACCAAGTAGCCTCTGAGTGTCTTCTTTGGCCTTCTTGTTGAAAGCAAGCCTTTAGAGGGAGAGGTGGAGATTCATGGGCAAAAGTCAGGGAGGAGACTGTGGCCCCTGCCTTGACCTTGTATGCGGACACCTGGGTCCCTCCTGCAGGACAGGGCAGGGCTGTGCTTCCTCTGAGGGTGACGCCACTGCCTTTACATAAAGTGAAATTGACATGCACTCGTGTGTGAAATGCCTTTTCACCAGCAGGCCCAGGCCATCCTAGAGCCGGCCAGTCCCTCTAACTATGATACGCAGAGGTCTCACTCACCGTGGGTAAGAATTCGCCCAGGCCGCATCAGACTGGATCTGCCACTTTAGTAGAAAGCACTTTCAAGAAAACCCCAGTATCTCTGCCTCTACTCCTGAGATTTCAAATGTGATGCACGGATCAGAGATAAGATAACTTGTTCCGTGTGGGGCGGCAGATGGAGTTTGCTCTGATTGCCGTGGCATGCATTATAGTCCCTCAGATGTTGCCCTGGACTGCAAGCCCTGCAGAGTAGAAAGAGCATTGCCTACTTGCTTCCTGGAAGTCACTAAAGTGACAATAATAACACAAGAGCAGGTCACAGTTATGAAGTCCTTACCACATACTGAGCACTGGACCCAGCACTTGACAGGTGCTGACCCACTCAGTCATCACAAACCTGCATGAGGTAGGGCCTGTCATCTCGTCACTTGGATGAGAAACTGAGGCGTGAGTGGCTGGGTCCCTGGGCTGGGCCCCCCGCAGGTAGGACGCATGGGGCCTGCCCAACTCCAAAGCCTGGGGTCTTCACCACTGTTCTCGGCAGCTCCCTCTCCTGGGTCCTAGCGCCCATCCGCTTCACTGGCCTTTGGCTGCAAACCTCCTCTTGGGAACTTCCGTGTCCTGCCTTATAACTTGGAACCTCCTGACTGCTTCCCAGTATTATTGTCTAAGCTTGACAAATGTATGCCAACCAACTGCAAGTCAATAGGAAATGTTAAAAGTTTTATTTTAAAAATTACTCTTTTGGAGTAAATTACTCTTTTGGAGTCCAGGTCAGCCCACCTTGTGCTGAATTTGAGCTCTTTTTAGCCTTCTGAAGTTCCAGAACCCTGCACCCAAGGGAGGGCCTCGCGGATGGGAGTGCTGAGGCCAGGAGCTGTGTCAAGTGTCAGAGTCAGTGAACGGACACGCGCCATGGGCAGCAACAATGTTAGATTCTTCAGCAAAATGATGCTGACTCTAACCTTCATTCCTAAAGTCTGTATCAAACAGACAGCACCAAGTCAGGTGGAAGTCATCTGTTCCTGGTTACCTCCAACAGCTTATCCAGGAGGTGGTGGTATTGTCTGTCTGTTTGAAGGACCGCTGGCATTGAAAGCAGTTATATATTTGTAGGCAGATTTTAGCAGATGCAGTTGGCACCTTGTCCCTGTTTCTGAGGGCTTTTGGGGCAGAGGTGACTGTGTGCATCCCAGGTCAGAGGTTCTGGGGTCTTAATCCCCTCCCCACTTGGTCTAGCCCTCAACCAGGAGGAGTGTTAGTGTTTAAACGCCCCAGCTCCCTCACCTTTTGGATGGATGGACTGAGGTATGTTCTACGCTGATCTGAGGTCCCCAATGAGGTGACAGTCTGGTGGCCCATAGTTGGAAACTAGTTTTTGAACCCCCTTTTAAACATCTTAATTGAAGGATAATTGTTTTACAATGCTGTGTTAGTTTCTGCTATACGATGGAGTGAATCAGCTCTGTATCCCCTCCCTCCCTCCCTCCCTCCCACCCCACCCCTCCAGGTCATCACAGAACACCAGGCTGGGCTCCCTGTGCTGTACAGCAGCTTCCCACCAGCTGACTGACACAATGCCACTCTCGATCTGCGCCAAACTCTCCTTCCCTGCTGTGTCCGCGTGTCCATTGTCTGTGTCCGCATCCTCTGTTCCCCTGCTGGCTGCCTTGTGTCTGCCTCACCTCTCAGCCAGCGTTTCCTGAGACTGCCTCCCCATAAGTAGCTAATTTATGCACACGTACGAATTCGTCTGCAAGGTGAGGAGCAGAAACTGTATCATGAGAGACACTTGCCAGAGGACGATTTCCTTCCTGTAAAAGGGGCCCTGCCACAGGCTACAAGATAACGTTTCCTTTCAGTGCAAGACTCAACTAGCATCTGAGACCAGGCGAGAGTCACCTGATGGCAAATAAAATTACAATTCACCGGCCAGAACGAGTAATTAAATATAAGGGAGTGATGGGAAAAGGAACAGGTCACAACCCCCAATTCCCCCATCCCCCGCCCCATCACCCCTCAAGGACTCCTGTTTGCCCTTGAGTCCCTTCTGCTTCCATTAACACTGAAGGAGCCGCCCAGAGTGCCTGGCACTTGTCAAATCCCATTACAAGGGCCTCCAAGACACACCGTCCACAGCCTTTGTTGTGCTGGTAACCTTTTTGTGGAAATATTGAATATTGTGTGGAGTGACTAATGCATTGATCAGGCCTGTTAGACAAGAGGTCTGCTTTTTCCTGGCGCCGCAGTTTTGTAAATGGGGTTTCATCTCTGCCTTTATTGTGATCAACTCAAACCAATTCTCTAAGTTCAAGTTACAAAGCTCTAAAAAGCATGTCAGGCTGACCCAGGACTACTTGTCAGGATAAACATAGAAAATATTGACCCTATAAAGTGAGAAAATGTGCTGGAATCTCTGTTAGAGGCATCTCACATTTCACTTGTTTAGTTGTTGATGTTGGGCAGAGGACACACACAAAGACCCACAATTCCTCGCAGAGGCCCCCAACCTTTTAAGCGACTAGTGTCGTGGAAGACAGTTTTTTCACGGGGGTGGGTGGGGGTGGTATTGGGATGATTCGATTGCATTACATTTATCGTGCACTTTATTTCTATTATTATTACATCAGCTCCACCTCACATCATCAGGCATTAGATCCCAGAGTTTGGGGACCCCTGCTTTGTGGGGTTCCCAGTGAAGACTTGGTGTGTATTGTATCAGAGATGTAAACAGAATTGTGATTGCACCAGAGTCTGCCTTATCTCTTCCGGCTCTCTGCTGAGGCCTGGGAGGGTGGGGTTGTTTTATATGCTGCTTTGTTTTCAGTGTATGACTAAGGTCAGGGCTTCCTTCCACCCTGATGGTGAACTGTTCCACCTTTACTCAGAATAACTGAAGTAGATGATGGGAAATAATTAGTTTCTTGATTTCCTACTGAATCTGAGTTTAAGCCAACACAACCCTGTGCTTTTTTCAGGGAGGAAGGAAAATCCAGAGTGAGATCCTTGGCTGTATTATCTGATGTTGAAAGGCAAAATTCCTGCTAAGGAAAAAAATCAGAGAATAACACTGCTCCTAGGATCTTTAGCAACCAAGGATCTTTTATGAAGGGAGAGTACTTGTTAATATTAGTAACTTGTTACTTGCTCACAGTTGTAATCTTATCCATTATTAAGTTTTCTTCAACGTTCAAATACTACTTTTGCTACTAAATAAATCAAGACAATCTTTCCGGATGCTGGGAAAGATTGAAGGCAGGAGGAGAAGGGAACAACAGAGGATGAGATGGTTGGATGGCATCACTGATGCAATGGACATGACTCGGAGCGAACTCTAGGAGATAGTGGGGGACAGGGAAGTCTGGTGTGCTGCAGTCCATGGGGTCACAAAGAGTCGGACATGGCTGAGTGACTGAACAACTAAATCAAAACATACCTTAGGAATCAAATCATCTTATGTCTTTAATTGCTGGTTACAAATTTAAGTAAATAGAGCCTCCTAAATATTTTGATAAAATCTCTATCAATTTCATTCACAAAACTTCACAAAATTCAAAAACAGACAGCCTGCCCATACATGCATAAACACACACAGGTAATCACAGTTGGATTCAAAATATATTATACCTACCTTTAAGTGATCAAGAAATATTTATACAATAGTTGTGATTTGTCTTCCTTATTTGTAAACTTGTTTTATGCATTCCCTGTATTTTGTACTTACACTGTACTTACACAGTGCTTATACTGTCCTAGAGCTGTAGTAATTCAGAAGGCAGTGTCAGACCAGCTGAGTCTACAGATTCTGGGCTATCGGTCACTTATTTTGGGTTGGCATGTGGTATCTTAGTGGATCCCTTCAAAGTTGATGAGCTGATGTTTTCTGGCTTGAGTTTTGTTTTAGAGTCAAGGTTCTGTTGCTATGGCAACAAGCTATCAGAAGCCCTTTTGTTACCAACGTGGAGCCCCTTCCTCCTCATCAAGAGCTCCCATGTCCATCCAGGTTTTAGTCCTGGGCAGCGAGCCTTTACTTTGTGATGTCTTAGTCTTTCAGTATTTTTGGAATACACACACCCAGTGGTTTTGTCATCAAAGGGGTGAAAGGGGAGTCTGGGCAGCAGACTCCTTTTCTGTGGATGCTGCCTCATGCATCAGCCTCTGATGCATGGCTGGACTTCCTACTGGATGTTAAGTGTGGCCACAGGAAGTGATCCTTTCTCTGGCCAACCAAGAAAAATCTCCAACTTTCCTTGAGTTGTTGGACTTAAATTCAACTCTAGAAAGATCAAATAAGAGAAATAGAACATCTATATCATATCTATCTATACAAATTCTCCAGCCTACTTACTAAACATTTAAAAAAAAAAATATGCCCTATTTTTGCTCTCCAATGACATTTTTGTGCGTGTCACACATTTTCACTGTTGAGTACTATTATGCATCAAGGCTTTTCCTAGTCATATTGTCCCAATGGACTATAATTATCCATGTTGCTCAAATTATTGCAATATGTACACCCCATTAAACTGCCTCCTTTGTCTTCCTGAGGCATTTTTGAAAGTCTCTGGCTTAAAGGCAGCAAGATGTTCCATACCCATATTGATTTTTCTCTACTATTAGCTAAGCTTCTAGCCTCTGATTCCTATTAATAGAGAGTGGCACTAGGATTGCATCAGTCTTATCACCATGAATGTGGAGATAGATAAACTAATGCTGCCTTTGGCCACTGTAACAGAAATGCTGGAAAATGCCTATTTTAAGATCATAAGTTTTATTATTATTTTCTAATAGAGTGCTAATATTATTAACTGTTCCACCTTTTAAACTAATATGAATTGTAAACACTTATTTTCTATACCAGGCTCTCTTGGTTTATCAGTTCAAATTGTAATCAGGTTCCTTTCCCAGTTCTTCACCTTGTAAGTTTTATTGATCACTGTCTTGGAGTTCTTTTCTTGACAAACATGAGATAGGATCCAAGTGGAGATAGCTATAAAATACAGTAGAAAGATTAGACTTCTCATCTGTAAAAGGAATGAGCTGATGAGGTTTAGAATTGAGATTTTTGTCCTCTGGGCTATGGACTAATCCTTGGAATTTTTATCATTGATCTAAGTTGAAAGTGAAAGTGAAGTCGCTCAGTCATGTTTGACTCTTTGCAACCCAGTGGACTGTAGCCTACCAGGTTCCTCCGTCCATGGAATTTTCCAGGCAAGAGTACTGGAGTGGATTGCCATTTCCTTCTCCAGGGGATCTTCCCGACCCAGGGATCGAACTCTGGTCTCTCGCATTGCAGGCAGACACTTGACCACCCGAACCACCTGGGAAGCCCTTGATCTAAGATAAAGATCACATTCTGAGGACATAAAGTCTAAGAACATAAAGTAAGCTTTGTTGGCCAGGTAGGACTAGTCTTTGGGACCTTGAACTTTGAGGCTATTAATCAAGCTGAAAAATAAGTAAAAAAAGAAACTTCTAGAAAGACAGATCCTTGGATTATAAAAATTAAATTATCCTTGTGAATCTTGCATAGTCAACCAAGTCAGTCTTCTACTCCTTGGCACCAATTTCTTCAGGCAACTGACTGCTTATCAGTTGTAGATCTCATATGGAGACTAAAGTGCAGAGAGGTATGCAAACCTCCATAAATAACACAATTTTCATAATTCATGTAGAAAATTATTTTCTCCATTAAAAAAACCCAGTAAACTTTCTCTCCCCAAATTCTTTGGAGGGGGAAAGAATTCACACAGCAAAGGAATTTTGTCTCTAAACCCAGATCCTAAATCCTGATTTCATTTGAAAGTAAAAGTGTACACTTTGCTTCCTTTTACCTGACATCTGTTATAGCAGGAAGCCTCTCTTCCTAAATGTTTAAGTGCGTGCCAGGGATCCTGTCACTTTGAAATGAATAATAAACAGCTATGATAAATGGATGTTGTGGGTGACATTAATAAGACATTTGTAATCCTGCAGGAAGAATCATCCTGGAAGATAAATAGGTGCATAAATTGATACTATTGTTGGGAACTTGAACTTCTGACACACAGACCAGGTGCTCAATCTGTTCTGGAACTCCCTGACAAAACTTCTTTGTCTCCCTGTTCCTCTGTCTGACCCCTGAAATAGAGACGTGCCTCAAGGTTCAGCCTTTCGGTTCCTTGACCTCTGTATTTTTCTGTCAGTGAAATTTTCTGCACACTTGAAGTTATCTCTAGAGGAGATGATTTCACAGTCCAACCGACCACCACCCCTCATCAAATCTTCATTTCCAACTGACTGTAGGACATCTTTATCCAGATGTCATACCAGAAACTCGAACCACCTGCCTGGAGCAGGACTCAGGGCTTCCTCTTTCAGACCCAGTTTATCTTTATTTTTTTCTTCCCTCTGAGTATGAGCCATGTTATTTGCTTCACTAAACCTCCCTTTTTAATCATCCCAGACATCCACAGGATTCAGCCTCCAGGGTGTCTCTCTGGCATCAATATTTTTATTTCATCTTCTACTGACAAAACTCAATCTCAGGTTCCCAACATTCAACTAATTGTTAAAGCCTCGTAACTGATTTTCAGTCTCTCTCCACTACAGTCCATCTTAAATATCACCACAACACAAATCTTGCCAAAGATCACATCACTGATCACAGCATTGCCCTAATCTGAAATCTTTCATGACTCCAGTTATGTAACGATATGTGGTCAGAGTCTTTAACCTGCCTTGCTGGATTCCTGGGAAGGCCCTGACTGGTTCTCACTTTTCTCTTTCCCTCTTAGCTTATGAATCCTCTCACTCCATTGGTGTAATATTAATCTCTAAACACATCCTCGCTGTAATCTTTTGTGTTCTGCCCCTTTCTTTATGCCCTCTCCTCTTTTGTTTGCATAGTGGAATCCGAGACATTTTTGAAGTGTGTTTGTTTATTTTGGCTTCGTCGGGTCTCCGTGGCGGCACGCAGGATCTTCACTGTGACCCACGAGCTCCTCTCTAGTTGTGGCGCATGCACCCCAGAGCTCGTGGTCTGTAGTTTGTGGTTCTCAGTCTCAGTTGCCTTGGAGCATGTGGGGTCTTAGTTCCTTGACCAGGGATTGAACCCTCAGCCCCAATGCTGAAAAGCAGATTCTTTCTTTTTTTTTTTAGACTTTTTATTTTGTATTGGGGTGTAACCAGTTAACAATGTGATGGTTCCAGGTGAAGAGTGAAGGGAGTCCGCCATGCACATACATGTATCCATTCTCCCCCTGACTTCTCTCCCATGTAGACCGCCAAATAACATTGAACAGGATCCATGTTGGAAAGCGGATTCTTAATCACTGGACCACCACAGAAGTCCCTCCAACACAATTTTTAAAGATTCATGAGAAATGCTACTTTTCTATACTGTTGCTTAATTCACCTCAAGCAATACCAATACAACCTTTCCCCCTCCCCCACTTTAACTCTTACATTACTTTCTGGAGTTTTCCCTTGTTACTTGTGCCTGTACCTGGAGGTTGTGATGATTCTTTGTTATCTCCTAAACTCTCAAATCTTGCTGTGCACCTATATGGGAAATGTTGATGTGGACACTCCTGGCATTGCATGCTGTTACAGTCACATACACATTTGAGGCTTTCTCTTGGCCAGGCACTGTTCCAGGCATTGGAGTCACACTCAGTTCAGGCTTTCAAAGGGTTTATGTTCTAGAAGAGAGAGAAAGGTGAGAAATAAATGAACATGGGCTGTGATTTGTACTAATGAGAAAAGCAAAGAAAATGATGTTCAAGGGAGTCTTGGGTATGAGATGTATATTGTTAGGGCGAGTTCCTCTGAGTTGGTGAAATTTCATCTGAGACCAGAAGAATGAAAAAAAGCCAGTGAGGCAGAGGATTGGGGGAAAGTGTAAACTGAGGGTCAGCATGTGAGAGGCCGTCAGTCAGGAATGGGCTTGGTATGCTCAAGGAAGTGACGAAAGGCCAGTGGGATAGAGGATCATAGATGAGAGTTGTGTGAAATGAGATTGAAGTAGAAGATGGGAGTCAGATCATTTTGAGCCTTGTAGACTATAGTAGAGCCTTTTGATTTTAATCTAAGCACGATGAGAAAACGTTACAGTAATGTAAAGTGCGAAAGTGCTCTGTGGAAATGTAGTTAGAGGCACACAAGAAGAAGCAAGCAGATGGTTTACGGTCCTAACGTGTTAACTCCGAACTATTGTTTGGAAGCTCTGAGTTGGGTAAGCTGGGCTATGATTAGATCTCAAAGATTCCCTTTACACTGGGATCTAGATCAAGACTTAGTTAAGTTGCCATCTTGGCTTCTTTCCACATGGGCCACAAGCTTACCTTGGCCCTTTATATCTTATGAATCCTAGGGCAGGAGAAGGAGGGAAAGAATAAACTCAAAAATAACTATCCCATGGATGCTCAAGAACTATCTACCAGGGACACAGAAAAGCTTTCAGAAAAGGGAAATTCTATAAATACAGAAAATCCAGAGTCTAGGCTCTGTGGATCTGACAGTTTTTCACTTTTTGCTCATAACACTGTAGCTTCTATGATTACAACACTGCTTCATACTCTACCCATAAAGCTAACTAGTGAATCTTGGTCTGTGTCCCATGTCAGCATCCCCTCTTAGGGATGGACAAACACCTATTTTGAACCCTTCATAAAGGCATTCAATTTTTTTGTTCCTTTTTAGGAATGGTATGTATATAATATACACAAAACATATGACTGCTAAACTAAGTCAGCTATTTTATGAGCCACTATTTTTGATCAAAGACTGAGAGCTAGTCACACTCTAATGTTTTTGCACTATTAGTTAAATTCTCTGTCTGTTGTTTTTTTTTTGAGCCCAACATAGTCTGTGCCTTTTATTTTTTTCCTACAAGTGACTAACTGTGCTGTGTTACTCACTGAAGTAAGCACTTTTCAAAACTTTAAAGGGTATAGACATTATTTAGAAACTTCTCTGATCTTATCAGAATTTTTCAAACTACTTATTTTGAGTCTCATGAGAGCTCATTCTATTTGACTAAGTAGTGAGGTAAGATTATTGATTTATTGATGAACAGTGATCCTTAATGTATCATTTTCCCCAGATTAAAAAATAAGTTGTTTCAGCCATCATGGCCTTAAAGTAAGGAGTAGTTACTGAATCAATTATCTGACATAGCATATGTTTACTTGCTTCAGATGTATTCTAGTTCCCGTGCTCGAGTCAGAAATGAGTGAGAACAGTCTATGGCTCTATAAGATCACAGTCTAAACTCCAGTAAAATCTCAGGGAAGGGATTTTAAGGATTATCATCCAAAGCTTCCATTCCCTCTGTAGAGTTGGTGCCAAATGGTGATCTAGCTTCCCTTGGGAATCCTCAGTGCCAATAACCTTGTTATCATCCATAGCAATCGATGTATCCCTGGGGAGCTCATGCTTACTAGCAGGTGAAAATCTGTGTCTCTGTGAGCTTACCCAGGGAATCTCATTCTAACCCAGGAAATCAAATCCAGATGCCTACAGAGACATGGAGATGGACACATGAGTTGAAGCAATTTTAAGGTATTAAAATTAAGAATCTCAACTGGTACAATAAGTGGCACCTGGTATGTGGCTACAATATAGTGAATATAACAGAGAGCGGTGGTGTGTGTGGTAAACCAAAGGGCGTGCCACACTTCAGCTCTTGTTTATTTATTTTTTCTGAGAAATGTGGGCAAATATTTTTATGTTTTTTCAAGTAAACCAGAATGTGGGTTTCTTATGTGGCATCGTCTGACTTTTAAATTGGCAACCAATTCAAAACCTTGAAGACAGTCTGTGGGTCAGCCTTTGAGGGGGCAACCACCCATCTACAGCTGGATTTGGCCTGTGGGCCATGAAATTTCAGCTCTTGTTTTGAGCCTCAAAGCGGTAAGCAAAGAATACAAGTTTTCTTTCACTTGACAGCCCAATAGTCAGTCACCATCATTCACTGCCACAGTCTTCTCCATAATTACTGCTTCGTTTAAGAAGCACTTCAGCCAAACTCACAGGATATTCTTGATCTGATCCATAAAAACTACCAGTAAATAATTGTGGTTAGGTGTCATCCGTATAAGAATTATGAAAAAACTCAAATGCTATGCTTGGAAAATGTTTGCCAGGCTGTTTCTTAACTATATAAAATGTTATTCTCCCAGAAGCCTCAGAGCACAAATATAAATCCAAATCTGGTTGAATAATACCAGGTTGAAAGGGGAAATATTGGGGGAATAGTTTTATCAAATCATCCACCAAGTCTACATATGACTTTAATTTTGTTTTTCTGTACTGACTGATACATACTCTTTCCCTTCCTCCTTAGCTCTTACCATGTCCTCTCTCCATCTCTGAATGATAAGAACTTGTCTCTAAAGAAAGGTTTTTAATTTGGTTAGGAGTATTCCTTTGTATTCTCTTGTTTTACTCTCTTGGTAGGAGTCAAGATCCTCTTGGACAAGTCAGTCTCCAGAGTCTTGTTTCAAAGCACTAAGAACCACCCCATGGACCCATGGGGTGCAAGAATACCTTTTTTAAATGTTTAACTTAAAAAAAAAAAAACTTTATTGGAGTATAGTTGATTTACAACGTTGTGTTAATTTTTCACATGTACAGCAAAGTGATTCAGATACACACACACACACACACGTATATTCATTCTCTTTTAGATTCTTTTCTCATATAGTTATTGCAGAATATTGAGTAGAGCTCCCTGTGCTAATACAGTGGTCTTTGCTGATTATCTATGTTTTATTTATTAATTTTTTTTTTACTTATTGACTGCTGTGGGTCTCCATTCCGGCCTGGGGGAATCATTAGTTCTGGCATGTGGGATTCTAGTTCCATGACCAGGGATCAGACTCAGGCTCCCTGCATTGGGAGTGTGGAGTCTTAGCCACTGGGCCACCAGGGAAATCCCAGTTTTCTACCTTAACGAATGTGTAAGGTTGCTGTCTCCAGCAAACTCCGCATATCCAGGAGCCTTCTTCCTGCTTTCTGAACTGGACCTGACTTCCTGGGATGTGTCAGAAGCTTTAGTCTCCATAGCAGGCTAGGAGTTAATCTTGCTTTTCTGACCTTGTTACTGGTGAGCTTGAAAAGGTGCCCACCAAACCCATCCTTTACTATAATTTCTTCACTTTGGGTCTGCTCCTGTATATTCTCCTTTCACGCCTGGAGATGCTCTCTAAGTTGTACAAATTTCCCAGAATCATAGCCCTGCTACCTCGCCCAATCCCACGTATAGAGGGTGGCATGGATTCTGGATTCAAGCCTCTTAGGGCCCTGGAATTTGGTCCTCTGGCTTCGGCTGCACCCAGTCTCTCTTCCCTTTCCCTTATGCCCTTCATTGAAGTCCAGCAATGGTGTGGGGAAGAATCTGAACCAGTTATGACAGTGTAATATAACGGGTCACCTTCTGCAAGCAAAAATTTTATGACTACTAAATGTTAGGGACCAATAGACATAGCACTACAGCCAGTCCTGCCTCTGTAAAATACACTAACAGGTAATTAGGGAGAAATGAGTAGAGGTTTGTTTTATGTGTAGAAATTCCAAATATCTCTTGGCAAAATCCTCTTTTAAAACAATATGTGTTTTAACAGCTGCACAGATCATTTTAATGTGGTCTTGTCTTTAAAGCGCTTTCTCAGCGCTCATTTTCCCAGTGTGCTTTCCAGTGTGTGTGGTTACCAGAGGTGTGGGTCAGACTGGGTTATTTTTAAAGCAAATTAGTATAGTGAACAAGCATTCAGTTTTTACTTTAATAGTTGAATTGAATTTGGGGAGTAACAAATAAAACTACAGAATCAAGGTGATTAGTTTTATTTTTTGGATTGGGATAGAGTAGGTTATATGTGGACATTTCATAATGGTATGGGCAATGCCCATTTCTTTTCTGTTGTATATTCCTACTGAGTGACCCCCGAGAGCAGAGATGCTCAGTCAGCAGAAATGTTGGTCTGCATAGGAGATTGGAATGTCTGGGGACATATTTTTAAAGTTTATTTATTTATTTACTTATCTGTTTACTTAGAAGTATAGTTGCTGTATAATGTTATTTAAGTTACAGGTGTATAGTATAGTGATTCACAATTTTAAAGGTTATACTCCATTTGTGGTTATTATAAAATATTGATTATATTTCTCATGTTATACATTACATACTTGTCACTTATTTTAAACCCAACAGTTTATACCTCTTAATCACCCATCCCTGTTTTGCCTCCCATTGGTAGGTAGCCACTAGTTTGTTCTCTATATGTGTGAGTCTGCTTCTTTTTTGGTATATCCACTAGATCATTGTATTTTTTATATTCCTATATAAGAGATATCATACAGTATTTGTCTTTGTCTTTCTAACTTATTTCACTTAGCATAATACCTATCTTTTTGGTTGTCCTGATGGAGAAGAGAAGGAAAAGTAAGGTACTAGTATGTGGTAGGGAGAGGCCAGGAATGCTTCTAAATATCCTACAATACACAAGAGTGGCCCCTTCAACAAAGAAGGATCTAGTCCAAGATGTCAAAAAACACCAAGGTTGAGAAGCTCTGCCCCAGAGAGAAACGTATTTCCCATTTCTGCAGGCTGTCTGCCCCCACCCCTCCCAACCCCAAGACTAGTGCGAACATCTTACTAACTTCAGGTCATTTCAGCTAAAGGGGATTTTTCTTAGGCTTTCGTCAGCCTCGCTACATACTGGCCATGTGTGTGATGCTATCTCCATAGTGAAACCGAAGTGCTCATTGGGATACTCAATCAAAACACAGGTAGTCAGTACAGGACATTGTTATTTGAAACCCAACTGACTGTAGCTGCCTTTCCTGCTAACAGAAGAGGGGCCGGAGAATAGAAAACGGCTGGTTAACTCTTATCCCCGGGAAAGTGAATCCTGATAAGACTTCTTCCATTCACAGAAGGACATTGAGGAAAGAACCCAGTGAGCCTGCAGCTGTGAAGCCTGTCAGTCCTAGGTTTCTGAAGGTGAGGACCAAGCGGGCCTTTTGTTCATCTAAAGACATCAACGAGTATCAGTGGGTGCTGGGGTTTGCACAGGGAGGCCTGGGAGAGGTTACCTTGTTCGGTCTAATAGCATGAGGGGTTGGCTTTCTGGCTGAAGGAACCCAAGTCTGAGAGACCAAGAAACTAAGAAAACTAGACAACGTGCGGAGAGTCTAGAGGAAGAGGAGGAGCACCAAGCAAATCAGAGGCGATCAGAGAAGGCTGAGAGAAGAGACTTGTGGGAGACTCCTTCTGGAGGCGGGGACGCTACATAGCTTTACAGAGATGGTGCATCTAACAGTCAGCCCAGGTTGTCTGCCTCTTTGTGCTGTAAACACACACACACACACATACACACACACACACACACAGCCTTTGTGAGTCAGTTTTGGCAATGTCGATGTAAGAGGAATAAATCCCATAGCTGAATCAGTGTAGTGTGCCAAGAAACCCCTCCGCCCGGGACCATCAGACATCACTAGAACAAGCTAAGAACCCAGAGCTAAATGTAGGAAGTGAAACCATAAGCCCTGGCAAACTTGCACAAGTCTGGGGAAAGGCAAATGAATTACTACAGAGCAGAGGGTAGGAGATACAAGTACATTTTATTTAAATCTCAAAGGATGAGGTTACTTTAACTGGATCTGGAGAGCATCATATATTAGAAGATGCCTGGTTTCCGGTAACAGAAATCTATATCAAACTGGCTTAAGCAACAAAGGGATTTATTGGCCTTGATAAATGGGATAGCCCCGAGTCGGCCGCACGAGGGATCGTTGCGGTGAGAGGTGGGGGCCACCGTGGGGGCTTTGACTGTCTCTATGCTGGGCCTTCACTCTCTGCTATGAAGGCTTCCCTCTTAGGATTGTTCTTCTCATGTGGCAGCAGAGATGGCTCCTGTCGACTCCAGGCTTCCCGACCCTTTTGGAGTCTCCTGCCTCAGGAGGACAAGGGCTGTCTTCTCAGTCATGTGTGCAACCCCGGGCCAGTCCCTGTATCTAGAGGGTGATGTCGTTCTGTCCTCCATGTCATGCACTTACCCTCTTGCCTGGGGAGGCAGGCTTGTGTGATTGGCAGGGCCACCAGGTTTAGGGGGACATTTCTCCATAGGAAAAATTACTAAGGAGACAAAAATATAATGAATATGCACTGAACGCAGATTCGTCTCTGGAAGCGCAGGGAGGTGGCGGCATCGTCCGCATCCTTCCCAGCCCCAGCTCGGGCTTTCTTTGCCTCTTATCATCCGCTTGAGCAGGAGTGGAGGCCTCTCCCCTGACACACTGTGGGAGAGAAAGGGGAATGAAGCCCCTGGGAAGGAAAGGCCTCCTGGTTTGGGGGAACCGGCCTGACCCTGAGGGGGTGCAGGGTTTCACCCCCACCTCCCTCCTTTGCTCTTTCCTCTCCTCTCCTCTTTCTTTTGATTTTCTCCCTCTCCCTTTCTCTCTTTTGAACTGTCTTTGGTTTCAATATCAAGAAAATTCTGGCCTCAGAAAATGAGTTGGGAAAAGTGTCCTCTCTTTTCTGGAAAAAAAGAGATTATGTAAAATTGCTGTTAATTCTTCTTTGTTTAGTAGAATTCTTAAGGGAAATACTCTGGCCCTGAAGAGTTCTTATTAAGGAACTTTTAAATGACAGATTCCTTTTCTTTGATGGTTATAGATTTATTCAGATTGTCTATTGACTATTAGTTGAATTTTTGTCACTAGAGGTTTTCAAGCAATTGATTCATTTCTTCTAATTGTCAAACTTATGAGCATAAAGCTGTTTGATCATTCATGTAGTTGCTTAGTCATGTCCGACTCTGCAACACCATGGACCGTCGCTTGCCAGGCTCCTCTGTCCATGGAATTTTCTAGACAAGATAATTGGAGTGGGTCACCATCTTTGCAAACCAGGGGTCAAACCTGCATCTCTTGCATCTCCTGCATTGGCAGGCAGATTCTTTACCATTAGTACCACCTGCGAAGTCCTAAGTTATTTGTAATTTTCATTTATTAACTTTCAAATGATGCAGGATCAGTAGCCATATTCCTTAATTCATTCCTAATATTGATGATTTGTGTCTTCTATTTAAAGAAAAGAAAGCTTTTTTATTCTTTGTAAATGTTTATCAGTTTTATTATTTTTTTTCTGAAGAACCAGCTTTTTTGTTGTTGTTGGTTTTCTTTATTGTTTTACTGTTTTATTTCACTGAATTTTATTCTTACCTTAATAATTTTTTTCTTTCTTCTGGCTTTGAACTTATTTCATATTTCTTTTTCTAATTTTTTGAGGTAGAAGACTTAGTTTATTGATTTAAGATTTTTCTTTTTGTCTGTTGTAAGCATTTAGCATAATATGTGTCCCTCTCTGCACTGCATTATTTGAAACCCATAAAATACATGTTTTGTCTTGTTTTCATTTAGTTTCATATATTTTTTCGCTTTTTGAGACTTTTTCTTTGACTCATGGGTTTTTCCATGAGTTTATTTTTCATGAATTTAGGGATTTTACTGTTGTCTTTCTGTATTGATTTCTAGTTTGATTACATTATGTTCAGCAAACACATTCTACACAATTTAAATTCTTTAAAATTTTTTGAGGTTGTTTATGACCCTGATATTGCTTTACCTTAATGAATGGTCTATGTGCACTTGAAAAACAAAGTATTTTCTATTACTGTTGGATGAAATGTTCTATTGATTCTGTTAGTTGATTGTGTTATTTTGATATTCTATATCCATGCTGAATTTCTGCCTAGAAATTCTCTCTTACTAACAGAAGACACTGGACAGTTTTTCCAGTAAAAAAAAAAAAAAAAAATACATAAATGAAGATGCATACAAATGATTGCACACAATTTCGAGGGTTCTCTAGATTTATTTCCATTGCTCTTGTAGGAATAATAGTCTCTATTGAAAATCTCTGGTCTTGATAGAGATTTTCACTCTTTTCCATACAATGAGTAACAGAGATTGTCTGATAAAGTCTTGAAACAGAGCAAGGATTACGAAGGGGAAGAGGACATAATCACAGATGAGATGATATTAATAATTTGCATCCTTCACAGTTTTGCCCAGGCTTCAGCATGACTGCTTTAATATTAACAACAGCAGAGGGGTTCCATGCAAATAGGAATTGTGATCATCATAAACATCCCTCTAAATGTAAGGACACCATTTAGGCACCACAGGTCATGTCCCACACATCAATCACCCATCATAATGTAGCAGGTACAGAGTATATGTTCAGAGTCTGTGTGTGTCAACTCCACTGAGGTTAATAAATGTCAGAGAGACCAAGGTATATGTGGTGAGGAGATGAAGACAAGGCCTGTATCAGTTAGCTATGGCTGCGTAACAAACACTCTACACCTTAAGAGCATAAAACCAGAAATATTTATTATTGAGTACAAGTCTTTGGTTCAGCTGAATGATTCTTCTCATCTCAGATGAATCAGGCCATGTGTCTGAGGTGAGTTCCATGTTGGGTCAGCCGTTCTGTGGACATCAACTGGGTTCTGTCCCTCATTTGAGGAGTTGGTTCATGACTGTCTGGTCATTGATACTGCTCTTGGCCAGGACAACGAGGATCTTTCCATATGGTCTCTCTGTATGACAGTGGTAGAGATCTGAGCTGGAGAGTCTAATATGTGAAGGGCCTGAGGCCTATGCCTGAGGTGGACACACCTCTCTTTTGCCACATTTTACTGTATAAACCAAGCCCAGACCAAAGGAGTAAGGAAATACTTTCCCCCTCAGTGGGAGGAGCTGCAAAGTCTCCTTGCAGTGGGAGAGGACACAGCGTGGCCGTGAATTGGGTCACGGCTGCACTCAGGCTCCCCGATTCCTATTGGGAAGCATCTTAGGAAGCAGTTTGGTTTTCAATAACTGAAGCTTGCTTTAAAAAACTTTCTGCTACTGAAAACCATAAAGGTCTTTGTGAGATTTTTCTCTGTGTCTTAAGTAAATCGGGTGCTATTTTCTTTACTGTAGGTGAATTGTTGTCATTATACACTCCTAGAAATAAGACCACAAAAGAGAGAGGGAGGGAGGGAGAGAGAAAAGACACAGGGAGAGGGAAGGAATGAGAGGAGGAGGGAGGGAGAGAAAGAGAAAAAAGCCTTGTGTTATAAAATCCAGACTTTCTGGATTTCCAGGGCACTCATAATAGCTGTTAATTCTGTTAGGCAGACTAGACCCCTACTTGTTATTTCCAGATAATCCTTTTAAATGCAGTGGCTTTGTTGGAAGGCATTGCAGTTATTATTGAGCATTGATAGACTCCTTTATGTTTGCAAAGTGCTTTACAGTCTGCTTTATTTTTATTTTTCTAGGAGTGGTTTGGCATTTTTACTTTTTGTTTTATAGCAGAGTAAGGGTGGTCACAGTCTCTTCCTATTATCATCCCTTCAATATTATCCTGGAGCCAGAAGGGCCTTTGAGAGGTCACATGATAAAAGAATTGTTGGGGACTTTCCCTTTGGTCTCCCCAGGAGAAAAGGTTCTGGAGACTCTGGAATGTTCTTTAGCATCCCCGTTTCAATATTTTGTCACTATGACAGATCAGTTCTCTTCTTGTGCAACCCTAACACCTGCCACTTCTTTTTTGATATATATTTATTTTATTTCTTTGGCTGTGTCTTAGTTGCAGTTTGCAGGGTCTTTCATCATGGCGAATAGGCTCTCTGGTTGTGGTATGCAGGCTTAGTTGCCCAGTGGCATGTGGGATCTTAGTTCCCTGACCAGGGATTGAACCCATGTCCCCTGCACTCCATGGCAGATTCTTTACCCCTGGGCCACCAGGAAAGTCCCCCAGTCATTTGTTCTTGTTTAGTCTTACAAGGGTGTAGAAGGCAATGGCCAGCATCTTCTGAAGACCAGCATTTATACAATCAGTAGAGTTGGGGGGGGGTGTTTCTCCTTGGGGAAGGAAATTTTTTCTGAAGTTCTTGATTTCTAGGGATAGTTCCTTAATGCAAAAATCAATCTAAGAGGCAGAGCAAAGCAGTGTGTCTAGGCCAGATAAATCAGCTTGGAAAACCAGTGTTCATTCAAGTAGTTACTCAATCAATCAGATATCTTCTGGGTGTCTTGTGCTGTTCTGGGCCTTGAGGTGATAAATGGGAAGCATTCCCTGCCCTCAAGAGCTCACATTCCAGTCTAGGAGAAACAGACTTGTAAATAGATGAATTACTACCTTCTGTCACAAGTAAACAGATGATTACTATACATCCCATCACCCTTGTTGTTTTTAATGGGATGATTTGAGAACAGAGAGGGGTTTCAGATACCCTGACCAATTCCAAGTTGCCATTTGATGGGGTAAGATGTCTTGGATCTTCCAGGACATGCGGCTGTTGTCGGCTCTTTCTGCCGTATCTGTTGCATTCTAATTCCTCTAGGTTAGGACATAATACTAGACTTTAGAAGTTTTTCCACAGCAAAGTATAAAACTATCACAGGTTTTTTTTGAAGAACATTTCATACTATTTTAAGAACATACTATTGTACCTACTTTCATACTATTTTAAGCTTACTTTTGAGGAATAACATCAAAAGTTTGAGAAGTCATAAATCAGCTTTCCACTGAGAAAAGAAAATGGACATCTTGGTATTCACTCAGGCAGTTGACGGGGGAGTCAGGTGATTTATTTGGATAATTAAGATTCAGATGGAGGAGTTTGGATGAATGACTCAGCTTTCCTGTGGAGGTTTTGTGATGCTCCGTAGGACCACAGAAAGCCTGCCATCAAGACAGTACTTGAAACAACAAAATGATACGTGAGCAGAGATGAAGTCAAATCATTCCTCAAATTTCCCAACTGCATAAGAAAACTCGGCTCATAAAGTATCACAAGAATATAGAGGATAGATGGTCTCTGACCATTATCAGGTATACTTGGTATTAGCATCTTTGTCAAACAAAGGGAAGATTTGCAGAGGGAAGTTTGTCCTTTGGGATGAATCCAGGTGGACAGCAGGAACCCCTCAAAGGTAGATTCTCCATCACTTAGCAGAGAAATGTACATTTTGAGATGCTTAGTCACTGGGACTAAAGTTTGTGCTGATGGAGACCCTGTTTTAGGAGAGTCTCAGACCCTGTTTAATGTAGAACAGAGAGGCATAGGGTGCATAGAAAGAGTGACATCTGGGATTTACATGTTGTGATTAAGAGTTAGATTGCTGGAAAGTCAGTCCCTCAGTTGTGTCCAACTCTTTGTGACCCCAAGGGCTGTATAGTCCGTGAAATTCTCCAGGCAAGAATACTGGAGTAGGTAGCCATTCCCTTCTCCAAGGAATTTTCTCAACCCAGGGATCAACCCCAGGTCTCCCACACTGCAGGAGGATTCTTTACCAGCTGAGCCACCAGGGAAGCCCTAGATTACTGGAGGTCTCGGGTATCCTTATTCTCCTGAGGCAGTGTGGACCTCATGCTTATAGGCCTGTCCTAGAGAGATGGGTGTGATGTCTTAGATGAGTGTATTAGTCAGGATGGGCTAAGTGGTACACTGTAACAATCGTCTTCCAACCTCAAGGATTTAGTGCAAGGAAATATTATTTTCCTCTTTGTATTTTTAAATTAATTTTTATGGGACTATAGTTGCTTTACAATGTTGTGTTAGTTTCTACTGCACAGCAGACTGAATTGTCTATATGTATACATCCTCCTTTTTTGGATTCCCTTCCCATTCAGGTCACTGCAGAACTTGAAGTAGAGTTCCCTGTGCTAGACAGTAGGTTCTCATCAGTTATCTGTTTTACACATGGGATCAATAGTGTATATATGTCAATCCCAGTCGCCCAGGTCCTCTCATCCTCCACCCCCCTTGGTATCCGTACGTTTGTTCTCTATGTCTGTGTCTCTATTTCTGCTTTGCAAATAAGATCATCTATACTAGTTTTCTGGGCTTCCCTGGTGGCTCAGTGGTAAAGAATCCACCTGCCAATGCAGGAGACACAGGTTCAATCCCTGGGTCAGGAAGATCCCCTGAAGAAGGGAATGGAAACCTACTTCAGTATTCTTGCCTGGGCAATCCTATGAACAGAGGAGCCTGGTGGGCTACAGCCTATGGAGTTGCAAAGAGTTGGACACCACTTAGCAACTAAAAAACAACAAAAAATATCATTTTTCTAGATTCCACATATATGTGTTAATTTAAAATATTTGTCTTTCTCTTTCTGACTTATTTCACTCTGTATGAAAATCTCTAGGTTCATCCACACCTGTGCAAATGACCCAATTTCATTCTTTTTTATGGCTGAGTAATATTCCATTGCCATTCCTTTCCTTTTTGGTCCAGTAGGAAAGCAGGTAGTAACTTTAAGGCTGTTCTGTGGGAATCTTTCCAATCCTCTAAATAAAAAAATAAATTTAGCAGAGCTGCAAAAATATGTTTTTGTGCTGGCTTCTGCTTTGGAAGTCTGAGCACTGGATATAGGAAGGTGCTTTTGGTTACCATCCAAAAGAGAAGGCACGTTCATTTTGGCAAGTTTTTCCATTCTAGTATTTTAACTGAATGAGGCTGGGAAATAGAAAACTGTTTCATTTATCACATTTAGTGATAATTAAAGAGTATCTTTCATCTTTTCCTGGAAAAAGTTAAAAATAAAATTATGAGAGATTGAAATTCATACACACAAAGCATGTACTATCGGAAAATGGCTTGCTTCAAGTAGCACTCATTGACTCAGATTCTGCCAAGCATGAATATTTTTTCATCACTTAAGAATATTGGAAACCCAGAATGTGTTAGCTGTGTTGTAGTGGCTAATCTGGACTGCTGCTTATGACATAAACCACACAGTACCTTGATTTGTGTCCACCGAAACAACTAAAACATGTTTTTATGTTTTTATGTCAGATTGAAGATCTTGTTCTCTCTCTCAGCATCTTTGTGCACTGTGTTGCCACGCGGTGGAGTGGTGCCGAGTTCCCTGACTTCAGTTTTGTTGATGTTGACCCATCTCCTTTGCTGCGGTACTGTCCTATGAGCGGCAGGGTGTTTAGCTCATCATGGACTTGATGCCAGTGACACGCCCTCATTGGCCCAGTTTTGGCACCCAAAACATCTCCAGATTTTTCCAAATTTCCCTTGGGTGTTCTTCACCCCCAAGTTGAGAACCAGGGTTGGGTACAAACTGAGTTGAAGTTAGCCAACCAATATGTTTTTAATTTTATTTAAAATTTTTTTATTATATATTATAGTTGATTCGCAATGCTGTGTTTGTTTCAGTTATACAACAAAGTGATTTTAATTATACGTATACATGAATCTATTTTTTTAGACAACATATTAAAAATCAGAGCCATCACTTTGCTGACAAAGGTCTATATAGTCAAAGCTATGGTTTTTCCAGTAGTCATGTACTGATGGGAGTGTTGGACCACAAAGAAGGCTGAACACGGAAGAATTCATGCTTTTGAGTTGTGGTGCTGAAGACTCTTGAGAGCCTCTTGGACTGCAATGAGATCAAACCAGTCAATCCTAAATGAAATCAATATTCCCCTGAATACTCACTGCTGCTGCTGCTGCTGCTAAGTCACTTTAGTCGTGTCCGACTCTGTGCGACCCCATAGATGGCAGCCCACCAGGCTCCCCCGTCCCTGGGATTCTCCAGGCAAGAACACTGGAGTGGGTTGCCATTTCCTTCTCCAATGCATGAAAGTGAAAAGTGAAAGTGAAGTCGCTCAGTCGTGTCCCAACTCTTAGCGACCCCATGGACTGTAGCCTACCAGGCTCCTCCGTCCGTGGGATTTTCCAGGCAAGAGTACTGGAGTGGGGTGCCATTGCCTTCTCCAGAATACTCACTAGAAGGACTGATACTGAAGCTGACACTCCACTGTTTTGGCCACCTGATGTGAAAAGCCAGCTCACTGGAAAAAGACCCTGATGCTGGGAAAGATTGAAGGCAAAAGGAGAAGGGGGTGGAAGATGGTTAGATAGCATCACTGACTCAATGGATATGAGTTTGAGCAAACTTCAGGAGATAGTGAAGGACAGGGAAGCCTAGCATGCTGCAGTCTACGGGGTCGCAAAGAGTCAGACGTGACTTAACAACTGAAACAGCAACTTACTTTTTCAAATTCTTTTCCCCATGTATGTTATTACAGAATATTGAGTCCCTGTGCTATCCAGTGGGTCCTTTTTAATTATCTGTTTTATATATAGTAGTGTGTATATGTTAATACTGAACTCCTAATTTATCCCTCCCCTTCTTTTCCCTTTGGTAACCGTGAGTTTGTTTTCTGTGTCTGTGAGTCTACTGCTGTTGTATAAATAAGTTCATTTGTATCATTTTGTTAGACTTGACATATAAGTGATATCATATGATATTTGTCTTGCTCTGACTGACTTATGTGATCATGTCTAGGTCCAGCCATGTTGTTGCAGTGGCATTATTTCATTCTTTTTATGGCTGAGTAATATTCTACTATATATATATATATATATATATATATATATAATATACATATATATATGTATATATTAGTTAGTTTATTTATATGTACCACATCTTCTTTGTCCATTCCTCTGTTGATGGACATTCAGGTTGTTTTCATGTCTTGGCTATGAACACATATATCATCTCAAATTAGAATTTTATTCAGATAAATGCCCGTGAGTGGGATGGCTGGATCATATGGCAGCTGTATTTTTAGTTTTTTACGGAAACTCCCTACTGTTCTCCATAGTGAAGGTAGCCAGTATTTAACCAATTGAAGTTTTTAAAAATGAGATTGTCAATGGTAGAGAACAATTGGAATGGTTAATTATAACTACACAGACCAGTTCCTTTTTAAAGACTACATTCAGCTTCCCAAGTCCGTGCAGCAGTTGTTTGCAGAGAAGGACGTGGATTTCATATGACGTTACAGTGGAAAGGACGTGAGACGTCATCTATTATAACCCCTTTGTGACAGATGAGGAAACAGAAGCTCAGGTTGGAGGCGGTCCAGTGACACCAGCTGCATGAGGTAAATGTGCTGTCTTTGTAACGCACCTTGGAAGACTGGTTAGCCCTAATGATTTTCTCCCCTGTGTAATTTTACGCTGATAACAGTTTCTACAGAAACAAGGCCACAGTGCATTGGGATGATTTGACACCATATCCGGGAGGCTCTAGAGGAGAATAAACAGGGAAAACCAAGGTAGTTTTCATCAAAGGTCTCTTCTTTCATCTACTTAATCTGGATCTAAGACCTGTGGTCAGCAGGACAGAATCCCTCCTGCTGAGATTTTGAATTTATTTGGCCCATGCAGGTTTTTCCGAGGAAGCCAGAATGTGGTTCAGGTTACTAATGCTACTTTTTATGAAGTGTTTAGCAGACACTGTATTATTATGCACTTGCTGTGTACTTAAATGTTGAGAGCTACCGTATTATGATGTTGAGCTGAGGGGAAATGGACCCAGAAAGATGGTCTTTCAGCAGAAATAGAGGTAAGATCTCCGAGGTAAATACATGCTTGGTACAGTCACATTGAGGATACTAGCATAGAGTCATAGACTCAAGAAGTGCAAGTCCCTGTGATAGCATTTGGATCAGGGAGGGTGAAGATACAGCGTTCACATGGTCGCTTCCCCTTCTCGTGCGGGAACAATTACTAACCAGTCATGACATGCTTGATGGGCACAGGCTTGTCATCTTTCTCAAGACAACACTCCAGAGAGTCACTTCCAATGCATAGGAAATAGATCTATGATTTAAGCATACTTTTCACCTTAAAGATAAATCTTCTGGACATCATTTTTTTTTAAAAGAAAGTAAAGACCCCGAAGTATGAAACCAGTCATTTAAAGTATTAGGAACCAGACTGTGTATTTTTTGAGTCACTGGTTATTTTTTCATTCCTTCTACAAAGCTGGGAGATTGTGCTGGAAATTCTTTCAGGAGGAGACATAACAATGTGGGGATAAACATGTGCCAAAGATTGGTCAAGCAAAAATGCAGTATGGGTGATGCTGCGGATCAGCATCACCTTGAGGGCACCAGAGGATAGGGAATGGCCTTGAACTAAGGAAGCTGGTGATCCAGAGTTGCTCTGCAGCAGCTTTGCTTTGCGGAATAACATTAGTGAAGAGCATGTTTCCAAATCTAGGGACTAGCTTGGGGGTTAGACACAGGGTGGATTATTAAAGAATGCCCCCATCTTCTCTCTTGATCAGTGGAGTTCTTTGAAAGGACAGAGACTTACTCAAGGTTCCATGTCTACTATGGGAGGGAAGGTTGAGAGGGTGTCCAGAAGCAGAGAACCTAGGCTCCAAAAGAAGAGGAAGCAGAGTTTTCTCCTTGGTGATGCTGAGTGCCCTGTAGGGAGGTTTTGGGGGTTCTTTCCTGTCCTGCCGTGAAGCCTGCTCAGCACAAGCGTGTTTCGCACGGTTGCTTCTGTCTGTCCTGCCATCAGCTGCCCCGTTTCTTTCTTTCTGTTCTGAAACATGTTTCTTTGTCTCATTGCTTTCACTTACTGGAACAGAGATGCTCTTTTTTGGTTTTTTCAGCTGTGCTAGATCTTTTTTGCTGCTCATGGGCTCTCTCGCTGCAGTGGACAGGGACTACTCTCTAGTTGTGGTACATGGGCTTCTCACTGCGGTGGCTTCTCTTGTGGTGGAATATGGGCTCTAGAATGAAGGTTCAATGATTGTGGTGCATGGGCTTAGTTGCCCCATGACATGTGGAATCTTCCCCAGCCAGGGATCGAACCTGTGTCCCCTGCATTGGCAGGCGGATTCTTCACTTTGAACCACCCGGGAAGTCCAGTAGAGGTGTTCTTTTGACATCGTTTATAAGACTGGCTTGCTACAATTCCTCACAGCGCTCTGTCATTAATCCCTTCTCTGTGTTTCCTTTCATCTCCCTGCACTACTGCTGAGTACCTCATGCTCTCAGAATGTCCTGGTTCAAATTTTAAAGAGAGGGAGTCCAGTGGGACTTGCTATCCTGTAATTTATAGGTTCTCAAAGTGTGGTCCCCCAACCAGCAGAATCAGCGCCATCTAGAAACTCATTAGAAATGCAAACCCTCGGGCCCTACTTCAGCTCTCCTGAGTCAGGGACTCTGGGGTAACAGCCTCCAGGTGATTTTGATGCACATGTAAGTTTGGGGACCACAGTCTAAGCCCAGTAGACCTGTGGTTTGACTACCCTCTGGGTCAGTTCCTCACCTCTTGTCTACTACTGATCTGTGAGGAGCCGCTGGGATAGGGAAGAGAGATAAGAGAGGAAGAAGGAATGACCTGATATAAAGCAGTCTCCCCAAGGCGATCTCTTCCTTGGTGACTCTGAATGGGGCAAGTACAAAAAGTGACATTTCTGGTACATCTTCTGTCTACTATGGCACAGAATTTGGAACCAAAATTCTAAATCTCAATTTCAATCGTATCTCTGTTACTTGGACTTCCCTTGTGGTTCAGTGGGTAAAGAAGCTGCCTGCCATGCAGGAGACCTGGGTTCGATCCCTGGGTTGGGAAGATCCCCTAGAGAAGGGAAAGGCTACCCACTCCAGTATTCTGGCCTGGAGAATTCCATGGACTGTGTACTCTATGGGGTTGCAAACAGTCTGACACGAGTGAGAAAATTTCACTTCACTTACTGACCATGGTTTCACTTTATTCTTAGGTGAAAGATAGCAATCCTTGGGAATCTGTAAGGATCACATTATGATGATAGCTGATACTTAAGTAGATGCTACAGTTTATAACCCACTTATTCATATGTGTCTCAATTTGTCCCTCATGATGGTAAAGTACTTATAAATGTATACCTGCTAGAAAACTGCAGCTCTTGTGATTATGATGTGGTTTTTCCCAGGAAAGCTTGAGTAGGAGAGCTGCTGCCTGTGGTCCAGCCTGACCTACACACGCAGTGACTATGCGCTTGTATTATGAATTTAGCACTGCAGGATCTGCTCTCGTAAAGACAGCATCTCGTGTGTGTGTGCGTGCTAAGTCGCTTCAGTCATGTCTGCCTCTTTGTGACCCCATGGTCTGTAGCCCTCCAGGCTCCTCTGTCCATGGATTCTCCAGGCCCTGGTTTCTGATGCTTGAGTAGGGCTGACTCGGGCCGTGCGCGTGACCCATCTTGGAACTTGCTTAGAGCTCGACTCTTCTTTTACAAGAAGTTCATTAGCCACACGTGTTTTTCAGAGACCACCTAAACTCTCTCTCTTTTTTTTTTTAGTATTTATTTGGCTGCACTGGGTCTTTGTTGCAGCATGCGAGATTTTTAGTTGTGTTTTCAGCTGTGGCATATGGGATCTTCCCTGACCAGGGATTGAGCCCAGGCCCCTTACAGAGGGAGTGCGGAGTCTTAGCTGCTAGACCATAGGGGAAGTCCCAGCCTAAAGGCCTTAACTCTGGTAACTTATCAAAAGCTTATTCACGGTACAATTTTAGTCTCCATAAATGAGCATCCCTATGGTCTGAGGTTCCACGGCATCTATAATTAACTATTTCTCATAAGTCAGTCATCCTCAAAGTGTGGTCCTTGGACCAGCAGCATCAGCCTTTTCTGGGAACTTGTTAGAAATGCAAAGTCTCAGGATCCACTCCAGCCCTCCTGGGACCTGCTAGGTGTGGCCCAGCAATCTAAGTGGGTTTTGTTTGTTTTATTGAAGTAGAGTTGATTTGCAATGGTGTGTTCCTTTCTGCTGTGCAACAAAGTAGTTCACGTACACATACATTCTTTTGTAAAAAATTCTCTAGTGAGTCTTCCTGCTAGTGATAAAGAACCCACCTGCCAATGCAGGAGACATAAGAGATGCGAGTTCAATCCCCGGGTTGGGAAGATCCCCTGGAGAAGGGCATGGCAACCCACTCCAGTATTCTTGCTTGGAGAATCACACAGACAGGGGAGCCTGGCAGGTTACAGTCCATGGGTTCACAAAACAATCAGACACGATTGAAGTGACTTAGCAGGATGGCCCGATGGCAGAATGAGTCTTCCAGGTGGATCTGATGCTCTAACATTTCTTAGCTCTTCTTTTTTTTTTTAAGATTTTTTTTTTTTTTTTAATGTGGACCATTTTAAAGTCTGTATTGATTTTTTTACAACATTCCTTCTGTTGTTTATGTTCTGGATTTTTGGCTGTGAGGCATGTGGGATCTTAGCCGGGGATCAAACCCACACCCCCTGCATTGAAGGAGAAGTCTGAACCACTGGATTGCCAGTGAAGCCCCTTCTTAGCTCTTCTTAGCCATGCACCATATTTTGGGGGAGCAGGGCTGTGCCCTATTTCTTCCCATTACAGACTTCATAGTTTCTTGCACGTGGAAAGGGCCTGATAACCATGGGCACATGAGGTGGAGGTGGGGGAAGTGAGGACTGCCATATGCAAAGTCAGCAGACCTCAGTCCACACCTTGGGTTTGTTATTAACAATGAGCATGAGAGCCAGTGTCCGTGGGGCAAGGTGACATCACTGTGGCAGAGGGAAGGGAGTGACGATTTTTATTTCCAATGAGTCTCCTGGTTTAGAGGATCCTTAGTCATGGAATGAAAAGTCGCCTTTCAATCCACTCCTGCCCTGAAACCCAATATTTCGTCTTCTTTCCACGTCTTGAGGCTGTGTCCCACTGTGACCCAGTGGCCCTGTGTTTCCACATTTGTCTGAACTACTCTCTGCATCCGTGTGCTTTTCCAGGAGCCAACTTCTTGCCTTGCTGCATTTTGCAGGGAACCTCCTGTGTTTCCTGGCTCCCAGTTGCCACCTTCACAATCGCACACACTAAAGTAAACACAGAGGATGGTATCAACTCCCATCAGCACCCTTCTCGGCCATCTGTTAAAAGTGTCCCCCTCACCTGGACACTGTTTACAATCTGTGGCTTCACCTTGAATTTTGATACTCCCTGGGAGCTTTCCTGGGCTTCCCAGGTGGCTCAGTGGTAAAGAATCCACCTGCCAATGCAGGAGACACATCCTGCATGTGCAAGAGACCTGGGTTAGATCCCTGGGTCGAGAAGATCCACTGGAGAAGGAAATGGCAGCCCACTCCAATATTCTTGCCTGAGAATCCCATGGACAGAGAGCCTGGCGGGCTGCAATTCATGGGGTCACAAAACGGTTGGACATGACTGAGCGACTCAGCACAGTACATAATACAGTACAAAGGCAGCTTTCCCACTTCTTATTATTTTTCTGTTTTATGAATCTCCAACCTGGCACAGCCTTGGTTCCACAGAAAGTGCTAGTTTCTTGTTGATTTTGAAGGAAAGCACCCTGTTAAGATAGCACAGGCTCATACACAAGAAGAGTTTCAGGGTTCTCAAACATGGTGGTGGTGTCAATTCCATTTTAAAACCGTGGTTTGGGCTGTTGACTTAAAGCTGAGTGAGCTGGGTCATTTTTAGTACTGATGCTTTCTGAGGTTCATATATGTGTGTGTGTGTGTGTGTGTGTGTGTGTGTGTGTGTGTGTGTGTGTGTGTGTATCCGCTCACTTTTCTTAGAGGAATATTCTAGGCAGATTCTGCAACGTAAATATATATATGTATTTATAAATTTTTAAATTTAAACATATATATATATAAACATATAAATATAATATAGAAGCATATATATAATATATATAAAACATATATATATAGTGTAAAACTCAGATATGGACATAATTTTAAAAGTTCGAAAATATAAATGCATAATTGGAATGTCTCCATAATTTCAATTATGATGTTGGCTGTTGTTTTTTAGATTTTACTGTTTATCCATTATGACAGTCAACTATTTGTAAATAATTTTTCCCTTTTTAATCAGTTTTTGCTGTTTACCAGATGTCCTTTGGCATCCATAAGATGATTATGCAATTCTTCTTCCTTGGTCTAATGAAGTAGTACATTTTGTAGGTTCTCTAATATTAATAGGTTCTAATATTAATAGGTTCTAATAGGTTCTCTAATATTAAACCTCTATTACATCCCTGGGATAGACTCTCGTTGGTCGTAAAGGATAAAAAAATGTATTTAAATATCGACTCCATTTTACTGTAGTTTTCAGCTCAGGGTTTTGTGTCTTGATTTTGAAGAGTTTTTTTTTTGGTAACTATACTTCTTCACAGAGAAACATCTTTTCAACTTTTCAAATATTTTAAAAAAAAACTATGTTCATGATTTTAAAATGCAGATAGTACAGAAGAATACACAATGAAAGGTAGGAGTTCTCCCATCTCAAATATGCCCTAACTTTCCCCTTTATGAAAACAGCTCTTTTAATGAATCTTCCTAGATATTTTTATGCACACAAAAGTATATGTATAAATTCATTTAATACAAATGAGCTTATTCATGTTACATGTTTTTATTTTTATTTGAAGATCTTTCTGTATTGCCAAAAATATGCTAAGAAGTGCATCATATTTCATCATTATTTTAATGTCTCATTGATGACCATGTAGATTGTCCATATTTCAATATTATAAATGGGACTACAGCACACAACTTCATATTTGCTTCCCTGTGTATCTATGTATCTCACAGGCAATGTTGTTAAATTGGAATTGCTAATTCTTTTTTACGTTCTTTTTAGAAATGTATTATTTTCCATTATGATTTATCATAGGATATAGAATAGAGTCCCCTGTGTTGTACAGTAGGACCTCCCTGTTTATCCGTACTATATATAATAGTTTGCATCTGCTAATCCCAGACTCTCAATCCGTCCCTCTCTCAACCCATCCACTCCTTGGCCACCATCTGTCTGTTCTGTGTGCCTGTGATTCTGTTTCTGTTTCCTAGGTTCATTGGTGTCATATTTTAGATTCCACATATAAGTGATATCATATGATGTTAGTCCTTCTCTTTCTGACTTACTTCACTTAGTATGATCATCTCTAGTTTCCTCCTCATTGCTGCAAATGGCATGATTTCATTCTTTTTTATGAGCAGCTGGAATTGCTAATTCTTAATGTCATGATGGATAGTCCCAAGTTACTCTTCAAAGCAGTGGCACCAACGTGCAGTGAGAAGTAACCAGTCCCTCTTTTTTTTTTTAACAGCTCTTCTTTTTCATCTGTTTTATTTATTTATTTTTGGCTGTGCTGGGACTTCCTTGCTGCATATGGCCTTTCTCTAGATGTGGGGAGCAGGGGCTAATCTCTAGTTGGTGGCACGTGGGCTTAGGCTCAGTAGCTGTGGTGCATGGGCTTAATTGCTCTGGAACATGTGGGATCCTTCCAGACCAGGGATTGAACCCTTGTCCCCTGCAGTGGCAGGCAGACTCCCAACCCCTGGACCACCAGAGGAGTCCCAGAAGTGATCGGTTCTTGATGTGGCTGGCAAGTCTATGCATCACGTAGGGGTCTGATTTAGAGCTGGGACCTTCAGTTCCAGCCTCCACTGAGCAGGCACTTGGAAGGACCATCCTTAAGGGTCTTCTTGGCTCCTACACCTGTGAGTTCTCACTACCTTTGCTCTCCAGGAGACACTAAAGAGACTTTATTTCTGCCCATCTTCTGGGTAGAAATCTGTTCTCCCTCCGAGAGCTTTTAATTTCAACATTCCCTTCCGCTACCTCTAACCAATTTGAAGCTATTTAACTTTTAGAAGGAAAAGCATTTCCAGAAACTATTAAGGGACACCTGGTAACAAAATTTGCATCCGGTTCCCATGCAGTTGTGCTTTTGTTTTATTTAAATTTTATTTTCTTCTTTTTTGACCTTGTCACTTAGGATCCTAGTTCCCTGACCAAGGGTTGAACCCATGCCTCCCTCATGCAGAGGAAGTGCGAGTCTATACCACTAGACCCCAGGGAAGCCCCTCCTAGTGCTTTTAATGAGCTCTAAGGAAAGGCCTACGAGCTGTCCTCCATCAGAGCTTCCTTTCCCCCTCCCGGGACGACAGTGTCCCCTCCTTGCCTTCACTCTGCTCATTTCTGCCTGTCTTCCTGTCTCTGTGAACAATTAGGACATTTCTGTTCTTGCTCATTTCACTCCACGTGAAACTGATGTACTTTCTGTTCCCTCTTTCATCCCAGCTCTTCCCTACCTCCTATTGGTCCTGCTGTGAATCTCAACTCTTTCTAACCTCCCGAGCCCTAACCCCATGGGGGCCTCAGGGCCTGCATTGCCATCATAGAAATAATCGCAGCATGTTCATTTCATAGCCTTTGTGGAAGCATCACCTGAAAAATGTATGTCAAGTGGTGAATGGTGCCAGGTCCGTAGTTAGAGTTCAGGTCCATAGTTAGGAAGCTCTGAGAGGACCTTCCTCTCCTAAAGTTACTGTTATGATGTACAAATGGCTTTTTATCATCTTTTTAGGGTCTCACAAAATGCATGGGGTTCAGGAAACTGAGGCAGTAGGAGAGGCCATGTCTATCCACATAGTCATGTACCTTTCCTTTAAATATTAAATCTTTTCTCTCCTGTCAACTTTGGTCTTCAGATGAACTTTAACGAACACACTTGGGTCTAACTGAGATGCAATATATGCATTTGTGTGTTGTTGTTGTTTAATTTTTCAGTACTGGAACTGATTCCTTAAAGGGGACTAAGTCACCTGTAAAGTCCAATCTCACACTGACACTCCTGAAAAGTTTGAACTGCTCCGTGAAATAACCTCAGTGTATCTGACACAGAGATGCCCTTCCATTTCCCTCTAGCTGCTGCTCACTGGGAGCTTGGCACACACTCGTACCTTCTCCAGTCCAACACCAAGGCCTCCTCCGTATTTTCCCTCTCTGAATTCTCCCCTGTGAATGTCTCCAAAGTTACTTTATTGCCTCTCAGCACTTAATTCAAACCTTTGGGCAGAATAGGATGTAAATCTCTCTCTTTTGACCTCAAACTGAAACCAGCTTGGCCTCTCTTATGAAGAATACTTGCATGTGATTTACATAGAATGGCCTATCTAGTGTCAAGAATTTTTCATGACAAAGTGTAATTCAAACCTCTTTTCCCCCTTTCTGTTTTGATTTTTCCCTCTTATTATTTTGATGGTGCCCATACCAGCAGGTTTGGCTTCTCTTAGAAGTTCCTGGCAAAATGGATTTCTTTTTTTGTTTTTTGGGGGGCTTTTTTGGCTGTGCCTGGAAACTTGTGGGGTCTCAGTTCCCTGATGAGGGACTGAACTCAAGCCCCGGCAGTGAAAGTGCCAAGTCCTAACCTTTCGACCATCAGGGAATTCCCCCAGAATGGATCTCAAGAGATGTCTTGAACCACATGAGTGTGTACTTAAGATCTAACTCGTGTGCATTGAATCTTTCCCTGTGCCAGGTGGTATACCAGGAGTCCTTACCCAGAATTTCCCTTCTTCCTTACATCAGCACCACAAAATGGATATTTTAATGCCTTTTCTCTCCTTTATAGATGAGGAGACTATGGGAGAAATATGTTTGGAGTGACAAGAGAGGGGTGGTTATGCTGACTTCATCCGAAATGCAAACCTCTCCACAGCCAAGCAGACGTGATTGTGGGCCTTGTGAGTTATCAGGGATGTCACCCGTGTCCCAGCCAGGCTCAGGGGCACGTCAGCCTCCCCTCCTCATACTGTCAGCCTCGGGAAGGGCCCTTTCTCTCTTCCCCTAAACCCTGCTGTTCTCTTTTGTGCATAGAAGCTACACAAAAGGTCTTTTGTAATCGAGACACTTCTTTCCTTCTTTTTTTTTTTTTTTTTTTTAACTTCTTTCCTTCTTATGGAAGGACCTCAAACCAGTTTGAGAACTTGATGATGTGGAAATAAAAAAGGCAGTACCAGCTGGAAGTAGGATTGGACTGAGGTTCCAGAATCAGGAGAGCATGAAGAGGGCAGCAAAGAAAAAGTCATATTGTGAAAAGACCACCTGGTAAGTTAGCATAGTGGGAATTTTCAAAGGGTTGAACATGTGGTTCAGAGTTTCTGGTGAAAGCCACAGTTCAGGTGAGTGGAAAGCCCCAAGGATGTGGATACTAGGTTGACCATTATGCAGTTTTTAAATTTTGTTTATCCTACCTGATTTTTTAAAAAACAAATTATTGAACTATAGTTGATACATTATTGTTGTTGATGTTTAGTTGCTAAATCGTGTCCAACTCTATTGTGACACCGTGGACTGTAGCTCACTAGACTCTTCTGTCCATGGGATTCTCCAGGCGAGAATACTGAAGTGAGTTGCTGTTTCCTTCTCCAGGGGATCTTCTCGACCCAGGGATCAAATCTGCATCTCTTGCATTGGCAGGCTGATTCTTTACCACTGAGCTACCTGGGAAGCCCATAGCTGGTTTATAGTGTTGTGTTAATTTCTACTGTAGAGTGAAGTGACTCAGTTATTGCCAAGAGGTGGGGGTAGGGGGATTTTTCTTGATCCTTGTCTCCTGTACAATGTCACGAACCTCTGTCCATAGTTCATCAGGCACTCTGTCTATCAGGTCTAGTCCTTTAAATCTATTTGTCACTTCTACTGTATACTCATAAGGGATTTGATCTAGGTCATACCTGAATGGTCTAGTGGTTTTCCCTACTTTCTTCAATTTAAGTCTGAATTTGGCAATAAGCAGTTCATGATCCGAGCCACAGTCTGCTCCTGGTCTTGTTTTTGCTGACTGTATAGAGCTTCTCCATCTTTGGCTGCAAAGAATATAATCAATCTGATTTCGGTGTTGACCATCTGGTGATGTCCACGTGTAGAGTCTTCTCTTGTGTTGTTGGAATAGGGTGTTTGCTATTACCAGTGCGTTCTCGTGGCAAAACTCTATTAGCCTTTGCCCTGCTTCATTCTGTACTCCAAGGCCAAACTTGCCTGTTACGCCAGGTGTTTCTTGACTTCCTACTTTTGCATTCCAGTCCCTATAATGAAAAGGACATCTTTTTTGGGTGTTAGTTCTAGAAGGTCTTGTAGGTCTTCATAGAACCGTTCAACTTCAGCTTCTTCGGCGTTACTGGTCGGGGCATAGACTTGGATTACCGTGATATTGAATGGTTTGCCTTGGAAACGAACAGAGATCATTCTGTCGTTTTTGAGATTGCATCCAAGTACTGCATTTCGGACTCTTTTGTTGACCATGATGGCTACTCCATTTCTTCTAAGGGATTCTTGCCCACAGTAGTAGATATAATGGTCATCTGAGTTAAATTCACCCATTCCAGTCCATCTTAGTTCTCTGATTCCTAGAATGTCAACGTTCACTCTTGCCATCTCCTGTTTGACCACTTCCAATTTGCCTTGATTCATGGACCTAACATTCCAGGTTCCTATGCAATATTGCTCTTTACAGCATCGGACTTTGGGTCTATCACCAGTCACATCCACAGCTGGGTATCGTTTTTGCTTTGGCTCCATCCCATCATTCTTTCTGGAGTTATTTCTCCGCTGATCTCCATTAGCATATTGGGCACCTACTGACCTGGGGAGTTCCTCTTTCAGTGTCCTATCCTTTTGCCATTTCATATTGTTCATGGGGTTCTCAAGGCAAGAATACTGAAGTGGTTTGCCATGCCCTTCTCCAGTGGACCACAATCTGTCAGACGTCTCCACCATGACCCATCCGTCTTGGGTGGCCCCACACGGCACGGCTTAGTTTCATTGAGATAGACAAGGCTGTGGTCCGTGTGATCAGATTAGCTAGTTTTCTGTAGTTTTAATTTTAGTGTGTCTGCCCTCTGATGCCCTCTTGCAACACTTACCGTCTTACTTGGGTTTCTCTTACCTTGGGCCTTGGGTAATTCCTCTTGCCGCCGCCACCGCCGCCGCCGGCCCCAGCCCCCGGCCTGGCCTAGCCTCTCTCGGCTGCTGCCCCCGGCCCCCGGCCCGGCCTAGGCCCTGTCAGCCGCTACCCCCGGCCCCCGACCTGGGCCCCCGGCCCGGCCTAGGCCCTGTCAGCCGCTGCCCCCGGCCCCGGCCCGGCCTAGCCCCTCTCGGCCGCCGCCCCCGGCCCCTTACAGATAGCTGGGAAGAGAAGAGAAGCGAAAAGCAAAGGAGAAAAGGAAAGATATTCCCATATCAATGCAGAGTTCCAAAGAATAGCAAGGAGAGATAAGAAAGCCTTCCTCAGCGATCAGTGCAAACAAATAGAGGAAAACAACAGATTGGGAAAGACTAGAGACCTCTTCAAGAAAATTAGAGATACCAAAGGAACATTTCATGCAAAGATAGGCTCGATAAAGGACAGAAATGGTATGAACCTAACAGAAGCAGAAGATATTAAGAAGAGGTGGCAAGAATACACAGAAGAACTGTACAAAAAAGATCTTCACGACCCAGATAATCACGATGGTGTGATCACTCAGAGCCAGACATCCTGGAATGTGAAGTCAAGTGGGCCTTAGAAAGCATCACTACGAACAAAGCTAGTGGAGGTGATGGAATTCCAGTTGAGCTATTTCAAATCCTCAAAGGTGATGCTGTGAAAGTGCTGCACTCAATATGCCAGCAAATTTGGAAAACTCAGCAGTGGCCACAGGACTGGAAAAGGTCAGTTTTTGTTCCAATCCCAAAGAAAGGCAATGCCAAAGAATGCTCAAACTACCACACAATTGCACTCATCTCACATGCTAGTAAAGTAATGCTCAAAATTCTCCAAGCCAGGCTTCAGCAATACGTGAACCGTGAACTTCCAGATGTTCAAGCTGGTTTTAGAAAAGGCAGAGGAACCAGAGATCAAATTGCCAATATCCGCTGGATCATCGAAAAAGCAAGAGAGTTCCAGAAAAACATCTATTTCTGCTTTATTGACTATGCCAAAGCCTTTGACTGTGTGGATCACAAGAAACTGTGGAAAATTCTGAAAGAGATGGGAATACCAGACCATCTGACCTGTCTCTTGAGAAACCTGTATGCAGGTCAGGAAGCAACAGTTAGAACTGGACATGGAACAACAGACTGGTTCCAAATAGGAAAAGGAGTCCGTCAAGGCTATATATTGTCACCCTGCTTATTTAACTTCTATGCAGAGTACATCATGAGAAACGCTGGGCTGGAAGAAACACAAGCTGGAATCAAGATTGCCGGGAGTAATATCAATAACCTCAGATATGCAGATGACACCACCCTTATGGCAGAAAGTGAAGAAGAACTAAAGAGCCTCTCGATGAAGGTGAAGGAGGAGAGTGAAAAAGTTGGCTTAAAGCTCAACGTTCAGAAAACTAAGATCATGGCATCTGGTCCCATCACTCCATGGGAAATAGATGGGGAAACAGTGGAAACAGTGTCAGACTTTACTTTTTTGGGCTCCAGAATCACTGCTGATGGTGACTGCAGCCATGAAATTAAAAGACGCTTACTCCTTGGAAGGAAGGTTATGGCCAACCTAGATAGCATGTTTAAAAGCAGAGACATTACTTTGCCAACAAAAGTCCGTGTAGTCAAGGCTATGGTTTTTCCAGTGGTCATGTATGGATGTGAGAGTTGGACGGTGAAGAAAGCTGAGCACCGCAGAATTGATGCTTTTGAACTGTGGTGTTGGAGAAGACTGTTGGGAGTCCCTTGGACTGCAAGGAGATCCAACCAATCCATCCTAAAAGAGATCAATCCTGGGTGTTCATTGGAAGGTCTGATGTTGAAGCTGAAGCTCCAATACTTTGGCCACCTCATGCGAAGGGTTGACTCATTGGAAAAGACCCTAATGCTGGGTAGGATTGGGGGTGGGAGGAGAAGGGGACGACAGAGGATGAGATGGTTGGATGGCATCACCGACTAGATGAACATGGGTTTGTGTAGACTCCGGGAGTTGATGATGGACAGAGAGGCCTGGCGTGCTGCAATTCATGGGGTCGCAGAGAGTCGGACACGACTGAGCGACTGAACTGAACTGAACTGGGGGTAGGGGAGGGATGAACTGAGACTTTAGTATCAGCAAATTCAAACTAGTTTATATAGGATGAATAAACAACAAGGTCTTATTCTGTAGCACAAGGAACTATATTCAAGAGCCTGTGATAAAACATAAAGGAATAGAATACGAAAAAGAATATATATGTATAATTGACCATTGTGAATTTGCTCAGAACACCTGGAGAGTTGGGCTCCGTTGTGAGTTGTGGAATCTTGCCCCTGTGAGCAGCCTTTTAAGCCTTCAGTTCTGCTGCTTGTGAAAAGTTGGCTGTATGTGGGAAAGTCAGCCATGGCTTCTTCTCTGTCAGTTGCTTCACTGACTCTTGGTATGGACAAGACTGACCATCAGATCCATCTCTCCTTGTATCGGACCCCCAGAGAGGCAGAGATGGGAAGAGCGTAGCCACAGAGCCCCCAAAGTTGGAGTCCCATGATGTCACTTTCCTACCATGTGACCCTAAAACATTTGCTCATGAGTTTTGAGCTCATTTCCCGTTTTGCCCAAATGAGGGTAACATCTATCCAAATCCTGTGAGGATGAAAGCTAGCACTCTGGATGGCCATATCTTGACAAATGTCAACTGTAGGTTAATATGGATGATGAAATGCCAGGGGAAGCTGGGCAAACACAGGGAGGTGACTTGTTTAAAGGACACAGGAGGAGGTCCAGATACTTAGGAAGCAGGGAGAGAGGTCAGCACTTCTCAAGTCCAGACAGAGCTGTTTCTCATTTATTCCTTTTAAGAAATATGTTTCTTTATTGATCTAAGCTGGTCTTAATTGCAGCACACAGGATCTTCAGTCTTTTTTGCGACATGCATATCTTTAGTTGCAGCATGCATGATCTAGTTCCCTACCAGGGATTGAACCCTGGCCCCCTTCATTGGGAGCACAGAGTCTTAGCCGCTGGACCACCGGGGAAGTCCCTCACTTACTCCTGAATGGCCTCAGCAGAGGGGTTGCAGTTGAGGAGTATGAAGGGAGTGAGGAGGGAATGTGTCCACTGCCCAGCCCCATGCCCACCTCCAGCCTGCCTCGGTGTCGAAAGCTGCAGCAGTCCTACACTCAGGCTCATCAGGACGCGGCCAGGCATCACGTCCTCTGACCCACCTTGTGGTTCAGAGCCCTGCACAGAAGAGAGACCAGCAAAGTGCCCTCAGGCCGGATCATGGCCCTCATTGATGTGACTCGGATTTCCAGGCCTGTGCCAGATGCTTTCCTGAACCAGAGGTGGCAAAGAGTAAGGCAGTGTCCCACCTCCCTGGGATGTCATTGTGCAGACCCGGGGCTCCCTGTAGGGCCCGTCATGAGGGATGTGGGGGTCTGTCCCCAAGGAGCACATGCTCAGAGTCCATGCCATCACCATCTCCTTGTTGTCACTGGGTCTCTCCTCTCACCGCATGGCTGGTCACCTCCTAGTGCCCTCACTCATCAGGCATTTGATGGGCATCCACTGCGAGGTCAGCATCATGCCAGGCAATGGGATCCAGAGCTGAATGAGACAGACAGAGTGCCTGCCCTCGTGAAAGTAAAAACACAGCGTGACTCCATGTGACAACTGTCGTAATGGGGGCTGTCATAACTGGGGGACTTGCAGGAGCTCTGAGAGCACATAAAAGGCCACCAAACCCAGACTTAGAGGATTTGGAGAACATTTCAAAGGAAAGGAAAGACAAATTTGGAATCTGGAGATTTCTCTTCTTTGTTTATTTGATGTTTCACCTTCACTCATTCAGCAGGTAATTATCAGACGGTCCTTTCTGGTAGAAATATCATGGGAGCTGCATGCATCATTTGCAATTTTCTAGGGCTTCCCAGATGACACAGTGGTAAAGAATCCACCTGCCAATGCAGGAGATGCAGGAGACACCAGTTTGATCCCTGAGTCGGAAAGATCCCCTGGAGTAGGAATTGGCAACCCACATCAGTATTCTTACCTGGAAAATCCCATGGACAGAGGAGCCTGACAGTCTACAGTCCACGGAGTCACAAAGAGTCAGACATGACTAAGCAACTGAACACACACACACAATAAATTCCAATGGGAAACTGACTACCATTAAGCAAAATCAAAATCACAAGTGAAATTCATTTTAGTAGAGTTTTAGTTAATTTAATATACTTAGCTAAGATACTTGAATGTGCAATAAATGTAAAAATATTGACAGTTTATGCTTCATTGTGCTAATTCTTTGAAAAGGAAGTATGTATGTTATACTCAGAGCACATTTCAATGTAGACTCAGGGCATTTCAGTGCTCAATAGTACAGCAAGTGGCTTGTGTGTTGCGTGGCACTGGAGTGGTAGGTCCCAGGCCCTGGGTGAAGTGCTCAGGGTACAGTGGCGTGTCCCTGTCCTAGCTGAGCACAAAGTCTAGTTGTGGGTAGCTGTTAGCTGGGCAGGGACAAAAGAACATCATCCTTGTTAGAGAATCAACACATGAGAAAGTCCAGGGGTGAGAGACAAGGTGACCTTTGGAATTCAATGATACAGTCTCAGGGAGAAAGGAGAGGCCAAAGTAAACAGTGAAAGAGGCTGCAGAGGTAACTGAAAGCCAGTAAGGAAGGTCCTTGAGTCTGACTAACCCCTAACCCTAACCCTAACCCTAACCCTAACCCTAACCCTAACCCTAACTAAAAATTTCAACTTGATCTCAAAGCCAATAGGGAGTGCAGAAGAGTTTGCAAAGATGGGAGACTTCCTCAGATTTGAACTTAGGAAAGATGGTGTGGAATGGACTGGAGTGGGTTGGTCAGGGTCATGGAGGTCATTTGGGAGGTTGCCACAGAAATGTGGTCTGAGATGATATTGGGTTGGACTGGGATGGAAGGAATGGCAGACCTGTGAGCTGATGTTGGCAGACTGTAGTGGGTGAGATGAGGAGAAGTCACTAGGATGCCCAGGCTCCTGGATGGTCCTAGAGGGTGGATGATGGGCCATTCACCGTGGCAGGTGCTGTAGGAGAGTCAGGGGGGGAGGCAGGCATGAGGGAAAGTGTGGGGTGATGAATGTCTAGTTCAGATACAGTGAATGAGGACACAGACGCACACTTGGAAGGCATCATGGAAGAGAGTTTAGCAGAGTCTCTCTACAAAGTTGTGATCGGGGTAAAGGAAATCAACAGTGGCCAGCGTAGCGCTCTGTCATCAGTGATGATGGAAAGTCATCGCCACTGTCTGTAGGTCTGAGGCTCCGAGAGGAGCAGTGGTTCTCAGAACTCGCTTTCCCAGTAAGCAGGAGTCAGCTAACAAGCCTTATGGGCCTGGGTGTTGTGGGCTTGTGACAGTATAGCCTGGAAGGGAGGAAACTGAGGAAGCAGAGCTTGCGACCTCTCTCCTCCTCTGACCACCTGCCAGGGACTGATTAAAAGCTCCTAGAATGCAGAAGGCCGGGGAAATAGTTGATGAGGCTCACAGAGACAATCTTCTGGTGCTCAGAGCGGAGCGGAGGAAAGTGGAGAGCGTGTTTGTAGCGACAGGTGAAAACTGACCAGCACAAAGTGCCCCCAGGACATCCGGGAGAGACATGCAGTGGGCTGTTGCCTTTGTGCGTCTGGAGCTCAGAGAGATCGTCTGGGTTAAAGCGAGGAGTCAATGGTTTAAAGTAGAAATGCAATCCATCACAGTGGATTGCGATCCATCATCTCCTAGGAAGATCATGTAATGTAAGGACAGAACCCTGAGGACCCCCAGTATCCACCATGGACCATCTCTCCTGATTGGGCCCCCACTACCCCCTTGGAGGATGACTAGGAGCTGCTGGCATGTTGATCTGATAATTTTTTTAAAAAGCCTCTTTTATGTTATGAATCATACTGCTTGCAAGTCATTGACTTCATAAAAGTGGCCAGTCAGTGATTACTTTAATGCTTTTGCAGTACCGTTTACAGGCTTCCCTTCCTTATGACTTCCGAAAATGCCTAATCACCACTCCTGGGACCAACTCACTTCCTGCTAATGATGTGTACTTGCTGCTGAGTCAGTCTTTTGTTTTTTTCCTAAGATTCCATCGCCTAGTTTTCCACTTCAGGCTGGCAGGTAAGCAGGCAGGTCATGTTTCTTCAGTTGCTGGAACTCCCTGAGAGAAAATGGAGATGGAAAACACAAATTGGGGGAACGCAAACATTACGGGAAATGAATATGTTAGAGAGGAGATGGAGAAGACAGAGAAAGAATGAAATGGAAGGAGAGAGAAGAGCAGCTGAAAAACGTGTTGTCAACTGAGCCGGATGCTGGAGCCTCAGTGGAAATAAGTAGAGACAGGAAAGCCCTGTAAGGAAAATGGCCTTTGGAGGTGAGGATTCAGGGTTTGCCAGGCAAAAAGCTGAGCCTTTGGGTGCACATCAGACTGGGGGCCCTGGTGTTGCTGCCGTGTTTGAATTGTAGGTCAGGAAACTACATGGAAAGCAGAGTCCAGTCACCTGGGAATGGAAATGACCATACTGAGGAGCTCAGGGCTCAGGCTAGAATTCCCAGTGAGGCGGTAGTGATGGAACAGAAACTGGGACCTGGAGCCTGAGAGAAGGCTGACTGATGACGCTCACTGGCGCTGAAAGATGAGATCAGGGGTGAGGCTGTTGCCTGCTGCTCACGCCCTCACTTGTACCAGTCTGCCCTGGGCACACTGGTATAAGTTTCCAGCCCATCTCTGCACAATTGAGGGCAGTGTCCTAGAAGCCTTGCTGGGGAGGAAGGAATTTGCCGCTACACTTCTAGGTTCTTCTGGCTGGCCTAAGAGTGAAATTGACATGGAACAGCTTAACAGGAAAAAATAAAACAAAGGTGAATAACATGAGTATATGGGAGAGACCCAGGCAAACTGGAGTAAGTCACCCGAGTGGCTCAAATTCTCACTTTAAATGCCATCTTCAGCTAAAGACATAAGAGAATGCAATGGACAAAGAAGAGGTGGTACATGTATACAATGGAATATTACTCAGCAATAAAAAAGAACAAAGTTGGATCATGTATAGAAACACAGATGAACCTAGAGTCTGTCATTCAGGGTGAATTAAGAGAGAAAGAGAAAAGCAAATATTGATATTAATGCATATATGTGGAATCTAGGAAAATGGTACAGATGAACCTATTTCTAGGGTAGACTAGAGATGCAGATTAGAGAGTAGACAAGTGAACACAGAAGGGGAAGGGGTGGGATGGATTGGGAGGTTAGGATTGACTTACATGGACTACCATGCGTAAAACAGATAGCTAGTGGGAAGCTGCTGTATCTCACAGGGAGCTCAGCTCAGTTCTGTGATGACCTAGAGAGATGGGGTGGGGAGGGTGAGAGGGAGGCTTAAGAGGAGGGGATATATGTATGCATATAGCTGATTCACTTCGTTATACAGACGAAACTAGCACAACATTGTAAAGCAACTATACCCCAATTAAGAAAAAAGAAAGACAAAAGAGGGTATTGAGAGTGGGGTTTGGGACTTCAAAGGGGAGGGGGAAAGGCACATAGAGATGGAAAAGCAAATGTTTGAAAAATAAATGTTTTCTGTCTCTGCTGTTTGGACCAACAGAAACAACTGGATGCAGCAGGGGTTGTGATCTCTAGGGATGGCCAAGTCTGCCCACCACACCCTGCCCGTATGTTCTCCAGACATCTCTGGTGGTGGCTTTATTCCAAGGATGAAGCTTCTATCTAGATTCTTTTAGGCAATTAGGGGGAACATAACAAGAAACATTTTTTAAGTCTTCTGTTTCTTAAAAATAATCAGCCTGCATTCATCTTCATGCCACAAAGACACAATGTGGGGTGACAGGTTTGGTTCCTTCATAGCCTCTTCTCGTTAGCAAATGTAAACACTCTGTTGTCTTCAGACCATCAATTCTAAAACAGGGTCATTAGAGCCCAGATAAATGCAAGTGAGTTGCTCGGGACTCAGCAGGTAGCCACTACCTAAGCCTGGGGGAGCCTTGAAAGAGGCGGAGGATTTTGATGGGCCAGGGTAGAAGGGTGACAGGTGGAAGGGACAGCATACGCAGAAAGCACAGTGGTGTGTGTGGATCTTCATCAGGAAAATCAGTTTTCATAATAAACAGGATTTTGTGTCACCTATTCTAGAACTTAAACTCTCAAAAAACCAGTAAAGCTTTAATGTAGTCCTTCACTCATTTAGTAATCAAAGACAGTGGTCCCTCTGTATTCATGGGAGGTTAATTTCAGGACAATCAAAAACATCAAAATATGCATATGCTCAGGTCTGTTATATAAAATGCTATAGTATTTTCATATAACATCCTGTATACTTGAAATTATCTCTAGATTACTTATAATAGCTAATACAGTGTACATGCCATGTTAATACTTGCTGTGCATGCATGCTAAGCAGCTTAAGTCATGTCTGACTCTTAGCAACCCTATGGACTCTAGCCTACCAGGCTCCTCTGTCCATGTGATTCTCCAGGCAAGAATATTGAAGTGGGTTGCCATGCCCTCCTCAAGGGAATTGAAATACTTGCTGGCACCTGACAAGTTAAAGTTTTGCTTTTTAGAACTTAGTTCAGTCGCTCAGGTGTGTCCAACTCTGCGACCCCATGGACTGCAGCACACCAGGCTTCCCTGTCCATCACCACCTCCCGGAGCTTGTGCAAACTCATATCCATCAGATCGGTGATGCCATCCGACCATCTCATCCTCTGTCGTCCCCTTCTCTTCCTGCCCTCAATCTTTCCCAGCATCATCAGAGTCTTTTCCAGTGAGTCAGTTCTTTACATCAGCCGGCCAAAGTATTGGAGTTTCAGCATCCATCCTTCCAATGAATATTCAGGACTTATTTCCTTTGGATTGACTGGTTTGATCTCCTTGCAGTGCAAGGGACTCTCAAGAGTCTTCTCCAACACCACAGTTCAAAAGCATCAATTCTTTGGTGCTCAGCTTTCTTTATGGTCCAACTCTCACATCCATACATGACTACTGGAAACACCATAGCTTGAACTACATGGACCTTTGTTGGCAAAGTAATGTCTCTGCTTCTTAATATGCTGTCTAGGTTGGTCACAGCTTTCCTTCCAAGGAGCAAGTGCCTTTTAATTTCATGGCTGAAGTCACCATCTGCAGTGATTTTGGAGCCCCCCAAAATAAAGTCTGTCACTGTTTCCACTGTTTCACCATCTATTTGCCATGAAGTGATGGGACCAGATACCATGATCTTTGTTTTTTGAAAGTTGAGTTTTAAGCCAACTTTTTCACTCTCCTCTTTCACTTTCATCGAGAGGCTCTTTAGTTCTTCGCTTTCTGCCATAAGGTTGGTATCTTCTGCATATCTGAGATTATTGGTATTTCTCCCAGCAATCTTGATTCCAGCTGTGCTTCATCCAGCCTGGCATTTCACATGATGTACCCTGCATGTAAGTTAAATAAGCAGGGTGACAATATACAGCTTGATGTACTCTCTTCCCAATTTGGAACCAGTCTGTTGCTCCATGTCCAGTTCTAACTGTTGCTTCCTGACCTGCATACAGGTTTCTCAAGAGGCAGGTCAGGTGATCGGGTATTCCCATCTCTTGAATTTTCCACAGTTTATTGTGACCCACACAGTCAAAGGCTTTGGCATAATCAATAAAGCAGAAGTAGATGTTTTTCTGGAACTCTCTTGCTTTTTTGATGATCCAATGGATGTCGGCAATTTGATCTCTGGTTCCTCTGCCTTTTCTAAATCTAGCTTGAACATCTGGAAGTTCATGGTTCACATACTGTTGAAGCCTGGCTTGGAGAATTTTGAACATTACTTTGCTAGTGTGTGAGATGAGTGCAATTATGCGGTAGTTTAAATATTCTTTGGTGTTGCCCTTCTTTGGGATTGGGATGAAAAACTGGCCTTTTCTAGTCCTGTGGCCACTGTCAAGTCTTCTAAATTTGCTGGCATATTGAGTGCAGCACCTTAACAACATCATCTTTTAGAATTTGAAATAGCTCAACTGGAATTCCATCACCTCCACTAGCTTTGTTCATAGTGATGCTTCCTAAGGCCCACTTAACTTCACATTCCAGGATGTCTGGCTCTAGGTGAGTGATCACACCATCATGGTTATCTGGGTCATGAAGATCCTTTTTATACAGTTCTTCTGTGTATTCTTGCCACCTCTTCTTAATATCTTCTGCTTCTGTTAGGTCCATACCATTTCTGTCCTTCATCGAGCCCATCTTTGCATGAAATATTCCCTTGGTATCTCTAATTTTCTTGAAGAGATCTCTAGTCTTTCCCATTTCTGTTGTTTTCCTCTATTTCTTTGCATTGATCGCTGAGGAAGGCTTTTTTTTTTTTTTATCTCTGCTTGCTATTCTTTGGAACTCTGCATTCAGATGGGAATATCTTTCCTTTTTGCTTCTCTTCTTTTCCCAGCTATGTGTAAGGCCTCCTCAGGCAGACATTTTGCTTTTTTGCTTTTCTTTTCCATGGGGATGGTCTTGATCCCTGTCTCCTGTACAATGTCACAAACCTCTGTCCATAGCTCATCAGGCACTCTGTCTATCAGATCTAGTCCCTTAAATCTATCTGTCACTTCCACTGTATAATCATAAGGGATTTGATTTAGGTCATACCTGAATGGTCTAGTGGTTTTCCCTACTTTCTTTAGTTTAAGCCTGTGTTTTTCAATAAGGAGTTCATGATCTGACCTACAGTCAGCTCCCAGTCTTGTTTTTTGCTGACTGTTTAGAGCTTCTCCACCTTTGGCTGCAAAGAATATAATCAATCTTCTTTCAGTATTGACCACCTGGTGATGTCCGTGTTCAAAGTCTTCTCTTGTGTTGTTGGAAGAGGGTGTTTGCTATGACCAGTGCATTCTCTTGGCAAAACTGTTAGCCTTTGCTCTGCTTCATTTTGTACTCCAAAGCCAAATTTGTCTGTTACTCTAGGTATCTCTTGAGTTCCTATTTTTGCATTCCAGTCCCCTGTAATGAGAAGGAAAATGGAACTTAGTGGATTTTTTAAAAATATTCTTTATTCACAGTCAGTTGAATCGGTGGATATGGAACCCATGCATGTGGATGGCCAACTCCGCCACATGCTTTTCCAAATACATGTTGTCAGCATCTCTCTCGGTCAGCTTTCTTGACTTTGCTGTGTCATGTCCATGTCGTAAGTGCTACAATCATGGGGATCCTGGTGCCCTGAGAGAACCTCCTGAGGCGGGCATCTGAGGAGTCCACGGAGGCTTCCTAAGAAAGTGACACCTGAGGTGCCTCCAGACCGTGAGTTGGAGGGAGCCGGGTGACAAGGGTGGAGGGGAGGCAGGAGTTTCCCGATCAGGGTGAAGTAGACATTAAACAGGAGCTCAGCTCTTTCCTTCTGGGGAGAGATGAATCAGGCCCATCGCCAAGTCTGCACTGTCCGCAGCCCCGGGTCGGGCTCAGCCGTGTGACTTGCTCTGGCCGATGGGATTTTAGCGGGCGTGGTGCCCACAGGGGCTTGAGGAGGCGGCGTCTCACTCCCGCTGGTTGTCTCCTTCGCTGCCTCAGCTCGAGAGCCTGAGCGGCGAGGGTGCTGGAGGGTGAGAGCCGGGGGTCCCGCCCAGCTGCTCTTTGGGTCTCCTGTGGCCGTCTGCGGTCACCCACAGCCAACCAGTCTTCTCTTTGGAATTTATTTCATTGCAGTATAGTGGACTTACAGGGTTAGGTTCGTTTCCGCTGTACAGCAAAGCGATTCAGTTCCACGTTGTTGTCGTTGTTCAGTCGCTAAGTCACATCTGACTCTTTGTGACCCCATGGACTGTAGCCCACCAGGCTTCCCTGTCCCTCAGTTAGATATTCGTTTTCATACTCTTTTCTGTTATGGTTCATCACAGGATATTGAATATAGTTTCCTCTGCTATACAGAAGGACTTGGTTGTTTAGCCATCCTCTGTGTAATCGTTTGCAGCTCCTACTTTCAAATTCCCAGTCCATCCTCCTCCCCCGCCCCTCCCCCTTGGCAAGCATAACTCTGTCCTTTGTGTCTGGGACTCGGTCTCACAGGTATGTTTATTTGTATTGTATGTTTTGTAGATTCCATATATAAGTGGTGCCATACGGTATTTGGTTCTCTTTCCGACTTACTTCACTGGGTCATCTCCACCCATGTTGCTGCAAATGGTATTGTTTCATTCTTCTTTATGGATGAGTAATGTTTCATTGAATGTATGTACCACATCTTCTTTACCCATCCATCGATGAACATTTAGGTTGCTTCCACGTCTTGACTATTGTGAATAGTACTGCTAGGAACATAGACATGCATGTATCTTTTTGAATTATAATTTTGTCTGGATATGTGCCCAGGAGTGGGATTGCAGGATCATATCCAGCCATCCAATCTTTAGACAGTGACTGGGTCTAGCCAGTATCAGAAGAGTGGCCTGCTAAGACACTCAGGCATGTCATTGCAGTCATTGAGGTTTTGTGCTCGTTTGTTATGCAGCATTGTTTTAGCAACAGATAACTGATAGGAGACTTGTGGGCAGTGAATGAATAGGGTATTTACATCACTGAGAGGAGTTCAAACAGTAACCATCCCCATTTCTTTTCTTGCCATGTTGTCTCTGGACCACTGTGAAGCTGTTCACAGAGAGCTCCCACTGCCTGATCAATACCATCAGAAGGGCGATTGAAGAGTCTTGAGGCGAGTTCTGATGTAGATCTGTCTGACCTTCGTCAGGAAAATGGAAGCCAGCTCAGCAGAGTCTGTAGCTGAAGAGCTGGAGCTGGTGATGGAGGAGGATTTCAATGGATGTGTAACATAGCATCTCTGAGTAAAGATTTATAAACAGTCAATAGTCCTCTCTTCTGTTGTTCCTCTAGCAGAGATGCCGTTTAAACATGGAATCTATCAAGTGACTAAAGCCCAGGAACAGAAAGGCAATTAATAACCTGCTTCTGTGTTCATACTTTTCTTTCTGACCTGGACACTAGAACTCAAACTAGGAGTCTAGCGGTTCTGACCCTGTTATGCACCAGGAACACTTGAAGGGCTGGTTAGCATCCTGTTGCTGGGCCCCAACCTGAGAGCTTCTGATTCAGGAAGTCTGGTGAAGGCCCAGCAACTTGTGTTTCTGTCCGGTTCCCAGGTGATACCACTGTCCTGGCTGAGGCCGCACCTTGAGGACCACTGCTTCCATGATTGCGGAGTGTTTCTTGTATGTGTCAACTTGGCTAGACAACGGCGCTCCACTGTTTGATTGAGATATTGCTGTGATTAGCACCTAACTCAGTAAACTTTGGACTTCCCAGGTGGTGCTAGTGGTAAAGAACCCACCTGCCCATGCAGGAGATGTAAGAGATGTGGGTTTGATCCCTGGGTCTGGAAGATCCCCTGGAGGAGGTCATGGCAACCCACCCCAGTATTCTTGCCTGGAGAAGCCCATGGACAGAGGAGCCTGGTGGGCTACAGTCTGTGGGGTCACAAAGAGTCAGACACGACTGAGCAACTTAGCATGCAGGCGTGCACAATAAACTTTGAATAGAGAAGGTTACCCTCCAGACTGTGGGCGAGCTTCATCCAATCAGTTGAAGGCTTTGACCAAAAAGACTAGGTTTCCAGAAGGAGGAATTATGCCTCAGGATTGGAACATAGAAATCCTGACTGAATTTCCAGACTGTTGGCTTGAAAACTGGATGGAACATCAACTCGTAGGTGAATTTCCAGCCTGCCTGCCTGCTCTACAAATTTCAGACTTGCCAGCCCCCATGGTCATATGAGTCAATTCCTTAAAATAAATCTTCTTTCTTTCTCTTCTCTCTCTCTTTCTAGAACCTATTAATATGTTTTTTTTTTTTTTTCTGGAGAACTATGACTAATACAGTAATACTGCAACCAAGTTTCCTAAAAAAAAAAAAAAAAGTAATATTTTTAAAGGCTGCAACTCTGCATATGTTGACTCTTCACCCCGAATGCCTTTGCCTACTTTTTCACCATCCAGGAGCCTCTTGAACCTAAAGAAGACGCATCTCAAATATTCCATGTTGCGTGAAACTTTCCAGACTTCCTTTGAAGTCAGTTTCCTTGTTCTGTGGGCTGCACTATGTTGCATTATGTACTGTTTACCACAGATAATGTTCTAGCCATTATTCTAACTTTCAGTTCAGTTCAGTCACTCAGTCGTGTCCAACTCTTTGCGACCCCATGAATTGCAGCACGCCAGGCCTCTCTGTCCATCACCAACTCCTAGAGTCTACCCAAACCCACGTCCATTGAGTCGGTGATGCCATCCAACCATCTCATCCTCTGTCATCCCCTTCTCCTCCTGCCCCCAATCCTACCCAGCATTAGGGTCTTTTCCAATGAGTCAACTCTTCGCATGAGGTGGCCAAAGTATTGGAGTTTCAGCTTCAACATCAGACCTTCCAATGAACACCCAGGATTGATCTCTTTTAGGATGGATTGATTGGATCTCCTTGCAGTCCAAGCTAACTTTATCTGCATTATAAAATTGTTTATAAATCCTGGCCTATAGTTAGCAGTTGTTTTTTTTTTTAATCTTTTAAAAAATATTTATGTATTTGGCTGTGCCAGGTCTTGGTTGTAGCACTTTGGTCTCATTGCAGCATGGAGAATCTTTAGTTGCGGCAGATGGGGTCTAGTTCCCTGACCAGGGATTGAACCCAAGTCCCCTGCATTGGGAACACAGAGTCTTAGCCACTGGACCACCAGGGAAGCCCCTCATAGTTAGCATTTAGTAAATACTTTAATGAATAAATGAGTGAAACATAGTTAGCCTTTAGTAAATGTTTTGAATGAATAAAGAATGAAATAATGGCTTCTGTTCTTATTGAAGTCTATTAATATATCAAAGAACTATAGAAATAAAGAACTTTCCAATTAACCCTAAGAAATACTATAGATACAAACATATATTTTCACTTCCCAGGGCTCACCAAAAACCTGGGAGGACACAATGGACAAATAAATAAACAAGCTGCTGTAGTGACAACAGAACTGGTCTCCTGATCTGTGCATGAGCATTGGTCCTATAACTGTGGGCGTATGAATCCATTCACCAAGCATTTATTGAGTGCCTGCTGTTTATCTGGCACTGTGTCAGTTGGTGTATATATTACTGATCACTCATGACTGCACTTTTCTTCAATGTTCTTAGGAAGTTTTCACAAGCAATATTAAGCCAGTGTATTTTCACACATCTAGAAAATTAGGCATGTTTTTCTTACATTTAAGAAATTAAAAGAAAATTAAGCAAATGACACTAGAATTAGAAAGAATGAACAATTCATTAGGCAATAAGAATGTTAAGTAGAAATTGGGAATCTCTTTCCTATTTTAATATGCACTTGAGCTTAATTGGCTAAGTTTTGAATATGAGGTGATGAGCTGAGTTGTTAATACAAATCACACACCTTTTATATACTTAATAAAATCCAAGAGTCTGGGATGCATTTGTGTTGCAGACAATTTATCTGCAGGAGTCAGTGAGTTGGGTAATAGAAAGGGATAATAGGAAATCAGTGGCTGAGAAACCTATAAAGTAAATTAACGCGTGCCTTACTTTATTAATTTATAACAATAATGTAATGGATAAATCAATGAGGAGTGCTTTGAGAAAAATGGATAGAGGGAAGAGTTCCTCCTTTTTTGCAATTTGTTGAAATCACTTCCTCTGCAGAGGCAAAGAAATGACTTGCTTTTGACACCGTGTGGGGAAGCCTGCAGTGAAGCACAATCTGTGGTGTTTTGTTCTGTCCTTGGGCCTCAGGATTTCTGAGAGCTCCCTTTGACATCCAGATGCTTGTATTTACATCTCTTTGCCTGAAGACTCTTTCTTTTCTTTTTTTAATTTTAAAAATATTCTAGGTATGTGTGTGTGTATTTGGCTGTGCTGAGTCTTTGTTGCAGCACACAGGATCTTATCTTTGTTATATCATGTGGAATCTTTAGTTATGACATGTGAACCCTTAGCTGCAGCATGTGAGATCTAGCTCCCTGAATGTGGAAGCCAGGTCCCCTGCACTGGGAGCATGGAGTCTCAGCAACTGGAGCACCAGCCAGGGAAGTCCCTTTAGACTTTTTTCTAAAGTTTCTGCCTTAGGAGGCTGTCAGCACTTGGAAAATAACTTACTCCCTGCTCCTCAGCAGCCCTTGGCCAGTGATGTTGGTTGGTGTATCAATACCCCAGTTCCTGTGTTTCCTTGGGTGATGTAACTCCTAGGTATTATTTTACACAGCATCTGAATTTCCACAAAGAATCAAGCTCCATTTCTCTACAAGAAAGCCTAGCTTGATGGGCTGCCTTCTCTTCCCTGTGTCACTTTCCCACTTCTTAGTAAAGCTTCCTGCATCCCCCAAATAAATGTTTGCACTTGAATCTGTACTTAGAGTTGGTTTCTAGGAAAACCCAGACTAAGGCCGGCAAAGAGGTGAAAGAGGAGAGTGAAAATGCTGGCTTAAAACTCACCATTCAAAAAACTAAGATCATGGCCTCAGGTCTGATCACTTCATGGCAAATAGATGGGAAAACAATGGAAACAGTGACAGACTTTATTTTCTTGGGTTCCAAAATCACTGCAGGTGGTGACTGCAGCCATGAAATTAAAAGGCACTTGCTCCTTGGAGGAAAAGCTATGACCAATCTAGACAGCATATTAAGAAGCAGAGACATTACTTTGCTGACAATGATCCAACTAGTCCAAGCTATGGTTTTTCCAGCAGTCATGTATGGATGTGAGAGTTGGACCATAAAGAAAGTTGAGTGCCATAGAATTGATGCTTTTGAATTGTGGTGTTGGAGAAGACTCTTGAGAGTCCCTTGGACTGCAAGGAGATCAAAGCAATCAATCCTAAAGGAAATCGCTCCTGAATATTCATTGTAAGGGCTGATGTTGACACTGAAGCTCCAATCCTTTGGCCACCTGATGGGAAGAACTGACTTATTAGAAAAGACCCTGATGCTTGGAAAGATTGAAGACAGGAGGAGAAGGGGACAACAGAGGATGAGATGATTGGATGGTATCACCAACGTGATGGACATGAGTTTGAGTAGACTCCGAGAGTTGGTGATGGACAGGGAAGCCTGGCGTGCTGCAGTCCATGGGGTTGCGAAGAGTCAGACAAGACTGAGCAACCAAACTGAACTGAACTGAAAGCGGCACAAAGAATATGTGCCTGTTACTCTCTGTTGAACCTGGGCAGGGCCTGATTTTTTCAGTTCCTGTTCAGAAGTACTGTTTATATAATCACATTAGGCAGCAGCTCAGGTTTCAAAGTTTTGAGGTGGTGGTTTGGGTAGGACATACACAGGGACATTCTGGACAGATGGGGGTCTTTTAAAGCCATTTAGACTCCTTGTTGTCCCCTCTTCCCCTTAGTTGGGTCTGGCAGCCTTCTCAACAACACATGCTTGGGGAAGACAGATCAGTGCTAACCAGACTGAGCTCCTGAGCTCTGTTCATTTTCCATTGCCCGTCTTCCCAGGAGACAGTAAACATTTGTCTCGCTGACATTAAGAGCTAGCATTTTTCTCCTTTTACTCCTTTTGTTGCTGGCATAATTAGCAGTTTGCTCGAGCTACATCATGCCTCCTGCTCTATCTCTGTTTCCTTCAGGGGGAGAACGTCCCCTTTCAAAAATGTGTGTGTGTGTGTCTCCATGGAGTCATCAGTGAAGATCTTCCCCTCAGTCGTCATCTTCTGTCTGAGCTACTGTGGGTGGTACCCTCTCTCCTCCCTGCTTCTTTTTTTCGGCTGCAAGGATCTGTTTTCCAATTAACAGCTGGAGTGGTCAGTTAAGGTAGAAATGCATTCATGATCTTTCTCAGGAAATCCTTCCAAGAATTTTCTCATGCATTTCCTGTACACTCTGGACTCTTCCCCCATATGACAAGGTCTCACCCCTCATGCCCATCAGGTCTTTGCTCATATGTCATCTTAGAGAGTCCTCATCTGACCACCCCATTGGAACTTGCAAGTCCATCTGATATCAGATGGCCTTAGCCTGCAGCGGCTTGAAGCAGGGTTTCAGTTCCCAGCCAGACATTAAGGTTGGGTCGTGGCAGTGAGAGCTGAATCCTAGCCACTAGACTAGTGGTCGGTGACAAGGGCCTGCCCTTTCAGCTTTGTAGAAGAGAATTCCCACAGATAAGGAAAGCAGTGAAACAAAGTGTTTATCAGGAGGGAAAGAGTCCAGTACTTGTGGACAGACACAAGGGTGGGCTCAGAGAGAGTCACACCCTCATGGCGATTGAATCACTTTTGTAAGACGTTTTTTCTGGGTTTCCTTTGGCCAGTCATTTTGTTTTGTCTGGTTCAAAGTTCATATTTGATATATTTCAGGATCCTCCCATGTGTGTGTATGCATCTCTCAGCCAAGATGGATTCCAGCAAAGAGAGCTTTGGGTAGCTTTGACATCACTCCCTTTTTGATTGCCAAGGAGCTTTCTAGTTGGAAAGGTTTCCCGACTTCAAGAATGAGGTGTGGTCCCTTATCTCTTATCTGAGCAGGGCCCAGCCTCCTCTCCTGATTGTCCTGCTATTATTTTGGAATTTCTTCCATAAGGAATGAACTTCAATTGCTTACCCTGGGAGGCCTGTCTACCTTCTGTCTCAAATCTCCCCTGAGAGTCATAGACCCCAAGAAAGCTTTATTGGGAAGATGAAGGTCTGTCTTCTGAAGCTTCTTCAGGCTGGCAAGGGACTGTAGACCTTACCTAGTTGAGGTCATGGAGCTCTTGTCCTGTCTCATTAAGGGGTCCTAAGGCTAATTCTTACAGATTGGGCGTTTATGGCCCTTCCAGGGATGCCTTGTCCCATACTGAAGGATCCACTCCCTGTAGAATATGGCTGGGAATAGGGCCATGCTCTTCCAACTGGTCTATCTTAGTCACATCCTTGCACTCTTCATCTCGTTTCTCTCCTGTGTTATTTTTATATTGTTTATCACTGTGCAATTTACGGCATCTTTTGTTTAGTGTTTGTTGACTTTCTTAGTTCACTAGAACAGCACTTTGCTCCCTTAGCAAAGTGCTTTTGAAATTCATTCATGTTGTGTGTCAGCAGTTCATTCCTTTTTACTGTTGAAGAGTGTTCCCTTGTGTGGAAATACCTAAGTTTGCTTATCCGTTCACCAGTTGAAGGACCCTCCTGAATTGTTTCCAATTTTTGATGATTATGCATAAAGCTGCTATAAATATTTCTGTGCAGATTTTTAGGACAATATAGGTTTCATTTCTCTTGGGCAGATACCTAGAAGTGGAATTAGTGGGTCATATGGAAAGCCTATTTTTAACTTTATAGGAAATTGTCAACCTGTTTTCCAAAGTGGCGTACCATCTTGTACTCTCACCAGTGATGTGTAACAGTTCCATTTGTCCTAGTCTTTTCCAGCACTTGGTATTGTAGGTTTAAAAGCATGGGAAGTATTTTAGCAAAGTACTGAGACCCATCATTTATAATCAAATTTCCAAGTGGTGCTTGAGAGCAGGTCTTGTTTTTGTTTTTCAATAAGATCTGTTTTTTTCTATTCCATTGCTCCCCTGAGCTCCTGTTTCAACTTGGTTGTGTTATTTTCCTGTATTTGAACCAGGTCCTCCAACAGGACTCTAAGGACTCTAGCGAGAGAGATTTTTTAAAATTTAATTTAATTTATTTTTTAAACATCAAAAACATTTTGTATTGGGGTATAGCCAATTAACAATGTTGTGATAGTTTCAAGTGAACAGTGAAGGGACTCAACCAAAAAAGAGGGAGATATTGGGTTGTTATTCGCTTTGGTCCCCTGACCACCAAGGTTAATAAATGCTTGCTTTTTTCTAGTTCAGAAAATGATGAATGATGGGGGCTGACAATGATGTAATGACAATAGTGTGGGTCCAGGCACCCAGAGGTGGGGTTCTGGTCAGTTAACCTCCCCTGGCTTCAGTTTCCTCATCTGCATAATTCATGTTTGTACTAAAGTCTCTGATTTCTCTATTTGTACCATTCTGTTTTGATTATCATAGCAACAATAGGGTAATTGGACAAATGACATAATTGTCCTAAATGGACATGGCTTCTGTTGGGATTAAGTGTCAGTCTTTGAAAACAACAAATAGGGATAAAGCTGTTAGCTTGAGATTCATTCTGATTTCCATGAAAAATTTTCATGGGTTATTTTCTTGCTTCTAACACCCTGTCCCTCCCATGTAATACTTCCTTTCCCTTTGTGCTTTCCGCGTTTGAAGGGACTCTCAAGTTCCACCTCATAGAGTTCTTCGTGGTTTGTAACTTTTAAATTTGTTTTTCACTTTCTTTTGTCTCTTTCCCCTGCTGTCTACCAGCTTCATGAGAGACAAACTGTGCAAATTGTTTTTGTCATATCAGTGCAATAAATGTCTGTTCAGTAAATTAATGATGTTAATGAATATGCTCTGAAAAAAAAGTTTTTTTTTTCTCTGCAAATAAGTGCTGGAAACACTGTATAGTTTACTTTTACTACTTGAAATGTCATTGTCCTGCATACAAGACCTGTTGGATTTTGTTTCTCCAGGATTAACCAAATGTATTTGATCATGGGCCTCCCCCACCTTTTAAAACTTTGGTTGGATCAAAAAAAAAAAAACCAAACTGTGGTTGGATCATCTGTTTATTCAATAATTATACCCACATTAATAAAACAATAGCTAATCAGTGTTAGACAACCCCCATGCACCCGGGCTATTCCAGACACTTTGTAACCATCCTTTAGAACAATCCTAGTTTTACTATCTTTATTTCAGAATTATGGATGAGAAAACAGAGGCTTGGAGAGTTACAGTAACTTCCTAAGTCACAGGGTTCCTTGAGAAATCAGTCATCAGATCTCTCAGCATGAGAAATGCTGGTCTAATGGAATTGAAGGGCTCTGGGTCTGAGACAGACCTGTTTTGAACCTAGAATGGAGTGGATTCTGGAATGATCGCTATTTTTTAAATGTGAATCTGAGCCTCATTTCCTTTTACCCATAAATGGTGATGATCATACTCACTTGAAAGGATAGTTGTAGGAATAAAATGAAAAAAAATGTAGGTAAAGAAGTTAACATTGAACAGGGCTGGTGGTATATGTTTGAGACATTGTGGTTACTATCAACAGAGAGGTTTGCACAATACAGTATTTGTTGAACATAAGTTGCATTCTCTGTCCCTCTGCCTTTTCACCCTTAGCCTTTGGGATTTCATTTACCTGGAACTTCTAAGAGCAGTACTTTAGCTGCTGCTGCTGCTGCTAAGTCACTTCAGTCGTGTCCGACTCTGTGCGACCCCATAAACGGCAGCCCACCAGGCTCCCCCATCCCTGGGATTCTCCAGGCAAGAATACTGGAGTGGGTTGCCACTTCCTTCTCCACTGCAGGAAAGTGAAAAGTGAAAGTGAAGTCACTCAGTCGTGTCCGACTCTTAGCGACCCCATGGACTGCAGCCTACCAGGCTCCTCCATCCATGGGATTTTCCAGGCAAGAGTACTGGAGTGGGGTGCCAGGTGAGGCTAAACGCTGTAACAAGCAGCCTTGGAATATTGTGAAAGCTGTCTCATTCACAGGAGGTCCACAGTGGATTTCCTTGGATTGCTCAGCTATGACTCAAGTCCTCCACGACATCCTCTGCCTTTGACACAGAGACGGAGCAAGCAGACCATCTCAGAAGGTTTGCAAAATATTGTAAAGGCAACAGTTTGTAAGTTGCCTAATTCTTAAAACATTTACCCTGCATGAAAGTTCTGGAACCCAGTGCAGTTTCTGGTTATTTTTAGGTAATTAAAAGTCCATAGTCAAAATGTCCAGTCTTTGTAATCAGCAAAATAGTGAACATGATTTGAAATTAATTTTTTTTTTTCTCATCTAAAACTCAAGCCAGGAACTGGTGATCAGTTTAGCGGGAGAGACTGGAGGTGGTCATTAAAGCTTCACTGTTCATCATCTCCACTCCTCATTCTGTAGACCTTTTTTAAAAATAAACTTTTATTATGTTCAGTATATAGATTGAAGAATTTTTCAGAAAGTAAAATACTCAGGTAATACATAAAAATCCATGTAATACATGAAAAATGTAAAACATAAAAACTTGTGTACTTGCAAAGTCATCAGTTAATATCCATTGTGAAATGTCTTATTTCACCTTCACTGCTTTCTTTTAAGACTTTAGACATTTCACTCTGCTGTCTTCTTATTGGAAGCAAAGTTGGATGCAGTTCTGATTTTTGTTCCTCTGTAGGTAATGTGTTTTCCTTCTGGGCTTTTTTGAGGGATTTTTTTCTGTATCATTGTTTTCTGTAGTTGAGGATAGTATTCCCAGGTGTAGATTTTTGACATTTATCCTGCTTGGTGTTCTCTGAGCTTCCTGGTGCTATATATAGTGTCTGGCATTAATTTGGAGGAAATTCTTAGTCTTTACTGTTGCAAATATTTCTTCTTTGCATTTCTCCATTTCTTTTCCTTCTGGTAGTCCCATTACACATACATTACACATTTTGTAGTTGTCCACGGTCCCTGGCATTTTGTTCTGTTTTTTCAGTTCTTTGTCCCCTTTGCTTTTCTATTGAAATATCCTCTAGCTCAGTGAGTCTTTCCTCAGCCACGTCCAATTTACCAGTGAGCCTGTCAAAGACATTCTTTATTTCTCTTACAAAGGTTTTGTTTTGTTTTGTTTTAATCTATTGAGGTTTTTTTTTTTTTGGTACTTCCTTAGAATTTCCATCTCTCTGCTAGCGTTGCACATCTGTTCTTGCCTATTGTCTACTTTATCCATTAGAAACCTTAGCATATTAATCGTAGTTGCTTAAAACTCCCGTCCGATGTTTCCAGCATCCCTGTTATGTCTGGTTCTTAGTTTGCTCTGTGTCTTCAGATTGTGTTTTTTCCTTTTTGTATGTCTTAAGATTTTTTTCTTGTTAGCTGGCCATGATGTGCTAGGTGAGAGGATATGGTGTGAGCAGACTTTAGTGATGTAGGGTGAGGTGTGGGGGAATATAAGGTAAGTTCTCTGAGCTCAAGGTCTGTGTCCCTCACCAGGAAGGACAGCATTTGGCACTAACTAAGAGTGTAGGTTCAAATTTCAAACCATAAAAGGAGAAAAGTTTGACTCTTCCTTATCACTACGAACAAAGCTAGTGGAGGTGATGGAATTCCAGTTGAGCTACTTCAAATCCTGAAAGATGATGCTGTGAAAGGGCTGCACTCAATATGCCAGCAAATTTGGAAAACTCAGCAGTGGCCACAGGACTGGAAAAGGTCAGTTTTCATTCCAATCCCAAAGAAAGCCAATGCTAAAGAATGCTCAAACTACCGCACAATTGCACTCATCTCACACACTAGTAAAGTAATGCTCAAAATTCTCCAAGCCACGCTTCAACAGTATGCGAACCGTGAACTTCCAGACGTTCAAGCTGGATTTAGAAAAGGCAGAGGAACCAGAGATCAAATTGCCAACATCCGCTGGATCATCGAAAAAGCAAGAGAGTTCCAGAATAACATCTATTTCTGCTTTATTGACTATGCCAAAGCCTTTGACTGTGTGGATCACAATAAACTGGAAAATTCTGAAAGAGGTGGGAATACCAGACCACCTGACCTGTCTCTTAAGAAACCTGTATGCAGGTCAGGAAGCAACAATTAGAACTGAACATGGAACAACAGACTGCTTCCAAATAGGGAAAGCAGTACATCAACACTGTATATTGTCACCTTGCTTATTTAACTTATATGCAGAGTACATCATGAGAAACGCTGGGCTAGAAGAAACACAAGCTGGAATCAAGATTGCCGGGAGAAATATCAATAACCTCAGATATGCAGATGACACCACCCTTATGGCAGAAAGTGAAGAGGAACTAAAAAGCCTCTTGATGAAAGTGAAAGAGGAGAGTGAAGAAGTTGGCTTAAAGCTCAACATTCAGAAAACTAAGATCATGGCATCTGGTCCCATCACTTCATGAGAAATAGATGGGAAACAGTGGAAACAGTGTCAGACTTTATTTTTCTGGGCTCCAAAATCACTGCTGATGGTGACTGCAGCCATGAAATTATAAGACACTTACTCCTTGGATGGAAAGTTATGACCAACCTAGATAGCATATTAAAAAGCAGAGACATTACTTTGCCAACAAAGGTCCATCTAGTCAAGGCTATGGTTTTTCCAGTGGTCATGTATGGATGTGAGAGTTGGACAGTGAAGAAAGCTGAGTGCTGAAGAACTGATGCTTTTGAACTGTGTTGTTGGAGAAGACTCTTGAGAGTCCTTTGGACTGCAAGGAGATCCAACCAGCCCATCCTAAAGGAGATCAGTCCTGGGTGTTCATTGGAAGGACTGATGTTGAAGCTGAAACTCCAATACTTTGGCCACCCCATGCAAAGAGTTGACTCATTGGAAAAGACCATGATGCTGCGAAGGATTGGGGGCAGAAGGAGAGGGGATGACAGAGGATGAGATGGTTGGATGGCATCACCGACTCGATGGACATGAGTTTGGGTAAACTCCGGGAGCTGGTGATGGACAGGGAGGCCTGGCGTGCTGTGGCCCATGGGGCTGCAAAGAGTTGGACACGACTGAGTGACTGAACTGAACTCTCACTTATACTCTTCAGTTCCAGCTGATTGTGTTTACCATATATTTTTTCTTCTTTTGTTTGCCCATTTTTTTTTTTTTTTTGGTAGGTGAGGGGGAAGAAACTCTTTTCTCCAGTATATCTCTGAATATTTTGGTTACAAATGTAACCAATGGGCTTCCCTGGTGGCTCGGTGGTAAAGAATCTGCCTTCAGTGCAGAAGCTGCAGGAGATGCAGGTTCAATCCCTGGGTCGACAACATCCCTTGCAGGAGGGTATGGCAACCCACTCCAGTATTCTTGCCTGGAGAATCCCATGGATAGAGGAGCCTGGTGGGCTACCGTCCATGGAGTCTCAAAGAGTCAGATATAAGTGAAGCAACTTAGCTCACAATATATCTCTCTTGAATTGGATATCACTATAGAGCATGATTAAAACATTCAGAGGAGCTCCCACGGCTTGGATGAGATGGTAGTTATTTATTTTCTAACTTGATGAAATATTTATACATTTACACTGTCATGAAACAACTTATTTCCTGATTTTTGTCCTCGATATTGTGTACTTTTGACAGTTCTTTCCTATTGCTGACAGATGTTTTTTCCCCTTTTAGAAGCAACAGAGGCACACATTTCTGTCTGTGTTTTCACTTTTGCTCTGCTTGTGGTTGAATTTCTCTCTTATCATACAAAATGTAGTTACCTGTCAATCAACGTTTACCAAGCACTTACCAATCTCTACATTCTCATTACTACAGTCAAGTCTGATGATTGGGAAATGAGGACAAGGAAAAGCGAGAGAGAACATCTTAGGTTGTTGGAATTGAGTTAACATGGACAAAAGCACTGAAAATTAGTGAGATCTTGCTATTCTTGTTATTGTTATTATCTGATGCATTCGTTTCCTAGGGCTCCTGTGACACATTTATCCCAAACTTGGTGACTTCCAAAGAACAGAAATATCCCCTCTTAGTTCTGGAAGCCAGACATCCAAAATCAAAGTGTCAGCGGGGCTGGTTCTCCTGGAAACTCTGGGTGAGAATCTGTCCCCATCTCTCTCTCCTGGCTTCCGGGGGCAGCTGATGACCCTCAGCTTGTTCTTCACTCCAACCTCTGCCTCTGTTTTCACATTGCCATCTTCTCTCTCTCTCCTTTTCCCTTAGCGTCTTCTCCACTGATAACGACACTTGCGTTGGATTTAGGGCCTGTTCAGGTCAACCAGGATGTTCTCATCTCAAGATCTTTAACTTTATTACATCCCTACAGAGCCTTTCTTTTTCAAATAAGACACATTGATAAGTCCTGAGTAGATATGCCTTTGGGGAGCCATCATTCAACTTGTTACATTTGGCCATTTGGCGTGTAGTATTTTTCCTTGAATTTTCTTTGTTTTTTCAAGGTTCCTAGAAATCTCCCTCAAGGACAAGAAACATTTTATGTCTCTCATGTTCCCCAGAGCCCAACTGAAGCCTCTACCCTGTCAAGTCCTCTTTTTGTGTTTTTTTTCAAGATTTTTTGATGTGGACCAGTTTAAAAGCCTTTATGGAATTTGTTACAAGATTGCTTCTGTTTTTTGGTTTTTTTGGCCATGTGAAGCATGTGGGATCTTATGTCCCAGAGATCAAACCCTCACCGCTTGCACTGGGAAGCGAAGTCTTAACCACCAGGCTACCAGAGAAGTCCCTGTAAAGCTCTTTCAACGTACAAGATGTATATGTATCTTATGAGGTATGAAAGGAATGGATGACAGAGGGAAAAAACCATGTGACAATATCTTTATAGTCTACTGATGACACTGACAAACAGGAAGAGTGGTTCAAGATAAAAGCTAAGCTAAGTATACACAGAAAATCGCCTGACTCTCATCTAGGGGGACTTGGAAAGGCTTTCTGGGGAAGGAGGCATAGCAAGTGAAATCCAAAGACCCGCGTGGACAAGGAGCAAGAGTATTCCAGGCACACAAAACAGCACACGGGGGTTGCCCACGCAAGCTCTCTGGGGCAGCAAAAGCATTTGACGTGTCTGGAAGATATGGAGCGCAGGGTGGATGTATGATGCACCAGGTACTTCCTGCTGGCCCCCAAAACCTCATAAAACTCCCGCGGAGGGGTGGTAGTTGTGAAAGGAATTGGGGGTTAGTGAGGCTGGAGGCAAGGCTGGTCAGTTTCAGGTTGTTGGAGGGATCCAGGTGAGTGATGGCAGCATCAGGTATGATCTAGACAGAGGGTGGAGGCATTGTGTTTCAGAATTATTAAAATGATGAACAGCTGTTCGTCATGGTGGCTGATTGGAGTGAAGCCATATGGAAAAGAGAGGATTCAAGGTTGATTTTTGTTTTTATCCTTAAACACTTTCACTGTAGTATAGTTCATTTACAATGTTGTGTTAGTTTCTGCTGTACAACAAAGTGAATCAGTTATACATGTACGTATATCCACTCTCTTTTTGAGCCTTTTCCCATATAGACCATTACAGAGTATTGAGTAGAGTTTCCTTGCCGTGTACTAGGTCCTTGTTAGTTACCTGTTTTATGTATAAAAGATGAGTTTTGAATGTTTGGTTTGTCTCTAGTGGACAAGCAATGGTATTGTTTATGGCCACTGAAGACAGAGAAGGAGGAATATGAGATTTTCTGCCCCTCTCCCTCCTCTGGACAAAGGAGGAAGCGATCCCTGCTCTCCCCATCTCACAGCATTACTAGGACCAAATAAAGTGTTTAAAATGCTTTAAAAATTGTAAAGCAATTTCCACAATGGCTCTTTATGATTGGTTTACATTTTACCAAAAATTATAAAGAGTATAACTATATGAAGGCAAATAAGATACATTTTTTGAATAGAAGGAATTAATCTTTTGAAAAGAAATGTGTATTACAATCTAGGCTCTGCTTTCCCTCTCTCTGCTTTTCTGTCCTGCATCCTGATTTCATCATGCCATGTACCCCCAAAATTCTAAAGTCATTCTCTAAAGCCTGTTGTTCTTCAGTGACTTGCAACTTTACCACGTGATTGTCCCACCTCTGCCTGGGCGCATGCATGCTGTCCCCACCTTCATGTGAACACACACAAGGAGTGAACTTAGTAACTCTTGGTTAAGGTCTTGGGCAGCATGTCCATCTTCTCATCAGCGAAATGGATATAATTTTATCTATCTCACAGACTGAGGACCTGATGAAATTAAACACACACGACATATGTGTGAATTGTTACTTATTATACCTGGCAAAAAGTAAGAACTCAATTACTATGACTTTATTATTATTATTTTATAACATATACTCTGCAAACAGATCTCCTTTTATTTGGAAATCTTTGCTTCCTGCTCAGCAACCTTACAAATTACTGGAGACTCCTATGGACTCTGATTTCTGCATTCACACTTACCTGTGTCAACAGACCACCTGCTTTCCGCTACCCCCCCCAACTCACATCTTTCTGAATTTCCATAACGTTTAGGGTCTGCCTCTATTGAACTGTTTCCTCCATGTTCACATTGTCTTTTTAAATAGACCCTAAATTTCATAAGTGGGTGTATCTAGTAGGGTGCCCAGAAGATATAAGAAAAAGGATGATTTGATAACAGACAAGTCCTTTCTTAGCATCTCTTCTTTGGGAGTCTTGTTCAAATTCTTACTTCCCAGTCCTCTTTCTGCCCATCAAAAGTAATCTTCAAGTTCTCAAGGAAGAAAGAAAGTGAAAAAATGAGGAATATGTAACTTTAAAACTTTGGTTGCAAAACAGGGAGAATGTTGGTTTTAGAACATTTTGATCTTCTTGATTTTCTTTCCTTCTCTGATAACTCAAAAATTGCAATAATAATTGCATTGTTCCCCTAAATGCCCTAGTTAGAACCAAAGCCAAGACGATTTTATCCAACTATTAGAAGAGAGCTGCAGGAAGAGCCTATACAATGTGCCTGCTTTCTTGATAAGAGTGCAGATCGTCTCACAGAGTGAAGATGAGCCTCAGGCTGCAGAAGCCTTGGCCGGACTGCACTAGACATTTCCGCAAAGCGCCTGGAGCAACACAGAACAGTTGCTTGCACTAAGGGGCTGCTTCAGATGGAAGTGTGTTTTTGTGGAGACTCCTTAATTTCATTTTCTAATTCTATTCATGGAATCTGAAGGTTGTATGACTTGGGGAAAAGACTCCAGCATCCTTTCGAATGCACGCTCTGGTGCTTTTAATGAGGCAAAGTTACTTCACCTCTTCAAGCTCAGCTTTCTTCTTTGTCAAATGGCAATGAAAATATATCCACCCAAAGAGAACATATTACATCTCTCCTTGTAGGTATTTGGAGAGCAGTAATATTAAGACAACAATCTGTCTCCTGACTCTTTGCGCCATTGGAAGCTACACATAAGTGTGTTGGCAACTTTTCCAACTTTCACCGAAGTATAATTTAAAAAAATTAAAACATGACTATCATGTCAAAGATTTATTTAACTCGTTAATGAGGGAACCAGCAGGATGTTAAAGCTGATTCAAAGAGAATTTGAAAATCTCATTATATATAGGCCCAGAAAAAATTACTGCTGGAATAAGTTTGCTAAATTTAGATATAAAATCTGTCCACTTCCTACAGGGCAATAAAACCGGTAAAATGGTAAAAATACAAATAATAAAAATGACCCTTTTGGCAATACCATTTCCAGTGTTCAGATATTGTTTGCGTTTGTATCAGAGAAAATCTAAAGTTAACATTTAACTTCAAAAATTACAATTCCTAATCAAGAGACATCATTAATCAAACATAGTTACCTTCTCCTAGAAAATTAAATGATCCTGGTGACAGATAATATTCCTCTGACATTGAAAGGACATGCAGTCATGATTTTATCTTGTTCTCAAGGTTTGAATGTATATCTTCATATCACCTATTTGTTTTCAATAGTTCCTATCATTCCCATTCTGGCTTGGTACCTTCGGTTATTTTTATTTTTTCACTTTTCTTTGTTCCTCTAAGCCCACCTGTTTGGCTCTTTTCCCATCAGTCATTTATTGACCAATTATATCTTCACTCTTTTCCAATTTTATTTTCTCCCTGAGCCATCATTTGAGTCTGCCTTTATCCTTATGCTAAAAGCTGACTTAAACTTAATTGGCTGTGCACAACTGGCTTCCTTTTAGTATCAGCTGCGGTAAGATTTGCTACTTCCTTCCCCATGTCTCTGTGAGATAGAGGGAAAACAAGTTTCAAACAGCATTCTCCCATACATCTAAAATCTAAGGCAAGCGAGCCCAAAGTTCCATGAAGTCAGTAAAATCCTGGTCCTCTGTGCTTCTGTCCACTCCCAAATCACCCTGAATGAAAAATTCACTTAAGGCAGAAATTCTATGGCATACTTTTTTTTCCACCATTTTTCTTTTTTAGAATGAAATGATCAAGAATCTTCTAAACCAGTGTCCTGGGACCAAATAGGAATTAAAGAGGGTAGAAGATATGCTAGATTTTAAAAAACTCTCTGTTCATGTAAGAATAAGGATATATCTGCCGTATTCTTGCCCACCCTTGTATCTGAAGACCATCGTTTTCACCAAGGAAACTCGTGTCTAATGCCCATCATGCTGATTAACGAGACATTGAGATCACCAATGACAATCCATTTTTATTATTCATTATGCTGATTAGCACACTTGTGGGTTGATCAGCGAGCAAGCCAGTGAACCCTTGTGCATGCCATCTCTGGTATGTGTGGTCTTCTGAATAAATGTCAACTACCTCTGGAGGGCTTCTCTTGTGTCTCAAACGGTCAAGAATTTGCCTGCAACTCAGGAAACCTGGGTTCAACCCCTGGGTCAGGAAGATCCCCTGGAGAAAGAATTGGCAACCCACTGCAGTATTCTTGCCTGGAGAGTTCCATGGTCAGAGCTGCCTGGCAGGCTATGAGTCCATGGAATCACAAAGAGAGGCACACGACTGAGCGACCAACTTTCACTTTCAGCTACTTCCGGAGAGTCCTCGCATCAGGAATGGTGTCACATTCATTTTTGTTACACAAGCTAGGCTGCAAGGAGTTTGGGATGTAAATATATGTCTTCACAATCTGGGTGACTTGTTTCTAAATGGAGATATCACACCCTGCACTCTCTGGGGAAGGAGGAGGGGGTGTGGGACAGTGCCCACAGTGGAGAAAGTTCCTATCTCTAGACTCTGGAAGTTGGGGTGGTGGCAACACTTCCTTGAGGACCCAGGTCCCATTTACCCTGGATGTCAGGAATTGAGCGAGGGAGATTTGTGAGCCTGCACATCTTCCTGGAGGGTTGGGGTACCCCCATGGTAAGACCTCACTGCACAACCATTGCCAAGCCTACTGGCTCTTGGGAAAGGATGAGGAAGCAAAACATCCTGGCCTATTGTAAAGAAAGAATACCTTTTTTATACTGCTCGTTGCTTATGGGCACTGGTGTCTGTCAGAGCTTCTGGGAAAAACAAAGACCAACAGCAACTCTGGTTTAAATTCAACTGCAATTGTGTCAGGTTTTATATTATGATAAAATCTTGGCCTCCTTAGAAGGAGGTTAAATCCCTAGTTGATTCAAAGTGAATTTCAATTCTCCAAAGATGAGCAGAAGGAAACAAAAGCATGACCCATATTTTTTTCTCCTCAGAGTCCAAATGCTTGCTCTATTTTTTCCCTCTTTCCTCTATCTTAGGAAGTTTCCTCACAGCCAACGGAGCAGAGGCGTGCTCTTGCTGCTTGGGGAGTAGAAAAGTTCATGGTTTCCTTCGACACAAAAGGCCCTGGATTATTTCTGGCAGAGAGAGCAGCCTGGAGTGGTTCAGCGGGCGGTGAGCTTGCTGTGCCCCAACCAGAGCTTTTACCTATTTACGACGATATAATTCCATTTGCTTTTAGAGATGCACTTTATGCCTCCTCTGTCAGACTAACTCAGAAATGCGTCAACCAGACAAGCTGTGTCACCCCTCTTGCTGTCTATGCTGCAGCCAGGACACAGAGGCAGAGGGTGACTTCCGCTCTTCTTTGGATAAGCGATGGGGTTGCAATCGTTGCTGATATCCCCAAAGTTGGAGGTTATGAAGTTTTTGAATACAAGGCCATGGTCAGCATGAGAGGACTTACTTCCTAAAATTTAGAACACAGTTTAAATGATTGTTTCAATAAATGTTCTAGAGTTAGAGAAATTTTTGCTGAGTGGTTGATCATGAACAGTATGGGTTTTGCTTACTAATCTTAGCCCAGGTTTCATCCTAGTTTATTCCACTTCTTTTTTCTCTTTATGTTTATTTCCTGAGTTCTAACATTTTTTGTGTAATTTTTAGGGATTTTACACATATACAAGTTACTTTAGTGCAAACACAACCCCCATGGACCCCCCTTCCACTCATAAATCATGATTTCCCATCCAGATTTGCTGATTCCATCCCTTTGCCTTCCTTTCCAGAAAGAACCATCCTCATGAACGTGATGTTTTTATTCTCATGCATACATGCATGCTAAGTTGCTTCAGTCGTGTCCGACTCTGTGCGACCCTATGGACAGCAGCCCACCAGGCTCCTCTGTCCACGGGATTCTCCAGGCAAGAATACTGGAATGGGTTGCCATTTTCTTCTCCAATTCTCATGCATATTTTTATATTTTTAATGCACTTATACCCATAAATCATACATAGTTTTGGCAGGCATGTTTTAAAGTTTTATATATACTGTATAGTTTTCTTTTGTCTGATTTTGCTGCAATCTATTTGTCCATTTTCTTAGGATGTTTCCAGTTTTTCACTGTCACCGACACTGTCTTATCCATTTTTCCACATAGAAAGATTCTTCAGAGGCTCAGACTACAATGGAATTGCTAAGTTTTTGGATATGAATATCTCCAACTTTACTAGATATTGCTGAATTGTTCTCCAAGGAAAAATGTGGTGTTCTTTATAGATTCTGGGTACTAAAACATTGTTGGTGATACACAAAGCATATGCATTTTCCAGTCTGTGGCTTGACTTTTCCTTTTGTTCATGTGGCTTTTATTTCTTAGGTTTTTTAAACTTTTTATTGGAGTATAGTTGATTCACAATGTTGTGTTAGTTTTGGGTGCACAGCAATGTGAATCAGTTGCGCATATACATACATCCACCCTTTTTTAGATTCTTCTCGAATATAGGTTATTATACAATATTGAGTAGAGTCCTCTGTACTATGTAGTAGGTCCTTGCTAGTTATCCGTTTCATATATAATAGTGTGTATATGTCAATTCCAATCTCCTAATTTATCCCTTCCCTGCCCCTGTTCATGTGGATTTTTAAAGTAATTTCAATTTTATATTTTCTTTTATATTTTTTGCCTTTTGTACCTTATTCTAAAAATGCTTTCCTTTCACATGGTTGTCAGGATGTCACCTTCTTCCTCATTCTTCGGTTCCTTTGTCTATGAGAGCAGACTGCATATGTGGCCCCAGGTACTGGCTTAGTCTCTGCTAGTCTAGATACAAGATTTAGCACATGTTGATATTCTCAGAACGACTTAGTGAGCAAGGCAGATTTTACAGGAAGGACCAACAAGGAGTTCATTGTCTATTCCACATTAGATAAGCAACCTCCTGTTAGCTATTTCTGTTCTCTCCCTTGACCTTACCAGCACTTTCTCTACCAGAATTAGTCCGGATTTTTTCCTCCCTTGGGGAACAAAAATAACTCTTTGCTTCATTAAGAACGCCACCCTTTTTCACTATAAATCTTAGGTAACAGTTAACTTATAAATTTATAAGCAACAAGTGTGTAAAAGTATCATCTCAATTACAGTGGTTCTCTCAAGTACAGAATTCTCATCACAATTTATTCATTTAGTTATTTAAATCATATTTAATAAGCACTAAGTGTCACACATTATCCAAGACACTGAGTGAACCAATGTCCCAGATGGAAAAGATCAAGGAGGGCAATCTGGGAAGGCTTCTCTGAGGAGGTGACATTTAAAGTAAGATGTGAAGAATAAGGAAGTAGCCATTTCAAAGTGGGGAAAACATCTAACAGGAGGTAAATGTCATGTGCAGAAGCCAAATGCAAGGAAAAAGAGCTTGGCATGTAGGGGGAACTAAAAGGATAACAATTATCACTAAAAGGAAATGTCAAAGAAGGAAAAATGATGTGGAATGTGGATGGAGAGCAATATGGGTGAATTTATTTAGTGCCTTTGGGCTTTCACAAGGAAAGGCAACTTTGATTTGATGTGTGTTTTTCTTTAACAAAAGTTGCATTGGCTGTAGATTGGTGGTAACCGATGCAGAAGAAGGAAACTGATTAGGAAGCTGTTGCTGGGGTTCAGGCGGGGTGCGGTGATGACCAAGATTATTCTGTGAAAGAAGAGATGTAGAGAAATATCCCTTAGAGGCAGTGATGACAAGATTTTGATAAATAAAGAGCGTACGGAATCAAAGATGATTTCTGGTATTGCAACGTGATGAAGAACGGGACACACACCGACACGGTGAGGATCACCCTGGCGGGCTTGAGGTAGGATGAGAATGGTGGCAGTCAAGAGTTTTGTCTTTTGCACATCACTTTTGGTGCCTACGGGGCATCCCCTGGTGACCTGTGGTATTCAGTCAGGTCTAGAACTCAGAGAAGACACGCATTTGGGAAAAACAGCTGGAAGAGAACAACATTTTGCACTTAATGGAGTGATAGATAGATAGGAGAGAGAAATGAAGGCAGATCTTGCTTTATATCCAGCCTGAACTTTAGAGTCCAGTGACTATAATCCATGGCCTTGAACTTCTGTGCCTGGATCGGGATTTTGGATGGACTGTCTCAGGAAGCCCAGGAAAAGGCCAAAGATGGCAACTCAGCATTTGGTCCCATTTACACATCTCATTATTCCTCGAGGGGTCTGTTGGGTTTTAGAATTTTCAGTTAAGTGCTTGAAACTATCAATGAACTTCTAAAGTAATAAAGTTTCACCTTGTAAAGGAAAATCTGGATTATATCATTGAAGGTTTATTAGAGACTTGTCTCATACTATGTGTATGTCAATAGACAGCAAAGCTGACCTACCTGTGTTTGAGCAACATTAACAGTTCTAAAACTCTTACTGAGTTTCTGTTGATATTCTCAAAATTAGATGTGTTGATTACTTCTATATAATTGACAAGGAATCTGGCAGTTCAATAGATGGTGCTTACTTTTTCTTATTGCAGTTAAAATGATGAATTGTTGAGCTTTTTTGACAGAGTCATCTCTATGGCCATTGAAAGATTTATTTACAGCTTATACTTAATTTTTTCCCCTCAATGCTGAGTCCAGTTATATTTACCTCCAGCTGCAGCTTGCAGACAAAATTCCAGATTCAGTCATCCTATCTTATAGGTGACAAGTATACCTGTTAGTCAAAAAATATTGGGTGCCTACTGTGAACCATGGAGAAGGAAATAGCAACCCACTCCAGTATTCTTGTCTGGATAATTGCGTGGACAGAGGAGCCTAGCAGGCTGCAGTCCCTGGGGTTGCAAGAGTCGGACACGACTTAGTGACTAAACTACCACCACCATGAACCAGGCGCTGTGGTTCCCACAAGAGTCACCAGAAAACTAGGTCATCATTCTTGAATCCATGAAACCTACAGTCTGGAAAAGAAACAGGCTTGTAATTACCTACATGTACTGCAAAATAGAATGGAAAAAATGGTTAGAATAGATTTTTTTTAAATATGCTGAGTCACTTTCAGGTGACAATATCTGCCTGACATGGGTTTATCTCTAAAAAAATGAACAAAAACTAGTAAAAACTAGCAACTAAACAAAAAATAGATCACCAGTAGAATGAAATAAGGAAAGGGAAAATAATCAAATGCCCTAGATTTCCCCAAGTGGCAGCAAGAAAAGAATTAAAATACTGTAGCGTGATATGGCATGTATCTGAACCACAGCTCCAGGATTTAAGGACCAATACTGGTGAGTAAATTATTCAGGGTAGGGTAATTGTTGAAAATGCAGTGTAACAACCTCAGTGTTTAATGCGTTACGTGTTTCCTTCTTACTCATTGCACATCACCATGGTTACCCCACTGAGGTGCTTCCAGGCTTTTTCCATCTATGGATCTTTCTTCCTGCAGGTCCTCAGGGTCCTCTCCATGAAGGAGAAGAAAGTTAGAAAATCGCAAATCACTTGTTATTGAGTCATCTTGGACGTGGCTGACTTGGTCAGAAGCGCTCTGAGACAGGCCCCTTAGCTGCAAGTGAGGCTGGGAGGTGCAGTCGCTGTGCCCAGGAGGAAGGGGAGATTGGCAGCTGTAGCATGGCGACCACAGGGAGTCTACAGAAGCCCTAAAATCCCCATTCACCATCCTCAATCTGCAGAGAAGTGAGACAAAAGACTTGTTCCTTTCTCTCTCTTTTGACTGGAGCAGTGGAAGAATTACGTAAGAAATGAATAGTCGAGGAGGACCCGCCCTGAGGGAGGAAAGGGTCCAGGCTCCTGCAGGGATGCAGAGCACTCAGATCATCTGCCAAGGCCGTAGGACACACCACCACTACACCGGCGTCCCAGACTCGGTTTAAACAGCCACCTGTCAAAATCCAGAGACGTTAGAGATCCCATCTAAGAAGGGCCGCTCCCAGCCTCAAGGGAGCCCCTCTGTTCTTCTCTTTCAGCTACTCCACTTGAGCTCCCTAGGAACACCAAAACAAAAGCAACAACAAAATTAAAAAGAAGCAACTGGCAAGGACTGGGAATACCCATTTGTTGTTTAGAGAGAAACAAAAAGGTCCTAGTGGAAAGGAACTGAATTCTGGACAAGTGTTCCATGATAACCATGAAATGAAAAAGAGAACTCCTCGGCAGCAGTAAATACACCGCAGAGGAGAAAACATCCAATGAAAAAGACAAAGAACCTAGTCTAGAAGAACACTGTGACTCAGGGAATAAAGGAAAATCCCATGCGTGTGCTTTATTCTATAGAAGATCATGGTAAGATGGAGAATTTAATTTAAAAAAAAAATCAAAGGTGAAATCACAAGGTAACAGGGTGTGGTCAGAAGGTCAAGTGATCCTGGGTGTTGACAATCTCCTTGTCAGTCCTCAAGGCACAGAGAAAGGCAGAAGAAGACAAAGACCGGACTGTATGGATGATAATCACCATGCTAATCTATGCAGCAGAAGGAATCGAGTGTTTCCTAAAACCTAAGGATGGAAGTAAAGACAGGCTTCCAGTGGAGAGCAGAACCCAAGCTTAGGAAGCCCCCGGGCACTCGCTGTTTCTTGCTTCTGCTGTTATGATTGCTGGGCTGTAAAAATTCTCATTCTCCAAAGAGTCTTCAGAGATTCTTAGTCCACATGGAAGAATATGTTTAATGTTATGCTTCTATAGTACACAGACTCTTTAGCTGACTCTCAATCACAATTCCAAATTCCCGGAACAGTCTGATGGACCCAGCTTATGTTATATGCATCCCCTTGGTTCAGTTGGTTCCAGAGAGGGATCGAGTCACAAAGCAACACTAGTCCACAGTCCTGCCTGGGAACTAGATGCCAGCACGGGGCCAAGTACTCCCATGGGGCATCTCACACCACCTTTGCATGGGAGACGGAGCACAAATGTTATTCTTTTAAGTGGGTGGTTACATCACAGCTCAGAGATTTTAAGTTCTTGCCCCGTGTGACACAGGTATCATGTTTCAGAACCAGGTTTCAAATCCAGGTGGCCAGCTCCAAAATTTGCTCTCAACCTTTATGTCAAATTACTAGCGCACACAGGAACCAGTTCCCAAAGAACAGAGGATACTGCTCTATGGATTGGACAGATTCCCTTAAAAAAAAAAAAAAAAAAAAGCGCAATTTTCCTAACATTTCTTTCGGATACAGTCTTAGTAGACTTACTGGGTTAGGGTTAGGATGTACTACACAGCGGTTCTCCTGAAAAGTTGCTCCCATTTGCATCTCACGAGAAGTGTATGGAAATATTCCTCTCATGACATGAGTACTAACATTTTATTTCATCTTTGCCAATCGAGTAGCGGGGCTTTAATCTGACTGAGGGTAGCGGTAATCTTTACAGAAGAGGTTCATAAGAGCCAAGCATACAGGTCAGAAGTCCATGGCCATGTGGAAAAGGCAGGAAGGGTCCTCTCTGGATGGCTGGAAAACAGAATGTAGAGGGCTGTATTGGGGAATGATTCCAGGGAACCATGAAAGTCATGGTGAAGTATTGTGATGTTATCATAAGCATTTTAGAAAGGAGTGATATTATTCAGTAGAAATACAGCAGTTTCAATAATCTCTGGGTGAGATAGTAATATTTGTCAATGACAGATACTTACCTTATACACATATTTACATGGATACTTTCTTTTCTTCATCCCCTACTCCTCCTCTCCATGCAATCATTTTTAGACAAGTAACTGTTTTGTTTTTAAAATGCTAATGGGGTTCATATAGGATTCCTTGTATTCGAGTAAAAGCAGTTTACTAATGGCATGACAGGTGTGAGAGCTTTTCAGCTTTGAAATGCATCCGACTAGCGATATTTGCATTCTATGAGAAACTTATGCTAATATAACACTCACACTCTGAGGAGAAGTTTAAATTGCAAATTTTGAAAAGCTTGAAGTCAGTAAATAATATTTTGGGGAGAGGGGTAGCCATGCCATGGCAATATCAATTATTCATTTGTTAAGTCCTGTCTGACTGTGACCACGTGGACTGCAGTGCGGCAAGCTTCCCTGTCCTTCACTGTTTCCTGAAATTTGCTCAGATTCGTGTCCGTTGAGTCAGTGATGTCATGTAACCATCTCATCGTCTGCTGCCCTCTTCTCCTTCTGCCAGCATCAGGGTCTTTCCCAGTGAGTGGGCTTTTTACATCAGGTGGCCAAAGTATTGGAGCTTCACTTCAGCATCAGTCCTTCCAATGAATATTCAGGATTGATTTCCTTTAGGATTGACTGGTTGGATCTCCTTGCAGTCGAAGGGACTCTCCAGAGTCTTCTCCAACTGCACAGTTCAAAGCACCCAATTCTTCAGCCCTCAGCCTTCCTTATGGTCCAACTCTCACATCCATACATGACTACTGGAAAAACCATAGCTTTGACTAGACAGGCCTTTGTCGGCAAAGTGATGTCTCTGCTTTTTAATATGCTGTCTAGGTTGGTCATAACTTTTCTTTCAAGGATCAAGCATCTTAATTTCATGGCTGCAGTCACCATCTGCAGTGATTTTGGAGCCCCTCAAAAATAAAATCTGTCACTGTTTCCATTGTTTCCCCATCTATTTGCCATGAGGTGATGGGACCGGATGCCATGATCTTTGTTTTCTGAATGTTGAGCTTTAAGCCAACTTTTCCACTCTCCTCTTTCACCCACATCAAGAGGCTCTTTAGCTCCTCTTGTCTTTCTGCCATAACGGTGTTTTCATCTGCTTATCTGAGGTTATTGATATTTCTCCCAGAAATCTTGATTCCAGCCTGTGCTTCATCCAGCTTGGCATTTCTCATGATGTACTCTGCATATAAGTTAAATAAGCAGGGTGGCAACATACAGCTTTGATGTACTCCTTTCCCAATTTTGCACCAGTCTCTTTCTATGTGCGGTTCAAACTGTTTCTTCTAAGCCTGCATACAGATTTCTCAGGAGGCAGGTAAGGTGGTATGGTATTTCCATCTCTAAGAATTTTCCAGTTTGTTGTGATCCACACAGTCAAAGGCTTTAGCGTAGTCAATGAAGCAGAAGTAGATGTTTTCTGAAATTATTTTGCTTTTTCTATGATCCAGCAGATGTTGCCAATTTGATCTCTGTTTCTCTGCCTTTTCTAAATCCAACTTGAACATCTGGAAGTTCTCAGTTCATGTACTGTTGAAAGCTAGCTTGGAGAATTTTGAGCATTACTTTGCTAACATGTGAAATGTGTGCAATTGTGCAGTAGTTTGAACATTCTTTGGCATCACCTCTCTTTGGGACTGGAATGAAAACTGACCTTTTCCAGTCCTGTGGCCACTGCTGAGTTTTCCAAGTTTGCTGGCATATTGAGTGAAGCACTTTCACAGCATCATCTTTCAGGGTTTGAAATAGCTCAGCTGGAATTCCATCACCTCCACTAGCTTTGTTTGTAGTGATGCTTCATAAGGCCCACTTGACTTCACACTCCAAGATAACTGGCTCTAGGTGAGTGATCACATCATCATGATTATCTGGGTCATTAACATCTATTTTGTATAGTCCTTCTGTGTATTCTTGCCACCTCTTCATTAATATCTTCTGTTTCTGTTAGGTCTGTACCATTTCTGTCCTTTATTGTGCCCACTTTTGCCTGAAATGTTCCCTTGGAATCTCTAATTTTCTTGAAGAGTTCTCTAGGCTTTCTTATTCTATTGTTTTCCTCTATTTCATTGCGCTGGTCCCTTAGGAAGGCTTTCTTATCTCTCCTTGCTATTCTTTGAAACTCTGCATTCAAATGGGTGTATCTTTCCTTTTCTCCTTTGCCTTTCACTTCTCTTCTTTTCTCAAATATTTGTAAGACCTCCTCAGACCAACATTTTGACTTTTTGCATTTCTTTTTCTTGGGAATGGCTTTGATCACTGCCTCCTGTACAATGTTATGAACCTCTCTCCATAGTTCTTCAGGCACTCTATCAGATCTAATCATCTAATACCTGAAATCTATTTGTTACTTCCACTGTATAATCATATGGGATTTTATTTAGGTCATATCTGAATGGACTAGTGGTTTTCCCTACTTTCTTCAGTTTAAGTCTGAATTTGGCAATAAGAAGTTCGTGTTCTGACCCACAGTCAGCTCCCAGTCTTGTTTTTGACAGTATAGAGCTTCTCAGTCTTCAGCTGCAAAGAATATAATCAATCTGATCTCTGTATTGACCATCTGATATCCGTGAAGAAGACTAAATGGAAGGAATGCATTTGCCAGGTTAGAACTCTCCTGAAGCTGGTATCACCTGTGATGCCTAGAACTGGAAAGAAATTCCACTCCTTGCTCACAAATTTTAGAAGGCATTAGAGTCACCTTGAGGCCTTCTAAAAGCAGAGTGCTGAGCCCACCCACAAAGCTTCTGACTCAAGAAGTTTGGGTATTGGCTGAGAATATGCATTTCAAAAAAATTCCCTGCTGATTCCTGTCCCAGGAATTATACTTTGAAAGCTATTTCTCTAGACAAGTCCCAATAGTATACACGCTTGTCAAAATGGGTGTACGTGTAGACTGTGGACATGTTTTTGTTATTTCCCCAAGGAATGAGAAGTCTCAGTGCCACAGCGGGCACCCATTCCAGAGGGCCTGCACTGAGAATACAAGCCTCCAGAGTATTTGGCTTTGAAGGTCAGCAGGGCTTGCTTTCAGGAGAGCCAAAAGTTTCTGAGAAACAGAGACCCCATCCTAAAATGTGCACATGGATGCTTACCCGTTACAGGGTCCAGATCAGAAGCAATAATTTGAAAGCAGCCTGTGTCAGACCCACTTGCTGGTTTTGGAGAGCCTCATGGGGAGGCAGGACGCAACTGGGATTCATGTGGGAGACACAGATAGTGGCAGTCACTTCTGAAGTTCATTCCAACATGAGGATGATGGCACTGGCAAGCATCATTTTGGAATCCCTAGCATATTCATACAAGGATCTGGCCCCAACCACCAGTGGGTCAGCACCAGAATGAGGACTCCCCAGCCCTTGCAACCAGTCATGCCAGGATCTGGCCGAATCCACCAAAAGCGAGCAGCCTCTGTGCTAGGTCGGGACTTGCAACCATGCCTGCCAGCATGCCCACAGTGGTCAGCACTGCCACAACACAAGGGTCCACACGGCCCATGTAGAGGGCACTCCAGAGCCTATAGCTCCGGTGAACATAGGGACTTGTGCTTCTGGACCCTGTAAGATACCTTCTACATAACACCATTTCTCCAAGAGTGGAAAATATAACTGATCTCCTGTTACATGGAAATAAAACAGAGAATCAAGCAAAGTAAGACAACAGGGAAATATTTTGAAAATGGACTAACAAGATAAAAATTCAAAAGAAGAGCTAAGTGAAGTGGAGATAAGGATTCTACCTAACAAAGAATTCAAAATGATAAAGGTGCTCAGCAAACTTGGGAGAAGAATCAGTGATCACAGTGAGGATCTTAACAAAGACTTGGAAAATATAAAGAAGAACCAAACAGAGCTGAAGAATACAATAATGGAAATAAAAAACACACTAGAAGGAATCAACAGTAGTTTAGATGATACAGAGTGAAATGGGTTAGTGAAATGGAAGACAGTAGTGGAAATCACTCAAGAGGAAACATAATTTTAAAACATAAAGACAGTTTAGGAGATCACTGGAACAATACCAAGTATACTGTCATTTGCATTATAGGGGTCCTAGAAGGAGAAGAGACAGAGAAAGGGAAAGAGAACATATTTGAAGACATAATAGATAAAAACTTCCCTAACCTGGGAAAGAAAACAGACAGCTAGGTCCAGGAAGCCCCAGCTCAGTCCAGTTCAGTCGCTCAGTCGTGTCCGACTCTGCGACCCCATGGACTGCAGCACGCCAGGCCTCCCTGTCCATCACCAACTCCCGGAGTCTACTCAAACTCATGTCCATTGGGTCAGTGATACCATCCAACCATCTCATCCTCTGTCGTCCCCTTCTCCTCCCTCCCTCAATCTTCCCCAGCATCAGGGTCTTTTCCAATGAGTCAGCTCTTCACATCAGGTGGCCAAAGTTTCTTGGAGTTTCAGCTTCAGCACCAGTCCTTCCAATGAATATTCAGGACTGATCGCTGTTAGGATGGACTGGTTGGAGCTCCTTGCAGTCCAAGGGACTCTCAAGAGTCTCCTCCAACACCACAGTTCAAAAGCATCAATTCTTTGGCACTCAGCTTTCTTTATAGTCCAACTCTCCCATCCATACATGACTACTGGAAAAACCATAGCCTTGACTAGACGGACCTTTGTTGGCAAAGTAATGTCTCTGCTTCTTAATATGCTGTCTAGGTTGGTCATAACTTTGCTTCCAAGGAGTAAGCATTTTTTAATTTCATGGCTTCAGTCACCATCTGCAGTGATTTTGGAGCCCCCAAAAATAAAGTCAGTCACTGTTTCCACTGTTTCCCCATCTATTTGCCATGAAGTGATGGGACCAGATGCCATGATCTTAGTTTTCTGAATGTTAAATTTTAAGCCAGCTTTTTCACTCAAGAAGTACAGAGAGACCCAAACAAGACCAACCAAAAGAGATCCACACCAAGACACACTGTAATTAAAATGGCAAAAATTAAAGATGAAGAGAGAATATTAAAAGCAGTGAGTGGAAAGCAACAAGAACTACAATAAAGCTATCAACTAACTTTTAAGCAGAAATTCTGCAGGCTAGAAGATAGTGGCATGATATATCTAAAGCGATAAAAGGGAAAAACCAACAACCAAGAATACCCTACTCAGCAATCCTATTATTCAGATTTAAAGGAGAGATACAGAGTTTCACAGATAAATAAAGCTAAAAGAGTTCAGTACTGCCAAGCTGGCTCTACAGGAAATGTTAAAGGGACATCTCTAGGCAGAAAAGAAAAGATGCACCTATAAATGTCAACATTATGAGAGAAAATTTCTCATTGGTAAAGGAAAATACACAGCAAAGGTAGATCAACCACTTATAAGCTGGTTCAGTTCAGTTCAGTTCAGTCGCTCAGTCGTGTCCAACTCTCTGCGACCCCATGAATTGCAGCACGCCAGGCCTCTCTGTCCATCACCAACTCCCGGAGTCTACCCAAACCCATGTTCATCGAGTCGGTGATGCCATCCAACCATCTCATCCTCTGTCGTCCCCTTCTCCTCCCGCCCCCAATCCTACCCAGCATTAGGGTCTTTTCCAGTGAGTCAACCCTTCGCATGAGGTGGCCAAAGTATTGGAGTTTCAGCTTCAACATCAGACCTTCCAGTGAACACCCAGGATTGATCTCTTTTAGGATGGATTGATTGGATCTCCTTGCAGTCCAAGAAACTCTCAAGAGTCTTCTCCAACACCACAGTTCAAAAGCATCAATTCTGCGGCGCTCAGCTTTCTTCACCGTCCAACTCTCACATCCATACATGACCCCTGGAAAAACCATAGTCTTGACTAGACGGACTTTTGTTGGCAAAGTAATGTCTCTGGTTTTAAACATGCTATCTAGGTTGGCCATAACCTTCCTTCCAAGGAGTAAGCGTCTCTTAATTTCATGGCTGCAGTCACCATCAGCAGTGATTCTGGAGCCCAAAAAAGTAAAGTCTGACACTGTTTCCACTGTTTCCCCATCTATTTCCCATGGAGTGATGGGACCAGATGCCATGATCTTAGTTTTCTGAACATTGAGCTTTAAGCCAACTTTTTCACTCTCCTCCTTCACCTTCATCGAGAGGCTCTTTAGCTCTTCTTCACTTTCTGCCATAAGGGTGGTGTCATCCGCATATCTGAGGTTATTGATATTTCTCCCGGCAATCTTGATTCCAGCTTGTGTTTCTTCCAGCCCAGCGTTTCTCATGATGTACTCTGCATATAAGTTAAATAAGCAGGTATAAGCTGGTAGGAAGGTTAAAAGACAAAAGTAGTAAAATCATCTATATTCACAATAAGCAGTTAAGGGCTACACAAAATGAAGTAAAAAAAATGATGTAAAAAAAGTAAACATGTGGGAGGGAGTAAAAATGCAGGATTGTTAAAATGCCTTTGAACTTAAGAGATCAATTTAAAATAACCATGTATTTTATGTGTGTATATATATATATGTATATTGCTATATATATAAACTTACCTACTATAAATTTTTGGTTTATGGAATATACACACACATGAAAAATATTCAAACATGACACTAAAGATAGTCATCAAATCAAAAGGGAAGAGAACAAAGAAATAAAAAGAGAAACAAAAAATGAACTATAAAACAACCACAAAAAAATTAACAAAAGAGGAGTAATTACATATGTATTAATAATTATTTTAAATATAGATGGATTAAATGTTCAAATCAAAAGACATAGAGTGGCTAAATAGAGTGGAGTGTAAGACCCAAGTACAAGACCTATGCCTACAGGAGACTTACTTCAAATCTAAGAACATATACAAACTGTAAGTGATGGGATGGAAAAAGTTATTCCATGCAAATGGAAATGAAAAGAAAGCCTAGGTAAAAGTATTTATATCAGAAAAAAAAATAGAATTTAAGCAAAGACTGTAACCAGAGACAAAGGACATTACAAAATGATCAAAGGATCGATCCAAGAAGAAGATATGGTAGTTATAAATACATCTGCGTCCTACATGGGGACACCTAAATACACAGAACAAATATTAACAAACATAAAGAGAAAAATTGACAGTAACACAATCATAGTTGTGGACTCGACCCACTTACATCAAGGGACAGATCATCCAGATAGAACATCAATAAGGAAACACTGGCTTTAGTGACACATTAGGTGAGATATATTTTGAGATATCCATTGCTTTCAGGAGAGCCATTAGGTTGGTGCAAAAGTAATTGTGATTTTTGTGATTTTTTTTTTTTGCAATTTTTGCATTATTGACATTTGTCATTTCATATTGTAATATATTCTTAAATAAATGTGGTTATGTTACACTTCATTTTAAAGGGCATATATCACTTTATGTTTTTTTGCTAATGACATGTTACTAGCTGTTTGTTTTACTTGTATTTTATACTATGGAAATGATGTTAGACAAAAAGCAAATATGAGTGATTTTCCTATTCTAGTTCAAAATGGGTCGTAAAGCAGTGGAGAAAACTCACAACATCAACAATACATTTGGCCCAGAAACTGCTAACAAACGTACAGTGCAGTGCTGGTTCAAGACATTTTGCAAAGGAGATGCGAGTCTTGAAGATGAGGAGCATAGTAGCCTGCCATTGGAAGTTGACAATGACCAACTGAGAGCAATCATCGAAGCTGATCCTCTTACAGCTGCAAGAGAAGTTGGTGAAGAACTCAACATCAACCATTCTCTGGTCGTTTGGCATTTGAACCGAATTGGAAAGGTGAAAAAACTTGATAAGTGGGTGCCTCATGAGCTGACCAAACATTTTTAAAAAATAGTTATTTGAAGTGTTGTCTTCTCTTATTCTATGCAAAAACAACGGATCATTTCTCGATCAGATTGTGATGTGTGATGAAAAGTGGATTTTATACAACAGCCAGCGATGACTGGCTCGGTGGTTGGACCAAGAAGAATTTCCAAATCACTTCTCAAAGCCAAACTTGGGCCAAAAAAAGATCATGGTCACTATTTGGTCGTCTCCTGCTGGTCTGATCCACTACAGCTTTCTGCATCCCAATGAAACCATTACATCTGAGAAGTATGCTCAGCAAATCAGTGAGATGCTCCATACGCTGCAGGGCCTACAGCTGGTGCTGGTCAATAGAAAGGGCCCGGTTCTTCTCCACAATGGTGCCTGACTGCACATCGCACAACCAGTCCTTCAGAAGTTGAACAAACGAGGTTACAAAGTTTTGCCTCATCTGCCATATTCACCCGACCTCTTGCCAACCAACTACCACTTCTTCAAGCATCTTCACAACTTTTTCTAGGGAAATGCTTCCACGACCAGTAGGAGAGAAAAAAAATGCTTTCCAAGAGTTTGTTGAATCTCGCAGCACAAATTTTTTTTTTTTTTCTCACCAAGTACCTTCCCTTTCTGTTTTTTAAAATATTTATTCATTTTTAATTGATTGATGACTGGTTTACGATATTGGTTTGCTTTCTGTCACACATCAACATGAGCTAATCATAGGTGTTCCTATGTCCCCTCCCTCTTGAATTTCCCTCCTACTCCTGCCCATTCCCACCCCTCTAGGTTATTACAGAGCCCCCATTTGAGTTCCCTGAGTCACGCAGCACATTCCCATTGGCTGTTTGCATTTGTTAGAGCACATGCATCCATGCTACTCTCTCCATTCATCTCACCCTCTCTCTCTTCTTCCCACCCTTGTCCATAAGTCTGTTTTCTATGTTTGTGTCTCCATTGCTGCTCCATGAACAGGCTTGTCAGTCCCACCCTTCTAGATTCCATATATATTCATTAATATATGATATTTGTTTTTCTCTTTCTGACTTACTTCACTCTGTATAATAGACTCTAGGCTCATCCACCTGATTGGAACTGACTCAAATGCATTCCTTTTTATCGCTGTGTAGTATTGTATTGTGTATATGTATCACAGTTTCTTTAGCCAATTATCTGTCGATGGACATCTAGGTTGCTTCCATGTCTTGGCTATTGTAAGTAGTGCTGCAGTGAACATTGCGATACATGTGTCTTTTTCAATTTTGGTTTCCTCAGGATGTATACCTAGAAGTGATATTGCTGGGTCATACGGTGGTTTTATTCCTGGTTTTTTAAGGAATCTCCATACTGTCAGAAGCACAGATTTTTATGCTAGTGTGCTTAGTTGCTCAGTCACGTCCAACTCTTTGCTATCCAACGGACTGTAGCCCACCAGGCTCCTCTGTCCATGGGGATTCTCCAGGCAAGAATACTGGAGTGGGTTGTCATGCCCTTCTTCAGGGGATCTTTCCAACCCAGGGATCGAACCCAGGTCACCTGCACTGCAGGCAGATTCTTCACCATCTGAGCTAACAGGGAAGCCCTTTTATGCTATAGGAATAAACAAATTTTTTTCTCATTGGCAAAAATGTGTTGATTGTAATGGTTCCTATTTTAATTAATAAAGATATGTTTGAGCCTAGTTATAGTGACTTAAAATTCATGGTCCAAAACTGCAACTACTTTTGTGCCAACCTAATAGAAGGTTGTAAGAAATAGAGACTCCACTCCTAAAGGGTGCACGCAACAACCCACACATTCTAGGACCCAGGTCAGAAGGAGTAATTTGAAAGTAGCCTGTGTCAGACCCACTTGTTCATCTTGGAGAGCCTCATGGAGGGGCAGGAGGGAATTGAAGGCAGGAAGTAAATGTATATATATATATATATATGAAACATTCCAGCCAAAAGCAGCAGACTATTTCCAAGTTTCCAGAATATTTCCAATATTTCCAGAATATTTCCAAGCAGTAGAATCTTTCCAAGTACAATGGAACATGCTCCAGAATAGATCACATACTTGCCTGCAAAACAGGACTTAGTAAGTTTAAGAAGACTGAACTCATATCAAGAATCTTTTCTGGCTAAAATGCTATGAGACTAGAAATCAACTATCAGAAAAAACCTGCAAAAAGCACAAACACATGGAGACTCAATAATGTGCTAATAAACAGTCAATGGGTCTCTGAAAATATGTGGATGAAAATAACTACAAAAACCCTAAAGATTCTACCTGATTAAGTCTGGCTTCCTCATAGCTTTGAAAGATTCTTTCATTTCTTGGAGGGACATTTGGAAGAAAGCAGCAAGGTCAGTGGGTAAATACAGGTGCCTAGGGAACAGCCCTGACCCCTAACTCCTTCCTTTTTTCTCCAGCTGCCAGGTTAGAGGAGAGAAACCCACTGTCTCCCAGGCAGTTGCAGCCACTGCTGAGAGTGGCATCTTCTGCCAGTTCTCCCTGGCGGCCTCGGAACCAGCCAGCCACTCACGCTGAGTGATGATTCAGTGCTTTTTGCTCCATCACACCTGGCTCAAAAAATCAGATAACCTTCCAGGGAAGAGGCCGAGGAAGGGCACAGTCTTGACAGGTGAACCAAAGACCCTTTTGTTTTCTGGGCTGGAGCTGGCTGCCAGGTTTGGGGATGTCTGCCGTCAGCGAGCTGCTTTACTTCTCTGTTTCTCTATTTTCCCCAAAAAAGAAACAATCAGTGACTTGCAAAGTTGCTCCAGAGCACATGAGGCTTTAATGTGAGACTAAAATTAGGACTGAGGAGCCATTTCCATACCTCGGCAGGAAGCCACCTAGAGGAGTGGGGCTGATAAATTACACAGCCCAAGGAGCTGTTCAGGGAGACAGGTGCTGACTCAGTGATGACTGAGCCCTGTCTGGTGTCTTTGGCTGAAATTCTCAAGCAGCACTCTCCCAGGTGCACTGGGGCCGGACAGTATCTCTATGTCCTGGTCCTTCCAGGCAGGTAACTCACCTGGATCACCGTCCTGTCTGATGTCTCTTCACTTGGAACACCGGTGATTTTACCCTGAGCATGGATCCTGCTCCTACTTCTGGTGAAACTCATGGTGGTATCTTTGAGAGTTAGAACCTTTAAAGAAAATGTTCTTTGTGCCTAGAGAATTTTGAGGCAATCCTACTCATTTTGGGTCAGCCAAGGTGGCAGTGGGCTCACCTCCCCATCCAGTTTTCCCTCGCACCTTGTGGGTTCCTTAGGTGTGTGGAGATGGGGAGCAGTGTGGGGGCAGATGACTTCCTCTTTGGAAGGGATGGGCTTCCCTGGTGGCTCAGATGGTAAAGAATCCGCCTGCCAAAGCAAGAGACCCGGGTTTGATCCCTGGGTTGGGAAGATCCCCTGGAGGAGGACGTGGCAATCTACTCCAGTATTTCTTGCCTGGAGAAATCCATGGACAGAGGAGCCTGGCGGGCTACAGTCTATAGGGTCACAAAGAGTCAGACACGACTGAGCGACTAACACACTTACTTGTTTATAGAGGGTTTTTTGTTTTTATGTTATTGCAGGCACAGAGAAGGTGCTTCAGAATATTCCCTTTAGAAAGAAATGATATGGCCCCAGGGACTCTGTCTACATTGCCTAGACAAGTATTCAGACCAGAATTTGTCCTCTCCCAGCCAGGGGCCACCTGAGCTCAGCTTCCCTTGGGAAGTCTGGTCCCCTCTTCTTTCCAGGGCTCTGGGTACTGGCCAGATGGTCTCCTGTAAATGGCTTCGGAGAAGGCAATGGCACCCCACTCCAGTACTCTTGCCTGGAAAATCCCATCGATGGAGGAGCCTGGTAGGCTACAGTCCATGGGGTCGCTAAGAGTCAGACACGACTAAGCGACTTCACTTTTACTTTTCCCTTTCATGCACTGGAGAAGGAAATGGCAACCCACTCCAGTATTCTTGCCTGGAGAATCCTAGGGACGGCGGAGCCTGGTGGGCTGCCGTCTATAGGGTCACAAAGAGTCGGACACGACTGAAGCGACTTAGCAGTAAATGGCTTACCCCACACCTAGACTGGGACACAAATTGTCTGATTGCTTGCTAGGGACAGAGCTCTTCTCATGCTTGCTTTGTGACAAGATTTCTCAACCTCTACACTGACATTGTGCCACACATAATCCTTTGTTATAGGAAGCTGACCTGTGCGTTTGCAGCCTCCGGGCCTCGACACACTAGATGCCGGAAGCAGTGCTCATCTTCAGTTGTGACAAGCATCATCTTCATGTTTAACCAAATGTCCCAGGGGCTGAAAAGGGGCCCTAGCGGGGGTACCACTGGTCCGTAAGAAGGGAGACTCAGCATGGATGGGAACCAAACTCCACAACCCCATGACAGGTGGCCACCCAGGACCTGGCAGATGTGTGCCAGGGAGATGCTACCAGGTGTGCCTGCCCCTCTTTCATGGACCCCAGACCTCCATTCTTATTTTCCCAATAGCAGAGCCCAAGATGTGGGTTCAGACAACAGGCAAACACAAGTGAAAAAGTGAGACTGGAAACAGAGACAAGTTAACAAGACGTAAAGAGAGTAGATTTCTGCTGTGGAAGAACGAGGCTCAGTGCCTCTGGGACCTTCTGCAGAGTGATGTGACTGCACTCCCTCCCAAGAGCAGAAATGAGCATCCTGCACTCACTCTTCCTCCAATCCACTGAGGCTGCCCCTGGGCACGTGAGCTGCCCTGCACTTGCCGCTTGTATCTCTTGGCTCCCCAGCATGCTCAGGGGCACTGGCGAGGCAAGCCTCAGCAGAGCTGGGAGATGGCAGGTGGTTAACCCTTAGCAGCTGAAAACTGTCTGCCCCAGCTGGGGGTGCGTGCAGGTGCTGAGAGGGTCACTAAGGGGCGATGCTAGCAGCATCTCCTACAGTCTGCCTTTGTGAGTTTCCTCCTTTCTCAGTAAAGTCTGTTCCTCAAGGGTGAGATGCCAACACTATCTCCTATAGCCTGTCTGAGTCTCCTGTGTCCTCAATTCATAGCCTGTGATATTGGGGAACAGGGCCGCTATCCTGGTGCATGACAAGTAGGACACAGAAAGGGACCCAACTTATAGGACAGTCTCTGACCACCATCCTTCTCCAAGTGGAAGGAGGGAAGAGGGGATGTCAGTGCTCTCTGAAAACAGCAGGGGGCCTAAGGACTTGTTCTCTGAGAGCCCTGAAAGTGTGACGATGAAGTGTGCATCCTTTCCATGTTGGCTGTTTTCACAAGGGTTGTATGATTTATCGGGGATGTGTGTGTGAGAAAGGGGCAGGCGGAGTGTCCCTGGCACTTAGTATGCAGACAGCATGCTTACTAGATGCTCTGTAATTCCAGCAAGTCTGATGAAAGATGGGAGTGAGAGTTATTGCTGTCTTCTGTGAATAAGGACATTGAGATGTAACGTGGAGGGTCTGTAGGGATTTCAGAGACCTTGGTTGGTGTTATGAGAGGCCACAAAAGCCCAGGATTATTGCTCTTGCTTATGGGCGGACAGGTTTGAATGCTGAGCTGAAGGCTTTGATTAGATATGAAAAGCCACAGGAAGCTTTGAAGGCTTGCCTAATAAGGAAGTGAGAAATGAAAACGGTGATGGGCGGCTTCATTCTCACAGCTGTTGGAGGACAGTTATTCTAGTGGCCAGCTAGCTACAGAAAGGATTGAAGTTGAGACTAGGGTGGTAGGGACTAGGCAAGAACCTGTTAACGATAATTCAAGGATAAGGTGGTGGAGATTGTAGAGTCAAATCTGAATCCAGATAAGACTTTCAATCTTCTAGCAGCCCTTTCTAGATCTGAAAATAGTGAGGCAATATCAGCCTATCCTGGTATTAGCATAGTAAGTGTCCTCTGAGAAGTCCCCCTATAAGCCCTGGAATTATCTAGAGCTGCAGCTGGAAAGATTCAGAAATATCTCCTCCCATGGTGGTTGGTGTGGATACCTGCAGAGCCCAGCTGGGTAACATAGTGTCTGAGGCAGGTCTGATTTTAATTCATGTGCCACCTTACCTGGGCATGGAGTGTCAGGTACCGAATAGGGTATTCTGGAAACATTGTTGCATATGCTTGTACCAGCTGATGAGAGCCAGGGATTCAATTATAGGAAATGTGTAAGCTGGCTGCCCTGCAGTGCTTGACATCAGTATGGTGGGGGCATTTATACCACTGAAGCTGGCAAGTGCACAGTTGGGGGTCCTCTCCTGGCAGCCCCTACCGGCCCTGCTACGGACTAGAGCTCACATCCCAGGAGGGTGAAGTGCAGCTGAGCTCATCACCCCCCTCAGTGGCCCAGGGAGCCTGGGGCTCATTATTTCCAGATGTTCTAATTTTTTGAGGGTCAAAACCTTCGTTTTAAATGTGATATAATGCAGATTTCAGTGGGTGTGATGTATCTGAGGGAAAGCAGGGAGCCCAGACTAGAGGGGCTGAGGGAATAGATGCCTCTGAAAAACAGCCTATTATTAGATCCCATTAATGCTCTGACAGATGTGAGCCAATGACCCCCCCACAGGTAGGGAGAGCCTGGGCATGGCCTTCCTCCTCAGCTTGGGCACATGTTTGTTTTATCTCACTGCTGGTCTGGGAGTGCACTGAGAAAGATAAGTGGTCAGCAACCCAAGCAACTGAGGGAGGTATTTCCTACTTCAAATATTCACTCACTTGCACTGAAGAGCAACTATAAGTGCAAATATAAGCAAAATCAGACATTCTGAGATTTGACTTTTGGGTGGATAATCACAGTTCTTGAATTCCTCCTCTATCTGCGCAAGCAAATAGGCAATCTATGTGATCCCTTTTAATTGATTAATTTTGGAAATTTTATTGACATATATTTGAGTTGCAATGTTGTGTTAATTTATTTGTATAGCAAAGTGACTCAGTTATATGCACATATATTTTTTCCATACTTTCCATTGTGATTTGTCACAAAATATTGAATATTATTCTCTTTGCTATTCAGTAGGACATTGTTGTTTATCCATCCTGCACAGTTTGCCTCTGCTAATCTCAAACTCTCATTCCTTACTGCCCTCACCCCCATCTCCCTTGGCAACAAGTCTGTTCTCTAACCTGTGAGTCTATTTTTATTTTGTAGATAAGTTGATTTGTATTGTATTTTAGATTCCACATGTAAGTGGCATCATATTGTATTTTCCTTTCTCTTTTTGATTTATTACGCTGCACATGTCATTATTTCATTCTTTTTGATGGCTGAGTAATATTCCATCATCTATATGTACCACACCTTCTTTATCCATTCCTCTGTCAAAGGACACTCAGGTTGTTTCTCTGTCTTGGCTCTTGTAAATAGTGCTGTGATGAACATAAATGTTCATGTATCTTTTCCAATTATAGTTTTATCTGGATATATGCCTAAGAGTGGGGTTGCTGGACTATATGGTAACTCTATTTTTAGTTTTTTGAAGAACCTTCGTACTGTTCTCTATCGTGGCTGCACCAGTTAGATTCCCACCAACACTGTAGGAGGAGTCCGTTTTCTCCATACTCTCTAGCATTTGTTATTCATAGACTTTTTGATGGTGGCCATTCTGACTGGTGTGAGGTGGTACCTCAATTAATTTTGATTTGAATTTCTTTAATAATTAGCAATGTTGAGCATCTTTTCATGTGCCTGTTGGCCACTTGTAGACTTCTTTGGAGAAATGTCTATTTGGGTCTTCTGCATAAATAGATGATTTTCTTCTGCATAAAAATTGTGATTTTTCAATCAGGGTGATTTCTCTTAATTTAAATCTTGGGAACAATTTTGTGTGGCTGACACATACACTACTTCAGTTCTCTGTCCACAGATCATGATCTCTTACATCTCCTTCCCCTCCCACCCAATATTTAGAATTTCTTGTCTTTCTAGGCTACTCACAGGCAAGTAGGGAAGTGTCCTAAATTTAGCTAATTTCAAGAGAAAGTCTCTAAAGTACACTGCAGCAGTTACACGCATGCTGAATAGAAAAAGATGGCTCTCCTAATTGCCTGTTGTATGTGGCAGGTCCTGGGGAAAAAATAACAATTAAGGTAAAGCTACCTTTGCGTCATCAATCTAAGTTCCTTGAAAAAGATGACTTATTTTAAGTTAGCTGCAAAGACTTTTTTTTGATACAGAAATTTGAAAGACTTTCTTTACACAGAGAATAATATAAGCACATAGTTAAATTCTTTCTCTTTACTTGGGAACTTTAATTAAGGCTTTGTGCTCCATAACCCTGTCAGATCACTGTCCTGGCTTGGTCTTAAAATAAGTTTTATAGCCTCTTGACCTTCAGTGACCTTAGCAATAGAAGCAAGCCAACTTTCTCTTCCTCCAAGTAAACGTAGAAAAGCTCTGAACATTGTAAAATACTGCAGAACTTCCTTGGCCGGTGACTTGGGATTGAGCTAGTGTTCTCTTGGAAGGGTTTGCTAGCTCACTGACCACTGCTCATGGTCAACTTAATTACTCTTTATCTCTACACCACTGGAAGTTCTATTCTTTTCAAACCTAGTTTAATATGGGAGGCCATCAGGAAAGGAGCTCCTTTATTGGCTGGAAACAGTGATCAGAGCCATGCTGTTCATCATCATATGAAGTCAAGCCTTGAAGGACGCCCACACATTCCTCCGCTGGTCTCTGAGCTCACAGGGATGACACTTCTCAGCCCCTAAGGGCAGTTCTAACAGTGAGTCCCAGAGTACATGTGCCGCTTCTGGGCTGGGGCATGTATTTACTAATGCTCAAGTCTCTGGAACACTCTTCCCCTGTAGTTTGACAGTTAGTGACTAGAAACACTCAGACTGACGGCTGATCCACTGGAGGCTCTGAGTGCCTTTCACAGCGTAGTACCTTCACCGTTGCCACACGCTGCTGCCTGTGCTGGTCCCAGTGCCTGCGTAGTACCAGCAAGAAATATTGGATTGGCCAAAAAGTTCATTTCCATAAGCGATGCCCAGACTTTTTGGCCAACCCAATAACTCATCTTTATTTTCAGCCACTGAGATTTGGGGGCTGTTTGTTACTACAGCACTGCCTGTCCTGTCCTGTCCTGATGCATATGCTCCCGAGGCCTGCAATTCTGGGAAAAATGAGGTAAAGCAGAAGGAAGTGCCTCCTCGGTGACGAGCTCTGCCATTTTATTAGTCATGTGATGATGGGAGCATAAGATCCAGAGCAGCCTTAAATTGTGTAGAGGATGTAGAACCAGTTGTGATGACCACAATCACCCTTTCTTTTTCAGTTTTTTTTTTTTTTTCATATTGACGTTTGAACTAAGACCCACTCAAGGGATGAGAAGAAGCCAGTATGCTTTTTGTTTGTGTCAGGGTAAGACCCTCAAATTAGAACAGTGAGTGCAAAGCCCCAGCGGTGAGGAAGAGCTTGGTGGGTCAGCCTCTAGGAGAGGGTGAGATGCTTCCTGTAATGGGTGTTGTGGGCACCTTCCTAAGGTGCCGTTGCCGGGGCTGTGCACTCGTGAGCTGGTTGCCGAGGCTCCCAGTAGCCTCTGCTCTGGACCATTGCTCTCTACCACCTGGAGACACCAAGAAGAGGAGGTCGTAGCCCCCCTCCTCTCCCCTGACCCAAGAGTAGTGGCAGCCCGCAGTCAGTGACCCACTGACTTGAGGAACCCTGGGCAAGATTACTGTGTTCTTTAGTCTCTGGTCCAGTGCTTGTTCTGAGCTCCAGTAAGGTAGAAGGTGAACTCTTCCTGAAGCTTCATTCTTGAGTCCCTCTTTCCTTTCTAGCCTGCTTCCCTCATTCCACAGCACATTTGTTTCTGCAACAAATCATCTCTACCCTCCCTTGTCTCAGGCTCTGCTTTTAGGGAGTTCAACAGAAAACATGTAGTTTGATAACAAGTGTCCAGGGGACAAAATGTGTGGGAAAACACTGCATGTTATTAACTCCTCTTGAAAGTTCCATATAACTACCAAGGTCTTGTGTCCTCTTAAGTCCTACATCAGGGACGTTTGTTTAACCTCAAATAATCTATGCAATTTTGAGAAGTTATGAAACACGGATAGCCAAGAGTCAGGCATTCAGCTACAGACCCCTGCTTTGTGGTGACTGGTTGTGCAGTCTTGTGGAATATGTATCTGATCCTCCCTTGACTTCCCTGGTGGCTCAGACGGTAAAGCATCTGCCTACAATCCAGGAGACTTGGGTTCAATCCCTGGGTTGAGAAGATCTCCTGGAGAAGGAAATGGCAACCCATGCCAGTATTCTTGCCTGGAAAATCCCATGGACGGAGGAGCCTGGGAGGCTACAGTCCATGGGGTTGCAAAGAGTCAGACACAATTGAGCAACTTCACTTTCACTTTCCTCCAGTAAAATGGGATTTTATTCATTGCTGGTGGAAAGGTGAATATGTAAAATGGTGCAGCCACTTTGGAAAATAGATTGGCAGCAGTTTCCTACAAAGTTAAACACAGACTTATCTTATGAATCACCGGTTCTGCTAGGTTTCTACCTAGGAGATAATTGTTGATGTAGATACACACAAAGACATATACACAAGCGGTCTTAGCAGCCTTAGTTATAATGGTATTAAACTGGTGGCAAGCCAAATGTCCATCAATTGTAGTATAACCATACAAGGGAATACTATTCTGTAATAAAAAGAGCTACTAATAGATGCTACAACATGGACCTCAAAAATGCTACACTATGTGAAAGAAGGCAAGTGCAAAAGACTCATAGTGTATGATCCCCTTTCTGTGAAATTCTCAGATCAGAGGTGGCTTGGGCCTTGGGGTGGTAGTGGGGATTGACTGCAGACTAGATGCGCATAAGGGAACTTTTCAGGGTAAAGGAAATATTCTGGTATTGGACTGTGGAGATGGTGGTATAAACATAAAATTACGACATGCTATTTGAATTGTGTATTCACAGTGTCTGAATTTTATGGTATGTATGTTATACCTCATTAGAGCTGCAAAGAAACCCTTTGAGAATGTATGTGTTTGTGTTGTATTTTCTTACTCTGACATCCCCTTAAAATGTTTTTCTGTAGATATGGTAATCTATTCCCAATAAAAAAAAAAACAAACAAGTTCTATATGACAGTAAAAGGGGGAGGGGCTGTAACTTACCTCTGGGAGTTGCTGTAAGGGTAAGGGTGACAGGAGAGTAAGACCTAGTGTTCAATACATGTTAGCTGTTATTACTATTTTTGGTATATCTGAGTCAGCATTTTCCCACTTATTTTTAAGAGCAAATCTTTTTTCTCAGACTACCTGATAATGGGATACTTTGAGATCTGTTACATGAGACGTCTTGTCCACTGGCTGTTTTTCTTCTTAACTTTCTTTGGTTAAGTTATTTTACTTTTTTACTTTCTCTTGTAACAGGACAAGGGCATATTTACTTTGAAAAAAGGTATTTTAAAACAACAAGGTGCTACTGTATAGCACAGGGAACTATATTCAATATCCTGTGATAAACCATGATGGGAAAGAATATAAAATAGAATGTGTATATATGTGTAACTTATTCCTTGGCTCTACCGCAATAATTGGCTATACAAGGAGACCAAACCAGTCAATCTTAAGGGATCAACCCTGAATATTCACTGGGAGGACTGATGCTGAAGCTGAAGCTCCAGTATTTTGGTCATCTGATGTGAACAGGTGACTCATTGGAAAAGTCCCCGATGCTGGGAAAGATTGAGGGTAGAAGGAGAAGAGGGCATCAGTGGATGAGATAGCTGGATGGCATCACCGATGCAATGAACATAAACTTGGGCAAACTTCGGGACATAGTGAGGGACAGGGAGGCCTGGTGTGCTGCAATCCATGGGGTCACAAAAAGTTGGACGAGACTGGGAGACTGAACAACAGCAGCAATAATTAATACAACATTGTAATTCAACTACACTTCAACAGAATTTTTTTTAAAGATATTTTATTCCCTGTATACAGTCAGGTAATTAAACCTTGTACCTTAGTATTTCCAATGCAATAAAATGTTAAGTTGTAGGTTCTAGCAAGGACACAGAATTCTACAAGAGGCATTACCTTCAGATAAAATTCATATTATTTTTGAGAAATCGAATATCTTATATTGGTCCAAGTGTCTCTGAAAAACCAATACATATATTCCCTTTGTAACTTTTTGACATTAGACACACAGAAAAATCCCACCTACATGACCTTGTGTTTTTGAAAGGCAAATACATCTTCTAGAGTCCTGTTTTTGCCTTAGCTGAAATGATTGTTAATTTTGCCCCCCAAAAGGTAGATTACCAAAATACATTAGCTTTTTCAGCATGTGTGGTATAGGCTAATTTGGCCCAATTTAAGCCGTCAGAGCAAGAGTGCCCCCAAACAGAAGTGCTTGTAGAAATGAATTGACGACTCCAGTAGTTTTAAATCAATGCATGCTGGGCAATCAGACTCCCTTATCACTCTCCAAAATGACCTGCTTAAAGAAAATTGAAGCACTGTTATAGCTGAGATAGCTGTGCAATCCACATGCTCAGAGTGGTGATCACCTTCAAATTTAAGCACTTAATTTAAGAGCTCCAATAATTTTAAATTGCTATGTGCCGCAAAGAGTGACAGACGGTTACCGGAGTGAACCAGTATTTTTAAAACACTTCAGTGTTCAGTGTAATATATTTCTATGCAAAGGTTCACGCCAAGTTGAAGCCAGTTTCCAAATTAACACTGAAAAATGAAGAGCGACACTGCAACAAACTTCAGGTTGGTTTTCTTTTTCTTTTCCATCCCCCCTGCCCCAATCTCTGCCCCAATCTCTGAAACCAAAAGACGCATAGTCACTCATCTTTCCTCTGTACTGGGAAACCTTGGCGAGTTTTCAGGAGCTAAAAATAAGTCCTTTTCTTTCTTTCTTTCTTTTTTTTTTTTGAGTATGGAACCCCTTGGTGCAGACACACTTGGCAGTTGAGTATCTCTGTAGAGGGAATCAGGGAGAATGGCTCCCAGCAGAGCCAAAGAAAGAGGGACAGTTTGCATATTCAGGGACCTGCAACCTCTGCTCGAGTTTTGCAGCACTAATGGAGGCAACTGGAACCTGGCCTGTGGAGGTGACATTTACAGCCTATGACCTGCATAGCTTGTGGAACCAGAGGGTCCCCTGCCCTGAAAGTCTTCTGCCAGGCTCCCTGCTCGCCCCGCCCCCACGCGCCCCGCCCCGCCCCCACGCGCCCCGCCCCGCCCCCACGCGCCCCGCCCCGCCCCCCACGCGCCCCGCCCCCACGCGCCAGCCCCGCCCCGTGCATTTCACCTCTTTCTGGTCCTTCTGCCAGTACCTGACAATCTCTTTCTCTTACCTGCTAGTCTCTCTTACCCTAGATGTAAAGTTCCTCTGTACTTTCCTTGAATATCTAAGCTGCTAATTATGGCTCAGCACTGGTGCCACCTACCCACCATTTTATCTGTATTCCTCTCATCCCCATAATGTTCTTCTACTGTCTAATGGGGTCTATTTTATTTTTTCCTGCAATTGGATTCAGAGTCAACAGCCTTCTCAATTAAAAATTGAAGGCTTTAAAAAAAATCAATTCTAGTTTGCTATCCACACAGTAAACTATACCTATTTAAGTTGTTCAGTTTGTTTTTTGGACAAATGTGTGCAGGTATATGTAACCACCACTGCTATCAAGATAGAATATTTGTCACCCCAGAATGTTCTTCATGCCCTTTTGTGGTCAGTTCCTCTGATCCTGCACCTAGGAAATCACCAGTCTGTCTTCTGTCACTGGAGATTAGTTGTGCCTGATTCCTCACCAATGAAATGGCAATAATAACACCCACTCTTGCTGTTGTCTAGAGCTTGAATGGGGTCTGGGTGTTTCCCAACCACTCAAAGGGCAAAGCAGAGAGACTGCCTAATCCCTGCTCCCAAACTAAGACCCTGAAATACCGGTCTCCTATAACCCTGAATTTCTCTTGAAGTTATATATTTTAAGTTAAAAATCTTACCCTCCCCCCAACTTTTACTTTATTTATATCCATATTTGTTGTAATTTTAAGGTGACATTTTAAATTCTAACCATCCAGGAAGAGGTGCTATATTTGCTCTGTGGTTTCCAGCAAGTTCGAACATACTGAGACTCTCCCCTCAGTGAGGAGCTGGCTTGACTACTTGGCTAGCTACCTAAGATGTGTCTCCTAGCCAGCCCCTCACAGAACTCTGACTCAGGGACCTCAAGCTCAAGTTCAGTCATGAACAAAGCCTGGTCTAGCAGTGGGGGGCTTCCCCCAAATGTCCTTGGGAAGGAATATAGTCTAAGAAAACTTTCCTTTGGCAACATGATTGGGAGGGAGGACAGACTTCATCTGTAATCCTTGCCTGGTTAGGGCTACTTCTGCATGTGCATTCACAAGACTTACTCAAATATTATTAGTATTTCTATGGTTATGATTAAGCCACATTTATTGAACTTCTTGTATGTACCAAACACTATTCGAGGTGCACAATTGCATAAACATGCACAAGGTCCCACAAGTAAGTCGTTAAACTCTGGAATCATAGCATGTCGCACCCCGAATTTATTTTTTAAATTAATTTTTATTGAAGTATAGTTGATTTACAATGTTGTATTGGTTTCTACTGTACAGCAAAGTGAATCAGCAATATTTATACATGAATCCCTCTTTTTTGTATTTCCTTCCCAATTAGGTCAGAGCAGTATGTAAAGTTCCACTATGTAAAGTGCTACACAATAGGTTCTCAATGGTTATCTCTTTTATACATAGTACCAATAGTGTGTGTGTATATATATATATATATATATATCTCAATCCCATCTCCGAATTCCTCCCACCCCACTCCTCCCTTGATAACCATAAGTTCGTTCTCTACATCTGTAACTCTATTTCTGCTTTGCAAATAAGTTCATCTGTACCATTTTTCTCGATTCCACATATATGCATTAATGCATGATATTTTTCTCTCTCTGACTTACTTCACTCTGTATGACAGGCTCAAAGTCCATTGACGACTCTACCAATGACCCAATTTCATTTTTTATGGTTAAGTAATATTCTCTTGCATATATATATATACTGTATCTTCTTTGTCATTCCTCTGTTGATGGACATTTAGGTTGCTGCCATGTCCTAGCTATTGTTACTACTGTAATGAACATTGGGTTGCATGTATCTTTTGGAATTAGGGTTTTCTCTGGGTGTATGCCCAGTAGTGTGATTGTTATGTCATATGGCAGATCTGTGTTTAGTATTTTAAGGAATCTCCACACTGTTCTCCATGGTGGCTGTTTCATCCCACCAACAGTGCAAGAGGATTCCTTTTTCTTCATACCCTCTCCAGCATTTATTATTTGCATACTTTTAAACCCAAACTTATCCTTTGGCAGCACTTCTGGATTAAAAAATATCTGGTGCTCAAAATGTGAAAGTCCAGTGATCTCATCTCAGATGTCATAGGTCTTTACGTTGTTAAAGGAGATGTTTTTGCCTGGAGTGATGCTGTGTGTGTGTGTGGTACCCGCCCTCCCCCTCCAGCACTCCCACCCCACTTCATCTCTCTTCCCTTCCCTCATTCGGAACTGGGAAGGATGGTTTTCTCTGGGAAGGCAGATCTCTGGGGAGGAGATGTGGCTTTGATAATCCTCAAGAAAAGGATCCCAGAAGGGAAATCACGTGAATGATAAACCGCAAGGCTGGGCCGAGGGGATCCATCACAGTGGGCTGCCTGTACCTCCCTAATGTGGGCTGAACAGGGTTATGGCTTCTGGTGAGAGCCGGGAGTGGGGAGGTAGAGCTTCTTGACTGGAGAAGCTCTTGTTCTGTTGCAGGCAAGGAGCACAGCAATGACAAGGTCTGGCTTTTGTGGGAGGCAGGGGTCAGGGCATACATGTCCTTCGTGGTCAGGGAGGATCTGGTTCCAAATGGAAGCTGAACATCTCGGTGCCTCCTGTCTCCCCAGAGCCCCCTCCCATCCCCATCCAGAGAGGGCGACTTTTCCTTGGGACGATGCTAATGGAGTCACTGGGGTCAGTGTCTCCAAGATAAAATCTCTCACTCCCTTCTGCAGGCTCATTATTTCTACCTTCAGGCTGCAGGGAGACAGCGGAACACTAGAGGAGGGGGCTGCTTCCTCTCAAGGCTGACTCTCAAATATATAGCTCTGTGTGTGTGTGTGTGTGTGTGTGTGCGTGCGTGCATGTGTGTACACACTCGCGTGTGGCTATGGTCTTAAAGGTCTAATGAATTACGAGCAAACCTTTTGTCTTCAGCAAAGCAAGTGTCAGTGTTTAAATTCCTTGCAGAAATTTGATTGCCCTGAAACTGCCCCAATCTACTTCTGGATATGCTTTCTTGTTGCCTTTGATAACAAGAAATACAGGCTGTGTACAGAGTGCTTACTCACACCCCACATAGTCCTAATTGTCCTGTAATTTCAACAGAAGTGTGGCATTATGTTGACTCTGAGATTTGGCGATCTGAAATCATGCTAAAGCAAGGTTTTGCCAGCTGGATCCTCGGTCTCCTTCAGAAACATCTTTCGCTGTGTGCAGCGGGGACCACTAACCCATCAGGGGAAAGAAAATGTTTTTTGTTTTTTTTTTTCTTTTTAAGGCAGGGTTTTTCAGAAATAAGCCAGCTATCACCAACCAAGAGCCACCTTACTGCTACAGCAGGCTCAGGGGCATGCCTTCCTGGGTTTCTTTTCCGGCACTTGAATAGATGCAACTTTTTCCTAGTGAGACAGCTCAACTCTGCTCCCTCCTGTCTCCTATCGCAGTGAACTGCCCTGGACCAGGAATCTCCAGTTTTTTTGCAGTCATCCAAACCCAAATGGTGCAGGGTGTCCTGACTGCAGGATGATGGGGTTGGGAGCGCAGTGGGCACTGAAGACCCAGTCTCAGTGTGTGTCATATGAGTCCACAGGCTGGGAATGTGGCTACTTGAGTGACCACCAGGCCCTACGTTCCTCCCCTCACAGCCAGAGCTGGTTCTTGGAAGGTGTGAGCTGGGGCTCTGGGTTGTCAAAATTTCAATATTTCCATTCTGGATGATAGTGTACATTTTCCCGATATTTAAACGTGCAACTGAGTAACCAGCCAACACACCAGATTCTGCAGGCCAGAGAAGATGCCGCTGTGGGCCGGTGGGCTGGTGGACTGCTAGTTTCGACGTCTGGTCTCTAGGGTCTTGGGTCCCCCTGTCTCTTCTTTTAGAGGAAGGATGTGTCTTGCCTGCTCGAGGAGGGAGCTGTTTTAGGTAGTGGGAGCATGACGCTTGGCATTCAGTCAGTCTTTGGCACCTTTTAACTGAATGAGTGCTTTTTTCACTCGGATCTCAGTTGCCTGCCCCACCAGTGACATGTGACAAGATACTGGCCTGGCCCTTTACTTCATTTTTTTTTTTTATCAGAGTTTCATGCAGAATGGACTTCGCGGTCACGGGAGCACCCACCTCTCCAGAACACCCTGGGAGGTTGCCTCCTGTTGACCATTTAACTAACCAGCCATCGCAGCTGCTCCTTCTAGGTTTCAGGGTCCTCCCCGGTAAAGACCAGGCTTCCCTCCAGCAGGCAAGAGCGAATAAGAGCAGACAAAAGCCCAAAGTCAAGTCCAGGCTGGGGCAGTGACTGACTGTGCAGTCTGGGATGGCATCCTCATTGCTGAGGGCAGTCTGGCAGCAGCAGCTGCACTGGAAGTGATGGGAAATGCAAGTCGCAGGCCCTGCCTCAGCCCTGCTGAGTCAGAGTCTGCTCCCCATGTGGTCTGTAGGCGCGTTAGAGTTTGAGAAGATTGACTGAGTCTAGTGCTTTAAATGTGCCCCCGACCAGCCACATCATCCTCCCAGATGCTTGTTAAGAAAGTGACCCTCTGGGCCCCTCTCAGACTCACTGAGTCAGCAGTCAGGTCCTGGTCTGATTTTTCAAGGCCTCAAGAGTATCCCAATGCATGGCTGATTTAACCTACTTGAACCCAGTTACTGCCTCATCCTCAGTGTAGTTGCAGTATTAATATGTATATCATAAGGGCACTTTATGGATGAGAAAACGATGGCATGGTATATGAGTATATTATAGTAAGATGCACTGTTATATATTATAGATAGGGAAAATGGTATATTTGTGATGAACAGAACTTGATAACTTGTTGCTGTTCAGTCACTCTGTCGTGTCCAACTCTGCAACCCCATGGACTGCAGCATGCCAGGCTTCCCTATCCTTCACTTTCTCCTGGAATTTGCTCAGACTCACGTCCATTGAGTTGGTAAGGCCATCCAACCATCTTCTGTCATCCCCTTCTCCTGCCTTCAATCTTTCCCAGCATCAAGGTCTTTTCCAGTGACTTGGCTCTTCCCATCAGGTGGCCGAAATAATGGAGCTTCCGCGTCAGCATTAGTCCTTCCAATGAATATTCAGGGTTGATTTCCTTTAGGATTGATTGGTTTGATCTCCTTGCTGTCCAAGGGACTCCCAAGAGTCTTTTCCAGCACCACAGTTGGAAGGCATTAATTCTTCAGTGCTCAGTCTTTTTTATTGTCCAGCTCTCACATATGTACATGACTACTGGAAAAACCATAGCTTTGACTATATGAGCTTTTGTAGGCAAAGTAATGTCTCTGCTTTTTAATATGCTGTCTAGGTTTGTCATAGCTTTTCTTCCGAGGAGCAAGTGTCTTAATTTCATGGCTGCAGTCACCATCCTCAGTGATTTTTGGAGCCCAAGAAAATAAAATCTGTCAGCTAGATGCAGTGAAAAGCCGAAAAGAACTTGAAAACAAGGTCACTGGCAAGGGTCTCTATCAGTTATGGTATTTTGGTTTCAAGCCAACAGAAACTAACCCTGGCTAATTTAAGCAAAATAGAATTTGTTGGCAGGATAGGGGATAGGTCATAAAATTAAGTTTAAAAAAGGAAAAATTAAGTCTATAGGGCTTAGAAAAAGTAACAAGGAGGGAAGCTCTAGGGATCCAGGCGAGTTATAGAAACTAATAAAAGGTCTCTCCAGGGCTTCTCCATCCAATGAAGCACCTCTCGAACCATTTCACTCAAGAACAAAATTCTGGGTGAAGAAACTTCCTGGAAGACTTGGGTCACCTGGAGGCCGAGACCCCTGAACTGTTGCCTGCAGTGGGAGTGGAGGAGTTCTCAAAGGAATAGACTGTTGTTATGTATAAAAAAAGTATTGAAACTCCAATACTTTGGCCACCTGATGTGAAGACCTGAGTCATTGGAAAAGACTCTTTCCTCATGCTGGGAAAGATTGAGGGCGGGAGGAGAAGGGGATGACAGAGGATGAGATGGCTGGATGGCATCACTGACTCATCACTGGACATGGGTTTGGGTGGACTCTGGGAGTTGGTGACAGACAGGGAGGCCTGGTGTGCTGCGGTTCATGGGGTCACAAAGAGTTGAACACGACTGAGCGCGTGAACTGACTGGTGTATTAAAAAATGGGTGTCCCTGGTGGCTCAGTTGGTAAAGAATCCACCTGCCAATGCGGAAGCCGTGGTTTCGATCCCTGGATCGGGAAGACCCTCTGGAGAAGGAAATGGCAACCCACTCCGGTATCCTTGCTGGATAAATCCCATAGACAGAGGAGCCTGGTGGACTGCAGTCCATGGGGTTGCAAAAGAGAAAGGACTTAGCAACTGAACAACAACGATGTATAAAAAATATTGTGGGAAAGGGACCAGGGCCAGCACATCAACAGATGCCCTTTTCAGAGAGGAGAGATTCCCAGCCCCCACCCTTACTGCAGCAGGCGGGGACCCTGCACCCTGTGCAGTGATGACGAGTCTGGAGCTAGGAGGCTGGGGGCAAGGGCACCCTCCACCACCGCTGCATCTGCAGGCGCTCCTTGAGGTCCAGACCTGAGCAGTTTGCCGTGTGATCCCGGGTGTCCTTTCCAGAGCCGCTGTGGCTCCCAGAGCTGAAGCTGCAAAGTTTCTGTGGAGCGAGGGCAGCTTGTCCCAGGCCGTGCTGGGGGAGGGGCAGCAGAGCACGGGATGATGACACCCTGGACAGCGTTTCCTTCCAGCCCCAGTTTTAGGAGTGATTATTCATGCAGCATGATCAGATCTGCCATGTACCAAGTGGGCTCCATACCCGTTTGTTCACATGCTTATTGTGTTTGTGGGAACAAGTGTCTGATGGCAGCTTGAGCGTGGGCTCTGTTCTTTCTGTCCCCTTTGACCCCCACCTGTTAATCACAGGGGGACTCCTCCGTGCAGGGCTTTTCCCTGGCCTGTGTCTGGGCCATGGTAATGGAACCTGTGATGCTGCATCTAAGCGGGAATTGACGTGACTGCTGGTGTGTTTCGTGTGCATGTTGGGGAGGTAGGGGTTTCCAAAGCCTTTTGAATGACCACGCTGATACATGAAGCATCATGTTTGCTGAGCAAGGCATGGAGGCCTGGAAGGCTGGACCGCCTCCCAGGTTACGGACCTGCCCATTCAGCCGTCTTGGCCCAACACTGGCCACAAACTCACCTTTTCACAAATCCTGGGGGACTTGATGTTTCTTTCACTACAGTGAGGATACCACGATCATTCTGCAGAGTTGTATTTAAAGCAGCCAGCTGACTGAAGCCAGGCTAGCCAACACCAACTAAGAAAGTGAACTGGTTTTAGGTCTGAAATTGGAGAGCATCCATGAACCTTATAAGACTCTAAATATTAAAGATGCCTGTATCTGAGAGGTAGGAAAGCTTATGAAGTGCTCTATTGGGAACAAATATAGTGGTGAATCAGATGGTAAAGAATCTGCCTGCAGTGCGGGAGACCCAGGTTCGATGCCTGGGTCAGGATGATCCCCTGGAGAAGGGAATGGCTGCCCACTCCTGTATTCTTGCCAGGAGAATCCTATGGACAGAGGAACCTGGTGGGCTACAGTCCATGGAGTCACAAAGAGTTGGACACGACTGAGTAACACTTTGATAGTGGGGTCTTCTCTGTGAAGGGTTATTTTCTTCTAAACTCTGTAGAATTTAGAACTTGCATACATTTAAGATTACCCTTGACAATGTATTAAAATTTCAAAATAAGTTCAGTATCTATAGTTTTATATACACATTTCTGCAACAATACAGTATACAGTGTACAAAATATGTAATATCCCTATTGTTGTTGTTGTTCAGTCACTAAATCGTATCCAACTCTTTGCAACCCCATGGACTGCAGACATCAGGTTTCCCTGTTCTTCACTATCTCCTGGAGTTTGCTCAGATTCATGTCCGTTGAGTTGGTGATGCTATCCAACCATCTCATCCTTTGCTGCCCCCTTCTCCTTCTGCCTTCAATCTTACCCAGCATCAGGGTCTTTTCCAGTGAGTTGGCTCTTCGCATCATGTGGCCAAAGTATTGGAGATATATATTTTATGTGTGCCTGATAAGTTGCTTCAATCATGTCCGACTCTTTGAGACCCCATGGACTGTAGCCTGTCAGGCTCCTTTGTCCATGGGATTCTCCAGGCAAGAATACTGGAGTGGGTTGCCATGCCCTCCTCCAGGGGATCTTCCCCACCCAGGGACTGAACCTGCATCTCTTGCATCACCTGCATTGGCAGGCAGTTTCTTTATCATTAGCACCACCTGGGAAGCCCATGTATTATATAACTTGTTCATATAATGTGCAATATATAATCTTTATATTTAACATTAGCATATTATATATAATTTATATCTCATGTTATATATCTCACAATATATAATATATACATACTATATAATGTATTATGTAATATACCTCATATTATATATAAAATGTACTGTATAATTTAATACACTGTAAATAGTATCTAGTACATTGCATATACTTATGTATTAACATACAAGGTGATGTTCATATGTTTATAATATATAAAGTAAAATAATCAATATATAAATGTAAATAATGTACATGAACACATTTATAATATACAATAGATACTGTATTACCCAGAATACATAATGTATATATTGTGTATACACATGAACTGTGCAAGTTTAAAAATGTGTCTGCATGTCCATCCATAGTTGGATGCACATTCAAGCGTACTGTTCCTTGACTGGGTTGAGTCTCGGTGCAGTAGACGGCGACTCCTTTCCACCACATGGGATCCATTGTTGTGGCCACATGGACTCTCTAGTTGTGGCACGTGGGCTCAGTAGCCATGGTACATGGGCTTAGTTGCTGTACAGCATGTGGGATTTTGGTTCCCTGACCAAGGATTGAACCTGTGTCCCTTGTTTTGCAAGGTGAATGCTTAACCACTGGGCCACCAGGGAAGTCCCTCAAAATGTAATTTTACAGAATTTTAGTTACATAAGCAAATATACCTATGTTTTACATCCCAGACATTATGGCACATGTGACTAGGTTTTCTTGACCTCAAGGCTTTGCTCTTGAGGAGAAAGCTCCTTCTGATGGTTCCATTAGGAACGTCCTCACTTTATCCCTGCTGCAGCTGCTGCTAAGTCGCTTCAGTCGTGTCCGACTCTGTGCGACCCCATAGACGGCAGCCCACCAGGCTCCGCCGTCCCTGGGATTCTCCAGGCAAGAACACTGGAGTGGGTTGCCATTTCCTTCTCCAATGCATGAAAGTGAAAAGTGAAAGTGAAGTGGCTCAGTCGTGTCCGACTCTTCGCGACCCCACGGACTGCAGCCCACCGGGCTCTTCTGTCCACAGGATTTTCCAGGCAAGAGCAGTGGAGTGGGGTGCCATTGCCTTCTCCCCACTTTATCCCTAAAAATAGGTATAATCTGATTTCAGAATTTAGTATGATGCTGGCTTCTCTGCCCAAATGCTAAGAGTTTAAGCTCTGCATATATTTGAGGTCTGGGTCTTATTTGCAGTCTGGTTGTCTACCAGTTTTAGTTTTGGACCCAAGTAATTTGGCAACCCAGAAGCCAAAGAAATTGCTGATCTGCTAGAAATGCCTTGAAGAATGGAAGTTGCTGAGTGTTCATTCAAAGAAAATCTGAGTATTCCTGGCTAATGGATGATATTTTGAATTCTCATAATTTATTTACTCTTATTTTACTCCTCATAAAAGTGGTAATCTGTCAATTATACATGAAACTGAGTACTCAGACCAGAGGAGAAGCAAACTGATACACGTTTCCTTTCAGCCAGTCACCTCCAATTATAAACAAGTTAGTTCTGTGCTTATGTCCTTCTGCAAATATGCACAATTACATATGTCAGATCTTATGTGAATGACAACTTATCAGTACCGTACACACCATTTTCCTACAGACTCCAATTCAATTTTTGTAAAGCACTGTTTCTTGAAAATGTTTTGAATTTCTCTCTGCAATGACCTCTGTTTAATTGAGTATATAACGTGCCTTCTCTTTTCATCGTAGTTATGAAGCAAAAGAGGCCACCTTGTAAACTAGATTCCTTCCTGTCCTTCTCATGGAAGGTGATACATGGGGTATTTTCTGATTCATTGGTAATTTTTTGTTTTTTTTGTTTTTTTTTTTGCTTGGATTTGTTCTGGACTGAATATAAGGAATTGAAATTGATTTTTGAGTATGGTTCTTGGACTCCTCATTATATAAGACTCATATTTTGCATCTGATCATTGAAAAAGTAAATATCGGGGGACAAAAGATCCAGATCAGGAAATGTAAAAAAACAAGTTGAGTTTGAAATGAAAAGTTTCCTCTTTGTTCTCCGTAAGACCTGTCTGTAGAGTTTCGTAAAGAAACTGCTGCAACCAGGTGAGTGCCTTCCTAGGGCCCCTGATATGCACAATGCCTTCCCTTGTGACAGGACTCTCTTAATTGTCGTTTCCACTTGTTCAAAATGACAGGAATAAAACAGAAGACAAGAGTTGGGCGTGAAAAGAGTAGAGTTCATCATAGCTATTAAAAATTCTAATGACATGAAAGCCAATTATTGTGACTTCAGGTGGTTATTCCGAATGCACTGAGATATGTGGCAGTCGAGGTAAACATTTCAGCCGTGACAGTTGCATTAATTAATGACTGCTCAGGATTCTAAAGCTTGCTTATTAGATGCTTCAAGAGCCATGTGGAATACTTAAAAGATATATATTCTAGGCAAGTCCAGACAGGCAAACTAGGTACTAAAGAACACTTTTTCCCATGTCCTTTTATGACATTTATTTCTTAGAGCAAAGCTCTGATTTATAGCTATTTTATCCCATTCTCCATTTTCCCCTGGAGAAACTTATAGAGAAAAAAAATCTATAGCAACTTAAAAAGTAGTGTGTCTGAAGAGGGCAGCCTTTCCACAATTTCTTAGAATTTACTGCACTTAAGTATACATTGCATGGGGTAGTTAATTTCTTTTGTAATTTAATGCTTGTGAGTGCTTTTACGCATGCTGACCCTAAATCTCACTCTCTTAAAATTAGGTTCAATTCTCCACCTTATCTCTCTCCTCCTATATTTTTTTTTACTAAGTTTCAAATAATGTAGATGGCAACAAAACTCTTCTAAATAGTTGTATATGGAAGAATTAACATAATTCTTAATTTATGACATTTTCATAGGATGCAGTTGCTTCTTTTTGCATAAGGTTTTAGACTTCATAGTTCATTCCTTATTTTAAGAATTGTGAAGTCTTTAGTTTCCTAGGGGGAAAAAAAACCCACTAAAGTGTATTTTTCTACTTTAAGGCCTGCAAGGAGGATCAGTCAAGTGATAATTTTCAGGAAGAGTCATAAACGCATTCTCTCTGACATATTCCGTTTGTGGTCACAGAGCGGAGACTCCAGATATTTTCCACTTGTAAAACACACTCATCCTAGAAAGAGCGCATGCCCAGGGTACTTGGTGTGTAGTGATTAGCACCAAGGATAAACAATGAGAGCTTGGCCCTGCTCGACCCACTGCCCACAGTCACACGGTCACAAGTGTCCGTGGCTGACAAGCCATACAGCTGCGGCCTCTGCTGATATTTCTGTAGTGAACATGTTCTTCCCACTCTGTTCCACAATGAAAATAAAGAGATGAGAGGGAATAAAAGAGAGAGAGAGAGATGAGAGGAAAGCCCAGGATGAACAGGAGGACAGGGCCATGTCCCAGGACATGTTTTTATGAGGGAAAATTTCTGAGAGTCACATACGTCTCTGGGATGAAGGAAAGTCTGGGAGATAGAAAAGGGTCTCTAATTTGATGAGGTGAGGGGGCGATTTAACCTCTCCTGAAATTCAGGAACTGCTAACACTCTTTTCAGGCTTTGAGAAGTTCAAACTCTGGAAGGACTTGTGGATGATGGTGCCTTGGTGGTGTCTAAGCTCAGGGCACCCCTGGTGGTTCAGCTGGTAAAGAATCCCCTGCCAATGCAGCATACATGGGTTTGATCCCTGGGTCAGGGAGATCCCCTGGAGAAGGAAATGGCAATCTACTCCAGTATTCTTGCGTGGAGAATTCCATGGACAGAGGAGCCTGGTGGTCTACAGTCTGTGGGGTCAGAAAGAGTCAGACACAGCTGAGCAACTAAACACAGCAACAATGAGCTCAAGAAAGTCTGACCCTCCTGAGGATCCTCGTGGCTTTGAGGAAGGAACAATTAGGTTGGAAGCTCAGTTCGAGGCAGACTTGTTTGGGAAAACTGGCTTCTAGCCAGCCTTCTCCCTCAGCATTGTCTACCATGTGGTATCATTAACATGAAAATGCCCTGAAAAAGTATTAAATAATGTATTCATATTCATAGCCATATTTTTACTGCAAGCTTGCTTTTAGTTCAATCTCCTCAATTTATAGATTAGCAGAAATGACTTGGCTAACGCTGCAGATTTGGTATCAGATTCAGGAGATAAAAAATTCACTTCCCAGTTTTTTTCCCACAGACCTTAGATGGCAGGCCGCCTCCAAGACACCTCCAGGGATCCCACTCTCCTGGAATTCATGCGCTGTCCAGCCCCACACTGAGCCAGGATTGTCTTGTTTGGTCGATAACCATGAGGCCAACACAGGAAATTTGAGGTTTCTTTTGTTTGAAAGAACTCTGACCATACCTGACACCACAATATGTGTTTTATCAACTTCTAACATCTTTTGCCAGAAAATCTTCAGTCTGCAAGTTTGGCCAGTGAAATCAAATTTGAGTTTTAAGTTCTAGGTCTAGAGGTAATAACCAAATCCATAACCTCCTAATAGGATGGTTTTCACACTATAAGTTCCAAAGGTAACCGTCACCTCTGGGGTGGTGTTGGGGAATGCGGGGACGCGGGAGAATGTGGCATGGCATCAACAGAGCACATTTCACAAAACTAACACAGAAACCAAACACTTTTTTAAAAAAAATTGAGGTACAGTTGATTTACAATATTAGTTTCAATTAGTTGCAGGTGTGCAGCATAGTAATTCAATATTTTTATAGCTTATACTCCATTTATGTGTGCGTACTAAGTCACTTCAGTCATGTCTGACTCTTTACAACTCCCTGGACCATAGCCCGCCAGGCTCCTCTGTCCATGGGATTCTCCAGGCAAGAATACTGGAGATATTGGCCATGCCCTCCTCCAGGGGATCTTGCCAACCCAGGGATCGAACCCAGGTCTCCTGCATTGCAGGAAGTTTCTTTACCATCTGAGCCACCAGAGAAACCCTTCCATGTATATGTATTACTGTACAATATTTGTTTTCCTCTTTTTGACTTACTTCGCTCTGTATGACATATCACTATTCATATCCCTACAAATGACCCAAACTTTTGTCCTTTTTTATGTCTAGTATTTCATAGTATATATGTACCACGACTTCTTTATCCATTTATCTGTTGATGGACATTTAGATTGCTTCCATGTCCTGGCTGTTGTAAATAGTGGTGCAACAAACATTTGGGTACCTTTGTCTATTTGAATTAATATCACGGTGAAGTGAAGTGAAAGTCACTCAGTCATACCTGACTCTTTGTAAGCCCATGGACTGTAGCCTCCCAGGCTCCTCTGTCCATGGCATTCTCCAGGCAAGAATACTAGAGTGGGTTGCCATTCCCTCTACAGGGAGTCTTCCAGATGCAGGAATCGAATCCAAGTCTCTTGCATTGCAGGCAAATTCTTTACCATCTGAGCCACCAGGGAAGCCCAATATCATGGTATCTTAATTAATTATTTATTTTTATTTTATTTTATTTATTTAGCTGTCCTGGGTCTTAGTTAACACATGCTGTATCTTTTTAACTGTGGCATGCAAACTCTTAGTAGGAGTTTATGTTAGTAGGGTTAGTAGGAGTTTTGTGGGAACTAGTTCCCTGATCAGGGATCGAACCTGGGTCCTACCTGCAATGAGAGTGCAGAGTCTTTGCCACTGGACCACCAGGAAAGTCCCAGTATCTTAAATATTTTATCCATAGTAGTGTGCACTGCTTAATCCCCTACCACATTAGGCCCTTTCTCACTTCCCTTTCCCAACTTGTAACTACTGAGTTGATATCTATAAGTCTGTTTCTGTTTTATTGCAATATATTCATTCACTTGTTTTATTGTTTAGATTCTACATAAATGATAACATAAGTGTTTGTCTTTCTCCGTCTTATTTCACTAAGCTTAATGCCTTTCAGGTCTATCAATGTTGCTGCAAATGGCAAATTTTGTTCCTGTTTTTGGCTGAGTAATATTCCATTGTGTACATACATCACATCTTCTTGATCTATTCATTTGTTGATGGACACTTAGGTTTCCTCCTTATCCTGGCTATCATAAATACTGCTGCTATGAACATCGGGGTGCATGTACCTTTTCAAATGAATGTTTTCATTTTCTTTGTGTCTATATCCAGGAATGAAGTTCCTGGATCATGTGGTAGAACTGTTTTTACTTTTTAAAGGAAACCATGCTGTTCTCTGTAGTAATTACATCAGTTTACATTTGCAGTAACAGTGTTTGATTTTCCTCACATCCTTGCTAACATTTGTTATTTGTGTTATTTTTGATGATGGCTGTTCTGACAGGTGTGAGGTGATAGTTCATTGTGGTTTTAATTTCATTTCTCTGATGGTTATTGATGTTGAGCATCTTTTCATGTCTCTGTTGACCATATACATGTCTTCTTTGGGAAAATGTCTATTTACATCTTCTTCCTTTTTTAAATTGGGATATATGTCTTGTCTATTTTGAGCTGTATGAGCTTTTTATGTATTTTGCATATTAACCCCTTACCAGTCAGCTCAGTTCAGTTCAGTTCAGTTCAGTCGCTCAGTCATGTCTGACTCTTTGCAACCCCAGGAACCACAGCCCACCAGGCCTCCCTGTCCATCACTAAGTCCCAGATGCTACTCAAACTCATGTCCATCGAGTCAGTGATGCCATCCAACCATCTCATCCTCTGTCGTCCCCTTCTCCTCCTGCCTTCAATCTTTCCCAGCATCAGGGTCTTTTCCAGTGAGTCAGTTCTTTGCATCAGATGGCCAAAGTTTTGGAGTTTCAGCTTCAGCATCAGTCCTTGCAATGAATATTCATGACTGATTTTCTTTAGGATGGACTGGTTGGATCTCCTTACAGTCCAAGGGACTCTCAAGAGTCTTTTCCAACAGCACAGTTCAAAAGCATCAATTCTTCGGTGCTCAACTTTCTTTACAGTCCAGCTCTCACGTCCATACCTGACTACTGGAAAAACCATAGCTTTGACTAGACAGACCTTTGTAGGCAAAGTAATGTCTCTGCTTTTTAATATGCTGTCTAAGTTGGTCATAACTTTTCTTCCAAGGAGCAAGCGTCTTTTAATTTCATGGCTGCTGTCACCATCTGCAGTGATTTTGGAGCCCAAAAAATAAAGTCAGCCACTGTTTCCCCATCTATTTGCCATGAACTGATGGGACCAGATATCATGATCTTAGTTTTCCAAATGCTGAGTTTCATCAAGAGGCTCTTTAGTTCTTCTCCACTTTCTGCTATAAGGGTGGTGTCATCTGCATTTCTGAGGTTACTGATATTTCTCCTAGCAATCTTGATTCCAGCTTGTATTTCATCCAGTCCAGCGTTTCTCATGATGTACACTGCATATAAGTTAAATCAACAGGGTGACAATATACAGCCTTGACGTATTCCTTCCCTGATTTGGAACTGGTCTGTTGTTCCATGTCCAGTTCTAACTGTTGTTTCCTGACCTGCATACAGATTTCTCAAGAGGCAGGTCAGGTGGTCTGGTATTCCCATCTCTTTCAGAATTTTCCAGAGTTTGTTGTGGTCCACACAGTCAAAGGTTTTGGCATAGTCAATAAAGCAGAAGTAGATGTTTCTCTGGAACTCTCTTGCTTTTTCAATGATCCAGCGGATGTTGGCAATTTGATGTCTGGTTTTTCTGCCTTTTCTAAATCCAGCTTGAGCATCTGGAAGTTTGTGGTTCCTTACCAGTCACATCGTTTGCAGTTATTTTCTCCCATTCAGTAGATTGTCTTTTCATTTTGTCAGTGCTTTCCTTTGTCATTAAAAGCTTTTAAGTTTGATCAGTCTCTTTTGTTTATTTTTGCTTTCTTTCCTTAGCTTTAGGAGACAGATCCAAAATATATTGCTGCAATTTACATCAAAGAGTGTTCTGCCTGTGTTTTCCTCTAGAAGTTTTAGAGTATCTGGAGTTAGACTTAGGTCTTTAATCCATTTAGTGTTTGTTTTCATATATGGTGTGAGTAAATATTCTAATTTTATTCTTTTACATGTAACTGTCCAGTTTTCCCAACACCACTTATGAAAGAGACTATCTTTCCTGCATTATATATTCTTTCCTCCTTTGTCATAGATTAATTGACCATAAGTGTGTGGGTTTCCTTCTGGGCTTTCTTTTCTGTTCCATTGATTTATGTGTCTACTTTTGTACTGGTACCATAAGAAAGAAAGTGAAATCGCTCAGTCATGTCTGACTCTTTGCAACACCGTGGACTGTAGCATACCAGGCTCCTCCGTCCATGGGATTCTCCAGGCAAGAATACTAGAGTGGGTTGCCATTTCCTTCTCCAGGGGATCTTCCTGACCCAGGGATTGAACCTGGGTCTACAGCATTGCAGCATTGCAGTGCTAGTACCATACTGTTCTGATTACTGTGGCTTTATATTATAGTCTGAATTCAGAGAGTGTGTCTGGTAGGTCGGTTACATTTCTAAACCTTGGCGATGTGGCCTTTTGTAGATGATGTCCCATGCTTCCCAGCAGCATACTCCCCTCAGGTCAGTAGAGCTGTATGCTCTAGGGTGCCCCCTAAGTCGGCTGCATGGGTCCTTTAGTTGTGGTGGGTGGGACTCTTTGCATGTCCAGCTCTTTGCAACCCCATGGACTATACAGTCCATGGAATTCTCCAGGCCAGAATACTGGAGTGGGTAGCCTTTCCCTTCTCTACAGGATCTTTCCAACCCAGAGATCGAACCGGGGTCTCCTGCATGGCAGGCGGATTCTTTACCAGCTGAGCTATTAGGGAAGCCCCAGGAAGACTGAAAGGGACTACTGGCTCCAAGGTCAGTTGGTGGCCAGGCCCTGCCTTGTGCAGAGGATACAAGTCATGGGTTGGCTAGACTGGGTCATGAGACAGCTGTCTGCTGTTCTCTGGGGGCCATGGGGCTAGTGCTGGCTCACTGGTGGGCAATAAGGGCCTAGAGGATCCTGGGGCTGGTGCCTGCTGACCAGTTTGTGCAACCAAGTCCTGGGGCTGGTGCTGGCCCACTGGCAGGCAGAGCCATGTCCTGGCATCTGACTGCAGTGCCTGAGGTCCCAGAGCTGATGCTGACCCACTGGTGGGCCTGACCTGTTCCTGACACAGCTGAATGTAGGGTTCTGGGTAGCCTGAAGCTTGTGCTGGCGTGCTTTGGGGCAGGGGAGGGACACAGCTGATCCCTGGGCTAATGATGGCTGCCAGTGGGTGGCTGGGTCCTGACCCGGCAGGCTGCAGGGATGTGGAGCTGGTCCTGGAGTCACTGAAAGCAGATCTCTGGGAATCCTAGGTCTAGTATTCATGCATGGTTGTGTAAGTTTGAGTCCTGAGTCTTCTGGTGGTAAGAGCTGTGTCCACGGATGCTTGTGGGCTCAGAAGGTCTAATGGCCATCTGTCCCCTGGTCATCATGTCTGTGTCCTCACCCAGCCTGGCCTGAGGTGTCCCAGTACTGGTGCCTGTGGGCTAGTGGGAAAGGGTGGGATGGTCCTGAGGCTAATAAGCTAGACTGAGGATTCCTCAGTGGTTTCTTCAGCACAAGGAGAATGAGATTTCACACATGGTGCCACCAGCCTCTGTGTCCCCAGGGTGAGCTCCAGTCACCTCCTGCCTCTCTGGGAGACTCTCCAAGATCAGCTTGTGGGTCTATTTTCAAATTACTTCTTCTTCCCTGGGCCCCAGAGTATGTGAGATTTTGTGTGCCTCCTTTAAGAACAGAGTCTTAAAGAAAGAGAAGTATTGTATGGAATCCCTTATATGCAGAATCTAAAAAGAAATGCTACAAATGAAATTGATGAAAGTGAAAGAGGAGAGTGAAAGAGCTGGCTTAAAACTCAACATTCAAAAAACAAAGATCATGGCATCTAAAACTCAACATTCAAAAAACAAAGATCATGGCATCCAGTCACATCACTTCATGGCAAAAAATGAGGAAACAATGGGAACAGTGACAGACTTTATTTTCTTGGGCTCCAAAATCACTGCAGATGGTGAGTGCAGCCATGAAATTAAAAGACACTCCTTGGAAGAAAAGCTATTAGAAACCTGGACAGCATATTAAAAAACAGACATTACTTTGCTGACAAACGTCCATCTAGTCAAAACTATGGTTTTTCCAGTAGTCATGAATGGATGTGAGAATTGGACCACAAAGAAGGCTGAGCACTGAAGAATTGATGCTTTTGAACTGTGGTGTTGGGGAAGACTCTTGAGAGTCCCTTGGACTGCAAGGAAATCAAACCAGTCCATCCTAAAGGAAATCAATCCTGAATATTCATTGGAGAGACTGATGCTGAGGCTCAAGCTCCATTAGTTTGGCCACCTGATGAGAAGAGCTGACTTATTAGAAAAGACCCTGATGCTGGGAAAGATTGAGGGCAGGAGGAGAAGGGGAGGACAGAGGATGAGATGGTTGGATGGCATCACTGACTCAATGGACATGAGTTTGAGCAAGCTATGGGAGGTGGTGAAGGACAGGGAGGCCTGGTGTGCTGCGGTTCATGGGGTCACAAAGAGTTGGACACAACTGAGGGAATGAACAACAACAGCAACAACAAGTGAACTTAACTACAAAACAGAAACAGACTCGTAGACTTAAAGAAGGGACTTATGGTTACCAGGGGAGAGAGGTGAGGGAAAAGGATAGTTAGGGAGTTTAACATCAACATGCAACGTACTGCTGTATTGGGCAGGAATAGAGACACAAACATAGGGAATAGACTTTGGATACAGCAGGGGAAAGAGAAGCTGGGACAAATTGAGAGAGTAGCATTGAAACATACACATTACCATATATAAAATACATAGCTAATGAGACGTTGCCGTAAAACACAAGGAGCTCAACCCAGTGATCTGTGGCGATCTGTATGCGTGGGATGGGGTGGGGGATAGGAGGGGCGGTTCAAGAGAGAGGAGACATATGTATACTTGTGGCTGATCTGTGTTGTTGTATGGCAGAAGCCAACACAATGTTGTAAAGCAATTATCCTCCAATTAAAAATAAACTGGAAAACAAAATCAAGTGACTTGAATTTTTTTTTTTTTTTTTAATGAATATCCACCCAGGACCTGTGTAATGCAGGGAACTCTACGAAGTGTTACTTGGCAGCCCAGATGGGAGGGGAGTTTGGGGGAGAATGGATATATGTATATGTACAGCTGAGTCACTCTGCTGTTCACTGAAGCTAGCACAATATTGTTAATTGGCTATACTCCAATATAAAATAGAAAAGATTTTTTTGAAAAAGAGAGTAAATGCATTAATCAGTGAAAAGGAAATGAGTCTTTATTTTTTCAAGTTCTATGAGACTCCTCAACACGAACGTCAGCGGCCTTCATAGACAAAAGTTCTGGGCGCTCATCTTCCCAGGGCAGGGCCCTCAGACTGGGGAGCCCAGCGTGGGGCTCAGACCCCTTGCTCCTTGGCGAGAACCTCTGCAGCTGTAATTATCCTCTCACTTCTGGGCCCCCTTCCCTTGGGTGTGGGTCTTGACTCCACCATGACTGTCCCTCCTACCAGTCTAGTTGTGGTCCCTTCTTTATGTCTTTAGTCATGGAAGGTCATTTCTGGTAGGTTCCAGTATTTTTTCATTGGTAGTTATCCCATAAAAGAGTTGTAATTTTGATGTGCCTGTGAGAGGAGGCAAGCCCAGCATCTTCCTATGTCGGCATCTTGGGAACTGAAACCAAACACGTCTACACTTTTCTGCCTTTGAGGCTCTCCTGTGTATAAAAGCCAAGGTGTTGCTTGAAGCGTGCATTGACAGTTCACATTCCAAGCCAGTACTCTGGAGTTAGAATCAAATTGTTCACTCAGGCTGATATACAGTGCAAATTAGGTAACTCTTGATTTCCTTAGGTACGTTCTGTGGAAGACTAGATCCCTGGATTATTCATAGATATTCAGTAAGAAGACGAGTTGAAAGATGTAGGCTATTATATATATATATATATAAAATGGACAAACACCAAAGTCCTACTGTATAGCCCAGGGAAATATATTTAATATCCTGTGATAAACAATAATGGAAAAGAATGTATGTATATGTATGTGTGTGTGTGTGTATAACTGAATCACTTTGCTGTACAGCAGAAATTAATGAAACATTTAAATCAACTATACTTCAATTAAAAACATAAATAAAATAATAAAATGAGAGAGAGGAGAGAAGGGATGAGGGAGAGTGTAGGAGAGAAATAGTTAAGTAAATAAATAGGTTCATAGCTTTCTTTTTTCCTTAATTTTTTGGGCCACGTTGCATAGCATGTAGGAGGATCTTAGTTCCCAGACCAGGGATGGAACCTACGACCTCTGCCCCCTGAAGTAGAAGGTGAAGTCCTAACCACTGGATGGCCAAGGAAGTCCCAGTAAATAGGTTCTTTGGACAAATAATTGTTGGTAGACGGGGTTGAACAAACTGACCCACGGATAAGTCTTTGGAGCAGAAACTCTCTTATAATGTCTTTTATGTGTCAAAATGTGCAGTGATTCTTCAAGAGAGAGGTTGGAGCAATGTCCTGTGTGCTTACATTCCTGCTTTTCTGGTTCTTAGACATTCCAGGAGGACAGGAACTCGATACAAATCCCAGCCTATGGACGAAGTCTGACCGAAGTCTGGTTTTGCAAATAACGTTTTATTGGAACCCAGTTGCAACCATTGTATTGTCTATGGCTGCTGTCACAGTCCACAGCAAAGTTGAGCGGTTGTGAGAGAGACTGCATGGCCCACAAAACCTGTAATACTTTCTGTACGACCCATTATAAAAAAGCTGTGCTGACCCCTGGGTTGGATCAGCTTGGAAATAAAACATTTCACCAAACTGACCAAAGAACTGTTTTCCAGTAGGTTGCTTTGCAGGTCTGGTTTCTGCAAAGCACACTGGGGAACTCAGAGTCTGTGCGTGCCTTTCCTCCCCTTCGCACCTTGAAAGCAGGACTCCCTGTCCCGCCCTGTTAGGCCGCTGTGAGTGCAGGGCTTCCGTGTCTCTGAGACATGGAGAGGCAGATGAGCCCAGGAGCTCAGGTGAATCTGTGCTTTTTTGTAAGATACAGTGAGATCAAGTTGAGTTACAGACAAAGCTGCCTGACAATAGGAAGCTTATCATTTATTTACTGAGCATCCTGTTTGCTGTTTTTAGTCTTGTGCAGGATGGGAACTGGAGGTTACCTTGTGTTCCTGTCTTTGGGGAATTAACAGTTCTCTCTCCTTGAAGAAAGTGACTGCAAGACATGTTAAATCACAGTGTGAAAATTCAGGGACTTAGATTTTTAAAAAAGCCTAAAGGGGAAAACAAATTCCTGAAACTTCTTTTTTCCATCAGTCACAAGAGTAATGTTTTCCTCCTCCTTAGCTATGATTCATAGGTTATTTAATGCTTTCTACCCGCTTTTATGTGTAAGAGGTGAATAGTTTTTCTGCTAATAAGGTAAATTAGTTACCTATGGCTGTGTAACAAATTACCCCCAAATTTAGCAGCTGAGTAACAAACATGGATTACCTTGTACAGTTTATGATGGAGGGGTGTGTGATCTGACTAGCTGAGTGGGTGTGGGTCTGTCTCTATTTATTTTTAAATTGGAGTATAATTGTTTTACGATGTGTTAATTTCTGTGGTACAGCATCTATATATATGCATATATCCCTTCCCTTTTGAGCTCCCCTCCTGTCCTGCCCGCCCCCACCCCCACATCCCAGCCCTCTGGGTCATCACCGAGAGCAGAGCCAAGCTCCCTATGCTATATAGCAGCTTTCCACTGGCTAGCTGTTCTACACAGGGTGGTGTATATGTATCAGTGCTGCTATCACCATGCATCCCACCCTCCCCTAGCCCCTCACCCCATGTAGCCACACATCCATTCTCCATGTCTGTGTCTCTATTTCTTCCTCGGAACTAGGTTCATCAGTACCATCTTTCTAGATTCCGTATATATGCATTAACATCCAACATTTGTGTTTCTCTTTCTGACTCACTTCACTCTGTATGGTAGACTCTGGGTTCACCCACATCTCTACAGAGTCTCTCTTAAAGTGGCAGTCAAGTCTTTAGCCAGGGCTGCAGCCTCTGCAGGCTTGACTGGGACGGCAGGGTCGGCCTTCGAGCTCACCCGCATGGCTGTCTGCTGGCTGTTTTGACCTCTCATCGGGTGGGACTCTCTATAGAAAGGTGTGTGATCCAAGAGTGAGCAAGCAGCCAGGTTAGAACCTAACCTGGTGGGTGCCCACCCTCATCTCGTCCGTGTGTTAAGCATACCAGCCCTGCTACATTGTGGAGGGAGCTTCAAAATAGTGTGGCTACCAGGACCCAGGGGTCATCTGAGGCCATCTGGAGCCTGGAGACCACACTCTGGTCACTTAAAGCAGCATCTGTTGGTGAAAAAACCTCTCCATCCTCAGTCCCTGCCTCCAGCCTGGGACTCAAAACCCAAGGCTAGGGACTTGCCAATAGGAGACCATTGTAACCTACAGGATGCCTTTTTGTAGCTGAGAATTAAGTACCTAAAATAAATAAAATTCCTCAGATATTTTACTTCCACTTGTTGGGAAATTGTCCTCAGTTTGTTCAGTAAGACACTTCACTATTTCTGCCGGAAAAGCTATTGTACTTAGTCGTTCAGTTGTGTCTAACTCTTTGCAACCCCATAGACTACAGCCGCCAGGCTCCTCTGTCCATGGGGATTCTCCAGGCAAGAATACTAGAGTGGGATGCCATGCCCTTCTGCAGGGGATCTTCCCAATGCAGAGATCAAGCCCAGGTCTCCCGCATTGCAAGCGGGTTCTTTGCCATCTGAGCCACCAGGGAGCAGTAGACGAGCAAATGAATTTTTTACATTGTGAATGGTTCCCCCCTGCAGGGCACACAAGGTAAAGGAGCAACCCCTCCTCCTGTAGCCGAGTTTTGGATTTGTTCATCTCCCTCACTCTTTGAGGGTAAGACATGAGTCTCTCCATTCACAATTTCAGCTCGTATTGACTGAGATACTGCTGTATGCCTGAGAGTAATAATGATGGTTAAGAAAGGAAAGCTGGGAAGAGACAGGACTTCCCTGGAGGTCCAGTGGTTATGAATCCGCCTTCCAATGCAGAGGATGTGGGATTGATCCCTGGTCGGGGAGCTAGGATTCCGCATGCTGTAGGCCAGCTAAGCCTGTGCAGCACAGCGACGGAGCCCACATGCCATGACCAGAGAGCTCGTGCTGCCACCAAAGATCCCGTGTGCCACAGCTAGACCCAACACAGCCAAGTAAATCAACGATTAACTGATTTCAAAACAGACAAAAAGGAACGTGGGGTAAAGACAAGAACCCTCTTTTCCTGGTACTTGCTTTCTAGTGAAGGACATGAATAATGTAGAACCAAACACGTACATGAGCAGATAGTTTCAGATCATGATCAGAGCTATAAAGAAATTGTAGTGGGGGGATGGGATAAAGAATGACAGCGTGTGGGCTTCGTCTGGTCCTTTGGGGCTGGGCTGGATTAGGAAGAAGAAAAGCATCACTGGGGAGAATCTCCTCCATCTTTGTAAGCCTTGTTACTAACAGAGTGCTCTGCATATACTAGGTGTGCAAAAAACTGCTTGTCAAGTTAAAGTATATAGGTGAGTGGGGGTAGGGAGGATGAACAAACGGAAATCCTGGGAGCATCATTTTGACTTCAGGAAATCACATGGTTTCTTAAATCTTAGAAAATGATGGAATCTGCATTATTTTTACGTCTACTTTCTATAAGCAAACGCAAAGATCTGGTTAGGTCTCTTTAAACCAGATTCAGCTATTTCCCTTCCATTCCTCAAAAGTAAATAAAACTAAGAGGTAAAGCCTATTGAATACAGTTAATAAATCCATCTTTAGTGCTTAATTGTATTGAGATTTTCTCTCAGTTTTTGCACTGAAGCTACCTTGTGTGTTAGTTGCTCAGTCGTGTCTGACTATTTGAGACCCCATAGATTGTAGCCCGGCAGGCTCCTCTGTCCATAGAATGAATTCTCCAGGCAAGAATACTGGAGTGGGTTTCCATGCCCTTCTCCAGGTAATCTTCCCAACCCAGAGATCAAACCCACATCTCCTGAATTGCAGGCAGATTCTTTACTGTCTGAACCACCAGAGAAGACAGGGAGGCTAGCTTAGATTTATTTTATTTTGCATGTTGTCATGGAATGAGGACCCAAGGAATAGTAACTCATCCAATTTCAGGTTTCACAGCTTCAGAAGGAGGAGTTTGGAGGTGCTGGGGGTGGGCAAGGAGGACAATGACATGACTCAAAGCCTGGGTAGAGGGCACACAGAGAAATGTTAAAGAAAATCGATCATTTTAATGGAAAAAAGAATTTCAAAGGATGATTGGCACTAAGACGAAATGGAGAATCTGGGGGCTGCTTGTCATATATCTTAATGATCAGAGGTTTATTCAAACTGGAAAGATTTAGGTCAACTCTCAGGTAGCATCCTTTACCCAACTCAGGATTCTCTGCAGCGTTAGGAATGCACTGATGCTCTGCAGCGGAGTTCTGTGATTCCATGTTTGAGCCCAACACTTCCTTGTTAAAGTGAGGGTGATCAGTTTGTGATTGTGTTTATAAAGAACAAGTTGTTTAGAGACTGTCTCTTAACTACCTCACGGACACTGACTGTATAGGCGTTTAGTAAATGATGAGCCAGTGTAGCAGGACATATTGGAATGTGTATTCTAGAACATCACAACTGTAATGAGGAAACTATGTGGCCTTTTCAATAGCAAAATTGTTAAAGAGATTTCAGGGCTTCACTTCATACATTTTTTTTTTTTCTTTTAAATCATTCTCATTATATACTGCATATGTAAAATAGATAGCCAATGGAAGCTTGCTCTATGACTCCGGGAACTCAAATTGGGGCCTGTAATAACCTAGAGGGAAGGGAAAGAGTGGGAGGCGGGAGGGAGATTCAAGAAGGAGGGGACATATATACACCTATGGTTAATTCATGTTGATGTATGGCAGAAATCAAACCAATATTGTAAAGCAATTATCTTTCAATTAAAAGTAAATAAATTTTAAAAATGTTACTGGAACACAGCTGTAAAAAACAAAACAAAAATCAATTCTCTTTTCTTGGCTTGCCTGCTCTTGTGAATTGTTTTTGTTTTTTTTTTTTTTTTTTTTTGGTCGCTACTTGTTAAGGCGTGTCTGGGTAGAGGCTTTGCCATTTGTACTTTACAAAGTTTCTTGCTCTGGAAGAAAAAGCTGGCTTTTTGAGTCAGCTTTCTATACCTTGCTTATTAAAAACGTTACTACTGTCTAGGTTATTTGGTTTTTCGGTCTTGTTTCTTGCATGAGTCATCTTGTTGGAGCTGGAAACACTGTTTTTCCATCCAAAATGAAAATCCCAGAAGTTTTGTCTGTTATCCAGAGTTCAGTCTGTCTGAGTAACCCACGTGGATTCCTGGATCCTATTTGTCAATGACTTTTTGTGTTAAGATGTTAAATTCACACATCCAGTTGGCATCTTCCAACACTATTTATTGGTTTTTCATTTTTTCATGCTTCATAGAGACTCAAGGCTTAAAGCAGGAATACTCCAGCTACTGGAAAACGTTCATGTTCCCCAGGTTCCTTGTCTTCTGGTGATGGGCAGTTAGCCTTGGAGGACAGTTGTAGGATGGAGAAACGTGGCTGGCTGGCTGGCTGGCTCTCTTGTTGTGGCATCTGGCAGCTTTCCTCAATTATGAGCTGCCCTCGAACTTGGTCTGCGGTCCAGGTTTCTGCATAGCACTCCCTTTGCTTGGTTTAATAGAACACTGTTAAAAAGGAAGCCTCTTAGTAGCATTGTCTGATGCTTTTGTCACTAAAATGTTCTACATTCTTTTCCTCCTGAATACCTCTGTGATGTGAGTAACCTACATTCCCGTGAGCCTCACCAACCTGGGGAAGGGAGAAAGAAAAGATATAAAAAAGAATAAATATGTGAGGCTCAGTGTCTTCTGGACTTCTGACTTTAGCCTGCTTCGACAGGCCATCTAATTCTCCAAGTGTGCCCACAGTATGCGTTCCTGAGACTTTTCATGTGGATCAACCTGCACCCAAGATTCTCAAGTTCAAAGTGGGGTCTACCATTCTCCTTATTGCTTTTGCCCTAGTTGCTTGAGGGGTATTTTCTATGAAACCATATTAAGAAAATTCTCCATCCTAATATCTTGAAGTCTAGGATGACAGTGGTATGCTTTTAAGAAGTTCAAGTACCACTGGGGCTCTTGAATCCTAGCTTTTTTTTTTTTTTTTTTTTTATTTTAAATATATTTATTTGGCTGCACTGGGTTTCATTGCAGGATCTGTAGTTGTGGCATGCAGGATCTAGTTCCCTGACCAGGGATCAAAGCCTCACCCACCTCCCCTCCCCCGACCCCAGCCCCCCACATTAGAAGCATGGAGTCTCAGCCACTGGGCCACCAGGGGAGCCCTGAATCATACCAATTTTTACAGATATTTGCCCTTAAAAATGTCACTTTCATCACCAGGGTCTCCATACTGGTGATAGGGTTAAGTTTGACTTCATGTTTACTGAGCACTTATTATTTGCTAGGTACAGGCATTCCTGGTTAGGTAAGTAAATAAGATCCAGCCCCAACTTACTCCCCCTGCCCATCCCTTTAACCTTGTGGGATGTACAATGTATAAGAGAAAGCTGTATTTAAATACTTACTTATTCATTCATTTGGCTGCACTGGATCTTAGTTGGGGCATGTGGGATCTTTAGTTGTAGAATGTGGGATCTAGTTCCCTGACCAGGAATTGAACCCAGGCCCCTTGCATTGGAGCATGAAGTCTTAGCCACTGGACAACTAGGGAAGAGAAAGCTGCCTTGAGAAGGCAATTGCAAGATACAGTGATGAGAGTTTTGATAAGGAGTAGGTCAGAAACATATCCAAAGGGCAGAGTCTATTCTTGGTATTTAGGAAAGGTTTTCCAAGGGCAGAGTGTGTGGGGTGGGAGTGGATATCCAAACTGAAACCCTTGCCTGCCCGTTTAATTCAATGTTTGGTGGTTCAAAGTTTAATCCATATCTGTAGATTAAAAAGTAGATTCTTTTCCCCCCAACGTTTGCCCACAGTTTCCAGAAATATTCCTCTGGAGTCTGAGAGTTCGTTTTATCTGTTGAGAGAAAACTGCTCAATAATATCCTTGGGTCTTCTTGCCTCTACTGTTCCTGGTTCTTGTCTTTCAGTGGATGCCTGCAGCAGGAGAAGGGTATGCTAGGATTATTCTGCCTTCTTTTTTTTTGCTTGTAAGATCTAATGTGAATCCATTGAAGAGCCTCTTAAAAATGCAAATTGCTGGATCCCACTCTCAGAGACTTGTGAATTCCCTGGATCAGAGAATTTGCATTGAAATCAACAAGCCTCTTTATTCTAATCTGGGACTGCCCTTTGATTAACCACTGGTTGCTCAGGGCCCTAACAGGAGCGGGGTGAGGGTATGAACAGTTAGTTATCTGGTTTGTCAGGTGAGTTTATTTTCATCTAAGCTGAAATCCAAACCACACATTATGGCTGCTTTATTTAAAAGCACATGAAGGAAACCCAACCAGATTTCATGTTTTTTTGCTATGAGGCTGATTTTCAACTACAGCCACATCCATCAGAAGCTATTTTGTGATTATGAATGTTATGATTTTTTTTTTTTTTTTTTTTGGTCTGTGCTGGGTGCTCAGGCTTCTCTAGTTGTGGCTTGCAGGCTGAGTTTCCCTGAGGCATGTGGAATATTAAGTTTTCTGACTAGGGATCAAAACTCACACCCACTGCACTGGGAGACAGATTCTTTACCCCTGGACCATCAGGGAAGCCCCGACTGTTGTTATGACTTTTACATTTGTACTTAATGTTGCCCGGGTGCTTTGTTGTCTCTGTTGCCTTTTACATTTATTCTGAGCATCTTAGCACCGGAAGGACTTGAAGCATGTAAATCACAAGACCGCAATTATCCATATAAAGTTAATCATACTTGCGTCAGTGCTGATGTGCAGTGTGACCTTTAGAGAAAAGCATAGCGTGGGCGTGGAAGTATTGTGATACCTACCCAGAGGAGACAGAAGTCCATTTCCTATTGCATTCAACTCCACAAGTGCCCACCTTCTGCCCTTTTTGCTTCAAGGTTCCTTAAGAATCTGAGTCATATGCTGCAGGTCACTCATTATACTTTTCTTAAAAATATATTTTGAATGTCAGTGCTTATAGTTTGGCTTTGATTATCACAAGTTAAATTTTATTTGTAAAAACTGAAAATTTCAAGAAGATAAGAGATAAGTGCTGACAAAAATGTAGAGAAAAGGAAATCTTCCTACACTATTGGTAGGAAGATAAATTGATATAGCTAGTACAGAGAAGAGTATGGGAGTTACTTAAATGATTAAAGCTAGAACCATTGTATGATCCAGCAATCCCACTGCTGGGTGTGTATACAAAGAGAATGAAAACAGGATATTGACTAGATGTCTGTGCTCTCAAGCTTAAGGCATGTTTATTCACAAGAGCCAAGATATGGGAGCAACCTAGTAAGTGTTCATTGACACTTATGATATAAAGGACGTATACACAACAGAATACTATTCAACCACCAGAAAAGAAAGCCTGCCATTTGTGAGAACATGGTTGAACTTGGAAGACATTATACTAAGTGAAATAAGTCAGAATGAGACAGACAAATACTGTCTGATATCATTTATACATGGAAATCTAAAACAGTTAAGATAGGGACTTCCCGGGTGGTCCAGTGGCTAGGACTCTGTGCTCCCAACGCAGGAGGCCAGGTTCAGTCCCTGGTTGGGAAACTAGATCCCATATGCCCCAACTAGAAGTTCGCATGCCACAACTAAAAATCCTGCATGTTGCGACAAGGATCAAAGATCCCACGTTTTGTAGCTGGGACCCGGTACAGCCAAATAAATATTTTAAAAACTCAAGATTATAGTAACAGAGAGGAGAATGGTGGTTAGCAAGAGCTGGGGGGAGGAAGGCATTGTTTAAGGATACAAAGTTGCAACTAGCAGATAAATAAGTTTCAGATATCTAATGCCCAGCTTAGACATCACAGTCAATAACACTCTGTAATAAACTTCAAAGTTGCTAATAGACTAGATCTTAATTGTTCTAGCAAAAAAGAAATGGTAACTGTGTGATCTGACAGAGGTGTTACACTACAGGTGTCATCATATTGCAGTATATAAATGTATCAAATCAACATGCTATAGGCCTTAAACTTATACAATGTTATGTGTCAATTACATCTCAATCAAAAAATTCAAAGATTGATTTTTTGATAACAAATATAAAATTCATTGTTACAATTTTAGAAACCCACATTGTGACTAAACAATGATGAGTTGTGTTCTCAAGACATGATGCCTCCAAAATTAGTCTCATGCTGAATTCTAAAATCTATCATTTAAAGAGACATAAAGAGACTTCACTGAAGCCCAAACTGTTGGGCTGGAAAATGAGCTGACAGCCTGTTCCTAAAAGTGTAGAGAAGACAGACTCTGTTAAAATATCCAGGCAAAAAGTTATTTTAGATTATGAACCTTATCTAGTTAGCTGAGATTTAAGAAGTTTAACGACATAGCGTTGAAAACAATCAGATCTTTTCATGAAAAGTCAGTGTTGCCACTATAATAGGTAATGATTTATATACTCTAAATGTGAATATATTAGAATCATTGAATTGAGTGGATTTGGGGCTAGATGGGAAGACAGCATGGAGACCTTATTTCACAATTAGGAAAGTGAGCATCAGAGAACACACATGGTCTTTCAGTGATAAGATCATTCCTGTTACTTCTCCCTGAGGAAATACAATGAAGCATTTGGTTTAACTTCTAGCTCCTCCTTGAGGTTCTCCTTCCATCTAAGTTGAAAACAGAGATGCTTCTCTCACACTTGCTCTTGGGTCTGATCTCATGAACCTCACTGGGCCAGGAGAGACTGGAAGGGCCTGAAAACTGGTCCCAGCCCCCCGCCCACAGGGAGGCAGATGCAGAGGGAAGCTGATCAGAGCAGGCAGGACACAGCAGCATGCAGCACTCCAGGCTCACCGTTGCAGAGAGGCAGGGAAGCTGTCGTAATCAGCAAAGATTGGCCCAGGATCACACAGCGGTCCTGAAGAGCAGATGGAGTACAGAAATGGGGAAGCAGGAGTTGGCCTTACCATATTGATCTACTGATCATTTTTCAAGTGTATCGATCACTTCCACATCTTCATGCCTCTGTCTGTGTGTTCTCTGTACCTGAAACATCCACAAACTTCTGAGGAATTAAAATCTTGTAATTTGGCTCTCCATCTGAATGAGCTAGTAGAGCTTTGCATTACACCTCGAAGTTAGCAGACAAGCATGATTATTGCCAATAACACAAGGAGGGTTTAGGCAAGAGTACTACCCAGAATGGAGAAGAAAACGGCAGTCCACTCCAGTACCCTTGCCTGGACAGTTCCTTGGACAGAGGAGCCTGGAGGGCTATAGTCCGTTGGGTCACAAAGAGGGCCACAACCGGGCGACTGAGCACAGCACAGTAGCCGTAAGTCATGGTTCAGCTGCCGAACAAGATCAAAGATAGCAGTTCAGCCTTTTCTTCTTGGTTACAAAATGGTTGCTGCAGCTCCCATGTAGCATATCTGTGTGTAGAGAGAAAGAAGAGTGATGGAGAAAGTATAAGTCTTATCTTTCCCCTTTTGTCAGAAAAGCAAAGGGTTTCCCAGAACTCCCATATCACCCCCCACCCATAGCAGAATCATGGTCACATCTCATGGGCCAGTATTGATGAGAGGAAGTACTCAGAGTGAGCTTGTAGCTTTTCTAGCCTCCATGGTAGAAGTAAGCAAAGGAAGTGGTGATGAGAATGGTTTTTGGGTGAGCTCCTCTATGGTGAGCTTGGGTCTTTTCTGCGAGCCCAGGTTGACCAGCAATGATGTGTTCATCTTGTAAGATAAAGGGTCTTTTTATAACAAGGCCACCTGAATTGAGAGAGTAGAATTGTCATGAATACACTGGCCTCTGGGAAGCTGCTGTATAGCACAGGGAGCTCAGCTCAGTGCTCTGTGATGATCTAGAGGGGATGGAGGGCTGTGAGGGAAGCTCAAGAGGGAGGAGGTACATGTATACGTATAGCTGATTCACATTGTTGTACAGCAGAAATGAATACAACATTGTAAAGCAATTATCTTCCAATTAAAATTTTTTTTTTATTTAAAAAAGAATCACCAACTGTCCCATGACCTCATTTATTACCTTGGGTGTTTGTAAACCAGTTTTGCTTCAAACAGAAACATATAGCAAAGTCTTATTTTCTGCTTGTTGATGGATGCCTCGTATTTTCATAGTTCTTTACTAGACAAAGCACTCCACAACTATTGTCATATGTGACTCCCACAGGAAGCCTGTGGCATAACATTGATTATTCTGGGTTCATAGAAGAGAAAGTCGAGACAGAGAGCAGGTGGGTAACTCGTACCAAGTTAAACAGCTGGTACAAACCGAGGCTTGGATCCAGATATCGTGACGTAATGTCCATGTAATTATACTTGTTGAGGAGACTATGTTTTGGAAGAAATGGCACAGACTTAGTTCAGACAGACTCTTTGCTGTTGTCCCGTCACCCAGTTGTGACCCATGGACTGCAGCATGCCAGGCTTCTCTGTCCTTCACCATCTCCCGGAGTTTGCTCCAACTCACGTCGATGATGCCATCCAACCATTTCGTCCTCTGTCCCTCCCTTATGGTCCTGCCTTCCCTTCTCCCCAGCATCAGGATCTATTCCAGTGAGTCAGCTCTTCACATCACGTGGCCAAAGTATTGTAGCTTCAGTTTCAGCATCAGTCCTTCCAAGGAATATTCAGGATAGACTCTAAGACATGCTAATTTTGGGAACTGTAGACCCTGGATAAACCATTCACTTACAGAAATATAAAGTGTATTCGGTCTGTGTGACAGCGTGACATCTTTTCTCCCTTTTCAGAGAACCGCAGCCAGCAAGCCGTCCAGTGCCCCTTCCTATAACAGATGGTCCAGCTCACAGCCGCATCAGGTAAGATGCTCTTTTTAAGAACCTTTACACGTTGGTTTCCCTGGAGGTGTGCTCACACTTGCAATTGTGCTGTCTCTGGGCGAGCGTGGACGGTGTCATGCTGTTGTCTGGGCGCACCAAGCAGGTGGCTTCCTCGAAAAAAGGCTGTGTGGTTCCTCAAAGTGACTTTTCTAGACTTCAAGTTTTGGGTCAGGACTCTGACAGTGACAGAAGAATGTTGCAAAGCTCTTCTCAGTGGAAGCTGATGAAATCAATCTAGGAACCGTTGGAAGTGAATTGTGCCTTTTTTCTTCAACCCAAGATTTCTCCCTTCTGCCCTTTTATTCCAGGAAATTGTGTGTACCTGGACACAGGACTCTGAGCGTGTACCTTGATATATCAAAGGATGCATTAATTTCACAAAGAATCACATTGTTATTGTATTTTTTGCCTAGTTACTCAGGGTGATAACCAACCTCTCTTCAGGTCAAGCAATACTGAGCATCATTTAACCTCTCTGGGGTGATGAAGCCAGAAGGTGCTGTCATGTCCCTAGGTGTAAACAAAGCAGGACCTTTGCTGTTGGTGACACCCTGTGACCACACGGGCTTCTTTTTTGAAGCAGCTCTGAGCAGGACTTGCATTTAAATTACCTATTAGTTAAGAAACCAAAGAGAAATAAACCCCCACATGTCTTTTACTTTATTGATCAGAATTCTCTGTTGGACTTTTCAGGTCACTTGGGTTTGCTGCAGTGATTATATGAGGGGCATGTTATCAATGATTTATATTCAAGCTACCCATCCCACCTCATCTTGTTAATTTTCTGTAGAAATTTAGTATTGGTGATCATTTAATCCAGCATCAGCATAATGGGAGAACTCTTTATGTCTTTTTCTTTTCGTGTTTTGTTTCCTTTGCAATTACAGATTGATGTTTGTCAATAAAATCATTAAATTTAATAAGAGAAGAATGAATTCTTCTATTAGGCTGTCTTTTATCACCATCCCATTTTTATATTAAACTAGTTGGTGGAAAGAACGGTGAGGTGCTGGCTCCACCCTCATGGGCATCACGGGTGGATGAGATCTTTTCTGGTCAATTTGGAGGATGTATTGCTCCGTGAATGTGAGCAGAGAAAAATGGTGGCACAAGAGAGGAGCTAAGGGACCGGTCTAGGGAGCTGCTTTGAGTGCTCAGGTGTCCTTGACCACCCACGTGGTGGGTAAGACCTGGGCATGCACACTGGGTCAGGAATTGGGTTTTATGGTTTCTGTTCTCACACTTTAGTGAGACTGAGCTGAGCAAGTCAGCACTTGCATCTCTGAACGTGCCCTGAGGATGCAGAGCTGGTCTCACCTAATCCTCACAGCCTAGGGCAAGTGGGACCCAGAGGTGACATTGACCAAGCTTGTACACATTTAGTTGGTCCAGGATTCTGTGTTTTCCCCTGCAGAGCTCATTCAGTTTTACAAGTCAATATGATCCTTTTGGGAACCTCCCTTTGAGAAAAGGTAGTGTGTGTCCTTCTGTGATTCTGTACAGGATCTGAACACTTTTCAGAGGCTGCAACAAAATGAGGAAAGTAAAGACAGGGCAGCCAGGACCGGACTTAGTCTTTTTGCTATTACAATATCCTTATTTTATAAAATTAGGAAATTGCTAGATGGTATTTGTGTAAGTTATAATATCTTAGGAAAATTAAAGTTATGACCATCCTGCACTCATTTCCCTATGTTTTTTCCTTGAATTCTTTGAGGGCTATAAAATCCAAGAGTAGATTAACAACTAAAAATGGATTTCCTTTGACCCTTTTGCATGCAGAAAGATGTCTGATTATGTGGGAAGACTTCCAATATTAATGGTGCCTTTTTGATGGGGGGACAGAACCCAGCCTTATTTCCAAATGGTACTCAGGAAAACTAATGTTGATGCCATCTCTTTTGAGTTGAGGGTTCCCTTTAACTTTAAGTGGAAGGAGTGATCTCTTTTTCACTATTTCATAGGTGTCCTTGGTGATTGATTGTTGTGTGGTCATCTGATCATTTGCTTTCAAATCTACTCCATGCCCTTGCCTTGATACCTATTCTCCCAGGCTCCCTTGCTAACTATGTGCTATATAGGTTCTCCCAATAGCAGGCATTGTTGGTGAACTAGAAAGAGACAGAATTTGTGTTTGCTTCAGGCAGTTTCTCTCCATGTCTGAGCCCTTGTGTGGATTTGACTCCCATTTTTCTTCAGATACAGCCCCCATCCTCCCCAGCCCTAGAAGGGTAGCAGTTTTCTCACCTTCCCCCGTTTTATTTGTTTTGTTTTAGTTCTACCAACACCCTTATAACTAGTGCTCTGTATTTAAATACCTTTTATTGGACTGCCTGGTTCGAGTCCTGGTTTCCAGCACTTTTTCTGACTGTTTTCTGACAGATACATCTACATGGCACAACCCATTTCATTCTTTTGTTTCCCTAACAGCAGCATTTCATTTTAGAAATATTATGTGAATATTTACAGGATCACCTGCCTTGCAGCTGCTGAAAGCTGTCAGATTCATTCTCTAGAGTTGGCCTGGTGGGTGGTAATCCTTTTACACCTTTAGCCCACTCAGGATAATTACTTCTCTTCTTTGTTACTCATCCTCTAATCCTTCCCTTTTCAATCTGTGTTTATTACAAAAACCTTTGTCTTTTCTGTTTGCAATATAAGCTTATTGGCTTCTGTCTTTGAAAGTCCCTCCACCAGTTCTCAGCCTGATGTAGAGAATACAATTGCAACTCACTCCTGGATTCCAGCCTTGTGTCTTTCTCTGATGTTTGGTGTCAGCAGAACATTCAGAAAAAATACTGAGTCATGTGTTTATATTAATACTTGCTATGAATCCAATGGATCATTTCCTATTTGTTTTCAAAGCACTATTTGCAAACCTGAGATAGACAGACACACAGATACAGTAATGGGTAAATCGGTACACACGACAAACACCTACTCATTTGAAAATTAATATCACCTTTCCTTCATAATTGTTATCATCACACTTAACATTTATTGAGCACTCACTATGTGGTGTCTGCTAGTTCATTTACATGTACTATTTCATTAAGCCTTTCACTGTCTCTAGGATAGAATGCAGTATTTTACAAATGAGGGGGCTAACAGCCTAAAACTTTAATTAACTTATCCAGTAACACAGGGCTAGTTTCATCAGATTCTAGCCTCCTAGGCTTTTAACTGGTGGGCAATACTATTTCTAATGTATTTAAATTAATTTAAGGCAACAGAAAAGCATTTTAACAAACAGTTCCATTTTAAACTGAACAGAACACATCTTTTCGGCCTCTAGGTACTATTTCTCCTCTGAAACGATTTTGCACGGTTAAGGTTTTTTTTTGTTGTTGATGTTGAAATAGGGTCTTATATCCACTATTTGTAAATAGGCAACTTCTAAAGGATAGATTGTGAAATATTTATTGTTTTAGTTAAAAATGCACCATTTCAACTTTCATTTGGAATAATCTGAAAACATATTTGTAAGAAGGAAGTAAATTCTCCCATTGCTTTACAGTTTGTAAGGAACACACATAAAGTTTTACATGCTTTGAAAATATCTACCAAATAAAAATCATTGTATATTGCACTTTGAATAAAGGAAACAGACGTATGAGAATGGTGACTGTCTTCAAATCTGGAATACAAAGTGATAAACTGGAAGTGTGATCATTTTTTAAATGTATATTGTGAACTTCTCTTTAAATTTCAACCCTCCCATTTAATTTTCCCTCTCACATTCAGAACATTTCTTCTAAATATGAAACAGCTATCCTACTATGATTTAGAAATAGAAAGTTTTTTTCTTTGGGTAATTATCACAAATCCAAGCATTCTGTCTTAAAAACCGTCAGTGTAAAGTTTTGGGCAGAATGATCAATTGATGAATTGATGACTCTTTAGCCCTTTCATTAGTATTCTGTGTTTGTGGTTTTCATCCTGTCTGCCCTCTGATGGATAAGGATAAGAGACTTAAGGAAGCTTCCTGATGGGAGAGATTGGCTGTGGGGGAAACTGGGTCTTGTTTTGATGGGCTGGGATATGCTTAGTTCCGTTCAGTCACTCAGTCTTGTCTGACTCTTTGTGACCCCATGGACTGCAGCAAGACAGGCTTCCCTGTCCATCACCAATTCCCAGGGCTTGCTCAAACTCATCTTCCTTTAGTCGATCATGCCATCCCACCATCTCATCCTCTTTCGTCCCCTTCTCCTCCTGCCTTTGATCTTTCCCAGCATCAGGGTCTTTTCCAGTGAGTCAGTTCTTCACATCAGGTGGACAAAATATTAGAGTTTCAGCTTCAACATCAGTCCTTCCAATGAATATTCAGGACTGATTTCCTTTAGGATGGACTGGTTGGATCTTCTTGCAGTCCAAGGGACTCTCAAGAGTCTTCTCCAACACCACAGTTCAAAAGCATCAACTCTTTGATGCTCAGCTTTATTTATAGTCCCAACTCTCACATCCATAGATAACTGCTGGAAAAACAGCTTTGATTAGATGGACCTTTGTGAGCAAAGTAATGTCTCTGCACTTTAATATGCTGTCTAGGTTGCTCATAGCTTTTCTTTCAAGGAGTAAGCATCTTTTAATTGCCTGGCAGCAGTCATCATCTGCAGGGATTTCAGAGCCCCCCAAAATACAGTCTCTCTCTGTTTCCATTGTTTCCCCAGCTATTTGTCATGAAGTGATGGGACCAGATGCCATGATATTCATTTTTTGAATGTTGAGTTTTAAGCCAGCTTTTTCACTCTCCTCTTTCACTTTCATCAAGAGGCTCTTTAATTCCTCTTCACTTTCTACTGTAAGGATGGTGTCATCTGCATATCTGAGGTTATTGATATTTCTCCCCGCAATCTTGATTCCAGCTTGTGCTTCATCGAGCCCAGCATTTCACATGATGTACTCTGCATGTAAGTTAAATAAGCAGGGTGACAACATACAGCCTTGACGTACCCCTTTCCCGATTTGCAACCACTCTGTTGTTCCATGTCCAGCTCTTAACTGTTGCTTCTAGACATGCACACAGATTTCTCAGGAGGTAGGTCAGGTGGTCTGATACTCCCATCTCTTGAAGAATTTTTCATAGTTTGCTGTGATCTACACAGTCAAAAGTTTGGCGTAATCAATAAAGCAGAAGTAGATGTTGTTCTGGAATTCTCTTGCTTTTTCAATGATCCAGTGGATGTTGGCAGTTTGATTTCTGCTTCCTCTGCATTTTCTAAATCCAAATTGAACATCTGGAAGTTCATGATTCCTGTATGTGGAAGCCTGGCTTGGAGAATTTTGAGCATTATTTCGCTAGCATGTGAGATGAGTAGAACTGTGTGGCAGTTTGAAGATTCTTTGGCACTGCCTTTCTTTGAAATTGGAATGAAAACTGACCTTTTCCAGTTCCTGTGGCCACTGCTGAGTTTTCCAAATTTGCTAGCATGTTGAGTGCAGCACCTTACTAGCATCATCTTTTACAACTTGAAATAAGTCAATGGATTCCATCGCCTCCACTAGCTTTGTAGTGATACTTCCTAAGGCCCACTTGACTTCACATTCCACGATGTCTGGCTCTAGATGAGTGATCACACCATCGTGGTTATCTGGGTCATGGAGAACTTTTTTGTATAGTTTTTCTGTATATTCTTTCCACCTTTTCTTAACATCTTCTGTTTCTGTCAAGTCCATACCATTTCTGTCCTTAATTGTGTCCACCTTTGCATGAAATATTCCCTTGGTATCTCTAATTGTCTTCATTAGATCTCTAGTCTTCTCTATTCTATTGCTTTTCTCTATTTCTTTGCATTGATTAGTGCGGAAGGCTTTCTTATCTCTCCTTGCTATTCTTTGGAATTCTGCATTCAAATGGGTATATCTTTTCTTTTCTCCTTTGCCTTTAGCTTCTCTTCTTTTCTCAGCTATTTGTAAGGCCTCCTCAGACAGCCATTTTACCTTTTTGCATTTCTTTTTCCTGGGGATGGTCTCGATCGCTGCCTCCTGTACAATGTCGCGAACCTCTGTCCATCACTCTTCACGTGTTCTATCAGATCTAATCCCTTGAAGCTATTTGTCACTTCCACTGTATAATCATAAGAGATTTGATTAAGGTCATACCTGAATGGTCTAGTGGTTTTCCCTACTTTAAAAATCTCCCAAAAAACAAAAGCCCAGGACCAGATGACTTCACAAATCTCCTAAAAAACAAAAGCCCAGGACCAGATGACTTCACAGGAAAATTCTATCAAACATTTAGAGAAGAGCTAATGCCTATCCTTCTAAAACTGTTTCAAAAAATTGCAGAGGAAGGAACACTTCCAAACTCACTCTACGAGGCCACCATCACCCTGATACCAAAACCAGACAAAGACAACACAAAAGAAGAAAACTACAGGCCAATATCACTGACGAACATAGATGCAAAAATCCTCAACAGAATTTTAGTGAACAGAATTCAGCAACACATCAAAAACCTCATACACCAGGATCAAGTTGGGTTTAATCCAGGGATGCAAGGATTCTTCAATATATGCAAACCAATCAGTGTGATACACAATATTAACAAATTGAAAGGTAAAAGCCATATGATCATCTCAATAGATGCAGAAAAAACCTTGGACAAAATGCAGCACCCATTTGTGATTAAAACTCTTCAAAAATGGGCATTGGAGGAACCTACCTCAACATAGTAAAGGCCATATATGATAAGCCTACAGCAAACATTATTCTCAATGGTGAAAAACTGAAAGCATTCCCCCTAAGATTAGAGACAAGACAAGGGTGTCCACTTTCACCAATATTATTCAATATAGTTCTGGAAGTCCTAGCTACAGCAATCAGAGAAGAAAAATAAATAAAAGGAATCCATATCAGAAAAGAAGACATAAAGCTCTCACTGTTTGCAGATGACATGATACTGTACATAGAAAACCCTGAAGATAGTATCAGAAAATTACTAGAGCTAATCAGAGAATTTTGCAAAGTTGCAGGATACAAAATCAACACACAGAAATCACTTGCATTTCTATACAGTAACAATGAAAATTCAAAAAGAGAAATTAAGGAATCAATCCCATTCACCATTGCAACAAAAAGAATTAAATATCTAGGAATAAACTTACCTAAGGAGACAAAAGAACTGTATACAGAAAATTATAAGACACTAATGAAAAAAGTCAAAGATGACATAAACAGATGGAGAGATATTCCATGTTCCTGGGTAGGAAGAATCAATATTGTGAATATGACTATACTACCAAATGCAATCTTCAGATTCAATGTGATTCCCTATCAAATTACTAATGGCATTTTTAACTAAACTAGAACAAAACATTTCACAATTCATATGGAAACACAAAAGACCCCAAATAGCCAAAGCAGTCTTGAAAAAGAAGAATGGAGCTGGAGGAATGAACCTTTCTGACTTCAGATTATTCTACAAAGCTACAGCCATGAAGACAGTACGGTACTGGCACAAAAACAGGAATATAGACCAATGGAACAAGAAAGACCAGAAATAAACCCATGCACCTATGGGTACCTTATCTTTGACAATGGAGACAAGAATATACAATGGGGCAAAGACAGCCTGTTCAATAAATGGTGCTGGGAAAACTGGACTACTCCATGTAAAAGAATGAAATTAGAACACTTCCTAACACCATACACAAAGATAAAGTCAAAATGGATTAAAGACCTAAATGTAAGACCAGAAACTATAAAACTCTTAGAGGAAAGCATAGGCAGAACACTTGATGACATAAATCAAAGCAAGATCCTCTATGACCCACCTGCTAGTGTAACAGAAATAAACACAAGAGGAAACAAGTGGGACCTGATTAAACTTAAAAGTTTTTGCACAGCAAAGGCAACTATAAGCAAAATGAAAAGACAAGCCTCAGAATGGGAGGAAATAATAGCAAATGAAAAACTGACAAAGGATTAATTTCCAAAATATACAAGCAGCTCATACAACTCAATACCAGAAAAACAAACAACCCAATCAAAAAGTGGGAGAAAGACTTAAAACAGACATTTCTCCAAAGAAGACATGCAGATGGCTAACAAACACACGAAAAGATGCTCAACATTGCTCATTATTAGAGAAATACAAATCAAAACTACAATGAGATATCACCTCACACCGGTCAGAATGGCCGTCATCAAAAAGTCTATAAACAATAAACGCTGGATAGGGTGTGGAGAAAAGGGAATGCTCTTGCACTGTTGGTGGGAGTGTAAATTGATACAGTAACTATGGAAGATGGTGTGGAGATTCCTTAAAAAACTAGAAATAAAACCACCATATGACCCAGCAATCCCACTCCTAGGCATATACCCTGAGGAAACCAAAATTGAAAATGACACATGTATCCCATTGTTCATTGCAGCACTATTCATGATAGTTAGAACATGGAAGCAACCTAGATGTCCATCGACAGATGAATGGATAAATAAGTTGTGGTACATATATACAATGGAATATTAAAGCATAAAAAGGAATGCATTTCAGTCAGTTCTGATGAGGTGGATGAACCTAGAACCTATTATACAGAGTGGAGAGAGTCAGAAAGAGAAAGATACATATTGTATTCTAACACATATATATGAAATCTAGAAAAATGGTACTGAAGAATTTATTTACAGGGAAACAATGGAGAAACAGACATAGAGGATAGACTTATGGACATGGGGAGAGGGGAGCAAAGGGTGAGATGTATGGAAAGAGTAACATGGAAACCTACATTACCATATGCAAAATAGATAGCCAACGGGAATTTGCTGTATGGCTCAGGAAACTCAAACAAGGGCTCTGTATCAACCTAGAGGGGTGGAATGGGGAGGGAGATGGGAGGGAGTTTCAAAAGGGAGGGCATATATGTATACCTATGGCTGATTCATCTTGAAGTTTGACAGAAAACAATAAAATTCTGTAAAGCAATTATCCTTCAATAAAAAAGTAAATTAAAAAAAGCAGAGATATTACTTTGCCAACAAAAGTCCGTCTAGTCAAGGCTATGGTTTTTCCAGCAGTCATGTATGGATGTGAGAGTTAAAGAAAGCTGAGCACTGAACAATTGATGCTTTTGCATTGTGGTCAGAGAAGATGACTGGGATGATTTCAATTTTTTTGAATTTACCAAGGCTAGATTTATGGCCCAGGATGTGATCTATCCTGGAGAAAGTTCTGTGTGCACTTGAGAAAAAGGTGAAATTGATTGTTTTGGGGTGGAAAATCCTGTAAATATCAATTAAATATAACTTGTCTATTGTATCATTTAAAGTTTGTGTTTCCTTGTTAATTTTCTGTTTAGTTGATCTATCCATATGTGTGAGTGAAGTAATAAAGTCTCCCACTATTATTGTGTTATTGTTAATTTCCCCTTTCATACTTGTTAGTATTTTCCTTATATATTGTGGTGCTCCTATGTTGGGTGCATATATATTTATAATTGTTATATCTTCTTGGATTGATCCTTTGATCATTATGTAGTGTCCTTCTTTGTCTCTTTTCACAGCCTTTATTTTAAAGTCTATTTTATCTGAAATGAGTATTGCAACTCCTGCTTTCTTTTGGTCTCTGTTTGCATGAAATATGTTTTTCCATCCCTTCACTTTCAGTCTGTATGTGTCCCTAGTTTTGAGGTGGGTCTCTTGTAGACAGCATATATAGGGGTCTTGTTTTTGTATCCATTCAGCCAGTCTTTGTCTTTTGGTTGGGGCATTCAACCCATTTACATGTAAGGTAATTATTGATAAATATGGTCCCGTTGCCATTTACTTTGTTGGTTTGAGTTCGTGTTGAAACATCCTTTCTGTGTTTCCTGTTTAGAGAAGATCCTTTAGCATTTGTTGGAGAGCTGGCTTGGTGGTGCTGAATTCCCTCAGCTCTTGCTTGTCTGTAAATCTTTTGAATTCTCCTTCATATCTGAATGAGATCCTTGCTGGGTACAGTAATCTGGGTTGCAGATTATTCTCTTTCATTACTTTAAGAATGTCCTGCCATTCCCTTCTAGCCTGAAGAGTTTCTATTGAAAGATCAGCTGTTATCCTTATGGGGATCCCCTTGTGTGTTATTTGTTGTTTTTCCCTTGCTGCTTTTAATATTTGTTCTTTGTGTTTGATCTTTGTTAATTTGATCAATTGATGCTTTTGAACTGTAGTGTTGGAGAAGACTCTTGAGAGTCCCTTGGGCTGCAAGGAGATCCAACCAGTCAATCCTAAAGGAAACCAGTCCTGGATATTCATTGGAAGGACTGATGCTGAAGCGGAAACTCCACTACTTTGGCCACCTGATGTGAAGAACTGACTCATTCGAAAAGACCCTGATGCTGGGAAAGATTGAAGGCAGGAGAAGAGGGGGACAACAGAGGATAAGATGGTTTGATGTCTTCACTGACTTGATGGACATGAGTTTGAGCAATCTCCAGGAGTTGGTGGTGGACAGGGAAGCCCGTCTTGCTGCAGTCCATGGGATCACAAAGAGTCAGTTATGACTGAGCGACTATTCAGAACTAGCCCTTTCTTGGGCTTCCCCGGTGGCTCAATGGTAAAGAATCAGCCTGCCATGCAGGAGTTGGAGGAGACACAGATTCGATCCCTGGGTCAGGAAGATCCCCTGGAGGAGGGCATGGCAACCCACTCCAGTATTCTTGCCTGGATAATCCCATGGACAGAGGAGCCTGGTGGACTACAGTCCATGGATTCACAAAGAGTTGGACATGATTGAAGCAACTTAGCCCTTTGATAAACTTAGTCTTTAGTAAACCATGGTAGGTGAGAACATTATAGTTAATCTCCTTAATATGGAAAACCAGTGAATCAAAAAGAAAAAGATATGTTAAGAAGTAACAGTTGAGAATTCAACCAGGTATCCCAGGGTTGTCATTTTTAGTGGCAGATAGAACTAATAGCATTTAAGGATGAGAGCAGAAGTCTGAATGATCTGAAGAGACTAGTGTTACAGGAAGGAGGAAAGAAGCAGTTCATTATCTTATTGTGTTTTTGTTGTAAGAGAAGGAAGAGGTCTGCTGATAAATGGCTACAGTGAGGGTCTTTCCCGGATTATGTATTTTTTTCATACCTGCCTGTGAAACTCCATGTGCTCAGATTGTGGTTGAACTCAGTCCTCCGCTCCTGAAATGTCTACGGCATGAATGAATGAACACACTGTATGAAATGCCAGAAGGAAGCTCCCAGTCATTAGGTTCCACCTTCTCCTTTCCTGAGGCTCATCAGAGCTGATAATTGGGGTCAAACGCATTTCTCTTCATCACTGGTGTTGGTTTTTATCATTGTGGTGGGAGGACAGATGGCCAGGGGCCAGGAGAACCCACACTCCCATCCTGGTCATTCTAGTGTTGTGTGCTGATGTTATCCTCACGATGGGCCAGGAAATCCATGATGTGGGGGACGAGGGGCGGGAGTAAGAGAGGCTTGCTCTTGGGAGAGGCTCACAGTGTTGTGCTGGGAGGTTTTGGTCAGAGATGAGGAGGTGAGTTTGCTCTGGATTGAGTACTGCTGGGAGGTGAGGTTACGTTGTCTGGGGAATGTTTGGTCCATTTTCTGATGTGGATAGTGGTTTTTATTTTCCTCTCTGCTTAGATCTAATTATGGAGTCATCTTGTTTTTGTCATATTCAGTAATGGTTACAGAGAAACCTTGTCTAATCTGAGTTGCTTTTGCTAAGTAAGGAGCTCATTGGCCTCACAGCTAATGCTAAGCCATGGACGTTAGATGGCTGTGTTATATGTACCTACAGACAGACACATACTCACACACACACATACCCCACACATATACCCACACTTGCACACACTCCCCTATACACACCCACTTCCATATTCACACCCACACCCACTCCAACACCATTTGTTTGATTTGTATGTGAGGTCGAAACCTTGAATTACCCTCTCTAATCCTTCCATTCATCCTGACACTTGCATTCAGATACTTGACAATCTGGCCAGAATAGCAAAGTAATGTTCTTAACTAGAATTGACATCCTAGCATTTTAAATCCAGAGATCAGGGAACCTGATACCAGTTCTTTTGCATTTGCAAACTGTCACAGCCATTCACAGTTTCTTTAAAGGATAAGGACAAAACTGTGGGAAAACAAGCTTGACTAATATAAACCTTGCAAATGTGGACTTGCATTTGAAAATGAACTAGTGTTAGAGTATAGGAAGTTAGGGTCTGATTAGTTAAAAGGTCTGGTGAATGAGCTTGTCTCAACATGGCACCCAGTGAATCAAGCCTCTCAGTCCTCACACCTCTGCCTTCCTTCCTGTCTTGAGCTCAGCTGGCCCTCTCTTGCACCTTTGACCAGTGGGGTGCAGTGCAGTGACACTGTGTGATTTGCAAGCCGAGGTGCTAAGAAACCTTGCACTGTGGGCCTTATGCTTTTGGAATGCTTACTCTAGGAGAAGCTGTCTGCCACGCAGAGGCCCCATTATCCTAAGATTATGGACTGTGTGGAGCCTGGATTCATCTTGTGAAGAGGCTGCATGAAAAGAGAGAGATGGCCAGGCAGTCCCCACCTGGTCCCAGTGTCCTGCAGAAGTAGTGAACCTGGGAGAAAAGATGACTTCAGATGATGCTAACTCTTGCCACCATCTAACTGCAGGTAAAGACCTCACGCGAAACCACCCACCTGAGCCAGGCTGGTAGTGAGCTGTGCAGGCAAAGGCGACTAAGGCTTCCCAGGTGGCTCAGTGGTAAAGAATCCACCTGTCAATGCAGAAGATGCCTGGGCCATCTTCTGGTTCGATCCCTGGGTCAGAAGATGTGTGTTCGATCCCTGGGAGAAGGAAATGGCAACCCACTTCAGTATTCTTGCCTGGGAAATCCCATAGACAGAGCCTGGCTGGCTATAGTACATGGGGGATTGCAAAGAGCTGGACTTGACAGCGACTGAGCATGCACGCATGAAAAGGTAGCTAAAGTCATCATTGATCTTAAAATAAACATGACTGTTATCCATGGCAATGGCTAGGAAAGTGTTGGCAGTTACAAAAATCAGCTCTGCTGGTTTGAATGAATTGTGTTAATATTCATTTGATTAATCATGCCTCTTATATGAAAATAAAACACTATTTAGTGGTTGACAAAGTTAAAAATTCACCCTGCAATCTTCTTTTCATTATTCATTGGTGAACAAATATGTCCCAAACTGATCAATGCCATTTTAATTCTCATTTGGCGCTCAGCTCAGACTCTTAGGACTTAAGACCCCAGAAATCATGAGCCTTACTTTTTTGCCGTGTTGTCCATAGGGTATGTTTGGGAGACAGTGATACTAACCAAACATTCCACTTGCTTCCCTGCATTGCTCTTCCCTGCGCCATCGGACAGTACCACAAGACAGATTTCAGCTGAGATACTGGTGGAGCTGGCATGTCACTTATGTTTGGAGGCTGTGTGACCTTGCAGCTTCTGTCACCCAACACAGGACCGAGGGACCGCATGTCTCAGTTACAAGGTAGTGGGGTCCCCATGGTCTGGATCTTTCAGTGAGTGACATGGGCAGGGCACCTTGTTAGCTCTCAACAGACAGTAGCACAAGCCAGAAACAAACCCTGAATTTTTCTTAAGCCATTGCGATTTGGGGTTTCTTTGAATCTGCAGTACAGTCTCATCTCTTGGGAGTAATACAGGAGGCTTTAATGTCCCGTAAGCTCTCCATCACAACCATCCAAGCCATTCAAAATCAGCTTGAAATCTAAGTAAAAATAATGTGATTTCTATGTAAACAGATCTTCAAGACAGACTTTCTGATTATTTCTCCAATTTGATTCATATCCGTAAAGCCCTCAATATAGAAATTCTGGCAACAATACTGTTTATTTACTTGGGTGATTGGAGAACACTTGACACTCAAATCATTCTCAAATCAAGTTGTTTTCCTTTTTATTTTTCAGAGTAATTTTATGGCAGATTATTAATGAAATAATATTTTAAAGGACTTAAATATTTATTCAATTAACATAATTGAATAAATCCAACAAAAACATCTAAGTTATTTTTTTTACTTTTAAAAATGATTATTACAAAATTACCAAATGCACGAGAGTAGAGGGAACAGTGTAATGAACTCCATGTACCTCAGCAGTGATCAAAGAGTTTTTGGCTACACAAAATTTTACTCTGGTTGATTACCCTTTCAAATATCAGGAAATAGCTACTTTTTCCCTCCACCTCAAAAAATAGACCTGAATTTTCTATGAACACATGTGCGTTGTAGTCATCTTCCTCATTTATTTCCAGCTTTGCCCTTTAAGAGTAACTTCAAAATATTTTGCTAGAATGGCTTATTTAGAGGGTGACCTTTTCTCCCAGTCTGACCAGGAGGGTCACAGTTCACACCTGTTGTCTTGTGTCTTATTATTAGCACCCACTTACATTCTCATTCATAATTGCTGGAGAGAAAATTATATACTTATCATCATTATTAAACAGATGGGCCCATTCCTCTGTCAAATTTGTCTGTTTTTTTTACTGTTTTCCAACAGGTCTAAACCAATCCTAATCAATGGAGCCTTATCCCAACATGCATGGGCCCTTGCAATATCTTCAGTGTTCGAAAAGTCTTTGGCATCCATAATGGCCAACACATAATGGCCACATAATTCCTGGGGCCTGGTGCAAAATGTTAAAATATCATTGGGAATTTCAAGATGGTGACAGCAAATCATTAAACCAAGTGTGGAACCCTTGATTTAATGGCAGCCAAGGTGGCTCACCTGCGAAGCCAGCCCTGGGCCCACTACCCCCTCCCCCTTACCTAAGTCCCCAGGTTGACCAGTTTCAGGATGTGTTCCTGTACTTGACCCTCTGCTGTATGTATGGTCGATTTATCCTCAGTCCTTCTCAGTAGGGCCTTCCCTGGTGGTCCAGTGGTTAAGAATCCACCCTCCAATTCAGGGGATGCGGGTTTGATCCCTGGTTGGAGAACTGGGTAGGACCCAGCATGCTGCAGGGTAGTTAAGCCCGCATGCCACGACTACTGAGGCTTCACACACCACAACTAGAGAGGAGCCTGTGCGTTGCAACAAACAATCCCAGGTGTCCAGCTAAGACCTGGTGCAGTCAAATAAATACTTTAAAAAAATCCTTCTGAATCGTTCTGAACGCTGGCCTGTCTGGCTAGTGTTACCACTGAATGATCATTTGCTATTGCTTATGAGCAGCAGAACCAGAATCCAGCACAAATGTGCTTGATTTCAGAATGAGGGATTATAATTTCTCCTGTTCTGACACTTAACCCTCATGGCTTAGCTGACTCTTGGCAGGGTTCCCACCAAGACTCTTGTCTGGATTCCCAGGAATAGAAGCTGGTCATTTATGAACAGATGTCCAGGGACTATGGTGCACTTTTGCTGCTCTCTGCATCCCCGTCTGTCACCTTGGACTTCTCTCTGATGGGTGCACTGGCTCAACAGCACCTTCTCCCCTAATTCAGTTCAGGTCAGTTCAGTCTCTCAGTCGTGTCTGACTCTTTGCGACCCCATGAACCGCAGCATGCCAGGCCTCTCTGTCCATCACAAACTCCCGGAGTTCACCCAAACCCATGTCCATTGAGTCGGTGATGCCATCCAGACATCTCATCCTCTGTCATCCCCTCTTCTCCTGCCCTCAGTCTTTCCCAGCATCAGGGTCTTTTCCAATGAGTCAGCTCTTCGCATGAGGTGGCCAAAGTATTGGAGCTTCAGCTTCAACATCAGCCCTTCCAAGGAACACCCAGGACTGATCTCCTTTAGGATGGACTGGTTGGATCTCCTTGCAGTCCAAGGGACCCTCAAGAGTTTTCTCCAACACCACAGTTCAAAAACATCAATTCTTCTGCGCTCAGCTTTCTTTATAATCCAACACTCACATCCATACATGACCACTGGGAAAACCATAGCCTTGACTAGACGGACCTGTATTGGCAAAGTGATGTCTCCCCTAATTACTATACCTACCAAGACAAGCCTGAGCTTGAGCTCTGAGGATCTCTTGGGCTTACCTCTGGATCTAGCTTAGTTTCATCCACTCTAAAACTTCCTTCCTGGTCTCACTGGTTGCACGTGGCTTGAGCCTGGGCTGGTTTTCCCCATGAACGTTTGGAATTAATTGGGACATACAGTTTTTTTAGGGGAAAATATGTATAGTCATACTTGTGTTTTCTCCGGCATCATTTTATTAAAATTACAGTATAATTGCTTTACAGTGTTGTGTTAGTTTCTGTTGTTCCACAATGTGAATATAAGCCTCCCTCCCACCACAACAGTCCCGTCCCTCCCACCCCTCTAGCTCCCTGGGCTACACAGCAGCTTCCTACTAGCCGTCTATTTTACACATGGGAGTGTATGTATGTCAATGCTACGCTCTCGCTTTGCCCCACCCTCTCCTCCCCAGCCCCTAGCATCAGTTATTTTTATTTTATAGAAATAACTTCCCTCTTTCTGATGACCCCTAGTGTTACTGAAGTTTTTATGGAACCAACTTTAAGCTCTTCCAAGAGATGAAACTAAGAAAAGGGAACGATTCGTGGAAGTATACACGGATATAGCCACTATGGAAAAAGTCTGCAGGTTCTTCAAAAAAGTAAAAGTTGCTATATGATCCAGCAGCTTCATTTCTAAGGAATTTATCCAAAAGAAACAAAATCACTAACTCGAAAAAATATCTGCACCCCCGTATTTATTGCTGCGTTATTCACAACAGCAGGATATGAAAGCAACCTGTGTCCACTGATGGATGAATGGATAAAGAAAACGTGGTGTATCTACAACATAATATTATTAATATTATTAAGCAATAAAAGAGGGAAATCCTGTCATTTGCATCATCATGGATGGGTCTTGAGGGCATTATGCTGTTAAAAAAGAGAAAATGAGAGAATTGAGTTTGAAGTATGATGGGTGTTTTCTTAAAAAAAAAACAAAACTGGCAATTTGTTTCAGCTTGAAAATGAACAATCCCAGTAAATACTATTCTTAAAAAAAGAAAGAAAAATGTAGGGTAAAGAAAGGGGGTGGAGGAAGAAAGTAATTAAAGTACCAACAGTGATTCTGTTTGACTGTCTCTTCAATAAATGCAAATCCTGGAGAGATGAGTTGATGTATTTCCTGTGACCCCCAAATATCCCAGTTACCATGAACCCTTATGTAAGTGGCCATTTTGCTGTCCTGTGTGTGATTTTATTGCTCAAATATGCACACTTGTTGTATAATGTGGCTCATGAATGTAAACCATCCATCCCTGAATGCAAAAAGTAACAGAGATCTGTTTCCTCTTTGGAGAAAATAAGGTGTTGAATGTATTGAGAAATATGTATTGATATTCAATGTGATGATTTCCAAAGGGAATTTCAAGGGTAGTTTTGATGACATTCAGTTTTGCCTTCTACTGTCTGTGGAATTTTACCTCTGTCACTGAAGTTGCTTTCTTTTTTTTTTTTTTCCTTTAATTTCTGTCATCAGTGTTGTTCTTTTTTTTTTTTTTTTCCAATATCTGTTTTTATTTATTTATTTGGCTGCACTGGGTCTTAGTTGTGGCATGCAAACTCTTAATTGTGGCATGTGGAATCTAATTTCCTGATGAGGGATTGAACTCAGGCATCTTGCATTGGGAATGCAAAGTCTTAGCCAGCTGGACCACCAGGGAAGTCCCTGTGTTGCCTTCTTGATGGAGCTCGATACCCTGTTGGTCTCTTTTAGGACTGCAGACTCTCAGAGTGTGTCTCTTTGGAATTGGGAGGAAAAGATACAAGACTTGATCTCAGAATGATATGATTAGTATGAAAAGCCTTTAGTTCCATAGTGAGATACGGCTCTATAAGATGAGATGTATTTTTGTTTTATAGGGTGTGTGTGTATTTAACATCTTGCATACTGGGGGAAGAAAGAAAATGATGAGACTGTTGGGCTTGTTGGTTTGAGTGGTAGAGGCAAGGAGTTCTTGTGACAATAATGGTTAACAACTGGGACCCTGAGACATGCAAAGCTAGATTCCTATCCCAAATCTGTCACTAGCTTGATCTTGGGATGTCTCTGAATCTCTTAGCACTTGCTTTTGTATCTGTAAAATGGAGGAAATAATTGAAGTTAACTCATAGAGGGTTATGAGTATTAAATGTTCAGTCAGCAAAGCCCTCGGAATTTTAGTTTTCTATGTGAAACATGCCATGATGGTAGCTAAGCCATTTCCACAATTTGGCAATGAATGGTGCTCCTGTGCTTAAGGGTTGTTGTATGAGCCATTGCTCATGCCCGTAGAACTAGTGTTTCTGCATAGACCATCTGAGACTTAGACCCACATTCATTTGTTACTATTTGAGATTGGGTTGGAATCAGTTTATTAATCCAAGTGATGAATTCTTTTGAGCCACAGGTTAGCTTAACTAGACACTTAGTATGACAGTCACTTTCCAGAGTGTGTCCTCTGACTGGTGAATGTCTGGTGATGCTCATCTCTCTATCTGAGGACAGAAAAATGCAGACTGTTAAGCAGACTAAAAGATTTAGTTGATGCTGAGCATACCTAGAGAGGAACTCTCCACATCAATATTTATCATCTTCTTTCGAGCTTATATTGACAGAGTTGACAGTTTTGTTTGTGGCCAACATGAACATTATGACTATTATAAGTTCTAATTTATATAAAATATGTTAAATTGGATTTCCATTTCATACTAACCATACTCTTTTTCTATAAACATTTGGAAGAATTTTCATTACTTTGCTTTGAAGTCATTTCACTACAAGAACAAATACAATTTCTAAGGGGCTCTCATTTCTCAATTACTGTGCATACATGAGCATTCTTGCAAAGTGAGAAAAATTGAATCTAAATTATTTCCAAATGCAAGGATATTTTATGAATACTAAATTCAACCACTGGTGAAACAGCTGGTTTTAAGTTTTATTGATATTTGTGGTCTACATTCTGTAGATTTGGTGTTACTGAAGGTTAAAGCGGTTTGAAGCATGAAAAAGATAAGTCTAGGCATTACCCCTCCCCCACTGCTCACTGGCAACCACTAGTCTGTTCTCTGTTTCTGTGGGTCTGCTTCTTTTTTTAATATTCACTAGTTTGTTGTACTTTTTAGATTCCACACATAAGTAATATCATACAGTATTTGTTCTTTGTCTGTCTGACTTAACTTCATAGAAGTCCATCCATGTTGCTACAAAATGGCAAAATTTCTGTTTTTTATGGGTTAGTGGTATTCCATTGTATCTGTCTGTCTGTCTGTCTGTCTGCCTTTATCCATTCATCTACTGAAGGACATTAAGTTGTTTCCACATCTTGGCAATTGTAAATAATGCTGCTGTGAACACGGGGGTACATGCATCTTTTTGGTAGTGTTTGTTTGTTTTTCAGACAGATGCCCGGGAATGGAGCCGCTAGGTCATATGGTCGTTCTGTTTTGGTGTTTTGAGAAACCTCCATACAGCTCTTCACAGTGACTGTACCAGTTTACACTCCCGCCAACAGTGTAGGAGGGTTCCCTTCTCTTCACACCCTCTGCAGCATATGCTATTTGTGTTTTTTTGATGATGGCCATTTTAATAGGTGTGAGGTGATACGTCACTGTGATTTTGAGTTGATGTGCATGTCTTTGATGATTATTGATGTTGAGCATCTTTTCATGTGCCTGTTGGCCATCTGCATTTCCTCTATGAAAAAATATCTATTCAGATCTTCTGCCCATTTTTAATTTTTTTTGATGTTGAGTTGTAAGAGCTATTTATATTTGTTGGATATTAATCCCTATGACCAGATGTATTGATACCTTAAAATTCAAACTTTTTTGACTTTTAGAAAGTTAAAACAGCTTATATTCCATATACTTTATAACAGTCCTAAAAGAGTCTTGAACAATGTCCTTAATCAATCGCATTAGCATGGGGCTAAATAAATAAAAAGCTTCAGGTTATGTCAGGTCAGTTTTCACCACTTAATCTGTTCATGTCAGATAAATTCTTGCTGTAAAATGCCTTATGAAAAAAAAGTTTTCCCAGCATTTTGAATTTTGGAATACCTTTGAGGAATTATTGACCTATGACCTCTAGCCTATTATTGGAATTAGATAATTTTATATGGCTTATAGATTAAAAAGGAATATCATCTTCATTTTATGGCTGGCTAAATTGAGATACAGAGTAAATTAATAACTTTTTCTAGGTGACAGAGCAAGAATGTTATCAAAATAGAGATGGCATCAAAATGCTCTGAAGTACCCCCACCCCCAGGGATCTTCTTAATTTTTGACATGATCCTTAGTTATTCAAATGGCTGTTTCATTATAGCTTGCTTGAGCCTTAATAACACTAGTTTCTATAGACAGGTGAGGACCTCAGCACTTCTCAACATCACTGCACAGCACCGTTTCACTGAGTTTTGCTGCACTGGGGCACTGGCTGTATGACTGTGCTTTAGAAAACCTCTAGGGTTTACACACCAAAATATACATGTGTGACATTGTTGAAGTGACGTGAAACTCAGTCATGTCCGACTCTTTGCGATTGCATGGACTGTAGCCTGCTAGGCTCTTTCGTCCATGGAATTCTCCAGGCAAGAATACTGGAGTGGATTGCCATTCCCTCTCTAGGGGATCTTCTGGACCCAGGGATCAAATCCGGGTCTCCTGCACTGCAGGCAGATTCTTTACCATCTGAGCCGCCAGGGAAGCCCCTGTGGCATTGTTGGCATGGGCTAAATTAGGTGTTACCTGTTCCTTGCAAGGGTCATTTGCTAGTGTTTTCCTGGCCTCCCTTTGTTGAAGTCAAGAGGATTGAAGCTAGCTTCCCGCTGTATCTCCTCCCAGCTGTTAAAATTTCCTGCTCTCTTTCGCAGGCACAACCCATGTCAGGATCCAGGGCGTGTTTCATTGCTGCTGCTTTACTCACTTATTTTTGTCAGCACAGAGCTTAGTCTCAGAAGTGACAGCTTAAAATAATTCATTTGATGTTGTCTTGGTGGGCATGTGAACTCTGAATGACTTCACAATACCTGAGTATGCAGAGAAGCCTGTTGTGACGCTTGTGCTATCTGCAGCAGAAGCTAATGTTAGCATTCAGGTTTTTTTCTTTGCATGTAGGCGCTCATTCATTCCTTTGTTTTTCAGTCTATCCAGGAAGCATATATTAAAACCCTAGGAGGGAGCTAGAGCTAGGAAGGTCACACAAAGATCACTGTACAGCTGTCTTTCTGGAAATACAGTGAGGAAAGAATGCTTTTCCTCCCTGGCACAGCTATGTCATAAATTAGCCGAAGCACTCACAACTTTCCAGTGGAGTGAGCCAAGGCTTCATTAGTTTCTTACAACCACACATAAGAAGCCAGGCAGGGCAGTTTAATGTCATGGATTAGCAGCACTGGGCTTTGGTGACATATGACTGGGGTTCAAAATCTGACAGACCATTTACCTTTCCTTTTTTTGTTTGTTTTGTTTTTGGATCCTGCTACCATGCTGAATCTGTTTATCTGTTCTTAGTTTGTGGGTGGAGTCTTTAGGGTTTTCTACATGTAGTATCAAGTCATCTGCAGTTTTACCTCTTCCTTTCCAATTTGGATATATTTTCTTTCTTTCTTGTCTAATTGCTGTGTGTCAACTTTCAATACTATTTTGAACAGTAATGGTGTGAATGGGCATCCTTGTCTTGTTCTAGATTTAGAAAGAAGGCAAAGTGCTTTTCACTGTTAAGTATCATATTGGCTGTGGGTTTGTCATAAATAGCTTTTAGTATGCTGAGGTATGTTCCCTCTGTAGTCACTTCTGTAACAGTTTTTATCAGGAATGGATGTTGAATTTTAATAAATGGTTTTTCTGCATCTATCGAGATGTCATGTCATTCTTGTCTTTTTTGTTGCTGATGTGGTGTATCACATTGATTGATTTGTATGTATTGAAACATCCTTATGACCCTGGGATAAATTCAACATGGTCATGGTGTATGATCTCTTTTATGTGTTGTTGTACTTGGTTTGCCAACAACTTATTAAGAATTTTTGCATCTATATTCATCAAAGGTACTGGCCTGTAATTTTCTTTATTGGTGGTAGCTTTTTGGTGGTATCTTTGTCTGATTTTGGTTATCAGAGTGATGGTGCTGCATAGCATGTCTTGGAGGGGTGTTTCGCTTCTCTTCAGTCTTTTGGAGAAGCATCAGAAAGAATATGTGGGTCCATTTGAGAATCCCCTGATTTTGGTTCTATTGTCTGTGAAATGAAGGAGCTTAATGAAGCCATCGGAGAAGGCAATGGCACCCCACTCCAGTACTCTTGCCTGGAAAATCCCATGGACGGAGGAGCCTGATAGGCTACAGTCCGTGGGGTCGCTAAGAGTCAGACACGACTGAGCGACTTCACTTTCACTTTTCCCTTTCATGCACTGGAGAAGGAAATGGCAACCCACTCCAGTGTTCTTGCCTGGAGAATCCCAGGGATGGGGGAGCCTAGTGGGCTGCCGTCTATGGGGTCGCACAGAGTCGGACACGACTGAAGCGATTTAGCAGCAGCAACAGCAGCAGCAATGAAGCCGTCTGTGGGTGTGAATTCACCCTGATGGTGACATGAGCAGTAGATAGTTTTCTTTCCCTTCATTGCTGCCCTGTAACCTGTTTTTTGATCTCTCTCTCAGCTGTCTTGATGAGAAATTTTCTGTTTATTGCCTTTTATAATAAGAATAGCATTATTTTCAGGCATTGAAATTTACATAAACAAAAGAGTGAGATGAGATATTTCAAATATATAGAATTATATATTAATTTATATATAATAGTGTTAGTTTATATAATATAATTATATAATATATTAGCATATTGTACATGCAAATATGTATTATATATTGTGTTGACCAAGATGTTCATTTGGGTTTTTCCATAAGATGTTATGTAATATAAATTATATTACATATTTTTCCATATTTCATAAATATAAATTTATTATGTATAAATATGTAATATATTTATATATTATATATATTATTGATATATAACTATAATATATGAATCTATTATATATTAACCATAATTATGTTTGTTAAAATAAATACATTTAATATCAATATATTAATATAATACACTTATACATTATGTGTTTATATTAATATATTTATATATAACAAATCTATATTTATGAAATAGCTTAAAATTACTATAATTTATATTATATAATATAGTGATATATAATATAAATTATCTATTATATACATTTATAAATAAAATTGTTATATATAAACACATTAATATAAATATATAATATAGTCATATATGAATATATGTGTATAATATATATGCTATATTAATTTGATTGTCATTCAAAGTGTCTGACTCTTTGCAACCCATAGACTATAGTCTGTCAGGCTGCTCTGTCCATGGGATTTCCCAGGCAAGAATACTGGAGTGGGTTGCCATGCCCTTCTCCAGGGAATCTTCCTGACCCAGGGATCAAACCTGGGTCTCCTGCATTTCAGGCAGATTCTTTACTGTGTGAGCCACCAGAAATTAACACAACATTGTAAATACACTATACTTCATTAAAAAAAAAAAAAAGTTTTTTAAAAGGGTTTAAAAAAAAAAAGGAGAGAATTCTGCTAGGAGAAACCTTTAGACTCAAAATGAAGCATCAGCTCCTCCCTGGGTTTGCAGGCTACTGCCCTCCTTTGCAAATTTTGGACTTGCTACATTCCACAATCACATGAGCTAAAACTGCTACTGTAAGCTACAAGCTAGGAAATGGACTAAATGGTGAAGATACAAAAATATACAAGCTGTGAACTTGAGCTTCAAGTACCTTCCCTTTGAGGATGGACAGGGACCGCTCACTTCCTTCTTTATCACTGTTGCCTGAAGGCAGAAGGTCTTCTCTCTGGAGCACATGTTAAACATATATCGACTCCTGTAGTTGCTTTTGGGCAATTGTCTGTCTAAGGAATACATCCGAAAGTCAGTATATTTATGTTAAAAGGGCATAACGTTGCTGCCAGGAGGGCCACACATAGAATATTAAACGTGAACGTAAACAAAGACCACAGGTTTAACTCCATGTCATGTTATCTGGAGTCTCCTAGTTCTTAAAATCTAGAGGAGATTGATCCCAACACCTAGGTTCGTGGTTTTTAGAAGTTCAAAGTTCTTCTTTTTCTTTCACATTTAATTGTTTTTTTTAATTTTGAAGAATACTTTTGTTTGATATAGGATCCTTTCTTGATAATTTTTTTTTTCTTTCAGGAATTTAAATCTGTCATCCTGCTAAAACTCTTCTTAAGTGGTCTCTCTCGCTGCTGCTGCTTAGTTGCTCAGTCATATCTGACTCTTGGTGGCCCCATAAACCACAGCCCACCGGGCTTCTCTGTGCGTGGTATGCCCCGGGCAAGAACACTGGAGTGGGCTGCCGTTTCCTCCTCCAGGGGGTCCCTCCAACCCAGGGATGGAAGCTGCCTCTCTTACGTCTCCTGCACTGGCAGGTACATTCTTTACTGCCCAGGTGTTCTCTCTGACTCTATTTCTATTATGTGGAAATGGGAATTTTTCATCTTCCACATGGCATATCTCCTAATCCTCCCTCAAAAATAACTACGAATCAAGAGTTTTATTGCATGTTGTAGGGTTTATGGGGAAGGGCTACATTAGATGCTATAGAACAAATAACTAGAGTATTAAAAACAAACAAACAAGCAAAAAACCTCTATCAGAACTTTCTTTTTTTCCCAGCACCACTTTATCCTATAGCACTTGGAGCAGAAACCTCAGCATCTTCCTGGTTCCTCTGTATTAAAATCCTCCTTGTCTCTTGGTGAGGATTTTATCACTCAGCTTTTGTGGTCCCTTGTTTCTGCCAGCCCACAGGCCCACAGCCATCTTCTACACCAGTAAGGCTGATTTCTCAAGTAAAAAATATCTCCTCCTTACATCTAGTCCTGCACCCACTCTGGTGAGAAATTGTTTACAGTCCTAACCTAGGAGGATAGTCAAATCCAGCCTTGGAGACCATTTTCTTCATCCTAGCTCATTTCCATTCCCCGTTCATCTTTTCTGGAAAGCAGAAAAGTTGAGTTTGATTCAAGAAGGCCTGGCCACAGTTTCTCAGTGATTATTAGAACCAGAGGAGTAAGGAGTAAAATATTAAGAATTTGTTGAGACTTGAGAGACAAAGTGGCCTTCTTTTATACTCAAAGGAGGGACTTTACATCTTTACATTACAAGGTTGTTCTCCCTGAAATGCATTCCCGGACTCCTTTCTACCTAGAAACCCATTTCTTCAGCTCCTCCCCTTCTTCCTCCTCCTTCTTCTTTTTTGGCTTTTCTTCTGTTACAAACAACTTGAGAAACCTTTCAAAATTAGCACCAGAAATTTCATCACTGTCTACCATAATTTCTTCTAGCCCTTCTTTCTCCAATGAAGTCGTTACTTTAAGACAGTACAATTTGACTGTGTCTACCTTTCCTACTAAACTGTGAATTATTTGCAATTTGGGGCTGTGCCTGTTCATAGGATTTGTTCTGAAGCAATGTGTGTTTCTTAAAGTGGTTGGTAAATTAAAGAAAGATAGCGTTCAAGAGGAAGTTGTGTTGATTCCTATGGGAGTTGGCCCAGAATGTTCATGTTTTGAAGTGATCAGATATAAGCTTTCTTACAATTAAAGAAGAAAATTTAGCTGTATGTAAGAAAAACACCTAAAACTTCGGCCAATGTACCTTTCTTTACCAAGAAACAGATGATTTAGTGGCTTCAGGAACTGCTAACTTTCTGCTATGTTGAGTTATTAAGAACTGCTAACTTTCTGCTATGTTGAGTTATTAAGAACTGCTAACTTTCTGCTATGTTGAGTTATTAAGGAATCCATACATTTTGTTCTCTACATCTGTGTTTCTGGGGTGGGATGAATTGGGAGATTGAGTCTGACATATATACACTGCTATGTATAATGTAAAACAGATAACTAATGAGCGTCTACTGTACAGCACAGGGAACTCTACCGAGTGATGTGTGGTGACCTAAATAGAAAGGAAATCTAAAACAGAGGGGGTATATGTATAGGTATCGCTGATTTACTTTGCTGTACAGTAGTAGAAACTAACAACGTGGTAAAGCAACTATACTCCAGTAAAAAAAAAAAAAAAATTAAAGAGAGCAAAAAAACAATCAAGGGAACTGTCTATTTGAGTCTTCCTCCCACTTTTTGGTTGAGTTGTTTGTTTTTCTGATATTGAACTGCATAAGCTGCTTGTATATTTTGGAGATTAATCCTTTGTCAGTTGTTTCATTTGCAATTATTGTTCTCTAAATTCAATTTTATTTCTGTTCGGAGGATAATTACTTCACAATATTGTGTTGGTTTCTACCGTGTATCAACATGAATCAACCATAGGTATACATATATCCCCTCCCTCTTGAACCTCCCTCCCACCTCCCACCCCTTCCTACCCTGCTGCATTGTAACAGAGCACTGGATTTGGGTTCCCCGCATGATACAGCAAATTCCTGCTGGCCATCTGCTTTACATATGGTAATGTATATGCTTCAGTGCTACTCTTTCCCTCTCTCCTTCCCCTATTGTGACCAGAAGTCTGTTATGTTCCTGTCTCCTTTGCTGCCCTGCAAATAGGATTGTCAGTACCATCTTTCTAGATTCCGTATATATATGCATTAATATATGATATTTTTTTCTTTTTCTGCCTTATTTCACTCTGTATAATAGATTCTAGTTTCATCCACCTCATCAGTTCAGTTCAGTTCAATCACTCAGTCGTGTCCGACTCTTTGCGACCCCATGAATTGTCGCACGCCAGGCCTCCCTGTCCATCACCAACTCCCAGAGTCTACCCAAACCCATATGCATCGAGTCGGTGATGCCATCCAGCCATCTCATCCTCTGTCATCCCCTTCTCCTCCTGCCCTCAATCTTCCCCAGCATCAGGGTCTTTTCCAATGAGTCAACTCTTCGCGTGAGGTGGTCAAAGTATTGGAGTTTCAGCTTTAACATCAGTCTTTCCAATGAACACCCAGGACTGATCTCCTTTAGGATGGACTGGTTGGATCTCCTTGCAGTCCAAGGGACTCTCAAGAGTCTTCTCCAACACCACAGTTCAAAAGCATCAATTCTTCAGCACTCAGCTTTCTTCACCGTCCAACTCTCACATCCATACATGACCACTGGAAAAACCATAGCCTTGACTAGATGGGCCTTTGTTGGCAAAGTAATGTCTATGCTTTTAAATATGCTGTCTAGGTTGGTCATAACTTTCTTTCCAAGGAGTAAGTGTCTTTTAACTTCATGGCTGCAGTCACCATCTGCAGTGATTTTGGAGCCCCAAAAAATAAGGTCAGCCACTGTTTCCACTGTTTCCCCATCTATTTGCCATGCAGTGATGGGACCAGTGTTCTGAATGTTGAGCTTTAAGCCAACTTTTTCACTCTCCTCTTTCACTTTCATCAAGGGGCTCTTTAGTTCTTCTTCACTTTCTGCCATAAGGGTGATGTTATCTGCATATCTGAGGTTATTGATATTTCTCCTGGCAATCTTGATTCCAGCTTGTGCTTCCTCCAGCCCAGTGTTTCTCATGATGTACTCTGCATAGAAGTTAAATAAGCAGGGTGACAATATACAGCCTTGACGTACTCCTTTTCCTATTTGGAACCAGTCTGTTGTTCCATGTCCAGTTCTAATTGTTGCTTCCTGACCTGCATACAGGTTTCTCAAGAGGCAGGTCAGATGATCTGGTATTCCCATCTCTTTCAGAATTTTCCACAGTTTATTGTGATCCACACAGTCAAAGGCTTTGTCATAGTCAATAAAGCAGAAATAGATGTTTTTCTGGAACTCTCCTTCTTTTTCGATGATCCAGCGGATGTTGACAATTTGAACTCAAATGTGTTCCGTTCTCATTTGCAATTATTTTCTCCCATTCTGAGGGTTGTGTTTTCATCTTGTTTATAGTTTCCTTTGCTGTGCAAAAGCTTTTAGTTTAATTAGGTCCCACTTGTTTATTTTTGTTTTAATTTCCATGACTCTAGGATGTGGGCCAAAGAAGATATGTCTGTGACTTACATCAAAGAGTGTTTTGCCTATGAGAAGCTGAGACACATATCTACAATGGAATATTACTCAGGCATAAAAATAAATGCATATGGGTCAGTTCTAGTGAGGTGGATGAACGCAGAACCTGTTACACAGCGTGAAGTAAGTCAGAAAGAGAAAAACAAATTTCATATATTAGCACATATATACAGAATATAGAATAATGGTACTGATGAACCTATTTGCAGGGCAGGAATAGATATGCAGACATAGAGAACAGACTTTGGACACAGTGGGGGAAGGAAAGGGTGGACTGAATTGAGAGGATAGCACTGACATATATACACTGTCATGTGTAAAATAGATAACCAGTGGGAAGCTGCTGACTGAGCAGAGGGAGCTCAGCCGGGTGCTCTGTGACAACCTAGAAGGGTAGGGTGGGGTGGAGAGTGGGAGGAGGTTCGGGAAGGAGGAGACGTATGTGTCACTGTGGTTGATTTATGTTGTTGTATGGCAGAAGCCAACACAATATTATAAAGCAATTAGCCTCTAATTAAAAGCAAATTTAAAAAATCACGCGAAGACTCTATCTGTTGCTTGAGAACAAAGCAATCTCTCTCTCTTTATCTTTATTCAAATACATTTCTAAATAAGCAAAACAGTTATTAGGAGAGATTTCAAGTGTAGATAAAGATGTTGCAAAGATACTTTCCCATGTTTTAAAAAAAATTTGTGAGGGCAGAATTTCCAGTAATGTTGGGTTTTTAGTGAAGCTTAAGACTTTTCATATATCCTCATAGGCTGTGTGCAGAGGCCTGCAAATTAAACCTACAAAAGACAGATCAACAGGAGAAATACAAGCAAATTTTGCTTGATGTTAATATTTTATGTAGCCTGAAAGCCTTCATAGAGAAGAAAAATGGTGTAGGAATGGGGTAGACCTGGGAACTTCCATGCCATGTTAACAAAGAACAGTTCACTGTGGAGATCATACATGACGAAGGGGCTGGGCTGGGGATGCTAAATTTTGGGAAAGTTAGGAAATATATGGGGTCAACTAGTGAGAGGTAAAAGTTCTTTGAGTAGGTTTGTTTGCACAGATTCATTGTGGCGTCCACATTTCACGTCTAGACAGAAGAATGTTCTCTTCTTCTTAGTGCATGGGGGGCATTTTTCTCACAGGAAATCATATGTCCTATTTTTAGGTGGAATAAGGGTCCTCAGAGAGCCCTTCCCACATCTGCTGTTTGTCAAGTACTTACAGCTCAAAATCATCCACATGGCAGGGTGGCAATTTGGGGCTGGCATGTTCTGATCCCCTTCAGAGTATAAGAATTTTTTCCCCCCAAATCACTACCACTACAGTTATTTGAGGGAGAAAAGATCAAAATCTTATTAGGAACTTTTAAACTGCATAGGACCAGAGAGTTTGGTCTGCCTAATATCTGGATGTCCATAGCTGCGTGGAAGGCCAAGTCCTGCACGTGAGGTGTCATCATAAACCAGTGAATGGAGGACATATTCTGAGCATTCACACAATGTCCCATTCAGAAAGTGCTGCATTTTTCTTATCAGAAAAGTAGTGTTGAGAAAAATGAAGGCAGAACCTGACCAGAGCTTCAGCACAAGTCTGGACATGATGGTGGCTCTTTAAAGGGGGATTTACAAAGCAGGAGAGCAACATGACCCAGCCAAGCTGTAGGATGAGAGCCAGGGCTGGCTGGAAGGGTTTGAATGGGGTCGTGGCACCTGATCCCATGAGTTTTTGCCTGACCAGACCTGCTCCAACACAAGGCAGACTTGGTAAATCTTCAAATAAGGGGAAAGTGAAAGTGTTAGTCGTTGAGTTGTGTCCAACTCTTTGTGACTCCATGGACTGTAGACTGCTGGGCTTCTCAATTCAGGAAATTCTCCAAGCAAGAATACTGGAATGGGTAGCCATTGCCTGCAGGGGGTCTTCCCAAACCAGGGATCAAACCTGGGTCTCCCACATTGCAAGCAGATTTTTTACCATCAGATAAGTGGAAAACTCAGCAGTGGCTACAGGACTGGAAAAGGTCAGTTTTCATTCCAATCCCAAAGAAAGGCAATGTCAAAGAATGTTCAAACTACTGCACAATTGCACTTATCTCACATGCTAGCAAAGTAACGCTCAGAATTCTCCAAGCTAGGCTTCAACAGTATGTAAACAGAGAACTGCCAGATGTTCAAGCTAGATTTAGAAAAGGCAGAAGAACCAGAGATCAAATTGCTAAAATTTGTTGGATCATAGAAAAAGCAAGAGAATTCCAGAAAAAAATCTACTTCTGCTTTATTGACTATGCTGAAGCCTTTGACTGTGTGGATTACAACAAACTGTGTAAAGTTCTGATAGAGATGGGAATACCAGACCACCCTACCTGCCTCCTGAGAAATCTGTATGCAGGTCAAGAAACGACAGTTAGAACTGGACAAGGAACAGCAGACTAGTTCCAAGTTGTACATCAAGGAGTGTACAACTGTATACATAAAGGAGTACATCGAGGCTGTATATTGTCACCTTTTTTATTTAACTTATATGCAGAGTACATCATGCAAAATGCTGCACTGGATGAAGCACAAGCTGGAATCAAGATTGCCGGGAGAAATATCAATAACCTTAGATATACTGGTGGACACCAGCCTTATGGCAGAAAGCAAAGAGGAACTAAACAGCCTCTCGATGAGGATGAAAGAGGAGAGTGAAAAAGCTGGCTTAAAACTCAACATTCAAAAAACAAAGATCATGGCATCCAGTTCCATGGCAAATAAATGGGGAAACAATGGAAACACTGAGTGACTTTATTTTCTTGGGCTCCAAAATCTCTGCAGATGGTGACTGCAGTCATGAAATTAAAAGACACTTGCTCCTTGGTAGAAAAGCTATGACCAACCTAGACAGCATATTAAAAAGCAGAGACTTGACTTTACCAACAAAGGTCTGTATAGTCAAAGCTGTGGTTTTTCTAGTAGTCATGTATGACTACTAGAGAGTTGAACCATAAAGAAAGCTGAGGAATTGGTGCTTTTGAACTGTGGTGTTGGAGAAGACTCTTGAGTGTCCCTTGGACTGCAAGGAGATCAAACCTGTCAATCCTAAAGGAAATCAGTCCTGAATATTCATTGGAAGGACTGATGCTGAAGTTGAAACTCCACTACTTTGGCCACCTGATGCAAAGAACTGACTCGTTGGAAAAGACCCTGATTCTGGGAAAGATTGAAAGCAGGAGGAGAAGGGGATGACAGAGGGTGAGATAATTGAATGATATCACCAACTCAATGGACATGAATTTTAGCAAGCTCTGGGAGTTGGTGATGAAGCCTGGTGTACTGCAGTCCATGGGGTCACAAAGAATTAGACAAGACTGAGCAACTGAACTGAACTGAAGGGGATTCTGCCTCAGCTCCCCAGCCCTACCCACTTCCTCAGGTCTAATGGTGGCCAAGCCACTTGAGTTCAGGTTAACCCCTACCCAGCCCCTGTTTTTGTGCAGGCACAGGGCAAATATGGAACCTGGAGACCAACTTGGCTGGAGGTCTTAAAGGTGCTTAGAGATTAGCAGACCTCATCCATGGTGGCCAGGCTGAGACAATGTGGGCTTGTCTGTATGTGTATTTAAAAAAAACAACAACACAAAAACTTGAAATAGAGTCAATTTACAGTGTTATGTGTCAAGTGTTTAGCAGTGTGTTTCAATTATATCTATGTATGTAGCTTTTTCAGGCTGTTTTCCATTGTAGTTTATTACAAGATATTGAATTAGTTCCCTGTGCTTTACTGTAGGTTCTATTGTTTAGGGGCTGCAGTGTTTTTTCAGGTGGTTCACGTTATTCTGGGCAAAGCAGGATTCTGATGACACTTGGTGGTAGAAAGGTGTGGGAGCTGGGGGTACTGCAAAAAAGCTGGCCCCATCCCTCAGGTCCTTCCAGCCGTGGATCCACACTTGAACACTGTGCAGTGAGAGGGGAGGCCCTGCCTATGGCCCACAGTTGTTCACAGCCATGAGATCCACCCACCAGCAGGAAGAGAGAAGTCAGCATGCTCACTGGCATCCCCATCACAAATTTGGGTTGGCTCCCGATGGTCAGTCTGACTGGAGCTATCATCCACCAGGTATGCACTGAAGGAGGGGCCAGCAGGTTATAGTCTCGCAGGAAAACTGTGTCTCCTGGGAGGTGAGGGATTAAGCTGACAAAGGATCTCAGCAACCCTCTTTGAAAATCTTGCCAATGGAGCTCAATTCTCTGCTGTGCTTGGCCCCATGAAATGGACCAAGCGGCTGTTGAGATGACACCCAGAGGGTGGGAGAATGCATAGGACATGGTCTGTATCATCACCATCTAGGAGGTCTCCTTCTCTCCTCTCTTCAGAGGAGGCCTTGTGTCATCCTTGTTGGACACCTTCTCCATCTCATCTGGAGGAAAAACCTTCACGCTGCCCAGGTCAGTGGAGAGGCTGGTAGATGTCAGCAAAAGGCTCAGGCCTTGAAATAGCCTATCTTCCCACCCACTTGCAGTGTCCTCAGTGTAGGTGAAGAAGTTTGGAGGGTAGAGGACTTTCCTCCCCAGCACACTGGTCCCAATGGTGGGGGCTCACGACCCATCTAATGAGCAGCTTCATGTAGAGCCGCAGGTGACTGAGCACCATCATGCTGGTGCCCAGCGCCATGAAAAGACCTCGATGGTTAGGTCAGGGATTGGTCCCCAAAGCCCAGGTCCTCAACACATGGTGCATCCTGCAGGCTGAGGGTGGGGATGCGCAAGGCTGTGCAGGGATGCGTGGGTGTGGATTGACAGCAGGCCTGAATCCCACCTCAGCTCCTGCTCTGGCTCCCACCATCCTTGGGTAGCCCTGGGCACCACTGCAAGCCCAGGGCCCGAACTGTAGTTTTAATTTTGATTAAACTGGCCTCTGTTAAATGTTTTCAGACCCTACATCTCTGAGGAGGATGTGGGGGAGGAGAACAAACTCCAAGGTACAGGGCTTGTGAGAGAGGGTAAGATCAAGTGATGCTGGAGATTTCCTTCCACTAATAACTTTTATTAAGATTATTCATATGTGTGTTAAAGTTGTATTCCAAAGTTTCTTAAGTTTTGATCGAATTTCCCCCACTCCTATTTTTTTCCCCGTAATACAGGATGCAAAGATTTTTAGTAAAGTGTATTTAATGTTAGAGCAGAAATGCATGTATCTGCAGTTCTTCGCAAAAAGAAAGTTCTCAAAAAATATTTGCTAATTGGGCAGGAAATATAACCATGAGGATATTCCCAGAACATTTTACCTGAATGTCTCTTATTTATAGCTGAGCTCACCTTATCTCAGATTCCTAAAAAATTATCTGCCTCAACAGCCCCAATTCCTCTGTGAAATAAACCATTTCTGTTTCTCATTATGCCTTATTTATTCTCCTCCCAACACAAACTCTTAATTACCTGTGTGTCTGTGTTCCCCATTAGACTATGAGTTCTGCCAGACTGGGTGCCTGATAGGCACTCCACAAACACAAATTGTTGAACGCATGAATCAGTGTCGGGCGAATGTTTGTATCAGTTGTCAACCTAGAATCTTAATTTCTCTTGGGAGAGATAGAAAAATGACAAAGTGTACCCATCAACAGCAGGAAAGCTATTTCTAATAATGTCTTGCATTTATTAAGTAATACATATGGACACATGTTTTAATATAATCCTCATAACTGTCATATCAGGGCTTCCCTGGTGGGGCAGACAGTGGTAAAGAATCTGCCTCAGTGTGGGAGATTCAGATTCGATCCTGGGTCAAGAAGATCCCCTGGAGAAGGAGCTGGCAACTCACTCTAGTATTCTTGCCTGGAGAATCCCATAGACAGAGGAGCCTGTCTATACAGTCCATGAGGTTGCAAAGAGTTGGACATGACTGAGCAACTAACACACACACATACATCATATCAAAGAGTACTATTTTGCCCTCACTTCATAGATGAGGCTTGCTCCTTGGAAGAAAAGCTATGGCAAATCTAGACAGTATGTTAAAAAGCAGAGACATCATTTTGCCCAATGGTCCATATAGTCAATGCTATGGTTTTTCCAGTAGCCATGTACATATGTGACAGCTGGACCATTAAGTAGGCTGAGCGCCGAAGAAATGATGCTTTCAAACTGTGGTCCTAAAGAAAACTCTTGAGAGTCTCTGGGACAGCAAGGAGATCAAATCAGCCAATGTTAAAGGACATCAACCCTGAATACTCATTGGAAGGACTGATGCTGAGGATGAAGGTCCAATGCTTTGGCCACCTGATGTGATGAGCTGACTCGTTGGAAAAGACCCTGATGCTGGGAAAGATTGAGGGCAGGAGGAAAAGGGAGCGACAGAGGACGAGATGGTTGGATGACATCATCGACTCAATGGACATGAGTTTGAGAAAACTCCAGGAGATAGTGAAGGACAAGGAAGCCTGGCATGTTGCAGTCCATGGGGTTGCAAAGAGTCAGACATGACTAAGTGACTGAACTGAACTGAATTGAACTGAACTTTGCTTCTGAAATACCATAATCTCATATAGATTGAGACATGGAGAAAATTTAGTCAAGGAGAGACAAAATGACATAAGATAATGCTTTATAAATGCAGAGTCCAGGAACTTCCCTGGTCATCCAGTGGTTAAGAAGGACTCTGCAAGGGCTGTGAGTTCAAACCCAAGTCAGGAAGCTAAGATCCCACGTGCCTTGGTGTCAAAAAAACAAAATGCAGAACAGAAGCATCACTGTAACAAATTCAATATATAAACACTTTAAAAATGGTCCACATCAAAAAAAAAAATGCAGAGTCCATCTTCTATATGGGAGTGTATAGTCATCAGAAGCAGGTCAGCGAAATGTTGCCTCATGAAGGTCCCTTGAGAGCCTGTTCTAAAGGAAGAACTCAGAATTAACCAATTCACTGATGATTTATAAATAGTTTCTACTCCAGGGCGTCACGGTACTGAAAAAATTAGAAAATTTTAAAAAAGCTTGAAAACAGGTTATTCTGTTAAGTGAACTAAAATAGGCCCATACCTCAAATTACCCTAAGTCATAACCTCAAAATTATCTGAGTTATTTCATTTATTTTCAGAGCCAAGTTTTTATCCATAAGTTTTCATTTCATCCTTTCCCAAGTAATTGAAAATTCAATATTTGAGAGCCTGTGGTCTTAAGGTTTACTCTATCTATTATATAGAAAGTAGAGTTTGTGTGTCTGTGTTTGTCAGTGAGAGCAGGCATGGAGGAACACATATGTATGCATACTTATATGTATGTCATGTAGATTACCACATTCCATACAAAAGTATTCTTATTAAAAAGAGGAAAACTGGAGAAACACATTTATGTAACACCCCTATTCATAAAGAGGTTTTTTTTTTTTTATTTGTCTGTTTGCATATTTGTTTTCTCTGTATATCTGAATTGTTTTGTGATAGCTATTCAAAGTTTATTTGAACAGTTTGGCTGAATAAATGAGGAAAGAAGAGTGAGAATAAAGACAAGTCGGTATAGCTTGATTTTGTGAGAAACCAGAAGGCAACTTTAAAAGATTTTTCTCAATTCGGGAGGTATAAGCAAATGGTGCCCTTTACAATTTGCTATTCTTTGAAGCTGGTATTTCAGAGAATTTTTTTTGTGCTTTAAATTGGATAATTTATAAATGAATGCTCCCAAAGGAACTCTTAAAATCAAAGAAAAAAATATGCTGCTGGAAAATTGATTTGTCACCAGTACATTTTAGCCTAAATATTTTTCAACTTTGATAATGACTTGATTTAAAATTTTACTTGTGGAACATCAGGAATATGCAAATAATGTAGATGGGAGGGATGGATGTGGTGAAGGTATCTCCTGGGGGAAATGTTTCAGTCGCATCTCTCATATCATCTCCTAGAAATAGATCATTACTTGCAGTTGTACTTATATACCTCAAATTTAATATTTGGTTCCAGTTGGAAAAGGAGGAAAACAACATTCATGCTAGGGCTTCTGATCATCAGGTGCTGTGTTTGGTGTTTTCTGGATGTCTGGGCAGATCTGATTTAATTCTCAAGGCGATCCTAAGAGCAAGGTGGTACCCTGATTCTACTGATGGGAAAGAGGAGGCAGAGAGGCTGGAGGGAGTCATTCACAATGAAGGTCTTTTAATAACCATTTTTAAATTGAGGTATGGTCAATTTGAAATTGCCGTTACTTTGCCAACAAAGGTCTGTATAGTCAAAGCTATGGTTTTTCCAGTAGTCATGTATGGATATGAGAGCTGGAGCATGAAGAGGGCTGAGTGCTGAAAAATTGATGTTTTTGAACTGTGATGTTAGAGAAGACTCTTGAGAGTCCCTTGGACTGCAGGAAGATCAAGCCTGTCAATCCTAAAGGAAATCAACCCTGAATATTCATTGGAGGCACTGATGCTGAGGCTGAAGCTCTGATACTTTGGCCTCCTGATACAAAGAGCTGATTCACTGGAAAAGACTCTAATGCTGGGAAAGATGGAAGGTGCGAGGAAAGGTGGATAATAGAGGATAAGATGGTTGGATGGCATCACTGACTCAATGGACATGAGTTTGAGTAAGCTGCAGGAGGTGGTGAAGGACAAGGAAGCCTGGTGTGCTGCAGTCCATGGGATCACAATGAGTGGGACATGACTGAGCCACTGAACAACAACAACAATTTATAATGTTGTGTTAGTTTCAGGTATACAGCAATGTGATTCAGATATATATATATCCTCCCTGGTGGCTCAGATGGTAAAGAATCTTCCTGCAATGCAGGAGATCCGGGTTTGATCCCTGTGTTGGGAAGATCCCCTGGAGAAGGGAATAGGAACCCACTCTAGTATGCGTGCCTGGAGAATCCTATGGACAGAGGAGCCTGGTGGACTACAGTCCATTGGGTCGCAATGAGTCAGACACAAGTGAGCACGCACACACACAAATATATAACTGTTTTTGTTGTTATTATAGTTGCTAAGTTGTGTCCATCTCTTTTACAATCCCATGAGTCTTGAGAGTCCCGTGGACTGCAAGGAGATCCAACCAGTCCATCCTAAAGGAGATCAGTCCTGGGTGTTCTTTGGAAGGACTGATGTTGAAGCTGAAACTCCAATACTTTGGCCACCTGATGGGAAGAACTGACTCATTTGAAAAGACCCTGATGCTGGGAAAGATTGAGGGCAGAAGGAGAAGGGGATGACGGAGGATGAGATGGTTGGATGGCATCACTGACTCGATGGACATGAGTTTGGGTAAACTCTGGGTGTTGGTGATGGACAGGGAGGCCTGGCGTGCCGCAGTTCATGGGGTCGCAAAGAGTCGGACACGACTGAGCGACTGAACTGAACTGAACTGAGCTGTAGCCCGCCAAGCTCGCTGTTCGTGGGATTTCCCAGGCAAGAATACTGGAGAGGGTTGCCATTTCCTTCTGCAGGGGTTCTTCCTGAGCCAGGGATTGAACCTGCATCTTCTGCATTGGCAGGCATATTCTTTACCACTGAGCCACCAGGGTACGTATGTATGTGTATATATGTGTGTGTGTGCGTGCGTGTATATATATACACACTTTTTCAGATTCTTTTCCATTGTAGGTTATTACAAGATATTAAATATAGTTCCTTGTGCTATATATACCAAGTCCTTGCCACTTATCTGTTTTGTATATAGTACTGTGTATCTATACCAAGTCCTTGTCACTTATCTGTTTTGTATATAGTACTGTGTATCTGATAATCCCATACTCCTAATTTATCTAACATCCTCCCTAGCTGTCCTTGTCACTTATCTATATACCAAGTCCTTGTCACTTATCTGTTTTGTATATAGTACTGTGTATCTGATAATCCCATACTCCTAATTTATCTAACATCCTCCCTAGCTGTCCCCTTTGGTAACCATAAGTTTGTTTGTTTTCTTTGTCTGTGAGTCTGTTTCTGTTTTGTAAGGAACTCTGCTTACACCATTCTTTTAGATTCCACATGTAAGTGGTATCGATATGGTTTGTCTTTCTCTGACTAGCTTCACTGAGTATGATCATGTCTCGGTCCATCCATGTTGATGCAAATGGAACATTTTCCTTGTTTTTCGTGGCTGAGTGATGAAGTAATGAAATTTTAAAAGGTTTTTGTGGCTCTTTCCAACTTCTTCCACTGCAGAAGCAGTTCTCAGGCTTGAAGGGACATCACAGTCCCCTGGAGGGGGGTGCTGGGCTCCACCCTCAGACCTGATGATCCAGGGGTCCTGTGGAGCAGTCGAGACTGCATTTCCATCAAGTTCCCAGGTGATGCTGCAGCTGCTCCTGGAGCCACACTTCGAGAACCAGTGTCCTGTCCCAAAGGATGGGGTCTCGAAACCCATATTAATCACTCTCTGTTAATAAAAACTGAGTCTCTAGTGCCTGATTGAAATCTGCAGCCTGATGTGCTTTATTGCTCCTCAAATACAGGGTGTGTGCCCTTGGGGAAAAAGGTGGTTTGCCTGGGGGTCCTCAAAGCTACAGAGTAAACACCATGCATCTTCAAGGAACACCGGTTTTCTTTGATGGTAAACAGTTTAACATGCAATTTTTATACTAAAACACACACACAGCTAGGCTCTGGAGGAGAATACAAACTGATATGCATTCCTAAATAAAGCTCTAGATTTCAAAGTGAGTCTGCCCTTGTGGTAAAAGCAGCTTTAAGCTGTGCTTCCAGCCTCAGAGGGTGCAAGCTGGCTGTCCTCTGGCAGTGACAGGATTTAGCTGAGGAAAAAAAAGAGGTCGCTTTATGTCGATATTAAATACTTCCTTGAGCTGCAAGTTTCTGTTTCTGGATTCACATTCTAGTCTCTCCCTGACCTGATATTCCTTCAGGACCAGGTACACTGGCCTTTTTCTGAGGACATATAGAAACTTTACATTACTGTTTTTTAGAACTGGATGGGATAAACTTCAAATATACTTCTCCAGTATATGCGTGTGTGTGTATATATATATATATATATATATATGTATGTATATATATATATATATAATAGCGGCACGGGGAACTGTATTCAATATCCTATGACAAACCATAATGGAAAAGAATATGAAAAAGAATGTATGTAGTTGTATAACTGAATCCCTTTGCTGTACAGAAGAAATTAAGACAACATTATATATCAATTATATGTGTGTGCTAAGTCACTGAGTCATGTCTGAGTCCTTGCCAACCCCATGGATTATAGCCCACCAGACTCCTCTGTTCATGGGATTCTCTAGGCAAGAATACTGGAGTGGGTTGCCATGCCCTCCTCCAAGGAATCTTCCGGACCCAAGGACTGAACCAACGTCTCTTAAGTCTCCTGCATCGGCAGGCAGGTTCTTTACCACTAGCACCACCTGGGAAGCCCAATATCAAGAATAGTTCAATAAAATCTTTAAAAAAATTAAGAAAATTAAATATACTTTAAACCTGTTGTCTTCATGGAGGAAAAGAATTCAAAGTCAGCTTGGGTGATGTTTCCCTTCACTGGGGGTCTTAGTAAACTCTGGGATTCATGGCATGGGCCTCTGGATGATACCCAGCCCCCAGCATAGACACAAGTACCCAGGTCAAGGCCCTACCCCAGGCTCCACTGTCCATCTGGAGTGAGCATCCCACTCCATGCCAGGCATGAGCAAGTGGCCCTATCTTTGGTCCCCAGTTTGCAGCTTGGCTAAGGGTAGTGACACTTACCTACTTCCTCCTGAAAGTTCTCTCACTACCAGTTTCATCTGGCCCACAAGTGGAGAGTGGTTTTGGTTTTAAATGGTTGAAAAAGATCAAAACAGGAATAATGTTTCATGGCACATGAAAATGATAAGAAATTAAAATTTCTGTGATAGGAAAGGCAGTTTCCATAAATAAAGTTTTATTGGAACACAGCCACGCTCATTCCATTTTATTGTCTACAGCAGCTTTTGGCTGCCTTCCCACTCCAAGGACAGAGATGAGTGCTGTGACAGAGACTTTGTAGCCCACAAAGTCAAAACAAAGAAACTGTTCAGCAGAAAATGTATATAGATTCCTGCTCAAGACTATGCAGGAGTTGAGTGCATTCTGTATGTCTTAGATCCAGAATCAGACAGGTCCCTTCCCCTTGTCCTCCCTAGAATAGATTCTCTAGCCTGTCTGTCCTTCCCCTAAGGAAAACTTTGCTAACTGGTGGTTGTCTGAATGCCTGAGAACTCTGCAACAGAAAAGAAATGTATCCTTAAAATGGCGTATGTTACTCAGCCTCAGAACTCAAGGCTTGTAGAGATGAGAAAGGGAAAAGTATCTCTTATTTATTCCTATCCCAGGATAAAAAAAAAAAAAAAAAAAACTCTAAATTAATGTCAGTACATTTTCTTACCCTAATTCTTTTTTATTTTTAATTTTATTGAAGGGCTTCCCAGGTGGTGCTAGTGGTAAAGAACCCACCTGCCACTGCAGAGATGTGAGAGACGAGGGTTTGATCCCTGGGTTGGGAAGATCCCCTGGAGAAGGAAATGGCAACCCACTCCGGTATTCTTGCCTGGAGAATATGGGAGAGACGAACCTGGTGGGCTACAGTCTATAGAGATGCAAAGGGTCAGACACAACTACAGTGACATAGCACATAGTTGATTTGCAATGCTGTGTTAATTTCTGCTGTACAGCAAAGTGATTCAGTTATATATATATATAAGTGAGTATGTATATATATTATTTTTCATATTTTCTGTTATGGTTTCTCATGGGATATTGAATATAGTCCCCTGTGCTCTACAGTAGTAACTTGTTGTTTAGCCATCCTGTATATACTAGTTGACATCTGCTAATCCCAAACTCCCAGTCCATCCCTCCCTCACCCCCTTCTCCCCTTTGGTAAGCACAAGTCTCTTCTCTATGATCTAAGCCTGTTTTTTTTTTTTTTAGTAGATGAGTTAATTTGTGTCATATTTTAGACTGCACATATAAGTGATATCATATTTGCCTGGGTTCATAAAGTCTTCAAGAGGAAAGGCTGTGAGAAAATAGGAATGGATATGAGGTTTGCTCTTCATCCCATTGATACAAGAAAGTAAAAACAGGCAAAAACCTTGAGTGTCTCTCTAGGTGATTATGTTGGTAGTGGTACCACTTGTTCACTTTTTTCTCCAAGGAGAAATGTACTCACTCACAGACACCTGTGTCCATCCTGCCTTTTTCCCAGAAAGCAAAGTCTGAATCAGGACTTGCATGCAGCTAGTTCATTATGAAGGGTGATCCAGGGAATAGACTTGAGAGACAGGAAAACAGGATTAGAGGAAAAGTCAAGACAAGGGCGCAATTATTTAGTGTCTTCATTCTTAAAAAAAAAAAAAAAGCCTTTTTTTGGAGGTATAATCCACATAACATAAAATTCCTCCATGTGAAATGTATAATTTCATAGTTTTTGTGTATTCAAAGTTGTTGTTTTGCAGAAAGTTTTCACTTTCATCTCAGGTTCAAAGGATTTGCTAACAAAATAAGCCACTCGTTATACACAAGTAATACTGATATTTATTAGAGAATTATCTAGCTTACTGTCAATATACAAACATTAAAAGAAAAGAGAAATAGAAACAGCAGAGGATGCATCACCAAATTGGGTTTTGACCAACATCCAGACTCAAACAGTGCTGGGAAGTCCAATGTCACAGCATATCTGGAGTCCCAATTTTGGAAAAGTCCCAGGCAGCCCATCTGCTCCATGGGTGAGACTTTTAGAACTGCAGTTCAGGGTTCCCGCTTATCATCCCAGGGTGCAAAGTGATATCATCATCAATCTGTGAGCAACCTGCCACTCCGGTTTCATGTTAATGCACTTTGTTCTGTCCTATAAAACTTGGAATGTTAATCCTGGGGCTTGGTCGGCCAGACCCCCTCCAGGGTCTCAACAGTCACTAGACTCCTCCCCTGTCTTACCTCCCGGGGAACTCACAGCAGGCAGGCAGGGCACGCCCCGTGCAGCGTCCAGGCAGGTTAGAAGCCAGCTCGGGGGCCTGCTCTGCTTTATCTCTGACGCCCAAAGAAGACTATTTATTTAATTTCCCTCACAGTTGTGCAGCCTTCACCACAGTCAAATTTCAGAACATTTTCAGTATCCTGGTAGCCTTGTTTCCTTTACTAGTCCCTTCTCCCGGGTCCTGGTAACTACCAGTCTACTTTCTGTCTCTCTGCATTTGCCTGTTCCATGTAGGGGGAAGCCCATGAGACCGGCTTTTCACTGAGCATGTTTTCAAAGTTCAGCCATGTTTCAGAATGTGTCAGCCCTGCACATCTTTTTATTGTCAAATAACATTCCCTTGTATGAACAAACCACATTTTAATTATTCACTCACCAGCTGGTGGACATTAGTGATGTGGCTCCTTTTTGGCTATTATAAGGATGCCAGGAACTTTGGTACAGTATACAAGGTTTTGTGTGGACACATGTTTTCAATTTTCGTGGGTGTATTCCTAGGAGTGGCATTGCTGGGTCATATGGTAACTCTATGTTTAACCTTCTGAGCAACTTCTGGCCTGTTTTCCAAAACGATTATACCATTTTACATTCTAACATGCAATGAATGAGGGTTTCAATTTCCCTACATTCTTGGCAACGCTTGTTATTGTCTTTTTGATTTTGTCTGTTGTGCTGCTGCTGCTGCTAAGTCGCTTCAGTTGTGTCCGACTCTGTGCGATCCCATAGACGGCAGCCCACCAGGCTCCCCCATCCCTGGGATTTTCCAGGCAAGAGTCCTGGAGTGGGTTGCCATTTCCTTCTCCAGTACGTGAATGGGAAGAGTGAAAGTGAAGTCGCTCAGTCGTGTCCGACTCTTCGCAACCCCATGGACTGCAGCCTACCAGTCTCCTCCGTCCATGGGATTTTCCAGGCAAGAGTCCTGGAGTGGAGTGTCTGTTGTAGGAGGTGTGAGTTGATATCACACTGAGGCTTTGGTTTGCCTTTCCTGGCTAATGATGGTGAACATCTTTTGTGTGCTTATTGACCATTAGTATAGCTTTGGAGAAAATGTCTATTCAGACCCTTTCTCTATTTTTCAATTATTTGTCTTTTGATCACTGAATTATCAGAACCTGATCATACCATGGAAGTGTGCATTCTTCGGTCTATCAGCGATGAATTCTGCCGCATCCCTGAAGGATCAGGGGTTTCAGCATTGTCCACCTGAAGGACAGAGAGAGGAGCAGTTTTTTAGCCACACTTCTCATCCCCCCCCTCAGTGTTTCCTCGCAAAGTGTTAGCTCCCTTGCACTTTCAGGGTTTCCAGCTGTGAGTTCCGAGTGAGTTCTTGCAGCTGGTCTATATGCAGATTCAGGGGAGCCGCCGGGCAGCTGAAGTCATGTGCTGTTATGTCTCACGTCAGGTAAAGCTTCCAGGTAGAAGCCTGTTGTTGCGCCAATGGCTGGAGTAAATGGTTTGATGGAAGATGTGAATTAAGGTACAAAGCTACTCAATACAGTGTGTCCACAGAAGTACCTCAATCTCCTCATGCTTTCCATCATCTTTAACATTCACAGAGATTTCAAAGCTGTGGTCACCCCTCCAAGTCTACAAAATGCTTAAACATGAGGGTCTGTGGAATTAGCTTCAGCTATTACTTCTGCAACTCCTTCTGGGGCCGCAATTAACATTCATTGCCTATCTTTCTCTCTCTCATTCTTTATTTCCTTCACCTTTAGTCAGCACTTCAGTGCAGACAAGTTGCTTGCTTGGTAGGGTAGCTCCGAGCTTCATCTCTGAGGGATGCAAGTCCTCAATTGCCTTACCTTTCTTGAGCTGTGGTTTCTGCAGTTTCCCGTTTACAGTGGTTACTGAGCACAGAAGCACTGAATGATGCCACAGGGAGGCCCCGAGGTGCCACACCGTGCTCCTTCCTGCTCCTCGTCGTGTAACAACATCCTTCCCTCCACATGGTAATGGGATCAATTAGGACTGCCAACATAATAATGCCTTTTCTTGCTTAATGTTCTACTGTAATGAGGAGCCCCAACATGGCAAGGTGGTAGCTATAGGTTAAGGTTATGTGGAATCTAACATTTTAGGGACAAGAAGAACAAATTTCAGAAACTAGGAACTGGGCATGGGAAGTCTTCTCTATCTGGCTTGTGCCCCTTGGTACCATTCCAGGCAACATGTGTCTCAGCCATTGCTTCAGCAGCAAGCCTCAGAGCACAGTGTCCAAGACTCACAGCTTGTTGTCCCTGAGGTGGGCCTTATGGGAGACTTCAGCGAGCCACTCCAATGCTGTCAGGCTGATTGCTTCTGAGTGATGTGATATATGGTGGATCAAGTGATCAAATGCCCATCACCATAAGAAAGTGTCTTTTAGTTGGCGGTGGTTGGTATCATAGGCAGCTGTAAGGATGTTCTGTAAGTCTGTGCATGGTTCCAACAGAGGGACGGTAGGCCAGGAAGGCAATCCCATGTCTGGAAGAGGTATCAATTCCAGTAAGTAATATTCTAAATGTGCTGTGTGTGTACTAAGTCACTTCAGTTGTATCTGACTCTTTGTGACCCTCAGGACCATAGCCCACCAGGCCCCATCGTCCATGGGATTCTCTAGGCAAGAAGAGTGGAGCGGGTTGCCATGCCCTCCTCTGGGGGATCTTCCTGACCCAAGGATCAAACCCATGTCTCTTCTGTCTCCTGCAATGGCAGGTGGGTTCTCTACCACTAGCACCATCTGGGAAGCCCAAAGGCTGACTTGTCAGATTCCAACAGAGGGACTGTAGGCCAGGAAGGTGATTCCGTGTCTGGAATAGGTATCAATTCCAGTAAGTAAAATTCTAGATAGGAGTCAGCTAATAAATCAATCTACCAGGAAGTGGCTGGCAGTTCTCGTCAGGAGACAGTGCATCAGACTGCTCTTGGCAGGCTGAGTATTCGATGGTGACCTTGGTAAGAGGAGTTCCTTGCTGTGTGACCCATGCACCACCTGCATTGCTGTTACCATCACCATAACAACTCTGTTCCTGGGCCCTTTGCTCAGGCTCTGGGGCAATGGTCACGTTAGAGTGAGCTCCAGCACGAGACACAAACGAGCTTGTTTTGTGTCCTTTGCAACAAGTTCACCCCTGTGTCTGTTCCCCAAATTCCTTTGTCTCTGCTCTTCTGGTCTCACTCTTTCCTGGCAGCTGACCAATAAGTAGAGACATTCAGCAATGCCTGGAATTGGATATTATTGTACATTTCAACTCGGGTCATTTCTTTCTCCATACAAAGCAAAGACCACATTTCCTGTTCTTACCTTTGTCCACTGGGAGGATTTCCCTCAAGGTCATCTCAGTCCTTGTTTCCGTAGGGCAGCAGCATCAGCACCAATACCCTGAGCCCATCTGTCAGGGACCTGGACCCACATGTCTTCTTCTAGGATCAGTGTCCCCCTGAGGATGTAACACATGAGGTGAGAGATGGGCCACCTCCTCCTGTAAGTTCTTTGCGCCTCCAAGACCCATCTGTGCCGGATCCTGGAGGCACCGTTTTCATCACATGAAGGACTGCTGCAGCCACTCTACATTATGGTTTGAAGGGTCTGATAATATCAGTTCATAATGAGAAACCCAGACACACACTTCCTTGGCGTTCTCTGGTCAGGCTGTTAAGATTCTCCTAGGGCTTCAGAATCTGCCTTCCATACAGGAGACCTGGGTTCGATCCCTGGGTTGGGAAGATCCCCTGGAGTAGGAAATGGCAACCCACTCCAGTATTCTTGCCTGGAGAATCCCCATGGACAGAGGAGCCTGGGGGGCTACAGTCCATGGGATCACAAAGAGTCAGGCATGACAGAGTGACTAACACCTTCACTTTCAGGACTTCTTAGCACTCTAGGAACTGTTTTCCAACAGTTTCTCCTGCTAAAAACATGGTCTTATTCTAGAATCCAAGGTATATGCACTAGACGCTTCCATTGAGGCTTGTCAGAGATGATACACTGCATTCTTATTCAGCAGGAGTGTCCCTAACACCATGACATCTGTTAGTCTTATGGCCTCAGTGGCACGACAGCTCGCCCTACATCCTGCAACGGCTGCAGAATCTTCTCTCGCTCTGAGCACCCCTTTCTGCATCACCTGATAAATGGCTTAGAGCAATATTCCCAAGTGTGGTATGAGTTGCCTCTAAAATTCACAGAGACTCACCAAATGCTGTACATCATTTTTAGAGCTATGGAATAAGGGCAGTGATGTCTTCTCTCCTTAGGGGAGGCTGTCCTGCCATGCCAGACCCTGTTCCTGAGATACTGTGGTCTGTGCTCTGTAGTCACAGATCTTCACGGGTCAAGACTCCCTGGTTGCCACTTTGGCTTTGTTTTTCCTCACGGTAATTTCATCCATCTTGCCTCTGTCTGTTAAGTAATGCCACATGGCCTCTGCTATCATGAGATCCCACTGTCCTTATTGAAGCTATAAATCCCAGCCCTTGTCAGCATCTTCTACTGTTAATGTTGTCCTGCAGGACCCAGCACCAGGGAGCCTGGAAAAGATGCTGTAGTTCCCCTCATGAATGGAGTGTCCCCCTGCTTACTCTGTCCTGAGCTTATTTTTATGTCCAGTCTTGGGGTCTTACTGATTTTTCAATGTCCTACTTCAGTCTTCTACCCAAATCCCTGTAAGTACCTGGAGATCAGTTCCCCATATGCCCCAGTGTGGCTTCCTTATGTTCTGACCACACCTGGGACCTTGGGAAACTCCTGTGTTCAAAAACCTCAGAGTATATTCATAATCAAGCCATCTATTCTCAGAAGTACCCACAATTTCAGACTCATTTCACATACTTCCTGTACCTTGGGTCTAAATCGAAGAGGATTGGAAGTGGCACAAATTCCTTACAGGTGCCTGCTCTTTCTTATTTTCCTGAAATCCTGTTTGTTTTCTCCCCAGCTCAGAGCGAGCGTGTGTGGAGGTGTGGGAGCCACTGCCAGTGCTCACTGATACTTGCTCCCCTTTCCCTTTTGGGTGAATGAGCAACACAACTTCTGGCCTCAGTGCAATGAGGCAGAGCCGAATCCCTAGTTCCCGTGGATGGTCTGGGGTCAGATACATTGTCTGTCACCCTGGAGCTGAGGCAGTTGTGTTATCAGTTAGCTCAGGCCACCAGGACAAAATACCACAGACTGGATGGCTTAAACAAGAGACATCTGAGACTTCCCTGGTGGTCCAGTGGGTAAGACTCCACCCTCCACTGCAGGGGGTGAGGGTTCAATCCCTGGTTGGGGAGCTGAGATCCCACATACCTTGTGGCCAAAAAGAAAAAAAAAAGAACAACTAAAACAGAAGTGATATTGTCGCACATTAAATAGACTGTAGAAATCATCCACATCAAAAAAAAAAAAAGTGTGGGACATTAAAAAAAACAAAACAAAACCATAAATGTTTCCTCACAGTTACAGTAAAAGGTGCTGGAAAACTGGGTTTCTGAAGAGAGCTGTCCTCCTGCTTGTAGAATGGTCACCTGCTTGCTGTGACCTTGCTGTCCCCATGCTGCTTCTGCTCCTTATCAGGGCACCATCCTCATCAGATGGGGGCCCATCCTCAGGACCTCATTTCATATTAACCAATATAAAGGTCCTGCCTCCAGATACAGTCACATGGATGCTAGGGCTTCAACATATGAGTTTTCAGGAGATACAGTTTGATCTGTAACAGCAGGGCACCTTTTCTGGGTCATCCTCCAACTTTCCTGAGCAACACTGGAAGCTCTCTGTCCAGGTGGCAGAGCTGTTCCAGATGAAAGGGATATGAGTGCTGAACCTTGGCTCTTGGAAGGCACTGCCTTGGCGAGCCAATGGGACTGGAGAGAACTTGGAGTAAGGAACAATGTGTGTGTGGTCATAGAGCTATGGGGGTGGTTTTGTTACTCCAGCACAACCCATCCTATCCTGAATAATAAGGGAAACTGTAGCTCCTGGTATGCACATGCTCTCTAATTCCTTTCTGCCTCAGGGTTAGTGTCAGTCAGTCAGTCAGTCAGTCAATTCAGTCGCTCAGTCGTGTCCGACTCTTTGCGACCACATGAACTGCAGCACGCCAGAACTCTCTGTCTATCACCAACTCCTGGAGTTTACTCAAACTCATGTCCATTGAGTCAGTCATGCCATCCAACCATCTCATCCTCTGTCGTCCCCTTCTCCTCCCACCCTCAATCTTTCCCAGCATCAGGGTCTTTTCAAATGAGTAAGTTCTTCGCATCAGGTGGCCAAAGTATTGGACTTTCAGCTTCAGCATCAGTCCTTTCAATGAACACTCAGGACTGATCTCCTTTAGGATGGACTGGTTGGATCTCCTTGCAGTCCAAGGGACTCTCAAGAGTCTTCTCCAACACCACAGTTCAAAAGCATCAATTCTGCGGAACTTAGCTTTCTTTACAATCTAACTCTCACATCCATACATGACTACTGGAAAAAACACAGCTTTGACTAGACAGACCTTTGTTGGCAAAGTAATGTCTCTGCTTTTTAATATGCTGTCTAGGTTGATCATAACTTTCCTTCCAAGGAGTAAGCGTCTTTTAATTTCATGGCTACAATCACCATCTGCAGTGATTTGGAGCCCCCCCCAAATAAAGTCTGCCACTGTTTCCACTGTTTCCCCATCTATTTGCCATGAAGTGATGGGACCTGATGCCATGATCTTAGTTTTCTGAATGTTGAGCTTTAAGCCAACTTTTTCACTCTCCTCTTTTACTTTCATCAAGAGGCACTTTAGTTCTTCTTCACTTTCTGCCATAAGGGTGGTGTCATCTGCATATCTGAGGTTATTGATATTTCTCCTGGCAATCTTGATTCCAGCTTGTGCTTCATCCAGCCCAGCATTTCTCATGATGTACTCTGCATAGAAGTTAAATAAGCAGGGTGACAATATATAGCCTTGACATACTCCTTTTCCTATTTGGAACCAGTCTGTTGTTCCATGTCCAGTTCTAACTGTTGCTTCCTGACCTGCGTACAGGTTTGTCAAGAGGCAGGTCTGGTATTCCCATCTCTTTCAGAATTTTCCACAGTTTATTGTGATCCACACAGTCAAAGGCTTTGGCATAGTCAATAAAGTAGAAATAGATGTTTTTCTGCAACTCTCTTGCTTTTTTGATGATCCAATGGATGTTGGAAATTTGATTTCTGGTTCCTCTACCATTTATAAAACCAGCTTGAACATCTGGAAGTTCATGGTTCATGTATTGCTGAAGCTTGGCTTGGAGAATTTTGAGCATTACTTTACTAGCGTGTGAGATGATTGAAATTATGTGGTAGCTTGAGCATTCTTTGGCATTGGCTTTCTTTGGGATTGGAATGAAGTGACCTTTTCCAGTCCTGTGGCCACTGCTGAGTTTTCCAAATTTGCTGGCATATTGAGTGCAGCACTTTCACAGCATCATCTTTTATGAAGTATTTCAACTGGAATTCCATTACCTCCACTAGCTTTGTTCATAGTGATACTTCCTAAGGCCCACTTCACATTCCAGGATGTCTGGCTCTAGGTGAGTGATCATACTATCATGATTATCTGGGTTGTGAAGATCTTTTTTGTACAGTTCTTCTGTGTATTCTTGCCACCTCTTCTTAATATCTTCTGGTTCTCTTAGGTCCATACCATTTCTGTCCTTTATCGAGCCCATCTTTGCATGAAATGTTCCCTTGGTATCTCTAATTTTCTTGAAGAGATCTCTAGTCTTTCCCATTCTATTGTTTTCCTCTATTTCTTTGCACTGATCACTGAGGAAGGCTTTCTTATCTCTCCTTGCTATTTGTTGGAACTCTGCATTCAAATGGGCATATCTTTCCTTTTCTCCTTTGCTTTTTGCTTCTCTTTTTTTTCACAGCTATGTGTAAGGCTTCCTCTGACAGCCATTTTGCCTTTTTGCATTTCTTTTTCTTGGGGATGGTCTTAATTCCTGTCTCCCGTACAATGTCACAAACCTCCGTCCATAGTTCATCAGGCACTCTGTCTATCAGATCTAGTCCCTTAAGTCTATTTCTCACTTTCACTGTATAATCATAAAGGATTTGATTTAGGTCATACCTGAATGGTCTAGTGGTTTTCCCTACTTTCTTCAATGTAAGTGTGACTTTGGTAATAAGGAGTTCATGATCTGAGCCACAGTCAGCTCCCGGTCTTGTTTTTGCTGACTGTATAGAGCTTCTCCATCTTTGGCTGCAAAGAATATAATCAATCAGATTTCAGTGTTGACCATCTGGTGATGTCCATGTGTAGAGACTTCTCTTGTGTTGTTGGAAGAGGGTGTTTGCTATGACCAGTGTGTTCTCTTGGCAAAACCATATTAGCCTTTGCCCTGCTTCATTCTGTACTCCAAGGCCAAATTTGCCTGTTACGCCAGGTGTTTCTTGACTTCCTACTTTTGCATTCCAGTCCCCTATAATGAAAAGAATATCTTTTTTGGGTGTTAGACTTGTATTACTGTAATATTGAATGGTTTGCCTTGGAAACGAACAGAGATCATTGTCATTTTTGAGATTGCATCCAAGTACTGCATTTTGGACTCTTCTGTTGACCATGAGGGCTACTCCATTTCTTCTGAGGGATTCTTGCCCACAGTAGTAGATATAATGGTCATCTGAGTTAAATTCACCCATTCCAGTCCATTTTAGCTTGCTGATTCCTGAAATGTTGACTTTCACTCTTGCCATCTCCTGCTAGATCGCTTCCAATTTACCTTGATTCATGGACCTAACATTCCAGGTTCCTACGCAATATTGCTCTTTACAGCATCAGTCCTTGCTTCCATCACCAGTCACATCAACAACTGGGTGTTGTTTTTGCTTTGGCTCCATCTCTTCATTCTTTCTGAAGTTATTTCTTCACTTTTCTCCAGTAGCATATTGGGTACCTGCTGACCTGGGGAGTTCATCTTTCAGTGTCCTATCTTCTTGCCTTTTCATACAGTTCATGGGGTTCTCAAGGTAAGAATACTGAAGTGGTTTGCCATTCCCTTCTCCAGCGGACCACATTTTGTCAGAACTCTCCACCATGACCCGTCTGTCTTGGGTGGCTCTACATAGCATGGCTCATAGTTTCATTGAGGTAGACAAGGCTGTGGTCCATGTGATTAGATTGATTAATTTTCTGTGATTGTGGTTTCAGTCTGTCTGCCCTCTGATGCCCTCTCTCAGCACCTACCGACTTATTGGGGTTTTTCTGACCTTGGATGTGGGGTATCTCCTCTCCACCACTCTGGCATCGTGCAGTCACTGCTCGCCACTCCACATGATTAGTGTAAGGTCCTTTAAATCTAGGAAATCTTATTTGCATTTTTCTATATAAGAGTGGCCATAATTTCAATAACAGGTAATATTTTGTGTATTGCTTTCCGCCCCATGTCATCATATAGTTTCCATAAGGATCATTTTGTTGGCTCCACAATACCTCCATTCAAAAGCTGAGTATCTAATTTTGAAGACATTCTTTTCATATATGTTATTATTTTACATCTAATTTTGCTTGCCAATGCAAAGCTTTTCTTCCAGTGCCTTTCCTGGAGTGAATTACCAGAGTTTAAAAATATAGGGTATTTGTTACATTAATTTTTATTTGAGTATAGCTGCTTTAGAATGTTGTGTTAGTTTTATGTGTACAGAAGAGTGAATCAGCCATATGTGTACATATATCCCCTCCTTTTTGGACTTCCTTCCCATTCATGTCACCACAAAACATTGAGTAGAGTTCCCTGTGCTATACAGTATATAATTCTGTTTACAGAATTAACACGCAACTAGTTCTCATTACTTACCTATTTTATACATAGTATCAAAAGTGTATATGTGTCAATCCCAATCTCCCAACTTTTCCCCTTCCTATTACCCCCTTGGCATCCATATATTTGTTCTCTATATCTGCATCTCTATTTCTGATTTGCAAATAAGATCATCTATATCATTTTTCTAGATTCTACATATATGCATTAATATGCAATATTAGTTTTTTGCTTTCTGACTTACTTCACTCTGTATGATAATATACCTTTGTTTTTAATTTAAAATGTATGTAATGTTCAGATTCATGAAGCCACGGTATTGTTCACTTCTCAAAACATGACATTTTTCTCTACTCTCTTTTGCTTTAGCTCCCAAGTAATTTTATTTATGTGCTACTGCCGAGGTACACAGAGCTTTCTCATATAATGAAGTGTGTTGTGCAAAGAACAGAAAGTTCCTCCCCTAAGGAGCTTGGAGTCAGCAGGCACATCACCTAATCCAGAATACAGAATAAAGAACAAGTGCTATGTGAGGGGTAGAGCTGTTTCTGGAAAGATCAGCAGCACGGTGTTTTTTTTAGCCTCGCACACAATTGATGCTATGGTTCAATAATTTATCAGGTAAAAGGAGACATTTAACAATGAAACAGGTCATTAGGAAGCCACCAGTGGGTCATTGCAGTAGGCATTTCCATTTTAAGGATGGCCTCAGCCTTGTTGCAGGGAATGACACAGAAATGCTTACCCTTGTGGAGATCTCAGCATGGCTAAGTTATTTTTTAACTGTATTTCTGTGGTCTCTGAAGGGAACACAAGAGGATGGAGGAGCAAATACAGTCAGCCCTCCATCAGCACCAGTGACAATACCATCTCCAGTTATAGCCCTGTCTGAGATCACTGAAATTGTGTTTCTGAAGCGGTCATTTATTAAAGGCGTAGGGCTCTTCTGATAAATAACCTGGGAGGGTCTGTCGTTCTCTTCTCAGAGCCCAGGGAGCCGGTGCTGGGGCTCAGTGTACCATCAGGTCCGTGTGGGCAGAGGAGGGGGTGGGGTGAGGCTCAGGCCTGTGATTCAGCACCTGAGTGATGAAATGACAGGCTGGAGGCGACCTGTCCATCCAGAAGTGAGAACTTGGTGAGAGGGCAGGAGGCGTGTGATGGGAAAGGAGGTAGCAGGAGCCACAGAGCCGGCGGTCTCAGGAGTGAAGAGAGGTGCATGTGGCTCCTGGATGAACAGGGAGACTCAGGACAGGCTGGTCAACTTCTCTGAGCCTCGACCTCCCTGTCAGTAAAATGGGAATGAGAACAGTGCCTTACGTAAAACCTGTGCTACGTAATCAACAAAACAATGTGTAACTGAATCACTTGGCTGTCCAGCAGAAATTGACACAACATTGTAAATCAACTAAACTTCAGTGAAATGTTAAAAAAGTTAACAAAAAAATTAATGTGGATTGGAGCTTCCTGGCGGTCCAGTGGTTAAGATTCCATGCTTCCACTGCAGGCGGCAAGGGTTCTATCCTTGGTTGGGGAACTAAGATCTCACATGCTGTGCAGTACAGCAAAAAATAAAATAAACATTTTTATAAAAGTAATGTTATTAAAGTACTAAGCCTAGTACCTGAAAACAACCACAGTAATAATAACAACATTCACTTCTGTGACCACTTTCTAGCTGCCTATAGATATAAAATTATATACAATCTTGCACTTAAGTTTAACAAACCTCTGCAAGGTACCACACTCATCTTTCTAGAAAACTGAGGGGAAGTGAAATTCATAACTTGCCCAGGGACACACAGACAGTGAGTGGGGTAGCCTAGATTCAAACCTAGATTTTTTAGCAGCAAAACTGGCCCTCCTTGCACTGGGCCCCTACAGACAGGATGAATAAACATGTAAGACAGCTGGATAGACACTATTAGCTCAAGAGGGATATAGAATAAAAAATTATGTTCCTTGTAATCCCTAGAGAACAGCTTGAGTGTCTTGACTACTTGAAAGGCCAATTGATCTAGGAGGATGGTTTAAGAGGGAGATTGTAGTGGATGTTTCAATGTGTGAGTTGGATGACAGAAATATCTATCATTTTCTTCAAGTATGTGGACAAGATAATTTAGATGATACCTACACATGCTATAAAATACTAGCCATAATTAACTAGAATTATTTGATACAGATTCTATGCATGCTAGAATTTCAACAGATTTTTCTAAAATTTGATATTCTAAGCTTCCTTCATCCCCTGGGGCCCGTTTGGCTACATCAAGGAGCTGGAATCAATGTTTTATATGAGGATTGTTTGTGTGCCAATAGGCCAAAGGGGTGATATAAACGTAACTTAGAAAAGAATGGACTTCCATTCTAGCTGTGATGTTGCTTCAGAGCATTGACGATGGCTGGGGCAAGAGCCGGTAGATGTAATTCCTCACCAAGGCTCTATGCTTCCTTAGCTGTGTCCACATTCACCAGTAATCTATTCATGGGTTACTGGATCCAAATTTGACTAAGACTCAGTCTTTGCACCATAGCTAATCATCTAGTAAAGAAGACAAATTCATAAGCACATAAGAAAATCTCTCCCAGAATAGACATGAAAGAGTATACGGTCATTTCAGTTTCGAAAAGTGAGGTGAATTACCTACCTGGGAAACAATAAAAGGATTTTAATGGCACCATTCACTTCTGCACACATTTTGAAGTGCCTGCTATATGTGAGGAACTGTGCTATTGACTAAAGTTATGAGTAGAAAAAAATCAAAGTGATGCCTGCCCTCAAGGACTTCACAGGAGAGAATCAGGTGTATAGCATTAGGGAGGGGAATCATTGATAAGACCATTATGTTAATGAGGTTCTTGATGGCAAGCAACAGAAATCATTTGTGGGTATTTTAAACAGAAGAGGAACTTTGTAAGACCCCATTAGGTAGATCACTGAAGTGCTTGGAGGAAAAGAAAACTAGTTGGCAAAATAGAAGAAAATGGAAGCCAAAAACGCCAGACCAAATCTTTCCACTGAATCCGTCCGCTGAGGGTGGCATGGCTGTCCCCACTGAGTATCAACACTGCCCTCAGCTGTCACAACCACCAGCCCAGGTGCCGCCCATTGATCCACTCTGGACTCAAGGCTTCTGCCACCTGCGCAGGTTTGATAGAATGTTGGTCTCATCCCTTCTGTCTTACTGCAAAGGGAGCTGGGGAGTGAGTGAGTCTTGGGCAGCTTCTAAAATTGGAGTAGGCCTCTTTTTCCCTTATATATACAAAATCTATAAAGGGAGGTGAATTCTCCAATGGCAGGAAGGGATCGCAGACGCTGGCCGGCCAAAACCACGTGCTGCAGATAGTGGAAGGTGTCATCTTCATCTTTGCTGATTTTCTTGTGAAAGTGTTAGTCGCTCAATCGTGTCCGACTCTTTGTGACCCCATGGACTGCAGCCCAGCAGGCTCCCCTGTCCATGGAATTCTCCAGGCAAGAATACTGGAATGGGTTGCCATTTCCTTCTCCAGGGGATCTTCCCCACCCAGGGATTGAACCTGGGTCTCCCACAATACTAGGCAGACTCTTTACCAGCTGAATCATCAGGCAAACTTGTGCCTATCGGTTAAAAAAAAAAAGGAATCAGACACAACTTCATGACTGAACAGCGACATCATCAGTAAAAAGCAAGTTGATATAGTATCATTTCATATTTATGGATGGATATATGTAAGGCTACCATAATATGCGTAGTAATTGATCATCAAAAGAAAATCTCCTGTACCTATACCTCCATAAGCTGTGCATTTGTTCCTTATTTATTTCCAAGCCAAGCATAAGATCTGCACTTACACAAGCCCCCCCACCTCGAATCATGGCTCTGTACCAAAGAACTAATAAGCAAGCTCAGGGTTCTTTGGTTTTCTGTGTGTTTTTTGGATAATTACTTTCCCTATTTCTTTCTTACCAATCCAGGCAATATACTTTATCTCAAGGAAATTGCATTTGCTCATGTAGGTGTGTGAATAAGCGGAATGACGAGAGCTTGTTTCAGCTAGAGTTAGATAGATATTGTAATTATTTGGAGAAAGAATGTCTCCCTAAATTCAGCTATGAATCCTCTACAGATCAAAAACAAAGACCACTTGAAAGATGGTTCTCTTGCCTTAGTGCATATTATATTTTGTGAGCATATAACAACCTCTTATGATGTGTTAAAATACTCTTTTTGGCATTGAGGGAAACAAATATATTCTGAATTTCATCATAATAGCGAGACCAGATAAGGTGATCCCTGGGTCAAAAAACGGGATTATGAGATTTTCAAGTGTGTGTGATAAAGACTGAAAAGGAACTGTCATGGATGTTTTTGTAGCTCTAAAGAGTATTAAACCTGGCATCTCCACTTAGGATTATAACTAGAGTTTCCTTTCCTGGCCATGTTCTGCCAGGCCCTGTTACTAATGGATCTGGACCCTATGGTCCTTCCTCCTGGTGTCCTTAGCCTGCCTTTTGTCTGTGGAGAAACTTTAGCCAAACAATAACTTTAATCAGAGAAGCAAGAGAATCCAGAGACACAGGAAAACAGTCCAACAAGACCAAATAGTAACAGTTTAGTTACTAAGCAAAGTCGAGGACTTTCAGCTCCACAAGGGCTATAGATAATATTCAGAAACATGTCCTGTGAGCTGTCCTCATAGATACTGAAACCCTGCAGGTGGAAGACGTTAACCACATGATGACCAGCCTGCAACCCCATGGACGGTAGCCCACCAGGCTCCTTTGTCCATGGGATTTTCCAGGCAAGAGTACTGGAGTGAGCTGTTATTTCCTTCTCCGGGGGATCTTCCCAGCCCAGGGATCGAATCCGGGTCTGCTGCATTGCAGACAGGCGCTTTACTGTCTGAGCCAACAGGGAAGCCTGTAGCCATGACAAGCTGCCACAATTCTGAGAACTGGCTCCGAAGAAACGGGAACGAACTGACCCTGGAACTGAAGGCTGTACTTAAAACAATCAAGATGACACTGATCAGACCACGGATGACCAATTTCAGGATGACCATCAGAGCTCCTGGAACTGAAGGCTGTACTTAAAACAATCAAGATGACACTGATCAGACCACGGATGACCAATTTCAGGATGACCATCAGAGCTGACTGTGAAGTTTCTGCATGTAGCCCCCTTCCCCAGCCTTAAAAGCTCTTGCTCACTGATTGGTGGGGGTGGAGTCAGCCTTTGGACGGAAGTCCCCCTCTCGGCCCACGTGAGGCTGAGCTCTCGCGATGTCTGGCTGCGGGCGGGCGGACCAAGTGGAGCTTCCGCCATGATGCTGCACTTGCGAGGCTGTGAGGAACCGCAGTTCATGGCTTGCTGGCCCTGAGAGGGGCTTTGGGGGTCGTTCCCAGCAGCTGCCAAAACCATTTATTTTGGGGATCCTCCCTGTTTCTCCCCTGGTTGGCACTGAGAGCCAGCCTGCGCTTTTCCTCGGTCAAACGGAAGGACGCCCCTGGACAAGGAGACGCGCTCCAAGAGCCAGTAAGTCCACCGGTGTGCATCCGGCTAATTTCTCTTTTGAGGGCAAAGTGCTATTTGGGCATTTTTGCCAACTGGTCCTGATGTGTGCCTGCTGTTGAGGACCCTTTATGCGCACTGAGTGTCATTTGGGTGTCTTTGCTGGTCGGTTCTGACGTGTATCTGACGTCGAGGCCCGTTTCTGTTGGGAATTGTTTGTTTGGGACTCCGTATCCTCTGGGGGTTTGTAACAATTCTGTCTTCTGGTTTGTAAGTGTGTATTCTATTTGTGTGACTGGTATTCTTGCTGCCTTCTGTAAAATGGGAACAATATATGGCAACAGTATTATTTAGACTGGAGAAAATTCATTAAGATGAAACTCTTTTGAAACTCCAAAAACTGATTCTTTTTGCATGTGCAGTTAGAGAAATCTGACTTAATAAAATAATTTTTTCAGAATCCTTACCCCCAGAGAGCAATGTTTCCACTTTCAGTAACATCAGGTGCCCCTTTTAGGATTTCTGTTACCAGCCCATGATCTACTTTGCTCCAGCATGTATCTCAATTTTTAGTTTGCTTGTTTGTTTCCCCCTTTTTTGAGGGAAGAAACTGTATTCTTTCTCTCTAGAACTCTTAGCTTTTTCCATGGCTCTATCAGAATCTAATAACTTGAGCATAATCAGCTGAATAGTGTCACTGAATTAAAGTAGATATTTATGTTTTATTCAAGTAATATTCTAGTCAAACAGTAGATTTTGAGTACGTACTGTGATCCCAGTGGTGTGTTAGGTAAGGCTACTAGATGTGACATGTAACAGACATGATCTGTCTTTCTTGGATCTTGAAATCCAGAAGACTGTCCTTCTAGGGACAAATACTGTAAAATTATATATGGCTCAAGGGGTAGAAAAGAAGTTACAAAATGCATTTCTGGCCAGATGATTTGTGAATTATCTAAATGAGCAAAGATGTTAATGTGCTATGTAGAGATGCTGCTGATACAGGTTTTAAAATCATTATACAGTTTTTATTTAATATCTTGTCTGGTTAGCAAACAGTGATGACACTATCTCTCTGCTTCTCTATCTATATATGAAAAATAACATGTATTAAATTAAGGATAAGGAGGAAAATCACATCCCCTAATATACTAGAGCAAAGAGGGATGGATAAAACACAAAGGTGAAAATGTCACAAATGGTGCTATAAATATTATGAGTGTTTCTAAGATATTTTTTCATGAGGAATAATCAAGGACTTTTTAATGATGGCTGTTCTGACCTGTGTGAGGTGATACCTCATTGTAATTTTGATTTGCATTTCTCTAATGAAAGTTACTCAGTTGTGTCCAACTCTTTGCGACTCCATGGACTATATAGTCCGTGGACTTCTCCAGGCCAGAATACTGGAGTGGGTAGCTGTTCCCTTCTCCAGGGGATCTTCCCAATCCAGGGATCGAACCCATGTCTCCCGCATTGCTGGCAGATTCTTTACCAGCTGAGCCACTGGGGAAGCCCAAGAATACTGGAGTGGGGAGCCTATCCCTTCTGTAGCGGATCTTTCCAACTCAGGAATCGAACTGGGGTCTCCTGCATTGCAGGTGGATTCTTTACCAGCTGAGCTACCAGGGGAATCTCATTTCTCTAATAATGAGCGACAATGAACATCTTTTCATGTACGTCCACCTGTGTGTCTTCTTTGGAGAAATGTCTGTTTATGTCTGCTGATAATTTTTTGATTGGGTTGTTTTGATGTTGTTGTTGATGTGCATCGACTGTTTGTGAATTTTGGAAATTAAGCCCTGGTTGGTTACATTGTTTGCAAATATTTTCTCCCCTTCTGTAGGCTGTCCTTCTGCTTTATTTATGGTTTCCTTTGCTGTCCAAAAACTTATAAGTTGATTAAATAAGTTGATTGAAAAACAAATAAGTTGATTAAATTCCATTTGTTTATTTTCCCTTTTATTTCTGTTGCCTTGGGAGACTGAACCAAGAAAACATTGGTACAATTTATGTCAGAGAATGTTTTGCTTATGTGCTCTTCTAGGAGTTTTATGGTATCATGCTTTATATTTAGGTCTTTAGGCCATGCATAGAAATTACTACTGATTTCTTTTTTGAGAGACTTCTAGATCAGGTGACTGAAAAAAAATCAAGGTCTTCATTAATTTCAGCAAGACATTTAACAGTTTTCACTGATTTCCTGTTGACAAATTGCTACACTGTCAATAAAGAATGTGGTCATGAGGCATTTCTCTGAGGGTGGCCAAGGGATGCCCAGCCTCCATGCCCTGTGCTTGTCCCTGACCCTTTTGTAGAGGCAAATGTGGATTGAAAAGGTATGCAAATAACTGAAAACCGAGGATCAGATAGCATAGCAAATGTGGAGTTCAAGATGGTTTAGGCAGGTTGGAACAAACAGCCCAAACCACGACAACTCCATTTATCATGATTAAGTTCAGATACAATTGTTGGGGTTAGAAAACAAGGAAGAACAGAGGTGAGAAGATCTATCTGGGCTGCTGTTAACATATACATGAACAGATTTCTATGCAAATCAAGTCTCCTGTAAGGGAACAGAAGGATGTAGCTGTTCAGAATTCTGATTACTCTTTGGATGGCATCAGTAGCAGGTTAACATGAAGTCCAAGGGATCTGATGGTCCTTTCCTGCATGCTGGGCTTCCCAATTCACACCAGAGAATGGTATTAATGTCTGGTAGTTGCTTCAGTGATAAGCCAAGAGGAGAGTGATCAGAGACTTTCCCTGAAATTAAAACAAAAACCAAAACTTTTCTGATGGTACTCTGGTTATTTGGCTTAAGGGAGAAAGATTTAGGGCTGCTCTGATCACAATTTTTATTTATAAAGGATTTTTATATAGAGCAAAGAATAATTTTGCATTATTCTAGTAGATGGTAGAAATCATAATAAGTGTGGAATGCAGTTCATCACAAACAACTTATTAATTATTAGAACTGTGTGAAACTGGAGTAGAAAGCCTTAGGAGGCCTTGAGCTCCCATCGTTGTTAGTGTTCAGACGTGTAACTGACAGCTTTCCAGGTGGGGATTTTTATTTGGAGTGAAAGTTAAATGGTAATCTAAAGACGTCTAACTATTCTGTTTACTTTTTAACTCCAGAGGCTAACTTAATATCTTAAAATCACCCTTATATTACAAGATGCCTCACTGAAGGTAGTGAACAGAACCCACTGGGAGGAGACACACTGCATTTGGCTTGCTGTTCGTTGATGGGTCTTAGCTGAGATGACACTAACCGTGGCATATATGTGTGAGGTTCTGTCTCTACTCTTGGTTGTTACTTGCTTGTATACAGTGCTGTCACTCCTCGCATATTCCAGTCTTTCTTTTCACTCCCCTCAGAGTTAGCTCTAGCAATAAATAAAAACTTTAAATCATTACATTGCAGTATGCTTTTAAATAACTGGAGCAAGAGTTCTGTCTTTGAATTGAATTGTAATTCTAAGTGGCACACAGATTGTTAGTGTAAACTTGCATAGCCTAGGCACATAGACAACATTGTTAGGCATATTTATACTCTACATTAATACTATAGTTTTTGCCATGTTTGTTGTATATTTTATCCTTTGCTGGACATACTTATGGTTGCTTTATGTGCTTTATTTTGTTTAATCCTTACAAAAATTCTGATAAATAACACTCCTGTCTTATGGATGGGGAGACTACTATTTAGAGATTGTAAGCTATTTTTTATGGTGATTGAGAGCAGAGGTTTTGACCATGTTATCATCAGAGTATAGCAAGATTTATTTTGCATACACAAGAATCTGCAGTTTCATTCCACTCACCTGCTTCAGCCACTCAGGAGCAAACACTTCTGAAATTTTCTTTAAACTGACCCACCCCCCCCCTACTTTTTGATATGCACGAACAAAAATAAACGGGCTTTGGCTTTTAATTATTTCTTCTACCCAGCCTATTTACAAATTTTAGTTCTAAACATTTAGGCCTGCTTCCAAAGTGTAGTTTGTGAGATTTTTGCACTCAGGTCATTTTAAACTATGCAATGTTCCCAACCATCATCTTCCCTAAAAATGTCTCCAAGTTTCACCAACAACAGTCAATCAACTGGGACCCCTGGATGGAGTCTACAATGGGTAGAGTCCTGACCTAGTTGCCATGGAGAGTAACCCAGGGAAGAGAAGATTTTCAGCCTACTGAAACACAAAGTCTTGCAAGAACACATTCAGAAGGATATACATGGAGCAGGGATAAATTGATCACACTGTAGGGGTCAACTAGCTAATCTGTTGTATTTATATGGAACATTGATGACCATGGCTGAGTGTGTTATTTAAAGGTTTTCAATGCAAATATTATAAAAGGCATTATTCAGTCAGAGCAGACTCCCTACCTTTTCATTCGTTCTAGCCATGCAAGATTAGTCATTGATTTCAGCAACAAGGACCACATACAAAATCATCACCTGCTGTTGATTGCCTTTCTCTTGTTCACTGAGCAGGCGACAGGAGACAGCAAGGTTACTTAGTGGGATATATTAATTCAGCCAAGTATCTAAATACACAGCCAAGCTATTGAGATAAGGCTGTGACATATCTGTAGCAGTTTTCTTCCCTTTTCTTGTTTATATGACTGAATTTGCTTTCCTCATGGATAAATCCTTTGAGAGTCTCTCTAATTGGGTACCCTATTACAAAGGGGCCAGAGATATATCTAAGTCATTAGTTCTTTTCTTTTTGTTTAAGGGTCAACTCAACTTTATTCTCCCAATAATTGCAAGGCTTTCCTCACCAGCAGAGTGAATTTGCTTAGGGGAGGAGAACAGGTTAAGATAGCAAATGGCAAATCCAGAATGAGTAATTTTAATTTTTTTATACTTTAAAAAAAACCTTAAGTAAAATATGTTGTTGATATAAAATATATATATATATAATATAAAATAAAAAGATATAAAACATATTTTTTCATAACTGGTATGTTTGTTGTTGTTGTTTAGTCACTGAGTTGTGTCCAACTCTTTGTGACCCCATGGACTGTAGCCCACCAGGCTCCTCTGTCCATGGGATTTCCAAGGCAAGAATACCAGAGTGGTTGCCATTTCCTTCTCCATAAGTCGTTAGTTCTTTATTAGCTTGGGGACCATAGGAAAAATACTTGAGTGAAAACCTCTCTCTCTCCTTCTTTCTCTTTCTCTCTCCTTCCCACTCTTCCTGCCTGTTACATGTTCACTCTTATATCCCTTTCTCAGTTAAAATAGAATTTGGTGTCATTATTTGGCTCCTAAAATCACAGAATGAGAGAAGTTCTTTCTATGCTATAATTCTTTAGGGAGATGGATTGTAAAAAATAAATAAATAGCAATTTTGCTGCGTGAGTGCTCCAGATTTCCACTGGAAAGTCTGTAGCCAAAAGTCTCATGCTTATTCAGAGACACAATCATCTGATTGGATGCAGAACTTGGCAGAAGTCATGTTTTAGCTCAGACATGGGATGGCGACAGAGTTTCATTACGTTAATTTTATTTACAGGGCAGCCCGGTTTCCTGTGCTGTGTGCTAGGTGCTTATTCAGCTGCCTCGGCTTAGGTGGGTTTGTGGCACAGCATATTTTTGTTTCCAAACCATTTTGGCCCTGGAAAGATGTCTGGCCTCGTTTCACTTTCATAAACTCTGATGAAAGCCACAGAAGATTCCAGGGAGTCAGAGCAGGCCACTTGTGGGGCCCACCCTTGCTCTGTGTGAGTGGCTGCTGGAGGGTGGGTTCTCATCATAAGAGACCCCTGTTTCCTGAGGCTTGTATCTCTGCGTAAGAAAGGAATGTTGTCACCAAACATTGTGTAGACCTCTCTGTGCCACACTTCCCAAGAAGGGCTGAAAGCCATCTGGTCTCCTTTTCTAAGTAGATGTGGGGTCTTGTTACACCCCTTGCCCTCACCTAGGATGTTCTGTGTTCATACTTACTACATAGGATATGGAAAAATGGGGGAAAAAAAAGAGTCTGGATATGGTTTTGAGGCTGCTACTACTGTTTTTGTTCCATTTGTTTCTCCAAGTATTAATGTTTTTACACATTACCAAGTACCTACGCATATACTTTCTCATGTAAGCATCACAACACATGGATGAAGGATGTGGAAACAGTGATATTATTTCATAGAATAGGCTCAAAGGGGCCATTGATGCAGGTCACCCAGCTTGAAAGTGCTGGAGCTGGAATTTAAAGTCTTGAAAAAGTAGTCAGTGATTTCTTTTTTCTTTCTCAGGGATGGTCCTCATCAAGATTAATTGTTAATTACTATGTTAACCTGCAGAAATCATTGAATTTATTAGGATAGACATTGTATCACATTTAGAAAACAATGAAAAATGAGATAACTCAGATCACAAGAAGATACTGATGCTTGCTGAGGAATCAAATCAGACCTACCTAAATTCACACTTAAATTCACACTTTCAACAATAAAAATTCAATTGTTTCAAAATACACAAAACCATATTTTGTGTTGGGTGTGGCTACATTGATTCGCTATAAATACAAGGGAATGAGGTTTCTTTATGTAGGAGTGCTGACAGAGGGCTTCAACCAGCCCTGTTTTTATGGTACAGGCTTAGTTGGTCCTGAAACTGAGGTATTTGCCCTTTAGGACTGTGAAAAATACTTAGTTATGCATATATAGGACAAGAACTGTTAAAGAATTCATCCCAATTTAGTTGAGACCAATAGCTTCTGTTTACCAAGCCCCTGGTATCTCTGGGCCCTGTGCTGGGTGCTTGTCACTACCAGGTAGGAGGTTAGGGACCATTAGCTTGGTGAACACAGGGGGGTCCCGAGTGTAAAGCACTTTGCTAGTACCTGCATCTCCCACAACCGCTGCCCCAGGCACCTGGCAAGGTCTCCTGCTCTTGCCTTCCTGGGACATCTTAACCTAGAGCTTCACAGGGGCTTCAGTGACCAGGAAGCAAGAGAGAGAGCCCCTGTTCTCCTTATCTGCCCCTTCCCACAGGAGGCAAGAAATAGGGGCTTTCAACAGTTATTTTTATCTTTCATAAGAAAGCAAGCATTTGCTTCAGTGAGTGAATGTATGCTTCTCTTATCCTGAAAGATCTTAGTGATGCCTCAATTTTCTACTTCTCTTTTTGTGTACAGGCATGGCCTCGGTTTTTGTTTTTAGAGTTTTTGCAACCAATAAGGTTCCAATATATTTGAAGTTTCAATTATCTCATAGAATGTAATAAGATCTTTTTCTTTGGGTTCTCATGTAAAAATATTGGGTTAGCCAAAAAGTTCATTTGGGTTTCTGTAAGATGTTGTGAAATATTTTAAATGTTTTAAAAGGATTTTTAAAATATGCATACTTGGCTTAGCACTGTTAGCAAACATTTACATCGCTTCAATGGCAGCCATTTTTAGGAATGATAGAAACTGTGCAGAAAGTAGAATGAAAATAAACCATTAACACTAAACATTAAATATAAACGTCATTGTTCTGCCTCCTTCCCACCTCTTAAAAAAATTAAGCTGAATTTTGTATAACATCTCAGTTGTTATTTTAAGAATATAATTATCTTCATTCTTCTCACAGACTCAAAATTAAGTTTCTGGTTTTCTAGATTTTTAAGGTTGACCGTTAAAACAGGATATTTTAGAACTGACTTCTTCAGCAGCTGAGACTGTTTTCTGTAACATTTTGTTCAAAACGAGTTTCCATACTAGAATCATCAACCAGAAAATCAGGACTGATACGGAGAATGCTATAGCCAGATGGGGACCACAGTCGGGTGGCAAAGTGTTTGGAATATAAAGAAGACATAGTCTGTAAATTTCATAATGGGGAAATTGGATGAGCAGTTCAAATTTATGATCTCAGTCCTGTGATGGAGCCAAAGGCAATTCTTGATATTTGAGTCCAAGTGCATCTTCCTTGTTCTACTAGATTTCCTGACTTCAGGGAACCCAGCTGGTGGATGGGAAAAGTGATGGTAACAGTCACGGTTCAAATCTGCAACTGTGTCCACCCAACTTTGACACTCCTCGCATTTTATTATCTCAAATGACTGTCTTAATTTACCTCAGCAGGTTGATTATATGATGATAACCCTAACATTCAGAAAATAATAGGACTATATTACTGCATATTCTTATATGCATAATATACTGAAATATTTCATCTATACTAAATGTGCACAGATTTTAGCAGATAGAGCTGCAACATACAGCCCAGAAAATAAACCCTTTTTACAGTCCAGGTTGATGCCTCTTCAAAGAATTAGCAAGAAGTACTCTTGCATCTTTTTTTCCTTATCGTTCAAAAAGTCCTAAGCAAGAATGGGACATGTGATGCAGAGGAGGAGTTTGGGAGTTTACCTGCAGAGGTAATAACTGGTTTTCAGTGAGGAGTGAGGTTCAGTGAGAGATGGCTATAACATAACCAGTCCTCATTCCTGAAAGAAATATTGGATCCTGGGCCTGTGAGCAGGTGAAAAAATGGTAGACCTGTCTTGCCCTTTCATTTCTTTCACATTAGTTGTTCGTTCATTCATCCATGCATGCATTTCAGTAATTTGACAGTTGAATGCCTGTTTTCAGGCATAGTGCTGGGGACAAAACAGTGAACAAGATTGAAATAGTTCCATTTTCCATGGAGTTTAGTGGAGGATATGGAGTTGTTAGACAAGGGGAGACAGTCTTCAGACATTTATCGAAAAGATGGGATGAAGGAGGCCCTTACCAGGTGGTGCTTGTGGTGAAGAATCCACCTGCTAATGCAAGAGATGCAGGTTTGATCACTGGGTCGGGAAGATCCCCTGGAGTAGGAAATGGTACCCCATGCCAGTATTCTTGCCTAGGAAATTCTATGAACAGAGGAGCCTGGTGGGCTACATTCCATGGGGTCTCAAAGAGTCAGGCACAACTGGAGTGACTGAGGATGCGCACGTACGGGATGCAGGGAGTAGAAGAATGCTCCAGAAGAATCCTTTTCTGTGACAGTCACCTTATATCTACCAGCAGATAAACTGTCACCTCAGGGCATTTGTTCTTATGTAAATGTGGACGTTCAGATGGATCGGTTAAATCTCAAAAGTCTCCCTGCCAAGTTCACAGTAATCTTTAATTGGATCTATCTCTACTTGGAAATGCTCAACTCATCCATTTTTGTCTGGATTGACTCCTTAAGAACTGAGCTGACAGCTCCATGGATAAAGGCTGAGGTCACCCTGACATTTGGTCATGAGTTCAGGACAGCACAAATTTATTCATTCCAGTCTCTGTGATCATCCTAAAATCACTGAAAAAATCAGGGCATTTATTAATAAAAGTTTAATGGAAGCCATGGAGAAAAACTTCAGTTTCCTTGGACTTGACATTGGTTAACAATTAAAAAGTATATTTTACAGTGTTTATGCTCAAGTGGGTTGGGAGGTTTAGATGGAAACATAAATTCTGAAAATGCCTACTATTTTCTATCCTTTGCCTACATTAAAAAAAAAAAAAAAAACTTGATAGGAAAGTATTATGTAGCAGTAAAGAAATCAGCATGAAAAGCCGATTATCCCGTGTTTTAAAATTTGTAATTGTGTATCACCTACAAAATTCTGGGAATCCTCACTTTACATTTGTGTTAACTGTTCAGGTCTCCACGACCAATAAGTTCAATCTTCTACCCAAACAAGCTGAATGACTAACAGCGCCTTTTCTGTTGACTATCACATCAGCTTGTAAGCCACACAAAAGGGTAAATACATACTTACTTGAATTATTCAATGTGAAAAAAAAACACTTAATATTCCTTTAGCTTTTGCTGAAATATTGTTGAATATGTTGTCAATAGTAGCAATTTTTAAAATTCGCACTAAACTTTAACATGCTCTTAAATTATTTGATTAAAATACTACTAAATGGTTTCATGGAAAATGTGTTTGCTTTGGTCCTATTTAATAATCATGTATTAAGCTCTCTGTGGGGCCTCCCTGATGGCATGGTGGGTAAAGAATTCGCCTGCAGTGCAGGAGACACAGGAGACGCGGCTTGATTCTTGGGTCGGGAAGATCCTTTGGGGGAGGGCATGGCAACTCACTCCAGTATTGTTGCCTGGGAGATCCCATGGACAGAGGAGCCTGGCGGGCTACACACCCATGGGTTGCAAAGAGTCAGACACAACTGAGCGTGCGCATGCACACACACACACACACACACACACACACACAGCCTCCCTGTATACACAGTTTAATGTAACTGTCCCCCCCCCACACACACACAGCCTCCCTGTATACACAGTTTAATGTAACTGTCCCCCCCCACACACACACACAGCCTCCCTGTATACACAGTTTAATGTAACTGTCCCCCCCCCCCACACACACACAGCCTCCCTGTATACACAGTTTAATGTAACTGTCCCACTCCTCTGGGTCAGGGAGAGCTTTAAATACTCAGGTAGGGCACCTCTTCATTTAACTGTGGCAGTGGCATTCCTCTGGTCATATTTTATGCTTTTCTGGTAACATTTCCCCCAGTTTATTACATTCTATTAAAAGATTACAAAGTGACCGTAGAAAATTAGAAAAACAAATTATCTGTATTTCCATTATCTAGTTAGAACTATTTTACTCTTATTCTTTTTAAACCCATCTTTTTTCTGTCTCTAAATTATGATTCTGATGTTTATTACATCTATTATTTACTCATATGCTTTTTCCAGATTGGTAAATAGTCTCCATGTCATGAACATTTCCCTATTTCTTACATTGTTTTTTCAAGACAGATTTTCAGTAGCTGAACAGTGTTGCACAAAATGAACAATATGGTACAATACACGTAGGCAATTCTGTATTGTTAGGTATTGAATTAACCAGGGTAGAGGCTAAGCAGATGTGACAGAGACCTGGGCTTTGGCCATTCAGTTTGAGCATTGACAGCTGAGAGAGAGGCAGGTGTTCTCGCTGCAATGGGCACTTTGTTCTGGGAGCCCCTGGAGATCCAGATTTCTCCTGCGCTGTTGCTCTACCATGTCCAAGGATGTCCTCCTCCTCTGTGTGCCTGGAATTACTTCATGAGCACCATGTCCTTGCCCTTTACACTTTCTTATAAAAATACGGTCTGCTAAAACCTGGGGAGGAGAGTGGTGGTGTTTTACAAAGTGAAGAAGGAGAAAATGGAGCATGGGAGGAATTAATAATATCTGCTGTAGGCATATAGATTCTTTCTCAGTTTTTTCTGTTGTAAATATCACAGAAAACTTTCTTGTCTATTAGTGTTAATGTGCATATTTGATAACTGATTTGAGATAAATATAGAATATTCGGTAAACATATACTGTGCTTTCACATCTTTTCATCTATACTTTCTGGCTGCCTTTCAGAAAGGTTCCATCTTGGTTATTAGCTTTTATTTTAATCATTGAGATTCTTTACTTTAAAATGGCATTTCATCACACTATTCATTTGTATTCACTTCATTATTCATAAGCTTGAGTATTTTTCAGGATTATTGATCATTTATTTGTATTTTGTGATTTAACTATGCTATTCTTGGCCAGTTTTTCTTAGAATTACTTTTCCTTCTGATTTGTCAAATTCTAATCACCTTTTGTAATATGTATGGCATACATTTTCCCATGTTAACCATTTTTATCTATTTGTATTTATTCTTTCAAATAGAGTTTTTTCTATGGCTAGTGTAGGTGATGGAATTCCAGCTGAACAATTTCAAATCTTAAAAGATGGTGCTGTTAAAATGCTGCACTCAATACGTCACCAAATTTGTGAAACTCAGGAGTGGCCACAGGACTGGTAAAGGTCAGTTTTCATTCCAGTCCCAAAGAAGAGCAGTACCGAAGCATGTACAAACTACTCTAGTGCTGTGCTCATTTAGCGTACTAGTAAGGTTATGCTCCGGAGAAGGCGATGGCACCCCACTCCAGTACTCTTGCCTGGAAAATCCCATGGACGGAGGAGCCTGGTAGGCTGCAATCCATGGGGTCGCTAAGAGTCAGACATGACTGAGCGACTTCACTTTCACTTTTCCCATTCATGCACTGGAGAAGGAAATGGCAACCCACTCCAGTGTTCTTGCCTGGAGAATCCCAGGGACAGTGGAGCCTCGCGGGCTGCCGTCTATGGGGTCGCACAGAGTTGGACATGACTGAAACGACTTAGCAGCAGCAGCAGCAAGGTTACGCTCAAAATCCTTCAAGCTAGGCTTCAAGCTGTTTCTACATGAACTTAGAAATTCTAGATGTACCAGCTGGGCTTAGAAAAGGCAAAGGAACCAGAGATCAAATTGCCAGCATTTGTTGGATTATAGAGAAAGCAAGGGAATTCCAGAAAGATATCTACTTAGGCTTCACTGACTATGCTAAAACCTTTGACTGTGTGGATCACAACAAACTGGAAAATTCTTCCAGAGATGGGAACACCAGATCACCTTACCTGAGAAACATGTATGTGGGTCAAGAAGCAACAGTTAGGACCTTACATGAAACAATTGACTGGTTTAAAATTGGGAAAGGAGTATGACAAGGCTGTATATTGTCACCCTGTCTATTTAACTTACATGCAGCGTACATCATGTGAAATGTTGGGTTGAATAAATCACAAGCTGGAGGCAAGATTGCTAGGAGAAATATCAACAATCTCAGATACACAGATAACATTACTCTAACAGCAGAAAGTGAAGAGGAACTAAAGAGCCTCTTGATGAGGGTGAAAGAGGAGAGTGAAAAAGTTGGCTTAAAACTCAGCATTCAAAAAACGAAGATCGTGGCATCTGGTCCCATCACATCATGGCAACTAGATGGGGAAAAAGTGGAAGCAGTGACAGATTGGATTTTCTTGGGCTCTAAAATCACTGTAGACGGTGACTGAAACCATGGAATTAAAAGATACTTGCTCCTTAGAAGGAAAGCTAAGACAAACCTAGAAAGCATATTAAAATGCAGAGACATCACTTTGCCAAAAAAGGTCCGGATAGTGAAAGCTGTGGTTTTTCCAGTAGTCATGTACAGATGTGAGAATTGGACTATAAAGAAGGCTGAGTGCCAAAGAATTGATGCTTTCAAATTGTGGTGTTGGAGAATACTCTTGAGAGTCCTCTGGGCTGCAAGGAAATCAACACAGTGAATCCTAAAGGAAAACAACCCTGAGTATTCATCGCTGAATGAATGAATGAATACAAGGACTGATGCTGAAGCTGAAGCTGCAACACTTTGGCCACGTGATGCAAATAACTGACTCATTGGAAAAGACCCTGATGCTGGGAAAGATTGAAGGCAAAAGAATAGGGTGACTGAGGGGATGAGATGAGGTAGGTAGATGGCATCACCAACTCCATGGACAGACATCAGTCTGAGAAAACTCCAGGAGATAGTGAAAGACAAGGAGGCTTGGCATGCTGCTGTCCATTTGGTCACAGAGAGTCAGACATGACTTACGGACTGAACAACAATGACAGTTTTTTATTGTTATGTTTTTGAATCTGTCCATATTTCCTATGATGTCTTGTTTCTCTTTGTTTTTTGGTTTTGTTTTGTTTTGCTTAGTATGGCTTACACAAAACTTAATTGAGATAATTGCCATTTAAAAATACTTTTTTTTCCCCCCTTATAACAACATCTTAAATATCTATGTGGGTAAAAACCAATAAATATTTTTTTTTATTTCTTTTCACTGAATTACTCAACAAAATTTTTATTGATTGTTGAGTACATGGTAGGCATTCTTATAAATAGATACCACGGACCTCAGTTGGAGCTTGTGCATTGACCAGACTGTTATATTAATGAATTCCATCTCTCTGCAAAAGTTTGAAATGCCACTTATTCCTTGTATAAATTCTTACATGTTTTGGATCTGTTTCTTTCCATTAGAGTTTGTTATATTTTTTTACTCTAGTATCCATCTTGGTTGTGATTGGGAGTAAATATGTCCTAATTAATACAAAAACTCAACAAAATCAGGACTCAATTAAAAATATCTCATCTAAATTCCTGGTACGAGGGTGATAATGGTAATATTATTTTGTTACATAGTTTTGAGGGAGCTATTAAAGTAAAAAATAAGAAAATATATTTTGGTGTTATATACATTTTAATACTTAATTATTAGGATAGCCATTTTTAAATTGAAAGGGTAAGATTTGGCAAGCAGTCCTCCAACTGTCATTAAAATATGATAGGATCCCATATAACTGGGTATAATAAAAAGTATAATAATTATTTATAAGCAGAAATTCCAGTAATTGGCACAACTGCCATTGTCCACATAAATTTTCTTCTGCTTTCATCTTTATATTATGTAAAATTGTTACATGAGTAAATTCTGATGCATTATGCATATTTTGATTAAGTATTTGCCTTCATTAATTGTTTTATTCTAGTGTCGTATGTAGTTATTCTTTTCAATGTTTTTAGATGTGTGTCTCTATATATTCACATATACAGACTATTGACAAATACGTGCTTACTCTTTAAATTTATTTTGATACATAATTTTATCATCATGATTATACCCATTGCCAAAGTAGTTGAATGTTTCTGTGTTATTTGTCCAAGTATTTCAGCTTGTTAGATTTCATCTACTATCATAACTATATTCTGTTATGCTGCATTACCATCATCCTATTTTCAATCAAAGACTGTTTTCAAAATTTTGTCTCATAAAAATGAACTACCACCAATTACATTTTGAGCTACATAACCGTGGCTGGATAGAGACTGTATGAGGCTCTTTTTGCATCCATCTTAGTTGTCTGTATCTTAGTGATAGATTTTCTGATGGCTAATCTCTAACTTTCAAAATATTAGTCATTTAAAGGCAACCAATTTTTCATGACTTAACCTGTATTGGTTATGATATACACCACAAACTTATCCATGAAACTCATTTCTCGTGCTTGGCCGTACATAAGTAGTACAAACGAATCATATTTATCTTGCACTTTGTGCCACGATTCTGTCATTTATTCGGCATGTTGGATGTTAGGTTCAGAGATGTTTTCAATTCCCTCATTAAATTTAAAGTTTTTTTTTTTTTTTTTAAAAACAACAACAACTGTGATTTGCCATTAGCAATTACAGATGACTGTGCCATAAGCAGATTCCATATCATTAAATTAATGCAGTTGTCTTTACACAGTCTTACACAGGGTGCCAAAATTCTATCATTTCATCATGGAAATCCTGTGACGTGAAATGCATTACAATGTTGTGTAGTATGTAGACACTGGGAGTTTCCGAGATGTGAAGTGACAGCCCGAAATCATACAGTTGGAAAATGTCAGACACATTCTTGAATTCCAGTCTCTGATTTTAAGTTCAGGACACTTTTCATTGTGTACTAAAAGCAAAACAAAAAGCCCCAGAAAACCAAAAAACTACCTGTGTATTATAATGTTGACTGGTTGACTGATTTAACCTTATGAGATATTCTTGTTTATCAAAAATATTCACTTGAGTTGAGAATTGAATAATTCTGTAGTAAAAGCTTTACTTAGCAAATGAAATTTGTTACCACAAATACTGAAAATGTCTTCATTTTGTATTGAACATTGACTTGCCTTTAGGTTCTGTTTTCTCTGCTTTTGAATTTATAATTCTAATCTATTACAAGTAAAACAAATTTGTCTCTTCCTTTTTGTTGATTATGTTAAGGTTTTTAATTTAACATATTACTTTGTGTTTATTAAAAGGTGCTGATTATAGGAAATTTTCAACAAATTAAAGAAAATGAATTATAGGCAATTTCAGCATCTAGAGATTACGAATACTGGAAATATCTTTTGTCAATCTGTGTGTATATGTGTGTGTGTGTGTGTGTGTGTATACACACACACATGTGTGCAAACAAACTTAAATGAAAATACACATGAACATTTTCTTCTGATTTAAACCAAATTGGGAGTCTACTGTTTGAGTATTATAAATTTCCCATACTCTTTGATGACATGATTTCAACATTCACATCATATCAATTTAAACAAACCATGTCCATTCTTCCCTTTACCTCTATTTTCACTGAATTGCTCAAACTATATTTTTATTACTACTAATGAATTTTCCCAAAATATAATAATAAAATTTATCATCTTTTTTTTTTTTTTTTTTTACTGATTTACTATTACAGGAAAGGAAAAGTGACAACATTTTTTGTATTTTTTAAAGTTTATTAATTTTTATTGAAGGATAATTGCTTTACAGAATTTTGCTGTTTTCTGTCAAACCTCAACATGAATTATCCATAGGTTTACATATATCCCCTCCCTTTTAAAACTCCCTCCCTCCCCATCCCACTCCTCTAGGTTGATACAGAGCCCCTGTTTGAGTTTCCTGAGCCGTACAGCAAATTCCTATTGGCTGTCTATTTTACATATGGCAATGTAAGTTTCCATGTTACTCTTTCCATACATCTCACCCTCTCTTCCCCTCTCCCCATGTCCGTAAGTCTATTCTCTATGGCTGTTTCTCTACCAGAAAAACAAACAACCCAATCAAAAAGTGGGAAAAAGACCTAAACAGACACTTCTCCAAAGACATACAGATGGCTAACAAACATATGAAAAGATGCTCAACATCGCTCATTATTAGAGAAATGCAGATCAAAACTCTAATGAGGTATCACCTCACACGGGTCAGAATGGACCTCATCAAACAATAAATATAAACAATAAATGCTGGAAAGTGTGTGGAGAAAAGGGAACACTGCTGGTGGGAATGTAAAGAGATACAGCCACTATGGAAGATGGTGTGGAGATTCCTTAAAAAACTAGGAATAAAGCTACCATATGACCCAGCAATCCCACTCCTAGGCATATACCCTGAGGAAACCAAAATTGAAAGAGACATATGTATCCCGTTGTTCATTGCAGCACTGTTTACAATAGCTAGAACATGGAAGCAATCTAGATGTCCATCGGCAGATGAATGGATAAAGAAGTTGTGGTACATATACAAGATGGAATATTACTCAGCCATAAAAAGGAACACATTTGAGTCAGTTCTGATGAGGTGGATGAACCTAGAACCTATTATACAGAGTGAAGGGAGTCGGAAAGACAAAGATAAATACCATATTCTAACACATATATACGGAATCTAGAAAAATGGTACTGAAGAAAAGGGACAACTTTTAACAAAAGAAAATTTTAGTTAGTAATATTATATACTTTGTCTTAGTAAGCAAGATAAAGCAGTGATGGAAATAATAATAGACATTTTTATGCCCATGTAGATCATTAAGAAATAAGATGATGGAGACCTTTAGGAGACATGAACTGCCAGTGAATACTACTTGGCAATCCTCTGTAAGGCTGAGCCTTGGCATGCAGTGGAACATCTGTAATGTTCTGAGGATGTTTTGAGAACATAATCTTGTGGCTTTCTAGGAATAAGCCTCTTTAGATAGCCAGACACCATGGGCCAAAAGGTTTAATTCCGTTAAATATTTTTATTTTTGATGTTTAGTTTCTAAATTTTACTTTACAATAACACTATAACAAATTTCTTTGCATCTCTAACTTTATCCATGTACCTCAAAAGTTTTCTCTGAGTGTGTGCTCAGTTGCTCAGTCGGGTACTACTCTTTGCAACCCCGTGAACTGTAGCCTGCCAGTCTCCTCTGTCCATGGAATTCTCCAGGCAACAAGACTGGAGTGGGTTGCCATGTCCTCCTCCAGGGAATTTTCCCAGCCCAGGGATTGAACCTGTGTCTCTTGTGTCTCCTGCATTGGCAGGCAGATTCTTTACCCCTGCACCCCCTGGGAAGCCCATGCATAGTGAGGCCACCTCAGAGTTTTCTTTGTCATACTTGTTCTGCCTTCACTCTAGAAGACTCAGTAATACACTATTTTGAGACAGTTTTTAAAGTAACACAGGCCACAGAAAATAAGGAGAACAGTGTTGGTTAGTTACAGATCAAACACCTGCCTGTGAAAGTGAGCTCCTCCCTCCTTCCTAGTACTGAGGTCCATGGAGCAAAGGGTGTACATTTAGAGAAGATGTTTGTGTTCCTGTATGGCTCTAGCCTCTAGCCTTTTTAACATTTACAACAATCACATTTTTAGCTCAAAAATGAGATTTAGAGTTAAATTCAACTAATATTTATCAAATACTTATTATGTGTTCAACAATTAACTGGACAGTAGGAAGGCAGGAAATCAAATCTGTGTGTCTATTACCGTGTATGTATCTGTGTATATATCAGTGCATCTGTGTATCTTTGTATTTATCTATGAGACAAGATTCTTGCCTTCAAGTACTTCCTTGTTTTCATTAGGGAGCAAAGATATACAATTTTCAAACTTTAGAACAAGTGTCAAAATGTGTTGCATAGATTGTGGAGTAGAAGAGGAAGAAGTATTGGTGGCTGATTTGAATGGACACTGGTCAGTTGTTCAGATGATGCATTGTAGTCATTACTATGCCAAGGAAATTGATTCTAGGATGGTTTTGTAAAGTGTCTTTTGTTCTTAATATATGTTAATGTATTTACTTTTAATTACTTAAGTAAATGCATGTATTTTTCACAAATTTAAACAATAATAATTTGCACTTAAAATATTGACTTGGATCAATAATTACTAACAGAAAACATTTTCTAGGTTAAGTAAAAAGTTAATTTAAAAACTAATTGCAGAACAATATATACGATATGCTCTAATTTCTAGAAGTACATAAGTCAAACATAAAATAGAACTATATATATATATAACATTGTTGTATATAACTATAACTATATATATTGTGTGTGTGTGTGTGTGTTAGTCTCTCACTTGTATCCAACTCTTTGTGATCCCATGGACTGTAACCCACAAGGCTCTGCTGTCCATGGAATTCTCCAGGCAACAACACTGGAGTGGGTTACCATTCCCTTCTCCAGACGATCTTCCTGACCCAGGGATCTAAGCCGAGTCTCCTACATTGCAGGCAGATTCTTTACTGTTTGAGCCACAGGGATGTGAGAAACCATACGTTATTTTTCTCCTGTGTCGTTCATTTTCCCATATAGACTGAAAATGCATCTGATAAAAGTGAGATTTGAGACCCTGAGCTGTGATCTGGGTCTTATTCCAGGGCACAATATTATCCCTGCCACAGATGGTGTATTTGTCAGGTCCTGCCCATTCCTGAAAGGCAGGGCACACAGCTGAGATGGTCACAGAAGGTTAGGAGACATTGTTCCTAATGATCGGTAGCAATCTTGACCTCCTTTCCTTTGTCTACTATATAAAAATAAATCTCTTTTCAACTTCATCCTTCTTCTCACAAGCTTTCTCACTTAAACCCCGAAACAGTTCACTGTGGTCCATCAATCTGGCTCCACCCCAGATGGAGAGGATGAGCCTGGCTGACATGTGACTTGTCCTTGTGTCTGCAGCATCACTTCATAACCTTTGGGGTATGTGTACAACCAAATTCCAGTCAAAACCTAGCTTCCCTAAAAAGAGAATCATCAAGGAGCAGACATGCTTGGTTACTTAGCAGGTTCTCAAGGGAGCACTAATGGTGAAAGATGTGCAGTGATTCCAAGGAGGTTTTGTACCAAGCTTCTGGTACCTGGAGGTTCATTTTAAAGTTAAGGCTGTGCTCCATGGAAAATCAATAAACTCATCCTTCATGGACACATTTCCACCCTGCCCCCTCCCTTAGGGTATAACAATCAGAAGGGGAAGCCTTACCTTCCTGGGAGCACAATAAATGCACATTCTCCTTTGACAGAAAACATGGAGCACTTGCCTGGTGCCCTTATGAGCAAACAGTCCTTGAGCCATGATTTAAAGACTGTAGCTGGATACATTTTTAAATTAATGAGTATTCAACTGTTTTACTCAGAAAGAGTGAAAGAAAACAAAAATGAAGAACTTACTCGTATCATAAAAGAAACTTCCAGTAGTGGGTGGAGAGCTGGGGAAAGAGAAGAAGTGACAGCCGGATTCCAAGGAAAGAGTTTAGGGACTGTATGTTCCTTTAACCACACTGAGGATGGGAGGATGGGGCTCAGTCCACTGCCGTGTCCTACACCCGCCCACTCAGTTCCTCCTGTTCCTTCTCTCACGGTTGCCATCACCTCATTCATAATTCCAGGCTGTATGTTTGTTTGTTGTTGTTTTGCAGTCACTAAGTTGTGTCTGACACTGTGACACCATGAACTATAGCATGCCAGGCTTCCCTGTCTTTCACTGTCTTACAGAGTTTGCTCAAACTCATGTCCTTTGAGTTGGTGATGCCATCCCACCATCTCATCCTCTGTCATCCCTTTCTTCTCCTGCCTTCAGTCTTTCCCAGCACCAGGGCCTTTTCCAGTGAGTCGGCTCTTCACATCTGATGGCCAAATTTGGAGCTTCAGCATCAGTCCTTCCAATAAATATTCAGGATTGATTTCCATTAGGATTGACTGGTTTGATCTCCTTGCTGTCCAAGGGACTCTAAAGAGTCTTCAGCACCACAGTTGAAAACTATCAGTTCTTTGGCATTTAGCCTTCTTTATGGTCCAGCTCTCACATCCATACATGGCTACAGGAAAAACCATAACATTGACTATTCAGATCTTTGTTGGCAAAGTGATGTCTCTGCTTTTTAATCTGCTGTCTAGGTTTGTCATAGCTTTTCTTCCAAGGAGCAAGCATCTTTTAGTTTCATGGCTGCAGTCACTGTCTGCAGTGATTTTGGAACCCAAGAAAATAAAGTCTGTCACTATTTCCATTTTTCCCCATCTATCTGCCATGAAATGATGGGACCAGGTATCATCTACATATCTGAGGTTGTTGATAATTTCTCCTGGAAACTTTGATTCCAGCTTGTGATTCATTCAGCTCAGTATTTCACATGGTGTACTCTGCATATAAGTTAAATAAGCAGGATGACAGTATACAACCTTGATGCACTGCTTTATCAATTTGAACCAGTCCGTTTTTCCATGTGTGGTTCTAACTGTTGGTTCTTGACCCATATACAGGTTTCTCAAGCGGCAGGTTAAGGTCTGGTATTTCCATCTGTTTAAATTTTCCACAGTTTGTTGTGATCTGCATGGTCAAAGGCTTTGGCATAGTCAATGAAGCAGAAGTATATGTGTTTTTTTGAATTCTCTTGCTTTTTCTGTGATCCAACAGATGTTGGCAGTTTGATCTCTGGTTCTTCTGCCTTTTCTAAATCCAGCTTGAACATCTGGAAGTTCTCAATTCATGTATTGTTGAAGCCCGGCTTGAAGGATTTTGAGTATTAACCGTGCTAGCATATGAAATGAGTGCTGTTGTATGATAGTGTAAACATTTTTTGGCACTGGAATCAAAACAGACCTTTTTCAGTCCTATGGCCATTGCTTAGTTTTCCAAATCTGCTGGCATATTGAGTGGAGCACTTTAACAGCATCATCTTTTAGGATTTGAAATTGCTCAACTGGAATTCCATCGCCTCCACTAGCTTTGTTCATAGTAATGCTTCCTAAGGCCCGCTTGACTTCACACTCAGAATGTTTGGCTCTAGGTGAGTGACCACACCATTGTAGTTATCTGGGTCATTAAGACCTTTTTTGTATAGTTCTGTATATTGTTACCACCTCCTCTTAATCGCTACTTCTTCTGTTAGGTCCTCGCCATTTCTGTCCTTTATTGTGCCCATCTTTGCATGAAATATTCCCTTGATATATCTTGGGGAAGGTTTATTTTGTTCTTTGTAGGATAGGCATGCCTGAGCACTGTCGCTACACCACTCTTAGCATCTGAAGCCAACCTTGAAATGGGTGGCATTGACCTTGGAGGGCTGTCCACTGCTCCTTATCACGTCTCATGAAACATACCTGACTACTGCCACTTTGCCCAGTTTCCAGCGATGCCCACCGCTTCCAGGGTTGATATAGCTTCACTATGTGGGTCCTCTGTGAACCAAGAATAGGGGTGGCTGCTTGGCATGGTGGGGAAGTCTGTGGGTGTCCAGCGGGTGGTAGTTACTTTCAACTAATCACCACGGGAGCCAGTGACTGTACAAAGCATTAGAATTGAGTAACAGGTAAGTACTCAGAAGTTTCTCAGGAGGAAGTTGATCCTTCTGTACCCTTGCATGTAGTGGATGACTAAGAAACAGGAAATGTTGTGGAAGGAGAAAAGGGCAAGAAAAGAAGACTTCAGAGAAGAGCAACTTCTTTTATCTTTGGAAAACTTCATAAAAACAGCAGTTTACCCTTTGGAATGGAAACTTTTTGTTAATTGTTCTAGACTCATTAAAATTCATGATTTTGAGTATGTCAGATTCTGTGATGATATTTTATTATTTTTAAAGGAAACGGAAGACTTTAATAACTTCATTCTGAAGAAAACCAGACAAATAGTTCTTAAAACAACTTTTGATTCTTATAATTGAAGAATTAAGTGAAATCTATTAACCCCAGCCTCTCTGCCTGTCTTTTCAAGGAATTGACTCCCAGTTGTAGGTTTGTTTCTCTTCTCCACTTTCTGAGCCAGTTCTCTTTGAAGGGTGGAGCTCTGGTTTCAGTCCCTGCATTCTGCTGAGAGAGGCACATGGGGCTCCTTTTCCAGGCACACCGCCCTGAGAAGGAGGGTCCTAGGGCTCACCAGGCATCCTTACATACCGTGTGTTTCTCACTGTACTGCTCGGCCCAGCTCTGGTCATGGCATTCTGCAGCATGTGTGTGCTTTGTTAGCTGACCTCCATAGAACTGACCTTTCTGATCCATGTCCTGAGTTTCTTTGTAAAGACTGTGGTGTGCAGTCTCCTTATTGTAACTGCAGTCTGACTCCATTCTTCACCGAGTCCATTGCTGATGTACGCTCCCTGGTTGGATCTCTTGGGGTTTAGTCACCTCCTCTGTTCCCAGGTGTTGAATTTGTTCTGCCTACCAGGACATTATCTTAGGTCAGAGGTTACAAACTCATATGGCTTCTGAAAAGAGAGCTGGGTAAGGATTGAGATGGACTGAAAGTACATGCCCCATTTAAAAAGGGTGACCGCAAGTTATATCCTGCTGATTAACACAATTTCAGGAGGAAAAAAAATCTGAATTTAGGTGTGAAATTTCCTGACTTGAAAATGTTAGCAACTAATTCAATTAAAAACAAGTGACATGTGGGCCAAATATGTTCCATCTGCTTCCTGTCCTGTGACACAGTGACGCCTGTGTGCCTTCTATCTTAGTGTTCTTGAACTGTGCAAATCCTGGTATCTGTACTCTTGTAGGTGGGTGAGCTTGTGCTGTCACACCTAAGGCTGCGACATCTCACTACTCTTCTAGCCAAGCAGATGGTGGACCTCTAGGAGTAGCTTATTTCCTGTGCATTTCCCATCTTGCTGCATGTCAGGTGTCAGCATATTCCCGAGGAGCAATTCTTTGGAAATATGATTTTCTAACCCAGGAAACTGTTATTATGCAACTCTTTTGTGCCAGTCGCAATGGTGTTTATTAAGAGTATAAACATCAAATATTAGTAGGATATCGACTTTGTTCACCAGCACCATGGAGGACCTACCCAAGGTGAACCTCCAATGACCAATGTCCTTGTTTAACCCCTTCCCTTTGGGACAGTTGGAACCCATGACCTAGAAAAGGTGATGAAATGACAGGTCCTTGATTAGGTTATGATAGATGTCAGAGGAGATGGGGTGCTGTGCCCATGATTGCATTTTGTTTTATGAGACATGTTTGTAACAGTCTGAGCAAGAACATATCCTGCTGGCCCTGAAGAAGCAAACAGCCATGCTCTGACCTGCTTGTGGGAAATGTTATGTGTGAAGGAACCATGGGGGCCCTCTAGGACTAGAGGACAGCCTCCACATAGCTGCCAGTAACAAGCTGGGTCCCCCAGCCACAATGCTGTGAAGAAATGGATTCTTCCATCTGCCTGAGTAAAGCTGGAAGTGGATTCCTCCCTACCAAGCCTTCATTTGAGACTGCAACCCTGGACAACACTTTGATTACAGCATGTAAGATCCTAAGCAGAGGACCCAACTAAGTTCTCCCTGAACTCTTGTCCTAGGAAAACTGTAAGAAGGTATAAATATGTTTTTTTAAGCCACTAAATATGGGGTAATTTTTTTATGCAAAACTAATAACAACCATTTACAGCTTACCGTGAAAAATGCCACAGTCCTTACACCATGTAAATCAGGGTAGAAAGACATTTACTTTCTCAGATCCCTTTTAGGGAGAGGACTGTTGTACTCTACCACATACTAGAAAATGTTGTTTGCTTCATCATGAGAAAGGTGTATGCCTGTGGATGTTCTAGAGCTCATTAGTATTTTGAGTTCCTCCCTCCTAGGAACATGCTCCCTTGAAGCTGGCACCTCTTTTCCTGCTCTGCCTGTGTCCCACAGGGAAGCGGGCTCTTCGAATCTGCTGCTTGCTAGATCCCACCAATAGGAAGCCCTGGCAAGAAATTGGAGAGGGGAAAGTGATGGTGAAGATGAGAGATGTCAGGGACCACCTCCTGGTCCTTTTCTATCTCTGGTAGCATCTTAGGCAGCATCTGCATGTGCTTCAAAGCTCCACATCCCAAGGGAATGGCCTATTGTGGTTTCAGCTTCTAGAGCATCACTGTGCAACATGATGGCCACTACCATATATCCAGCTATATGCATTTAAATTCATTAAATTTAAATAAAATTAAAAAGAATTTTTAATTGCACTAGCTACATTTCAAGGGCTAAATAGCCACATGTCTCTGTTTGGCTGCCATGTGGGATGGTGCAATTTCCAGGTCATTTCCTTTACCTCAGGAGGTCGTATTCAACAGCACTGCACTGTAGAGTGAGCTGGCCCCTGGGCTCTGGCAACACCGCCCCCTCTCTGCCATTCTGGTCAGAGGGTGGTAGTGACTGCTTGATGCTGTTAACCTCTGGATGATCTCACTGTTTCTCTGAGTTCCCAGCATTTCTATCACCTATATAACCAACTCTCTGCATTGAGATTCCCTTTGTTCAAAATAACTGAGTGATTTCTTTCATAATGAGACTTTGAAAGAGATACGAGAAGAGACTAGAAGAAGAAAGGATAGGATAGTCAACATTGCTGTATTAGTTGCCAATTATTATGTAATGAATTGCCCTGAAACTTAGTGGCATCAAACAACAAAAATTTATTTGATGGTTTCTGTAAGTCAGGAATCTGGTTTAATCTTTCATAAGAGCGTAGTCATAATGTTAGCAGGAGCTGAAGGCTCATCTGATGGCTCAGCTGGGGGAGGATCTGCTCTCAGGCTCATCCATGTGGTTGTTGGCCAGGTGCTGGCTGAGACTCCCTGCATCTCCATGGGCTACCTGTGTGCTGCATGGCACGAAGTTTTCCCAGGCCAGGTGTGCAGAGGAGAGAGCAGGAGAGAGTATCCGTGATAGATGATGTCATAATTTACAGCTGAAGTCTGGAACTGACTGTCAAACTGACCACAGAGACCAAGCTGGCACCATCCAGGAGGGGGTACCCAGGACAGAAAGGCCAAGAGGCAGACGTCGCTGACATCACCTTAGAAGCTGCCTGTAGAAGAGCTCCAAGGAGGTGGAGTGGGTGTTTTATGTGGGAGACTGCTCCTCCTCCTTGGGATTTGCACTGGAAAGGGCAGAGGTCACACAGCAAAGGTAAAGGACTGTCCTGGTGTAGAGACTTTTGATAGGAAAAGGCCAGGACCTCAGTGATGCCATGTCCACTTTAAATTGTGTGTGACATTCAGATGTTAGAGGTCAATGCTTCCTGTTTTAACTCAAATCCAAGAAAGGATGAAACCTTATAAAGATAAAAGTACTTGCTCTGGAAAGCAATTTGAAAGCATCAGACTATTAAAATCAAGAATTGGGGCTATTGTAACATTCAGATGTAATGTTTTGTGCAGAAGGACAAAATATGCCTGACTGGAGTGAAATTTCAAATCTGCTGGTTCTCGTCTTAACATTCTTGAGTGAGCATGTAGCAGCAGAAGCTCAGTGGGCTTGGCAGTGGAGGGGTCTCTAGAACGGAATGTGTAGGAAGCACAGTTGACAGAGGGTTCCCTTGGGGGCTGTATGCAAGGCTGGGGTGGAGCAGAGAGCACTTCCACCCCGACGTCAGTCTGTGGGAACAAGGTGGGGTGGCTGGTACAGGTCAGCCTGTTCTTCCTCACACAGTGAGCCTGAGGGTTTAGAGATACTGAAACCCTCCAAGGTCAGTGGTGACATCCTCTGATGGAAGAGATCTCATCTTATCTCCAGTCGCTTATGATTACTTTCAGTCAAACACAATCTGCCAGGAAAAATGGCCTGTTCAAGAAAATGCCACTTCAGAGAGAAATCAGAATAAAGAAGGGGGTTTCCAAGGAGCGTTTTGTTTTCCTGAAAAGAGAAAGAGACAATGAATGGGAAGAAGAAAGAAAGAGACTAAAGGTGGAATACGCCTAGGAGGTAAAGTACATTTCTTTTCCTAGTGAAATAGTGAATAGTTTCCCCAGTGAATAGTTTCTTTTTTAAAAAGTTAAATTGAAAGGCATTTCCGTTTTTGAAAGTTCTAAGCTATAAAAATAAACTCTGGAAGTAGATTGCTTGGGGTAGCATTTAATTAAACATTTTACAGTAAATTAGCATAATTTGATGAGGATCAGCTTTAGTTCCGAGAAACTGCAACAGGCAGAATTCTTAATTTTGTAATATCTCTTAAAAGTCTGCCATCTCATCTCCAAAGTGTAGTTTTAGGGGGAAAAAAACTCAGCAAGGTATTACCAAGTAGAAGACAATTTCTTAGAGATTGTCTTGGCAGCAGGCAGTAAGGAGGGTCTTAATGCAGATACTCAATGTTTGAAAGAGGAATGGTCCTTTGTTAAATGGAGTGTATGGAAAAAGGACTTGAGTTCCTCAGCTTGAAGCAGAGAGGCTATCTCTCAATTTTATGTTAAGACTTGTTGGGCTGTGATTTAACCAACCTTTCAGGCAGAAGTGGCCCTTCCTTCCTCTTTCTTTCTCTCCTCCTCCCTCTCTCTCTCTCTCCCTTCCTTCCTTTTCTCTTGACCTTTCTAAATAGGCTACTATAGATCATAGATAAGAGAGAAAGGAAAGGGGAGAGGGAAGGAGGGAGAAGGAGGAAGGAAGGAAGAAAAAGAAAAGGAGAGACAATGAAACACACATTGGAGAACTCTTTCTTCCTGGATGCAGCTACGTCTTTGTTGCTATTTTGCTGCCAGCTGTAATTCACCGGCATGCTCTCAGACTTATTCAGTGTCCACAGCTTGTTTGATAGCTAAGGGATCCAAGAGGCACAACAGGCTAGAGTTTGCTGTTGGCTGGAAAAAAAGTTAGGGAAGTTTCCCAGACAACTATCCTCCAAAAAAGTCTCTCCTATGTGAGTGTACAATAGTGAAATGAAACAGCTTTTTAAAAGTATGAAACATTTTTGAGATTAATTCTTTGTCAGTTGCTTCATTTGCTTTTATTTTCTCCCATACTGAAGGCCATCTTTTCACCTTGCTTATAGTTTCTTTCATTGTGCAAAAGCTTCTAAGTTTAATTAGGTCCCATTTGTTTATTTTTACTTTTATTAGAATTAATTTCAAAAATATACAAGCAGCTCATGTAGCTCAATACCAGAAAAATAAACGACCCAATCAAAAAATGGGCCAAAGAACTAAACAGACATTTCTCCAAAGAATACGTACAGATGGCTAACAAACACATGAAAAGATGCTCAACATCACTCATTGTCAGAGAAATGCAAATCAAAACCACAATGAGGTACCATCTCATGCCAGTCAGAATGGCTGCTATCAAAAAATCTACAAACAATAAATGCTGGAGAGGGAGTGGAGAAAAGGGAACTCTCTGATACACTGTTGCTGGGAATGCAAACTAGTATAGCAACTATGGAGAACCGTGTGGAGATTCCTTAAAAAACTGGAAATAGAACTGCCATAGGACCCAGCAATCCCACTGCTGGGCATACACACTGAGGAGACCAGAATTGAAAGAGACACGTTCATCACAGCACTGTTTATAATAGCCAGGACATGGAAGCAACCTAGATGTCCATCAGCAGAAGAATGGATAAGAAAGCTGTGGTACATATACACAATGGAATGTTACTCAGCTATTAAAAAGAATGCATTTGAATCAGTTCTAATGAGGTGGATGAAACTGGAGCCTATTATACAGAGTGAAGTAAATCAGAAAGAAAAACACCAATACAGTATATTAACGCATATATATGGAATTTAGAAAGATAATAACGATGACCTATATCCGAGACAGCAAAAGAGACACCGGTATAAAGAATAGACTTTTGGACTCTGTGGGAAAAGGCGAGGGTGGGATGATTTGAGAGAATAGCATTGAAACATGTATATTACCATATGTGAAATAGATGACCAGTCCAAGTTCGATGCATGAAACAGGGCACTCAAAGCCGGTGCACTGGAACAATCCAGAGAAATCAGATGGGGAGGGAGGTGGGAAGGGGGTTTGCGATGGGGCACACATGTACACCAGTGGCTGATTCAGTGTATGGCAGAAACCGCCACAATATTGTAAAGTAATTAGCCTCCAATTAAAGTAAATAAATTAATTAAAAAAAACAAAAGTATGAATCATTCTAAACAGGACACAGTGTGACAGAATCGGTTGCTGGTCTGTGAGTTCTGACTGGGGAGTTGTAGGTAGGTCATTGTTCTGGGTGCCTGCTTAGCCCCATGTAAGCAACTCAGTGTGACTTAGGGTCAATAGGTGCTCAGAGGTTTTGACTCACCCACAACACATTTTAGATACACTGACCTGTCTTTCCAACTCTAAAGCTTAGAGTCTTAAAAATACCATAGTGGGAAACATAATGGTTGAGAAACTTTAATTAAAAAGAAGTGAGGATTTCATTAAAAATATTTTTTATTTATTATAAATGAATTGTAATGGACACTGTATTCTTCATTTCCATTTTGCAGCTCTTATTTACTAATACAATTTCATGATCTCCCATCATGTGGTTTCAATGTCACGTTGACAGATTGGTCTGCCGTCAGTGGTGGGGCCCTGACCGTTTAGGGTGGACACTGGTATGAGCCTGTCTAGGTGTTTTTGTTCAGTCGCGAAGTCGAGTCCAACTCTTTGTGACCTGTCTTTCACTATCTCCTTGAGTTTGCTCAAATTCATGTTCATTGAGACGGTGATGCTATCTAACCATCTCATCCTCTGCCACCCTCTTTTCATTTTGCTTTTAATCTTTCCAAGGAGCTGGGTCTTTTCCATTGAGTTGACTCTTTGCGTCAGGTGGCCAAGGTTTTGGAGCTTCAGCTTCAGCATCAGCCCTTCCAATGAATATTCAAGGTTGATCCTTTAGGATTGACTGTTTTGATCTCCTTGCAGTCCAAGGGACTCTCAAGTGTCTTTTCGAGTACCACAATTCAAAAGCATCAATTCTTCGGCACTCAGCCTTCCTTATGGTCTAACACTCACATCCATACATGACTACTGGAAAAACCATAGCTTGGACTATATGGACCTTTTGTTAGTATAGGTGTTAGTCCTTTAGTTACTAGGTCCTGGGAATCCTGTGATTTCTGGGGAGGAATGGAGGAGCCGAGGTTGCTGAGGACAACAGCCATTTAACAACCAGGAAGGTGTGTTTCAGTGGTTTAATAATGAGTATCATGAAACTACCCTGTGCTGATGTGCTCAGTCATGGCCGACTCTTTGGGATCCCATGGACTGTGGCCCTCCAGGTTCCTCTGTCCATGGAATTTTCCAGATAAGAATACTGGAGTGGGTTGCCATTTCCTTCTCCAAAAAACTATCCTGTTCCAGGTGAATATTGGTTGTGTTTATAGAGTTGCTTTACTTTGTTGTCAATAATGAGCACAACCTCAAGATATTTTTCTCCTCTCTGACTAGGATTTCTCCTAAACATTCAATGCCATAGAGATAGTGTTGGAATTTTTAGCACAAAAATATTGCCTCCATCTGCCTATATCCCATCTCTAGCATTCACCCTTGGCTTCCAAAATGCAGAATAATCTAGGCATTCAGATTTGTTTCTCTCCATTATGGCAAACTTAGACATTATTAACTACTATACAAATCACAGTTTCCTTCTTCCCAATAAGCACAAGAATTTAGTTTTTAAGACATAGGCTTCACTTTACCTCATGCTGTTTTGTCAACAAGTATCTTAAGAGGGTGGCCAAGCAAAGGTTCCAAAGATAGGAAGAGTCCAGCTGCTAAGGACTTCTCCAGAAGTTTTTAATTAAAAAAAAAAACAAAAAAAAACTAAGAGAAACTGGTTTAATTTTGACGTAAGTGTAAAGTGACATAATACTGTGTACAGTCTAAAACTTTATTTTGAATTACGTATATAGAGAGAAACAATTTCTTCACTAAAGATAAGTGCCTAAAAGTTTTCATCTGGCCCCGAGTTAAGCTTGTTTTCCCTCTCTTCTCCCTTCCTGGGTTTTATTGTCAAATTTCCTACTCTGATTCTGCCTCCTGAGTTACTGTCTTCTTCCTCTGAAAACCTTGGTTTCTATTTTTTCTAATTATGCCTAACTGGAGTAGTTGGCAAATCACTTACACTGGAACTCAAATTCTTGTGGGTTTGCTAAAAAAGGTTGTGCAGAAGTAAAACCACAGATACTTACATTTTGCAAACGGGGAACTCAAGGCCAGGGAAAGGTTGTGGTTTTGTAGGATGATCACTCTAACCCTCAAAAAGCCAAGGACATCCTTTCTTTAAAGGCATCCCCACATTGTTTATGCGGGAAGCAATCCAGGGCACAATAAGTCTCTGGCGGGACACTGCTGGCCTTTTGCTTTCTCACTGGTTGCTGTTAAGCAAAAACAGCCCTCCTGAGGCTCTGTGTTGAGGGGATATTTGTAGCTGCTCTCGGGAATGAGAAAAGAAAAGGCTCTTGTAACTCCTTTCCTGGGTTCTTACAGCCAGTTTCAGTTCTTACAGCCGGTTTGGGTTCTTACAGCCAGGAGTCATGAACCCAAAGTACAGGATACCAGCTGCTGTGGATCATTCACCTGATTTTCCTTGCTGTTCAGTTGCTCAGTCATGTCTGACTCTTTGCAACCCTGTGGACTGCAGCACGCTAGGCTTCCCTGTCCTCCGCTAATCTCCCAGAGTTTGCTCAAACTTAGGTCCATTTAGTCAGTGATGCCATCCAACCATCTCACCCTTTGTCAACCCCTTCTCCTCCTGCCCTCAATCTTTCCCAGCATTAGGGTCTTTTCCAATGAGTTGGTTCTTCGTGTCAGGTGGCCAAAATATTGGAGCTTCAGTATTCATTTTCCTTAAATTAGTCTATAATACAGAAGGAATCTGGACTTCGACTTTGTGTGACCTGAGCTCTACTGAAGAGAAGGTGATAGGGCCCCTTCCTCTCAATGGTGTCCCCAACACCCTACTAATCAGTAGCTGGCCTTCTTGTATTTTCAGGCCTCAATTCTTCATACTTCCTTTAGATCCCAGGGCCAAAATAGACTATTTGCTTAAAGATAATTTTTTTTGTTCATTAAAAAATGTATATATATATTTGTTTTTAATTGAAGAATAATTGCTTTACGGTATTGTGTTAGTTTCTACCGAACATCAGCATGAATCAGCCATAGTTCTGCCCTTGTCCCCTCCCCCTTGAACATCCCTCCCACCTCCCCCCAACCCCACCCCTCTAGGTTGTCAAAGATACGTTTTTGAGTTCTGAAGATAAGAAACTTTATAACAGATGGATTGATTTTAATGTGTTAATGACTAAAGATGTATCGGTATATTTTTAGAGAGTGATACAATGAACATCACAATGGAAGTTGTTAGAACTTAAAATTGATCGAGTTCATTATCATTCACATTTTGCTCCATTAAGTTTTTGTTCCAACCTTGTGTATATTATAAATATAAAATTTTAAGAAATGATGCATCACAAAATTTTGAGTGAAGAATTTTTTGCTGAATTTTATTCAGGTTCTTCAGAATATAGTTTTGATTCAGATGATCTGACTCTTAGATTAAAAAAAAGACAAAAACCCCTCAGTGATTGATTCTGATAGGGAAAGTAAAAGTGAAACTCATGGTGCTGGAGAAAGCGTCTTTGCTTCTACAGAAGAGTGGGTTGAAGACAACATTTCACAAAAATTAGAAGATTTTGCGGGTGTGTCAGGTGTAACTACTGAGTGTAGTAACCCTCAGAGTATTATGGAAATAACAATTAATTTTTATCTGGCCAAAATAAAAATCACTGGCCACAGGCATTAGTTTGTGCCTAGTCAATAATGAGTTAAGAATTTTGTGGTTGTAAAATAGATTAGGAGTGAGAATAACTGCCTGGGATTCACCTTTTACTGGTTGTGTGACCTTGGGCAAGTATTTTTAACTCCTCCAAAACTTTTCTTCTACCAAATGGGGATATTAACAGTACCTACCTCGTGGATTTTGTGAGGCTTAAAAGAGATGATTTATTCAGTAAAACCCTTAAAACTGTGCCTGACTATAATAAACACTCAGTATATGAAAGTTTCTGTTGTGTTTGCAGTTGTTGATAATGTCACCAACGTCATCAGCATTAGAATTTTTTATTGGGGTTAACTTAGATCAGACTGCCTACAAGCAGAACCTGAGAAAGGGACTCCGGCACAAGTTTTTCTGGAGGGATTACTCTCAGGTAAAACCTGTAAGGAAGTGAGAGAATGTGAATAGGACAAGTAAGAATTTAGTCAATGATGTGGTTTCAGCTGAGGTCTAACTTCAGCCTGATGCCATGGGGAGCTCTGGAAGATAAGTCACTAAAAGTTGTTCCACTCTAAGACAAGGGAACCAACCATGGTACCCATTAACCAGTCATTGGCTTTGGGCTGCCCCCAGAGAAGAAAACATAATTTCCAGGAATTTCAAGAGGAGGTGGCCCTGGGGAAAAGATCTGGTGAATTAGCCAGAAATTGCAGTTAATTTGGAACTAGAGCATCTCATTTAGAGAAATCTTCCCATTGAAATGTTCATATGCACCCCAGACCACAGCATCACAAATGCTCAGGGAATATATTCAAGGAGAACCTTTTACAGACTTGCTTGGGGTTTTCTGAATGGAGATCAAGATCAAGAGCATTCAGTTTGGTTTTTCATTAGTATTTAGAATTTTCAGCTTCCCAATGCTCCTGAGCAGCCTCACTGAGCTGGGATTGGTAATAACTTTTAGCAGGTAATGCTGGAGTGATCCACGTCCTTGTATCCCTTCGCTGCTTGTTGCTGATGCTCTGAAATCATGCACAGTGGGTTGCCATAAGGTGTTGTATGCATCATGATTCTCAGCATTTGAAACCTGCTATTTTGAGGCCTGAAGCTGTTTTCTTTTGCTTTGTTTTTTCTCTTTAGGAATGGAAAAAAATGAATAGTGAGGAGGTCAGAACCTTCCATGATTCTTACAGTGACTGGAATATAAAATGTAGTTTTCAAGTCCCTCCCTCCCTACTGCTGTGGCATCTCCCTCCCCCTCTCCCTTACTCCATTCATGAAAGAGACTCACTTTGCACCATGCTGAGTTCAGCTTGTCCATTATATTAATTCTGTATGCTGCTTAGAATTGAAGTAGAAAAGAAAATAAAGCTTTCCATGTCTTCTGAATTTTTGACCAAGTTGAGAGAAGCCCTCTAATTAGTGCTTTAATTTTCTGTTAAGGTACTCTATTTAAAAGACCAGTTTCACTTTGGATTCTTGAGTCTAGAATTAATGAAACCTTTGAGCTAACTCCTCCTTACCCACACGTGGCTTGTCTGCTTTGCAAGCCTATCTTCTGTAAATATGTGAGTCTTAGACTCCCCTACCCGTTGTGTCAAACCACTGCCTCCCACTGCCAACTGGTAACTACAACATGCTGAGTAACACTAGTATAAGCACAAGAAAAATCTCATGAAGAGAAATCAGGTAGGAGAAGAAAGAGATTGCCTCAGTTTCTTTCAAAGCAAAACATAAAGATAATTTTAAATATCTTGTGTCTTGGAATATTCATGGCATTGCTTTTCCCTTCACTTGGTAAATGTTTTAATGATACCCTGCTATAGGAAGCACAGAGGGTCCCAAACAGGGTAAACTCAAACAGACACTAAGGCAAGACATATAATAATTAAAATGACACAACTTAAAAGAGATTATTGTAAAGGTAGCAAGAGAAAAACAAAAAGCTATATACAAGGGAACTGCCATAAAATTATCAGCTGATTTAGCTGCAGAAGCTTTGCAGGCTAGAATAGAGTGGCATGATATATTCAAACTGCAAAAAGGGAAAAACATGCAACCTAACATACTCTACCTAGCAAGGTTATTATTTAAAATAGAAGGGGAGCTAAAGAATTCAGACAAGGAAAAACTAGGATCAAGCAATACTAAACCTACCCTAAAACAAATGTTTAAGAGTCTTCACTAAGTGGAAGAAAGAATCTGTAGTAAAGGGAAATCACAGTAGAAAAGGTGGATATATAGTAAAGATTAAAGATTTTTAAATAAGTATACAGATTAAAAGACAAAAAAATTATAAAAGCAACAATAGCTATAATAAGCAGCTAAGGGATAAGCATGAAGATGTAAAATATAACATCAAAAACACAAAATGTGGGAGAAGGGAGTGAAAAACAAAGATCTTTTAGAATGCATTTAAACTTAAATGACATGTCAGTTTAAAATAAGTAAATATAATAATGGATCAGCATATATGAACTCTGTGGTAACCACAAATCAAACACATACAATAGATAGACTATTGTATAAGTAAAAAAAGTAAAAAGATAAACAAAATTGATAAGCCTTTAGGCCCACCAAGAAGAAAAGAGAGAGGACTCAAATGAACTAAAAGGAAAGAACAAAACCATACTACTAAAGAAAACTGTCAAAACACAATGAGAGAAACAAAGGGAAGAAATGAATACAGAACTACAAAAATAACTGGAAAATAAGTCATAAAATGGCAAAAATACATATTTGTCAATAATTAGTTTAAATGTTAATGGACTAAATCCTCCAATCAGAAGATCGGTGGCTAATGGGTAACAGAATAAGACCCTTCAATGTGCTGTCTACAAGAGACTCTTTTTCAGGGCTAAAGGCACACACAGATTAAAAGTGAGGGACTATTTCATGCAAGTGGAAATGGCTAGAAAGTGGGGGTAGCAATACTTACATCAGACAAAATAGACTTTAAAAGAAATACTATAACAAAAGACTAAGAAGGACATTATATAATGACAAAAGGATCAATACAAGAAGAGGATATTGCACTTGTTGACATGTTCACTCAGTACAGGAGTGTGTATGTGTGTGTATACCTTAGTACACACATACTAATACTAATAGTATTAGGTATAAAAGGAGAAGCTGACAATAATACAGTAGTAGTAGTGGACTTTAAAACCCACAGACAGATAATCGAAGCAGAAAATCAGTAAAGCAACAGAGGTCCTAAATGACACACTAGACCAGTTGGACTTAATTGAGATCTACAGGACACTACATCCAAAAAAACCCCAGAATACACATTCTTTCCAAGTGTGCTTGGAATGTTCTTCAAGATCAATCACATATTAGACCACAAAACAAGCCTCAACAAATTTAAGGGGGTAGAAATTATATCAAGCATTTTCTCCAACCACAATGGTATAAAACTAGAAATTGGCTACAAAAAGAGAAATGGGAAAAGAAGAAACACGTGGAGACTAAACAGCATGCTACTAAAAGGTCAGTTGGTTGGAACTTTTCTGGTGATCCAGTAGCCACCACTCTGCACTCGCATTGAAGGAGGCCTGGATTTGATCCCTGGTTGGAAACTATTATAGATCCTACATGCCACAGCTAAGAGTTTGCATGCTACAACTAAAGACCACACATGCTGCAATGAAGGTCAAAGATCCTGCATGCAGAAACTAAAAGATACTGCATGCCACCATAAAGAGTGAAGATCTTGCCTGCTGTCACTAAACCCAGCGCAGCCAAATAAATAAATGAATAAATACCTTTAAGAAATGGATTAGTGATGAAACCAAAGAAGATATCAGAAAATACCTCAAGACAAATAAAAATGAAAACACAACTTTCCAAAATCTATGGGATGCATCAAAAGCAATTATAAGAAGGAGGTTTATAGCGATATAGGCCTTCCTCAAGAAGCAAGAGAAATAGCAAATAAACAGTCTAAACATATGACCTAAAAGTATTGGAAAAGGAAGAAGAAAAAAATCCCAAAATAGAAGAAGAAGGAAATAATAAAGAGAGGAAAAAAATAAAAGATACCAACAATAGCAAAAAATAGAAAAGATCAATAAAACTAAGAGCTGGTTTTTAAAAAAGAAAAATAAAATTGATAAGCCTTTAGGTAGGTTCACCAAGAAGAAAAGAGGATTCAAATGAACAAAATAAGAAAGGAAAGAGGGGGAAATAATAACTGATAACACAGTGACACATAAAATTGTAAGAATACTATGAGCAACAAACTGTACAACCCAGAAGAAATGAAAAAAATTAGAAATATACAGCCTGCCAAGACTGAGTCAGGAAGAAACACAATTTGAGCAGACTGATCACTAGAAGTGAAATTGAATTTGTAATAAAAAAGGAGCTCCCAGAAAAGAAAAGTCCAAGATTAGGTAACTTCAAGGGGGAATTCTATGAACAAATAAAGAAGAACCAATTCCTATCATACCTATTCCCCAAATCATTCTGTGAGGCCATTACCCTGATAGCAAAAGCATACAAAGACAGTATAAAACAAAATTACAGGCCAATATCTTTGCTGAATATAGATGCAAAAATATTCACAAATCAATTTCAACCATATATAAAAAGGACCATACACCATGATCAAGGTGGATTTAATCAGGATTATGAGGATGTTTTAACATTTGTAAATCAACAAATGTGGTACACTGCATTAACAAAAGGAAGGATAAAAATCACATCATCATCTCAATAGATGCAGAAAAAAAATAACATTTGACAGAATTTAACATCCATTCATGATAAAAACTTTCCTCAAAGTGGGTACCCAGGGAACATATATCAACATAATAAAGGACGTGTGTGGCAGACCCACAGCCAGCATCATACTTAATGATAAAAAGCTGAAAGCTTTCTTGCTAAATTCAGGACAAAGAAAAATACATCCTCTCTCCCCACTTCTATTTAGCATAGAACTGGAAGGCCTAGTGATAGCATTCAGATAAGAAAAATAAATAAATGTATTCAGATTTGAAGGGAAGAGGTAAAACTGTCCTATTTGCAAATGAATGACTTTACATAGAAGACCCTAAGGTTTTTGCCCCCAAACTATTAAAACTAATAAATGAATTCAGCAAGGTTAAAAGATACAAGATTGATATACAGAAATCTGTTGCATTTATGTACATTTATAATGAAATATCAGAAAAAAATGAAAAGTCCCATTTAAAATTGAATCAAGAAGAATAAAATACCTAGGAATAAAGCTGTCCAAGGAAACAAAAGACTGGTGTTCTGAAAACTATAAAACACTGATGAAGGGAATTAAAGATGATACAAAGAAATGGAAAGATATTTAATGCTCTTGGATTGGAAGACTTAATATTGTTAAAATGGCCATCTTCCCCAAAGCAATCTACAGATTAAATGCAGTCCCTATCAAAGTACCCATGACATTTTTTTCACAGAACTAGAACAAATACTAAAATTCAACTAGAACCACAAAAGACCTCAAACTGACAAGGCAATCTTGAGAAAAAAGAAGAAAGCTGGAAGTATTGCCCTCCCAGAGTTCTGACTGTACTATAAAGCTACAGTAATCAAAACTATAAGGTAATGGCACAAAAAACACACAGATGAATGAAACAGACCTGAGAACCCAGAAATAAATCAATGCACCTGTGGTCAATTAATCTATGCCAGAGGAGGCAAGAATATACCATGGATAAAAAATATACATAAGTGGTCCTGGGAAAACTGGACAAGTCTAAGTAAAACAATGACATCAGAACACTCCCTTGTATCATATACAAAAATAAAGTCAAAACAGTTTAAAGACCTAAATGTAAGAATGGAAACTGTAAAATTCTTGGAAAAGTACATAGGCATGTGTACATAGGTACGTGTTTGACATAAATTGTAGCAGTATATTTTGAATCGGTCTCCTAAGGGAAAAGAAATGTGAGCAAAAATAAAGAAATGAAACAATTAAAGGTTTTGCACAGCAAAGGAAACAATTGAAAAAATGAAAATACAATTTACAGAATGGCCAAAAATATTTACAAAGATATAACTTACATGAGTTACATGAGAACAAGGAGTTCATATCCAGACTATATAAACAACTCACATAATTCAGTATCAAAACAAACAACCTAGTCTATCAACGGACAGAAAACCTGCATTGGCATTTTTCCAAGGAGGCATGCAGATGGCTAACATGAACATGGAAATATGCTCAACATAGCTAATCATTAGAGAAATGCAAATCAAAACTACAATGAGATGTTACCTCAGAATGGCCATCATAAAAAAGTCTATAAATAACAACTGTCGGAAAGGTCATATACAAATGTGGGAGTTGGACAATAAAGGAGGCAGAGTGCTGAAGAATTGATGCTTTTGAACTGTGGTGTTGGAGAAGACTCTTGAGAGTCCCTTGGACTGCAAAGAGATCAAACCAGTCAATCTTAAAGGAAACCAACCCTGAATGCTCTCTGGAAGGACTGATGTGAAGCTGAAGCTCCAGTACTTTGGCCACCTGATGTGAACGGCTGACTTATTGGCAAACACCCTGATGCTGGAAAAGATTGAGGGCAGAAGGAGAAGAGGGGAACGGGATGAGATGGTTGGACGGCATCACCAATTCAGTGGACATGAACTTGGGAAAACTCCAGGAGACAGGAGTGACAGGGAAGCCTGCTGTGCTGCAGTCCATGGGGTTGCAAAGAGTGGGACAGGCCTTGATGACTGAACAACAACAGCATGTGGAGAAAAGGGAACCTCATACACTCTTGGTAGGAATGTCCATTGGTGCAGCCACTATAGAAAATAGCATGGCTTTCCTCAAAACACTAAACACAGAGCCATTATGAAAGTGAGTGAAAGTCATTTAGTCGTGTCTGACTCTTTGTGACCCCATGGACTATACAGTCCATGGAATTCTCCAGGCCAGAATACTGAAGCCTTTTCCTTCTCCAGGGGATCTTCCCAACCCAGGGATCGAACCCAGGTCTCCTGCACTGCAGGTGGATTCTTTACCAGCTGAGCCACAAGGGAAACCCAGAACCATTGCATGATACAGTAATTTAACTCCTGGGTATAAAGCCAGGAAAAAAATGAAAACGCTAATTTGAAAAGATATTTTAAATATGCACCATAGTATTCAAAACAGCATTACTTAACAGTTATCTACCAAGACATGGAAACAAGTGTCTACCAATAGGTGACTGGATTAATGAGAGGTAGCATATATATACGGAGAGGGCAATGGCACCCCACTCCAGTACTCTTGCCTGGAAAATCCCATGGACGGAGGAGCCTGGTAGGCTACAGTCCATGGGGCCGCTAAGAGTCGGATGACTGAGCGACTTCACTTTCACTTTTCCCTTTCATGCACTGGAGAAGGAAATGGCAACCCACTCCAGTATTCTTGCCTGTAGAATCCCAGGGATGGTGGAGCCTGATGGGCTGCCGTCTATGGGGTCGCACAGAGTCGGACACGACTGAAGTGACTTAGCAGCAGCAGCAGCAGCATATATATATACAATGGAATATTACTCAGCTTAAAAAAAGGATGAGATTCTGCCATTTATAGCAACATATATGGGCCTAGAGAATATTATGCTTAGTGAAACAAATCATAGAGAAAGACAGTATTATTTATATGTGGAATCTAAAAAATAGTACAAATGAATGTATATGCACAACAGAAACAGACTCGGGGAGGGAGAACAGCTTTGTAGTTACCAAAGGGGAGAGGGAATGGTGGAGACAGATTTAGGGTGTGGGACTAACAGATGCAAAGTACTATACATAAAAGAGATAAGCAACAAAGATATACTGTGTCACACAGAAAATTATACCCAGTGTTTTAAAAATACTGAATCACTGTACTGTATACTTGAAACTAATATAATACTGTAAATTCACTATACTTCAATTAAAAAAAAAGGAGTACATGCTGTCAGCATGACTCTTTGCCAGTGATGTTAAACTCTTGATCATTTGGTTGAAATAGTTTTCATGCTGTAAAGTTACTCCTCCCCTCCCTTTCCATACTGTACTCTTTAGCAGGAAGTTGCTGTGTGCTGCCCACACTGGGGATGGGGGGACAGGTTATGCTTTACTTATGAGTGGGAGGACATACACGGATTATTTGGAGTTCTTCTGTATAGGAGATGTTCCTGTTCTTCCTTATTTATTTATGTATTTAATAACTTACTTAATATCAGCATGGGTTCATTGATATTTACTTTATATATTAGGCTGTAGCCCAGTAGTATGTTATTTATTTTGTTGCTCTAACTGTTCCAGCTTTGGTCATTGAACACTTTCATTTGAGTCTTGTGTCCCTTTGGCATACTCATCACTTTGTTTTTTGAGCATTTCCTTACTTTCTGGCACTGTGGCATACAGGCTCACTTTGTGTATTCACTGCCTTCGTCCTAGAATCAGCCATTTCTCCTTGTATTGGAGAATCGTGTTGTAAGCCAAGATCTGGGTGCTAGATGTTTCATTGCTACTGGGATGTCATTTCTTAAAGCAAACAGAATTTAGAAATATATATGCACACACATATATATGTTTACTAACCTGTGTATATATATATACATGTTAACGATCATTTCTATGTTTTATCCATCTGTGTCTCTATTAAGTTAAATGTGAGTTAATACTGATGTTTCCGACTCTAACCTGTATCACATAATTCATTCTAACCTCCTTGCTTGTTTATCTGTAACCTCCTAGTGTAATAATGGGAAACCTAGCTCCTACTGCCCACTATCCATTTACCTATATGTTTAGTTCCAGTATACACATAAAGTGGTTTCAGAATTGGTAGCCTCTACTCTTATGAGATGGGGAAGGAAATGGCAACCCACTCCAGTACTCTTGCCTAATCCCGTGGATGGAGGAACCTGGTAGGCTACAGTCTGTGGGGTCGCAAAGAGTTGGAAATGACTGAGCAACTTCACTTTCACTTTCACTCTTAGGAGAAGGGCTTCGTTGGTGGCTCAGTGGTAAAGAATCTGCCTACCAATTCAAGAGACATGGGTTTGATCCCTGGATCAGGAAGATGCCTTGGAGAAGGAAATGGCAACCCACTCCAGTATTCTTGCCTGGGAAATCCCACAGACAGAGGAGCCTAGTGGGCTACAATCCATGAGGTCACAAAGAGTCAGACACAACTTAGTGACTAAACAACAACTCCCATGAGAAATACCTTTATTAACTACAATGCTATGGTATGTTCAGTTCCTTTTATCTGTAACTTCATAGTCTCCTCTCATTTCCAAAGTTACTTAGGTCAGCGCCTATTTCTCCTACCACTGCAGCACTGTTTCATTCGTTATATAGAGAGATTATTTTTTCCTGGTCTGAATTTAGTCTTGAAAACTCTGATTTTTCTTGTTACCTTCCTGTAATGATCTCAGATAACTCTGAGAGTTACCTGATAGTGCCATAAAATTGGATATAGAAATGGTGCAAGGGAATAGGAGAGATATAAACTGAGAATCAATCATTAGAGAAAGAGCAGTTGATTAATAGTTAAAAAAGAAAAAAAAAATGTTTCAAGTCCCAGCCTTGTTTGCCTCTCCCCTAAGTAGCTGTGTCACTAGAAACTCACCGAAGTCTATTGTCCTTGGGTTTCTTGTATAACTGGGTGCAGTTTCTCCGGATTGTCAAGAGAATTGAATTGGAAAAAGAGCATGAGAGTGTAAATGCTTATATAATAAACTTTCAGGTAGAATTATTACATAAAAAAGATAAATTCAAAACTCTGGCAAGGAGGGCTCAGGTCAAGGATGTGAAGTTTTGACTTTCATGGGACTGGCTTATTTATAGAGGTTTTGCAAAGTTTGAATGGAAGGAAGCTTTCATGCAACTGATTCTGGTAACCCTATTTCCACAGCTGTGATTCTGTGTGTGTGTATAAGTTTGTTAATATTTCTTCTTCCAAGAGAACCTAAGGTATCTCTTGAGTACCTTGGTCTTTTTAGATTACTTGTCAATCTCTCTAACAAACATTTGGGAAGGCTTCCTGAGTTAGCATTTTAAGAATTCACATGTTGTACAAGGTTATTTGGACTGTTTTGCTTACTTTGCTTCTACTCTTACACACCTGTAACTAAGTTACTTTTCCCCACTTGATGACAACCTAGATCTATTTACCATATCCTTAGGGTGTTAATTCTCTTGTTCAGGTGTAACTAAAAACCTTAATGGGACTTAAAATCAGAGGGGCTGCTGCTGCTAAGTCGCGTCAGTCATGTCTGACTCTGTGTGACCCTATAGACAGCAGGCAGCCCACCAGGCTCCCCCGTCCCTGGGATTCTCCAGGCAAGAACACTGGAGTGGGTTGCCATTTCCTTCTCCAGTGTATGAAAGTGAAAAGTGAAAGTGAAGTCGCTCAATTGCATCCGACTCTTAGTGACCCCATGGACTGCAGCCCACCAGACTCATCTGTCCATGGGATTTTCCAGGCAAGAGGACTGGAGTGGGTCGCCAGTGCCTTCCCCGTCAGAGGGACTAGGTATATGCTTTGGGTGGGCCACTGTTGCTTGGAAGGATATATGAACTTGAAGAACTCGTTTGCTATATGGCCATAGCAAGTCCAGCAACCTGCCAGCAGAGCCAGTGGAGAGGAGAGAGGTAGGCAGAGCCTCTCTCTAGGGCCCGTGTCTGTCCTTTTCATGTCCAGGGTGCCATTTCTATATATGTCCATGCGAATAAAACTCCTAGAACAGGGCCATGTGTCTTCTTGAGAGATGGAGCCTGTTTCATTGTTAATAGAGGTGAGAAAACACATTTAAAAAAACACATATACACTCACCAAAAACTCTTTGATTACTGTGCTTCCTGAGGTTTGATGATTGATGATTTTGTAGTAGATTTCACTCCACTTCATCTATACCTTTTCTCTTCTTTAAAATATATGATAACAGTGGTATGTGAACATTTTTGAAAAGGTGCTACTTTTTGAGAACATGCTACTGCTCACACCCAGGGCAGGTGAGGGCCTTTTATCTAAGCTGGAGTCTCCTCTTTGCAAAATGAACCAGATAGGATGAAACAAGAGCATTTTGTGAAGAGCAACTCCTTCTGCATTAGTGGCTTATGCTCAGCTGACCCGGCTTTCCATTCATTGATATCCTCAAGTTTCACAAATAAAATAGCAAGACCACAAATTCTTCTTACCGACATCTCTCTTGGTTGATTTCATGTGTTTGCGATCTCTCTATGCAGTGTTTCATTGTAAATACCTATTGTACTTTGATAACTACGTTAAAATGAAGGAGATGTTTGTAGCAATTTATTTATACGGATGTTTACTTTCTTTCATCTCAGCGGAATCCATAAATAAAAATGTCTTTTCCTTCAAGCAGTTGACTTTAAAAACACTCATATTTAAGAAAACCTGCAAAAGAATATGCTATCTTTATGATTTATTAAAAGTAGATAAATGAGAAGTTAAAAAATATCTTTCCACCTACTATCATGAACTAAAGAGGGAAAATATGTCAACTGGTATACAGATGTCAAGAAATGGTAGAGAATTATAGTTTTTATGACTTGAGATCTTTTTCAGACAAATGGATGGAGACAGATATTCCTTGTACTTGGTGATTTATTTTACTAGTAAAGCCCTATCTATATAGCACAGCTTAAAGTGAAGATTTGAATTAGATTGTCTGCTGTAGACAAGCTGCGTAATTTAAACTGTGAGGTGAAACTTTGAGTTGAAATCTCTAGCTTGTGTTAAGATAGAAGGCATCTTAACTGAGAACTTTCTATTAACAATCAAGACTTTGCTTCAGATGTTTTGCATCCCAGGTTTCCTGGAATAGACCTCAAACAATCAATAGATCTCAATTTCAAATATTCCCTCCCACTCTCTGTGTGTATTCTTCTTCATTAGAACATATATCCCTGTTTGTTCAGAGAATATAGTTACCATATATGTTGTATAATCTAAATATTATTTCTACATCTTAGTTCTCTCTTGGAGTCCACCATTAGGATTTATCATTTCATTTGTTTTGATGGAACATAGCTTGGAATGATGTAGGGTTTCCTAAACTGAGCTTTCCAAGACACTGTTTCCCAAAATGTTAGTGAGTTATACAGAATGAATTATGTGACTATTTAAGAAACATGGGGTTGAATAAAATTAAATCCTTTTTTCTTGCATATTTCCAGAACTGTTGATATGACATTGTGAATCTCCAAGAGGAAAATATATTTTCAGTGTTTCCCAAATATTTATGTGGAACTTCCTTTTTTAATGTCATAAATTATGCTTCTCCATCCTCTGATAGCTCAGTTGTATCCTTCTGCAAAGAATCCGTCTGCAAAGCAGGAGACCCTGGTTCAATTCCTGCGTCTGGAAGATCCGCTGGAGAAGTGAAAGGCTACCCATTCCAGTATTCTTGGGCTTCCCTTGTGGCTCAGCTGGTAAAGAATCCACCTGCAATGTGGAGACTTGGATTCGATCCCTGGATTGGGAAGATCCTCTGGAGAAGGGAAAGGCTACCCACTCCACTATTCTGACCTAGAGAATTCCATGGATGGTATAGTCCATGGGATTGCAAAGAGTCAGACATGACTGAGCAATTTTCACTTCAGTTCGCTTTCAGTTACCTATGGCTGTATGATACACAAGCCCCTGATGCAGAAAATGTATAACTGTCTAGCACAGCTTGTGCTTGACTGAGTTGGGTGATTCTTTCTTGAGGTCTCTTGTGCAGGTATGGTCAGAAGAGACTGAGATTCTGATTACCTGCAGGGTTACCTGACTGGACATTTATATGATTGGTAGTTGCTGGCTGGGAGCTCAGCTGTGATTGTCAACAAGAGTTCTTGCCCACGTCCTGGCTGCATGCTTTTGGGTTCTCATCAGAATTCTGTGACAGAGTATTCCCACAGGGAGCATCTGGCAAGTGAACATCACAAGAGACCTAGAAAGCAGTGCCAAGGCTTCTAGTATTCCAGGCTTAGAAGTGTCAGAACATTACTCTGCTAAAATTTCTTGGTTAGGCAAGGTACAAGACCAATCCAGATCCAAGGAGAGGGGGGTTAGACTCTAGTATTAAAGTATATTAGATTTACAGTGTTGTATCAGTTTCAAGTGTACAGGAAAGTGATTCATAATATATGTATATATCCCCTTCATGGATCACAGCCTTGTTGTGGTGAAGGGGCATGGGTATCTCAATGAAGCTATGAGTCATACCATGCAGGGCCACCCTGCAAGGAGATGAAACCAGTCAATCCTAAAGGAAATCAACCTTGAATGTTCATTGGAAGGACTGATGCTGAAGCTGAAGCTCCAATACTTAGGCCACCTGATGTGAAGAGCCATCTCACTGGAAAAGACCCTGATGCTGGGAAAGATGGAGGGCAAAGAAGAAGGGGGTGGCAGAGAATGAGATGGTTAGAGAGCATCACTGACTCAATGGACATGAATTTGAGCAAACTCTGGGAGATAGTGAAGGACAGGGAAGCCTGGAATGCTACAGTCCATGGGGTCACAAAGAGTCAGACATGAGTTAGAAAATGAACAACTGCATAGTGTGTGTGTGTGTGTGTGTGTGTGTGTATCCTTTTCCAGATTCTTTTCCCTTATAGATTATTACAAAACATTCATATAGTTCCCTGTGCTATACAGTAGATCTTTCTTGGTTATTTGTTTTACATAGTGTGTGTATATTGACCCTTAACTCATAATTTAAACCTCCCCCACCTTTCCCTCGTGGTAACCGTAATTTTGTTTTCTATGTCTGTGTGTCTATTTCTGTTTAGTACATAAGTTCACTTGTATCATTTTTAAAATATTCCGCATATAAGCAATAAATCATGTGATATTTGTCTTTCTCTTTCTGACTTGCTTCACTTAGTATGATATTCTCTAAGTCCATCCATGTTGCTACGGATAACATTTTTCTTTATTTTTTATGGTTGAGTAATATTCCATCATATATACGTACCACATCTTCTTTATCCATTCATCTGTTGATGGACATTTTGGTTGCCTCCATATCTTTGCTATTGTAAGTAATGCTGCAATGGAATTGGCCGCATGTATCTTTTTGAATTATAGTTTTTTACAGATACATGCTCACAAGTGGGATATCAGATTATATGTTAGCTCTTTGTTTAGTTTTTTAAGGTGCCTCCATAAGATAGTTTTAGATAGTTTTATTGTTGTTTTAAAACTACATATAGGGTTACCAGGTGAAATACAGAATGCCTAGTTAAATTTGAATTTCAGTTAAATATCAAACAATTGTTTTTAGTGTGGATAGGTCCCAAATATTACATGGGGGTGGGCTTTTAAAAAAAGGGGTTATTTCAAATTCAAATGTAATGTTCTGTATTTTTATATGCTAAATCGGACAGCACTATCTACAGATAATATTCTCCTTTACTGCCAGTGTTATCATTCGACTCCTGCCTTTCCCTCCCTTCCCACCTCTTATATTGTTACCCCATTGAGCCATTGAGTTTGGGGGAAAAATTGATGTAACAAAATCTTAGGTTTTAGAGCAAGAGTGATTTGATTTCAGATCTTGGCTCTTCCATGTATGAGCCTTGTAACTGTAAGTCATTTAACTTCAGTGAGCCTCAGTCTCATCCCCTGTTGGGACTGGTCATAATTACCTGGCAGGTTTGCCAGGTGCTTAGGGGAGATGAAGTATATAAAGCATGTAACCTGGTCATTTGAACATAACAAGCATGAAATAAAAGGTAATCCTGCCTACTGTTCTCCCAGATAAAGAAGAGCAAGAAGGGAATGCCCTGTGCTTTGTAGATGCTGTTTATTTGCTGGGGAATGTCAACAGGTGAGGTTTTTGTTCTAATTCTTGCAAAAGAATGGGGTAGTAAGTGTGGTATCTTCTTGGGAGTTGTAAGACTGGTTTAGTCTTGATGTGGAAGAGAAATTTTAAATGATGACAGCTGTGCTGTCAACACTGTAACTGATCCATGTAATAGACCTCTATTATATAATCCTCCTGAATTACCTGCTAATGATCTTTTAACTTTGGTTTTATTTGCTTGCATATTTACACATCTATGTAGATTGTTACCTAAAAGTTGTCAATTATAGTATATTTGACTGAGGAGTCAATTTCATAATAGTTATTCTGATTAACCCCACCAAGACAAATTTGAAGGTGTGTTAAATCTGAATTAATGCCATGAAAAATTTTCTTGCATGAATCTTGTACATACAGGGGAATATTTTGTGACTCTGTCAAATACTGTGGCATTCTCTCTAAAGGAGATATATGGTTAGCTCCATTATTTTTTTCATAGCTGGGGAAATTGAGACTCAAACTGGCCTCAAGACTTGCTGACAGTCACCAAGCTAAGAGAGGTAGATATGGCCCTGCCTGCTCCCTCATTGTCACCAGGCTCATATGGGTCAACCACAGGCTGCCTCCTGAGAGACCTGTTCTGGTCTCAACGATGTTATTATCCCAGAGTCCTCCTTTCTCTCCTTTCCTTTATTTGTCTTGTTGGAGTCTTGTCCTCCTTGACTAGTTAATGCTAGTTTGCAATTCCTCAAGGCCATTCCCAGAATCTTCTCTTCATCCCCCAAGTCTTTTATTTTCATCACATGCACAACTCAGCTCCTATCATAGTTCTGGTGTCACACATCTTTTCTCTGGCCACCTCACAAGTGCATCTTTATTTTTATTGGTGTAATTATATTTTCATAGCTTTCTGTTTGTTTTTACTCACCGGAAGATCCTTAGTGCTTTATGCCTGGTAAGCGTATAATAAAGAATAAGTGAGGGAATGAACCCAGATAGTATGACCTAAAATCTATTTTTTCCACTTTCTATTCTCCTCACAAAAGACTTCATTTTGCACATGGGGGGACTGAAATTCAGAAAGGTTAAAGAGTTTCTCCAAAGTCACACAGCACTCAGAAGCTGTGTCTACTCACTCAAAGGCTAGACTCTGCCATCCCAGCTCAGCTATATGACAGAACATGGTCACAGGGATGCTGATTTTCCTTGCTGATAATGGAAAGAAAATTTTGAAGAATTGTATCTTCCCTATGTTAGTTTGAGTCATCTCTGCCCTTTAGAACCTGTCAGAATCCAAGGTTTTTATCTGTACTAATTCCTCTGTACTTGTCTCTTTTTCCTTCTGTTTCTACAATGACTCAGCATTTTCATCACTTTTTTTTTCTTTAGTTTGTCTAAAAAATAGCCATTTAACAATAAAATATTACAGTTCATTCAAATGTAATAGACTCCCTAGAGATTCCATATGCCTAAGATTTGAAATCGTATGTTGAAATGCCAAAAATATTAGTGAAATGCTATACAGCTAATAGCTTTTCTAAAATTCCACAAAAAGGAGTCCTCTTTCCATGCTAGAGTCTGCACATATGCTGTGGTGGTGGTGTGTTGAGTGGTACCTTTTTTTACTGACTGACAGAATAAATAGAGTCTGAAGCCAGAATAACCCACTGCAGATGACTAAATGCGTGTTAAACTTAGCTAAGAGTAAAGGCACTTGCCATTGTAAAGCTTGTGTTCACTCCCTCTCTTTTCAGTGGTGGTGGTGGGGGTGTCGCAGGGTAGTGCGGGTCGGCAAAGGAAGCAGAAGGGAAAGGGAAAACACGGCATGTGTGAGAGATGCTGGGGGAAAGTCAGACAGTATTTCCATTCTGTTACAAAGGCATACAGTTCTTGGCTGATGGAACTAAGAGAAGGCTTAAAAACGCTCATCTTCCTCTATCGTTTTGTAGATGAAAGATTGCAAAGTCCAGAGAAGTTACATAACTTAGGCTCACACAGTTAGTTAATAGAAGAGTCAATGGTTAAGATCTTTGATGTCCATTCATCTTTAAGGCTCTTCCCTCATAAGAGGCTTTCCTCATGGCTCAGTTGGTAAAGAATCCGCCTGCAATGCAGGAGACCCCAGTCAGGAAGATCGCCTGGAGAAGGGATAGGCTACCCACTCCAGTATTCTTGGGCTTCCCTTGTGGCGCAGCTGGTAAAGAATCTCCCTGTGATGCGGGAGACATGGATTCTATCTCTGGTTTGGGAAGATCCCCTGGAGAACCCACTCCAGTATTCTGGCCTGCAGAATCCCATGGTCTGTATAGTCCATGGGGTCACAAAGAGACAGGACTGGGCGACTTTTGCTTTCACTTTCACTCCTTCCCTTCAGTGGAAGCCTTCTGTGAGTCACCCAGGTAAGGCGTACCCCCAGCACTGCAGCGCACTCCTGTCTACACCCACAGTGTTGCAGATGCCTGTTCTCCTACCTGTCTGCTTCTCCCTCTGCCCTGGGGCTCCATGCACTCCAGTGTCTCTCTCCATGAATCAAGTAGCAGAGAGGAAAGAGGGTGATTTGCTTGTTTGCTACTATGGTGCAGACTCACTTCCTTTTTTCTTAATCCAGGCCTCTTGGCCCAGAGGGATTCCCAAATGGCTCCTTTGTTGTCACTCAGGAGTTTCCTTTTTGCTATTTCTAAGATCCAGTGTGCTTCCATGGCTACTGCTTTGCTGTCACACTTGGCATCACTTCCTGGTCTGTTACTCAAGCACTGGTTGATCCAAAACAGGTTATTTAGTCTTTTGAGTATTGATTTTCTCTCTTCTGTGAAATGGGTACATAAACAGCTAAATTTCAAGATCTTCATTCAGACTCTCAGGTAAAGGAGAAAGCAAGCCCCTCAGTTCTGGCCTTGCTTTTTGCCCTTTTTCTGTTTGTTCCTGGTAGGACAAGGCTGAGCTGGTACGGCAGTGAGCAAAAAGATCACTTCTTTAAGGACTCAGTGAGTGATTTCAGTTGTTCTGTTGCTATGATAATCGTTATTTTGCTTCTGATCCTTAAAATTCTATCTTTTGTTTATTTTATGTTACCTAGAATTTTCTGTTAATAAGATGGATTACCTTGATGGATTTTTGAATGTTGAACCAACCTTCCATACCTAGAATAAATCCTGCTTGGTTGGGCTATAGAATTCTTTTTATGCAGTTTTTGAGTTGTTTGCTAATATTTATAAGGAAATTCACATATATGTTCATGATTTTAATCATTTGGATACTAGTCATTTGTTTCCTTGTAATATTTATCTGGTTTCAGTTTTAGGATAATGTTGGCCTCATAGAATTATTTCTTGTTTCTATTTTTTTGGGAGAGAATTGGTATAATTTCTTTTAAAGTGTTTGGTAGAATTTACCAGTGAAACCATTTTAGCCTGATACTTTGTGTGTTTTTTTGGAAGGCTATTAAATATTGATTCAGTTAAAAAGTACATATAGGGCTATTCAGCTTATTTATTTCTCCTTATATGAGTTTGTCTGTTTTATCTAAATGGCCAAAGTTGTGACCATAGGGTTTTTTGTAGTAAGTATTCCTCTGTTACCATTTAAATATGTCTGAGATCAGTTGTGACGATATTTCTTCCATTTTTGACACTAGCAGTTTGTGTTGTTTTTTATTCTTGGTTAGCCTGGCTAGAGGTGACTTTGGGTGGTGTTTCCATGCAGACTTTTGGTGTCATCTTAACCAGAAGACTTTGATACATGCTTTTTTTCATTCGGTCTTTACAACAGTTTTCTTGGTCAGATATTCTTATTACTATTTTACAGATGAAGAAACAGGGAGCCAAATCCTTTTCTATAAGAAGGGAGAAGAATATCATAGGTGTTGTAGGGATTTTTCTGTGCCTTAAAGTAGTCTTTGGTTGCCTTCCCACCTAATCTCTTCTTGTAACATTGGAGACCTATACTGTGTTGGCTATACTATCTTAGAGAAGGAGATAGAAATGAAACAGAATGGCTTAGTGCTGGCAGAGCACTGGCTTTCAATTCCACTGAAATTAAAATGACAGTGGTGACCCTAGTATTATTACTCTTACATAATTTTTAATTAAGGGTTCATTCCATGCACAGCTGGTTGCATCATACAAACATGCTCTATGCTCCCTCTTGGTGCTGCTTCTCAGTGAGGGTAAGGGACATTTTCTTGTTCAGCAGTGCAGCCATCGTGGGACAAGAGACATCTTGGTTCTTAGTTTTACTTCCTCAGCTAAATTACATGGATAGCATTCTACTGGGAGGGCCTTTTGCTGTCACTTGCTAAATAGAAAAGCCCAGGTAAGTATGTGAACCTTGTTTGATATTTATGCGCAACGTGAGCAATTTCAAGAAATGCAGTAGGTAGTAAAGACAGTTCCATAAAAGGTGGCTGGCTGATAGTTTAGCCAAAATACGATGCCTTGTGGTTTATGACAATTTTCTCTAACAGGAACAGATATTGAATTTATTTCAAAAGTGCCTCGAGTGTCCTCCTTTTGCTTCTAAGGCATTGCCACTTTTTGAAAAGCACACAGTAGAAGAGAAAAATACTTCAGGCCATAAAATGAGGATATTGCATTTGTGTGTGTACATGCTGAAGGGAGGGGGCTTGGTTCAGTGTGGTACTGACTTCCTCTAGACAGGTTGATAGGCTGCGTTTTATCATTGTAATGACTGCAAACTTATTGCCAATGCAGACTTTGTTAATGAAAAGAAAAAGACAGTGATTTAAAGAAATTTATTTGATTTCAATAAGCAGCTCATGGGCAATTCCCTCTACAATATTTTAAGCAAATATGCCATTAAAGACTTGCATCCCATTCTCAGCACAACTTCTTTCATTCCTCTTTTTAAATTAAGTTATAGAATAGCAAAATCTCATCACCTACTTTAAAATTCTCTCAGGCATTTTAACTACAAAGTCAGAACAATTTCACTTGCGGCTTCAACGGGCTGCCTGTATGATGAGAGGGAAGATGTGCTCTTTCCAATAAAAATAGGAAAGAATCAGGGTATGTTTTCATACTGTTTCTGCTGCAAATTAACTGTACAGCTTCTGCAAATAGTGTATCTTCCTGACATCTAAGTCCTTATTTTTAAGTGGAGATTAAAATACCTGTTAATATTTATATCACAGGGTTGCAATGGAGATAAAGGGAGATAGTACATATTGCAAAATAGTCCCTTCTGATTCGGCAAGGCTCTCTGGCCCAGTTTGCATGTGTGTGGCATATTTTGTGAGTATAAATTTTGTTTCTAAAATGTTTTGGAAAGCCTGCTTTTGGATAGATGTGGGCATGTTGTTGACACAGCATTAAGTTCTATGAATATCATTATTTGGCCCTTATCTATTGAGTTTCCTCCATTTCAGCATGTAGAACTGAGACATAAAACTATGCTAGTGTGTGTGTGTACGTATGTGCACACAGAGGTGAGGTATGATTCAGTGTTTTCTTTAAAACATTCAGATCCCCAAACAATAGAAACTTTAAAAGAGAAGGAAGAATAAATAATGCCTTAGAATATTGTGGTATCTCATTGTGGTTTTGATTTACATGTAGTCAGATCATGTTTTTTTTTTTTTTCTCCTTTTAGAAAAAAATCCATTCTGCCAAGCAGTGCCTTTTAATTGGAGTGTTTATTCCATTTACATTTAATGAAATTGCTATATGGTAATACTTATGTTTTCCATTTTTCTATTTATTTTCTCGATGCCTCATGTCTATTTTGTTCTTATTGTTCTGCATTTCCTCTTTTACTGCCTTCTTTTGTGTTCTATTTTTCTAGTGTATCACTTTAATTCCCTTGTCATTTATTTTATTTTATGTATCATTTTCCTAGTGACTGCCCTAGGAATTATGATTAACATATTAATTTATACAATCTAGTCAGATTAACACAAACTTAATGTCAGTAGTTTAAAAACCTTTGTTCCTAAATGACCCTAGTTTCTGCATCATCCTTGCTGCTGTTATTGTCATGCACATTGCATCTTCTTTCTTTATAGGCTCATCTACACAGATTGATAATTATTGCTTTATAGTTTTCTTTTCATCAGTTAGGAAGACAAAGTACTGTAAATAATACACACATTATAGAATCTTTTTATATTTATGTTGCTATCTCTACTGCTGTAATTTATTTATGTGGATTTAAGTTATTGTCTAGTGTTCCTTCATTTCTTCCTTTAGTATTTATTGTAGAGCAGGTATTTTAATGACCACTTCTCTCCATTTTTGTTTGTATAGAAATACCTTAATTTCTCCTTAGCTTTCAAAGGATAATTTTACTGGATGTGAAAGTCTTGGTTCTGTAGAATTGCTGCTTCAACTCTTGGTTGATAGTGTTTTTATTTCAGCACTTTGAATGTATCATCTCACTGCCTATGGTCTTTATGATTTCTGATGAGAAATTAGTTATTAATCTTATTGAGGAGCCCTTGTATGTGATGAGTACATCTTTTTTGCAGCTTTCAAGAATCTCTTGTTGCTTTCACATTTGATAGTTTGATTACAGTGTATTGAAAAGCTGTTTCCCTGGAAGAATTCTGAATTAGATCAAATGAAAGCTGACTCTATGAGAGTTCCTTTCCAGGGAATGGACAGGCAGGTCAGATAATGGCAGTTCTCTGGGATTTGGGCACTGGAATAACTTCATCCCTGTTATGACACTTACAGAGGCTGCTAGAATGTTAGTTTTCACTGATTGTGAGGGTGTTTGTTTTTCAAGGCTACTGCAGAGTTGGAAAAGGGGGATAGAAGTAGACAAGTTGAAATGCTGCAAGTTGTCTGTTCTTACTGAGATTCAGCCATTTTTCTTGGATGTGTGTTTTCTAGAGTGTTGCAAGCCTTTGGTTAATTTCCAGAGCTCTGGAAAGGTGATTTCTGACAATTGTCCCCCGTGTCCTCAGGGCTTGTGTAGAGGAGAGGGTCTTCAAAGTCCTCAGTTCTCTGTCTCATTGGCAGCACTTCCTGATGCTTTACAGATGATGTGCATGTCCTCTTGAAGTTTTTTCTGTTGGAATACCATCTGAGCAAAGGAAGGTGTATTATTCAGGATAATCTAATGGTTCAGCTTTCCAGGAAGCAAAGCCAGAGATGAGAATTGCTGTTCAAGTAATTTATTAAGGAAGGGCTCCCAGGAGAAACCTCTGAAATACTGAGTGGAACTGGCCAAACAAGGGCAAGAAACTCAGGAAAGAGTGTGATTTTAGACCATGTCCCAGCCTCAGCTTCATCTTTCAGAGCCTCTCTGGAGTATACAGTGTCTCATTGTTTATATCTGCTTGAGACAAGGGAGGTCGTTGATATAAGCTGAATTGTGTCCCCCTAAAAATTCAGATATTGAAGTCTTAACTTCTCAGTACCTCAGAATGTGACTATATTTGGAGTTAATGTTTTTACTTACCATGTGCTGTGCATGTGTGCATGCTAAATTGCATCAGTTGTGTCCAACTCTTTGTGACCCCATGGACTGTAGCCCACCAGTTCTCTCTGTCCATGGAATTCTCCAGTCAAGAATACTGGTGTGGGTTGCCATGCTGTCTTCCAGGGGACCTTCCTGACCCAGGGATCAAACCCGTGTCTCTTACATCTCGTTCATTGGCTGGTGGGTTCTTTACCACTAGCGCCACTTGGGAAGCCCATTATGACCTAGCAATCCCACTACTGGGCATATACCCTGAGAAAACTGTAATTAAAAAAGTCACATATACCCCCCAGTGTTCATCACAGCCCTATTTATACTGGTCAGGACATGGAATCAACCTGGATGTCCATTGATAGATGAATGGGTAAGGAAGTTATGGTACATATATACAATGGAATATTGTTGTTTAGTCACTAAGTTGTGTCTGACTCTTTGTGACCCCATGGACTGTAGCCCTCCAGGCTTCTCTGTCCATGGGATTTCTCAGACAGGAATACTGGAGTGGGTTGCCATGTTCTCCTCCGGGGGATCTTCCCAACCCAGGGAACGAACCCACGTCTCTTGCACTGCAGGTGGATTCTTTACCACTGAGCCACCTGGGAAGCTCACAGTGTAATATGACTCAGCCATAACAAGGAATGAATTTGAATCAGTTGTAATGTGGTGAATGAACCTAGAACCTGTTATACAGTGTGAAATGTCAGAGAGAGAAAACCAAATTAATGAATGTACATGGAATCTAGAAAAATGGTGCTGGTGATCCTGTTGATTCAGCAGGAACAGTGACACAGCCATAGAGGATGGTCTTGTGGCCACAGTGGGGTAAGGAGAGGGTGGGACAAGTTGAAAGACTAGCACTGACATATATACACCACCACGTATGAAGCAGATAGGTAGTGGGAAGCTGCTGTATGCGGGGGTCCCCACCCGGCACTCTGTGATGACCTGTTGTGGCGTGCTGTTGGATAGAGTGGGAGAGAGTCTCAAGAGGGAAGGCAGCATGTATGTATACTTATGACTGATTTGTGCTGTTGTACAGCAGAAACCAGCACGACATTTTAAGGAAATTATCCTCCAATTAAAAAGGAAAAAAGTTAAGATGAGGTCGCAAGGGTGGGCCCCAATCCACTATAACCATTGTCCTCCTAAGAAGAGATCAGAACACGGACACACACAAAACGAAGACCACGTGAAGACGCAGGAAGAAGGTAAGCCAAGGAGATCACGTCAGCAGAACCAGCTCTAATGACAGGTTGATTTTTGGCTCTTAGCCTCCAGGATTATGAGAAAGTAAAATCACTGACCAAGAACCAGTAAGTTGTGAATGAAGCGGGTGATGTGCATGCCCTTTGCTGTTGGTGTTCTGAGCCACTGCACATTCCTTAAGTGACTGAGCTCCTCCTCACTCATGGTTGGGCTTGGTTTGGGCATATTCTTGTGTTTTCTTGACAATTCTTTCAGCTTTGCCTTCTCCTCCCATTTTTTCTCTGGATAAAAGCTTCTAGTCCTTCAGGCAATTCTTTGTGTATCTTCAAAGATAATCTCTCTTCTGTGTCTCTTATAGGGAAGCAGGTGCCCTTTACACATGCTTATCTCTGGTGTTAGGTTGTCTCTTGTTGCTGCAAATATTCTCACCCTTTTTTCCCCATGTAGTGATTTTCCTCTTTACAAAAGGGAAATACGACTATAAATATGTGTTTGTCTTCAGATGTTTGGAGGTTTTACTGACTTGGTGATTCCCGACAGTTTCAGAGGAGCAGACTAGCCTCACATTCCTCTCTTCTCAATTCATCACTTCAGGCTCTCCTCCAAAATCATCCCCTTTCCTTCTCCATCACTGTTGCAACTGTCTCATATCATGTCAGAAGGCAAGGAGAAATTTTTCCAACATTCAACTCCAATTGAAGGGAATCCTCTCCTTAGAAGTTTCATGAGATCTTTACATTCCCATAATACGGGAGAGATTTAGGTATATCTGCTGTTCTTGACATTTTGTTGTTAATGGAATCACTCATGTCTCCCAACATAGATAAGGTGAATAGTATATTTATGTAAAACTACTTATCAAGGGAAAAGGTAAAAGTGAAAAAAAGTGATTTTCTGGTAGTCCTATCTAACCAACAGATGTGAAGGGTGTTTTTGTCTGTGTGTTGTGCTTAGTTACTCAGTCGTGTCCAACTCTTTGCAACCCCATGGCTACCCCATGTAGCCCTCCAGGCTCCTCTGTCCACGGGACTCTCCAGGCAAGAATACTGGAATGGGTTGCCATGCCGTCCTCCAGGGGATCATCCCAACCCAGGGATCAAACCCAGGTCTCCTGTATTGCAGATGGATTCTTTACCATCTGAGCCACCAGGGAAGCCCTTGTTAACTATAATGGTGCCTAAACCTGGAGAAGAAATAGAAAGATATACCAACTAAAGGATATTTGATTCCACATCCTTATCATATATGCAGGGATACCAGCCGCAATCTGTGTGTGTAACAGACCCTGATAAGTTAGAGATACTAACCTGAGTAGATGTCGACATGGATTGAATCAGTTATGTAAAAACGAACCCAGTGAATAAAGCGAATCAGATACCAAAGATGTGGAGCCTGAAATTGTTAGAATGTTGACATGGAGAAGGCTGATCCAGTAGTGTAGAGCTGGCAAGCCTAGTGTTCGCATCTCAGGGATATAGACTGAGCCCCAGAGTAGGTGGACAATGAGAAACAGAAGTGAGAGACCCAGAGAAAGAGAAACTAGAGCCAGCTATATTACTTTCTTTTAGATTTTTGATTTGCTGTCAACACCATCATGATATGGAAAGCTGTGTGCATGTGTTCAGGATGCTCTCATTTCTGAATAAGCACAATTGTAGGACTGGTCATTACAGAGAGTTCTTCCCTATGATAGTAGGAGAGGTTAGGTGATGCTGTGGTAACAAGCACATCTTGAATTCTCTGTGCTGTCAGAGAATGATTATTTGTCACCCATGCTGTAGTACAGTGGAGGTCGGGCAGCTCTCCTGAGTGGGCTTCTTTCAAGTGATGACCCAGGAACCTGGGATGTTTCCATGCTGAGGTCCTGTCATGTGGAACAAAAGACTACCCGTGCCACCATGCAAGGAGTAGAGAAGTTGGGGGATGTGAAGCACGTTTTAAAATAATTTTCCTCTCCCAGCTATATATCACAGACCAGAACTCAGTGAAGTCACCCTCCTAACTGTCATTGTGGCTGATACTCTGCCCACATGCTCTAGAAGAAGGATGGAGTCAAATCTGCCTCACCTTTCAAGATTATGAGGGAAAATGCTGCATTGGCATGTGACCCATGTGTGAAAAGGTTCTTGTGAAAATGAAATACCTTATTGGTGATAAGTCAGCTTTAGAAAATATATGAGCGCTGGATGTTCTTAACAGAGGTACGAACTGTTTGAACTAATAAACATGTCAGACCTCACCTCCAGAAGAACACACAGAGAAGAAAGAATACTTTGAGCAAACACTCTTACGATTCCCACATTAACGATGAATGCATTTTAGCCATAGGATTTCAATCTGCAGTGTTACCAACTTTAAACTCTGTGCTGAGGTTTCAACCTCTGTATGAGGGTTACACATAGTCTCTAAGGCCATTTCCAATTCTGTCATTTAACACCACCATGGTTTTCTCTTTGCTTTGAACACTTGTGGTAGATTTGATATAAACTCTATAGCTGACAGGAGAATTTTTATTTGGGAAGAGAATTGTTGAAGGTAGAAACAAAAGGCTATTTTCCAATCTCATGTGTCTGATTCACTGATATTGGATTTTTAAAGGTTCCACTTGCCATCTGTTACTCCTTTACTCCAATGATCATCTATACGCACTTTTTTCTCTTCTGAAATACTAATTTGTACTCTGGAGTGATTTATTCAACAAATGAAATTCACATTCTGAGGGATCTGTAAACCCTGCTTTCTGTAGTTTTTTATAGTATTTTCTTTTCTTGGAGTATTGTTACTCTCTTAGACTAGACTTTGTAAAAATGAAGGGAGGATTTTGCATAACTGTGAATCAAAGGCTATTTCAGGAGATTCAGAGGTGAATTTTTACCCAAAGTTCTTTTTCTTTTTTTTCTGTAAGTTTTTCGGCCATTCCACTCAGTGTGTGAGATACCAGTTCCCTTGTGCAGGAATCAAGCCCTTCTCCCCTCATGTCCCCCACTGGAAGCTTGGAATCCTAACCCCTGAATCACCAGGGAAGTCCCTTTACTCAAAGTCGAACCTAGTTAGTGAGTGTGCTGTTCAGAAAGTGAGTGTCCTCTGCCTCTTCTGTCAGTTCTGGAAACAGACAATCATGGTTTGGAATGTAACTGCACTTTTATTACATCTGTGACCTCATAAGTGTGTTATTTGCTCCTCTAGGTATGGGTTTATTCATCTTCACAGTGAGGTCACTGTAGTACCTACCCAATAAAGTGGTTGAAAAGATCAAAGAAGAGAGTGCTTGACAATTTTGAGCGTAGTGATACTGGTAAGCAAAGATTAGGCATTGCTGCCATGAGAATTGCTAATAATCTCATTTGATTCAATCACCTTAATTGAACAATAAAGCTTGTTGATATTATTTATTAAGCCCAACAAAAATATCTCTGTTTTAATGGAGAATATACCAAGTTCTTCCATGACAGTATCAAACTTAGCTCAAGCTTTCCAAAGTGGGGGTGGGGACTCTTTTTTTTCCTGGCTCCACCCAGAGTGTTTAGGAAACTGTTGTCATTTTTTGCCAGATCTACTTATAATGACATCTCAGTTTAATTGTGTGTTCCATGAATTATCCTCTGTCACATACTGTACTAGGCACATAATAAGTACTTCATAAATATATGCTGAATATACTAGGACATTTATGCAATGAAATTACAGGCCCCCACTTAGAAAGAAGGAACTTGCTCCCTGAAATTATTTTTCCATGGTACACAATCGTATTACTTGAACATTCATTATGTAAATTTAGAAATTCAGCACTTTTGCAACCATAGTTCATTCATCTAGGAAGCAGAACCCATCAGCTTCCATGTCAGATCCTCCAAGAGAAGCCTCATTAAAGAAAACAATAGTTGAAATGAGTGATTCCCGGTAAGCAGAAGAAAACTGGCTTCTGGAGGTCTCAGATATTCCCTGGCTTGATTCACACTGTCTGTTTGCTGTCTCCTCACATCATCTTCCTTCTGAGCCTGTCTGTGTCTAACTTTCCTCTTTTTAATAAAGATACTGTCATATTGGATTGGGGTCTACCTTAATGACCTCATTTTAACCTGATTGCCTTATTATAACCTTACTTTTTCCAAGTAAGTCACATTCTGAGGTACTGAAGTTTAGGATTTCAATATCTCTTTTTGGTGGAACATTTGACAATTAAATCAATGTATAAATTTTATGGATGTTTATTGAAACTAAAAGTGGTTCACTTCATATTGAAAGTGTTTAAAAGTATAAAAGATTGCAACACATGCAGCATGTTATTGTTGTTATTAGCAGGGGTAGGCATTTATTTACAAATGAACTCAGACATTGAATAGATTATATGCTACTTTAATTTAAACAAAATGCACTCAGTAAATGAATTTTTAGTCTTTAGGCTACTAAGAAGACTTTGTGTCAGTTTTTCTGCTGAGGAAAATTTTTTAATTCCTTTTTTAGTAAAGAATAATCAGTCCTGCAAACAGGATTTGTTTAGAGTTAATAAAATCTAAGTCGCATGAGGACATTCAGCCATGTCTACACATTGTACCCAGGGCTCACTCTGAGTCATTGTAATACTTTTCCTGTCTTCACAAAGAGATGACCATTTTTACATAAACCTCAAAAATCAGAAACCCCACAAAAATAAACATCTTACTCTTGTTTTGTTAGTTTCAGATATATAGAGTTCTTGATTCTCATGCTGTGACATGGTGAATGCAAGTAGTAACTCTGCAGGCATTTTTTTGTTTTTTCTCTAATCAAATCAGAGTGGGGGAAGAGAGAAGTCTGTACATGGGAATGAAAGCTCTAGAGTGGTTATAGCTGTTTTGCAGCAGTGGGTAACCTACAACTTTAGAAGAACACCCTTCAAGCAAAAAATAAGAGAGATTGGAGTCTGTGTGTGGTGATCCCAGTGCTGGCTATATCCCATCAGCATAGTGGTCACTTGGGATGAGAGAATGAGAGATGGTGATAAGCTATCAGATCTCAGAAAATCCCAATAGAAAGCTCCATAGATGCCTGACTTGAGCCAACCCACAGGACCAAGGTCTTAGCTCAGAGCCCTCCTGGATGGCTACCTTGCAGTTAATCTTCACAGCCCTCCCACGTCATGTCAGTTGAGCAGTATTGGAGACGTATGTGACAGAAGCAGTGATCTTTAAGTAGGTCCATGCTAGCCTTCATTTCCAGTCTTGTGATGCTAGCACCCTGACCCACTGACAGATGTGTAGATTCCGAGAATGTAATGCGGGGTAGCTCACATGACCATGCCACCAACAGTGTATTGAAACCATCCTTTCACCCAGCAACTCTGCAGTTCAGTGTTACTTCCACTTTGCTCCCCAGGAATGAGGGTGACTTGGCTCCCAGCTAGGGAAAAACCAGCAGTGCATTTCTCCTTCCAGCACTCTAGTCAGAACCAGAAGTGTGAGGTTACAGTGCTGTACTAATGTGGTGGTGCTGATTTTTAAAGTCCACTCTTTTGAACTGTATTTTGAAAAGAATGGGAAAAGTAGCATGTGGGTGGTCCTTGAGCTCTGTGCATGACTTTTCTGTGCATCCTTTCTGCAAGAGCTGAGAGACTTTAATAGATAATAGGGAATTAAATAGAAACATCATCTAATAAACAGGACGTGTCCTGTCACTGTTAATTCAAACATAATGAACATGACTGAGTAGTTAGTGATGGTTGCTTACAGAGGTCTGCCATATGCTTATTCTGGGTAATGTTGCAGGAGGCTTCCTTAAATGTGAATGCCATGAGCTGGCCTACAGAACTCCAAATAACGAGGCTTTCTGCTGCTCTCAGACCCTCGCAGGCATCTTATCTTTTTCAGTTAATTCCCTCATGAAAAATGGAACCAGATCCTTAAGGGTTCTATAGAGATGGATGCTGTGGCAGAGAAGGAAGGAGGAGGGTAGAGAAAGAGAGGAAAGGAAGACAAAAGTGGAAAGAGAACCAAGCCCTTATTCTGTTTTCCTCTGGACTGGGACCAGTGTCTTCTGAATTAGTAAGTCTGTTTATCGCCCATCCTTCCCCCATCTGAATATTAACTAACTTCTGCTTTATTTAAAGCTGGTGTGATAATGACACACAGTGTATGTAAATGGTCATTCCTCTCTGTATAACGTTCTAATGTGTAATTAAAGTCAAAATTACAATGCGTTCTGATATATAAATAAAGCCAAATGCTGCTGCTGCTGCTGCTGCGTCGCTTCAGTTGTGTCCGACTCTGTGCGACCCCATAGACGGAAGCCCACCAGGCTCCGCTGTCCCTGGGATTCTCCAGGCAAGAACACTGGAGTGGGTTGCCATTTCCTTCTCCAATGCATGAAAGTGAAAAGTGAAAGTGAAGTTGCTCAGTCGTATCCGACTCTTCGCGACCCCATGGACTGCAGCCTACCAGGCTCTTCTGTCCATGGGATTTTCCAGGCAAGAGTACTGGAGTGGGGTGCCATTGCCTTCTCCCATAAAGCCAAATAAATCCTTCTATTGTAGCCTGAATTGTAGTTGGAGTTGATTTATTTTGCTCATACATTGGCTACTGTAGCCTGCCAGGTTCCACTGTCCATGGGGTTTTCCAGGCAAGAATACTGGAGTGGATTGCCATTTCCTTCTCCAGGGGACCTCCCCAACTCAGGGGTGGAACCTAGATCTCCTGCATTGCAGGCAGATTCTGTACCGACTGAGCCACCAGGGAAGCCCAGATAATTATACAGTCTAAATGAACTCGTGGACTACAGGACTTGTTCTGATTTTCTCCAAAGGACTGGATGTCTAACCTGGAAGGGGTGCAGGGGAAAGCCCTCTTTTGAAGTAGAAAGAAAATTAGATTTGTGTCTGTTTGTGTGGGTTGGAGGATTAGCTGTATTGCATACGGTCTTGAGAAGACCCCGAAGCTCTCAGCAACTTAATTTTTCTTAAGCATTGATATGGTGGGGGGAGCGTGAGAATTATAGGAGAATCATATAAATGAATGCATTTTGTGACAAATAAGATGCAAGGCCCTGCTACCAAAAGAATGGTGTGGCAACCCGCAGTGCCAGGTTCAGCTGGTGAGGAATGCAGAGTCTCAGGCCCAGCACCAGATCTCCTGAATTTGAGCCTGCATTTCAACAAGACTCCAGCTGATTCCCATGCACACTGGAGTTTGAGAATTATTTTGTTAAGTATACATTAAGTTTGAATGCATATACTGTAAAAATATATTTAAAAATAATAAAACTTTGAAAACCCAAAATATTTCTTGGGCATAATCTTGTAATATTTTGAGAGAAGAGATTAATGACAAACAAGTCCCCTGCAAAAGAAAAAAAAGGTCTGAGCCAAAACCAAATGATTAAAAAAAAAATCCAGAAACAATTCCCATATGTATCTCTGAGGTATGTTCTAGGATACATTAACAGTAAGTTCAAGCAATTCATCTTTCATTTTAACCTTTCCATAGTTTGTACATCATTGATTTCTGTGAGATCCATGGAAGTTCACAATGATCTAAAGATTTATTATGTTACTGTTATAGGAAATGCGTTTATAGATTCATAAAAGATTTTCGTTCACAAGTGTTTAAATATAGTCTTTCATCATACTCAATAATGAGAATATTTAAATCCTAATCCCTGCAAATTCTGGTAATTCATATCTTTTACTGCATTTTTTTGTTGTTGTTGGCAACAGAAGTGGAGCAGCCGTGGCTTATAGTGGTAGGGTGTCATAGAAGTGTCATGGAACATTTCAATTCCATACAGAAATAGATGCTGAAATTTCCATTTTTCTTCCAAACAAGACTTTGTTGATTCAGAGGAAAGGAAAGAAAATGGGAGGAAATACTCTTTAATTTTTTTTAGTCATGAGAAGTTCGGGGAAAATATAACCTGTTTACTTCTTATATCACTTTGAAATCTACTCCCTATGGACTGAAATTCTATATTTTAGCAGGTTTGAGGAGGTACACAGTGAATGTGTATCAACAACACACATTATGAAATAAATAATGTTTAAAAGTAACCTAGTTAACAAAAAAGTAACAAAGCTTGTCATTTTTCAAAATTTACTTTATTCATGTATAGTTGATTTACAGTGTTGTGCTAATTTCTGCTGTACAAAGCTTGTCAATTTTAATCACTGACTTTCATAAACCATTTTTAATAGAATACTGCAATTCAAGTGTGATTCACATTCTATGTCTATAAAGAAAATTCACTTGAATTACAGACTTACCAGCTATCAGTTTTTATGGGAAAAAACACTAAGACACACAACTCTTTGAGATGTAAATAGCGGAATTAATCAAATCTACAATATGACTAAAAATTTCTGAGTCCTTCAGAGTTTTTTTTGTGTCCCCTACGTATGAACTTTCTTTCTACACACGACTAGACAGTTCGCTCTTTCTCTCTTCTCCTCACGCTACTGACCCTAAGGAATATTAGAAATGCCCTCAGATGCAAGTAATAGAACAGTGACAGCACAACGCCATGCTTAAAATTGACGGCCAGCAAGGACCTACGGTACAGCAGAGGGAATTCTGGTCAGTGTTATGTGGCAGACTGGACGGGAGGGAGTTTGGGGGAGAACGGACGCATGTATGTGTATGGCTGAGTCCCTCTGCTGTCTATCTGAAACGAACAACATTGTTGATCAAATATATTCCAGTATAAAATAAAACGTTTTCAAAAAGCCCTAAGAAAAGAACAGTGACGTAGACAAAGGGACACGTAATTATCTCACAAAACACAGGAAGTTCAAAGGTGGACCGTGCAGTTGGTGCAGTGGCTCAGTGATACCATAAGAGTCTCTTTAACCCTATGTGTGTGTTCTTAGTATCTGTGTTGGTGATGCCTGCTCTTATTAGCCATGAAATAGCTGTCCCAGTTATGAGCATTGTAACTTTACAATAGGAATCTTAGAAGAAAGGTAATTAGAAGGTAGCCAAAAAAAAAAATCTCACTGTCCCACCTCTACTTTTCTCAAATGGGAAACTCTTTACCAGAGGCTGCCCAGTAAACATTTCATCATGTCTCATTGTCTCCCTGGGTGGTCATTGCTACTCTTGGCTGGAAGAGAGGCAGGGAAGTAGCTGGCTGTTTTAGTGTTGTTATTGGAAGGCAGGCAAGAGAGAAGGGTTTGAGAATGGCTGATGGGTAGGTCACTGACAGTATCTGATGCCATCTAGGGAACAACTGAATTGACCTCCTTCAGAGGTTTCCTCTGTACTGCCCTCTCATCAAACTTTAATGTGTGGATCTTGCTGAAACACAGGTTGTGAACCAGTAGCTCCAAACCCTTAAGTGATGCCAGTGCTGCTGGATGCAGACCACACTTTGAGTAGCTAAGTATTATGTCTGTTCTGTCACATCTTTTTCCCGGTCTCGATGTAATTACGTTGTGTGTGTGTGTGTGTGTGTGTGTGTGTGTGTGTGTGTGTGTGTGTGTGTGTGTGTGTGTGTGTGTGTGTGTGTGTGTGTGTGTGTGTGTGTGTGTGTGTGTGTGTGTATTCAGTCACACAGTCATGTCCTACTCTTTGTGATCCCATAGACTGTAGCCCACCAGCCTCTTCTGTCCTTGGGATTATCCAGACTGGAGAAGGTTGCCATTTCCTTCTTTCAATCTCTGGGATCTCTGGGATCCTTCCAACCCAGTGATTGAAACCACATCTCCTGAATTGGCAGGTGGATTCTTTACCACTGAGCCAACTGGGAAGTCTTCAATGTAATTATACCGACCTATAAGCTCTTAATTTCTTTCTTCTGTCATTTTCTTCCTTTTTTATTGAAGTGTGGTTGATTGACGACGTGGTGTTGATTTCCGGTGTACTCTTCTGTCATCTTCTGTGTGCAAAGTCAGTTTGCGTTTAGTCTCTGTATTTTCTCGGTTGTCCCTGCAAGCACTTTAATGAGATAATGTATATCAGGTGTTTAGCACAAACAACTATTAGCTGCAAACCTCTACTCTTACTTAACTGAAAGATTGTTTACTTTCCCCATCCCCTTTCTCTTTTAAAATTTTATTTATGAAGGCAAAATATGAATACCTAGACTGACCACTGTAAATTTAGTGTCAGTGATATCCTCATGTCAAGGACAAGAAAAAGCTCCATCATGTGATTTTTAAATCAAAGTGTAATATAAAATGATTTACTAGCCACCTCCAATGTTGATGGAAAAGCTGAGAAGATGTTTAATGAATTGTCACAGAATTCCCCGCTCAGGTGGATACCTCCTTCTTTAATTAAGCTTGTTATTCCTTAACTGCAGCATTCCTAGGAAATAAAGCACTACTTTTCAGCAATGCAATTGTTTACCTGTTTGTTTGATTACAAGTGTATAATAGAATTATTTACAACTATGTTGCATTGTCAATTTGCAGGATTCCAGTGACATTGACATCTAAATAGATTTTATTTTTAGTGTTTACATTGGCCAGTCCTTCAGTGAGTACTTTTTAAGGGTATTTTCATTGTCGTAAAAATCCCATGAATGGAGGAGCCTGGTAGGCTACGGTCCATAGGGTCTACAAAGAGTCGGATACGACTGAGTGACTTCACAAAACATATATAATGCAAAATATTTCATTTTAACCATTTTAAGTGTACAATTAGTGGCATAAACTATTCACAATGTTTTGTAAACACTGCTACAGTTTTCAAAACTTTTCCATCACCCAGACGCACACTCTGTGCTCATCAAGCAGTGCCTACCGTTATGCCTCCCTCCAGCCCCTGATAAACACTGATCTACTTCTTGCCCCTGTAAACTTGCCTATTCTAGATATTTTATGTTGTTGTTATTCAGCCACTAAGTCATGTCCCACTCTTTGCGATCCCATGGACTGCAGCACACTAGGCTTCCCTGTCTTTCAGTATCTCTCAGAGTCTGCTCCGACTCATGTCCACTGAGTCAGTGAAGCCATCCAACTATCTCATCCTTTGTTGCCCTCTTCTCCTCCTGCCCTCAATCCTTCCCAACATCAGGATCTTTTCTAATGAGTCAGTTCTTTGCATCAGGTGGCCCAAATATTGGAACCTTAGCATCAGTCCTTCCAATGAATATTCAGGGTTGATTTCCTGTAGAATTGACTGGTTTGTTCTCCTTGCTATCCAAGGGGCTCTCAAGAGTCTTCTCTAGCACCACAGCTCAAAAACATCAATTCTTTGGTGCTCAGCCTTCTTTAAGGTTCAGCTCTCACATCCATACATGACTACTGGAAAAATCGTAGCTTTGGCTATACAGTCCTTTGTGAGAAAAGTGATGTCTCTGCTTTTTAATACACTGTCTAGGTTTGTCATAGCTTTCCTTCCAGGAACCAAGTGTCTTAATTTCATGGCTGCAGCCACCATCCACAATGATATTGGAGCCCAAGAAAATCAAATCTGTCACTGTTTCCAGTTTTTCCCCATCTGTTTGCCATGAAGTGATGGGACCAGATGCCTTGATCATCATTTTTTCAGTGTTGAGTCTTTAGCCAGCTTTCTCACTGTCCTCTTTTACCCTCATCAAGAGGCTCTTTAGTTCCTCTTTGCTTTCTGTCATTAGAGTGGTATCATCTGCATATCTGAGATTGTTGATATTTCTCCTGGAAATCTTGATTCTAGCTTGTGATTCATCTAGCCTGGCATCTTGCATGATGTACTCTGCATATAAGTTAAATAAGCAAGGTGACAGTATATAGCCTTGATGTACTCCTTTCCCAATTTTGAACCAATCCACTGTGCCATGTCTGGTACTGTTACTTCTTGACTTGCATATGAGTTTCTCAGGAGACAAGTAAGGTGGTCTGGTGTTCCCCTCTCCTTTAAGAATTTTCCAGTTTGTTGTGATCCACACAGTCAAAGGCTTTAGTGTAGTCAATGAAGCAGAAGTAGATGCTTTTCTGGGATTCCCTTGCTTTTTCTATGATCTGACAAATGTTGGCAATTTGATCACTGGTTCCTCTGCCTTTTCTAAATGCAGCTCGTACTTTTGGAAGTTCTTGAACTGTTTGAAGGTTCATGAACTGTTGAAGCCTAGCTTGAAGGATTTTGAGTATTATTGTGCTATCATGTGAAATGGGCTTCCCTGGTGGCTAAGATGGTGAAGAGTCTGCCTGCAATGCAAGAAACCCAGGTTTGATCCCTGGGTCAGGAAGATCACCTTGGAGAAGGGAATGGCTACCCACTCCAGTGTTCTTGCCTGGAGAACCCATGGACACAGGAGCCTGGCGGCTGCAGGGTACGGGGGTAGTAAAGAGTCAGACCCCACTGAGCAACTAACACTTTCATTTTCAGATGTTGACTCCATTGAGCACTAATACTTTCACTTTCAGATGTTTTATATATTCATATATTTCCTACAGTGTTCATCTTCTTGCTGTATTTTAGGGTTCATCCACGTTTTGTAACATCTATTAGATCTTTACTTCTTTTAATGGCTGAATATTATTATATTGAATGTGTGAACCACATTTTGTTTATCCATTCATCTGCTGATGGTCACTTGGATTGTTCCATTTTCTGGCCACTGTGAATAATGCTGCAGTGAACCCTGGCACTCAGGTATCTATTTAAATCCTTCTTTTAAATTCCCTCGACAAGTGGAGTTGCTGGGTCATATGGTAATTCTTAATTTTTTGAGGAACCTCCAAACTATTTTCCATAGCGATTGAACCATTTTACACTCCTACCAGGAGTGGAGGTGGGTTCCAACTTCTCCACACCCTTGCCAACACTTGTTATTTCTCAAGGAGACTTTTACGGACTCACCTAGAAATAATCTGTACTCATGATTTTATTGGAAAATACATTTTGACCTCTAGTCAGTCAGCTTATATATACACCTTTAAGTGTGCTGTCTTTTTATTGATCAAAGACACTTTATATTCTGCAAGTAGTACCACTCAATAGAACTTTCTGTGATGATAATCTGCTATCCATATCTGTACTGTCCAGAGTGGTTGCCACCAGCCATATATGGCTACTGAGCATTTGAAGCATGGTTAGTCAAAGCTGAAGAGTTGACTTTTTAAATTTTACTTAGTTTTAATTAATTTTCATTCAAATTTGACTAGACATTTGTGTCTGGGGGCTAGCATATTGGACAGACACCTCCAGTAGCACTGAACGGTTTCTGGTTTTGTTGGTTTGTTTTCATCATTGTTAATGATTGGTTCTGGAAGTTACCTCCTCATTTTTATATATAAGTATTGTCTAAAAGTCTACTCATTTTTTAAGAAATAGTATTGTGCAGTATAAATAAGACTAAGTTCACTACTTTTGCATGCATAGTGAATATTTGGGTAAAGGAGGATATGGATATTGATTAAAATTTTCTGACAGAAAAGAGCAAAGGAATAGGAAATTTTAATAATTATTTGAATAATAAATCTCCTTTTTGGACTGAAGACCTCATTGGGCTTTATAGTTTGATGTCCATCTGAGTGAAAATTATTTTTATTTTACTAATACAGTCATCACCTAATTATTCATATCTGTCTCATGACTATCAACATGACTTTTTATTACTGTCATTAACTCAGTCATTTATTATGCATACTATGCCAGCTTTCAAAAGGAATTGGAAGTGATTCATTCAGTCATCACCTTGCTTAATCAAGTATTTGTCTGGATATTTATAAAGCTTGAATATAGTTTCTTACTCGCAGTGCTCAGCTGCAGAGAATCTCAGTGTATTTACATGTTAATGTCACACCTGTCCTCATCTTATTTTTTCTTATCCTTAGTTTCCATTTGATCATATTTTTAATCTTGTATATAGCTTTAAAAGCTGCCTGAAACTCTTTTGTAATAAGATGGGATGAAATCCACAATGAAAACCAAATAAATATACTAAGATATATACATATTGGAGTTTACTTGAGGGCTAGAAATGTGTATGTTTATCATTTTCTAGAATGAGTTTTGGAAATATGTGTTCAAAATAATTTAAAATGTACATGTTTTTGATTCATCTGTTCTACTTTTGGTATTTTCCCAAGGGAAATAATGAAATAATGTAGAAAGATATAGATGAAAGCATGTGCAATATAAATTTTTAAAAACTATTTTGTATTAGAGTATAGTTGGTTTACAATGTTGTGTTAGTTTCAAGTGTACAGCAAAGTGATTCTGTTATACATATCTATATATAGTATATATATATTCTTTTTCAAGTTCTTTTCCTATTTAGGTTATTACAGAATATTGAGCAGTGTTCCTAGTGTTCCCTGACTGAAATGTTGAGTCATTTCAGTCAAGTCTGACTCTTTGTGACCCCATGCACTGTAGCCCACCAGGCTCCTCTGTCCATGGGATTCTCCAGGCAAGAATACTGGAGTGGGTTGCCATTTCCTCCTCCAGGGGATCTTTCCGACACAGAGATAGAACCAGGGTCTCGCATGTCTCCTACATTAGCAGCAAGTTATTTACCACTGGCGCCACCTGGGAAGCCTCTGTGCCATACAGCAGATCCTTATTGGTCATCTGTTCCATGTTAAATACAGTAGTGTGTATATATTCCTAGCAATGAACACTGACGTGCATGTATCCTTTCAAACTATGGTTTTCCTCAGATATATGCCTAGGAATGGGATTGCTAGATCACAAGGTAACCCTACTTTTAGTTTTTTAAGGAACTTCCTCACTGTTCTCCATAGTGGCTCTTTCCAATTCACATTCCCAGCAACAGTGTAGGAAGTTTCCCTTTTCTCCACATCCTCTCCAGAATTTACTGTTTGTAGACTTTTTGATGATGGCCAATCTGACTGGTGTGAAGTAATATCTCACTGTAGTTTTCATTTGCATTTCCCTAATAATTAGCACAATGCTAGTAAAGTAATGCTCAAAATTCTCCAAGCCAGGCTTCAGCAATACGTGAACCGTGGACTTCAGATGTTCAAGCGGGTTTTAGAAAAGGCAGAGGAACCAGAGATCAAATTGCCAATATCCGCTGGATCATCGAAAAAGCAAGAGAGTCCCAGAAAAGCATCTATTTCTGCTTTATTGACCATGCCAAAGCCTTTGACTGTGTGGATCACAATAAACTGTGGAAAATTCTGAAAGAGATAGGAATACCAGACCATCTGACCTGTCTCTTGAGAAACCTGTATGCAGGTCAGGAAGCAACAGTTAGAACTGGACATGGAACAACAGACTGGTTCCAAATAGGAAAAGGAGTATGTCAAGTCTGTATATTGTCACCCTGCTTATTTAACTTATATGCAGAGTACATCATGAGAAACACTGGGCTGGAAGAAACACAAGCTGAAATCAAGATTGCCAGGAGAAATATCAATAACCTCAGATATGCAGATGACACCACCCTTATGGCAGAAAGTGAAGAAGAACTAAAGTGCCTCTTGATGAAAGTGAAAGAGGAGAGTGAAAAAGTTGGCTTAAAACTCAACGTTCAGAAAACCAGGATCATGGCATCTGGTCCCATCACTTCATGGCAAATAGATGGGGAAACAGTGGAAACAGTGTCAGATTTTATTTTTTGGGGCTCCAAAATCACTGCTGATGGTGACTGCAGCCATGAAATTAAAAGACGCTTACTCCTTGGAAGGAAGGTTATGGCCAACCTAGATAGCATATTTAAAAGCAGAGACATTACTTTGCCAACAAAAGTCGATTTAGTCAAGGCTATGGTTTTTCCAGTGGCCATGTATGGATGTGAGAGCTGGATGGTTAAGAAAGCTGAGTGCCGCAGAATTGATGCGTTTGAACTGTGGTGTTGGAGAAGACTCTTGAGAGTCCCTTGGACTGCAAGGAGATCCAATCAATCCATCCTAAAGGAGATCAGTCCTGGGTGTTCAATGGAAGGACTGCTGTTGAAGCTGAAACTCCAATACTTTGGCCACCTCATGTGAAGAGTTGACTCATTGGAAAAGACCCTAATGCTGGGAAGGTTTGGGGACAGGAGGAGAAGGGGACGACAGAGGATGAGATGGTTGGTTGGCATCACTGACTCAATGGACATGGGTTTGGGTAGACTCCGGGAGTTGGTGATGGACAGAGAGGCCTGGCGTGCTGCAATTCATGGGGTCGCAAAGAGTCGGACACAACTGAGCGACTTAACTGAACTGAATAATTAGCAATGTTGAGCATTTTTTCATGTGCCTTTTGGCCATCTGTTTGTCTTCTTTGGAGTAATGTCTATTTAGGTCTTCTGACCATTTTTTATTTGGGTTTTTTGTTTTCTTGATATTAGCCTGCATGGTTTGTTTTTTAGATTTTTGAGATAGCTTATCAGTCACATTATCTGCAAATATTTTCCTCCCATTCTGTGAGGTTGTCTTTTCATTTTGTTTATGGTTTCCTTTGCTGTGCAAAAGCTTTTGAGTTTAGTTAAGTCTTATTTGTTTGTTTTAGTTTTTATTTCCATTATTCTATTTTTTAACTATTTTATTCCATTTAATGAAGTTCCAAGGCCATAAATTCTATCTCTGGTGTTGGAAGTCAGGATAGTGTTTATCCTGTGCTGACGAGAAGACAAATAAGGTATGAGGATCCTGTTTCTTGAGCTGAGTTTTGGTTATTTACTATTTTAGTTTCCATATCAAATTACTACAAACTTGATGGCTTAATGCAACACATTTATTCTCTGATAGTTCTGGATGCCAGAAGTCATTTGAAAATACAGCTGTTCACCAGTTACATGTTAGATAAATAATTACGCTTGCAAAAATTAAATATTCGGTATTATTAAAATAATAGCTTAGATCTATATTTATTGACACCGAGAGATACTGATATTGTATTAATGAAAAAACAGTATGTGAAGTATTACAAAAGTATTGAAAAGTATTACAAAACAGTATGTGAAGATTAATCTTGTTAGGTTCAAAATAATGTGTATATTATATTTTGTATTAAATATATGACAGTATTTTAATGCTGGCTATCCCTGCGTTACAAGGTTAAGCATGGTTTAACATTTCTTTCTGTCTATTCCTTGAGCATTAACAATATTTCAATATAAGGCTGATCTTTAGCATGTATGTTTTCTTAAAGCCATCTGTTCAGTTCAGTCACTCAGTCGTGTCTGACTCTTTGCAACCCCATGAACTGCAGTACACCAGGTTTCCCTGTCCATCATCAGCTCCTGGAGCCTAGTCGAACTTATGTCCATTGTGTCGGTGGTGCCATCCAACCATCTCATCCCCTGTCACCCCCTTCTCCTCCCGCTTTCAATCTTTCCCAGCATCAGGGTCTTTTCCAGTGAGTCAGATCTTCACAACAGGTGGCCATAGTATTGGAGTTTCAGCTTCAACATCACTCCTTCCAATGAATATTCAGGACTGATTTCCTTTAGGATGGACTGGTTGGATCTCCTTGCAGTCTAAGGAACTCTCAAGAGTCTTCTCCAACACCACAGTTCAAAAGCATCGATTCTTCGGTGCTCAGCTTTCTTTATAGTCCAACTTTCACATCCATACATGACTACTGGAAAAACCATAGCTTTTACTTACAGACCTTTGTTGGCAAAGTAATGTCTCTGCTTTTTAATATGCTGTTTAGGTTGGTCATAGCTTTTCTTCCAAGGAGCAAGCATCTTTTAATTTCATGGCTGCAGTCACCATCTGCAGGGATTTTGGAGCCCCCCAAAATAAAGTCTGTCACTGTTTCCATTGTTTGCTCGTCTATTTGCCATGAAATGATGGGATGAGATGCCATGATCTCAGTTTTCTGAATGTTGAGTTTTAAGCCAACTTTTTCCACTCTTCTCTTTCACTTTCATCAAGAAGCTGTTTAGTTCTTCTTCACTTTCTGCCATAAGGATGGTGTCATCTGCATATCTGAGGTTATTGATTCTCCCGGCAATCTTGATTCCAGCTTGTGCTTCATCCAGCCCGCATTTCGCATGATGTACTCTGCCTATAAGTTAAATAAGCAGGGTGACAATATACAGCCCCGATGTACTCCTTTCCCGATTTGGAACCAGTCTGTTGTTCCATGTGCAGTTCTAACTGTTGCTTCTTGACCTGCATACAGATTTCTCAGGAGGCAGGTCAGGTGGTCTGGTATTCCCATCTCTTGAAGAATCTTCCACAGTTTGTTGTGATTCACACAGTCAAAGGCTTTGGCATAGTCAATAAAGCAGAAATAGATGTTTTTCTGGAACTCTCTTACTTTTTCGATGATCTAGCAGATGTTGGCATTTTGATCTCTGGTTCCTCTGCCTTTTCTAAATCTGTCTTCAACATCTGAACGTTCACGGTTCGTATATGTTGAAGCCTGGCTTGGAGCATTACTTAAAGCCATACTAGTGGCTAAAGCATGGAAAAGCTTCCATATTATTTGAAAAATGTCCTCAGCCCCTTCAGGAAGTATTTCCTTTCTCTGCTTCCCTGGCCACCCATCTCCTCTCCTCGCCACTCTCTCTGTCCCCCATGATTTGCCAGCTAAAGGAATGCCACACAATAGGGGCCTTCCAGACCCTGCTTTGGTTTTAGTCAATGTGTGCTGTCTGCTTGGTCCCCATTGAATGCTCATTGGTAAATGTTTGAAAATCTTCCTTACCTGTGTGTAGCAGGTACCTTTCATAGCACAAAAGTATTTTTTTTTATTTTGAAATTTTTTGAAACAACAACAAAGAACTATTTTATTTATTTATTTAGAACTATGTCTTTAAACAAGGAACTCGATTTATGAATTGCAATGGGAGGATGCGTTGCATGGTAAAGAAATCATTTTTCTACCTCTTTCAACCTACCCAGCACACTTTTTTCCTGGACAGTTGGGAAAAGACAACATTAAAATGAAATCCTAGCTTCACTTCAGTCCCTTTTCACCAAAAGATGAGTTGGTGGAGATACATCAAAGATGGGAGAACAGTCCTGATAAGACAGGCTGGAGTTTTCCCGCCATCTCCAGAGATGGCTTTTGCAGAGTAGAGATTTAATGTTATTTTTAGAGTGAGTTTGAAATTCCAACATATCTTCAACATTTTATTTAAATCTAGATACAATAGCACCTCACTTCTCTAGACCATACCCTTTCAATTTAAACACCAGAAAAGAAGCAAAAACTGGCAAGAAGCACAAACTCTTGTGGACAGTCTGAAGGAAGGTTTCAGAATCAGGATGCTCTACCAAGGGCACCGGCCAGCTGCTCCCTGAGACCCTCTATTTTGAGAGAGCTCTAATAAGCCTGCTAACCTGGTTTTGTAATTAGCTGCAGGTTTGAGGCAGGTAGGGTTTACAGGCAACCAGGAAGTAGGGTAGCTGTGGTGCTGGCCCAGCTCTTGTCTGCTTTGAAGAAAGAATTCAGCAAAGAGATGAAAAGTGTTGAAACAAATATAAGTGTCCATTATGACAAAAGGTAATGTAGAGAAAGCATAGTGGGGCTGAGAGAGAGTGAGCTGCACGCTTTTGGGGTGGAGTTAATCACTCATTATGGGGGCAGGTCTTCTGAGTCTTTGTTTTCCTCTGGCTGATTACTTTGCTTCATTTCTCGCATCTGATTGAACCCAGAGCCCTCCTGGATATGCATGCACATCTTTTTGCCAAGATGGATCCCAGTGTAAGGCTTCTCTGGGAGATTGGCATCACCTATGATGGCATAATTCCCCCCCTTTGATCCCTAAGGAGCCTTTCCCCTCATGTGCAGTCAAAGCCTCCTTGCCTCCAAGGATGAGAACCATGTGCCCTCCTTATTTTTTGCCTAAGAGGTGCTTTGGCCCCTCCCTGCCCCAGCATTACTGTCTTCTTAAAGTGTCCACAGGAAACAGAGTCCAGCTATTCATTCTATTCCTGTTATTATTTCTGTCTTGAAATGTAAACAGGAGGCTGTTTGTAAACCATTTATCTCCTGCTTCAGAATAGCTTGCATGAACATGCCAATTATTTAGAGCTGGACCCATTCTGATAGCCCAGGGCCTGTGTCCTACCGGATCTTTATTTTCAGTATATCAGTCTAATGCTAGGAAGTTTCCAAACAGAAGTTGGAGAAAGTACACAATCATTGATTTTTATATATTTTTTGCTTAAAATTGTGTGTCTATGCAAGTGTTTGCCCTTGTACATCTCATTAGAGCATCAGAAAGTGACTTCTGAAAAAAAAAAAAAAAGAAATCTAATGGGGAAAAAAAAAAAAATAATTGTAAACTTTCTTTTTTTATTTTAATTTGAGGAAAAACCCAGTCAGAGCTGCCTGTGACCACAGTGTGCTTCATGAGAGTCACTGATGTGTGTCATCTTGGTCAATTAATTTTGTCCTGTTTTCTTTCTCTCATTTAGAAAAGAACGACTTGTCTAGGTTGGTGATTCTAAACTGCATTCTAAACTGTATTAGAGTTAAGTTCAGTTCAGTCGCTAAGTCGTGTCCAACTCTTTGTGACCCCATGAACCGCAGCACGCCAGGCCTCCCTGTCCATCACCAACTCCCGGAGTTCACCCAAACCCATGGCCATTGAGTTGGTGATGCCATCCAACCAGCTCATCCTCTGTCGTCCGCTTCTCTTCCTGCATTCAATCTTTCCCAGCATCAGGGCCTTTTCAGATGAGTCAGTTCTTCGCATCAGGTGGCCAAAGTATTGGAGTTTCAGCTTCAACATCAGTCCTTCCAATGAACATCCAGGACTGATCTCCTTTAGGATGGACTGGTTGGATCTCCTTGCAGTCCAAGGGACTCTCAAGAGTCTTCTCCAGCACCACAGTTCAAAAGCATCAATTCTTCAGTGCTCAGCTTTCTTTATAGTCCAACTCTCATATCCATACATGACTCATGGAAAAACCATAGCCTTGACTAGACGGATATTTGTTGACAAAGTAATGTCTCTGCTTTTTAATGTGCTGTCTAGGTTGGTCATAACTTTCCTTCCCGGGAGTAAGCGTCTTTTAATTTCATGGCTGCAGTCACCATCTGCAGTGATTTTTGAACCCAGAAAAATAAAGTCAGCCACTGTTTCCACTGTTTTCCCATCTATTTGCCATGAAGTGATGGGACCAGATGCCATGATCTTAGTTTTCTGAACGTTGAGCTTTAAGCCAACTTTTTCACTCTCCTCTTTCACTTTCATCAAGAGGCTCTTTAGTTCTTCACTTTCTACCATAAGGGTGGTGTCATCTGCCTTTCTGAGGTTATTGATATTTCTCCCGGCAATCTTGATTCCAGCTTGTACTTCTTCCAGCCCAGCATTTCTCATGATGTACTCTGCATATGAGTTAAATAAGCAGGGTGACAATATACAGCCTTTACGTACTCCTTTTTGTATTTGGAACCAGTCTGTTGTTTCATGTCTAGTTCTAAATGTTGCTTCTTGACTTGCATACAGATTTCTCAAGAGGCAGGTCAGGTGGTCTGGTATTGCCATCTCTAAGAATTTTCCAGTTTATTTTGATTCACACAAGTCAAAGGCTTTGGCATAGTTAATAAAGCAGAAATAGATGTGTTTCTGGAACTCTCTTGCTTTTTCGATGATCCAGCAGATGTTGGCAATTTGATCTCTGGTTCTTCTGCCTTTTCTAAAACCAGCTTGAACATCTGGAAGTGCACTGTTCAGGTATTGCTGAAGCCTGGCTTGGAGAATTTTGAGCATTGCTTTACTAGCGTGTGAGATGAGTGCAATCGTGCGGTAGTTTGAGCATGCTTTGGCATTGCCTTCCTATGGGATTGGAATGAAAACTGACCTTTTCCAGTCCTGTGGCCACTGCTGAGTTTTTCAAATTTGCTGGCCTATTGAGTGCAGCACTTTCACAGCATCATCTTATAGGGTTTGAAATAGCTCAACTGGAATTCCATCACCTCCACTAGTAGCTTTGTTCGTAGTGATGCTTCCTAAGGCCCACTTGACTTCACATTCCAGGATGTCTGGCTCTAGGTGAGTGATCACACCATCGTGATTATCTGGGTCGTGAAGATCCTTTTTGTACAGTTCTTCTGTGTATTCTTACCACCTCTTCTTAATATCTTCTGCTTCTCTTAGGTCCATACTCTTTCTGTCCTTTTTTCAGCCCATCTTTGCATGAAGTGTTCCCCTGGTATCTCTGATTTTCTTGAAGAGATCTCTAGTCTTTCCCATTCTATTGTTTTCCTCTATTTCTTTGCATTGATCGCTGAGGAAGGCTTTCTTATCTCTCCTTGCTATTCTTTGGAACTCTGCATTCTTTGTTCAAACACAGATTGGTGGGCTCTCAGGCCAGAATTTCTGACCTCAGTAGGTTTGGGGTTGGATGAGGAATATGTGTTTCCAGCATGGTCCCAGCTGATGCTGATATCTCTAGTCTGGGCACCACATGAGCAATCACTGGGTTGGTGCTCTCTATCTACAGTGTCTTCTAGATTTAAAATGTAGTGCTTATTTATTCATTATATATATATATATATATATATATATATATATATATATATATCTGTGAGATTACATATGTGTGTATGATAGTTATTCCCATTTCTCAAATGAGGAAACTAAAGCACAGAGAAGTTGAGAAGCTTGCTCAAGGCTGTGTAGCTGATAATTGACACAAGGAGAATTCAACCTCAGGGTATGATGCTTGGGCCACACTGTACCATTGGAATCAGAATGTTTTTTTCAGTGGCACTGTTTTATGGTCTTAGGTTGTTGAAAAGGGCCTTATTACCATTGTTTTCTCTTTCTTGTATGTCATACTAGGCCTTGGGGCAAATGTCATTCCGCCCTCTGGAATAGGCCACCTTGTACATAATCTACGTATTTTATGACCCCATGTTAACACTGAATTAGAATTTTCATTAATTGATAACCTTTAAAGGACAGCATCTCTTTGAGCTAATGCAACCAGGAAATTAATTTCAAATGGTTGCAACCCTGTGTCACCAAGGCCATAGAGTCCTAGCAAAGGTTAGAAAGTGCAAACAGCAACTCTCAGCATGACTCTTCTTGCACAGTAAACATGAAAATTTAGAGACCCAGTCAAGCACATGCTGTTTATTTCTGCTTGAATATACATTCTCCTGTGAACAAGCTGGGTGCCTGGGAATATATGCCTTATTTTACTGTAGTACATTTTTTTCTTGACATTTTGATATTGCTTTTGGTATTGTTGTTTGATATACTTCATTACCTTAAATTGTATTATTTCCTGAATTTGACAGCATATTTGAGACTCTATGGTTTGAGGAGAAAGGGCCATTCTGTGTGCCTAGGTTGTCACCTGTCAGCTCTCTTTGGGGGTGCTGAGAGTAAGCTCTGCTGAGTGGGAGGGTGCATGCATAGGTTCTAGAAGGAGGTGGAGGAGGCCTCACTATTCTGTGTATCACTCAGTAGCATCTTCACCAGTGTTCGCTTTGAACACCACAAAAGTCTTGGGGAAAAGCTGTCCTTCCCTTCTCTGCAGTATAGAGAGAATCATCAAAAGTGTGGGCTCTGTATGCAAATGGCTTGTGTGCAAATCCCTAACTTTGCACACATATTTTCCTTTTTCTTTCCTATGAAGGTGCATGTGCTAGAGCTGGCTGGCACCTTTTCTCAAGAGCTAATTTTACATATCTTTTTCAGTTTCATATTCAGTGGTATCCTGTTGGTAGCTTGAAATTGCCCATTGTTAGAATGTGTAGCCCACATGGAAATGGGCAGAGTCTACAGAGCAGGAATCCTTCCCTTCCCTGGAAAGCCAGCTTATCAGCACAGTACAAGATATAACATCAGTTTAGTTCAGTTCGGTTGCTCAGTCGTGTCTGGCTCTTTGAGACCCCATGAATTGCAGCATGCCAGGCCTCCCTGTCCTCATCACCAATTCCCGGAGTTTACCCAAACCCATGTCCATCGAGTCGATGATGCCATCCAACCATCTCATCCTCTGTTGTCCCCTTCTTCTCCTGCCCCCAATCCTACCCAGCATTAGGGTCTTTTCCAATGAGTCAACCCTTTGCATGAGGTGGCCAAAGTATTGGAGCTTCAGCTTCAACATCAGTCTTAACAATGAACACCCAGGACTGATCTCCTTTAGGATGGACTGGTTGGATCTCCTTGAAGTCCAAGGGACTCTCAAGAGTCTTCTCCAACACCACAGTTCAAAAGCATCAATTCTTCGGCGCTCAGCTTTCTTCACCGTCCAACTCTCACATCCATACATGACTACTGGAAAAACCATAGCCTTGACATTACATTAAATCGCCCTATAGGGCACAATTAAACATACAACTTGATGGTTTTTACTTCTGTATACCCCACTCCTAGGTCAAGATACGGAGTATTACTCCAAAAACATTCCCTCATGCCGCATCCTGTCAAAGCCATTCTCACATGATGTAATCACTATTTTGACTTCTGTGATCATCTGTTAGTTTTGCCTTTACTTGAAATTTGTATAAGGGATCATCAACATGATCTTCTTTTAAATCTGACTTCTTTTGCTGTTTTTGTTCAGCAATGTATGTCAAAGAGAGTAATGCATATTTCTATCCATACCTGTGCCTTTCTCTCTTTCAGCTGTCTGTGCATCATCCACCCATCCATTTGTCCAGCAATCCATCTATCTATCCATCCATCCGTCTGTCCATCTGTTTATCTGTCTTTCCATCCATCTATCCATCCATCCATCCAACAATACATCTATCTATCCATCCATCCATCCATCCATCCCTCTGTCCATCCATCCATCCATCCATCCATCCATCCATCCAACAATACATCTATCTATCCATCCATCCGTCTGTCCATCTGTTTATCTGTCTTTCCATCCATCTGCCCATCCATCCATCCAACAATACATCTATCTATCCATCCTTCCATCTGTCCATCCCTCTGTCCATCCATCCATCCATCCATCCATCCAACAATACATCTATCTATCTACCTACCTCTGTAGAGAGAATTACATTGTCCAATATGTTATATTGTAGTCTAAAGCCACATGTACATATTGACTGCTTTAAATATGGCTAGTATGACTGAACATCTGAATTTTTAATTGAATTGAGATGTGCCATAAATGTAAAATACATATCTGACTCTGAAGCCTTGTGAAAAGGATGTCTCCTATCTCACAGTTGTTGTGAATCCTTGGCATTACTTGACTGGTAGATGCCTCTCTACTTTATTTTCCATGGTTAGGATTTCTGCTTGTTTCTGTTTGCCAGATTTCAGCTCTACAGTGAAACTTACAATCATGAGCATTGATTTTCTCGACACTTTCATAAGTTAGTTTGGCATCATATATCTTTCTTGGCATTCATATCTCAATCTGATGTCATTTTTTTTCCTCCCGCCCCCATTGTTTAATCCTTAGCAGTGGCTTTTTGATGTTTAGCACATGTATGAAACAGTGTGGGGAGGGGCTCAGGATGATATTGTCCATTGGGTGATGCTTGGATTTGGGCAGAGGAACATTCCCTCAGCCAGGGGCTGAGCTACCTCAAAGCCAGATTGCAGGTTTGCCCGCTTAATTTACCTTAGCTTCAGATCCTCCCATCTCTTAGTGCTTCAGGTATGCCATTTGAGCACCTGGGATATTTAGGAGGGCTTTTTCCATCAGTAGTTTTAGTTTCTATTAAGTTCCTTGTACCGGATGAGTATTAACAACTCCTTGTGCTTTTCAGTTCTTTTCTTTCTTTTTAAGTGGCTTCTTAGTGTTTTGTCCAGTGTAACATAAGAATTGGTACATATCTCAAGTCAAAACTTGTGCTGAGTGTTGAAATCACTTCTCTTTAGGTACTTGGCCCCTCAGCATCTTCTCATTTGGCAGCACCTCATGCCGTTTTTGTTTCAGCAGCACCATGAGTGGCAGAGCCCTGCCGGCTCCTCTGCCAGGTCAGGGCTGGCATTTGCCAGGCTTCTTAGCATCTCCTTCTGTACCAGGAATGCAAGTGACCTGGGAAAGCAGTGTGCATAGTGCTGGGCTTGGCTTAAGGAGCTTGTTTTCTCTTTTCTTGGCCTCTGCGGTCCTGCTTTTTTGGCAGTTCCCACTAACTTCATCCAGATGTTTTGTTTTGTTATCTTCCTTTGCTAGTTCTCCCTGGGAGTTTTGTGCTTCACTGGACTTCATCAGAAGCAGGAGTTGCGAGTTAGCATTTTAAGCAGAACTGAGAGACATGGAGTTTTATTGCAGTTTAATTTCAGTTAAAAGCATCACATCCTGTTCTTTTCCTCACTGAAACCCCTAAATGATACGCTTTGAAATATAAATAGGAAACTCCCCTCTTTCCCTGGGCCATCAGCCCAACAATAACCATGAAAAGAATGCAGTATGTGTAAGGGAAATGTTTTTCTAATGCCAGCTTTACTGGAAACTAAAGCTGGGGTCCAGGTAAATCACATCACTTTGATTGACCCTCTAATACCTTCTTTCATATACAGACTGTACTTTCTACCTCAGACTCCCTCTGTTACCTTTGAATTCTTTGTCCCTAATCTCAATTTTATCCTTTTTTAATTGCAGTGTAGTTGCTTTACAATGTTATGTTAGTTTCTGTTGTACAATAAAGTGAATCAGCTATATGTACACACATAATCCCTCCCTCTTGAGCCTCCCTTCCACCCATCCCACCTCTCTAGGTCATCACAAAGCACCAAGCTGAGTTCTCTGTGCTATGCTATACTGCAGAACTCACTATATATTTTACATGGTAGTGTATATATGACAATCCTATTCTCCCAACTCATCTTACCCACCCCTTCCTCCCTCTATGTCCACATGTCCACTCTCTATGTCGGCTCTGCAAATGGGTTCATCGGTTCCATTTTTCCAGATTCTATATATGCAGCTATATGCAATGTTTGTTTATTTCTTTCTGACTTACTTCACTCTGACAGACTCTAGGTACATCCACATCATTTCAAAAGACCCAGTTTTGTTCCTTTTCATGGATGAGTAATATTCCATTATATATATGTACCACATCTTCCTTATCGCTTCCTCTGCCAGTGGACAGATGAAGGGTGTTTCCGTGTCCTGGCTGTTGTAGTGCTACTGTGAATATTAGGGTACATGTGTCTTTTTTAATTACGGTTTTCTTAGGGTATACGCTCAGGAGTGGGATTGCTAGATCCTATGGTAGTTCTATTTTTAGTTTTTTAAGGAGCCTCCATACTGTTCTCCATAGTGGCTGCATCAATTCACATTCCACCAACAGTGCAAAAGTGTTCCCTTTTCTCCACAGCCTCTCCAGCGTTTATGGTTTGTAGATTTTTCAACTTTGTTCTTGATATCATCCTATCTCCCTCCGGCTTTGTCACCTCCACTTTTGCCAGGCTAACTGGCCGGGTTAGGATGTATAGCTTTATCTTATCACAGGATTCCTCCTGTAGTTAGTAGAGAACTAACTGTCCTAGTCTAGGTTCAAGTTCTGGCTTTGACCAGAACTATCTTATTCTGCACAGCCCAGTTTATACCAGTTGTGTAAGCTTTGGAGAGCTATATTTCATACTTTGGAGCAGGTGTCATGTAAGTTTCAAGCTATATGTGGACTCAGGTCCATTGCAAGTGGGTGCTGGGGTTGCTGAAAGAATGCTATAGCTAGTAGGTCATGAGTGTCTATGGTTTCCATTATGGTTTATCACAGTAACTGGTTTTAAATGTTTATTTCTAAGAAAATCAGAATATCACACCCAAAAAGTGAATTCAGGCCAGATTATCCTCTTTGTTTGACCATAAAGTGAAACCAGGTCCAAAGGGTAGGTGTGGACAAGAACCTGGGTTCCTTACATTCTTCTGTTCTCTCCACTGTGTGTGTGCCGTGCAGCCTGTGTGTGGAACACAGGTCATCTGAACCCAGTCAGTTTGCAGCCCTGGGGTGGCACTGGAGGCCCTGCTGTGCAGATTAAATCTGAACTATGTGATGTGGAGGAGAAGTAGGAACAGAGTTGTCTGACAGAAAAGCCTGCCTTTCTCATGAGATGAGGTCAAGAATACATTCACAGGACCAACTCTGGGTATAATTTGATGAAGGCCCCTGCCAGACACTGTCTTTCTCACCTTTGTGGTATTTAGTTGCAGCAAATTTAAAAATGGAATGCATGAGTTAGAGCCTTATTAGAATTTGAGCATGTAGTTCTCAGAGTGCCAAAATGGCTGCTGAAATCATTAAAATTCTTTTTTTTTTTTTTTTTAATAAAGGCATCAATCTGGTGGTCATGAAAGGAACTTTGTGTTTTCATTGATAATTGATTCCAATAAATTGTTTATGCAAAATAATACAGCTCCTTGAAATCAGAATATAAATGCTGTTATGAATTCCATATAATTGCATTTTTGCACCTAAATTTAAAATCACATTAAAATAGCAAATGCTGTGAAATACTCTTGGACTGAATTTCCTGTTGTTTGCTGGACTGGTGACATATTTGTTTAATCAATTACACATGTAGTATTTTATAAAATTATCTTTGTCTTCAGACTTGACTTAAAAAGGCCTGATTTGCATTGATTGAAGAATTTAATTAGGGACACAGTAGTTCTTGGGTAGTTGAAACCACAAATGGTTAGAATTCAGATAACTGATCGTATAACTTTTGATATACTGAATAGAGTTTTATTAGCCAACCAAAGGTTTATCCAGGTAAGTCCCAATCAATATGTTCAGACCATTGGAGGACGATCTGAGGGTCTGCTATATAAGGTGCTGCCCAAGCTACTTTTCAGTACATCAATTTAGGAATAATCCTTAAGGGACTAAAAATGGGTAATTTAGAAGCGAGGTCCTTGAGGTTAATGTGGACCTTAGAGATCAAAGCATTCTTTCTTCACTCACACATCTGGGAAATGGTTAGAAATGGAAATCAACATGAATAAGCCATGCATATGCAGAGCATAAACTCTAATACACTTGGTTATATGTATGCCCTCAGTAAGTCATCATAACAATCAGAATAATGAATGTGCTTGTTACTCTTGAAAATTTCCCTGAACAATATTGAGTAGGAACTTGGAACGTTAGGTCCATGAATCAAGGTAAATTGGAAGTGGTCAAACAGGAGATGGCAAGAGTAAACATTGACAGTTTAGGAATCAACAAACTAAAATGGACTGGAATGGGTGAATTTAACTCAGATGACCATTATATCTACTACTCTGGGCAGGAATCCCTTAGAAGAAATGGAATAGCCATCACAGTCAACAGAAGAATCTGAAATGCAGTACTTAGATGCAGTCTCAAAAACGACAGAATGATCTCTGTTTGTTTCCAAGGCAAACCATTCAATATCACAGTAATCCAAGTCTGCCCCAACCAGTAATGCTGAAGAAGCTGAAGTTGAATGGTTCTATGAAGACCTACAAGACCTTCTAGAACTAACACCCCAAAAAGATGTCCTTTTCATTATAGGGGACTGGAATGCAGAAGTAGGAAGTCAAGAAATACCTGGCATAACAGGCAAATTTGGCCTTGGAGTACAGAATGAAGCAGGGCAAAGTCTAATAGAGTTTTGCCAAGAGAATTCACTGGTCATAGCAAACACCCTCTTCCAACAACACAAGAGAAGACTACATATGGGCATAACCAGATGGTCAACACAGAAATTAGATTGATTATATTCTTTGCAGCCAGAGATGGAGAAGCTCTATACAGTCAGCAAAAATAAGACCGGGAGCTGACTGTGGCTCAGATCATGAATTACTGCTGCTGCTAAGTCGCTTCAGTCGTGTCCGACTCTGTGCGACCCCATAGACGGCAGCCCACCAGACTCCCCCGTCCCTGGGATTCTCCAGGCAAGAACACTGTAGTGGGTTGCCATTTCCTTCTCCAATGCATGAAAGTGAAAAGTGAAAGTGAAGTCGCTCAGTTGTGTCCAACTCCTAGTGACCCCATGGACTGCAGCCTACTAGGCTCCTCCGTCTGTGGGATTTTCCAGGCAAAAGTACTGGAGTGGGTTGCCATTGACTTCTCCTAGATCATGAACTCCTTATTGCCAAAATCAGACTTAAATTGAAGAAAGTAGGGGAAACCACTAGACCATTCAGGTATGACATAAATCAAATCCCTTATGATTGAATTATGCAGTGGAAGTGGCAAGTAGATTCAAGGGATTAGACCTGATAGACAAAATGCCTGAAGAACTATGGACAGAGGTTCTTGACATTGTACAGGAAGCAATGATCAAGACCATCCTCAAGAAAAAGAAATGCAACAAGGCAAAATGGTGTTTGAGGAGGCCTTACAAATAGCTGTGAAAAGAAGAGAAGCAAAAAGCAAAGGAGAAAAGGAAAGATATACCCATTTGAATGCAGGTTGCCAAAGAATAATAAGGAGAGATACAAATGCCTTCTTCAGTGATCATTGCAAAGAAATAGAGGAAAACAATAGAATGAGAAAGACTAGAGATCTCTTTAAGAAAATTAGAGATACCAGGGGAACGTTTCATGCAAAGATGGGCTCAATAAAGGACAGAAATCGTAGGGACCTAACAGAAGCAGAAGATATTAAGAAGAAGTGTCAAGAATACACAGAAGAACTGTACAAAATAGATCTTCATTACCCAGATAATCACGATGGTGTGATCAGTCACCTAGAGCCAGACATCCTGGAATGTGAAGTCAAGTGGGCCTTAGGAAGCATCACTATGAACAAAGTTAGTGGAGGTGATGGAATTCCAGTTGAGCTACTTCAAATCCTAAAAGATGATGCTGTGAAAGTGCTGCACTCAATATGCCAGCAAATTTGGAAAACTCAGCAGTGGCCACAGGACTGGAAGAGGTCAGTTTTCATTCCAATCTCAAAGAAAGGCAATGCCAAAGCATGAGAAGACTAAGATCATGGCATCTAGTCCCATCACTTCATGGCAAATAGATGGGGAAACAGAGACAGACTTTGTTTTCATGGCCTCCAAAATCCCTGCAGATGGTGACTGCAGCCATGAAATTAAAAGACCCTTGCTCCTTGGAAGAAAAGCTGTGACCAATGTAGACAGCATATTAAAAAGCAGAGACGTTACTTTGCCCACAAATGTCCGTCTAGTCAAGGCTATGGTTTTTCCAGTAGTCATGCATGGATGTGAGAGTTGGACTATAAAGAAAGCTGAGCACTGAAGAATTGATGCTTTTGAACTGTGGTGTTGGAGAAGACTCTTGAGAGTCCCTTGGACTGCAAGGAAATCCAAGCAGTTCATCCTAAAGGAGATCAGTCCTGAGTGTTCATTGAAAGGACTGATACTGAAGCTGAATCTCCAGTACTTTCGCCATGTGATGCGAAGAACTGACTGATTTGAAAAGACCCTGATGTTGGGAAAGATTGAAGGCGGGAGGAGAAGGGGATGACAGAGGATGAGCTGGTTGGATGGCATCACCAACTCAATGGACATGAGTTTGGGTGAACTCCAGGTGTAGGTGATGGACCGGGAGGCCTGGTGTGCTGCAGTTCATGGGTTCACAAAGAGTTGGACACAGCTGAGTGACTGAACTGAACTGACTTCTCCTCCTCCTCATCTCTAGCATCCATTGATCCCCTGCTGTCATATAGGGTATTTTGATGTTCTAGAATTTTGTATAAATGGAATCATAGAATGTGTACTTTAAAAAAATCAGTAAGACTTTTGAGCAGTTTTCAGTTTATAGAAAAATTGGGCAAAAAGTATAAAGATTTCCCACACATCCAGTCAGCTGGCCTCACCCAGTTTACAGTATTGTTGTCATCAATCATTATTATGGTACATTTGCTACAGGGGGTGAGAAGATACTGAAATTTGATTATTAATTAAGTTTCATAGTTTGCATTATGGTTCAGTATTTATACAGTGCATCATATGGATTTTAACAAAATCCATATGGATCCATACTGACATGTATCCACCATTGGGCTTCCCTGGTGGCTCAGACAGTAAAGAATCTGCCTGCAATGTGGGAGATTTGGGTTCAGTCCCTGGGTTGGGAAGATCCCCTGGAAGAGGGCAAGGCAACACACTCCAGTATTCTTGCTTGGAGAACCTCCGTGGACAGAGGAGCCTGGCAGGTTACAGTCTATGGTGTCTCAAAGAGTCGGACACTACTGAGCAACTAAGCACTGCACATCCACCATTACAATATCATCATTTAGAATCAGTTTTTTTCGTGGGGGGACAGTATAGTTGCTTTTCGATGTTGTGTTAGTTTCTGCTGTACAAGTAGCTGAATCAGCTGGTTAAGCGAATCAGCTATATGTACACATATATCCCCTCCCTCTTGGACCTCCCTGCTACCTTCTAGGTTATCACAGAGCATGGAGGTGAGGTCCCTTTAGAATCACACTTTTACTGCCCTAAAAAACCCAGCACCCCACCTCCTTCCTTTCCTGCCTTCTCCCTGGCAACCATTTATCTTTTTACTGTCCTTATGGTTCTGCCTTTTCCAGAATGTCCCCTAGTTGGAATTATATGGTTTGCAGGCTTTTCAGATTGGCTTCTTTCACTTAGAATTATGCATTTAAGTTTCCTCCATGTCTCTTCATGGCTTGATAGCTCATTTTCTTTTATTACTATGTATAGATGTACCACAGTTTGATTATTCATTCACCTACTAAAAATCATCTTGATTGCTTCCAAGTTTCATCAGTTATGAATAAAGCTGATATAAACACCGTGTGATGTTTATGTAGACATATGCTTTCATCTCCTTTGGGTAAATGCCAAGAAGCCTCATTGTTGGATCATATGGTAAGTGTATGTGTGGTTTTACCTTCCAGACAGACTGTGCCATTCTGCATTCCCATCAACAATGAGTAGGAGTTCCTGTTTCTCCACATCTTCTCCAATATTTGGTGGTGTCAGTGTTTTGGATTTTGGCCCTCTAATAAATATATAGTAGTTATCTTATTTTAATTTGTTTTTGCCTAATAATATATGATGTTGAACAAGCTTTCCTGGTGGCTCGGAAAGGAAAGATTCTGCCTGTAACACAGGAGACCCAGGTTCACTCCCTGGGTCAGGAAGATCTCCTGGAGAAGGGAATGGGAACCCACTCCAGTATTTTTGCCTGAAGCATCCCATAGAGGAGCCTGGTAGACTACAGTCTCAAAGAATCAGATATGAGTGAGCAACTAATACTTTTACTTTCTTTCTTTCATATTTTCATATGCTCATTTTCCATCTGTATATCTTCTTTTGTGAGGTATCTATTCATATCTTTTGCCTACTTCTTAGTGGAGTTGTATTTTTCCTTATTGTTGAATTTACAATTTTTCTGTATATTTTGTATGCAAGTGTTTTATCTAAAATGTGTTTTGCAAAGATTTTCTTGAGGTGTGAGATTTGTCTTTTCAGTCCCTTAATATTGTACTATTTTGGACTTGCTTCTTTCACTAAGCAAATTTATTTTGACACTGAATCATGTTGTTGCTCATGTCAGTAGTTCATTAATTCTTATTGTTGAGTAGCATGCAGATGTATGCATGTACCGTAATTTGCTTATCAACTTATCTGTTGATGGGTTTTTGGTTGTTTTCAGGTTTTGAATATTGCAACTGAAAGTGCCATAGTGGTCATGTACAAGTTCTGTGTGGACACTTGCTTTTATTTCTCTTGTGTAAAGACCATTGCAGCAGAATGGCCGTATTGCGTGGTAGGTCTGTGTTTAGTTTTTAAGGAAACTTCCAACTCTTTGCCTGTTGGTTGTGTTCTGGTCTCACCATGAGCACTGTGAGCACCCCAGTCCCTTCCCATCTTCACCAGCAGTTTCTATGATCATCCTCTGCCCCTTAGTCTTCTAATACGTCTAAACACCATGTGGTCTGGAGTACCAGTGCGCTGTAACTCATGAAGTCAAATGGTGTAAGTTCAACTGCTCAACATTGTTCTTTTTTTTTAACATTTAAAGGAAGAGTAGAAATTGATAAGAAAAAGATAAAAATGAGTCTAATTGTTTGCTTGCTATTTATCTTAAGCAGCAGGTTTTTGTTTCTTGATCACACAGCATGGCATGCCAGATCTTAGTTCCCTGACCAGGGATCAAACCCTGAGCCCTCTGCAGTGGAAGTGCAGAATCTTAACCACCGGACCACCAGGGAAGTCCCTTGAACAGCAGTATTTAATTTCCTATCCAGGGACCCCCTAGAGGTCTCCTGGTCCACAAGTTCCAGACTCTTGATGATAAAACCCTGTTTTTTTTTTCATTTTCTCATACATGTGCAGTTAAGCTTTCCATGGTTATAGAACATATGAGGTCATTGCTCTGTTTGCGAGTAGAGTGTGTACTTGTACATACTCGCGTTTTTAAAAAATTCTCAGTTTTAATTTTGAATACTAACTGTTGGTACATTGTAACCCATATGGGCTATAGCTCTTTGAGATCCTCAGTGATTTTGAAAAAATGTAAAGCAGTTCTGAGGCCTAAGCCCTAGACAAAACTTAAAAGTAGTATAATAAAATGTGGGAAAAGTAGAGAAATTGAAGACAAAGAAACGGAATATTTTAAGGTGTAAGGAATGGAATACCTTGAACATTGAAAGTTTACTATATATTTTCCTTCCAACTGGGAAGGGAAAGGAATATAAACACATCTCTACATGGTGTTATTGGCCCTGGAGACCTGGCCTTTCTTCTGTTGTTGGCAGAACTTTGGTTTCTATAGTGCTAGACTCGCTGTCTCATTGCTATATCCCACGGTCATACTGAACCCACAGCCTCTTTTCACCGTGCCTGGTCAAAGGGAACATTTTTCAGCATGCCACTGTTTAACTTGCTTCCAGTATGAAAGTAGCACTGCAAGGATGGAGAGAAGCTGGGCTCCAGGAAGATGTAGGTGTTGATGGACGGCAGAGCAAGACTGATGGTCAGATATGGTGCGAGGGCTTGTGTTTCCCCGTATCTGTTGGTGATATTTATTATTTGTTAATATGTAAATGGTTTAACATAAATGAAGGGGGGTTTCCAGAATAAATTTTACAGTTTTCTTGTCTAGTTTAGTATCTTGAATACTTGTGAGGTCAGTGGATGGTGCTTCTTATCCTACATCAGTACCATTCGGCTCATGCACATCCCCTTGTAAGTCTGTTACAAAAGAGGTTTACAAAGCTATGTGTGTGTTTGGTGGGGCAGTGAACATGGTTTTAAAATTCTGCTACCACAAATCACAATAATGAATTTTTTGGTAAAGAATGCTACCTTAATGCTTTTTGTGAGTACCCACCCCAATTTCTTTTGCTTTTCATATATTTACTATTTTAATGTTAAAAACATCTCTACAGCACAAATCTAAAATAGAAAACATCCAGTTAAATGAAATTGTCACATTGCTTGAGATCATGGGGAACGGTTTCTTACACTTTCTGTAGACTGCTAACTGGCTTTTACTGTGAGTTACAAAGTTCATTCTTCTCCGTATTTATAAGTAAAATATATTGTTTTTTCTTGAGGTTAATTTGGCATTCAAATTAAATAAGTGAATGAGTTGTTTTTTTTTTTTTAAGTTCTTCAAAACAAATTATGGTTGGGTATATTTTGGTGGATATTTCTTTAGTTTCTTCCCCAAGAATTATGATATTAAACCTCTTATTTTTAAAATTTTTAATTGAAGGATAATTGCCTTACAATGATGTGTTAGTTTCTGCTGTACAATGAAGTGCATCAGCCAAATATATACATATATCCTCTCCCCCTTGAACCTCTCTTCCACCCTCCACCTCTCTAGGCCATCACAGAGCACTGGCCTGAGGTCGCTGTGCTGTACAGCAGCTTCCCACTAGCTGTCTGGTACATGTAATCCTAGTATTTTAAAGGAAAATTATCTTTTAGTTCTAACAAGAATTTTAAGCCTTGAAATTTGAAATTTTAGTACCTATCTGGACCTTAGCCTAAGTGTTCTTCAAAATACACTAACTAAATATTTACAAATCTATACATTATTTCAATAATATTGTAACAATTAAAGGTTCAACAGTGAATAAGCCAAGGATGAGATACTGGCAACATTAGAGAATGTTTAAGATTCTGAGAGGTTAAATTCAAGGTGGAAGCATTATAGGTACTTTTCATCCCCAAGTTCCACTGAGATAAATTTAAATTACTATTATAGAATAGTGCACATACAGACTAGCGTGCTGGGCACACCATTAACTTATGGTGATTGTTCATCAGTCCCTACCAGCAAAACCACGACATTCTTACGATAAGTGCTGTGGTCACTTAGTTTATTCAGGACACATTTTTGAGCTACCTCTATTTGCATGATTACGCTATTAAAATAACATTTTTTCATGTTCTGCGTATAGATCACAAATACAACTGAATAATTGTCATTTTACATGAATTTTTATCTGTGGGAATGTCTTAAAGTTTATACCCTCATACAGAGTACTTCTGAATATTGATAAGAGTTTAGAGAACATTGTCTTCTTATACTATATGAGATTATATAATTGGTGATGGGAGTTAAAAGTATATTTTACTTAGATAACACATAAGTTCGCTAGTTGCATGTTCTTATTTTTGCAAAATAAACAAAATTGATGAATTTTAAAGACTCAACATCAACATTTTCTTTTATTTTTCATAAATAGAAACTCTAAACAGAAGACAGTATCAATATGCAGTAAAGCATGAAAATGTGTGTGGTTGCTGTTACTATAGTTGCCATTGCTGTCTAGTGTATACTTATTCCCTGAAAAGAAATTGAGGAGGATAAAGCAAAATGAAAGTGACTATAGGCTCCTCTGATCAAATACATGAAACCTTCAGTTTGAGGCTGGTGCCATCAGCCTTGCATAGATTTCCCTGTCTTGTACCGAATTTCATCTCCTGAGGCTAACATCTGTTCATGTCTACGTCTTGAGCACCTACAATTCCAAGGGTTTCTCACTGTGAGAAAACATTTGTGGGAGCCAAGGGTGATAGTAAAGTCCAGACAGCCTATTTGCACCCTATTGTCAGGGTCTGCCCTCAGGCCACATCTGCCTACTATGAGCCTTGCTAAGAGGCATCACAAACCCCAGGGCTGGTTTCTCTTTGATTGGCTCCATCATTGTAGAGGGGGAATTCCTGAGAAAATGGGATTGAAATCTGCTTCAGGAACTTTGTCCCCTTGATGGTTCCAAGTGGAGGGAGGAGGCTGGGGTGGGGACCTTCTTTCCTTCATGTGCAGCAAAGAGCAGGACACCTGGGATGCGGAGCTGAGAGCCTGGCTTCCTCCCAGTCATCTCTGCATGAGTGAGACCCAGCAGTCGAACAGCATCCCAGCAGTTTTTCAGCCTCTTCTCTCCTTCTTTTAAAGCAATGATTACAGTGCTAGCAATAGAGGGTTCACTGTGTATTTGTAGAATGGATTTGAAATGGAACTTTGAATTACTTTAATAGATACAGAAAAGGAAGTCATTTGTAAACCTGTTCACTTTATCAGTAGTTTAAAAATGAGGAGCTGTAACACCTCAGATGCTGACTGTGGTCAGTATTTCAGAGCCACTGGTGCAGAATTGAGTGCATCAGAAGGATGGGGATCCAGGCAAAGCGTCCCAGGACAAGCCAGGCAGGGTAAGCAGGACAGGTGTTAGACCAAAGAAAGGAATTACAAGTGTTAAACAAAAGCCAGTTTCTGCTTGGTTGCTTTGGTTTTCCTGCTGTTGTACTGAAGCAGTTTTCCACATGGCTTCTGAAGCCTTGGAAGTTCTAGGGAGAGCTGAGAGGCCAGTTCTGTGTGTGTGTGTGTGTGTGTGTGTCTCCCTAAATCTGGGTTCCACGGCCTCATTTGTGACTTTAACTTGGCCATAGCTAGACTTTTCACACCAGAGATCACTAAATGCTTCAGCTCAGAGCTGTCCCCTCTCCTGGACAGAGAGTTGTTAACCATGTACCAGGATACCACTGGACATGAAGAAGGAATTTATGGGGCCTGGACTCCATCTTAGGCCTGTTCGTGCTGATCATGTTTGGCCACCTTGCTAATGGACTCTGAACTCTGTGCTTAGTGCCTCTGGAAATGACAGTAGAAGGACAAGACCCCCTTCCAGACAGGGGAATCTTGAAGATTGTATTCAGGTTACTCATCACCTAAGGGAAAACATACACTAATCCCCCTACCTCCGGACAGGTCATAGATTTTTTTCTGTCACCTTGGGCTTATTGATAATTGATTGTTTGAATATGGGGTTATTGTGATTGTATTTACCTTTCCTTTGTTTATGTAAGTCACAAGGAAATTGGGGTAGTGGGTTCAGACACGTACACATGGGGTATAAAAAAAAGATTTTCACAAATGCTGGTCGGGGTCCTTGGCTAAGAGGAGACTCTGCCTTGGGCCCGCTGGTGTAATAAACTGCACTTCACTATCTGCATCGTCGTCCTGAGTGAGCTTGTTTCCCAGAACGCGTGGCTATAACAGACAAAGTTCCAGACAATCTCTCAAGAAAAAGTTATGTTGTGGATAAAGAAAATGTGGTACATATACATGATGTAATATTACTCGGCTGTAAAAAGGGAATAAAATAGTACTATTGGCAGAGATGTGGATAGACGTAGAGACTATCATACAGGGTAAAGTAAGTCAGAAAAAGAAAAATACTGTGCAATACTGCTTACATGTGGAATCTAGAAAAATAATACAGGTAAACATGTTCACAAAGCAGAAATAGAGACACAGATGTAGAGAACAAACTTATGGACTCCAAGTGGGGAAGGGAGGGGTGGGATGAATTGGGAGATTGAAGTTGACATATATATACTACTATGTATAAAATAATTACTGGAAACCAATTGTATAACTCAGGAAACTCTACTTAATGTACTGTGGTGACCTAAATCGGAAGGAAATCCATGAAAGAGGTGGTATATGTATATATATAGCTGATTCATTTTTCTGTACGTACGAAACTAATACAACACTGTGAAACAACTATACTGCAATGAAAAATGTTTTAGAAAGTCTACTCATATCCTTAAATTTAGAAACAATTACTTTTAACAACAAAAAAGTGGCCAAAGAACCTTTGCTCATGAGTTACCTATTTTCTGTTTTATTATTACAGTTTTGCAAGAATTTAACAATCAAATATGTCTGTAGTCAAGTGTGTTCACATTTAATTAGCAATCATAAGAGACAGTAAAGTCAGAGAGATTTAAGGAGCTTATAAAAACTCAGAATGTTTGTCAAAGAACCAAAAAGACTCATGTTACCTACTCCGAAGTAAAAAAATGTGTCTGTCTTGTTCTTCACTGATTTCATGTGGGTATTTGTTTAGTCAGTGTGTTTTACTTTACTGTGCATACAGATCTTCTAGAGGTCTTGTTAAATGCAGATTCTGACCTGTAGGTGTGTGGAAGGCCTAAGAGTCTGCATTTCTTTAAGTTCCCAGGTGAGGCTGATGACCTGTGGACTATATTTCGACTAACAAAGATTTAGCAATTGTGATTCAGTTCAGTTCAGTTCAGTCACTCAGTCATGTCTGACTCTTTGCGACCCTATGGGCCGCAGCATGCCAGGCTTCCCTGTCCATCACCAACTCCCAGAGTTTACCCAAACTCATGTCCATTGAGTCGGTAACACCATCCAACCATCTCATCCTCTGTCGTCCCCTTCTCCTCCTGCCCTCAATGTTTCCCAGAATCAGGGTCTTTTCAAATGAGTCAGCTCTTCTCATCAGGTGGCCAAAGTATTGGAGTTTCAGTTCAGCATCAGTCCTTCCATTGAATATTCAGGACTGATTTCCTTTAGGACAGACTGGTTAGATCTCCTTGCAGTCCAAGAAACTGTCAAGAGTCTTCTCCAACACCACAGTTCAAAAGCATCAATTCTTTGGTGCTCAGCTTTCCTTATAGTCCATCTCTCACATCCATACATGACTACTGGAAAAAACATAGCTTTGACTATACAGACCTTTGTTGGCAAGGTAATGTCTCAGCTTTTTAATATGCTGTCTAGCAATTGTGGTAGGTGGATAAACATAAAAACAAAAAGGCAAACAAATTATTTTTTAAAAGCCTAGTTTCTGGGAATGTAAACTGCATGGGAGAAGCATTATCTTTTATTTTTGCGTTGGGGAGCTTTGCTTTTGAGCTGTTGCACTATATATATATATTTTTTTTTTGGCAGATGTTGAGTTCACACAATACAGTAAAAGACTAAATGAGCTGGAAACACGAGAGATCCCAATTATACAACTCACTGACTATCCACAAGCCCAAACAATGAAAAGCATTTTGCGTGCTTTATTCACTTAACTTCCTTTAAACCCTTTATTCACTTAACTTCCTTTAAACCCTCTTTGGCACCTTAGCTGCATTAATGTGATAACTCTTGTGTCACAATTAACAAACTGTGGGGATTGTGAGCATTTCTGGAATTTGTCATGTTGAACGGGAGCAGGATCTGGACATCTAATTCTCGGTTCGTTATTAGGGTTGATCTGGTTTTATAGATAGATAATTTATAAATTTAAAAAATGTTTCCTTTGCCACAGGAATGAAAAGTTAAACAAGTGAATTCTGGGTATATCTTTCCACCAAACATTTAGTTTTGGAAGTCATTTCTCATGGGTGACTTTCAAGGGTTTTCTTCTTTTTTGCTCCCTTCATTAGGAAACTCACTGAATCTTCAAGAAGCTAATCACATGATACTCACACAAATACACATCCAACACTTCCACAGAGGTCACAGTAGTTGAGTGTTCTCCACTGCCCTGAGCATATTGAAAGGCAAATGCTGAGTCGTGTTCTGTATAATACAGTAGCCTATACTAATAATACTGGATATTGTGACTATTTCAGAGTCTCAGAGTTAAGTGTGTGGCTACAGGAAGGCTCAAGGAAGAGAAAATAGCTGCTTTTCTGAAGTTAGAGGGCAGGGAGTGTAACCCAGAGGAGCAGCAGATGGTTTTCCTGCACTGAAAGGGAACATTGTTTTCATAACAACCCAACTGGTGTTTGGAAGTGTGACTTAAAGGAATTAACCTATCACTTCCAGCCTTTGGAAAATGCTCGTAGAGTTATTATTTCCTGTCTCTAGGAGAGCAGAGGTAGAAGGCAGGGCTTGTTCTTTCATTCAAGTGTACATGACAGTGCTCTGCACAGATTAAAGCTCTCCTGCGACAGAGAAATGAGGTTAAGGACATTCTAGTTTTTGACTTAATGTGTGAAAGGGCCTAGAATATGGATGCGAGAATGATTAACTCTTTCAGAGTAACTTGACTTTACGTTGCAAATGGGTTGGTTCTGATGGATTCTTAAATCAAGTATCCTTATACTATAGCCAAAAAAAAAGAAAGTCTCTATCCCAAGCTCTGATCTATTTAATTATTCATGGCTGAGATGTTTCTGTTTACCCTCTTACCATTTTTATCATAATATATTAAAACTTTTCAGCATATTATTATTTTTAACACTACTTTTAGAAGGATAAATTACTAGCTCATGTATAATCAGAGGAATTTTGAGCAAAATACATTTTCTAAAGTAAGCATAGGGAAGCCACAAAAACATTCCTTAAGAAAACAGAAAAAGAGAGAGTGAGAGATGCAGGAAGGGGGGGAGGGCGGGAAAAATAGAAGTAACAGAACATGATTAAAAAAATGTATATTGTGTTACATGCACCGTGAAATAAGTTTTCAAAGCTTTCAAGAAATGTCTGGAACCTCAGAACTTACTGTTATATTTAATACAGTCACTTCGCTGAAATGTTCCAAAGTTCAGTTTTATGATTTAGTAAGTGACCAGGTCCATAGATCAGGCACCCTGTAAGTTGCATATTAAGTATATCCAAGTATCACATCCTTATACTTCAGGTTCAGCCTGTATTTTTTTTTTTTTTTTATTAAAGATTGTTTGTAAAGTTTGTAGAAACACGTAAGAAATCAGTTGATTCCCCAGAAAGCTCTGAAGATTGTCCATCTCTGAACCGATTTGTTGTTCACAGGGCAGGGTATCCCTGTTAATGGACCACTCCAGTAGTCCTCGTGGTAAATTTCAGCTCAGCAGCCTGTGTTGTAATCCTTTGCGCATCAAGAGCCACTGTTGCTCCATGAATGAGAAAGAATAAAATTACTGTTCTTACTGTAAATACAGGTGAAAATAAACATACTTTTTGATGGCATTTGCTGCTGCTGCTGCTGCTAAGTCGCATCAGTCATGTCCGACTCTGTGTGACCCCATAGACGGCAGCCCACCAGGCTCCCCCGTCCTTGGGATTCTCCAGGCAAGAGTACTGGAGTGGGGAAGAGTATTCCAAAGGAAACTTACTGGTTGGTTGATAAACTCAGAACAATAGATGGGGTTGATGTCTCATTATAGTCTGAGCATCGGCTCTTGGGACCCACGTGGGTCTTAAGTTAAGCTTGTGTCTTAAGTTCTGAGTGGCTCTTCCTATGTCATGGGCTTCTCAGTGTTCCAGCAAAAAAATGTGTTCACTAGTGTAGATAGCTGATTGTGGCACAGTTTATGAACTTGAACTTATAGAAAGACCTTGATTGATTGTAAATATTGGTTTTAAATATTGGTACTTTGGTAATATTGATACTCTTAAGTATTGGGTCCTTGTAGCCTGTTTGCAGTGCTTGCCTTGACCTAACACTTGTCACCTCAGGAAAATTGCTTTTTTTTTTTTTTTTTAACTCTTTCTCAGTAATTTTCATTGTATTTTCTTTCCCCCTGTGACTGAGGCAATTATGATGGAATTCTTTATCATTAAGCTTAGGAAAAAGAAAAGACTTCTCTTCAGGTCTTATTATTAAACCAGAAATCTTAGTTTCCTCTATTTCCTAGTGACATTTTTGGGTATGTTCTGGTGTCATCTCTGTTAGAAGAATTTAGTCAAGTTACATTTAACCATTAAAAATTAAAACTTTCTCATATAAATTCTTTCTGTCTTAGTGATTAAATAAAGTCAGATTTTGTCTTTCATTATCTGTATCTTCAGAAGAACACAAACTAGGGTAACTGGCCTTTGTTTCCTTAACAAAAATAAAATGTAAATTGAGTTCTCAATTCTGATTGAGAAAAGGCCTTATGAATGTATTAGCTTGAGCCCTTCTGTTGGCTATTACCAAAGGAACAGCCAGCTGGTACATCCCCAAATCATTCAGGTTCTTCCTTATAGCCAAAGGCAAATTTTCTTAAGATAAATTTTTAATTTCAGAATAGTTTACTTTTATTATTATTATTTATTACACAAATATTTATTGCTACAAAACTACTCCGTTTTCTGGTCTCTCTTTATTCGCTTTGCCGTGCGGTGTGGCTTGGGAGATCATAGTTCCCTCACCACGTTAACCCGGTGTCCTGTGGCGGTGGGCCTCCTGGGAATTCTCGATTTTGTTTTTTTAATAATTTACTTACTTGTGTAGTTTAATTAAAATTCTCAAAATATAATTTATTTAAGCATCTTGTCACGTTTAAAGTTATATATATTTATCTTTGAATTGCTGATTAAATTTTTTTACCTATTTTCTTTGATTTCTATTTATTTCCATACTGATTTTTATGACCAATTATATACTGAGGAAATAATCTTTTAAAAATTATTATTTATTTACTTGTTTTCTGGCTTGTGGTTGATTTTGATTTCTTACACTATTTAGAATTCTTTTTTGGCTATATAGATTTTTTTGTTATTTACCTAATAAGGTTTATAAATATTTTATTTGGCTTTTGTATTATCTCTAAAATATTTTGCCCGTTTCCCCTTAACTGTAATATTTTTCCTTTTTTTAGAAATTAATTTTTTAGCACTTTTGTGTTTTTAAATTTTATATGAAAGTTTTGATCCATCAGGTACTTATTTTGATGTATAGGGAGTTAAGGGGCTTCCCTTATGGCTCAGCGGTAAAGAAGCTGCCCTCAGTGAAGGAGACATGGGTTTGATCCCTGGGTTGGGAAGATCCCGTGGAGAAGGGCATGGCAACTCACTCCAGTATTCTTGCCTGGAGAATCCCATGGACAGAGGAGCCTGGTGGGCTACAGTCCATAGGGTTGCAAAGAGTCGAAAACAAGCAACTGAGCATGCACACACATAAGGAGTTAGACAGAGATTGTGTTAGATAGTTTTAGATACACAGAAGTGTTGTGAAGCTTTAATGCTTTTCATTGGTTGAATATCTTATCTTTTTACAAAGCAAATATGATGCTGGCAGTATATTATGTAAATTTAGTGGAGGTTTTCCTTTTACTTTTTATGATAAACAAGTGTACACACATGGAAAACACTAGAATATTGGACTATCATGGGTCGGGTTGACATCTTTGTCACACAAAAGGTTGTGAACAGAACAATGCTCTTGGACCATCAACCCAAAGGGGGCGTTTCTATGAATATGTCAGCCAAAGCACTAACCTTCCCATATTGAACAGTTTTCATAGATTTCACTTAGAAAATTATGGGAATACCTATTTCAAAATAATGCATTAGTAGGAAATAGTTTCTACATTTGGCTTTTTTTTTAATTTATTTTTTAATTTTTGGCAACACTGAGTCTTCATTGCTGCACACTGACTTTCTCTAGTTGTGGTGGGTGGGAGTTACTCTTTGTTGTGGTTCTCAGGCTTCTGATGCAGAGCACGGGCTCTAGAGTAAGCATTGGCTTCAGTAGTTGCATCACGTGGGCTCAGTAGTTGTGGCATGTGGCTTAGTTGCCCCGAGGCATATGGGTTCTTCCTGGAGCAGAGATTGAACCTTTGTCCCTTGCATCGGCAGGCAGATTTTTAACCACTGGACCACCAGGGAAGTCCCTACATTTTAGCTTTTACTGTATCTTTACTAAATAATTGCAAGCAATCTTGCCTGGAAAACTCCATGGACGGAGGAGCCTGGTGGCTACAGTCCATGGGGTCACAAGAGTCAGACATGACTTAGTGACTAAACCATTTAAAAAATAAAATTCTCAAAATTGTTCCCTTGATAAAGTACAATTTATAGATTAACTTTTACAGTATAAAAAGTAAACCTGACTTTTCATCTGAATAGTGCAGCTCCTGATCCTCCTCATGAACTGTAAATTTTAGAAATGATGCAAGAGGCAACCCAAGGAGAGGTCTGAGAAGTGGAAAGAAGAGAAACTGATGAGGGAATTTAGTTTTGGGCAATAACAGAGCACCCAGGACAGGCTATCACCCTCTACCTGACAGCACAAAGCCTGTGCCTTGTATCTTCCCATCTCTGGCTGAGCAGCTGAAAGTGGTCCATTTGACTCACTACCCCACCTCCACCCTGGATCACAGGAGGGAGCCCCAGTGACAGCGCAGGTGAGCCCAGGGTCTGTTGGGGACCCTGTGACAATGAGTGACAAGAGGGAATCTTCTCTTTCCCCACTAGACCTGAGACTCCCTTCCCCACCTAGACACAGGGCAGCCAGGTGTCATCCATGGAGGTCCTACCAGCAAGCGGTTGGCCTGGAGTCATTTTCAGCCATCTCTGGGCTGGAGAACTCTTCGACAGCAGCTGACACTGATGAGAGTCCCGCCCCAGGTCCTAGTCCAGGAAGTACTTTGTCTTCTCTTTCAGCACCTATAGGCACTGAGATTGCTGGGCCGTACGAGCACCCCTGGCCTCTCAGGACATATCAGAAGCAATCATTGAGAGCCCCCAAAGTACCCAGTCAGACCATGAGAGCATCACAAAGTCTCTGAAAATGCAACTGTCTTTGGATTCACAGCCCACAAAAATAAGTCAAAGCCTAAACAAAGTGACTGCCTGCTAAAATAAAAGATCTAAATAGGACCCCAAATGTCTCTAAATAATAGCCAAAATAGTCAAGAAAATAGAAAATAGCCTGACACATAGTGATTTCAAGGTGAATGAGAAAAGACAATCAGTCGATGCCAGTACCAAGATGAATTAGATGTTCCAGTTACCTAACAGGGATTATAAAGCAGCATCACAAACATGCATCAACCAGGAGTGACAGATGTTCTTAAAATAAATGATAGAAATGAACTAAAAACAAAACATAGAAAAATTTCAGCAAGAAACACAAGTCATTTTAAAAAATAAATAAAAATTAAAGAACTGAAAAATATAATAACAAAGATTAAGAACTCAGAATAAGAAGTAAGTTGAACTTGCGGACAAATCAACAAAATTTACTCAACCTGTAAAGCAGAGATAAATGGACTAAAAAGAAATAAACAGAGCCTCAAGGACCTGCAGGATGATAAAAACAGACCCAACATTCATACTGATGCCCTAGAAGGAGAGGAGAGAGTGGCTGAAAGAGGAGATGAAGAAATAACTTCCACACTTGACCAAAGACATCGGATTGTAGAGTCAAGAAGTTGAGAGCAAATCCAATGAGATAAACCCAGAGAAGTTCATGCCAAGACACATGATCACTAAGCTTCTAAAAACTAAGGGGAAAAAAAAGTCTTGAAAGCAGTGAGAAAGAAGCAGCATGTTCCCTATGGGAGAGACCGATTCAAAGGACAGCGCATTTCTTCTAAAGCTGTGGAGACCAGAGGACCCAACACAACAGTTCCAGGTGCTGGCAATGAGAAGTGTGCACTGCACATTCTGTAGCTCGTGACACTGTCCTGCAGAAAGGAAGAGAGTAGAGAACCCAAATGAAAGGAAGGGGAGAGGATTCTCCACTGGCAGATCTACCCTCAGAGAATGACTAAAGCAAATTTTTCAAAAAGAAAGGAGAAGGTGGAAGAATAATGAAAAGAGCAGAAATACGGGTAAATACAATGGTTTTTTTCTTCATGAATTTTGTAAATCATATTTGATTATTGAAACAAAGATGATGACCCATTACTCAACACAATATGATCTTTAAATGTGAGACAGGGGACTTCCCTGGAAGTCCAGAGGTTAAGACTCCATGCTTCCAATGCAGGGGGCATGGGTTCAATTCCTGGTCAGGGAACTAAGATCCTTTTGTGGTACAGCCAAAAAGTAAAAAAAAAAAAATAATAATAATAATAGAAAGAAAAGGATTTCATCTTTAAAAAAAAAAGTGGGGCAGGTAAGGGAATCTACATGGAAAGTTTCCAGTAGTAAAATGTTGATACCAGTAGGTTGTGATTATGTGTATGTATGTGTATGTGTGTTAAGTCGCTTCAGTTGTGTCCAACTCTTTTGTGACCCCATGGACTGTAGTCCACCAGGCTCCTCTATCCATAGGATTCTCCAGGCAAGAATACTAGAGTGGATTGCCATGCCCTTCTCCAAGGGATCTTCCTGATCCAGGGATGTGATTATGTGTGAAAGTGAAAGTGAAGTTGCTCAGTCTTGTCTGACTCTTTGCAACCCCATCGACTGTAGACTACCACGCCCCTCTGTCCTTGGGATTTTCCAGGTGAGAGTACTGGAGTGGGTTGCCATTTCCTTCTCCAGAGGATCTTCCCAACTCAAGGGTGGAACCCGGGTCTCCCTTATTGTAGGCAGACGCTTTACCGTCTGAGCCACCAGGGAAGTCAATTATGTGTATCTATCCCAAAGAAAACATTGAGAAACTACACCAAGTAACACATTCAACAATATAATAAACAAACATATAAATAAGGGTTTAGAAAATGTCCAAGAAATCCATAGGAAGGCAAACTGAATGAAAAAAATCCAATCCCAGAGGTTACATATTGTATGATCCCATTTATATAACATTCTTGAGATGATAAAGCTATAGAAATGGAGAACAGTTGAGTAGTTGCAGGGCTTAGAGACCAGAGCATCCATGCAGAGAGAGTAAGGTTTGTTACAAAGGGACGATGCAAGGTATCCTTATGGTGATAGAACAAGACGTGTCTGTATTATTTGTGACAAGCCTAAGTGAATTTATGGTTATCTCAAAGTTAAAAGTTGAATTAAAAAAAAAAATGTATCACACACCTAACTCTTGAGAAAATACACAGAATCTAATTCTTAAAATAATGCATAATAGTTTTCGAGAATTTTTAATTATTAGTACAAGCAAGTTTTAATGAACACCATATACATTAAGATGCCATTTATGTCTAAATAAATCAATGTCATATATTGTGGATAGAGATGTAACTAGTGAAAGTATAGAGATGTAGGTATATATATTATGTACCAGTTTGGGTATAATGCCTACTTTTAAGGAAAGAGGAAGAGAATAGAAATAAAAGGGTATAATGAAGCCTTAGTTGCACTTACATTTTTTCCTTTCACAAAGAATAATGCTGAAATGAAAAATAGCAAAATACTGTTAGCTCTCATGTATCTCCTATGTTATATTTTTTCCTCAGAAATATTTCAAAATAAAACATGCTTTCAAGGGACAACAATGAATAAATTTGATAAATTATAGTGTTATTGTTACTTTGGTTAGACAATCTGCATAACTGAACCATTCTGTTCTTGAAAAAGTGACTTTAGTTTAAAAATAAATTTCATTTCTACTACGTGAACTAACTTCAATGAAAAAGCCTTTCAGTGAGAGCTACATGAAGCCCCTTGAGGGTATAACATTTTTTCTATATTATAATAGGATTAGAATAGTTAAAGAAAATTAATTCTAAAGAAACATGAAGCTAAGGAGCTTGAAGCAATCCTTCATTTAGCATGTGCATTCAGCTTTCTAGCAGGATTTGAGGCAAATTATATAGTGAACAAAACAATCCACAAAATAGTACAATTCAGGATAAAAAGCAAACAAACGTGTAAGGGAAACCAAGAGATTAAGTACAGGAGGCACCACAAATCTGAAAAAAGTAATTACTTTTATTGAGTACTGTATTTGGATCTAAGTCTCTGGATGGCTAAGCTAAAAATCTGTTGGATTGCATAGTTTTTATGTGTTGCCAAATGAGACTAGATTACTGCATTGTTGGTACAAATCATGCTTGAAACTTAGCTCATTTGGGTTTCAGAGTGTACAGAGTCATAGTCCTAGCCTGGGACATTCCCCTTCTCTTTTTCTTTCCTAAATCATACATACTCTGCTCCACGGTACCCCCTGCCAATCTGGTAGAAGAAGTCAGCCTCAACCATCTGGGGGCTTCTCTCCAAAGCTCTTGAAGATGTTGACTTCTGCTTGTGGTTGCCAAGGGAGTGAAATGAGGGAGGGATGGGCTGGGGAATTTGGGATTAGCAGAGGCAAACTAGTATGTGTATATATATATATATATGTATATATATATATATATATGATAGGTAAACAGCAAGATCCTATGATGTAGCACAGCGAATTATAGCCAATCTCCTGGGATAAACCATAGTGGAAAAGGATGTTAAAAAATGCATATATGTTTATAACTGAGTCACTTTGCTGTTACATCAGAGATACAATATCATTTTTTGTTACATCAGAAAATCAACTGTGAAAAAGTAAAAGTTGCCCAGTGGTGTCCAGCTCTTTGCCACCACTTGGACTATACAGTCCATGGAATTCTCCAGGCCACAGTACTGGAGTGGGTAGCTATTCCCTTCTCCAGGGGATATTCCCAACCCAGGGATCCAACCCAGGTCTCCCACATTGCAGGCAGATTCTTTACCAGCTGAACCACTAGGGAAGCCGAAGAACACTGGAGTGGGTAGCCTATCCCTTCTTCAGGGGATCTTCTCGACCCAGGAACCAACTATACTCCAACAAAAAATAAAAAAAGATTTTGTCTTCTGGCTTGGGTGCTGAAAAAGGTGGGGAGGGATTAGTTCTTTAGTCAGGTTTGTCCCAGAAGTCCTGTGCTTTGGAGCTTGACAGTTCCTGTAACCTGTCTCCTGAGCTCCTGGGACCCCAAGAGACCCTTCTCATTCTCCTCTCCAAGTCTGAAGCTTAAGATACGATGCCACACCCTACATCTCTGTCCTGTGTGTAGGAGATACGTGGCCAGCTTCCCTCCACCACATTTCACCTCACCTCTGCCAACACCTCACCTGGTGGGCCTTGGTGAGTCTGTCTCTTCTGCAAAGTGGGCAGATGATATTCCAGAAACTTTTTTTTTCTTGATACAATTACAAAAAATAAATTTCCAAACCAAAGTTTAAGAGAGTAAAGGAACCATATTGCCATAGGACCTGTCTTAAACCTTGCATAGCGCTCGTATAACTGATTATGTTTTGTTTTTCCCCCATTCAAGTTTTTTTTTAAACTTTTTGTATTGAGATTATGTAGCTTTCTACACATTTGTGCTAGTTTGAAATGTTTTTCTGTTTGTTCAAGAGTGTTTTTTATTTTATTTATTTTTATTGACTTGTCAGTTCAGTTCAGTTCAGTTCAGTCGCTCAGTCTTGTCTGACTCTTTGCGACCCCATGGACTGCAGCACACCAGGCCTTCCCTGTCCATCACCAACTCCTGGATTTTACTCAAACTCATGTCCATCTGGTCAGTGATGCCATCCAACCATCTCATCCTCTGTCATCCCCTTCTCCACCTGCCTTCAATCTTTCCTAGCATCAAGGTCTTTTCCATTGAGTCAGTTCTTCGCATCAGGTGGCCGAAGTGTTGGAGTTTCAGCTTCAGCATCAGTCCTTCCAATGAATATTCAGGACTGATTTCTTTTAGGACAGATTGGTTGGATCTCCTTGCAGTCCAAGAAACTCTCAAGAGTCTTCAGCAACACCACAATTCAAAAGCATCAATTTTTCGGTGCTCAGCTTTCTTTATAGTCCAACTCTCACATCTGTGTGTGACTACTGGAAAAACTGTAACTTTGACTAGATGGACCTTTGTTGGAAAAGTAATGTCTCTGCTTTTTAATATGCTGTCTAGGTTGGTCATAGCTTTTCTTCCAAGGAGCAAGCATCTTCTAATTTCTTGGCTGCGGTCACCATCTGCAGTGATTTTGGAGCCCCCCAAAATAAAGTCTGTCACAGTTTCCATTGTTTCCCCACCTATTTGCCATGAGGTGATGGGACCGGATGCCATGATCTTAGTTTCCTAGATGTTGAGTTTTAAGCCAACTTTTTCACTCTCCTCTTTCACTTTCACCAAGAGGCTCTTTAGTTCTTCTTCACTTTCTGCCATAAGGGTGGTGTCATCTGCATATCTGAGGTGACTGATATTTCTCCTGGCAATCTTGATTCCAGCTTGTGCTTCATCCAGCCCAACATTTCGCATGATGTACTCTGCATATAAGTTAAATAAGCAGGGTGCCAATATACAGCCTTGACATACTCCTTTCCTGATTTGGAACCATTGAAGTGTAGTTGATTTAAAATGTTGTGTTAACATTTTAAAATTTAAAATGTGTTAATTTCAAGTGTACAAGAAAGTGATTCATTTACATTTATATACATTTTCTTTTTTAAATTCTTTTTCTTTAAAGGTTATTATAAGATACTGAGTATATAAATCCTTTTTGTTCACCTGTTTTGTATATAGTAGTGTGTATCTGTTAATACCAAACTTCTATTTATCTGTCACCCCTCCGCTGGTTACAATTCTATTAAAATGAAGACAATCAGTTTTGCAGATATCTGTGGACAAACGAATCACAAGCTGATACATGAAGTCTGAAATGAAAGATGATTTGAGATCGGTTGACTGCCTGGCAATCTTGATTCCAGCTTGTGCTACTTCCAGCCCAGCATTTCTCATGATGTACTCTGCACATAAGTTAAATAAGCAGGGTGACAATATACAGCCTTGATGTACTCCTTTTCCTATTTGGAACCAGTCTGTTGTTCCATGTCCAGTTCTAACTGTTGCTTCCTGACCTGCATACAGGTTTCTCAAGAGGCAGGTCAGGTGGTCTGGTATTCCCATCTCTTTCAGAATTTTCCACAGTTTCTTGTGATCCACACAGTCAAAGGCTTTGGCACGGTCAATAAAGCAGAAGTAGATATTTTTTTGTAACTCTTTTGCTTTTTCGATGATCCATCAGATGTTGGGAATTTGATCTCTGGTTTCTCTGCCTTTTCTAAATCCAGCTTGAATATCTGGAAGCTTATGGTTCATGTATAAAATTCTCCAAGCCAGGCTTCAGCTATACTTATTGCTTTAAAAGAGGTAAAAACAAATCTTTTGTCTCAATGTGTAGGAGGAAAGACAGGCCAGGAGAAAGCCATCCTCATTAATAAAGAAGTGAGAGACAAAGTTAATTTTAATTCTGAAGTGGATAGATGAGAACGCTTTGTAAGAAAAATGAGGATATTTGGTATTGACACCTAGAAAGTAATAAAGAGGAAACTGAAAGGATAGAAGGAAGAGGAAGACTTAGGCACGAGATCCCTACTCTGATTTTCAACCTGACGTGGGGTGAAATAAATCCATTGTCCTAAAACTGTTTGTAGTATTTATTTTTATTTATTTGCTCGGCTTTACCCAGTCTTAGTTGTAGCACGTGGGATCTAATTCCCCAGCCAGGGGTCGGACCGGGGCCCCTGCAGTGTCGCTGTGGAGGCTTAGCCACTGGACACCACGGAAGTCCTGAGACTTCCTTGAATTATGATACTGCTGTTTGCAGTGAGAGCACAGATGTGGGTGTCGAAGGCAAGCGTGTTTCTAAGAAGGATTCTTTTGAGTGGAACTGGAGACCTCTAGTCAAGTCGTACTTTGCCTTTGTAGGAACTTACTCCTTTTTCCAAAAGGCAGCTAAAGCAAGCTGCAGCCAACAGGGGTATCACTTCACCAGTTTCAGAACAAAACTAATTTTTTGCAGGCCTATATATGGTCAAGCAAAACAAATATTTAAACAAAATCATTTGGTGATTTCATTTGTCTATAAAGACAAAAAATAAAATCAGGTCAGTACATCTGCTGTTGTCTATAGCAGAGGTTGGCAAACTTTTTCTGCAAATGGCCAGATAGTATACGTTTTGGGACTTTATAGGCCAAAGGGTTTGTCACAAACACAGTAAATCCCCTACATACAAATATTCAATTTGCCACCTTTCAAAGATGAGAATGTGCATTCCAACAACGTCAGGTGTGAGTGAAACCACAGTCTCCTATTGCTGATGATCCTTCAGCTCTATCATCTCTCTCCCCCCCTCGCTCCTCTAGTCAGTAACTCTTCTTGCCTGTTCACTCAATGACAGCCCCTATGTGACAGCTGTTGTACTGTACTACTGTACTTTTCATTTTTGTTGTTGTTCAGTTGCTCAGTCGTGTCTGACTCTTTGCGACCCCATGAACTGCAGCACACTAGGCGACCCTGTCCTTCACCATCTCCCGGATCCTGCCCAAACTCATGTGCATTGAGTTGGTGATGCCATCCAACCATCTCATCCTCTGTCATCCCCTTTTCATCCTGCCTTCAGTCTCTTCCAGCATCAGGGTCATTTCTACTGAGTTAGCTCTTCGCATCAGGTGGCCACAGTGTTGCAGCTTTAACTTCAGCATCAGTCCTTCCAATGAATATTCAGGGTTGATTTCCTTTAGGATGGACTAGTTGGATCTCCTTGCAGTCCAAGGGACTCTCAAGAGTCTTCTCCAACACCACAGTTCAAAAGCATCAATTTTTCAGTGCTGAACTTTCTTTATAGTACAACTCTCATATCCAGGACATGACTACTGGAGAAACCATAGCTTTGACTCTATGGACCTTTGTTGGCAAAGTGATGTCTCTGCTTTTTAATATGCTGTCTGGGTTGGTCATAGCTTTTCTTCCAGGGAGCAAGCATCTTTTAATTTCATGGCTGCAGTCATCATCCACAGTGATTTTGGAGCCCAAGAAAATAAAGTCTGTCATTGTTTCCATTATTTCCGCATCTATTTGCCATGAAGTGATGGGACCAGATGCCATGATGTTAGTTTTTTGAATGTTGAGTTCTAAGCCAACTTTTTCACTCTCTTCTGTGACCTTCATCAACAGGCTCTTTAGTTTCATGTGCAGTTCTAACTGTTGCTTCTTATCTGCAAACAGGTTTCTCAGGAGGCAGAAAAGGTAGTCTGAAATTCCCATTCCTTTAAGAATTTTCCAGTTTGTTGTGATCCACACAGTCAAAGGCTTTAGCATAGTCAATGAAGCAGAAGTAGATGTTTCTCTCTAATTCCCTTGTGTTTTCCGTGATCCAAAAGATGTTGGCAATTTGATCTCTCGTTTCTCTGCCTTTTCCAGCTTATACATCTGGAAGTTCTCAGTTCACGTACTGTTGAAGCCTCACTTGAAGGATTTTGAGGATTACATTGCTAGCATGTGAAATGGGCAAAATTGTATGGTAGTTTGAACCTTCTTTGGCATTTCTCTTCTTTGGGATTGAAATTAAACTGACCTTTTCAAGTCCTGTGGCCACTGCTGAGTTTTCCAAATGTGCTGGTATATTAAGTGCAGCACTTTAACAGGATCATCTTTTAGGATTTGAAATAGCTCAGCTGGAATTCCATCACCTCCACTAGCTTTGTTTGTAGTAGTACTTTCTATGGAGAAGGAAATGGCAACAACCCACTCCAGTATTCTTGCCTGGAGAATCCCATGGACAGTGGAGTTGGCAGGAAACAGTCCATGGGGTTGCAAAGAGTTGGGCACAACTGAGCAACTAAGCACCAACACAATGCTTCCTAAGGCCCACTTGTCGTCACACTCCAGGATGTCTGACTGTAGGTGAGTGACCACACCGTTGTGGTTATCCAGGTCATTAAGACCTTTTTGTATAGTTCTTCTGTGTTTTCTTGCCACGTCGTCTTAATATCTTCTGTTTCTGTAAGGTCCATACTGTTTCTGTCCTTTATTGTGCCCATCTTTGCATGAAGTGTTCTCTTGCTATCTCTGATTTTCTTGAAGAGATCTCTATTGTTTTCTATTCCATCGTTTTCCTCTGTTTCTTTACATTGTTCACTTACTCATCTCTTTTTGCTATTCTTTGAAACTCTACATTCAGACAGATATCTTTTCTCTTCTCCTTTGCCTTTCCCTTCTCTTCTTTGCTCAGCTATTTGTAAGGCCTCCTTTTGCCTTGCTGCATTTTTCCCCCCTTGGGGATTGTTTTGGCCACCTCCTCCTGTTCAGTGTTATGAACCTCCTTTGATAGTTTGGTACCTAGACTAACTTTGTTGGACTTAACAAACAAATCAGACTGTGAACATGCTCTTGGAACAGTACTCATTTATATGTAAGAGATTTACTGTACTAACTGCTGTTGTAGCACAAAGCAGCCATAGAGAATCGATAAACAGATAGGTGTGTCACTTTCCAGTCCAAGTTTATTGACAAAAAAAAAAAACAAAAAAACAGCTGCTGAATTTGGCGTGCAGATCATAGTTTGCTGACACCTGGCCTAGAATATCTGGGAGACTGGGATGTTGGCCCAAGTTATTGTTCCATAAACAGTTTACTGGAGATGTTATGAAAAAAATTCAGAGGCTTGGAAAGTAGAAGTTGTTAGTTGAATTAAATTTACAGTAAAGAATGTTAGCTGATCTGTTTACCAGCATGCTCCCACACAATTGTGGTTCTTCAATTTGTGGACAAATATTGTGTCCAGCCCTATACTTTTAACAATTAATGTACTTAATGGTATGCACTTTTCTCACTATGGACAGATACGTATTTTTGAGAAGTAGTACATTAAAAATAAGACCTCCCTTTCTTATGCCTTGTCCTTTTCTGCTCTTGAATTCTAAAATGTGTTTTATTAGTTTTTCCTCTTCACAAAAAGAAGACACAGTGAAAATTGAATTGGGGAAGAGAGGAAATAAATCATCTCAGAAGTAGAACTAATTAAGGGATTCAAGGTTGAAGAATTAGAATGAGGAAGGTTCAAAATTTTAAATGATAGAAAACTTATTCATGCATATATATGTTTATTTAAGTGATCAATTAAAGCCCTACTGTGTGCTAGGCTTCAAGACAGGCACTATAAAGGGCATACAAAGTATAAACATGTGTCAGGATTTTCTTTTTCAACAAGGAACACAGACAAAATTGCATCCTTTATGGATGAAACTGAGAGATGTAACACAATTTGGAAAAACTAGTTTCTCTTTATATAAATACTGGGCATTCAGCTTTTGGCCTAGGGGAGTTTAGCCTAAAATGATTTAACCAAGCTTTATTTTTCAAGCAGAAGCTGAGAGGTGAGCATCTTTTTTAATCCCAGTGAATCCTGTTGGTGAATATTGCACAAAACTCTCAGTCTTCTTAATTCTTTATCTTTTCTTTTTTTTCCCCAGTGATAACCAACAGTAGTGGAAATCAAGGCCAAAATAAAGTTGTTGGTCTTCTATAGCATTTTAAATGTCTTTGATGGAGGAAAATGGAAATACAAGGTTGACAACCTTAACAGTATGAAGGCTCCAAGTCTACCTGTCTTTAACTTTTAAATGATTATCAGGCGGCAGGAAATGTATCCTGTGCAAACCAGTATATATAAGACGGATAAACAACAAGGTCCTACTGTACAGCACAAGGAACTATATTCAATGTCCTGTGATAAACCAGGATGGAAAATAATGTTTGTGTGTGTGTGTAGCAACTGAGTCACTTTGCAGTACATAGAAATTAACACAACATTGTATTGGGTTGGCCAAAAAGTTCATTCAGGTTTTTCCATATGATGGTCTAGAAAAGCCTAAATGAACTTTTTGGCCATCCCAATAAACCAATCATACTTTAATAAAATTAAAAATAAAATAAAATGAGATATGTAACCAACAGTGACCTGCAGTGTATCACAGGGAACTATGCTCAATATTTTGTAATAACTTATGACTCAGACATTAAGCAATCTGCCTGCAATGCAGAAGACTTGGGTTCAATCTTGGGTCAGGAAGATCTCCTCGAGAATGGCATGGCCACCCACTCCAGTATTGTTGCCTGGAGAATCCCATGGACAGAGGGTCCTGGCAGGCTACAGTCCATGGGATCACAAAAGTCAGACAGGAGTGAGCAACTTTCACTTTCATAAGGGAAAACAGTCAGAAAAAGAATGGGTGTATACCTTGCTGTACACCTGAATTTAAAACAATGCTGAAAATCAACTATCAGTTCAGTTCAGTTCAGTCGCTCAGTCGTGTCCGACTCTCTGCAACCCCATAAATTGCAGCACGCCAGGCCTCTCTGTCCATCACCAACTCCCGGAGTCTACCCAAACCCATGTTCATCGAGTCGGTGATGCCATCCAACCATCTCATCCTCTGTCGTCCCCTTCTCCTCCCGCCCCCAATCCTACCCAGCATTAGGGTCTTTTCCAATGAGTCAACCCTTTGCATGAGGTGGCCAAAGTATTGGAGCTTCAGCTTCAACATCAGACTTCCAATGAACACCCAGGATTGATCTCTTTTAGGATGGATTGATTGGATCTCCTTGCAGTCCAAGGGACTCTCAAGAGTCTTCTCCAACACCACAGTTCAAAAGCATCAATTCTTCGGCGCTCAGCTTTCTTCACCGTCCAACTCTCACATCCATACATGACCACTGGAAAAACCATAGTCTTGACTAGACGGACTTTTGTTGGCAAAGTAATGTCTCTGCTTTTAAACATGCCATCTAGGTTGGCCATAACCTTCCTTCCAAGTAGTAAGCGTCTTTTAATTTCATGGCTGCAGTCACCATCAGCAGTGATTCTGGAGCCCAAAAAAGTAAAGTCTGACACTGTTTCCACTGTTTCCCCATCTATTTCCCATGGAGTGATGGGACCAGATGCCATAATCTTAGTTTTCTGAACGTTGAGCTTTAGGCCAACTTTTTCACTCTCCTCCTTCACCTTCATCAAGAGGCTCTTTAGTTCTTCTTCACTTTCTGCCATAAGGATGCTGTCATCTGCATATCCGAGGTTATTGATATTTCTCCCGGCAATCTTGATTCCAGCTTGTGTTTCTTCCAGCCCAGCGTTTCTCATGATGTACTCTGCATATAAGTTAAATAAGCAGGGTGACAATATACAGCCTTGACGTACTCCTTTTCCTATTTGGAACCAGTCTGTTGTTCCATGTCCAGTTCTAACTGTTGCTTCCTGACCTGCAAACAGGTTTCTCAAGAGACAGGTCAGATGGTCTGGTACTCCCATCTCTTTCAGAATTTTCCACAGTTTGTTGTGATCCACACAGTCAAAGGCTTTGGCATAGCCAATAAAGCAGAAATAGATGTTTTTCTGGAACTCTCTTGCTTTTTTGATGATCCAGCGGATATTGGCAATTTGATCTCTGGTTCCTCTGCCTTTTCTAAAACCAGCTTGAACATCTGGAAGTTCACGGTTCACGTATTGCTGAAGCCTGGCTTGGAGAATTTTGAGCATTACTTTACTAGCATGTGAGATGAATGCAATTGTGCAGTAGTTTGAGCATTCTTTGGCATTGCCTTTCTTTGGGATTGGAACGAAGACTGACCTCTTCCATTCCTGTGGCCACTGCTGAGTTTTCCAAATTTGCTGGCATATCGAGTGCAGCACTTTCACAGCATCACCTTTGAGGATTTGAAATAGCTCAACTGGAATTCCATCACCTCCACTAGCTTTGTTCGTAGTGATGCTTTCTAAGGCCCACTTGACTTTGCATTCCAGGATGTCTGGCTCTAGGTGAGTGATCACACCATCGTGATTATCTGGGTCGTGAAGATCTTTTTTGTACAGTTCTTCTGTGTATTCTTGCCACCTCTTCTTAATATCTTCTGCTTCTGTTAGGTCCATACCATTTCTGTCCTTTATCGAGCCTATCTTTGCATGAAATGTTCCTTTGGTATCTCTAATTTTCTTGAAGAGGTCTCTAGTCTTTTCCAATCTGTTGTTTTCCTCTATTTGTTTGCACTGATAGCTGAGGAAGGCTTTCTTATCTCTCCTTGCTATTCTTTGGAACTCTGCATTCAGATGAGACTATCTTTTCTTTTCTCCTTTGCTTTTCGCTTCTCTTCTCTTCCCAGCTATCTGTAAGGCCTCCTCAGACAGCCATTTTGCTTTTTTGCATTTCTTTTCCATGGGGATTTTCTTGATCCCTGTCTCTTGTACAATGTCACGAACCTCTGTCCATAGTTCATCAGGCACTCTGTCTATCAGGTCCAGTCCCTTAAATCTATTTGTCACTTCCACTGTATACTCATAAGGGATTTGATCTAGGTCATACCTGAATGGTCTAGTGGTTTTCCCTACTTTCTTCAATTTAAGTCTGAATTTGGCAATAAGCAGTTCATGATCTGAAGCACAGTCTGCTCCCGGTCTTGTTTTTGCTGACTGTATAGAGCTTCTCCATCTTTGGCTGCAAAGAATATAATCAATCTGATTTCGGTGTTGACCATCTGGTGATGTCCACGTGTAGAGTCTTCTCTTGTGTTGTTGGAATAGGGTGTTTGCTATGACCAGTGCGTTCTCGTGGCAAAACTCTATTAGCCAACTATAGTTGAATATAAAAAAAAAAATTTTAAAGAAATGGTATCATAGAAGTATTACAGTCCTTTGTCTTGTCTCCATCACACAATTAAGTTCAGTTCAGTCGCTGTTGTGTCCACCTCTTTGCAACCCCATGGACAGCAGCAAGCCAGGCTTCCCTGTCCACTACCAACTCCCAAAGCTTGCTCAAACTCATGTCCATCGAGACGGTGGTGCCATCCAGCCATCTCATCCTCTGTCGTCCCCTTCTCCTGCCTTCAGTCTTGCCCAGCATCAGGGTCTTTTCCAGTGAATCAGTTCTTTGTATCAGGTGGCCAAGGTTTCAGCTTCAGCATCAGTCCTTCCAATGAATATTCAGGACTGATTTCCTTTAGGATTGACTGGTTTGATCTCCTTGCAGTCCAAGGGACTCTCAAGAGTCTTGTCCAACACCACAGTTCAAAAGCATCAGTTCTTCGGTGCTCAGCTTTCTTTATAGTCCAGCTCTTCGCATCCATACATGACTGCTGGAAAAACTGTAGCTTTGACTAGATGGACCTTTCTTGGCAAAGTAATGTCTCTGCTTTTTAATATGCTGTCTAGGTTGGTCATAACTTTTCTTCCAAGGAGCAAGCGTCTTTTAATTTCATGGTTGCAGTCACCATCTTCAGTGATTTTGGGGCCCAAGAAAATAAAGTCTGTTACTGTTTCCATTGTTTCGCCATCTATTTTCCATGAAGTGATGGGACCAGATGCCATGATGAAACTTTTTTTTTAATTAAAAAAAAAGTTTAAATATAAAATTTCAGATTTTTTTGTTATTACAGAACATGTCAAATTGATGACATGCCTCACTTCTGGTGTGGAGACCAGCAGTGAGGTGTAGTAGGGTACGGTTAACAGTGAAGCCTGGTACATGTTATGGATGAGTTTTGAGCCCAAAAAGTGATGGAAGTCCTGACTCCCCAGGACCTCAGAATGTGGCATTATCTGGAAAAAGGTCTTTACCTGAGGGACTTGAGTTAAAATGAGGGCATCAGAGTGGGCTCTAATGCAGTATGACTGGGGAAATGTAGGCAGAGACAGAAAGACAGATGTGCACACAGGGTGTATGCCGTGTGAAAAGGGAAGGCAGAGATCAGATCGGGATGAAGAATCTAAAACCAGGGGACACCAAAGAGGGCCAGTAAATCAGCAGGAGCTCGGTGAGCCCTCACAGCCCTCAGAGAGAGGAGCAGCACCTGATCACATCTGCATTTCAAGCTTCAGTCCTGGGTGACAAAACCTGTCTGTGGTTTAAGCAATTCTGTTTGTGGTACTTTGTCACAGCCCAGGCGTTTGGGATAAGGCAGGTCAAGCCAAGGATGTGTGTTGACATGCACAGTTCTCTACAATTTTGAAAATCATCATTTTACAAGACCACTTAGTTTATTTCCAATTTTTGAGGGATTATTTAGTATATTGATAGCATGGAGGAAAGGGTGAATCTTATTTTAGGTTAACATCTGTCCCTTTTGGCCTGGCTGAAATGAACGTGGTTTCATCTGTTCCTTGGTCATCAATCCCTACAGACCATGGTCTTTTTGTTTCTTATTCTAACAGGGCCTCTGCAAGTCTAGATCTCTGCCAGCAACTTTCTTTACTGTCTGGGTTACAGGAAATAATTCATATTTTTTTCAGATTGCTTAGGGTGATGGGCAACTGATTAGGGCTATTCAAAATCTTTTACCACCTGTTTAGAATATGAGGGTGCATAGACTTCATCTAACTGCCAAGGTTAGAGCTAGGGTCACTTGGGAACTCTGGGGCTTTTGCCTATACTCATTACCTGGACATTTCTACTCTGTCTCATTCTGAGTGCATTGTGCCTTTGTATTTAATGGTGAGACTTACTGCCTTCTTGGGCTGTACTTTGTTGTAAACCAATATGAGTTTCCTGGATTCTTTATATCAATTTCTTGTTCTTGGAATTTGGGCATTTGATTAACACCAGTGGGTATATTTCCCAGGTTCCAACAAGTGCGGATTCATCATCATTTTTAAGTGCATGTGGAACTTTTATGAAAATTGACCATAAATGGATCCAAACACAAGTCTCATCAAGTATCAAATGGCTTTTGGGCTTCCCTCCTGGTCCAGTGGCTAAGACTCCATGCTAGCAATGTAGGGGGCTCAGGTTTGATCCCTGGTCAGGGAACTAGATCCCACATGCTGCAGCTTAGAGTCCACATGCCAAAATGAAGACTAAAGATCCTACGTGCTGCAGCTGAGACCTGCTACAGCCAAATACATAAATATATATTTTTGAAAAATGAGTTTAAAAAATTTTAAATGACTGTGGCCATTCAGAGTATTTTTCTAATGAAAATTACATTTTTGCTAGAAATCAAATAGCATAAAATTATAAGAAAGCCCATGTGTTTCAAAATTTTTAAAAGTCACTTCATATTTGTGTTACAATATTCATATCTTTTCCTTTCTCTTTCTCCAGAATTTCTAATTGCCTTTGGTTTTTGTTGGTATTGATGAAAAAAAAAATGATAATGTCTTTTGCATACTCTCAAGTTAACTGGGAACTTCAGTGATATTTTATGTTATTTCCCCCTTTTTTTCCCCAGAGACATATCTTCTAAAACACTTCAGACCTTACTTCATTCAGGATGGGGTATTCTCTAAGTCTCCTGCCTAGGTCTCATCCTGGGTTGGATCTTTATTTCCTGAAACTTTATTATTATTTTTTTTTCTCTTTCTTATGTTCTTAGTTGCCTTGCTAACAGTATCTTCAATAATTCCCCCAAAAGCAAGACATAAATTTTCTGAGTTTCTATATGTTTAGTTGAGATTTTGTTCCACTGTCAAGTTTGATTGATATTTTGGTAAATTACAGAATTCTAGAATTAAAACAAAATGTTTTATAACTTTGACAGCATTGATCCATTTTCTTCTAGCATGAAAAAAGGTGAAAAAATTCTACTGTTTGATTCTTTTATAGGTAACCTATTTTCTTACGTGGAATTTTTCTTTCTTTATAGACATTTTAAGAATCCTCTTGTTCTTGAAGTTTCAAGTTAATGAGAATTTTTCTGAGTCTAGGACTTTATCATCTTCTTAGCAGTTCTTATGCCCTTTAAGCCTCCAAACACATTTTCTTTTATACCTCAAGGACATTTTTAAATTTCTTTGATAATTTCCTTTCTTTCAAATTTTGTTTTTCTATTGAATAAGTTCCTGGTGGTTTGATTTTAGGCTCCTGATTATTTCTCCATGTCTCACATATTCTCTCTCCTGTATTTTGCCATTGAGTATAGTGTTGTTGTTGTTGAGTTGCTAAGTCATGTCTGACTTTTTGTGACCTCATGGACTGTAACATGGCATGACTCATAGCTTTATTGAGTTACACAAGCGCCTTAGCCATGAAAAGGCTGTGCTCCATGAAGGAGGTTGAGTGTAGTGATCAAGAGCCAGGGATGGGGAGCCAGGCTCACCCAGTTTGGCCCAGTTGGGTCTTTCTCCGTCAGCTTTGTTTTAAAGTGGGTCCCTGGTTTACTGCCTCACCTATTTTCCAACCCCCAGGCGGTGCCAGTGGTAAAGGGCCTCCCTGCCCATGCTCAAATTTGTTAACATTTCTTATTTGATGATCTCTTTGTGTTGTGTGTGCTTTTTCTTACGTATTGTATAAATATCTACATATTGTATAAATACGTACATCTCAGTGTATGTCATGAAGGACAGTGTTTCTAGATTTTCAGTCTGCCAGCTTGAACTAGAAGCCTCTTTTCTTTAATTTTGAGTTCACTGAGTTTACACTGAGTACATTATTTTTAGTCATTTCTACCTTCTAATTCTATAAACTTGTTAAATCATTACTTGTTTTTCTCTGTTATGCTCCAAAGGTTTTTTTTTTTTTTTAATTTTTTTAAATTAATGTGTTTTTGGCTTGGTCTTTTGTTGCTGCCTGCCTGCTTCCTCTAGTTGCAGTGAGCACGGGTTGCTTTTAATTGTGATGCATGGGCTTCTTATGACAGTGGCTTCTCTTTGTGGAGCATGGGGTCTAGAGCAGTGGGCTCAGTAGTTGTGGCACAAGGGCTTAGTTGCTCTACAGCATGTAGGATTGTCCCAGACTAGGGATCAAACTTGTGTCCCCTGTATTGGCAAGCAAATGGTAAGCAAATTCTTAACCATTGGACCACCAGAGAAGTATCCTGCACCAGAGTTTTTACTGTGATTTGTTCTCTCTCTGTGCTTTTACTAATAACTCACTTTTGAGTATTTGTTTTTTGTTTTTCTTCATTTTCTCCTGTAGAGCCATGACTTTGTTGTTGTCATTCGGTCACTATTTGATGTCCCATTTTTTGCACCCTCATAGACTGTAGCACCCCAGGTTCCTCCGTCCTCCACTATTGATAGCTTATGGTGAATGATGTCAGAGTCATGATCTCCAAAGAAGATTTAGCATCGGAACCAGGGACCAGGCTTGATCATTCAAGAGCTTTTGTGTAGCATAGTTTTATTAAAGTAAGAAAAGGGACAGATAAATTGTCAACTAAAAAATAGATGTACAGCTTGAGAGTTGTGTGAGTTAAGTTTTGTTTCGGGCAAAATGAGGACTGCAGCCCAGGAGGCAGCATCTCAGATAGCTCTGAGAGACTGCTCCAAGGTTTTGGTGAAGGGGGAGTGCAATGCCATGAAGCACTCATTTTACAAAAGGATCTGATGTCACCATGAAGGGATTTAGTGCTTCTCTAAATATTAGGAGATGAAAGGATTGAGGTAATAAAATCTGTTCCTAAAAATATCCAACTATCAAAAGAGCTGTCCCACCAGATTCCCTGGAGCACAGAGTGCCTCACTCCACCCTGAACTCCCTCAGGGGTTGCTGAAGGTCAATAGCTGTAGCAGCATGGCATTCAGTCTTGGTAGAGGCAGATGGCAAATGCCTTTGTTGTTCAGTCCTTGGCAGTGCTCTTGGTAAGTGCCAATTTGTAGTTGACACGGCCCCCTTGTGGTCATAAATCTGATCATACTTTGGGGGACATTTCATGACCATTTGTCCCACATTGCTGGGAAGGCTCGTTTCCAGTTCTGGAGAAGGTTTTTGTTGATAAGACACTCAATGTGCTATTACTGGACTAGGTCTAGTAGTCAAAATATCTCTAATAGTCAAAGATCTCTGGACATCTGTCTTCTAATTATGGTCCAGTAAAGTATTCCCTCTCGTTGCATCTTTTCATACCTGGAGTTACACTATTACAATCATTGATCATATATTGAGCTATACATTTGATCAACTGCTTCAAGTCTAGTCATCATTTCCATTGGAGGCTCAGTCATACACTTGGTAATACAAGAAAGAATAATCTTGTGAAACAAGCAAAATACAAATGGAATAGTTAATAACATTAGTGGAATTAAAGGTAAATATTTTAGCTGTGAACCTCCCACACCAAACCAGTTTTTTTTTTTTTTTTTTTTTTTAAAGATCATCAAGACTAGGGAATGGGTCACTTAAAGCAGAAATCTAATTTTTCATGTGGTTCAAATGTGTTACATTAAAGGATTTATCAGATATAAAAATATACCATTCAGTTTGAGTTATTTCACAGATATCTCCCTGAGATGCTGTAAGGTGTCAAGGTCTTGCAGTTTTATAGCACTGCCTTTCTCATCATAGAGGTCTCAGAATTCAATAGGCTAATAGTCTGGTTACTGTCATTTAAAGCTTATGAAAGTTAAGGCTTCAAATCAAAGATGACACAAATGAAGAAATATACCATATTCATGGATGGAAGAATCAGTATAGTGAAAATGAGTATACTACCCAAAGCAATCTATAGATTCAGTGCAATCCCTATCAAGCTACCAATGGTATTTTTCAGAGAACTAGAACAAATAATTTCACAATTTGTATAGAAATACAAAAAACCTCTAATAGCCAAAGCAATCTTGAGAAAGAAGAATGGAACTGGAGGAATCAACCTGCCTGACTTCAGACTATACTACAAAGCTACAGTCATTAAGACAGTATGGTACTGGCACAAAGACAGAAATATAGATCAATGGAACAAAATAAAAGCCTAGAGATAAATCTGCACATCTGTGGGCACCTAATCTTTGACAAAGGAGGTAAGAATATACAATGGAGAAAAGACGATCTCTTTAACAAGTGGTGCTGGGAAAACTGGTCAACCACTTGTAAAAGAATGAAACTAGAACACTTTCTAACACCATACACAAAAATAAACTCAAAATGGATTAAAGATCTAAACATAAGACCAGAAACTATAAAACTCCTAGAGGAAAACATAGGGAAAACACTCTCCGACATAAACCACAGCAGGATTCTCTATGACCCACCTCCCAGAGTAATGGAAATAAAAGCAAAAATAAACAAATGGGACCTAATTAAAGTTAAAAGCTTTTGCACAATGAAGGGAACTATAAGCAAGGTGAAAAGACAGCCTTCAGAATGGGAGAAATTAATAGCAAATGAAGCAAGTGACAAAGAATTAATCTCAAAAATATACAAGCAGCTCCTGCAGCTCAATTGCAGAAAAATAAACTACCCAATCAAAAAATGGGCCTAGGAACTAAACAGACATTTCTCCAAAGAAGACATACAGATGGCTAACAAACACATGAAAAGATGCTCAGCATCACTCATTATCAGAGAAATGCAAATCAAAACCACAATGAGGTACCATCTCATGCCACTCAGAATGGCTGCTTTTGGATAAATGCTGGAGACGGTGTGGAGAAAAGGGAACCCTCTTACACTGTTGGTGGGAATGCAAACTAGTACAGCCACTATGGAGAACAGTGTGGAGATTCCTTAAAAAACTAGAAATAGAACTGCCATATGACTCAGCAATCCCACTGCTGGGCATGCACACCGAGGATACCAGAATTGAAAGAGACATGTGCATCCCAATGTTCATCACAGCACTGTTTACAATAGCCAGGACATGGAAGCAAGCTAGATGTCCATCGGCAGAAGAATGGATAAGAAAGCTGTGGTACATATACACAATGGGATATTACTCAGACATTAAGAAGAATACATTTGAATCCATTCAAATGAGGTGGATGAAACTGGAGCCTATTATACAGAGTGAAGTAAGTCAGAAAGAAAAACACCAATACAGTATGCTGCTGCTGCTAAGTCGCTTCAGTCGTGTCTGACTCTGTGTGACCCCATAGATGGCAGCCCACCAGGCTCCCCTGTCCCTGGGAGTCTCCAGGCAAGAATACTGGAGTGGGTTGCCATTTCCTTCTCCAGTGCTTGAAAGTGAAAAGTGAAAGCGAAGTTGCTTAGTCTTGTCTGACTCTTAGCGACCCCATGGACTGCAGCCTACGAGGCTCCTCCATCCATGGGATTTTCCAGGCAAATATGGAATTTAGAAAGATGGTAACAATGACCCTATACGCGAGACAGCAGAAGAGATACAGATATATAGAACAGTCTTTTGGACTCTGTGGGAGAAGGCGAGGGTGGGATGATTTGAGAGAATAGCATTGAAACATGTATATTATCATATGTGAAACAGATTGCCCGTCCAGGTCCCATGCATATGAGAGGCTGCTCAGGGCTGTTGCGCTGGGATGACCCAGAGGGATGGGATGGGGAGGGAGGTGGGAGGGGGGTTCAGGATGGGGAACACATATACACCCATGGCTGAATCATGTCAATGTATGGCAAAAAGCACCACAATATTGTAAAGTAGCCTCCAATTAAAATAAATTAAAAAAAATAAAAAATAAATGGAAAAAAAGGGCTTCAATGTGGCCAAGTACATCCTCTAACCCCAAAGAAGGTGTGTGTGTGTGCGCGTGCGCACATGCGTGCACACGTGCACGCGCACACACACACACACACACACAGCTGCTAAATGGTCATGCCAGTAGAATCCAGATCTTTGGCCCATTGGGATCATAGCAATGGTAGATTGGTTAGGGTTACCTTTAATTTGTTGACATGTATGACCTTAAATTCATGGGGATTCCAGGCTACACCTTTGTATCCATCCCTGTAGATGTGAAGGCCATAAATTAGTGCCACAAATCCACTGAGTTCCATACCAGTCACTCTCTCTGAGGGTAATAATAGACATAGTTCATAAAGCACCCAGCCTAGTCTCATAATTACCAGGTTGATCATTTTTAGTATGAGTTAACCTTTCCCAACATAGAGGAGCTTTTAAACTTAAATGACCATAGCCTGGTGTTAACCATGTAGATCTACCCCATAATTGTGGGAGTTTTCCTTTTAATAGATGAGAGGTTAATTTTTTTTTTTTTTTTTCTGAAACTTAGCTCATCACTCTGGTTGACTTTGAGTGACCCTAAGAGAAAAGTTAAATCTGTGGCCAGCATCAAAGCAGGTATTATTAATTGGCCAGGTGACAGGATCCCATCTAGTAATATCATGGATAGATAGAACAGAACTGAACACCCATCTAAAATAAATTTCCTAGGCGGTATCCAGTCAGAGCCCTAGAGAACATAAATCCACCAGGGTAACCCAGAAGTATTAGGCACAGGTAATTGGCCACAACGCAACAACTGGATTGCGTTTTGAACTAGCATAGAATCATGTCCATGATAGAAAACATTTGATTGATAGGCATAGGTCCAAAGAATCAAGAAAACATTATAAATCATCGTAAAAGTCAGACCAGCATCTCGGGCAGGCTTTTGACTTCTGATGCTGTCTTCTTCTCGTCCTCTGTTTGAGCATTGCTTTAAGGTGAGTTTGAGGTCAGCAGGCCTCTCTATAGACCAGTCCAGCTTAGGGGCCTTTGGAAGTGGGAGTTAACCCAAGAGTCAGTTTCCCTTCAATTTCACTGGGCATGAGCTAGTTTAGAGTACCTGATAGAAAGGTCCTTCCATCCAGGTTGGAGACAGTTCCTTAAATTATGTCTTCTTCCAGTCTTGATTGCAAGTCATGTGTGAGGCATCTGATCTTCATCCAAAGACAGATTACTGAGATAAGCTTCAGAAACAACCCTATAGTGTCCTTTAATAATTCAGTTAAAGTTTACATTAATATACCCTAACAGCAAAGAACTATCCAGCAAATGATTCTTAGTAGTTACATACCTCCAGTAACAAACTGGGATTTAACATTCATTGAAACATCTCTTTCTCCCTAAAATCACTATCATATTTACCAAATATAACCTAATTAAGACCTGTTTGTAATATAGGTCTGGTCTCAATAAACTTGGCCTGATGATTTATAGAACCATAATTAATCACAGACTTTTTTGCTTTGCTGAGACTTTTACAGTCTCAGAATGAACTTTTAAAATAAAACCTTTCATGGCTAGGAAAGTCATGCCAAAGGCTTATCACAGATTTTGCCTAACAGATCTAAGTAAATTCCTCCCTTCTCAAGGTCTCCAAAATTCCTTGAGATTTCTGTACCTGTTATTGAGATAACCTTCCTAACTTATCTGATAAAGTTACTGGAAACTAAGATCTTCTAATCTCTGGAGGGTTCAGGTAGAGAGAAAAGATAAATGTTTCAATTTGTTTATAAAATATACTTTTAACAAATTACTGTCATAATTAGTTTGAGGGGAAGTTTTTTTTTTTTCTTACACCTGGAAAACACAGATTCAAATCAGTAATTTTTCAGATATGAACCATAGAAGTTATAAGGATATTCACCAGTTCATTCAGTCCTTTTGTTAACCTTTGTGAAGTTATCACATTTTCTATTAGAATCCTTACCCAGTTCAGAAACTGGTATTTATCCAAAAGTCCTTCTTACAAATCTTTTTGAAGAGGCAAAACTTGGTTAGTACTATGACAGTATTTTGAAATAGTAACTAGAATTATGCTTGATAACATTTTACCCAAACATATCAGAATTTTAGGAACTCCATACAGTTTCTAGGATATGTATATTAGTAACATTTACCATACAATATAACCCAAGATGTATTACTCACTTGACAATGTGAAGTTGCTCAGTCGTGTCCGACTCTTTGCGACCCCATGGACTGTAGCCTGCCAGGCTCCTCTGTCCATGGGATTTTCCAGGCAAGAGTACTGGAGTGGGGTGCCATTTCCTTCTCCAGGGGATCTTCCCTACCCAGGGATCGAACCCAGGTATCCTGCATTGTAGGCAGACGCTTTTACCATCTGAGCCACCCCCCCCCATATAATTCTGTATACAAAATGAACCTAATTAGTGTACTATCTCTCTTTGGGATGTTTCCGGGGCCCTCTGAAGCATCCAGAAGTTAGCTAGAAATCTTCATTAGAATGATTTAGGAAGCTTTGTCAACAAATACCAAAAAGTTTTAGAACACTCAATCAGATAGGATTATAGGTCATTGTGAAACAATAACTATTCACTTAGCCAAAGTAACAACGGATTTCAGAACAGATCATTTAGGAGATTGGAGAAGGCAATGGCACCCCACTCCAGTACTCTTGCCTGGAAAATCCCATGGACGGAGGAGCCTAGTAGGCTGCAGTCCATGGGGTCGCTAAGAGTCGGACATGACTGAGCAGCTTCACTTTCACTTTTCACTTTCATGCATTGGAGAAGGAAATGGCAACCCACTCCAGTGTTCTTGCCTGGAGAATCCCAAGGACGGGGGAGCCTGGTGGGCTGCCATCTACGGGGTCACACAGAGTCGGACACGACTGAAGCGACTTAGCAGCAGCAGCACACGGTACTTTTCCACTGGGGGACAATTCTCCTGGCATCTTTCAGCCAGCCTGCTACCCAGTATCTTTTGCCTGCATGGAAATTTCTCTGTATCTTTCAGTTGAGTCCCTCTCAGTGTCTAGACCATGAGTGGGTATGCCCTGGATGTTTCACCCGCCCCCCCCGCCCCCAGTATCTTTCTACTAGGAGGTGGCAGGTAACCTGCTCCGCTGCCAAATAAAACTCAGAATCTCAACCAACACGGGAGATTCAAGAACCAGGAGAGACTTACCCATATTCGTCTTCATTCCCCAAGGAGGCAGATGGGCGCAAGAGGCCACTGCTGGTACCAAAGCTCCGGTTCCTCGTGGAGTCCAGTCAGAGGAAGGAAGTCCACTCTGGGTCCCTTCGTGGTCACCATAACTGTCAACTAAAAAAAGATGTACAACTTGAGAGTTGTGAGTTAAGTTTTATTTGGGGCGAAATGAGAACTGCAGCCCGGGAGGCAGCATCTCAGATAGCTGTGAGAGACTGCTCCAAAGAGGCAGTGGGGGAAAGTCAATATATAAGGTTTTGGTGAAGAGGGAGTTCACTGCCATGAAGCACTCATTTTACAAAAGGTTTTTGTTAGTCATGAGAATCTGATATCACCATGAAAGGATTTAGTGCTTCTCTAGATATGAGAAGATACAAGGATTGAGATCATAAAATCTGTTCCTAAAAAGATCTAACTATCTAAAGAGCTGTCCCACCAGATTGCCTGGAGCAGAAAGTGCCTCACTCCACCCTGAACTCCCTTAAAGGGTTGTTGAAGGTCAGCAGCTATAGCAGCATGGGGTTCAATCTTGGTAGAGGCAGATGGCAAATGCCTTTGTTGTTCAGTCCTTGGCAGTGCTCTTGGTAAGTGCCAATTTGTAGGTGACAAAAGCTTCTGACAAAGGCATCAGTAGGGGGACAGATAATGCCCCCCTTGCTCATGTTAACAAGGGAGTTATATACTTTTTTAATTAGTTACTACAGTAAATCAAAAGAATGTCTCAAGGTTGTAAAGATCTTACTAGATCCACTCCCACAATTTACATTTTAGGTTAACAGGATTAGAACTGAACAATAGAAAGATCCTGCCAGACACACTCCCATAATATACATTCTAAGATACCAGGATTAGTCAGAAGGTTTTCAGGAAGGAGAAACTGTCCTCAAGCAGGATACACTGTTGTTTTATAATCCCTAGTACAGAGTTTAAACTGAGTTGTTTGTTGTATAATCATCAGTTACAAAAAAACCATTTTATGTGACTAAGACTAAGGACATAGAGAAAAAAACAATTGTCCTTTCCTCCTCCTCAAGAACCCCAGACCCCTTCTCTCCTTGGGGACCCCCGGACTTCTTATCAACCTGCCTAGGAATTTACTGTCTCACAGAGTTTGCTCAGATTCATGTCCACGAGTTGGTGATGGTATCCAACCATCTCATCCTCTGCCATCTTCTTTCTTCTCCTTTTGTTTTCAGTGTTTCCCACCATCAGGGTTTTTTCCCAGAAAGTCAGCTCTTTGCATCAGGTGACCAAAGTAGTGGAGCTTCAGCAATAGTCCTTCCAATGAATATTTAGGGTTGATTTCCTTTAGGGTTGACTGGTTTGATCTCCTTGTAGTCCAAAGGAGTCTCAGGAGTCTTCTCAAGCGCCACAGTTTAAAGGCATCAGTCCTTCAGCTCTCAGCCTTCTTTTTCGTCCAGCTCTCACACATGTACGTGACTGCTAGAAAAGCCATAACTGACTATATGGATCTTTGTCAGCAAAGTGATGCTTCTGCTTTTTAATATGGTGTTTAAGTTTTCCATAGCTTTCCTTCCAAGGAGCAAGCATCTTTTAATTTCATGGATGCAGTCACCATCCACAGTGATTTTGGAGCCCAAGAAAATAAAATCTGTCACTGCTTCCACTTTTCCCCCTTCTATTTACCATGAAGTGATGGGATCAGAATGGATGTTGAGTTTCAAGCCAGCTTTTTCACTCTCTTCTTTCACTCTCATCAAGAGGCTCTTTAGTTCCTCTTCACTTTCTGCAGTTAGAGTGGTATTATCTGCATATCTGAGGTTGTTAATATTTCTGCCAGCAATCTTGATTACAGCTTGTGATTCATCCACCCTGACATTTTGCATCATGTCCTCTGTATATAAGTTAAATAGATAGGGTGACAACATACAGTAGCACTGTCATGCTCCTTTCCCAGTTTTGAGCCAGTCACTTGTCTCATGTCCAGTTCTAACTGTTCCTTCTTGACCTGCATACAGATTTCTCAGGAGACAGGTAATGTGGTCTGGTATATCTGTCTCGAGAAATATTCCACAATTTGTTGTGATTCATGCAGTCAGAGACTTTAGTAGCAGTCAGTTACTTTACCTAAAGGTTAATTAGTTTCTAGGTTACTTACATCCTTTGTTTTCACATACTGTTCATTTGAGACAGTCTAGCAACTTTTATAAAATTAGGAGAAGAGGATGAGGTATATAGCTTGTGCTTTTTTATTTGCCTTTACCTTCTAGAGAATATGGGAAGGAAGGGAAGGAAGGGAAGGGAAGTCGCTCAGTCGTGTCCGACTCTTTGCGACCCCATGGACTATAGCCTACCAGGCTCCTCCGTCCATGGGATTCTCCAGGCAAGAATACTGGAGTGGTTTGCCATTTCCTTCTCCAGGGGATCTTCCCGACCCAGGGATCAAACCCAGGTCTCCCGCATTGGAGGCAGACGCTTTATATGGAGGTTTCATCAAATAACTATTTTTAAGATAAATCATGTAGTCTTACTAAGCAATCATAGATAGCTGTTTAGGAAATAACTTACTATTGGAATAATGTCAAAGTAGTCATTTCTTCTTTTCCTAACCAACCAGGTCTGTACGTATGAGATTCATACATCAACCGACTTTGTTCACTGCTATCTGTTATGAAGAAAAGCTTTCATGGGGGCAGTTATTGAATGCATTGGCTGCATAAGGCTTTGGGATTATTGGTAGACTTCAGCATTCCCTCCTTGTCTCACATTCCTGTCACTGAGTAATCAGGAACCTTTGTATTTACTATCTTCACATCACAAGGATGGTTAATGATGGATGAGGCAGGTGTTTGCAACATGTTCCTGGGATGTCAAAAAGATGTCCTTTGTTAATACAGACATGTCTTAAGAGGCATTCTAGCTCTGTTCCCTGTTTCAGTCAACTTGCTTATACAAATGGGAGTAAGGATCCTTTTCTCACGACTTTTCCTCAGGGCTGCTTGGGACTTAACAACAAGTCCACATTTTGTGGAGACTCATGAATTCACTGACTCTTGTACCAGAGTTTGAGAGGAGAGCTGTTTCAACTTAGGTGACAAGCTATGAAGAATCCCTGGTTGACTTGGGATGCAAGAAACCAGAAATAAGCTTATATCATGACTGTAATAACCAAACTTAAACTAAATTTTTTTATATACATTGATCATTTCTTATAATAAAAAGACCATTACATACATCAGGGACCATCACTTCCTTCGAGAAGGAAATGAGTGTGAGTGACAAGTGGGAACCCTGGCTTGCCAGCTCCATCCTCATTATCATTTAGGCTTGAGTCTCCTGCAGGGACTGAAGTGCTGGGCCATCCTGCTATGTACCTCTTGTGAGATGTACTCAACAATGATTCTTTCCATCCTAATTTGCAAAACTGTAATTCTCTTTCCACTTGTAAAGATTTCTGTGTGAGTCTGTTCACATACTGTATATGTGGTCGGATATAATTAACTCAAGTGCTGAGAAAAACTAGAGGCACAAAAAAGTTTTAATCATTTGATCACCATGTAGATAATCCATAATTTAATCACATAAACTAATTAAATGTCAGGCCATTTGTAGTACAGAAATCAAGCTATGACCATAGGTCATCAGATGTAGTAATTAGATATGCATGTATAATCGCATTAGACTCATATTAAAAAAAAAAAGCCACATCAAGACAGGTCATTTCTTTGTCCCTAATTACTTTTTTATAGTTTTGAGTTGATTTATTAGCACCATTAGGAGCTGCACAAATGTGTAAGTGTGTGCGTGTGTGTTTTAATTGGTTTATTATCTGTCAAGTCACAGTTTTCAAATGGATCTTTTTGATGTTTGTGCCAGATTTAGTTCAGAAATTAATGCGAAGGATAAACAAATAGCATATTTTAACCCTGTGCTGAGCATACTTCCTTTTTTTATAATGAAGTGTAGTTGATTTACAATGTTGTGTTAGTTTCTGGTGTAAACACATGTGCGTATATACATACACACACGTATATATTTATACAGCTTTTTGATTCTGCTATGACTCAAGAGAGCTAGGAAATTTTGTTTTCTTCTATTGCCCAGATTTGAACAAAAATAAGAAGAAAGCTTCACAGCAAATACTGTAAAACTTTTGCTTTTCTTTTCATTAATTTACCTTTTAAATAACCTTAGGTAAAATACATTTGCATCAAATCCTTTTTAGGTCAAGAATAGAGATAAAAATAATTATTAATAGATAAGCTAAAATATTTATCTTGTAAGATCAAGCGAAAACATCGCAATACCTTATTAACAGTAATCATTTTTTCCTAAGCAAGTGTAAGATGTAACTAATGGCAGTTTAGCTCTTATATCTCTTATAAAAAAATCAATACATACAGTCCTTTTTATTTGTAAAACATAACAGTTCTTTTTGATTTATGGAAAGGGTTGCTTTGGTTGAATTCAGAGAACGTTGCGTCTGCTTGTTAGTTTAATAATTTGTATGAAGGAAAACAGCCAAAGGTAACGAAACTCTCAAGGAGACGGCTGACTCCAGAGCTGGTGGTGGTGGTCTGCCATAGTAGGAGACTGTGACTAACCTGGCTTTATGGGGCGAGAACGGCACCTTCACAACATGGACGGAAGGGCCTCCCTTCATCACGGCAGATGGATTTGATGGGTAGGCACCTTATAAACAAACCTGCATTGTACTGACATGTATCATAAAGATTTTCTAAGAAATTTAGACAGATGATTTTTTAAGCTTGAAAGAAAAGTCAGAAATGGGTAACAGGTTTTGAAAGTAAGTATATTTTTTGAATTAATGATTAAGAAAACAGGAATATGCATCTGTAAATTTAGTTGTATAAAAGTTAAGCATGCATCACATGTCAGAACTTCAAGTAAAATGGAAGCATACAAAAATAGTCAGAAAATTTAAGAAATAATTATGAAAAGTAGCATAGTGAGTGAAGAACCTTAACAGATATTCAAACATATTTTAAAACTACAATATTAAGAGTAATTTTTCCCAGGCATGGATAGATAATGCAATGTAAATGGAAGAAATAAAGCATTTTCTGGAATATATTCACATATTTATGAAAATTTAGTGTTATCTTAAAGTTGCATTTAGCTCAGTGGGAAACAAATTTTTAAATAAACTATTTTGGTAAGTTCTACCAGACATCTAAAGAAGGAATAAAACTGAACATCTACTTAAAACTGTATGCTAAAGTCATTTTAAGATCACCATATTATGTATAAATTGAACTGTAACATTTTAGAATAAGAAAGTTTAGATTACCATAGTGTAGGTGAAGTCTTTCTAAGAAAAATGCAAAGTTAATAAGCCATAAAACAGAAGAATTAATTCAGTTAATAAATATACACATGTATTTATATATTTACATATGAGATTTATGTTAATGGCTTATAAATGATCTGTTAGATTTTTGTCCCTGTATTCACCTTTGAAACAAGGACCATGAAATACCATCTTTCTGCTTCAGTCCTGCCATCAGCTCTGGGACTGCTCTCGGTTCATTTCAGGGCATTTAATAGAATTGTAGAGATTCAATTCTGCACCTTATCTCTCAGCAACATTTGCTGTTGATTCATGACCAACAACACTTGCTGGTTCCAGGAGGCGTTGGGCTCTGGGTTTTGAAAGTAACATCTGCTCTTTTATAAGTCCGTTTTATTTTTTCTGAAAGAGCTGTGACTTGGGGCGACCCTGAATGTTGAGAGAAGAAAAACAGCCCTATGTTTCTTCTTCAGAAAACGAGAGGGGTGTGTGTATGTCTCAGAGTAGTTCTTGAGATACTGTAAAGACTAGAAGCTGTGTAGAGAATGACGTGATCCTCTCGCCATGGCCAAAATAGGAAACGCAGAGTTGGAAAGAAAGATCCACAAAAGTTGGAAAGATCTCAACTTCCGCTAGGAAAAAATACTGAGAAACCCTTGCTCTTTGTTTCTGAATTCCTATTCACAGGAAGATCCAGATTTTGTGGGGATGGAAATTTATACTATTTGAAGGGATTTTTACAGAAAAAATATATTTTTTAATTTCATATTTAAAATTAAAGGAGTGGATATTTATTTAGAGGGTCATGTCTAAGTGAGGGGCCCTGCAGTTTAAGCTTCATTACTTTTGTGCTAAATTAGCTATTGCTTCTGTAGTAATTATTATCAGTTTCACTGTATACCATTCATGTGACACTTAATCATACACTGCCTAATTTTTTTATTCTAATCACCACATTTAGAACTTTAAATCCTTAAGTGTATTTCTCAAAATTCACTCTCATCTACTGTACCTTCCCTATTTCCGTCTTCCACCCATTGGGACTCATTGTAAACCAAATATCTGGTGCTCAGAGTGGGTGCTTAGTAGATGTTTATGGAATAACTTTTTAAGCAACTGGTTCATGAGCAACTACTTCTAAATGGATAATTTTCCTTTCCAGTAGGTAAGGTAGAAATGACTAGGTTAAATATTTCTTTAGAAGATGTTTTAAATCTGACTAATACATTGGGAATGGTTGAATTATTATTACTAGTAAGGAATCATTATTGATATCAAAGTGGGTTACTTCTTTTTTATTTATCTTCATTTTATGATGTTTTTTATTGTGGTAAAAGTCACATAATATAAAAAATACAATTTTAACCACATTTAGCTGCACAGTTCAATGGCACTAAGTACTTTCATATTACTATGCAACTCTCATGATTGTTCATCTCCCGAATTATTCACCTTCCTAAACTGAAACTGGAGACAGGGATCAAGACCATCCCCAAGAAAAAGAAATGCAAAAAGGCAAAATGGCTATCTGAGGAGGCCTTACAAATAGCTGTGAAAAGAAGAGAACTGAAAAGCAAAAGAGAAAAGGAAAGATATTCCCATCTGAATGCAGAGTTCCAAAGAATAGCAAGGAAAGATAAGAAAGCATTCCTCAGTGATCAATGCAAAGAAACAGAATGGGAAAGACTAGAGATCTCTTCAAGAAAATTAGATACCAAGGGAACATTTCATGCAAATATGGACTCAATAAAGGATGGAAATGGTAGGGACCTAACAGAAGCAGAAGATATTAAGAAGAGGTGGCAAGAATACACAGAAGAACTGTACAAAAAAGATCTTCACAACCCAGATAATCACCATGGTGTAGATAATCATGATGGTGTGATCACTCACCTAGAGTCAGACATCCTGGAATGTGAAGTCAAGTGGGCCTTAGAAAACATCACTACGAATAAAGCTAGTGGAAGTGATGGAATTCCAGTTGAGCTATTTCAAATCCTAAAAGATGATGCTGTGAAAGTGCTGCACTCAATATGTCAGCAAATTTGGAAAACTCACCAGCGGCCACAGGACTGGAAAAGGTCAGTTTTCATTCCAATCCCAAACAAAGGCAATGACAAAGAATGTTGGAACTATTGCATAATTGCACTCATCTCATACGCTAGTAAAGTAATGCTCAAAATTCTCCAAGCCAGGCTTCAGCAATACCTGAACGCTGAACTTCCAGATGTTTAAGCTGGTTTTAGAAAAGGCAGAAGAACCAGAGATCAAATTACCAACATCCGCTGGATCATCAAAAAAGCAAGAGAGTTCCACAAAAACATCTATTTCTGCTTTATTGACTATACCAAAGCCTTTGACTGCATGGATCACAATAAACTGTGGAAAATTCTGAAAGAGATGGGAATACCAGACCACCTGACCTGCCTCTTGAGAAACCTGTATGCAGGTCAGGAAGCAACAGTTAGAACTGGACATGGAACGACAGACTGGTTCCAAATAGGAAAAGGAGTATGGCAAGGCTGTATATTGTCACCCTGCCTATTTAACTTATATGCAGAGTACATCATGACAAACGCTGGGCTCGACGAAGCACAAGCTGGAATCAAGATTGCTGGGACAATATCAGTAACCTCAGATATGCAGATGACATCACCCTTATGGCAAAAAGTGAAGAAGAACTAAAGAGCCTCTTGATGAAAGTGAAGGAGGAGAATGAAAAAGTTGGCTTAAAGCTCAACATTGAGAAAACTAAGATCATGGCATCCGATCCCATCACTTCATGGCAAATATATGGGAAACAGTAGAAAGAGTGGCTGACTTTATATTTGGGGGCTCCCAAATCCCTGCAGATGGTGACTGCAGCCATAAAATTAAAAGACACTTACTCCTTGGAAGGAAAGTGATGACCAACCTAGACAGCATACTAAAAAGCAGAGACATTACTTTGCCAACAAAGGCCTGTCTAGTCAAGGCTATGGTTTTTCCAGTAGTCATGTATGGATGTGAGAGTTGGACTATAAAGAAAGCTGAGCACCGAAGAATTATGCTTTTGAACTGTGGTATTGGAGAAGACTCTTGAGTGTCCCTTGGACTGCAAGGATATCTAACCAGTCCATCCTAACGGAGATCAGTCCTGGGTGTTCATTGGACGGGCTGATGTTGAAGCTGAAATTCCAATACTTTGGCCACCTGATGCGAAGAGCTGACTCATTTGAAAAGACCCTGATGCTTGGAAAGATTGAGGGCAGGAGGAGAAGGGGACGATAGAGGATGAGATGGTTGGATGGCGTCACCAACTCAATGGACATGGGTTTGGGTGAACTCCGGGAGTTGGTGATGGACAGGGAGGCCTGGCATGCTGCGGTTCATGGGGTCACAAAGAGTCAGACACGACTGATCAACTGAACTGAACTGAAGTGAAACTGAAAGTGTTCCCATTAAACACTCACTAACTCCTCATCCCCTCAACCCCCTGGCCTGTGGCATCTACCAGTGTACTTTCTGACTCTCTCAATCTGACTATTCTAGGAATCTTGTATGATTGGATTCAAACAGTATTTTTCTAAAAACATGAGTTACTTTTTAATACAATTAGCTAATGCTGAAGATCTTTTAGAGGACAATTGGAGTAATTCAACAGGGTAATGTCCCCCAGAAAACATGGCTTCTTCCCAGTCCATGCAAATGCCAAGTTTTTATCATCACCTTTGTCTGCCTTCGGTTTGATAACCATCATGCTTGTATCGTTGCTGACACATTTTCACACCATCCTTGCATCTCAGATGTAAATGAAGATGTGGGTGCACACTCTAGCTTTCTTCATCTGTCCTTGCCTCTTGCTTATTAAAAAATTACCCATGTGGAAAATTAAAAAGAAAGCAGAACTAACTATAGAATCGCAACTTGTCAGCATGCCAATGAATTGTAATTTTCATGACTATTAACAGTGCACTCCCTATGGACTGCAGCAGAGATGACATAGAAAAGCGGTTGTGTGGGAGCTCCAACATAATCCTTCCTTCCCACTCCAGAAGATGTAATAACAGCACACAGAAAAATGACTTTGGGATAACCTTGGGTTAATTCTGTTTTTTGTTTTTTTTTTTTAAAGGAAAAGATGAACAAATCTTTTTTATTTTTTTCTGGTTGTAATTACTCCCAACACCAGGACACATCTTTATCAGATCAGGAAAATACAAACCTGGAATTGTTACTTCTTTGCTATAAACATGTTGGGAATTTGTGTCTTTTTACTATCATTGCCCAACTATATTCCATCAGCATTTGTGACACCACAAATGAAGGGAACCATAATGAGTATGAAAATACTCTAAAGAAGGGCAGTGGCCTTATGTTGATATGCATTCACTTGTACAACTAGGGCACAAGAAACTTGACCAGAAAATTTCAAGAGATATTAGTTAGGGCCCACCTCCTGAAGCATAGTAGCCAAGTTGATATTCTAGCACCTTTTCATCTAAATGAATCCAGTCCCAGTTCTGAAACTTCACTTGGCTGTATTTCTTTTTCTTTTAATATTTGTATTTATTTGTTTGGCTCTCCTAGTTCTTATTTGTTGCATGTGAACTTTTAGTTGTGCTGTGTGACATCTCTTAATAGCTCCCTGGCCAAGGGTCAAACCTGGGCTCCCTGCAGAGTGAGGGTGGAGTTTCAGCCACCAGACCAGCAGGGAAGTTCCACCGTATTTCTGATTAGAGATAGTAGAGTGACTTAATGGATTTAATGTTACTTAATGACCAACTGAGGAATAAAAATTATCTGGTATATCCTGTATCACTTTCTGGTTTGTGATTACAGTGGTTATATATGATCTGAGATCAGAGTTCAAAGTAAAATCTGAATGAAGAAAAATTCATCATAAGAATGAGATGAAAATGGAGCTAGAATGAGGTTCAGGATGGATGAGACCATGGACTGGGAGTCTCAATGTCCTGAGTGTGAATGCTGGCTCCACCAAACACGTGTTTGGTTTCCTTTCGCATTAAACTGTATTTATTGCAGGTTTTTGATTTGTGGTTACAATATCAACATAAAACTACATCTACTTCTTTTAAGTTGATTGTAGGTTAAGTCCAGATACATTATGAAAGCTCTACATTTTGTTACTCCCCTACAGGATTTTGTATTTTTTGTGTCCTATTTTACATCTTCATGCCTATCCCTTAATTGTTCATTGTAGTTATAGTTTATTTTACAGTTTTTGTCTTTTAAGCTTTATTGTTGTTGTTAAGTCCCTAAGTTGTATCCAACTCTTTGCGACCCCATGGGCTGCAGGATGTTAGATTCCTCTGTCCTGCATTATCTCCCATAGTTTGCTCAACTTCATGTATATTGAGTCAGTAATTTTATCAAACCATGTCATCCTATGCTGCCACCATCTCCTTTTCCCTTCAGTCTTTCCCAGCATCAGGATCTTTTCCGATGAATTGGCTCTTTGTATCAGGCGGCCAAAGTATTGGGGCTTTAGCTTCAGCATCAGTCCTTCCAATGAATATGCAGAGTTGATTTCCTTTAGGATTGACTAGTTTCATCTCCTTGCTGTCCAAGGGACTCTCTAGAGTCTTCTCCAGCACCACAGTCCAAAAGCATCAATTCTTCAGCTCTCAATCTTCTTTATGGTCCAACTCTCACATCCATACATGACTACTGAAAAAAACCATAGCTTTGACTGGATAGACCTCTGTTGGCAGCGTGATGTCTCTGCTTTTTAATATGCTCTCTACGTTGGTCATAAGTTTCCTTCCAAGGAGTAAGCGTCTTTTAATTTTATGGCTGTAGTCACCATCTGCAGTAATTTTTGAGCCCCCCAAAATAAAGTCTGTCACTGTTTCCATTGTTTCCCCATCTACTTGCCATGAAGTGATGTGACCGGATGCCATGCTTTAAGCCAAGTTTTTCACTCTCCTCTTTCACTTTCATCAAGAGGTTCTTTAGTTCTTCTTCACTTTCTCCCATAAGAGTGGTGTCATCTGCATATCTGAGGTTATTGATATTTCTTCTGGCAATCTTAACTCCAGTTTGTGCTTCATCCACCCTGGCATTTTGCGTGATGTACTCTGTATATACGTTAAATAAGCAGGGTGGCAGTATACAGCCTTGATGTACTCCTTTCCCAATTTGGAACCAGTCCATTGTTCCATGTCCAGTTCTAACTATTGCATCTTGATCTGCATACAGGTTTCTCAGGAGGCTGATAAGGTGGTCTGGTATTCACATCTCTTTAAGAATTTTCCACAGTTTTTTTGTGATTACTGTGACGTTGGATAATTTGCCATGAAAACAAATTGAGATCATCTTATTATTTTTGAGGTTGCACCTAAGTAATGCATTTTGGACTCTTGTGTTGAGTCTGAAAACTACTCCATTGCTTCTAAGGGATTCTTGCCCACAGTAGTAGATATAATGGTCATCTGAATTAGATTTTCCCATTCATGTCCATTTTATTTCATTGATTCTTAAGTTGTCAATTTTCAACCTTTCCATCTCCTGTGTGACCATGTCCAATTTACCTTTATTTATGCATGTATGCATTCATTCAGGTTCTGATGCATTATTGGTCTTTATAGCATTTGACTTGACAGTCACCACCAGACACATCCATAATTGAGCATTATTTTCACTTTGGCCCAACCACTTCATTCTTTCTAGAGCTATTGGCAGTTGCCCTCTGTTCTTCCCCAGTAGGATATTGGGCACCTTCCAACCTGGGGGGCTTATATTCCAGTGTGATATCATTTTGCCATTTCTTCCTGTTCCTGGGGTTCTCATGGAAAGAATATTGGGGTGCATTGCCACTTCCCCCTCCAGTGGACCATGTTTTGTCAGAACTCTTCACCAGGACCCTCCCTCTTGGGTAACCCTGCACAGGATGGCTCATAGCTTCATTGAATTATCCAATCCCATTCACAACAACAAAGCTGTGATCTATGAAGGGGTTAACCTTTGCACTAACTTATTTAAGTGGTTTATCCGTTGCCTTTACAATGTATTTGCCTTAACCAGTAAGATTTTCCTGCCCTAAATATTCTCATTGCTTGTTAAAGCCTTTTGTTTTTCACCTTAAGAAGACTTTAACCATTCTTGTACAGAAGATTTAGTGGTGATGAACTCTTTATGTTTTTCCTTGTCTGGAAAACTCTTTGAAAGTGTTGTCACTCAGTCATGTCCAACTCTTTGTGATCCTATGGACTGTAGCCTGCCAGGCTTCTTTGTCCATGGAATTCTCCAGGCAAGAATACTGGAGTGGGTAGCATTTCCTACTCCAGGGGACCTTCCCAACCCAAGGATTGAACCCAGTTCTCCACATTGCAGACAGATTCTTTGAGCCACCAGGGAAGCCCATATCTGTCCTTTTATTCTAAATGATAGCCTTACTAGGTAGAATATCCTAGGTTTTAGTTTTTTTCCTTTCTGCTCTTTTTTTTTTTTTTTTTGGTCATTCTCAGGGAGAGCTGCTGTTTATGTATTTGTAGTTTTGATGTGTTCCTTGGGGAGGTGAGCTTAGAGTCTTCCTACTCTAATTGATCCTGCCTCTACTTCTTTTTGTTTATCAGTTTTTCCCCTACTTTCCTGTGTTTGTCAGTTTCTGGCTTCTTCAGTCCTAGGTCTCTGTTATATGAACAGAGATTAACTTTAGAGAACTCACCTCTGTGTCATTGCATAAGCCCCACGGTCACTGGTTGGTTTGCAATCTTATGATGTTTGTTTTTTATATCCTGTTAAGGTTTTTGGTTCAAAATTGGGAAAGGAATATGACAAGACTGTACATTATCATCTTGCTTATTAAAATTATATACAGAGTTGTTGTTGTTCAGTCACCAAGTCATGTCTGACTCTTCATGACCCATGGACTGCAACACACCAGTCTTTCCTGTCCCTCACCATCTCCCAGAGTTTGCTCAAATTCATGTCCATTGAGTGGGTGATGCCATCCAACAATCTCATCCTCTGTTGCCCTTTTCTCTTTCTGCCTTCAATCTTTCCAGCATCAGAGTCTTTTCCAATAAGTCAGTTGTTTGCATCAGGTGGCCAAAATACTGGAGCTTCAGCTTCAGCATTAGTCCTTCCAAAGAGCATTCAGGGTTGATTTCCTTTAAGATTGACTAGTTTGATCTACTTGCTTTCCAAGGGACTCTGAAGAGTCTTCTCCAGTACCAAGTTCCAAAGCATCAATTCTTTGGTGCTCTGACTTCTTCATTGTCCAGCACTCATATCAGTGCATGACTACTGGAAGCACCCTAGCCTTGGCTATATGGATCTTTGTTGAAAAAGTGATGTCTTTGCTTTTTCACACACTGTCTAGGTTTGTCATATGCAAAGTATATCATGTGAAATACTGGGTTGGATGAATAACAATCTGAAATCAAGATTGCCGAGAGAAATTCCAATGATCTTACATATGTAGATAATATCACTCTAACGGCAGAAAGTGAAGAGGAACTAAAGAGCTGCTTCTTGTGGGTGAACAAAGAGAGTGAAAAAGCAGGCTTGAAACTCAACATTCAAAAAACTAAGGTCATGGCATCTGGCCCCATCACTTCTTCATGGCAAATGAAAGGGGAAAAAGTGACAGATTTTATTTTCTTGGGCTTCAAGATCACTGAGGACGGTGACTACAGCCCTGAAATTAAAAGACATTTGCTCCTTGGAAGAAAAGCTATGACAGTATATTATAAAGCAAAGACATTGCTTTGCTGAAAAAGGTCCATATAGTCAAATCTATCGTTTTTCCATTAATCATGTATGGATGTGAGAGTTGGACCTTAAAGAGCCTAACACCAAAGAATTGATGGTTTTGAATTGTGGTGCTTGAAAAGACCCTTGATAGACCCTTGGATAGCAGTGAGATCAAACCAGTCAATCCTAAAGGAAATCAACCCTGAATATTTATTTGAAGGACTGATGCTGAAGTGACACTCCAATACTTTGGCCACCTGATAGAAAGAGCCGACTGATTGGCAAAGATCCTGATGCTTGGAAAGATAGAGAGCAGGAGGGGGAGGGGGTGCAAAGGGTGAGGTGGCTAGATAGCATCACCAACTCACTGAACATGAATTTGAACAAACTCCTGAGACAGAGGAAGACAGAGACGCCTGGTATGCACAGTCTGTGGGGACACAATAAGTCAGACATGACCTGGAGTCTGAACAACAACAAAGGTTTTTGGTTATACCTAACAGGAAGAATAGGGGAACATGCCTACTGTATCCTCCCAGAAAGAAAAAAATATATATTCATTTTTATCAACATTTAAAAATTCTCTTATGAGAGAACTGAGCAGATTTGTTTTCTACCAAGTTCATTGTCATTCCTTTCCTCCTCTCTCCAGCGACACTAAAGATATTTTGGATCTAAGTCTCATTTTTTTTTTTTATCATGTTGAATTCTGATCATTGTAATAAAACATTAAAAGAGGCTGTTCAATATGTTTCCAAGTGGATGGTCTCCTGTAATTTAAGGAACACTTTATAATATTGACAAGGTTCAATTAGTATGCTGAGCTATAAATTATTACTCGATACAGAAAAGATATAGAGAAGAAATACCAAGACAATTTAGAAAATGAGTATACAAAGCCAGCTTGAGTCCTAAATATTGGTATACGTTCAGCTGGTTCTATCATTGTGCTTAATGAGCAAACTTATGCTCTTGAAATAAATCTATAATATTATACTGGAAAAGACCCTGATGCTTGGAAAGATTGAAGGCAAAAGAGAAAGGGGCAGCAAAGGATGGGATGGTTAGATAGCATCACCAACTCAATGGACATGAATTTGAGCAAGCTCTGGGAGATAGTAAAGGACAGGGAAGCTTGGTGTGCTGCAGTCCCTGGGGTTGCAAAGAGTTAGAGATGACTTACGTAACAACTGAACACATTCATATCAATTCTTTGGAATGTTGCCTTCAAACTAGTTTCACCTTAGACATCTTAAAAATAAAAGATAATCTTTTCATATTATGATTTCACTTCCTTTTACCCAACAATTTAAATATTGTAACATAGGGTGATGCTACTCAAAGTGTGATCCGTAGGCCACAGCATCATCATCACCAGGGAACTTGTTAGACATGCAAATTCTTGGGCCCCTGCCCTCAACTTAATGAATCAAAATTCCTAGAGGTGGGACTCATGAGTCTGTTTTAAACAATTCCTGGGATTCACAGGTTGTTATCATGTGCATTTGGCAAAGTGAGTGAGAATTCTTTGGTCTCTAGAGCTTCATTGCCCATTCCAACTCGATGATTTCTTAGCTGTGTCACCATTATTCACTGGTTGCTTCAATTTCCTTACTTATAAAATAGGATAATAATATGATATACCTCTGAAGATCGTTTGAAAATTAAATAAAGGATAGATAAAAGGTAGACCCAGATTCATTCCCTGGGTTGGGAAGATCCCCTGGAGAAGAGAATGGCTACCTAGTCCCCTGTTTTTGCCTGGAGAATCCCATGGACAGGGGAGCCTGGTGGACTGGGCTACAGGCCATAGTTGCAAAGAGTTGGACATGACTGAGCAGCTAACACTTTTACTTTTTTTTACTTTACTTACAATCATGCCTAACACCTACTTAACTCTTGATAAATATTAGCTGTTCTTATGTAAAATGTATAGTATGATCATGATAGCTAAAATAAGAGAACTTCTACTGATATTTTTCCTCTTTGACATTTTCATTTTTATGAGAATCTACATGGTGAGAAAATAAGACTTGTACAGGTGAAGTCAGTTGTCAGAATAGCATCTCTTTCCAGCCATGCATACATCAGCTATCGTATATTAGTTCTATATTCTTTAGAGTATAGAGGAGAAAAGATTCTGGTCCACAGAACAAGCATATCTGGGAACATATGTTGTGTGCATACACATATGCATACACACACACCCACACCCACAACCACATCAGTTGGCTTAGATCATATTTACAGAAGACAGTGAATTGAATCTAAGCAAGTTGGAGCACTTGGGTTGTTTCATAATTGTTCCCCTGCCCCTGGGACCTGTCTATCCTTCGTACATCCCTGCCCAGTTAATAATTCTACCACACCACATTGAATTCTTCCTTCTTCCTCCGTTCTGCCCTCCTGAGCCTCTAAAGTTAAACTCTGCTCCCTTCCAACTTCCTGAAACCCACTTTCTACTATTGAACTGTAACAATATTCCCGTTCATCCATCCAGTCTGCAAACTTCAGAACTTGCCTGTGTGTATTCCCACCTCAATCACATCTGACCTTCTGCAACATGGATTTGTCAGAGGGACAGATTTGACTTGTGATCTGTACTTGGGTCTTGATATTTACTTCAATATATCCTGTCTCATCATCAGATTAAGCATTGTTTTTTGAGCAGGGACAAGACTATGTCTTTTATCCCTTTATATGTCCAGCATTTGAATGTTTCATATCTCCCATAAAATCAAAATACAACTAAAATTGTGATGGTGCTTTCATTTCATGAAGTATTTTATGAGCAATCTACTACTACTAATGCTTCCCTGGTAGCTCAGTTGGAAAAGAATCCACCTGCAATGCAGGAGACCCCAGTTTGATTCCTGGATTGGGAAGATCCACTGGAGAAGGGATAGGCTACCCACTCCAATATTTTTGCACTTCCCTCATGGCTCAGCTGGTAAAGAATCTGCCCACAGTGTGGAAGGCCTGGGTTTGATCCCTGGGTTGAGAAGATTCCCCTGGAGAAGGGAACAGCTACCCACTCCAGTTTTCTGGCCTGGAGATTCCCATGGACTGTATCGTCCATGGGATCACAAAGAGTTGGACACAACTGAGCAACTTTCACTTCCCTTCACTACTACTACTAATACTATCAATTAAGTTCTTCCTTGATGTGAGGCACTGTGACTTGAGTAACCTGACTCATTTAATGTTTGTAACTCCATAAAGCTGGACTATTAGCATCCCTCGTTTCTAGAGGATGAAATTGATACCAATAACTTCTCAAGGTCACATTGATAGTACTTGGTGGTAAATGGTTTGTAACTCAGGCAACCTGAGTTCAAGAGTTCTTCCTCAGCCACCTTGTTCAGTGACCTCTTTTTTCTCTTTAGAGTCTCTGATTTTCTTTGCCCTTTTTAATTTTGATTTTCAATTTTACAACTTTGTGTTGGTTTCTGCCTTACAACAATGCAAATCAACCATACCTTCTCCCTCTTGAGCCTCCCTCTCCCCCCATCCCACCCCTCTAAGTCACAGAGCACTGAGCTGAGCTCCCTGTGCTATACAGCAGCTTCCCACTAGCTCTCTGTTTTACACGTGGTAGTGTGTGTATGTCAGTGTTGCTCTCAATCCATTCCACCTTCTCCTTCCCCTGTTGTGCATAACCTCTTATCTAATATTATTAAAGAAGGTGCAGCAGTTCACAGAGGCTAAGGAAACTTGGCCTGGGGTAAATATGTAGGTTCTCTAGCTTCAAATTCTGTGTCTTTTCTGTTATACCACAGGATTACTGTGCAAGTAAGCTCTAATGAAAATAAGATTTGGGAGGACATCTGTGGATTTTATTTTTTCTACCTCTTAATTTCTAGAGTGATGTAGGTTGCTTGTTCAGTGTATCAGAGGAAGAAATGGAAAGTAAGAGAGAGGGTAAGAGGGAGGGAGGAATTAAGGGAAAAAGAGATGTATGCATGGAGGCAGGAAGAAGGTGTGTTTCACTAAGAGGCTGGGTGTTGGTGATTTCCTGTGTGTCGTCGATGCTTTGTTTCTGTTTTACTAACTGACATATAAATGTCTTCATATTTGTCAGCATTCAATCATAAATGAATGTCTACCTAAGAAAAGCTTTATAACAACACCTCCTTCTATTCCTCCTTGTTTGTACAGAGGAGTAAGAAGAAAACAAACACCAATAAAAACAAAAAGTCATACCTGTGTTCTTGTCAGTTACCAGCCATTAAATATAGCTTCAAATTCTATTAATGAGACCAAAATAGGGAGGAAAAGATCTGTACATATTGAGGGAGTAACAGAACATAGCAATAATGAACTTGCTTTATAGAGCACAAATTGGGCTAGACAAGTTTGGTCACACTTTTCTAATCGAATCAGTGAGTTAGTAAGTGAAGAGAAAGAAGTAGGTACAACATATTTGGCCCATGAGCTAGAAACACACAGCTATGTCTTTCTGTACTTAAGAGTTCAACTCAGGAGAAAGATGTTGAGGAGAATTTGCCAAATCAACTATGGAAATTATTGATTGGCTACTTAGAAAATGAGCAACATCAGAAAGCAAGAAAGCAGAACCATGTCATTGCAGTGGTACAAGGCAAGAAATTGTTATTCTGTATGTGAGTCTTGTGATCTACTACCACACTGGAAACATCACAGTCGTATGGTTTAGCTGTCCTCACAAAGCCAAGTGCCTGTCACCCTGCACCTGGACTGCTGGATACTGGTGGCTGTCATAGGTCACTTTCATTCGTGTCCCTCTGGATTCCAGGCCCACATTGCTGCACACAGGGACCTTGCTTTCCACGTATTAGATTCTAAATGCTCATCATCTCAGAGAAGCCGTGTGCGCTGCAGTCCATGGCATTGCAGAGTTGGGCATGACTTAGTGACTGAACAACAACAACGAAAGCAGAGCGAATTGTATTTCTAGTTTTTTCTATTCTCAAATGGTTTCTCATGTGGGCTAACTGAATAAAGAAAGAAAGTCACAGAGGGATTCATATTTGTTGTTTATCAGCTATGTACCAAGAATAATTCTAGGTACTTTACCAGACATTTTCTTTCTCTCATTTGATATTTCTAATAAAGCTTCAGAGTATTTCCAAGTTACAGATGAGACGATCAGGTGTTAGAGAGTTCAAATTACTAGTCCAAGAACACAGATCATGAGAAACTGGGAAAACATGGGCATAGAGGGCTACTCATTTTCTGATAGGAAGTGTGCCCTTGGCCAGCTTTTCTAGAACTGGTGCTAACATCAACTCTGTTTGTCTATTCAGGCACCTTCTTTTATAGGAATCTCCCTGCTGTTGTCTCTCATTTGTTAATGAACACTGTATTCCATCTGCTTATGACATTTATTGATAACTTTTTCACCATTTTTTTTGAAATTTGGTGAAGAGCAACAAGTATAGAAAAATGAACAACTGATGATTCTGTAGCTGATACATTTTCACAAGGTAGACACACATATATGAGGTCACACCCAAAGTCTAGAAGTAGGACATCCTTAGCACCAGAAGCCCTCATCTTCCTTAGCCCCTTTCCAGTAAGTAACCACAAAGGAAATCCTGATCTTGACTTCTAACAATATAGATTTTTCTGCTTATGTTTGATCTTTAGAGAAGTAGAATCATAGGGAATGTACTCCTTTGTGTTTGCCTTTTTTGTATACTCTGTTCATGAAATTCATGCAGGTTTTCCTATTAAGCATCAGCCTATTTTCATTACTGTATAATATTTTATTGTATGCTATATTTATTTTTTTTCAAAGGACATTTCTTCTTTTTTCAGTTTTTACTATTACAAAGAATGCCGCCTTTAGCATTTTTTAATACATTTCCTGACACAAATGCAGTTCAGTTGGTTATACATCTAGGAGTGGTTGTTATTATTGTTCAGTTGATCAGTTGTGTCTGATTCTTTGTGACCTCATGGGCTGTAGCACACCAGGCTTTTCACCATCTCTCCGAGCTTGCTCAAACTCATGTCCATTGAGTCAATGATGCCATCCAACCATTTCATCCTCTGTTGTTCCCTTCTACTCCTGCCTTCAGTCCTTCCGAGAACCAAAGTCTTTTCTGATGAGTTGACTCTTCACATTGGGTAGCCAAAGTATTGAAGTTTCTGCTTGAGCATCAGTCCCTCCAGTGAACATTCAGGGTTGATCTCCATTAGGACTGACTGGTTTGATCTCCTTTCAGTCCAAGGGACTCTCAAGTGTCTTCTTCAGCACCACAGTTCAGAAGCATTAATTCTTCAGGGCTCATCTTCTTTATGGTCCAACTTTTACATTCATACATGACTACCGTAAAAACCATAGCTTTGATTATACAGACCTTTGTTGGCAACATAATGTCTCTGCTTTTTAATATGCTTTCTAGGTTGGTCATAGTTTTTTTTCCAAGTAGCAAATATCTTTTGATTTCATGGCTACAGTCACCATCAACAGTGATTTTGGAGCCCAACAAAATAAAGTCTGTCACTGTTCCCATTGTTTCCCCAAATATTTGCCATGAAGTGATGGGACCGGATGCCATGATCTTTGTTTTTTGAATGTTGAGTTGTAAGCCAGCTTTTTCACTCTCCTATTTCATCTTCATTAAGAGGCTTTTTAGTTCCCCTTTGCTTTCTGCCATAAGGATGGTGCCATCTGCATATCTGAGGTTATTGGTATTTCTCCTGGCAATCTTCATGCCAGCTTGTGCTTCATCCAGCCCAGCGTTTCTCATGATGTACTCTGAATATAAGAAACTAAGCAGGGTGACAATACACAGCCTTGACGTACTCCTTTCCCAGTTTGGAACTAGTCTGTTGTTCCCTGTCTGGTTCTGTTGCCTCTTGACCTGCATATAGGTTTCTCAGGAGGCAGGTAAGGTGGTCTGATATTCCCACCACTTTAATAATTTTCCACAGTTTGTTGTGATCCTCACAGTCAAAGGCTTTACCATAGTCAATGAAGCAGAAGTAGATGTCTTTCTGGAATTATCTTGCTTTTTCTATGATCCAATGAATGTTAGAAATTTGATCTCTGGTTCCTCTGCCTTTTTCTAAATCCAGCTTGAACATCTGAAAGTTCTCAGTCCATGTACTGCTATAGCCTGGCTTGGAGAATTTTGAGCATTACTTTGCTAGCATGTGAAATGAGTGCAATTATGCAGTAGTTTGAATATTCATGGCATTACCTTTCTTTGAGATTGGAATGAAAATTAACCTTTTCCAGTCCTGTAGCCATTTCTGAGTTTTCCAAATTTGCTGGCATATTGAGTGTAGCACTTTAACACCATCATCTTTTAGGATTTGAAATAGCTCAGCTGGAATTTCATCCCCTCCACTAGTTTTGTTCATAGTGATGCTTTCTAAGATCTACTTAACTACACACTCCAGGATGTCTAGTTCTAGGTGATGATCACACCATCATGGTTATCTAGGTCATTAAAATCTCTTTTGTATAGTTCTTCTGTGTATTCTTGCTACCTCTTAATATCTTCTGCTTCTGTTAAGTCAATACTATTTCTGTTCTTTATTGTGACCATCTTTGCATGAAATGTTCCCTTGTGCTTATTTGCTCAATCATGTCTGACTCTTTATGACCCCATGGACTGTAGCCTACCAGGCTCCTCTTCCATGGGGATTCTCCAGGCAAGAATACTGGAGTGGGTTGCCATTTCCTCCTCCAGGAATGTTCCTTTGGTAGTGCTACTTTTATTGAAGAGATCTCTAGTCTTTCCCACTCTATTGTTTTCCTCTATTTCTTTGTATTGATCATTTAGGAAGGCTTTCTTATCTCTGCTTGCTATTCTTTGGAACTCTGCATTCAGATGGGTGTATCTTTCCTTTTCTCCTTTGCCTTTCACTTCTCTTCTTTTTGTAGATAGTTGTAAGGCTTCCTCAGACAACCATTTTGCCTTCTTGCATTTCTATTTCTTGTGGATGGTTTTGATTACCACCTCCTGTACAGTGTTATAAACCTCTGTCTAAAGATCTTCAGGCACCATATCAGATCTAATCCCTTGAATATATTTGTCACTTCCACTGTATGATTATAAGGGATTTGATTTAGGTCATACATGAATGGTCTAGTGGTTTTCCCTACTTTCTTCAATTTGAATCTGAATTTTGCAATACGGAGTTCATGATCTGAGCCATAGTCAGCACCCAGTCTTGTTTTTGCTGACTATATAGAGCTTCTCCATCTTTGGCTGCAAAGAATATAATCAATCTGATTTCGGTACTGACCATCTAGTGATGTCCATGTGTAAAGTCATCTCTTGTGTTGTCGGAAGAGGGTGTTTGCTGTGACCAGTGCATTCTCTTGTCAAAACTCTCTAAGCCTTTTCCCTGCTTCGTTTTGTACTCCAAGGCCAAACTTGCCTGTTACTCCAGGTATCTCTTGACTTCCTACTTTTGCATTCCAGTCCCCTATGATGAAAAGGACATATTTTTTTGTGTGTTAGGTCTAGAAGGTCATGTAGGTCTTCATTGACCATTCAACTTCAGCTTCTTCCCATTAGTGATTGGGGTCATAGTCTTGGATTACTGTGATATTGAATGGTTTGCCTTGGAAATGAACAGCGATCATTCTGTCTTTTGAGATTGCACCCAGGTACTGCATTTTGGACTCTTTCATTGACTATGAGGGCTACTCTGTTTCTTCTAAGGGTTTCTTGCTCACAGTAGTATATATAATAGCTATCTGTATTAAATTCACCCATTCTGGTTCATTTTAGTTCACTGATTGCTAAAATGTCAGTGTTCATTCTTGTCATCTCCTGTTTGACCACTTCCAGTTTACCTTGATTCACGGACCTAACATTCCAGGTTCCTATGCAATATTATTCTTTCCAGCATCAGACTTTACTTGCACCACCAGACACATCCATACCTGGGTGTTGTTTCCACTACGGCTGAGCCTCTTCATTCCTTCTGGAGCTTTTTCTTTGCCCTTCTCCAGCAGCATATTGGGCACCTACTGACCTGGAGAGTTCATCTTTCAGTGTCATATCTTTTTGCCTTTTCATGCTTTTCATGGGGTTCTCAAGGCAAGAATGCTAACGTGCATTGTTGGGTTATAGGGATGCATACATTCAGCTGTAATGAGTGTTGCCAGGCACTGTTTACAATTGGTTTTCAGCAACATGAAATGTATGAGAGATCCATTTCTTCAAGATCCTTGACAGTACTGGGTTGTCAGTCTTTTTCATTTTAGCAACTTAGTTGGTGCATGTAGATATATTATTGTAATTTTGCCTTTTTCCGAAGACTCATGAGATTAATCACCTTTTCAAATATACATTAAATTAACAGTGTTTTGATTTCACATCTCTCATCTCCAGGAGCCCTGGACAGTCCTCCAAATTACACGCTTTGATATTAGCCCTGTGATTTAGCCCTGTGACTCAAGGCACCTCAGGTGTATGAAGGAATTGCCCATGTTTGGGGTTTCACCTGTGCTGTTGTGCAGCCCCCATTCCAGCTGAGGGAGTGTCCTGGGCACTGTAGCAGTTGCTTTGTGACCACCTGCCTGTTGCCCATTCCCTAAACCCCATAATGTCATTCCTGCTGCTCTGCCTACTCTCCAGTTTCTGAATCAGGCTGTTGAATGGATGGACTTTTTGAGCTGGAAGAAGTCAAGCTTACCCTGCTATGTGATGAGATCTGCCCCCACCAAGCAAAGGACTCCTGTGCTTTTCTCCTTGTCTTGTACTTGCTTTTATTTCTAGGTCTTGTGACAACCATTCTCCTGTTTGTCCACGTTGGTCCCGCCTTTAGGCTACCTCTGAATTCACAGTTCATTCCAGACCTGTCCATGTGGAAGTGAGGCAAATCTGGCATCAGGGTCAGCTTCCAGAATCAGTGTGTTGAGAGGGGTCTATAGTAGTTTTTAAAATGACCCCTATTCAGTAGAAACTTCAATATAAATCTCTACTTTTTTGCAGCTATGAACTTTTAACCCCTCCCATCTTGACCAAAGAAAAAAGCAAAGGGGCAGTTTTCTTGCCCAACTATATTAATTCAGGGGGAAAAATGTCTTGGTTTATGCTCAGTAATTTAACATCAAACAAAATCATTACTTTCCTAATCTAAATTATAGTCTTGCTATCTTGGAAAACTGATTAAAATAAATTCATCCCTTCGGCATAAGAGTACTTCTGTAGTATGATAACAGATCTGACGTGGAGGCCTTTGTGTTTCATTGATGAATAAAAAAGTATACTTATAGTATGATATTAAGGATATCAAACAAAATCAGGACTTTCCTTCAGCATTTACTGGAATGTTCTTTAATCCATCTAATTCTTTGAGTCTCTGCTATTAAGCATGGAGAAACAATTTTTCACCACACTGCTCACTGGGCTGCCTTGCCTCAAAGTGTTTTTAGATTTCATTACAAAAACTAAATCAGTCAGGTATCTAAGTAAAAATACATAGAAGACCCGCAGAGGTGTACACACATAAACAAGGACCCTGCAGCTTGGGTCTGTCTGGCATGGCACACGGAAGTTCTGGCCGCACTCAGTGTGTGATGCAGCGCAGTTCTGCCAGTGTCTGCATACTGAAAGACAAGACACGCACACTAGGTTGTCTTAACAGGATTTATTTTTAAAATGATTGGTTGCTTACCTTTCAAAGTAAACACAACGTCAAAAATTTCTCTACATGGAAACACTCATTCAGATACTCTTCCCCTTTTGTTTACTCATCTACTTTTGGCTGCGCTGGGTCTTCCTCACTGCACGCAGTCTCTCTCTAGTCCTGGCGAGCAGGAGCTACTCCCTAGCCACGGTGCACAGGCTTCTCACTGCAGTGGCTGCTCTTGCTGCAGAGCACAGGCTCTAGTCGCAAGGGCTTCAGCAGTCACAGCATAGGGGCTCATTAGTCATGGCTCGCGGACCTTAGAGCATGCAGGCTCAGTAGCTGCAGCTTGCGAGCTCTAGGGCACAGCCTCAGGAGTTGTGGCATGCAGGCTTAGTTGCTCTGCGGCTTGTGTAATCTTCTCGGACCAAAGATCGAACCTGTGTCCCCTGAACTGGCAGGCAGATTCTTATTCACTGTGCCACCAGGAAAGTCCTGTGGTGATATATCTTTATTGTTACAAGAAAAATTAAATTAATAGTAAATGCTATTTTAGTCCCAAATAATAATTTGATTAACCAATTCATTACTAAAAACTCTGTGTTAACAAAATATAGACCTAGATCCAAGAGCTCAGGGAAGGGCCAATTCTAGAAAACATGTACACCAAAGTAATGACTTTGGAGATATAACACGCTTGATGCATATGTGCTCAGTTGCTAAGTCGTGTCTGACTCTTTGCAACCTTATGGACTGTAGCCTACCAGGCTCCTCTGTTCGTGGAATTTCCCAGGCAGGTCTACTGGAGCAGGCTGCCATTTCCTTCTCAACCGTTGAGTATCTTCCCAACCCAGGGATCAAACCCGTGTCTCCTGGGGCTCCTGCATTGGCAGGCAGGTTCTTTACCACTGAGCCACCTGGGAAGCCCAACCTTTTGATATTTGTACCTTTAACTTCATATTCATGTAAACATAGATTTCCCAATAACTTTCTTAATCTGAGGTCTCATTCTCTGATGATAGATCCATCACTGGTGGTAAACCCTGAGTGCTGAGCCCATGGTCGTAGCTCCAAAAAGCCACATTGCAAAGAGGGTACATATGCCTTTGTCTCAAAACTCATGACATCTTGTACTCTGTTGATTATTTTCAGTTACGTATTTCAGTTTGAAACAAGAAAATCAGTGGAATGTGTATTTTATGAAATGCCCAGTTTTTTATGTGATTCCCTGTTTTCAGTCACAGTTTCCACTGTAACAAATATTCTGTGTAGAGGAGTGATTAAAAGAACTTTAAAATCCCAGGTCCATCATTTACTTTCTTTGTAAATTTGAGCCCCTTTTACACATTGAGAAGCAGAGAAAATAAGGAAATCATAAATCCTGGAGGCATTTGAGTCCTTGGCTTCAGTGGTTCTCAAAGTCATTTGTATGTGTTCCCTCCTGCGCTTTCATTATTGTGCCCCCACCCCCGAGTCTGTGAGCTGATAACCCTCATGTCCTTTCTATAGTATAGGGTGGGTTTCTGCTGCTGATGTTGACTCACATGAGCTATGTTTAGTGATCAAATATATATTCATATTTACCCATGTCCCCTGATTTCCTTTTTGCTTTATTATTATTGAATTCCTCTGTATTTCAGAGCAGTGTGTCATTTGTCACATAAGAGGACAGATTGACAAGTTGAATTTCCAGATTTCTTCAGTGTTCTTATGTAACATGGTTTACAAAAATCTTTAAACATGAGATCATTCTCATGCAGTCTCATTGCTCTGCATCCTAAAATAGTACTAAAATATTATAGTAATCCTAGACTTTACAAGGGTAAGCAGAAGAAATTGTTCCTAAAGGGTGCAAGAGCTACACCACTCACTATCTTGGGAGCTATTTTTCAAAAAAGACATATCTTCTCATTATACATGAAATAAAGCTTATGAAGAAACTTCATGTTGCAAATGTGACTCATCATATCATCTTTGTCATCATGAACCAGGGTCCTATCTTAGACCTATAACCATCCCTCCATTTCTGTGAAGGTTAGATTTTTAGTTTGATTATTCTCAGGTTGTTATTAGAAAGCAGCTCATCTGATCCTTGCTTCATGATTTTTTTTTCTTTTTGAGGAAAGCTCACATCATGTAAATGTTACCCAAAAGAATTAGAAACGAGTAGCAGAAAATATAGTAATACATGGGAAATGCTATCCAGAGCATAAGTCACTGGACAGCAGCATTTCCATGTTAGGACTTTCATGGTTTCTTTCCCTATAAAAATATATTTAAAATTGTATTTTAGGACTTTGTTGGTGAAAAGACAAATATACCACTATATGATAAACATTTTAATGACCCCAAAGTTTATATTTTTCTTCTAATTAGCATTACCATAGACCACTACAAGTACAGTGAGCCCTGCGCACTTTGTTTACTGTGCTTGGTGGGGCTGTGAGCCCCAAACAGCAGATCACCTATCGCTCAATGCACTCATCCACTCCAGTATTCTTATCCAGAGAATCCCATGGACAGAGGAGCCCGGAGGGTTCCAGTCCATAGGGTTGCAAAGAGTCAGACATGACTGAAGTGACGTGGCATCCACAGGGTGGATTTAGATCAGGTTTTCACACAAGGAGACACCGTCTGAGGTGATGGAGGAGTGGAACACAGAAACTGGTCAGTTTTCATAGACAGAGAAAGATAGTAGGACGCTGCCTGGTGAGAGAAGACTTCGGTCTGGTTTCAAGAGATGGGATGGAAGTGGCAGGAGGAGGGAAGTACCCAAAATATAGAGAGATGCTTAAAAATGGAGCAGATAGGAGGGTGAATAGAATGAATAAACACAAAACCAAAATCTGACCTCGGTGCCCTCCAAGGTTATCAACAGAATCATGCATGTTGGAAATGACTCTAGGCTCAATAGTGCTTAGAGAAGAAATTTCTTTTACTTATATAAACAAAATAATTTGTGGTAAAGTGTCCATCTGTTTTGCTTTTTGCCTTCTCTCAATGGAGGAAAGCTACCCTCTGTACAATTGCAACTCTTTAAGAAAATCACTATTTTTTATTTTGTATTTTCCCCAGCATACCTTTAAACTAATTTCATAAGTTTTTTACTTGCAAACCTTTTAATGAAAGGAGTGTGGAAGAGCGATGTGTTAGTGGAGCCTGGAAAGCACACTGCCCCTCCCATCTGTGAGGGATTGTAAGTCAGAGCTCTTGTTCAGCATTCTTGCCTTCATTCCTGCGGAAAATAATGCCAAAACATTGCAGGAGGGTGTGTAGAGGGTGGGGGGGTTAGTTCAACATTTAAACAAGTTTATCAAGGTATCTTTGTGAGAATTCTGAGATTGATGTACCATGAATGCGTTGTAGTTCAGTACAATCAGAGTTGTGTCACAGAATGAGGACTCACTTTCTTATTTGCTAATAAAAACTCAATTCTCTTTTATTTCAGAGCATGCCCTTTGCCTTAAAATAAATTGATTTTAATTGATTTCCTTTCAGTCAAAAATCAATGAATTGATTTTCATTCAGGCATCGCATTGCCATTAATGTGATGGTGAAATTTCATGTTGATTACTGTCAGTTTCCATGGTCACATGTGTGTGACCATGTAAATAGTGATATCTCTTTTTGTGGGTTACAGAGGAGATGGTCTGGGTAAATTACTTTTGTCTAGACAGACTTCTGTCTTTTTCTCTGTTGCTCATCAGGTGAGGGGACCAAGGAATCGAGTGGATGGCTGATGTTGCTGACGTGATGTGAATGGTATCAGCATGATGTACGTCCACTTGAATGACTGTGTAGTTTCTTGGCAATTTGAGCAGGTCTTGTTTCTCTAGTGACAAAAGGACCATGTAAAATCCAGGCATGTTTGGTCATTGACACTAAATTTTGACACATATGCAATTATTCTGGAGTACATGTTGCAGTTCACTTTAGTCGCTCAGTCGTGTACGACTCTTTGTGACCCCATGAACCACAGCACGTCAGGCCTCCCTGTCCATCACCAACTCCCGGTGTTTACCCAGACTCGTGTCCATTGAGTTGGTGATGCCATCCAGCCATCTCATCCTCTGTCGTCCCCTTCTCCTGCCCTCAATCTTTGCCAGCATCAAAGTCTTTTCAAATGTGTCAGCTCTTCGCATCAGGTGGCCAAAGTATTGGAGTTTCAGCTTCAGCATCAGTCCTTCTGATGAATATTCAGGACTGATTTCTTTTAGGATGGACTGGTTGAATCTCCTTGCAGTCCAAGGGACTCTCAAGAGTCTTCTCCAACACCACAGTTCAAAAGCATCAATTCTTCTGCTCTCAGCTTTCTTCACCGTCTGACTCTCACATCCATACATGACTACTGGAAAAACCATAGCCTTGACTAGACGGACCTTTGTTGACAAAGTAATGTCTCTGCTTTTTAATATGCTGTCTAGGTTGGTCATAACTTTCCTTCCAAGGAGTAAGCGTCTTTTAATTTCATGGCTGCAGTCACCATCAGCAGTGATTTTGGAGCCCCCCCCAAAATAAAGTCAGCCACTGTTTCCACTCTTTCTCCATCTATTTCCCATGAAGTGATGGGACCAGATGCCACAATCTTAGTTTTCTGAATGTTGAGCTTTAAGCCAACTTTTTCACTCTCCTCTTTCACTTTCATCAAGAGGCTCTTTAGTTCTTCGCTTTCTGCCATAAGAGTGATATCATCTGCATATCTGAGGTTATTGATATTTCTCCACGCAATCTTGATTCCAGCTTGTGCTTCTTCCAGCCCAGCGTTTCTCATGATGTACTCTGCATATAAGTTAAATAAGCAGGGTGACAAAATACAGCCTTGACATACTCCTTTTCCTATTTGGAACCAGTCTGTTGTTCCATGTCCAGTTCTAACTGTTGTTTCCTGACCTGCATACAGGTTTCTCAAGAGGCAGGTCAGGTGGTCTGGTATTCCCATCTCTTTCAGAATTTTCTGCAGTTTATTGTGATCCACACAATGCAGATGTTGCAGTGTTCGCCAAACTTAGAAAACAAAACCTCAGCTTAAACCTTAAGTGAACTGCTTTAGGTTAGCTTGTTGGGGTAACACAGAAGCCCATGTGGCAATATATCTAAGAGAATGTGTTCTTAGGGGAGAGAGGAACAGAGTTCGTAATTGTCAAGTTATCTCTCTGAGTTAGTTGGTCATGCATAGACGCCACCAGCCTTTGAAAAGTCTACACCACTTTCATAAGAAACAGAACGGAAAGTTTCACCTTATGGATTTTTTTCTGTCATGTTTTTTCTTTCTCTTTGATGGCTTGTTTGCACCATCATCATTCCAATAATCTGAATTACAGAGATGCTTTCCTGCATATTGTTTATATGCATATCTTTATGCTGGGAATAAAGGCATATATTGATAGAAACTCTGATTTTATTATGTGCATTTGGCTTACAGAGGTTCACTTTCCAAATAAATGTTAAGTGATTTATGTATACCTAGCATGTAAGTTTTTGATGTTCTTTTAGGGTATTCTGAAGGACTTATGACTTTCCTGCATGTACCTTTCACCAATTCAGACATCCTTCAGGATTTTCTCATCACTTTTGACAAAATACCTTGAGTCAAAGGTTGTAGTGCAAAGTGCTCCAAACCCTGTATATTGGATAAAATCTGAGGCAATGAAGAATGCTAATGATAATCTTCATTCCAGCTGTTCTTCCAAAATTAAAAACAAAACGTGCAAAGTCTTACGTTCCTTTTACATTTTGTGTGTGCAGGTAAAAAATGTTGGACTGTTTTTCCTAATATTTAATTTGACCAAATCACATTTGTTTTCACCAAAAGAAGAATGCACTTTTCATTTACTATATCATTTCACTTTTCTTTCTTATGATTCTTTTTTCCCAAGCAAACTGATTTTGCCATCAGATGCCCACTAGCTGGCTGTTCTTGAGGTGTGATGGATTACTTTTAATAGGTACTGTTTTCCTACTTAATTAACTGGTCTTAGCTGGTGTTGATTTTAGGGCAAGTTAGAAAAAAAAAAACAATGGTTAAACCATTTACCCAAACAGGTGATGACACCACATGTTCTTTTTTAAAGTTGGTTATGTACACACAAGGTTGTATTTTGGGAACATGAATGTGTGTGAGCATGTTTGTTTCTTTCAACTTGAAACTCTCCTTCTCTCTGCCTGGCTGACGGCCATATCCATGCCAGTCTCCATGGCAACTTTCTCAAGGATAAAGCAACAGAAATGCGAGGAGACCGCCTGCCCACAGACAAGGCTGCCAGGACTCTACCAAAACCCTGACTAGATGGAATCCTCCCTGTTCCATGAGGGCAAGGCAGGTTACTCCAGCTGGACCCTCCAGTCCTGGCAGGAAAGTGAAAGAATGTCTTCTGACTGGTCCTCCCACAGACTGGAATGTACGTGCAGAACCTTCCTAATGGGACTGTTTTATATATAACATTTACTTTTGGTTGAAATTTGAAACTGGCCTCACAGAGACAAGTATCTGATACAGTATGTTTAAAATCCAATCAGGACATGTTTTAAGTATCTTTAAATCACTTTCATAAAATGTTGACTGAGTGATGCATTTCTTAACACTTTGTCCCATCCTGCTTTCATGAAAAGAATGCATCAGCTTGCTTTTTTAATGAATTATGATGGATTCGTGGATGTTTCCCCAAGAAATTAAGATTATTTGTTGAAAGATATTGCTGTGGACTGAATATTTGAGCCATCCCTCCCTTCCCCAATTCATGTATTGAAATCCTAACCCCCACAATAATAGTGTCAGGAGGTGGGCATTTTGGAGGTGCTCAGGTCACAAGGGTGGAGTACTGACTGGGATTAGTACCCTTGTAAAAGATGCTCCAGACAGATTCCTTCGGCCCCTCCCCAACAACAGGGGCACAACAACAAGGCTGTGAGCCAGGGCCCTCATGGAAAACGTGACTATGCTGGCACCTTGATCTTGGACTCTGGTCTTCAGAACTCTAAGAAATAAATTTCTGTTCTTTATAAGATACTCCATCATGATATTTTGTTGTAACAGTCTGAATAGCTTAAAACAGATATGTACATAGTATATATCACTGGTTCTCAATCAGGAACAACTTTTCCCCTATGAAGCACTTGGCAGTATCCAAATATGTTTTTGATTGTCAGAACTGGGGCCATGTTACTAGTATCTAGTGGGTAGAGTCTATGGATGTTTCTAAACATCTTATAATGGGGACTTATCTGTGGTCCAGTGGTTAAAACTCTGTGTTTCCAATGCAGGGAGTGCAGGTTCAATCCCTGGTTGGGGAACTAAATCCTGCAACCTTCACATTACAGCCCAAATAATAATAATAATCAACAAACGTTCTGTTATGCACAGAACAGTTCCCACAACAGGGCTTACAGGCCTACATTGTTATGTAATTAAGTGCCATGGTTGAGAAACAATGGTGTATATACAGAGATGTAATATTTGTATGTTGTATATGTATATACATAACACACGAGTTTTAAATAAAAGTTCTAATGTGTAGCATGCTCAGATAGGAGTAAACTATGTGAAGGCATATTTTTATCTAAGTTGTTTTTGCTCCATCTGCTCAGACTAGGAACTAGAATTCTCATTAGAGTTATCAGTCTTGGATCCAGATTTATCTATTCAAGTTTTCTAAGCCATGCAATACTGCAATTTTTTTTTATTTTTATTTTTTCAACTACAAAAAGATTACCTCAGAACACCAGACATTGTCTAGGGAGTGGAAACTGTATATAGTTTACTCCATCTCTAGGAATGATTTCTATGCAATGATCCATAATACACAAAATGTCTTGGTATTAGTGATCGACTCTTTTCCATTAGGAACTCCTAGAACACTTAGTAACTTTGGCTGAGAAAATGTTCTGATCCACAGAAGCCAGATTACTATTTTCTTCATCAAAGTTCTGCTAGTGCTCTTCACACTGTGCATCTTATTTCTACCCAATATTATTCAGCACAGTTTCCTTAGGTCAAGTTTTTTTTTTAAACCAATTATGGAAAATTCTGAATTTCTGGTTGTACAAATGTAAAGATCACTTTAAACACAAGTAAAAGAAATTTTGTTATGTTAAGCAGTGCTAATAAAAGCATGGTTACCTGAACTGCCAAGTACCAGTGGTCTGAGATGACATAGGTAGAGAAATTGAAACTGAGCTTTTAGAAACATCTAGAGAAGTTTAACCATGTAGATGTCACCAAATAATTTGCAAATTCACAAAGAGGATCACAGGAGGTCACTAGCTAAAAAATAGCCACTTGAACTCACATGGTGAGATCACATATTCAGTTCAGTTCAGTTCGGTCGCTCAGTCGTGTCCGACTCTTTGCGACGCCATGAATTGCAGCACGCCAGGCCTCCCTGTCCATCACCTACTCCTGGAGTTTACCCAAACTCATGTCCATCGAGTTGGTAATGCCATCCAGCCATCTCATCCTCTGTCGTGCCCTTCTCCTCCTGCCCTCAATCCTTCCCAGCATCAGGGTCTTTTCCAGTGAGTCAACTTTTCGCATGAGGTGGCCAAAGTATCGGAGTTTCAGCTTCAACATCAGTCCTTCCAATGAACACCCAGGACTGATCTCCTTTAGGATGCTGGTTGGATCTCCTTGCAGTCCAAGGGAATCTTGAGAGTCTTTTCCAACACCACAGTTCAAAAGCATCAATTCTTCAGCGCTCAGCTTCTTCACCGTCCAACTCTAACATCCATACATGACTACTGGAAAAACCATAGCCTTGACTAGACGAACCTGTTGACAAAGTAATGTCCCTGCTTTTTAATGTGCTATATCTAGGTTGGTCATAACTTTCCTTCCAAGGAGTAAGCGTTTTTTAATTTCATGTCTGCAATCACCATCTGCAGTGATTTTGGAGCCCCCCAAAATAAAGTCTAACACTGTTTCCACTGTTTTCCCATCTATTTCCCATGAAGTGATTGGACCAGATGCCACGATCTTAGTTTTCTGAATGTTGAGCTTTAAGCCAACTTTTTCACTCTCCTCTTTAACTTTCACCAAGAGTCTTTTTAGTTCCTCTTCGCTTTCTGCCATAAGGGTGGTGGCATCTGCACATCTGAGGTTATCGATATTTCTCTGGGCAGTCTTGATTCCAGCTTGTGCTTCTTCTGGTCGAGCGTTTCTCATGATGTACTCTGCATATAAGTTAAATAGGCAGGGTGACAAAATACAGCCTTAACATACTCCTTTTCCTGTTTGGAACCAGTCTGTTGTTCCATGTCCAGTTCTAACTGTTGCTTCCTGACCTGCATACAGGTTTCTCAAGAGGCAGGTCAGGTGGTCTGGTATCCACATCTCTTTCAGAATTTTCCACAGTTTATTGTGATCCACACAGTCAAAGGCTTTGTCATAGTCAATAAAGCAGAAATAGATGGTTTTCTAGAACTATCTTGCTTTTTTGATGATCCAGTGGATGTTGGCAATTTGATCTCTGGTTCCTCTACCTTTTCTAAAACCAGCTTGAGTATCTGAAAGTTCACGGTTCATGTACTGTTGAAGCCTTGCTTGGAGAATTTTGAGCATTACTTTACTAGCATGTGCTGCCACTGCTATGTCGCTTCAGTCGTGTCTGACTCTGTACAACCCTATAGACGGCAGCCCACCAGGCTCTGCTGTTCCTGGGATTCTCCAGGCAAGAACACTGGAGTGGGTTGCCATTTCCTTCTCCATTACTAGCATGTGAGATGAGTGCAATTGTGCGATAGTTTGAGCATTCTTTGGCATTGCCTTTCTTTGAGATTGGAAGGAAAACTGACCTTTTCCAGTCCTGTGGCCACTGCTGAGTTTTCCAGATTTGCTGGCATATTGAGTGCAGCACTTTCACAGCATCATCTTTGAGGATTTGAAATAGCTCAACTGGAATTCCATCACCTCCACTAGCTTTCTTTGTAGTGATGCTTTCTAAGACCCACTTGACTTCACATTCCAGGGTGTCTGGCTCTAGGTGAGTGATCACACTATTGTGATTATCTGGGTCGTGAAGATCTTTTTTGTACTGTTCCTCTGTGTATTCTTGCCACCTCTTCTTAATATCTTCTGCTTCTGTTAGGTCCATACTATTTCTGTCCTTTTTTGAGCCCATCTTTGCATGAAATGTTCCCTTGGTATGTCTTAGTTTTCTTGATGAGATCACTAGTCTTTCCCATTCTATTGTTTTTCTCTATTTCTTTGCATTGATCACTGAGGAAGGCTTTCTTACCTCTCCTTGCTATTCTTTGGAACTATGCATTCAAATGGGAATGTCTTTCCTTTTCTCCTCTGCGTTTTGCTTCTGTTCTTTTCCCAGCTATTTGTAAGGCCTCCTCCAACAGCCATTTTGCTTTTTTGCATTTCTTTTCCATGGGATTGATCTTGATCCCTATCTCCTGTACAGTATTACAAACCTCCGTCCATAGTTCATGAAGCACTCTGACTATCAGATATACTCCCTTAAATCTATGTCTCGCTTCGACTCTATACTCATAAGGGATTTGATCTAGGTCATACCTGAATGGTCTAGTGGTTTTCCCTACTCTCTTCAATGTAAATCTGAATTTGGAAATATAGAGTTCATCATCTGAGCCACAGTCAGCTCCTGGTCTTGTTTTTGCTGACTGTATAGAGCTTCTCTATCTTTGGCTGCAAAGAATATAATCAGTCTGATTTCGGCATTGACCATCTGGTGATGTCGGTGTGTAGAGTCTTCTCTTGTGTTGTTGGAAGATGGTGTTTGCTATGATGCGTGCATTCTCTTGGCAAAACTCGATTAGCCTTTTCCCTGCTTCATTCTGTACTCCAAGGCCAAATTTGCCTGTTACGCCAGGTGTTTCCTGACTTCCTACTTTTGCATTCCAGTTCCCTATAATGAAAAAGACATCTTTTTTGGGTGTTAGTTCTAAAAGGTTAGTTAGTTCTTTGACAAGGTAGAGATTTAAAAAAAATACCCACAACTGCACTATTAATATTTTAAAAAGTAATATAAAATATCTTATAGTGGAGGCTTCCTTGGAAGCCAGTGGTTAAGACTCTGCATTTTTTTTTATTATACTTCTTTTATTACCTGAAAATAACCTCTTATTTCATTCATACATAGGTCAGTTCTGTTCATATCTGGTTAAGCTAGCCTTGTGTTTTTTGTTTTTTTTTTTTAATTTATCTATTTTAATTGGAGGCTAATTACTTTACAATATTGTAGATGTTTTTGCCATACAATAATATGAATCAGCCATGGGTGTACATGTGTTCCCCATTCTGAACCCCCCTCCCACCTCACTCCCCATCCCATCCCTCAGGATCTTCCCAGTGCACCAGCTCTGAGCACCTGTCTCATGTATCAAACCTGGACTGGCGATCTGTTTCACATAGGGTAATATACATGGTTCAATGCTATTCTTGCAAATATCCCACCCTCATCTTCTCCCACAGAGTCCAAAAGTCTATTCTATACATCTGTGTCTCTTTTGCTGTCTCGCAAATGGGGTCATCGTTACCATCTTTCTAAATTCCGTATGTATGTGTTAATATACTTTATTGCTGTTTTTCTTTCTGACTTACTTCACTCTGTATAATAGGCTCCAGTTTCATCCACCTCATTTGAACTGATTCAAAGGTATTCTTGTTAATAGCTGAGTAATATTCCATTGTGTATATGTACCACAGCTTTCTTATCCATTCTTCTCCCGATGGACATCTAGGTGGCTTCCATGTGCTAGCTATTGTGAACAGTGCTGCGGTCAACATTGGGGTACATGTGTCTCTTTCAATTCTGGTTTCCTCAGTGTGCATGCCCAGCAGTGGGACATAAGGCAGTTCTATTTCTAATTTTTTAAGGAATCACCACACTTTCCTCCATAGTTGCTGTGCTAGTTTGCATTCCCAATAACAGTGTGAGAGGGTTCCCTTTTCTCCACAACGTCTCCAGCATTTATTGTTTGTATACTTTTTGATAGCAGCCATTTTGACTGGCATGAGATGGTACCTCATTGTGGTTTTGCTTTGCATTTCTCTGATAATGAGTGATGTTGAGCATCTTTTCATGTGTTTGTTAGCCATCTGTATGTCTTCTTTGGAGAAGTGTCTGTGTAGTTCTTTGGCCCATTTTTTGATTGCGTCATTTATTTTTCTGGAATTGAGCAGCAGGAGCTGCTTGTATATTTTTAAGATTTATTATTTGTCACTTGCTTCATTTGGTATTAATTTCTCCCATTCTGAAGGGTGTCTTTTCACCTTGCTTATACTTTCCTTTGTTGTACAAAAGCTTTTAAGTTTAATTAGGTCCCTTTTTTTTTTTTTGTTTTGTTTTTATTTCCATTACTCTGGGAGGTGAGTCCTAGAGGATCCTGCTGTGATTTATGTCAGAGAGTGTTTTGCCTATGTTTTCTTCTAGGAGTTTTATAGTTTCTGGTCTTATATTTAGATCTTTAATCCATTTTGAATTTATTTTTGTGTATGGTGTTAGGAAGTGTTCTAGTTTCATTCTTTTATAAGTGGTTGAGCAGTTTCCCCACCACCACTTGTTAAAGATATTGTCTTTTCTTTATTGAATATTCTTGTCTCCTTTGTCAAAGATAAGGTGTCCATAGGTGCGTGGATTTATCTCTGGGCTTTCTATTCTGTTCCATTGACCTATGTTTCTGTCTTTATGCCAGTACCATACACTCTTGATGACTGTAGCTTTGTAGTATAGTCTGAAGTCAGGCAGGTTGATTCCTCCAGTTCCATTCTTCTTTCTCAAGATTGCTTTGGCTATTCGAAGTTTTTTGTATTTCTATACAAATTGTGAAATTATTTGTTCTAGTTCTCTGAAAAATACCATTGGTAGCTTGATAGGGATTGCACTGAATCTATAGATTGCTTTGGGTAGTATACTCATTTTCACTATATTGATTCTTCTGATCCATGAACATGGTATATTTCTCCATCTGTTTGTGTCATCTTTGATTTCTTTCATCAGTGTTTTATAGTTTTCTATATATAGGTCTTTTGTTTCTTTAGGTAGATTGATCCCTAAGTATTTTACTTTTTTCTTTGCAATGGAGAATGGAATTGTTTCCTTAATTTCTCTTTCTATTCTCTCATTGTTAGTATATAGGAATGCAAAGGATTTCTGTGTGTTAATTTTATATCCTGCAAGTTTACTGTATTCATTGATTAGCTCTAGTAATTTTCTGGTGGAGTCGTTAGGGTTTTTTATGTAGAGGATCATGTCATCTGCAAACAGTGAGAGTTTTACTTCTTTTCCAATCTGGATTCCTTTTATTTCTTTTTCTGCTCTGATTGCTGTGGCTAATACTTCCAAAACTGTTGAATAGTAGTGGTAAGGGTGGGCATCCTTGTCTTGTTCCCGACTTTAGGGGAAATGCTTCCAATTTTTCACCATTGAGGATAATGTTTGCTGTGGGTTTATCATATATGACTTTTATTATGTTGAGGTTTGTTCCTTCTCTTCCTGCTTTCTGTAGGGTTTTTATCATAAATGGATGCTGAATTTTGTCAATGGCTTTCTGTGCATCTATTGAGATAATCATATGGTTTTTATCTTTCAATTTGTTAATGTGGTGTATCACATTGATTGATTTGTGAATGTTGAAGAATCCTTGTATTCCTCTGATAAAGCCCACTTTGTCATGATGTATGATCTTTCTATATGTTGTTGGAATCTGTTTGCTAGAATTTTGTTAAGGATTTTTGCATATATGTTCATCAGTAATATTGGCCTGTAGTTTTCTTTTTTTGAGGCATCTTTGTCTGGTTTAGCTATTAGGGTGATGGTGGCCTCATAGAATGAGTATGGAAGTTTACCTTCCTCTGCAGTTTTCTAGAAGAGTTTGAGTAGGACAGGTGTTAGGTCTTCTCTAAATTTTTGGAAGAATTCTGCTGTGAAGCTGTCTGGTCCTGGGGTTTTTTTTGTTGGAAGATTTCTGATTACAGTGTTGATTTCCGTGCTTGTGATAGGTCTGTTAAGATTTTCCATTTCTTCCTGGTTCAGTTTTGGAAAGTTATACTTTTCTAAGAATTTGTCCATTTCTTGCAAATTGTTCATTTTATTGGCATATAGTTGCTGATAGTAGTCTCTTATGATCCTTTGTATTTCTGTGTTGTCTGTTGTGATTTCTTCATTTTCATTTCTAATTTTGTTGATTTGATTCTTCTCCCGTTTTTTCTTGATGTGTCTGGCAAATGGTTTGTCTATTTTATTTATCTTCTCAAAGAACCAGCTTTTAGCTTTGTTGATTTTTTCCATGACCTCTTTTGTTTCTTTTTCAATTATTTCTGCCCTAATTTTTATGATTTCTTTCCTTCTGCCAACTCTGGGGTTCTTCATTTCTTCTTTTTCTAGTTGCGTTAGGTGTAGAGTTAGGTTATTTATTTGATTTTTCTCTTGTTTCTTGAGGTATGCTTGTATTGCTATGAACCTTCCCCTTAGCACTGCTTTTACTGAATCCCATAGGTTTTGGGTTCGTGTGTTTTCATTTTCAGTCATTTCTATGATGTTTTGATTTCTTCTTTTATTTCTTCTGTGATTTGTTGGTTATTCAGAAGTGTGTTGTTTGGCCTCCATTTGTTTGTAGTTTTAATAGTCTTTTTTTCCTGTAGTTTCCATCTAATCTTACTGCATTGTGATCAGAAAAGATGCTTGAAACGATTTCAATTGTTTTGAATTCACCAAGGCTAGATTTATGGCCCAGAATGTGATCTATCCTGGAGAAAGTTCCGTGTGCACTTGAGAAAAAGTGCAAAAAAAAAAAAAAAAGTGAAAAAAGTGCAAAAAAAAAAGTGAAATTCATTGTTTTGCAGTGAAATGTCCTATAGGTATCAATTAGGTCTAACGGCCCATTGTATCATTTAAAGTTGGTGTTTCCTTGCTAATTTTCGGTTTAGTTGATCTATCCATAGGTGTAAGTTGGGTATTAAAGTTTCCTACTATTACTGTGTTACTGTTTCCCCGTCCATACTTGTTAGCATTTTCCTTACATATTGTGGTGCTCCTATGTTGGGTGCATATATATTTATAATTGCTATATCTTTTTCTTGGATTGATCCTTTGATCATTATGTAGTGTCCTTCTTTGTCTCTTTTCAGGCCTTTATTTCAAAGTCTATTTTATCTGATATGAGTATTGCTACTCCTGCTTTCTTTTGGTCTCCATTTGCATGAAATATCTTTTTCCAGCCCTTCGCTTTCAGTCTGTATGTGTCCCTTGTTTTGAGGTGGGTCTCTTGTAGACAGCGTATATAGAGGTCTTGTTTTTGTATCCATCCAGTCTTTGTGTTTTGGTTGGGACATTCAACCCATTTACATTTAAGGTTACTATTGATAAGTATGATCCCTCTGCCATTTACTTTGTTGTTTTGTGTTCGAGTTTATAAACCTTTTCTGCGTTTCCTGTTTAGAGAAGATCCTTTAGCATTTGTTGAAGAGCTGTTTTGGTGGTGCTGAATTCTCTCAGCTTTTGCTTGTCTGTAAAGCTTTTGATTTCTCCTTCATATTTGAATGAGATGCTTGCTGGGTACAGTAATCTGGGTTGTAGGTTTTTCTCTTTCATCACTTTAAATATGTCCTGCCATTCCTTTCTGGCCTGAAGAGTTTCTATTGAAAGATCAGCTGTTATCATTATGGGAATCCCCTGTGTGTCATTTGTTGTTTTTCCTTTCCTGCTTTTAATATTTGTTCTTTGTGTTTGATCTTTGTTAATTTGATTAATATGTGTCTTGGGGTATTTTGCCCTGGGCTTATCGTGTTTGGGACTCTCTGGGATTCTTGGACTTGGGTGGCTATTTCCTTCCCCATTTTAGGGAAGATTTCAACTATTATCTCAAGTATTTTCTCATGGCCTTTCTTTTTGTCTTCTTCTTCTGGAACTCCTATGTTCAAATGTTGGGGCATTTGACATTGTCCTGGCAGTTTCTGACATTGTCCTCATTTCTTTTAATTATTTTTTCCTCTCTGCTTCATTTATTTGCGCCATTCTATCTTCCACCTCACTTATCCTGTTTTCTGCCTCAGTTATTCTACTGTTGCTTCCCTCCAGAGTTTTTTTAATCTCATTTATTGCATTATTCAGTGTTGATTGACTCTTTTTTATTTCTTCTAGGCCCTTGTTAAACTTTTCTTGCATCTTCTCAATCCTTCCAAACTATTTATCTCTAACTCCATTTTGTTTTCAAGATTTTGGATGATTTTTGTTCTCAGTATTCTGAATTCTTTTTCGGTTAGACTTCCTGTTTCCTCCTCTTTGGTTTGGTTTGGTGGGCATTTATCATGTTCTTTACCGGACAGAATGTGGTCCACTGGAGAAGCGCATGGCAAACCACTTCAGTATTCTTGCCTTGAGAACCCCATGAACAGTATGAAAAGGCAAAAAGATAGGACACTGAAAGAGGAGCTCCCCAGGTCAGTAGGTGCCCAATATGCTACTGCAGATCAGTGGAGAGATACCTCCAGAAAAAATGATGGGGTGGAGCGAAAGCAAAAACAATACCCAGCTGTGGATGTGACTCGTGATAGAAGCACAGTCTGATGCTGTAAAGAGCAATATTGCATAGGAACCTTGAATGTTAGGTTCATGAATCAAGGCAAATTGGAAGTGGTCAAACAGGAGATGGCAAGAGTGAACGTCAACATTCTGGGAATCAGTGAACTAAGATGGACTGGAATGGGTGAATTTAACTCAGATGACCATTATATCTACTACTGTGGGCAGGAATACCTTAGATGAAATGGAGTAGCCATCATGGGCAACAAAAGAGTCTGAAATACAGTACTTGGATGCAATCTTAAAAACTACAGAATGATCTCTGTTTGTTTCCAAGGCAAACCATTCAATAGCACAGTAATCCAAGTCTGTGCCCCAACCAGTAATGCTGAAGAAGCTGAAGACCTACAAGACCTTTTAGAAGTAACACCGAAAAAAGATGTTCTTTTCATTATGGGGGACTGGAATGCAAAAGTAGGAAGTCAGGAAACACCTGGCATAACAGGCAAATTTGGCCTTGTAGTACAGAATGAAGCAGGGCAAAGGCTGATAGAGTTTTGCCAAGAGAATGCACTGGTCATAGTAAACACCCTCTTCCAACAACACAAGAGAAGACTCTACAAGTGGACATCACCAGATGGTCAACAACAAAATCAGATTGATTATATTCTTTCCAGCCAAAGATAGAGAAGCTCTATACAGTCAGCAAAAACAAGACCGGGAGCTGACTGTGGCTCACATCATGAACTCCTTATTGCCAAATTCAGACTTAAATTGAAGAAAGTAGGGAAAACCACTAGATCATTCAGGTATGGCTTAAGTCAAATTCCTTATGATTATACAGGGAAAGTGACAAATAGATTTAAGGGACTAGATTTGATAGAGTGCCTGATGAACTATGGACAGAGGTTCGTGACATTGTACAGAAGACAGGGTTCAAGACCATTCCTGTGGAAAAGAAATGCAAAAAAGCAAAATGGCTGTCTGAGGAGACCTTACAAATAGCTGGGAAAAGAAGAGAAGCAAAAAGCAAAGGAGAAAAGCAAAAATATTCCCATCTAAATGCAGAGTTTCAAAGAATAGCAAGGAGAGATAAGAAAGACTTCCTTAGTGATAAATGCAAAGAAATAGAGGGAATGGGAAAGACTAGTGATCTCATCAAGAAAATTAAGAGATACCAAGGGAACATTTCATGCAAAGATGGGCTCAATAAAGGACAGAAATGGTATGGACCTAACAGAAGCAGAAGACATTAAGAAGAGGTGGCAAGAATACACAGAAGAACTGTACAAAAAAGATCTTCACGACCCAGATAATCATGATGGTGTGATCACTCATATAGGAACTGTGAGCACTGAGATGTTCAAGCTGGTTTTAGAAAAGGCAGAGGAACCAGAGATAAAATAGCCAACATCTGCTGGATCATCGAGAAACCAAGGAAATTCCAGAAAAACATCTATTTCTGCTTTATTGACTATGACAAAGCCTTTGACTGTGTGGCTCACAATAAATTGTGGATAATTTTGAGAGAGATGGGAATATCAAACCATCTGACCTGTCTCTTGAGAAGCCTGTATGCAGGTCAGGAAGCAATAATTAGAACTGGACATGGAACAACAGACTGGTTCCAAATAGGATAAGGAATCCGTCAAGGCTGTATATTGTCACTCTGCTTATTTAACTTATATACAGAGCACATCATGAGAAATGCTGGACCGGAAGAAGCACAAACTGGAGTCAAGATTTCAGGGAGAAATATCAATAACCTCAGATATGCCTGGAAAATCCCATGGACGGAGGAGCCTGGTAGGCTATAGTCCATGGGGTCGCTAAGAGTCGGACATGACTACATGACTTCACTTTCACTTTTCCCTTTCATGCACTGGAGAAGGAAATGGCAACCCACTCCAGTATTCTTGCCTGGAGAATCCCAGGGACGGTGGAGCCTGCGGGGCTGCCGTCTGTGGGGTCGCACAGAGTCGGACATGACTGAAGCGACTTAGCAGCAGCAGATATGCAGATGACACCACCCTCATGGCAGAAAGCAAAGAAGATCTAAAGAGCCTCTTGATGAAAGTTAAAGAGGAGAGTGAAAAAGTTGGCTTAAAGCTCAACATTCAGAAAACTAAGATCATGGCATCTGGTCCCATCATTTCATGGGAAATAGATGGGGAAACTGTGTAAACAGTGTCAGACTTTATTTTTGAGGGCTCCAAAATCACTGAAGATGGTGACTGAAGCCATGAAATTAAAAGATGCTTACTCCTTGAAAAGAAAGTTATGACCAATCTAAGTAGCATATTTAAAAGCAGAGACATTACTTTGCTGAGAAAGGTCTGTCTAGTCAAGGCTGTGTTTTTTCCAGTAGTCATGTATGGTTGTGAGAGTTGGACAGTGATGAAAGCTGAGTGCTGAAGAATTGATGCTTTTGAACTGTGGTGTTGGAGAAGACTCTTGAGAGTCCCTTGGACTGCAAGAAGATCCCGCCAGTCCATCCTAAAGAAGATCAGTCCTGGGTGTTCATTGGAAGGACTGATATTGAAACTGAAACTCCAATACTTTGTCCACCTCATGCGAATAATGATTCTTTGGAAAAGACCCTAATGCTGAGAAGGATTGGGGGTAGGAGGAGAAGGCACGACAGAGTTTTAGCTGGCTGGATAGCATCACTAAGTCGATTGAAATGGGTTTGGGTAGACTCCGGGTGTTCGTGATGGACAGGGAGGCCTGGAGTGCTGAGATTCATGGGGTCACAAAGAGTCGGACATGACTGAGTGACTGAACTGAACTGAATTGAACTTACCTGATGAATATTTCTTTGACTTTTCATCTTGTTTAGATTGCTGTGTTTGGGGTGGCCTTTCTCTATGCTAGAAGTTTGTGGCTTCTCTGTATTGTGGAGGTTCCTCCCTGTGGGTGAGGTTGGATGAGTTGCTTGTCAAGGTTTCCTGGTTATGGAAGCTTGCATCGGTGTTCTGGTGGGTGGAGGTTGATCTTCTCTCCTTGGAGTGCAATGAAGTGTCTAGTAGTGAGTTTTGAGGTGTCTATGGGTTTGATGTGACTTTTTGCTGCCTGTATTTTAATGCTCAGGGTCATGTTTCTGCTTTGTTTGAGAATTAGCTATGTATGTCTTGCTCTGAAACTTGTTGGCTGTTGCGTGGAGCCTGGTTTCAGTGTAGGTATGAAGGCTTTTGGATGACCTCTTGTTGATTAATGTTCCCTGGAGTCAGGAGTTTTCTGGAGTTCCCAAGTTTTGGATTTAAGCCTTCTGTCTCTGGCTTTCAGTCTTATTCTTACAGTAGTCTCAAGATTTCTCTATGCATACAGTACCAGTGGTAAAACATTGAGGTTAATGTTGACAAGATTCTCCACAGTGAGGGACACCTAGAGAGGTTCACAAAGTTACATGGAGAAGAGGGAGGAGGGATATAGAGGCGACCAGGAGGAGAAGAGGAGGAACCAAAAGAGGAGAGAGCAGTCTAGCCTGTAATCAGTTCCCTAAGTGTTCTCCACAGCCCAGAACACCCAAAAAGATTCACAGAATTAAGTAGAAAAGAGCAGGGGGAGGGAGGAGGTAGAGGTGACCTGGGGGAGAAAAAGGAGCGTCCAAAGGCGGAGAGAGCAATCAAGCCAGTAATCACACTCCTAAATAAAAATGTTTACTGAAGATTGGATTCTTAAAGATACAAAATTGATAACAAAAAGCAAAGATTAAAAATCTAGAGTAGAGGTTAAACTCTCAAAAGTACAATATTAAAAAAAACAAAACAAAATCACAAAAATTATAAAAAAAATATATATGAAATTTGCTTTAAAAATAGGGTCTTTTTTTCCAAAGTAATAGTAGGTTATAAAAATGAAATTTAAAGGAGTATTAAAGAACTTGAAAAAGTTCAAAATTAAAAAAATGATAATAGTAAAATATATCTAGGAATTTCTCTGGAGCTGTTGAGGGCAGTGTGGGGCCAGTTCAGTTTCAGATAGTTCCTTGTTCCAGCTTATACTTCTTCTCAAAGTCTATAGGCCCCTTCCAATGTAGTCAATGGAAACTACGGGGCTTTAATCTGTTGCACCTATCACTTCCAGAGCAGTTCCCTCTTCTTGGTTTATTTTGGCTTCCTCTGTTTGCAGGTGTCTTCAGTGTCTAATTTCTGCCCTGACACAAGGGGGCAAAGGTGGTCACTTATTTAGGCTAACTTGTTCAGTTGTCCTGTGGGGAGGGAGGAACACTGCAAACAAATATCACTGGTGCGTGTGGGGAGTGCTGGCAGTGACTGGGCCACACTGGGTTTGTCCCCACTCACAGCGCATGTGCTTTCCCGGTCTACACTGCTCAGGCTCCAGGTTGCTCTGCAGGGGCTCTGTCTAAGGCAGGCAGGCCCTGGGTTGCGTTCGCTTCCCGGGTTTAAGCTGCTCAGGTTCGTGTTCTTGGGTACTCCACAAAGGCTCAGACTCGGTTTGGCCTGTGTTTTGTGCCCTTCCCAGATCTGAGAAGCTCAGGAGACCAGGTGCTTAGCAAGCACACTCTCCCAGCTGGGCAGTGCATCTTATCACCTCCCCGGTCCCAGCCCCTCGGTTTCCTGGGTGCGCCATAAGAGTGCTGTCTCAGGTGTGCCATGCGTCTCCTCTGGGGAGCTGATCCCTGACTGCAACTCTCCTGGTGAATGTCAACCGTCCAGGATCCCAGGAAGACTTGGTTAGTAACTGGGAACTTGCTCACAGTTTGTTGCAGGATGCTGTCTCTGGGGCTGAGATTGCCCCTCGCCTTCCAACTCTGGCTGTCGCCCGCCTGCCTCTTTGCCTCTGGCGGGGGCGTGAAGAGGGGCCAGAGAGCAGCTAACTAGCTCTCCTTTGGTATTCGCTCAATCCTTTGTTCTGTGAGCGGGCCAGGCTGTGCCTCAGAGCTTTTTGCGGGAAAGTTCTCTCTCTCTCTTTTTTTCTCTCTGGCTATCCCACAGTTTGGGTTACTATCTCACGTTAGCTCCTTCAGATTGTCCTCAGGGCATTCAGGCCCACTCCCCACCCTGAGAACGCATCCCGCCCTTCCCTGTTCAGACCCTGCTGCTGTTGGTGGACTCAAGCATCCAGGCTACCTCTCCACTGGAAGTCGTGGGTATGCGTGTAATCTGTGGGTTGTTTTTCTATTCCTCCTGGTTATGTTGCCCTCTGAGATTCCAAAACTCACCACAGACCCACTGATGAGAGGCTCTGGCTTCCCCCTCCAGTGGGGATGAACCACTGAGATGTGGTTTACTACCACTGGGATGGCTTTTTCTGCAATCTCAGTTTTTGGTTCTTTTTTCTTTCCCTCTTTCCCTTTTTAACTCCAGGCTCTGCGCCATGCTATTAGTTGAATGATTTAAAAAACTGAAGTTTTGCAGGTCCATCTAGGTTCCTGGGCCTAACTCCCATTTGAAGAGTCACTGTTAGTGTTTCTATCATGAACACAGCATTACATTGATGTACAAATATGTCCATTTTTTCACCCATCCCTGTAACCTGTGTCAGCGGGGCTTTGCAGCGCCTCCATTTCAGAGGCAGAGTCTGTCTGTTTCCATATTTTTTGCTTGGGGCTGGCTGTGGGATTTCCTTTGGGAAGCAGAAGGAGTGGTGTGTCGGTTCGGAGTCTTGGCCTCAAGTGGCCTTGCACGCTCCTGGGTTCTTTACTGGAGCGCTGCCACTGCCATGAGTACGAGCCAGGCCAGCCTCCAGGAGAGGGAGACAGAGTGTGGAGATGAGCCAAGTCATCTCAGCTGAGGCCAAGTGAGACCAGCTAGAACCCAACAGACTTCCTGGCTGACTGCAGCCCAGAAGTGAGCCCATCAGAGGTGCCAGGTGACCCGTAGACTCGTGACGGATTGTATATTGATTGGGGTGTGTAGGTCACCAAGTTTGGGGCTGGTTTGTTGATGCTGCAATTGTCACAGACCCCACAGAAGTGAGGGAAATGGGGTAGCAGGAAGCATCAGTGTCCACAAGAGTCGCCAGCTGAGTCCTGTCTCTCAGATGTTTTCGCTGCCAATGACTATGTTCTTTATCTACCGGGGCCTTCTCATTTTGAATACCGCATTAGCTTCTTTTTGCCCGTGTAACAAATGCCGCAAACTTAGTGGCTTAAAATGAAATAAATTTATTTTCTTATAGTTCTAGAGTTGAGAAGTCCTAAAATCACAGGTTTTAAAACATCTGGATTGGCTGAGGATTCTAAAATCAACAAGTCCTTGGTTTTTGTTTTCTTCAATTGCTTGAAACTTCTTTCCTCAAATCTTTTCTTTCCTGGCACACGTTATTACAAACAGCAAAAAGAAACCAGGCCATACCTTCAACAGTTTGCTTGGGAATCTCTAGTTAAGTATCTTAAGTTACCATTTAGAGCGACCACTTTCCACATGTTTGAAGGACTCATGTCAGCTAAGCTTTATGCCCATATATATGAGTCCTCTTTCCTCCAATTTCAGTCACATTCCTCCTGTCCTGACCCTTTGCTTGCAATGTCTCTAAAGTCCACATTTCTACCAGCAGTCTGCTTAAATATTCTTTTCTTTTTTTTTTTTTTTTTAGTTTTTTTTTAATTGAAGGATAATTGTTTTTCAGGATTTTGTAGTTTTCTGTCATGCATCAACAAGAATCAGCCTACTTAAATATTCTTCAAGAAAATGTAGGTTTTCTTAACTGCACTCCTCATTTTCATTCAAGTCCTCCCTAGCAAAGTCATCAATATCCACATTTTTACCTACAGTCTTTTTAAGGTTATCTAGACTCTTCCTGTCCTGGTCAGCAGCATTTTTCCATCCCATTGCCCGGCTCCAAAGCTACTTCCACATTTTCAGTTGTTTTTAATAGCAGTGGCCCACTTGCAGTGCCCAAGTCTGTGTCTGTTTCCTATTGCTACTATAAAAACTTGCCATATATGTAGGGGTTTAAAAGAACAAAATATCTATTGTTAGCAGGACAGTACTCCTCCTGGAGCCTCTAGGGGAGAATTCACTCTTTTGCCCTTGCCAGCTTGGAGAGGCTACATGCCTTCCTGACACATGGCCCCTTCCTCTATCTTCAAAGCCAGGTGCTCAACATCTTCAAATCTCCTCTTCTCTCCCCCTCTTGCCTTTACTTCTGTCGCATCTCCTTCTCTGACACTGACACTACTGCTTCCCTCTTATAAGGACCCCTGTGATTACACAGGGTCACCCAGATCATCTATGATAATCTTCCTATCTCAGTGCCCTTAATACTGTCTGCAAAGTCCCCTTTGCTATTTGAGATAATAATATACTCATAGATTTTGAGAATTAGGACATGGGCATCTTTGGGGGGGGTGGGGCATGATTCTACCCACCTTTCTAGATGGTTTCTTGTAATATTAAAACCCAAATATGCAGCAAATAGTACTCTTTCATGGGTACTAAAAATAGGATTATATATAAAAAATTACATTTCTAAAAGAGGGAGGATTAACTGATCAGAAATCAACATACAGTGAAAAGCAGACAGATGGATAAATATGGATGGATAGATGATGGAGAGATAGAGAGGAGTGGAGAACTCCACATATTTCCCTAAAGAGGTTTCTTTGAATTCTAAATTACTCCTGAACAATTTATGTTTTAAATGGTTTTAACTAGTATTAAATGTTTACTAGTGAGACCACTGTTTGTAGAAGTATGCCAACAATAAGCAAAGAGTATCTTTGGATTAGTAGGAAGGTGGGGATGTCCCTGCTTTGTCATTTCTGGAAGGTGATGCTATAATCATAAAGAACCTGCCCATAAAAGCAGGGGAGGCAGGGCTTGGCCCAGTCAGATGCCTAGTTCAAGGTTGATGCAAGGCTAATTGAAACCTTTTAACACTTCTAAGGTTATTTGTTCATATCTTGGCCTGGGGTCTGATCACACCTCATTCAGCTACCTCACTGTCATTATTACTGTGGATCTTAAAATTTCTAACTTCTTTTAACTCCAACCACAGCATTTGACACTCTGACCTTCAGTGATCTTGAATGCCACAGCTAGTTACGTCCTGTGCAGAAGAAAGATTTCTTTTCATATATTTTGTTTACTTGCCATCACCTCCTAGTGACTCTAGCTCTTGTTTTGTAAAATTGCATGAGGAAACAAAAGATAGTTGCACAGAAAACATACCTTCCCTCTCCCCAGATCATTTTAGCACTAAAACAGTGCTTTTCTGGCTCATCTATCAAAAGAAATGAAAATATTAATTATATTTGTCACTTCATAAAATGTAAATGTATGACTGCATCTTCCTATGCTCTGCTTCATGGCCCTTGTGTTCTGGTCCAAATATTGCTTTTTATATAGAGAGATGATTTCTTTCCTGTCTATTGCAGTTTCATCCCTGGTTCTAAGGCCCAGGCAGTATATCAGGACTCACTTCTTAACATTCTGCCAAGCATCCTGTTTGCTTTCTGGAAATTGGTTTTTCACAGTGAAGAACATCATCGAAGTAACTCCAGAATAACTCCAAGTATCTTCTCTGTAGAATCTTTGGTCACTTAACAGCCCAGCTGTTGACTGATACAAGTTACAAGGAAAACGTTGTCATCCTGTGATGTTGACTCTCTTGCAGTCACAAGCTCTGCTTTTGAGACAGAGAAATCTGGGAGCTGACTTTTTATATCAAGGTTAAAAGAAATTCACAGTGTGGCACTGAAAGTTGATCTCATGCTTTGTCTGTGTGTTATTAGTTCTCCATTTCCAGAGTTAATTTCACTTGCCATCAGTCTGCCTCCTGACCCAAAATACTGGAGTCCACCTGGAGTTTCTTTATACCATCTGTGTGGGGGTTTCAAACCCCCTCCCATCAAATCGAAGCAAGTTATCCTCATCAGAAACCTTCCCAGTTCCCGTCTGCCACCTGACTTCAGATTTTGTGATGCCTGTATAATTTGAAAGTTCTAAGACTAGTCATGGTTGCCTCTGTGCTGGAATTGGTATCACGATATATTGATTTATCATCTAGCATTTTTATTTGCATGTGTATGCATATGCAAGTGTAGGTGTGTATGCACACCATGGTTGACCTTAAACAAGTTTTTAATTGCAAACTGGGGAATATTATAGATGGCAGCATAACTTAGTGGTTAAAGGTAGGATTTGGGGTGAGAACATATACATGTAAATTATGACTTTCCCATTTACTAATTGTGCCTACTTAGGCAAATTGCTTTTCTCTCTGGGGCTCAAATTCTCCTTTAAAGTAGAGATCATGATAGAATCTTTTCTATAGAGTTTTTGAGAGGATTTAATGAGATTCTACAAATAAATTCCTTAGAATGTGTTGGCAGGAATTAAGGGCTCAGTGGATTTCACCTCTGTATTGAATTTGTTACAACATTGTTTCTATTTTATGTTTTTTGTCTGTGAGGCATGTAAGATATTAGTTCCCCAACCAGGGATTGAACCTGCATCCCTTGTATTGGAAGGTGAAGTCTTAACCACTGGACCACCAGGGAAGTCCCATAGAATTTACCTTTCATTCTTTATTTTGATAAAGATGTTAAGCAAATGTTCAGGAAAGTTTCACCTTCAGTAGAAATATGATTATATTGTTTAAAATAAAATTGACACTCAGTATACATTTATTAAACATGTCTGGTACTTTGGATATAAATTCAAGGTCCTTGCCTTTAAGAAATTCAGAATAGAGGGAGAAAACAGTAAAACGAATGATGATAACAGAACAAGGATGGATATTGTGATTGCATTATGGCCAAGATGATGAGAATGATGGGAAGAGGATGACAGGGGAACGGCTTCCTGGAAGAAATGAGGTCTAGGCTGAGTCGTGGATCATGGACAAGTAGAAGGTAACCAAGTGAATGAACAATTATTCCAGGTACAGAGATCAGAAGAGGAATGATACTATCTTAGAAGAAAAATTAAGCCATAACGTTAGATTATGAAAAAGAAACTGGATTTAATTTCTACATGAATCTGTATGAACCAAAACCTTGTTAAAGACATAGACGCTCATTGGGCAACTCTGTAAAGACCCGGCTTCACTTCTGCCCTTGCATGAAAGTTCATAAAATGAAAGGGACTACTAATATTTATTTGATATTTACTGTCAGCCAAACGCTGAAGTTGATTGCCTTATAACCAATGTCTTTGCAAAACATGATGTTTTATTGACTTTAAAGCGTATTACAGTGATCCATTCCACCACTGCAGAAACCCTCCAGCGGAAAATATAAGGAAGACAGAGTTCAAATCCCCTCCCTGCTGTTATCAAACACTTAGTTTTTTAATGTGGTAATAGTCAATAGTTTTAGGATTCAAAATAAAATTATTAAATGCCTGTGATTTTCCTGAATATTAAGAACCAAATTTGCAACTTGTTAAGAGCTCATGATTTTAAAGTATGGTGTTATCATGTTACAAAATTTGAAATTTTATGTACCTTTCCCTTCAGCTTTCATTCGTTCCTTCCTTGGGAACACAGTAGGGTTAGAGAACAGCACCAGGTTAAGTGTAGGGTAAACAGCTAAACTTCTTGAAGAGTTTCTGGACATGGGTGGCCTCTAGAGGAAGCTGTAAAGGGTTGGTGCCCTTCTACATGGCAGACCCTGTGGAGCATTAGAGAAGCAAGCCTGGCAGCCAAGGGGCCCTTCCTTTCTTTCTATGGGACATAATCCTCCACACAGCGAAAGGCTGGCACCTTGAAGTCCTGCTCTTTTTTTCCCCCCATTTTTAAAATATTTATTGAATTTGTTTCAATATTGCTTCTGTGAAATTTTAGCTCCCTGACCAGGAATTGAACCAGCACCAACTATATTGGAAGGTGAAGTCCTAACCTTCAGATCACCAGGGAAGTCTTGAAGTTGTGCTCTTTAATGAGAGTTGTATGGTCCTTAGGAAATATATATAGTTAGGCCAACTATGCCTGACCTGTTTTCAGAGATGCTCCTTTTGGATGATAAAAGGCCTGTCAGGCTTGGAGGTGGTGCCTGGATTCATCATCTATGTGGAAAAATAAAGTGTAACTTCTTCCTTAAGCTCTGTTCCTTGTTTCCTGTGACTACAGTGAATTTGCCAGTGCTAAATGTGTGTGTGTGTTCAGTCGTTGTTGTGTTTAATTCTTTTGTGACCCCATGTATGGTAGCCTGTCAGGCTTCTCTGCCCATGGGATTAACCAGGCAAGAATACTGGAGTGGGTTGCCATTTCCTTCTTCAGGGGATCTTCTCAACCTAGGGGTTGAACCTATGTCTCCTGCATCTCTTGCATTGGCGAGTGGATTCTTTACCACTGTGCCACCTGGGAAGCCCGCCAGTGCTAAGTACTTGTGTCTTATGCAGAGGTTTACTTGTGATGAATTGAGCTGATAAATATGTAACTGAATGATGCAGCTTCATACTGATTGTCTCAGCAGTACGTACCTGCTTCTCCACACCCCTCAACCCTTGTGCACTTAATATATCCACCGACTGAAGAGCTGTTGGTTTGGTTCAGTTCAGTTCAGTCGCTCAGTTGTGTCCAACTCTCTGCGACCCCATGAATTGCAGCACGCCAGGCCTCTCTGTCCATCACCAACTCCCGGAGTCCACCCAAACCCATGTACATCGAGTCAGTTATGCCATCCAACCATCTCATCCTCTGTCGTCTCCTTCTCTTCTTGCCCCCAATCCTACCCAGCATTAGGATCTTTTCCAATGAGTCAACCCTTCGCATGAGGTGGCCAAAATATTGGAGTTTCAGCTTCAACATCAGACCTTCCAATGAACACCCAGGATTGATCTCTTTTAGGATGGATTGATTGGATCTCCTTGCAGTCCAAGAAACTCTCAAGAGTCTTGTCCAACACCACAGTTCAAAAGCATCAATTCTTCGGCGCTCAGCTTTCTTCACCGTCCAACTCTCACATCCATACATGACCACTGGAAAAACCATAGCCTTGACTAGACGGACTTTTGTTGGCAAAGTAATGTCTCTGCTTTTAAATATGCTATCTAGGTTGGCCATAACCTTAGCTACTGGTTTTGTCTTCTGAAGTCTGTATTGCCATGTCTCTTAAAGCAAACAATGTTTAGAGAGAGATCTGAGACAAAGAGCAAACATGTAGCTTCCCACCCCTTCCCAGAGAGGCCATCACCAGGTATTTACCCTTTCTGGCTGAACTTAGATTTGGCCTCAGAATCCTTCTCAACTCCTCACTCTGGACAAACACTAGCAGTGGAAGAGAGTTGGCAGACAAGATGAAGCCTGTTGGTCCTTTGTGTCAATGCCATATTTTTGCATGTTTATAATTGGAGGATCAGGTGAAATTGGATAAGAAGGCTTGCATTCTGCTGAGGTTATCGGAAGAAAAAAATCTCTTTTTAATGTTATAAGAAGAAACAAATTTCTTTTATGTTTGTATGTTTGTGTATATATATATATACATATATATATATGTATATATATATATATTTGTTCATGTGTATATTTATCTATCGGAGAAGGCAATGGCACCCCATTCCAGTACTCTTGCCTGGAAAATCCCATGGACGGAGAAGCCTGGTAGGCTACAGTCCATGGGGTCGCTACGAGTCAGACACGACTGAGCGACTTCACTTTCACTTTTCCCTTTCATGCACTGGAGAAGGAAATGGCAAGCCACTCCAGTGTTCTTGCCTGGAGAATCCCAGGGATGGCAGCGCCTGGTGGGCTGCCGTCTATGGGGTCGCACAGAGTCGGACACGACTGAAGCGACTTAGCATAGCATAGCATATTTATCTATTCATATGCATTTGAGAGAAAGAGAAAAACAGTAGTTGGTTATAGACAGGCAAACAAAAAGAACTGGATGTAGAATTTTCAGCACCTATAATACATTCAATGAGTAAATTGTGGAAAGTAATGAGTATGTAATATCTTCCCCATTATCCATTTTTATCATATGTAGCTAAATGTGCTCTTTAAAATGGCCTTTCTTGCAAAGAGAAAGGAGCAGTTTCTGTCTCCGTGAAAAACTGACCCTGGCAGTACTGTCCAGGCTTGTGGTTAGGAACTGTAACCATTTTTATGGAATTTAAACACAGGGAGTGTTTCACATGGATCCCACTGTCACACCAAACCCAGGCAACATTCTGCTCTTGTCCTCCCTCTACGCGAAGTGAAGAGATGAGTTCAGAGGATGGTCCTTACAGTCACAGCGTCTGAAACTTAGTGGAAGTGGATGTTTCTCCCTCCTTTTTTTTTTTTTTTTTCCATTTCCTCCAGAGAGTAGAAGTAGAAAGTGTTCCAATCGCTTCAGGTCATTTCAGGCCATTTCAGTTTGCTGAGCATTTATAGAAAGTGTTTCTGCCCAGTCCTAGGTGAATTCGACACCTTATTTCAGGCACAGTGCCTCTGTATTCGTCATTAGATTATTCACCAACTACTCAGCTTTCATGCAGCAGCATTTAAACTCTGAGTCTGAAGTTGGAGTTAATTCATCCAAGGTGTATCAGGTTGAAAAAAAAAAAAAGGAAAATATTATTTTCTCTTTCCTCATGGGAAGATCACTTTATTTGCCTTGAGAACACCCCTATGATATTATTTTAATGTTTCTGTTCTAAAAAAAAAAATGCAGCAGTCCCAGCAATTTCCACTTTCCTCCTAAAACACTTTGTGAAATGAATTCAGAATGGTGCAATAGGTCATCCTACGACTTTTGCTTTATCTCTTATTGTTCAAACTGTATTGTGTTTACAAATAATATTAAACAAAAGATGATTTTCCTTAATGTTTAGTAGGAAGATGAATTTCAGTAGATTTTTTGGTAAAGCTCTCCTGGAAAAACAGATTGTTTTGGAAAAATGATACTTGCCAATATTTTGTATTGGGAAGTGATTTTTCATCTGACCCATTATCATTCCCATTGATGAAAATTAAAGCCATTTTGAAAACCATTTTCTGTTGTTTAGCTTCCTAGACATTTTTGGTTGAGTTTATTCTGATTCCGTATGAATTCTTACACATCAGAAGTACTAGCTTGCAAGTTGAAGGCTGAGAGGCAACCATTAATATCTTCTTGTCAAATTATGAAAGGAGGTTCTTTAGTTAAGTCAGTCTGAAAGCTGTCACACATTCATGTCCTTCCAGCCAATTTGAATAGTCTTAGGACAAATTTAAGGTCCCTCCTTGCCCTACATTGTCCAGAAAGCTGACAGTGGCATTGATTTTAGAGAGAAAAAGGAACAAGCATTTGGGAAAACTTTTATTCTTATTTCTTTTTTATATCACATAGTTTAGAAGATGCAAAGCTAGTGGTTGGAAGGAAGATGAACTGGATGGAAGAAATGGAATATTAAGAATCTTGCTGTATCTCTGATTATGGAAATTTATGGAGTCAAACACAGACTTGCCTTAGGGACTAAATATTAGCTTTTGTGTCAGACATACTGGATGTTACTTTTTTGTATGATAAAGAATTTGTATGTGGCCCTTCCCTGCATTTTCAGCATTTTAACCTAACTCCAAGAAGAAGCTTAGCATCAATATACTTTCTCCGTGTTCATCTTTATATCTCCATTTCTTCTCCCCCAGCAAAATGAAATATTTTGGTTTGTGAGGTGAAATTAGTGGAAACAATGGCACCAACATCGGGCTGCTAGTGAATCCCCTCATAGAGCGTCAGGTGGAATATTTAGGAAAAATAAAGTTTTCATTCTGAATGAAGTCAAGTGGAGTTTTAGAACACTTGGTGGTAACTAAATGTCAGAGCTTGTTTTCACATTGGACTTCCATTTTATATAGGCATCCTAATCCTAAAGTTAGTGAATAAGCAAAAAAGAAAAAAAAAAAAAACACCACACACACGAAACAAAATCCCTTACAAAACAAAACATCTTCGTATAAACAAATTTCCTTTTTAAAAAACTCTCTAAATTCCAAGACTTTCCTGCTCTGATGGGCACTTGGACCCTCACAGGAGCTGAGCCCCCTCCTGACTAGTAGATAAGATTACTTCGTAACACCAACCCCAGTCAGTCTGCCAGCTGAGAGCAGCCACAAGAGCCAAGGCACGGCCAGCAAAATGACTGCCAGCTGAGCCCAGCCTAAACTGCTGGTCCTGCAGCAACACGAGGTACTTTTCTATAACCACTAGGTTTTAGGGTGATTTGTTGCACAAATACAGATTGCTGATATAATGAATTCTCATGGATTTTATAAAACTAGCTCCCTTCCTTCCTTCCTAGAAAAGGAACTGGATAAAGCTGGATTTCTATCTGTTCACCACTTAAGTAACACTAATCAAGCTCCAGTTTTCTTATCTGTAAATTGTGAAACAATACTTCATACTTCAAAATGTATTTTGAATATTGAATTATAATGTGAATAATCATATAGAGAAGCGATATTCATAATAATGTCTGAGTTTTAGGTAAATTTTCTACTTGTCAGTATTCTGATATGTTGGGAAATATGACTTTCAAACAGGTAAAGACTAGCTTTTATTTCATCTTGTCTTTCTAGTTAATTAGAATCAAAATGTCTCTGATAAACAAATTTGACTAGATCCTGAACTTTGTCTAAATTTCTGTAGAAATGGTTTAGGGATGGAAATAATGAAGGTTGTTTTTTTAATTCTATTTGGTATGTAAACTTAGGAATTCGACATAAAGCATGAAAAACATTATGGATAACTTGAAATGCTAAATTATGAGGTAAAGTTGTGAGACATGATAGAATCAGAAACCCCTCAGATAAGCAGCTGTTTCCCTTGCTAAACTTTGTCTCAGCCCTGCCCAGACTTTGCCAGTTGATATTCCTGAACTTCTTTGGCATTAGAGATGACAGATCACCAATGTCAACTAAAAAAAAAAAAAAAAAGTACAATATGATAGTTGTGAGTTAACTTTTTATTTGGGGCAAAATGAGGACTATAGCCTGGAAGACAGCATTTCAGATAGCTCCAAGAAACTGTTCCAAAGAGGCAGGGGTTGGGGGGGAAGGTCAGTAATACATGTGATTTTGGTGAAGAAGGGTGCATGCAATCAACCACACATTTTTGCAGAAGGCTACTACTAGCCTTGTAAAGGTTACTGCTAGTTAAAGGGGTAGACATCACCCTGAAAGTTTTTAATGCTTTTCTAAACATGAGGAGATGCAAGAACTAAACTCATAAAATCTTCTCCTAAAAATATCTATCTGAATTTCTGTTCTGCCAGTTTTTACATAGAAGAGAGTACCTCATTCCTGATCTCCACACTGAACTCCTTTCAGGGGATGTTGAAGATCAGTGGCCATAAGGGTTTGTGATTTAATCCTTGTAGAGCCAGATGGCAAGTGCCAATCTTTAGTTGGCACCAGTGAAATCCTAGAGGATTCATGAGCCAAAGAACTTCTATCTTAATTTACATTAACTCAGAATCTTAGGGATCATGATTAAGAAAAGGGAAGGTATATTAGTCAGGGATTCCTGAGGTGACAAACACAAATCTCAGCAACTTAACATAATGCATGATTTTTCTTGCTCAAACAAGTTGCAGTGCAGTTCTATTCATTTCCCCAAGGATGCTGTCTTCCATTTAGTGACTCAGGGCTCCAGGAAGTTCTGTCTTTTGTATCAGAACTGTCTGAGCATGTGGTCCTCATGGGCACACGAAAATAGGTGATTAGAGATGTAGGAAGCATATCAGCTTTAATGGTTTTGGTCTGAAAGGGACACTTGTTACTTCTTATCTTTATCTGTTGTTTAAAATTATCACACAGTCAAACACATCTACAAGGAGATGGCGGTGGGGGAGCTGGAAAACATAGGCAAATGTGGATGTTTAGTGAGTGGCATGTTGTCTTTGCCAGAGGAAACTAATTTCTTGGTAATCAAAACTTTGAAGTTTAAATTAAGGGAGGTAATATTCATAAAATGCCTAGTAGAATATCAGGCTCCATGAAGGCTGAGACCATATCTATTTTGGTCTACAATGACAATGATTTCTAGATGCCAGACACTGGACACAGTGCTTGGCAAATATTGGGACTATGGAATTAATGAATAAAGGGCAAAATGAATAAATGGATAAACAGACAAGTGCTGACTTATTTTCTTTCAGTCATATTTTAACACCTTTGAGTATAGATAAGAAAATTTGTCTTTTTAAATTAGCACAATGTCCAGCACATAATATATAATTATGCATTTGTTAATGATGAGTCAAATAATGGACAAACAGAGCTCACATTTCATGCTGTAACTGTGATGGCACTGAGTGATTTTCTTTTCCTTCCACAACAAAGGTTAACATTTTCAATAGGATGGATTGTATCTCCCTCTGGTAGTACACTTTAGAAGTATAATATTGGAAAAATAAAAACAACAACTCTGTTCAACTTCAAAATACCAGGACAAATGTTCTGTACGAGCTACATGGAGTTGAAGGCATTTAACATAACTGTACCATCCAGAACACATTGATTTTCATTCTTAAACAACATAAATTTGCTGAGCTAGTCCTTTGAGAACTATGATTTGTTGATATAAATTCAACATGATCCCAACCTGCATAGTAAAAATGTTTTGATTCCTTTGCCAAGTTTTATGGAACATTCTTTTGATCTTGGCAATCTCTTGTATATTAGCTATTCTCTTTCTTCTAATTTCTAGAGATAGACATTAATTATTTTTCCCTACACTTCTGGGAGTCATACTCATGATATTATTATTAGACAGCAACAGTAGATTATCTCCCTAAGACATTTAAGTTGGAGTGGTACCAAGGGCTTCTGCCAGCTGGAAACTGGATCTTAGTGGACCACTCTCACCTAGAGTTGGTTCGAGTTTGTTGTTTCACCTAATTGCAGCAAGCAAGTAGAATGAAGTGCTTATTTGTCCATGAAGACATGAAGAACATCTTTTCATTTTTATTTACAAGAGGTACTTTCTTATTGAAAATTCTAAGTGGATGGGAAACTTGCGTTTTTCCACAGGGGGAGAAACAGAATTACTTGAAATACTGAGAAACATGAATTGGAGAAAAATCTTACTGTGTAAGCATTTGGTACTGATGCTATGATCTGTCTGTTTGGCAAGTAAAGAAAGAATGTAAGTTTTATCAACAGAGAACTCTCAATTTGGCCACAAACTTGTTTGCAAAGTTTAAAACCTGTTTGTTGGCTTTTTAAAAGCATATTCATTTATACAGATGAAATTATTTTCAAAGCAAAAATAGAGACACGGATGTAGAGAGTGGATACTAGGAGGGGTGGAGGAGGCGGGATGAATTGTGAGATTGGGATTGACATATACAATGAGAAAGAAAGTGAAATGAAAGTGATAGTTGCTCAGTCATGTCTGACTCTTTGTAACCCTATGCACTGTAGCCTGCCAGGTTCCTCTGTCCGTGGAATTCTCCAGGCAACAATACTGAACTGAATTGCTGTTCTTTTCTCCAAGGGATCCTCCCAAACCAAGGATAGAACCTGGGTTTCCTGCATTGCCAGCAGATTCTTTCACTGGCTGAGCCACTTATATATTTCATGTAACTAATGAGAATCTACTGTGTAGCTCAGCATCTCCTAAATGCTCTGTAGTTTCCTAAATGGGAAGGAAAACCAGAAAGGGGGGACTGTATGTGTACATACAGCTGATTCACTTTGCTGTACAGCAGAAATCAACACAACATTGTAAATCAACTATACTCCAATAAAAATTGGTTTCAAAAAGTACATTTATTTATTTAATAGTTATTGAGTCCATACTACATGCCAGGCATTGTTGTAGGCTGTGGATACAGCAGTGACCAAAACATTAAAACAAAACAAAATGAAGCAAACAAAAACATTTATCCCCTTAGAGAGAGTTTAAGGAACTTGCCCCAAATCACACAGTCATTAGGTAACAGCAGTGGGACTGAAACTAGACAGTCTGACTTCGAGCCCATGCTTTTTACCACCAAGCTGTGGTCCCGTCCTCTTTTTCTTAATTAATAACTTTATTTTTAGAACAGTTTTGAATTTACAGAAAAATTGAGCTACAGTATAAAACTGGTAAAGAATCTGCCTGCAATGCAGGAGACCTGGGTTCGATCCCTGGGTTGTGAAGATCCCCTGGAGAAGGGAAAGGCTACCCACTCCAGTATTCTGGCCTGGAGAATTCCATGGACTGTATAGCCCATGGGGTCTCAAAGAATTGGACACAACTGAGTGACTTTCACTATGATATGATACAACTTTCTCACACATATGTTGATCTTTGATGCAGAAAACAGCAAAACCGATCAAACATGAGTATACCTAATGTTGTTACTGTCTCCTTACTCTGAAATGATGTTACAATAGAGGTAACTGAAAATTGTCACTGAAAATTGTCCTAGTCCTAGGTTATTCATTCATTTTTTCAACAGTTAATTATAGAGCCTCATTCCTGTGTTAGGATGCTCAAGCAATGAATAGACTGATGTGGCCCCTACCCTTACAAAGATTATGATAGAGTGTAAGCCCTGACATAAATAATTTCAAAGTGAGTGTAAAATTACAAAAGATAGAGATTTTAAAAGACAATGTGGTGTATATATAGCATGGAGAATTCTACTCAGTCATCTGTAATAATCCGTATGGGAAAAAAATATCTGGGAAAAAAAAGTGAATGTATGTATATATATAACTGAACCACTTTGCCATAAACGTGAAACTAATGCAACATTGTAAACCAACTATATTCTAATATAAAATAAAAATTAAAAAATAACAGTGTGGCACACGATTTTAGATGGGATTTATATAAGTCCTGTGTGAGATAATAATATATAATTAGCATCTGAAGGATGAGTAAGAGTTTGCCTTGCAAAGAGAAGAGGAGAGGGTATTTCAGGGAAGAGGGTCAAGAAAACAAAGTTACTGATGAGGCTGAGAATGTGGGTCTTTCTAAATAAAGGAGCTGAATTGGTAAAGGAAATGGAACATGGCTGGCCTGGGAGATAGGAGGAAAGCCAGGAGACTGTGTTATCCCCAAATCAAAAGAAAGTGTGATGCTATAAGGTCAAGAAAGTTTGAGATTAAAAAATTGGAGTCTGTTGGTGACCTTGCATTATTTTGTGATATCAGCATTAGCACAAGAGTTGTTTTAATTTTTTTTTTTTAATTCAAGTGCATGTTTTCTTGTCAAGAGCAGCATCCTCAGGTTTAGGGTAAAGAAGTGTTTTTGAAGTGGGCTGATTAATTAGTGGAAGATGATAAAGTACCCAGAGTGTGCAAAGCTAACACTTACGAGCAGCTTGCATGTAGAGGAGGAGAGCACAGCAGCCAGAAAGGAGGAAACGTGGATGGAGTTCATTCTGACACCAGTTCAAGCAAGTGAAAATGCTGACTTTAGAGACCTGAGAATGATATTGTGTACAGGAGGGTAAGAGGACTAAAAATGAAAGTTGGAAGATGACTGAGAAGCCAGGAAGGCAGGACTGAGCATGTGAAGTGACTGGCCTTCGCTGGCAGGAGCCCCTCCTCCTCCAAGTTTATTGGAGGGAAAAAGTAAAAATAAAGATTTGAGTTAGTAGATTTGATGGAAATATTAATTATGGTCTGTAAGAAGTATGAAGTAAGAAATTGGTGTGGGAAGTGGGGAGGAGAAAGTCCAGGTATCTAGAGCAGTGAGGGTGGCAGACAGAGAACTCATTAGGGAAATGATGTGAAGAATGCCAAGTAGTGCCCAGTTGCCTCTTGAACAGGTAACCAAGAAACTTAGTGATGTCAGCAAATTAGAGTCAGATTTCAGTGGACCTAGACACAAAATATTAGTAACTTGCATAAAGTTTCTCTCTCATATTACTTGATATGAAGCCCAGGATGGTGCAGAGGAATCTGGATTCCTCTGTTTGATACTCTGTTTTCTCCATCATTTCACTTCCACTTCCTGGTCCAAAAGGGTGTTCCATTGCAACCATCAGGAAGCAACAAGGAACAGAAAGCACACATCCATTCCTTGTTTAAGTTTGTTATCAGAGAGTAGGTGATAGAAAGGATGCCTTCAGGGACTGACGAATTTCCAGTGTTAAAAATTCAGAATCTGACTGTGGGAAAAATGGGATAGCTGAGGTGATATGAGGAAGAATCCCTGGAGACAAGGGATCCAAGGATCAAAGAAGCCACAGGAGATGGGTGATTCACAAGGACTATGAGATCTCCATCAATGGCAGATGTTGAGGGAGAAAGAAAGAGAACTCAGAACCCAAGTCCTTGGTGAATGAAGCGGGGAAACCATGAAAGTGGTAGAAAGGCAGAGGGGGCCTGGGAGTATGTACCAGGTAGTGAATGTAACAGTGATGAATGCATTCTAAACGTGAACGTGAAAGTTGCTCAGTGTGTCTGACTCTTTGGAACCCCATTCTAAATGTAGTCAGGAGGTGAACAAAGGGAGGAGCTGCCTGAGAGGTGGGAAGAAGGATGTGGTGTAAATGTGTTGAGGACATTGATGAGGTAGGGCTATTTGGACAGATGATCTAGAAAGTAGGAAGCTTCCATCTTTTCTAAGAGAAACTTGACTCTTATTGTGAAGATACGAGGCATAGTTGTTACCTAAGAAAACACTCAAGTGCATGAGCCTGAGAATAAAACATTATTCTGAAATTTTTGTTACCATACATGTTAATATGGATGAGGGTTTCCCTGGTGGCTCAGAAGGTAAAGAATCTGCCTGCAATGTAGGAGACCCAGGTTTGATCCCTAGGTCAGGAAGATCCCCTGGAGAAGGAAATGGTTACCCACTCCAGTATTCTGGCCTGGAAAATTCTATGAACAGAGGAGCCTGGTGGGCTACAGTCTGTGGGATCACAAGAGTTGGACACGACTGAGTGACTAACACAGATGTATTAATAAATATTTGTCTGTTGCCCAAGCATAACAAAAGTAAAATTTTGATTTGTAGCATGCATCCTAATCATACTACTTTTGATAATTCTTAAAATTTGGGGTATCTAATCCTGACAGAAAACAAAGAACTAAAGAGCTGTTGATGAAAGTGAAAGAGGAGAGTGAAAAAGTTGGCTTAAAACTCAACATTTAAAAAACAAAGATCATGGCATCTGGCCCCATCACTTCAAGGCAAATAGATGGGGAAACAATGGAAACAGTGACAGACTTATTTATTTATTTATTTATTTTGGCTCCAGAATCACTGCAGATGTTGACTGCAGCCATGAAATTAAAAGAGTCTTGCTCCTTGGAAGAAAAGCTATAACCAACCTAGACAGCATATTAAAAAGCAGAGACATTACTTTACCAACAAAGGTCTGTCTAGTCAAAGCTATGGTTTTTCCAGTAGTCGTGTGGATATGAGTGTTGGATTATAAAGAAAGCTGAGTGCCGAAGAATTGATGCTTTTGAACTGTGGTGTTGGAGAAGACTCTTAATTAAGAGTCCTTTCAACTGCAGGGAGATCAAACCAGTCAATCCTAAAGGAAATCAATCCTGAATATTCATTGGAAGGACTGATGCTAAAGCTGAAACTCCAATACTTTGGTCACCTGATGCGAAGAACTGATTAATTTGAAAAGACCCTGATGCTGGGAAAGATTGAAGGCAGGGGGAGAAGGGGACGACAGAGGATGAGATGGTTAGATGGCATCACCGACTCAGTGGGCATGTGTTTGAGCAAGCTCTGGGAGTTGGTGACGGACAGGGAAGCCTGAGGTGCAGCAATCCATGGGGTCGCAAAGAATCGGACACGACTGAGTGACTGAACTGATACTTTGTTATAGCAGCTTGACCTAAGACATACAGTTTCTGCTGACCTCCTGTTATGAAAAATTAGGAGCTTTGCAGTTATGATTCTCATATATTCTCTACTTCTTGATTTTATTAGTGATATTGTGTAAATGATTTTAGCACATTACTGACTGGGGGAATTTTTGCAGAAAGTAATGCCTGTTGCCAACAATTTGTTATGTAAGCAAATATTGAAATAATCCAGTTGATAATGTTCAGGTAACAAAAGATGTATTAACACCACTCTGGTCAATAAGTTGCTGATTAACATACTTAGCCCTCTATTTCTTGATCCTAAACTTTGAACAATCCTGCTGAGTAATATGAGGATATTGTCTTATGACCTTTTAACCCTATGTTATATGTCTCTCTGACCTTTTTCTCTCCTCCTTTTCCTTCGCCTACCTCTAGGCTTAGCATGTCAAGATTGTGTCTTTTACATTTTGTCCTATGACTATAATTAAATTCTTCAGTGCTTTATCTATAAGTTGATATTATACTTTAAAATTTTATCAATATAGTTTGTAACTATATTTGATTAATACTATTTACTTCAGAATCAAAGTGGAAAATAGAATGTCTGATTCCAAGAGTATATGATAAATGTATATTTGTTATTCTTATACTCTATCAGTTACTCAAAATAACACTTAATTTTTGTTTAAAATTTCACTTGTCTTTCAAGCTTTTGTCTAGTTTCTAACAGTCATGGAATTGTGGTTGATGGAGAACACGTGCCTTATTATTATCACATACTTGGAAGGGACTCTCTGTCCTTCTTGAAGACTTTCTTTGCACACATCCTAACCACCATTTTCTGATTATTGCTTTTTCTTTAATTTTACTCCCAAAGTCATCCATTGTTTCTGAGATATTGTGATTTTTTTTCTCTTGGATTCCTCTCACAGTTTACTGGAATAGATTTTCAATATTCTTTTGTTTTGCTTTGCTTTATTTTGTTTAAATAAAAGATAGAAAGTAATTTCCAGGGTTCTTCTATATCATCCTTAATTGATACTTTTTCATGTTCTATTTGAAATGTTGATTATGAGAACGCATTTTCATGCCATTTTGATTCTTATGCCTTTGTAGATGTCATGGTTTTCTCTTGGGGAAGCTTTAGGATGTGCTCCCAGTGGAATGCTGGAATCTCTTCAAAATGTGTATGCCTGAAACCTTTTTTCATTGTCTCTGAAGACTGGAGATAAATTTCCTTCTATCTTTTTAATCCCACCCCCCTTTTTTTTCTGTTCTCTTTGTACAATTTTTGGATTAGGTTTGGACATTCTTCAGTCTATCTTCCATGTCTCTTAATGTTCTTTTAATATTTCCCATCTCTATCTTTTTGGACTATGTTCTAGAGATTTTCTTTGAATTTATTTTAATTATTGTTGTTGTTGTTCAGTCACTTAAGTCATGACCAACTCTTTTCAACGCCATGGACTGCAGTATACCAGGCTTCCCTGTCCTTCACTATCTCCCGGAGTTTGCTCAAACTCATGTCCATTGAGTGGGTGATGCATTCCAACTATCTCATCCTCTGTCACCCTCTTCTCCTCCTGCCATCAATCTTTCCCAGCATCAGAGACTTTCCCAATGAGTAGGTTCTTCACATCAGATGGCTAAAGTATTAGAGCTTCAGCATCAGCATCAGTGCTTCCAAGATCTGTGTCCATTTTGTTATTTAGTTCAGTAGTGCACAGTCTTTTTGGCACCAGGGACTGGTTTTGTGGAAAACAGTTTTTCCACAGACCAGGGATTGAGGTGGGGAATGGCTTCAGGATGATTCAAATGCATTACATTTACTGTGCACTTTCTTTCTATTACTACTACATCACCTCCACCTCAGATCGTCAGGCATTAGATCCTGAGGATTGGGGACCCCTAATTTAGTCTCTGTAGCCATAGTCTCTTCTATTTTTCAATCGTTTTATTTATTTCCAAGATCTCTTTCTTGCCATTTAATTGATCCTTTTTTTTTTAATAGTTGCTTGACTTGTTATGAATGCCTATTTCTTCAAATTTTCAGAGGAAAAGAAATAGTATTTTAAAAAAATTAGAATGTACATTATGTCTGTGTCCTTTGGGTCAGTGTTTTTATTGTCTATTTCTTTTTCTTTGAAGTTGTGAATTTTCTTCAAATACCAAGTGAACCTTGATCAGTTATTCATATTTACCAATGAAGAACCACATTGATCAGTGTAGATGGGTGGTCTGCATTTCTTTTACAGTTGTGGAACGGTTGTCCCAAAATTCTTATGCTTTGAAAGGGAAGATTGATTCTATACAATGATAAGGGCCCTGTCTTGGTATATATTTCCCTTTAAGGTATGTGGACAGGAAATATATAGGCAGACCTAGGTTCACCACTGTTACGAAGCTAAAGAACATTTTATTTTGACGTTTTATAGGTTAGAATTTTTAAGTGCAAAGCAAAGAATCCACTTTACTTAGTTTAATCAAGAAGGGATTTATTGAGACATTAAATAACTCACTCAACTGTTGAGAGAGTTTCTGGAAGAAATGGCTGATGGGGGAAAAAAAAAAACAAAAAAACAGTTTCCAGAAGCTCAATGAAGAGCTGGTCTAATTAGGGCGCTGCTGACCCAGGAGCACTGTCTCCCCCACCCCAGCAGCTGACGCACACCCCTTGCGCCCCGCTGGCTGCCTCACGCAGCTCACACCCAGCAGAAGTCTTGTGTAGATACAGCTGATTGGAGGACTGCCATATGTCTACATTCTGGTTGCAACAGAGGGTAGGAAGCAGGGCCTTGAAAAGTGTACTCAGGAAATAGTGTTCACAATGTGGTGTGCGTGTGAAGTCGGGTCAGTCATGTCTGACTTTTTGAGACCCCTTGGACTGCAGCCCACCCGGCTCTCTTGTCCATGGGATTCTCCAGGCAAGAATACTGGAGTGTGTTGCTGTGCCCTCCTCTAGGAGAACTTCCTAGCCCAGGGATCAAACCTGCATCTCTTAGGTCTCCTGCATTGGCAGGTGGGTTCTTTACTACTAGCACCGACTGGGAAACCTCACAATATGGGGAACCATCCAAAGCAGAGTGCTCAGGAAGAAGCAGTCTTCAGTGTCCCAGACCCTCCACGTGGGAAAGCATATTCCTGAGTTCACTTGTGTCTCTTGGTCCCTTCCTTTTTCACTCCACTGATCCCATGGCATTGTACTTCTGTGTATCTTTCTCTAGGCCTAAAATACGCACTAACGGACTCTTTACAAATAAATCTTTCTCATTAGAAAGCCCTATCTGAGGCTTAATTTGGTCTTCATTGCTCTGGTCAACTGAACAGACTATGAAATTGAAGGAGCTGCCCAACCCACCTGTGCACAGCACACCCGGTAACTAATTATTGTTTGCACCTCAGTTTACCTGTACTCCTATACCTGCCGGGCCTCTGGGGCCTCCACCAGGGGGCGCCGTGCCCACCTCCACTGCGGCCTCTTCTACTTCCTCTGATCTGACCAACGCATTGATAAGACCCATTCAACTATTATCTTGCAGAGATTTGTCAACACTTTTTGTTTTCTGGTTGCATTCTTCCTTTTTTATTTTATTCTTTCCTTTTAATGGGTAAATTTTGCCCATCTTCGTTCTAATTTTATTGGAATTTTGGGAGGAATTGAAGATAAATGGGGATGTTGAATCATTGCTGTTTACAAAGTTTAGCCTGTATTTTAGAAATAGGAAACACAAGACCTCATGGCTACTTACCCCCTTTGCACTCTGCCCCTTTTTTCCCTCTACATTGCCCATCAGGGACTGGCAGACACTCTCTATAAAGGGTCACAAGCAAATATTTCAGGCCTTGTTGGCACAATGGGCTCTGTTGCAACTGCTCAAATCTCTATTGAAGGGCACAAGCTGCTCAGGTGATCCATGAAGAAATAGGTGTGGCTGTGTCCCGGTGAAGCTTGATTTACAAGGATGAGTGACAGACTGGGTTTGGCCAGCAGACCATAGTTTTTGCCCACTCTGGTTCACATGCAGAATCCTGAGGGCTGCCTCTGTCTTTCCTAATCATTCATGTGATTAAGCTCAATGCTTGAACTTTCAGTTTCTCATCATCCACAGATAGGAAAGATATGTTAATTGGGAAAATGTAGGTTTAATAACATGTCATCCTATCCATAAACAATTCTGTTTTACCACTTCTTAGCACCATGAATCGGAGAAGGCAATGGCACCCCACTCCAGTACTCTTGCCTGGAAAATCCCATGGACGGAGGAGCGTGGTAGGCTACAGTCCATGGGGTCGCTAAGAGTCGGACACGACTGAGCAACTTCACTTTCACTTTTCCCTTTCATGCACTGGAGAAGGAAATGGCAATCCACTCCAGTGTTCTTGCCTGGAGAATCCCAGGGACGGTGGAGCCTGATGGGCTACCGTCTATGGGGTCGCACAGAGTCGGACACGACTGAAGCGACTTAGCAGCAGCAGTAGCAACACCATGAATTAATTTCCAACACGGCTTTTTGTGACTTTGCTTTTCCTAATATAAAAGCAGCATTTCAGAGGGATTTTCTGGTGTATATTGCCTTGATAACAGAAACAATTTCCTCAGAATTAGCAAATTCACGTGTTAAAAAGGAGAAAGGTAAAATCTCCAAAATTACCTTTAGGGAACCAAGAAGTGATGTGGCATCCATACCCAGTAAATTGGCTGATGAGGAGAGCACAGCTTGAGTTTTCACTTAAACGGAAACCATATTAAAATGTGGAAGCCAGAAACCTGCAGAAGTGTGGAGAGCAGGTGTAATCTAGAGTATTTTGACGTTTAAGTGGGTCAGAAAGTTGATGAAAACATATTTTCCCACATATTTCCTAAGGTGGATTTGTGACAGAAGCAGATTCTGTTTCACTCTTTCATTTAATCCATGAAGTGCTTCAACTCCAATCAAAATCCCTTTAACTCAGATGTTCAGCTAGACATTTGTCTTAGCAATGTGGGAGAGGAAATTCAGCTCTGAAGTTGTCTTGGAAAGAGCATGAGCCAGAGAGGCACCTATTTCCTCTAGGTGCAGGAAATATCCACCTACCTCTGTCAGACAGGACCCCCTTCCCATCTTGCCAGTGTAGACATCTTATGATTTGGGTTAGAGTCTATTTAGTATTTGTGTTGTTTTGACAGCTTTAGCCTATACTGTTTGCTTTTTAGGTACAATCATTTACTTTTCCCAGAGTTAATAATTGTGGTTTTTTTTTTTTTTTTTTTCACTACTTGCTTAATCATTTATATACTAGTGACTCAGCTCCCCAAAGACACCTAGTTGGGAGGTCTCTGCTCAGTATGTTTTATTTACGCCAACGGGGCTCTGTATTAATTCATCTTGTTTGAGATATCTCCCAGAGTTTTTCTACTGCTTCATTCTGTGCTGCTTACTCTTTACTGAAAACTCCCCATTACCATCGTTCTGAGAATTTTCTTTATGTTTCTCTAGTTACGATCTCTTGTTTCTGAAATTCTGGACCTTTGCCATTTTGAATTTAGTTCTTTATTTTTAAGGAATATGACTTTCATTATCTCAGTGGCAAAGACCACATGCGAAGTAAACTTTTTGCAGTGATGTATAATCTGAGATTATCTTTTTCTACATTATACTTGTTTGATAGTTTGGTTGAACAAAAAATTCTTAGTTGCAAATAAAGTATGTGTAGGATTTGAAGCCATGACTCCGTTGTATTTGGGTTTCTGTGCTTCTGTTTAAAAATCTGATGCTATTTTGATTCTTGATCACTCTTTGCTGATTTTTGTTTTTCCTTGTGGAAAATATTAGAATCTTTATCTTTCTTTTTTTCACATTATAATTTGTGTGTGCCGCAAAATTGGTGTTCCTTTAAATCTGGAATTCTAAGTTCTTGGTTTCTGAAAATATTTTTATATTTTTTGGTTGATATTTTCTTCCCATTCTGCTTTAACTCAGTTTTTACTTTTGAAACTACTCTTATTCAGATGTTCACTCTTCTGGATTCACCTTCAAACATCTTATATTTTCTTTCATATTTTGCTTTTTCCATCTTTGTTCTGTATTCTGGGAGATATTTTTATCTTTCACCTTGTCTTTGAGGTCTTAATTTCTGTTAGCATATCTTTTACTTTTTAAAAGTTCACTTTTGTTCTTTGAGTATTTTTTTTTTATATCGTCCAGTTCTTGATTCATGAATAAAATATTTACTATTCACTCTTTAAAAATATTAACAATATTTCTGAAATTTTCTTCTCATACATCATCTCTACTTACCCTAGATTCCTTTTTTTTCTGTCTTTAAGTTTCTGTTTTGCATATTAATGTTTTTTTTTTCCCCTGAAATATCTGGCTATTCTTCCTTATCTCCTCAAAGGTAACAGTGTTGTATCAGAGATGGTTGAAAATTCTTATATGCAGATTATAGTTTTCAAGTGTGAGTTGGCTTGGCTGTTTTATTATGGCATCCCTAATATCAGTGATTCAGACTGGAAGGAACCCACCTATGATGAGGAGACGCAGGTTTGATCCCTAGGTCAGGAAGATCCCCCAGAGAAGGGAAGGATAACCCACTTCAGTATTCTTGCCTGGGGAATCCCGTGGACAGAGGAGCCTGGTGGGTTAAGGTCTAAAGGGCCGCAGAGAGTTGGACACAACTGAGCGACTGACATTTTCACTTTTTCAAGATCATTACCTTTTAGTCAGGTTAGTTAGAATCACTAAAAAAGAGTTTTCCAGCCTTTAGTAATCTCAGCTTTCATATGTAAACTTTTATTTGTTTCCAGAATATCTCTGCTCTTAGCTCTGCCTCATTGCTCACAGAACAGATTTATTTACTCTTTTTCGATAGGAATTCTCCAAACTGCTGGGGTGGGGCAGTTGCCTGGCTACGCAAAGTGTAAGAAAAAAAATCTGGGCGTCAAAGTTCTCCTTGGGCAAAATTGCACAACACTCTTCAGTTTTATATTTTTCCTACTGTCACTCCCTCTTCTAGAAGTTTCCATACTGCCTACTTTTCACTTGGGGGAGTTCTGTACTGGAAAGGGGGTTGTTTTCTCTCTTCCTTCACTTTTCCCAGGACTAGGTAAACATGTTTCCCCTGGTCCTTCTGATTTCACACCATCAAATTACATTGCCGTTATCTCCTCTTCACTTCCTTTTGTCCTTGTTGGTTTCTTCTTTTAAAACGTTATTTATTTGCTACCATTTTGTTGGCATTTGGAAAGGAGCGCATCTAAGTGAACTTGTCTAATCCTCCCAAGCCATTTTCTAAAAACTTACATATTCACTTTCATTTTATTTTAAGCAATATTTGTGAAATAATATTTTTTTCTGTGTAACTATGTTTTCCTTATGCATAGAAAATAAGCACACAACATAATTTTAAAATATATACAATATGATACCATTTATTTAAGTTTTAAATTATGCAGAATAACTCCTGCATTATCTAAGGAGACATAAATATAGCATACATTATAAAATATGCATCCAATGATAAATGCAATCACACACAACATATTTTTATTTATTTATTTTTTTAAATTTATTTATTTTAGTTGGGGGCTAATTACTTTACAATATTGTAATAGTTTTTGCCATACATTGACATGAATCAGCCATGGGTTTACATGTGTTCCCCTTCCTGGACCCCCCCCACCCACCTCCCTCCCCATCCCATCCTTCTGGATCATTCCATTGCCCCGGCCCTAAGCCCTTGTCACATGCATCAAACATATTTTTAATTGTGTACATAGAGCTCAAGATTATTTTGTGAATTTCTAATTTTAAGCATAACATACTTTGAGAAAAGCTGTGCAATATTGCCCAGCATGGAGTTGACATTCCTAAGATATTTGTTGATTTGAAGAATTAATGGTCCCTGAGCATTCTTTAGAATAATTGTTTTTAATAGTGTATTTTACCCAGTATGTTCTAATGTAAGTTGTGTGTGTGTGTTTAGCAGCTGATCAGTCAGCCACATAATGGAAGCAGCACTACAGATTGTGTACCCCCAGGAACAATTTCCCACTGCTGCATTACCATATCACTCAGCAGGGTCAAGTCCCTGGCAGTGGCATAAGTGTCATCATTATTTTCCAGAATTTTACCATCTGCTCACTTGATCCATTAACCTCCTATTGCACCTCATAAAAGAGGTGTCCAACTGTAGCAGCAGCAACACTGTGGAGCTGAGCAGAAGAAAATATGCTCCATACACACGTTGATTGGGAACAGGGGTCAGTGTCTCTTATTTTCTTTCTCTTTCTTGAATAGTTCGGGAATTTTCCTGAAGGAAGATTGTAGCTTATTGAGATAAATGGAATGATTCTGGTCTTGCTTGCTTTTTGCTGGTAACAGGTTAAGATAAATCAATCAGTACTCAAATTTGTTACTTCTTGGTGTCCACCAAGACACCAAGAGTAGAAAAAACAAATAAACTCATAGCTGGTGAAATTCATGTATGGTTTCTTCTCCCACACACACAAGTTGGCACTTCAGCCCGTAGTAGTAACACCTTGAAGTTAATTTTTGTATTGGTCATACTGACATTCGCATAAGGTGATAGAGTCTGATAAATTATGTGACTTAGTTGGTTTACCTGAGTTATTTATGCAGGTACTTTTCTGTATTTCTCATCACTTTATAATAGTAGCAATACTCTTCTGTTTATTTTTAAAATTTTGATTGTGCTGTGTTGTCATTGCTTTTTAGTTCTTCGTTGTAGCATGTGGGTTTCTCTAGCTCTGGTGCATGGGCTCTGGAGTGTGCAAACTCAGTAGTTGCCGCACAGCATGTGGGATCTTGGGCTTTCCTGGTGGCTCAGTAGGTAAAGAGTCTCCTGCAATGCAGGAGACCCAGGTTTGATATCTGAGTTAGGAAGATCCCCTGGAGAAGGGAATGGCTACCCACTCCAGTATTTTTGCCTGGAGAATTCAGTTCTTAGAGGAACCTGGTGACCCATAGTCCATCGGGTTGCAAAGAGTCGGACACAGCTGAGTGTCCAACTTTACTTCATGTGGGATCTTAGTTCACCAGGTATTGAACCTGCATCCTCTGCATTGGAAGGCAGATTCTTAACCACTGGGCCACCAGAGAAGTCCCACTAGCAATCCTCTTATAATATGTGCTATGTTACAGACTTTGTTTCGAGAACTGTGTGTATTGATTAATTTAATCTTGACAATGACCTTTTCAAATTGATATTACCCCACTTAACTAATAACAAGATGAGGCACTCAGAGAACTAAATAACTTTCCTAGAGTTACACAGCTAGTAAGTGGTGGGTTGAAGTCTGAAACTATACCCACTGGCTCTAGAGTCAGTCTTCTAGCATCACACTCCAGACCTCTTTAATTTCTAAGATAGCATAGGTCTATTTTGATTGTCGTAGGTGAACATCTTGACAGAAGAGTGAATAAAAACCTTTTTTTTTTTTTCCTTCCTGAGTTTCTTCTTATAATACATATCAGACAGGGGTCCAGTTTCTACAGTATAAGCCCATTGCTTTCTCTAGATTGAATAATAACTTAGTTTATTTAATTTTAATCTTGTTTAAGGATAGCCTCAAAATAATGTGAATTCAGCAGACTTCTAAATTAAGGAAATCATATTAAATTAACTTAAAAATTCAAATAATGTGAATTCTGGGCTCTTAAATTTTTGAAATCTTTCAGAGGCCAAAAAAAGTAAACCTAATAACAAAAATTTCATGTAGAATAGATCATTATTTTACTTTTAAGAAGATTAAAAATGGAACTCTGAAACTGATAAAGAGTATTTACAGATAGCCTCCTGCAGATACCGTGTCTGATGGTGAGAAACAGGAAGCCTTCCCACCAAGATTAGACACAAGGTAAGGACAGCCCCTCTCTCATCTCTGCTTGTCAGTACTGTGCTGGAGGTCCCGGTGCTACTGCAGTGAGACTAGTAAAGGAGGTAAAAGACAACAGATTGGGAAGGGAAACACAGAACTGCCTTTGTGCAAAGATGACATGATCATCTATGTAGAAAACCTGAAAAATCAACACTAACAATGAAAACTCCTGGAACTTATAAATAGTGATAGCAAAGTTGCAGGATACAAGGTTAATGTATAAAAGTCAGTCACTTTACTATATACCACCAATGAACAAATGCAACCTGAAATTAAAAACACATTATCATTTGCATTGTTGTTATTTAGTTGCTATGTTATGTCCATGTCTTTTCAACCCCATGGACTGTATCCCACCAGGCTCTTCTATCCATGGCATTTCCCAGGCAAGAATACCAGAGTATATTGCCATTTCCTCCTCCAGAGAATCTTTCAGACCCAGTGACTGAACCCACATCTCCTACATTGGCAGGCAGATTCTTTACCACTGAGCCACCAGGGAAGCTCACCATTTACATTAGCATCCACCAAATGAAATACTTAAGATATAAATCTAACAAATATGTTAGACCCACATGAACAAAATGTTGAAACTCTGATGAAACAAATCTAAGAACTAAATAAATGGAGAGATATTCCAGGTTCATGGATCAATAATAATAATATTGTCAAAATGTCAGTTCTTCCCAACTTGTGTGCAGAGGCAATGCAATCCCAGTAAAAATCCAGTAAGTTCTTTTGTGGATATCGATAAACTGATTATAAAGTTTATGTGGAGGCAAAAGGCCCAGAGTAGCCAACACAATATGGAATAAGAATAAAGTTACAGGACTGATGCTACCTGACTTCAAGATTCACTGTAAAGTTACAGTAAACCAGACAGTGTGGTGTTTGTGAAAGAATAGACAAATTGATCCATGGAAAATAATATATAGCCCAGAAATAAACCTGCATACATACAGTCAACTGATCTTTAACAGAGGTATCACAGTGGAATAAAGTAGACTTTTCAACAAACAGCGCCAGAGCAACTGGACATCCTCATGCAAAACAATGAATTTAGACACACACCTTATACCCTTCACAAAGATTAACTCAAAATGGATCACAGACTTAAATATAAAATGCAAAATTGTAAAACTTCTAGAAGATAACATAAGCAAGTCTTGGATGACCTTGATGATGGCAATGACTATTGAGATACAACACTAAAGGCTGCATTTCACTAAAATTAAAAACTTCTACTCTGTGTCAGACACTGTCAAGAGAGTGAGAAGGTAAGCCACTGGCTGGGAGAAAATACCTGCAGGAGATACATAAAGGGCTACTATCTAAAATACACAGTAAACTCTTAAAACTCAACGATAAGAAAACAACCAACACAGTTAGACCAAAGACCTTAATATACAGCGCACCAAAGAAGATACACAGATGGCAGGATGCATATGAAAATATATTCCACGTGATATATCATCAGGCAAATGAAAATTGAAATAATAATGAGATATCACTGCAACCTACTAGAATGCTATGTAGAATGGCAAAATCCAGAATACTGACATCACCAAATGCTGGTGTGAATGTAGAGCAACAAGAACTCATAATAATAGGCACTTTGGAAGACAGTTTGGCAGTTCCTTACAAAACAAAACATTCTTACTGTAAGATCTAGCAGTTGGAGTCCTTTGTGTTTACCCAAATGAGTTGAAAACCTATGTCCACATGAACACTTGTAAGTGAATGTTTATAGCAGCTTTGTTCATAATTGTCAAAAGTTGGAAGTGACCATGATGCCCTTCCGTAAGTGAATGGATAAATAGACTGTGGTCCATACAGACAGTTGAATATTGTTGTTGTTGTTTTAGTTACTGTGCCTTGTCTTACTCTTTTGTGACTCCATGGACTAGGCTACTAGGCTCCTCTGTCCATGGGATTTCCCAGGCAAAAATACTGGAGTGGGTTGCCATTTCCTTCTCCAGGGGATCATCTTGACCCAGGGGTTAAACCCGCATCTCCTGCATTGCAGGCGGATTCTTTACCTCTGAGCCACTGGGGTTCAGTGCCAAAAAGAAACGAGCTATCCTCTGTGATGACCTAGAGAGGTGGGATGGGGTGTGGGAGGGAGGCTCACAAGGGAGGAGATATGTGTGTACTTACAGCTGATTCATGTTGTGTAGCAGAAACTAAGAAAACATTGTAAAACAATTATCCTCCAGTTAAAAAATATATAAATCAGACCATGTCATTTTCCTAATTCAACCGACTGATGACTTCGCTACCTCATTTAAATAAATCTCAAGTTCTTGCCTTGAGGAAAAAAGTGAGCTATCAAGTCTTGAAAAGACAAGGAAGAACCTTAAATATGCACATTACAAGATGAAAAAAACCAATCTGAAAATGCAGCTTGCTGTATGATTACAACTATCTGACATTCCAGAAAAGGCAAAACTTTGGAGACAGTAAAAATTTTGATGGTTGCCAGCAGTTGGGGGTAGGAGAGGGCTGAATAGGTAGAGCACAGATTTTTAGGACAGTGAAATACTCTGTATGATACCATAACATAATGATGGATACTGTCATTGTTCATTTATCTAAATACGTAGAATATGCAACACCAAGAGTGAACTCTAAGGTAAACTATGGACTTTGGGTGATTATAATGTGTCCATGTAGAGTCATCAGTTGTAACAAATGTACCACTTTGTGGGTTGAGGAGGGGATGTGGATAATGGGGGAATGTGTAGGGGAAATACCTGTGCTTTCCCCTCGGTTTTGATGTGAACCTAGTGCTGGTCTAAAAAAAATTCTCTTATTAAAAAAAAAGTGAAGCTTTATGCTCAATTCTCATAATCTTTGCATTGTTAAATATATTGTCTAAGTGTTTTAAGTTTGCAGTTGTTTCCAAATGTATCAGCCTCGTTGAAAATATTACTACATTAGTAAAAATTGAGAAAGTCATTGACCCTCCCTGATTCCCCTTTGAGAGGTAAAGCTTTCAGCAGAAAATGAAAAGCAATTCAAAGATAAAATTGATTCATTCCTTTCCATCCACCTCCACTTCTGTGACAATTTTTTAAAATATTTTATTTTCTGCAGTTTTATAAGTTCATTTTTACCTTGTTCAAAAAGCTGTCCCCATTGTCTGAATTAAATTCTTCCCGTTATTTTATAGTTAGTTGATGAGGTAATCTTTTTATTCTTGACAAAGGACTTTTTTACATCTCTGTTGGGCCTCAGAGCTGAAACTGTTCTTGTTGAAAATGAAAACTTTGGGTTTAAGTAGGAAGCTCAAATGGCTTGATGTGGGTATTTGCAGAAATGCTGAAATCATCTAGTCTTCCAGTTTTCTAGAAAAATGCACAAGTTTTGGATTAATTCAGTAAAGAAAGAAAAAAGGGAAAGATCATAAAAGATTTTCCCTTAAAGTCAAATATTATCTTTTTAAGGAGAGTTGATATAAAAATTTAAAAGAAAATAAGAAAATATTTAAACAATATGGTAAATATTTAAACACAGATAACAGATAATACATATACCATGCGTATAAAATATAGACATACAGATATGTGCATACATGTATTTAAAGATGCACATATTATTTGGGTCCACATTGCGGAAGAATTGACGTTACTAAATATAGACTGTGTCTAGTGAATCTAGAAAACAGTAAGTCACTGCTCTTCATTTAAACCTGTCTTTTTGGTACAGGAAGATCAGCTTAATACTGAATATGAGGTAAATTATGCTTAACACTAAAACAACTTACTCTCACACCATTTCAGACCAAAGTGACCATGACAGATGCTTACTAAGGTACATTGAGGTTTTCAAAGCTACAAGGAAGCTGTATCAGTGAGTGGCCATAGAAACTCCAGAAGTGTTTTCAAACAAAAAGCAAACTAATATAGGTAGTGGTTACGAAAGAGGGAGAAGGGCAAAAGACCGAGGACCAGAAAGGGTTCACTACTGTAACAGCTGCAGATCACTGTTTTTGTGGAAGAGACAGAGGGAGATGGCACCTCCAGTATCCATTTGCTACTGGGGTGGCCAACGCCAAGGCCCAGCCCCTGCCCCTAATAGTTTGCAGGCAGGCTGCACTCCCACTGTATCGCTGGCGTTTGTATATATTGATTCAAAGTTTATTCCCTGTTTATTGTTGGTGTAGAGAAATGCAAGAAGAATGACTGATTTTTCAGTCTTTTCAGCTTTTTACTTGTTGTTAGAATAAAATGGTGACTTTTAAGTCCCTATCATGTGGAACTGGAAACCAGAAGTTTAAGATGCTCATTTTCCTTTACATTTTTATTTTGGAATTTTTAAAAAATATTTCAGGATGAAAATATGTTTTTCCAGAAAGGAATTTTTTTGTTCCTCTCATTTCCCTGGGAGAACTGAACATGTCTGGCCAATTAATTTTTATAAATAAGGGTATTCCCTTTAGGTTCCTGAGTTTACTTAGTGTCTCCTATTAGATTCTTACCTAGAGAAAGCCCAAGATTTCGTCTTTCAAAGATGCTCAAATTCATAGTTTGAAATTTTTTTTTCTGAAGATACAAGCAGGCTCTCTTAGTTCAGGCTGCTGTAACAAAAATACCACCTACCAGGTGACTTAAACAACAGAAATTTATTTCTCATGGTTCTGGAGTCTGGGAAGACAGAATCAAGGTCCTGACTAAGTTCCCAGTGAGAACCCTCTGCTTGGTCTGCAGATGGACCCCTCACTGTGTCCTCGTGTCACTTCTTGAAGGGCACTGACCCCATTCATGAGGGTTCCATTCTTACAACCCAGTTACCGCCCAGAGGTCCACCTCCAAACACCATTCCATTAGGGATAGGATTCCAGTGTATGAATTCTGGGGGGACGCTAACACTCAGTCCATGGCACCAGGTTAAACTCTATTTCTGGCCTCAGTGTGATATTTCTTACTTTATTAGCAGAAGATTGATATCTTTAAGCACATTAACATGTAATCAAATATTTTTAATTATTTTCACTGGCATATTGTTTGTATTCTAATGTTGGGAGATGGAGTGCACAGTAATAAAATAAAATAATTGTTCATGACAATTAAAATTAGGAAATAAGCTACTTCTCAATCAGTAGGCAAACAGACAAACATGGGGACATTCACACTAATAGGCACAGGACACTCAACACCTTACAAACAGATTTATCTGAATTGCAAATTATTTTATTTTTTGGGGGACAAAAGCAGTTTACAGAATAGCATGAGAGAGAGAAAAAACATACAGATACTGATATATACAATGTAGATACTTTCAAAAGTCCTGCAAGGTTACATTCAAACTGCCACTGGTGGTTACTTGGAGATAAGACAGGTCAGCATAGGGACAGGGAGGTGAAAAAGAAATGCTGTTTTTTAACATGTAGATTTTTGAAATGCTTGCATTTTTAGGGAACATATATTAATTGTCACATTTTTAATAAAATTTTCAAGAATATTGAGAGAGGACAGTCTAATCACTAGTATGTTCTTTGTATGTATGAACTTAGTCCTCTAAATATAAGAGTTCACCTTGTGATACTTATTGATATCTTTATTCACTTAATAAAATATTTTGCTGGAGCAAAAAGCTTCCATAAAAATAAATTTTATAACTTAAAATCTAAATGCAAAAGGAAACTGTTAAATCAAAATAATACTTTTTTGATGTAATTTTCTTTTGAGATCTAGCCTGCACTTGACCTTGATTTGGCATTGTTTGACTCATCAGCACATTTTGCAATTTCCATCTTTTCAACTGCTGGAATTTATATTCTATTAGCGCTAACTCTAGTAAATGTTATATCCTAGATTTTTTCTTTAAATAAATTTAAATTAGTTTTAATTCAGAGCAGGAACTTTCTTCCATAGACACATGGGTAAGATTTGTTAGAAAATAAATAACCAAACAACACATTATGACAAGTAATTATGATAACTACTTTATCAATCTCAAAGATAGTTGTTTTTTTTTTTCTTAAAGCAGTAATTCCATCAATAATGATCTCTAGGAGAATAAAATTTTTCTTTGATAGTTTAAAAATTTTTTACAATGTATTTTTCACCATTTGAATTACTGGCCTGGAAAATACATATGGGGAGCTATTTACAAATGTTTGCTTTCTCTACTGTCATGAAGATGCCAAGCTAAAATAAAAAAAAATTACATCAGAATGGTAAAACTGTAGCCCAAGTCTTTAGAAAATACATACACGTTTCTTTCTTGGAACATAATTGCTTTACAATGTTGTGTTAGTTTCTGCTGTGCAAGAGCACAAATCAGTCATGTGTATACATACATGCCCTCCCCATTCGTGATCAGTTTTGTTTTCTAATGCAGTCACCTCTTTAACGTCTGAGCAAACACAACTGAGAACTTTCGCTTACATGAAAGCTCTCCCAGCGCAGTGGCTCCAAGGTAATGCATCACCCACTGGGGATTTCTTTTATCAGTCAGTGATGTTTGACGGATGGTGAGGTGCTTGGCAGCTGTCAGGGAGGCATTCCAAGTAGAGAGGAGCACAGTAAAAGCTTCATGCTCTGAAAGTGCAGCTACATTTGTGGGAGGCAGATAGTTCCAAATGCTCCAAGTGAGGCTGCTGTGTGGCTGGAGTCCAGGGTACAAGAGGCCATAGAGCATCATCTGAAGTGGGCAGGAGTGTGGTCCCATCATGGACAAGCTTTAACTCCATCGTGTGATTTACCAGGAGTTGACAGATGAGACAGGTGAGTAAATGGCTATGGGGATACACAGTCAGTGACCCTTTATTTTGCAGAAAGTTTGCACTTTTGTCTCAGGTTCAAAGGATTTGTTAACAAAATAAGCCACTTGTTATATACAAATAAATAATACCAATATTTGTTAGAGAATTATCTAGCTTAGTTTCAATATACTAACATTAAAAGAAAAGAGAAATAGAAACAGCAGGAGATGCATCACCAAATTGGGTTTTGACCAACTGCTGCTGCTGCTGCTAAGTCGCTTCAGTCGTGTCCGACTCTGAGCGACCCCATAGATGGCAGCCCACCAGGCTCCGCCGTCCCTGGGATTCTCCAGGCAAGAACACTGGAGTGGGTTGCTATTTCCTTCTCCAATGCATGAGAGTGAAAAGTGAGAGTGAAGTCGCTCAGTCGTGTCCGACTCTTAGCGACCCCATGGACTGCAGCCTACCAGGCTGACCAACATCCAGACTCAAATAGCACTGGGAAGTCCCATGTCACAGCACATCTGGAGCCCCAAATGGGAAAAGGTCCCAGGAAGCCTGTCTGCTCCCTGGGTGAGACTTCAAAAATGGCAGTTTGGGGTTCCCGGGTTTCTGTTTATAATCCCAGGATGCAAACTGATATCATCACTAATCTGTGAGTAAATTGCAGTTCTGATTTCATGTTAATGCTATTTGTTTGTCCTCTAAAACTTGGAATGTTGTTAAGCTTCTGTCTTGACTGACCAGACCCCCTGGAAGAGTTCAACAGTCTCTCAAGATTCCTCCCGCATCTTATCTATGGTGCTTCAAGTCTTGCACTCACAGCAGGCAGTCACTCACAGTCAGGGCAGTGTCCAGGCAGGTTAGAACCAAGGTTAGGGGCCTGTTCTGTTTTGTCTGTGAAGCCTAAACAAGATTGATTTCCCTAACACCCTTGAACAACATGGAGTTTCATTCACGTGTCCACTTACACGTGCATTTTTCCAATAAATATACAGTTGGCTTTCCATTGGAGCTGGGGATGCAGAGGGCTGTCTGGGGACTTTAGCATCCACAAATTTTGGTGGATTGGTCCTGGCACCAGTCCCCTGTGGCTGCTGAGGGGTGACTGGACCTGAAAAGACAACCATCTATGTTCTATATTACACAAGTAAGATTGTATATAATAGTGCACATACTGACCTAAGAAAATTTAATATACTTCAAGGTATGATGCCACATTCCCATGTTTGTCAACTCCCGTTGTTTGTTAGCTGTCTTACATCTCCACATTTGAAAATCTTTTGAAATACTAAGCATTCTTTGGTGGAACAAAATGAAAGTTCCACATAATCCCTATCAGTTCAGAAAACACTCAAATGAATTTTTAATGAGGGTTTGGGTTATTCATTAGGCACGTTTGCTAACATTTATTAAGGAGAGCTGATAACTCAGCTCCCGATTTAAATTCATCTTTCTGACCTCATCCTTCATTTACTCCTGCACATACCCATTATGGTCCTGTGAAGTTAATATGATGGACTGTATCATTAAGTGTTAATTATGTGTCACATATTATCAGTGATGTTGGAATTTGAAAGTGATAGAGCTGTTGCCCTTGAGATAGTTTAGAGGTTTTAAACGTGTGAAAACCTCTGTATTCTATCGTCTGCTTAGTACATATGCCAGAGGAGTAAGGCTGGTGAGCACAGAAACATATTAGACTCCAGTTTGGCCACGTACTCTTCTTTGTGCTTTGGAACCGAGACACAGGGTGGGTCCCTAGTGTAAGTACATTATGAACAACTCACCAAAGTGTGTGTTTTAAGTTGCCCCATTGTTCCAGATGGGTGTATTTCCTTCTATAAATCCTCTAATGTGTTGCCAGCAATCAGGGTTTTTTCGTAGAAAGTTAGAAAGGAAGGAAATATCTCTTTCATAGAAATTTGGCAAAAAATGAAGCAAACATCTATACCCTAAAGTCCTTGCTTAATTCATTTTTATTGACTTTCCAGTTTCAAATTTTTCAATATTTTTATTGGTCAAGCATGGGGGGAGACAATCTTTTCTTTCTTTCCTGCTTCTATTTTATGTGTCTTTAATAATGTAAACTTTTATTTTATTCAAGTCAGTTATTCTTTATATTATTAATAATTGCCATATTGATCACTTAGAAAAAGCACCATTGTTAAGACAGCTAATTAAACTTAAAGGCTTTTGCACAGCAAAGGAAACCATGAACAAAATGAAAAGACAGCCTACAGATTGGGAGAAAATATTTGCAAATAATTCAACTCACAAAGGATTAATTTTCAAAATATACTAATGGCTCATACAGCTCAATATCAAAACAAACAAACTATGCAATGAAAAAATGAGCAGTAGACCTCAACAGACATTTCTTCAAGGAAGACATGCAGGTAACCAGCCAACTGGCACATGAGAAAATGTTCAGCATCACTGACTATTAGAGAAATCAAATCTAGAGCGACCTCACACCAGTCAGAATGACCACCATCAAAAAGTCTACAAGTTATAAATGCTAAAGAGTGTGTGGAGAAAAGGAAACCCTCCTACACTGTTGATAGGAACGTAAATTGGTACAGCCACTATGGAGAACAGTACAGAGGTTCCTCAGAAAATTACAAAACCACCATATGATCCAGCAGTCCTACTCCTTGGCATATATCCAGAGAAAACCATACTTGGAAAGGATACACACAAACCAATATTCATTGCAACATTATTTACAATAGCCGAGAAATGAAAGCATGAATAAAGAAGATGTGGTACATATATACAATGATATATTACTCAACATTTAAAAAGAGTGAAATAACGGCATTTGAAGCAACATGGATGGACCTAGAGATGATCATACTAAGTGAAGTAAGTCAGAGAGAGACAAATATCATATGATATCACATATGTGAAATCTTAAAAAATCAGGTAAATGAACTTATTTACAAAACAGACAGACCTGCAGACAGAAAACAAACTTACAGTTCCCAAAGAGGAAAGAGGGAGAGGGGTAAATTAGGCATATGAGATTAATAGATACACTCCTATATATAAATCAGAAAAACAAAGTCCTACAGTATAGCACAGGGAGCTCTACTCAGTATTCTGTAATAACCTATAAGGGAAAAGAATCTGAAAATAGTATGTATTACTGAATCATTTTGGTGTATACCTGAAACTAAAGAACACTGTGAATCAATTATATTTCAACCTAAAAAAGACATCACTATTGCTCTTTTGTCTGTCATAACAAAGCCTAGGGGCGTCTCAGGTGAATCAGTGGTAAAGAATCCGCCTGCCAATTCAAGAGACATGGGGTCGATACCTGTATTGGGAAGATCCCCTGGAGGAGGAAATGGCAATCTACTCCAGTATTCTTGCCTGGGAAATCCTATAGACAGAGGAGCCGGGTGGTTATAGTCCATGGGGTTGCAGAGTTGGACACAACTTAGCAGCTAAACAACAACAAAGCCTAGAAATCAAGATTTTTCTAACATTGTATAAAGTATCTGGTGATACATTATTGTGTTATAATTGATCTTTAATTTCATACATAAATGTATTTTAGTATATAGTGTATATTAAACTGTTTCCCAGGTGGCATTAGTGGTAAGCAACCTGCCTGCCAATACAGGAGACATAAGAGAGGCGGGTTCGATCCCTGGGTCAGGAAGATCCCCCTGGAGGAGGGCATGGCAGCCAACTCCAGTCTTCTTGCGTGGAGAGTCTCACCAACAGAGGAGCCTGGCGAGCTACAGTCCATGGGGTCACAAAGAGTTGGACACGCCTGAGCAACTAACACTTTCACTTTGACTGTTCATCTGGCATATTAATCTATAAGTAATGCATATATGGAGAAGTGTGCTATCCTGAATGGCTTAATGTGGGGATCCCTGCGTTCAGCTGGGTTTAAGATGCACGCTCTCACATCCTAGCGTCTCTGAGCTTGGGCTGTGTGTCACAGACTGTGCCATACCGCGCCCTCCCTGGTCAGGAACCATCTGGGCACCGTGGTCACAGCCCGCTTCTGAGCAGGCTTGGTCTGCCCCATGGTGGCGCTCTCGGGCACCTTCCAGTCTCAGCGTTCATTTGTTCATCCTGCAGTAACCACTGGGGGAGGCTGTGAAGGACATGAAGCCTGCTGTTGTCCTAAAACCACCTAAAAACACTGCCTGTGGAGATTTAGAAAGAGTCTGTATCAAGGGTGGCAGAATGAGATCTGAAATTTGAAAGAAAAATGCAGATAGATGGACATATTGTTAAGAAAATCTGTGTCACTGATCCTTTGTTGGTTTGGAGGATATTTGTGCAGAAAACATGGGTTGTGACATCTCAGGTTTGAAAAGTGATACAGAAAATTTGGAATGTGATAGATTCGGAATGTGATAGAATATTATGAGTCCTTTTATTTCACTTATATTTTCCTTTTTTATGATCTCACAAAAGTGATGAAGTTAAAATTACATGTCTAAGTAAACCTAACTGAGCTTTTTTAATAAGTAGAACAAAGATTCTATGTGATAATAAAACCTTTTGTCATTTTTTTTAATTGGCAACTTTTAAATTATTTGATATAATGTATAAAATAATGATGTGTCATGCAGTTAATGACACTTAGCACTAACTGATGAGAAACTTTAATTGGCTTTTTTTTTCATGGTAAGTACAGGGAATACTATTAAAATTTTGTTTTGGGGGGAGGTTATGGGAGCTTCCCTAAAAAGGTCAATTCTAGCTGTGCATATTGCTTGTTCAGGTGCAAAGATTAGAAAACATGGGACTGAATGTAAAGTAACATGAAGCCCAGAAATGTTTCTTTTTATTTCCCCCACACCAACTTTTAATTTGGGGTGGTTGGCATTTAATTTCAGGAGAAAACTCAACCTAGCCAATGCAAAACCATTTATATGATCTTTTATTTATTTATATGACCTTCATACGGTCATATAAATGACCTTTGTTTTATATTTATATGACCTTTATTTTAATCAGAATTTCATTATTTTATTTTTAATAAATACTTACATTTCATAAACAGATACATACCATAGACCATATTTGACCTAATATGATTTGATCCTCTTTAACAATTTACAGGAAATCTATGGTTCTGAGAACAACCATTTAATGTAGATCAATAGTTGATGTCCAATATCTAAGTCTTATTACCTTACCATTTTATTCCCATAAACCTAATTTGTTATTTAAACCAACACAAACACATATAATGGAAAATAACACTTTTTGATGACAGCCTTGGTTTGATCATTTATTATATGCATTTTAAAATGCATTTTTTCCATCAGAACAGGGAAGAAAAAATGTAGACATTATGTCTTAATGTAATGGTGTCTAATGCTTTCTTTGTTTAAAATGATTGATGTTGGTTTACCAGAGTATCTGTTTGACTAGCTCATAAATGCAACAGCTGTCCGGGACCTAACAAATGCAGTTTTTCTTAAGATATTAGAAATGTAGGAGGGATCATGGCACTGTTTGCATTATCTTGATGGTGCGGAAGCACTTTGTACAAACAGCTCTTAGCATTTATCTCATCATGGGGTTATTATTAAGTCTGTAGACGGAACCTAACCATGCACCTTTTGGCAGCTGGACTCTCTTGTTCCCTCTGTGAATCTCTAGCACCTAATACCCTGTCTAGCTGGTGACCTACTGCAAGTGCTCAGTAAGGCATAGTGAATGGATGCCAGCTACGTGAGGGAAAGCACCCAGTTTGGCCTGTTCTTTTTTGCCCCATAGATGTAGAAATTATCTATTATCTCCAAATTATGAAGACACAAACAACAACAGAAAGGAGCAAAAATGTTAGCTGCATTAGTGCACCTGCCCTTTGAGGAGCTGCCCAATTACCCACCCACCAGAGAACAAAGGAACAAAAATGTTAGCTGCATTAGTGCACCTGCCCTTTGAGGAGCTGCCCAATTACCCACCCACCAGAGAACAAAGGAGCAAAAATGTTAGCTGCATTAGTGCACCTGCCCTTTGAGGAGCTGCCCAATTACCCACCCACCAGAGACCTCCCTTCCCAGCCTCTTCTCACTCTCCCCACCCTGCAAACAGGAAGGGGGTGTGCCACCCTGACACCTGACTCTAATCCCATATACTCCAGGCCAGCTGTGGTCCTGGGCCAGTTAGGTTTCCAACTGCTCCGCCAAGGAGGTTCCGATGACTTCAATGAATATTTATCTATGTATCATTTTAAAAAAGGCTCTAATTCAATCTTTCATAGTATTGTCTCTCTGACTGACTCCTCTGTGAAGTTTGGGTTCCAGACTATGACGATCTATAAGTGAAAAGCACTCTTGTGTTGATTTTCACATCCTTAAGGCTGACTACTTCCCAGGTGATGCTAGTGGTAAAGACCCTGCCTTCCAATACAGGAGACATAAGAGACATGGGTCAGGAAGATCCCCTGGAGGAAGACATGGGAACCCACTCCAGTAGTCTTGCCTGGAGAATCCCATGGACAGAGAAGCCTGGCGGGCTACAGTCCCTGGGGTCTCAAATAGTCAGACACAACTTGAAGCAACTTAGCATGCATACATACAAGGCTGACTGCACATTTTACTGTCTGACAATTGCTGTTTAGAAGCATATTTCTGGCTCCTGATGAGTATGTTTAAAATTCTACCAAAATGATGAGTTAAGAGCTGAGTATAAATCATGTGTCTGTGACGTTAGAGACTCAGAGTTGAACATAGAGACTTAACTCTCTTAAAACAAGACATTGTTTCATAGAGGGTAAATTTTATTTTTAAAACTTCAGTCCCTGACGCTGCAGTCCTTTTCTTCTTTAATTTGGCCTCTTTTATTTTGGGTTCCTTGACCTCCCCCTGCCCCTACTTTTCACACGTGTCCTTCTCGCTCCTCGAGCCCTAAGATCTTCCTTTCGTCCCTATAGCTCAGTACTGTAAATTCTAAAATGATTTGTAGTCCAAAGGTTTGGGGAGCTGACTATTTTAAGGAAGAAGGAGGTTGGAAAATTTAATCATTTCTGTGAAGCACAATTATGTAAAATGACTACGAGTCTTAAGTTTTTTTTAAAACGCTGTTTTTTGGTAACATCTGGGGGGGCATTCTCCTGTCAGTAGCATGACTAGAGTTGGTTATCCTGACAGATGTTTCGGGGGATTATTGTCAGTGAAAAGTCATCTGCTCTTTTCAATGTTTACCTCACACAGTAACATAGACTCGAACAACAGAATAAGCAGCAATAAAAGAGACAGGATTGAAATAAAAGGAAAAACTGTTGTGACAACTAAACTGTTTACTCTTTCTTTTTTCCCTCTTCCCTCCCTTTTCCTCTTTAAAGACTCAGAGAACTGTAGAAAAACACTCAGTGGTAAAATTTAGAAAGTCAAAACTGAAGAAGCAGGAGGAGGTTTTCTGAGGCAAGAGAAAAGGCAAGTGAAGAAAAAAAGATGGAGCTGAAGAATGATGAAGCCGTTAAATTTAAACCTTCTTGCCAAGGAAGCAAGGAGAAGTCATTTAAGGTTTAAATACTTGTTGTACTGGGCAGTGAGGCAGATATTTTACCTAGGTTTAATTCTCATGACGACTTTCTGGACTGGACGTTATTATGTCTCCTTTCAAAGATGAAGAAACTTGTGCTCGGAGAGTTAGGTAGCTCATCCAAGTCTTTACGGCTTGTAAGTGGCACTAATGAGCTGAGAACTCACGTGTTCCTGCAAACAGAGCTAAAGAGACTTGGAGAATGTGTAGGGAATTTGAAAGGTTGAACTACAAACAAGAAACGTGAAGATATTGATGGCAATGATGATAGCAACTTACACAGTAGTAAGAGAACAGGGATGAAGAAATTTGATGCCAAAAAAGACAAGCCACATGAATGTCCTTAAATAATACTTCACCTTTCAAAGATTTCTCACTTTGTTCTAAAGTGGGAAAGTTATACTTTAAACTGGAAATGTGTCTGTTGGCCCACATACTGACTTTGTAATCCCATCCGATCGACCTGTTGATCAGAAGGAAGATTTCTAGGACCCATGAGCTGGAGTGGGTGGGAAACTCCTTTCATAGGTGTTTGGGTATCTGGGTGTCTAGATACAGAGTTTAACTCTGTATCACTTCAGCTCCTGGGGACTAGGATTCCTCATTTATAGTAAAGGCAGTGGGACAAAACTGACTTACATTTTCTTTCTCCATTATTAGTCTGTGACTCTGTAATGTCTTACCAATGGTTTAACATCAAAATTCTGAGGTGATTGTACCTGTCAGTATGACTTTTTAGTCTTTCCATTGTTCTTCCCTAATTTACTGAGATGCAAGATTTTTGTTGTTAGTTTACACTTCCTTACAAACTTGTCTTTCAATCTTTAAATGATAGCTTGCATACAAGTTGTGGATTATTAATTAATATGTGGCCTTACATATTATTTTGCTTTCCTGGTGGCTCAGACAGTAAGGAATCTGCCTGTAAGGCAGGAGAAATGGGTTCAATACCTGGGTTGGGAAGATGTGATAGAGAAGGGAATGGCAACCCACTCCAGTATTCTTACTTGGAGAATCCCATTGACAGAGGAGCCTGACTGGCTACAGTTCATGGGGTCGCAAAGAGTCAGACACGACTGAGAGACTAACACTTTTCATTAAATACTATTTAATCTTTATGTGCCTTTATTTATCTTCAAATGGGCTAATACAGTGATATTATATATCTCTTATATTTGATAGATAATTTAATAAGGTTCTTGTTATACTACTTGTCACATGGTAAATACTCAGTAAATGATAGGTCCTTTAACTTATCAAAAATAAATATTGATTACTTGCTTTTTAGGACCTGGAGACTGTCTTCCTAGACATTAAATGTGACATCACCTGTTTCATTTTCAAGGAAAGTCATACTCCTTTGCACGGCTTCAAAGATTGTGACTCTAGACATCCCGATTCAAAATACCTCATTCCCTTTAAGCTAACTTGACCAAACACCTTTATTTCTTTGTGCCCTGATTCAGCCATTGATCGGGCTTCCCAGGTGGCTCAGTGGTAAAGAATCTGCCTGCCAATGCAGAAAGTGAAGGAGATGGACATGTCCGACAAAACTGAGTTATTGAGCATGCACGCACATTACTAAGTTAACTTGACAAAAGCACTACAGTCATCCTATTAATATCTTTAACTGCTTCACTTTTGCTGATAGCCATGAATCTGCTCCTTTGATCTTTTATGAACTAAAAAAAAAAAAAGTCTGTGTATTTCATGTACAAATTATGCCTCTCTAACGACAAAAAAATATACCTAAAGTAATGGTTGTAAGACTCACCCATGGAGCTTGGTAACAGTTTTGGTTTCTTGGTCGTGCCCCATAAATTCTGATTCCAAGCTTGTGTAGTGTAGTCAATGAGCACCCTGGGCACCAAGTCATACATTGGTGGCTATAACTTAGGGACCAATAAGAACCTTAATTTGGATTTCACACATAGCATCTACTCCATAAACTCTGCAATGAATGAACCAAATAACCAGTGAACAGGTGAATGTCTTTAGCATCTTATGAGTCTACATACTCTGGCATCAAATTGAGTATGGATGTCCCTTTTTACGGAGAAGGAAATGGCACCCCACTCCAGTACTCTTGCCTAGAAAATCCCATGGATGGAGGAGCCTGGTAGGCTACAGTCCATGGGGTCGCTACGAGTCGGACACGACTGAGCAACTTCACTTTCACTTTTCCCTTTCATGCACTGGAGAAGGAAATGGCAACCCACTCCAGTATTCTTGCCTGGAGAATCCTAGGGACGGCGGAGCCTGGTGAGCTGCCGTCCATGGGGTCGCACAGAGTCGGACACGACTGAAGCGACTTAGCAGCAGCAGTCCCTTTTTACTGTTTGCAGATATGGAAATAAAGATCTATTTGTTTTTAGGGGACCACAGTGGATCCCTGGCCCCTATAGATCACACTGTCTGTTATAGAACTGGATTCCTGATATATAGCAGTTTTTTCTTTCTGGTGCAACATTAAATCCATGTCACTTAATTATCATCTCTATATGCAACAAAGCAGATATGAATTCTTTTATCATATAATATCCATTTCCTTTCCTCCCACTGATTCCTCCTTCCAGTATTTTTGTGAGAAATTTTTGAGAATACTAGCTGCACCAGCCCCACCCATCAACAACAAAAAAATTGGATTAGTTTTACTAAGCCTGGCCCTGCCCATCAGAACAAGACACGGTTTTCCCCCAAAGTCACTCTCCCTTCATGAAGCTTCCATTAGCCTCTTATCCTTATTCATCAGAGGGCAGAGAGAATGAAAACCACATCACAGAAAACTAACCAAACTGATGACATGAAACATAGCCTTGTCTAACTCAATGAAACCATGAGCCATGCTGTGTAGGGCAACCCAAGAGAGACAGGTCATAGTGGAGAGTTCTAACAAAATGTGGTCCACTGGAGAAGGGAATGGGAAACTACTTCAGTATTCTAGCATTGAGAACCCCATGAACAGTATGAAAAGGCAAAAAGATATAACACTGAAAGATGAACTCTCCAGGTCTATAGGTGCCCAATATGCTACTGGAGAAGAGTGGAGAAATAACTCCAGAAAGAATGATGAGACGGAGCCAAAGCAAAAACAACACCCAGCTGTGGACGTGACTGGTGATGGGAGTAAAGTCCAGTGCTATAAAGCGCAATATTGCATAGGAACCTGGAATCTTAGGTCCATGAATCAAGGTGAATTAGAAGTGGTCAGACAGGCGATGGCAAGAGTGAATGTTGACCTTTTAGGAATCAGTGAACTAAAATGGAGTGGAATGGGGGAATTTAATTTAGATCACCGTTGTATCTACTCCTGTGAGCAAGAATCCCTTAGAAGAAATGGAGGAGCCCTCATAATCAACAAAAGAGTGCGAAATGCAGTACTTAGGTGCAATCTCAAAAATGACAGAATGATCTCTGTTCATTTCCAAGGCAAAACATTCAGTATCACAGTGATCCAAGCTTATGCCCCGACCAGTAACGCCAAAGAAGCTGAAGCTGAGCAGTTCTGTAAAGACCTACTAGACCTTATAGAACTAACACCAAAAAAAAAAGATGCCCTTTCCATCATAGGGGACTGGAATGCAAAAGTAGGAAGTCAAGAGATACCTGGAGTAACAGGCAAGTTTGGGCTTGGAGTACAATACGAAGCAGGGGAAAGGCTAACAGAGTTTTGCCAAGAGAACGCACTGGTCACAGCAAACATCCTCTTTCTAACACAAGAGAAGACTCTACACATGGACATCACCAGATGATCAATACTGAAATCAGATTGATTATATTCTTTGCAGCCAAAGATTGAGAAGCTCTATACAGTCAGCAAAAACAAGAATGGAAGCTGATTGTGGCTCAGATCATGAACACCTTACTGCAAAATTCAGACTTAAATTGAAGAGTAGGGAAAACCACTAGACCATTCAAGTATGACCTAAATCAGATCCCTTACGATCATACAGTGGAAGTGACAAATAGATTCAAGGGACTATATCTGTTAGAGTGCCTGAAGAACTACGGACGGAGGTTCATGACATTGTACAGGAGACACAGGGATCAAGACCATCTTCAAGAAAAAGAAATGCAAAAAGGCAAAATGGTTGTCTGAGGAGGCCTTACAAATACCTTTGAAAAGAATAGAGGCAAAATGCAAAGGAGAAAAGGAAAGATATACCCATTTGAATGCAGAGTTCCAAAGAACAGCAAGGAGAGACAAGAAAGCCTCAGTGATCATTGCAAAGAAATAGAGGAAAACAATAGAATGGGAAAGACTAGAGATCTCTTCAGGAAAATTAAAGGTAGGAAGGGAACATTTTGTGCAAAGATGGGCACAATAAAGGACAGAAATGGTATGGACCTAAGAGAAGCAGAAGATATTAAGAAGAGGTGGCAAGAATAAACAGAAGAACTATATGAAAATGATCTCAGTGACCCAGGTAGCCACGATGGTGTGATCACTCACCTAGAGCCAGACATCCTGGAATGCAAACTCAAGTGGCCCTTAGGAAGATCACTAAGAACAAAGTTAGTGCAGGTGGTGGAATTCCAGCTGAGCTATTTCAAATCCTAAAAGATGATGCTGTAAAAGTGCTGTACTTAACATGCGAGCAAATGGCCACAGGACTAGAAAAGGTCAGTTTTCATTCCAATCCCAAAAAACGGCGATGCCAAAGAATGTTCAGACTACCGCACAATTGCACTCATCTCATACACTAGCAAAGTAATGCTCAAAATTCTCCAAGCCAGGCTTCAACATCACGTGAACTGTGAACTTACAGATGTTCAAGCTGGATTTAGAAAAGGTAGAGGAACCAGAGATCAAGTTGCTAACATTTGTTGGATCATCGAAAAAGCAAGAGAGTTCCAAAAAAACATCTACTTCTGCTTTATTGATATGCCAAAGCCTTTGACTGTGTGGATCACAACAAACTGAGGTGGGAATACCAGACCACCTGATTTGCCTCCTGAGAAGTCTGTATGCAGGTCAAGAAGCAACAGTTAGAATTGGACGTGGAACAATGGAGTGATTTCAAATTGGGAAAGGAGTACTTCAAGGCTGTATATTGTCATCCTCCTTATTTAACTTATATGTAGAGTACATCATGCAAAATGCTGGGCTGGATGAAGCACAAGCTGGAATCAGGATTGCTGCGAGAAATATCAATAACCTTGGATATGTAGATGACACCACCCTTATTGCAGAAAGCAAAAAGGAACTAAAAAGCATCTTGATGAAAGTCAAAGAGGAAAGTGAAAAAGTAGGCTTAAACTTCAACATTCGAAAAAACTTAAGATCATGGCTTCCGGTCCCATCAGTTCACGGTGAATAGGTGGGGCAACGATGGATGAGAGCAGTGAGAGACTTTATTTTCTGCGCCCCAGAATCCCTGCAGGTGGTGACCGCAGCTGTGAAATTAAAACATGCTTGCTCCTTGGAAGGAAAGCTATGACCAACCTAGACAGCTTATTAGAAAGCAGAGACATTACTTTGCTAACAAGGGTCCATCTAGTCAAAGCTATGGTTTTTCCAGTAGTCATGTATTGATGTGAGAGTTGGACTATAAAGAAAGCTGAGTGCTGAAGAATTGATGCTCTTGAACTGTATGTTGGAGAAGACTCTGGAGAGTCCCTTGGGCTGTAAGAAGATCAAACCAATCCATCCTAATTCATTTGGAAGGACTGATACTGAAGCTGAAACTCCAATACTTTGGCTATTTAATGCAAAGAACTGACTCATTGGAAAAGACCCTGATGCTGGATAAGATTGAAGGCAGGTGGAAAAGGGGATGACAGAGGATAAGATGGTTGGATGGAATCACTGACTCAGTGGACATGTGTTTGAGCAAACTGTGGGAGTTGGTGATGGACAGGGAAGTCTGGCGTGCTGCAGTCCATGGGGTCACAAAGAGTCAGATGCGACTGATGACTGGACTGAGCTGCACCCTGGTCACCATTCCACACAATTTAATCATCACTCTGTATTTTTCTAGAGAGAATTTGTAACAAGCTTTGGATTAAAAATCCCAAACCGCCCAACGGAATCCATACTGTTTATTTGTTGGGTGATTGTAACCAACTTCACTGTCAAGTGAGAGTAATAAGGCAATTCCATAGAATTGTTGTGAACATTAAATAATACTTTAAAACTTCATATCCCAAGTCTGAAGAAAAAGGGCACTTAGTGATTCGTTGTTGTTGTTGTGCAGTTGCTCAGTCATGTCCAACTCTTTGTGACATCATGGACTGCAGCATGCCAGGCTTCCCCATCCTTCACCATCTCCTAGAGCTTGCTCAGATTCGTGTCCATTGAGTTGGTGATGCCATCCAACTATCTTGCCCTCTGTTGTCTCCTTCTCCACCTGTCTTCAATCTTTCCCAGCATCAGGGTCTTTTCTAATGAGTTGGCTCTTCTCATCAGGCCAAACTATTGGAGCTTCAGCTTCAGCTTCTGTCCTTCCAATGAATATTCAGGGTTGATTTCCTTGTGGATGGACTGGTTGGATCTCCTTGCAGTCCAAGGGACTCTCAAGAGTCTTCTGCAACACCACAGTTCAAAAGCGTCAATTCTTTGATGCTCAGCCTTCTTTGTGATCCAACTCTCACATCCACACATGACTAGTGAAAGAACCATAGCTTTAATAACGGTGAACAGTGTTACTAACATGTTACGACTGCTCTTGTCATGACACAGGGCTGGCTGACACAGAGGCAAGGTAAGCAGGGACCTTCCTTAGTCTGTGTCCTAGGACTGATGACATTCCAGGAAAGTTTCCTCTAAAAATACCCCCACTCCCTCTTCTAGAAAACACCACCTACCACTGTTGCTGAAATTCTACCTTAAGAGATTTTTTCAACTTAAGCATTTTATATTTTAGAACAGAAAAATATAGAAAGACAGGATCCATTTCTTTAACCAACCATGTATAATTCAAGGTGAATTAGCTGATCAGATTCTGAGAGCAGATTGTAATAACAAGAGACTTGAGAGCTTTGCATCTGAGGAGGGTATTGAGGAATTATATAGCTTGGTATATTCCTGACACTGGTAGCGATGTGTAAGAATAGTTAGGGAAACCCTCATTGTACTAGAACAGGGAATCTTGTAGCTAACAGCTGAGTATAGTGAGTGTATTTATTAAAATGATTTACAGAGAAAAAAAATTGTGCATTGTGTTGTGTGTTCAGTTAGTAGAAATAAATAGGTTCTTTAAATTGTTGAATTCAAGAGAACAAGTATTGTGTGAAAACAGATGAGATGACATGACTGAGATGGGAACACCACTGCAACTCCAGACAGTGGATCAGAGGTTCTGGTTGCACCTGGGCACACTCTGCTCCTGTCACTGTGCCTGGGGCTTCTTCCTCTTGATAATGTTACTTAATAATAAAAGCTACATGGAAGCATCTGTATCAGTTTCTGTTTCCCATTTATGTGCAACCACCTTGCAAGTAGCAACACGCCCCGTAGGATAGGATATTCAGAAGTGGGGATCACAGTGAGGACAACTCCAGAAGGATGGCGGAGACTTGCTTTCACTTTTGCCAGCCTCTCCTGCAGACTCTGAGGGTACCATTTTTCTGTCTTAGGGTATCTTATCCAGCCATTGCTAAAGCTGAACTTAGACAATTGCATTTGGTGGCTATTCAAACACCTTATTAGGTTCACTGCCTCTGTTTATAGTAGGATATTGAGAAAAATAGAAATAGCAAGTAAAAAATGATGCCTTGAGGAATCATGTCACAATTTGATCTTCTGTAAGACTGATTCTAGTCTACCGGCTTTCTTCTGTGCAGTGAATAATGATGACCCCCATTAATCCAAATACTGTTATTCAGATTTCTTTCTCTAGTGATAAATTTTAGAAGTCTGAAACTAAAATCTCAAGATTTGTCATTAGTGACAACGCCCAGTCTTAAAACTTGGTCACCTCTCCATAACCCAGGAACTCATTATTGCCGTTTCATAGCGGCTTTTTCCACCCTGTCTCTCTCCTGTCCTTCAGCCTGCTTGCCTCAAGCTATTTCATTCCTGATTTGCACTTTCACTAGAAGATGGATCTGTTGAGAAATTGAATTCAAATAATTCATTTTTATTGCTTATAGAGGAGAGTTGATAGGAAGCAAGTAATGACAGAAATGAGATTTTAAATCTCTTCTATAGGTTTCATTTATTCCATCCATGTTTATTGATCATCCACTGGGTAACAGGTACAGTAGGGGATAGAGGAAACATAAAGCATAGCCCCTGCCCTCCAAGAGACTTTTATCTCCACAAAGGAGAGTGCCGTGTACAAATCGTGCTCTCTTAAATAGCTCTGGGAATAAGGCTGGTGTAAATAAAATACGTACACTCACCTCACCGACCAGGATGTTGTAAGTGTCACATATAGATGGCACAGAAAATAAATGGTGGAGAAATTCAGTTTAAAGAGAGGTAAGTTTAGAGTGTATGTTATCAGAGAAAGATTCGCTGAAGAGCTAGCATTGGTCATAATTCAGATTTGTAAGAACATAATACCTGTAGTTATTTCATTTTCAGAAAGTATTATATATTGATTGTTTAAAATTGGAAAGTACAGAAAAGCAATAAGGAGAATAAAATCAAAATTGTTCATAGTCTCACCACCTAGTAAGATATGCATTGTTGGGTTTTAAGGTATTTTGTTGTAAGGTTTTTCCCCCCATTTATGAGTGAGTCTGTTTGTGTTTGTATTGTGGTGGTATTGTTTGTGTTTGTATTATGTGTTTGTACTGTGTTAGTCAAGGTTCTAGCAGAAAGCAGTAGAGTTAAATTCTGTGAGTGGGTAGAACATAGGGGAAGCATGGATATGGTGCAGTAACCCATGACTAGTCATAGTAAAGGAGCTGTTACCAACCCTAGGCTGCTAGTGAAGGGATCAGGAATGGATGCAGTTACTAAAACTGGGAAGGAGAATGAGTAGAGAAAAATGACCTTGAGAGAAGCATCGTCCTTCATTTAATAGACTCACCGGCCCAAGCAATTTCACAAGGAGAGAGTACAGAGAACACACTCTGACCTCCTGTCCCTGTGCTCAGATCTCGCACTGGGGCTTCTCATTGACTGATCCCAGCTGGAAAACAGAGATCAAGAGGGCCCAGTGTGTAGAGCTTACAAATCAGAAAGCAAGATGAAGAAGGATCCTGAGCAGACCCGGAAGGGCCAATTAGTGTATTCTCCATGATTGGGTCAATTTGTACCTGTAGTTTTGTAACCTGTCCATTGTGACTTTTATATAGTTACTAGCTGATCTCCTATAATTTTTGAAATATATGTTATTTGTGTATTTGGCTGCACCAAGTCTTGGTTGCGTCACTCAGGATCTACTGTCTTCTTTACGGCCTGCAGGATCTTTTAGTTGTGGCGTGTGGGATCTAGTTCCCTGACCAGGGGTTGAGCTCAGGTCCCCTGCATTGGAATCACAGAGTCTCAGCCATTGGACCACCAGGGAAGTTCTTTGTGATGTTATTTTTAATCACTGTATACTATAAAATAGATGACTATAAATTATTCAATGAATTCCCCACAATATAATCATTAGGATGTTTCCCTATTTTGCTTTTAAAATTAACATGACAATATATGAGTGTATATGTGTGTGTGTGTTTGTTTATTCAGTTCCATACAGCCATCTCTATTTTCCCCAGGTTAATTCTAAGAAGTGGGATTGTTGGATCAGAGAGTATGCTCAAGTTTAAGACTTTTGATGCATGTTATGTTGTACAATTATATTCCAGAAGACTATGCCAGTGAGTTAAAGTAGACCTTTAATGGGTAAGACTTTGATTCATGGAAAGGAGACAGATGGGCTAGTGATAGATAGCATTTGGTGGGATTTCCAAGTGAGCACTATGAAGAAGAGAGTGGAAATGAAAAGGCACATATTATATTAAGCAATGGAAAATCCATCTAATTTGACTTGAGAGAGTTAGCAATGGGCCAAATAGTTTATTCACACTCACCAGGTTGCAAAGCCCCAGCTTCAGTTCAGGTCAGTCGCTCAGTCGTGTCTGACTCTTTGCGACCCCATGAATTGCAGCACGCCAGGCCTCTCTGTCCATCACCAACTCCCGGAGCCTACCCAAACCCATGTCCATCGAGTCGGTGATGCCATCCAACCATCTCATCCTCTGTCATCCCCTTCTCCTCCTGCCCCCAATCCTACCCAGCATTAGGGTCTTTTCCAATGAGTCAACTCTTCGCATGAGGTGGCCAAAGTATTGGAGTTTCAGCTTCAACATCAGACCTTCCAATGAACACCCAGGATTGATCTCTTTTAGAATGGATTGATTGGCTCTCCTTGCAGTCCAAGGGACTCTCAAGAGTCTTCTCCAACACCACAGTTCAAAAACATCAATTCTGCAGTGCTCAGCTTTCTTCACCATCCAACTCTCACATCCATACATGACCACTGGGAAAACCATAGCCTTGACTAGATGGACCTTTGTTGGCAAAGTAATGTGTCTGCTTTTAAATATGCTATCTAGGTTGGCCATAACCTTCCTTCCAAGGAGTAAGCGTCTTTTAATTTCATGGCTGCAATCACCATAAGCAGTGATTTTGGAGCCCCGAAACATAAAGTCTGACACTGTTTCTACTGTTTCCCCATCTATCTGCTATGAAGTGATGGGACCAGATGCCATGATCTTAGTTTTCTGAACGTTGAGCTTTAAGCCAACTTTTTCACTCTCCTCTTTCACTTTCATCAAGAGGCTCTTTAGTTTTTCTTCACTTTCTGCCATAAGGGTGGTGTCATCTGCATATCTGAAGTGATTGATATTTCTTCTGGCAATCTTGATTCCATCTTGTGTTTCTTCCAGCCCAGCAAAGTGACCTGAATTTTTACTCAAGGCAGCCTGGCACGGCAAAGCACAGCTTTAGGGAAAACACACTATACACTTGCTGCTGCTGCTGCTACTAAGGTCGATGCAGTTGTGTCCGACTCTGTGCGACCCCATAGACGGAAGCCCACCGGGCTCCCCCATCCCTGGGATTCTCCAGGCAAGAACACTGGAGTGGGTTGCCATTTCCTTCTCCAATGCGTGAAAGTGAAAAGTGAAAGTGAAGTCGCTCAGTCGTGTCCAACTCATAGAGACGCCATGGAATGCAGCCTACCAGGCTCCTCCGTCCATGGGATTCTCCAGGCAAGAGTACCGGAGTGGGGTGCCATTGCCTTCTCCATACACTTGCAAGTAGGTTCAAGATTGAAACCAGGAAAATATGAATATGTTTAAACTCCAAGTACAAAAGAAGATGTACCTAGAAAAAGCCATTTGCCAATTTTGGTCCCGAATCATGGCTCCACCATTTACCAACTCTGTGACTTTGGGCAGATGATACAAAGTCTGTTGGTTTGAGGGTTAAAGACTTTATGTTGAGAGTACATAACATAGCATCTGGTACATTGTAGGGGCTTCACAGCCAGTCTCCACCAAGGAGTGAGTCCAGGCAGTAATGGTAAGTGCCTCTCCCACCTTTGTGTCATTGGATGTTGGCTGGCTGGAGGGGTGGGGGGAAGCACCTGGACAGCCAGCCCTGTAGGACCTGAGCACCCCCTTCTTGATGCCTAGCAAACAGAATAGAGGGGGTAAGCCACAAAAGCAAACAACAGATTTCTCTAAGAAAAACCTACAGAAAAATAAAATTTTATCAACTTTAAACTTGATCTCAATTTTTTAAAAAATGCTTTGTAGTCTGTTACCACCTGCTTGCCTTTGAGTACAACTAGAGGAATGGTACTCCATGTTAGCAGCAAATCCCTGAAATACTCTATCATGCGTTAGTGTTCATCTTTTGTTGTGCCTGCCCAGATTCCATGTACCCTTCTCCGGGTAAAAGCAGCAGAATTTCCCTCTGAAAATCTCTGTTTTCAGTTCATGTGGTTTGCATGGACCTCAAAGAAGCTAACTTGTAATTCATGCCTGCCTATGCAGAGCCCAGTTTGTCCCTAAGCTCAGAGATTAGTTCAGGGGTGATGGGATCAAGGTCAGTTTAATCAGAGGGAAACCTAGGAGGCTTTTGCTAGGAGCTGACTCTTTTCTTCCCTCCGTTGGACTTAGGCTTCTAAGGGTGAAGCCAAAATTTACTGGTTGATGGATAGAGCAGCCAGCGTGGAGATGGGTGAGTTAAGAGGTGGAGAGAGAAACCATCTCTTGTCACCCCCGTAATGCTCTGGATCAAACTGTACCCGAAATTAGTTTCCTCTTGGACTTCATAGTTGCAAGAGACATTGATTTCTCTTTTGCAGTTTCAGTTAGCTGGATTTGGAGTTTTCTGTCATTTTCCAATAAAATAGAGCTGGCTCATACATACACTTGGTTCAGTAGTTTATTTTTCATGGAATGTGAGGTCATGATGAGGATGCTAATTCTTCTCGGTTCCCATGATGGGACTGAAAATTAAATTTCATGCTATTGAACAGGGTTTAAGAGGTAATAAGCTAGAACATGGGGAAAGTCAACCCAGGACTTCTTTGGATTTGATAAATAATTTTGTATCTTTCATGCAGTAGAAACTTTAGCCAAAATTCCCCTCATCAGTGGAATACTGCACTTTTTAAATAAATACATATAGAGGGCAAACATGTGAGAGAGCTGATGGAATCTGCCCGTTTCATCAAAACAGACTCTTTTGAGAAAAACGTGCACTTACTGAGCTTCTCTCTCCGCAGTCAGGACTGTCTGGCGCAGAGTACAATGAGCCCTTTGTATCTTTCTCTGTGGTCTTCTCGTTAGGGATGAGAGACAGAACTGCTGACCCAGTTCCCCTCCCTGCAGACTGATTTCCCCAGGGCTTTCCTCTCCTCAATCGCTAGTGTCACCAACCGGCAGGCTTTGAAGTCGGAGGGAGGGGACCCCGTCACTGGGCTGCAGCCAGGACACTTCTTGGGAAGCACAGTTTCAGCGTCCAGTCCAGGTCACTGGCTCTGGCTGGAGACATAGGGGCACTTAATTCCTGACAGGCGACTCAGGAACCTCTTTTGTTCCTCTCCTCCTCAGTCCTGGGTGTGAGGAGACACCTTGTCTGTGTGTATTCTTGGGGAGAAGCTGTTCCCTCTGGAGACAGCTGGGCATGTGAGGGGTGCAAAGGCCAGATGGCACTCAGAGCCTCACTGCTGCTTCCTCCCTGATACACCTGCTTTTCCATTCCTGCCCCGCTTTAGATGTTGGGGCAGGAACAGAGTCTTGAATGATGTATAGGTTGCTTTGAACTCTGGGTGAAAGTGCTTAGGGAAAGTTGCTGAGTTGTGTCTGACTCTTGGTGACCATATGGACTATAGCCCGCCAGGCTCCTCTGTCCATGGGATTCTCCAGGCAAGAATACTGGGATGGGTTGCCATGCCCTCCTCCAGGGAATCTTCCTAACCCAGGGATCAAACCCAGGGTCTCCTACATTGCAGGCAGATTCTTTACTGTCTGGGCAACCAGGGAAGCCCACGCCTTGCTTACCTGTGTCTATTTCCCTCACCCTGGGAAGCTGCAAGTAAACTATCAGCCCTGTGGGGGGTGGGGGGGCAGGGGAAACTGAGGCCTCCCCACCCTCTCTCTACCCCTCAGCCTTCACCCACACTTTATTAGTCTTTCCAGCTCAGAGAAGGAAGAGGCATGGGGAATTTCTTCTGAAAAGTGCCATTGTCCACACACGCCGACGACTCTGTGGCGTGAAATCCCTTTCCACAGTTCACCATTTTCCTCCTTTATTTCCTGTCTCTCAGCTTTGTTTACGTTTTCCTTCTCCCTTTCTTGCTTCTCTGTTGGTCTCTCATTCTCTGTCTTCTTTGTTTTCAAGAAGCCCTTTCAGGTTCACCTCCAGACGATTTTCTAAAATCACTTTGCTTTCCTCCTCTCTTTTACCATATACTTACTTCTATTTTCCCTGTTTCAAAACCTTTCTTTTCCAAATTTCTTCTGAGCCCCCAGGTTCTGAGCCAGGCCTGCCCAGGCTGCCTGTAAAGCTTCTTAGGGGAAAGGCCTTGGAAACTTTAATGGGACAGTAACATTCCAAGCTCGGCATGAATGGTTGACAATCTACAGTTCTCCCTGGCAAGAGGTTTTTCCAGAGGCTGGTCCATAATTCCTGCACGCCAGAACTTGGAATTTCCAGATGTGACATTAGGGCCATGGACAGTCAGTTTGCCTACAAAAGCAAATCTGATCTTAGTTTCTCATAATTACTAGGAAAAAAAGCCATTTCAATGGCTTTCTCTCCCTTTTTATTTTTCTCTTTTATTCTAGTACATGGCTTAGAGTGCTCACATTTAGACCAAACATTTCAAAGATGTTGATAGTATAATTCACAATAATTACATTACTATTGTGAAATAATAAAATAATTTTACTTGTAAGGTGATGGCTACCACAAACTGGTATCCAGCATCCAGCATCCATTCTGTCTTAGGCAGAGGTTCACATTTCTTCCTAATGCCTGTTTTAAATATGTAGATGTTATTTAAAGTTTATTTGCATATTCATGATAAAAGCTATCTCCCTTCCTATCTTTTAATTCCCAACATGGTCAGGTATGATTTAACGATTTCTCACAGTTTTGGTGAAGGGTCTGGCCAGTTTTTAAAAGTAGGAAGCATTCAGGGAAAGTAATTCTTAAGAACAGAGACCCCACGGTAGAGGATGGGGAGGCTTCTGTAGGGAGACTGTGTGCGGGTGCCCCCAGCTTCTGCCAGGCGGGCTTCTGTAGGGAGACTGTGTGCGGGTGCCCCCAGCTTCTGCTGGGCGGGCTTCTGTAGGGAGACTGTGCGCGTGGTGCCCCCAGCTTCTGCCAGGGGGGCTTCTGTAGGGAGACTGTGTGCGGGTGCCCCCAGCTTCTGCCAGGGGGGCTTCTGTAGGGAGACTGTGTGCGGGTGCCCCCAGCTTCTGCCAGGGGGGCTTCTATAAGGAGACTGTGCGCATGGTGCCCCCAGCTTCTGCCAGGGGGGCTTCTATAAGGAGACTGTGTGGTGCCCTCAGCTTCTGCCAGGGGGGCTTCTATAAGGAGACTGTGCGCGTGGTGCCCCCAGCTTCTGCCAGGGGGGCTTCTGTAAGGAGACTGTGTGGTGCCCCCAGCTTCTGCCAGGGGGGCTTCTGTAAGGAGACTGTGCGCGTGGTGCCCTGAAGCTGGTGGTGGTGGGATGTGGATACAGATGGGTGGGACTCCTTCGGCCCTGCCAGCTCTCAGCCATGCGACCCTTGGGTAGGATCTGAACCTCAGTTTCTTATCTATGAAATGTCATCTGGAAATAAGGCTGCACTGCAAAGTTGCTGGTAGGACATGATAAAATAATGTTTGTTAAGTACCCAGTACATTTGTATTTGAACTTACAGATGAAACTTACTGAGTCCAAGCTTGGTCTGCTTCAGTTGAGTTCAGTTCAGTCTCTCAGTCGTGTCCGACTCTTTGTGACCCCATGGACTGCAGCAAGTCAGGCTTCCCTGTCCATCACCAACTCCTGAAGCTTGCTCAAACTCAAGTCCATCGAGTCGGTGATGCCATCCAACCATCTCATCCTCTGTCATCCCCTTCTTTTCCTGCCTTCAATCTTTCCAGCATCAGCTTCTTTTCCAACGAGTCAGTCCTTTGCATCAGGTGGCCAAAGTATTGGAGTTTCAGGTTTAGCATCAGTCCTTCCAGTGAATATTGAGGAGTGATTTCCTTGAGGATGGACTGGTTGGATCTTCTTGCAAACCAAGGGACTTTCAAGAGTCTTCTCCAACAAACAGCTCAAGAGCATCAATTGTTTGGCACTTAGCTTTCTTTATAGTATAACTCTCACATCCATACATGACTACTGGAAAAACCATAGCTTTCACTGGATGGACCTTTGTTGGCAAAGTAATATATCTCTGCTTTTTAATATGCTGTCTAGGTTGGTCATAGCTTTTCTTCCAAGGAGCAAGCATCTTTTAATTTCATGGTTGTGATCACCATTGGCAGTGATTTTGGAGCACACAAAAATAAAGTCTCTCACTGTTTCCATTGTTTCCACATCTATTTCCATGAAGTGATAGAACTAGATGCCATGATCTTAGTCTTTTGAATGTTGAGCTTTAAGCCAGCTTTTTCACTCTCCTCTTTCACTTTCATCAAGAGGCTCTTTAGTTCTTCTTTGCTTTCTGCCCTAAGGGTGGTGTATCTGCGTATATGAAGTTATTGATATTTCTCCTGGCAATCTTGATTCCAGCTTGTGCTTCATCCAGCCCAGCGTTTCTCCTGATACACTCTGCATATAAGTTAAATAAGCAAAGTGACAGTATACAGCCTTGACATACAAATCAGTCTGTTGTTCCATGTCTGGTTCTATGTTGCTTCTTGACCTGCATATAGATTTCTCAGAAGGCAGGTCAGGTAGTCTAGTATTCCCATCTCTTGAAGAATTTTCCACAGTTTGTTGTGATCCACACAGTCAAAGGCTTTGACATCGTCAGTCAAGCAGAAATAGATGTTTTTCTGGAACTCTCTTGCTTTTTTGATGATCCAGCGGATGTTCGCAATTTGATCTCTGGTTTCTCTGACTTTTCTAAATTCAGCTTGAACATCTGGAAGTTCACGGTTCACATACTGTTGAAGCCTGGCTTGGAGAATTTTGAGCATTACTTTGCTGGTGTGTGAGATGAGTGCAGTTGGGCGGTAATTTGAGCATTCTTTGGCAATTGCCTTTCTTTGGGATTGGAATAAAAACTGACCTTTTCCAGTCCTGTGGCCACTGCTGAGTTTTCCAAATTTGCTGTCATACTGAGTGCAGCCATTTCCCAGCATCATCTTTTAGGATTTGAAACAACTCAACTGGAATTCCACCACCTCCACTAGCTTTGTTTGTAGTGTTGCTTCCTAAGGCCCATTTGACTTCACATTCCAGGATGTCTGGCTCTAGGTGACCAACCAAACCATCGTGATTATCTGGGTCATGAATATCTTTTTTGTATAGTTCTTCTGTATATTCTTGCCACCTCTTCTTAATGTCTTCTGCTTCTCTTAGGTCAATACCATTTCTGTCCTTTATTGAGCCCATCTTTGCATGAAATGTTCCCTTGGTATCTCTGATTTTCTCGGAGAGATCTCTAGTCTTTCCCATTCTGTTGTTTTCCTCTATCTTTGCATTGATTGCTAAGGAAGGCTTTCTTATCTCTCCTTGCTATTCTTTGGAACTCTGCATTCAAATGGGTATATCTTTCCTCTTTTCCTCTGCCTTTTGCATCTGTTCTTTTCACAAGTATTTGTAAGGCCTCCTCAGATAACCATTTTGCCTTTTTGCATTTCTTTTTCTTGGGGATGGTCTTGATCCCTGTACAATGTCACAAACCTCCGTCCATAGTTCTTCAGGCACTCTGTCTATGAATTCTAATCCCTTGAATCTATTTGTCACTTCCACTGTATGATCCTAAGGGATTTGATTTTGGTCATACTTGAATGGGCTAGTGGATTTTCCTACTCTCTTCAATTTAAGTCTGAATTTTTCAGTAAGGTATTCATGATCGGAGCCACAGTCAACTCCCGGTCTTATTTTTGCTGACTATATAGAGCTTCTCCATCTTTGACTGCAAAGAATATAATCAATCTGATTTCGGTATTGACCATATGGTGATATCCACCTGTAGAGTCTTCTCTTGCATTCTCTTGGTCTGCTTACCATGCAACAATCCAGGAAGTGAGGTGTTGAGGTAAGGAAAGCAACTTTATTTGGAATGCTAGGCGTCAGAGAAGATGGAGAACTAGAGTCCTAGAGTTCCATGTTAGTGGGGGTCTGGATGCCAGTTTCTTTTATAAAAGAAAGAGTGGGGGGTGGTGAGGAAGGAAAGTATAAAGACCATTATGTCTTGCAAAATATCTCTTGGCTTGGCCAGCTTTGGGGAGAACATAGTTAATTACTTCCTTCCTGCAGCCATTCACAGGTTGCCAGGGTCAGGGTATTTCCTGGTGAGCTGAACAAAGGCACTTCAGTTTAACATTCAGGCAGAGGCACAGAGTTCCAGGAGGCAGGTGGTTATGTATGCTTACAACTATAGGCAGCATCATTTTAGTGATTATAGCAACATAGGTGGTGAAAAGCAAGTGCTGAAGTGAGAGGAACTAGCCCAGCATGGAGTCAGGTTTTGCTCTCCCCTGTCCATCACTGCCTGCCAGACAGGTTCTGAGCACTCCTCAGTGCCGCCTGATAGCCCTGTGAGATGCCCATTGCTAGTGTCCGCTCTGTTTTCCAGGGGAGACAAATGAGCTACAGAGGGGTTGACTTGGTCATGGTCTCACAGCTAGTGATGTGACCGGGATTCCAGCACCGGCTTCGGATCGTCAGACCCTGCAGGAGCCCAGGACACCCTCTGTGTAATAGTTATTCTGTCGACATTCACAGCAGCCCCACTTGCTGCCCACTCTGTTTTCATGATGCCCTGTTTTATCTTTTAGTTTTGTGACATGGACATCGCTATTTTACCTGTAAGGTGACCTTCATCCAAACTGTTGTTAACCTTTTCCCTGCCAACTCCACACTTTGCTTGCCAGCACTCACATTCCCCAATGCTCCAGCAACTGTTCACCCTCCTGAGTCAGCACATATTTTATAATGCTGCATGGTTCATCTTCAAAGCGCCTCTTCCTGAATTTAAAGATCTTAAGTCAAAGTCAATAAATTGATAGAGCATAAATTAGAGGCCACATCAAATATAAGCGAGTGTGTATTTTGTTGTAAATGTCTTGTTTTGTATAGCTGCACTTTTGGTTGATAAATAAAGGACCTGATGTGCTGTAGAGTGGCCCTTGGCTTGATCTTCAAGCAGGTAACTCCAGTCCACCAGATCTCTTTCTGACCTCTGGCCTTCCTGGCTTCTTCACCTACCTCACTGACCGTCTTGAGACACAGCTTGGTAGGTCACCTCAGCGGTCTGCATGTAATGGCAGCCACCGCTTTCTCTAGGGCTGACCAGGGCGCTCCCTGCCCACCCCCTTGAGTCTTACTCTCCACCACCAGGTTTCCCTTCCTGTGTTACCAGCCTGGCCCTGCAGGCGTCTGAGTTTGTGGTGAGTGTTTGAGTGTTTAATCTGTGGGTACCTGCAGGTAGTCAAGTCTCAGTCATGCTTGGTGCCCCTTCCCTTGTTTCTAGCTTAATGGTTTCCTTGCCTCCTGCTTTGCTTTGACTTGAGCGTCAGTCTCAGTCTCACGCCCAGAGTGGCCCTGGTTTTTCCCACTTCTTGTGTGATCTCTGTTTGTCTCGGTTGTTTTCTTTCTCACTGGCTGTGTGACCCTCATGTGGGCCACATGTTTTTTTTTTTTTTTAGAAAGTATTTTATTTATTTATTTGGCTGCACTAGGTCTTAGCTGCAGCATGTGGGAGTGTCCATGCTCACTGTGGCATGCAGCAGAATCCTTAGTTGTGGCTTGTGAACTCTCTGTTGCAACATGTGAATCTAATTCCCCGACCAGGGGTCGAACCTGGACCCCTCGTCTTGGAAGCATGGACGATTGGCCACGGGACCACCAGGGAGGTCCCTGAGCTGCGTGTTTCTTGTGCCACTGCTTGGTTCAGGGCTAGACCCACATGCCGCCCGGTGGCTCCTGCTTCTTTAGCCCACTTGCTGACTCAGGGCCTTCATAGCACTCAACCTTTATACTCCTAGTACCCGGGGGACTGTGTCTCCTTTTCAACCTCATCAGCTTTTTGTGACATTTGAGTTATTCTTCAGAAACTGCTCAAGCAAAACTATCACAAGTTCCCTCCTGAATGCCATTCTCTCTTTGTGCATTGGAATAAGGTATGTGCTTATCCCCTCTCACCAACCACTAAGTGAATTCCTGCTATTTCCAGAATACTATTTAGGGTGTCATAGCAGAAGCTTCATTATTTCCTCCTTTTGGCTCAGCTGTGATCATGCAACTTACACAAAAGAAATTCTTAGTCTGGGGCCAGGCTCACATACCACAATTCCTCAGAAACTAGATGTAAATTCAAGAAGAATTCGAGGTTGTATGCTAATGCTATAATTTTGACTATTAATTCTGACAAATCCTGGCCTCTAAGTCTTGTTAATTCTCTAGTATCTTCCCTGACATATGTCACACAGTTGCAAAACATCAACCCCTGGTAAATGTAGGATGCTCTCAGTTGACTGTGCACTGTGCTTGGAAAGAAGTTTTACGCCCATACACAGAAGACAGGTCTTCTGTGGCCACCGCTTCTGTTTCACCCTGCAGACAGCAGGGGTAGATAGAAGCACACATCTGAGAGACAGCTGAAGGTTTTCCTCTCACACCAGAGGCTTCACTGCTGGAACAAGGCCAGATCGGGCTGTCGGGATTCCTTGTGAGCCTGCTCCAAGCTAACATATTTATTATCAAGGAAGAAGCTTTGCCTGATGTTAGATCACTCATATTTGCCTTATGGTGTTCCCTTGCAGAAAATTGCAAGAAGGTGATTGAAATGAGTTTGTTGAGACAACTATAGAAGAATCTACATTTTTTAAGGGAAAAATTCTGAAAATATGCTTGTAGACTGAGAAAACTGGATATTTGCTTATTACTCTATTTGCATAAAATGAGCAATGCATCTGGAAGATAAATATATATCAGGGGCTGATGATATTTTGTTGAAGGTTGGAGCAATTTTACTGTTTTAATTTTTTTGGTTATAAGGATAGGGATTTATTTAAAAATGGTTGTCTAGTCCAATGCTTATAAAATGTTTGCATTCTGTTGGTACAACACGCAAATCTTTTGCGGTGGATTTGAGAAAACCCCCAGACTTTTAATGTCTGGGAACAGATGGAGATCTAAAGTAACTGCATTTCACAACAGGACGTGTTACTATCTGCCAGTCTGTTTTCACTGTATGCGAAATATTCTCAGTGCTAGTCAGCAGATTTATTAAACTTCTATGAGTATGCAAGCATTTGAAGTGGCTGTGCTATATAGTTATAAAAATTAGAGAAAGTCAGACCTAGCTCTGCCCTTTAAGAGTTCTTGGTAATTCTTAATTCCCTTTGGAAAGTGTAACCATTTAAATATGTTTTATGAGCTGGGCTCTGGAGCATTTTGGTCAGAAAGCATTCACATGGGTAAATCTACAAGAACTTGAAGTCAGATGCTTTGAAAACATCAAGATGAAACAATTCATTTAAATCCTAATATTTCCCCTTCTCATGTCGCTGGCTGAAATCCACTGAACGGGAACTGGTTGGTTGGTACTATAGGGCACTGCAGATACTGTGCATGTTTCAGGACCTTAACTGGGATCCACCGGCTTCTCAGCATTTGATTATGTGGTTATTTATGCTGACCCTTCACAAAGCAGTCTCAAAGTGTGGAGCTTAAAATCTCCTCCCTTTAAAAGACAAAAGATATATTCTCTCTCCTCCACTTTCCTCTCTTCTCTCCACCCCCTTTCTTTCGTCTTCTCTCTTTTTTGTTCTTTTTTTCACTCAAGTTATATAAATAATAAGGGGTCAAATTTCATGAAAGTAAGGGTTGCCCTTCACCAAAGAGCATAGAATTGTTGTGGCACAGCTTCTTGGCGTGACATTTGCTACATCAAACCTAAAACTTACCAGTGCTAACTAAAAAGTTAAATTATTTAACTTAAAATTATGTAACTTGATCAAATTATTTGTTGTATGTTTACTTTGACTGAGATCCTTACTATATGTAAAATGATTCAACTTATGTATGCACAATTAACTCAGAATATTTTAGAAAGTATCTTTCCTATAAGGTTATGCTTATACAAAAAAGGTATATTAAAAAGCTGAGATATCACTTTGCCAACCTGGGTCTGCATAGTCAAAGCTATGGTTTTTTCAGAAGTCATGTATGGATGTGAGAGTTGAACCATAAAGAAGGCTGAGTGCCAAAGAATTAATGCTGTCGAACTGTGGTGCTGGAAAAGACTCTTGAGAGTCCCTTGGACGTCAAGGAGATCAAACCAATCAATCCTAAAGGAAATCAACCTGAGTATTCATTGAAAGGACTGATGCTAAACCTGACACTCCCAATACTTTGGCCGCCTGATGCGAAGAGCCAGCTCATTGGAAGAGACCCTGATGCTGGAAAAGATTGGAAGTAAAAGGAGAATGGGGGCGGTGGAGGATGAGGTGGTTAGACGTATCACTAACTCAATGGCCATAAATTTGAGCAAACTCTGGGAGATAGCAGAGGACAGGGAAGGATGGCGTGCTGCAGTCCACAGGGTTGCAAAAGGTCGGACATGACTTGGCAGCTAAAGAACAGCAAATACTTCTTAGCCAGTCCTTGAATATTGACTGGATAAAGCAATCAGCCTTAAAGATGGTCCTTTGTATAGGTTTAACAACAACATTGAAAATCAGTCATTATTAGCATAGGATAAACTTAAGAATATTTGTTGTTGGGTATATATGAACCCTGGGGAAAACAGGATTTGAAAGTCAAATGTTGGCGTAAATACTTGGTTCAAGGTCTTAATGAGTTTCTTGCATTTTACATTCCCGAGAGGAAAGTCTCTGAATCAGGCTTCCTAATTGTTTGCATCATTACATTTCTGCTCTCCTTTGCGTTGCCCGTGGAAGACTAAATTCCAACCGTAATCTGAAAAAGCTTTTCTATTTTATTTTATTCCATTTTTATTGAATTTGTGACTTTGAGTGTTGGGGGACCTAGATAGAATCTTAGCTTTTAGCTCTCAATCAACCAAATAAATATTTTTCTTCCTATAAGTTTGTTTCTCAGGGCCTGGACAAATTGGCTGCTTTGAATGTTTTTTTTTTTTTTTTTTTTTTTTTTTAGTAGAATGAGCCATGACTGAATGTGATTGTACAGTCAATAACTAATTAGATATAAGTTCTATAGAAAGTGCCAATTGATCCTAACGTAAAAGTGTTTGTGTTTGGGTGTTAAGCTAGGAGCTAGCCAGAGAGCTGGGTCTTTGGTGTCTTCCCTCATTCAAGTGATGTTGAATGAAACACAGATGACTTCAGACCAGTGCTTCCCATAGTGTGGTCCTCATACCAGCAGTAGGAACATTACGTTGGAACTTGGTAGAAGTACAGATCCTAATGATAGAGGGTCAGGAGCTCCTTCTAGCAGTAATCCATGAGTCATAGAGACAGGCAGCCACCTGTCCCTACTTTGTTATCTGGGACTTGTTCCACAGGTTGTTTGGGACTGGAAGAAATCTGTCATACTCTGTAGCTCTTTCTCTTGCCTTATAGAGGGACTATACTCCCATACAGCCTCCCATACATACATACTCCCATAAAATATGATCCTATTTTATTTTTCCTTTATTTTATTGAAGTATTGTTTGATCTACAATGTATTAATTCATGCTGTACAACAGTGATTGAGTTTATATATATATATATATATGTATATATATATGTATGTTTTATATATGCATTCTTTTTCATATTCTTTTCCATTATAATTTATCCCATGATACTGAATATATTTCCTTGTGCTATGTAGTAGGACCTTCTTTATCCATTCTATGTGTAATAGCTTGTATCTGCTTACCCCAAACTCCCAGACTATTCCTCTCACACCCAACTCCCCTTGACAGAACAGTAAGTCTGTTTTCTTATATCTGTGGATCTGTTTCTGTTTTGCAGATAGATTCATTTTTGTCATAGAAAATAATCCTACTTTAAAAGAGTCTACAGTTTTGAAAATAATTTATTCAAAATTTAACAGTCCTCTTCATCTGTCAGTTTATCCTATGGGTTATTTAAGGCAAACCATTCTCTTATCCTGATTTGAGAACACACAAAATGGAAACTAACAGCTTGATACCCTTTCCCTTTCCTTTGGGCATTTGAATAGAGCTTTGAAAAGAGGCTATTTGCCTTTTACACTTCATGCTTCCTCACGTTATCTTTTTTTTCCCTAAGTTTATCTTTTCAGGACCTATTTCCCAACACATGTAACTTTATAGTAATTAACCTAGTTCTCCAATTGGAAACGTGTTGAAGCAAAGTCTCCCTTTTGCATAAAGATAGAAAATGACAGTCCTTTGGGTCCAAAATTAGTTCTTCTTAATCCTCCCCCAAGGTGTACCATTTTGTGCTCTAACTTGTATGGCCTGTAAACCTTGAGGAATTTTATTGTCTTTGAACATTATCCAGCAAATCTCCTCTAATTAATTTTAATCCCTACAGTCATATGCTTGTTGATTAGTATAAATCAAGGCCAAAAATATCAGTACTGCTTGGAAAGGTTTGCTTTTGGCAAGAAGAATCTTGACCTGAGTTGTTTTGAGCTCACGTGGCAAAGATGGCATAGGGAGACTTTTACTCTACCCACCCCTACTTTATAGGGACAGCTAGCAGACACAGTGATCTTTATATATGTGCTCATCACTTCTCACTGCTTTCTCCCAACTGCTGTTGAAAATTATTAGCATTTTTAGGGACTTCTCTGGTAGTCCAGTGGTTAAGACCCTGTGTTTCCAACTCAGGGGGCTTAGATTTGCTCCCAGGTCAGGGAACTAAGATCCCACATGTAGGTGATATGGCCAATAATAATAATAATAAATTTTTAAATTAAAATAAATAAATTAAACAAAATTATTAACATTTTTAGATTTGCAGAAATAGTTTTAGAATAATCAGAAAGCCAAGTATCCTAATAGGTCATCCTATACCACCTATGTACATGAACCAGTTTTTCTCTAAAAGATAGCATGAATGAATGTCAGCTTTGTGTTTTCAGAGCTTCCAGGCTGGAAGAACCAATTGTCTTTCTAGATAACACAGTTTCATGATTAACAACACACTTTATCAGAAATCTCCCTCATGAGAAAGCTCAGTACCTCCAACTATAGCTCAAGATCATTGCCTCTGCCTTTAAAGTCTAGTAGTAAATCACTTGTCTCCCCACTAAATTATTCTGATTTCTTTCATCTTTGTCCTTCTACTTTAATTGCTAGCCTTCTATATTTCCCTATTTCTCTCTTAATTCTTTCTGAACTCTTTATTTATACCAGACTTAGTATTTTAGTAGGATCAAGGCAGTGCTGACTTGAGTGGGTAGATGGATTTTTATTCTTAGATCTTAGAATCGCTACAAAACCATAGGCTACTGTGATTCCTTTATCCTTTCTTCACATACTTACACATGGATTTAGATAGAACATCTATTTTTTCCAGCCTATTTTATATGTTAATTTGTTGTTGTTGTTTAGTTGCTAAGTCCTGTCTGACTCTTTTGCGACCTCATGGACTGTAGCCCACCAGGCTTCCCCGTCCATGAAATTTCCCAGGCAGGAATACTGGAGTGGGTTGCCATTTCCTTCTCCAGAGGATCTTCCCGACTCAGGGATCGAACCCACGTCTCCTGTTTGGCAGGTGAATTCTTTACCACTGAGCCACCAGGGAAGCCCTTATATATTAATATTTAATAGATAAATGATAACTCTTTTATTGATTTTTCTATATTTCTTTAGATTTTTTAAAGTTACGTATTTTTTGGCTGCACCGTCTTTGTTGCTGTGCACAGGCTTTCTCTAGTTGTGGCAAGCAGTGGCTCCTCTTCCTTGTGGTGCATGGGTTTCTCATTGCAGTTCCTTCTCTTGTTGCGGAGCACAGACTCTAGGTGCACAGGCTCAGTAGCGTGGCTCACGGGCTTAGTTGCCCCATGGCATGTGGAATCTTTCTGGACTAAGGGCCAAACCCATGTCCCCTGCATTGGCAGGCAGATTCCTATCCATTGAACCAGCAGGGAAGTTCTGATTGTTTTTAATATAACAGAATCTGAAGTCGCAGCATTGGCACGTAATGCTTTTCTCAGACCAGTGATGTCTGAAGTTCATAAACCTTTTGTTTAAAGGGCCAAAGAGTAAATGTCTTAGGTTTTGTGGTCTGTAAAGTCTCCATTATGACTCAGTTCTGTGATAACACCAAAGTAGCCATAGACACTATATCAACTAATGGGGATGTGCATGTTCCAATGGAATTCTATTGTGATCACTGTGAAACTGGAATTCATGTAATTTTCACATCAAAAAGTATTATTATTGTTTTGATTTTTTCCCAACCTCTTGAAAAATGTAAAGAGACATTCTTAGCCTGTGAGTAGTCCAAAAAAAGAAAATTGACTGGATTTTGATCCAGTCCAATATAGTTTGTTGACCTCTGAAATATATGAAAAGGGTAGTTTGAATGAAGTAATGAAAACATTAAGTTTAAGCATAGCTTCTGTCCAAGAGTTGTTTTTTTAGGCTCCTCTCCTTTATATTTACTTCTGCAATCTCTCATTTTTTACCTTAATTTTTATTTATTTTTTATTTGGCTGTGCCGGGTCATAATTGTAGCATGTAGGATCCAGTCTCCTAACTAGGGGTGAAACCCCGGTCCCCTATATTGGGAGTGCAGAATCCTTAACCACTGGACCACCAGGGAAGTACCCATAATCTCTTATGAATCAGACCTGATACCACTCTTTTCTAATGTCTTTTCTGGCTTGAGTTTAATACCACCTGGCTTTCCAGGTGGCACTAGTGGTAAAGAACAGGCCTGCCAATGCAGGAGACAGAAAACACGGATTTGATCCCTGGGTCAGAAGATCCCCTGGAGGAGGAAATGGCAACCCACTCCAGTATTCTTGCCTGGAGAATCCTATGGCCAGAGTAGCCTGGGGGGCTACAGTCCATGGGGTGGCAAAGACACAGACAAGACTGGAGCGGCTAAGCGCCGCACACACTCCTAATAAAATGCCTGGCAGGGTTTCCGGCAACGTTGACTGAGTGAATGAATGAGTGGAGTGGAAAGAGAGTTGGGGAGGAAGAAAGAGACAGACCACTTAAAACGGAGATAGTTTGATAACTAGTAAAGAGGAAAAATAAAGTGAGCTCTTTGAAAGAATCATCTATTTGTCCCCATCTAAATACTTTTAAAAAATATTTATTTATTATGCAACATCTTTTTTTTTTTTTTTTAGTTGCAGCATGCTAGCTCTTTGGTTGAGGCATGGGAACTCTTGGTCACAGCATGTGGGATCTAGTTCCCTGAGCAGGGTTTGAACTCTGGCCCCCTGAACTGAGAGTGTAGAATCTTGTCACCGAACCACCAGGGAAGTACCATTACTTTTATATTTTGAACAACAACAAAAAAAACCCATTAAATTGAATGTCATTCAATTATGTTGCTCCTCTACTTTTTCTTTGCTATTGCCTCAGATTTGTGGGCATGTTTTAGTTTCTAAATGTGTACCCATACTAGGGTACAAACACATATACTTTGTAAAAAATGATGCCATTCAATATAATGAAGTTATATCCCTATATGTGACTGATTCACTCAGTCAGTAAAAATCTTGTGTTAAACAAAATGAGGTTATTGTTTAAAATTTACCGTGAACTGGCTACTTGGACAGCAATAGACCTAACACTGAAATGTGAACAACAGCCCAGCAAACACTTACTCTCTATAAGAAGATCCAGGAAAGAGTATATTGGCAAATCAAAATAAATCCTTCCCTGCAACTGAAAATGGGCCTTATAGTATGTATCCTTTGGATGTGGATAAATGGTGTTGTTGAGTAAGTGAAGGACAACACACTCAGAAATATTCATGATTTATTCAATATGATACGGGATACAAAGTCCATCCCAGTCAACAAAAATTGCAAATCTGCATCATTACTGCACCTATATTTATACGGCTCTATGTATGTAGGTATTTACCTAGACCACCCTGGTCATTTCAACTTAGAGAAGCAATACCATTTTGCAAGCAATGATAACATGCATCCCTGTTCTTTCTGTGGCTTCATTGCTTTAAATATATATTGAGCAATACATGGGCAGTGTTTCTTTAAACAAGGAAGGAAACAGAAAATCCGCTGGTCCAGAGATGCCTAGGGTGCTTTGTATTCTATAGAATGTGACCAGATGCTCTGGAAGGCTTTAGGCTCTTAAAGAGAGAACAATCCAATCTGTATCCGTTAGGACAGGCTAATTTCTAAGGCTTGACTTGGTTCAATTAAATGAGAGACAAGCTAGCTAATAAAACCATCAGATAAACTGGCTGAGGCCACTGAGTTTATTTCACATGCAGAGAGATTCCTTGGGATGGGGCCAGGTTTACCATTCCACATTTTCCAAATATACTCTATGGAATGCCAGTCCCGTAAAATGCAACCAAATAAAGGGTTATATTTAAAGTAGTGAGCATGGTTTAGGAGACCCTGTGAGACATTGGTCTGGCACTGGAGATGCACGGGGCACATTCACCTTCCCAGGCTCAGCGAGTTCCAGCAGGAGTCCTGACATTAGGACGCGTTCTTGGTCCTTTGCTCTGCTCCCTGCTTTATGAGGTTAAAATTAAGTAGCACTTGGTTAGCCTAATACATTGCTTCAGCCTCAGAATTTTCAATGTGGAAAATTCCCCAGGAAGATAAAATCAAAAGTTAAAGAAACTTTCACCTTTATAAAATGTTCTTTCCCTCCTTCGAGATGAAAAACTATTTCTTCTGATTTAAGTGATTATGAACGTGTATATTCTAAACTTTTTAAAAAGGCTTTTGAGGAATTGGTAATGGAATGGGAGATAAAATACCATCCTTCCTTATTTTTGAGAAGTGTTAAAATGCCTGCTTTTAACTGGGTCACCTCGGAGCTAGGATCAGGAGTCAACTCCCAGTTATGCAATACCAGGTGGAATCTCTGATCGTTTTAAGGGGTGTTGCAAAAACAGTATGAAGCAAATTAACTTTTGTTGACTTTCATTTGTAGGATGAATATATGTCACATGGCAAGAAGCATGTTTTGAAAAGATAGCGTGTGGCAGGTCCTAAAAGGCTGTGGACCACAGGGGAGGCACAGAAGTCCTTAGCCTGGCCTCTGTTCACCTGTTAGGGCAGGCAGGTCTGGGTCGTGGGGCCACCCTGTGCATAGCAGGATGCCCAGCAGCATCCCTGGCCTCTCTCTGCTGACTGCCAGTAGCATCCCCCTTCAGCAGTGGCATCACAAATGCTTTAGACACTGCCAGATGTCCCCTGGGAGGTGAGCACCCCTGGGCTGGCTGTCTGCTGTTGGGTCTCTGTGTTAGTTGCTTTTGCATTCCTTGACTTTCTGTGCCCAACTCATTTATCTGGAGATGAAATCCAAAATATGACTTTTTAGCTATAACCAACCTGCTAATATTACTACATTCTTATAAAATAAATTAATATTTCCTAGAGAATTATTTCATTCTTATAAGATCTGAATTGCCAATAAGGCTTCAGTTTGTACTGTTGCTGAGGCAGAGCTTGAAATCAGAACAATTCATCTGTTACAAATTATAAAATAGTATTTGAATTATAGTATACTATCTTTTCAGAGAAGGCGATGGCACCCCACTGCAGTACTCTTGCCTGGAAAATCCCACGGACGGAGGAGCCTGGTAGGCTGCAGTCCATGGGGTCGCTAAGAGTCGGACACGACTGAGCGACTTCACTTTCACTTTTCACTTTCATGCATTGGAGAAGGAAATGGAAACCCACTCCGGTGTTCTTGCCTGGAGAATTCCAGGGATGGGGGAGCCTGGTGGGCTGCCATCTATGGGGTCGCACAGAGTCGGACACGGCTGAAGTGACTTAGCAGCAGCAGCAGCATACTGTCTTTTATAATTTTAGATATATAAGACCAATGGGATGAAATATGAAGAATATTTTTGAGCGATGCCTTTGTTTAATTAATTTGTTTAAACCTGTGATTTTTATGAGCGAATATTTGGGTGAGAAAAGTAAATACAATTCACTTTTTTCATAAAGCTAGTTCTTGGTCAGGTTAAATAAAGTCAGTCTCTAAGAACACCAAGAGCAGTGACAAATAAGATCCTTCCCACCCTGGACTTTTCTCCCCAGGATTCTTATTTCTATATCTTCTTTTCTACTGAAAGGGATTCAGATGATGAAACATAAATCTTAATGTGCAGTAGCAACAAGTTATAAAATTAATGCTGTGAGTTCATGACCTCAAGGTACTCCTCTGGTATATTTTTAAAGGCTTACCAGATTCCTGTTATACTTAAGAACTGACATGATGTTTAAATCAGCTTTGTTTATGTTTATACATTTCATTCTTTTACTCTTCTCCTTTCAATGTTCTCTCTTATTATTCAGATAAGAACGCTAAGAAATGGTACTGTTCAGTGTAAATTCTCAGGTTAAGCATTGATCTTGTTTTTATCTTTGGCTATGTCAGGTCTTAGCTGTAGCACGAGGGGTCTTTGTTGCCTCATGGGGATCTTTAGTTGTGGCACACAGATTTACATTCTCTGCCACTTGTGAGATCTTGGTTACCTCACCAGGGATCAAGCCTGTGTCCCTTGCATTGCAAGGCAGATTCTTAACCACTGGACCACTAGGGAAGTCCCAACCATTTATTTCTTTAAAAAAAAGTACATGTGCACATACAAGAAGATGGGGGAGGGAGAAAGGGAGAGAAAAGAGCTAAGGAGTTGCTAAAAATATTAAAAGATGGAAGTGTGTCTTACAGGACAATTCTTTGTACCTATTTTATTAAAATAACATAGTAAAAGAGAACTCTGAGATTTTATTATGGTTACATTTTCATTGAAGTATAATTGACTTACAAGATTATGTTAGCTTCAGACATGCAATATAGTGATTCAGTAGTTGTATACATTACAAAATGATTACCACAATAAATCTCATTACCATCAGTCACCATACAAACTTACAATAGATGAGTGGACAAAGAATATGTAGTATGAAATGGAATATTACTCAGCCGTAAAAAAGAATGAAAACTTGTCATTTGTGACAACATGAATGGGCTTGGGAATATTAGTGAAATAAGTTAGGGAAAAACAAACACTGTATGATTTCACTTATATGTGGAGTCTAAAAAACAAAACAAATGAACAAACATAACAAAACAGAAATGGAGTCAGAGATTCAGAGAACAAAGGGGGGTTGCCAGAGGGGAGGGGATTAGGGGAAGAAGGAGAGAAACAGTTGAGGAAAATTGAGAGGTATAAGCTTCCAGTTATAAAATAAATTATTGTGGATATGAAGTGTATGGTATGGGGTATATCGTCAGTAATTATGTAATAACTTTGTATGGTGACAGATGGTAACTAAGCTTATCCTGGTGATCACTTGAGATGTATAAAAATATCAAATCACCGTTGTGTACTAGGAAATAAGGTAGAGTTTTAGGTCAGTTATACTTCAATAACAATAACCAAAAAACCTCATAGGGAAAGAGATCATATCTGTGGTTACTAAGGCAGGGAGTGGGGGAGGGGACTTGGATGAAGGCTCTGAAAAATTATAAACTTTCAGGTGTCCTAGGGATGCAAAATACAACATGACAAATGTAATTAACACTACTATATGTTATATATGAACTTTGTGATAGTAAATCCTAAGTGCTCATCACAAGGACAAAATTTTTTTTCTAGCTCCTTAATGTTGTATAAATGTTCATAAACTTATGTAATAGAACTTCCCTGGTGGACCAGCGGCTAAGAATCTGTCCTTCTAATGCATGGGGTTCGCGTTTGATCCCTGGTCAGAGAACTAGATCCCACATGGTGCAGCTTAGAGTTTGTATGCAGCAGCTAAGACCTAGTGCAGCCAAATAAACAAATTAAAATTAAATAAACATTCTTCAAAAAATAAAATAACTCATGTCATACTCATTTCATGGCACATGTAAGTTCAGTCATCATGCTGCACACCTTGAACTTATACAAGTCTGTATGCATATTATATCTCAATAAAACTGGTTAAAAACTAAGTAAAGAAGTAAATAAATAAAAAGACCAAAGATAAATAAATAAAATCCACTGCAGCGAACAGTATCAAGCACTGGGATGATCTGCAGTGAGAAGTTCTTGGTTTCCTGCAGGTCCGGGTGGTTGCAGCATGCAGACCACTCCTTCCTTTTATAGGAGAAGCTTAGCAAAACCAAGCATGGCAGCTCTAGAGGTAGGAGCTGTCAGATGCGAGGGTCACCCACCCTCTGGAATTCGAGATCTGTCCTGAATCATCAGGACTGGCGCTAAGTGTGGTAGAGATTAAAGGCACAGTCTTGAGAAGCAGCCCCGCATTTTGCCGTGTGTTCAGTCCGGGACCTCGGGCATCTCCTTATGTTCACGTGACACTGAGAAGGATGCTGTGGAAAGTGCTGAGATTCCCAGCACAGAGTCCCTCTTCTTTAGGAACTTTGAATCCATGAAGTCGTCTAGGATGCAATGTCAAGAGGGAATCATCTTTCCTGGAAAGTTGTGTTCAGCAGGCACCAGAGAATATTTATTCCTCTTTGCATTTAGAGTTTTTGGTCTTGCTAATGTTCATGGTGAGAGCAAATAATGACTAAAAGCATTATTTTAATGCATATCTTTAGTTCATTTATTCTGTGTGCCTGTTTCCTGGTTAGGGAGCAACATGATTAAAGGCAGGAATATAATTTTTAAACCTGTTCTTGGGTCTTAAATTATTTTGAAATGATCTGAGAAACGTATGTTTAACATATTGAATAGTCTGTTGAATATATATTCAATATATTGGGATATCTCTCTCCTCCACTAAACTATTAATGTATGAAGGGTAGGGTGTACACCTTATTCATCTTTGGAATCATAGTATCCTGTTATATAGTAGGAAATGGATAAATGTCAAACTGAGTCAGGTTTAGAAATGTGATGTGGTCTTAAGATAAATGGAAAGCACAATTTTGGTTTGTGATTAAAGGAAAGCAGGGTCAGGTTAAATTAGTTTACTGTTTATAAAAAGTCACATTCCCACTGTCTAGGAGATGATCAAGGTGGCTTTTGTCAGATTATCTAAGAAGATAGCTCTTCAGAGAAGAAAGAGGACAAATACCATTTTGTTTCCTTGATCAGTTTTTTCTTGCCTGATGAGAATGTTATTGGCTTGCCTGTTTAGTCACTCATCTCCTATCACTCATAGGAGAGAAGATCCATACATACACTGAGCCTCAGTGTCCCAGTGTATTTATTTCCACCTAATCTTTTTTTCCTCCAAGATTTGAGTTGAAAAACCCCAGAATTATGTACGCAGTCACCATGCTGGCCTGAGTTTTCTGGTCTCCTCACATGGTGTTTGCCTAAGAATCTGTACTCTTAGCTGGTTTCCAACTCTAGTTGCTAACAACATGTCAGGTAAATAGATGAAGCAGCATATGCATCTCTTATGTGCCATGGGAGACTTACTTTGAATAAATAATAAAGCATTCAGAAGACAGCAAAAAGTTATGAAGGATTGCTTCCATGAAGCTTTCCAGCCGATCTGCTATATAACAAAAGTCCACCCAAGCAAGTTCTTTTGTCACCATGAATTGTTCTTCCCCACCTTCCTCAGGTGAGAGGAACCATGAGAGTTAAATGTGGCTTCTCCCAGTCAGTTCAGAAAATGCTGACAACTGGCAGGAAACTCAAGAAGACAGGATGGAAAATGCTGTTACTCAGTGATGGTTTCCTTGTAACACTCACTTTGTGCTGTGGTATCTTTTCAGAAGGAACAGACTGTAAGACGTTTCACTCCCCTGAATCCCTTTAAATCTTGAATCATCAATTTCACATTCCAAATAGTGTATGTATACCTGCGTGTGTGATCAGATTGGGTAGTTTTCTGTGATTGTGGTTTTCAGTCTGTCTGCCCTCTGATGGAGAAGGATAAGAGGCTTATGGAAGCTTCCTGATGGGAGAGACTGACTGAGGGGGAAACTGGGTCTTATTCTGATGGGCGGGGCCATGCTCAGTAAATATTTAATCCAATTTTCTATTGATGGGCCAGGCTGTGTTCCCTCCCTGTTATTTGACCTGAGGCCAAACTATGGTGGAGGTGATGACGATAATGGCAACCTCCTTCAAGAGGTCCCATGCACACACTGCTACACTCAGTGCCCCCAACCCTACGGCAGGCCACTGCTGACCTCCGCCTCTCTCGGAGATTCCTGGACACTCATGAGCAAGTCTGGGTCAGTCTCTTGTGGGGTCACAACTCCGTTCTCCTGGGTCCTGGTGGGCACAAGGTTCTGTTTGTGCCCTCCAAGAGTCTGTTTCCCCAGTCTTGTGTAAGTTCTGGCGGCTCTCTGGTGGGGTTAATGGCGACCTCCTCCGAGAGGGCTTGTTCCATACCTAGGTCTGCTGTACCTGCCCCTGCGGCAGTCCACTGCTGACCCATACCTCCACAGGTGACACTCAACACAGTTCTGGCTCAGTCTCTGTGGGGTCTCTGGGTCCTGGTGCACCCAAGGTTTGTTTGAGCCCTCTGAGCATCTCTGGCAGGTATGGGGTTTGATTCTAAACGTGATTTTGCCCCCCTGTGGTCTTGCTGGGGCTTCTCCTTTGCCCTTGGACGTGGGATATCTCCTCACAGTCGCTCCAGCACCACGAAGCCACCACTCCAGTGCCTGCCATCTTGCTTGGGCTTCTTTGCCCTTGTCCATGGGAAGTCTTCAGTTGATGAGAAGGGAAGTGCTCTGCAGACCCAGCAATTAGACCGATTGTGGAATGCAGCATAGGAATGAATCCAGAACAGGAAGGCGGTGTCTTGAGGGTCAAACAGCAGACTCAGGTCTTTTGGAGTCAGCAGAAGCAAGCCCACCTATATTCTCAGGCCCATCTCGGTTCCTGGCTCAAACAGTGGCTTGTTTGACTGAAAGGCTGGGTCAGGAGTTAACCTCCTGGTAATGTCTGTTGAAAAGCTAAAAGCTTGTCCTGAAGATCCTGGACGAGCCCCAGGATGATAGCTTATGGTGAACAGTGTCAGATTCGTGACCTTAGAAGAAGAAGATTTAACTTTGGGACCGGGGACCAGGGTTAATCACTCAAGAGCTTTTGTGTAGCAGAGTTTTATTAAAGTGAAAAGGGGCAGAGAAAGCTTCTGACACAGACATCAGAAGGGGACGGAGAGTGCCCCCCTCGCTAGTGTTAGCAAGGGTGTTAAATACTTTTTAAATTACTTTTACAATAAGTGGGCCATAAACTATGAACCATGCCATGTAGGGCCACTCAAGATGGACAGGTCATGGTGGAGACTTCTGACAAAACGTGATACACTAGAAAAGGGAATGGCAAACCACTTAAGTATTCTTGCCTTGAGAATCCCATGAACGGTGTGAGAAGGCACAAAGATAGGACAATGAATGATGAAATCCACAGGTTGGTAGGTGCCCAATATGCTAGTGGAGATCAGTAGAGAAATAAGAAAGAATAAAGAGATGGAGCCAAAGCAAAAACAACACCTAGTTGTGGATGTGATTGGTGATGGAAGTAAAGTCTGATGCTGTAAAGAGTAATATTGCATAGGTCCATGAATCAAGGCAAATTGGAAGTGGTCAAACAGGAGATGGCAAGAGTGAACATCGACACTTTGGCAATCAGTGGACTAAAATAGACTGGAATGGGTGAATTTAACTCAGATGACCATTATATCTACTACAGTGGGCAAGAATCCCTTAGAAAGAATGGAGTAGCCATCATAGTCAACAGAAGAGTCTGAAATGTACTACTTGGATGCAGTCTCAAAAACGACAGAATGATCTCTGTTCGTTTCCAAGGCAAACCATTCAGTATCCCAGTAATCCAAGTCTGTGCCCCGACCAGTGATGCTTAAGAAGCAGAAGTTGAACAGTTCTATAAAGACCTACAAGACGTTATAGAACTAACACCAAAAAAAAAAGGATGTCCTTTTCATTATAGGGACTGGGATGCAAAAGTAGGAAGTCAACAGATACATGGAGTAACAGGCAGGTTTGGCCCTGGAGGACAGAAGGAAGCAGGGCAAAGGCTAACAGAGTTCTGCCAAGAGAACGCACTGGTCACAGCAAACAACCACGTCCAGCAACACAAGAGAAGACTCTACACATGGACATCACCAGATGGTCAACACCGAAATCAGATTGATTATATTTTTTGCAGCCAAAGATGGAGATGCTGTATACAGTCAGCAAAAACAAGACTGGGAGCTGACTGTGGCTCAGATCATGGACTCCTTATTGCTACATTCAGACTGAAATTGAAGAAAGTAGGTAAAACCTCTAGACCATTCAGGTATAACCTAAATCATATCCCTTACGATTATACAGTGGAAGTGAGAAATAGATTCAAGGGATTAGATCTGATAGACAAAGTGCCAGAAAAACTATGGACAGAGGTTCGTGACACTGTACAGGAGGCAGGAATCAAGACCATCCCCAAGGAAAAGAAATGCAACAAGGCAAAATGGTTGTCTGAGGAGGCCTTACAAATACTTGTGAAAAGAAGAGAAATGACAAGCAAAGAAGGAAAGATATATCCATTTGAATGCAGAGTTCCAAAGAATAGCAAGGAGAGATAAGAAAGCCTTCCTCAGTGATCATTACAAAGAAATAGATGAAAACAATAGAATCAGAAAGACTAGCGATCTCTTCAAGAAAATTAAAGATACAAAGGGAACATTTCATGCAAAGGTGGACACAATAAAGGACAGAAATGGTAGGGACCTAACAGAAGAGGAAGATATTAAGAAGAGGTGGAAAGAATACACAGAAGAACTGTGCAAAAAAGATCTTCAAAGCCCAGATAATCACGATTGTGTGTTCACTTACCTAGATCACTCCAGACATCCTGGAATGCAAAGTCAAGTGGGCCTTAGGAGGCCTCACTACGAACAAAGCTAGAGGTGATGGAATTCCAGTTGTGCTATTTCAAATCCTAAAAGATGATGCTGTGAAAGTGCTGCACTCAATATACCAGCAAATTTGGAAAATTCATCAGTGGCCACAGGACTGGAAAAGGTCAGTTTTCATTCCAATCCGGAAGAAACACAATCCCAAAGAATGCTTAAACTACCACACAATTGCACTCATCTCACATGCTCGCAAAGTAATGCTCAAAATTCTCCAAGCCAGGCTTCAACAGTATGTGAACTGTGAATTTCCAGATGTTCAAACTGGTTTTAGAAAAGGCAGAGGAAGCAGAAATCAAATTGCCAACATCTGTTAGAACATCCAAAAAGCAAGAGAATTCCAGAAAACATCTTTCTGCTTTATTGACTATGCCAAAGCCTTTGACTGTGTGGATCACAACAAACTCTGAAAATTTCTTAAAGAGATGGGAATACCAGACCACCTGACCTGCCTCTTGAGAAATCTGTATGCATATCAAGAAGCAATGGTTAGAACTGGACATGGAACAACAGACTGGTTACAAATCAGGAAAGGAGTACCTCAAGGCTGTATATTGTCACCCTGCTTATTTAACTACCATGCAGAGTACATCATATGAAATGCCAGGATGGATGAAGCAGAAGCTGGAAACAAGATTGCCAGGAGAAATATCAATAACCTCAGATATGCAGATGACACCACTTTTATGGCCAAAAGCATAGAAGAACTAAAAAGCCTCTTGATGAAGGTGAAAGAGAAGAGTGAAAAAGCTGGCTTAAAACTCAACATTCTTAAAACTAAGATCATGGCATCTGGTCCCATCACTTCAAGGCAAATAGATGGGGAAACAGTGGAAACAGTGGCAGACTGTATTTTTTTTGGCTCCAAAATCACTGCAGATGGTGACTCAGCCATGAAATTAAAAGACGCTTGCTCCTTGGCGGAAACGTTATGACCAACCTAGACAGCATATTAAAAAGCAGAGACATTACTTTGCTGACAAAGGTCCATCTAGTTAAAGCTATGGTTTTTCCAGTAATCATGTGTGGATGTGAGAGTTGGACTACTAAGAAAGCTGAGTGCCAAGAAATTGATGCTTTTGATCTGTGGTGTTGGAAAAGACTCTTGAGAGTCCGTTGGACAGCTAGGAGATCCAACCTGTCCATCCTAAAGGAAGTCAGTCCTGTATATTCATTGGAAAGGCTGATGCTAAAGTGGAAATCCAATGCTTCAGCCACCTGATGCGAAGACCTGACTCATTTGAAAAGACCCTGATGCTGGGAAAGATTGAAGGCGGGAGGAGAAGGGGACGACAGAGGATGAGATGGTTGGATGACATCACTGACTCTATGGACATGAGTTTGGGTAAACTCTGGAAGTTGGTGATGGACAAGGAGGCCTGGCGTGGTGCATCCAGGGGATCACAAAGAGTTGACACGTCTGAGTGAATGACTGAACTGAACTGATGTGTTTGTGTATGCGTGCATCTTTAATTAATATAGTTAAGTACAGTAAAGTCCCTTGTGGGTTAGTTGAAGTACAGATTTTAACTTTGTTTATAACACTGATATCTTTCTAAATCAGGGGTTCACAATTTTTTTTTCTGTAAAAGAGCAAATAGTAAGTATTTTGTCTGGGTGGTTGTACCGTCATCTCTGTTGCAGCCACTCCATAATACACTCGACCATGTGAAAACAAATAGACATGGTTGTGTTCTGATAAACTTTTTTTTATTGTTACACAACCAGGTGCCAGCCTGAGTGGGCCCACAAGCCTAATCTACTAATTTACTAATCCCTAGTCTAATGAAAGGCAAAGTGGATAAATATGGGAAAGAAGTCACCTGTCTACCCCACAACCAGTCCTCTCTGTATAAACACATTTACAAGCTAGTCCAACTTAAAGAAATATTTAAATTCCTAGAGTACCAGATGTTTCTCTCCAGGCCACATACGCATCAGTTGCCATTACTAAATAAGAAAATAATGTCTTTGTCCCAGTGAAACATCACCCCCACACACACACTCGCTACCCGCCTTAGCACATGCTGCTCCTTTACCCCACTGCTCAGTGATAAACCTCACCAGGGAGAAGGGCCCGAGAGGTGCCGCCAGGATGACTCAGTATCCTCAAGCCACTGCCTGCAGCTCTTGAAAAAGCACCAGGCTCAGCTGGCCTCCCGTCACTGTAGGTTAGCGTGGGTATCACATTTCTAATGGATTAGCTGACTACTGGGAATGCAGAAGGGGTTTTAAAGTCTCTTAACTTCTAAATGCAGCACATAAATGGAGTTCTATGAATATTTAATTTCAGTGCAAGACCTAAAGTTCTTTGCAATTAGTTTAACTGTTGCTTTCAGGAGAGAGAGAATGAATTTTCTTTGAGTGTTTTCAGTTTCACCATGGACTGTTTTTCTCAGTTTGGAACTTTTCATGAGCTGGATCATGACCACTTTTATAAAATAATCAGAATCATTTCTTTTGGGGTACATCTAGCACATGTCTTTTCTCAAACATTAGGGAAGAGATGGAGTTTTCAGGTACAATATCTCTTACATCTTTTGTTAGCAAGCTGCCTGGTACATCTCGGCAGGGCCCAGGGACTCCAGTTTGCTTAATAGACTAGTGGTTTCTGCAGCAAAATCCACTTGCCTATCTTTCCAGTCACATAAGTGGCTTATTAGAAACACAATCTAGCCTGAAATTCCACATGATCGTTTTTTGTCTTTTGAGAATAATGCCCTGGTCCATAGTAGGCTCTCGAAAAATGCTTGACGAAATAAATTGCAAGGTTTTAACCCTCATTCTTTCTCTAACAATGTAATCTTGAGTAGGACTCAATATTTCTGAGTAAGAGTTTCTTCATATATAACAGGATAGATTTTATAAGGTGATTTTAGGTCCCTTAAGACTCTTAAATTTGATGCTTCTCTGGGCTCAACATTTTCCTAGGTACTAAAATGCAGATTATGAGAACTCCCCAAAGTCTAGGAAGCCTAACATTAGTTAGGAAGGCAGTGAGCGTACGTAAATAGCTAGGAAAACAAAAGTACGTCATGTAATCAAGGATGCCTAGTATTGTTTTCAGTAGAGATAGGTTATTGTGACTGTGGGAAGAGCTCATATAAAAGGAGAATCTGAAGTGAGTATGAATATAGAAAGCAGGCTACTGAAAAGAAGACATTCCAGGACAGGCATTAAGGGGAAAAAGCTATTAAAACAGCATATGGAAACCAGGAGCGAAGATGGTGTGTACTGAGAAACCTGGGGACGTGTTCAGTTGCAACATTTAACGCTTTACTGACACAGAACTCCGTGCTGCAGACAGGCTCTGCTTTTTTGCCTCTTTCTTCCCTCCTTCTCTCTCTTCTTTTCTCTTCCCTTTATCTCAATATGTGAAGAGTGGAAGAATCCTTTGGATTATTTTTGTTCAGCAAACATCTCTGAGTACCTAGTGGATGCATGAACACAAGCCCTAATCTTTTCTTGCCCCGTCTAGTGAACTGTCTTCTCCACTCATCCCCATCATCCATCCCCAGTTTGTACCCGCACCAGGCCCTCTGCCCAGCCTGTGCCAGAGTAGGGAGCATGTCTAAAATGTCTGAAGTACAGTCTAGGCATATCATTGCAGGCGCCTCCCAACCTCTGAGGACACGGAGTAGGCACATTCCGTTAACATGAGCGGCCCTGCGGGCCTGGCTCTGTTGCTAACAGACTCTGGCCACACTGTGGCCTTTCCCACGAGTGCATCAGGAAAGGCTGATCTCACTCAGCTCCCCAAACTTGTGCTGTTGCTCCCCACACTACCTGACCAAGTCCTACATCACCACTTCTTCATTTCCTCCTTTCCCCAGCAGAGCTAATGATTCCTTGTCCTGGCCACTCTCTACGTTGCTTGGTTAGTGATAGTCTGTTTATCACACTCTGACATTATTTGGTTGCAACAACTAGAAAGTAATTCCATAAGAGGAAAGTTGCACCTCCATTTTTTAATTTCAAGTATCCAGCACAGTCTTTGCACATAACATACAGGCAGTGAATGTTGAATGCAATCCTCCATATTGACTTGCAGAGTTTAAGAGAGAGCTCACTTTGTTTCTCCTGTAAATTGAATTTTTCTGTGTTTTAATAGCAATTTATCATTTGAGTTGTTTTTTTATCCCATTTGAGTCTCATTTTGAACATATCTTTTCCTCTTGTCTATCAGCTAATGTCTGTCTGGCCCCATTATTAATTTTGAAAATAAATGTGCTAATGTATTCAACATATGATGCCTTTTAACAATTTTCTGTGCTTGGTACCATGACCATCTGCTCTCTTGTGCTGGTGGATTCTGGAAAATGTGTTTCCGTCTGTGGGAGAGTCTTCACACATTAAAGCTGCTGTGTCCTCCTCCTTCAGGATGCACTTTCCACAAGCACAGGGCAACATCAGGCCTCCCACGGCAACACCTGATGAGAAACGCATCCTTCCATGTGTGGGGCCGTATGTTTCCCATACGTGCATAAATGGCTAGAACATGTCTTTCCCACTATCTTTGATTGTTTAGTACAGATAACTACTTTCCATAGGAGAGCTGAAGATATATGACTATATCTTTACACCCCCTACAGGCTGCAGATGTGGGCAGAAACTGCAGACACTTGGCATCCATGATTTACTCCAAGTTTGTGGCCATTTGATGCACTTTGGTTACTGTCTTTGATATCAGCAAAATGTTTATGTTGCCTCTTTATTACTTTTTATTTTAAATTATTTTGTTTCCCTTTTTATTCATTTACTTTTAGTTGACACAGGAGTCCCGTGCTGCAGACAGGTTCTTCTTCTCCTTTTGTGCCTCTTTCTTCCCTCCTTTCTCTTCTTTTCTCTTCCCTTTATTTCAATATGTAAAGGGTGGAAGAATCCTTCAGATTATTTTTATTCAGCAGATATCTTTGAGCACGTAGTGGATACGTGAACACAAGCCCAAATCTTTCCTTGCCTCGACTATAAAATATCTTCTCAACCTGTCCCCACTGCCCATCCCCAGTTTGCCCCTTCAGTGCCTCTACCCAGCCTCTTCCAAAGTAATGTACAGATGTGAGAGCTGGACCATAAAGAAGGCTGAGCGCTGAAGAATTGCTCCTTTCAAAGTGTGGTGCTGGAGAAGTCCCTTGGACAGCAAGGAGATCAAACCAGTCCATCCTAAAGGAAATCAACCCTGAATATTCAATGAAAGGACTGATGCTGAAACTGCAGCTCCAATACTTTGGCCACCTGATGAAAAGAGCCAACTCATTGGAAAAGACCCTGATGCTGGGAAAGATTGAGATCAGGGGGAGAAGGGGAAGACAGAGAATGTGATGGTTGGATGGCATCACCGACTTAGTTGGCATGAGTTTGAGCAAATTCTGGGAGTGGTGAAGGAGAGGGAAACCTGGCGTGCTGCAGTCCATGGGATCAGAAAGAGTTGGACACGACTGAGTGACTGAACAGCAACAAATATATATTTTATAGCTTACTTTTCACAATTAACATCATATTTGTAAATACAGATTAATATGATTTTCTTTAAAACTATCAAATAATATTCCATGGTATGTGTAACAGAGGCATCTGGCTGAGAATACTGAAAACAAAACTCCTCTAACTGGATTCAATTATATAGACATACCCAATTTCATTTACAAGAGTACTGAAGGCTGGTATTCTCAGAGCTGACTCAAGGGCTCTGCAGCGTCACCCTGGGACCCAGGGACTCTCCCTCTTCTACTCATCCTCACACACCAGCTCTTTCCCTCATGCTCTGTGGCTGCTTCAGTCTTGGCATCTGCTCATGCTGCATTTAAGAGCAAGAGCAAAGGGCCAGGACAGAGGAGTTCTCCTTCTATCAGGAAGCCGGGACCCTTACATCTTATTTACCAGAACTGGGTCAGTCCTACACTAGCTGCAGAATGTGCAGAATGTGGAAACAGGAATGTCAAGCAAATGGGAGCCACGTGGTTATCGCTGGATTAGATCTACCATGATGGATCATTGAGTCTCCACCTATCACTGAAATATAGCAGTTCTGGTTGTAAGGAAGAGGGAAGTGCTGACTGGTGGATGGGCACCTTGGACAGTCTGTCACAGAATGTGGTTATTTAATTTTCCAGGTTCATTAACACATGATATCTAATCTTTGCTATCAAAAATAGTGCAAGAGTGAAAACTACTGTACCTGCTTCCTTGTTCATTTACGGGTTTGCATCTCTTATGGAAAGACAATGAAGGCAAATTGATGCAATAGCGTATGACATATTTTAATTTGATTTTACCTGCCACAGTGTTTCTGAAGTGGTTGTAAGAGCTCATTTTCCTTCCAGCAGCATATCACAATATCTGTTTCACATATCAAACTGAACTTCCTAGGGTACTGTTCAAGCCTCTGCCTTTGTTCACAGGGGCTCCCAGTAGTGGAGCATGTGCCAAGACCCAGTTCAGTGTGTGTATTTTGTCATTTACCTGATGTGTAGGACTCACACACTAGTTCTAAATGTCTTTAGGAGGTGATTCCTCTGTCTGTAGCTGTAGATTCTGTGTGTCCAAGGGAGAAGATAAATTCAAGCCTCCTCTGTCGTATCCTGACCAGAGCTCAAGGATTTTCAAGGTCATGGAGGCTGAGTACTATCATGTCACACTTGGATATTCTTCCCCCCTTGGGAGAACAGAAGCCCCTTCTTCAGTTGTTGTTGTTATTGTTTGTGTGTGTGTGTTTACATACAAAATTTATTTCTTTAATTCACCAGGATATTTTTAATGGTAAAATATAATCTTATTTTTACTTTTTTCACAAAATAGGCAATTGTGTCTACACTAGTTATTCAGTGCTAAATTATTTTCATTAAATTTTTAAATGGCATCTTTGTCATAATCTTAATGTTTGTGTACACATCTGCTTCTTCAAACTCTTCTCTGATCCTATAACCTGTTTTCCTACTTTTGTGCCTATGTCATATAGTTTTAAAAATCAATCACTCTTTAAGTTGGTGCAAAACTAATTGCAATTTTGCGTTGTTGAACTTTGCCGTTTGGCATTGGAATACATTCTTAAATAATTGTGGTTATATTGTACATCATTTTAATGCAAATTTCTCACGTTATGATTTTGCTAATGACTTATTACTTGCTGTTTATTTTATATTTATTTTTAGACTGTAGAAATGATGTTAGACAAAAAGCAAATTAGAGCACATTTTTTATTTGAGTTCAAAATGGGTTGTAAAGCAGCGGAAACAACACGCAACATCAACAATGCATTTGGCCCGGAAAACTGCTAATGAACACAGTGGTGCAAAATGCAGACGTTTTGGGAAGGAGAGGAGAGCCTTGAGGATGAGGAGTCTAGTGGCCGACCGACCAATTGAGAGCGATCATCAAAGCTGATCCTCTCACAGTTACAGGATCTGCCAGAGAACTCAGCGTCAACCATTCGCCAGTCATTCAGCATTTGAAGCAAACTGGAAAGGTGAAAAAGCTCAGTAAGTGGGTGTCCCATGCTGCTGCTGCTGCTAAGTTGCTTCAGTCGTGTCTGACTCTGTGCGACCCTACAGACGGCAGCCCACCAGGCTCCCCCGTCCCTGGAATTCTCCAGGCAAGAACACTGGAGTGGGTTGCCATTTCCTTCTCCAGTGCAGGAAAGTGAAAAGTGAAAGTGAAGTCGCTCAGTCGTGTCCTACTCTTCACGACCCCATGGACTGTAGCCTACCAGGCTCCTCCGTCCATGGGATTTTCCAGGCAAGAGTACCGGAGTGGGATGCCATTGCCTTCTCCAAGTGTCTCATGAGCTGACCACAAATCCAAAAAAATTGTCATTTTGAAGTGTCATCTCTGTTATTGTATGCAACAACAACGAAAATATTGCCATGAAGTGTAGCCATGGCAAAAGTGTGTTGATTGTAATGGTTCTTATTTTATTTAATAAAGATGTGTTTGAGCAGCCTTACAATGATTTAAAATTCAGCCTGAAACCACAATTACTTTTGCACCTATCTTATATCATGTTGTATTTAGTAGAAACAATTTCCATTCATTATTTCTTTCAAATATTTCTCAAATGTTGTTGCATCTTTTTCCTTCTATCTGAATATTGTAATTACTTTGTCAAAATCTATTGAAAATAAAACATTTTTACAAAATTTATTGCCATTATTTGTTCTCCCATTTTCTTCTTAGAGTTTTGTGGCTGTTTAAAACATATTTGGTTATTTATATTTATTTTTGGCTGTGCCAGGCCTTCATTGCTGCTTGTGAGCTTTCTATAGTTGTAGTGTGTGGTAGCTACTCCCTAGTTGCAGTACACAGGCTCCTCATTGTGGTGGCTGCTTTTCTTCTCTTGTCGCAGAGCATGGGCTCTAGGGGTGTGGGCTTCAGTAGTTGTGGTGTACAGACTTGGTTGCTTTGCAGCACGTGGAATCTTCTGGGACCATGGATCCATCTTCCATTCCCCACATCGGCAGGCAGATTCCTAACCACAGGACCACCAGGGACGGCCAAAACAAAGCATTTTAATGTGCCTTTGTAAGGTGTTATGTACTTCCTGATGGATTTATTCCCTGAAATTTTCTACTTATTATTATAAAAGATTGTTTTTCTCAGTAAGTTTTCTAATTGAATATGGTGAGTATGTGGGGGCTTCCCAGGTGGCACATTGGTAAAGAATCCACCCACTATTGCAGGAGACAGAAGAGAGGCAGGTTCAATCTCTGGTTAGGGAAGATTGCCCTGGAGTAGGAAATGGCAATCTACTGCAGTATTCTTGCCTGGAAAATTCCATGGACAGAGGAGCCTGGTGGGCTACAGTTATGGGGTCTCAAAAGTCCAACACGACTGAGCAGCTGGGCACACATGGTGAGTGTATGTGAAAACTATTAATTTATGTAACTTGATTCTGAATCCATTCCTCTTGCTGAAATCGATTCAAATGTCTATAATTGTAAAGTTAACTACATGGGCATGGATATGTTATCCTGACACAGAGGATGATCTTTTTTACTTTTATAACTTTTTTCTTGTCTTATTGGAATTTCTGGCATATCCAATTCAGTGATGAATAAGTAGCAGAATTCTTATCTAGGTCTAGAATAAAATGGGATCACTTGTATTATTTAGCCATAACATTGTTGTTGTTCAATCTTTCAGTCATGTCTGACACTTTGCAACCCCATGGACGGTAGCATGCTCGGTTCCTCTATCTTCCACTATCTCCTGGAGTTTGCTCAAATTCATATCCATTGAGTCAGTGATGCTATCTAACCATCTGATCCTCTGCCACCCCTTTCTCCTTTTGCCTTCAGTCTTTCCCAGCATCAAGGTCTTTTCCAATGAGTCAACTCTTTGCCTGAGGTGGCCAAAGTACTGGAGCTTCAATTTCAGCGACAGTCCTTCCAATGAATATTCAGGGTTGGTTTCCTTTAAGATTGTCTAGTTTGATTTCCTTGCTGTCCAAGGGAGTCTTGAGAGTCTTCTCCAGGACCACAAATTGAAAGCAGCTCTCTTTGGCACTCAGCCTTCTTTATGGTCCAACTCTCACATCTGTACATGGCTACTGGAAAAATCATAGCTTTGACTATATGGACCTTTGTCGGCAAAGTAATGTCTCTGCTTTTTATTATAGTATATAGGTCTGTCGTAGCTTGTCTTCCAAGGAGCAAGCATCTTTTAATTTCATGGCTGCAGTATCGGTCTGCAGTGATTCGGGAGCCCAAGAGAAAAATCTATCACTGCTTCCTCTTTTTCTCCTTCTGTTTGCAATGAAGTGATGTGACTAGAAGCCCTAATGATAGATTTTTGGATGTTGAGTTTTAAGTCAGCTTTTTCACTCTCTTTCACCCTCATCAAGAGGCTCCTTAGTTCCTCTTCACTTTCTGTCGTTAGAGTGGTATCATATGCATATCTGAGGTTGATATTTCTCCTGGCAATCTTGATTTCAGCCTTTGATTCATCCAGATTCATCTTTAGTTTCCTGGTAGATGTCATTGATTAAGTAAGGTATTTCCTACTCATATCAATTTGCTGAGAGTGTCTCATCAGTAAGCGTATTACATATTCTTCAGCTATTGATGTATAGCCAGTAATAAACAAAGACTAACATGTATTGAGTTCTTTATGCCAGAGACTATTCTAAGTAATTTACACGTAATCTTTCATTTATTTCTCAGTTGTCTCACCCATGAAGAAACTAGGACACAAAATTGTCATATGACTTGCTCAAATTTACATAGTTGGTTAGAGCTGCTGCCGCTGCTAGGTCACTTCAGTCGTGTCCGACTCTGTGCGACCCCATAGATGGCAGCCCACCAGGCTCCTCTGTCCTGGGATTCTCCAGGCAAGAACACTGGAGTGGGTTGCCATTTCCTTCTCCAAGTTGGTTAGTAACAATAGGTAGATTATATTAGTTAGATTTCAATTATTCTGAAACCCCTACTTTATCTTGAAGTGCTCTTCTTTTAGAATACAGCTGGATTAAATTGTTAATATTTCATTTAGTAGTTTTGAATTTATGTTCATAAATGAATTGAATTTCAGTTGCCTATGCAACCAACCTATGTAATCTGTTGTGTAGTTTTCTTTCTTCTCTCTTTTATAAGATTATCTATATATGGATATAATGATATGTATGTGAAATATACTATGCTCATTCAAGTTTTGATGAAACCAATATCTAAATCTATGTGAGTCTGTTGATCTTGAAAGGTAGAGTTTTACTTCTTTTTATTGTTCTTTGCAAGCCAATAATAGTATATATAGTGTATAATACATATTTCTCATGTAATATTGTTTGTTTAATATACTGGCTTAAAATTAAAAATAATTTTTCTTTTCTTCCTTTCTTTCTTTATAAAAAATTTTATTCAAATAATCTTCTATAAGTTGTTTGCTTCTTTCCCCCTTTAAAGTTGGCTTCATTGTGTCTTTTTTCTTTTTTCCTGAAGTTGATGTCTTTCATCCTTATTTCTTCTTCAGGAAATCATAATTTCAAGTTTTCTTTTCCCTGTCTGTTAGTTAACTTTTAAGAAAACTGACTTTCAACTTTAATAAATTTCACTTTTTATTGGGTGTGTATTTCATAACTTTCTCTCATTAATTCCTTTCTTCTATTTTATTTAGTTTGTTTCCTTGATTTTCAGGGACAGAGGAGAGATATTTATGCATGAATTTCCATTTTCTTTCCACTGTGACATTTGAGAATAACTTATAAGCCCTCTTCTTTTTTGATGATCTAACACAAAGTCCATTTTAGTCAATAAAATATCTGTCTTCTGAAAAAAATGTATATTCTATTTTTGGAGCATAAATTATTATACATGTCTTTGTTCTAGCCTCTTTATTATATTTTAGTAGTCTACAGCACTGCCATTTTTTGCTTTATTTGATCTATTTCTTAGATAGGCAAGTTAAATTTTTCTGATCTAGCTGTGCATTTGCCCACTTTCCCTTTTATCTTACTTCTTTTTGGTCTTAAAATATGTGTCAATATATACTTAAAGTTTTTAAGGTTCCTTCTTGTTAGGTAGGTTATTCCTTGATCTGTAGGAAATATCTATCCAGTTTTCCCCATTTTGCTGATTTTAGCCTTGAATTCCCTACAGCATTGCTTCTCTGGGTATGTATTTTGTTTGTTTTTAAGTTTCAAGCATCATGTTAACTGCTGGATTATATATATATATATATATATATATATATATATATATACATATATATATATATATATATATATATATATATTTGTTTAATGATTTGTCCAAAATCACTGCAGATGGTGATTGCAGCCATGAAATTAAAAGATGCTTACTCCTTGGAAGGAAAGTTATGACCAACCTAGACAGCATATTAAAAAGCAGAGGCATTACTTTGTCAACAAAGGTCCATCCTAAAGGAGATCAGTCCTGAGTGTTCATTGGAAGGTCTGATTTTGAAGCTGAAACTCCAATACCTTGGCCACCTGATGTGAAGAACTGACTCAAGACCCTGATGCTGGGAAAGATTGAAGGCAGGAGGAGAAGGAGAGGGGTTGGATGGCATCACCGACTCAATAGACATGAGTTTGGGTGAACTCCGGGAGTTGGTGATGGACAGGGAGGCCTGACGTGCTGTGATTCATGGGGTCGCAAAGAGTCGGACATGACTGAGCGACTGAACTGAACTGAACTGAAGGGTCATTTTTATTTATATGTGGTATTGCACATATAGATAAAATTTACCATCTTTAAACAGTATTAGATGCATTTGTATTGTTGTGATTTCTTTCTTTTAGTGTAATGTCCTCAAAGTCCATGCATATTTAGCGTATGCCAGAATTTCCTTCCTTTTAAAAGCTGAATAATATTCTATGTTGATGTTTAAACTGTATTTTGCATATTCATTCATCTGTCTATAGACACTTGGGTTGCTTCAGTGTTTTACTATTGTGAATAATGCTGCTGTAAACATGGATGTGAAAATATTTCTTTGACACCCTGTTTCAGTTATTTTGAGTATGTACTCACAAGTGAAATTGTTGGATCATATGGAAATTGTATTTTTAATTTTTCTAGGAACCCACCTATTGTTGTCCATAGCAATTGTACCATTTTAGACTTCTACCAATAGTACACAAGAGTTTCAATTTCTTCACAACCTTAGCAACACTTGTTATTTTGTTTTTTGTTTGTTTGTTTGGGTTTTTTGACAGTAACCATCCTGGTGGGTGTGAAGTAGTATCTTCTTATGGTTTAATTTGCATTTTGGTTGGGGGTTCATTTTGGTTCTGAAGATTTCCTGTGAATCCTTCAGCAATGCTGCACTTACTTTCTGGCATTTGCTGTAGAGACCTGAGAGTCTCATTCCTGGGAGAGATGTGCTCTACCTTATTTCCAAGCGAGGAGAAAGGAGGGATGCTAAGAGGTATGGTGCGACAACCGCCAGTTCCTTGAAGGGACCCTTCCTCTTTTCTGAGTGCCATCAGACACTACTCTGCCTTGCCTGTTTTGAAGGAAGCATCCACTCTCTTCAGATGCAGTTTTCTTCATTTATTCAATAAATATTCAGTAAGAGCCCACCATGTTGTAAACATTGTTTAGGATGTGAGGATACCATAGTGAAGAAAGCCGTAAAGATCTGTGCCTTCATGGACTCCACATTCTAGTGAAGGGAGAGAGATAATACATAAAAAAGTCAATGGATATTTCACCAGGTGGAGATAGGTGCTTTGGAGATAACTTTTAAAGGTTGTATTCATTCTCTGTGGCTGTGTAAGAAATTATCACTAACCTAGAATCTTGAAATAAGACAAATTTATCACCTTTCCTTTGGTCAGGAGTCTAGCATGGCAAATCCAGGTGTCTGCTATGGAATCTGAGGAGTGGGAGCCTTTCTAAGCTCCTCTAAGTTGTTGGCTAACTAAATTCAGTTCATTTCATTTATAGGATTAAGATCAGTGTTTCTTCACTGTATGCCTACCAAGGCTTGTCATCAGCTCCTAGAAGCCACTCACCATTTCCTGCCATGTAGTCCCATTTACCGGAGAAGGCAATGGCACCCCACTCCAGTACTCTTGCCTGGAAAATCCCATGGATGGAGGAGCCTCGTGGGCTATAGTCCATGGGGTCGCTAAGAGTTGGACACGACTGAGCGACTTCACTTTCACTTTTCCCTTTCATGCACTGGAGAAGGAAATGGCAACCCACTCCAGTATTCTTGCCTGGAGAATCCCAGGGACGGCGGAGCCTGGTGGGCTGCCGTCTGTGGGGTCGCACAGAGTCGGACACGACTGAAGCGACTTAGCAGCAGCAGCAGCAGCAGCAGCAGTCCCATTTACAATCTGGCAGTTGCTTCTTCAAGATCAGCAAGAGAAAATTCCCTTGCAGTCCAGTGGTTAGAACTGTGAGCTCCCAGTGCAGGGGGACAGAGGTTCCATCCCTGGTCAGGGAACTAAGATCTCACAAGCTGCATGGTAGAAAAAACAAAAGTCAGGAAAAGCTCTGTGCTGCCGTGAAGAGTTTTCTTTCTCTGTCTTTGACTTGTTAGACTCAGATTTAAAGGACTCACATGGAGAGGTCAGGTCCACCCAGATAATCTTCCTTCAGTTAAAATCCTCTGTGGTATAGAACAACCCAACCAAGGAAGTGAGATCCATCATTTTCACAGCTCTGGGAGGCACAGACACTGTGTGGAAGGCATATACAGCAAGAGGGGGAGGGATCATGAAGACCATCTCAGCATCCTGCCCACCACACAGAACAAGGGAGTGGAGAGCATTGTGTCATTTTATACAGGCTGGCAAGTGACATTTAAACACAACTGTAAGATGTCTGGAGGAAGAGTTTTTTCTAGGATAAAGGGACAGCCAGCGCCAACTCTCTGAAGCAAGAACATACTGAGGATACTTTAGAGACAGCAGGGAGACTGTGGCTGCAGCAGAGTGACTTAAGAGGGAGAGTTGGGGGACAGGAGGTCAGCCTGGGAGGTCAAGATCAAGGAGGGCCTTGGGGGCCATCAGAAGAACTGTGGCTATTGCTCCACACTGTTTGTTTCTCTGTGTAGTACCATAACTAAATGTATGCCTTTGAAAACATTTTTTTAAGTTCAGCTGCATTTAGAAAACATTTGTGAACCCCAAACCTGAGTACGAGTGGATGAACAGAAAGGACAAAGGTTCATAGTCATTGGTGGAAGCAGTTAAGGATGTGGGTGTGGAGCGAGGAAGTTTACTAGCTCAATGTTTTACAACAATTAACCAAAATTCTACATTTTCCTGTACTGAAGCTTCTAGATGGAATAAAAATGTCAGGGCACATACACACACATATACCCATAATATTCACAATACTTAATGACATTTTTAATTAGACTAAAATATGACATTTTTAAATTTAAAGACATTTAATTTCGATTTATGCAGACAAAATTCATGCCTTGCTTAATTTTAACCATGATTTACTGAAGATTATTTTGATTTTTTTTTAATTTATGGATTTGATCCTTTAACTGAGCGACATATATTTCCTTTTATGATGGAAATATCTTCAGTACCTGCTTATCTTCTGTACCTGCTTACCCATCCCAGAGAAGAATAAAAAATAAAAATCTTCAAAATCAAATTAGCAAATCAGAATTTCTGCCTAAAAGTGCTGATGTACCACCTGCAGATTATTCTGCGGTCCTGGCAGTTCTCACACTGTGGAGATACAGATAACTCCCATGTATCTTTCCTGCTCACACAGCAACTTGCAAAGTGATGTGCTGAATTTTCAGGCATTTCTCAGACACTTACCTGGATGTTTCAGGGTTGCTCTAAGAACTGACCATTTCTCCTTCTCTTCGAGTCTTGTCTGCCAGATCCCCTTCTTGCCGACAGAGTCACCATCTGCTGCACGTGCAGCAGACAGGAGCTTCGCTGAAACTCTTGTGTCAGTTTTATTCCAGCTTCCCAATGTTTTCTAGTTTACTTTTGAGGCAATTTCCCACTCAAAAGCTCCTCCTGTAAGCTCCAGCCTTCCCTTATGTTAATATCTGCCAACAAGGACCTACTGTACAGCACAGGGAACTGTACTCTATCTTATAATAACCTGTAATGGAAGAGAAGGTATATATATATGCATGTGTGGATGCTCAGTCGCTTCAGTAATGTACAACTCTTTGTGACCCTGTGGGTTGTAGCCTGCCAGGCTCCTCAGTCCATGGGATTCTCTAGGCAAGAATACTGGAATGGGTTGCCATTCCCTTCTCCAGGGGATCTTCCAGACTCAGGGATTGAACCCACATCTCCTGAAACTCCTGCATTGCAGGCAGATCCTCACTGCTGAGCCACTGGGGAAACCCCCAAAATATTTATACACATATATAATACATATAACTGAATCACACTGCTGTAAACCCAAAACTAATACAGCATTGTAAATCAACTATATTTCAATAAGATTCTTAAAACTATGCCTGCAACCTCAAGGCAGCCATTTTGGAAGCAGCTTGCCTTCCATCGGCCATGAATGTGCCAGCAGAGGGTGAATGGCCTTCCATTATCAAGTACAATGCCTTCCCCATTATTTCAGTAGGAATGTTGGAGACTGGGGGAGAGGATAGCCTGGCAAAGGGTCAGAGAGTTAGAAAACAACAGGTCCTCAGCCAGTGAGCACAGAGCATCCCCAAGAAGCTGCCGTCACAAGATGAGCAGGACTGGTAGGTACTGTCCAGTCCCAGGCAGCCACTAGCTCCCTTACAGTAAATCCTCCGATGGGAACTTGGTCCGTGAGGGCCCTTTCCCATCAATTTTTCTTTTTCTCTCTCTCACTTTCTCTCATTTGTTCAGTATTTCTTGATCCTTCTGGTTACTTCTCCTGCTTCTGGTTTTGGTATTTCTCCATTGAGCTGGGGGTGATTTAGCAAAGAGGATGAGGAACATGTGTGGTGGCGGTGGAGATAACACACACACACACTACTGTGTGTAACACAGATAACAACAAGCACCTACAGTATAGCACAGGGGACTATACTCAATACTCTGTAATAACTTACAGGAGAAAAGAGTATGAAAGAAAACGGATGTATGTAGGTACAACTGAAATACTTGTGCTGTACTCCCGAAAGTAATACAATTTTGTAAATCTACTCCAATAAAATGTTTAAAACTTCTTGAAAAACAAAACTTAGTTTCACTACTTGCTAGCTCTAGCCTCAGAGTCCTCAAGAATGACCTGAAAAACAGTTGTCATAGAGGTGAATTTAATAATGTTTACAAAATGTTAGGCAGTGACAATATGTTCACTTTCTCCATCTCTTTTTACTCTGTGTGTATTTTTGTAAGTTTGTCTATGTATGTTATATGCACATATGTATGAACACACATATAAAGTGAACAGTGCTTCTTTGCAAGTTTACTTATTTCTTTTTCTTGTATTCTTGTCTTCCAAGAGCCTGCTCACTTCTTTCTTATTCCCTGGAAACTGTAAGTATTCCTAAGCAAACTTGCACTATATGATATCTGAAGGAACAGAAGAGTTGAAGAAAACTCTCCTTATGCATAACTCTGGGTGGTGGTGGTGTTCAGTTGCTCAGTTGTGTCTGACTGCTTGTTGACCCCATGAACTGCAGCACACCAGGCTTCCCTGAGTTTACTAAGACTCATGTCCATTGAGTCGGTGATGCCATCCAACCATCTCACCCTCTGTCACCCCCTTCTCCTCCTTCTCTCTATCTTTCCCAGCATTAAAGTCTTTTCTAATGAGTCAGCTCTTCACATCAGGTGGCCAAAGGATTGGAGCTTCAGCTTCAGCATCAGTCCTTCCAGTGAATATTCAGGGTTGATTTCCTTCAGGATTGACTGGTTTGACCTCCCTGCTGTCCAAGGGACTCTCAAGAGTCTTCTCCAGCACCATAGTTCAAAAGTATTAATTCTTAGATGCTCAGCCTTCAACTCTGAGTGAATCAGAGCTAATTTGCAGTGATAATAGTAAAATTGTATCAGTTCAGTTCAGTCACTCAGTCATGTCCCACTCTTTGCGACTCCATATATACATATATAGTATACTGTGTATCTGCACATGCAGGTGAATTTACATACATATGCCTAAACCTTAAACTCCATTTCTCATATTTGCAAGCATTGTCTCTAGTGTGAATTGGATTTGTGGCAGTACTAAACAAAGAAGAAAATCTTAAAGTTTTCTTTTTTTTTTCCCCTTTGTTGAGGACTGAGATACGGTTGTGAAACACTTATAAAAATTTTAATTATACTTACAGAGTGGGATTCCTTTAAAGGTGAATTTACTAGTTAATATTGACTAACCAACTTTCTCCTCTATCCCTATATTAGTCTCCTCAGGCTACCATAACAAGACATCTTGGCCTGGGTAGCTTAAACAACAGGAATTTGTCTCTCACAGTCCTGGAGGCTGAGAAGTCCAAGATGAGGGTGCAGGCAAATCCTGTTCCCTGGTGAGGGTCCTCTTCCTGGCTTGCAGACAGCTGCCTTTTTGTGATGTCCTCACTTGGTACAGATAAAAAGAGGAAGTAAGCTCTCTGGCGTCTCATATTGTGAAGATACTCATATCATCATGGGGAACACACCCTCACGGCCTCATCTGAACCTGATTACCTCTCAAAGGCCCCATCTCTTAATACAGTGGTTAGTGGGGACTGGGGCTTCAACATATGAATTTGGGATGAAAACAATTCAATCCAGAGCAGTCCCATAGTTGAAAATCGACTTTTCCCTAAAACTGACCCCAGGTTCTCAGCCTTCTGATTCTTTTTTATTTCTATCATGTTCATTTATTTATTGACTTAGTTTCTCAGGAATATGATATTATAAAATAATCTCAAATATTTTGCTTTTGCTCCAGGGTCACAAATATACCACTCTAGCCTACAATTCTTTAACTTTATGTTTAGACCTGTTCATCTTTGTTTCAGTAGGATAGATGTATGCAGCAAAATGGGCTTCCTTGGTGACTCAGGTAAAGAATCCACCAGCAATGCAAGAGACATGGGTTCAATCCCTGGGTCAGGAAAATCCCCTGGAGAAGGAAATGGCAACCCACTCTAGTATTCTTGTCTGGAGAGTCCCATGGACAGAAGATCCTGGTGTGCTACAGTCCATGAGGACACAAAAGAGTCAGACATGACTGAGTGACTCAATCACCACCAAATCATAAAGCAAAATTTGATACATTAATTTTTCCACCAAAACACGGTTTTCTCTGTCAAGCTCATCAATACCACTGTTTTTACAGATACATCATCTTGGTGATTGTTTCTTTCTTGTGAATTTCAAAATTAATTGCTTTGTATAATTACTCAAAGAAATATGTTATATAGGACAGACAGACGACAAAGTCCTACTATATAGCACAGGAACTGTACTCAATATCATGTGATAAACCATGAAGGAAAAGGATGTGAGAGAGAATACATATGTATTCCTGAATCACATACAGCAGAGATTAACACAACATTGTAAACCAACTATACTTCAATGAGATTTTTGTATATATTAATTTTTTAATAGGTTAATTGATTCAAAGCCCTTTCTTTCAGGGACTTCTGTTTCACACCATTATGCTAGTTGTTAGGGAAAGTACAGAAATAATGAAAAAATCTGACTATATAAAATAAGGTTCAGCAAATTATAGCAAGCCACATCCCGCCCACTGCCTGTTTTTGCAAATAAAGTTTTATTGGCACATAGTTCTGTCCATTCTTTTCCAGATTGCCTAAGGCTGCTTTCATCCTACAATGGCAGAGTCAAATGATGATTGCTACCAAGACTGTATGGCCCAAAAGACTGTAATATTTACTATCTGGCGTATAATAGAAAAAAAAAAAACAAAAAAAACCTTTCCCTGCTCCTGTTCTAAAAGATGATGGAATGTGTGTCTGTCTGTCTGTCTGTCGGTCTGTAATAGGGTAAGATATAAATGTTTAAATGAACATTATTCTAATACTTTTGAACTTTGATATACATGCCACCAAAAAAAAAAAAAAAAGCTATTAGTTCCAAAATGTGATGATCAAGATGTAAGAGCAATTAATACTTGCTGCTAGGCTTCACGTTGAGTTACACTTCATAGAACAGCTCACATTTCAATGGAAGATTTGAAAATTAGTGTAATTTTAATGACAAGAGATTAGCAGAGGCAGTTTGTTTCCCAATAAATATTTACTATCTACTGATACGGCTTGCCAGGTGGCACAGTGGTAAAGAATCCACCTGCCAATGCACGAGGCATAAGAGATACAGGTTCAGTCTCTGGGTTGGGAACATCCTCTGGCAGATGGCAACCCATGCCAGTATTCTTGCCTGGGAAGTTTCCATGGACAGAGGAGCCTGGCAAGCCACAGTCCATGGGGTCACAAAGAGTCAAATAGGACTGAGTGACTGAGCACACACACGTCTACTGACATATCCAAATAGATAAGACACATAACTAGCATGAGAATCAGTCACTTCCTCGTGACTTATACAGGACCTAGCACAGTGCTTTGCTCGTGGTACGTAAACAATAAATGCCTGTTATTTAAATAGCTGATGAAAGAGTGTGTAACAAATGCATGATAACATTCTACAGCATACATGGTAAAAGTGCTGAGGAGGCATAAAGTCTGTCAAGATTTCTTGGAAAGTATGCATTGAAGGGTCATTGCCACTGAAATGATGTGGTAGGAGTACAGTTCGTAGGTGATGATTACAACTTTTTACTAAGATTTGTTTGTTACTGCAGCCTTCATTCTCTGACACTCAAGTCCAGCTTTTCCATCTGTGATGACTTTTCATGGCTGGTAGAGAGTACACTGTTTTCCTTAGAATGAAAACTACCCATCGTCTGTATCCTTTGAAGTGGGAACTCAATGAGTGGTATTAATATTAGAACGAGCTTGATGCCAGTGATAAATGACTCCTGGTACTTTGCCATACTTTGCAGCATGGAAGCAGTAATTTTATAGAATTTTCCACTAATAAGCTACTCCTTATGTCTTTGGCTGATGAGAATTCTTTTTTTATTTTTTTTGGATACTGGGTCTAATTGAATTAGCTCATCATCTTAAGCTTATCCTAATAACTTTGATGATAGCTTTAAGATTTATGCCTTCGCAAAGCAATCCACTTGCATGCTGTTAGTTACTCATGACTTCTGAATCTCCAGTCCAGAATTTTATACTGAATGCCAAACCCAGATTTCTCCATATGGTAGACACATAGACATCTCATTTTCCATTTGCTCAAAATTATTTTTCTCGTTTTTTCATTGAAATATAGTTGATTTAAAATGTTATATTGATTTCAGGTGTACAGCATATCAATTCAGTATTTTTACAGCTTATACTCTATTATTAAGTTATTATAAGATAATGGCAATATTTCCTTGTACTCTCTGGTATAATAGCCTTGTTATCTATTTTATACATGATTGTTTACGGCTCTTAATCCCATTCCCCCAATTTGTTGCTTCTCCCGTTTCTCTCTACTTTTTTTTTGCTCAGTCACTTCAGTCACATCTGACTCTCTGTGACCCCATCGACCATGGCCTGCCAGGCTCCTCAGTCCATGGGATTCTCCAGGCAAGAATACTGGAGTGGGTTGCCAGTTCCTTCTCCAGTGATAAAGTATGAAGTGAGTGAAGTGAGTGGAATGAAGTTGCTCAGTCGTGTCTGACTCTTTGCTCCTCTGTCCATGGGATTTTCCAGGCAAGAGTACTGGAGTGGGTTGCCATTGCCTTCTCCATCTCTCTACTTTGGTAACCAGCAATTTTTTTTTTCAATTTATTTATTTTAATTGGAAGATGATTACTTTACAGTATTGTGATGGTTTTTGCCATACATCAGTATGAATCGGCCATAGATATACATGTGTCCCCTTCATCCTGAACCACCCCCCACACCTCCCTCCCCACCCTATCCCTCTCGTTTGTCATGGAACACCTTTTCCCTATATCTGTGAGTCTGTTTCTCTTCTGCATTGACATTTATTTGTATTATTTTTTTTAAGATTCCACAAATAAGTGATATAATACAATGTTTGTATTTCTCCGACTTATGTCAGTAAACATCGTACTGTCTAGGTTCACCTATGTTGCTGTAATGGCAGTATTTTATACTTTTTTTATGGCTGAGTAACCTTTAGTTGTATACACATGCCACATATTCTTTATCTGTCCATTTGTTGATGAACACTTAGGTTGCTTCCATATCTTGGCAATTGTATATGATGCTTCAATGACTGTGAGGGTGCTTGTATCTCTCTGAATTAGTGAGAGTATTTTTGGATATCTACATAGGCGTGAAATTGCTGAGTCATATGGTAATTCGACTTTTAGTTTGTTGAGAAACCTTCAGACTTTTTTCACATGTTCAGTTCAGTCGCTCAGTTGTGTCCGACTCTTTGCGACCCCATATACAGCAGCACGCCAGGCTTCCCTGTCAAACACCACCTCCCGGAGTCCACTCAAACTCATGTCCATGAGTCAGTGATGCCATCCAAACATCTTATCCTCTGTCATCCCCTTCTCCTCCTGCCCTCAAACATTCCAAGCATCAGGGTCTTTTCAAATGAGTCAGCTCTTCGCATCAGGTGGCCAAAGTATTGTAGTTTCAGCTTCAACATTAGTCCTTCCCAGGACTGATCTCCTTTAGGATGGGCTGGTTGGATCTCCTTGCAGTCCAAGGGACTCTCAAAAGTCTTCTCCAACACCACAGTTCAAAAGCATGAATTCTTCAGTGCTCAGCTTTCCTTATACTCCAACTCTCACATCCATACATGACTACTGGAAAAACCATACCCTTGACTAGACAGACCTTTGATGGCAAAGGAATGTCTCTGCTTTTTAATATGCTGTCTCAGTTCAGTTCAGTTCAGTCACTCAGTCTTGTCCGACTCTTTGCGACCCCATGGATCGCAGCATGCCAGGCCTCCCTGTCCATCACCAACTCCCGGAGTCTACCCAAACCCATGTCCATCGAGTCAGTGATGCCATCCAACCATCTCATCCTCTTGTCGTCCCCTTCTCCTCCTGCTCCTAATCCTTCCCAGCATTAGGGTCTTTTCCATTGAGTCAACTCTTTGCATGAGGTGACCAAAGTATTGGAGTTTCAGCTTCAACAGCAGTACTTCTAATGAACAACCAGGACTGATCTCCTTTAGGATGGACTGATTGGATCTCCTTGCAGTCCAAGGGACTCTCAAGAGTCTTCTCCAACACCACACTTCAAAAGCATCAATTCGTTGGCCCTCAGCTTTCTTCACCATGCAACTCTCACATCCATACACGACCACTGGAAAAACCATAGCCTTGACTAGACAGACCTTTGTTGGCAAAGTAATGTCTCTGCTTTTAAATATGCTCTCTAGGTTGGTCATAACCTTCCTTCCAAGGAGTAAGCGTCTTTTAATTTCATGTCTGCAATCACCATCTGCAGTGATTTTGGAGCCCCCCAAAATAAAGTCTGACCCTGTTTCCCCATCTGTTTCCCATGAAGTGATGGGACCAGATGTCATGATCTTAGTTTTCTGAACGTTGAGCTTTAAGCCAACTTTTTCACTTTCCTCTTTCACTTTCATCAAGAGGCTCTTTTGCTCTTCTTTGCTTTCTGCCATAAGGGTGGTGTCATCTGCATATCTGAGGTTATTGATATTTCTCCTGGCAGTCTTGATTCCAGCTTGTGTTTCTTCCAGCCTAGTGTTTCTCATGATGTACTCTGCATAGAAGTTAAATAAGCAGGGTGACAATATACAGCCTTAACATACTCCTTTTCCTACTTGGAACCAGTCTGTTGTTCCATAGCCAGTTCTACCTGTTGCTTCCTGACCTGCATACAGGTTTCTCAAGAGGCAGGTCAGGTGGTCTGGTATTCCCATCTCTTTCAGAATTTTCCACAGTTTATTGTGATCCACACAGTCAAATGCATTGGCATAGTCAGTAAAGCAGAAATAGATGTTTCTCTGAAACTGTCTTGCTTTTTCGATGATCCATCGGATGTTGGCAATTTGATCTCTGGTTCCTCTGCCTTTTCTAAGTCCAGCTTGAACATCTGGAAGTTCATGGTTCATGTATTGTTGAAGCTTGGGTTAGAGAATTTTGAGCATTACTTTACTAGCGTGTGAGATGAGTGCAATTGTGTGATAGTTTGAGCATTCTTTGGCATTGCCTTTCTTTGGGATTGGAATGAAAACTGACCTTTTCCAGTCCTGTGGCCACTGCTGAGTTTTCCAAATTTGCTGGCATATCGAGTGCAGCACTTTCACCGCATCATCTTTTAGGATTTGAAATAGCTCAACTGGAATTCCATCACCTCCTCTAGCTTTGTTCATAGTGATGCTTCCTAAGGCCCTCTTGACTTCATATTCTAGGATGTCTGGCTCTAGGTGACTGATCACATCATCATGATTATCTGGGCTTTGAAGGTCTTTTATGTACAGTTCTTCTGTGTATTCTTGCCACCTCTTCTTAATATCTTCTGCTTCCGTTAGGTCCATACCATTTCTGTCCTTTATTGTGTCCATCTTTGCATGAAATATTCCCTTGGTATCTCTAATTTTCTTGAAGACATCTCTAGTCTTTCCCATTCTATTGTTTTCCTCTATTTCTTTGCACCGATCACTGAGGAAGGCTTTCTTATCTCCCCTCGCTATTCTTTGGAACTCTGCATTCAAATGGGTATATCTTTCCTTTTCTTTCTTGCTTTTTGCATCTTTTCTTTTCACAGCTATTGGTAAGGCCTCCTCAGACAGCCATTTTGCTTTTTTGCATTTCTTTTTCTTGGGGATGGTCTTGATCCCTGCCTCCTGTGCAGTGTCTCGAACCTCTGTCCATAGTTCATCAGGCGCTCTGTCTATCAGACTGTGTGTGTGTTAGTCGCTCAGTCGTGTCTGACTCTTTGCAATTCCATGGACTGTAGCCCGCCAGGCTCCTCTGTCCATGGAATTCTCCAGGGAAGAATACTGGAGTGGATTGCCATTCCCTTCTCCAGAGGAACTTCCCAACCCAGGGATCGAACCCTGGTCTCCTGCCTTGTAGGCAGATTCTTCACTGTTTTCGCTACCAGGAAGTCTATCAGATCTAGTCTACCAGATTTATCAGATCTAGTGTAGTCTATCAGATCTGTCTATCAGATCTAGTCCCTTAAATCTATTTCTCACCTCCACTGTATAATCAAAAGGAATTTGATTTAGATTATACCTGAATGGTCTAGTGGTTTTCCCTACTTTCTTCAATTTAAATCTGAATTTGGCAATAAGGAGTTCATGATCTGAACCACAGACTGCTCCCAGTCTTGTTTTTGCTGACTGTATAGAGCTTCTCCATCTTTGGCTGCAAAGAATATAATCAGTCTCATTTCAGTGTTGACCATCTGGTGATGTCCACGTGTAGAGTCTTCTCGTGTGTTGTTGGAAGTGGATGTTTGCTATGACCAGTGTGTTCTCTTGGCAAAATTCTATTAGCCTTTGTCCTGCTTCATTTTGTACTCCAAGGCCAAATTTGCCTGTCACTCCCAGTGTTTCTTGACTTCCTACTTTTTTATTCCAGTCCCCTATAATGAAAGTTCAGTTCAGTTCAGTCGCTCAGTCGTGTCTGACTCTCTGCGACCCCATGAATTGCAGCACGCCAGGCCTCTCTGTCCATCACCAACTCCCGGAGTCTACCCAAACCCATGTTCATCGAGTCGGTGATGCCATACAACCATCTCATCCTCTGTCGTCCCCTTCTCCTCCCGCCCCCAATCCTACCCAGCATTAGGGTCTTTTCCAATGAGTCAACCCTTCGCATGAGGTGGCCAAAGTATTGGAGCTTCAGCCTCAACATCAGACCTTCCAATGAACACCCAGGATTGATCTCTTTTAGGATGGATTGATTGGATCTCCTTGCAGTCCAAGAAACTCTCAAGAGTCTTCTCCAACACCACAGTTCAAAAGCATCAATTCTGCGGTGCTCAGCTTTCTTCACCGTCCAACTCTCACATCCATACATGACCGCTGGAAAAACCATAGTCTTGACTAGACGGACTTTTGTTGGCAAAGTAATGTCTCTGCTTTTAAACATGCTATCTAGGTTGGCCATAATGAAAAGGACATCTTTTTTGGGTGTTAGTTCTAAAACGTCTTGTAGGTCTTCATAGAACCGTTGCAAGTTCAGCTTCTTAGCATTACTGGTCGGGGCATAGACTTGGATTACTGTGATATTGAATGGTTTGCCTTGGAAATGAACAGAGATTGTTCTGTCGTTTTTGAGACTGCATCCAAGTACTGCATTTCAGACTCTTCTGTTGACTATGATGGCTACTCTATTCCTTCTAAGGGATTCTTGCCCACAGTAGTAGATATAATGGTTATCTGAGTTAAATTCACCTATTCCATGTGGGTTAAATTCACCCATTTCCCCATTTTAATTCACCATTTCCTAGAATGTCAGTGTTCACTCTTGCCATCTCCTGTTTGACCACTTCCAATTTGTCTTGATTCATGAACCTAACATTCCAGGCTCCTAAGCCATATTGCTCTTTATGGCATCAGACTTTGCTTCCATCACCAATCACATCTACAATTGGGTGTTGTTTTTGCTTTGGCTCCGTCTCTTCATTGTTTCTGGAGTTATTTCTCCACTGATCTCCAGTAGCATATTGGGCACCTCCCGACCTGGGGAGTTCATCTTTCTGTGTCTTATATTTTTGCCTTTTCATACTGTTCATGGGGTTCTGAAGGCAAGAATACTGAAGTGGTTTGCCATTCCCTTCTCCAGTGGACCACGTTTTGTCAGAACTTTCCATCATGGCCTGTCCATCGTGGGTCATTTTTCACACAGGCTGCATCAATTTGCATTGCACTAACAGTGTAGAAGTCTTCCCTTTTCTCCACATCTTCACCAACATTTGTTTTTTGTGACCATTCTGACAGATGTGAAGTGATACCTCATTGTGGTTTTAATTTGAATTTCTCTGACAGTTAACAATTGAGCATGTTTTCATTTTCCCATTGGCCATCTGTGTTTCCTCTTAGGAAAAATACATATTTAGATCTTCTACCCAATTTTTAATTTCATTGCTTTTTTGATATTGAGTTATACGAACTGTTTATATATTTGAGGTATTAACTCCTTGTTAGTTGTATCCTTTAAAATATTTTTTTCAATTCAGTAGGTTGTCTTTTCATTTTTTCGATGGTTTCCTTTGCTGTGCAAATGCTTTTAATTTTAATTAGGTCCTGTCTGTTTATTTTTGCTTTTATTTTCTTTGTTTTAGGAGACAGATCAAAAAAGAATATTGCTTGGATTGTTGTCAAGGATTTTTCTGCCTGTGTTTTCCTCTAGGAGGTTTATGGTTTCTGGTCTTATATTTAAATCTTTAGTCCATTTTAGTTTATTTTCACATATGGTGTCACACTGAACTTCCCATGTGAGCTGCCCTCTTGCACATGCTCAGGGCCATTCTTTCAGTGTCTCCATCTTCTCTTCATCTCAGGCATTACTTTCTGTCTTCCAGATTATATCTTAAAGTCAGTTCATTCAGTTTAAAGCCAACAGCTTCCTCTACTTCCTCCAAGTCATGATAAGGCCCCTGCTGTATATTCTCATTTTATTATGACTTCCCCCTTTAAAACAATCAGTAATTTATGTGTTTATTCAAATTCTTATCTCCCTTGCTAATTATTAATCTGTATTAATTATTTTCTCATTGTTATGGCCCCAGCCTCTACAGGGTACCTGGCCCTCATTAAATAAGTGTGTAATGAATGGGTGGATGGATGGATGATTCATGATGGGCAGTTACTGTAAGCTAGATGTTGTTCCAGTTGCAGAGATAAGGAGACAATTAACTCCTGCCCGGGCATCGCTCACTGTCTGGCATGGAAATTCCTCTTCAAACAGATAAAGTAGCTTCCCTCTTGATGTTCATCTGTTAGAAGAGCTGTAAGAATCTTTTCCATTCGTCTTATTGTCACTTTTATAGGCTAATTTCATTTTGGGGAATCAGCCGATTGCAGGCTCAGTCACTCTGGGGCTGTGGACGGTCCTCCAGGGATGTTCTGTGTGACTCCAGCCTCCAAGCCACTCATGCAGGAGCAATAGCAGGGGTGGGCTCATTGGGTGTGCGCTGAGCCAGGAATGAGCTGTGAAGTGACTTATAGTGGAGAAGAAAGTTAAGGGTGAAACTCAGTTACTCAGATATAAAGAAAATTAGCTTTTGCTAGGTGGACTTTTTTTCATTTAGAAGAAAAGAGAGAAAAAGATGAAAGGAAGGGGGAGAAGAAAGAAAGGAGGGGAGGAGGGGGAAAAAGTAAGGAAAGAGGGAAAGAAAGAAGGCTTTCGTAAAGGCCATTCCCTGAATCTATTTGCTTGTATTATTTTAAAAATAAAGTAAATAAGTAAATAGTAGGATTTTTTTTTTTTTTCGTTTGGCCATGTGGCTTGTGGATCTCAGTTCCTTGACCAAGAATTGATCCTTGGCCATGGAAGCCTACCACTGGGCCACTAGGGAACTCCCAATAGTAGGATTTTAATTCAATAATAATTACTAGTAACATCTAATGGGCATGAACGTCTATTAGATGCTTATTAACTTGTTTATTTATTTTTTGCATTTTTTAATATGGACATTTTAAAAATCTTTATTGAATTTGTTACAGTATTGCTTCTGTTTAATGTTTTGGTTTTCTGGCTGCAAGTAATCTGACTCTCTTAGCTCCCAGACCAGAGACTGAACCCGCAACCCTTGCATTGTAAGATGAAGTTTTAATCCCTGGACCACCAGGAATGTCCCTATTAACTTACTTAATACCAATAACAATCTTATGAGGTGAGTTCAACTTGACCTTGGAGGAAGCTGAGGCACAGGAAGGGCAAATAGGAAAACACACTCCCTTACCTGTCCCTTCTTGACCACTCACACAGGACACTTTACCTGGGACACTTTAGGTCACCAAATGTGTGACAATTTTTCCCAATCCAAGCAATTTGGTGACACCAGCTGGATGTCCTATATTTAACTCAGTTCTAACACTTGTGTCCCTGTAAATAATGTCAGATTCCACAGGTTAAAAGCTCAGTCCTGTAAGCCTGTCCCCCACCCCCCATCACACACTTTGGATGCCAACCACAAGTCCATATTGTCACCTGTTCTTCTCACCAACTGCTGAAGGTCAGAGGAGCCCATGGCCCCTCACGTTTCATTAATTTGATAGAGATGCTCATAGAACGCAGGAAAAGAGTTTACATACTAGGTTAGTGATTTGTTGTAAAAGGATTTAATTTAAAAATACAAATGAACATCTAGATGGAAGAGATGTACAGGGCAAAGTCTGTGGCAAGAGGCATAAAGTTTCCATGCCCTCTCCTGGCCCCTGCATGTCTTCATCTGCCCAGAAACTTCCTGGTCTGGATTTGTGGCATTTGTTATGGAGGTTTCATCATACACACATGGTCCATCATTAACTCCATTTCCAGCCCCTCTCTGGAGAATGGGGGGTGGGTCTGAAAGTTCCAAGGCTCTCATCACACGTTGGTCTTTCTGGTGACCCACCCTCATCTAGGAGCCCACCCAGAGTCACCTCATGAGAACAAGAGACACTGCTGTCCCCCAGGAAATCCCAGAGGGTTTAGGAGCCCTGGTCAGGAACTGTGGGCAGAAACTAACATATATTTTCTGTTAGTCAACACCCCCTCCCTCATCCCCATCCCCTGGTCTCTGGCCATGGACCCTCAGAGCAAAGTGATGTACAACTCACAAGATCCTGCCATGTTGTAGAACCTCATTCAATCATTAATAATTAGTGCAATCCATCATCATAGTGCATGAAAACTCTCTCCCTGGAGGAGGCCACTTGGGTTGGCAGGCTTCTGTTTGAGCTTTTCAGGGTCCAGAGAACACAAGTAGTCTCAGCTAAGTTCATAATTTGAGACATTTTGTGTCCTTGATCTAAGAGATAGTATCTTCCCTTGCTTTGAGCCTCTTCTGCCGTATTAATGTAGTATTAGATTTCCCTCATTACAAAGCCATTTATTCATTCCTCTACCCTTAGCTACTGCTCTTTCTACTCTATTTATGCCACAGTTTTTCCGCTTTGGGAAGGGACACTATGTTCAGCCACCTTGCTGGACGAGTTTGAAGACAGCAGTGTGAGTCTATCAGCTAATTCATAACAGTCCACTCCCGTTCAGCAGGGTGAGTTCACAGAGATGCAGAGTGGGCGGGCCACTTTCACCATCAGATAGTGTTACTGCTGTTGCCCCAAATGTGCCCAATGACGGGGAGGCACATCCCACCCCGTCAAGCCCTTAAAAATTCCGACATAAAGGTTAAAAGACATAGTTACAGTTTCTAAGGGCTTCCTAGGTGGCGCTAGTGGTAAATAATCCACTTGCTAATGGAGGAGACGTAAGAGACATGGGTTCGATCCCTGGATCAGAGCGATCCCCTGGAGGGGGAAATGGCATCCCACTCCCGTACTTTTGCTTGGGAAATCCTGGGGACGGAGGATCCTGGCAGGCTATATAGTCCATGGAGTCACAAAGAGTCAGGCACAGCTAAGGATGCACACGTGCCACAAGTTGCTTGCTTAGAAGTCATCCCTGTTTCTAGCACTTTGCTGCAGCCCTGGTCCTATGGCCACTCCATCAAGTAGGGGGATATCTAAAAGCTGAGGTGACGTGAGCAAGAAAGAAAAGAAAGTACAGTCTTTGTAGCAGCAGTCTCTCCTCTTGGCAGGAATTGCACCTGCATACCAGTATCCGAAGGGTATGAGACCCTCCCAAAGTTAGAAAGCTGGGAGAGAGCTGAGCCCAGCTCTGACTTACCTGGTCCTTTCCCAAATAAGTGTGTGAAAACGAGTGAGAGAATGTGGAAGTTTCTCTGTTCACACTCATGCTAATCTCAGGTGGCCTTGACCTGCAGCAACTTGAAGTGGAGCTTTGGTTTCTAGTCAGAGATTGAGGTTGGGTCACAGCAGTGAGAGCACCAAATCCTAACCACTAGACCAGTGATCAGTGACAAGCCCCTGGCTGTTTGGTTATGCAGAAGAAGAATTGCCACAAAGACAGAAAGTAGTGGAAAAAAGTAAAATGTTTATTAGGAGGAAAACAAGAGTACATGTGAGTAGACACACTGGTAGACTCAGAGAGAAAGTTGTGCCCTCGTGATAGTTTAAATCACTTATATGGGACACTTCTTCCATATTTCCTTTGGCCAAATGTTGCTTTTCCTGGTTCTGAGTCTGCATTTGGTTTATCTCAGGATCCTCCCATGTGTGCACATGTATCTCTCAGCCAAGATGGATTCTGTCACAAAGACCTATGGGTAGTAAGTATCATTTAGCATCACTCCCTTTTTGACCTCCAAGGACCCTTTCTGCGCACCTGTAGTTGGGAGGTCTCCTGACTTCAAAAATGAGAAATATGTGGTCTGGGCGGGGCCCAACCTCCTCTCTCAATTGTCCTGCTGTTCTTTTCTTGGAGTATCTACCCTGGATCGTGGTGGTGGTCGGGGGCATCTACCTCCCTCTTTCTAGTCATCAAGGTGGTGAGTCATTGTAAATAGTACTTTGTCATGGACAGGGTTTCTTCTTATAGTCTCCTAAGAGGCTTCCTCGTCATGAAGTGGCGGTTCTCAGTGTGTATGAAAGAGCCTCTGATCAGCGTGGGTCCCAGAACACAAGTGACACAGGAGTCACTGGTACATCCTTGCTGGTGTTGTTACCAAATGCACGTTTGTGTGCTTGTGCTGGACAATGAGGCCAAACAAATCAAAACATGACAGTGTGGAGCAGAGAAAGGTTTGCTGCAGGGCCAAGCAAGGGGAACAGGTGGCTTGTGTTCAAAAACCTGGAGCTCTGCAGTGGGTTTCAGCAAAGCATTTGTAAAGGCTGGGTGAGGGAGGGGGACTGCAGGATATGTGTTAGCCCTTGCATAATTCTCTGGTTGGCTGATAGTGAGGTCACAGGGGTTAATATCATCAGTCCTTAGGCTTCTGTAGGTCTAGGGGCTGCATGTTCATGGTCATCAAGGAGTTAATTTCTTCCAATTGGTGGTGTTTTTTAGCGTCCGAAAAACTCAGGAAATATGCAGGAGATACTATCATCTGGGTACTTCAGAGAGGAGCTAAAGCAGAGTATATAGGGGAGGGGTCTGCCCCAGCAAGGCCCCCTCGGGTCCTTCTGATTTACAGTCTGGGGACAGCCCTCAGTTGGAACTGGGAGAGCCCCGGAGTGGCTGGCAAGGGCCCTAATGCGAGCCTGTAGGGCACGCAGGACCTTCTGTCAGATCTCACCCTTTGAAGGCTGCAGCTTGACATTAACAGTGGAATGAAGCATAGAAAGCACTATGTTTTACGGTTATTTTATAAAAGGGCCTGTGATAGGCACAGCTCCCTAAGATACTTGGTATTGACCAGTCTGAAAAGAGAAGTGTTGGAAAAATAAAGACAGTCCCCACGTCAGGGGAGCAACCGTAACAAAACAACCAAAAAAGCCCAATTTCCTCAGAGCAGCAAGTCTATAGAGTCTGAACAAGAGATGCCAGACACATCTTTGAGGAATGTTACAAAAGCCAAATACATACATTGGTATCATCTTTTTAGATTCCACATATGAAGCAGAATTCAAAAGCAAATTTATGGGGGACCGAAGGGGATAGGTAGGGGGGAAGGATACATTAGCAGATACACATTAGCAGATACACACACCACTATATATAAAATAGAATAACAATAGGGACTTACCGCATGGCACAGGGACCTCTACTCAGCATTCTGTAACAACCTGCATGAGAAGGGAATCTGAAAAAGTGTACACACATGTACACAGACAGCTGAATCACTTTGTTGTACAGCTGAAACTAACACAACTTTTTAAATCAACTATGATATAAAATAAAAATCAAATTAAAAAAATAAATATTTATTTGTACATCTCCATGTTAAAAAAGAGCTTCCCTGATAGCTCAGTTGGTAAAGAATCTGCCTGCAATGCAAGCAAGAGAGCCTGATTCGATTCCTGGGTCGGGAAGATCTGCTGGAGAAAGGGATAAGCTACCTACTCCAATATACTTGGGCTTTCCTTGAGGCTCAGCTGGTAAAGAGTCCATCTGCAATTGGGAGACCTGGGTTTGATCCCTGGGTTGGGAAGATCCCCTGGAGAAGGGATAGGCTACCCACTCCAGTATACTGGCCTGGAGAATTTCATGTCCATGGGGTCACAAAGAGTTGGACACGACTGAGCGACTTTCACTTCACTTCATGTTAAACAAACAAACAAACAAACAAACAAAAGCCAAGACATCAGAGAAGAGGACAGTTTCTGTTCCTTTGGGGTAGGGGGGTGTGGGAAGGACTTAAAAGTTTCTCCCCACATCCTTGTGCAGCCTCCTTTCTTTGAGTGTCATAATTGAGATCCACTTGAAAGGACTGATGTGAAAGCCGCTTCTTAGACCACAGGGCAGTTTGTCTCTCTGTCTCAGCCTTTGTAAGTGAACAAAGTCGCCACTTGTCCCACACAGGGAGCAGAGAGGGCCTTGGGCTGGGTTCACCATCCATTCAGGCTCTGTTTTCTGCAACTTGTCAGTGGAATCTTTAGAACCACACAGCAGGAATCCTTTGTTTGGAGCATGGGGTGGGGAAAGGACTTTGAAAAACCCATTGAAACCCTGAGAGCTATTGGGGAGAAACTGTTCTTTTTAGACTTCCTCATGGGTTGTAAGGGAAATAAACATGCACAGGAAGTCATTTAGCCTTTCTGTGAACTCCATATTGGCATTTGCTCACCAAAAAGTTCATTGTGGTACTTAGGAAATGTATGTGTGTGGGTGTATATACATCTGTGTGTGTGTGTGTGTGTGTGTGTGTGTTTGTTTATGCACAGATAGGTCTACGTGTGCGAACATTTCCTAATCCTCCTGGACCACGGTGTTTATGATGTGATGCTAAAAATATTAACAATGGGGGGGGATAGCACAAAAAATATAGGTGTGGATACCTTTGGGAGTAGAAACTAGATATAGGTAATATATTTCTTTTTAATATTTATTCTATTTAATATTTATTTGGCAGAGCCTGATGTTAGTTGCAGCACTCAGGATCTTCAATCTTAATTGTAGCACGTGGGGTCTGTAGTTGCATCAACTTAATTGTGGCATGTGGGATCTAGTTCCCTGACCAGGGATCCTGGCCCCTGCTTTGGGAACACAGAGTCCCCGCCATTCAACTATCAGGGATGTCCCTTAATGAAACGAGTCTTGAACAGTGTGCTGTATGGTCTTTCTCATATGTGGTTTGTAGCATTTTACATTAAATGCTTGACCTAGAATGTCATTATGTGTAATTTTCAGTTCACACTTTGTATTTGTATGATTCTTGCTTTATGGTTTGAAGCAACTTTAAAATCTTCAGTGAAGGGTCACTGAATCTCTAAAGTCAACTGGAAATACTGACTGAAAAAGCCAGAGGAGACAAACAATAAATGCATTTTATAGGAGAAAATGGAGGTGCACCGATGAGAGGAAAGCATACCCATGCACTCAAAGTGACCATGTGGTTGTGAGAAATTGCCCAGGTGCGTGAAGGCAGAGGGGAGATCAGTGGATTACTCTGAAACACGTTATGGCATCTTGGCCCAGACAGCCCCTGGTTTCTCGCTCCGTCTGGGTCAGGTGGCCACTTAGCTCTCCTCCTTTCCGCACATCTGCTTCTTTCACTTTCTGTAGTCAGTGAGCATGTAATTGCAGTTTCTTCTCAAAATCACTGAAACAGGAAAGAAGGATTTAATATCTGGACCCAGGAATACAGGATCAGGAGTGCAGCCAGGTTCTGAGAGAATGGCACCAAAAGCTATGAGAGTCACTCAGACCCGCCACAACCCTTCCACCTCCCTGAAGCAGGAGTCTCTCCTGTCTCTTCTCTCCATCACTCTGTAAACTTGCATCCCCTCTAGCCCTGCCCTCGCTTTCGCAGTGGCTTCTCTCACTCTTCCCAGATGGGCTTTGACTATCTTTGTATCCACACAACCAGACTCCTGTTCTTCCTTCACGTCGCTTAGTTCAGCTGCCTGATGGAGAGTCACAAGTCACTGGATGGGAATTTCTCATTTCCAGAAGTCATCTGATTGACCCAGATTGGGTCAAGTGACTGCTGGTTCAATCGGACTCTGGCTGGGGAGATCACCTGTGATAACCATGTCTACACAGGCATGTGCTGTGTCCAGGAGGACCCACGGAAAGACCAGCTGGGCTGCCATGCTGCTGAAACACGTCTGCGGCCGTCATTAGTATAGGCCTTTTGATCCATTAGTTCATGCCGTATGTTCCAGATATTTGAGTAGTAGTCGTTATAAAGGACACATTCTCCTTCAGACAAACTTGAGCTATATTTTAGGTTACCATGGGAATATACCAAAAGTAATTTCAGGGTAAATTTATTGATGTTATTTCTAGAATTACCTTGCAGTTTCTTCCAGTTGAGAAGCACATTCATTGATGGAGACTGTGCAGCTTTTAAATGTGGGCAGTTTGAGTTGGCTTTTGTGTCACCATAGTAATTGAGCCTTGAGTTACCATGATGATGATGTCACCAACAGGGAAAGATGATGTTATTCCGGAGTGGGTAGTGCTCATGCCTGCATCTGATACAACTTCGTGCTGTTTGGGGTTGTTGACTGTCTATATATATCTAAATTAACTTACACCTATGATGGTTTATCTTAATCTCACTTTCAGATGGAGTATGTGGTTCATTCCTAAGCCTTATTCTTTGGGAGACGGCAAGTTGTTAATCACATAACCAATCCTAATTCTGTACTCTTGGAACTTTTCACCCGTAGCTCTGTATCCTTACTAGCAGTGTGTCCTTAGGGAAGTTGTGTAACCACTGCATATCCCAGTTTCTTCATCAGTAAAATGGGGAAAACAACACCTTTGTCATTGGATTGTGCTGAGAATTTAGAGAGACAGTGGATCAAAGACACACAACAGCAGATGTCAGTAAACATTGCTACTGTGATCATTTCCCTTGTACTTAGAATTCTTAGAGATGTGGTTATAGCAGCTTCCTCTGATGACCAATCAGATCCCCGCAAACCCATGTCTGGCTGATCTCTGATTTCAGCTGCAATTGTGATGGACAGTTTTTCTCACCAAACACTGACAGTGTCTTATCTTAATTTACCTGTGTGTCTCTCCACCTTCTGCCCCAGACTCTTCTCTGCTGCCAAGAGAGCTCAGCCTCCTGTGCCCAAACACAGCTTGAAGATGCTGGGGGTGATGATTTCCAGTGCAGCACAGAGGCCAGTCCACAAACACTCCAGCATCTTTCTGTGGGTAATTCTCAGGAGCGTTTTGAACCCTTCCCAGTGGTTTCAGCAGAATCCGGTGCCTTTTACTTTATAATATGCATCTCAGCAACACACATTCATGCAGATTTTTTATTCTCATTTTCTGACTTGGTCTCACTTCTTCTTTCCTCCCCATTCTTTATAACCCTCCAAACAAACACGCAAACAATCCTTGCTTTAGTATCTGTTTCAGAGAAAATCCAAACTTGAGTGTAATGGTCAAGTAGTTGAGAGCATGGGTTATGGAGTCGCTTGTCTGGATCTGAATCTCAACCCCACTGCTTAGTAGTTATGTTACCTTATGTTTTTAACTTACCTTTTTTCTTTCTACCTCAGTTTCCTCACCTATAAAATGCAGGTAATAGTAGGAACTATCTCCTAACATTATCAGTAATACATGAGCTATAGCACTATAAATACGAAACACTTAAAATATGTCTCCTAGGAGAGACATTGCGTGTAAACATTGAGTCTTGGCATCTCCACACAGCACCCGTTCAATTATGTCTATAAATCTTAGGATTGCTTATTCCATGCTTTCTCATTGCATGTTTTCTTAGTGCAACCCCTTCTGCTCCTTTCCTTCTTTTCCTTTTGTTCGCTAGTGCTGAGCACGTAGGAGAGCGAGTGTCCCCCAGAGCTCTGTCCTTTCTGGAAGCATGGCGGGAGCCCTTCTTTTGTGCCGAGCCCCCTGACCTGCCGCGGACACCAGGTGATTCTACCAGCTCCCGGTTAGTCAGAGTCTCTTTATCCAGACTCTTTGCTCCTCTTTCTGGCTGCCTGCCTCTTGGCTGTCAGATGTTCCCTGGCATTGCTCTCAGAGGGTGCGCCAAGGAGGGAAAAGATAGCAGAACTCAGATTAGCCAATTATGGGATCTAGAGAACTAGGATTTGGGGATCTTTGGGCCATCTCTGCCTTCCATTACCGTAGAAAATTCAGAATCAGCCTTCTGCAATGGCAGTGTATTTTTCATTGATTAAGATCTAATTGGGACATAATAAAATGCACAGATATCAAGTGTTCAATTTGATGAGTTTTGGCAAATGTATGCATTCATATAATGACCCTCCAAAATAAGATGGCAAGCCTTTCTATCACCCTAGAAAATTACCTTATTCCCCTTTTTAATCAATTCCCCTCCACTCCCCAAGTAGCCACTTTCTTATTTATTTTTTAAATCACAGTATCATTGACATATCATGTTGTATTAATTTCTGCTGTACAGCAAAGTGACTCAGTCATATACTTATATACATTATTTTTTAATATTCTTTTCCATTATGGATTATCACAGGATATTGAATATAGTTCCAGATACTAAATAATAGGGCCTTATTGTTTATACATCCTATATATGCTAGCTTGCACCTGCTAATTCCAAACTCCCAATCCATTTCTACCCTACGCCCCCCCACCCCCAACCCTTGGCAGCCACAAGTCTGTTCTGTATGTCTCTGAGTCTGTTTTTGTTTCATAGATAAGTTCATTTGTGCCATATTTTAGATTCCATGTATAAGTAATATTATATGGTATTTGTCTTTCTCTTTCTAACTTACTTCACTTTATATGGTAATCTCTAGTTGCATCCATGTTGCTGCAGACGGCAGTATTTTATTCTTTGTAAGGCTGAGCAGTATTCCATTGTGTATATGTACCGTCCATCGATCAGTGGACATTTAGGTTGTTTCCATGTCTCGGTTATTGTGAGTAGTGATACTGTGAACATAAGTGTGCAGGAACCTTTTAGAATTACAGTTTTGTCTGGATATAAGCCCAGGAGTGGGGTTGTTGGGTCATAAGATAATTCTGAGCTCTCCGTAGCGGCTGCACCAGCTTTTGCCCCCACCAGTGTGGGGCGGTCCCCTTCTCTCCACACCCTCCCCAGCATTGTTACTGGGGCTTTTAGTGATGGCTACTCGGGCCTGTGCGAGGTGGCACCCCACTGTTCTTTTAAGCCAGTTTCTTATTTCTGTTACTATATATATTTTCCTTATCTTGAACTTCACATACATGAAATCACAAGTAACTTTTCTTTTATTTAGCATGATCTTGAGAATCATTCATGTGGTTGTGTGGACTGGAAGATTATTCTTTTTTATCACTGGGTAGTATTCTACTATATGACTATACCATTAAAAAATCCATTTACCTGATGATAGACATTTGAGTAAATTACATCTCAGGGCTATTGTGAATATAGCTGCCATGGTCACTCTTTTTTCTTTTTTGGCCATGCTGTGCAGCATGGCATGCAGAATCCTAGTTCCCTGACCAGGGGTCTAACCTGCACCATCTGTTGTGGGGAAAGCCTGGAATCTTAACCTCTGGACCTCCAGGGAAGTCCGCATGGTCACCCTTATAAAAGCATTTTTGTGTAAAAAATATTTTCTTGGGAGTAAATAACTGGGTGTTGAATTGCTGGGCCCTAAAGTATTAGAAGTGCATTTAATTGTATTAAAGAAAAATTAACAATCAATAGCTATACCATTTTACCCTGCCACTGACAAGGAATGAAAGTTCTAAATCATCAATAACCTTACCAACACTTAGAGTTGTCAGTCTTGTTAGTTTCAGCCTCTCTAGTAGGTGTGAACTGGTATCATATTGCAGCTTTATTTTTATATTTTCCTGATGATTAACTATTTGGAGCATGTTCTACCATGCTTGCTCATTACCCCAGCATATGTTTGTGCATTGTCCTTTCAAGTCTTTAATACTAGTGTAGTCCAACCAATTTGACCAATATTTTTGGTGTCCTGCTCTCGGTGGTTTGAAAGGAAAAGGAGTGTCTGGGGTACTTGGGCAGATATAGAGGAATTGATGGAGTCCTGTACTCAGCAGCAAATGCTGCTGCTGGTCTGCCTGTGCTTCCTTGTCAGTTACTTTCCAAAAGCATGTCAGCAGCATCCTGGAACTCTATACATGAGAACTTTCTTTTGGCCTATGTGTGGGTCAGGCCTGAAATGCCAGGGGATTAATGTTTCCAAGAACAACCCTCACTCAGTGACAAATTGGAATTGTAGGTTAAATATATCATCTTCCTTGCACATTGGGTAAAACAACTCTGAAGTGTGGTCTACACTGTTTCCTAGGGCCTCTCAATGAAATTGAGCCTTAGCTCTCTACAGTAGTCACTTGCTGTGATAACACTGACGATAACTTATCAGCTCCTCCTTTCTCTGTCACATTTCCCATTCTCTGACTTAGTTTCTCTAGGATCACTTCCAAAATGAACTACTTGTACTCAAGTTCTTGCATTGTGATCGCTTCTAGGGAAACACAGCTGAGACAAATTTCCCCGAAGATGCATATTAGGACATAAGAATTATATGTCGGACTAGAGGGGATGATGATGTGCTTAAGAAGTTATGACACTGATTTAACGGGTAGCCACCCAAACGAAAGGACCAGATGAATATGACAGAAAGTCAGTCGTGTCAGTGCCTAGTAGAAGCAAAAATCCCTACAGGCTGGTGACTGAGGGTTGGAACCTAGAAAAGGTAGAATCTGATAGGGTCATGGAAATGTGAGCTGAAAGGAGAGGAAGACATTCTAGGAAGGAGGTGTGTTACAACAAGACATGGTTGTGCAAATCATATTTAGATTTATAATCTACTTGGAGCCTGAATGTGTATGAAAAGGGACAAAAATAAGATTTGCAGTGTTGATTATGATCAAGTTAGAAAGAGTCTCAAAGGAAACACTAGCAATTTTGGACTTTGTCTCATAGATAATAGAGAGCCATTGAACACTTTTTTCAGCAGGAAGTAACACAATAAAGTAGGTTTCTAGGAAAAAAAAATAGTGTTGTCAACAGTTAATCAAGGCTAAAAGTAGAAGGTTCTTGATGTAGTTTTATTGATTCAGATATAAACTGATAAAACCCCCCAAATGAGTAATGCTTATGGGAATGGAAAGGGCAATACCAATTCAAGAACTACTGTAAAGATGCAATAGGATTCGGAGACACTGATGATGGAACTTGGGAAACAGATAAATGAGTCAATGTTATTTTATTTATTTTTTTCAGTGTTGTTTTAAATCTTCAAGGCAGTTAGTTTCAAAATATTTCTAGAATATTAACAAAATTTAAGAAATTATGAAAGATCTTAGAGTAAAACAATAAGTTAATTTAAACAGTGTAATTTCAACTTTTAAGTCCCTTTGTGGTGATGTTTTAATAGTTATACTTTTATATCTAACAAATATTTTAAGATCTGGAGCTAGAATTTAGTAGAGAGTTGGTACTGTTAAATGATATCTTTTTAAATTGTTGACCATATACGAGATCACAAAGGAAGGAAGCTAAGAGAGGGAAGAATTAAGCCCTGGCAAAAGACCACATTTACGGCAAAGAGAAAGAGAAGCAAGGTTGAGACGAGGTACAGCTATAAGGGCCATGAAGGGTTGTGAAGTCAAAGGGAAAGATGATTGCAATGCTGAGGGGATAAACATGATTAGAGGCTTCAAAGATCAAATGGGTTAGAGGCTCCAATGAGGATGAAAAGTCCTTCGAGCTATAGGAAAGGTAACACATGATCTTGACCTCATTAGGCTGTCAGCCAGGTTGGAGAGCTGAAATTTACAGAGAAAGGAAACAATACAAAACAACATAACCACCTTACAGTGTTTGAGCCACACTCGGATGGCTGTGTGAGAGCAGGAAAAGAAGAGGTCCGCAAAAGACAACAGGCATTAGCAATTTGACCAAGTTCAGGTGTAAACTGAGCGTGAGCTTTGCAAAAGAGAGAAATGAATATAAGACCCCATGCATAAAAATCACTGGGTAGAGACTTACGCTGTTTGGGAGTTTAATTAACCTAAGAGATGAGGGTATTTACACACTTATATATGCATATATTGCCTGCTTCTCTTAATTTAGACATCCCAGAACTAATCTAAATGTGAAAACAGAGAAAGTAACTAAACATGTCTAGTCTTGAAGGAGCTACCTATAGAATCAAATGAGCCAGTGAAAGTGATTAATTTTAGCGTCCACAGATATGGAGCAGAAACCAGGATGTTTTCAGGTCAAAGGTAGTTTTGTTGGTGGGCTCATTTAGTCATTGAAATGTATATGTGGTAAAAATAATAGAGACTTTTTATGTAAATATGGAGCGTCTGTACCTAGAACCAAACACAGCTATCTTTTATAAGCGTCCACTGCCACTGCTCCTGTAAGGGTTTGTTCTAAAGAGGTGTGCGTTAGACTATGCTTTTGCACTGCTGCGCCCAGCCATCTCATTGAGCTGTCTGTTACTGAATGTGAGTTTGTATGCCCCTTGCACAGTGAGGCTCAACAAACCGGTCCCCCTCGCTTTCCCCCTTTTCCCTTCTTTCTCTTTGATCTACCTAGTGATGCATAGATCTCTATAGTCTTTTCTGCTGGTCTAGCAGCCAGTGTTCTGTGAGAACTGTTGCATCTGTAGATGTATTCTTGATGCATCCATGGAGAGAGATGTACTCCACATCCAGCTACTTCTCTGCCATCTTTCAAGGCCAAACAAACCAAAAGGCCAGAAGTTGGAGCAGAGAAATTTTATTGCAAGGCCATGAAAGATGACAGATGGTTCATACTTCAAAAGCCCCAAACCCTCAAAGGTTTTCAGCAAAACACTTTAAAGGCAAGATAAGGGATGGGCATGGCTAGTTGTTCTTGGTGTAGGAATCCTTTGTTCTTATAGATGTTCACATAGGTCAGGTCAATATGTTGCAGTAAATCTCCAAGAAGACAAATATTATTCTCTATTCTGTAACTTTTTAATCTCTACATGAATGAAATCTTAAAGATTGGAGCCCTGAGAATGGGCTCTCCTGTGAATTTCAGGCTATGGGCAACATTCTTTCACAAAATGTGCAGGGCCAGTATGACTAAGCACAGGAAAAGGAACAGGTCTAATAAGGAGTCCCATTTGTTTTTCCCTATTACATTCTGAACACTTGGGTGGTGCACATAGTTAGGCTGATGTTTGGGATGAAACTGGGGACAGAGAGGCAAATATGTATCTATCTTAAAAAAACTAACTGGTTCTCCAATTTTTGCTCAAAGTATTTTAAATTGTCTATAAATAAATCATTTATTTAAATTTTCCTTTCCCTTGCCAGATATTTTGAAGCCATTGTGAAATAGTTCTGACTACTGCCCTTAAATTGCTGAGGTCCTCAATTATCTGGTTTTTATTATTTTAAGACGCTCAAGCCTGTCTTCAAACAAGTCGCTCCTCTCAGTATCTAATGACATAAGAACCTCATCCAGTGGGAAACAGTCTTGGATAAAAATCTCTTCCCCACTAGGTTTCCTGAGTATAATGGCAGTGAGATTAGCACATTTCCCAGTGATTGAGTTGGCATGTGCCCATAGATTTATAAATAGAATTTATTGTGAAAGTTGCTGTGCTACTTGGGTAAGCAGCTATTGCAATTTGATGATAGAAAGTGTTCTGTGAAAAGGAACTATTATATGCTTTATGTGCCATGGCCATCTGAGGACAAAGAAGGACAGAAGACACAAGTGAGTCCATTCTATCCCGTATACAGTTATGAACAATGGGATATATTTAACATTTGGCAATTTGATTGATATTTTCCTGTTCCTTTACTTTTAATTGCATTGGACCAGTTGGGGGTAAATGATGATTTCAAATCCTTAATCATGTTGCTGTCATAGGTAGTGTAATAGCGATGTGCTGGAATGTGTCCTGATTTCTGCTGACGACTCCCACGGGAGAGCAGTAGACTCATGGAATTTAAAGACCGTTTGGAGTCAGGAACCAACCTGCGCCTTGTTCCAACCTTTGTAAACGAAGATATTTGTTTACCACGTTCAGATAAAACTAATGGTGAATTTCTAAGGTGAACCTTGTGATGAAAGGACATTTATGTAATTAAAAATATAACTATTGCTGTCACCAGTAGAGTGTATCTTATTTTTGAAAGATGGAGTTACATGTTACAACTAGGAAGAACTGTTTTCAATAAGATTAATTTCAGTGAGCCTTTGTGCTTTGTGATCCAGTCAAAATTCTAATAGTGAGAAAATACTTCTATCCCAGTCAGAATACTGTTTTATGCTTCCCCTTAAGAAATCAGGCATTTCCTTTAAGCAGCCGAATCCTATGCCATGATTATGCATGGGAGTGCACAGTGCTATACACTGCTGGCTTGGGTTCTATACAGAGCTGTCTTTACATTGCATTTCTTTCTTTTTGATAGTCTAGCTCCTCAGTGAGAGCCTATCAAACCAGTAAATCTCGAGTGACCATGAGCCCTGGCTTCAGCTCCCAATGGAACAGCAGCCAACCAACCTGGAATACATACTCCTTTCCAAGAGCAAGCTTGCACTATCAATCGCATGCCAGCTATACCTACTGTACTGGACACCCTGCTGTAAGTACTCCATTTTTCTGTATTTAGTAAATTGGATGCTTAAGCAGGTACATTTTGAATCCAAAGTTCGTATCTCTCTATTAAGTGAGCACTATTTCCAATGTTATAACTCGTCTATAACAAGAATATGCTACTGTTGAGTAAAAGCGATGAGAAATGGAGACTATCTTAAGCAGTTAAATGATCTTTGCTGGATGATCTTGGATATCTTTGCTGAAAATTGGTATCTTATTTAAAGTTACTTCTAGGTGAAATTGGTTGGCAGAATTTTCAGAATGGTGTTGGTGTGAAGGCTGAATGTACATAGGTCTCTGGTTTTGTGTTCTGATTTCCTCCTGGCTTTTCTTATGAATTTAGTTTGTTGTTTTTGCACTGGAGAGGGTGTCTTTCAAAGTGACAATTCCATCACTCGCCTCATTAGTATAAACAGATACTAACATATATAAATTCATTAGTAGGATATTTTCCAGTTACTCCTACACAAAACTCTGAGGTTTTTGGCATAAATGACTCAAAGGCAAGAGAAAGAAACATTTAGTGAAGAGAAATGCGCTCGTGGAATTTGAGACCCTTTTAGAGCCGAGGACCTGTTTCTGCCATTGTTTTCTGTGCCTCAATCCAGTTCTCATACACAAAGATTTTTGCTGTTGTAAATTATACTTACATGCTTGGAAAAATTATGAATGCTGATTAGGAAGGCATCTGTCTTCTGCTAAAAATATAAGTGCAAGACTCTTGGTGAATGGGAGACCTTTAAAAATAAGTCATATCTGTTTAAAACAAGTATACTTATAGGCTGATGTATATGAACTTTATGGTAACTACATGTCAAAAATCTACAATAGATGCTGCTACTGCTAAGTCGCTTCAGTCGTGTCCGACTCTGTGCGACCCCATAGACGGCAGCCCACCAGGTTCTGCCGTCACCAGGATTCTCCAGGCAAGAATACTGGAGTGGGTTGCCATTTCCTTCTCCAGTGCATGAAAGGGAAAAGTGAAAGTGAAGTCACTCAGTCGTGTCGAACTCTTAGCGACCCCATGGACTGCAGCCTACCAGGCTCCTCCATCCATGGGATTTTCCAAGCAGGAGTACTGGAGTGGGGTGCCATTGCCTTCTCCCACAATAGATGCATATAAAACTAAATAAAGAGAAAAGAACCCAAACTAAAACTGAATAAAATCCTCAAATCAGAAGGGTAGAAACTAAAAGAAGAAAAGAACAGAAAAGAACTACAAAACACCAGAAAATAAGTAATAATATTGCAATAAACACATACCTGTCAATAATCACTTTAAATGTCAATGTACTAAATAATCCAAAAAAAGACATGAGTGGCTTATTGGATACAAACAAGCAAACACAGAAAAGACCTAAGCCCCATCTATGTGCTGCCTACAAGAAAAAAAGAAAAAAAAGCTCACTTCAGAGCTAAAGACACATAGAGACTGAAAGTGAAGGTATGAAAAAGATATTCCATAAAAAAGAAAAGAAAAGAAAGGGTAACAGCACTCATATCAGGCCAAGTTCAATTTAAAGCAAAGTGTGTAAGAAAAGACAAAACGGGCATTGTATAGTGAAAAGTTAGGGGTCAATCCAAGAAGAGTCTATCACATTCACGAACATGTATGCACCTAATACAGGAGAAACAAAATACATAAAGCAAATATTACCAGACATAAAGGGAAAAACTGACTGTAACACAATAATAGTAAGGAACTTTAACACCCAGCTTACATGAATGGATAGATCATCTAAACACGAAGTCAATAAGGAAATGATGGCTTTCAGTAACACATTAGACAAGGCAAACTTAATAGATATCTACTAGATACCTACTGGATATTCTATCTCCAAACAGCAAAATATACATTCTTTTCAAGTGTAAGTGGAATGTTCTTCAGGATAGATTACATGCCAAGACACAATAATCCACAATAAATTTAAGATTGAAATTATGTCAAGCATTGTTTCCAAAAACAAGGGTAGGAAACCAGAAATCAAATACAGGAAGAAGAGTGAGGAAAAAAAAAAACACAGACATGTGGAGGCTAAAAATCTTGCAATTAAAAACAATGGATCAGGGACCTCTGGGACAATATGAAACACCCCAACATTCGAATCATAGGAGTCCCAGAAGAAGAAGATAAAAGGAAAGGCCATGAAAAAATACTCGAGGAGATAATAGTTGAAAATTTCCCTAAAATGGGGAAGGAAATAGTCACAGAAGTCCAAGAAACACAGAGAGTTCCAAACAGGATAAACCCAAGGCGAAACAGCCCAAGACACATATTAATCAAATTAACAAAGATCAAACACAAAGAACAAATATTAAAAGCAGCAAGGGGAAAACAACAAATAACACACAAGGGGATCCCCATAAGGATAACAGCTGATCTTTCAATAAAAACTCTTCAGGCTAGAAGGGAATGGCAGGACATACTTAAAGTAATGAAAAAAAATAATCTACAACCCAGATTACTGTACCCAGCAAGGATCTCATTCAGATATGAAGGAGAATTCAAAAGCTTTACAGACAAGCAAGAGCTGAGGGAATTCAGCACCACCAAGCCATCTCTCCAACAAATGCTAAAGGATCTTCTCTAAACAGGAAACACAGAAAGGATGTTTAAACACGAACTCAAAACAACAAAGTAAATGGCAACGGGACCATACTTATCAATAATTACCTTAAATGTAAATGGGTTGAATGCCCCAACCAAAAGACAAAGACTGGCTGAATGGATACAAAAACAAGACCCCTATATGTGCTGTCTACAAGAGACCCACCTCAAAACAACGGACACATACAGACTGAAAGTGAAGGGCTGGAAAAAGATATTTCATGCAAACGGAGACCAAAAGAAAGCAGGAGTCTCAATACTCATTTCAGATAAAATAGACTTTAAAATAAAGGCTGTGAAGAGAGACAAAGAAGGACACTACATAATGATCAAAGGTTCAATCCAAGGAGAAGATATAACAATTATAAATATATATGCATCCAACATAGGAGCATCGGAATATGTAAGGAAATGCTAACAAGTATGAAAGGGGAAATTAACAATAACACAATAATAGTGGGAGACTTTAATATCCCACTCACATATATGGATAGATCAACTAAACAGAAAATTAACAAGGAAACACAAACTTTAAATGATACAATAGACAAACTAGATTTAATTGATATTTACAGGACATTCCACCCGAAAACAATCAATTTCACCTTTTTCTCAAATGCACACGGAACTTTCTCCAGGATAGATGACATCCTGGGCCATAAATCTAGCCTTGGTAAATTCAAAAAAATTGAAATCATCCCAGTCATCTTCTCTGACCACAATGCAGTAAGATTAGACCTCAATTACAGGAAAAAAAAAAAAACTATTAAAAATTCCAACATATGGAGGCTAGACAACATGCTTCTGAATAACCAACAAATTACAGAAGAAATCAAAAAAGAAATCAAAATATGCATAGAAACGAATGAAAATGAAAACACAACAACCCAAAACCTATGGGACACTGTAAAAGCAATGCTAAGGGGAAGATTCATAGCAATACAGGCGTACCTCAAGAAACAAGAAAAAAATCAAATAAATAACCTAACTCTACACCTAAAGCAACTAGAGAAGGAAGAAATGAAGAACCCCAGGGATAGTAGAAGGAAAGAAATCTTAAAAATTAGGGCAGAAATAAATGCAAAAGAAACAAAAGAGACCATAGCAAAAATCAACAAAACTAAAAGCTGGTTTTTCGAGAAGATGAACAAAATTGACAAACCATTAGCCAGACTCATCAAGAAACAAAGGGAGAAGAACCAGATCAGCAAAATTAGAAATGAAAATGGAGAGATTGCAACAGACTACACAGAAATACAAAGGATCATAAGAGACTACTATCAGCAACTATATGCCAATAAAATGGACAACTTGAAAGAAATGGACAAATTCTTAGAAAAGTATAACTTTCCAAAACTGAACTAGGAAGAAATAGAAGATCTTAACAGACCCATCACAAGCACGGAAATCCAAACTGTAATCAGAAATCTTCCAGCAAACAAAAGCGCAGGACCAGATGGCTTCACAGCTGAATTCTACCAAAAATTTAGAGAAGAGCTAACACCTATCCTACTCAAACTCTTCCAGAAAATTGCAGAAGATGGTAAACTTCCAAACTCATTCTATGAGGCCACCATCACCCTAATTCCAAAACCAGACAAAGATGCCACAAAAAAAGAAAACTGCAGGCCAATATCACTGATGTACATAGATGTAAAAATCCTTAATAAAATTCTAGCAAACAGAATCCAACAACATATTAAAAAGATCATACATCATGACCAAGTGGGCTTTATCCCAGGAATGCAAGGTTTCTTTAACATTTGCAAATCAATGTAATACACCACATTAACAAATTGAAAGATAAAAACCATATGATTATCTCAATAGATGCAGAAAAAGCCTTTGACAAAATTCAACATCCATTTATGATAAAAACCCTCCAGAAAGCAGGAATAGAAGGAACATACCTCAACATAATAAAAACTATGTATGACAAACCCACAGCAAACATTATGCTCAGTGGTGAAAAAGTGAAAGTATTTCCCCTAAAGTCAGGAACAAGGAAAGGGTGCCCAGTCTCACCACTGCTATTCAACATAGTTTTGGAAGTTTTGGCCACAGCAATCAGAGCTGAAAAAGAAATAAAAGGAATCCAGATAGGAAAAGAAGTAAAACTCTCACTGTTTGCAGATGACATGATCCTCTACATAGAAAAACCTAAAGATTCTACCAGAAAATTATTAGAGCTAATCAATGAATACATTAAACTTGCAGGATATAAAATTAACACACAGAAATCCCTTGCATTCCTATACACCAATAATGAGAAAACAGAAAGAGAAATTAAGGAAACAATACCATTCACCGTTGCAACAAAAAGAATAAAATACTTAGGAATATATCTACCTAAAGAAACAAAAGACTTATATATAGAAAACTATAAAACACTGATGAAAGACATCAAACAGGACACAAACAGATGGAGAAATATACCGTGTTCATGGATTGGAATAATTAATAGAGTGAAAATGAGTATACTACCCAAAGCAATCTATAGATTCAATGCAATCCCTATCAAGCTACCAACGGTATTTTTCACAGAACTAGAACAAATCATTTCACAATTTGTATGGAAATATAAAAAAAAAACCTCGAATAGCCAAAGCAATCTTGACGAAGAATGGAACTGGAGGAATCAACCTGCTGACTTCAGGCTCTACTACAAGGCCACAGTCATCAAGACAGTATGGTACTGGCACAAGGATAGAAATATAGATCAATGGAACAAAATAGAAAGCCCAGAGATAAATCCACGCACCTATGGACACCTTATCTTTGACAAAGGAGGCAAGAATATACAATGGAGAAAAGACAATCTCTTTAATAAGTGGTGCTGGGAAAACTGGTCAACCACTTGTAAAAGAATGAAACTAGAACACTTTCTAACACTATACACACACACACACAAAAAAACCCTCAAAATGGATTAAAGATCTAAACGTAAGACCAGAAACTATAAAACTCCTAGAGGAAAACCTAGGCAAAACACTCTCTGACATAAATCACAGCAGGATCCTCCATGACCCACCTCCCAGAATATTGGAAATAAAAGCAAAAATAAACAAATGGGACCTAGTTAAAATTAAAAGCTTTTGCACAACAAAGGAAACTATAAGCAAGGTGAAAAGACAGCCTTCAGAATGGGAGAAAATAATAGCAAATGAAGCAACAGACAAACAATCTCAAAAATATACAAGCAACTCCTGCAGCTGAATTCCAGAAAAATAAACAATCTGATCAAAAAATGAGCCAAAGAACTAAACAGACATTTCTCCAAATAAGACATACAGATGGCTAACAAACACATGAAAAGATGCTCAACATCACTCATTATTAGAGAATGCAAATCAAAACCACAATGAGGTACCGTTTCACACCAGTCAGAATGGCTGCTATCCAAACGTCTGCAAACAATAAATGCTGGAGAGGGTGTGGAGAAAAGGAAACTCTTACACTGTTGATGGGAATGCAAACTAGTACAGCCACTATGGAGAACAGTGTGGAGATTCCTTAAAAAACTGGGAATAGAACTGCCATATGACCCAGCAATCCCACTGCTGGGCATACACACCGAGGAAACCAGAATTGAAAGAGAGGCGTGTCCCCCAATGTTCATCGCAGTACTGTTTAAAATAGCCAGGACATGGAAGCAACCTAGATGTCCATCAGCAGATGAATGGATAAGGAAGCTGTGGTACATATACACAATGGAATATTACTCAGCCATTAAAAAGAATACATTTGAATCAGTTCTATTGAGATGGATGAAACTGGAGCGCATTATACAGAGTGAAGTAAGCCAGAAAGAAAAACACCAATACAGTATACTAATGCATATATATGGAATTTGAAAGATGGTAACGATAACCCTATATGCGAGACAGAATAAGAGACACAGATGCATAGAACAGTCTTATGGACTCTGAGGGAGAAGGTGAGGGTGGGACGTTCTGGGAGAATAGAATTGAAACATGTATATTATCATATGTGAAACAGAACACCATTCCATGTTCGATGCATGAGACAAATGCTCAGGGCTGGGGCAATGGGATGACCCAGAGGGATGGGATGGGGAGGGAGGTGGGAGGGGGGTTCAGGATGGGGAACACATGTAAACCCATGGCTGATTCATGTCAATGTATGGCAAAAACCACTAAATATTGTAAAGTAATTAGCCTCCAACTAAAATAAATAAATTTATTTAAAAAAATTGTATAAAATGTGGGTAAATGCAGACTTTTATAATTTCACTGCTTTCAGTTTTGAAATTTCAGCTACTATTTTCTATCCTTTCTGCATCAAAATTTTATAGCACATTATATTCATGTTTTATGGAATTGGATGAAATAAAAAATAAAATCTGAAGAACATAAAAAAAAAAATGGAGCCATGAAGAAATCAAAGAGGAAATCAAAATGTACCTTGAGATGAATGACAATAAAACATAACTTCCTAAAATCTATGGGATGCAGAGAAGCAGTTTTAAGACATAAATGTTATAAGAAAACAGACCTATTCCCAAGAAATAAGAAAAATTCAAAGCAAACAACTGAGCTTTCCATCAAAAGGAATTAGCAAAAAAAGAACAATCAGAGCACAAATTCAAAAGAAATAAGAAAATAATAAAGATCAGAGAGGAAACAAATAAAATAGTGACAAAAATAATAAGCAAAGATCAATTAAACTAATAGCTGTCTTTTAAAAAAATAAGCAGAATTGATGATCCAGGTTCAATAAGAAAAAATGTGTGAGTGCCCAAATAAAATTAAATATGAAAGAAGAGAATTTATAGGCAATATTGTTGTTCAATCGCTCAGTTGTGTCCGACTCTGCACCCCCATGGACTGCAGCATGCCAGGCCTCCATGTCCTTCACCATCTCCAGAAGCCCGCTCTGACTCATGTCCATTTAGTCATTATGCCATCCAGCCATCTCACTGGATGTCCTCTTTCTCTTCCTGCCTTCAGTCTTTCCCTGAATCAGCTCTTTGCATCAGCTGGATAAAGTATTGGAGCTTCAGCTTCAGCATCACTCCTTCCAATGAATATTCAGGATTAATTTCCTTTGGGGTGGACTGGTTGGATCTCCTTGCAGTCCAGGGGATTCTTGGGAGTCTTCTCCACACCACAGCACGAAAGTATGAATTCCTGGTCTCTCAGTCTTCCTTATGTTCCAGCTCTCACAACCACACATGACAATTGAAAAAACCATAGCTTTGACTATACAGACCTTTGTTGGCAACGTGATGTCTCTGTTTTTTAATATGCTATCTAGGTTGGTCATAGCTTTTCTTCCAAAAGGCAAGCGTCTTTTAATTTCATGGCTGCAGTCACCATCCTCAGTGATTTTGGAGCCCAAGAAAAGAAAGTCTGTCACTGTTTCCATTGTCTCCCCATCTGCTTGCCATAAGTGATGGGGCTGGATGCCATGATCTTAGTTTTTTGAATGTTGAGTTTTAAGCCAGCTTTTTCACTCTCCTCTTTCACCTTTATCAAGAGGCTCTTTAGTTCCTCTTTGCTTTTGACTATAAAGGTGGTGTCATCTGCATACCTGAGGTTATTGATATTTCTCCTGGCAATCTTGTTTTCAGCTTATGCTTCATCCATCCTGGCATTTCATGTGACGTACTCTGCATAGTAGTTAAATAAGCAGGGTGACAATATACAGCCTTGATATACGCTTTTCCCAATTTGGAACCAGCCTGTTGTTCCATGTCCGGTTTTAACTGTTGCTTCTTGACCTGCATACAGATTTCTCAAGAGGCAGGTCAGGTGGTCTGCTTTTCCCATCTCTTGAAGAGTTTTTCATAGTTTGTTGTGATCCACGCAGTCAAAGGCTTTAGCATAGTCAATTAAGCAGAAGTAGATATATTTCTGGAATTTTCTTACTTTTTCTATGATCCAGTGGATGTTGGCAATTAGATCTCTGGTTCCTCTGTCTTTTCTAAATCCAGCTTGAACATCTGGAAGTTCACAGTTCAAGTATTGTTGAAGCCTTACTTGGAGACTTCTGACCATTACTTTGCTAGCATGTGAAATGAGAGCAATTGTGTGATAGTTTCAACATACTTACAGAAATACAGACAATCTTAAGAGAATATTATAAACAATTATATTCCATCATATTGGACAACCTAGGAAAATGGATAAATTCCTAGAAATATACAATTCTCTAAGACTGTTTTTCAGTCACTTTGTCGTATCTGACTCTGATCCCATAGATACAGCATGCCAGTGTTCCCTGTCCTTCACTGTCTCTCAGAGTTTCCTCAAATTCATGTCCATTGAGTTTGTGAGGCTATATATAATCATCTGATTCTCTGCCACCCCCTTCTCCTTTTACCTTCAATCTTTCCCAGCATCATGTCTTTTCCAATGAGTCAGTTCTCACATCAGGTAGCCAGAGTATTCTAAAACTGATTCTGGAAGCAATAGAAAAACAGAATAGACTGTTTACTAGTTTTGACATTGAATGAGTAATCAAAAAACTTCCAACAAACCAAAGTCTAGGACTGAAGAGCTTCACAGAGGAGTTCTATTAAACAATTAAAAGAAGGCTTAATATCTTTTTCTCAAATTGTGCCAATAATTGAAGAAGATTTAACATTTCCAAACTCATTCTACAAGGTCAGCATTACTCTGAAATGAAAACTAGACAAAAGCACTAAAAAAAATGAAGTTAGAAGCCAATATCCCTGATTCACATAGACATAAAAATCATCATCAAAATATTAGCAAACCAAATGCAACAATCTATAAAAAGTATCATACATCAGGATTGAATGGGATGTATTCCAGGGATGTAAGGATAGTTCACTATCTGCAAATCAATCAATATGATATGCCACATTAACAAAACTAAGAGTAAAAATCCCATGACCATTTCCATAGATACAGAAAAAGCATTTGATAGAATTCAACACCCATTATGATAAAAGCTCTCAACAAAGTTATTGTAGAGGGAACATACCTCACCATAATAAAGACCATTCATTACAAAGTCACAGTTAACATTATACTCAATGATGAAAAGTTTGAAGGATTTTCCTCTAGGATTAGGAACAAGAAAAGGATGTCCACTCTTGCCATTTCTATTTAACATAGTATTGAAAGTTCTAGCCACATCATTCAGAAAAGAAAAAGAAATAAGAGGCATCTAAATTGGAAGAGAAGAAGAAAAACTCTCACTATTTGCAGATGACAAATATGTAAAAAACCCTAAAGTCTCCACCAAAATCTAGTAGAACTATTTATGAATTCAGTAAAGTTATAGGATACATGATTACTATACACAAATCTTTTGCATTTGTATACCATAATAAGGAACAATCATAAAGAGAAATGAAGAAAACAATCACATTTACAAATGCATCACAAAATAAATAAATAAAAACCTAGGAATGCATTTAACCAAGAAAGTAAAAGACTTGTACTGTGAAAACTTTGAAACATTGATGAGGGAAGTTGAAAACAATCCAAATAAATGAAAAGATACCCTGTGTTCATGGATTGGAAATATTAATACTGTTAACATGTCTATACTACCCAAAGCAACTACAGAATTAATGTAACCCCTAACAAAATACCCATGAAATTTTTCATATTATTATAACTAATAATCCTAAAATTTCTATGGAATCATAAAGGACCCCAAAGAGCCAAAGTAATCTTGAAAAAAAACCAAAGCTACAGGTATCACGATCTGTAACAGATTATACTACAAAGCTCCAGTCGTCAAAATAGTATGGTTTTGGCATGAAAAACGATGCGTTGATCAATGGAACAGAATAAACAATTCAGAATAAACCCACATGTATATGGTCAATTACTATATGACGAAGGAAGCAAGAATATACAATGGGGGAAAAGACAATTTCTTTAATAAGTGGTGCTAGGAAAACTGGACAGCTACATGCAAAAGAATCAAATGCACTTCTTTCTCACACCGTATACAAAAATAAACTCAAAGTAAATGAAAGACTTAAATGTAAGGCCTGAAACCGTAAAAATCCTAGAAGAAAACCTAGGTAGTGTGCTCTTTGACATGGGTCTTAACAACATTTTGTGCGTATGTCTACTTAGTCAAATAAAACAGAAGCAAAACTAAGTAAATGAAACTACATGAAACTAAAAGGCTTTTGCATAGTGAAGAAATTATCAACAAAATGAAAAGACAACCTACTGAATGAGAGAAGATGTTTGCAAAGTATATGTCTGATATGGGTTAATATCCAAAATATGTAAAGAACTCATACTAGTCAATGCAAAAACAACATGATTTAAAATTTGGCAGAGCATCTGAATCGGCATTTTTCTAAAGAGCATTTACAGATGGAATTACCTGGGGGTTCTGTGGTTAGGTTCTGTACTTCCATTGCAGGGGGCACAAGTTCCATTTCTGGTTGGGGAACTAAGATCTCACAAGCTGCACAGTGTGACCAAAGGGGGGAAAAAAGAATACATACAGGTGGCTAACAGTTAACATGAAAAGGTATCAATGTCACAAATAATCAGGTAAATGCAATTCAAGACTACCATGAGCCATCACCTCACACCTGTCAGAATGGCCATCGTCAAAAATAACAAGTGTTGGTAAAGATGTGGAGAAGAGTAAATCTTGTGCACTGTTCGTCAGAGTGTAAATTGGTGCAACCACTGTGGAAAACTGTGTGAAGTTTCTTCAAAAAAGTAAAAATAAAACTTTCATGTGATTCAGCCATATCATACCTGGGTATTTATCTAAAGAAAAGGAAAATGTTAATTTGAAAAAAAATTTGTGCACCCTAATGTTCATATCAACCTTATTTACAATAGCTAAGATATGGAAATAACCCAGCTTTCACTAACATAAGATGTAAGATATATATACTTACACATATCCACAGTGGATTATTACTCATCCATAAAAAATAAAATTTTGTCTACACAGCTAGACTTGGAGAGTGTCATGCTTAGTGAAATAGGTCAGAGAAAGACAAATACTGTATGTTTTTGCTTATATGTGAAATCAAAAAAATAAAACGGAAACAAATTCACAGATACAGAGAGGAAACTAGTGGCTATCAGACAGGAGAGGGATTAGGGGAAAGGCAAGATTGTTTAAGGGGATTAAGCGATACAAACTGCTAGTTATGCAAGAAATGTTACAAGACGTAATACACAGAGCAAGGAATGTTGACAATATTTTATAATAACTTTATTTGGAGGATGAAGTAAAGTGAAAGTCACTCAGTTCAGGCCAGAATACTGGAGTGGGTAACCATTCCCTTCTCCAGGGGATCTTCCCAACCCAGGGATCGAACCCAGGTCTCCTGCATTGCAAGTGGATTCTTTACCCACTGAGCCACAAGGGAAGCCCAGGAATACTGGACTGCGTAGCCTATCTCTTCTCCAGAGGATCTTCCCAACCCAGGAATTGAACCAGGGTCTCCTGCATTGCAGGCAGATTCTTTATCACGTGAGCTATCAGGAAAGCCTTATTTGGAGTATAACTTATTGAATCACTATGTTGTATACCTGAAACTTATATAATATTGTAAATTAACTATACTCCAATTTAAAAGACAAATTAAAGATCCTATATGCGTCTCACAATAACTCCTTTAATCATCAGTAAATGTAAACATGAATTCTTCAGTGTTCAGAAGGGCCATTGTGACTTCTGCATTTTGGCTCTTCTTTTTGCATTTCAAGGTTATGGAATCATGAAGTGTCCCGAGAGTCTAAATTGAGATAATTTGTCTCCAATATCATAACGTAAAGTCACTTAAGGGAAGACACAATGAATTCACTCATTATGTAAATTGGTGTAACTTTGTTATAAGATGATTTGGAAAAAAAATATCAAAATTTAAATTGCACATAGTTTTGACTCAGTAATTAAATTTTTGGCATTTCACTGGACATATACAAGATGTATTTCTAAGGATGATGCTTGCAATATTTTTTACAAGTACTTGGAAAAGGAACCTGAACAAGCTCCATTCATTTTCATTCATCCATGCATTCAAAAATGTGTGAAGCATGATTAGGTAGTCATTGTATTCCATCATTCTTCTAGCTGAAAGGGGCTCAGAAGTGAAAGAAAAAGTCTTCATCTCAGGGGGCTTCCATTCTAGGGAATAGGGAAGCTGGCAACTACATAAATAGACATATGAATTAATAAAAGGAAGCAAACCAGAAAATAATACAGCAAGGTTCAGTGTTATGTGGAAACTGAAAATAGTTTGAAATGATGGAGAAGAACAAGGTGGCTCCATGAGTTGTATTTTCAGTAAGTCATCAATTGGGAGCCGGGTTTCCTCTGAGATCCAGATAAAACTTAACTTTAGTCTTGGTGTTGCTTTCACGGATATGACATCAAAAGCACAGGCAACCAAAGCTAAAGCAAACAGCTGGGGTTTCCCAAATTGAACTGCTTCTGCAAAGCAAACAAAAACAAATATAAAAGCAAACAAACAAAACCCTGAAAAAAAAACAATCAATAGAATGAAGAAACAACATAATAAATTAGGGAATATTTTCAAACTATAATCTAATGAGGGGTTAATGTCCATAATATATAAGGAACTCAAACAACTTGAATAACCCTGGTTAAAAAATGAACAATGGATCTGAATTGACATTTCTCCAAAGAAGACATAAAAATAACCAACAGAGAGAGGAAACGTTGGGGCTTCCCAGGTGACTCTAGTGGCAAAGGATCTGCCTGCCAGTGCAGGAGGCGCAAGAGATGAGGGTTTGATCCTTGGGTCAGGGACGATCCCCTGGAGTAGGAATGGCAACCCACTCCAGTATTGCTTGGAAATTTCCATGGACAGAGGAGCCTAGTGGGTTATAGCCTGTGGTGCCACAAAGAGTCGTGCAAGACTGAGCAACTGAGCACACACACAGACACAAAGGAAAAAGTTACTCGGCATCATTAGCCATCAGGGAGCCATCAGGGAAATGCAAATCAAAATCACAATGCGACAGTGCTTCACACCTGTTAGAATGGCTGGTGTCAAAAAGAGAAAAGGTAAATGCTGGCAAGAATGTGGAGAAAAGGGAGACTTTGTACACAGTTGGGGGAAAGGTAAATTGGTCCAGTCATCATGGAAAGCAGTAGGGTAATTCCTTGAAGTAATAAAAATAGAGTTGCCATATGCATGTATATCCAAATGAAATGAAGTGCCTAGTATTAACCAAATTTATTAGCAAAAGATAGAAAGAAAGAGCAAGCTCTAACTATGCAGAGATCACCAGGAAGAGCACAAAGCATGCCAAGCAGAGGAAACAGTCAAGGGCTGGGGCAGGACTGAGCCTGAAGGTCCTCCACCCAGAGAGAGCCAGTACGCCCTGAGCTCGGTCTGCGGAGGAGGGAAGGCTGTCAGGCCAGAAAAAGAGGCAGCGACCAGAGGCTGCGGCTCTTTGTAATGCAGAGGGAGTTTGTATTTTATTTAAGGCCGGTGGAAAACCTTTGGAGCGTTGGAAGCAAGGAAATTAAATTACACAATTTAGTATATTTTAGGACTGAGTCGGCCTGCTGAGTGAAGAATTACTGGTAGCAGAAAAAGAAGGAAATCAGGAACTCAGATTAGGATAATATTACATACACACAGAAAAGCATGTGTGCATGCCTGTGTACACGTGTGTGAGTTTACTCCTGTAAGCCGGAATTGAAGACCTATAGTAAGAGGATGACTTTTTCTTATATGTCCTTTGATTTGTTGGATCTTCAAAAATGTTTGCAACTTGTTTTCATAGTAACAAAAGACAAGTTGCATATATATTACATAAATTTTTTTAGTAAATGGTTGCCTATCTAAAATGTCTCATTAGCTTTTCCCTTCAGTCGTTATTTGTCAAGCCACATTATAACAAATTATAATTTAATGCGGTATTTCAAGTAATACTCTTATTGGCCTCAAGGGCATCTGTAAGTAGCTGACACTGAGCACTTAATGTTTTTCAAACTCTGAACTGAGCACCTTTATGCATATTATATACTTATATGTATTCAAAATAGACCCAGGACATAGTTACTAGTATTATCCTTGTTTTAAGGATTAGTGAAATAAAGCCTAGGAGAATTAATATCTTGCCCAGAGTTACACAGCTAGTAGTGAGATTTGAGATTCAAATGTTAGCAGTCAGGTTTCCAACTTGCATTCTAATCCTTTATTTTATATGCATTATATTACTTGTCATTGAGTCCCTGTGTCTTTATTTACATGTTGAGAATGATTCTGTGACTGTACCTCAGATAGAACTCTTTTTAATCATTTAATTTAAATATGCATGTACCTCTCAATACTCCTTAGAGATATACTTGTATTTGTAAGATATTCCATTGTAGGCCTGATGTTTGGAATAAAGAAAATAGGTGTTATTCTGTCTTGGAAACCACTGGGATAATTACAGGATGTCTAGCTAGTATTTTGTGCTTCAAGATCCAGAAACTGATACTTTCCTTTGTTACACCACTGGGAGTAAAGTGAGTCAAATACGGAAAGTAGAAGCAAAAGATTAGAATATACTTTAAAAAATAGTCATAGGTGTTGTACTTCTGATTTCAAGGATACTCTAAGGATTGGTTTTAAAGCCTACTTGACATTCTCACATTATTTCAACAGTTAAACTTTTCTTTTGCATTTTCCTCCTCTGCCTAATCAAATGGCATTGAACTCTTGACTCCAAGATCAGTGCCCATTTAGCTCTGCCACTACTGTATAAAGGGAATGATGTTATCTGATAATAAACCAGATGGCCAATATAGGGAGACTTGGAGAGCTAGCTCATGATGACAACATACAAAAACGTTGACAGCCTCCTAACTTCAACTTGGGTCAAAATACTAGAGAAATCATTTGGGCTCCAAAATGTGACAGTATATCCCACAGCTGCCACGCAGTGTAAGATCCAGAGGGGTTTTGTGGTTCAAACCACAGAAACGGAATTCTGATCTGAAGAGACTGCCCGTGATTTTCTGGAGTCATATAATTTAGTAGTCTTTAATGAAGCTGTAAATGTTCTGCCTGCCCCATGAGAGTTTGGGCCTTTTTCCTGAGTTGCTGGTTTGATTGAAGATCTCCAGCTCTTCAGTTTCCTGGGGTTAGGAGGGTGTCAGCCAGTGCAGTGCTTGTGTGGTCCACAGTTGTTTCACTCCCCTGCTGCTGAGGAATGCTGATACCCTTCGAGGGTCTGGTTAGGTAACTTGCTATCAGTAGCCCATAGAAATCTCAGAATACAGCCAGCCTCTTCCTGACTGAGTAAACCCTCTGTACACTGTACACCTTTCCTATGGCTGCTGTAACTAATCACCATAAGCGTGAGGGCTTTAAACAACACAGGATTATTCTCTTACACTTCTGGAGGTTGGAAGTCTGAAATGGGTTTTCCTGAGCTGAAATCAGGTATTAGCAAGGCTGCACTCCCACTGGAGCTTCTAGGGGCAAATCTATTCCTTGCCTTTTCCAACTTCTAGCAATATGTTCCTTGTATACCTTGGCTCTTGGGTTATTCTTTCATTTTTAAGGCCAGCATCATAGCATCTTTGTACCTATTTCTCCATCTTCACTCTGCCTTTTCTGTAGTCAAATCTCTCTCTGCTTCTTTTTCACAGAGATACTTGTGATTACACTTAAGAGCCCACCTAAATAATCCAATAATCTCCTCACCCAAAGATCATTAACTTAATGACCTCTGCAAAGTTCTTTTGCCACACAAGGTAGCACATCTTCCAGGAATCAGGCTTGGAACATGTGGGTGGACTATTATTCGGCTACCACAGTGACTCAGTGGCCAATTCTGAGCCATCAGGTGATTATTCAGGGCTTCCTGAAATTTATGAGGCTTTTCACTGAGGGATATAATGTGAGAGGGGATTTTTTAGGGATAAAGGTCTGAAATTGTCATAGCCTATGACAATTTAAAATTATTGACACTCACTGGCATACATTTGTTCTGAATCCACTGTTTTTCTTCTTATAAAATGAGATGATAACCACTCCAATATGTATCTTAAAAGAAAATGTGAAGACAAGATGATTTAAACTCTACTAACATTTAATCCATTGCACTAGTGAAAAAATCATGCAAATGAAGAAACAATATCCAGATATCTAAGGTGGCCTCTTCAACTTGAGATATAAAGTGGCAAAAAATAATATTCAAAATGTTTAGTGCAAAATATAATTGACAATTATATGAAATATACCATACTCTTTTTATTGACTAAGGAAGTTGATGATATATCATGTACATTTCTTACTTAATCATTATATTTCTACTGCATTTCATTTGTAAAATTATTCCAATAATGTTCAAATAGTATATTGACACAGGTGCTGGTTTTGATCTTTCATTTGATGCTTTTTGTCAGCAGCTGAGTGATAACCCTGTTTGCTTTATGATTTGCCACGGGGAACTACATCAAATTTGCAACAACTTCCTATGACCTGAGAGCCATGAAGTGGCTGGGGCTCGTGTTCACGGTAAAAGAAGGTGATTCACTGGGCTGCCCTTCACACCCCACCTCCGCTCCTCTGGGACCCCACCTCCGCTCCTCTGGGACCCCACCTCCGCTCCTCTGGGACCCCACCTCCGCTCCTCACCCCACCTCCGCTCCTCTGGGACCCCACCTCCGCTCCTCTGGGACCCCACCTCCGCTCCTCTGGGACCCCACCTCCGCTCCTCACCCCACCTCCGCTCCTCTGGGACCCCACCTCTGCTCCTCTGGGACCCCACCTCCGCTCCTCACCCCACCTCCGCTCCTCTGGGACCCCACCTCCGCTCCTCTGGGACCCCACCTCCGCTCCTCTGGGACCCCACCTCCGCTCCTCTGGGACCCCACCTCCGCTCCTCACCCCACCTCCGCTCCTCTGGGACCCCACCTCCGCTCCTCTGGGACCCCACCTCCGCTCCTCTGGGACCCCACCTCCGCTCCTCACCCCACCTCCGCTCCTCACCCCACCTCCGCTCCTCTGGGACCCCACCTCCGCTCCTCACCCCACCTCCGCTCCTCTGGGACCCCACCTCTGCTCCTCTGGGACCCCACCTCCGCTCCTCTGGGACCCCACCTCCGCTCCTCACCTGCAGCTTTCTCTTCCCGCACCTGGAACGGTGTGATTCGTGTGGTGCTGGGGACATGGAGAGAAGGAGAAGGGAAGTGGGAAAAGATAAAAAGTCGACGAGACGTATCTGATCCTCACTGCTGAGCCCAGGAGCCTGTGTATTACTCTCTCTGTGCCAACCACAAGGCAGTGTGACCAGGTACAACTGAGCTAGTCATGGAGACAAAGCAGAAAGGGCTAAAGAAAAAAAAGAGATAAAGCAAATTAAAAAGTAATAGATGTGTGCTCAGAGGCTGATGCTACCCAGAAGTCATGAAGGTTGCTGTTAAGGTCCTGTCTCTCTTTCAAGAGAATACCAGACAGGTAGGAGAGGAAATGTGGGCAGCCTAGGGCTAGAGTTCTCTTTCCAAAAAAAATTCTGCCAGGAAAAGGGTGGAGACCACAACACTGCCTGCTATGGGACTCTCTCTTTTAGTAATGAGTTGGGTTCCAGGAGAGTCCCTCTCTGGAAATTTTGTTTCTAAATACAGGAACGACTGCCTTCCATCAGGAATTAAGTTGTCAAATAAAATGAGGGTTTCACGAACCTATCAGAGAGGACATTGGCTCACATTGAAGGCTTTATTTTCTGTCTTTGTCCATGACACTGAGTTCTCTTACTAGTTGCTCCCTGAACCCAGACCCATCCTGGACAGAGACAACCATTTCTTTGGGAGTTGTATAGAAGACATTAGAAAAGGTGGCAAGTCTCCTTTCTCCTACACAAGGACTTTGTGTTCAAGGCAACCCACCAACTTTGGAAATAAATGGAAAACATTTCAAGGAGTACTGAAAATTGACAGTTTTCAGTGAAATAATGACCAGATCTTCAGCTTCCATGATTTTTCTTTTGTAAACTGATTGCTCTATAGATTATCCATATTCCAATAGCTGGGTCACCATCTAGCCTGATTTTCCTGGTCTATGTTTATTTCTTAGAGTTGTTATTGAATAGTGTTCCCTTTTGCTTTCAAAAATGTTCAAGTTGAGAAGATATTTTCTATGGTCTCCCTACCACAGCCCTTTATTAAAAAAAAAAAAAAAAAAAAACATAGTCCTTGCACATAAATCTTACTTTGGTCTATTCCCTCAGGATGTGAAAACTTCCCAGGAGGTTGCCAGTGAAGGAGATTCCTCATGTGATGATTAATCAATCTTCTTAAAGCAGGGGGTCTTCTAGTGTTTCCCAGCTGTGTATGTCTCTGTGCTATTTTATTTAAACTCATAATGAAACTTCTAGATAACTTAAAAATGGGAAAAAGAGTACGGAAGTTTTCAAAATTCTTCTGGGAACATGTCACCAGAGTTTAAATACTACTACTCAGTACTAATTTTTTTTTTTTTTTTTTTTCATATCATGGAGGTTGTTCACAGTGAGAAAAGCTATTCACAGCTCAGAATTCAGCCCCCGGCCTTGTCCAGTTGTTCTAAAGGCTGAAGGATTACTTATCTCTACACATCTGTTTTGTTTTCACATTATATCACTTCTAAGGCTATCAGTCTCCCCACACTTATAAAATCTGCTACAAGACTAAATATACAAAGCATATAATAACACGGTTACCTTCATTGATGTTGGGGTAAAGAGCTTTATCAACTAGAATACTCCTGCTGTAGATAACAGAGAATCCAAGTGGCAGTGAATTCAAAGAGAGAGGTGCATATTGACTGTCTTAGCACAAAGTCTGGAAGTAGATGTGTGTGCTTCTATGCACCAAGATGGCTGCAATAACACATCCATCCCACATGCTTTTATTCAATGTGACATTACCATTCTCTTACAAGAAGTGGGGCCTGAGTGCCCTCACAAAGTGGCCTTTGTGACTCACTTTTACTCAACAGAACGTGGCATAAGTGATGCTGCATGATTTTGGATCAAGTTGCCTCCTTCCGGATTGACTATTCTTCTCCTTTAGCCCAGGGATATGTGCATACAGCTGGGAAAGAAAAGGGCATGCGCTTTTACCTCGCTTCCTTAAAAAGCTTGGTTTCTGAATGCCCTCTCTCAGGACACCCTTTCTGTCTGACTCTTTGCAACCCCATGAATGACAGCACACCAGGCTTCCCTGTCCTTCATCTCCCAAAGTTTGCTCAAACTCAGGTCTGTTGAGTCGGTGATGCCATCCAACCATCTCATCCTCTTTCGTCCCCTTCTCCTCCTGCCTTCCATCTTTCCAGCATCGGGGTCTTTTCTAATGAGTTGGCTCTTCACATCAGATAGCCAAAGTATTGGAGTTTCAGCTTCAGCATCAGTCCTTCCAAAAGGAAAGAGTTGATTTCCTTTAGGATTGACTGGTTGGATCTCCTTGCAGTCCAAGGGACACTCAAGTGTATTCTCCAGCACCACAGTTTGAAAGCATCCATTCTTTGGTGCTCAGCCTACTGTATGATCCAACTCTCACATCCATACACATGACTACTGGAAAATCCATAGCTTTAACTATATGTACCTTTGTTGGCAAAATGATGTCTCTGCTTTTTAATTCACTGTCTAGGTTTGTCATAGTTTTTCTTCCAAGAAGCAAATGTCTTTTAATTTTGTGGCTGCTTTCACCGTCCACAGTGATTTTGGAGACCAAGAATATAAAATCTGCCACTGTTTCCACTTTTTCCCCATCTATTTGACATGAAGTGATGGGACCAGATGCCATGATCTTAGTTTTTTGAATGTTGAGTTTTAAGCCAGCTTTTTTTAACTCTCTTTTTTTGCTTTCTGCCATTACAGTGGAATCATCTGCATATCTGAGGTTGTTGATATTTCTCTTGACAATCTTGATTAGACTTTTGCTTCATCCAGCCTGTCATCTCGCATGATGTACTCTTCACATAAGTTAACTAAGCAGGGTGACAATATATACAGCCTTGTTGTACTCCTCTCCCAATTTTGAACCAGTCAGTTGTTCCATGTCCGGTTCTAACTATTGCTTCTTGACCCACATACAGGTTTCTCAGGAGGCAGGTAAGGTGGTCTGGTATTCCCATCTTTTTAAGAATTTTCCACAGGTTGCTGTGATCCACACAACAAAGGCTTTAGCATAGTCAATGAAACAGAATTAGATGTTTTTATGGAATTCCCTTGCTTTTTCTGTGATTCAGTGGATTTTGGTGATTTGATCTCTGGTTTTTCTGCCTTTTCTAAATTCATCTATACATCTGGAAGCTTTCAGTTCATGTAAAACAAGATGGCTGTAGTTTTACATCCCTGAAGCTTGAATGATTTGTTGCTTAGAAATAGCAGCTGGAACAAGAGGTGTGCCCTAGTTGGTAGAGCAGTCAGTCAGCACCATTAAGGACATAGGCTGTTTCTGTCTCTCTTCTCTGCTACCCTCAGGCACAAGACGCCACCCACCATTCCAGAGAGGCCACTTAATACAGTAGCGTCTCAGAAGGGAGGTGGCGTGGTCCGGGGTGGGGCTGGAAAAGGGTTTCCAGCATGAGACTGAGTGAGCGGGAAATCAAGTTTATTAGAGTGGGAGACGCTAATAGAACAGCGGGCCAGCTCGGGGGAGACCCGACGTTGAATGGGGGTCCTTAGCCCACTTTTATACCCAGAGTACAAGGAGTGGGATGGGGTCTTGCGGGTCATTTGCTGATTGGATGAGTCGCGTATACTGGGTGGGGGAAGAGTAGGGCAAATACCTCCCCCCTATGGAGTGGGAGGGAGACAGGATACACTGTTCCATTAATAGTTACAACACGGGGGAGGGAAGGCAGATCAGGGTCTGGTTTTTCATTCCTGCATTCCAAGACCCTCCTTGGTTCAATCTGATCTTTTGCCCTTGGGTCACCACAGGAGGGAAGTGAGCAGGGGCTTTCATCTTGCACCAGTTTTGTTGAGGAGGAAACTTCCCTAGAATTCCTTTGGTAGATTTCCCCTTGCATCTCATTGACCAGACCTGGTCTTCCTATTCAATTTTAGACTAGTAAGGGCAAAGTAATACAGACTTCCCAAATGGGTCTAAACCATGAGCATTCTCAAGTCATCTGGGAATCTTTTTTTTTTTTTTTTTTTTAATAACTAATCCCAAGCTTAACTCCCAACCTACCCGAGTGACTGCAATCATAGTTGAGAATCATTGGCTTGAAACCTGACTACTTAGGTCTGGGGACCAATGGTAAAGCATCACTTGGGGGCTTTAGTCTCCACCTGTGAAATAAGAATCTGTATTTTATTTATATCCCTACTCTATATGTACACTAAGGTTTGAAAAACACCTATTTAAACAAACTATAATTTATCCCCTGAGGATAGGCATATCATCCCCTGGGGCTAAACAAAGTCAAGGCTCTATTGCAGAGAAAGAGGAAAATGACTGCTGGGAAAGCAGTCAACAGTATCTCTGCTACAGAGGCCCAGACTCAGGTTATCTTGCCTCCCCCGGCATGCCCTGAGGCATCTCCCTGGAAGATTAAGTCTCCTTAGAACACGGCTCTGAAAATCATACACAGAAAGCCAACTTCTGCCTTTATTACAATGTATAAAATCAAGCTTAAATCAACTGTGCTGCCTCTACTTCACTGTGAGGCTGGTGGGTGACTGCCATTTGCACATGTCTCTTGGAATGTATTCTTGGCCTACTAAACTTTCCTCCTTCTTGTGCACAATCCTTCAGGGGCTAAGTGTGCTTGCTTGCTGACTATATGGTTTTGGTTGCCTAGTGTTTGTGCATGCTACCTAGAGCAGCTGTGTCTCATCCTTGACCCCTCAACATCTTAAGCTTTGAATGAGATCATCTTTTCATTCAACAAACATGAATTGAGCACATTCTGTAAGCAGGACATTGTGGTGAATGGGATAGTGATAGAAGGGTAGAAAAGGAAGAATACAAAGTGTCTATATTTTCAAGATGCTTAAAAGCTAGTGGGGAAGAGAACTGAGGAAACAGACTGATCTTAGATAATGGTAGCAAAGTTCTAAACCAGTGGTTCTCCAATATTAATACTAAATGTGGATCCTTGTAAACACAGTAGGTTGAGGAAACAGCTAAATTTTGGACTCAGGAATCAGACTAGCTTGGGTTCATACCCCAGCTCTATCACTTAGTAGCTGATGACCTCAGGCAAGCTTATTGAGACTCTAAATAAACTTCCTTCTCTATAGACTAGGAAGCTTATAACCTACTTCATGAGATCATTGTGAGAATTTAATGAGATACATACATATCTATTTACTGCAGGCTTATCCCTTACAAATCACTTAATAAATAGAAGCTATACTAGAATAGGAAAGAAATCAATGTTGCTTTGGGACATCATAGAGGGCTTCCAGGCTCCCAGTTTGCACTGTTTGGATGGCTGCTTCTTTAAGACCTTGGGGCTCAAGGTTTGAATCAGGGAGAGCCTCTCAGATACATGTGTCTGCCTGGAGATCTCAACCTCTCTCCTTCCTTGGCTGTTGAATATCCTGATTTAGTAAATCAAGACTAGGACAGCATTATAACTTTGCCCAGAGTCTGTCATTTCTAGTGATGCAACGGTCTAAATGTCATCTGTTTCATGTGGTTTTTCTCCCCAAAGACAGTGTTTTCGAGTTAAAGCTGAGCATCCTGATCTTCCTGTTTCTCCATCCTGGTCTTTATTTTTTCTCATGATATTTCCTAGAGCTGAGGTTTCATCTGGTGTATTTTATGTCTTTTGTCCAGTTCCCAAACTGTCCCAGCTGCCATGGCCTCGTTTCCTGTGGCCACGCCTCTCTTCTAACCCCCTTACCCCACCGTCATCACACACGGCTTGACACCACTTAGTTCTGAGCATCAAGAACAGACATTCTGGGGAGTGGATTCAGCCACCATCTGGGCTTGGTCCATATCTCCTGAGGCAGAGCTTGGAATTCCTCAGACGTTGTAAGGACTCTGGGTGGGATCTCAGGCCCAAACTTACCTCCAGCATCTCTCAGGTTTGTGTGTTTGATTTTTTTTTTTTTTAAACAATTCCCTGCTTTGAGAATGTTTTAAAATTAACATTGAAATTGATTAAATGAAATATAGTATCACAGTAAATAGTAAAATTTAAAATCATCAACAAATCAATTCGTTATAGAAAAAACTCCTTTTGAAGACTTTAGTTGACAACATGGCCTCTTTCAGATTTGATTGTGAGCACTGGAGTAAGATTAAACTGTTTATAACAAGGAGTGGGACACACAAATTTAAATATTGTAATGGGAAAAAAAGATGATACCATTGTTAAAAAAAGAACAGGAGATGGAAAGGTTTTGGTTTGCATTCTAAGTGCTAGGGCTGAGGAATCACCAGACTTGTCTGTTTTCTGTTATTTATGTGAGCAAAGGAAAGTGAAGTCGCTCAGTCGTGTCCAACTCTTTGCAACCCCATGGACCATAACCTACCAGGCTCCTCTGTTCATGCGATTTTCTGGGCAAGAGTACTGGAGCAGGTTGCCATTTCCTTCTCCAGGGGCTCTTCCTGACCCAGTGATTGAACCCAGGTCTCCCACATTGCAGACAGACACTTTACCATCTGAGCCACCTAAAACATAAACATGTTCAACTGAGTCTTTGAAAGACACAAAGGCAAAATAGGCTTCCACTGTAATGAATCCCCCTGGAAACGACAAATAATAATGATTTTAAGCTTAAAAACAAGATGCTCTGATGAGTTCCCCTTACCCTTTTGGACAGGAAATGCAAATGTTATCAATCATTTTATGATTCCAGGCTGGATCTTAAGGCCAAGCTTTGCCCTGATCACAGGCAGTGAACTGGATAGCTTTAGCGTTATTAGCCCAGCTCCTTGGAGCAGCTCCCTCATCATTTATGTATGAAGACCCATTAAGGCTGGGTCTTTTCTTTTCAATGACAAGATTAGCACAGCTACCTGGGGATAAATATTCAAACTTTTGGGATGTGTCTTAAAGTGAAAATTCCAACTTTTTTCTTTCGTAAGCCTAGAAGATAGTCATTTGTCCTTTCAGACACTTTTTGGTTGTGAATGCTCTCTCTCCTTCAGTAGCTCTACAAACATAGATGTGTATTTAAATATTAGTGGAGAAACAATCACAAAACATGTAACAAAATGCACGCTTCTAAATCCAACAGCAGCTTCAAGGACAGAGTGTTACCAGTGTTTCTGAAGCTCCTTTAATTCATCTTCGTCGTGACCTGGAAGTAACCATAATCCAGGGTTTTAAGTATTTCCCTGCTTTTTTCGTAGCTTTGCTCATTTAGGTACTTAAACATATCATTGCCTAATTTTGAACTTTATATAAATGTGAAATGTACTGCAAGTGTTTTGCAATTTTTTTTTTAATTTTTGTGCAACACTATGTGTTTGAGATCCATTTAATGTCATTTGCTAGAGTTCATTCAGTTTCATTGCTGTATTATGAAATTGTTTGAATATACAATTCCATTATCCTTTTTCATGTTTATGAATACACGGGCTCTTTCTTGCTTTTACTACAGTGAGCAATGCAGCCAGATTCCTGTCTCCTAGCACACTTGTTGCTATACCAGGGCGTAGAATTGCTGGGTTGTAGGGTATGATGTATTCAAGCTGCACAGGGAATACCAGATGGCGGCTATACCCCAACTTACATTTGAACATGAATCTTTCTTATTTTCTCTTGTGTGAAAAAACTGTGCTCTTTACTTTACTTTTCTATTGATATTTTTTCCCTCGTTGTATGTAGAATATCTTTCTATAACTAGATGATAATCTTTTGATAATTGTGTAAATAGCTTCTTCTCTGTTTGATGCTTCTATTTAATTTTATATGGTATCTTTTGCTGAACACTGTTCTTAATTTGAATGTGGCAAAATTAATCAATCTCTTTTTTTTAAAAATGAGTAGTACTTTTTTGTGTTGTTTGAGAAATTCTTCTTTATCAAAAGCCAGACAATGGCTGTCTCTTCTCTTCCCCATGCCTCTTCTACGATAATTGGAACAAAGAAGTCAAATTTTATTTTATTAATTTTAGGATTTTTTTCATTGGGCTTTGAAGGATGGTTGAGAGGGGGTCACACATTCAGTGCAATGGGTGCTGTGCACCCCACTCTAGTAGCTTCTTTTCTCAGCCTTTCTCTGAATGATCTATGGAGCCACCAACAAGTTCTCTTGGGAAGAACAAGGATGCATTTACTCAGGTCCCCTTGGGACCTCAAATTCTATCCCAGACAAGTCCATAAAGGAATTTCTTTGGAACGTATGCTGTGTTACCCTTGCAGAAATTATCTTGAGGTCAAAATAAACTTAACAGAGATGGGACTTGTTATGCTTACAGCTTGTTATGCTATCTTTCCCACTTAGCAGTGTATCATGACCATCCTTTCCTTGCTAGAAATAGAAAAGGAAAGATAGGGAAGGAATAGAAAAGGAAATCTGTCTTCCTTTTCATTGTTGCATAAAATATGATCACATGGCTTTATATGAAGTGTCTAAATCTTGCCTATTGGGGTCATTTAGGGTATCCCCTTTGTTCTTTTTTATCCTCAGAGTGAATGTGTGAGTGTGTGTACATACACACAGCATGTACATAGGCACGTGTGTACATACATCCCTGTATATTTGTAAGATTGCTTCCTGAGTATTGTTCAGAGAAACACAACTGCTGTGACTGATGGTATTTTCTTTTACTATGTTGACCGCAAGGTTGCCTTCCTACGGCACTCTAGCCAGTATTGCCCGTCAGACTCGTGTTAATCTAAGTGAAAATAATGTGCTATTTTTTGTTGCATTTCTTTCATCACTGAAGAAGCCAAATATCTTTTGAAGTGTTTATCAACCATTTATAATTTTATAATGAAGTTAGCTCCTTCCCTAAATAAAAACAGAATGATACTATAAACCAGAGTAACTGAAGAGATATTTGCCATTTTACTGCATTGTATTTTCATCATAAAAGCAATAGAATTATATTTATATCTCCTGCAAATTGGTATTTTTTTGTAGCTGTTTGCACCTAACCTGAAACATCACATAACAATGCTAAAAACTAATGCACTTGTATGGGTTTGTTGCCTGAGAGCTTTTAATGTTTTAAGATAAGAAGAGATTTTCAAAACTTTTTCACCAGTGTTATCTTATCCGATTTTTCATGTTAAATATTTTAAAGTCAGCAGATGTAAATGAAACAAAACAAAACGCAACAAAATGCTTCCTAACTGAGTACTGCAAAAGCTTTCAACAGGCATTATATGTTCAGGATTCTAAGCTCTGTTTCATAAATCAAGCTTTTAGTAAAAAATACTTATAAATGTGAATGACAGAATCATAGAAAAGCATAGATAAACCCAGGAAAGTTACAAAATTCAGAATATGAGGGAGCGTTTGGGAAGATACATGGGACGTCAGCCCCCTGGTAAGACGCTGTGTCTGAAGCTGGGAACGTGGGCATCGGTATTTGCATATACGGCTTTTCTCATCTTTTTAAAATATTTCTTAAAAATTAAAACCTTAGTACTTGCCTTTTCCCAGCTCTAGAGTGACACATAAAAAAGGATTACCGCTCCAAAGCTTAATGATCACATCTGAGGGGTTTCACATGCCAGGATATTTGGCAGTCGTCGTGTGCAGGGACTTGGAGCCAAGGTACTGACTCTGAGTGGTCTGGATGGCGGTGCTCAGTCTGGCAGAGACCAGCGCGCCAGTGACAGCAATTACTAGAATTCTTCTAGTTCTCATGGCACCACAAGTAATAAAAGTTCTTAAAGGCATCTGCACAGACGAATGGAAAATGGAAATGGTTCATGACTCAACAAATCTACCCTCAAACCCCGCTGGTAAAACATTTTTTAAAAATGTAACCAACTGTGTTTTCTCCTTCAGTTGATAGTTTGCATCTATTATAATATAGATCTGAAGCTCACACTTTTTACTTCTTAAATTGAGATGATGAGTTTCTTAAATCTCTCCAAATGTATTTGTTATCAAGCCCTATAGGTAAGCATCCTGGGCTTTGTGTAGTCACACATTTGAACCTCTGACTCACTTTGGAAGATAATAGCTTAAAGGCTGATAATTGTCACTTTGAGATTTAGTAATGAAAATGCACAGGAAAATTTCACAAAGCGAAGCAGTCTTTTCATAGTGGGGGAGCTCTATTTCATTTCAAAAAATACAGCTTTAGTTGGCCAAGCAACCTGCTGGTGGCAGGAAGGAGAGTGTAGCCTCGGGTGGGGGTGGAGCTGTTTAATGCCCACCCTTGGCCATGACACTGGGCTTTGCTGCTCTCAGCAGAGATGCCCCCGTGGAAGCCTACCGTAGTGCTGCCTCTGCACTGCTGTCAGGGCAGTTAACATTTACTGCACAATTCATTTAGGTTTTTATGGGGCCTTCATATTCCCTTTATGACACCAAACAGGAAATGTCCGTGCAGGGGATGAGCAACACTGCACACCAAAACCTCTTTTAGCTTCTTTTTTATGTTAATATTCACTAAACTGCTAAGCCTGGGAGGTATGTTGTTTCCTTAGCCACTAAGGAGGTATGTCGTTTCCTTAGCCACTAAGGTTGTACACCCCTCTGAGAGCTGCTAGCTTCATCTGAATGGAACTTTTAATGGCAGAGTGATGTTCTCTTCAGCCCACTTTGAGACAATATAGGCAGGCACAGAGACCCTACAGGATGGCACAGAATTTCACTAATGTAATTATTTTTCTCGTTTACCTGGTACTTGAGACCCACTTATTGTGTACCTACTGCCTTAGTTGGCTTGGGCTGCTATAACAAAAGAGCATAGGCTGGGTAGTTTAAACAACAGATGTTTACATTTCACTCAGGAAGCTGGAGTTGGAAGTCTGCGATCAGGGTGCCAGCTGCTCGGATTCTGGTCAGAGCTGTCTTCCAGGCTTGCTTGCAGACAACTAGCTTCTCCTCTTGTGTGGTCACATGGCTTTTTCTTAATGACTGCTGAGAAACAGAGGAGAAAGAGGGAGGGAGGGATGGAGGGAGGGGGGAGAGAGGGAAGGAAGGAGAGAGATCTTTCTCTTCTTTTACATTGGAGTGTCACTGATTTACAGTGTTGTGTAGTGTCTGTTGTACGATGAATGAATCAGCTATTTGTATACACATACCCCCTCCCTCCTGAGCCTCTCTCCCTCCCCACTCCCTCACCCTACCCTCTAGGTCTTCACAGAGCACCGAGCTGAGCTCCCTGAGCTATACAGCAGCTTCCTGCTAGTTGTCTGTTGTACACATGGTAGTGAGTATGCTGTCAATCCTGACCTCCCCTTCCCTGCCCTGTCCACATGCTTGTTATCTATGTCTGCATCTCTGTTCCTGCACTGGAACTAGCTTCATCTGTACCATTTTTCTAGATTCCACATATATGTGTTAATATAGGATATTTTTTCTCTTTCTGACTAACTTCACTCTGTGTGACAGATTTTAAGTTCACCCAAGTCTCCACAAATGACCCAGTTTCATTCCTTTTAATGGCTGAGTTGTGTGTATATACCACATCTTCTTTATCCATTCCTTTCTTGATGGGCACTTAGGTTGCTTCCATGTCCTGGTTGTAAGAGTATCAATCCCATTATGAGGGCACTACCCTCATGACCTAATTATACCTAATTGCTCCAGGACCCTCTGCATCCAGCTCACCAAGAATTAGGGAGAGAACAGAGAATTGCAGCTGGGAGGTCTTTGTGGGTCTAGCCTGGAAGGGCAAAGGTCACTGTCACCCCAACCCATTTGCTGGACACTCAGTCACGTGATCATACTGCCATGAGGAAATCTGGGAAATGTGGCCACTTTTCTTGAAAAAAAGAAAATACATGATTGATCATGAAACCAATCTTTGCCAGAAGTGCTCAATGTTAGACCAGACAGGCGAGGTTCTCACTTGTCTAGAGCTTCCATTCAGGTTCAGCACACAGACAGCGGACATGTTTGTGAGCATGTGGGTAAGAATCACAGGCAGTGGCAAATTCAGTGCAGAGAAGACCAAAGGAAATGGGGTTCAGGGTAAACAACCAAGGGAAGGGAGCTCTTCTAAGGAGCACAATGAGAGAAAGAATTTATCTTGAGAGAAAATTCTGAAACCTGAATGTAGGGAAAGAGTCAGTGATGCAAAAAACCTAAAGAAAAGCTGCCCAGATGGAAAGCAAATGGCAGAACCAGAACAGGCTAAGTGTGTTTGAAGCTCAGGAAAATTCAAATATTGGGGGTGAGGCGTATGGAGAAAGGGAAAGCAGGGGACCGCCCCACACAGAGCCTGGAGGTCTTCCCTGATTCTGAGAACAGAGGTCTTTGCTAAGCATTCTGGATACATTCTCTTATTTAATCATTTCTACAGATCTGGTAGGTGAATTTTATTGTTCTCTCTAAAGAAAAGTGGGGAAATGGAGCCTCAGAGTTCAAATAACTCCTGCAGAGTCCTAGAGCCATTGAAGAAGAGTCAGATTTATACCAGAGCCTGGCTCCAAAACCACATTTCTGGCCACAATGGAACCATGTTTGCAACCAAGTTCTTAGTCAATACTGAGGACTTGTTTCCTAGTTCATGCTTGAAATGATGTGGAACAATGTATTCTGCCTTCTTAAAATTTCAGATAAATCAAAACCACTGAGACGGTTCCTAAACCAATGCATATTTAACAAAGAGATATAATATTTTTTATTTAAAATTTTCTATAGTAAGTATGTTTTGCTCTTACATGAAGAACTTTAGTCATATCTAATTATCAATAATGAAATTATTGTGATGCAAGAAAACTTATGGACCTTAGTGCAATTATTTAATATAGAAATATTACTTGCAAATGTTCTCTCCTAAAATGTATGGCAACCTTATTCCAAATTTGTCGTAGAATCATCCAATGCACCATGCTTTTTTTCTTTGTCCTGCTATCCAGAGTACTATTTTTAGCATTTATATTTGTTCAAAGTGCCCCTATTTTTGTTCTGTGTTATTGGCATCTAACTTTCCTTAAGTTGAGCTAAGTGTTCTGAAGCCTACATTAATAGGTTAAATCACTGTGAGTCTATCTTTTCCTTAAAGCCTAGGCCACTGGAAATCCTCAGCCAATTAAGGATGAAAGATCGCACAGATTCCTGTTCTAACCCTGTCATTCAGGTTTTTTTTTCAATGCCTTTGTGTTCCTTTCATTTTATTTTATACTCATGGCATCTTTTGTCTGTCTAAGGAGGACAGACACAAACTCACTCTTGAAACCTGGGAAGTGAGAGGAACTCAGCACGAGGTGTGTGGGTAGAGAAGCTGGCCACTGATTCATCTTCCGTAAGTGGTGTGAGGTCGCTAGGAACAAGGGTCCTACACTGTGCTGCTCTGTGTAGAAAACCTCTGCTTGGGAACCTGCGCTGGGGGAACTTTGAATTTGTCACATGACATGTGCATCGCAGGGTAGCACGTTTTGTTCTTCCTCATTCTACTAATACATTAATAATTTAAAAGATTAAAAAAGAAAAGCTATGATTTTTTTTTTTTTTTTTTTTTTCTTTTCAGGATAGGTAGGCTTCTGTAATTATTTTCAGAGGAGATTAAACAGATACAAACACTCCATATATCTGAAAGAAGAAAATGAGTGATTTTTTTAGAAGAAAACTTAAGGCATTTAGACCAGGTAATCTGTACTGACATACTGCTATTTCCTCTTTGACATCCAGCTTTTCTATTATGTCCTGTAAGGTGGACACCGTACCAGGAGCAGAGAATATGGTGTCAGAAGACCTAATGTGTGTCTGGGCTGCCAGTTACTTGTTTCCTTATTCTGGGAAAATCATTTGTAAAATTTGACTTGTTATTCTCTGCCAAATGTGATAACATAGGTGAAAGCACTAAATGTTTTAACATTATAATATTTAACTTACAAGATTATTACATGTAAAATTATATTTATAGTTAATATTTAAATAACATGTTTAAAATATAATATTTACTAAGTATTAAATATTATAACATTATATACTTAATGTTATATTAATGGGAAAATGTTAACATCAGTAGAATCACATATTTCTGATTCAGTCCAGCATCCTGACATTAAGTTCCTCTTATTTTCTTTGTAAACTCCCTGTCTTTCCCGAACTTGCCGTCGTGCCTGGACCATGCTGACTTCTTTTACTTTGCTTCATGCAATGTTTTCCCGATAATTCTACTAGGATCAAGGAAGTGCCTTGAGTGTAGATGGAACCCTGGATGCATTCATTCCCTCGAGCCTCCCTTGGCAGCTGCATCTTTCCCACTTCTATCACTGTCCCTGATCCTCTGATCTTCCTGCTCCCACTGGGGGACTATTCCCTTCTTCCAGGCTCATGGTCACTTATTATTTCCTTGGACTTAACAGGCAAATTTGGCCTTGGAGTGCAGAAGGAAGCAGGGCAAAGGCTAATAGAGTTTTGCCAAGAGAACGCACTGGTCATAGCAAAGACCCTCTTCCAACAACACAAGTGAAGACTCTACACATGGACATCATCAGATGGTCAACACCAAAATCAGATTGATTATATTCTTTGCAGCCAAAGATGGAGAAGCTCTATGCACTCAGCAAAAACAAGACCGGGAGCAGACTGTGGCTCAGATCATGAACTCCTTATTGCCAAATTCAGACTTAAATTGAAGAAAGTAGGGAAAACCACTAGGCCATTCAGGTATGACCTAGATCAAATCCCTTATGAGTATACAGTGGAAGTGACAAATAGATTCAAGGGACTAGACCTGATAGACAGAGTGCCTGACGAACTATGGACAGAGGTTTGTGACATTGTACAGGAGACAGGGATCAAGACCATCCCCAAGAAAAAGAAATGCAAAAAAGCAAAATGGCTGTCTGAGGAGGCCTTCCAAATAGCTGGGAAAAGAAGAGAAGCGAAAAGCAAAAGAGAAAAGGAAAGATATTCCCATCTGAATGCAGAGTTCCAAAGAATAGCAAGGAGAGATAAGAAAGCCTTCCTTAGCGACCAATGCAAAAAAACAGAGGAAAACAATAGAATGGGAAAGACTAGAGATCTCTTCCAGAAAATTAGAGATACAAAGGGAATATTTCATGCAAAGATGGGCTCGATAAAGGACAGAAATGTTATGGACCTAACAGAAGCAGAAGATATTAAGAAGAGGTGGCAAGAATACAAAGAACTGTACAAAAAAGATCTTCATGACCCAGATAATCACGATGGTGTGATCACTTACCTAGAGCCAGACCGCCTGGAATATGAAGTCGAGTGAGCCTTAGAAAGCATCACTGCAAACAAAGCTAGTGGAGGCGATGGAATTCCAGGTGAGCTATTTCGAATCCTAAAAGATGATGCTGTGAAAGTGCTACACTCAATATCCACCAAATTTGGAAAACTCAGCAGTGACCACAGGACTGGAAAAGATCAGTGTTCATTCCAATCCCAAAGAAAGGCAATGCCAAAGAATGCTCAAACTACCACACAATTGCACTCATCTCACACACTAGTAAAGTAATGCTCAAAATTGTCCAAGCCAGGCTTCAGCAATACGTGAACTGTGAACTTCCAGATGTTCAAGCTGGATTTAGAAAAGGCAGAGGAACCAGAGATCAAATTGCCAACATCTGCTGAATTATTGAAAAAGCAAGAGAGTTCCAGAAAAACATCTATTTCTGCTTTATTGGCTATGCCAAAGCCTTTGACTGTGTGGATCACAATAAACTGTGGAAAATTCTGAAAGAGATGGGAATACCAGATCACCTGACCTGCCTCTTGAGAAACCTGTATGCAGGTCAGGAAGCAACAGGTAGAACTGGACATGGAACAACAGACTGGTTCCAAATCAGGAAAGGAGTCCGTCAAGGCTGTATATTGTCACCCTGCTTATTTAACTTATATGCAGAGTACATCATGAGAAACGCTGGGCTGGAAGAAACACAAGCTGGAATCAAGATTGCCTGGAGAAATATCAATAACCTCAGATATGCGGATGACACCACCCTTATGGCCGAAAGTGAAGAGGAACTAAAAAGCCTCTTGATGAAAGTGAAAGAGGAGAGTGAAAAAGTTGGCTTAAAGCTCAACATTCAGAAAACTAAGATCATGGCATCTGGTCCCATCACTTCATGGGAAATAGATGGGGAAACAATGGAAACAATGGCTGACTTTATTTTTTTGGGCTCCAAAATCACTGCTGATGGTGATTGTAGCCATGAAATTAAAAGACACTTACTCCTTGGAAGGAAAGTTATGACCAACCTAGATAGCATATTAAAAAGCAGAGACCTTACTTTGCCAACAAAGGTCCATCTAGTCAAGGTATGGTGTTTTCAGTAGTCATGTATGGATGTGAGAGTTGGATGGTGAAGAAAGCTGAGCACCGCAGAATTGATGCTTTTGAACTGTGGTGTTGGAGAAGACTCTTCAGAGTCCCTTGGACTGCAAGGAGATCCATCCAGTCCATCCTAGGGGAGATCAGTCCTGGGTGTTCATTGGAAGGACTGATGTTGAAGCTGAAACTCCAATACTTTGGCCACCTCATGCAAAGAGTTGACTCATTGGAAAAGACCCTGATGCTGGGAAGGATTGGGGGCTGGAAAAGGGGATGACAGAGGATGAGATAGCTGGATGGCATCACTGACTTGATGGACATGAGTTTGGGTAAACTCTGGGAGTTGGTGATGGACAGGGAGACCTGGTGTGCTGCGGTTCATGGGGTCGCAGAGTCAGACATGGCTGAGTGACGGATCTGAACTGAATGACCTTGGAAACTCTCCGAATTAAATGATGTTTCTCTTCTGGGGACAAAAGGAGTCATTTAAGATTCTATGAATTTTAAACTCAAGGGAGGTATCACTTTCTCCAGAAAGTCTTTCCTGACTTCATCCTCTTCCGTATTGAACCAGTGCTACACACTGAGGTTATACAACATAGTTTTGTATATTGTTATATAAATTTGTTTTTGGGGAAATGCATTTTGAATTACAAACTTCTTAACTGTGTTCTTTTTAAGTACAGGTTATTTCTCATTGAAAATGGCCAGTAGGGACTTCCCTGGGGGTCCAGTGGTAAAGAGTCTTTGCTTCTAATGCAGGGGATTCAATTCAGTCATTGATCAGAGAATTAAGATCTCCTATGCCATACTGTGCAACAATATTTTTAATAAAAAAAATAAAATGGCTTATACATTCATTCATGTGTTCATTCTTTCGACAAATATTTGTTGAGATCTACCATGAGCCGTGTGTTGGTCTAAATGCTTAAAGCACAAAAATGAGTAAGATGTAATCTCATAAGAAGCTCACAGTTTAAAGGAGTAGGAGACATATGCAGATCATTAGAATCACAAGACAAGCGTAAAGGTCTGGAAGGTGCCATGGAAGCTCCAAGTCCCATAACTGCCATTGCTTCCTACTAGGGCTGTCGATACAGACGAAAGTGCCCTTTAATGGAATCTTGGAAAGTTAAGAGTTAGACGTTTCTGGCTGCGGGAGACATCATGAAAAACAGAGGAGAGCAAGGCTAAAGCCTGTTATTTGTAATGAAATCACCATCCCCTTGGGACCAACTTCATAACTCAAGGTCTTAGGATTAGAGGAGTTTTCATGTCTCTTTCCAAGTGCCATGCTCCTAGGACTTCTATGGATTTCTATTTCTGTGGTCTTTTGAGCAGCTCTTCCATGTAAAGCAATGTGCTGGTCTCTGTGGAGAAAGAGAAAATTGTGTCAACTCAATTGAAGGGAACTTACCGGTTTGTGAAACCTGGTAGAGCAGTCTCATTTCTTCTGCTAGCCAGCTGACGGCAGTGCTTGCAGTGCTGTGTGCAGAGTCCTTCAACGAGAGCCTTGCTGAGGGGGAGAAAGGCATCCAGAAGGGGAAGTGCATCATCCCCTTTCCTTTAGAGAGGTTGCGTTTAGTTTAGTAAGTTACCAAAAACCTTATTAGAGTAAAGAGTTAAAGAAATGAAGTTTTTTTTGTTTGTTTAGAAAGCACTCTGAGGGCTTCCCTGGTGGCTCAGTAGTAAAGAATCCACCTGCCAGTGCAGAGGGCATAGGTTTGACTCCTGGTCAGGGAAGATCCCACATGGCATGGAGCAACTAAGCCTGTGCACCAGAACTATGAGCCCGTGCTCTGGGGCACTGGAGCCACAACGGATGAGCCTGTGGGCAGCAGCTACTGACGCCCGCCTGCCAGGAGCCTGTGCACTGCAACAGAAGTGCCACTTACCACAGGTAGAGAGAAGTCCAATGCGGCAATGAAGACCCAGCACAGACAAAAATAAATAAATAGATAGATATACATATTAAAAAAGAATGCACTCTGCAAACCCGAGTGTCATTTTATGGGTGTGGTTGTTGTTTAGTTGCCCAATTTTGTCTAACTCTTTGAATACCATGGACTGTAGCACACCAGGCCTCCCTGTCCCTCACCATCTCCTGAAGTTTGCCCAAGGTCATATCCATTGCCTCATTGATGCCATCCAGCTATCTCATCCTCTGACACCCTCTTCTCCTTCTGCCCTCAGTTTTTCCCAGCATCAGGGAGTTTTCGAATGAATCAGCTGTTTGCATCAGATGACCAAAATACTGAAGTTGCAGCTTCAGCATCAGTCATTCCCACGAGTATTCAGAGTTGATTTCCCTTAAGATTGACTGGCTTGATCTCCTTGCTATCCAAGGGAGGACTCTCAGGAGTCTTCTCCAACACCATAGTTCAAAGGCGTCAATTCTTTGGCACTCCACCTTCTTTACAGTCCAGCTCTCACAACTGTACATGCCCACTGGGATGACCATAGCCTTGACTCTACGGACCTTTGTCAGCAGAGTAATGTTTCTGCTTTTCAACCCACTGTCTAGTTTTGTCATATCTTTCCTGCCAAAAAGCAATTGTCTTCCGATTTCATGACTGCCGTTACCATCCACAGTGATTTTAGAGCCCAAGAAGAGGAAATCTGTCACTACTTCCACCTTTCACCCTCTATTTGCCATGAAGTAATGGGGCCAGATGCCATGATATTAGTTTTTTTTTAATATTTAATTTTAAACCAGCTCTTTCACTCTCCTCCTTTACCCTCATCAGCAGTCTCTCTAGTTCCTTTTCGCTTTCTGCCATTAGATCTGCATATCTGAGGTTGTTGATGTTTCTCTCGCCTAGCTTGATTCCAGCTTGTAACTAATCCAGCCTGGCACTTCTCAGGATGTGCTCAGCATACAGGTTAAACAGGCAGGGTGACAGCAGACAGCCCTGTCACACTCCTTTCTCAATCTTGAACCAATCAGTTGTTCAATACAGGGTTCTAACTGTTGCTTCTTGATCCACGTACAGGTTTCTCAGAAGACAGCTAAGATGGTCTGGTATTCCTGTTTCTTTAAGAGCTTTCCACAGTTTATGATCCACACAGTCAAAGGCTTTCCCCAGTCAATGAAACAGAGGTAGATGTTTTTGTGGAATTCCCTAGCTTTCTGTATGATCTGGCGAACATAGAGATCTCTAATTCTTCTTCTGTTTCTAAACCCAGCTTGGACATCTGGAAGTTCTTGGTTGGGATAATGCTGAAGCTTAGCATGCAAGATTTTAAGCATGACCTTACTGGCATGGGAGATGAGTGTGATTTGTCTGATGGTTAGCACACTCTTTAGTACTACCCTTCTTGGGAATTGGGATGAAGATTGACCTTTTCCAGTCCTGTGGCCACTGCTGGGTTTTCCAGATTTGCTGACAAATTGAATTCAACACCTTGATGGCATCATCCTTTGGGGTTTTGAACAGTTCTACAGGAATTCCATCACATACCCATTTTATGGGTATTCACATCATTAAAGACAAAATCCTTAACTTTGATGGTTTGTCTTTTTAACAGCCAGACTGATGTCTGTAAGACAATAAAAGTGATTTGGAGTATGCAAAAAGGAAGCTCATTTTAAAGTTCCTTGGACAAGTGGATGAATTAGACTTCACATGTTCTAATAGCCTCTAACTCACCAGGTTGTTCTTCATTTGCTCAGTTGTGTCTGACTGTTTATGACCCCACGGACTGCAGCAGGGCAGTCCTTGTTATAATGCATCTTCTTAGAGGGAAGGAACCTCTGAGTCAGAATGTTGAGTGCTGTATTCCAGCTGCTATAGTCTAGGAGGTAACACAGGTGATAATCAATATGTAACTCTGCCTGAGAGTTGAGTGAAAAAGGAAAAGTTCCCTGGATAATTTGTGTAACTTTCCAGCTGTCAAGGTAGATAGAGAAAGTTATCATCTGAAGATCATAAACATGATGAGATAGAACACCAGATACTTGACTAGAGCCGGCAACACATGAGGAAGGGAAGTTTAGAAGTGATGTTATTTCAGAAATCAAACTTTATGAATCTTGCATATAAGCAAATGACAAGCTGGCTTTTAATTTATACAATGGACATGAATATTAAAGTATTCATAAAGACCAGTAGAGAAATACAAAGATATTCAGATGAAGTGAAGTTTTAAATGCGAAGAATGAATGTATTTTATAGACTTAATCTCCATGTGTAACAGATTTTGATGAATACAGTGAAGCCCACAGGTATGGACTTCATTTATGCAGATTCTTATGGTACAGTGCATTAGAATTCTTAGAATACATTTAGCCCATGTTTAATAAAAACACCAAAATTTACAATTTTCTTTTGTGCCTCTGTCTTTCCATTTTTCTCTTAGCCTATTTATACAAGATGGGCTATTCTTATTGTTGGGCGTAACTTTGAGAGAAATTCTGTTATTCATTAAATTGTTTAGAGAAATGTTTCAATTCTAGGAAGTGCTCCTTTCCAGGCAAATTCCATAATCTTTTCAAGTTAGAGACCCATTTTTGCCCTCACCTGGGCAACAAAACTTCTATTTAAGCGAATGGTAAAGAATCTGCTTGAATGTAGGGCACTCGGGGTTTAATTCCTGGGTTGGGAAGATCCCTAGAGGAGGAAATGGCAACTCACTCCAGTATTCTTGCCTGGAGATTTCCGTGGACAGAGGAGCCTAGTGGGTTACAGTGTATGGAGTCACAGAAAATTCAGACATGACTTAGTGACTAACACTTTCACTTTTGTAGATAAAAATATTGACAGTAAAAACTTCAACTTAAGTGCTTATTAATTATAAAGTCAGCCTCTTCATCTTCAAGATATAACAAATATTTGGGATTCTATTGCAATTACTTTTCAGGAAGTCTCTTATTTTCTTTTTCTATCCCAAGTTTAGTATTTCACAGAGATCTAATGTAGACCTCCTGCTATGAGATAGAGGTATAATGAGATCCCTTTATCACTTCCAGGCATAAATTCCTTTGGATGGGTTCAAGACAAGCATCATTCCAAACTCGAACATAGAAATGTTTTTGTTATTTGAATATTGCTTGAATACCCAAATTTATTTGTAATACATGTTATTAGTAACCTGATTTAAAAACAGCAACAATTATACTCTCCAGAATTACCACTTTCTTACCTCAGTGTTTTGCATTTTTTTCTTTGGCTAATCTGGTGTTAGACCTTTGAGAGTCCACAGGCAGAATCAGTTAATGTGAAAAAGAAAGTACTGTGAGAGATTGCTAGAGAGAAAGAATTAACATGAAAAGACTTGACTCACTGAATAACTCATTTTCTAATATTCCTTTCCAGAATTTAAATCCTGAACATTTTGGGATAGAGATAAGGAAGTTTCTGAGCTTGGCTGTATTTGAGGAGTTTAATTGACAGTGGACTGAGTATATTTCTTTAAGAAGAAAATTTTAAGTATTTTCTTTAAGCATAAAAATGGTCCGGGAGTCTACTTGCCCATGGAATTGTTATGATTAAATATAATGAGGATTTTTTCTCTGCAGAGTAAATAACCTCTTTCCCATGTGTATATTGATATAAACTCTCAGTACATTTGTTTTATGATTTAGCACAGATGGTTTCTCCCTTGTTGAGGCTGAAAAATGGATTTCCTTTTGGTTCCCCTGGAGTTCTTTTTCTTTGATGGTTAGAGAGGTGTTAGCATTTCCTGCAAATCAAGCTTAAAGGAAACTAGGGGCTATTCCTTTAAAACTTTTTTCATTTGTGTATATTTCAAAAAAGAAATGCATAATAGTAGTACCTGTTGTTAGCACATGTTAGAATTTATGTTTTCATGATAGGAACAATTCCCAAAGAGTCAAAGAAAGACAGACAATTTTATGAAAAATCACATGAAAATCTATTACATTAAAACAGGTGCTTGGCATTTATTGCACTGTTTATTTCACATGTTTTGTTAGTGTCAGTGTAACATTTGAAAGCATATTTTTTAATCTGTTCATCACTTTTAGATAGAGATAATAACACTAATCAAAATAAGTAGGCTGTAATCTGAAAATCTTTAGCAGTATGGTGCTAAATAATCCTCCATTTTATCCAGGCTATTCATAATTGCCAAGTATGTTTCTTGGTCAATATCATTTAGTCTGGCAAAAATACTTAGTATTCTGTAATCCATTTAAAGTCTTTACTTCATAACTATCAAGACAATACCATGAAGTAGGCAGTGTTGTAGTCTCAAATATGATAGATACAAAGTAATAAGAGGTTTAAGTGGCTCACCTTAGATGACCCAGGATTTGGGGAAAAGGAATTAAGTAAATATTAGTTGATAGTTTTTTGATTATTTTTGCTTTTGTGTGTGTGTGTGGTGAAGGAGGGGTGTGGAATTCTGTCTTGTGTGGTGTGGCATTTGAATGGATTTTCTTGTTCTTTACTGTTTATTTCCAAGTGGCAACATTGTCTCTTTGGACTCTCTGTGTCTGAGGTGAACCTGATAATAGCAGTTGGAGCAACAGCTAGCGTTTATTTAGTGCTAATTATGTTTGTCAATGAGGAGAAGGCAATGGCAACCCACTCTAGTACTCCTGCCTGGAAAATCCCATGGACGGAAGAGCCTGGTAGGCTGTAGTATGGGGTCGCTAAGAGTCAGACACAACTGAGCAACTTCACTTTCACTTTTCACTTTTATGCATTGGAGAAGGAAATGGCAACCCACTCCAGTGTTCTTGCCTGGAGACTCCCAGGGACGGGGGAGCCTGGTGGGCTGCCGTCTTTGGGGTCGCACAGAGTCGGACATGACTGAAGCGACTTAGCATGTTTGTCAATGAACAAAACTTTTTCAACATTACTTTAATTCTATTTATTGCCAGTGAGATAGAGGCTGTTACCAGCGTTTTATAGATGAGAAAACCTAGGTTTAAAGACTAGAAAATGACAAAGTGTCCTGAAACGGACATATATGAAAGATAGCATCAGATGGTATGGTTTTTACCAATAGACTGTCACGAGAAGGATCTGGCTGAACTGGAAAACAAGAACAAATGCCTGGTTAACCGGGACTTTGTAAAAGCCCACTTCTAATCCTTTGAGTTACTGTTGAACAGATATAATTAAGAATAAAAGTAACTCATCAAATTAAGATTCTTTGTTATAGCTTAATCCTTTGGGTAGGTTTTGATATTGCTTTAAGCACTGAGCTGTTAAAAAAAAAAATTGTGGGGCTTCACAAATCCAATGAATTGATAGTTCTAATTTGGGATTTGTGTATCAAAGAACCTAAGCAAACATCTCTGTGGATCTCAGCTAAGCTGGCTTCCTCCTCGTACCATTGCATTTGCAAAAGCCCTCTTCCTGTGGCGTGAGCTGCTTCTCCACGCTCCCCACTTCGTCCTGCTAACCTTGCTCCTCCAAGCCTTTGTGCCCAGCTTCCCTCCACTTCAGCCTCTGCTCATGCCTTTTCCCCTCTGCTTACTGCCCTTGAAATGTCTTGCAAATCTGTAATGATTCTAACTGTAACTGATAGGTGATTGGGGCCAGGTCTACAGAGTCAATAAGGCTAAGTGGTTTATAAAGCCAACCCTAAACGCGCTATAATTCAAAGGCAGAGGAATGATAGAAATGAAAAGCTGCACTGTGAATTAAGACTTGATCCATACATGCTAAATGAACAGGTATCTGTGTTCTTCATGTAGCTCTCTCCACCTCCTTCATCTTTGTCTACTGCAATTTCCCATCCACTTACTATGTAGCCTTCCAAGTCTCCTTCTCTGCCATCTTAAATTTTTTGGATTTGAGGTACTTCTGCTCATTTTATTAAAGAGAAAAACAGTTTTGCCAAGAAATGCTATCCATCAATAGAAAGTAATGAGAATCTTCTGTGCATAATATACCAGGGCTTTCTGCTTCCACCATAGATTGCTCATAAGCCACACATAATGTCTTTCCCAAGTTGGGTTGAATTTTATTTGCATTCACTCTGCCATAGATGAACTCTATCAGATTTTAAAATCAAAAGCCCCAGATGGACTCCCTGTGTGAAGAATATTAAAACTCAAAAAATAAAATGCAATACTTCAAAATGAGAATAATGAAAAAAATCATGTTTAATGCATTGGATAATTACTGAATTAACAGATTCCACTGATTTCACTTGGATTTGTCAGAGGCAGAGACATAGCAAGTCAAAAGAAATCCAGCTTCATTCACAGAAGAACTCAAAGCTCTAGAATGTTGTTTAGTTCTTCCTGCTGTTTTCTTTTTGTGTGCATTCCCACCACTTACATGTAATCTAACAGATTAATCCTCATACATATGTATCAGTGATAAAATTGGAAACATAAAATGTTAATCCAACTCTTAATCTCTCCAAAATTCTTATTCCCTGAACTATGGGTAACAGTATCAATATAGCTGAAGGATGGCTGTTCTTATTACCAGTTCATCCTTTAAATGTTCCCCCCAAATGTCTCCCACCACTTTTCTCATTCCTAGCTGACTAACGTGTTCCTGTATTTTTTTTAAAAGTATGATTTCACTGATCTTAAAATACTGAATAAATAAAGAGAACCTGAAAGTTTTTGGAAGTAGAAAAGTCATGATCTATGTAGAGAATGAATTGGAATAACACAAAGGTTCCCCCCACCCCAAAAGGGTTCTAAAGAACATAACCTGCTTCTATTGATCAGTGCAAGGAAAGATGCTACTCTAAGTGCATAAATAGTAGATGTTTAGTATAAATTCTGTGCCCTTCTCTGCAAAATAATCCTGCCTTGATAAATGATTAGCCACTGGCAGTTTTGCTTGACAGAATATAACATGGAGATAAGCTACCGTGATCATCATCATAGGCACATGAAGAAATAGCTGTAGTTTTTCTTCTTTCAAGACCTTCCCTCATCATAGGTGGCTGAGCCCACTGCCTTTTTTCTTTATCCATGAGTATGAACAGAAAAGTAGATTTCAAGGCGTTACTTTACCTCATTTATTCAGTAAGTACTTCATTTTTTTTGCAAGCTAAAGGTATAGACATAAACATAACACCTGCTACAAGAATTCTGGCTCTAGGTGATCAGTCACCTGGAGCCAGACATCCTGGAATGCGAAGTCAAGTGGGCCTTAGAAAGCATCACTATGAACAAAGCTAGTGGAGGTGATGGAATTCCAGTTGAGCTATTTCAAATCCTAAAAGATGATGCTGTGAAGGTGCTACATTCAATATGCCACCAAATTTGGAAAACTCAGCGGTGGCCACAGGACTGGAAAAGGTCAGTTTTCAGTCCAATCCCAAAGAAAGGCAGTGCCAAAGAACACTCAAACTACCGCACACTTGCACTCATCTCACACGCTAGTAAAGTAATGTTCAAAGTTCTCCTAGCCAGGCTTCAACAGTACGTGAACCATGAACTTCCAGATGCTCAAGCTGGATTTAGAAAAGGCAGAGGAACCAGAGATCAAATTGCCGACATCCACTGGATCATCGAAAAAGCAAGAGAGTTCCAGAAAAACATCTATTTCTACTTTATTGATTATGCCAAAGCCTTTCACTGTGTGGATGATAATAAACTGTGGAAAATTCTGAAAGAGATGGGAATACCAGACCATCTGACCTGTCTCTTGAGAAACCTGTATGCAGGTCAGGAAGCAACAGTTAGAACTGGACATGGAACAACAGATTGGTTCCAAATAGGAAAAGGAGTACGTCAAGGCTGTATATTGTCACCCTGATTATTTAACTTCTATGCAGAGTACATCATGAGAAACGCTGGGCTGGAAGAAACGCAAGCTGGAATCAAGATTGCCAGGAGAAATATCAATAACCTCAGATATGCAGATGACACCACCCTTATAGCATAAAGCGAAGAAGAACTAAAGAGCCCCTTGATGAAAGTGAAAGAGGAGAGTGAAAAAGTTGACTTAAAGCTCAATGTTCAGAAAACTAAGATCATGGCATCTGGTCCCATCACTTCATGGGAAATAGATGGGGAAACAGTGGAAACAGTGTCAGACTTTATTTTTGGGGGTTCCAAAATCACTGCAGATGGTGATTGCAGCCATGAAATTAAAAGACGCTTACTCCTTGGAAGGAAAGTTATGACCAACCTAGATAGCATATTTAAAAGCAGAGACATTACAGAGGTCCGTCTAGTCAAGGCTATGGATTTTCCAGTGGTCATGTATGGATGTGAGAGTTGGACAGTGTAGAAAGCTGAGCGCCGAAGATTTGATGCTTTTGAACTGTGGTGTTGGAGAAGACTCTTCAGAGTCCCTTGGACTGCAAGGAGATCCAACCAGTCCATCCTAAAGCAGATCAGTCCTGGGTGTTCATTGGAAGGACTGATGTTGAAGCTGAAACTCCAATACTTTGGCCACCTCATGTGAAGAATTGACTCATTGGAAAAGACCCTAATGCTGGGAAGGATTGAGGGCAGGAGGAGAAGGGGACGACAGAGGATGAGATGGTTGGATGGCATCACCGACTCGATGGACATGGGTTTGGGTAGACTCCGGGAGTTGGTGATGGACAAGGAGGCCTGGCGTGCTGCGATTCATGGGGTCGCAAAGAGTCGGACACGACTGACCAACTGAACTGAACTGAACTGAACAGCATTGTGAGTACTTAAGGATTTATCATAAATTTTTAACAAATTTCTAAGATTTTACATCCGTACAAAGAACTTCCATCTTCAACTATGCTCCTGCTTGCTCAGGTTCTGTTTTATTTCATATTTACTGGAATTGGAAATTCAGCTCCATCATAACTTTCCTAAAAATATTTAATCACATGGCTTCCATTTCTATGACCATGAGTAAGTTCTCTGAGTGTTCACAGCCTTCTACCATCTTGCTAGTTTGCTCCATCTTCATTTGTTTTTCTCCTTCCTGTCTTCTTCCCTCCTTTCTTTCTTCCTGGTATCCAAATACCATCCCTCTGGCTCTCTTCAGAGTAATCAAGTGTCTTTTCTGTTTTAATTTTGGCAGCAGAATCCTCTCTTTCCACCCTCACAGAACTCATGTAGCTCAACTGAGCTTATAGAGACATTTTCTCAGTTCTCCTTCAAGCAAGAATTGCTACACTAGCTGCAATGAGAATGAAACTTGTATGACTAAAAGAAAGCCTCACTGCATGATAAGAACACGGATGAATGAATGAATGGGCTTGGGGCATTCCTAAATAAAGAAATTAGGTAATGCCTATTGATTGCCAGGTTATATTCTAAGCCTGTTAGAAACAATAGTTCATGGCGTTTAGCAGGTTTGAGTGGCAGCACTAGTGCTGTTCCAGTTTTACTGCGAGCACACAGTCCTCAGCTAATCAGGGGTGGACCGGGGCTCACATTCAGAAACAGATCTGAGCCTGTGCTCCTGAAGACTCGACTGTATCACCCGTGAAGCGAGCACAGGATGCTGTCTTCCATCTGATATCACTCTTGGCATATGGGATATCAATTCAAAAGTTGTAAGAGATATCCAAATAATAACGCTGTAAGTAATTTATAAGTATAAAGGCCTAAGAATAAGTCACAAGTTGACACATCGCATCTCACATCTTTTGGCTAGAAGGTGGTCATGTGGCAGTATTTTCTTACAAAGGCAGGCTGAAAAATGAAATTTTATTCTGATGATCATGTATTAACACAATTCAAATGGCATATAGAAAGAGAACAGCTGTTGGGAGCAGCAACCTGTGCTAAAGATCATTAACTCTTCTTATTTATCCTTAAATTTGTTCAAGGTCCCTTCCTTCTCTAAATAACTATTCATGATACTTGAGTTGGAGAATAGTGTCAGTAGTCCTCAGAGATAGCAGATGCATCCTTGTTTCATCTCTGCAGAACATAGACATGTGGAATCATTAGAGTGAAATCTTTATTCAGTATATGGACATCTTTTTTGTTGGAAACAGCATTACAAGAGAACAGATGTGCCAACCGTGCCTACAGATACAACCTCGTTCCCTGGCAAGGACTAGCCCATGATTTTGCTCAAGTTGGGAACAGAAGTGCAGGATGAGTATTTTCTCAAGGAGATAAAAATATAGGCCAGAACTTGACAGCCTGACAATATTGAGAGGAAGTCTTTGGCCTTTCAGCTCTGATGGGTCACTAGTTGCTCATTCCTTTCCATTGGGTTCTGATCCAAGAGCTAGTAAGTAAATAAAAGGCAAAAAAATTTTCAAGGGCTAAATTTGGCACTGTGGGAGAGCAGTTGTGTGTCACTAATTAAGTGATGGATCCAGAGCTATAATTGATAATATGTTCATTTACCAAGGTCAGATATTTGGAGGAATTGAACATATGATAGCATTAAATCCTTTGATTGCTTCAACAGTGAAGATTGGGTAGGTAGGCAGTGCTAGATAAAAAGTATCCTGATTGTGGTACTATATACCAGACATTACATTAGGCAGTAGAAGCAGATACAGTTGTGAGCAAAAGAACAACTTTGCCATTGTGGATTTTACATCCTGGAGAGTGAAGAAAAAACAAAAAAATAATGTTATTAAATAATATTGTAGCAGCAAGAGTAACAAATGAATAATAGTAATATTTTAAGTAAAACAAAAATATTAATAATATTAATATTACATAAATAAATAGGTAACAAATATTTGAGCTGTCATGTGGTGGTGGTATGTGATCAGAAGAAAAATATATAGAGAGGTAAGCATTTTGGAGAAATGACATGGGATGTTTAGAGTGAGTGGTCAAAAAAGACCCTCTGATCAGGCATGCTTAAATTAAGAGGACATTGCAATGCAAGAGTGGGTCAAGCAGAGGTCACAGCATGTGCAATGGCCCTGAGTAGGGGTGGGTGTCCCGGGAGCTGCTGACCCCAGCAAAGTGAGCCTGAAGAGAGTGGTCAGAATGGGGTCTGAGATGTTTCCGGAATGCAGAGCTTGTAGGGACTGTGAGGCCAATGTGCAGACTTTGCCTTTCATTTGAAGCAAGGCTGTTGTTGACATCTGTCACCCTCCTTTCACTACTCATTGCATATTTCTTATTTCATCAGCCACTCCTGCATCGCAACAGTTTCTCAGTTGCTGGATTAAATTAGGCCTTCATCTCTGAAAGATTTGAAAACTTTTAGTGATCAGTGTCTGTGCTTGCATGTTTTCCTATAGTTTTCCAATAAGTTATATTATTGGATATGAAATGACTAAGAGATGTTTCAGAAAATCTCCTTGGTTCTATATGCACTCCTCCCTGCCCCCATTATATAGCATCGGCTTGACTTCCTCTGGGCAAATAACACTGGTTTCCTAAACAGTTCCCTAAACCGGTTTTCATCACCTTCGCCTCCTGCTTCAGTGGCCCCAGATGAGCAGGTAACGGTGTTGGTTTCCCATCCAGTGGACCTCTTGTTGCATCGCCTCGACCATTTATTCCCTTAGGAATCGAAACAACTAAACAAGCGGAGTAGCATTTGAAGGAACAGACAGCCAGTACCTTATGAGTGGAAGGTTAGTTGTAACAGTGACAGGACCCACTCTTCCTTTCACCGTATGAGAGAAACAGCCTGTCCCTGGTTTCAAAGCTATACCTCATCCTATAGGTAAATGCTCTGAGTTTTCCGGGTGTTGTGGCCAACATGTGTCGTATCTGAGCCTTCAATAGGTGATTCTACTGATCTGCTGGATCAGCTCCTTCTAGATAACGGTATATGTGGAAGGGCTTCCCTAGTAGCGCAGATGGTAAAGCATCTGCCAGCAGTGCGGGAGACCCGAGTTTGATCCCCGGGTCGGGAAGGTCCCCTGGAGAAGGAAGCGGCAACCCACTCCAATATTCTTGCCTGGAGAATCCCATGGACAGAGGAGCTTGCTGGGCTACAGCCCATGGGGTCGCAAAGAGTCAGACACAGCTGAGCGACGAACACACGTGTGTGGTAAGTTTAGAGTCCACAGGTCCAAAGCCACGGCTGGGCTTTTGCTGGAAAACGAGCTCTTTAGTCAGCAGTAATGTTGTGTGAGGTGGTCCTGTTGTCAGAGGCATTGCAGAGTGGAAATGCATATCAGTATGACAGGTGTTTATGCCTATGAAGACACACAGCTGCCTCCATCGGGGTGGGAGGGTCCAGTTTCCAATCCAGTGGGCCTCTTGTTGCATCACCTTGACCATTTTGTCTCTTGGGAACTGAAACAACTAAATGAGTTGTTGACTTCCGCCACATGGCTGCTTGGTCTCCCTGCAATTGGCATCCTGTAGGAGGCTCTGTGTGGTGACTAATGCTCAGAGGTTATTGCTGAGTGATGGTAAGAGCCATGTCAGCTTAGAAGAGGAAAGTCTGTGCTTTTGAGCAAATGAGTACCTTCAGTCTCTGCTGCCTCGGTTGCTTTTTAGACAAACACACCAGCAAGTGCTAGAACAGCTAGAGAAGGAGACTGACTGGCATCCACTGAGTGCATCTCCGCCGCCTTCTGATCACTGAGGGCCTCCTCGGCCGTGGATGGCATCTGGTTATAATTCCTAGACAGCAAAAGTGTCTTTGCATGTGCCTTTCTCATAGAGCTTTATTCATACCTTCTTCCCAGATTTCCTGGTCGCCCATCTTCCAATTCTGTTCTTTCCAAGTTGCTGAGCATTCAGTCAAACTCTCAGCCACTGCCAATGAATCCAGGTAGAGGTTTTTCTCTAGCTCTCTCTGAATCTAGAGAAGGAGACAACAGAATGTTCTGCTTAAATTTTCTCCAGCAAGATGTTTTCTTTCTATTTCTGTCTTTAAGAAATACTGTATGAGAATTCCCTGGTGGGCTAGGGACTCCACCCTTCTGCTGCGAGGGGCCTAGGTTCAATTCCTGATCAGGGAACTAAGATCCTTCAAGCCAGGATTTTGTGAAAAATAAATACAATAAAATCATGAGACTAGATCAGCTCACCTAGAAAGTGAGTGTAGAAGAAGAAAAGAGGTAGAAAGATAAGAAGTCTGTTGAATAAAGGTAAATGTTTAGACGTCAGAGATGGGGCTGGACCACTCAGAGGTGCTGAGAGGAAATACACAAGGATCTAGGAAGAAAACCGAACAGAACCCAGTAATTAGGCAAAGAAAGTGTTATAAAGAGAAGGTATTGATAGACAACCAGAAATTTTGCTGAAAGATAGAGTAGAGTAAGCATTGAGAACTGAATGTCGAGTTTGCCCTTGACTTGAAAACAGCAGTTTCAGTGGGGTGGGGAGCCAGGGCCAAATATCCTGATTGGAATAGATTCAAGAGAGAATGGAAGAGAGTCATCGCAGAGGGCAAATGTAGAAAAGTCTTTCAATGAGCGTTCTTGTAAAGAATGTAACCTGGAGGGAGCCAAAACAGCATGCTTGTGTGCTGGTGGAAATGATTGAACAAAAATGGAAAAAATTATGTCAGGAAAAAGGGGTGAATGAAGACAGTGCATATGTAAGATTCAGAAAAGTGTTCTATAGTTAAGGTCCAAAGATGAGCGACAGTCAAGGTTCATAAAAGGGAGGAAGGAGGTAAAAGTTTGAACTTAGCATACTTGGTCATTCTGCAAGAGGTGGGCTCAGAATGGTCCTCCCTCATCTCCACCTTCCCAACACACACACACACACACACACACACACACACACACACACACAGTACTAAGTGGATGGTGGATATATATTTTTTTAAATTTATTTGACTGTACCAGGTCTTAATTGTGGCATGCAGGATCTTTGATCTTCTTTCTGGCGTGTGGCATCTTTAGTTGTGACATGTGGAATCTAGTTCCCTGACCAGGGATCAAACTGGACCTCCTGAATAGGAGCACTGGACCACCAAGTTCCATGGAAGGAAGATATAAATATTGAATTTGGAGTTAGTTGTTTCAAATAGTTTGTCTATGAAATGAAAGAGAGAATGAAGGAGTTTGGGGTGATGGATGAAAGGACTTTTTCAAAGGGGGAGAGATGTGGGCATATTTAAATTTTGATGGGTGTGGTTTGGTTAAGAAGAAGTAATTGGATTTACAGGAAACAAGCATAAGAGTTAATGAGAAGGAAGAGGGTGATAGGAAAGGAACGGAAGAACGGGCTCAGATGATGGGAAGAGCCTCCCATTGCAGTAACATGTGGAGTTATGAAGGCCAAAGACAAAGAAAGCTGTGGCATCTACAGTTTTAGTGGAAAGTAGGGAGGGCTTTTCCATCCAGTCACTACAGCTGTTTTCACCAAAGGAAAAGACAGTCATCTTTTGAGATTAAGGAATAAAGGGGGAGTGGAAGGATTAGGAGTGGATCTTTGAGAAGAATAGAAAAGGTTGAAGGTTCTTGCAGAGGATGATAAGTTGAGTTTGTGAAGAAATGGACCACAGGTGCCAATCGCTTCTGTGCTCCTATTTGAATTTGGCGATGGTATATCCTCAATGGAACCTGGCTGTCTCTCTGTGGGAGATTAGCTGAGTTTAGTACTCAGATGTATCACTTGTGTTAATTACTTGATTTTCTAGGTAAGCAGCAAGCGGAGGTTATAGCTCACTAAGTGCATTTAAAAAAAAAAAATGAAGTGAAGAAAGCAATAGATTGGGGGGAAAAAATGAAGGATTCAGGAGGGTGAGAACACTTTAAAGCAAACAGGAAGGAAAAGTCATAATAATAGCTGTTTTTAATATTAAAGCAACTATTTAAATGGGCTTCCCTGATGGCTCAGCCAGTAAAGAATCTGCCTGCGCTGCAGAAGACACAGGTGACTCGGGTTCGATCCCTGGAGGAGCAAATGACAACCCACTCCAGTATCTTTGCCTGGAAAATTCCATGGACAGAGAAGCCTGATGGGCTACAGTCCAGAGTGTCTCAGAGAGTCTGATACGACTAAGAGCACACACAGTATTAAATGAGATAATGAGCACAAATCGTGTAGCATCACCCCACCACCTAGTTAGTACATGGTGATCAGTAAATGTTAGCCTCTGTCATAATCATAAACAGAATTATGTCCTTCATTTGTCCAACCTAATACTTCTCTTTGAGTCCAAAGAGTATAAGAATCTCAAAACAGAGGAAGTAGGAGAGTCTTCAAGTCAGCTGGTTATTTCAAAGGTATAAAATCAATCCACTTTATTTTTTTTTAAATCTGACAAGGCAATGGGGCAGTTCATTTTTGTTTTCTTTATTTCAATGGCAAACACGTTGCACCAGCTTTGAGAGTGACGAAAGTACAAGACAAATAAAATTTGACCTGGTCAACTCGGGCATTCCTGTGATTGCTTTAAGAAGCTGCCACAAATTGGGTATCTGATTTAAAGCAAGCAACCTTCCTCTCACCTCCTGTCTTTGATAAGGTTTGGTTGTGGAATGGGACCTAGGCGAGGAGTAAAAGGGTGAACGCATCAGGTCGTTTGATGTTGCCAGAACTGGGATGTGTATTGATCAGCTTCGGTTATTTAATCCTCTTGTAATTCTGCTGCTCTGAAACAATGAGGCTCTGAAAGCAGGATGTTTTGCTAGGGGTTCTCTTGTTTACAGAAGACCAGTCAGAGGGTGTGGGAGGACAGACACACACTGCTAAATCCAAACAACGGAAAGAACACACTGGAAATGATCTAATTTATTATCTATATGAATGTGAAAGCATGGAAGAGAGCAGAATTTTTAGCAGTTCCAGATGAAATATTAAAATAATTCAGAGTGATTTGCTGTAAACTATGCGACAGGTCAGCACATTTGAATCTCATTTGAATTCCACAGTGATTGTAGGAAGAGGTGTGAGCAGAATATCTCTGGTTAGCCCTGCATGTCTTTTCCTGGCAGCATGAAAAATAAAACTAGTTAGCTCTATATCGGCACAGAACTTCTAGTGGGTTGCTCTTAGATGCTCCGAGCTTTCAGTGGTTCTATTTATCTTCCCTGTTGATTCTTTTTTTATTTTGCTCATTTTGTGTTCTTTCTTGTCTGTCTCACCTACTAGAGGGCATGGCCTGTGTTTGCTTCTCTCCAATTCCTAGAATAGTGCCTGGAATATATTATTAGGTCCTCAAGATAAATATTAATTGAATGAATTAATGACTGAATGATGAATGTCTAAATTGTACTTTCACTACATAAGTAAATTCTGTTTTTTTTCAAGAAGATATTTGATTAAAACTTTACTATTGAAAATTTACTATTTTCGAATCACCTTCACAGGGCATCAGTTGAAGGAGATTTAGGGGGTAGCTCCAAGGTATGTGGGCCAGAGGACTTGAACTGCTCTTGGTGATGTAAAAAGCCTACCATCTGAACTTGTTCCAGTGAGCACCATGGCCTGTCATTCAGAGAGTTATGCTTGCTTGATCAGAGTGTTGGCTGACACTTTGCTGGAAAAAGTAAGTCTTTAAGTAAAAGAATCTAGTGGAAAAATATTCCAATCAGTATAAAAATTTTTTTCCATTAATTGAACATGAGCTAGGGAAACACCAGATTTTCTTCTTTAACTATAGAGCTGCTGGCAAATTCTGATTTCAGGCCTCATGGTTATGCAATATACAAAAGTCTTTAAGAACCTAATAAATAGTGTGCCTTAGAAAGAAGAGCCTCTTGACCTGTTTCCTCATAGTTCTTTTTCTTTCTCCAGTGAGTTCTTGACTCGGTAAAATATTACATCCTGATTTCTCAACATGAACAGCGGATATATTTTTGGGTCTTGTTTTTTTGCTTATGTACGAGTAGTACTTATATTACACCCAGAGGACAGCTTTTTGTGCATTGTTCTTTTGAAAACTCTGAATAATCCATTCTTATAAATGACTTGGAAATGCCAATAAAAGTGGGAGAGGCTGGCAGGATAACGTTTCCTTTTTAGGTGGCGATGAAGCTTTTTGATTACACAGGGTTGCCTTCCCCTGTTTAGGAATATGCTGTCTGCTATCCTTGGCCCTGACCTTCTGTTTGCACTGATGCTGTGTGTAATGAGGCCTGGCTTGGGTGGTGTCAGGGCCAGAACCAGATAAGGGAGAGGGCACATCAGATAGTCCTGGTCTAACATGCAGCTTTTCCCTCCATTATCCTTATCTTCTTACTGTACTTCTGTTACTACACATTCTCCCGTTTTCAAAGCCAACACGAAACCTGCAGCTCATATACTACAATGATATATTTTAATGGCACAACATTATTATCTATTTATGTATATGCCATGAATTAAAGAGTGGAATAGTTTTCACTGAATTATCTAAATACATTTTCAAGCCTTAGAGTCAATTGATTTATAGGGATACTTGCATTCTTTATCTTCTTTGAGGTGACTTTCAAAGTCTAGCTCTAATCAGCATGTATCAGATGGATAAACAAGGTCCTGGAGCTTCCCTGGCAGGCCAGTGGTTAAGAATTTACCTTCCAATGCAGAAGGCACCAGTTCGCTCCCTGGATGGGGAACTCACATGCCATGTGACATGGCCAAAAAGCAAACAAAGGCGAGGTTTTACTGTATAGCACAGATAACTGTACTCAATATCCTATAATAAACCAGAATGGAAAAGAGTATAAGAAAGAAAGTATGTATGTATAACTGAGTCATTTTTCTGTCCAGCCAAAATTAAACACAGCATTGTAAATCAGCTATACTTCAATAAAATAAAAAAAGACAGTAACAAAGGCTAGCTCTTACCATACTTTGTATTTATATTCTTTTCCTTATCTTTTCAAACTCCCTAGCATTCACGTCCTAAATTTTACTCCTGGAATTGCTCAGAATGTTATTTTAAAAACACTGCTTCTGTTTTTAGGAGAATAATTTTCCTAGGAGATTTGTTATATTCATATGCGTGAACAAGTTCATAGAAAGGCAGAGTTTTGAAATATGAATAGTAGTTTATTTTTACTTTTTATGAGGGCATAATCTACATGTAGTAAATACCATCCCTTTTAGTGTCCAGTTCCGTGAGTTTTGAAGTGGCTCAGTGGTAAAGAATCAGGCTGCCAATGCAGGAGATGCAGGTTCGATCTCTGAATCAGGAAGATCCCCTGGAGAAGGAAATGGCAACTACTCTAGGATTCTTGTGTGGAAAATCATGTGGACAGAGGAGCCTGGCAGGCTACAGTCCATGGGGTCACAAAGAGTTGGACGCGACAGAGCAGACGCACAGAGCCGTGAGTTTTGACAAGTGTGCACAGTGACGCAGTCCCTGTCACCCCCCAGTTCCCCGTGCCCTCTGTAGGTGATGCTGCAGAGAATGTGCTGTGCGTGCATCCTTCTGTGCAGCTGTTCTGTTTTCTTCAAGCAATTATCCAGAATTGCTGGATCATATGGTAGCTCTGTTTTTAATTTTTTGAGGAAACTCCGTACAAATTTATATCCCCACCAACAGTTCACAAGTGTTCCTTTTTTGCCACATCCTCATCAACACTTATTATTTCTTGTCTTTTTGACAAATAGACATTATTACAGTGTAAGGTGATATCTCATTTTGGTTTTGGTGCATTTTCCTGATGGTTAGTGAACATCCTTTCATATACCTGTTGGCCATCTGTATATCTTCTTGGTGAAAATGTCTATTCACATCGTCTGCCCATTTTTAAATTGTTTTTTTTTTTTTTCTTTCTATGCTTGCTTTCCTTTTTTTGTTTCCTTTCTTTGTTTGAGTTGTTTACATATTTTGAATATCAACCCCTTATCACATATATAATTTGAAAATATTTGCTCCTATTCGTCCCATAAAATGTAAGTTGCTTTTTATTTGTTCTTGGCAAAAGATTTTTAGTTTCAAATAGTCCTACTTGGTTATTTTTGCCTTCATTGCCTTGTGTTTGGTGTCAAATCCAAAACTTTGCCAAGACTGATGTCATGGAGTTTATGGTCTATGTTTTGTTCCAGGAATTCTACGGTTCCAGGCTTCCATTCAGTCTTTCATTCATTTTGAGTTAATTTCTGTTTCTGGCGTAAGACAGTGGTTCAGTCTCATGCTTTGTTGTCATATTTTCCCAGCGCCACGTACTGAAGAGACGTCCCTTTCCCCATCGTGTACTCTTGCCTCCTATGTCAAACATTTTAAGGTGCTACTAAGTTTTATTTTGTCTACCACCATTCTACTAAACCCTCGTTCCATACCACTTCACCTAATTCTCAGAGATGCTACGACATCTTCCTGAATACCCCATTTTTCCTGATAAGGCAACTGAATACCTCTGTGGTTCATAGGATTTCATGGGGTGACATAGAGATAAGACTTGGCCTTCGTTCAGGGCTATCCTGCCTCAGACCCTATCCCTTTCTATAGGCTTATCACAACTCTTCCAACTTGACATTTCAAGTCAGAAACCCAGAGATACTGCATTAAGTCAAATTGGTGTATTTAATTACCCTTTTTTGAGGATTTTTAAGTCATTTGCAGACCTCTTACAAAACATCTGTGGACAGATTGCTCCATCAGATGAACTTTCCCAGCTGGAAGTGTCTTGCTGATGTTTTCATGGATCTGCTGTGAAACAGTCTCTGTTTTCATAAGAGTCCCTGAGGCTTTTTCTTCCGTGTTCATTTCTGTTAGGAAGTGGTACAAAGAGCTGCTGGGATGATCAGAGGCTGCAGATTTAAGTTCGGAGGTCTTTCATCCTTGAGGAGGGCTTTTTTTGTTGAACAGTGTTTGGCTTTGATTTATATCCATAGACAAACTTGCATGTGCACCTGGGTCCACACATGTATCCATACATAATGACTGGGTATACCCATGTTACCAACACCCACATCCTGATATTGAACTTTCCAGGGACTGCCCTGGTGGTCCAGTGGCTAAAACTCCAGCTCCCAATGCAGAGGGCCCAGGTTCAATCCCTGGTGGGGGAACTAGATCCTACACGTCGTAACTAAGAGTTTGCATGCCAAACTCTTAGTTACATGCTGCAACTAAGACCTATAACAGCCAAATAAATAAATAACATCTTAACTCCCCAGGAAGCTCCTTCATCCCTTCTCTAGTCTAAAGAGACCCATCCCACCCTGAGCCCCCACATCACACATATACATATTTAGAGGTGACCCAATCTTTTCACTTCTATCCCCATGTATGAGTTTTCCATGTTTTACTTGGTGAAAGTGGAATTATGTGGAATGCATTCTTGAAGTGTGGCCTCTTTCACTCAACATGATTTTGAAATTCACCCATGATCCTTCTCATTTATTATTTATTTGCTTTTCATTTTCATAGCTTGGTAGTAGTTCATTGTCTGAATCTCTTCCAATCTCTTTATCCATTTTTCTGTGGATGGATACTTTGACCAAAGCCACTAAAAACATTCTTGCCAGAGTCTTGTGTAGACACAGGCACTCATTTTTCTTGAGTGTGTACCTAGGAATGGCATTTTGGGGTTACAGGGTCAGGTTTACACTTTCAAAAAGTGATTTGGAATGCTGTTCATCATGAAGGACAGCAAAGCAAATAATTAAAATGAAGTGAAATAGTACTTTTGATTGGAGGAAGAGAAACTAGGGTTATTCAGTCTAGAAGATGTGGCTAAGAGGAGATTTCCTAATTCTCCTGAAGTATATAAAGGGTAATTTTAAGGGAGAAAGAAACATACTATCAATTTATATAAAGTACAATAAGAGAGAGAATGGGATTAAATTTCAACAAAAGAGTGCTTGGGCAGAGTATTATCATAATTAACATAGAAATAGGTTACTGTCTCCAGGGTGTCTTCAAACTGAATGATCTCTCCTAGGGTAGAAGGTCAGTTCAGTTCAGTTGCTCAGTTGTGTCCTGCTCTTTGCGACCCCATGGACTGTAGCACGCCAGGCCTCCCTGTCCATCACCAACCCCTGGACTTTACTCAAACTCTTATCCATCGAGTTGGTGATGCCATCCAACCATCTCATCCTCTGTCGTCCCCTTCTCTTCCCACCTTCAATCTTTCCCAGCATCAGGGTCTTTTCAGATGAGTCAGTTCTTTCGCATCAGGTGGCCAAAGTATTGGAGTTTCAGCTTCAGCATCAGTCCTTCCAGTGAACACCCAGGACTGATCTCCTTTAGGGTGGACTGGTTGGATCTTCTTGCAGTCCAAGGGACTCTCAAGAGTCTTCTGCAACACCATAGTTCAAAAGCATCAATTCTTTGGCACTCAGCTTTCTTTATAGTCCAACTCTCACATCCACACATGACTCTTGGAAAAACCATAGCTTTGACTAGACAGTGGAGAAGGAAATGGCAACCCACTCCAGTGCTCTTGCCTGAAAAATTCCATGGACTGAGGAGCCTGGTAGGCTAAAGTCTGTGGGTTCGCAAAGAGTCAGGCACGCCTGAGTGACTTTTTACTTTTACTTACTAATATACCATTATGGAGAAGGAACTGGCAACCCACTCCAGTATTCTTGCCTAGAGAATCCTGTGGATGGTGGAGCCCGGTGGCCTGCTGTCCATAGGGTTGCACAGAGTTGGACACGACTGAAGCGACTTAGCGTGCATGTGTACGTGACTAGACGGACCTTTGTTGGCAGAGTAATGTCTCTGCTTTTTAATATGCTGTCTAGATTGGTCATAACTAGAAGTAGAAGGTGGTAGAAGGTGGATGGAAGCAAACTCTTATGCAATTTCCTGAGTCCGTATTCCTTTTTTGTCTTCTGGAAGATGCAGTTTTCTTGTTAATGTTTCTTATGAGTAGGGTGACTATATATATATATATATATATATATATATATATATATATATATATATATTATTTTTTTTAATTCTTGAAACCTGAAATCTCAGTACTATACAGGAAAATACTAGATTGGATCATATGCCAGGAAAAAGGCTTCCATCTGGACCCTCAGGTGACACTTGGACACATTTGCCAATAGTGAAACTAGGAATGATTTTTGCTTCCAATATGGTAGAGCAGCTTGTATTAGGCAGTCTTTCTATTGAAAACACTCACCTCTGGGACTCAGACTGTAAAGAATCTACCTGCAATGCAGGAGGTCTGGGTTCGATCTTTGGGTCAGGAAGATCCCATGGAAAAGGGGATGGCAACCCACTCTGGTATTCTTGCCTGGAGAATTCCATGGACAGAGGAGCCTGGTAGGCCACAGTCCATAGGGTCACAAAGAGTCGGACGTGACTGAGCAACTAACAGTTCACTTCACTTTTTTTGCCTCTGGGCAAAATATAAAGAACAACTAACAGAAAGCACTGAACAGAAGGGACTTTCCTGGTGGTCCAGTGGTTAAGAATCTTCCCTGCGATACAGGGGACTCAGGTTTGATCCCTGGGAGGAAAACAAAATCCCACATTCCTCAGAGCAACTGAGGCAGCACACCACAGCTAGAGAATGCAGGCGCGCGTGGCATGACACAGCAGAGATCCTCTGTGCCGAAACTGAGGCCCCAGGCAGCAAACACACAAGTAGATAAATATTAAAAAAAAAAAGAAGGAAGGAAGCATTGAACAAAGACCCAAAGCAGAAAAATTCTGGAGGGGAGTCCATCGTTAGAATAATGGAATTGTTCTGAGGGGACTTTCCATTTTCTTGCCTTCAGAGAAGGCAATGGCACCCCACTCCAGTACTCTTGCCTGGAAAATCCCATGGACGGAGGAGCCTGGTAGGCTGCAGTCCATGGGGTCGCGAAGAGTCGGACAGGACTGAGTGACTTCACTTTCACTTTTCACTTTCACGCGTTGGAGAAGGAAATGGCAATCCACTCCAGTATTCTTGCCTGGAGAATCCCAGTGACGGGGGAGCCTGGTGGGCTGCCGTCTATGGGGTCGCACAGAGTTGGACACGACTGAAGCGACTTAGCAGCAGCAGCAGCAGCTTGAGGAAGACTGTGTGATACACCATGGAGGGTGCCTAACACTCCTGAAATTTTATTTACGTTCTATTTGGGACAGAGACTTAAGACCTGTGTAAGGTTTTGTGAGATTGGGATACAGAAGCCACTTTCATTTCACTGCATAACCGTTTGCAAACCGAGATTTAGAGTCCTTTTTCATTTTTCTGTATCTGACTACAGTAACATAAAAAGTCAACACTAGCCTCTCTGAGACTGAACCAGAGCCACTGTTAACATATTTGTTGCCACTGTAAGAATTAGAAAACTTCACCTCCTAGGGAAGGTGGCCTGCATGGAGGATTGTAGGCAATCAAACTGCAAAGCCATGTTTAGGGCCACTGCAGAGCACATCTTCAGGTGATGCTGTTGACTTTGTGGATATACATTCAGATTATAGGTAACTATAAAATATTGACTAAAATTCCTTGTTCTGTACAGTAGGTCTTTCTTGATGATCTATGTTTTATGTAATAGTGTATATCTATTCATCCAAACTCTCAATTTATCCCTACCCCCATTTCCCCTTTGTGCTTAGTCACTCAGTCGTGTCCAACTCTTTGTGACCCCATGGACTGTGGCCCAACAGGCTCTTTTGCCCATGGATTCTCCAGGCAAGAATACTGAAGTGGGTTGTCATTCCCTTCTCCAGGGGATCTTTTGGACCCAATGATCGAACCCAGGTCTCGTGCATTGCAGGCAGATTGTTTACCATCTGAGCCACCAGGGAAACCCTAATTGGTAACCATAAATTTGTTTTCTATGTCCGTGAATCTGTTTCTGGCTTTGTAAATAGTTTGGTTGTATCACGTTTTCAGATTCCTCATATGAGTGATATCCTATGATATTTGTCTCTCTCTGTCTGACTTTTTTCACTTGGTGTCATAATCTCTAGGTCCATCTATAAAATGTCATTCTTGGGCCATTGTCTGTGGTCCTTTTCTGCTAATCTCTGACTGAGAGGAAAACTGTAACTCAGAAATCTCCCTGAAGTCACAGTTAGTCTCCAAGGGCATAAACATTTGAAACACATTTCAAATGCTACAGAGGTATAGATTTTTTATAGTACAACTTGTTGTCCTAGGACACTTGATGTCCTAAGATTCAGTAAGCCATCATCATTTTGGAAAATGGTTTTATCTGAGTTCCATTCTGAAAGAACACTTTTGTTTTATCTGTAAATGTAGCTGATTTTCTGTGTATGTCCTTTGCAAAAAAATGTTGAGATTGTACTGTCAGAATTCTGAGGATAGCCATTTTCTTTTGGGTCATGGGAACCCAAGGGGAATAAGTCACTTTGGCCAATCTTACAAGGACATTGTGATTTCTGTATGTTTTCTGTTGTTGCCCACAACACATTGCCACAAACTCAATGGCTTAAAGCAGCACAAAGTCTCACCAGGCTGAGGTCAAGGCATTGTCACAGTTCCATTCCTTCCTGGAGGTTCCATTTCCTGCTCATTTGAGCAGCTGCTTGTAGGACTCAGTTCCTTACAGTGAGCTGTAGAAACTGTTTCCTTGTTAACTCAGCTCAGAGCTGCTCCCAGCTTCCAGGGATCTTCACATTCCTTGGCTCGTTTCCCATGCCTCCTTCTTCAAAGCTGCTGAACTCAAACCAAGTCCTTCTCAAGCCCTATTTCTGTGACTGCAGCTTTCCCCTCTTCTTCCACGTTTAAAGCCTCATGATTATAACATGCTCCCCTGGATAATCTAGTGAATTTCCTCCTCTCCAGCTTCTTAACCTTAATCACATCTGCCAATTTTTCATCTTTGTCATCTAATGGAGCATTTTCACTGGGGCTTCCCAGGTGGATCAGTGGTAAACAATCTACCTGCCAATGAAGAGACATAGGAGACACAGGTTTGATCCCCGGGCAGGAAGATCCCCCGCCAGAGGAAATGGCAACCTGTCCAGTATTCCTGCCTGGAGAATCCCATGGACAGAAGAGCCTGGCGGACTACAGTCCAAGGGGTCACAAAAGAATTGGACACAACTGAGTGAGTGGCCGTGCATGCACATATTCACTGGTACCTGGAATTAGGACCTGGATATACATAGGGGCAACAAACTGTGGAAAATTCCGAAAGAGATGGGAATACCAGACCACCTGACCTGCCTCCTGAGAAACCTGTATGCAGGTCAGGAAGCAACAGTTAGACTGAGACATGGAACAACAGACTGGTTCCAAACTGGGAAAGGAGTACATGAAGACTGTATATTGTCACCCTGCTTACTTAATTTATATGCAGAGTACATCATGAGAAATGCTGGGCTGGAAGAAGAACAAGGTGGAATCAAGATTGCTGGGAGAAATATCAGTAACCTCAGATTTGCGAATGACACCACCTTTCATGGCAGAAATCAAAGAGATATTAAAGAACCTCTTGATGAAGGTTAAAGAGGAGAGTGAACAAGTTAGCTTAAAACTCAACATTCAAAAAACTAAGATCATGCCATCTGGTTCCATCACTTCATGGCAAGTAGATGGTGAGACAATGGAAGCAGTGATAGACTTTCTTTTCTTGGGTTCCAAAATCACTGCGGATGATGACTTCAGTCATGAAATTAGAAGATGCTTGCTCCTTGGAAGGAAACCTAAGACAAACCTAGACAGCATATTAAAAAGTAGAGACATCACTTTGCCGACAAAGGTTTGTATAGTCAAAGCTACCAGTAGTCATGTATGGATGTGAGAGTTGGAAGGCTGAGTGCTGAAGAATTCATGCTTTCGTACTGTGGTGTTGGAGAAGACTTCTGAGAGGCTCTTGGACAGCAAGAAGATCAAACCAGTCAATTCTAAAGGAAATAAACCCTGAATATTCATTGGAAGGACTGATGCTGAAGCTGAAGCTCCAATACTTTGCACCTGATGCAAAGAACTGACTCACTGGAAAAGACCCTGATGCTGGGAAAGATTGAAGGCAAAAGGAGAGAAGGGCAACAGAGGATGCGATGGTTGGATGGCATCACCAAGTCAGTGGACTGCGTTTGAGCTCCGGGAGACAGACAGTGAAGGACAGGGAAGCTTAGTGTGCTGCTGTTGATGAGGTCGGAAAGAGCTCGACGTGGCTGAGTGACCGAACAACAGCAACATGCATGGGGCGGTGGGGGGATGTTATTTCCCTACCAAGCCCTCAGAGATTCCGCCCTGACTGCATTCGCAGCTTAATTTATCCGGGAAACATTTAATGAACCTTGAGTTTGCAATAATGTATATACAGATGAGTGCATTCTAACTCCTTCCTAGGTGCTGGGAACCAGAAACCAGAGCGATGCTTACTGATACACACTGAAATCATTATAAATGTCAACTTCCTTGGCCAACCTTCTTAAAAATAGAGACAATGGCTTTCATCACAGATCCCTAATTCCAGGCTGTCTATGTCACACATAACAAGCACTCAGCAAGTATTGCTGAATTTATTAATTCTAAAAATATAGATTATGCATTTACGTAATGCCAAATATGTGTCAACTAAAAAAAAAATTTACAACCTAAAAGTTGAGAGTTATTTTTTATTCGGTGGATAAAACTGAGGACTTAAGCCTTGGACATAGCATCTCAGATCATAATCACTCTTGAGAGTCTGCTCCAAAGAGGCAAGGTGGAGAGTGGGGGCCTGGGGGAAGGCAGGGAGGGGCTAAGATATAAACAAAGGTCAGGTAGTCAGAATGTCAAAAGATTACCATTAATTAAAGAAAATCAGACATCCCAAGTTAAGGAATTTAGCACTTTTCCATGTATGGGAAGATGCAGGAGTCTGGGCTCACTGAAATTGTTCCTTTGACATGGGGCCAGGATCCTGTGCTTTCTTACCCTGGTCTTCCTCAGGGCTCACCATGGGGTTAGGGTGCCTGCAGTATGTGATGGTTTGATGGGGACATCATGTTTCTATCTTGAGCTCCCTCAGGGCTCACCACTGGGGTGGCTGTAATGTGAGGGCTTGACAGCGGCAGTGCCCTTTGTTTGCTGATATGGCCAGTAGTATTTTTCATTGACATATGATTGTAGATATTTAGTAGATATTAGTGAAATAAATAAGCAGAATCCATACCGTTGTGGAGCTTACATTCTACTGGGCACAAAATATTTTAGTGAGGGCACTTTCATCCTATCGCTGACTGATGTAATGAACACACGAATGGATTAGGCTGAGTAAATAAATTAACAACTGATTATCAGAGGTAGCCCTAGTGGTAAGGAACCTGCCTGTCAATGCAGGAGACATAAGAGACCCGGGCTGCATCCCTGGGTTGGGAAGATGCCTGGAGGAGGGCATGGCAACCCACTCTAGTGTTCTTGCCTTGAGAATCCCATGGACAGAGGAGCTTGGCGGGCTACAGTCCAGGTGTCGCAAGGAGTCAGACACAACTGAGGCAACTTAGCACACACCTACCTCTTAAGAGTGTTGGCAGGCTTAAATGAAATAATAAGATGAGATATCAGAGATTCTTAATGCCATGTCAGGGTGTTTACATCTTTTTTCATAGTTAAGGAAACAGGGAAAATTTTTAAGCAGAGGTCAATTGACAAGATCTGTTTTCTAGAAGGGCTTCCCAGGTGGCACTAGTGGTAAAGAACCCACCTGCCAATGCTGGAGACATAAGAGACATGGGTTTGATCTCTGGTACAGGAAGAACTCTTGGAGGAGGGCATGACAACCTACTCCAGTATTCTTGCCTGGAGAATCCCATTGACAGAGGAGCCTGGTGGGCTACAGTCCATGGGGTCACAAAGAGTCGGACATGACTGAAGTGACTTAGCAGTAGCAGCATTTTTTAGAAACATTTGATGGTAAAGTAGAAAATGGATCTGAGGATGGAAAGTGTAGAATAGGTTGCCAAAAGTTTGAACTGAAACAATGAAATTTGAAATAGAGCAGAGGGCATGGGCTCAAGAAGTATTTACAAGACATAAATCTGGAGAAGGGAAGAGAGAAGCTGGCCTGGTAAGTGGTATACTGGCCACAACAAAGAATGTCCTTTTACAGTCTATTTGAATATAGGTGATAGTAACTCTCCTTAAATTAGCTTTATGAACAATATTTTTTTTTCCTGTTAACATACTGTACATACCAGAGACACCTCCATGTAAAGTATTCCAACATTTTGTATCATACTACTAACATAATAATGTATTGAGCATCTGTGGAACATGTAGTATCCTTCAACTTTCAAACAGGGAACTTCATTATTCTTTTGGAAAGCAATAGAATTTATGTGCAGAGCCATCAGAACTGAAAGTTTGACATGGGAAATTCAGGAGTTGAAATGCAACCAAGAACACATCAGAGGTGACCTACATAAAGAAACTTAGTACGAATGATTCCTCCTTTGGGGAATCTACTTTTGTTCTTTCTTGTTCAGCTGGGGAGAGAAAAAAAAAATCCTGTCTGTAAAAATGCTGAGAAAGAAGCTAGGATGGAGAGTTCAGAGAGCCCATTTGCATTGTGTCTGTGAGAATTTCCAATAGTTAGGTTTTAGAATGTATGGATTTCATCTGACTACATTTGTTTCTTTAATGGCTTTGCAAAGATGGATCTCTGGGGACTGTCTGGCCCATGTCCTGCGGGTGTGAAACCATTGATCAGAAAATATTCCTGCAACAGGAAGGATATGGAAGCATCCAGAAAATCCAGTGAAATCTTTGAAATGACAGCCTGTCTCCTTACCCCTCTACTGACAGTTCAGAATCTTTTCACACTAAAAGAAAAAAAGTGTCCACGTTTAATGGTATATTTGCTGAGATACATACATACACATACTCAGACATAATTAAAATTCTAATGAGGTATTGCTAAGTGGTAACCAAAAATTCAAATGCATAAAGTGTTTTTTCATATTATTGAGAGCTTGGGGATGACCAGAGATGCTGGGGATGAGCTGGCTCAGCTGGCTGACAGGGAGTTGTTTATTTGTTTGGCTGTGTCACGTCTTAGTTGTGGATGGAATTCTTCTCTAGTTGTGGCGTGAAGGCTCAGCAGTTGTGTGCAGACTTAAGTGCTCCACGGCATGTGGGATCCTACCTTACCAACCAGGGATCAAACCCATGTCCCCTGCATTGCAAGGTAATTCTTAACCTCCGGACCACCAGGGAAGTCCCTGACGGGGAGTTTTAAGATCCAAGAATCAATTGCCAATAGTCTTATGTCAAAATTACATTTACTGCAGGATAAGAGATGATGAAGCTTTAACATTTTCTATATAAAGCTACACACACACACACACACACACACACATACTGCTTAGGAAGTAAGCACATAGAATCCCAAGTTCTTCTGAGGCCGTGGAGATATGCTATGCTCAGTAGCAACTTCCAACTTTGGAGTTGTGACACCTTAGAGCTGAAGACAGGTTAGTCTAATCCCCTTATTTACAGAGAATGTTCCAAGTTCTGAGAACCTGAATAATTTCTAAGCTGGAATATAGCTCAGATATCTTCTCCTCTTTGAAAGAAGTCTATTCAGTTTTCAACTAGTGCTAATGTTGATAAGAGGGTAGAAAGGGTGGCATTTCAGTAACTCAAAGTCCAGAATGAAATTCAGGAATCCATCTGTCTTTCTCTAGTCTTGATCTCTTGTCCTATTCTCTCCTGCTGTCATTCTGACTATTATGTCACTCTGGGAAGTTTTATTCAAATAGTCTGCATATCTAGGTTTTATTCCTCTCAAATATCAAAACCCCTGGCCTTTTGCTTATCGAATAAAGATATTATGATAACCAGAGAGCTGATTTTTTAAAGAATTGGAAATCCTTGCGGGAAAATTCCTGTATTTTTAAATTAAAACTTTAATATTTTATAACCACTTTATCTGTTTGCTGATCTTAATGCTCTAAGGAAGACAAACAGTCAAAACAAGCAAAATGAAAGGACTGCAAAGCACTGATTTTCTACAATTGAAAGGTGAAGGAACTTGAAGAGTGAGGGTTATTTTTTTTTCTTTGCCTAAAACTTATTATTATTGTTGCATTACCCGTGAAGCTGTACTATTCCAAACATGTTAGAAAGTGATATCAAAAAACAAACTGATTGCACTAAGAAAATATTCAACTTACTTTTATAATTTAAGTCTTCTACTTTCACCACTTGCTTAAAATTTGTCTTAAAAGGCACAGTTCCTGAGAAAGTTGAGGAAGATTGAAGAAATGACGTGATGTCATTTTTGAGTCCCAATATAATATGTTGAAAGAAATGTTGAAATAGTTCTTGCTATTATTCCTGGATGAAGAAATTAAGAGATGAATAGATCGTGAACCACTTAAGAATAAGAGCCGCGTCTTATTTAACTCTGTTTAGTCTCTGGATTTTTGCAGAGAAAGTTCAGCATTACTGTTGTCCTCAGTTGTCATCGGCCCGTATCTCAGTTGTACTAATTGGAAAGAAGGAGAAAGTGCTATTCCTGACAATTTTTCCACTGCCCTCAATTGTGTGGACCAGTTTTCCATAGACCACTCAATGACTTTGGATTTAAATGCCAAACCTTTAAATGGATTTAACAATACTGACCAACCATCAAGGATTGTTTCTAGGAATTGAAAATTATAGGAAAGAATTTTACAGAGAAAACTATGAAAAAAATTTAAGTAGCACTTGCATTCATTATAAAACATACTTTAACATGCATTGAGATTTTAGCCAGAGTGTTATAATTCCCAGTTCTCACTGAGTAATTATTTATAATTTTTCAGAAGGTATTATAGTTGAAAGGAAAGAAAGGAAAAAAAAAAAAAAAAAAACTTTTCTCACCTTTCTTTAAAGTATGAAATAAAAGCAAAGTATTTCTGTATTCTAATTCATTTCTTAACTTATTTCCATCTCCTTTCATGATTATAAGCAAGGAAAAGTGTGATGACTCTAAATGTTGTCACTAAAGGATGTGTTGTGTGGAGCTGCCTAGCACGGCTGGAAAGTATATGCATTTTAGACATAGATTCAAATGCTAAATTGGCTCATATTAACCTTGAGTATTTGAGAATTGATACTGAGAATTACATTTGAGAATTTGGACTACTGAAACTAAAAGGGTATCTTCATTGCTCCTTACAAAATGACAAGATTTTCCTGAGGGTTAATTGAGAAAACAAATACAAGAATATCCACTATCTTGTCTGGCATAAATATTTGCTCATTACATGGAAGTTTTCTTTCCCAAAATTAGCTAGGGGCATTTATTTCAAGCAAATGATGGACACTATGCATGGAAGGATCCACTTTCTGTGATCATGGAAATGCAGGTCTGCATACCATTTTCTGCTCACGCTGTGTCTGGCTCTTCTCCCCAGGAATTCTCACTGATGGAAACTGGCTCCAGCAGCGTGTTTAGGATGAGTGATACACAAACTCGGGGTCACCTCTCACCGTCACTGTCACTGATTTCCTCATGATTCCAAATCGCCATCCACCTGGGATATAAAGTTCTTAACGGGAGTGGACATTTTTTATGCACATTCTGTAGAGTGGCGACTCCCACATCTTAAATAGCAAAAAGAGATTAATTTTACAGAAGAGTTAAAGTTGGAAGAGGCTGGCAAAGGCTGTCAAGTGTTGGCAGTCCAGTAGCTAAGACTCAGAGCTCCCTGTACAGAGAGCCCGTTAGGGAACTGGATCAAACGTCACAACTAAGAGTTTCCACGCAGCAAATAAAGATCCTGCATGCTGCAACCAAGACCTGGTGTAGCCAAATAAATAAGTAAATATTCAACAACAACAGCAAAAAGAATTGTGTTGGTTAAAACCAAAAACCGCTTTCATAACTAAGTGATCAAACTTAGCATCACCTATAATCGGATCCTGGTGCCTCTTGACTGATACTCTAGGAAGGGCAGGATATCACCTAGGTAGTAATCCTGCCAAACAGTTTGCCTTCAACCCAATCATGAGGAAACAATCAAACAAATCCCTACTAAGGAGCTTTTAATGGGTTTGGACTGTTCAAAACCAAAAAATAAAAAAATAAATAAAAAGTTTTATGTTCAATTAGAGGAGGCTAGAGATACATGAGAACCAAGTAGTCCTTCACTCCTGGATGTTCAGTTTCCGTTTTTTGTTTTTTTGTTTTTTTTAAGTGCCATAAGGGCTTCCCAGATGGAGCTAGTGGTAAAGAACCTGTCTGCCAGTGCAGGAGACATAAGACAAACGGGTTTGATCCTTGGGTCGGGAAGATCTCCTGGAGAAGGAAATGGCAACCCACTCCAGTATTCTTGCCTGGAGAATCCCGTGGACAGAGAAGCCTGGCGGGCTGCAGTCCCTGGGGTCACCAAGGGTCAGACACATCTGAGGTGACTCAGCACACATGCATGCAAGGGCAGTGAGGGCTTCCCTGGTGGCTCAGTGGGAAAGAACCTGCCTGCCAGTGCAAGAGACTCGGGTTTGATCCCAAGGTAGGGAAGATCCCCCGGAAAATGAAATGGCAACCTACTGCAGTATTCTCGCCTGAGTAAATCCCACGGACAGAGAGTCTGACGGGCTATAGCCCATGGGGTTGAAAAAAGGGTCACACTTAGTGACTAAACAACAGGGGCTACGGGGAACAGGTTTTTTTTTTTTTTTTTTTCTTTTGAGAAATTTCAGGGAATTTGAATAGGGGCTATATGTCATATTGGAATGTCACATGAAAGTAAAAATTCTTAGGAGTGAATCGTACAGGTCTACAGAAGGTCCTTGTTTTTCAGAGATTTATGATGAATAATCAAGAGGAAAAGTGGCATTTGCTGCCTGTTTTAAATGTTTCAGTAGAAATCTGTGTATGTACGTGTGTGGGGGTTCAGAGAGACAAAGTGAGGTAAGACAAAGTAGATGTAGCAAAATATTATAAAGCGTAAATCTAGGCAGAGTAAAATGTGGATGTTTATAGAACCGTCCTTGTAACATTCCCAGAGGTTTGAAAGTTTTCAGACTAACACACTGGGGAATGAAACAAATATTTGTTTATATTTTATACTGGTTAATATTCATGTATGGATGCTTCTCCAGAAAAGAAAGCTGACTCAAGTAAGGTCACAGAAATATGGTGAAGAGTGGAGTGTGGTTCAGTATTCATCTAAGTGTTCAATCAAACATCACAGTCATTTTGAGGTTTTATACATAGAATGAATAAGTGAGGTCCTACTATATAGGATAGGGCTTCCCAGGTGGCTTAGTGGTAAAGAATCTGCCTGTCAATGCAGGAGATACAGGAGTCGTGGGTTTGATCCCTGGGTGGGGAAGAGCCCCTGGAGGAGGAAATGGCAACCCATTCCACTATTCTTACCTGGAAAAATTGCATGGACAGAGGAGCCTGGCAGGCTACAGTCCATGGGGTTACAAAGAGTCGGACACGACTGAGTGAACGCGCGTGCGCGAATGCGTGCACGGCATAGCACAGGAAACTGTATTCCGTATGCTATGGTAAACCGCACTGGAAAAGAATGTTTCATTTCATTCTTCTCTTATCCTTTCCGTCAGCACCCCATGTGCTGCCCCTTCTGACGGTGTTTGGATGCCCTTCCTCTCCACCCTTATCCAGCCATCACCAGCACGGTCACCTGGCAGCAAAGGTGACTCCTCTCTCCACTGTCACCCTGCCCTCCCTTAACCTGCTCCCCAAAATGCAGTCACAGTGATTTTCTAAAACTGTCAAGTACTTGGAACTCCCCTGGTGGTCCACTGGTTAAGACTCCATTCTTCCAGTGGTAGGGGCTCAGGTTTGATCCCTGGTTAAGGAATCAGGATCCTATGTGTGGTTTGGTGCAGCCAAAAAAAAAAAAAAAGTAAAAAAAAAAATTTTTAATTTAAAAAAAGAAAAAAATTCAAAACAAACGAAAAAAAGCCATTGCAGTGTCTTTAGGTACCTGCCCCATGCAAGTTCTCAAGAAATAATGAATGAATTAAAGAAAAATGAGTGTTCTATAGATGATATGGAGCTCTATCTGTGAGAGTCCAGAATCTATGCTAAAAAAAAACAAAAAAGATCATGGCATAGAGAATTGACCACATAGATGATGCGAGAACCCAGGAACCAAACGTGACCCTGTGAGACTGTCAACATCAGGACATCACCATCCCCCTGGCCGAGGCAGATGGGAAAACTTAACTGCTGTGGCCCTGCACCGGTGCCAATGCCAAGTTGTAGGAGCTGAAACACCAGAGAAGCTCCTTGCTGATCGAAAAGTCTCCAAAAGTGAGGAAGAGGGAGGGACTGATGTTTTTCTCCTCCTTGCTGTCCAGTCTCCAGCCAGATGGAAGCCAGGCAGAAGCCAGCAGGCCCAGGAACCTCGGAAACAGAGTTTGTGTACCAAGGCACTCCTCTTTTGGGGGCCAAGGGCCTGCAAGGGACAAACAGGGGAGCAGCCTGATCGGGGACCTACCTGCATGGGAACCTTTCACTGAATGAGTAAAAACACATCGAACTCAGGAGCATTTGTTCTCCATCAGTGCAGCTCTTTTCACATTAATAGTGGAGGGACCAGGATCACTTAAGAGTTTTCAAAATACCTGGTACTGGGGGAAATGATATATCCATTGTGTTTTTTCCAGATGAGCAATTGACCCCATTGCTTTTTTTTTTTTTTTTTTAAAGATTTTTTAAATGCGTCTTTTATGTATTTTTAAACATGTATGTATGTATGTGTGTATATATATAGATACATACAGCCAAACACAGGCTGCACCCGGCGTTAGTTGAGGCACATGTGATCTTTGATCTTTGTTGCAACATGCAGGATTTTTTTTTTTTTTTTTAATCTTCAGTTGTGTCATGTGGGATTTTTTTTTCGTTTTGGCATATGAGCTCTTACTTGCAGCATGTGGGATCTAGTTCCCTGAGCAGGAATTGAACCCAGGCCCCCTGCATTGGGAGTGTGGCATCTTAGCTACTGGACCACCAGCGAAAGTTTTGAGCTACTTTCCTGAAAAGATATCTAGAGGTTAACAAAAATCATAGTTATCATATTATTAAAGAAATGTAACATATTTTAAATCCTGTGTTTCCTGACTTGTTGGGTACCCTGTAGTGTTTTGGCCCACATCTTTCTAAATCTAAGTAGGGTCATCATTAACAAGTGAAAATCACCAGGTGGGAATTATACTTAATCATATATTGCATCTATTCCAATCCACTTGAACACTAGAATTTGTTTTTATTATAATTTGAAAGGACAAAAGTCAGTAATTGGAGGCCATGTGGATCCTGTCTGTTTCATGTCCTTGAAGCCCCTGGCCCAGCTGTGGGATGGGAAGGGACTAAAGCCAGTGGAGGCTCAGCTCCTTTTAAGAGCTTCTCACCAGCTCTCCTCTTCCCTCCATGCCTGCCTCCCCACCCCCAATTCTCACTGTCCCTTTTCAGATACCAAAAGAAATAGAAAATTCAGGGTCTCATTTCCTCTTCATGCCGTCTTTCCAGAAGCTACTCTCATCCCTCTCAAATAGCATGAAAGAAAGCAAAATACAGAAAACATCCCGAAGAAGCAGCTGTTTCAAGGCAAGGTGAAAGTGAAAGTTGCTCAGTCGTGGCCAACTCTTTGCAACTTCATGGACTGTGGCCTGCCAGGCTCCTCTGTCCATGGAATTCTCCAGGCCAGAATACTGGAGTGGGTAGCCATTCCCTTCTTCAGGGAATCTCCCAAGCAGGGATTGAACTGACATCTCCAGCATTGCAGGTGGATTCTTTACCAGCTGAGTCACCAGGAGAGCCCAATAATACTGGAGTTGGTAGCCTATCCCTTCTCCAGGGGATCCTCCCTACCCAGGAATTGAACCAGGATCTCCTGTATTGCAGGTAGGTTCTTTACCAGCTGAGCCACCGGGGAAGCCCCCAAGGCAAGCTACACTTCTACAAAAAGAAAATACGTGAGTTTCTATTGTGGCACTAAAACTAAATCTAGCTTCTGTACCCTGACACTGAATTAAATCTCAGAGTGAGAGAGTTTTGGGTAAAGCAGAAATGAATAGCTTTATCGCTTTGCTAGGCAAAGGGCGCCACAGCAGGCTCATGCCCTCAGAACTGTGTGTCCTGACTTGGAGGGGGTAGTAAAGAGTTTTACAGGAATGGTTCAAGGGGGTGTGATCAGCTAATGGACACTCTTCTGAATGGCTGGTGTTGAGGTAATCGGGAGTCATCCACCTTCCAGTTTTGACTGGTCTGGGGTCCCAGGGCTCGTGGGCTGCATGCAGTTACTTCTCCCACATGGTGGGGGTTTCAGTACCTGCAAAACAACTCAAATATATTGTTTCTGCTTATATCGCTTAAGGGGAACCAGGACCCTGACCCAAGGCTGCTCTTTCTTGACTGCTCCTCCCTTATCTCTGCAGCTTCTCTCTTCCCTGAGTAGGAACTCTTCAGATCTGCCAGTTGGAAGGTCCTGACACTGGAAGGGTCCTGGAGGCTGAATGAAGCCCATTTCCTGTAATCAAGAAATGGGGAACACAGGAAGGCTTTTGCGCCCAGGAGCCCCACGGGGTCCTGCTTGGTACCCTGAGATGTTATACAGGACAGGTGCGGAGTCTACATAAGGTTCCAATTCCCCTGGCTCAATACATGAGAGATGGGCAGATAGCAGAGACGCCACTGACAGGGGACATAAATGTACACTTTAAAGTAATGGGTCGGACGTATATAAATCATGGAAGGAATGTCATACAAAACAGTGAATGAAATATTTATATATTCCCCTGAAGCTTAGCTTAGGTTCCAGAGGGTGCTTCCCTAGAGAGATGGATCTCCCCTTTGTTCTAAATCTATTTTTTTTTGCTTGCTCTGATACAGCTGTCAGCTTCACAATCTTTCTGAAGTTGATTAGATCAGAAAGCAGAGACGCCCCTGCCCAGCATGACCAAAGCCAAACATCAAGGTTGTGGGGATTCCAGGCTTATAGTCTGTATCCTGAAGTTGCTTTCGTTCTGTGGGCCTCTGGGTGGATCTCTGAATTTTAGTGCTGCTGCATTTGTATGTTATTTGTGTTCCAAACAGGACAGCAGGATGTGCATACACTTCCGTAAAATCTAGCTTGAAATTGGCAGTCAGATTCATGGAGCTTGGTTATAATTATGTTCTCATCAATGCTCAGCTAACAGCAGGGACTTGTTACCTTTGTTTTGCTTGTTTTAGTAAAACCAAAACCATCTTGTGGCTCAGATGGTAAAGCATCTGCCTACAATGCGGGAGACCCGGGTTCGATCCCTGGGTCAGGAAGATCCTCTGGAGAAGGAAATGGCAATGCACTCCAGTACTCTTGCCTGGAAAATCCCATGGACGGAGGAGCCCAATAGGCTACAGTCCATGGGGTCACAAAGAGTTGGGCACGACTGAGCGACTTCTAGATTCTAGAGTAAAACCAAACACTTGTCTTTAAGGAAGTAAGTTGTTACCTGTTGAGAACATCTTTGGACCTGCTGTTGGAATGACTTAGTATTTCTAAAACATAGGTATAGGTGAACCTCCATGCAGATTCTTTTCTGTCTGAAACTCAGATCTATACAAACTGCTAAAAAAATGAGATATTATGCTAAGTGATTTTCAACCACTATTTAATTTAACTTTAAAAAAAAAACCTGAGGAGAGCAGTTGTTCTCAGTGCCATCTTACAGATACGGAGACTGAGGCTCACAGACGTCTTCCCCACACCTTGTTTAGCTCTCAGGATGGGTTCTGCTCCAAGTCCATCTGAGCACAAAGCCACAGAAAGGACAGCATTTTAGTGAGCGTTACTCTCATTCCTCCCATTCATGGGTCACTGCCTTGTCATGGTGAAGGGCCTTGCATGACTCAGGGAAGTTATGAGCCATGCCAGGCAGGGCCACCCAAGACGGACAGGTCACAGGGAAGGGTTCTGACAAGACGTGGTCCACTGGAGGAGAAAATGGCAAACATTCCAGTATTTTTGCCATGAGAACGCCCATGAACAATATGAAAAGGCAAAAAGATATAACACCAGAAGATGAGCGCCCCTGGTCAGAAGGCGTCCAGTTTGCTACTGGGGAAGAGTAGAGGGCGGTTACCAGTAGCTTCAGAAAGAATGAAACAGCTGGGCCAACGTGGAAATGCCCCATTGTGAATGTGTCTGGTGGTGAAAGTAAAGTCTGCTGCTATAAAGAACAATATTGTGTAAGAACCTGGAATATTAGGTCCATGAATCAAGGTAAATTGGACAGGGTCAAGCAGCAGATGAGTTTCCCAGGTGGTCCTCATGCTAAAGAGCCCACCCGCCAATTCAGGAGACATAACAGACATTGATTTGATCCCTGGGGTGGGAAGATCCCCTGGAAAAGAAATGTACAGTATTCTTACCTGGAAAATACCGTGGACAGAGGAGACTGGTGAGGGGTGGCTACAGTCCATGGGGCTGCAAAGAGTCAAACATGACTGAAGCAACTTAGCACTCATGTGCAAGCAGTAGATGGCAAGAGCAAACATCAGCATCTTAGGAATCAGTAAACTAAAAGGGGTGGGAATGGGCAATTCAATTCAGATAACCATTATATCCATTACTGTGGGCAAAAATCCTTTAGAAGAAATGGAGTAGCCCTCATAGTCAACAAAAGAGTTGAAATGCATACTTGGGTGCAATTTCAAGAATGACAGTATGGTCTCAGTTCATTTCCAAGGCAAACCATTCACCATGATAGTAATCCAAGTCTATGCCCCAACCACTAATGCTGAAGAAGTTGAAGTTGACTGGTTCTATGAAGACCTACAAGACCTTCTAGAACTAACATAAAAAAAAAAAAAGATGTCCTTTTCATCATGGGGAACTGGAAAGCAAAAGTAGAAAGTGAAGAGATACCTGGATAACAGGCAAGTTTGGCCTTGGAGTACAAAGTGAAACAAGAGAAAGGCTAACAGAATTTTGTCAAGAGAACACACTCGTCACAGCAAACACAGTCTTCCAACAACAGAAGAGACAACTCTACACATGGATGTCACCAGATGGTCGATACTGAAATCAGATTGATTATATTATTCGTAGCTGAACATGAAGAAACTCTATACAGTCAGCAATAATAATACCAGTATCTGTGGCTCAGCTCCTTATTGCAAAATTCAGGCTTAAATTGAAGAAAATAGGGAAAGCTACTAGGCCATTCAGATATGACCTAAATCAAATCCCTTTTGATTATATGGTGGAGGTGACAGATAGATTCAAAGGATTAAATCTGGTAGACAAATTGCCTTGAAGAATTATAGACAGAGATTTGTAACATTGTACAGAAGGTAGAGACCAAAACTATCCCAAAGAAAAAGAAATGCAATAAGTCAAAGCAGTTGTCTGAGGAGGCTTTACAATTAGCTGAGAAAAGAAGAAAAAGGCAAGAGAGAAAGAGAAAGATATATCCCATTGAATGTAGAGTTCCAAATAATACGAAAGAGAGAGAAGGCCTTCCTAAGTGAACAATGCAGGGAAATAGAGGAAAACAATAGAACGGGAGAGATGGGCTATCTCTTCACAAAAATTGAGGCTATCAAGGGGACATTTCATGCAAGGATGGGCAGGATGAAGGACAGAAATTGTAAAGACCTAACAAGCAGAAGAGAGTAAGAAGAGTTGTCAAGAATACACAGAAGAACTATACAAAAAAGATCTTAACTCCTGGATAACCATGATGGTGTGGTCACTGACCTAGAGCCAGACATCCTGGAGTGTGAAGTAAAGTGAGCCTTCAAAAGCATGACTATGAACAAAGCTAGTGCAGATGACAGAATTCCAGATGAGTTATATAAAATCCTAAAATATTATGTTATTAAAATGCTATACTCAATATGTCAGCAAATTTGGAAAACTCAGCACTGGCCACAGGTCTGGAAAAGGTCAGTTTTCATTCCAATCCCAAACAAGGGCAATGCCAAAGAGTGTTCAAACTGCTGTACAATTGTGCTATTTCACATGCTAGCAAGATTATGCTCAAAATCCTTTAAGTTCAGCTTCAGCAGTACATGAACTGAGAACTTCCAGATATAAAAGCTGGGTTTAGAAACGGCAGAGGAACCAGAGATCAAATAGCCAACAATTGTTGGATCATAGAGAAAGCAAAGGAATTCCACAAAAACATCTGCTTCATTGACTGCGCTAAAGCCTTTGACTGTGTGGATCACATGAACTGGAAAATTCTTAAAGAGACAGAAATGCCAGACCACCTCACCTGTCTCCTGAGGAATCTTTATACTAGTCAAGAAGCAACAGTTAGAATTGGACATGAAACAACTGACTGGTTCATAATTGGGAAAGGAGTATGACAAGGCTGTATATATACCTGTTTATTTAACTTTTATACAGAATACATCACAGGAAATGCCTGGATGGATGAATCTCAAGCTGGAATCAAGATTGCCAGAAGAAATATCAATAACCTCTGATATGCAAATGATACCACTCTAATGCCAGAAAGTGAAGAGGAAACTAAAGAGCCTCTTGATGAGTGTGAAAATGGAGAGTGAAAAAGTTGGCTTACAGTTCAACATTCAGAAAACTAAGATCATGGCATCTGGCCTCATCACTTCATGGCAAATGGATGGGGAAACAGTAGAAACAGTGAGAGACTTAATTTTTCGGGGCTCCAAAATCACTGCAGATGGTGACTGCGGCCATGCAATTAAAAGACACTTGCTCCTTGGAAGAAAAGTTATGACCAACTGGACAGCATATTAAAAAGCACAGACATTGTTTTGCTGACAAAGGTCCGTTTAGTCAAAGCTATGGTTTTCCAGTAGTCATGTATGGATGTGAGAGTTGGGCTATAAAGAAAGCTGAGTGCTGAGGAATTGATGCTTTTGAACTGTGGTGTTGGAGAAGACTCTTGAGAGTCCTTGGACTGCAAGGAGATCCAATCAATCCATCCTAAAGGAGATCGATCCTGGGTGTTCATTGGAAGGACTGATGCTAAATCTGAAACTCCAATACTTTGGCCACCTGATGCGAAGAACTAACTCAGTGGAAAAGACCTCGATACTGGGGAAGATTGAAGGCAGGAGGCAAAGGGGATGACAGAGGATGAGATGGTTGGATGGCATCACCGGCCCAATGGACATGAATTTGAATAAACCCTGGGATGTGGTGATGGAAGGGAAGCCTGGCGTGCTGCAGTCCATGGCGTCACAAGGAGTCGGACACGACTGAACTGAACTAAAAGAAAATCAACCCTGAATATTCACTGAAGGACTGATGCTAAAGCTCCAATACTGTGGCCACCTAACGCAAAGAGCCCACTCCTTGGAAAAGACCCTAATGCTGGGATAGACTGAAGGCAGGAGGAAAAGGGGTGACAGAAGAAGAGATGGTTATATAGCATCACTGAGTCAATGGACATGAATCTGAGCAAACTCTGGAAATAGTGGTATGGGGATCCTAGCATGCTTCATTCAGTCCATGGGATCACAAAGAATCAGACAAGACTTATCAACTGAAGAACAGCAACCCTCTCCTTCACAAAGATGTCTGTGGGTCATGTGACATGGGTGCATCCCAGAATGCCTCGGGGCCTCTTTGATGCATAGCCATCCTGCCCACCAGCACTTCCCCTACTCTTTGATTTATCCTCCATCTTTTATCTTGTTGGTTCTAATCAGTTTATCTTGTATCCTTGAGCCATGTCATTCTTTTAAAGGTTGTGCCCTGTGTCTTTCCTATCTCACTGCCTCTTTCTAGGAATTTTGGTTAAGAATCCAGAGGCCAAATCTAGGTGCACAATTCCTTTAAACTGATATAATTGCAACAAAAATGAGTAGGGGATCCTGGGGGGGGGGGAGTGTCATATCCTAGATATTGACTATTTAAATGGCAAAGTTCTCCCCGTAGCGTAGAATCTGCCCCTTAGTTCATTCTGAGAATCTGACATTAGATTTCTGTTATAGCTCTGAAAAAACTCAATTTAGAACCAACAAAATGACTTAAGAAAACACACCATTTTTTTTTTTTTTTTCTGAAATGCTCAGAGACTATACCTTCTGTTTTGTAGTTTCCAGAAGCATCCTGACTGAATGGGATATGTATGAGTGCTTTTCATTTGCCAGGGGAAATAATTGAACAATTATGTAAATGCCTCAATGTGACTGTTGTATTATTTTCTGTTTAGAGAAACTGGCTATTCAAATTGTTTTCTCCGCAGGAGAATGTTGTTCCCAGACATGATATGTCTAAAGCACTCTTAAAAAACAATGGTACTCTTTCTGTCTTTGGAAACAGTTAAAGTGGGGCTTGGGGAAAGCAATGAGCTCTTTTCGAGAGACTGAATTCTAAAGAAGGTGCAGGGGTACAAAATACCATGCAAACTAAATCCAGTCTTTCAGGACCATTCTCTGGAGATTAGGGTTGGAGAAGTAAATGGAGAGAGAGTGTGAGCAACATTTCCTCCAGTTTGTGATACTGGATCAGTCCCATTTTAAACTGTGGTAATTTATTCTTCATTGAGCCATGGAGATTAATTAATCCTTTGTTTTGCTGGATTAATGAGTAATCAATATGCCAAAGGGAAGGAAAAAGAGAGAATGATTTCTTCTCAAGGAACAAAGTATTTTGGTTAGCCAAATCATCTTATCTTTTATGTTTACAAAGCACACTGCAACCCAGATAAAATACGTGGCATCAAGGAGATTTGAGCTCTTTAAAAAAAAAAAAAAAACAAACTTGGATATCCTTGGTTTGTGTATTTCAGGTAGATTTAAGCCAGTGGGACAAATACACTAAAATAACCAATGCATTGTGGCTGGACTCCGGTGTTCTACACTCTTCCCCCAAAACTTGGCAGTTTGTACAGTTCTTTGACACATTTATAGAATAAGAAGTCAGTTCCTCTGAGTTCAATTCAGTTCAGTCGCTCAGTCATGTCCGATTCTTTGTGACCCCATGAATTGCAGCACGCCAGGCCTCCCTGTCCATCACCAACTCCCGGAGTTTACCCAAACTCATGACGATGTTTAGCCATTGGCTGGGCTTGGACCTGCTTTCGTAACTGTCTTGGTATATGGTTTCACCAAGAGGACAGTGGAGGAGCATCCATGCTGTGTAGCGGGAACTTCACTCACTGTTTGGGACCCGAACCCAACCATAACTCAGACTGGGACTTGAACCCACAATCCCTGTCTAGAAGGGGACTTGAGCCCACTGTCTTTTGTTTAAAACTGCTCACCTGGTATCAGGATTTACTGAAACTCATGTTTGTCTCATCATAGAAAGCATTTAGCATGAGGCAAAGCTTCAGGCAAAGAATGAGTTTATTTGCACAGGATGCTTGTGAGAGATGTTAATAAAAGTGGGCAGGCAAGAGACTGCAGCTCTAAGAACAAAGAGGATCATGTTTTTATACTCAAAGAAAAAGTGGGGAGGGGAGAAGACCACCTTCTTCCTCATTTTTAGGTAGATGTCAAGGTTTCTGTCATTATTTCCTCCTTTGACTCTTATATGGTCTAACCAGGACTATCAGGGTGCTATCTAAATCATACGTGTATTAACAGAAGGGTGGTAACATACACTGAAATATGATAATCCATCTCAGGTTTTGATATAATGTCCCCTTTCACTGCGTTTCTTTCCCCTTTCACCTATATTCCTGTCTAGGCTACAGGCAGAAATGCTTCTTTTCAAGGACTATTAACTCCCTGACTTCATGTAACAAGATTCAGACCCTGTATCTGTCGTCTTGTGTTTTAACTATCAGGGATTGTGGCTTAAGTGTGTCTGGCACTTGGATGCACCTGGTCTTCCCTCCAAGTAGTGTAGATTGTTGCTAGGTTACTGGATTCTTGAGGGGTCATTAGCTTACAACAGTCTCCCAAACTCTCTTAAAATTATCTTTCTGTCCTTAACCTCCTAGTAGGATTTCTAATCTGACCATTTAATTAAGTTTTTCTACCCCTACCATGATTTACAGCTATAGTTAGTGCACCAGTAGTTGAACAATGAAATTTTGTATGGGAAAAAATAATATCCTTCTGTTTGTTTCCTGGTTTTCCAGTGTAGCTTACACGTTCGTATCTTGCTTTTTTGACATAGGTAGATAGCTCATGTTCTGTGTCCCTTTTCCTTATCTGTCCCTCTTGAATGGAGTTTTGTGAGATGACATACTTTTGTGGTTTAACAAATGTTAGGCTATTTAGTATCATTTTAGTGGGTGAACACTGAGGCATTTTTTTAAAGTTTTATTGGGGTATAGTTGCTTTACACTGTTGCATTAGTTTCTGCTGTACAACAAAGTGAATCAGCCACACGTGTACATATATCCCCTCTTTTTTCGGAATTCCTTTCCATTTATGTCACCACAGAGCAATGAGTAGACTTCCCTGAGCGATAAAGTAGGTTTTCATTAGTTATCTATTTTATACATAGAATCAATAGTGTATATGCTGCTGCTGCTGCTAAGCCGCTTCAGTCGTGTCCGACTCTGTGAGACCCCATAGATGGCAGCCCACCAGGCTCCGCCGTCCGTGGGATTCTCCAGGCGAGAATACTGGAGTGGGTTGCCATTTCCTTCTCCAGTGCATGAAAGGGTAAAGTGAAAGTGAAGTCGCTCAGTCGTGTCTGACTCTTAGCGACCCCATGGATTGCAGCCTACCAGGCTTCTCTGTCCATGGGATTTTCCAGGCAAGAGTACTGGAGTGGGGTGCCATTGCCTTCTCCAATAGTGTATATAGGTTAATCCCAATCTCCCAGTTCCTCCCACCCCATCCCTGCTTTCTCCCCTTGGTATGTTTGTTCTCTATGTCTGTGTCTCTATTTCTGCTTTGAAAATAGGTTCACATGTACCATTTTTCTAGAGTCCACATATATGCATTAATACATGGTACTTGTTTTTCTCTTTCTGACTTCATTTTTAAGCATTCCAATTTTTAAGATGGTATAAACTGATACTTGCTGCTTTTGTCTATCTTTCCTTCAAAGGATAGTCAATTTGCATTTATTTCATTTTTGCCAAACAAACGTTTCTATGTTCTCCCTACACCTCCATCCCTTTCTCGTTCCCTCAGTCACTATCTTAGTTCAGACCCGCATCACTATCATTTCTTCCTTGGGCTATTGTAATAGCTTGCTACATGCTTGTCAAAAGAGTAATGATGATTTATAGAGAAATAAAAAATACAAGGCTTTTTAACCTAGGAAAAGGTGAAAATACAGTCATTTCTCCTTCTCCATGGTTTTTCTTTCCTCAGTTTCAGTTACCCACAGTCAGCCATATTCCTAAAATAGCAAATGGAAAGTTTCAGAAATAAGCAGCTCAAAAGTTTTAACTTGGGTGAGTTCTGAGCCTCATGATGAATCTTGTGCCGTCCTGTTCTGTCCACCCAGTGTGTGGATGTCCCTGTGCCCGCCTTTCCTGCCCTTAGTCACTTAGCCTTGGTTATCAGACCCACTGTTTCACTACTGCAGTGCTTGTGATTTTCACCCACCTTTTCCTTAATAATGGCTCCAACATGCAAGAGTAGTGATTCTGGCAGCTTGGATTCTGCCAAAGAGAAGCCCTAAAATGCTTCCTTTCAGTGAAGAGGAGAAAGCTCTCAGCTATATAAGGAAAGGGAAAGAAATCATATGCCGAGGTGGCTAAATCTATGGTAAGAATGAATCTTCTTCTGCAATTGTGAAGAAGGAAGAAGAAAATTGTGTTAGTTTTGCTGTACCACAAGCTGCAAAAGTTACGGCCACAGTGTGTGGTGAGTGCTTCGTTAAGATGAGAAAGACCTTAAGTCTGTACAATAAGATATTTCGAGACAGAGACCACATCCACGTAACTTTTATTACAGTATTCACTGGAAGGATGGATGCTGCAGCTCCAATACTTTGGCCACCTGATGCGAAGAGCGGACTCATTGGAAAAGACCCTGATGCTGGGAAAGATTGAGGGCTTGAGGAGAAGGGGGAGACAGAGGACGAGATGGTTGGATGGCATCACTGACTTAATGGTCATGGGTCTGAGCAAGCTCCAGGAGATAGTGAAGGACAGGGAAGCCTGGTGTGCTGCAGTCCATGGGATCGCAAAGAGTCGGACACGACTGAGTGACTGAACAACTGCAATTGTTATGATTGTTCTATTTTATTATTAGTTATTATCATTAATCTCCTGCTGTGCCTAATTTGTAAATTAAATTTTATCACAGTCACGTACACATGGGAAAATGACCAGAATCCGTACAGGTTGCTGTACGATGTGCAGCTTCTTGTGTCTACTGGGGGATCTTGAAACATATTCCTCATGATGGCGGGGGAGTGGACAGTAACTCCATCAACTAGATGGAAATGGCTTCACTGGGTGAGATGAGGCTCAGAAATGTCCGCTTGGGTGGAGAGAAAAAGTTCTGTTCAAAAAGGGGCCTGACACTCATTATAGGGCTGACGGACGGGTGAGCCTGGGCTGCCCAGGTGGCTCAGGGTTAGAGAGACAGGCTGCCAATAAAGAGACATAAGAGACTCGGGTTCAGCGCCTGGGTGGGGAAAACCCCCTGGAGAAGGGCATGGCAGCTCACTCCAGCATTCTTGCCTGGAAAATCCCATGGACAGAGGAGCCTGGGGGACTACAGTCCACGTGGTCACAAAGAGTCGGACAAGACTGAAGTGACTTAGCACGCACACACTCAGGAGCCCATCTCTTCCTTGAGAACATATTCTGTCCTTTCTCCACGGACTTTCTGTCCTCTTTTCCTGACCTGGTGTGTCACAGCATGTTTGTCTCTGTACCTGCCTGCTTATCCGCTGCCTACAAGAGACACAATAGCCCCAACACACACTGCGTGCTTGTGACCAGTGTGAAGGGCAGACCCGTCCCTGGGGGCCTGGGGCTCCTCCCTCCTGAGGTCTGGGGACCTCTATCCTCACATCTCTCAGTTGGAGGCCTGCCCCGCAGGAGCCACTCTTTATCCACACGTTCTCTGTGCTGCCCCAGAATCCTCTTCATCAAACCCAATTTTTCTGTCTTTTTGCACCTCTTGAGTTTTTTCTTGTGCATATGTTGCATAAATGAAAGTGTTGAAAACATCAAATGATGTTATTTTCTTACTTAAATTTCACTGTAAGATCAATTCCATCATGTAATTGATCATGAATTGTACAGAATTTTGTGTGTGTATTTGTGTGTGTATATATATATGTTCACACACTCACTGCAGTTTGCATCTTCACATCCTGCTCTCCAAACGGCTTGTGGATTTGGGAACAAACATGCTTCCTCAGACCTCTGAGTGTCACCACATGGCATTTTCTCTCTGATCCTGCCTTTTCTCTCTTGTCTAACTGAGCCAGACTCAGCCATCTGCACGTCTTCACGACTGAACTCGCATATCACCTCCTCAGTTCAGCTTTCCGTGTCATCACAGCCAGTGTTGTCACTGTTTCTCCTGGGTTTCCATAGCACCTCTTTGTGTTTGTTTATTTACATATCTCTTTCTCCCCCGAGACTTTGAGGGCAAACCTATAAACACATTGGGGTCCCCAGTGTTCAACTCTCTGTTTTCACAGGATTATGGTGGCCAAACAGCTTGTGAAAACCAGTAGAAATGCTACACCCAGCTGAAACCCAAGGAAACAGACCCTTACATGGGATTCTCTCCAAGTACTCTGGGCAGTTCCTTCATGAGTGATTTATTGAAGGCAGGCTCTTAAGCGAAACCTGTAAGTGCTGGAGTTAGGGGGAGGTATGGTTTCAGGAGTTCCTGTTCAGCCTGGCCCCAGGGGAGCCTCTAGTCATGCGTGAGTGCTGCCTGCCTTTAGGCAAATAAGCTGGGCTTTTATGCCTTTGGTCACAAGTCACCATCTTAAGATGTAACCGCCCAGCAACCCTGGGGAAGGTGCTTCCTGTAGCCTGAAGGCAAGCCTCCAGAAAATGTGGGAGTGTGGGAACACAGGCTTGTAAAGGAGATCTGGGGGGTGGGCAGAAGCAGCAACAGCTACATATACTCATCTGAATGCAGAGTTCCAAAGAATAGCAAGGAGAGAGAAGAAAGCCTTTCTAAGCGATCGATGCAAAGAAATAGAGGAAAACAATAGAATGGGAAAAACGAGAAATCTCTTCAAGAAAATTAGAGATACCAAATCTCTACCAAATCATGCAAAGATGGGCACAATAAAGGAGTGAAGGTATGGACCTAACAGAAGCAGAAGAGATTAAGAAGAGGTGGCAAGAATAGACAGAAGAACCATACAAAAGAGAACTTAATACCCAGATAACCACAATAGTGTGATTACTCACCTAGAGCCAGACATCCTAGAGTGCAAAATCAAATGGGCCTTAGGAAATATCATTAAAAACAAAGCTAGTGGAGGTGATGGAATTCCAGCTGAGCTATTTCAAGTCCTAAAAGATGATGCCGTGAAAGTGCTGCACTCCATATGCCAGTAAATTTGGAAAACTCAGCAGAGCCACAGGACTGGAAAAGGTCAGTTTTCATCCCAATCCCAAAAAGAAAGTCACTGCCAAAGAATGTTCAGACTACTGCACAATTGCACTCATCTCACACACTAGCAAAATAATGATCAAAATTCTCTAAGCTAGACTTCAATAGTATGTGAACTGAGAACTTCCAGATGTTCAAGTTGGATTTAGAAAAGGCAGAAGAACCAGAGATCAAATTTCAACATCCAAGACAAGAGAATTCCAGAGAAACATCTACTTCTGCCAAAGCCTTTGACTGTGTGGATCACAACAAACTGAAGAAGTCTTCAAGAGATGGGAATAACAGACCACCTTACCTGCCTCCTGAGAAATCTGTATGAGGGCAAAAAACAACAGTTAGAACCAAACAAGGAACAATAAACTGGCTCTATATTGGGAAAGGAGTCCGTCAAGGCTGTATATTGTCACCTTGCTTATTTAACTTATATGCAGAGTACATCATGTGAAATGCCAGACTGAACGAAATGCAAGCTTGAATCAAAATTTCTGGGAGAGATATCAGTAACCTCAGATATGCAGAAGACACCACCCTTATGGCAGAAAGCGAAAAGGAACTAAAGAACCTCTTGATGAAAGTAAAAGAGGAGTGTGAAAAAGCTGGCTTACAACTCAACATTCAAAAAATGAAGATCATGGCATCCGGTCCCATCACTTCATGGCGAATAGATGGAGGAACAGTGGAGACAGTGACAGACTTTATTTTCTTGAGCTCCAAAATCACTGCAGATGGTGGCTGCAGCCATTCAATTAAAAGACACTTGCTCCTTGGAAGAAAAGCTATAACAAACCTACACAGCATATTAAAAAGCAGAGACATTACTTTGCCTACCAAGGTCCGTCTAGTCAAAGCTATGGTTTTTCCAGTAGTCGTGCATGGATGTGAGTTGGACCATAAAGAAAGGTGAATGCTGAAGAATTGATGCTTTTAAACTGAGGTGTTGGAGAAGACTCTTGAGGGTCCCTTGGACTGCGAGATCAAACCAGTCCATCCTAAAGGAAATCAGTTCTAAATATTCATTGGAAGGACTGATGCTGAAGCTCCAATACTTTGGCCACCTGATGCGAATAACTGACTCATTGTAAAAGACCCTCTTCCTGGGAAAGATTGAAGGCAGGAGGAGAAGGGGATGGCAGAGGATGAGATTGTTGGATGGTATCACTGACTCAATGGACATGAGTTTGAGCAAGCTCCGGGAGTTGGTGATGGACAGGGAAGCCTGGCGTGCTGCAGTCCATGGAGTCACAAAGGGTCAGACATGACTGAGCAACTGAATTGAACTGTTTCATACTCAAATATTTGATGAAAGTCAAAGAGGGCAATAATTCACATGCATTGAGATCACAACTTCTGCCAAGTGCTGTACTGAGTGACTTAAGTGTGAGGCTTGGTCTAGCTTGGATTCTATTTAACCAACTGTTAGCTAGGGATAATATCATACAACAGATCTAGTTACTGAGTTGGGAAACAATGTCTATTCTTGTATTTCATTGAATTCAAGAAGCATTGATTGTAAAACATGTCTTTGTTTTATGTTCTACTCTTCTACTAGGAAGGAAAACACAGTAATTCCTGTTAAATTATAATGCAGTACTTCCTTAGCCTCCTTTACATGGCACAGCTTGCTTTCAGAGATGTTCAAATGCAAAAACAAAAGTACACATGAAATTTGGAACTACACAAATCTTGATAGCCAAATGGCTAGTAAGAAGAAATCTTCATTTCAGCTTTTAAAATGATTAGATTATTAATTTAATCTCAAATTAATTCACAGTGGGTTATTTAAAATGACTTTAAAAGTAACATAGTACATACAAGTCATTGTAAGATTTACTGTTCTGGTAAGTTGATCACAAGGATAGACTATTGATAGAATCTGCGTATGTTTTTCTGAAACGTACTTGTCAAGGACAAGTATATGATATTCTCGTATGTAATCATTGTATGTCATATATGAGAAGAATTTATTAACGACATTTACCAAAGTTAGTCAGTGACTAGCCGTTCCCTTCTCCAGGGATCTTCCTAACCCAGGGATCAAACCCAAGTCTCCCGCACTGCAGGCAGATTCTTTACCAGTTGAGCCACCAGGGAAGCCCAAGAATGCTGGAGTGGGTAACCTATCCTTTCTCCAGAGGATCTTCCAGACCCAGGATTAGAACTAGGGCCTCCTGCATTGCAGGTGGATTCTTTACCAGCTGAGCTACCAGGGAAGCCATGATTTTCTAGAAAGATATGTACAGTATTGAAAACAGTTTTTTCTTGTGCATATATTGATATTTTTAACAGAAATATAGTTGATTTTCAATACTCTTATTTCAGATACACAGCACAGTGATTCCATTTTATATACATATATATGCTTCGAAAGAATCTGCCTGTAATACAGGAGACTCAGGTTTGATCTCTAGGTCAGAAAAATCCCCTGGAGAAAGGACTGACTACCTATTCCAGTATTCTTGCCTGGAGAATCCCGTGGACAGAGGAGCCTGGTGGGCGACAGTCTATGGGGATGCAAAGAGTCGGACACGACTGGCCCTGTGCTAATACAGTAGGACCCTGTGGTTTATCTGTGTTGTATATAGTAGTGCGTACATGTTAATCTCAAACTCTCAATTCTATCCCTCCCCCCTTTCCCCTTTGGTAACTCTAAGTTTGTTTTCTATGTCTGTGAGTCTCTGTTTTGTAAATAAGCTCATTTGTATCATTTTTTTTAGATTCCATATGTAAATGGTATCATATGATATTTGTCTTTCTCTGTCTGGCTTACTTCGCTTAGTATGTTCATCTCTAAGTTCATCCATGTTGCTGTAAGCAGCATTATTTCATTCTTTTTTATGACTGAGCAGCATTCCATTGTGTGTATATATGTATACGTATTTTCTTTATCCATTTATCTGGTGAAGGACATATAGGTTGCTTCCATGTCTTGGCTATTGTAAATAGTGCTGCTATGAACATCAGGGTACATGTATCCTTTCAAATTATGGTTTTCTCTCCAGATAGATGCCGAGGAGCGGGTCTGCAGAATTATACGGTAGCTCTGTTTTCAGTTTCTTCAGAAACCTCCATAGTCTCTACGCTAGTGTCTACACCAATTTACATTCCCACCAACAGTGTAGGAGGGTTCCATTTTTGCCACACTTTCTCCAGCATTTATTATTTGAAGGCTTTTGGGTGATAGTCATCCTGACTGTTATGAGGTGATATCTCATTGTAGTTTTGATTTGCACTTCTCTAATAATTAGTGATATTGAGTATCTTTTCATGTGCCGTTTGGCCATCTGTGTGTCTTCTTTGGATAAATGTCTGTTTAGATGTGCATATGTTTTTTAATCTTCAGCATAAACCATAAAACCAGGGAGGCTATTGACAACTTCAAAAGATGGGGCTCAAGCACATGACCTCATATGCTACACCATCTTCAGTCCTTGCATATTACTTCTTTGGCACCTGTCTTACTTGAGGAGGTAAAAAGCCAAGGACAACACCTTTAATTCAATAAAAACAAGACTTTTTTGGCTGATGTAATGGGTCATTCTATTACAGATTGATGTTTTTCTAATTCTCCAATATTAGTGTGAACATTATAATATTAGTGTGAACATTATAAATATTAAGAACAAATCATTTTTAAAATGAACCTCTTTAAGCAACAGCCAAATGAAATGAAACAGTCACCCTCATTATGGTTTGGTTCAGTTCGTTAGTTGAAATATGAGAGATTTCTTTATTTAGTCTGTGTTAAAAAGGGCTCATTGCCTTAGCCAGCTAGTTGTTATTACCAAAATTAAAAACTGTATCAATTGTACACAGCTCTTCACTGAGGCTAGCATCAAAATTACTGTCCCTGCTGAGGACAAGATGATGTCTTTGGTTGAATTGCCAGATACAAAATAACAGCAAGAGATAAATCATTTTCTGGACCATTGTTAAAGGATTAGTGGTGGATCCCAAGTCTCTGTTGGCCAGACTTATTTTCTCCTTTACAGTTGGCATGTCTTTGCTTGGTTTTCAGTTGTTATTATAGAGGAAATTGCTGCTATGTTAAATAGAGCTAAGAACAGCCAAGAAAACAAATCTCATTTATTGTTTTCTGTATTTTGGCTTGGTTTTATCTACCATTATCAGACAGTCAGCTTAGAGATATTTTACAAATTAACAAAATTTTCAATTGGTTCATGTCTAAAATGATAAAAATAGTATTTAAAAGTGGATTTAAAGATAGGTTCAAATTCACTTGCTGTCATTAATATTTTTAGGACTGAATATGTAAGTCTTGAGAATTGTTTCTACCTTGGGTTAAGGCAGGAGGATTGGTATCAGAGAAAAACTTTTCATGTCATAGATTTGTTCTCAGATATAAGTTTCAATTTTTCTCCCATCTAAGAAACAATATCTCAAAGAAAACCAAAAGGATAACCTTTTAGGAGAATGTGAGAGCATCTCTCCGCTGGACTCTGAGTTGGCTCACGATGGAATTATATTATAGGAAAATGGAATAGCTTTAGATGTTATGAAATTGTGTCTTCTCCCAGCGTCATAATTGATCAGCAACTACACCAAAGTCACTGAGATTGGGAAAACCCATGGAAATAACCACAGAGCTTAGATGTGTTTTATTGGGAGTTTGACTCAACAATGTTTTAAACAGGTATTCTTTAGTCATTCTTTAGTTTGAGTTCAGGAAATTTATTTTCCAGGCTAAGAAAAAGGATCAGCATTATACATTTTTCTTTTTATATTTTTTCTGGTTTTAAAAGTAATAGAGAACATATAATCATTGACAGAATAAAAGAGATATCACTTTATTTCTACTACCCTGAGATTTATTCATTCATTGATGTATTATGTGCCAGGCATTGGTCTGGGAAGTGAGGCCACAGCAGTAAATGCAATAGTGATTCCTACCCTCCCAGAGCTGACAATGCTGTGTCGGGAGACAGATAACACCCAGAGCCAGGGGTGCACTGTGTTAGAGGGTGATGAGAGCGGTGAAGAAAAGAAGGGAGGCCTTTACACTGCATCTAGATACGGAGGGTGCCATCCGCATCCTGTTTTGTGGGAATCTCATTTTCTGGAACGATGCCACATGGCCGTAGGAAGGAGGGCCAAGGATTCGAGGATTCTTGGTGAGTGCAGAGGGAGGAGGTGGGGCTTGGGGGCAGTGGTAGAAAACCTTGAAAGGGGTGATATTTAAAGGAAGAGGGTTCCAGGCTGTGCGAGACCAGCCTGTGCAAAGAGAAGAGGGTTTCGGCAAGTGTGAGGCCCAGGAGGGGAGCCGGCATGATTGAACAAGAGTCAGACGGATGGCATCTGGAGGTGGGGTCTGGCGCCGCCTGGGCGGCTCCGGGAAGGAGCTGAGCTGCAGCCGCTGGGGAGTTCCGAGCAGAGGCATCTGGCTTATGCTTCATGGTCACTCTGGCTGCTGAGTGGAGAGCAGACCATGGGGAGTGGGGTGGGCAGGAGGGAAGTCAGGGAACCCATCAGGAGGTGGATGCAGGGAGCTGATGAGGATGGTATGATCTACGTGACAAGGATGGTGGTTCAGACCAGGGCAGGCACGTGGTGATAGTGTTTGGCGTCTGGATGTGTTTTGGAATAAAGGGCCAAGTAAATTTCTTTTCCTATTACATATGATACAGGAGAATAAAAATAACTTCAAGTTTTGGGGATTGTTAACATAATAGAGTATATTTATCTAGTACTTTTGTATGAATTGCTGTGCTAGTTATATGAAATATTTTATGGTTGGAATTCTGTACTACCTACTAGCTTATGAATTTTTTGCTTAATATATGTCATGACATAAGGATATTCTACATTCTTAAATATTAATTGAGAATATGATATTTAAAACAAAAGTGGTGCCAGTGGTAAGGAACCCACCTGCCAGTGCAGGAGACATAAGAGACATGGGTTCAATCCCTGGGTCTCCTAGATCCCCTGGAGGAGGGCATGGCAACCCACTCCATTATTCTTGCCTGGGAAATCCCATGGACAGAGGAGCCTGGCGGGCAACAGTCCATGGGGTCACAAAGGGTCAGACAGGACTGAAGCAACTTAGCACACGTGCGTGCACAAAAATGGAATGAAGTACCTGATATGCAGAGCTGAGAATTGGGATGGGTTCTGTCAGAGTTAGGGGAACAGGGGGCAGAAGTCTTTCAGAGAAGGGGGCCTGTTCTGGTTTGTTCTGCTTTCCTCCTGTCATTTCCAAGCTCCTTAACCCGGGAGATGCATCAAGAATTTCACCTCTGAATTTGGTTTTAGCTGGGCAGAGCTCTGTTCTTTGTCAGGCAAGGGTACCCTTGTTCTAAACTGAAGGTCACCTGATCCCTCTTCGACCCTGACTGGGCTTTCCTCACCTGATGCACACCGGGAGAGGCCATTCATCATGTCCTCTGTATCCTGCAGTCTCCCTGGAGATGCTTGTGGATTCTAGACCTGCACTGACCACCACTGTCCCCATGCACAGCATGGTGGGTGGTACAAGGTTCTGCAGAATCGCTTGTGTATTTATCTCAGACAGGCTGCCCCTCACTTGTCTGTCACTGCAGTCTGGTTGCCTTTCTGTCCATCTGGTACATTTATGCCACAACTAACAGAAATCACTTCTGCTCTTTGGTACATAGCTATGGTTCCTAGTGTGACCTTTTCTGAAGTCTGTTATGTTGTTAGTCACGCGGTTGTGTCTGACTCTTTGCAACCCCATGGACTGTAGCCCACCAGGCTCCTCTGTCCATGGGATTCTTTGGGCACGAATACTGGAGTGGGCTGCCATTTCCTTCTCCAGGGGATCTTCCTGACACCGGGATCTAACCCACGTCTCCTGCATTGTACACAGATTCTTTACCATCTGAGCCACCAGGGAAGCCCCTTTCTGCTAATACAGGCTTTCTCATAGTTTCATGTTTGCAATCAAGTCCACATGCTCTTGTTGCCTGCATGTCTCTGAAACATTGGTTGTGTTTGTGTGTATCAAATACAACATCAGATGGAAACTCCAACTCACACAGTCACTTTTTGAATTACTGTTGCAAACATATTACATTTCTTGTGGCTTTGAGATATTGGCATATGATTACTTTTTGGCATGCAAGATAAATTTTAACCAGAATTAAAACACATTTCATTAGTTAGTATTACGGTTGTATGATGTGTCTCCTTTCTCTAAGTTGAAACTCACCTTTTATTTCATGTTAGAAAGATGAAATTTTAGATCCACACTGTTTAAATTTCAACATACACACCTCATCCTAGAAAATGAAGGCCTTTCCTAGAGGGAAGTAGGTGAAATAAGGGAAATATTGACTAACCTGGACTTACAGGCACCACTTATTATGACAGAAAAAGATGCCTGTACAGGATTATTGACTTCTGCTTTGATCCAGGTTAAGCAAGAAGAATATAACCATTTAAGCTTCGTGTCCCCAACATATCCATCCAACCACCAAGTCATTCTACACATAAAAATGGAATACATATGATTTATTAAACACTGTTCAAGGCTCAGAGGAACTGACAGTAAACAAAACATAAATCTAGCCTCATGGAATTTACTCTCTGCTTAGGAGAAAGACAATAAACACACATATACCATCTCAGGTGGTTATAAGTGCCTTTAACACCCATAAAGGTGGGTAATAGGATGAAGTGAAGGTGCTATGTTCTATAAGACGGTTAAGAAAAACCTCTTTAGGTGCAGAGAGCTTTAGAAGTGAGAGATTAAATCAAGTGACCATCCAGAGAAAGCCTGTTTCAGGCAGAGGCTCCAGGATGAGAGTCAGCTGGCGTATCAGCAGAAGGGCAGGGGGGACAGAGGAGCAGGCAGCAGTGAGGTGAGTTCAGTTCAGTTCAGTTCAGTCGCTCAGTCGTGTCCGACTCTTTGCGACCCCATGAATTGCAGCACGCCAGGCCTCTCTGTCCATCACCACCTCCCGGAGTCTACCCAAACCCATGTCCATCGAGTCGGTGATGCCATCCAACCATCTCATCCTCTGTCGTCCCCTTCTCCTCCCGCCCCCAATCCTACCCAGCATTAGGGTCTTTTCTAATGAGTCAACCCTTCGCATGAGGTGGCCAAAGTATTGGAGTTTCAGCTTCAACATCAGACCTTCCAATGAACACCCAGGATTGATCTCTTTTAGGATGGATTGACTGGATCTCCTTTCAGTCCAAGGGACTCTCAAGAGTCTTCTCCAACACCACAGCTCAAAAGCATCAATTCTGCGGCACTCAGCTTTCTTCACCGTCCAACTCTCACATCCATACATGACCACTGGAAAAACCATAGCCTTGACTAGACGGACTTTTGTTGGCAAAGTAATGTCTCTGCTTTTAAATATGCTATCTAGGTTGGCCATAACCTTCCTTCCAAGGAGTAAGCGTCTCTTAATTTCATGGCCACCTATAAAGAATCATAAAATATTATAATTAAAAATAAAAATAATTAAAATCATAAAATATTATAATTCAAATTAATATTTTGTCCTAAAAGTTGTTTTCAAAGAAAATGCTCACCATATGTTCTTGAAAGAAATAGACAAGAAAATATAGATATGATATTTTCTCCAGATGTCACATATATGGATGGAGACAGAAATGGACAGAGACAGATAGAGAGAGACATATATTTTCATTATCCATAGGGAAAAAATCCAGAAGCAAATAGACCAAATACTAATAGCAATTACCTCTGAGTAGTAGAACCAGTTGAGGTCAGATATGTGAATTTGTATTTAGTTTTGAATAATTTTGCATTTTATCATTTTATAGTGACAAAGTAGAACTTTCATAGATAAAAATTATTAATTTTACAAAAATCGAAGTATGATTCATGTGCCTTTGTTAGCCTTCTCTAATACAACTTTAAAGGAATTATTTTTGGCTACACCGTAAGACATGAGGGATCTTAGTTCCCTGACCAGGGATTGAACCTATGCCCCCCTGCATTGGGAGAGTGGAGTCTTAACCTCTGGAATGCCTGGGAAGTCCTCCCTCTAATGCAACTTTTAAAGTGTAGGAGTCCTTCCCATGAACTGAGAGCCCTTGGCCCCTCAGTCCAGCCTTGCCTCAGTCTGGCTGCTACATCAGGCTCTTGCCTCCATTTGAAGGCAGTTCAGTTCGTTTCAGCCACTCAGTCATGTCCAACTCTTTGCAACCCCAATTTGAAGGCAAGGCAGGGGTCAAAGCACCAGTGTCTCCAAAACTGAAGAGCATTCCTTGCAAACTACCTTTCTCTGTCTCATATGGGCTAGCCCTACAGCGAGTACAGCTCTTTGCCCCTGGTTTCCCTGACTGCCTGGACATATGATGGTGGCCTCTGGGCTCATCTGTTCTCCTCTTTGGTGAGGCCACTACACGCTGACGATCCCCACAAAGCAAGATGGCAGTGACTGATCCTCCTGCGTAAATCTTCCTCCAGCCCACGGGCCAGGGTAGCATGAAACTAGTGCATGCATGCAGATGGCATCAGCAAGCTCACTGCAGAGCCAAAATTAGGATGCAAGTCAGCTTGAGTCATTACGAAGGCTTGGGGCCTCTAAGCTAATTTACGGTGACCTGCGGAGGCTAAAATGAGGCAGAATCTGCACTGTTCCACCATTATGAGACTCTGGGAATGACTCCTGCGTCATTGGTGAGACAGGATATTTAGAGCTGAAATCTGATATTTCAGGAGACACATCAAGGCGGTCTTAGTGATCCTCCCTATTTCCTGGCATCAGCATTTCCTGTGATGTGTCAGCCTGTACGTGTTGGGGTGCCCCGTGCATTGTTTATCTGTCCTAGGGCAGGAAAAGGAAACAGAGGTGCACCTTACCAGGGCCCCCACCCCCAGGGTCTAATGCTTAGTGATCTGAGGGGGGGCTGATGTGATAATCACAGACATCAAGGGCACAAGAGTACTGTGCTCGAATTATCCTGAAAGCATCCCCCCGCCCTGGTCCATGGAAGAACTGTCTTCCACAAAAGTGGTCCCTGGTGCCCAAGCGGCTGGGGGCTGCAGTTAATCACATGGCACGTGTGGGTGGCATGACTGCCAGTGTAGGGTTGCCACCATTCAGGTTCCCCCCAACTCAGAGCCCGAGGCAGGGGCTTGGGTGCAGAAAGTGTATCTAGGGGTGATTCCCTGCCCCCCCCCCGAAGTAAGAGGAGAGTGGAAGGAGCAAAGTCCATAGTGTCATCAAAGTCACTGCTAGCATGTTTGTAGGAAACAAGCAAAAACAAAATGAGGTTGATCAGTGGGAATCCGTTTCACTGAGGCATCCTGAGAAGGGACAAACAGCCTATAAATTGTCTCCCTGGAGGCTGAAAAGCAGGAACGTATGCCTACGAGCTCCTGCCCTCCGACACTCGGCACGGCCGTGGTGTAACCACCTTGGCCCTTGGCTCCCCTGGCGCACCACCCAGGAACCACCTCCTAGAGCTGAGGGGGCCACGGCCGTGTGACCTGGACTCCCAGGTGCCCAGGGTTTCATCAGGTGTGTGAGCCTGAAAACAAACACGCCCTGCTTCACAACCCTTAGAAGTAGTGTTTTCTGGGTCAGAGCTTAGGAATTAGGTTTGGCCTCTGTGGTCTGTATTTAATTCATTTGTTAAGTACCTATTATGTTTTTGGTACTGGCATAATAAAGATGGATGGGATAGTTTGTGATTTTTTTAAAACCTTTATTGAATTTGTTATAATATTGCTTCTGTTTTGTATGTTGGTTCTTTGGCTGAGAGGCATGTGGGATCTTCAGCCCTCTGACCAGGGATCGAACCTGCACTCACTGCACTGGGAGGTAAAGTCTCAACCACCGGGCCGCCAGGGAAGGCCCTGGGACAGTCTGTAAGATTCCGGTTTGGTACAGGAGATCAGCTCTCAACAATTCAACGTGTCACTTTCTCAAGTGAGGTGTGCATAGGCGCCCACTGCAGTTTCACTTGGAAAGTAGCTTTTATTTTCCAAACTGAGAAAGATTCTCCAGAAAGAGGTTAAGAGTTGGTATATACAGGTATTACGTATGTATGTGTGTATATGCATGTGTATTTAGATTTGCATAAAAGTCTTCCTTTCAGAAGGGGAATGGGTATTTACTTTATGTTATTTATTTATTCTTACTGTCAGATCTAGAAGCCTGGCAAGATTCATGGAGCGCAAGATGATCACACAATAGACTGGCTTTAGTGAACGTGTATTTCCCTTCCAGTTCAAATTTATGCCTTAGATACTTTTGTATTTTTGGTTTCCCAAGAGTTACTTGCATCCATTGAAAAAATAAAGAACATCCATGAAGCGTATTCCTAGGTTAGAATTTGTATTCAGCCAAAGAAAACCTTTGCACCTGCCACTAAAATGTGTCCACTTCTGGGTGGAAAGCGCCAGCTGCTCCCCAGCCTCCGACGGCACGCCAGGCAGCTCAGGGCTGAGGGTGAGGCATCAGAGCCCAGGCAGATGAAACTGGTGGGGAAATTTCAAGTTGACAGAATGCAATTACCCACATTGAAATGAGGCCAGGGGCATATCAGGAGGCCCTTCCCATCTGTTGGGGAGAAGGATCACCAGATATTTAACAAGGGCAAGCGGTCAGGGTCTCAATTCTAGGAGTCATTTTAAAGGCAGGCACTTAAAGACTAAAGGAAAACTGTACCTGTTATAAAAATCGTATCTTTTCATTCAAAAATAGATAACATTAAAAAGTGACACCCCCCCCCACCCAAAATCAATAATTAATGGGAAAGAAAAAGAAATGACACTAAAGTCTTGAACAAATCAACCATTTCTTGCTCTGGGAGGATAGAGCGTGTATGGATGGAGAGTTGAAGTGCTTTTACATCAGGACCTCTTAGCAACAACAATTGGTTATTCTGGAACTGACAAAAAGAGATTTCCCAAACCAAGCATATTGAATCCAATACATTTATCCCCAGTCGTAATGGACAGACCCTTCCATTACCAGCTTATGGAATAACACTATATGATTTTTCTAGGGGCTTTTGACATAGCACTGTCTCTGTACCGAGAAACTAAACTCATTGTTAGCGTTTGCAGCAAAAATGAATAAGCTGGGGTTGGACAGCAGCCTCTCATAGCTACTATGTGATGGTTGCTCATCAGAACCATGGAATCCACAAGTCCATTTCAGTACCGGGCCCCCTGCCTGTCTTCCCGTTCCAAGTAACACATATATCTTTCTCCTGGAGAGAACAGAAGAGTCTGTCTCAGTCTCCAAGCCTCTATGAATACAAACATTGACACAAGCTCCCTACACCCCTCGTCAGATAGAGACGAGGGGTGAGGCATCCTGCACCAGATCTGCCTGATGGGAATCCATCACCCTGAGAGTGGCTTCCCTATTTTCCTCTTACTAATTTCTTCTCTTTATGGACCGAGAACTCAGCATTTCCAGCCTCAGGGAGGAATAATGGAGCGGCATCTCTGGGCCAGATGTCTCCTTTTCCAGCCACTGCTTTGCAGAGATGTGTCCTCCCTGGGTTTCTTTGTGCCTCTTTCCAAAGAGAGGTGCCACAAGCCATCTCTGTACCCTCCCTGCAAGGGATTGTAGGATGGTGCGCTGCTAACCCTGAAAAGCTCTCACTTATCTTCCTCATTGGATGTAGAGAGGCAGGGAGAGATCACCCAGTAAGGGCTCATATTCAGCACTTAAGGAAAAATGTTCCTTTGTTGGAGTGGTTCACTTTTAACTCTCTCTTGTAAAGACAGCGATCTGGGGAAACTGGGAGATGGCCGAGGCTGGAGGCAGCTGAGATGGTGAGCTGTCGTGTTTACTGCCGCTTCCACCGTGGGAGGGAAAGTCCCGCAGGCAGCCTGACATGCTGAGTTAATGGCTGCATTTCTGTGTCACCACCCCTCTCCGCACCCCCAGCACACAATGGCACCATTTACCTGTCACTGCGGCAGTTAAGGTAGGAGATCAGGGGTCCCAGCCTCCCAGGGTCTTCACACTTTTTTCCATCCTGAAATTCTCCTAGGAAGAGCCTGCACTGACCAATGGCCTATCCCAGTGGTAAACGAGCACTCTTCTTAAATCCATAACTCTGAGGGTGTGCAGGTAGGTATTCCATGTGTGCTCAGTCACCTCTGTCGTGTCTGACTCTGCAGCCCCATGGACTGTACCCCGCCAGGCCCCTGTGTCCATGGGATTCTCCAGGCAAGAATGCTGGAGTGGGTTGCCATTTCCTCCTCCAGGGGATCTTCCTGGACCAGAGATTGAACCTGTGTCTTTTACATCTCCTGCATTGCCAGGCAAGTTCATGGTTCTTGCTAAATTCTCACCTGAGCTTTAACCACTTTTTAAAACTAATTGGTAGAACAGATTTCTTAAATTCTGCTTTTTTCTTTCTTGATAATTTGTAGCAGCATTTATCTCTCACAAAGGAAAACAGAATTTATTAGTAAATGTTGACCCAGAGCTCTGCAAAAGTTAAAAACTTGGCATTATTATTTAGAGGTTTAGCTTATACTAATTACCTCTGAGTTTTACTAGCCCTATATAACAAGCTACCTTATGCACATTTTATGTGAAAGCCTCTTTCTGAAAGGATGAAAGTTGTTGGAGCAGGGAATGAATTAGGTGCTAAGTTTTATTTCCAACTAAATAATTCTCCTCCAGGTGGGGAAACTTTTAGTAGTTAAATTGCTAAAAATGAAGATTCTGCAGGACAAAAACAAATCTCCAAGCAGCAATTATTTGTCTGTGTTCTTAGCATTTATGAGTCTCAGTCAAAAGTCAGTACATTTATGTTCCACCCATTACCTTCGGTCATAAACTTGCTTAAAGAAAAACGAATAATTATGCTTCCTGACTGCAGGATGAGCATAAACATCCAGAAGAGTCAAAGCCCCTGGGTAGATGGATGGCACATCTCCACTTGCCGGGATTGAACTATTGATATTTTTGAGATACTGGCTAAAGGGTCAGGCAACCATTTGGCCTTAATTTAGTTCCACTCAGGGCTGTCATCTCGAGAAGACAAGTCATAATCCACGTGGGGCTGTTACAGAAGGCAAGGATGTGTACCCCGATACACAGTGAGGCCAAACAAACTGAAATGTTTGCAGCCGAGAAAGGTTTATTTCAGGGTTATGCGACGAGAATGGGAGGAAACCCCAAACTGCCTGAAGCGTTTCAGCAACGCAGTTTGTTAAAGGACAGGTGAGGGAGGGGCGTGGTGAGTTGCTGCAAAATTCTTCATGTCAGAATCCTTTGGTTCTGTGTCTGTCCAGGTAGGTCGAGTGATAAATCTTCCAATAAACCTCCAACAAGACAAGTGTTAGTTTCTGTTCTACAACTTTTTATCTCTACATGAATAGAAAAGTGTTACACCCTTAAAGGTCAGAGCCTTGAGAATGGACTGTCTTGTCTATTTCAGGCTATAGGCAACATTCTTAACTCAAAGCAAAGTCAATAGGTTTGAGTTAAGGTTAAATACAAAGGTTAAAGTAAAAGAAACAGATCCAGTGTGGAATACAATTTGTTCTTCTCCATGACAGGGCTATTCTTGGACTTCCTTGGCTTCTAGAAATGGCTTGTTTAGTTCAGTTCAATCGCTCAATCATGTCAGATTCTTTGCGACCCCATGGACTGCAGCACTCCAGGCTTCCTTGTCCATCACCAACTCCCAGAGCTTGCTCAAACTCATGTCCATCGAATTGGTGATGCCATCCAACCATCTCATCCTCTGTCATCCCCATCTCCTCCTGCCTTCAGTATTTCCCAGCATCAGGGTCTTTTCCAATGAGTCAGTTCTTCGCATCAGGTGGCCAAAGTAATTGGAGCTTCAATTTCAGCATCAGTCCTTCCAATGAATATTCAGAACTGATTTCCTTTAGGATGGACTAGTTGGATCTCCTTGCAGTTTAAGGGACTCTCAAGAGACTTCTCCAGCACCACAATTCAAAAGCATCAATTCTTCAGTGCTGTTTTCCTTATAGTCCAACTCTCACATCCATACATGACTACTGGAAAAACCATAGCTGAGACTAGACAGACTTTTGTTGGCAAAGTAATGTCTCTGCTTTTTAATATGCTGTCTAGTTTGGTCATAACTTCTCTTCCAAGGAGTAAACGTCTTTTAATTTCACTGCTGCAGTCACCATCTGCAGTGATTTTAGAGTGCGGAAAAATAAAGTCTGTCACTGTTTCCACTGTTTCCCCATCTATTTGCCATGAACTGATGGGACCAGATGCCATGATGTTTGTTTTCTGAATGTTGAGCTTTAAGCCAACACTTTTTGGCTTAAAGCTTTTTCACTCTCCTCTTTCACTTTCATCATGAGGTCCTTTAGTTCTTCTTTGCTTTCTGCCATAAGAGTGATGTCATCTGGATATCTGAGGCTATTGATGTTTCTCCCGGCAATCTTGATTCCAGCTTGTGCTTCATCCAGTCCAGTGTTTCTCTTGATGTATTTTGCCTATAAGTTAAATAAGCTGCGTGACAACATACAGCCTTGATGTACTCGTTTCCCGACTTGGAACCAGTCTGTTGTTCCATGTTCTACCTGTTGCTTCTTGACCTGCATGCAGATTTCTCAGGAGGCAGGTCAGGTGGTCTGGTATTCCCATCTCTTGAAGATTGTCCACAGTTTCTTGTGATCCACACAGTCAAAGGCTTTGTCTTAGTCAATAAAGCAGAAGTAGATGTTTTTCTGGAACTCACTAGCTTTTTCGATGATCCAGTGGATGTTGGAAATTTGATCTCTGGTTTCTCTGCCTTTTCTAAATCCAGGTTGAACATCTGGAAGTTCATGGTTCACATATGGTTGAAGCCTGGCTTGGAGAATTTTGAGCATTACTTTGCTAGTGTGTGATATGAGTGCAATCGTGCAATAGTTTGAGCATTCTTTGGCATTGCCTTTCTTTGGGATTGGAGTGAAAACTGAACTTTTCTAGTCCTCTGGCCACTGCTGAGTGTTCTAAATTTGCTGGCATATTGAGTGCAGCACTTTCACAGCATCATCTTTTAGGATTTGAAATAGCTCAACTGGAATTCCATCACCTCCACTAGCTTTGTTCTTAGTGATGTTTCCTAAGGCCCACTTGACTTCACATCCAGGATGTCTGGCTCTAGGTGAGTGATCACACCATCATGATTATCTGGGTCATGAAGTATTCTTGCCACCCCTTCTTAATATCTTCTGCTTCTGTTAGGTCCATACCATTTCTGTCCTTTATTGTGCCCATCTTTGCATGAAATGTTCCCTTGGTATCTCTAGTTTTCTTGAAGAGATCTCTATTCTTTCCCATTCTATTGTTTTCCTCTATTTTTTTACATTTAGAATAGCTGAGTGTCACACAAAACCCATGACACAGGTGGGTCAACCTCAGGTGTGATGCTGATCTGATCCAGCTGGTGTGTTCCAACCCATCTTGGTGCAGCTTCTCTTGAAGTCAAAAAAGATGCAGTCTCAACTTAATTCAACAAGTGCGTCCTGGCACTCTGGGATCTGAGTAAGAAAGAGACCTTAAACAACCTAATTACAACCTGCATTTAATACTTGAAGAAACTGGGGCTCCAGGTAGAAAGTCCGTTTCTCCAGAGACAATCAGTCACAGCCCAGAAGCCCTGTGCATCCTCGCTCTTTCTTGGTTCTCTTAAACATCGTCCCTGAGGTCAGAAAAGTGGCATAGGGTAGAGGGTAAGGAATAGACAGAGAAAAGTGAGTTAGGAAATTTGCAGGAATGTATATTTTCCTTTGTAGTTCATGTGGGTTTCAGTATTCTTTGTAATTGCAATCAGGAAAAATGTCAATAAAATGTTTTCACCACAGAAATGTGCAGATGGAAATGAAAAGACATGAGACAATTGTGCCTTTCCTAGATCAGCACTTTTCAAACTATCTCTAGTGGGAGAGTGGTTTTTATTTCTAACCGACTAGCTGATATTTCTGCAAGTTACTAGAAAAATGAAATGTAAAAAGGAGACTTTCAAACTACTAGTACAAGCTTCTTAGAGATGAGACATGATTCTTCTGACAGTTCCTATACAGTTGCTGGACACTCAGCTTGAGCCCTGGGCTTGCAGGTTGTAGATAAGGAGGGCACATCAGCCCTTGTCTAGGGACCACACTTGGATAACCTTGTCCCTCATGGCCTTTTCCCTTGCATTTTGCACAGTGGTCTGATTTCTCTGAATTGTACCTTTTTGATGTCAAGGATGGGGGTTTAGGCATGTGTTATGCTGGACAGGCACTTCTTGTGTTGAATAACAATTAGGAAAAATAAATACACCCTCACACTAAAAGGAAACAAGTTCATAATTATTAAAAAACAAAAAAAGACAGTGATGCTGTATGGATTCATATTAGAACACTGCATGGATTCATATTGGGAACAGAACTGTGGTTTAAATCTCTTGAAGGGAGACTTAATTTGGGGACATGTCTGTTTCACCTGGTTTGAGTGTAAAGAGGACTGAAAATATTAGGCGTACCCGTTGTCATTAAATCTAAACTCGCTCAGTTCTCATGTCCCCTAAAAGGCCTGCGAACTCTGTCAGTGCATCCTGTTAGGAGTAGGTTTGCCAGGTTCATGAAGTTAAAGTATAGAACACCTAGCTAATTTGAATCTCAGATAAGCAATGAAAAATATTCATAAGTGTGACACAAATATGCCGTATGACATATTGTATGTGATATTTGGGGTATAATTCTATTAAAAACATACTCACCATTTGTCTGAAACTCAAATTGAAACGGGGGTGTTGTATGTTATAGTGAAGTGAAGTGAAAGTAACTCAGTTGTGTCCGACTCTTTGCAACCCCATGGACTATACAGTCCATGGAATTCTCCAGGCCAGAGTACTGGAGTGAGTTGCTTTTCCCTTCTGCAGGAAATCTTCCCAACCCAGGGATCAAACCAAGGTCTCCCGCATTGCAGGTGGATTCTTTACCAGCTGAGCCACAAGGGAATCCCCGTATGTTTTATGATAACTCTGATTAGCAGTAACTTTTCACTTAGACTTCTGCAACTCTGGATTTTTCTAGGAAGAAGCATCAGCCCAGCCAATCAAATCGGGCTGTATCGGCCCAATTTGCTTAGCTATTGGCACCTGAAAAGTGGATGGTCAATACAAAGTGATGATCTTTTTTTAGAAAAATGTATTTCCCATGAAGCAAAGCAGCTACTTATCTTTCTGTACTTTGAGGCTTTTAGTTTGATGTTTTTCAAAGCTCTGATACCACTAATGGCAAAAGTCATGGCTGACAGTGTACTTTTGAATTTTTATTTGATTTTATATTGGAGTATAAATATTTAGTGGGCTTGCCTGCTGGCTCAGTGGTAAAGAACTCACCTTCCAATGCAGGAAGTGCAGGTTCGATCCCTGAGTCAGAAGGATCTCCTGGAAAAGGAAATGACGATGCACTCCTCTCTTCTTGCCTGGGAAATCTCACGGACAAAGGAACCTCGTGGGCTACAGTCCATGGGGTCGCAAAAGAGAGACGGCTTAACAACTAAATAACACCATGATTGAGGAACAGTGTGGTATTTGTGTCAGGTGCACTGCAGAGTGTTCAGTCGTACAGATACATGTACCTGTTCTTTTTCAAATTCTTTTCCCATTTATGTTAGTACAGAATGTTGAGCAATGCTCCCTGTACTTTTAAGAAGGGCCACTAGAATCTGCCGGCTATATCATGACCAAATTGTCTCAATGGATTGGAAATCAGAGGCATAATGATAAACCAAAATGATAATAAAAAAAGTCTTGATTTCTACAACATTATGTAAACAAGTTGGCAGAGATGCGTCAATATTTTTTATAAATAAATTCACTAAGAAACTTAGAAGTACAAAGGCAGAATTTGTTGAAGTTAAAAATAAAGTCTTAGATATGAGGCAGGTTAATTTTAATCCTTTTGAAGCTATGTCCTCTGCCAATGTATGCCATTGGTTGCTGTTATTTTTTCATTATTCTCATTGGATAAGATAATAGGTCTTTAGATCTTAAGTGAGAGTTTTGACTTTTTTAAATATAGAATTGATGCTTCTGGACTTTAAAAGACTTAAACTTTTCTTAAATTAATGTCACAGGTAAGGATTAAATGGCTACTTAAAATACATACAAAATTTATTTTGATATCGTCACTTGTGTTTGAAACTTTCCTCTCAACTAATAAACTTTTTTAAACAATTTTTATTTCACTTAATGAAATATATGCTGATTTTAAGACAAATTGGAAAATGCCAACCTTTATAAAAAAGAAAAGTAAAATCACCAATGCCTCCATGAGAAAGGGAGAGTTTCATGGTGCTTATTTTGATGCATTTCTTCTATTATCTATGGGCTTATATTTTGTAGTTGACAACCTGCATATACAGTGTTCTGGTTTTTTTCTGAATTTTGACTTTTTCTATTAGCTATTCAAATTAAGCATTTTCCATATTGTTAAAATATTTTCTAAGAATCATTTCAATGGTTGAATCATACTTTATATTTTAATTTATTTAATCATCTAGTTGGACATTCCGGTTTTTCCAGTTACTTACTATAAAAATGCTAATGATGATCTGTTGCAGATTCTTAGAACTGAAACAACATTGGGTAAGAATGATGGAGATTCTTAAGGCTCTACATTTTGTTAAGCTGTATTAGAAAGCATCATACACCATTTATTAAGAATGTATAAGAGTGTCTGTTTCATTGACCTTCACGGCTGCCCTTTTTCCTTTCATTTTATTAATACAGTCTTCAGAGAAACACAAGTAGCCAGATGCGTATTTGTATATACACATATATATATACACACACATATAGGTGATCAGTCACCTAGAGCCAGACATCCTGGAATGTGAAGTCAAGTGGGCCTTAGGAAGCATCACTATGAACAAAGCTACTGGAGGTGATGAAAGTCCAGTTGAGCTATTTCAAATCCTAAAAGATGATGCTGTGAAAGTGCTGCACTCAATATGCCAGCAAATTTGGAAAACTCAGCAGTGGCCACAGGACTGGAAACGGTCAATTTTCATTCTAGCCCAAAGAAGGGCAATGCAAAAGAATGCTCAAACTACCGCACAATTGCACTCTTCTCACACAGTAATAAAATAATGCTCAAAATTCTCCAAGCCGGGCTTCAACAGTATGTGAACCGTGAACTTCCAGATGTTCAAGCTAGATTTAAAAAGGAAGAGAAACCAGAGATCAAATTGCCAGCATCCGCTGCATCATTGAAAAAGCAAGAGAGTTCCAGAAAAAAATCTATTTCTGCTTTATTGACTACGCTCTGCTTTATTGACTACGCCAAAGCCTTTGATTGTGTGGATCACAATAAACTGTGGAAAATTCTGAAAGAGATGGGAATACCAGACCACCTGACCTGTCTCTTGAGAAACCTGTATGCAGGTCAGGAAGCAACAGGTACAACTGGACATGGAACAACAGACTGGTGCCAAGTAGGAAAAGGAGTACGTCAAGGCTGTATATTGTCACCCTGCTTATTTAACTTATATGCAGAGTACATCATGAGAAACGCTGGACTGGATGAAGCATAGGCTGGAATCACGATTGCCGGGGGAAATGTCAATAACCTCAGATATGCAGATAACATCACCCTTATGGCAGAAAGCGAAGAAAAACTAAAGAGCCACTTGATGAAAGTGAAAGAGGAGAGTGACAAAGTTGGCTTAAAGCTCAACATTCAGAAAACTAAGATCATGGCATCTGGTCCCATCAGTTCATGGCAAATAGATGGGCAAACAGTGGAAACAGTGATAGACTTTATGTTTTTAGGCTTCAAAATCACTGCAGATTGTGATTGTAGCCATGAAATTAAGAGATGCTTACTCCTTGGAAGGAAAGTTATGACCAACCTAGATAGCGCATTAAAAAGCAGAGACATTACTTTGCCAACAAAGGTCCATCTAGTCAAGGCTGTGGTTTTTCCATTAGTCATGTATGGATGTGGGAGTTGGACAGTGACAAAAGCTGAGCACCTTAGAATTGATGCTTTTGAACTGTGGTGTTGGAGAAGACTTTTGAGAGTCCCTTGGACAGCTAGGAGATCCAACCAGTCCATCCTAAAGGAAATCAGTGCTGGGTGTTCATTGGAAGGACTGATGTTGAAGCTGAAACTCCAATATTTTGGCCACCTGATGCAAAGAATTGACTTATTGTAAAAGACCTTGATGCTGAGAAAGATTGAGGGCAGGAGGAGAAGGGATCGATGGAGGATGAGATGATTGCATGGCATCACTGACTCAATGGACATGAGTTTGAGTAAACTCCAGGGGTTGGTGATGGACAGGGAGTCCTGGCATGCTGCAGTTCATGGGGTTGCAAAGAGTAGGACATGACTGAGCGACTGAACTGAAGTGAACTGATATATATATATATATATATATATATATATATATATATATATATATATATATATATAGAGAGAGAGAGAGAGAGAGAGAGAGAGAGAGATATGAGATGGCTGGATGGCATGTGTGTGTATATATACGTGTGTGTGTGTGTGTGTATGTGTGTGTGTATAGATAGATATATAAAGACCCTCATGCTGGGAAATATTGAAGGCATGAGGAGAAGGGGACGACAGAGGATGAGATGTTCGGATGGCATCACCAACGTGAAGGACATGAGTTTGAGTATGCTCTGGGTGTTGGTGATGGACAGGGAAGCGTGGCATGCTGCAGTCCATGGGGTCACAAAGAGTCAGACATGACTGAGCGACTGAACATTTCATAATGTATATACATTTATATTATGATATGGCATATGTGTGTGTGTGTTTTATATATATATATATATATACATATATATTATATATGTATGTATGTATGAGTTGGCTGGATGGTATCACTGATGCAATGGACATGAACTTGGGCAAACTCTGGGAGATGGTGAGAAACAGGGAAGCCTGGTGTGCTGTAGTCTATGGGGTTGCAAAGAGTCGGAAAACTGGGCAACTGAACAATAATATATATATAAAGAGCCGACTAACTGGAAGAGACCCTAATGCTGGGAAACATTAAAGGCAAAAGGAAAAGAGAGCAGCAGAGGATGAGGTGGTTAAATAGCATCACCGACTCAATGGCCATGAACCTGAGCAAACTCCTGGAGACAGTGGAGGACACAGAGGCTGTTGTGCTGCTTCTGATGTGCTGATGTGTCTCACGGAGCCAGACATGACTTAGCAACTGAACAACATCTCAGAGAGAGAGAAAGCAGTATGTCTTAAGGGATCGGCTCACATGCTTGTGGGATCTGGCAAATCACAAAAGTCTAGAGTGGGCTGGCAAGCTGGAGATGCAGAGAAGAGCTGGTAATAAGTCTCCAATTCAGCTATAGTCTGGAGACAGACTTCCTTCTTGAGGAACCTCAGTGTTTACTCTTAAAGTCTTCAGCTGATTGGATGAGGCCCACCCACATTATGGAAGGTAATCTGCTTTACTTACAGTCTACTGATTTAAGTGTTAATCACATCTCAAAGATACCATACAACAACATCTAGATTGGTGTGGACCAAACAACTGGGTCCCATAATCTTGCCAAGTTGATACATATAACTGTGTATTAACAATCATACCTGTCATCCAAGCAGATTTTGTGCTATGTGATGAGACGTATGTACTCTTTCTTTCTGGTTTGCTAAGAAGACATAACTGACTTATTTAGGGTGTTCCTGTATACCACAAGTTTTATGTTTTAAACACAAAGTTTTTCTCATCCAGTTTTGGAATAAAGCGTGTAAGATTTCCATCAAAGCCACTGAGGAAAGAGCCTAAGTTTGAAGCTTATACAGAAATGAGACAAGAGTGTTCCTGTACTATGTGATAACTAGGTGAGTGTGGGTCAGGTAGTTAAACCTGCTCCCTCTCAATTTTCTCAACTGTATAGTGTGAAAAGTCATACCCAATTCCCAGGTACTTGTGAGTTTTTACTGAGGAAACATTTGTCAACATCTCCTACAGTCTAGTATATAGTTGGCCATCTGTATCTCAGTTCTTTTACCTCTTCATCATCTTTCTCTTTTAACTAGCTAATCCAGCACCCAAGTGTCCACTCCAAGTGGTCAGTGAAAAAACCCTTTCCTTCTTCTGAATGTTGAGTATGATAGAAATTCTCCTCCCATGGAGAGACACAGGTTTGATCCCTGGGTGGGGAAGATCCCCTGGAGGAGGAAATGGCGATCTACTCCAGTATTCTTGCCTGGAGAATCCTATGAACAGAGGAGCCTGGTGGGCTGCAGTCAATGGGGTCACAAAGAGTTGGACATGACTGAGAAACTGATGCACACATATACGTATTAATAAATATATATATTTGTGTGTGTGTGTATATATATATATATATATATGTATATCTTTTTCACATTCTTTTCCTTTATGGTTTGTCATGGGACATTGAATATAGTTCCCTGTGCTATACAGTAGGACCTTGCTGTTTATCAATTCTGTATATAATGGTTTACATCTGCTAATCCCAAACTCCCAACCCATCTCTCCCTCACCCCCTCCTCCTTTGCAACCACAAATCTGTTCTGTATTTCTGTGAGTCTGTTTCTGTGTCATAGAGAGGTTCATTTGTGTCATATTGTAGATTCTGCATATAAGTGATATCATATGATATTTGCCTTTCTTTTTCTGATTTATTTCACTTAATGTAATAATGTCTAGGTCCAACAATGTTGCTGCAAATGGAATTATTTCATTCTTTTTCATGGCTGAGCAATATTCCATTTAGTGTGTGTGTGTGTGTGTGTGTGTGTGTGTGTGTGTACACCACATCCTCTTTATCCATTTATTTGTGATTGGCATTTAGGTTGCTTCCATGTCTGAACTATTGTGAATAGTGCTGCTATGAGCTTAAGGGTGCATGTACTTTGAATTACAGCTTTGTCTGGATGTATGCCCAGGAGAGGGATTGCTGGATTATAGTTTTTGAGGAAACTTCATAATGTTTTCCATAGTGGCTGTACCAATTTACATCCCTCCCAGCAGTGTAGAAGGATTCCCTATCAAAGTTCAGTGTTTACTTTTTGTGTATATGTCTTATTGCCCCTTCTATGCTTTCCTACAGTATATGATGCATTAACCACTGATAGAGAAATGAGATGTTTTCAGATAAGCATTTATTCATTTATTTAATACACATTTATCAAATGTGTATTAAATTCCAAGGACTGTTTCAGTTGCTGGGGCTACAACAGTGAACAGATTAGATATATCCCTTCCCTTGTGGAGCTTAGATATTAGTGGGGGAGATACTCAAACAAAGAAACCAATGAATATGGAATCAGGCTACAAGTAACATGGGCTTCGGGTGGGCTGGGTGATGCTCTGGTAAGTTTGTAGATCTCAATAGCATAATCTAGCCAAGGTTTACTCTTCACACATGACCAGTCAGTGGCTAGGCCAGGTGACTGTTCAAGGAAGCTGTTCTCAGCCACCTTGAATGCTTCCTCCATATCAGCACTTGCTTGCTCCATTGAAGAGTGGGGCTGTAGAATCAACCAGCAGCAGTTAAAGCCTTTATGACCATCACTTGTGCTTCATATTTTACTGCCCATAGCAAGTCACGTGGCTATTCCTACTTTTAATGGAATGGAGAAGTATGAGACTTGCTAATCCTAGTGGTAAAGGAGATCCAGGCGTTCCCATACAGTACTGAATGAAATGAAAAATATATGTTGAAAGCTGGTGCATAGTGTGCATTTTCTTAAAAGACAATAGAAGCAAAATAAGCATAGACTTTATGTATATCATTGCTTAGAATTCTCATAAAGTTCACATGGACTACAGAAAAAAGTGAGTGAACTTAAAAATTTTTAGTAAGTATTATTTCAAACTGGTATCCAAATTTGAGAAAAAACAGTAAGGTCGTTTGTAAGTGGTTGAAGTTTGATAGATACTGATTTGTTAAATCTACTTAAGGACAAGGGCGATGAACTGTTTTTATACTGGTACAGTTTTCTTAGCTTGGAGTAGAGGCTCAATAAAACTTTGTTGAAGTTAGTATTATTCATTGTCTTAATTGTTCTTGCTTTTCTAGTCAATTTACTATTTTGAACCATAGTCCATTACAGTATTGTCTTGAGTCTTGAAATTTTTTTCTATGGCCAATTGTGGAAGAAATAGTCTTTCTTCCAAAGACAGTAAAAATTGTCTTTATCCACATCAATGTTTTTATATGCAATTATACTTTAAATTTGGACCACACATACTTGAATGGTAGTCTGTTTCTTCTGATTTGTCTTGGACATTTTCTTAAATCATTGGTAAGGATTCAGTGGGAGAGAGGAAAGTTATAATATTAATGTTGGAATTTGCAATTGAGGGTTTTGTCTTTAAAAAAAAACAACAACTTATATGTTTCATACTCATTTGACAGCTGCTGGGATGGAGAGGTGTTTCACAGACTTGAATAAAGACAGCAGGAAATGCCACAATGTTTTTCTTTTAAGCTTTACTTAAAGTCATGGATGCTTTTCTTAAAGATAGGAAAGGATAGTACTTGCTTTCGAAGATAGTATGATTATGGTTTTTCCTTATGTTTCTGCTGTTCTCTTATTTTTAACTAAGTCTTTGTAATTTATAAAAATAAATCATCCTGAGAGAGGACCTAGTTCTTCACTGAGTGGCTAGGTCAAGGGCAAACCAGAAGAGTCTGTGCTGTACCCGATTGGCCCTCATTTCAGCACCATCACTCTCTGCCTCTGACGTATGTCCGAAGCATCCTCTCAATTCTCTTAGCCAAGAGGTTGTCTTAAATGAGTGTCTCTAGTCTGTGCTGTGAATCATGTGCATCTATAAGAGTCCATGCCCTTTGATGCAGTTTGCTGCTTTTGGATTTGTACAAAATTTGTTTGGTAGTTGGCAAATGGGACACAGCTGGCTTCTGATTTAGAGAGTGCTTTAAACTAGTTACCTCCTACCTTAACTTGATCATTTAAATGGAAAGTGCTACAGCTCCAACAGAGAAGACATGATATAAAAAACTATTTCTGACATGACTATCTTGCCTCCCGAATTGCCATGGCTACTGGGATCTCTGAAGGAAAATAAAAGTAAAGAAATGAACAAAACACAGGTTTTAGCATTCTCCCAAGGGCTAAAGTGTTTTTACATTATTTAAGAAAAGCTTTAAATGTTCAATGAATATTCTGAAGCTAATGACAATTGATGCCCAGAAAATACCAATAATCCAATGGAATACAATAGATTTTGGAAAGTGACAATTTGTGTGGAAATTGCTCATAGTATTGACATGTGCTGGGAACTTTGCATATCAGTGAGCTATAGCCTGCACTGAGAGGAGTTATCTATTTAGTCTTTTATTTGTAAATAAGACAGCAGTCCTTTCCCTTTAAGGAGCATCTGTGCATTTTATTATGAATGAAAGAACACTGCTGTCCTTTGACCGAAGTGGCCATGTTGGCAGAAGTCATCTAGGATCCTGATCTTACAATTGGAGGAACCCCAGCATGTCATTTAGGAGGCTATCATTCTATAGTTGAAGATGGTGAGGTTTAGAATCTGCAGATTTGGGTCGAGTCCCGGCTGTAGTGTAAACTGTCATTAATTTAACTTTCCCCACCAAATTCCACCAAGGCTTGTAGATCTGGCCCCAGCCTCATTCTCTGTTCTCTAGTCTTCACTCCTCACTTGCTCCCTTTCAGCCCCTGCACGATTTCCGGCACATTCCAAAGACACGTGCTTGCTGCCAGCCTTTCTGTTCTTGCTGGTTTCTCAGCTTAAGACACTCTTCCCTAGATGCAGGCTTACTGCATCTCTGTCTATGCAGGCTCTGTTTATTGAGCAGATCCAGTAAGTGCTGAGGTGTTGTCAGTGCTTCACATGCTTGTCTTGGTGAATTCTCATGATAACAGCATGAACTGGGCAGTGGCGCTGCATGGATGAGGCACCTTGTTCTCATCTCTGTGGCGGTACATCCCCCGAACCCAGAAATGTACTTACAGATGGATACGACTTGGCTTAGTGTCGTTCCTCATGTTTAAGATGTCTTATTGGTGGTGCTAGTGGTAAAGACCCTGCCTGGCAATGGAGGAGGCCTTAGAGCCCTGGGTTCAATCCCTGGGTTGGGAAGATCCCCTGGAGGAGGGAATGGCAACCCACTCCAGTATTCTTGCCTGGGAAATCCCACAGACAGAGGAGCCTGGTGGGCTACAGTCCTTAGGGTCGAAAAGAGTTGGACACGACTGAAGCAGCTTAGCATGCATGCACTCATTCTTCAAACATGGGCCATCCATTTGATGTCAGACGCCATGCCAGTTTTTAAAAGATGAAGGTAAACAAAAATGATGAGACCCCTCTCCTTTCTTGCTTTCCCTGATGCTTTTAGAGCATCACAGAAAAAACAAAAACAAAAACAGCAGTTCATAGGCAGCAACATTGGATAAACATTAAATTAGGGCAAATACCAGGTACAATGGGGAAGCCAGGGTTCACAGAAAACTACTGGGCGGTGTTATCCATGCTGTGACTGAAGGGTGGGCCAGAGGGTCTGGTGGAGGTCGATCTTAGGAGAGGCTCCGGCAGGGGATGATCAAAGGCTCTGAGGGCCCAGCCCAGTCCTGAAAGCCAGACAGAATCATTCAGGCATCAGACAGGGGGGCAGGGTCTCCTGTTTGCATCTGGAGAAGATGTTGGGTTTTCAGATGACTTGAAAACTATACCAGAAGTCAGGACTCCATTGTCTGAGCAGTGAGATGCTGCAAAGGATTTTGAAATCAGTGGGATTTCTCTTTAGTATTTGCTGTCATTGACTGTCTGCAGCCAAGTGAGTTGGAAGAAGTTCCATTTTCTAGACGAGACAAGTGAGGCCCAGAAGAACACATAAACAGTGGCAGAGATTTAATTTTCTCAATGACAGGGCTTCAGGGCTTTTACCCCTACTCTCCACCCTCTCCCCTTCCTTCCTTCCTGTGGTCATTCTTGTCCAGAGTCAAACATAAACTTCTGTATACACCATCCTGATTTTGATTTTGTTTCCAAAGACCCTGTGGGCACTCACACGGCTCCCAGAAAGCAGACCCCTGCAGGAAGCTCATTGCCCACAGGGAGGTAGGGCTTGTAAGTAAATGGACACTGGATTGTGTGTGGGACCACATGCTCTGGTCTCCTTGTCTAGGAAGCTGGATTTGTACTAGGATTCTTTTATCTGAAAAGGCGACTCTGGGCTGGGGAGAAGAGAGCGGACTTGACAAAGTCGGGAGGAGTTCAGTGCTGGTCTGTCTGCCCACGCTCTGGGCATGCGTGAGCCCTCAGCAAAACACAGCTGGCATGTCTAATTTTAGCCTTGCCTGCCTTGAAAAGGGACCCTTTAAGGAAATATATTTCCTCTGAAACAATTTGTATTATAATGTAGCAGCTGATAGACATGTCAGAATACTACTTGCTATTGGTGGAGAAACACTCGGCCAAGTGATGATGGTTTTTGTTCTTTTTTCTCTGTGTGTGTATGTGTGTGTGTGATGTTATCAGGAAAGTGAGCAAAGGACCCATGAATCATAAAGAGATACACAGTAAGAGAAACAGTGCTTTTATTTATCAAGACAATCATAAACCAAAGGGGACACCTCTTTTGATTTTTACAAAATGGATGTAAGGATCGGAAGGACTATATCTGCTAGGATAAGTTGGCCATGGTGATCTGACGATGCCTGGCTTGTTAAGAGCAGTCCTGGAGTAGACTCCAACATTTCTTCAGTACTTACCGTCCTCCATAACCTAAGTAAAAGGTTAGTTTCTAAAGCTGATCTTGGATTCATTTGGCTTTAGTGTGTTCACAGGTTTTGAAAGCATCTGGGACACACTTTTTTCCGTCCTCACCAGCGAGCTCAGTCCGTCTGCCTGGAATTTTTCCCCTTTCTCTCCCTTCCTCCCTCTGCGTCCTCTCGTCCCTCCCAGGGTCTGCCGGGTTTTGTTTCGCAGTGTGGCTTACCTTGAAACTTGGCAGGCAGAGCGGAGAAGGGTGGATGGAGGGAAGGATAAGGAATCATCCACCGCCCACATTTGAGTTCCCTGGGTTCAGTGGCAGCGGCAGCAGCTTTGCTACAAAAACCGCTTTGCTATTCGAGATAGCCAGCAGAGGGAATCGCAACTTTGCTGGCAGCAGGGGTTGAAGCAGCCTTTTTTTTTTCTTGGAGGAAAGACTGCAGCCTTCTGGACTGCGTACGCTGCTCCCTGGAGGGGCTCTCCGGGTCCCACCCACTGGCTGGAAGGAGGGGACGTGAATGAAAGGACAGAACAAGCCCCGAACACCATGTCACTCTGGGAGGGACACAGCAGCAGCTGAGCTGTGCAAGGTTTTTTTTTTTCCCTTTTCCCTTTTCTTTTTCTTTCTTTCTTTTTCTCCCCCTCCCTTTTTTTCTTTTTCTTCTTTCTCTTTCTTTCTATTTTTTTTTCTTTTTTCTTTTTCTTTAAGGTGGGGAAAGAGACACCCAGGAGACAGGAAGCTGATCTGCAAGATTTCCGAGTTCTGCTAAAAGGACTTTGATTTTTTTTTTTTTTTTCCTTTACAAACGCTGGCAATTGACATCACTACGGACAGCCGGGTAGAGAACAAACTGCCTCCTCCCAAGTGGACCCCAGGCGTGATCTGGGGAGACTGTGTGGGGTTTTTTCCTACGGATCCCCGCCTCTTTCTCTTTTTGGTGTGTTTCTTTTTAAAATTCTTGCTGTGCTGGAACTAGCGAGTGCTGGAAGACTCTTGGAAGCCTCATCAGTCATCGGGACTGTCAGGAATAGTGGTTCCAGAGGAAGCTCGGCCTGGGGCACATAGCCTGTCATCCAGTTCCCTGCCTCGGAGATAGCGCTTCCAGCTACATGGGCAAACGCCTGGATCAGCCACAAATGTACCCCCAGTACACTTACTACTACCCTCATTACCTCCAAACCAAGGTATGGCGTGCCCCACAGCCTGGCAGCAGTGGGGTGTCCTTCTGCACTTGGGGTGGGAAGCAGACAGGCGTGTGAATTACGATTAAGCGCCCCCTCCCCTTATCCCCACCAGCTCTTCCTGCTTCTTTGAAATTAGTAACATAGCAGTGGAGTTAATGAAACAGAGAAGGATATAAGAAGAAAGCAAGCCCAGAATTGGGGCTTCCTCTTTAAGGAGAGATAATAGTTTCACTTGAGTTCCTTTGTTGTTGTTTGGCCATTTCGATGTTCCTGATACCCGCCGAGCCCTCAGCAGATGGGCAGGGTTGTTAAAAGGAGATCATAACAGTGATGATCGGGCACGACAATACAATTTCAGGGGCTTTTCTGGTGAGCTCTTCTTTGTTTGTGGCTCTGAAAGGGTTCTTCCCACTGGATAGGACATGCCGGGGTTGGGGGGGGGGCTCAAACTTTTAATCACTAAGTGTAGAATGAAAGACAGGCATGGGAAGCTTCACAGCATCTAACTCAGTCTCAGAGTTTGTTTGGGTGCATTTTTGGTTTTTCTGTGGCCTCATATATTTTATTTTATATTGAAGATGGTCAGAATGCCAGAGAGTAAATTTCGGAGCTTTGCCATAGATATTCTTTACTTTCAGAAGCTTGCTGTCTCTGTGTTGGCTACCATCAGAAGGCCTGGGGCTTGAAAAGGGATGAAATAGAGTGATGATAATTAGACATGAATTGGTTAAATAGTTTAGGCTTTCCGTGTGTGCTCAAGCGATCATGAGGGGGCCAGTGGTAAGCCCACGTCACTGAGTGGGTCGTGCCAACCATGAACTTTATCCTGCAGTTCAGACATGGTAGACTCTCAGGTGTGAAATCACTGCTCCAATTTGTCAATTACATCGGACTTGATTTGGGGGGAGGGGTGCTTATTGTTGCTTATTTCCCCTTGAATGCATGGAGTGCGTTTCTTTATGCATGATATTATTTTGCATTGCATTAGCCGTACTCTGCTGGGCTCTTTATAATAAATAAACACGCAGGGAGTGAACAAGGCGTGCCTGAGTGATCTGAGCTGTCACTGGGTCTGGGTGCCCTGGTTAGGGTTTGGTAATCATGCCGTGGTTAACTCTCATTTACTCTCTCTCACCAAACAATGCCGATTTGTAAACCAAGCAGGCAGCAGACTTTCAGTATTATATTAAAGATTGTTCTTTTTTTCCTTTCCTTTCTCAGTTGCTCTATAATTTACCCTGCCCCTGCAAGGTCGACTCACACTGCTTTTTGCCTTTGTGAGCATTTAGTTTGGGCTGCTGCTGAAATAAATAGACCAGCCCTCCTGCTCCATCGGCTGGAGTTTTAACCCTTTGGGGGACTCCTTAAGGAAATGGCAAAGCAAGGACAAGTTACAAACGGGAAATTTATAGTCATTTCTCATCCCCCAAAGAAACAAAAACAACACACTCAAGGGTTGCATGAAAAATATCCAACATTCCATCCGTTTTAGTCATTTGGCTAAATTTTTCCAAATGTTTCAAAATTCATGCTTTCTTTTTTGGTTCTTATTTTCTACCATGAAGTCTATTCAGGAAAGAAACTGTGGATCAAAATGAATGGAATAAATGGAATGATGGCTTTTTGACTTAAGATTTCTTTTAACCTATTACTAGCAGGAAATAATGTTGGGCACCTTATATTAAAGATACATAGATACACTAGTGGGAAGTGTGTGTGTACGTACGTGTGTGCATATGTATTTGGGGTAGAAAGGAAACATGGGGTGTTGAGGAAAAGAGAGCCAGAAAAATAGAGAGGGAGTTTAAAAAAAAACAATCTGTTTTGGGATCTTCTGCAGTTTAGTGCTGTGTAGACAAGGAGCATCTGGATCTTGTTACTTTCAAGCAAGGCAAAGCCATCGACTTCTGGAACATTTTTAAAGAAGTTAGATCCATTAGGCGACCTCAGCTGATATTTGGGTAATCAGGTCAGGTGGTAGAGTGTATAAGATCAGTTACTCTGGCTATCATGGTGGTTCATATTGATTATTACATTGTAAAATTCTGACAGAGCTGTGAAGTTGTCGAGTATTGTTACAGTGGTTCTGAAATGACAGGCGTTATTGACATTCCTGGAAGCTGAAGATATGAAAATGTGCCCTCTATGGGAACGTGGGCACTCAGGGAGGGGGAGGAAGGGTCAATGTACAATACTTTAAAATATGGGAACTTTCCAATAGTGTGAACGCAGTATAATAAAGTTCCATCATGCTCCAGTATAGTGTGAAAATAATTGGGTTATTTTAGTAGCACTTTTTGCTCCTTTTTCGCTTATGTCCCAAAATACAATCTATAGTAATTTTGAAGGAATTGCATGTGTCTTAGATTTATTTGGTAAACATGGGTGGAATTCCATAAAATCCACTATCCTTCCTGCCTTAGCTTGTAGGTAGAATCCAATTTTAAAATCATTGCTATTTAAAATCATGCTGATACATAAAGAACATTTGTGCTTGATAAAATTAGAATTCTGTGGTTTACAACAAAAATCATATTGTGGTGACACCATGCCTTAAACTATTCTCTAAATGCAGGTGCTTTTAACTCAGGCACAAAAGCCATTTGCTGACATTAGTTTTGGGTGGAAAATCTTCATGGGATTTTACAGAACTAAAATGTTTATTATTGTATTCATTCAGAAAATGCCAAAACACTGAGCCTTCGTTTTCTACCTAAATATGTATGTCAGATGCAGCTACTATTCTCTTACGATAAAAGAAAATGAAAATGGATTTTGAAATAAATGCATTTGTCTTCCGTTTCCTCAAATGCACTTAAAGTTGTAGAAAAAACTTGTGATACTTCCCTGCCTATTCTGTTCCACTTCTTACCCATCACATTAGAGTCAGTCTCTTCACTTTGTTGCTTAGAAAAAAAGAAAGAAAGAAGATATTTATGCTTTTCTTTCTTTGAATAAATTTCCAGATGCTTAAAATGTTATATTAGAAAAACATGAGTCAATCAAATAAAAGGAAAACCCGTGGCTGACTAGTAGCTGTACCTTATAGTAATGTGGGTATAACATGTTTACTCTCCCAGGCCTGCATTTACAGTTGTCACTTGTCAATTTTCTTTTTGACCAGTTTTTTTTTTCCTACCCAAAGAAGCAATTTCTAAAAAGAGTGTTACTTTTGTTTAGAAGTAATGAAGAAATCTTGATGATGTGTCACTATATTTAAATAAGAGACATAACTGGATTTCTAAAAAAAAGTTTCAGGAAACCAAATTTGCTGTTGGAAGACCACCCAGAATAATTAAGTTTTAGAGAAAAGAGACCAAAAAAATTGTTTCTTAGCTGAATGATATGTAACGATGTGTGATTAAGTTGTCTTGTAATATTTTCAAGGATTTTGTTACACCCTATTTCCAATAGCCAACCTGTTGCTCTTATGTTATGATCCAGGGTGAATTTCAGTCTGAATTTGAGGTACTTTGTGGGAGGGGGTTTCTTGGAAGAACAAATTGAATGGGGCAAACTAAAAAGAGTTAAAACATAGTCACAACCTGGCCAGTTGATGTTTTGTTGTTGAGAAATAGATGCTTCTCTCATATGTGATATTTGGAAGACTTTAGTCATCATGAAACTTTAAAATTCACCCAGGCACACACAGAAAGTTTGTCTTTTCTTCCTTTTCCACACTTACACCATATCACTACATTTCTCCCAGTTTAGTGCAGTTTCTCATCAGTCCGCCCCCTGCCTTTGGCCATCCGCTTCCTGAGAAGACCTTGAAGAAAGGGTTCAGACTGCAGTACCCTGACAAGGGCTCCCTAACTGGTGGACCTCAGATTCCGCTCAGAGCCTGGTGTGAAGCTGGGGTCTGGTGGAGGAGCAGTTCCTCACCAGCACACTGACTTCAAGCTGAATTCCCAGCCATCTGCAGCTGGACAGCTGCCCAGCTCTGAGAGGCTAGCTGGACCCCAGTTGTGCCATGAAAAGAGCAGACGCTTGGAAACACGAGGCTCAGGAGGTCTGCAGAGAAAGAGGGAGGCTCCTGTGGGGCCGAGATATTCTTAAAGATGTGAATGTACAGATCCTGCAAAAGCAAAACAAAACAACCCTTCTTCACACATTCCTTGCAAATGAAAACAGAGAAAATCTTGCAGAGGGAGGGAAGGAGTTTAGAATTTCCTTCGTACTTCCTGTCCCAGATTTGCATTGATAGTTGGAGTTGGTAACTTGCCAGTTACCGACCAGTTTTGTACATTTCAGCCTTGAAAACTCCCAAGTACTGTTTTCCTTTGAGAGGCTGAAATGTACAAAACTGGTTTTCTAAAAATCTTCCAGCAAAAGAATTTTTAGGAATAACTCCAAATATTTCTTTCACTGTAGGAGAGTGATACGATAGCGTGAAAGGATGATCCTACGTCTCATGTTAGAATGTATACTATTGTAATTGGTTTAAAAAGAATGTATACTATTGTAATTGTTTTTTAAATAAGAGAAACATAATAAGAAGGGACCCTCCCTTTTCAGTTTGTTTTTTTTTCTGTTACTCTTGCAAATCTTTGTTACTGTTGAAGTTCTTTTCTCTAATGTGGTCATCATTTTCAGGACACTAAGTCTAGTGCCTACTGAAAAGAGCAGAGTAGCAGAAAAGTTCATGTTTTTTTCTTTTCCGGAATAATCCCAAATTTAAGAGAAACACCAATATTTCTTTGAAGAGTATCTTTCCAACACATTTTCCTTTCACTTTCTCTCAATTTGGAATAAAGAGAAAACAGAATTTCAACTCAAAAAACATTTCCATGAAGTAATAAAATGTAGTTGAGCATTGGAGGTAGAGGCCGTGTGAGGAGGAGGCCAAAGAGAAGGGAGGATACACATAATTTTAGGTCTCTCTGGCTCCAGGAATTCTGAAAAGCTTTGTTTTTGAACTAAAATGATTTACACAGTCCTTTCTGACATTATCAGTCTCTTTGGCAGAGAGAGGGCTCAGTCACAATGATGCCCATGCCAGATTCTAAGAAAACCAGGCTTTTCCTTTAAAAGAAAATCTTTGGAGTGTTGGACTTCTTATTCAGAGTAAATGGTTGATGTTTATCCAAAATTGGCTTCGAGTACTACATTAAAATTGTGTTTTGTAACAGTCTCATAAGCCACAGCTGTATGTGATTAAATAGTGTAATATCAAAAGCATGTGAAAAGAGACATTTTTATGCTATAGCTGTTCACAGCAAGAGTACAGATGGGGCTGAGGGGAGACGAGAGCAGAAACACACTTGTGTGTTGTGATAAGTGTGTTGTTGAGGATATGAGTTATGATACGTGTGTGGAGGGTACGTGCTGCTATTTTTGGCAGCAGTGGGAAAAATGCTGAACTATTTTGGATGTGATTAAAAATATACTCTTTGAAAATGGAAACCGACATAAAATACCAACTTTAAATATGGAATGTCATTTCATCGCAAAATGCAGAGTTACTGAATGGATCTGAAAGCAATGCAAATGGAAAGATAAAAGTTATTCCCATGAAGCACACATTCCAAAAGCAAAAGTGAAGAAGTTTCCCTTCTGTTTTGAAATAATAGATACTTTTCTTCTTCTTTTTTTTTGCTACTTTTAATCTATGTAACTATTGTAAGAAAACCTGCAGGCCATTTATCCCTAAACAAAAGGATCCTCAACTAAGAACAATACAGGTGGCAGTGTGATTCTTTTCTAAGATGTTTGAAAATATGAGGTTAGGGTATGAATATTAATCTTTTGTTGCTGGTGTTAAAAATTACATAGTCACATAAGGAGATACAACTTTTGCTTCTATTTCTTTAGCAGATATGTTACAGTAAAGAGGCTTTAACTACAAAGTTTTTGAAGGAATGTTTGTTCATGGAAACTTTAATCTCTAGTCTTCTAGAGATTATCAAGCTACAGGATTACCAATACTAATAAAAGATTACCAAGTTAAGTGATCACTTTCAGGGCCTTGAAAAAGCCTATAGAATTGGCTGTTGATTTCATATGTCAAACATTCAAAAGCAGTTTTAAAAAGTCAAAAAGAGGAGTGGACTGAGATAAGTTGAATTGTGTTTGTTTTGGTTTTTCATTTTTCTTTTTCAAGGTGGTATTGGCAGAGAATTTGTTCACGTAACATTTTTTTTTCTGTGTGGATTTATTGATCAGGAAATACATAGAACGTGGAATCATAACTGAGCGCACTTTTTCTGTTGAGAACATCAGCCTTTAGTGCACATTGAGTTCTAGAGAAAGGAGAGTGAGTTTTAAGACACTTGTCCTGCTTTTCTTTGGGAGAATGCTCTGATTTGTGTGTCGATGAGTTGGTTTCTGGGACAAGTTCCCTGAGAGCCCTTCTAGGCTGACCGTCTGTGACTCTTGCTTGGAGATAGATGAGGCTGCTTCGATGTGTTAGGCGTATTTAGCAGATGACCTCGGATTTGTGCCTCTGATTTTTGTTTGGGTCCTCAGTGCTTTCTACAGAGCAGATCAACTGCTGCTTTGTCGGCTCTGGAGACTTGGCACACATAATTATCTGCACGCTTCACCACATCTAAATCCAGAGCACCCAGAGAAACACCCCTGTCACCGTCACCCAGGAGTGGGTGGAGAGCAGTTCCCAGGGGTGGGGCCAGGCTACAGGCACTATTGAATCACCATTGTTGGCTTTGCTGTGGTTCAAGTTTTCTTCCTTGAGTGCATAAAATTAGGCCATATCCAAAGACTTGCTCTCTCCAGGTGTCATAAGAGCTAAATGGTTATGCATGTTTGGCTAAATCAGTTGATCTCATTAAGATCCTGACAGCACTAGTTTCATGAATGAATCTAGGAGCTCCTGTACATGTGGAAATAACAATCAATAGATGAAACACTACTTTGACTAGAGTTTGCCAGTCTCTGAATTTCTGAGTAGTAGGCTTTAAAGCACGAGGAGAAAATGATTTAGTAATCAGAGTGCATGGTATCGTAGGAGAAAAATCATAACTTCTCCAGGACACATAAACAAAAATATTCTCTTTTCCTCTTCTCACTGGGTATCCTTCTGAGTCCTCCCCAAGTCCTTGTGAGCCGAATTAATGAAAGTAAATGGAACCTTGAATTTTGTTTTTATGAATGACTGTGCTATGCTTAGTCGCTCAGTCGTGTCTGACTCTTTGCGACCCCCTGGACTGTAGCCTGCCAGGCTCCTCTGTCCATGGGGATTCGCCAGGCAAGAATACTAGAGTGGGTAGTCTATCCCTTCTCCAGGGGATCTTCCTGACCCAGGAATTGAACCGGGGTCTCCTGCATTGCAGACAGATTCTTTACCAGCTGAGCTACCAGGGAAGCCCTTATGAATGACTAAGAAATATCAAAATTAAGCTAGACTGCATACACAGTCAAGGCAATTTTGGTAATGTTCTTCCCTGTTGTGCGGAAAGTAAGGTAAAACAGAAGAAAGCTGAATCTTATGATATTCTAAATATTGGTGGTAATTGTTTTGGGCAACTTGTTTTTCACTTGTTCTAGATTGTGCTTTCCCATCATTATACTATAGAGTTAAGACGTTGGCATGTATCACCAGATGCAGGGGACCTTTTCATTGTCTCATCCTTAACTGGTACTTTTTAAGCTGAATATGGATCACATACAGAATTTAATGAGGATTTGGGAGGATTCTTCTTATTTTTATCTGGGGACTGCTGTCTATTTATCTTAGTCATATTTCTGATGGATGACAATTTAGTGAAAAGGAAAATGGAAAACAGGATGCTAACTATCTGGTTTTCTGGAACCATTTAAGACTTCTTGAGAGCATTTTTTATGTAGGCAAGTCATATCTGAGGCCATTACTGATGCCTGCATACTCTATAGTTGCCCCTCTTAAAACTTATTCATGGAGATTGGATGGTGGCAACCTGAATATCACCTAGAAATAAGATAACTTAAAATTCAAGAAAATATACTTCTTTTTCCTTCTTCTTTATTTTTTAATCTTTTTTTCCTTCCCAAACAAATAGTCCCAAGTAGATTTGAGTGGATGAAGAATTTGAAGCAGTATGCACAAAGCTTGGAGGAAAATCGGAGACCGTTTTCAAGGATATCATACAAGGAAAACCTGTGACACATCCATGATGTTGAATTTCTTCTCTAGAGATGAGAAAAATACTTTCCTTTTTTTTTGGCTTGGTGCTAGTCCCTTGAAGGGTCATGACAGCTCCTGAGTTAGCCTTGGTCTTGGCTTTGAGCCCCTGGGTCTCTTGTCAGGCACACCAGTCAAGATTGTGCCTTCAGAAATAAGGATGCTGTGTTGTAATCTAGGTAGACAGGGAAATCTGAAAAGAATAAACTTCTGATGTTCTTTTCTCAATTTATTCCGAAAAGGTAACCATTGAATCTAAACTCGATCGTTCATCTGTTAGGAGACAACTGGGCTTGTGTTAGCAATAGGAAACTTTCCCTTTCTAGCCAGAAAGGGAAAATTTCTCTGTTTAACTTTGTTGATAAGTTAGAAAAAGATAAGGAAAAAGTGCAAGGGGAGAGGTCAGTGAACAGGGAAGAATTTTGATGTTTTTAAACAATTTTATTGAAGTATATTTGATTACACGTTTGTGTTAATCTCAACTGTTCAGCAAAGTGGTTCAGTTATACATAAATATTCTTTTTCACAGTATTTTCCATTATGGTTTATCACAGGATATTAAATATAGTTCCCTGTGCTATACAGTAGGACCTTGTTGTTTATCCATGAACAGGGAAGAATTTTTTTCAAGTAGTTTAGAGATATCCTCTAAGAATGAGAGAAGTGAAGGGTCATTCTAAATTCTTCATATTCTCTGAACACATTAGGAGGCCCCCACTTCTTAACAGATGTTTTAAACATATTAAAGTGTACTCACATTCCACATCAAATTAGATTTTTTGCAGTGAAGTATTGAAAGCGTTTTTGCAGTTTTGCTGCTGAAGCTCTGGGTGTGAGTAAATTAGTTTCTGTGCGCTTGTGAATTTATGTGCACTTATCATCTTGCCTATGCAGGTGCTCTTGCAAAATGGAAAAATCTAATCTATAGAGAGATTTTCTTGAGGTACAAAGAAAGATTATTTCAGCCTCTACTAAATAGAACAATGAATAAAGTTGACAGTGTATTATGCTTTGTAGAAACAATTGTTTGCTAATTCTGGTTTCACAGTTTTCGTTTTTGTTTGGAGGCAAGATATTTTTCTCATCTTGCCAGTGCTTTTGTGGGTCTTAAAGTGTTCAGAGAATCTGAAAAGCTGGCCATATCTCTGCCTACTGTGACCTTTTGACATTCAAGATATCTCTGTATTTTAGTAATCCCAAATTTCCGGGGTGGGACATGTGTTTAAACAGCACAGTCTATTGGAAAATGTCATTAACATTCTTTGGCTAAAATATGTCACAAGCAGACACATTGCATTGACCCTTGGTGGTGACAGCAATTGAGTGTTCCAGATCTGGGTGCCGGGTCACAGAGTTTTTATATTATGCAGTTGGTGGAATTGTTTATCGATTGGAAAGAAAGAGAGCTTGACTGGTACAGGTGTTTCCATGGACTCCCAGCTTAGGGTCCAAGCAGGAGGCAGGTCCCTGACACAACAGTTATTTTTTGGCATAATCCTTCTAAATAATCATAATCATAATCTTTCATCTGTCTCTGAATAGGATCGTGGGATTTTTACATGTATTGAAACGGCCACCTCCTCCTGTTCCCCAAGTCCATGGTCACTCACCTTGAACGACTTCTCTTTAGTTTGCTCCCAGAGGTCCCTGTCAGGCCTGCCTCTGTGGCCTCTGAAAGCGGACATGCCTGCACACATGCGTGCCCCAGTCAGACCCCCAGGACCATTACAAGTGGGGGGCATCTGAAGATACTGCTTCTCTAGCCCTAAGCCCCATGTGACTCCCTTCAATTTCATTCTGATTTTTATTGTTTTCAGTAATACAAAACAAAACAGGTCCAGAGCATGGCCTTCTCCTCTCACCTCAGTCAAGGAGTTTTCTCTGGCTCTGCAGCCCCCTGCATATGCTCACACCTGGAAACTCCTTTCCCTCCACAATCTTGAAGGACGAATTCTCATAATCACCCAATGTTTTGATTATCCACCAAATTATTCAGTTTTTTTTTCCTGGCATTCTAGCCAGAATCTCACCAAATTTCATCAGCAGATTCAACAAATAAGCTTAGATTTCTCTCTCACAAACATAAAACACACACATATTTCTGGATGCTCTAAGAATTGATACAGTGGTTCTGCTTTTCTCTGAGGCTAAATGATCACCGAGAAATATGGAGGGGCAAATAAGGAGGTATATAGCTGTTTTTTTCAGGTCTAGTAAATTTTTTTTGCTACCAGTGGATGGAAGAAAGGGATGAGTCTCATCAAAATATGGATGACTAATAATTTTTACTTTCTTTCAAAAATGTGATATCTTCATCTAATCTAAGATATATTGAAAATATATTATGCAAGATAGATATAAATTCTTTGTTCTCCATTATTTGTGATAGAATTTTTTAGAAATATCATTGATAGATTGACTCTAATTTTCCCCCCAGTAATTTCATAATTATTGGTTATATCATGGAAATTCTAATGATCCTCAGAGCTTGTAATGATGAGGCTGTCAACAGTATGGTAGAAAAAAAAATGTCAGTTTCATGATTTTAATTTTACAAGTGATTTATGAGAAGCACCAAGAAAGATGAAACAGAAGAAGAAATAGAAAATAAAAGGCTGAAATGACCAAGCTCTAATTTATTTTTGGAAATTTCTGGAATCTATTTTCCTTTCCAAAAGCAAAGGGTAAGGGCTGTTTGACAAAGAAGTGATAGTTTAGGAATTGAAGAACCATCCTTGGGGGAGAAAAACACTTTAATATGACTATATTAATAGAATTAGACTTGGGGGAGTCATATAGCTGAGATTTTTGGTGTCTCGTGAAAAAGTAAAAAATCAGTGCTTCTGAGGACAGCTTTGCGGTTTGTTCTGCCTGCACATATTAATGCGCTTGGTAACATACAGCACCTGCTTTTCTTGTTCTGATTTACTCATCACTCATACCTGTGGATGTCCTGGATAAAAGCCTTATTGATGCTTTGGACTGGATATAATGGTGGTTTTTAGAAGGATTTTGGAATAAAATTTTTGCATGTATTTTGGAATTTCTGTATATAAAATGTTTACATAAAATTTTTATCTGCTCCAAAATATAACCATGAGTGTGGCACCCCACTCCAGTACTCTTGCCTGGAAAATCCCATGGATGGAGGAGCCTGGTGGGCTGCAGTCCATGGGATCGCTAAGAGTCGGACACAACTGAGCGACTTCACTTTCACTTTTCACTTTCATGCGTTGGAGAAGGAAATGGCAACCCACTCCAGTATTCTTGCCTCGAGAATTCCAGGGATGGTGGAGTCTGGTGGGCTGCTGTCTGGGGGGTCGCACAGAGTCAGACACGACTGAAGCGACTTAGCAGCAGCAGCAGCAGCAGCAGAAGCTATGTTGTTCTGTGTAGAAGGGATCTGGCTTTGAGTGGAGTAACCCAACAGCATAAGTGATAAAACCAGCAAAACTGTATTGGCATGAGAATCATACAATGCAAAGTGCTAACCACATGGCATGATGTTTGAGGGCAATGATGTACCCAGGGATCCATGGAGCCATTGAATTGAAGATATGAGTGCAATGATGTTTCAGTGTCCTGGCTGTCAGCACATTTGTAGGTTACAGGGTAGGTCCTTTTGAAAGAGTGTCTAGACTTCAACATGGTCATTGAGGTTTAGATCAGTAGAGGTCCGAGAAAGATTGGCTGGTACTGTTATTATTCATGGTCTGTCTCTTCTGCCAAGTTCCTTGTACTGATTTCTCCATCCTTACTCCATTTAGGATGTCTGTCTGCAGTGACCTCATGTTTACACTGCATTCTCTCCATTTCCCTACCTTTCCCAGATACTCCTCCCTGGGAAACTACACCTTTTCTTTCTGTATCACACCTTCCAGTGCCCTTGCACTTGACTTTCTGTCTCAGCCTTTCCTCTCCTCAACTTCTCTGCTATGGATTTGCCTTCCTGGCTCCCTGCCTTTACCTCCTAAACTTCTGCTTCTTTCTCTTTGTTCTCTTTGCTCTCGGTTCCCTCTTAATTTTCATTATTGCTTTCTGTTTTGTGGTTGTTGTTTGTTTTTTCTCTTTGTTTCCAAGGTAGTTGGATTGGATTTTGACTTTGTTTTCTTGCTTGGTTGTAAATTTATTTCTGGCTTTCAAATGTGTCTTTGCTCATCAGGATCAGATTTATGTCAGAGTTCTTCTGTGAACCCCCTGAGGACTAGGACCACAGGGTCTTCATCTGTGAATGCCTCACAGGATACAACAGAGTGCCGTGACAGAAGGATTTTAATATGCGGTAATCCCCATCATTCAGTGTGTCTCATGCAGTCCTCTGTTGCTGAAGGAAGTGATTTTCAAAACCAGAGATGCTGAATGTTGCTTTCACCTCTGCAATGCTTTATGTCAAAAGGCATTTTGTGTACCAGAAGGAAGTCTTACTAAAGAACCTCTTTTTGTTCAATACTTACATCAATTGACGTACCCTCCTCCACCTTTTCCCCCTGAAACATGTGGACCCTGGACTGTTGGCTGGAGATAGGTTGTATACCCAGCTAATGAACATACTGTGATAGCTAGCAGGTGAGCTGAATCAGAAACTAGTAGAAAGGATGAGAAGAGAAGAGAAGGGAAGGGAAAAGCTGCCTCAGTGTTGCTTCTCAAGACGCTGGCAAGAACATCAGAACACGTGCCAACTTGCAAGGGCAGACGTGCATTTCAGAGACAGTGTATGTAGCCTAGCCAGTGTTTGGAAATTGGGGATGAGTAAAAGCAAGGAGGTCAGGACTAAATGGCAGTGGTGGTGGTTTGAGGGAACTGGAGAGGCCATTCCTGAACACCTGCCACGGATATCCGCTCATATATGTGGCTTCCTTCCTTGGGTTGGCGGAGAGTTGGATGTATCAGGAGGTGAACTCAGCACGAGGCCCATCTTTTGGTCTATTTTTTTCTTATTCAAGACAGGTGAGGACTTCCCTGGTGGTTCAGTGGTTAATACTCCATACTCTCATCTCAAGGGGCCTGGGTTCAATTCCTGGTCAGGAAACTAAGATCCTGCATGCCACCCAGTGTGGCCAAAACAAAGCAAAACAAGACAGATGATCTTGACTGTAATAGTCATCTGTTATCTCCCCATACCATGTAAATATCCACAGCAACATTCTTTTTTAATTAACATTTTGAAAAGACAGTTTCAAAGATCAAGTAAGAATAAATGACAAAATTCCTATTTTGAGGAAAAGAAAGCCCTAGTTTCCCTATACAATTAACCAAGCAGGTATAAAGATATGTCTAAAGTAAGGATAGATGATATAAGATGGGAAGTCTTCCTTCCCATCTTCAAAGCCTTCCTCATTGAGGAATCTATGGAAACAATAGCCCAGTTGTGGCTGTGAGAACAAACTGTGTTTTTGGTTTGGATGCCTCTTGATTTTTCCAAGTTGTGCTGATTCTCTTATGTTTGTTTGGCAGGTTTTTTTTTTTTTTTCTCCTCTCTTTTTCTTTTTTTACGTCAAGGTTCTTATTACCATTTGTTGAAACAGTAGTTTCTACATATGTAATTTCCTCAACATTTGGTAAATTTTTCAATTGCAAAATAATCCTGCCTCATCATATCTAGTGAAACAACTCAAGAAAAATAAGGAAAATATTAACAATCTTCTTCTGCACACCACATCATTCTGTGATGAAATCTCAGAAATAATGTATGGTAATTACAAAGTCATATGTGTTCTTCTATAGCTTTCTTTCTGCTCATACAAACATACTATCAGATCTATGGTGTCTGAGATCAGACTGAGCCAGTTATTTTCCTCCCTTTTCAATGACAGGCATACTTTGTGCATTCTCCACGGGGCACTAAGCTTGTCTTTTTTTTTTTTTTAATTGTCAGGACTGTTGTTTCTAACATGTTTGCATCACGGTTTATGCAAGTGGTGTCCATCGATGAGCATGGATTTTTTTGCCCCTGCTTTTCCATTTCAAATAATGCTACAGTATATGTACAAGGTATTCATTTCAAATACTGAAAATTAAATCATTGATCTTCTGAGCAGGGTTGCTTCCTTTTAAACTCTGAAAAAATGCCTTATTATACAAAGATTGATATCAGTGCTTAGATTCTTACTTAACCTAAAGAGTCTGCATCCCGTGGGATTGACCCACCCCTTTGTGTTGGGCTGCGAAGGTTTATTAAAGTCTACTGCTTTTGGTGAGAAGATGAACCTTCTGATTGATATTTCAGCTGAAAGGGATCCTCTCACAATTGGCAGAAGTAGAAATGTCTCATTTTTTGGTGGCACTCTCATGGGGATCCCAGCAGAGCTTGGGGTCAGCAGGGCTACCATCTCATTGCTTCTTGTCCATCCCGTGAGGTCACTCATGTTTCCAGATTGATCTCATTTGTCTGCCACTCATATTCCAAGTTGAAAGAGCAAGAACAGGTGAGGAGCCCAAATTTTCCTAAGTGGTTAGAATCCCACTGAAGGATTTTGGTACTTGAGCAGATATTTTTGTTCCCAAAGGTTTGAACATCAGGATTTTCCTTCTTATGTCATGATCTTGGGAATACTGAAAAATTGTATTTTTTGATAGCCTTCATCTACTGGATGGGTTTGATGTTACTTGACTATAAAGGGAAATATCATGGTTTATTAATTGAGCTGAAAAAACTGACTCTGGAAAACTCGAATGAACCTTGGGGAAACCTGATTGTATTTCTTTTCTTCCCGTGGACTTGTCCTGTTTCTCATTGCCAGTATCAATTTTAATTAAAGTTAAAACGTGGATATAAAAAAGCATCAAACAAAAGTTTACCTGCAGAACATCTCTGCTGGGCTGATAGAGACATATTTACTAACTGAAATCTGTCTGGAAGACAGTAGATCACAAAGCCTCAACTGTTTGCTCTTCCTATAAAAAAGGTAGATCAAGGACATGCATTTCTAATTATAATTCTCTTTCATGGATTTATATTTCTTAGAATTTAATTACATCCTACAAAGTTTGATGGCTGAATTCCACATGCTTCTTGGGAAACTCAGGGAGTTTCCTAAACACAGACCTGCAAAAGTGAATTTTTTTCTCTTACTTCGAGTATGCGATGAGATGGAGAACTTAGTTCAGTACAGGAAGGCAAATTGAGCATTTTCTCTTTCTGCAACTGGAATACTGACCATTTTTTACCCATGCTTAAAAATCAACAGTATACCATACTTCATATATATTTAATGCAGGTAGAAACATTTTAACCAAGTCTGGAAAAGGAATTTAATAATCAGAAATGAAAACAGCACTTTGGTTAGGTGAAAGGACTCTGAGTGATCTGGGAGGTCTAAGTTTTTGATTCTAGGACTTACTTTAATACCATTTCCCTGGGATTCCCTTACCTTTTTATATTTCTGTTTCCTGCCATCTCTTCCCATCACAAGAATATTTTAATTATTTGATAAGAAATGTCTTGACAGTCAGTATTTGACTAGTAGTAATATGTTTCAGGATTCTGCAAAGAATGCCAATATATTAACATATTATGAAGATGATAAAATATAAATAAGAACCATTAACTCCAAGAGATTGTTATTAGTGATAATGGTAAGAAGAGGGAGACTGAGAGGCCTGAAATTGACTTGATCCGTGATTATAATGGACCACAAATCCTTATGAGAGTTCAGATCAATGCCTTTCATTGAAACATTTCTCTGTACATCCATTATGTTTCTCCGGCCTCCATCTCTGCCATCAGTTGGAGTAAAATCATATAGAGAGATTTGCTTTCAGTATTTCTCATACTTCTTCCATGAATTTTTTTTTTATTGTGGTTTTGTTTTGGAAAGCAATGCAGATATTTTTCAGCGCTTCATAGAAAACTCACTGCACAGTCTGAGATGAATCTGTTCAGAAATTGTCTGGTTTTTACATTTCTATATTTCACAATACTTGCACTTGGCCCATTTATATTCCCTGGATGCTTTTTGTCTCCCAGAGTCTCTGAATTCGAGGAGGGAGGGGGCTATTTCTTGCAGCCAGCTTACAGAGAAGCAGCCCCTGCTTTCGGAGGGCTGTAGCTCGTGCTGAGAAACACGTTGAGCAAAGCCTGCACTGGCTCTGGGTGTGGTGTTGGGTTTTAACCAGATAATTCTCTAGACTCTTCACTGTGGAATGAAGGAATTGAGGTTTCTTAGTTTCTCCAGTTTACACTGAGTTTTCAAATATCCTCAGACTTGCTCACACATAACATTTCTGAACTTAGTTGTGCTTATTTGTTAATCTTCTTCCAACTGTAATAGCTTCTCTAACCTACATCTGCATGCTCAAAACACAAGGACCATCTCAAAGGTCTTCCAGCTGAGTGGCCCTCAGTCCTTGCCCAGCATCTGGTAGGTGCTTGGTAAGTGTCAACTAATGGCATGGAAGTTGTTACCTGTCCTGAACTCTAGTAACACTTACTGACAGACACTTTCTGGGCACCGGACCATTTTTCTTTCTTTTGGTTTTCACAAAAAAAATCAGCCCCCAGAGGAAAGAATCCTTGTCCCCTTCTTCCTCCCCTTGCTCTCAGGGCCTGCAACGAGGACCTGCACGTGGCAGTGCTGCTCAGTTTTCCACGAGGGAGGAACTGACGCTCTCATTCTCAAAACATCCTTTAATTGATGGTACAGTCTTCTGGAAAGTTGAATGAATCTACTCCATATGTATCTGTGCTTGTGCTGCAGTTTTCTTTGTTCCTTTTTAATTTCAAAATAATATTGTACTTTCAATTCCAAAGATATACAGAAACTAGAAAGAAAGTGTAAAGGTGAAATCTCCTCTATGTGTTTGGCATTTTTGTTGTTGTTGTTCTGTGAAGTGTTTGCTTTACTCTTGCTCATTCTCATGTTTACTCTCAAGTCAGCGTTGACTTAGTTAAAAAACAAGTGTCTGTTTACACCTGCGTCTCCCACACTTCCGTGTATGTTTGGTCTGAAGACTCTTTAGAAAAGGAAATAAGATTTTTCAGTGTTTGTGCATTGTTGAGTTGTAATATCTTCTAGCCCAGTACTATACCAGTTTATTTCATATCTATTAAGGAGGGATTTGCAACATGGAAATTTTGAATGTGAAATCCAAGGTGTCAGTCAATGCATGTTCATGGAGCGTTTCCTTAGGCTGCCTCTGTATGAGGTGGGGTGCGGTGTGAGATCAGCTGGGACCAGGGACATTTTACTGCAGTGCTTGCACCTGGAGAAAGGTCTCCTTAAGCAACAAGATGCATAGAAACCATACGTGACTAAAAAATAATTGTGTGCATGTGCAGTTAGGACAGATTGCAAACAAGAAGATACAAAAAGGCCACAAACCAACGCCGTTTCTGAGGTCCTGGAAACCAAAGTGGGGAACTGCACATGATACCTGCACACAGCACCACTGAGGGGCAGGCGGATCAGCCAAGCTGCCTCTGCTGCCCCACTGAGCCTCCACCCTGTTGTTACCCCGCCCAGGGACCTGAGCAGGAGAGGGGCGTGCGCTCCTGCCTCTTGCTTCAGCTCCCTTGAGCCTGGGCCCTTGTGCTCAGTCACTGAGTCAGGTCCAACTCTTTGTGACCCCGTGAACTTACGGCTATAGCCTGCCAGGCTTGTCTGTCCATGAGAGTCTGCAGGCAAGAATACTGGAGTGGGTTGCCATGCCCTCCTCCGGGGGAGCTTCCCGACCCAAAGATCAAACCCAGGTCTCCCATGTTGCAGGCGGATTCTTTACCATCTGAACCACCAGGGGTTGAGCCTGGGCCCAAGCCCCCTTAAAGCCTTTCCTGAAATTCTCCAATGGCCTCTCATCAATTTCTATTGATTAGAGAGTCTAAAGACCTAGGTCATAACAGTTAGTTCAAGACAGAAGGAGGTTTATACTCCTTGATTCTTGCTCTTCAGACATTGATCATTTTTTTAAGAAACAGAGCTGACACATGGAACAAAGCGAGGTAATCAGATGCTAAATTGTGTGGCATCGACTTAAAGAGAAGGGACAAGGGCTGTTTGGGCAAGAAGAGCTATGAAGGGAGAAGTGACTTTGGGGTCAGTCTGACGGAGAACAAAGGAATCGGGCGTTTGGCTTATTGGCGAAGTTGGGGAAGGATGGGCAGGCATTCCTGCTGGAATTAGAGCAAGGACATGACAGTGGTGTGAGGTATGCCTAGAGGGAGACCAGAGAGCCAAGAGTCAGACTTGCTGAAATAGAGAATGGGTGGGAGATGGAACTGGTTGGGTTCCCAGAGCTCGGTAAGACTTCAGGCCTTCGAGGGCAGACAAAAAGGCGAACCATTGTTTACTCTTTGTACAGGAGTAGATTTATAAGGTTCATTCTCAAGGCGGAAACCATAAATGAATGATAGACTTAAAATTCTTTATTTTAAGTGTAATTCCCACTTTTTGACTACAGGTATATTTATACATCTTCATTTAGCAAAATTCTACTATAATTTAAACTAAAAAGCAAGTAAACAGTCTTATAAAAGTTTGCAACATAATGTTACAAAGGTTTAACATTCTGGAAATAAAATAGACTCCTACTATTCAATAAGACAAAAAGAAAACACTCCAATAATAAAAGGGACAAAAACTCACAAATGAAAAAAAAAAAAATATAGCTAACAGGCACGAAAAAATTATGTCACTAATAATTGAAGAAATGATGACCAGTGAGAGAAAATAACAGTGAGAGATTATTTTACAAAAACATTTCTTAATAGCCTGGGTACATTGAGTTACAGGGAGATAGCGACTCCCAACACACTGTTCATACTCAGGGGAATATTAACTCATAAGTAACTTTTGGATCTCAGTTTGAAACGATGTATCAAAAGTTTTAAGACGGTGCATACCTTGTTATACAGTAAGTTCAATTCAAGAAACAGCTGCCAAGGGGTTAAAGCATACTTGTACATATGTGCAGCATTGATTTTAATAGGCAAGATTTTGAGCAATAAAATATTTGGAGTAGATTAAATAAATGTTGGTTTATCTTTACAAAAAACCACTATGCAGCCATGAAATCAATGCATATAGATGTGTTGAACAGAGAAAATGGCGTATTGTTAGGTTTTAAAAGTAAGGGGTAAGACAGTGCTGTAATATGATTCCAAACCTGCCTTTAAAATCCGTATATGTCTATGTGTGCATGTTAATGCTTGTCCTATGTTTATCTATTCCTAGAAAAACATAGGAATGATTTTTTTCTGGATTTTTGAAGTGACACATATTTTTAAATACTTTTGAGAGTGAGCTGATGATCACTCAAATAATTAACACTGGGTGTTTAGTTGTTTCCAAGAAACAATAATGACAAGTGAAGAGGAAGCCACACAAACTAGTAGGTATCTTGATGCAGTTAGCAGAAGGAAGCAATTGCGAGTTGTTTCACTGGGAGTGAAGAAACCTACATAGAAATAAATGTTTAGGTTGATTACTAGTATTTTGTAAGGGGTAATGGTGCAGAAAGGTAACATTTAGGATGTCAAGCTAAACCTGAGTGAGCATAGACAGGAAGACACAAGGTATCAGGGACTAGAAAAAGGCCAGAGCAGTAGGTGATGCAGAGGCCGTAGAGAGGGGCGGAGAATGATCTGAAAACAGACAGTCCCCCAGTTTGGGCCTTAACCTTGGGGTGACAGTGGGACTCGTGGATGAAGATGTGCTGTGAGCAGGCAGAGGAGCTGAGTGGGGAGTGAATCCGACAGCAAACACAGATCTAGGTGAGGTGACATTTGAAGGGATGCATGTGAGTGTGACAGATGGAAGTGAGGACCAGCAGCGATGGTAGAGAGGACGCTAAAGAGAGTTAGTGTCCTTCCTTCCTTCCACCCCGTCTGTGCCCTGCATCGACTTCTGGTTTAAGATCCTCTTCAGTATGGTGAAAGTCTTGTTAGGCAAAGAATTCTTTACTATCAAGAGTATTTGAGGGATAAGCCTCAGGGAATTTAGAAAACTGGGCTTGCAGAAACTCAAACTATCTCAAAGTTGAAGTCATCTTTTCCAGGTTTTGAGTGTATCCTCACATGCAGTTGTCCTTGGCCACTCACTTCTGATTTTGTTGCCGTGATACTTTTGTGTGGACGCATTTTTGAAAAGTTTTATCTGGAGATAATAAGACAGTTGGGGATGTTTCATTTGTTTGTGGGCTTGCTTAGATTATTGGTTTTTATTTATTGGTTTATTTTCATTGTTCGACTAACTGATTATTTTGTATGGGATTTCTTTCTCAAGTTGTACTTTAGGGCACTCTTTCTCAAACTTTTGCATAACATAAAACATCCTCTGGTGGGTCATTCTCCCTCCCTCTTCCCCTCCCTTCTCCTTTCTTTCAATTCAGACTCAATAGGTTTAGGGTAGGGCCCAAGAAATACTTCTCATGGTCTTCTGAGTGAAGCTGACGCTGCTGGCCTGTAGATCGCAAGCTGAACACTACTGTTACAAGAAACATGATTCTGAAGCTCACTTTCATTTTCACTTCGCCAGCTTTCACCAAGAACCATCTGACTGCGTCACCGAGCACTCTGTTGAAATTTGCTGATGGTGGCACTTCCTGATTCTTATACTCTATAGCCATTTATCCAGATTTAACTTTGCCTATAATTTAAGTAGCTCAAATTGTTTTTGTACTCTCTTGACCGTTGTGCCTTCAGATATCCATGATATGGTTGGAAAGAGACTTCAAGGGGAACACAGTAGGTTATCCCCGGGATCTTGGCCAAAAAAAAATTTGTTTTCCTTCTGGTACTTAAGATTAACTGATCTTCCCAGTACATATAGAAAAGCAATATTATTCAAGTACGTATGAATCTCTTGTTTAACCACTGATTTACCAAAGCTATCTAGAGAAAAAAAAAACTGTTACAGAAAGGAAGGACAGCTGAGCACACGTGTGTTGCCTGTCCAAGGGGGAGGGACTTTGGATTCTGAAATCCAAGCATTCTTGCCAATACAGAAGGGGTCTCTGCTGTGTGACTCAGCCTGGTCTGAGGAAAAAAAAAATCCCCTTTGCCTGTTTATTTTTCCATTTTTAAGCTGCATTTTATTAGCAAACTTCCCGTCTTTTTATTTCTGTAAAATGTGAATATGCTGATCATAATATGTGTGTTATCTAAGATAAATTGGCCTTCTGGTTTGTACATTAGTTTCATGTGAGTTGAGTCAGGTTGAATCTGTCTCCAGAATTCTGATCATCCCTATGTGTGCTGAAAAAGTCCAGTTCCTAAATCTGCAAGGCTGGGGAAGCAACCATGTTCTACCCTAAATTCACCGAGACAGAAAAATGGTGAGTCCTCTGAACAGCCAACACGCAGGCCCAGATGGAAACGGCTCAGCTTTTTCCTGAACACTTTGCTTCTGAGCAGTGCATCTGTTCATTTACCAGGAAACAGATCAAGATAATTTCATAAGACTGAAAAGAATGTTGAAATCATTAGGGCCAGCCCTTTTATTTCATCCCTTCCGCTGGAGTCTGATTATCTCTTAAACCTGGCAGTTGACAGTATTTAAAGGCAAGGTTCACTGTCAAAATATCCCACTGCCCGTGGGGTGTTTCAGCTTTGTGGTGTCTTAGTCTGGCATTGGGTTTCGGTGCTGAAGTCTGAGCGAGGATCCATCAAACCTTAACCTCAAGGCCCCTTCCTGAGTTTAATTTAAGAAGCACATATTTGCATTAGAAAACCTGTCTGTTTTGCTTACCTTTGAAAGTGAACTTCCTTTCATTGAATTACTCTTTTTAACCTTTGTAGCACAGGATGACACTTTTTGATAGAAACCTCAAAGAATAAATCCTGTTGACGTGAATATATTCTTCAGAATGTACCAGAGGGAAGATATACATCAGAGTGCCAAATAAGGTTGAATGGATTGTGGACTTATTGTAGTAGGTCCAGACACTTGAAATTATAGTTTCAAATGTGCGTTAGTTGATAGAGGAGAACAGAGTAAGTCTTTTTTTCTTTTTATAGGGACTCCATATTTATTTGCTTTTATGTTCTGTTATCATGTGAAAATACAACTTCCCAGGTGGCACTGGTGGTAAAGAACCCACCTGCCAGTGCAGGACATGTAAGAGACGTGGGTTCGATCGCTGGGTCAGGAAGGGCCCCTGGAGGAACACACGGCGGTCCACGCCGCTATTCTTGCCTGGAAAATCCCAGGGACAGAGAAGTCTGGCTACAGTCCCTAGGGTTGCAAAGAGCTGGACACGACTGAAGCGACTTAGCATGCATGATGGGAACAAGTGATCATAAACACTTGATTCAAATCATTCCCCATCATTTTTGGGTTTCAGTCTGTTTCCTGTCTATAAGAGTTGGATGCAAGGATTAGGAATAATGTTTGCCACTTGCCTAGTATATGGTACTTGATATGTACTTGAGTAGTGGTAATTATTCTTAAGAAGGATGTTTTAAAGCAAATTGGTATTTAGAATGGGTGGTAAGACTCCAAGCAAAGGCTCCAGGACAGTTTGTGGACTCACCATCCATTAGTGCGTTCTCTGCCTTCTTCAGCTTCTTACAGTTGGATCCACGGAGATCAGAACCCCACAGACAATCCTGCCCAGCTCTTGACTCGTTTAAGAGGGCTGTCACAGGTCTTGGCTCACCGCTTGGAGGGTGCTAGAAATCAGCTGCTCACCCAGGTGTGAGCTGGGGTCAACTGGCTGCAGCACTGGCAGTGCCCTACATGTCCGCACAAGACCACCTCTGGTTAGAGTCTGCAGATTTGCATGCTTCCCTCACCCACCCCCCACTAGGTGTCCAGTTATTCTCCCCAACCTTCCTGTCCTCCTGCGGGGCTGTGCGGTTCATGGGGAGGGTCTTGATCCCCAGCAAGTTTAGATGCATCCTCATCCCGCTTGTGGAAATCTCATCTTTTACTGCATCCCAGGGTCCCGGCCCTCCCTTACCTCACCTCTCAGATTCACAGATATGGCCTCTACTGACTTGACCTTATTTCCTCTTCCACCTAATGAACATTCACAGCGACTGTTTCTGGAAACATCCTCTGAGTTTGCCCTGTAGAAACCACCCTTACGACCAGCCGCCCACCTCATCCCCTACCCCTCTCCTCCTCACCTTTTCCTGTTTTGGCCACAGTGGCCTCATTTCTGTTCTCCAGCACACCGAAGCCTTGGCAAAAGCTATTCCCTTCACCTCGACTCTGCCCAGTCTGAACACGAATGATGTGTTGTTGCTGGTCAAGTCCTAGTTTAAACCCTTTTGCTGACCATCTAGTATAAAAGCATCCCCCAGTCAAGCTCCATTGCTTCACATTATTTTTATTCCCCACGACACACAGAGCTCTTACTGTTACTGGATATTTTTCTTATTTATTTTCTTTGTTCTTTACTCTCTGCCTTCTCTATTAATAACCTCTGCAAGAACACAGATCTGTTCTATCTTGTTGTCTGCTGTGTCCCCAGAACCTAGAACCAAGGGGTACCACATAGAAGGTGCTCAATTAACATTTATTGAGTGAGTAATCAGCTGCCCACTGGGTTTCTTTTTATATCTGGCTCTATTTTCCCAGTGTCTGTGCCAGATTAATAAGATCTTGTTTCCTTTGTCAGATGACAGCAGTGCACCTGTGTACCTCAGGTGTGTTGGCCAGTGTCACCATCCCGTCCCTCTCAGCCAGCAAGACACTGAGTATTCATAGCAGTTGCTGCCACCTCTTTGGGGCCCTCCTCATGTTCCAGGAGGCTCTGCCAGCTGACTGGAGCAGGAAATCAAATACCTTGTCCCCTTGATTCTTAAAGTTGCTTCTGGGTTTCTATTCCACCAGAATTGGATTGATGGTACCTACAGTGGATTATCTGTGGCTTCCCAGGTGGCTCAGTGGATTGCCTGCCAATGCAGGAGACATAGGAGATCTGGGTTCCATCCCTGGGTCAGGAAGATACCCTGCAGGAGGAAATGACAACCCGCTCCAGTATTCTTGCCTAGAACATACTATGGACAGACAGGCCTGGTGGGCTACAGTCCATGGGGTCACAAAGAGTCTGATACGACTTATTACAGCACAGCATATCCACATTCTTTTTAAGGAAACTGGTTTTTCAGAAGAAGTTGTTTAGAGAAAATTTGTTCTTTATTTTGAAACCACCTGAAGCTACTTAGAGAAAGATAAAATGCAGAGATGCGGAGTTTGGGTCCTGTTAGAAGGCAGAGCGGAGAAGGCAATGGCAACCCACTCCAGTACTCTTGCCTGGAGAATCCCAGGGACGGGGGAGCCTGGTGGGCCGCCGTCTATGGGGTCGCACAGAGTCGGACACGACTGAAGCGCCTTTGCAGCAGCAGAAGGCAGAGTGGTCCAAAGACAGCATGAACCTCCACAGACCAGGGGGTGTTCACCAGCTGGTCTAAAATCATGAGGGAGCAATGGCACACAGGTGTGCACACACATCTGTGTGTTGTTTGACACTTCTTTTCGTTCTCTATTCTGAAATCTGCATGGTGTGAACCATCAGATTTTGCCGGTCCAGCACCCATTCCTTGTTTTTTATGATTTCACCCCAGCTTCTTATTGGAAAACTCATCTATTGGATATGGTTTTGGTCAAATTACTTATCAAAGGGCCGCAACATCTGAGTAAGGTGGACTCTTGACCGAGTCTAAGAACAGCAGATGTTTCCTGAGAAAAGGCATCTTAATTTGTCTGTGTTGACTTTAGCTAACTGTCCATCAGTGTCTTCAGCTCAGATTCTTGCAGCCTCTCTGGTCCCTGACTTCTCAGACCATTTGCTTTTTTATGTTTGACTTTTGTCAGTCAGATGTTTTTGCTTTGACTAATAATAATCAATCACTGTTCCTTGCAACCATGGAATCCTAACTCACGTAGAGTAAGTATTTTATGATAGTTGACTAATAGTAAGACAAAGACTTGATGTTTAATATTATGAGGAATAGAGCAGAACCTCAGATTTTCCCTCCCTTCCTTCTGCATCTCTGCCTAAACCAGAGCCGCGTGATTGTGATTGAATGTTTACATAAGGAAGAAGCAGACGTTACTTACAAAGGGTCAGCCTCTTCTTTACCAGAAGGGTCCTTTCAGTTGAGCAGACTAGAGTTCTGTCTCTTTGCTATACCGTCTCCCGTGTTTGGAATCTTCCTTAGCCCCAACTCCATCTTCCAAGTCCTGTTCACGTCCTACCTCCTAGAAATACAGCTTCAGAGATGAACACAAGTCCCCTTCCCCTGCCCCTTCTCTCCCCCTCGCCCTCCGTCAAGTCTTACTTGCTTTGTAACAAGCACAGTGTGGCCATGGGCCTTGTGTCTTGCTGCCGGACAGAAAGCCACATTTTAACTTGATCTGTTAAACAAAGAAAAAACGCACAATTAAGAGGAAACTCGTCCTTTTAAAAATATATTTGCTGCTCTACATGTTGACCTTGTTGAAAATAAGTGCTGGTTCTGCTGCCACACTTTCCATCTCATCCATCAAAGAGGAGGCGTGAGAGCATCCTCTGTCTGACTCTGCGCCCCTCCCCAGGGGTCTGCACCTGTGTCTGCCTCCTTTCCGCGCCTATAGTCGCGGAGCCAGTCGATGCACTTTACCTAATCGATGTGCTTTATCTGAAGGAATCCCAGGTGGAGGTTTGGAGGAAGGTCACGCTGTCTCCAGTGTCAGTGTTTTTGCCTTGCTCACAAGCAGTTGTGCCTGCGTGTTAGTCCTATTTTGAGTAATTCGTTTACAGCTGGGGCTGCTATGAGTAGGCATGTGAGTATCTATAAAGTAGCTCCCAGTTCTTCCACACTTCTTTGTGGTTTATACTGGAAGAGGGGTTTTCTGGGGTCAGGATTGTGCTGGGAAAGGGCAGGGAAACCCAGAAAGGTCCGGGTTACTCATCCCTGTGCTGTTTGCATTTCCCCGGATGGTGATGTTGGTCAGTGCAAAGGGGAAGCCTGAGGAGAACAGAGGACAGCTCCATTCTACACTTACTTACTCAGCGCCTGTCATGTCCCAGGAGCTCTGCTGGGTTCAAAGAGTTGTTTCACTGGAGGAGTCAGATTTTCATACTGCATTTACAGAGCCTGTCATGGAAAGTATCATATCAACATTACATGAACAAAGGGGATGAATTACTAGATAAGAGCTCATTCTGTAATGTGGGAAAGGATTTAAGACAGGAGCATATTGTCTTGTATGTGATGTAGAATGGATTTAGTCCTACAGAAACCAGCTAGGGCCGGAGTTTAATGATTGTCAACCTGGAACCACTGGTAGAAAACATCACGGAGGATGGGTTCGTTGAGATGCAAACTATTATATACAGGATGGGTGAACAACAAGGTCCTTCTGTACAGCACAGGGACCTACATTCAGTATCCTGTGATAAACCGTAATGGGAAAGGATATGAAAAACAATGTACAGATGTATATGTGTAACTGAATCATTTTGCTATACACCTGAAATTACCACAATATTGTAAATCAGCTGGACTTCATTGAAGTGTGTTTTTTAGAAAAGCATTGGTTAGAGACTTCCCTGGCAGTCCAGTGGTTAAGAATCCACTGTACAGTGCAAGGGATGTGAGTTAGATCCCTGGTCAGGGAACTAAGATTCCACATACCGCAGAGCAACTGAGGCCACGTTCCTCAACTACTGAGCCCTCACGCCTCAACTAGAGAGTCCAGTGCTCTGCAACAAAAGATTCCACATGATGCAGTGGACCCTGTATGTCACAACTAAGATTTGACACAGCCAAATTAAAAAAAAAAAAAAAAAAAAGAATGATAGAAAGAGATGGAAGAAATAGAAATGATCGTGTGACCACCTAGAGCCAGACGTCCTGGAATGTGAAGTCAAGTGGGCCTTAGGAATCATCACAATGAACAAAGCTAGTGGAGGTGATGGAATTCCAGTTGAGCTATTTCAAATCCTCAAAGGTGATGCTGTGAAAGTGCTGCACTCAATATGCCAGCAAATTTGGAAAACTCAGCAGTGGCCACAGGACTGGAAAAGGTCAGTTTTCATTCCAACCCAAAGAAGGGCAATGTAAAAGAATGCTCAAACTACTGCACAATTGTACTCATCTCACACGCTAGTAAAGTAATGCTCAAATTCTCCAAGCAAGGCTTCAGCAGTACGTGAACCATGAGCTTCCAGATATTCAAGCTGGATTTAGAAAAGGCAGAGGAACCAGAGATCAAAGTGCCAAAATCCATTGGATCATCAAAAAAGCAAGAGAGTTCCAGAAAAACATCTACTTCTGCATTATTGACTACACCAAAGCCTTTGACTGTGTGGATCACAACAAACTGTGGATTTTCTTCAAGAGATGGGAATACCAGACTACCTTACCTGCCCCCTGAGAAATCTGTATGCAGGTCAAGAAGCAACAGTTAGAACCAGACATGGAACAGCAGACTGGTTCCATATTGGGCAAGGCATATGACAAGACTATGGCAACCCACTCCAGTACTCTTGCCTGGAGAATCCCGTGGAGGGAGGAGCCTGGAGGCTACAGTCCACGGGGTCACAAGAGTTGGACACGACTGGGCGACTTCACTACTACTACTACTACTACTATTTAATTTATATGCAGAGTACATCATGTGAAATGCTGGGCTGAATGAAGCACAAGCTGGAATTAAGATTGCTGGGAGAAATATCAGTAAACATATTAGAAGCTGTCAATAAACAAAAGTATTTAGTTAATGTGTTAAAAGTGTTTAAGATGTGATTATCCTTCTGTATACAAGCGGTATAGGCTCCAGAACACCTCCCCTTCTCCCCACAGGCACGGATGCCTTGAATGCTCAAGGCTCTTACAGTTAGTTAGTCCTCTCTACAGTTTCCACATCCACAGGTTCAACCAACCTCAGAGTGAATATATTCTCTTAAATTTCTTCCATCCAAGCTTGATTGAATATGCAGGGCCAACTGTATTTGAAGACAGAAAACAGTGCATTGCATTGAGTAATTTGAAGTCATTGTTGACCTTCAGGGAAACAGTTTCAGCCAGAGGGCAGGTGAAGAAGGCTTTGGAAATTTAGTGGGAGGCACATTAGTACAGCCCACCCTTCTAGAAGTTTAAGATTGAACATTGGGAGATAGGCAAACCCTACACTGGGATCATGCAGTAAACAGAAGGAGTTTTTGAGGTCAAGAGGCTTGAGAGTATTTGTGGTTTTAGTGAAACGAGGAGGGAGCCGGGGGTATCAGAGGTGTAAGGAAGTATGTTAGAGACGCCCTTCAACACACATCCTGAGACTTTCCTGGTGGTCCAGTTGTTGAGTTGCCCGACTTCTACTTCATGGGGCGCGGGTTCGATTCATGGTCAGGGAACTAAGATCCTGCGTGCTTCGCAGCCAAGAAAAAGAAAATTTCTTGAGTTGAATAAAGATGAAAATACTACATATCGACTTTTAAAAATTATGTGGGGAAAGTAACAAATCATACACACCCTGAATGCAGGGGGCAGATATAGCACAGGTCAAGGGCACCACTGGGATAGCTGGCCTTAGAGACCTGGTCTGTGATGACTTCTTCCTCCAAGAAAGGGGAACACAGAGGGTAGATGGGGACAGAGGCGGATTTTGCGTTTGGACGAAGTGGAAATAGATCGTGTCTGAAAACTTTAATCTCAGAAAAAGTAGGTCATCTTCTGTGAGCGAGCCAGGAGGGCCTGGGAGAGGTCATATCTGCAAAGGCAAAGGCCACTTTTTCTTCCTAGTAGAACTGCTCGCTTTACAGTTCCAATAATTGAGGAATTTTCAAACAGAGGAAACGGTTACTAAGTGCACAGGAAACGCGTGGAATTGGATCCTTTCCATTGCAATTCTTAAAACACAGTTGATTCCAAGAATTTAACCTTCTGTATTTTTTAAGAAGCCTGTGTTTTCAGTGAAATTCTCAAAGCCATGATTACAAATGAGAGACTTAGAAATCATATTTGTGTGTGAGTATTTTAATGTGAAGATTTATTTTGTGTCTGTTTGTGTTACGGGGAGATTTTTCTCTTCCTGGGGAAAGGAAGCAGAGGAAAGTCACAGGAACCGCCTCCTCCAGCCCCACCTTCTCTCATTGTCTTTAGGCTAAACCTGGAGGGAAAAGCCCTCGGGATAGACCGCTTGGGGTGAACTGATACACCGAGAATTTACTGTCCTGTGGCATTTTGAGAAGCAGCATCTGGCATATATGCTCATGTTTATGGCTCTGACAGTCATGTGTTATTCTCTTTGTTTTATATAAATTAACTAGTGTTTTATCCCACTGAGTTTTTCTGTTACTAGATAAAAGTGAAGCAAAGCAAAACAAAGTATAAAACCTTTGACTTTGTACAGTGCAACTCCCAGTGAGTCCAAATCTACGTCTTGATGTTCTACCTCGACAGTGCCCCTGTCTTAAAATTCCTGAGTGCTGCCATTGCTGTGGCCCAAGACACAGACGTTTCTTTTCAAATCCCATCCCTGATTCTGTAGGCTAAGGAGGATGCCGAATGTGGTCCTGGTTGGTTAACAGAGATAATAAGCAAAGCCAAACATTGTTATGTGCAAACAGAATGGAGGTGCATTTCTCTGTTGGGTTCTCTTATTATCTCTTGAGAGCCTGGCCTGTTCTCTAACATGGCTCTTCTCTTAATTGAAATTGAGATCTCTGATCATTCTGGGTTGGAAGAATGTAATGACATTTTCTGTAGACTGGTTTATGCTCCTTAGCCAGACTCAGGAAGGAAGGACACAGGTAGGACAGAAAATTGGGCTGAGGTCTGAGTGTGATGGGCACCCGCTGATTGATTGAGAAATGTGGACTTGATATTATGAATGTGTATCTCCTATCACAATATATAAGCCATCAAAGGAAATAGATATTGAGCCAGAAGATTTGTGAAGCCAGGGAATAGGTATGGTGTGTGGTGCTGGCTTCTCTGTTATTTTAGGCATTTGGGGAAAGTTTGAGATTTATAATTTTAGGCAACTGGAAACCCCAGTAGAGTGAGAAGCCTGGGAACATGCAATGAAATGTCCATTTAGGAGGATTAGCTTGATGACGGCATGTGCATTTGGCTAGTAGACGGCAAGGAAAGGCGACAGGAGAGGGCTTGCATTGGATCAGAGTTTCCTGAAGTGTGTTCCACAGAGCACTCATACCCTGAGGTGTACTTCAGAAAAGAAAGGACTCTCTGATTAAGGGGTGTGGCCGAGGCTGCACCATCCATCTGCGGAGGCTGTGGAGAAGTCTGTCCATCAGTGTGTGGCAGGCTCTGAGAAAGGCTGAAGGAAGGAAGCCTGTTGCAACTTGGTGAACCCACTCTTTCCTAAACTTCTGTCCCGATCATCTTGTGCAGAATAAGACCCCCAGGGTTATAGTCTAACAGTGGGGTCACATTCTAAATTACAAGGCAATGATCAGAAATTTAAAATCCTGTCACCAGCTACTTTTTTCTTCTAGAATTCTATTTCTTTTTTTGAGCATAAGATAAAGTAATTAACTTGTATTTAGGAAACCCATTTTCTGAACAGTATATTCTCTATTTTTAGAAACCTGCTCTGTTCAACTTGGCAAGAGGTTTACTTACACAGAGACATAAGGGAACCAAGGATGACCGGGGAAGAGATATTCCTCTCCCAGGACCAGAGCTCATCCTCTGTTATGAGTTCATTATGGTCTGGCCGTATGTAGCAAGTAACCACAAATGTAGATCGCTAATCCGTCCTCATCCCTTCTGCTTCCTCTCTCTCTGCGTTTGCATCACTGTGCCTTTTCTGTCTCATGTCCTGTATATTTCCATATGCTGTTTATTTCTGTCTCTTCATCTCCATCTCCCAAGCCCTTTCCCTCTTTCCCCCAGAACAGCGCGTTGACAAGCCTGGTGCTGAGGGCCCGTGTGCTCCGCCTCCCCGTGTTTCCTTTTCGCTACACTGCTCTTCCCTGAAAACCGCGGATCTTCTAGGGCACCCTGAGACCCTCTGCCTTTGATCTGCCGCTTCTCCTGGGCTCTGCTTTCGCGAACCTTCACTCCCCGCACCCCCACCCGGCCATCCTACAGGGTCATTCTCCAGACTCGACTCAGGACAGAGGCTCCAGAGCGAGAAGAGACCGCCTTTGTTCTCACCCCTTTGCAAATAATCTCCGCATTTCTCAACACTGGCCTGGAAGGCGTTTCCTCACCATCTGTGGATCCTGTAATTAACAGCTTTCTTGAAGGAATGTCCACATTTCTTATCTCGCTTGGTACACACATCATTTTTAAAACTTCGGAGCGACGCGCTGGCATTTCATGTAAGGGTGGTCCCACAAATCAAGTGCAGGGTGACTGGTTTCATTTCTTTGCTGAAACATCTGGTCCTGTTTAGTGTGTGACAAGCAAGAGGTAGGAAGCACGTAAAGGCCCTGAGCCCTGATGTCTTCTCTTTCTGCAATTGTATTATGGAATCTTAACTGCCTACCGAAGAGAAATGAAATTAATTCTACGGCCATGGCATTAACCAAGACTCCTTTTTGCATCTGTGGGCCTGCAGGCTCAGTCTGGCCAGCTTTTCCAGGCTCTAGTCTATGTCCCCTGCAGGGAGCAAAGAAGGCTGGGGCACAGGTCATGGGCATCTGTGGGGACATGATTCACTTGAAACGGTGTCACATTAAATGCCATGGCGTTCATAAGGGAGATGTGAACCACTGCTGCCTCCCAGATTTGCTAGAGACAAAGCACTCTTTTCCCTGCAGGGATCCTGTAACCCTCTCACGGGTATATCTGTAGCTGCTGCTACGGAGACATCAGGAAGACGGTATTTTGTCATCAATAGAAAGGCACGATGCCCGTTAGAAGGAGAGCTTCTGTCTTCAGAGTGAGCAGTGGGTAACAAGCAAGTGATGGGTCTGTGGATGCACAGTGTGCTTGATATCCATCCAATCTCTTTCACAGAGACTCTCTTTTAAATGCCAACCCCAAGCCTTGGTCCTCCTCCTCCCCACCCTAGAGTTTATTGGTTTACAGTTTTTGGCAAAAGGAAAATCAGGCTGAGTGGAGAGCAGTCAGTGAGACCTAGAGGGGAGACCCTTGAACGAAGCCATGGAAACCTCCTTTCTGCTCCTCCTGACTGTCCTCCTGCTGCTTGGTCGTCGGCAAACGCTCTTCCTTCGCCTGCTGGGGGTGGTGTAGCAGCGGCTGTGCGAGGGTCATGGTCATGGTAGCAGCACACGCAGTGACAATAACAAACATTGTCTATGCCACTGACTCCGTAACAGGCCCTGCTCTAGGCATTTGACATTGTGGTTGTTTAGTCACTAAGTCATGTCAACTCTTTTGTGACCCCATGGACTGCAGCCCACCAGGCTCCTCTGCCCATGGAATTTCCCAGGCAAGAATACTGGAGTGGGTTGCCATTCTCTTCTCCAGAGGATCTCCCCAACCCAGGGACTGAATCCAGATCTCCTACTTTACCACTTAACCATATTAACTCATTATTGTCCAGGACATTTTTACAGAGACTAATGCTAGTGGTTGGCAGTTTTTATTTTGGCCAGGAAAAAATTAATTCTGTTATTTCACTAACATTTTGTGGGTTATTACATTCGATAGTTACACCTGAAAAACCTGTAAAGTCTTCTCCAGAGCCATGACTTTCATTATCACTTTCCGTACTAGAATCAATCACTAGGTTTTTTTGTCTTTTTGTTGGTCTAATATTCACATTGTCTGAATCAGAACTAATTCTGAAGAGCTGTCTGAGACACTAGTATATATGTTGCTCAGACAGTCAGAGAAAGAATCTGCATAAAATTCACCAAAAATTTCTTCTTTACTCAAAATTTTCTAATTTGTCACTTTTGAGAATTTTATAGTAATAAATTTGTGTTTATAATGTACACAATGTTTGAAGAAAAAACTAACAGACCAAAATGTGAATAATAGCAACAATCATAAGTCATATAATGAATCCTCGATCAATTTTAAGCTCTAACAGCTTCGCATAGTGATATTGTTTCACTCTCTAAAAATGTATTGATACATCTCCCATCAATAATGTCCTCATAGACCTCATAGCAAACTCATTGCTGTGACATGGTACCCTACAAATTTGGACCTAGTGTGATAGGGGGTTGGCTCCAGGATCCTTGGAGCGCTCAGCCAGCCAGCTAACTGGTCATCCCATGACTCTCGTAAGGATGTGTGCTCATATTTTATTGTATGCGCTCAAGACATGTTAATTGAATGAGTGAAAAATACTAATACCATAATTACTCATGTGTAGAAATGTTAGTGATTCTAACGTGAACCATGAATATTGATGTATTGACACACCAAAATAAAATTTGTCTAAGACTAATTTGGTGAATGATTCTTATGCTTTTATTGCTCCTTTGCTTATGTGCCAGATTTATTCTTTGAGATTTGCTCTTTTTTCATAATAATTTTTTTTTTATTAAAGGAACTTAGGAAAGATTTCATAAAACATGTGGTATAAGGCCTAAATCAAAATATAATAGGTCTAAAGATAGCCTATTCAGTTTGAGCATGGTAACGTTGATTCTTATTTAGAAAGGTGTGTGTTGGTTACTAATATATTTTTGGCTTATCTAAACTAAGTTGTGATACATCTAAACAATGATATATTCAGAAAGCAAACACAACATGATTTATTTCTTTTTACCTTTGTATTTCAAAGGGTAAAATGGGGTGTCTGTTAGGAGAACTACAGTAGCATGTTGAGTTTTGTTCATTCTGTCTCTGGTTTTAGGCTTTGTCTGAACCTAAAAGCTATAGATGATGTATAGTGGAAAATCTCAACTGTTGTATCCTGGTGTAATAAGCTATGTGTGTGTGCTAAGTCATTTCAGTCGTGTCTGACTCTTTGCGACCCCTTGGCCTGTAGAGCACCAGGCTCCTCTGTTCATGGGATTCTCCAGGCATGAATACTGAAGTGGGTTGCCATGCCCTCCTCCAGGAGATCTTTTGGACCCAGGGGTGGAACTCATGTCTCTTGCATTGGCAGGCGGATTCTTTACCACTAGAGCCACCTGGGAAGCCCAATAAGCTGAGGAATGTGTAATGAATTTGCAACCATTCAGAAGCCACAGAGACAACACATATATACTAAAGTTAATTGGATAGAAAAGACAAGAATCAACAAATATGTATAATATACACACACAGAGAAATACCTGAAAATAAAGGAAGCTAGACATAAATAATTACGGTATTTAAGAAATTAGGAAATGTGAAAGAACTTTGTGTTTATGTACTAAAAATTGGAGAAGGAATGCTTCTCCCTAATGACTGTAAAAGGTCAAGAACACAGTGATGTCATATCACTTAAACTACAGAGTTCCTCTCCTGGAAAGAGTAGGACTATGTTTTATTCACCTTGAGTTTTCGTCTTACAAGACCACACTTGTTCCCTCCACTCATGGGAAGAACAGCTCGTCTTATTACCCTCCAGTGGAAATGAGTTATGAGCCTTTTATCTGGAGTTTACAGGGTGACTCTAACTTCTTTAGAGTTGAATTTCAGTGATGAATGAATGCAGTATCTTATTTCATCTTAGTTAATTTTTTTCAAGAATTCCTTTTCCTGTTCTGATTTGTAGGTACATACAAGATAATAATGCGAAGGATCAAATTACCCTGTTTGGGATCCCGTTAAACACTTTTCCTTTGTCCTGAGAATCTTCAGCATTAATTTCCTGTTTTTTCTTCTGTTCATGTCAATCCAACTAGAAAAAACAGGCATTTGAGACATTCATAAAAGTTTGTTGTCTTTACGAGGTTGCGAGCAAAGCTTGTATTTTATACCATACTCATCCCTCTTGGCTTAACTTGGCCAACTTTTTCTTTAGGTTTGTGAAATAGATAGTCAGGAATTTTTTGAATCAGGACTCTAGGAACTGAGGTTACTTGGGCATCAATTGCAAGTTGAAATGAAGATGCATAAAGATGCAGAAGGTCCTAACATGGATACCAGAAACAGCTCCATTGGAAGAGGGAGATGTACTGGGCAAGAAAGATGGGTGGCCCCGCGTGTCAGCTGGCTGGCCGGCATCACACTGGTTAAAAGTCTTCAAAATACAAGGTCCTCATTGTTTGAGCTCCTCAAATATAAGAACCCCTTCCCCTGAAATACGTCATCCCTTGGCATGGATTCACAATTATTTCTGAATAATTACCTACAGATGATCATATAGAGTTTGTGACTTGCCCAAAGTCACAACAAACATAGGCAATGACAGACCAGCCTCTTCCTTTGGACATTTCACTACTTCATTCACACATTCATCATTTGTCAAGTGCCAACTGTAGGCCATGTATGGTGCTGCGTGCCAGGGATGCGAAGTTGAATAAGGCATGATCCCAAGTCTCCAGAGGCATACAGTGAGTAATAAATATGCAATTTATTTTTAAAAATTTTTAAAATATTTTTAAAAGAAACTTTTGATAACAGGTGGATTTTTCTGTTTTATTAGACTGCATTAGAGTTTTATCAGTGCTATAACAGAAGCAGGAACAGAATACTAGAAGAACGTAAAGGCATCAAAATCAGGAATCGAGAATATCCTGGAGAAACCTACATTTAGACTGAATTTTGAAGCACAACTGGAATTTCTAGTTAAAGAAACCATGAGACGGCCCTGAAACCTGTAAAAAGTGAAGAGACAGGAAAGTGTTCTAGGTGTTTGAGGAATGGCAAACACTTTCACTGGACTTGAGCTGTGGGAGCTGAAGGTCAGGATAGGTGTGGAAGCTGAGGGCAGTGCCAGAGGCCAGATCCCAAAAGGTTGGGATGCTCAGCTAGGGGACCCTTCCTTAACTGGGAACCGAGTGTGCAGGTTAAGGAAAGGGTCCACCCTGCCCCTTCCAGAGCATCATGGGGACCGCAGAGCCACAAAGCTCTTCCCTCGCCTCATTCAGGGCATTTCCTCGGGGTCTGGGGTCTGACTTTCAAAGTAAAGGCAAATCTCTCCCTAAATAGAATTCACAGCCAACTGCTGAGAGAGAGCTCTTCCTTTCATTTCACTTTTATCTTCCTCTCACGCTGAGCACTGGGGGGGCCACCCTGCCTGCCTGAATTTCCCTTGATTGGCACTCATTTGACTATATATGAAAAGGGGCAGAGATGCCATCAGGGGAGGTGTAGGAGGTAATGACTCAGTCCCCATCAAACCGTGTCCTCTGAAACAAATACTCTGGCAGGCACATGGTCAGAAAAATCAGTTTTGAGATTCTGAAGACTTGGGTTTTAAATCTGACACTGCCTGTAACAATCTCTGAAATTGGATCCAAGTCAGTGAGGCTCTCTGGGCTTCAGTCCCTTCTCTGTTGAAACTGACTTGCCTCCTTAAGTCCATGGATTTTGTTTTCTCAGATGAGACATCTGATTGTCTAGATCGTCTTTGTACAGGATGCTAGGTAACAAGGAGATAATCTCATGGCAGGATCGGTCTTCAGTTGATTGTGGGTAGGAAGGGATGGAGGGTTCCACAGAATAATGTTGTTGTTGTTGTTTAGTCGCTAAGTCACGTCTGATTCTTTTACGGCCCCATGGACTGTAGCCCGCTGGGCTCCTCCGTCTGTGGGGTCTCCTGGGCAGGAATACTGGAGTGGGTTGCATTTCCCTCTCCGGGGGATCTTCCCAATCCAGCGATCAAACCCACATCTCCTTCAAGGGCAAGTGGGTTCTTTACATCTGAGCCACCAGGGAAGCCCACAGAATAATAGGACTTAGTAAAGGCAGAGTTCTCAGAAAGGTTCAGAATCCCTGGTTTTAACTCTTAAATATGAAACTCCTTAAAAAATGTTCTCAAGTTATGTCATGAAAAATGTTCTCTCCAAAGGTGAAACCATTCATTGCTTAATAAACTGGATCATTTTCCTTTTTAGAAATATTCTATGGCATATAAATGGAGACATTTATACCATCACAGAGAAAAATTTACAGACATGCCATGCATCATTTGAATATGCTTAATCCCTGGGAATAATAATCAGAGAGATTTTGATTCACTTACGAGGAAATATTTTTAAAAGAAACTTTTGATAACAGGTGGATTTTTCTGTTTTATTAGCTACTTCTTATCAGTCATGGTTTTGCTGCTTGGACAATTTGGAGTTATCTGAAATGAACTGGAGAAAGGATGTTATTTTCAGTTATGAATTAAGACTTTGAATAAATAACTGAACGGATTTTTTTTTTTTTTTAGTGGGAGGCTTTTAAGAGATTCTGAAATGCCAAATAAAAATAGCCTTTCATAAAAAGGTGAGGTAAATATAATGTGACATTGTGAAAAGAATAGACTTTGAAGCAGAGAGGATAGAATATAAACACTGAAGGCTCTGGTGCTCTTTATTTCTAAGACCCTGGGAAAATCTTTGAGCTTTTCCCTCTGTCCTGAACTACCAGTATGTGTTGAAGAATAGATTGAGTTAAGATAGAAAATATTTAGCCAGTGGAGGTGCCAATGACCCCTAGATGTCCTATTTATGTCATAGGGCAGGAATCTGAAGAGAGAATTCCCTTGAGCTTTTCTCTCATTTACAACCTGAGTAGCAACCAAACAGTCACTTTCCTTAAAAATTTTATTGCACAAGATAAAAGTTTCCCAAACTTTTTAATACAATAGCCCATTTCCTTGAATAAATGATCCTAAGAATTTCCTTATGAATTAAAAGTAATCATTTTGACATTATTGTCTGGGGCAAAATATAATGAAATTACAAGACAATTTTTTTACTGTTTCCCATTTAACTAATGATGTACCCTGTTCAGTTAGCTCAAAGTTAAAAAAATTTTAAATGTATAGAAAATATGAAAATATAGTAATAACTTGACCAAAACAGATTTCATATTGTAGTAGGTTTCGTAAGACTAAATTCTACACTTTTCACAAGTTGTTTCTAAATGATGAGGTATGGGACACATTTTAGGTTGTGAGCTTTTTTAACTTGTAAGTGCATATGCAGCTTTTGATTCCTTACAAATGAAGATCCAAACTGGAAATATATCAACCCGGGTTGTTTCTTTCTGCAGTTGACTATGAACCAGTAGATCCATCTTGGAACCAGTAGAGCCGTCTTGATGTATTAATATTATGTAAGATGAAAGCAAATTGTGTCTCAGTAGCAATACTGATTGCATATGCTTCCTGCCATGTAACTAAGCTCCTTCATGGATACAAATAATCAGTTACATGGCTAGAAATGAAAGCAGTTTATACATTTATCAAGGGCAAAACCACACACACACGGGGGCTTGAAGTGTTCAGTTTATGGCAACAAGTACTACAGCTTGAGTCCTGCACCTTTGTCCTATCTTTGTCAGCTGTTTTATCCTACTCAGTAATGCTATATGATCTTGCATGGTTTAAGGTAAAAAAGTGTGTTTAGAGCATTATTTTATTTATCGATTTTTAATAATTAGATATTACTATGGATCCCAATAGTGGTTTTAATTACAAGATTATCCAGGGACACATGATAAACCATGGAGTTTACAGTGATTAACCAAGTTTACAGTGATTTTGCCAGGTACCATCACTAGTGTTTCATAGCATTTTCTCCAGGACATTCCATTTGTGAAGAGTTCTTCTTCCTTCCCTTCTTTCTTGCCTCCTTTCTTCTTCGAGTCAAGCAGTATTTACTGTGTCCTCACCAAGAGCCAGACGTCATATGAGGCACCAGGGAAATGAGAAGTTAGAATTTCTAATCGAGGGAGAATGTTTCCTGCTTCTTTGCTTTTAATTTACCCAGGAGTTGTCTTTATTTACATATAAACATATGAATTCTAATTAAAGTATAATCACATTGGGTACTTTACAATGCAATAATATTTTGGAAACTTAATTAATTTAAGTTAAGCCTCCACATGCCATAGACATAATCAGAAAGTTCATTCTTTAAAACATAAAAATAAAAGACAACAACAATAAAAATGATTTGTTCTTTAACATTCAGATAGATCTAGTGAATTTGAGAGGTACATTTTATGAGTAGAAAATCTGAATCTTGCAATTTCTTGATTACAATTCTCTTAAACCACCCTGTCCATATCAAGGCAGTTCCCTTGTTAATAATTTTTCATATGTGGGCAAAAATGGCCATACTCTAGCCACTGGTCTTTGTATTTCAGGAAATATATCACATAAGGAAACTCCACTCTACTCAAAGGATTTATAGATAGTACCTTGGAGTTAATTTTCATGGACATTAGAAGGTACTTAAACCTCAAGCCAGGCAGACGGTTTATAAATGATTGCTATAAGCTCTTTAACGACTTAAGTTAAATAAAGTAGCACCCCTCTGCCCCGAATGAAGGCTGTGCAGAATTGTTGGGACTACTTGGAAGTCTGGAGCAGCCCATTGTTCAAAGATTATGTTTTTGATGTTTCTCGCTGAAAGTCATTCATTCTTCTAATAGGTGTTATTTAAGAGCATACAATGTGCCAAGAAGTGGAGTTGGCATTGCTAAGGAAACCATCAAATTCTAGTCTGATTTTTCAGAATCGAACAGGAGGCGTTGGTACTGGCAAGTCAAGAAGGACTGAGGCTCAGACTGGATGTCACTTATGAAATACCTGATTTTAAGTGTTATAGGTGAATCCACCTGTGTGCGTGTGTGTATTCATAGTCCCCTACTTGTGTGTGCGCACGCTCAGTCATGTCCAACTCTTTGCAGCCCCGTGGACTAACCCGCCAGGCTCCTCTGTCCATAGAATTTTCCAGGCAAAAATAGTGGAGTAAGTTGCCATTTCCTACTCCAAGGGATCTTCCTGACCCAGGGCTCAAACCTGAGTCTCTTGTGTCTCTTGCATTGGCAGGCAGATTCTTTACCACTAGCACCACCTGGGCATCCCGTATTCACCTATATATGGGTCAAAATGATGATCAAATAGCAGACATACAATTGATATAGATATAGAAATTATTTTTCTAAATAAATATACTTCAGTTTATTTTTTTGACGTCAAGTTGATTCTTTGTAATACGCACGTGTGACACAATGGAATTTACAATAATTGCAGAATTATTTATAACTACCATTGTGAAGAAATCAAACCTGCACACTAGCTCATGTTACTGCCTTGATCTTTTGCATTTTTGGACAGAGCAGTGTTGATCTTTCGACAAACTAGGGGCTGAAAGTTGGAAAACGCTGAGATTTGAATGTTCTGTTTTTTTTATGTTGTACTGATCTTGACATGACCTGAAATGCGTGTTTAACTCCAGTGCTGAAGTCAAATCAAGGACAGAAGGAAATGAAAGTTGGAGTCCACTCATAACATTATTTATTGGATCCCTTCTTCCTTTCTTTGCTGATATGTGTGCCTCTTCTTAGCCGAGTGACTTTGAGATGGAATTTTTTAAGTCACTTTTTAGTGTCTCTTAACATCATTCACACCCTTCCTTGTCCTTTCCCCATGGCTTTAAGCAGAGCAGCAATTTCGAGCATGAAATAAACTTTTTAGGGCATTATGCTGTTGGAAGCACTTTGGAAAAATGTGAATGAAGCCAACAAAAGAGCACAGTTGGTCAAAGGTTACCCTTGTTCCAACAGGGCTCTAAGATGGGGCTTGTTTTTCTAGGGATTTGCCCAGTCTGTGTGGAAATAGTTTTGCTGTTTAAAAAGAAAAAAAAAAAAAAATCACTATCTTGAACAATACCTAGAGATTTTTTTTTTTAATTTTTGTTTCTATTTTTAATTCTGGTCTTCATTACAAAGAAACGCAGTGGCGTGAGGGTGATGTAGATTTTGCCATGTGCTGAACTTAAACGCGCTCACTTCTATAAAGCATGTCTTGGATGCTGCCTCCACCCTCTCATTGCCTCTGGGGGGCTTGGTTGGAAGCATTACTCACTGATGCTGAGCAGACAGCATTTTGTTCTGGTCTGGGTTCTTTCTTCTTCTTCAGCCTCTCCTTTATCCTTTTCTCTGTGCACCGTTCTTGTGGGCTTCTTTTATTTTTTTTAGAAAATTGAAACAGTGAATAACTTTTCAAAGGCTGCATGGCTTGTAAGTGAGTTACTAGTAGGAGATGAACATATTAGTGGTTTTGGAACCAATGAAACAGTGGAAGTAGTGAGATTAGAACTTAAACTTCTGGTTCCATATTATTAATATGGAATAACTTTATTAATAATAAAGTTATAACTTTTAATAATAACTTTATTATTTTTCTTTATTTTATATCAGAGTATAATTCATTAAAAATATTGTGTTAGTTTCAGGTGTACAGCAAAATGATTCAGTTTTACGTGTATCTAAAGAACAGATGCTTGTGAGCACTGTTTTATTTAAAAATTAATTATTTAATTAATTAATTTTATTTTTGACTGTGCTGGGTCTTCATTACTGCGTGCGGGCTTTCTCCAGTTGCGGTGAGCCGGTGCCCCTTTCTTGTAGTGGAGTGTGGGCTTCTCATTGCAGTGGCTTCTCATGTTGCAGAGTACAGGCTGTATGGCAGGCAGGCTCAATAGCTGTGGTGCATGGGTTTAGTTGCTCCATGGCATGTTGGATCTTCCTAGACCAGGGATCGAACTCCTGTCCCCTGCTTTGGCAGGTGGATTATTAACCACTGGACCATCAGGCAGGTCCCTGTGAGCTTGTTATAAAGCTTCCCAACTATTCATAGCTTATGCAGAGTTTTGACTCATATGTTTCACTTTGACCTTTAGAGCCAGGTTTTCACATGCAGTTGGTTCTTTTTTAAAACGTTTCCTTTGGTCTGGAAGGCTCACTCTTATTGCTGGATAACCTGGAATGGCCACGTCCTGGGCTTTGTGGGCTGTATTTTTAGCCTTGGAGCGTATTTCCCCTGTGTTGCCATAGTGGCTGGGTTGCTTGGGCAAGAAGAGTGGCTCTGTTCTCCCGGCATTGCAGGACTCCCTGAAGTTTCCCAGGAAGCCCCTCACTGGCACTGCAGCTGAATCACTCTCCTTGAAGATCTTGCTAAAGTTAAACGGTTTTCCCTTCTTCTTTTATTCTCTCTTTTTTCCACTTTCTCGTTCCTTTCTTCTTTTTGTCTTTCCTCGCCTGCCTGCCTGACTTCTTTCCTTCCTCTTGTTATGTCTTTTGCTTCCTTTTTTCTCTCTCTGTTATGCTCTTTCTTTTACTTTCATTTCTTATTAATGATGAAAATGAGATCCCAACTTATGGGAATTTATCCCTCTGATCTACTTGCATACAGGTGAAAGGTCGCATGTTAGTGATTATGAATGACAGCATGAGTTGTAATCAGAAAAGATGGCAAACGACTCGAAGGCCCATCAGCAGAGGACATGTGGAGTAAACAATAAACGTCTGGCTAATGAAACTTTATGCAACTCTAAGAAAGAATCAGAAAGTGCTCTGCAGATATCTGCAAGACATTTTGTTAAGTGAAAAAAAAGTGTAGAACAATTCAGATTTTATGTTTCCTTTTGTGAAAAAACGTAGTGGTGGGGAATCAGATTCTACTTCTGCTTTTTTCTTGTAACTAGTAAACACCGAAAAAAAATCTCTGTAGGAAACACAGGGAGCTCCTCATAAGTGACAGGGGATGCATCAGCTGGGGAGTAGTGAGGGGGGGCTTCATTATTATACCTTTTTGTATTTATTCAAATTTTTGGAACACGTTAGTTAATAACTAATTCCAAAAATAAAATCTAATAATGTAAACTTCAAAACCAAGGTAAGATTCAGTTGAATGAATCTTACTAACGACCCACTAATGCTAAAAAAAAAATAATAATAATAACAAATTACCATGTCTAGGACACATGTCCAAACTCATGGGTGCGCTGCTGGCGTCCTGGCTGCTTGTGGTTTGAATCATGTAAAATTGTAATTTCCATAGGCCAAGAAAAAAACTTTAAATATTGGCAACTTTATATATTTGAATAGAATGTTAATCTTAGTTAAGGCATCCAAAAGCTGCTACCAGATTGCCTGTGCTGTGATGCCCCTAAAGTATGATTTCATATCTCTTCTGTGCTGTTGACACCCTTGGAGTCTTATTTCATCACTTTTGCTGGGCCACCTGGGTAGGACTGTGAGGTGGGACATTTCCTCTCCGGAATTACCTTCTATCCAAGCTTTATGAACTTTGCACGTAGCTGTAGGTTAAGCCCTCATGATCTACCACTGGGATTACAGCCTTCTTCTGAAAAGTCACTCTGAATTCCAGGTTTTCCTGGTGGGGTCCAATGTTCTCACTGCCCCCACATTTGCCTTCCAACAAGTCAGTTTGGATCATGTTTCTCGTGAGTGAATTCATCCTGTATTAGTCAGGGCTTTCTAAAGAAATAGAACCAATAGTATTTGGAGAAACATTCATAAGAGGGATTTATTTATTATAGGAATTAGCTCAAGCAGTTTTGGAAGTGCTGTAGATGCAGGCAAGCCTGTAGGATGGTTCAGTCCGAATCTGAAATCAGAGAATCAGGGGAGCCCATGATGTAATTCCCAGGAGGTCAAGTAGAGAGAGAGAGAGAGAGAGAGAGAGAAAAAATTTCCCCTTTTCCACCTTTTGTTCAATTCTGGACCTGAAGGATGGGATGATGTACATCCGCATAGGTGAGGATGAATCTTCTTTACTCAGTCTGCTGAGTCAGATGCTAATCTCTTCCAGAAACACCTGCACAGACAAATCCAGACATGACATTTTACCAATTCTCTGGGCGTGCCATCTTCCATGCAACTTGACCTATGAAATTAACCATCACACATCTTATCTCTCTTCACTGTTCATAGAATAAATACAGACTCAACTCCTTAGCAAGACATGCAACTCAGCCCCATTCTCGCCTCTACCCAACTGATTTGTTTTCACAAACACTCTATACCTTTTCTTTGCCCAGATTGCACTCCCCCGCAGGTCACAACTTTGAGAATGATGTTCTATTTACCAAAAAGAACCTTCTCCAACTTTTGTGCCTTTTAGACATCCACGTGACGTTTCCACACAAATAAGTCTTCTCTCTGTAGCTCTGACCCCAGCCATCGAAAATTAATTTTCTCCTATTTATATTTACATGGTCCTGCATACCTACCCCTACTGTAAAGGTACTTATTATAGTGTATTCCAGATATTTCTTGATGATGTCCTGCTACTGACCAGTGAATTTTTGACATCAGAGACCTAGGTCCTAGTTTACCCTGCACCCACTCTGCTCAGCCCAACATCTGGTCTGTAGTTTTACGCTTAGTAAATATTGGCATGTTTAGCAATGCTTTAACCTTTTCTCCTGGACTCCCTTTCTGTAAGGAAGAAGTTTTCTTTTTAATCTTTTTAAAAAATATGGAGACTGACGTTCTGGATGATCTTTGGTGTGAAGAAAGAAGTGCCTTTCCACTATGGCCTGCAGGTTCAAAGTATAAGGCAAACTCTCCCATTCTTTGCTATTTGCAGTAAGGTCAAGATTTAGTCCTGAATGTCATCTACAAGCTCTGTTTGATCATCTCTTTTGCTTCATATTTGTGATGATTTTGATGATGATGAAAGCAGTGAAGTCATATGAATTGTGTTGAGTCTTTTTGGTAATTATGCCTTTTTGTCAACTGATTATTCCTGTCATTTTGAATGCCTGTGTTAATACTGTAAAAATTCAGCTATTTCGAGACCATAAACAGAACTGAGTGTTCTCCAAAAAATAAATCTAGAAATTCTGAGTGGAGAATAAATGAGAGGTTTTCTTCCTCCCACTTCTCTCCCTCTTCCTTTTCTGTTACTTAATATTATTGGTATCATTTTTATTTTCTCTAATCTGGAAAAATAATAGCCTGTTAGCCTAGCCTGTCTAAGTGGGAGTTTTACTTTTGTTAAAAAAAAGAAAAAACGTTAAGTAGCCCCTCTCCTAGGATGTGAATTCTTTGTTGGTGTGTGGGTCCTATTGATTGCACAGGTATATTACTACATGATACTCGGAGTTGGAGAGTTTTACTGCCAGAGACTGTTCTGGTCATTGTATCTTTTTCTCACCCAAGGATTAGTTGGGTTCCCTGTTTTGTAGCCCATTAATATTAACAAAAGCAAATATTTGTATGTAACTCACCGTTGCCTTCGGAGAAGGCAATGGTACCCCACTCCAGTACTCTTGCTGGAAAATCCCATGGACGGAGGAGCTTGGTAGGCTGCAGTCCATGGGGTTGCTAAGAGTCGGACACGACTGAGTGATTTCACTTTCACTTTTCACTTTCATGCCTTGGAGAAGGAAATAGCAACCCACCCCAGTGTTCTTGCCTGGAGAATCCCAGGGACGGCGGAGCCTGGTGGGCTGCCCTCTATGGGGTCGCACAGAGTCGGACACGACTGAAGCGACTTAGCAGCAGCAGCACTATTGCCTTTGCAGTTAATCAGAATTAGTACAAAAGAACTATCATTCATCACTTGAGAGTGTTTTTTGGAGGATGAGAGAAAATAATATTAGTGCCTCCTATCGGCTGATCCTGCTCCTGACACCAGTTGTCTAGTTACTCACATTGTGCGTACTGTTTACTGAACCCAGGGTCGGCAAGGTGCAAGGTAAGAGGCTGGAAGAAAACGCGAGGAGCCATAGGAACTGCAGACACGTTTATTCTCTCCTAGTTGGCACAGCAGCTGTAGCAGCAGACATAACATAACACAGCATAACTGCACACAGTCTTTCCGGGCTTTTCCACCTGGAGCTTATATAGGCCTACTGCACGAAGTAGCCCATAACCATGCGGGGACCTCGTGACACGCGTGCGCAGTGCTGTAAGCAAGCGCAGCCATTACATAATCATGCAAAGTCACTGTTTACAGAACATGGGGTGAGAGGGCGTGAGAGCATGGGGTGAGAGAGCATGACTGGGGTCATCTTGTTAACTTCCCCACATCCCTGCATCTTGGTTTTCGGGTGCTTTCCTTCTTCTTTTATCAATAAATGATTATTGATGAACAAAGAAAGAAAGGGGAATGGCGTCATTATGCAGTGTGCTCACTTGGAGGGATCTACTCGGATACGGTCTATTATAGCATCAGTATGTCTCACCCATGTTCCTTACACTGCAACTGCACTTCAGTGGTTTTCACAGTGCCTCTTCAGGTAAACCGTGAGCACATTCAAACAGTTTCATTGTACTATGAAGTCTTTGGCTTATTATCATAAGATTTTTAAATGAGCAAGTATTTTTTTTTTATCAAAACCAGGTGTATATGACAGTGGCCCAGCCTTTGTTGAAGTGAAAAGTCTGCAAGAATAGCAAGATCGTGATGGTTTGTTAGAAGTAGTTTCAGGGATTTGTTAGAAGTATTTACTGTGAATGTGAATAAGTGGAAATGAAAATATAAAGCTTATAAATTTGACAAAACATGGATATTTGGTGTTACACTAGTCTTTTAAAAGTCTATCACCCGCCACCACTCAATTCTTCACGCCATAATGAGGACTGATGTGCTGCTTTACACAGACTCCATGCAGTAGTTAGATGATTTCAGAACTCCGGAATCTGTCTTCCTTCCGCTCAACCTCTAGGGAAGTGCGCTGGCAGCTAGCGCCAGCAGTGTGCCCGCTGGCTGGAAAGGAACCTCCCCTTCCTTCACTGTTAGCATCTCTGTCCTTCTCACTTCAGTTTGAGTCTCCCGTGCGTCTGCAAGCCTTCCCTGCCCTCTTTGGCTTGGGCAGCTTCTCCAGTGTGGAGCTCAGAGCACTGCTTCCTTCTTAGCGCTTGTCACAATTGCAAGTTCACAGCCTCAAGTTCACACTCATTTACATGATTATTTGATTCCTCACTAGTCTAAAACCTGGGAAGCTGAGGACAGTCTTCAACTGCTCGTCATATCATCAGTTCCTAGTCTAGGGCTTTGCACACAATGGGCACTGAGTCAATATTTTTGAAAAATGAAAGACAGTTCAAATTTAAAAATACTCATTTTTGGTTTATCACCTGGGGTTTCTTTATCATATGTATGCTGAGTGATGATTTTATCAATTTTCTGAAATTCAGATCATTTCTTTACTCTGAAAAGTAACTTGATGTTGTTTTCAATGCCAGTATATAGGTAATATAAGTATATTTTAAATTTTATTTTATTGAAGTATAGTTGATTTACAATGTTGTGTTATTTCTGTTCGACAACAAAGTGACTCAAGTATTTATGTATGTGCATGCATGTGTAGTTGCTCAGTCACGTCCAACTCTGCAACACCAGGGACTATAGCCCACAAGGCTCCTCTATCCATGAGATATTTCCAGGCAAGACTACTGGAGTGGGTTGCCATTTCCTACTCTAGGGTATCTTCCCAATCCAGGGATCAAACCCAGGTTTTATTTATATACATGTATATATATATATATGCATATAATATGGGCTTCCCAGGTGGTGCTAGTGGTAATGAAGCAGACTGCAATGCAGGAGATGTGAGTCATGGGTTTGATCCCTGGGTCGGGAAGATCCCCTGGAGATAGGCATGGCAACCCTCTCCAGTATTCTTGCCCTGAGAATCTCATGGACAGAGGAGCCTGGCAGGGTACCGTCCATAGGGTTGCAAAGAACTGGGCATAACTGAAGCAACTTAGCACAACACACACACACACACACACACATGTGCACGCACACACACACTACATATATACATACATATATTTATACACACACACACACATATATATATGTATATAGTTCTTTTCCATTATGATTTACCACCTGATATTGAATATAGTTCCTTATGCTACACAGCAGTACCTTGTTGTTTAGCCGTTCTAAGTATTCTGGGGTTTTAATTCCAGAATATATTATATCTTTTCTCCCTACTACAAAATTAAAATTTCTCCAGGTTTTTGAATATAACCATTTTGGTTTCAGGGCATCATCACATCAACATCTTCATGAACCAATTACCAGTATAAGCATATGGGCTTTAAAATATATATACAATTCTCCAGAGCTCATAGTGTAATTAAAATTTGGAGGGGCAGGTGGGTGAGAGGTTTCAGTAATTTACTGTGTGGCTCTAAGATCAGAATCAAAAATTTAAAAATCACTGTGGATTCTATACTTAGCATGCATCCAATGCATATATACAATGAAAGCCGCAGAATTAGTTCCCAGCAAGAGGATTTAGAGAAAGATTTAGAATGAAACTGAAAGAAATAATTTATTGAGTTGAATCACAGCAGAGCATCATAGAAAAAGTGGGTAAAATGTAGAGAATCTTTTTGTCTCTGCTCTTCTTTTGGCCTGAGGCCACCACAGAGAGTTAAATAGGTAGATTTATCTTTGTCTCAATTCACTCGTTCAAAGAAAGTTGAGTGCTTCAGTGTGCTGAGCTCAGAGCCAGTATCTTAGTGGGGAGCTGGTCCTTCCCTCTCTAATGGAATGTTAAAGTTTTGTTCCTAAAGAGACCATGATCTGATCTAGAAATTTGAACCCCTTTTCACATTCCCAGAATGCTTTAAAAGCATATTCATTCCTCCACCTTCCAGAACAGTCTGTCCTCTGCAACCCTTCTGATCTTTGTGAAATTCAGCTTGCCCTCTAGGACATGACTAGGCTCTGTCAGAACAGACTAGATCTTCAGAGCTGTATGTCTGCATGAGAAACATCACACAGTGTTTGAACAAAGCAGGGACTCAACACTCAAAATTGTTACTTCAGGCTCCAAATACCTGAAGCTCAAATTCGCCATGATGCGATATTTTGCTCTGTATTTCTCCGATATAAGAACCCGCCTTCCTGGATCATCCCGGTCCTGTTTCCAGAGTGGGGTTTGTTTCTAGGTGCTGGCCCCCGGTTATCATTCCAGCGACCTGTGTCACTCAGGTGCTTCTGCCTCTCACCCCCGCTGTGCTGGACATGCTTTGGGATAAGTCATACTTAATAATGCTATGTTAAACTCAATGACTTTATCTAATCTATGAAATCGTTTGGGCTGTAAGAGATCTCCAGTGAAACACACAGCTCATCTCCTTCCGTTGAAGTGCGGGATAGATTTTTATTGTCTATAAAATCCATTCTGGGTGAGTATCTATTCTCAGCCTTCATTATCTCCAGTGATAACAATTCCACTGCCTCTTTGGCCAACTTCCCTATTGCTGAACTAGCCTTGCTTATTAATCCTGCAATGATACCTTCTGGTCTGTAAATATTGAAGCCGTGCTGAAGTTTCCCCCGCTAACCCTTTCCTCTCTGCCCATCCCATGGATGCTTCTCAAGGGGTGTAATTATGGGGCACACCGCACCGAATGCTATGTTGTACAGCCTTCTTCTGAGCCTGCTAGGATGGATGTTGTCAGTCCTTAGAAGATGAAGCTATGAAATCTGACACCCAGGGTGGTGACTGAATTGTTAGCGCCACTGGCATGAAATTGCTTCACAGACGTGAATTTCACTGCCAGCAGGGTTCCACCCTTCCTGTGTGTTCTAACTGTAGCATTAGATGAACACAAAGGTTTTGGGGCTATCCTGGCATGTCTGTGGTCATACTGGGACAGGGACATTGGCTGGACATGCCCTAGGAGAGTGTGGCCCAGGGATCATCCCAGGAAAGAATTGGACATGGAAACTGGATAAGGTGCTTCCTCGCTTATTTTTTCATCTGCCTGTGCTACCCACGGCTGGCACTGAACCCACATCTGCTCGAATTCCTTTTTGCCATTTCTGAGCTCCCATCACCTGGACTCTGGAAGCTTCATTTGTGTGGGCCAGAATTTAAGATTTTGTTTAGAAGGCTGCCTTTGGGCTGCTGGAGGGCCGAGGTGCCTGGGAGTTCATTTTCCCCCTAGAGTGTGTGAAAGGCCCGCTTCCTTGCTTTTAGTTGGGACAAGCGCTAACATGCAACCTGAAGTCCTCGGGTCTCCAGTGGTTTCAAACTGACCACTTCTTGTAGCATTTCACTAGAGAAGTAGCCTTGCTTGGTTTCTTTCCCTTCCCCTGGCAGGTTTCCCCCACTCCCTTTCCAGTTTATCCTGGGAGCGCTTCTTCAATAAATCATGCCATCCTCCTCGTGGACTTTACTGCTGGGGAGCCAGACTCAAGACAGCCGTCGCTGTACTGCGATGCACTGAGAATGTGAAGTCGGGCTCCTCCACCTAGTGTGGTAACTGCTCTGATGTCCATGCATGCTTTTCTTGTGATAAACCCACCTGATCCTGTCCCTGGAAATCACAGGTTTTGTTCTGAGGTTGACAGGGGCTTGTCCATAATATATAGCTTTACACTTTTTTTTTTTTTTTTGAAACTGCGAGGCTTACCTGATATTCAGACCCAAAGTAGGCCCCCTTTCCTGGAGCTCTCCGCAGGTGACACATTCCTTGTGCTCCTCCTGAGATCAGCTTGTCCATCTGTGAGAGCACAGGTTGCACCCATCTCCGGCCACTACAGTTTGTCCTCTAGCTGACTGTGAATTCTGTAGGGGTGGCTGGTCGTCGGAACTCCTGACAAGCAACTCGTGCGTCTCCTACTCCAAAGCTGCCCAACAGTTGTTTGCTGTCTCCTGCTGATAAAAGAACTTAAGTGTGTCCTTGTTGGTGGTAAAGTCCCCATGGATGGGTCACTGATTTGCCACTTTTGTTTCCATCGACTTAGCTCCTAAAACACTGTCTGACTTACCTCTTTTGAGTCTAATAAATTTTACAACCCCAATACATTTTTAAAGTATCTTTGATACTAATTTATCATTTGCATGTTTTCTTCTCTCCAGTCACCCTTTGTGTTTTTTCAGGCTTCTAACTTCATTCAGGCTTTCAGTGGCTAAGTGAAAGATCTCTCTTGGTAAATGTCTCATTACATTTGAAAATATGTGGGTTATTTTCAAATATCTTTTGAAATTGATTTCTAATATAATTCCACAATGATAAGAGAACAGTCTGTGTGTGATTTCAATATCTCTAGACCATAAGATTTTTGCACCTTGCTTTCTGTCCCTGGTTGTGTTCCAGTGTCTCCTGGTTTATAGTCTGTGGGAACTTGAATAGAATTTCTATCCTGCTCTTGTGTGAGAATTTCATAAATCTTAATTATGTTGAATTGGTTCATAGTGCTTTTCAGGTCTACTATATCCTTCTATTTTTCTGTCTATTCATTCTATTAATTTTTGAGAGTTTGATATTGAAACTCTACTAAAATGTTAATTTATCTGCTTAAAAAATAATTGTTATATATAGTGGAACTATAGGTAATGTTGTTCTGTCTTTTCCAAGTTTCTTGTAAATGTGTGTTATCATACTTTCATAATTAAAAAAAAAGAAATAAGAAAAAGAAACACACATAGTTGAAACTCAAAAAAAAAATCATAACCCCAATAAATAAATGTCAGAATATCACGATAATCAGGGGTCAGTGGCAAAGTAGGAGGAGTGATGTATCTGGGGACAAAGCTGTAAGAACCAGTCATGACCCTTCTCTCACCTCCTTTGTTCCCTCCTGTGGTCTTTATCCACAGGTATAACTTTTTCCCCAGTCTATTTTCTCTCCCGCCTTCCATCTCTTACTCTTTCTCAAATATTTTAGAAATATTAACTGAGAAACATGCTTTATCTTAGAAATGAATATCTTTCCAAGAATGAGAGCTGACTTGACTGCAGTGTTGAATTAGCCTGGGGCCACCAAGGACAGCTTGTCTGTTCATGAATGTCCCAGAAGCTTTTGCTGAAACTGAGAACAGCTCACTATTGTGGTGTCAATGCCTCCTTCTGTTCTCAGCTCCCTAACCCTAATCCTACCTGAAACAGTCAGTTAACTGCCCTCCTTCTGCGTGTGTCTTGCACACAGTTGGAGCTCCATAAATGTTTTTCAAATGGATGTTGAATAAATAAAGCAAGGAGCACATGAACTTGGGACCTTACTTCTTGTAAGCGCAAAAAGATATTTTTTCTGAATGCGTAATTGATAATACTGAAAAATAAATAAGGAAGTTGTATTTACGTTGCATGATCCTGCAGTCATTAGCAGGCTGACACTGAAATGAGAATTCAAAGTATAATTAAATCATCACATTGTTCTAGGATGACTTCATACCCTTGCTGTAGACTAGCATATGATTATGCTTATTATTATTTTCTCAGCTACTATTGTAAATATGAAAAAATTCAGTAATGAAAAATAAAATAAATATTGAAGAAATTTAGTAACAGGAAGACCTAACCTTTTATTCAATGACTATGTATTTTTTTATTTGGGTGATATCCAGTTAAATTTATATATGTGTATGAATATGATAGTGAAAGTCACTCAGTCATGTCCAGCTCTTTGCAACCCCATGGACTGTAGCCCGCAGGGTTCCTCTGTCCATGGAATTCTCTAGGCAAGAATACTAGAGTGGGCCATTCCCTTCTCCAGGAGATCTTCCCCACCCAGGGATGAAACCTAAGTCTCCTGAATTGCAGGTGGGTTCTTTACCACCTGAGCCACCAATGAAGCTATGAATATGAAGTCTATGTGTATAGTAATACTTGCATATGTTGCTTTTACACCAGAGAGAAATTAAGGGAAATGGTCTTGGTAAAGATGGTCTAAAAAATGGTCAAAACTACAATTCGGACTATCTTCAAATTACTTGTCTGCCCCTTTCATATCATGATACTACCTGGTAGATGATGTCCATTTTTCTTATGTGTGATAGTGAGTGGCTGCTGGCATCCAAGATGTTCTCAAGATTTTCTGCCCAAGTGGAAGTCAGGACATGTAACATTCAGTGCTGGGGAGGTGGCCCAAAGACATAGGGCTACATTAAAAACATATTTATACAAAATTCCACTACATGAACCCATCATTCTTGAACTCTAGACCATATTGGATAGAGGGGCTTCAGAACAAAACACCTTTCAAGCTATTAGAAAAATGAACCCTTAAATTTATAGTGAAGCTACAGTTAAGGCAACTTAGCAATGACCCCTGTTCTTAGTTGGCAATTTCCCCTGTAATTGGTGTGGATGAGACTTAAAATATTCAACAAAGAGTGATGCATGTAACTAGCTGTGTCTCCACCAAATTGTAGTTGAATAAGAACAGAGAAGCAAAGTTGTCTTTGTTATTTTAGTATGACTAGGCTACAATGTTTGATACTCTGACAATCCTATCAACCCTGACAACCCTATTGTGTGTGAGGAAATACAGTAAAAGAGTAGTTAGCAGGTCAGTGCTTCAAGAATCAGAGATTCGGGTTTGCATGTAGCTCCGTAGCCTTAGGCAACTTGTATAAGTCTATATCTTTTTTCTCATTTGTACAATGGCACTGAATTAGAGAGTTGATATGAGAGTGAAAAAAAAAAAAGTGTCTACGTTTCTTAGCTTAGTACCTGACACCTATCAAATGCTTGTTAATGGAACCGGTTAGTGATATTTATAGTAGAGTCCTAGTTGTTTAGTTATCTTTTCGTTTTTCTTATACATAATTATCTAAGCTTTTCACAATTCTTGTTTGCCATACAAATATAACTTAGCATTTTTAGTTCATATCAAGATTGAGCATAAAGGTGTCTTCAAGAATATGAGGAAATTAGGAGACTAGTCTGCTTGAATTACTTTCTATTCCCAATTTTGATAACATGCATTCTTAAAGTAATCTTTGGCGTTGTTTAATAGTTTGTTTTTTTCCCATCACATGAGAATGTTTATAAAGACTTTCTCTATATTTTTAAGAAACAAAAAAGCAGTCTGTTTTTATATTCAGTTTAATAGCTTTTTTTTTTTTTTTGCAGCTGTGAGACAGCAAATGATAAATCAAAAACTAATATTTCCAACTACCTCAAAAAATTCAAGTCTGTGGCAGACTAAATATGGGCTCAATGAGGCTTATGGATGATTTGTTCTAATTAGATATAAGGTAAATGTTCTTGCAATTGTGACTTTTATTAAAGTCAGAACACGTGGCTGTTCTGGCTTTCCCGCACTGCCCTTTAAAAAAAAAATCATTTGAAAATATTTTGGGTCTGCTGTCGCTGAGACAATATGGCTTGGCAGTGTGTTGGTAACTTAATAAGCTCACCACATTTCTCATGCAGAAACTGTTCTTTATATGCAAAGCTGTCAGACAGATTGAGTATATAAGTCTTCTTCGCATGAAATAATACGATAAAACTCCAGTATCAAATTGAATGCTGTACTATCGTTTGGAGTCTTTCATGCATAGGGTGAAATTGTTTTACAATGGGAGCATTGTTTAATGACAAATACTCTTTTTGTAACATTCATCAGTTATGTTTTAATAGCAGGCATTATCTTCCTGACTATATGTCCGCGTTTCACGCTGTTAACATACGGGAGAGTGAGTCGGCTTCTAAGTTATGCTTGGCATTTTTTAAATGGTTGACGGCTACAGCAAGGCTACACTATGGGTGTTGTAGGTGTTTTCATTCTTCCTTTTTTGTCAGGTTTGTGACAGAGCTAACAATACTTGCTTCTTTCCTGGTTTTGATTTAATCCTCTATGAGAATGCTTACTAATATAATATTTCAAGGCTCAGCTCCCCACAGAGGAAAATGTGGAACGTACGCTTGTAAGACATGTGGCCGTGGACAGCAGGAGAATCAGTTAGCAGAAAGCATGGACACAGCCCATGGGGCAAATTCTAGGTCAGGCATTTGTCTTTTGTTTAGTGGTGGACATCCTCAGAGAACCGGCCCACCCATGTCAGTTTCAAGGGGCTGGACGGGAAAGAAATAACTCCAGATACGCACATAGCAAATGTGTTTCAAGCAGTTCTGTGCCAAGCCAGTTCCTGTTACAGGGTGGCCCAGAGCCAGAGCTCTTCCAAGCACTCCAGGGCTACTTCATGTAGTTGGTATGTGGGAGAAACTCGTAACTCTGGGACTGCCCATCGTACAGAGCCTGTCACGTCTGATGTGTGAGCATTCCAAAGTGCACCGATGCAGCCAGCAGCTCAGAGATCAACAGGGAGACGTTTTCATGGGGGAGGGTTTAAGCGGAGGCGGATCAGACCAAAGAATCCTGAAGTCCCCTCCCTCTCCCTCCCAGCTTTTTTCTCTCTCTCCATCTCTCCCTCTCTCCCTCCTTCCCTTTCTCTCTAACTCCTCCCTCCTGTCTGATTTTGTGTTTTCTTCTTTTTTTTTTTGAAGGGAGCTCTGTCCTAAATGTATGAAAAATGATCATAAATATTCATGGACATTCTCAGGCCTGGACTTGGCTAACCTGAATTTTTCAGTTGATCGGGCTGTCTGGTTTTTCTTAACAAAGGAAAACCAACTCTTTTGCATCCCATCACTGCACCATGAAGCCCTCCATCTGGAAGGAATTCTGCATCTTTAACAAATGTGTGTTCCCTATTCAAAAACCATCTAAAACTAGTGCTCCAACAAGTAGGAAAAAAATATTTTGACATTTTCTTCATGTCTTGTGGGGTAAGCACAGTTGGAAACAGGCTTTCTGTTAATTTTCACAGGCTTAAGAGTTGATGTACTTTTGTGTGCAACCTAGTCGGCTCAAGGTTGTTTTCTGATCCAAGATATAACATAGTGAGTGTTTGTTATCAAGGCCCCACTTGAGTTATCATAAGTCGACCTTCACATAAGTCTCTAATTCAGAGATCCAGAAATGATCACTTGAGGTCTGCTGACCTGTGCTAATGCTGATTTTTCTTACGTGGTTGTAAAGTTTTACATGAGGAGCAGCACAGCCAGCCTGTGTGGTTTTGTTCACAGCCTGATCAACAAACAGTCCTGGGCAGCAGTGACTTTGGTACCAAACCAACAAACAGGTGGCTTCCGGGGAACTGAGCCCTTGGAAGCACAGTAGCCTCGTCTCTAGTTTAATTATTGACTCTTCACGGGTTACGTATCACGAAAGGGACTTATATACATCTTCTCATTTAATCCTATAAAGATTAAATGATAGTATATTCAGGTAAATTAGTCACGAGAACACTAGAAAAAGGAAACTCAGAAAGTTTAGCAAATTTCCAAAGGTAAACTGGCTGATAAACGCTTGCAAAGACATTCAAACCCAGGCCAGACACCTTCCTCTTTGCCTTTGAGTTTACCCTTGGAAGAGGAAAAAAAATGGACAAAATCTTTTGGGATAAACCCATCTTTTAAAGAAATAATTTATGTGCTTTAGCTGTTTTTGGCTGTGCTGGGTCTCCGTTGCTGCATACAGGCTTTCTCTAGCCGCCGTGAGCAGAGGCTACCCTCGAGTTGTGGTGTGTGGGCTTTTCACTCCAGTGGTTTCTCTTGTTGCAGAACATGGGCTCTAGGGCACGAGGGCTTCAGTAGTTGCGGCTCACAGCCTTAGTTGCTCCATAGCATGTGGGATCTTCCTGGACCAGGGTTCGAAGCGGTGTCCCCGCGGTGTCCCCGCATTGCAAGGCAGACTCCCAACCCCTGGACCACCAGGGAAGCCCTGGTCAAATCCATTGTTAAGTAATTAGAGAAAAAAATGAAGCTCATAATCTGTGTACCTTCCTCCTTTTTCCTAGTCTTCTAGCACTATTTGGTGTTTCAAAGTACAGAGTTTCAGGAAATCTGAAACTGTGCTTTTAAAAAATACTATCATGATAATTTCAAGGTCACATGCTTGAAATTCTAAAATTAACCCTGGAACAATAATATAAATAATATCTTTGATTATTCTTAACCCCCCTACACCTATCCTTTTTGTTGTTTTGTGGCAATGATGAAGGAAAATATTTCAGTTTAAAGTTGATAGACATTTATAGGGATAGAGATGTTTACAAGTTAATGAAAACCTTGTATCACAGGATTAATTTCCAGCATTCCAAAATATGATTCTAGGCGTATCTGATTAAAAAAATGTTGAAAAATTATCCCCAGTAATCAACTGTTTCTTCTATCATAGAGAAACGATCTCTGCGAGGCCCGAACAGTCCATCATCTTTACAGACATACTACAGAAAGTTCTATTTCAGATTTCCACGTGTGTTCTGATGTCATTCGTAGCTGCACAGAACCTATGACAGATGTGATGCTAAAACTGCCTTATAAACCTAAAACACAAGTGCAAAACCACGCCACAACACCGATTGTCTCTACTGGCACGCTGTGTTCCTAGGAGCATAGTTAAAGGACAGGTCTGCTAAGGGTTATCTTTCCAAACTGCAGTCATGGTGCAAACTGGTATCTGGAGACTGTGTTTTAGGAAAGCGATCTGAAAACAAACAACTCCACTGGCACCCAGTGACCCAGGTTAGAATGGTGCCCATCCTGGGAATTTAGTTGTTCTGCCCTGATCTTCCCATTTTTCAGATGAGAAAACTGAAGCTGACGGCAAAAAGTGACAGGCCCAAGACCTAAGGCCAGTCAGTGATGCACAGGGTGGAGCAAAATCCATATGCGTGGACTGTACTCTTTCTTCTGCGTCCTGATTGGCTGTTTGCAGGCTTTTTTGAACAACCATCATATCTATTTTGTCTTTGATTTGCATTCTTTTATGTGCCAGCTATAAACTATCAATTCCAGCATCTTAAATATCATAAATAAGGCTTAACATGTTCTATACTTCATCTGGTGGTTATATAACAGCAAATAAAAGGTTTTGTACTCTGCAGATTGACGTCAACTGAGGCACACACAAAAAAAGAGTAATTGGCTTGCCTTCCACCCAACAGTATGTCCTTTGTAAAAGCTGTAGAATAGAATCTCTCCTATAAAAGATTAGAGTGGTGATTCTCAGAATGTGGTCCCTGGACCACGAAGTTCCTCTCTTTTATTTCCCTCGGTCCCTCCTCCCTCCCTTCTTCCTTTTTTCTTTCTTTTCACATTTAAGTACTTTAGTTTTGGGGTTTGCATACATTGTATGTGTGCTTAGTTGCTCAGTCATGTCCAGCTGTTTGCAGCTCCATGGACTGTAGCCCGCCAGGCTCCTCTGTCCATGGGAATTCTCCAGGCAAGAATACTGGAGTGGGTTGCCATGCCCTCCTCCAGGGGATCTTCCCAGCCCAGGGATTGAACCTGGGTCTCCCACATTGCAGGCAATTTCTTTACCATTCGAGCCACCAGGGAAGCCCATACATTAAGACCTTCTAAATCTAGAGTAATTAAGCAGCCACCATATCAGCCATTATTCTGGACCTCTCCAATGTAGTTTAGAGCCAGTTTTGTCATCCCTTTGTCAATGAGTGGACCAGCATCATCAGTTTCAGTACAGTTCTTGGCCAGTGTTTCCTCTGTTAATTTCAAATGATTGCATCTCCCATTTTTCTCAGCCATGCTTGTCAGTAACTGGCATGTCTTTGATAAGCCCCCCACAAGGCCAGCCATTGTAAGCCTAGAGACTCCAGGATCCTCTCTCTGGTGCCCTTTCACCCTGCCTGAGACCCTCCTGGACAGGAGTGTGGAGTGGGATTAGTTGGTTGGGAATACCTGCTGCCTCTTGAGCCCAGGTCACAATTCTTCTGGAGGTGAGAAGGGAATCTAGACCTGGACTCCCGTTCACCAGCCCTAGATGCACTCCATTATCCCTGTCTGGTGGAAGAAAGACAAAGACAAATAGCAATTGCAAATGACACCATCTTGGGAGCAGGGGCTCGTGAGCATATTTGATAAGAGACCAGTTGTTCTTTCTGTCCAGTTGCGGTGCTGGTGGGGGCGCCTGGAAGTGTCTGCAGTCCCTCACAGATACAGAACTGCTGACCTCGCCTTGCCCGCAAATGGCTGGAGAGCGCTACACAGCAGAGTCATGAATCGTGATGATCAAGCATTTGGAGAAGAGAGCTGCATGGTTGTTACTTAACTGCTGGCAGCTCCGTGAAATACTTGGGTCTCACGTAAATGTATCACTTTTAAAAAAAGGACAGAAGGTTGTTGTCAGTAAAGTCACATCTCTCTAGTGAGGGGGCCGGTGATGTTAAGTATGCAGTTGCTTCACAACTACGATTCCAAGAGTTCCTGCAAGAAGCTGTATCCAGAGTAGTACATACCTGACACATCACAGGTGGCAGAAATTTCTGTCACAGAGAAAAGAAATTTTTTTAAAAAACATTATTGATGTAGAGTTGATTTACAATGTTGTGTTAATTTCTGCTGTACAGCAAAGTGATATATATATATATATATACACACACACACATATATATGGATTATATAAAGTGTATTATATATATATGGTAATATATATATATATATATGATATAGATATATAGTGGTTTAGTTGCTAAGTCGTGTCTGATTCTTGTGATCCCATGGTCTGTAGCCTGCCATGGTCCTCTGTCCATGGAATTTGCTAGGCAAGAATACTTGAGCTACTTATGGATATATATATGAGATATAAATATATGGATTTAAATATATGAGATATAAATATATAGATATATATATATATGGATTCTCTGGTGGCTCAGACAGTAAAGAATCTCCCTGCAATGCAGGAGATCCATGTTTGATCCCTGATTAGGGAAGATCCCCTTATACACATTATTTTTCATATTCTTTTCCATTCTGGTTTATCACAGGATGTTGAAGATAGTTCCGTGTGCTATAGAGAGGGACCTTGTTTATCCATCCTATATATAAGTTTCCATCTACTAACCCCCATCTCCCAGTCCTTTTCCCCACCCACCTCCCCCTTGGCAACCACATGTCTGTCTCTATGTCTGTGAGTCTGCTGCTTTTCTGTAGAAAGGCACATTTGTGCTGTATTTTAGATTCCACATACAAGTGATATCATATGATATTTGTCTTTCTTTTTCTGACTTACTTCACTTAGTTTGATCATCTCTAGGTCCATCTGTGTTTCTGAAAATGGCATTATGTCGTTTTTTTATATGGGTGAGTTGTATTCCATTGTATATATATTCCACAAATTCTTGGTGAAATGACATAAAATTATGTATTTGATTAATAGGATGACCTAATTCTGCATGACCAAACTGCTGGTTGACTTGGTTTTACATATTTCAGATGGTCTTTTTCTAATGTTTTATCTTATATTAGAGTATATTTGATGAATAACATGCTAATTTTAGTTGTACATATGGATGTATATATTCTTTTTCGAATTCTTTTCCCGTTGAGATTGGGAGAACATAATATTGAGCAGCAGCGCCGGGAACTCCGTTGGTATCCGTTTTAAATGTAGCGGTGTGTGCATGTCGGTCCCAAACTCCCTAACTGTCCCTCACCCCACCCTTCTCCCAGGAACCATAGGCCCATCCTCTAAGGCTGTGAGTTCTTAAGTCATCTGTTAATGGACAGTTAGATTGCTTCTGTACCTTGACTATTGTAAATAGTGCTGCAATGAACATTTGGGTGCATGGAAATTTTCAAATTGTAATTTTGTCTGGATATTTGCCCAAGATTGGGATTGACAAATCACATAGTAGCTCTATCTTTAGAATTTTGAGGAAACTCGATACCGTTCCTATAGTGCTGCCCCAATTTACATCCCCACCAAGAGTGTAGGAGGGTTTCCTTTCCGATCAAAGAACTTGTAATAAGCGAGAGGAGCACCTGAAGCAGAAATACCGAGAGAAGTGACGAACTGCTGACTGCGGAGCACAAAGGAGCGCAGAGGGCAAGGGGCACGTGGTGTTGGTTGCAGGAAGGAGGAAACTGAGAGCCCCTAAGAAGATGCCCACCAGGGGAGAAGGGGTGCAAAAAGGTGAGACAGAGCCGGATATAAACACAGTCTTGCATTTTTGTTGAGGACTGGTCTTTACCGACAGATTCTTTTTCTGTCAAGGCAGAGTTCTCCAATCATAGATGCCAATCATGCGTGCATGCCAAGTCGCTTCAGTCACGTCCGTCTCTGCAGTCCTATGGACTGTAACCCACCAGGCTTCTCTGTCCATGGTGTTCTCCAGGCAAGAATACTGGAGTGGGTTGCCATGCCGTCCTCCAGGGGGTCTTCCCTACCCAGGGATTGAACCCGTGTCTCCTGCATTGGCAGGTGGGTTCTTTACCACTAGTGCCACCTGGGAAGCCCAGGTGTCAGTCATAGATCAGGAAACTTCAAGCCCAACTAGGGAGAGATTTTAGCATTTTCTCTGTCTTCCCTCAGGACTAGTTAAATAATTTGAAGGGTGCAGTGAAAAATGATAATGTGAGGCTCCCTGTTCAAAAATTATCAGGAATTTCTAGAGAGCAGTAGCCAGAAATATAAACCAAAGGTGCTGAGTGTGCTTCTGAGTCATAGCCTTGTGCACAAGTCTCGTGCTCATGGAGTTTGTCTTCTTTTATTATTTTTTCGCAATGTTTGTCATCTTGTTTGACCAATGTGCCTCACCACTGAAGTGTTATCTTAGGACAAAATACAGTTTTGTAAAGTCTTTTTTCAACATTGTGTATTGAAAGTTCCCTCTTGACTTAATGGAAGATTTTGAGAATGGAGAAATATATTCTTTCAGTTCAGTTCAGTTGCTCAGTCGTGTCCTACTCTTTGTGACCTCATGGATGCCAGCACACCAGGCCTCCCTATTCATCACCAACCTCCAGAGTTTACTCAAACTCATGTCCACTGAGTCGGTGATGCCATCCAACCATCTCATCCTGTTGTCCCCTTCTCCTCCTGCCTTCAATCTTTCCCAGCATCAGGTTCTTTTCAAATGAGTCAGTTCTTAGCATCAGGTGGCCAAAGTATTGAAGTTGCAGCTTCAGCATCAGTCCTTCCAGTGAATATTCAGGACTGATTTCCTTTAGGATGGACTGGTTGGATAGTTCAAAAGCATCAATTCTTCAGCACTCAACTTTCTTTATAGTCTAACTCTCACATCCATACATGACTACTGGAAAAACCTATAGCTTTGACTAGATGGACCTTTGTTGGCAAAATAATGTCTCTGCTTTTTAATATGCTGTCTATATATTCTTTAATGGCCAAGTAAATTGAAAGTTGAAGATGTCTCAAAATCCGTCTCCTCTTTACAGTCTTTCTAACATTAATTTCAAGTTTGTGCCAATGAGATTTGGCAAAATGCCAATTCCTTTCTTCTGTTCAAAAATCATGTCCTTAGAAGAGAGGAGTGTCTTTTGTCTGAATCCATCATATCATCAGCAAAGCTGGTTTTATCACAAAATCACCTTTAAGCAATTCTTCTTTTTTTGTAGTTATCAAGTGTCTCAGTTTGTTTTATGTGCTTTCATTGGTTGTTGTTTTGGTTTGACCAGGTAGTTATAACATAGTGTCTCAGTTGTGTGACAGAAATGGTAGCAGGTAAAGGGCATTTTGTGTTTTTGATCATCCTATTCCATTTTAAATATTCCTTAAAAATTACAATAAGCTAAATCCTTTTTGAATGGGTAAAGGGTTATCTTTATTTGATGTTTTTAACATCATATTTATCTGTTTATTAGTTCGCAACCTGTGAAATACTGTCGTCCCAAGCTCCACACCACCTTGCAGTGAATAGGAAGAGCTGACCACTGGCAATATTTCTATTGGTTTGTTAGAGAAAAATAAATAAATTACCCATCCATCCATCCATCCTCCATTTGCAACACTCTTATACATATGCATATATAAAGTAAATAAAGCAGTAAAACCTTTCATTAATATATGTAATGAAATTGATAACTAATAGTGGCATAAGATGGAGAAGGCAATGGCACCCCACTCTAGTACTCTTGCCTGGAAAATCCCATGGACGGAGGAGCCTGGTGGGCTGCAGTCCATGGGGTCGCAAAGAGTCGGACACGACTGAGTGACTTCACTTTCAATTTTCACTTTTCACTTTCCTGCATTGGAGAAGGAAATGGCAACCCACTCCAGTGTTCTTGCCTGGAGAATCCCAGGGATGTGGGGGAGCCTGGTGGGCTTCTGTCTATGGGGTCGCACAGAGTCAGACACAACTTAGCAGCAGCAGCAGTGGCATAAGAGTGATATTAAGAAACACAAATCAAAATGTTTGAAATGTTTTCTCCCTTAATTGCTAACAGTTCTGTGAAGTCGATTTTTACCTTTTGTTCAAGTAAGGAAAGATTCAGAGAAATTGAGTTATGTTGCCCATTTTCATACATTGGAGAGTTCAAAACACAGGTCTATATTAATTTTAAAAGCCATCTTCTCTCCATACTACCCTACAGTCTCAAGCAAAACATTTTGAATTTTTCTAAGTATTTTTATTCTATGAACTCTCCTTGAAAGTGAAAGTGAAGTCTCTCAGTCGTGTCTGACTCTTTGGGACCCCATGGACTGTAGCCTACCAGACTCCTCCAAACATCCATGGGATTTTCCAGGCAAGAGTACAGGAGTGGGTTGCCGGTTCCTTATCCAGGGGGATCTTGCCAACCCAGGGATCGAACCCGGGTCTCCCACATTGTAGTCAGATGCTTTTACCGTCTGAGCCACCAAGGAAGTCCTACCTTACCTCTAGTCTTTCATATGAAGTAAGCCATGTAATAACTATTGAGTTTGATCAACAAGATTATCAAAGCTCAAGAAGCTAGTATGACTTGCTCAGTTAAGGAGCCCGTCAGAGACCAGGACCCTGTACAGTGACCCAGCTCTGGGTTCTTGTCCCTGGACCAACCGGGCTTCTCCTACGGTCACTACTCTTAAGTAACAGCGTACGTTTATCCTCAATAGGTTATAATCCTTTATAAATCTCCACGTAGTTAAGAAGTATAGAATTACGATTTTCCATCTCCAACCACCTAAAATAACAGTTACCCTCAAACAAGGAAGTGAACTAGTCATTTTCATTCTGAAAATGTAGAATTCAGCTCTTTATTTTAAGGACTATGCCAAACACTGCTAATTGGATTCCCTTTAACTGGATTAAAACCAGAGGCATTTTTTTTTTCCCTTGTCTATGGAACCTCACCTCTTTGTTTGGTAGGATTGTATCCCTGGGGATATGACTGGGGGACCTGGGGGTTCTATAGAAGGCTGAAGGATTTCAGTGCGGTAGGGCGATGCATTTTCACAATAATAATGTATAATAAATTGAGAAGAGACTCTGCTGAGTTTTGCGCTATTTCCTAGGATGGAGGCTTCAAATGTAAGCAGAAAATAGATACTTGTGCTCTTTACAAAGGACTTAGTGGCTCATCCATGGGGATTTGAGCCCTAGTTCTTTCTACCACTCCACAGGTATGCAGAAAAGCTGACCAATGGTAAAATCAACTTTGAAGACAATTTCCAATGGATAGAAACTAGTGACTCTTCTATTCGTTGTATTATATTTTTAGCTGGTTGCTTTTCTGGATTTGGAATATTCAAAAATTAATTTTCCTTTGGTTTACCCAGTGTTGTTTGCTAATCTGCAATTCTCTCTAGTTTCTATTTGCCTGAGGTATTGAAAGTTAAGAATCATTGGGAAAAAAAAGTATCGTTTAAAGTTTATCTTTAAGGATCAGAGTACAATGAATAGCTAATCTAAGATTTAGATTACAGAAATGTAGTGGATCAGTTAACTGTGCCTGGATATTACCAAATGTGTGAGGAATTTGTTTCTATAATTGTCAAAAATAAATAGTATCAGACCTTATGTTCTATTCATATTGCTTAGTTAGGTAAATGTACGTTAAAACGTACAAATTTGTATTTAATCAGGAAGTTTTCCCCACATTATAGAAATAGCTCATGCATTTGAGGAAGAGTTGGAGATCAACCCCCCTGAGTCCCTTCTCACTGTAAAATTCTACTAAGTTTGTAAGATGAAGAAAGTGTTGAGAAGCCAGTAACAAATTTTTGTTAGACTGATTTACTGGTGGAAAAAAATGATTTATTAGCTTGTGTTAAAGTGGGGACTGAAATTCTAATCAGGTGAATGTCATATATTATATGTTTAAGCTATTTTAAAAGTTATGCTGTTAGGAAAGAATTTTAGTGCAGCTGGTTTCTTGTATCATGGCTATTCAGTAGGAGAACAATTTCTGAAAAGTTGAAAAGTTGGTATCTGTATGTGTAACTAGATTCAATAATGTGCCTACATCCATGTTTTTATCTAATAGAGTTATATATTTATATCTATATATACACAATTTAAGAAAGAGCATGTATGAGTCCATCAGTGAGTCCAGTAATCAAGAGGTTATTGTTTCTGTTATGAGTGAACTGTCTTTGGGAAATGGACCTGAATGATGCTGTATTGAGACTTCTTTTTCTCTTAAAATGTAGCTAAGTACCTGAGGAAACCATGTGTTTTCTACTTAAGCCTAGATACCAACATTGATAAATGTAGTTAAGTCTAAGTAAACCACTTTAACAGGCAAAGGAAAACAATGATATTTAGAATCTTTGCTTAGTTTGAGTGAATGATTTGAGAAACTTTCAAAATAAAACTTACAATTTGAAAATTATTTTACACATCTGTATAATTAATATTTTTAGTTTCTCTTAAATAAATGGCTCATATGTTCCCCTTACTTACGAGCAAGTTTTTCTTTTGTATAAAATATCAAATCACAGAAAACTTTTCCTAACTTCCAGGGTACAATGTGATGTTTCCTGCACTGGAATAGCGCTTAGGTCTTGGTAGGAGTGTTGATGAATTGAAAGCACCAGGAAAGTTCATTCTAACTCACTGCCTCTCAAAAACACCTCTATTTTTAATGGTTCCTTGACAAAACAAAAGCATCTGTTATAGAGGCATAAATTTCACTTCTCTGCTGCCTTTGATCCGACAGTCACCGGTGGTAAGTGGTAGAGCCCAGATCTGAACTGGGACCTCCACTCCAACCCCAGTTGGCTGTAATAGTAGTGGGTCCCTTTGTCTGCACTGTTCCTGTTCTTTACTACAAGGATACACTGCTTCGCAGCAGCACCACAGCATAAGCCGCAGTATTCCCATCTCACAGCCGTGTGATTCCTAAACTCCGGATTTATCCAGGTCTCCCTCTTCCCCGCCCCCTGCTGCCCTCCCCTTTGGTAACCGTAAGTTTGTTTTCTGTGAGTCTATTTCTGTTTTGTAAATAAGTTCATTTGTATCATTTTTCTAGATACCACATATAAATGATACCATATGCTATTTATCTTTGTTTGAATTACCCCACTTAGTATGATTATCTCTAGGTCTATCCATGTTACTGCAGATGGCATGATTTCATTCTTTTTTATGGTAGCCATCCTTTATTTTTGATGGTATGGTGGAAACCAAGAGCTGTCCTAGGCCCCAGGGAGGCTAAACAGTTTTGACCAGACAATGTGGTCAGTAGAGTTTTATCACACAGCAGTAGCTGGTTGATTCCTGGAAAGCATAGTAGACACTCCTAAAAACTTACATTTCCCTCACTAAACAACTAGAAATTGTCCTAGGTTTTACTTCAGTTCACAAGTCCTGAATCTTCTTTTGGAAATTACTGACAGAGAGCAAGTTTCCAATCAGAGCTACTATTTTTAATTTCGTAAAGACTATAAACGGTATTCCCCTTGTTGAGGCTAATGTCTTAAATGCAGCCCCAAATCAATTAGCTATTATGTGCAAGCATTCTACTGATTAGAAAGGTAACATTTTTCTTTTGTGTATGTTACCAGTGTTTGGCACCTTTTCTGGAACTAACTTTAGCCAAAATTTTCATGTATGTGGTTCCCTTTCTCTCTTTCCAAAAAGGGTAATTTAAATTTTTCAACATGTAATCACAGAGAAAATGAGTAAAACAAATTATTTTGCCTTCTTTCCATAAGGGGCTTCTCAGAAAAGAGAGTACAGACACCCCAGTGACTACTGTCTGACTCCCAGCCCAGGACCTGAAGACTTCTCTTGAAGAACTTCAACCCCAACTAGAAGTCCTTTTTTTTTTTTTTAAATTTTTGGCTGCAGTGGGTCTTCGTTGCAGTGTGTGGGCTCTTCTCTACTTGTGGCGAGTGGGGGCTCCTCTTGCTGTGGAGCATTGGCTCAAGGGAACGTGGGCGTCATAGCTTAGCTGCCCACAGCATGCAGGATCTTCTAGGACAGTGATCGAACTTGTGTCCCCTGTATTTGCAGGCAGTTTCTTAACCACTGGACCCCCAGGGAAGTCTCCAGCCAGAGTTCTTTTCGAAGCAGGCTGTAGAATTGTTAATTACCTGACGAGGAATTTCAGCCCTCTTGAAAATACAATTTAGGCAACTGTGATGGCAGCGGCGTTTGTCTTGCTCCACTATTTTGCTTCCAGGATGGCTTCTTAGTTATGGTGGAAGCAAACTATTGGTTGGACCTTCCCATCCACCAAGGCTTCTTTTGCTTAGTCACTCAGTTGTGTTACGTTCTTCGCGACCCTTTGAACTGTAGCCCACCAGGCTCCTCTGTCCATAAAATTGTTTTCAGGCAAAAGTACTAGAGTGGGTTGCCATTTCCTACTCCAGGGGATCTTCCTGACCCAGAGATCAAACCTTGTCTCCTATGTCTCCTACGTTACAGGCAGATTCTTTACCCGCTGAAACATCTGGGAAGACTTTTATGACTGTAAATGATCTCATGAACTGAAAGACAGTAATTTGCACTCTTTGTTCAATGCATCCTACCTGTGAGAAGAAAAGAAGTACTGAGAATGATAAATTGTCTCCTGAAGTTGTGAGTTTATCTAATCCTATCACAGAAAGCTATAGGTTTAAATTTTCTTGACTGAGGAATGTTTAGTAATAGGAAGTCCTACATTCTAACATTTTTGATGAAAAGAGGGGTACTTTTTTTTTCTCTCCTTCTCTTTCACATTTTTTGTTGTTGTTGTTTTCTGTTATGATTCATCTACTAAAACCTTAGCTTCTCCTCTTTCTTTGATGGGGATTCCACTAAAAGAATAAAGTGTCTCTCCCTATAGGAGGCTCTTTCATTGGACCCAGCCCTTTCTGTCTGTGTATTTTATTTGACTTGCATGATTTTCTCATCCAAATATAAAGCTCATCATCCTATAAGGAAACTTACTAGAATATCCTTGCAAATGCATGTTATCAGGCGTATGTGTGGGTTTGACGTTTTAAGGGATGGGCTGGCAGTCCATGGCCAGAGGGGACCATTAAGGAAATGAGTTTGATGGAAGTCTTGACACAGAGGTTGACAGAAAAACTCAAATGATTAATTTGGAGTAAGAGAAGTGTTTCAAACTAATGAGAAACATGGTTTGGGCTTACCCACAGACTGTACGTATGGCCAGGGGAAGCCAACTTTTTAATACAGAGGGAGGGAAAGGAGGACGAGTGTTCAACTTGGCCGTTCTTTATGGCCAGGGCGCCACAAAATGAAAAAGTGTGTTTATCTTGGTGGTTTTTCTGTGAGTCTTTGAGTCTCTCATCCAAGCCCATTTTGCAGATTTGCTGACTGGGATGATGGGTACAAAAACAGAGAGAATATTTGCACATAAAGAGTTGGCCCGTATTAATATAAATTAATTCTCAATCAAGAGGACCGCATACTCACTTGCTGCTACTGTAGAGGAATGCAAATGCACAAAATTCCTAGCAGGAGACTGGGCACATAGTAGGGCCTGGATATTTGCATGTGTGCTGAGGCAGCCAGAGCAGCGCTTCTGAAGAAAGCGAAAAGACTGGGAACGTTTTCCTTTCAGTTCACACTTTGGTTTCGCTGGCGTTTTCTGTTCTGTGAGTTCTAGCGAAGGCAGTTCCATCTTACAGGTTCAGAACCCCTGAGTTTTCAAGGACCCATCGTGTGTGGATTGCTAATGAGCATTAGTGGAACCATATTTTCAGGTTTCTTTGCACACGCAGCTTAGTTAAAAATTGTCTGAGCTTCTGGAGAGGCTGATGTTTGACACTATGGGGTTGGAGCTTTTAGTGCAGGGGAAAAAAAAAAAAAAAAAGATTACCAGAAAGAACTTTTTAGGCGGCAAACATCTCAGTTGCTGTTGGATGGAACTTTGTAACAAAAAGTATGTGAGAAGTGAGTTCTTGCCAGACTTGAGGCTTTCCTGCTCTTTTTGTTCTGTGAAACCTCAGGGTGGATTTTCAGTGAATGCCTTGGCTACATGAAAAAGGAGTTTCTCCAAGAATGTGGGGAATTCCTTTGGTGCCCAAAAGGAAATATGAGGACTCTGGAGACTGTTGAGAGAGACTGAAAATAGGGGTGCCGTAATCATCGTGTCAGTTCCTGCCATTTATTTCATTTTCTTTTTAAAATAAGATCTGAAAGTGTTTGAGAATTTTTTATGACGCATAAGTCAACTTTCTAGTACCTCCAAGTTGAACGCGAGTCCGTGCTCTTCAAGTGGCAAAGAAGTGTAGGCAAGTCCACTCACTCTGGGTCTGTAATTTTTAAAGATAATTAATAAATAGGTTCGATTTGTTACTTACAGGATGGAGACAAAAAATCATCAGAGAAAGAGTAGCCTAGAGATGTGTTTGATTTAATATAACTAAACACACTCGCAATCTTGTTAATTATAGCTATTTGTATATTCTTGATAATTAAACTTATCTATGGTATGTGTGTGTGTGTGTGTGTGTGTCTGTGTGTCCATGATGGGGGAAAAATGGCCTCTTGGGAAGAATGGCATTTTGATGAATCACAGGAAATAGTAAATTATGTGGATTCCACATAGTTCCCAAGGCTGTGACCAGGATTTTACCTCTGAATTCATGAACCAAGGTCTGAAGGGAGATTGGCTGGATTACAATTCAGATGTTTTACTTTGGGAGGAGTGCAGGGTGGGGACAGAATTAAATTTTCAGTTATTTCTCCAAACAAAACCCGATGTGACGGCTACCCTTAAGAGGGATAGAATGCATACTTTTGTGACAAAAATTTCTAGCAGTGTGAAGCACAGAGCATTTATTTTAGATACTTGCGGGAAGCCAACCCATTTTAGATAATACTGGCTTTAAAAATGTTTTGGTGGGTGATCATAGTAGTAGCATTTCAAGACAGAACTTAACTGCACAGTATAAGGCTGACCAAGTACATGAAATGGTAATGAATTCAGTAATAAGAGAACATTCCAGATCTGTGCATACTTGCTACACCTCAAGTTTCAGGGGGTCTTTATAAATAAAATGGAAACCTTATTTTTTCCCTCAGTATTCGTGTTTTCTTCTCTTTTAGTTCTCTTGGTTGCCTTGTCAATTAAGTTAATTAAGGCAGAAAATAATTCCCCCAAAGGGACATTGAACTAAAACATTGCAGGCAAAATCATTCTAAGACTTTTAATCTAGTCAGAAAATATTAATAATATGCAAGTGGGATTATACATAAAAGGAATGCTATAAAATGCTGCATTGTTCCTGGTACATATATTCAGACAAAGCACTGCATTTACTGTCTCCAAGTTAACTGATGCAATTCATCAACGGGCTTTATTACAGCGCCCGTTGTACTTGTGGTGGCCCTTAGGCTGTGGGAACTTTTCACTCGACTCCACTCTTTTAAAAAAGGTCAAATTCTGAAAAAGAATGGATATATGTATGTGTATAGCGGGATCACTTTGCTGTACACCTGACGCTAACACAACATTATAAGTCAACATTACTCCAACATATTTAAATGTATTTATATATACAGATTTGGTTTTAAAAAGCTAAAAAAAAAAGTTGAATCAAATCACTCTTTATTTTTTAAAAGGGGTGCCCTACAATAATGGAAATGTAGTTGAGAGTCTCAGCTTTTTATTAGTCAGTTGAGTAGCAGTTGGAAAAACAAATCTTAAATTCTCTGAGCTCCAATTTCCTCCTCATTCAGTGAGGTCACAGGGAGGGAGGATGGGTTTTGGTGTATTGAGGCTTTAGAATATACTGATCCCATCTGGTAATTAATCTTTAATAAAAATGTAGACGCACTTTGATTGCACCCCTTCCTCCGCTCAAGTCTGCAGCGGATGGACTCTTCGGAGTAAAGGAGGAGGCCCAGTGCTTCCGTCTGTCTTCCCCTCCAGAAGTCCTTTCTGCGCTGACCCTGCTGGGGCTGGCATGAGAGGGAAGGGAGTGAGAAGGACAGACAAGGTCTCACTTAACCCCTGTCTTGAGACAGCTCTGCATTCTCTTCCCAAGACTCTGTCTTTCTTGGGAACATCCCTAGTGTCTTCAGGGGCCTCCGCCACGAATGTTGGAAAGCCCGACTGTGACACCGATGCTCAGTTTTGCTCCAGCCCACTGCTCCCCGCTCAGCCCCTGGAGGTCCAGCTCGGGCAGGAGGTAGAGATGCTTCCCCTGGCTCTGCCCTCTTGTCCTCTGTAAGCCACATTTTGTCCAGGCGTGACTGGCATCCTTGGCCTGACCTCCGGTGGCCTCAGCCCACAGCAGCTTGAAGCAGGCTTTTGGTTTCCCGCCTGAGACTGAAGTCAGACCACGCAGTGAGAGCACTGACTTCCAGCCGCTCGACCACCAGGGTCCAGTGGTCAGTGACAAAGCCCTGACCCATCAGCTGTGTAGAAAGGAATTTCCACATAGAGATGGAAAGCAGTGAAGCAAGTGAAATACTCATCATTAAGAGGAAAGGGGTACATGAGAGCAGGCAAGTGGGCCAACTTGGAGAGAGAAAGAGTGGCGCCTCCTGGCAGTTTGAGTCACTTTGATGGGGCATTTCTTCCAGGTTTCCTTGGCCAGTCATCGTGCTCTGCCTGGTCCTGAGTCTGATGTGGCTTATCTCAGGGTCCTCCCAGATGTGTGCTCATCTCATAGCCAAGCTGGATTCTTGTGAAGAGGCTTGTAGGTAGGCTGACACCACCTCCTGTGAGGTGGTGCCCTGTCCCTTTTTGACTTCCAAGGAGCCTTTCTGCTCAGGCCCAGTCAGGGAGGTCGCCATGACTTTGAGAAGGAGGCCTGTGTGGCCTTCTAACTCGTATCAGGACAGGTCTTCTGCCTCCTGCGTTTTGAACCATCTGTCCACGGGTGAGCAGCCCCAGCTTCTTAGCTGGGATTCACTGATCTCCTGCCTTAGCTCCAACAAAGTCTGAGTGTGCAAGGCTGTCCCCAGGCCTCCCTGCACCACCTTGACCCTGTGCCCAAAGCAGCTGACCAGCCGTCTATTCTCTGCACTCTCTGAGTGGGGACCACGCACGGGCCCTGCGGCCCTGCCAACTCAGAGCCAAGACACTCGGCCCTCAAGGGCTGCTTCTGACACTCCTCTCCCTGCCTGAGTTGAGAGGTCAGCAGAGAACTGTTTTCTCCAAACACATCTTCTCACAAAATTTTCTTCCATTTCCGTTTCCTTGACCGGAATCACTTTTAACCCTCAATGTACATTTAAGGCCGTCTCACCTGATGGTTGGTTGATGAGATGAGATGGTTGGACAATATCACTAACTTGATGGACCAGGGTTTGAGCAAGCTCCGGGTGTTGGTGATGGACAGGGAAGCCTGGCGTGCTGCAGTCCACGGGGTCCCAAAGAGTCGGACACGACTGAGCAACCGAACCGAACTGAAGTGAACCAGCTTCCTGTCTTCCTGCTCTGACATTTTACAAATGTTATTGTACTGTTTGCCTTACCACTTACCCAGCAGTTTGCTATCTATTTCACCTTGGTGCCTCAGTTTTAAAAGAATATATTCTTTTTCTTTAAATTTATTTTTATTGAAATATAATTGATGCATAATGTCATATATAACAAGTACAATACAGTGGTTCACAATTTTTAAAGGTTTTACTCCATTTATAAAATATTGGCTATATTCTCCATGTTGTACAATACCTCCTTGTAGTTTATTTTCTTTTTGTGTGTTTTTTGTTTGTTTTTTTAATTTAATTTTTATTTTATTTTGGAGTATAGCTGATTTACAGTGTTGTGTTAGTTTTGGATGTACAAAGTCATTCAGTTATGCTTATACGTATATCCGTTCCTTTTCAAATTCAAAAAGAATATAAGTTAACACAATGTTACAAATAATCTAAATTCTGATAGCTTTTGAAATTTCTTATTCCATTCTGTCTTTGTGGTCCCTGTTTATTCATATAATTCTAAAAGTTCATTTCTAAACATTTTGAAAATAAAGGAATTTTTAAAAATTATCAATATAAAACTATGGTTAAGAATTAAGGGATGAGTGTTCTTATTCATTAACACTGTTGATTATTTGTTGTGTTTTTATAAATTGAGTAATCAGTTGTTTTAGGACTGAATCACTTTGAAGGTTACTAATTTATTTACAAATGTCTCCAGGTCTAGATTCATGGAACAGAAAATTTTATAGATAGGTTTCAATTAATTGACCACATATAAATAAATGAAAAGTTAGTACTATCTCAAAATGTCTTCATTTGATGAAACTGCATTCAGAGAGCATCTTGTATAAGCAAGGCCATGAAGATGCAAAGAACTAACAAAGCTCATGGTCTGTTCTAGGACAAGGGGATTGCCTAGGATGAACCTTAAGCAACATCACACCTGTGGGGCAGCTTAGTTTCATTTGGACAGTAATTGATTATTTGGAGAATTAACTTAAAACATAATATTAAGTTTAATATTAAGGAATATAAAAAGAGAACAACAGAAAAATGGTCCATAATCCACTGCACAAATAATGCCTTTTGACCAAAAAAAAAGCAAAAATAAAACAAAACTAAAATATATGTGCATGTTAAGAAAATTTTAATAGGATGAAAAGCTATGAAAGGAAATGTGAGCATCTTCTATCCTGTGTCCTGTTACCTCTTTCCAAATCTAACTATGCACTTCTAACAGTTCTGGCCTATTCTCCTAGAGAATTTAATGTATATATATATATTTATATTTGTGTATGCGTATATAAAGTTATCATTAGAGATATGTAGAAACCAGCTGCTTCCTCTTTTCCTCATTTCTTCACCTTTTCTATTTCTCCTGCATCTCTACCTCATCTTTCTTGATAGCAATGGTGCAATCCTTTTTTCGCTTTTTAAGGAATCTCCATACTGTTCTCCATAGTGGCTGCACAAATTTATGTTTCCACCAACATTACAAGAGAGTTCCCTTTTCTCCACACCCTCTTTAGCATTTATTGCTTGCAGATTTTTTTTTTTTTTTTTTTGATGATGGTCGTTCTGATCAGGGTGAGGTAATAGCTCGTTGTAAGTATACCTCATTTGATCTGCATTTCTTGAGTCTGTTATACAGAGTGAAGAGTATCATAAAGAGAAAATAAGTATTATATATTAACACATGTATGTGAAATCTAGAAAAATATACAGATATATAGCACAGAGAACTCTGCTCAGTGTTATATGGCAGCCTGGATGGGAGGGGAGTTTGGGAGAGAACGGATCCATGTGTGTCTACGGCTGAGTCTCTTGCTGTGCACCTGAAACTATCACAACATTGTTAACTGGCTATACTCCAATAGAAAACAAAAAGTTAAAAAGTAAATTTAAAAAGCTCAGCATGTGCAAACTCATTATTTTATATATGTGCTGTGCTTAGTCAGCAGCCGTGTTCGACACTTTGCAACCCCGTAGACTGTAGCCTACCAGGCTCCTCTGTCCATGTGGATTCTCTAGGCAAGAATACTAGAGTGGGTTGCAATGCCCTCCTCCAGGGGACCCCAATTTAAAAAAAAAATAGTGTATTCCTTATTATCTGAGTACCAGAAAATAGTCAATCAGGGCATTCTTCGTGACTGCTTGTATTGCTAATAAAAACAAGAATGTGATGGATATTATTGTGCATATATTTTCATGAACCTTGTGATAAATTCCTAAGTCTCAACACTGGGTCAAAGGAATGCTGAGTTTTGTGTTATTTCACAGATTGCCAGCCTGACTATAAGAAATGATCCACACATTTATACTTTAACCAGCAGCATCTGCTTTTTCTCATAACCTCTCTAGCATTTTGACTGCTGAACTTCCAAATATTTTGCCAATCTGAATGGTGAAATATGCAACCTGAATTTTTGATACCTTTCTTTCATTATAAAGGATTTTAGACCACCTTTATCCATCATTTGTATATTTTTCTAGCAACTTACTCTTTCTCCAGATTTTTATTTTAGATTATATATCTTTTTATTGATGTTTTTGAGTTTTGTATAAATTAAGAAAGTAACGTATCTGACATAGGACATTCTCCTCAATTTATTTTCTACATTTTGATTTCATGGTATTGTTGCCATATAGAAGTTTAAAATTTGTGTATACAAAATCTAACATTTTTTCTTAAAATAGCTTCCTCACTAAAAGATTATGAATAAATTCAATCATATTTTCTTCTAGACTTTTTGAATTTTTTTTCATATAATAGTATAAAGGGTAAAATACAAAAACACACATGTACATATACATACATACATTTATGTTTATGATATATATGCATACTTACATACATTATAGTTCATGTATATAATTTTAAAAATCCAATCTACTGGGTGTATAGTCCACACATTAATTATTGAATACTTCTTTCCACAGTGATTTGAAATTTAGTAGTACCGTGGATTTTATTTCCATATGTTTTTGGTATATTTTTGAATTCTTCTAATTTCATTGTGTATAATGCAAATTAATTTTCCCCCAAAAACAAATGTAGTAATTATAATTTGGTAATTGTATATTATTAAGGTGATTCTCCTTTCTTAATCTTCATTTCAAAAATTTTCAAGTTTTTACGTCTTTTCTTTGAGATAACCATTTTGTTCATTTTCACAAGCATACACAGAATTTTTCATGGATATTTGGGGAGACTAGTTTGTATCCATATATTAATTTTGAATGATTTGTCCTTTTTATACTATCATGTCTTCCTTTCATGGCACCTCCATTTACACACCAACATATGCCCTGGTATATAGTGGAATTTTAAGTTTTCTTCACATAAGAGATGTGGGTTTATTTTATATTTATACCAAGTAATTAATATGTTTGTTTACTATTAAAAATTGGTTTATCTTTTAATTGTTGTTTTCTACATTTAAATTATAGGTTTACATATCACACTCTTGAAGTATTCTAGTGTTCTTAATATTCTTTTTGTTTTGTTTTGTTTTTCTTAATATTCTTAATATATTTTTAAATTAATATTTCCTTGAGGCATAATCACATTACCTAAGATTAATGATAAATATGTCGCTTGATGTCCTATTTTTATACGTTTTATTTATCTTATCTGATTACATTGTCTAATACCTACAAACTACAAACAAAGAAGTATAAAATTATAACACATTCTTGATACATTTCTAATTAAATGTGACTAATTCTTTTTACCCTATCAACAGTGATGGCGACGTTTGGCTCTGTGTATAGTATGCATGTGCACATGTGCCCTTTTGTATTGGTATAAAGAAAGCAGATATTTCTATTGTTGAGGCTGTTTTAGCATCAATACTGGACTTGAACTGTGTGCCTTTTTTTGTGTTGATTAAGGAGTATAGAGGAGCATTTATTTCTTAAGTGGCCACCGGTTTCTTGTTTTGCTTGACTGCATCTGGGCACTTTTCCTCTTCCTTTACTTACTATAATTAGGCTTGTGGGAAGGAAGATTTTGAAATCATGCTTCATTCTGCCATCTGAAACCAGCAGTCCTGGTGAGGATGCTTTAATTATTCATTGTGGAATCTCTGTATAGAAAATCAAATAGAGTTATGTATTTTTCACTTGATGATTTTGCTAATGGGATTCTAATCTTCACAACTTAAGAAGCCCAAGATAGCCAATAATGTTTTAAAGAACATAATTATTTATTGCCTGAAAGTTTCTGCCAAAGGGCATATGGACTTCAATGAGATACAATTATAAGCCAGGAAAAAAGATGAACACTTGTGTATTAATACGTATGCAGTTTCTTATTAGGAAAACCTCTCTGGTAAACACACGCAGACATATTCCTAAGGTGTGGACCATCTTCCCTGGTGACTCATACAGTAAAGAACCTGCCTGCAATGCAGGGAACCCAGGGTCGATCCCTGGGTCGACAAGATCCCCTGGAGAAGAATATGGCAACCCACTCCCGTATTCTTACCTGGAGAGTGCCATGGACAGAGGAGCCTGGCAGGTTACGGCCCATGGGGTTGCAAGGAGTCGGACAGGCCTGAGCAGCTAGCACTTCAACATACATTAATCAGGCTTTTCTTGAAAGTCCTTTAGAGGCAGATGAGTTCTTCCTCTGGACTCTATGACATTTGAATCTGTCAGCCAACACAGATCAGTAAGAGACCAGATGTTGAGCCGTGAGGTCTAGTCTCCAGGAAGAGTGAGAGGGGTTTTCATCTGTCCTTTGTGTGTTTTGTTTTTGTTTTTGAATTTTACTTAATGGACAGTTTTCTAAGGAAATATCTTAAAGCTGTTCTTACTATTTATTGTTCAATCGTTGCCATTTTCCACGTTTCTTAGAGTTCTTGTCCACACCCTAGAATTAGGAGATAACCCCACATTTGAACACTCCCTTGCTCTCTCTCATTCCAGATAGGTGTGTGTGCCTGGGGTATGCACATGTTTACATAGGTGTGCATGTTGGTGTCTGCAGGGATTTGCCCACAGACAGCCATAGCGCGATGCAACGTTATTCACGTGTGGTGTGGGGTGTGCCTCTCGAGCAGCCCGCAGCCTTGGCTCTCACTGTCACACCGTCCCTGTCTACTTCCTCTTGGCGTCTCTGTCTCTCACTCTCTGCGTCTCTGTCTCTCTCTCTCTCTGCGTGTCTTGCCGACTCTGTTTCTCTCATTCTCTCTCACACAGAAGCAGTCGGCCAGATGAAGCATGTGTTAGAGAAACATCGGGTTGTCTTTCTGTAGTGGCTTTTCTTAACCAAATTTCATCTTTTCAAAGTTTACTATGTGCTGTGTTGTGCCTAGTAGCTCAGTCAGGTCTACTCTTTGCGACCCCATGGACGGTAGCCTGCCTGGGGATCCTCCAGGCAAGATTTCTAGAATGGGCTGCCCGGCACTCTTCCAGACGATCTTCCCCACCCAGGGATTGGACCCAGATCTCCCACATTGCAGGCGAACACGCTACCATTCTGAGCCACCAGAGGCATAAGAATAGGGGTGTATCTCTCTGCCTCTTTCTTTATTCTCTCTCTGTCTGTATATACCAACTACCCACGCTTTCAGGGATGTCCATGGAGTTAACACACGAGGGGATGGATGATGGTTCTGTTGAGCAGTGACCGACTCTTCAGTCACAGTTCTTCATCGCCAGCATCATCGCCCCCATCAGCCTAGTGGAGCAGACACTAACCAAGAGGAAGTGCCCTTGGCGGCCGTGTGTCTCCCTGTTGATTACATAGCGCTCACTCTCTGCCAGGTTGTGTTCTAAGAACTTTACATCTATAAACTTACCTAATCCTCACAAAACTTCATGAGATAGATACTGTTTAACCATTCCGTTTTCAGATGTCACATTGAGGCCCAAGGCATTTAAGCAACTTGTCTAAGATTATACAACTAGTAAGTGCAAATAGAATATGATCCAGACTGTTTAGTTCCAGAGCCCATACTTTCGTCCATGACAGCTCTGCCTCAGTTTTCATCTGTGCTGTATTGATCCATTTCATGGCGTGGGCTTCTGCTAGGCTGCTCGTTCTCTGACTAAGGGCACAGTCTTTTCTACCATTCTATGTCTGGTGTTACCGCAGTTCCCCCCATGCATAGAGAATACATAATTGGTTTTGTTTTCAATTGAATTAAAGTTAAAAATGTGTCTCTATAATACCCTTTTTCTTATGCCTCTTAATAAACAGCCTTCATAGTAAACTTTGAAAACAAGAAATTGGATTCAGAAAAGCCAGTAGAGAAAGACAACCCTATGTTTTTCTAACACATACTTCATCTGGCCGACTGCTTAATTCTCAATTGTCATCAGTGTGCTTAGAATGTCCATGACTTGGAGCTTCCTAACAACTGCCTCATTCCTTTAGCCAAACAACCCAACTCTTACAGTAAAATTTGCACATTAAAAAAATAAGATAGATGTTCTGGTCATCTGCTGATGTCACATCCCAGAAAAAACATATTCCTTATTTCAGCAACATTTAGCCTAAAACATCAGTGGCTACACAGTGTGCACCTTTGTTTCTGACTTCAAAGGAAAAGTTTTGATAAATGGCAATTACCTTTTCTTTTTTTTCTCCAAAGAAGAAATCCTGATGGCAGTTACGCTAAAGGAAAATTGACGTAAAACAAAAAGCACGAATCTTATGTCTACAGTTCAGTGACTTTTAGTCAAAGCATTTAACCTTGAGTTTTCCTGGTGGCTCAGAAAGTCTCCTGCAGTGCAGTATTCTTGCCTGGAGAATCCCACGCACAGAGGAGCCTGGCAGGCTACGTCCATGGGGTTGCATAGAGTCGGACATGACTGAGTGACTAACACACACATGTATAACCTTAACTGCCATCCCAACCTGGCTTCCCAGGTGGCTCACTGGGTGAAGAATTCACCTGCAATGCAGAAGACACAGGAGACGCAGGTTCCATCCTTGAGTCAGGAAGATCCCCTGGAGGAGGGCACAGCAACCCACTCCAGTATTCCTGTCTGGAGAATCCCAGGGACAGAGGAGCCCGGAGGGCTACAGTCCATAGCGTTGCAAAGAGTTGGACACGACTGAAGCAACTCAGCATGCAGGCGTGCACCCTCTCAGTCGATACAAGGACAGTTCTTTCCTTCCAAAAATTTCACATGTTCCTCCTTCCAGGCAATGCTCTGTACCCCACCCATCAGCAGGCCCTGATACAATTTCTATCAGGATATCTTAGTTCTGTCTGTTCTTTCTTGAACTTTGTGTAAACCTTGTAAAAACAAAAGTTACTAAAAAGAGCTGTTATCCTGATCACTTTTTGTTTTGAAAGATCCTCTTATTGGTTTCATGGTAGGTATGTCATCCAGAGAGAAACAGTGGTGAAGTAGGACCAGGACGAGTTGAATTCACAAGTCAAGGGATGTTGAACATAGACATTTAAGTGCGTTTCAAGATCACTCTTTTTATTTTTTTTAAACTTTTTGTTTTGTATTAGAGTATAGCTGATTAACAATGTTGTGATAGTTTCAGGTGGATAGCAAAAGAGCTCCCCATACATATAATGTATCTATTCTTCCCCAAATGCCGCTCCCATCCAGGCTGCCACGTAACGTTGAGCAGAGTTCCATGTGCTAGATGGTAGGCCTTGTTGGTTACCCATTTTAAATATAGCAGTGTATACACCCTGATACCAAGCTCCCCATCCCTTTCCCCCTCCTTCCCCTTGGCAACCGCGTTTGTTCTCTGTGAGTCTTTCTCTGCTTTGTAAATAAGTTCATTTGTATCATGTCTTTTTAGTCGAGATCGTTCTTAAGAAGCAAGCCTTACACCAACAGTTTCTCTCACCTTCTTTTGATTTCACAACTCTCTCAATAAAATAGTGATGAAAAATTCTATTTACTCTGTGTTACTGTCCTAGTGGCACATTTTGTGGGGCTCAGCTGGCAAGCAGTTAGATTATAATTATCACTTAGGAGGATATTTCCTTAAGACAATTTATTGGGCTGAAAACTCCCCTGGAAAAATAATAGTATCTCTTAGTTTCAGAGAGTTTGGTTAACCTTCATCCACTTGGCAAAACTAACCAAAATGTGATGTTAATGACTCTCATTCTATTAAATAATATTTATGATTGTTCTAGCCATTATTGCTCTTACTAAATATGCTTATGAAAATATTTACAAATCACTGTGATTGTTAAGTGTATCAGTTTTTCTCCATGACTTTCTCTTTAAAAAGTCATCTGTACACATTCCTGTGCTCAGTCTGAATTTTACATGGTGAATAATATTTACTGGGAAATATATATGTGTGTTTCAGTGGGTGTGTATATGCATTCATACACCTAATACCTCCTATGTGATAAGAAAAACCATTTTCCCCCTCAAATAGAGCATTAATTACAGCACTTATGGCAGCAAGTTCCTTGGAGGGCCAAATGAGATAACATACTCAAGAAAAGTTGAGTATTATTTTATTGGAAATGTATGAAGAGGGCTGATCTTCTACGGGGTACAGCCTTTATAAGATCTTATACATGAGTGAGTGCATACAAATATCCGGGTTCAAAAGGGGAAACATAGTGTGTATGGTCACTGGTGACGATTGTAATCATATGGTTACTTCCCAAATAATAAAGCTTATTTTCCACACGGCACCATGTACAGTGTACTATACAAAGCACGTCAGGTATTTTTCGTGTAGTTTTAACTATACGTGGACCCTAATACTGACTTAATACTTTGAAGACTGTATTCTTTCTTTATTTGGCTACCCTGGCTCTTAGTCTTGGCACACAGGATCTCTCATTGCAGGCTTTGCTGCAGCGCATAGTCGTCCCTCTAGTTTTGGCACATGGGCTTCAGAGTGCGTGAGAGCAGTAGTTGCAGTACGTGGGCTGAGCTGCCCTGCAGCATGTGGAATCTTAGTTCCTGTACCAGGGGTGGAACCCACATCCCCTGAGCTGGAAGGTGGATTCCTAACCACTGGACCAGCAGGCAAGTCCCCAACCCTGACTTTTGAACTTACTCCCAGGTAAGGAACAATTCCATCCTATTTGCCATCCGTTGGTCCTTTGGGTGGAGTCCTGTTGGACTTATCATTCCAACATCAATATTTTGAAATCCTGCTATGTGCAAAGTAATAAGGAAATGGTTCCCTTGCTTTTACATCCTGAGCCGCATAGAAACTCTGCCTCATTCATCTGCCCCAGAAGACAAGTCTGTTCTAAACATCTGATAATGGTTTATAGAGAGTAGGATCTTATGTTCAGTCACTCAGTCCTGTCCAACTCTTTGTGACCCCATGGACTGTAGCCCGCCAGGCTCCTCTGTCCATGGGATTTTCCAAGCAGGAATACTGGAGTGGTTGACACTTCCTATTCCAGGGAATCTTCCCAACCTAGGGATCGAATCTGGCATCTCTTGCATCTCTTGCATTGTCAGGTGAATTCTTTACCACTAGTGCCACCTAGGAAGCCATCAGCATCTAATTCTGATTTATGTTCTTACCTGCTATGGTTGAACTTTTTATGTCCTCATGCCCTGGCCTAAATCTGGGAATGCCTCATTATAATTCCTAAGGAGCTTACTACCTATTCAGAAGGAATGGGACATGATGCATTGAATTTGGAATACAGTTGGGCAGACAAGAGCCTGAAAAGAATTAGGAACATACTGTTTCTTATTTGGATTTGCCTGCTTTGTGGACCAGGATCTTTATTGCAAATAATCGCAAATATATTAGCAAGACCCGATTACTACATAAAGTCACCTGTACGGAGGTTCTCTAACCTAGGATTTTATGAAACATCAAGAAGTAAAAAGAATGACTGAGGTTCACTTCAATTCCAATTTAAAACAGCAGTGAGGAAACTTTTTTGTTATCAAATGGATAAAAGTTTATAAGACCTGTATCAGTTAGTGTGGATGATGACATCCAGGAATGTTCACTTTCATGGACAACTAAGTTTAAATCAGAAAAGTTCCTTTGGGTGGCCACTTGGAAATGTTCAGAATTTCTTGGGTCCAGAATTTCTACTTCAAGAAACTACGTGCATGTGAACAAAATGGTATATGCACAGGGGTGGCGTGTCTAGACATGTTGGAACCTACGAAAGGTCCAAAGTGGAGGCTGGGCTTGTTTAAATGTCATACAACTATTCAATACATACAGAACACTGAAAATCTCAGCTATGTCTTTTAATGAAAAAAAACAAAACAAAACAAAACAAAACTAACCCAGCGAAACAGTGCACATAGAATAATCACATTATTATGCAAAAGTATATTTATAGGTATATGTCCATAAACACGTATTATAATTGCATAGAAGGGCTGATGAAGTGGAGGAGGATGAAGCTGGAGGGCCCTAGATGTTTCAGAGCTATAGTTATAAATGCCATGGAGGCAAGACGTTCCCGCAAATCTGACCTAGGATTTGTCATGCTTCAAGAGCAAAATATGAATAGGCATTTAAAATAACTTGAATAGTTTAACTGGAGCTTGCTGGCCCCAAATGGCTTCATTTCTGGGAGATATATATATATGAATGTAGCTAGCAGCAGAGCAGTGTAGAAACTTCAGTCTTTTCCCCCATCTATAATGGCTGCTCTGGAAGCAGCCCTGGGAGTCCTTCAGGAATCGCCGGATCTCTGCAGCCTCATTAGATGCACAGGCATGTGTCTCCTGGTGAGAGTCTCATGCTGGGAAAGTCATTAGAATAATAAATTTCACTTCTCTGTGAGCTGGCTTTCTAAGCTTCAGGTGCATATGCGTTATATGCTTTTTCCATTTTCCTGTGGCTTAAAGTCTTGGGATTGCTGACCTATCCCTTCCTCCAAAGTTTTGCCAGCATCATGAGTTCATGGAGTCACTGATGCTGAAAATAATTTGTGGAGTTCAGATTGCCATTGCCCTACACAGTTCTCTTTATTCTCGATGCTGAAGAACTCAGTGAAAAATAAGATCTAATTAATGAAAACAGACTTCACAAGGGATGTTAAGGAAGATGCCATAAAATGCTTTTTGATATTTTGTATTAGAGTCTGACCCCAGCTTCCATTAATACCACTATCAAGATCATCTGATAGTATCTATTTATATGGATGGAAATGACTGCATTAAGTTGCAGTTTTCAAACAGAGAGATTCTGGAAAAGGCCTTGCCATACTAAATGGCAGTTTCTATAAATGGAACAGTATTCGTGAGGGAGGCTTCAGAAAGCAATACTATGTAAATTCACCATTAAGGTTTGTTTTTTCAAAGGTTATCAAAAAGATATAGGAAAGGTATACTATATTGTATATATTCATTTTATAATTTTAAATAATTATCATTCAGTAAAGAAGTTTAGCATAACAGCATTTCCCTACCATTCAAGGATAGATCAAACCCCTTCTCTGTATTAAAGAAGGAAAAAAAAAAAATGTATAAGTGGTAATAAACATTTTGTTCTTCAAAAATAATGCTAGGCTAAAACTGGAGAAAGAATATTTTGTTTAAATACAATAATATGAAACAAAAGGCATATTATTTCTTTGTGTTAAATCTCTTTATATGGTCTTTTCTTCCAGCCCACCTACTTAGAAAAGGCATCTCTTTGTTTTACCTATCTATGTGTTCCTTTATCTTACCTTGGGATGCCGTATTACAGTCATGGGCTTCCTTTCAAACTTTTTCCTCCACTTCTGCCTTTACATATATGGAGTATTTACTGCATTTTCTCTACTTATGAATGTGAGAGGGTGTGAAAACCCCCCAAACGAAAAAGAACCAAAAAAGTCAACTGCTGACTGTCCCACTGACTACTTCCCTGTATTTTACTTCTAAACTTCTTGAAGCCTTAACTTCCGCAGACTTTTCTCTGGTTCTCAAACACTGTTTCCTTAAATTTTGTGAGCTGTGGGTGGTTCTTACTAGAGTACAGTTTTAGGAAATAGGACATGAATAAGAGTTGAACCAACTTTTAGGTTTAAGAACATGCCACACTGTCATATGCATCTAAATTTGGGTCAGGTAAAGAAATCGCTCACTGTAAAAATGTGAGTGAATTCAGATTTATGTCTTTTAATAAAACATTAAACTAGAGTGACTCAGGTGACGTTTCCGCTGTGACTGCCATGCCATGACTCAACCACACAGATCTTCAAGAAACGCATGTCTGTGAAAGCCTAGGGTTCTTACGAAAGTTACCTGCAAATTTGTTTTTCTGAGTCCAGCTAGAGGGAATTTGGTATTTTGTGGGTCAAGAATTGTCTAAACACTGCACAGAGCAAACCAAGGACTTTGACAAAAATAAAGTTAAGCTCATCAGCCTGCAGTGTTTATCCTTTGTGTGCTGAGCTGTGACACTTGTTGATAACGTCTTTGTTGTTTCTGTGGCTTTAAAAATGAAAATAGAAGTCAGTCTTTACTAGAAAATCATGTTGATCCTTGATCAAGTCATCAAAAGCAACTGTAAAGGTTAATTAGCAGCCCAGATGTCCAACAGTGGGGGAAATGTTTTGTAAAAAATAAAACGATGTTTGGAAACACATGGAAAAGCTGAAAAATAATATGTGCTTGCATGTATTTTCTGGTGAAAATTGTGTAAAAACTATTCCTGAGTTGAATATATGATATTTACAGAAACTTCATGCTCAATAATTTCATTTGGTATTCCAGTTTATGGATAAAATTATAATATCAAAAAAATGAAGTTTATTCCATGAAAAAATTCCATGAAAAATAATTTAATCCTAATATGTAAGCATTCCATTACTTTACATCTATATGATGAAGTATTGAATCACCACTAAAACTCATTTTCAAGAAAACCATTAACAACCTGAAAAACAATTGTGATATGTTAAGGAAGCAGCATACAGTGTGTGTGTGAGAGGCGGAGAGATGAGGGACAGAGGGGAGACAAGACAGAAAACAAATATTTAAGCAGATGCAGAAATGCAGTGCGCCAAAATAGTAGCACTGGTAGAATCAATGTAATTTAGATTTTACAGAATTCTCTATATTCCATGTTTTCTGTTATAGGCATGCATTACTTTTATAATCAGGAAAACAGAAAAAAAAGTTTTTTAATCAGCAACAAAACATAGGAAAATTTAAAGGATATATAACTTTTAAAACTTGTGGTTATATTTGCTTGATAGGAATATAACCACTGTTTCTTTCTTTCCTTCTATATTTTCTGTTTTTTTCCTATAAAGAACATGTATTGCTCTTAGAAGAAAAATTTTTTTTATTTTGTTTTTCACAAAGGAGACAAATAATATTTCCCCATTCTTAATCAATTATTTTGGTGAAACTAGAAAAATAAAGGACGGTAATGCACTTTCTCTACAACTAGATTATAACTAATCAGGAAGGATAAGAGTGCACTTTATTTTATTATGTTTCTTCCTCTGTTCTAAGTCAATAAATGAAAAGAAATATTGAGGGTGATATGTTGTAACATCCATAAACCAGTGATCAAGATGTCTACTTGGATGGAAATTAGCGAGTCGCTGTCACATCTTTCTTTTAGACACTGAGACAATTTTGAGTTTGGAATTCATTGACACTAATTCTTCAGACCCTGTGCTCCTCAGAAAATTGCAAAGTGGTCTTTTTGTGTGTAGATTTCCGATACTAAGTGGCCATCAGCTGAGTTAACTTTATTCCAATAGAGAAGTTTCAGCCTTCAGCCTGAACTAGCTTGCCATTATAAGTTAGAAAGAATTCTAGCATTGTATCATTTGACAAAAAAAAAAGACCACCAGAGTCCATGGAAGGATACACAGGGTGAAGCTGGCTCGGCTTCTGTGGACAAGCAAACCCTATTGCTGGCTTGCTCACTCAGAAGGATGGGCATGTCTTGACTGAAATGCAGAAAGCCAAAAGAGCAGGTTGACCTGTGTTCATAGGAGGGATGCCTGGGGAACAGATTTGTCATCAGATTTTCCTCAATGCCTGGTACACTGCCTGGCATTTAGTAAGTGCTCAGTAAATATTGCTGAAGGAATTCATGAATTCTAAAGCTTCAATCGGAGCTATCTTTTAAAATGGGGATTCACTGTGTGCGTGCATGCCAAGTCGCTTCAGTCGTCTCTGACTCTTTGTGACCCCATGGACTGTATGTAGCCCGCCAGGTTCCTCTGTCCATGGGATTCTCCAGGCAAGAATACTGGAGTGGGTTGCCATGCCCTCCTCCAGGGGATCTTCCCAACCCAGGGATTGAACCCGCATCTCTTATGTCTCCGGCATTGGCAGTCAGGTTCTTTACCACTAGTGCTACCTGGGAAGCCCAGGGATTTAGTAGAAGCTGTTAAGAAAAACTAAAGCTTCATTTAAATTTAAATAGAACACAGCAAAATGACGTCAGTGTCCCCAGTTTGTTTTAGTTTTTCCCAGTCTCACAAGTCTTTGGATTCATTCCAAAGACACTTCTTAAGCCACTGACCTCAACATACACACACACAGTTTAAAGATGGGGACAAGAGAGGAAGCAATGGAGAAAATGTCATTGTATAAATTAGGGAAACTGTTAAAAAGTCCTTTTGGCTTGTCCTGGTGATGTTTGGGGCAGCGTCAAGGAAGGAGGGGTTTTCAGAACCAGAAAAGTGTCCTAGCATCCAGAGCTAAGTGGCAGGAAAGAGAGGAATTCGGGAATCTAGAGTAGAATGGACTATTGGTGCTGGAAATGAATGTAGCTGAAACGATTCTTTCTGTCCAGTAATAAGGTCCCCAAATGGTGACAATGAGGATTATAAAGGCAGCCATCCCTATCACACTCCTATTCCAACCCTGATTTACAGATACAGCTTTGCTCAGTGGAAACACAGCTCTGTCTGAAACTTCAATGCCAAACCTCCAGGGCTCTGGCTTAATTAATCTGGGGATACAAGGCAGGCCCATCTCATCTTTCAGATGTCATTTTCTTGAAGCTTACAATTAACATCTCTCTAACAAATAGCCCAGAGAAATGGCTTTGTGGTTTTCCTTTCATACTTTCAGAGATGACGGACAGACAGGCCTTATGACATGTGGTTCTGGGAAGTCTTTTTAATTGACTTGTCTCCAGATGCAGAGAACTTGAGCAGCTAAGTGGTCTGCTGTTTCCTCTGTTGCTTTCCTGATGGGCTTTTTTCAAGAGAGGGTGAGCAAATTAATGATGTCATTTGTTGATTTCACCTGGGCATCAATTGAGCTAATTTGGAGTATAATCATAATTGATCCTGCATCTTGTGTCTTAAGTTAAAATTTACATAAACAAATATTTTATCAAATGTGCCCTTCAAGTTGGACATTCATTTTCATGTTAGATAATTCTATTTAATGATTCCTGACCTCTTCTAGAGATACTGCTTTGGATAATCTGTTGGACTTTGAAAATTTCCATATTTTATTTCTCTTTGAACTCAACTCTGCATGCTCCTTGGATTTTAGTACTTGGCTTTTAGGACATTTGCAGACCAGAACCTTTCTATTGGTTAATGGTGATATAAACCTACATCTTCTAGTCATGCAGTTCCTAGATTCAGACTGTCTAATAAATCACCAGAGGAGGAATAATTAAAAGCTTCTTTCAATTCTATTAGTAAATTACCAAGGATGACTGGGTGCTGCTTCTAGATGCATTATGATTTATACTATTAACGTGGATTGTTTTGGTTTTCTAAAAATAATAAATGACCCAATGAATAGCATTTGGCTAGAGGCATACAAGAAAATAATCCATATTCTATAGATTTGTTCAGTGGCATTTAAAAGACCTTGATTAGAATTCAGTCTGGTCTGGAGTGATGAGAATGCAGTTTACTGATGGCTGTTTGAAGTCATTCTATGTGGCAGAGGCTGGAGGGAGTCACAAACAGAAACATTTCTTACCTCCAATGGCTGGATCCAGCCTTCTGGCATTTGAAAGAGAGAAATACAAATGTCTGAATATCTTGATCACTGAAACCATTTTCGTGTTTGGGTTTCATGCTACTTTTGTTGGCTCAGAGCTTCAGCAGTGAGCTGAACCAGCCGCCCCAAGATGCCATGCCCTCGTGGCTCCTTGAGCAAAACGCTTGTGTTTTGTACGTGGAGCAGAAAGTGTCTGCTCTGACATACTGGTTCACTTACACCCATGTTCCTCTCAAACACCACAAGAGTCATCTCAACAGGCTTAGTGTTTTGAGATTAGGAGGGTCTACTCAGATGGTGCAGAGATATGGACTGGGGGTAAGGCAGGTGCAAGGTGATAGTTTTAAATACTTCCATATTTGAGATGGCAACAGACATTTGATGGATTTCATCAACTGATTGGTGAAATCTATGGTGTTGAGAAAGCCAAAAAATTCGCTGGGCAGATTTAGTCACCAGGATCGGGTTTAAATATCTCTCCATAGTATCATGTTGAAAACACATTACGCGCACACACACACACACATGCGCACACGCACACACTCACACATCATTGAGTGAGCAAACATCAGGTCACTGCTGTTAGGGAACTGAGAGGTAATGTACACAAAAGCCACATTAAAATATGACTGATATTATTAACTGTGTGTGTGTGCGTGTGTGTGTGTGTGTGTGTGTGCGTGCACGCGCATGCGTGTATCACACAGAAGGGGGTGCCGTCAACAGATTATTTTGCCATTAGGTTCAGGGAGGGCACTACATTTGATCTAGGTTTAGTAGGAAAGGTCTAGCATGAAGGTGGAGACTATATTCTGAAGGAGAGAGAGAAAAGCCAGAATAATTGACTAATCTAGAGTTAGGAGAATCAAGTAGTGTTTCAGTCAGTCTCCCAAGTACTGCTGCTGCTGCTGCTGCTGCTAAGTCGCTTCAGTCATGTCCGACTCTGTGCGACCCCATAGACGGTAGCCCACCAGGCTCCGCCATCCCTGAGATTCTCCAGGCAAGAATACTGGAGTGGGTTGCCATTTCCTTCTCCAGTTCATGAAAGGAAAAAGTGAAAGTGAAGTCGCTCAGTCGTGTCCAACTCTTAGCAACCCCACGGACTGCAGCCTACCAGGCTCCTCCGTCCATGGGATTTTCCAGGCAAGAGGAGTGGGGTGCCATTGCCTTCTCCGAGTCCCAAGTACAAAATGGTCTTTTTGAATTATTCTCCCATAGCCTCATCACCTTTAAAAGATTCCTTCTTTCATTCATTAATCCTTTAAGCATTTTATGTGATGTGCATGTATCATTGTTCTTTTAGGTGTGAGGGATTCAAAGATAAGCATACAAAATTACAAAATGAAAAACACTTCCTGAAAGTATACAGTAAGGAGATGGCACCACCGAAACAGTTATAATCTTCCAATGATCACTACTGGTACACAAAGGTATATTAAACAGTTAAAGTGTGAAAGTTAGGCAAAATGTCACTTTCGTTTTGAGGGAAAAGATTAAATATGTTGTTTAAAAAACTTGATTAATTCTTGATTGTATATGTTAATAGGATAACTAGCTAACAGGCTCTTATTGGTCTTTTCTGACAAAGAAGAAAATATCTAGTGAATAATCAAACAGGAATATTTCAGAAGTTTAAGTTGGAAACTATTGAAAGAAAACAAAATTAAAATTGCCTTTGTTAGGAGCCAGAGTTCCCAATGTCTCCCTGAACTGATAAGCAGCAAAATAATTCTACTTGTTTTTTAAAATTGTAGTGACTTTCAACTATTGAATTTCTGTCTCATACTCTCAGTTTTACTATGGTTCCTCTAGTAATAATTGTCTCTGGGAGATGAAGAATATCTGTCTTTCTGATGGGAAAAGAGAAACCATTAATTGGCCTAGAATTACTATTGTGAAAACACGAAAATAAAAGAGATTTATCTTCAAATTTACCCGTCTATGAAATGGGAGTGAATGTGGGATGTACCTCACAGCCTTACTGTGATGTTTCAGTGAGAAAAAAAAATGCACCTAAAGCCACACAACAGTGCCCAGAATATAGTAAGAGCTCAATTATGTTCCTTCTGCTATTTTGTTTATACATTAGTGAATATAATCTAAATTTTCAAAAAACTAGCAGGTGAAAGTCTAAGATATAGGCACACCTATGTCAACTTAAAAAAATATTCACAACCTAAAAGTTGAGTTATGTTTTATTCAGTGAAAATTTTTAGAACTTCAAGCCCAGGAGACAGCCCCTCAAGGGACCTTGAGAGAACTGCTCCAAAGAGACGAGGGGAGGAGCCAGGTTTTATTGAAGTTTTACAACAAAGGGCAGGTAGTTTTAACCTCAAAAGATTATTGTTAATTAAAGAAAACCAGATATCCCAAGTTAAGAAATTTAGGACTTTTCTATGTATAGAAAGGTACAGGAGTCTGGGCTTACTGAGTTAATTCCTTTCATATACATCTCAGCTATCCTGGGCCAGTCTCCTGTTTTTTTCCCATCCCGCGCACCCTTGGGCTCACTATAGGGAGAGGCTGCAATCTGCTGACTGCTAGATGGCAGGTATTCTCCTTCCTGAGTGCCCTTATGGTTCAGGAGCTCATATTGAAGGGCTGGACTCGCTGATAGCAGTGACATCCTTGTTTTCTAATATGGCAGAAAGAACTCCATTTCTCAGGCTTCCCCAGTGGCTCAGCGGTGAAGAATCCACCTGCGATGTAGAAGATTCAGGAGACGTGGATCCGATCCCTGGGTTGGAAAGATCCCCTGGAGGAGGGCATGGCAACCCACTGCAGTGTTCTTGCCCGGAGAATCTCATGGACAGAGGAGCCTGGTGGGCTACAGTCCACGGGATTGCAAAGTCAGATAAGACTGAAGCGACTTAGCAGGCGTGCACATTTCTCACCTCGCTTCCTCTGAGTGTGTTTAAGGCAGGCCTCCTGGACTTACTTTCTGGATTAGTGTCTGGGGTTTCTCGTGTTGGAGTTTCTGTCTGGAGGCCATATGCCTGCAGTAGTGATGGCATGGCCCTTTGTGAGTTAATATTGAGTCTGTTCTGTTTAACCCAATGAATTCACAGCACTGCTACTCTGGGTATAAGTAGCTTCTGAAATTAGGCCAAAAAAAGAGTATAATTCTGGATCATACCAAGAATGCTCTTTTCCCTAAAAGACATTCTGGCTTCCTGGTAATACCAGCTGGGTGTTCTCCCGAGCCTCCTGGCTGCACATATGTGACAAATAATTGTGATTTAGCAACAACAAAAAAAAAGGAATGGGAATGGGACAAATTGAAGCAATTAACTAAAAGATGTAAAAGAGAAAGGAGACTCAGACTTAGCCCCTGGACCTTGTGGGTAGGAAACCTTCGGTGCTGGTTAAAGTAATGGTAATGACCACTTTCCCTGTTTGCAGACTGTTATCAGTGGTTAAGGGCCTTATGATTTTCGCTAGAGACTGGGAAGGAATGCTAACATCTGAAACCAAGCAAAGAAGTGGCAAATAATTGAGCCTTGAGGGATCCTTTGGAGAGCGCCTGTCACTTAGGGGAATGCACTTTTGATATTCATCTAGCTGGTATCTGAGCGCCTGTTTGCAGGAAATGAAATGCTAGATCTCCATGTTTGAAAAGGGGAGGAGAGGAATGGGTAGTGTACTAAGAAGTAATCAAAGCCTTTTTAGCATTAAAAATGACTGAGGAATGTTTGGAGCTGGAGACACAATGATGCAAATCAAATGTTGTAATAGTATTCTGCCTGGTGACCCTGGAAGCTTTTAAACATTCTGCTTGGAAGTGGGTGGTCAGCATCAGAGCATCTGACTCAGTGCAGGGAGGCAAGGAAACGTGGTTGCTGTCAGATTGCTGGGAAAGATGGTTTAGTGCTGGGGTGAGGTGTGTGACCCTGTACTAGCGCCCTTTTGAATGCACTCCATCCCAGTGTTACAACCCTTCCAAAATGGTAGATGTCAGCAAGAACAACACCCCAAATTTGTGAAGGTGGGTCTTTTACAACCTGAATCCAGAGCTCTTCAGTCAATGTGAGTTGCTTTCTTTATTTTTCCCATGAGATATTTTAATCTACAATGTTGTCAACTTCTGCTGTACAGCAAAGTGATTCAGTTATACATGTATGCTGCTGCTGCTGCTGCTAAGTCGCTCCAGTCGAGTCTGACTCTGTGCGACCCCATAGATGGCAGCCCACCAGGCTCCACCATCCCTGGGATTCTGCAGGCAAGAACACTGGAGTGGGTTGCCATTTCCTTCTCCAATGCGTGAAAGTGAAGGCGCTCAGTCATGTCCGATTCTTTACGACCCCATGGACTGCAGCCTACCAGGCCCCTCTGTTCATGGGATTTTCCAGGCAAGAGTACTGGAGTGGGGTGCCATTGCACTATACATATATATAATATTATTTTTCATATTATTTTCCATTATGGCTTATCACAGGAGATTGAATATAGTTCCCTGTGCTATACAGTAGGACCTTGTTGTTTATCCATCCTATAGATAACCGTTTTCATCTAGTGAGTTGCTTTATAATGAGAATACGTCCGTGAAGTTGTAAAAGACATCCGTGATGTCCTACAGAGATCTCCTCCTGTTTTGAATTTTCTAGGCATTTTGCAAGATGGTTTTTAACCATAGTCATTCTTCTGCTATGTGCATGTGTACTTAGATGTTCGGTCGTGTCCGACTCTGACCCCAGGGACTGGAGCCCGGCGGGCTTCTCTGTCTGTGGAGATTCTCCAGGGAAGAATACTGGAGTGGGTGGCCATGCTCTCCTCTCGGGGATCTTCCCAACCCAGGAATCGAACCCAGGTCTCCCACATTGCAGGTGGATTCTTTATCGTACTATAGAAACTTGTAATTAAATAAATTATATTTAGGAAAGGCAGCACTCAAAATTCACCACTTTGTAATGATTTTACTGGATTTTGTGATTATCTGGGCTCTTGAGGTTCTTAGCATTTATTATATCCATATGGTTAAAATATCATAAAATGGGGTACAACGGCTCATTTCTCCTGACTCTGCATTTTGCAGTGTGATGTTGGTAGCTTGAAATTGGCTTTCTGCTCACCACTTCAAAGGCCTTACTCCCACCCATGGGAAAGCAGCGGCCAGGCAGTTATTCTAAAGGCTTCACAAAAGCGGTTGAAAAGACAAAGTGTGTGTAAGGCAATGCTGTTTAGACATTCTGCCCATTTTTTGACTGGGTGGGTTGTTTATTATTATTTTTTCTTCCTTTTTCTTGTCAAATCGTGGTGACAGGCTCACAGAGAGAACAGAGTTGTGGTTGTCAAAGAGGGCATGGGGAAACATGGGCTGGGAATTTGGGTGAGTAGATGCAAACTGTTACGTATAGAAAAGATGGACCACAAGGTCCTACTGTATAGCACAGGGAACTATAGTTAATATGCTGGGATAAACCATAATGGAAAATAATATGGAAAAGGATGCATATATGTATAGTTGGGTCACTTTGCTGTCCAGCAGAAAGTAACACAACATTGTGGATCAACTATACTTCAACTTTAAAAAAATGTAATGCTATCTGCTAACATCTGCCTCTTGATCAGCCCTCCACTGGCTTCTCTCTTAGTGGCTCCATTTCTTAATGTTTAAGGACCGACTTCTGTTACCATGCAAAACCTCTGGCAGAAGACCCTGGGCCCCACAGTGGTCATATGTACTGAACTTGGATGGGACCGTGGACGTGGGCGGCACTGAAGTTCTGGTTTCACTAGTCTGGAGTGAGGTTTGGACGGTGGGAGTTTGTAAGACTCCCAGGTGAGGCTCATATGAAGGCAAGGTTGAAAACCACTAACTAGTCCAGGGAACACTACCACTGACCTTTGCTCTTCTCCTCTCTTTGGGTGTCCTCTGCCCCTGGCTGTCCCGCTGCCTGCCCGCATCACCTGTGTTCACTTCGATGGCACAGTTTCAGGATTGCACAAGCCCCAGAGAGGGTGTCTTTCCCAAAAGTTCCATTACAAGCCCAGGGGAGAACTTGAATGGCTGTGGCTTGGAGCCTATGCATTCACCTGACAACCAGTCACTGGACGATCATCCCCCTGCCCTGTGATGATCCTATACCGGGGCCAACCCCACAAAGACAGGTGCCGCACACACCCGTGTACTTCTGCTCCACTGGCTCGGGCTGGTCCTTGTTGGACTCATGTGTTAAAGGCTTCATTTTAAAAGATATATATTTATTTGTTTATTTTTGGCTGTGCTTGGTCTTCATTGCTGTGTGTGGGCTTTCTCTAGTTGTGATGAGCGGAAGCTGCTCTTTGTTGCAGTAAGCGAGCTTCTCGTCATGGTGGCTTCTCTTGTTGCAGAGCACGGGCTCCAGGCACACGGGCTTCAGTAGTTGTTCACTGGCTCAACCACTCTGAGGCACGTGGGATCCTTTCAGAGTAGGGATTGGACCCGTGTCCCCTGCATTGGCAGGCGGGTTCTCAACCACTGGACCACCAGGGAAGTCTCTAAAGACTTCACTCTAATAATCAGCGAAAAATTGGTGGTAGTGCTAAAATTGCTACCAGTTCAAGTCTGGTCTTCCGTGAGGATCTTACTAGGATGAAAGTGATTCTTCATGCATATATTGATCTTGCATATATATATTTGATTAATAATTAATCATATTAATAGATTAATATCATTTCAAATATTATAACTGTAACACAAAGACATCTTGATTCTTCTTACTGAGCATTGGTGGCCAGGGAAAGTCAAAAGTTATAGTGGAAAAACTCCTAAGATCTCATCTCTGATCTGTCTCTCATTCACTTTGCAGCCTTGAATGAGTCCCTAAACAGTTCTCTATCAGCTGACTTGTCTGTGAAACAGAGATTAAAATACCTGTCTATTTATCTCACAGGGGTATTAGGGGGATTAAATGAGATCATGTTGATGAGATAATTTTGAAAAGCATCTCAACCTACAGCTGTAAACGTATTATTCATATACTAGCTAGCCGAGTGGTATTAGCTGTTACAAATAAAGAGAGTAAACATGCAGATGCATGTGTTCAGATGATTATTTGTGACATAAATAAGTTTTCTCCTGATACATATTCTTTCAGGTGCAGCTCTGATTTGGTATCCTATTTCAGTCAGAATTTTATTGAAACTCTTAGAATGATTTTTTTTTCTAATATTTTCATTCTTAACTGATAAGTATGTCATCAAAATTGAACCACGAGTGTATTAATATGAAATCAAAATGCAGGCATATAGAAATAGACAGAATATATTTTCCAAATAACTTAATTTGGGATTTGGAATAAGATCATTCATTTATTTTATGATTTCTTTGAAGTGGGTTTGCTGGTTTAACACCTTTAACACCCATTTCTCAACTTAAGAGTGTCTTCTTTGTCCTGCCTGCCTAGATACTTTCTCTCAGAGTGTTAGTCATTCAGTTGTGTCCAGCTCTTCGTGACCCCATGGACTGTAGCCCGCCAGGCTCCTCTGTCCATGGAATTCTCCAGGCAAGAATACTGGAGTGGGCTGCCATTCCCTTCTCCAGTGGATCTTCCTGACCCAGCGATTGAACCCAGTCTCCCACGTTGCAGGCAGATTCTTTACCTTCTAAGTTACCAGGAAGGCCCACTTTATCTCAAGGTCAACCTCAAATCTGTAGCCTTTTTTGAATCACAGTGATAAAATTCCTTGCGCCAATCTCTGTGTTTTTCTCTGCCTTTTCTGAGAATCTCTGTCTCTCTCACACACACATACACACACAAGTTCACATATAGAGCACATGTCAGTTTTTATATGGTTTATTTGTTCATCATTTCCCCCTAATACTTGAAAGCAGTGCCCCATGTATTTTTCCATCCCCTTGCATCTAAGCGTGCTGATATGTACCCATAACCTAGTAAATACTGAATGACTGATTGAATCAGAAAATATGTTTTTTGAAGGTGGGGAAAAGTTAGAGTTACAGGAAAAAAAAGATCAAAGGGAAATGTCTAAATTTTATTTCAGATTCATAGAGATATGTACCTCATCGATCAATAGGATTTTACTCAATTTTCACTACATGTCAGATATCAAGGTGCAGGTGAGGGTTAGCAGTGACGACCACAGATCCTCTGTGATCCACACGGAGGTAGATAAACACATGATAAATCGTTTCAATATAGGGACTTAATTCAGAGTGATCAAGGAAGGACACGGAGGAGACGGCCTTTCATCTGAGACCTGGGGAGATAGGAGTACGCTTTACAGGAACTCAGAAGGGAGCGTTTCTGATGAGAAGGAGTAAGAGAGAAGGGGGCCAGAAAGAAGAGGGAACGGGGGAGCATGTGGCCCCCAGCCCGGTGCAGGCGTCCTCCTCACAGGACGTCCGAGGCAGCCCACGGAGGACAGGCATTGTGGATGAGGAGAGACACCAGCACTGTGTGGGTGTGTCATTGATTTTTAACAATATCCTGTATTTTTAAATTAATTTTTATTGCAGTATACTTGCTTCACCATGTTGTGTTAGCTTCTACTGCGTAGCAAAATGAATCAGCCATGGATATACATATATCCCCTCCCTTTTGGGTTTCTCTTCCATTTAGGTCACTGCAGAGCATTGAATAGAGTCCCCTGTTATATACAGTATATTTGCATTATTGTCTGTTTTATGCATAGTATCCATAGTGTATATGTGTCAATCCCAATCTCCTAATTCCTCCCCCCTCCTTTCCCCCTTTCCGTGGTGTATATGCCATGGAATATTACTCAGTCATGAAACGGAATGAAATTGGGTCATTTGTAGGGACATGGATGAACCTAGAGACTGTCATACAGAGTGAAGTAAGTCAGAAAGAAAAAAGCAAATATCATATATTAAAGCATATATGTGGAATCTAGAAAAATTGTATAGATGACCTTGTTTGCAAAACAGAAATAGAGACACAGACATAGAGGATATCTTGTGCTTTAAGAAGCCTATTATCTCATCATAAATATGGCTTGTTCTGACTAGTGGCAAGGGCAACTCATTTTCTACCATCTAATTTGTGGCTCTGCACCTGGTAAGGCTTACAGGAGTCCAAGCCAGCCACACTCTGGATGAAAGCACACTAGAAAAATGAAATCTCACACTGAGGGGCTCCCGTCTACTTGGTGCTGTCATAGTTAATCTGGTGGCTTTGCTTAAGTCCTCACCACAAACCTAGGAGATTTTTGTCCCCTTTGCACAGATGAGGAGATGGAGGAATAGAGGATTAAGTAGATTGTCCACATCACACACATTGGTAAGGAAGCCGCACAGCCACGGCCAAAGGCAAGCAGTGAGACTCCAAATCTCTTACTGAGCACAGCGCTGTGTCTGTGAGCTGCTCGTCCTAGGTCTGCAGTGAGTACATGTGTGATCAGTGGTCCTGTCACCTTGGACAAAGGGTTATGAAAGTTGCGTGGTCTTGCCCGTGACCTGAGTACAGTCCACATTATGCCTCCATGATGGACTGGGAAGAAAACGGCCCTTCAGTTGGTCCCAGAAGCACAAATCTGAAGCATATGCTGTCCTGCCCTAGATGAAATATGGTGATGATCTCCTGTCTGTTATCTCTTAATAACCTACGTGGCACATCATGTGCAAAAGTGTCATCTGTCATCTGCCTTGTGGAAGCACATCCTAGTTCCTTCCTGTCCCTTGGGCCTCTGAGGAAGTAAGAGAAAAGTCCAGAAGGGGAAGAGGTCATGTGACCCTCTGCTCTTCACCGACGTGGAACAGGGCACTCTGGGCTCCAGAGTATGCCCGTCACCTTCCTACAACCATTCTGCAGCCCCTCTAGGAATTGGGAGACTATGAGAGGAGCATGGTGGTCTAAGTGCTGGATGCTCATCAAGGTTATCTCTGGTCACGTGGTCCAGGAGGCGGGTGTTACATGGACGAGTGGTCTGTGCTGACTTTTCTCTCTACTAAGGCAATAACTGGAAGCAAGTACAACCTACCACCCTGGTTAAGAGGGATTGGTTATGAGTTTGGATGGATTCCTGAAATGTCACCTCCATGGGGTGGGGGGCAGGGGAATGTGTTATTTTGAAAATAATAAAAAAAGGAACTGGAATAGTGATGTTCTCAACATTATACAGCGAATCAGTGCCCAGAAATCTTTATCTTTAATCCAGTGTGATAACCCTTAAATCATACCTCCCCCCACCCCGTCCCCACCGGCTTTAACTGGAGAGGTTCATTTTGTTCCTGAGCTAATGACTCTCTGGGTCAGATATCAGACACGTGGTACCTGGGTGGAAGGGATGTGTTCATTTTAGTCTTAGTTGTTGTTGTGATTAAAGTTATGTTATGTGTTTGGTATTCTGTGTTGGCTGTGGAAACAGATTCCTTTCTGTTTCCTGAAAGAAAACAAAACAGTGCCCACAGCCTATGTGGGGAAAGTCTTGTCTATCTTTCCTAACTTCCTTCCCTCCTTCCTTCCCACCTTTTTTCCTTTCTCTGTCTTTCTTTTTTTCACCTGTGAAATTAGGAAAACTTGTGAATAAAAAAAATCACAAATGAGTGTTGCCATTACACGAGCACTTCTTTGCAGTTTTGAATAAAATCACGTCCCAATAAAGACGTTCTGAAGACTCACAATACTCACAAAGTCCAGATGCTTCCACCAACAAGTCACACACGAGGGAAACTGAAATTTTTAGAAGACATTTAATTATCATGTTATCTTAGAAAGACAACAATGCAAATTTCTTTTCAAGTAAACTGCCTACTTATGCCCATAGAACAGACATTGGCCTGGAGTGCCCTGCTTCATGGGCAGTAAATGGAAACAAGTGCTGTGTGGTGCATGGTGACACGGATGGCCTCACACATATAATAGCATATGTGGAAAATCATAGACTTGTACTTCATTGATTTTTTCCTGAATGCGTATTACTTCCTGCATCTTCAAGATTGCAAGTTAGCTGTTGCTTTATCTAAATTGCCTCACTTAAGAGATTTGCCCTCTTTGTATGGGGGAGAGGAAAGGGCATATGAAAAGATGTCCTCTGAAGTATTAAAAACCCTTCAGTGAATCCTGAGGAGCACTAAAAATCAAACAAGTTTCATCAGATGACTGCTGTGTTCACTGGCGTCTTGGAAACAGCGCGTTGTTTTGACTTGAGGCAGCACCTGAAGTGCACTGTGACCCACTAAAATGCCTTTCCAATTCTAATATGGATTCTAGGTGTGTGGTGAGTCAGGTTTTTTTTTCTTTTTAATTATGTCCCCTTTCTATTCTATCACCACTTAAACAAACTAATATAAACTTTTACAATTTTAATATAGAGTTTAGATAGATATTCTGGATTTTATTATTATTCTCTTCTTTCTTTTACTAACTCTCTTTAAGCAAATAAACAAAAAATGTGAAACTGATAGTCACTCAGTCATGTCCAACTCTTTGCGACCCCACGGAGCCCACCAGGCTCCTCTGTCCATGGGATTTCCTAGGCAAGAATAATGGAGTAGGTAGTCATTCTTTCCTCCAGGGGATCTTCCCAACGAAGGGATAGAACCCAGGTCTTCTGCATTGCAGGCAGATTCTTTACCATCTGAGTCACCAGGGAAGCCTCAAACAAAACCTAGGGTTAATCAATAAAAGAAAAAGTCACACACATTCATTATTAGATGATCCTTATCATGAAAAAATAAAACAGAATAGTTAATGTACAACATGCAAAAGAGAGTGGCTTAGTGAAGCTAACCTTCACCTCTCTTCAGGTCTCTAGGCTGCCATGGCATAGATGATGTATTCTGTCAAATTAACAATGCCTTAAATTTGGGGATGCTACTCATAAAAGGCAATAAGCAGTTCATGATCTGAGCCACAGTCTGCTCCCGGTCTTGTTTTTGCTGACTGTATAGAGCTTCTCCATCTTTGGCTGCAAAGAATATAATCAATCTGATTTCGGTGTTGACCATCTGGTGATGTCCGCGTGTAGAGTCTTCTCTTGTGTTGTTGGAATAAGGTGTTTGCTATTACCATTGCGTTCTCGTGGCAAAACTCTATTCGCCTTTGCCCTGCTTCATTCTGTACTCCAAGGCCAAACTTGCCTGTTACGCCAGGTGTTTCTTGACTTCCTACTTTTGCATTGCAGTCCCCTATAATGAAAAGGACATCTTTTTTGGATGTTAGTTCTAGAAGGTCTTGTAGGTCTTCATAGAACCGTTCAACTTCAGCTTCTTCGGCGTTACTGGTCGGGGCATAGACTTGGATTACCGTGATATTGAATGGTTTGCCTTGGAAACGAACAGAGATCATTCTGTCGTTTTTGAGATTGCATCCAAGTACTGCCTTTCGGACTCTTTTGTTGACCATGATGGCTACTCCATTTCTTCTAAGGGATTCTTACCCACTGTGTGGATCACAATAAACTGTGGAAAATTCTGAAAGAGATGGGAATACCAGACCATCTGACCTGTCTCTTGAGAAACCTGTATGCAGGTCAGGAAGCAACAGTTAGAACTGGACATGGAACAACAGACTGATTCCAAATAGGAAAAGGTGTACATCAAGGCTGTATAATGTCACCCTGCTTATTTAACTTATATGCAGAGTACATCATGAGAAACGCTGGACTGGAAGAAACACAAGCTGGAATCAAGATTGCCGGGAGAAATATCAATAACCTCAGATATGCAGATGACACCACCCTTATGGCAGAAAGTGAAGAAGAACTAAAGAGCCTCTTGATGAAGGTGAAGGAGGAGAGTGAAAAAGTTGGCTTAAAGCTCAACGTTCAGAAAACTAAGATATGGCATCTGGTCCCATCACTCCATGGGAGATAGATGGGGAAACAGTGGAAACAGTGTCAGACTTTACTTTTTTGGGCTCCAGAATCACTGCTGATGGTGACTGCAGCCATGAAATTAAAAGACGCTTACTCCTTGGAAGGAAGGTTATGGCCAACCTAGATAGCATGTTTAAAAGCAGAGACATTACTTTGCCAACAAAAGTCCGTCTAGTCAAGGCTATGGTTTTTCCAGTGGTCATGTATGGATGTGAGAGTTGGACGGTGAAGAAAGCTGAGCGCGGCAGAATTGATGCTTTTGAACTGTGTTGTTGGAGAAGACTCTTGAGAGTCCCTTGGACTGCAAGGAGATCCAATCAATCCATCCTAAAAGAGATCAATCCTGGGTGTTCATTGGAAGGTCTGATGTTGAAGCTGAAGCTCCAATACTTTGGCCACCTCGTGCGAAGGGTTGACTCATTGGAAAAGACCCTAATGCTGGGTAGGATTGGGGGCGGGAGGAGAAGGGGACGACAGAGGATGAGATGGTTGGATGGCATCACCAACTCGATGAACATGGGTTTGGGTAGACTCCGGGAGTTGGTGATGGACAGAGAGGCCTGGCGCGCTGCAATTCATGGGGTCGCAGAGAGTCGGACACGACTGAGCGACTGAACTGAACTCATAAAAGGAAGCTGATCTCTGCCATGATAGCTGTTACATTCTGGTTTCACAAATGAGGCAAGGTTGTATTTTAGTTTTGTGTGTTTCAGTGAGAAGTGAAACCATTAGGTGGAAATAATCCTGTCTTACGAATAGCGCGTGGTCCTCTCACAGCTCATGGTTCTCTGTGGAAGGCATCCCGCTCCATCCTTCCCTGACTCTGTACACCCACTCCTGGCCATCTCTCTTAGCTGAAGATACTGACTCCTTTAAGATGGGGAAAGGCTGCAGAAAGTTATTTCAATAACACTAATGATTCTTTTATGACACTATTAAATTGATTTGCCAAGAAGGATTCCTCTCAGCCTACAAAGATGCTTTAAAAAGCAATGTTGATGGCTAGTTACATTTATTGTGATTCAAAACGTTGTGTGTGGGTATGTGCCTAGGAGTCAAATGGTAGCATGATATTGTTAGCGTAAAATATCTGATTCCATACTGGACTGTGAGTGCCTTCATGTCTGTTGACTTAATGAACTTCCCTACCCAGTGCCTAACTCAGTATCTGGTGGTGTACAGTAGTAGGTAAGAATTTGTATTGTCAGGAATCAACTACCCAAGTTCAAATTCTGGCTCTGCTGCTTGCTAGAGAGTCCTGGGATCAATATCTTTAGTGTCTCAACTATAAAGTGTGATCAATGTTATTACTTACCTCCTAGAATCAAATAAGATAATGCAAATAGGGTACTTAGCCCAATACATGTTAATTTAACCTTATGATATGCATTATACCCACTGAACTTTGAGGCAAGGTGTTACCCTGAGGTGGTTGGTTACTATGAAATTACAATGGCAAAAATTCTAAATGTGAGACGAAATTCTCACTTTGCTTGAAAAGTAGAAGCACCTAAGCCAGCAAGCCCGCAGGTATGTTCAGAAACCCCGTTAGGGTGTGAGGGACGGTCAGGAGTGATACAGAGGCCCACAGCGCCTGCTCTCTGCTCTGGAACGTTTGTCAAACTGCCCAGGCCGTGAAACACAGAAGGAAGTTTTGCTATCGAGGGCAATCTTTTGATGCCTTAACCATGTTAACATACAATTGTGGTTCTGTGCCTGTGTCTAGAGTCTTAAGTGGGAAAGTTTGGAAGGAGAGGAGCATTTCAGAGGTTGGCGCTGGGGGACCAGTGGGGGGTCTACATCCCTGGTGGCTCAGCGTCACCATCCTGCTGCAAAGGGCTTAGAACACTCCTTAGTCTGGAGAGCCTGGAGGAGAGACATGCTTTCTTGCTGGCTCAGATTACCTTGTTCTGGTTAAATGAAAAAGTATGAGCATCCGTTCCTTGTCACCACAATTGCAGCCGTCGAAGGCAATGCTTGTGGAGCAGAGATATACGATCTGGTGACTTCTGAGGTTGAGAAAAAAAAAGAAATGATGTGTTTGCCAAGGCGGGGGGTGCAGGAGGGATTGACTGGGAGGTCGGGGCTAGCAGATGCAAACTATTATATACAGGATGGATAAACAGCAAGATCCTACTGTGTAGCACAGGAAGCTATAGTCAATATCCTGTGATAAGCCATAACGGGGAAGAATGCAAAAAAGAATGTGCATAGACGTATAAATGAGTCAGTTTGCTGTAGAGCAGAAATTAGCATGACACTGTAAATCAACTCGACCTCAATAAAATATAAATAAATAAACATTTCAAGAGTGTTACAGAGCAAACCTCCCCATCTCTGACACAGGGCTTTCTACCTTCTGTGTGGGACAGGAAAGTCAAGGGAGAAGGTCCTAACAGCAGATAGCTTTCAGGGAGTGCTCAGCCCAGCCCACTCCGGCTGTGAGCACAGGGCTCTGCCATTCAGAAGAATGGGTTCGGAAGATAGGCCCCTCAAGGAGAGAAGCAGCCTGGGGTGCTTGGCATCTGCCCCTGAGCGTGTGTTACAGCGACCACAGCTATGCCCAGGCCCTCAGGGCTAATGCGGTTGTCCCCACCACCCTAGGCTGCCTGGTGCACACTCGCTCTCTCGTCCCTCAGAGCTTTGTCCACTCCTCTTTCTGACCCAGATCCAACTCCTTTTCGTTGGTCTGTAGAACTCCAGAGTCAGAGACAACATCTCTTTAATCAAACTCTTCTTGGTATTTCTTCCACTTTTTCACTCAAACCCAGGTATCTCAGAGGACACTGCTTCCCTTCAAACCTCCTCACACTGGGGGACCTCACCCCACTAGTTCCAGAGGGCCTTCCTTGGTGCCACTGTCAGACCATTCTCTCCCCCTCTTCTGTAAACACCCCCATTTTTCAGTCTCGTGAGCCTTCAAGCCGTATCGCCCACCTCCCGTCCATCCTTCAGCATTTTACCTTCCCTTCCAGTCACTCACACCTCCCACGTGCGTCCCGCTGTGCTCCTTGTGACACTGGCCTCTCTGTCCCTTGACCTCCAGTGGTTCCTGCTCCAATGAGTTTCATGTCTCTTCTTCCTTAACCACGCATCCAACGGCCATCCCTGTACCTTTAGTCATTACCAATTCCTAAAATCCCTCCATAATCCCGATCCGATGGTCCTCCTCTTGGGTCACGCCTGTCTATTTTTCTAGCTCACAATCTGGGGATTCTGATTCCAACACTTAAAACAAGATTTCATTAAGAATAACGAACCAGTGGCTTCAGTAGTTTTTTCTTTCTTGCTCATTTTCTGCATCCCCCCTCATCCCTTCATCCTCTGCTTAGGTTTCATGGGAAATCTTTATAACTCTTGTATGCAAGGATACGAAACTCCTCGTCCCACGCTTCTTCCTTTGAATAACTCTGGTGAAATTCTAATCCTGGCTCTCTCCAGCTCTCTCTCTCTGTCTCTCTCTCTTTTCTCATCTTTGCTGTATGGGTTCTTTGTTGCAGCACACAGGGACTCCTCTCACTGTGGAGCACGGGCTCAGTAGTTGCAGCTCATGGGCTTCGTTGCCCTGAGGAATGTGGGATCCTGGACCAGGGATTGGACCCGTCTCCCCTACATCGGCAGGCGAATTTTTAATGCCTGGACCAGTAGGGAAGTCCCTTCTGTCTCTTTTAACTCTTGTGACCTGGCTGGAGAAAAACACTCTCCCTGTTACCTGGTCTTACTTCAAATTCACAGCACCACCCCACCAAGCCATCCTTTAGTGCAGCTCTGCAATATAGGATTTCTCGGTTCCAGTCAGCGTCCCCCCTCTCCTGGATAACTAGTGGCTGCATTGTATCTTTTCCTTGCTTACCGTTTCACTGAAAACATAGAAGTGAAGTGAATGCTGCTCAGTTATGCCAGACTCTCATGCCACTCCGTGGACTATAGCCTCCCAGGCTCCTCTGTCTATGGAATTCTCCAGGGATGGTAAAGAATCCACCTGCAATGCAGGAGACCTGGGTTTGATCTCTGGGTTGGGAAGATCCCCAGAAAAAGGAAATAGCTACCTACTCCAGTATTCTGATCTGGAGAATTCCATGGACAGAGGAGCCTGGCAGGTTACAGTCCATGGGGTCGCAAAGAGTTGGACATGACTCAGCGACTTTCACTTTCACTTTATGCAAACACAGAAACAAACAAGCAAAAGAAAAATTTAAAAATGCTCCCACTGTCATATCTTCCAATAGAGTTATTCCTCTCAACGCATAGACATGCTGTAGGTTTCTCGTCTTAAGTCCATTTTGTTTTCAGCGACTGCCTAATTTCTCTGCTCAATTTTATTCATTGTTTAAAATTTTTATTTATTTAATTTTTAAATTATTGTTTATTTTTTAACTAGATGGCTTTCTTCGCGTAATTTTGATTTTTATCTGTTTATTTTCGTGGAGCATTTTTAAAATCTCTATTGAATTTTTTACAATATTGCTTCTGTTTTATGTTTGGCCACAAGGCATTGTAGGATCTTAGCTCCCTAACCAAGGATCAAACCCACACCCCCTGTGTTGGAAGGTGAAGTCTTAACCACTGAACCACTGGAGAAGTCCCTCTCGGCCCGTTTTTAAAGCAAACCCCCTAAGCATCACACCTCTTCACTGTGCCCGCCCGCCGGCCTCCTGCACTCGGGAAGCCGCTCTCGGCATGTGCGCGTCGCCCCCACAGTGTCAGGGTCACTGAGCGTATCTTGTTGCCCATCCAGTGGGCCGTTTCCATCTCATTGTACTTTAACACCGGGCAACATTTGACACGCTTGACCAGCTCTTCCTTCTTAAAAGGAGGATTATTTGACGTTATTCTCCTTTTTGCCCTCACTAGCTCCCTGCCTGCTTCTCTGTCTTCCTGGCTGAGGATCTCCTATCCAGAGTGAAGTCCTGGAATCTCTGGATGCCTTGATTATATCCTTACTGAACTTACCAAAATTTGCATCTTTAAACATCATCTATATATTGATGATTCCCATATGTATCATCCTAGGCCTGGGTTTGCAACTAAACAAGAATTTGTAGAAACCTGGAAACCAGCATCTCCATTTTGGATGTTAAATAGGAATTCCACAGTTAAGCTGTTCAGAACAACTCATTCTTGGCCTCTCAAGCTTGCTTTGTCTTTAGTCCTTCCAGCCTCCATAAAGGGCAGCTCTGTGCCTCTACTTGACTCAGGTACACCCATGGCTTCTATTTCTGTCTCACGTGGCACATGGACACAATCAATAAACATCAGTGGCTTTGTCTGATCATTTCTCACCATTTTCATCTCTACAAACCCAGTCCAAATCAGTATAATCCTTTGCCTATATTATTACAATAACTTTTAAACCAATGACCGTGTTTCTCTTTCTGCTTCTTTAAGATCTGTTCTTCACTTGTCGACCAAAGTAAAACTTTTTCATATTTTTAATTTTTATTGGCATGTAGTCACTTTACAGTGTTGTGTTAGTTTCTGCTGTACAGCAAAGTGCGTCAGCCGTACGTCTACGTATGTCTTCTTTCTTTTGGACTCCTTTTCCATTTAGGTCGTCACAGAGTAGAGCTCCCTGTGCTATACAGTAGGTTCTCATTACTTATCTTATGCACAGGAGTGTATTAACGTCAGCCCCGATCTCCCAGCTCATCCCACTCTGCTCTTCGTCCTTGGTGTCCATGTTTGTTCTCTATAACTGTGTCTCTAATTTCTGCTTTGCAAATAGGTTCATCAGTACCATTTTGCTAGATTTCACATATATATGTTAATATACAATATTTATTTTTTCCCTCTGACTTACTTCCATATGTATGACAGTCTCTAGGTCCATCCACAGTTCTGTAAATGACACAATTTTGTTCCTTTTTATGACTGAGTACTATTCCACTGTGTATATGTGCCACATCCTCTTTATCCATTCCTCTATTGATGGACATTTAGGTTGTCTCCATGTCCTGTTATTGTAAATAGTTCTGTGATGAACATTGGAGTGTATATATCTTTTTCAGAGTAAACCTTTTAAAACACATATCAGTTCATGTAATTTTTCTGCACCGAACCTTCCAAAAGTTTCTCATCTCATTCAAAATAACAGCAGACATTTTTTTTATGGACATCTATGAGGCTCTTTTCTGCCTCGCCTTCTCCTTCTTTTCTAATCAATGCATCTCAGCTACACTGGCCTCTTACCTACCCTTCTGCTAAGGGGACCTCAATCCCACCCCCACTTCCAGTCATGTTTATTTGTTCAGGTTTCTAACAGAATGTCACCCTGCAGAGAGAGCTTCCCCAAGTGAACTGTATACAATACACACATGTACTTTGTTCCTTGCTGGATTTCTGGCACCTAGAAGTGTGCATGGCATGCAGCAGGTGCACAATAAATATGTGTTGAATGAATAACAGAAATTTGTGCGTAGCTTTGATTTTTGTCTTTTTCTTCTTTCTCCAATGAGGCTTAGTTTTTTTTTTTTTTTTTTCCTTAATATTTATTTATGTAACTGTGCTGGGTCTTAGTTGTGGCATGTGGGAACTTTTAGTTGCAGGAATCTGTTAATAGTTCCTTGACCAGGGATGGAACCCAGGCCCCTTGAATTGAGAGCAAAGAGTCTTAGCCACTGGACCACCAGGGAAGTCCCTGACTTTTTGTCTTTTTCATCGCTTCAGTATTGAATCACTATTCTTTTTTTCCAGGAAGGCTAATGAAAGAAATACCAGTTTGAGTGAACACCATTTTGTGTCTCCTTCCTAATCTGCAAAGTGGTGAAATGTTTTTGCTGCAACAAGATACCATTTTTTTCCCCTACAGAAAGAACCTGCAGACTGAATGTCTCTTTCTTTCTTTCTTTTTGAAACATTCAGTTCTTTAGCTGTGTCGGCGGTTCGATGCTTACAGCACGATGCCATGTGAGATCTTTCATGTGGTACATGGACTCACTATTGCGGTCTGCGGGCTCAGTATTTGCAGCGCTGGCTTCTTTGTTCTGAGGCATGTGGGATCTTGGTCCCACGACCAGGAATCAAACCCGCATCCCCTGCATTGCAAGGCAGATTCCCAACCACTGGACCACCAGGGAAGTCCCTCCCTTTCTTTTAATGTGGACACATCATTAGACAATTTCCTGGTCTGAACATTTGAGAGGAATTGCGTTAAGGTGACATAACATGAACCTAAAACTTAAATCCTCTCTCAATTTTTTTTTTTTTTTATATTTGAAAATGTTGTTTAATTGAATCCCTTTGGAGAATTATTCTGCCTCAGGGAAAGTAGTTATGTGATCACAACAGAATCAGTTTGACTCTCCCACTTGATGAGAACAAAATATTAAATGTGCAAAACGATCAGCTCTCTGCTTTTCTTCCCCCAAGTTCCCAGAGATGCCCCCAGCATGGCTTCTTATTTCCCCTATTTGCCCTCAGCGTGGCTTTTTATTTTCTGTTACAACAGTGTACTTCTGAGTTTGCTGGAACAGGGATTCAAATCTCTGATAAGACAAGTGCACAGATTGAATAAGAAAAAAACGGGGGGAAATGTCACTCAAGCCCCTGCAGAGCTCCTTGGCCCTGCGTTGGCTCTGCCTGTGCTCTGGTGTTGACATACCGGAACGAGTGTTTTATCACAGAGACAGAACTGTTGAGGGGTGTACACAGTCCTCCGAATGTCCTCAGATGTAATTTCTTTGTGGACCGACATAGGTCAGATTACCAGGCTGCAGGCCCCACTCCCTGTCTTGATTCAGCATATCTGATCAAGTCAGTGAATTTCATACTAAGTTGGATGGTGACAGATGCATTTAGTGAAAGTTTCTTGCTTCTGAAGTTCTCTGTAGTGACAGACACTGGGTAGGACTAAGAAGGTCCCAACTGAAATAAGAGACACCACCCTCCAAGTTTTGAGCAGTTGCCACCTCCACTCTTGTCCATAAGTGAAGGATGTGGGGTAGTTTTGTTTCTTGCTTTGGGGGGCTTCACCATGGGAAGTTTATCCATACTCAGTTACAGGCTCCAGAATTGCTCCCTGGGGGTGGGGGTGGGAACTCGAGGCTCTGGCTGGTGGAAGGAGTGGAGGATTGCTGTTGAAATTGGTTGGCACACTCTCTTTGTTTACTTTCTTATGGTTTGGCTGTGTGTGTTTTTTTAATAACTATTTTAAAAAATTATTTATTTGGCTGTGCTGGGTCTTAGTTGCATCACACAAAATCTTTTTAGCTAAAGCATGGGGATCTTTAGTTGTGACATGCAGACTCATTTGCAGCATGTGGGATCTAGTTCCCCAACTAGGGATCAAACCCAGGACCCCTGCATTGGGAGCACAGAGTCTTAGCCACTGGACCACCAGGGGATTCTTGCTTTGGTGGGTCTTGATGAGTAGTGAGAGTGTGATGGAGATTATAAGATTTTAAGGAACTCCTATAAAAAGGCACCTCAGTTCCACCTCTGCTAAAAACTAAAGTTTTAATTTATATTTATACAGCTATATCCCAGATTCCATTCTGAATGAGTAATAAAGCTGTGGAGCTTTTTAAAATTCTCTTGAAAATTTAAAATTACAAGAATCCCTCTGCCCCTATTTCTTCTGCCTTTTTAGATAGGTTGGGGATTTCCAAATTCAGGATGAAATGTCATTCCTCTAAAATAAATAGATTTAGAGAATACAACTTGTACATGGTATTTCCCAAAATATGTTCTATTGCCACATATTCAAAAAGGTATGTTGTAATGTAATAAAATTTCATAGTCAAATAAGCTTGCAAGACATTGCCTATTAATGGGTTTTATTAAATCTAAGATGCTGTTAATTATAATCCAGACCACTTTTTAATGTTCTGCCAAGAAAAAAAAATGCTGCCAATTAAACAATGAGTTGATTATAGAAGCATTTCCATATCAAAGGTTTTTCTGTAGGAAAAAAAAAATGTATGTTTTCAAGTTAATGTAAACATAAATGTATGCAACCTTTATGGAGAGTCACAAAATACATTAATTTGTCACAGTTGAGAGGTACTGCAGTAAAATTCTCTGCTGAAATTCTTTAAGCCATCTGAGTTTCTGTTGCATCACCCAATTTCATAATTTTGTTAAAAATTATTTGATGGCTTATTATCCAATATAAGCATGGCAAAGACAGATTGAAAGATTTGAAAAAATAGTGAGAAAAATAGAAGAAAGACTACCTTGAAAGGAAATACATGCAACAAGTCCAGTAGGACGATTTTTAAGCATATAGAAAACACATGAAGGGAAGTATTTTGAACAAGCTATTGAATTTGGGCAAAAATATATCTTTGATTTTACTAACAGGAGTTCAACTAGAAAAAGGGCAGAAAGAAAGTTGTTTGAGCTTGTGATTGGTGAGAGTATATGGGAGAGACAAAGGTACTAACGGTCTCATTATAATTAATATAATATTAGTTATGATGGTAAGATGTTTCTTGAAATGCTGTTTAAATCTGATGCCCAATGGTGACCCAGTTATATTTGTAGACATTATATGGACATGTGTGTAGGCGGAAGAGATACGGTTCAGATCCTTGGAAAGAGATGTTCAGCTCTGCAGTTGCTGCTTCTTTGACTGTCAGGAGTGGAGGGATGAACGAAGTCAAGTAACTGCGGACCTCAGTGTGCAACGTGTGACTTACACACGTCATATTGCCACAGCTGTCACTCGAGAGTTCATAAAACTCTCTACAGGAGTCTCAAGACCCCCTGGAGGAGGGCATGGCAACCCACCCCAGTATTCTTTCCTGGGGAGTCCCCATGGACAGAGGAGCCCGGCAGGGCCCCAGCTCCATCCATGGGATCACAAAGAGTCGGACACAACTGAGCGACTAAGCACGCAAAGTAAAGGCATTGTGCCATTGCTGGCGACTTAATACGGAGTGTGACTGTGAGACTGATGTTGAGCAAATAAATGAGGCACACCTGTGACAAATACAACTAGATTGAGAAAATATAGAGAAAAAATAAGATTAGGTGGACCATGAGACATAACCATGGAACATACGGTTTCATAGCAAGTGGGAATGTGTGTTTCCATATCTGGAATTACCTTATTTTTGGCTCACTTGTTCCATCTCTGTTTCATCCATTTGGAAGGTAAAGCTCATGAGAGTAGGCTGTGTTTTTCATCATTGCATCCTGGCCTTCTTATGTTAGTGCCTGGACTATGTTAGTGCCTGGACTGTAGGAGTCCCTCAGTAAATACTTACAGAATGTTTGCAAAGTGAATGAACAGACATGTCCTTTAATCTGTCACACTTACTGTGACTAATTAGATAGTGTATCCTCTTTAAAGCTTGTAAACCTTCATCTAGTGGATGATATTCTTCTAGGTAACTTATGAAAATTACATATAAAATATTTTAGACCTCAAGCCTTGACCACCACCGAGGGGGAAATGTTATATGTGTGTATTAATTGGCTTAACATGATTTGTTATTACTACACATGTACACTGGCAAGGTTAACAGAAAAGGATCTGCTGTGACCTTCCCTCAGGTGGACAGAGGTCATGCTAGGCATCAGCAGTGCACAGTGGCATGGTATCTGCAGAGAAACCACAAAGGGACCTTCTCTTTTCTCTGTTAGAACTTTTCTTCCAAAGCTGATGCCGATGATGTTTTTCTTCTTTTTTTGAAAGAGCCACCGTTTCCACAGATTCCTTAACAGTGAATAACCTTTTGATGGCTTATGTGTGAAAATTACACCACACAGGTGAAGCAACAGCTCCAATTTGGCATCCCAAGGATAGGAGCCACTTTTTTAGCATTAAACTTTGAATTGTAAACCTCCAATAAGTACTCATATAAGAATATGTCACTTTGCATTCTAATGCAGCCTCACAAGAGGTGAGCCTTTTCAGAGTTTTCCTTTCTTTTTATAAAACCTGAAAACTGATCTAAAATTTAGCATTTTTCAGTGACAATCCTCAAAGCAATGTTTTTTTTTTTTTTTAATACTGATGCATTTTATTTAACATTTAGCAAAACAGAAGCTTTTCCATGGTAACTTACAATACAATATGTGGATTATATGTATATGTATAGATATAGCCTATGTCTATGGGCTTCCCTCAAAGCTCAGCTGGTAAAGAATCCACCTGCAATGCGGGATACCTGGATTTGATCCCTGGGTTGGGAAGATCCCCTGGAGAAGGGAAAGGCTACCCACTCCAGTATTCTGGCCTGGAGAATTCCATGGACTGTATAGTCCATAGGGTCACAAAGAGTTGGACATGACTGAGCGACTTTCACTTTTCACTTTCACTCAAGTGAAAGAGACTCACCTGTGATCCAGAAGCTATTGTATTTAAGAACTGAAAGATGCATGGGACTACCCTTAGAGAAATTATATCCCCGATACAACGCCAACACATATACATATACAGAGTATAATACAGTAAGGAAAAGGGTGGACCTTTTCAAATAATTGTGTGCGAGCAAACGACAAAGTTGAAGAATAAAATAATTAAAGTAGGGATGATAAATTTGATATATATCCCAAATTTTATGCATGTACACACACAATTAAGTTTAATTATGAAGAGCAAAAGCATCAACATAAAGAGAGAGTAACAGTTATCTACCCAATACCCACTTAATGTTTTCAGATTTAGCAAAACTAGGTTTATCATATAGCATGAAATTATGAACCCTGCTTGTCCTATTAAAATGTAAGTCATCAGATCGTGTGGCTTTGATGCCCCAAACCCTTTAATGATTCCCTAACGCCCTCACATTGATGTCTAAGCCTCTCAAAGAGCTCTCCACCTCTCACCTCTCTGACTACACCTCCTGGCACTTCCCTTGTTCACCCAGCTATGGCTGCCTTGCTGAGCCTCAAACATGGCTTTGCTACAGCTCTCCCACTCTGTCTATCCCTTGCCACTCCTGCACCATCTGTCAGTCCCAGCTTGCACGAAGACCACAGTTTACCAATTTACCCTTAAGTGGCTCAGAAACACATGTTCTTAAGAAGGAGGGATGGTTGGATGACCAGAGAGGTCTAGGTTGAGAGAAGACCAAACAGGGTAGAAAGTGACAGATGAGAATGAGGAAAAGGCAAGGCTCCTGGATAGTCTCTTACACCTCTCGTACTACTTGTACTCTGTGCTACTCTTACAACTTTTCTGTATTTGAAATTACTTCCAAAAAAAAAAAAAAAAAACATTAAATAATGAGACACTCGCTTACCACCTAGGGCTGCAGTGGAGAATTCTAGGCTCCTCTGAAGGAGTTTATTTTCTTTACTAAATACCTAACTTACAATCAGGCAGGGACTTCATCTCTTGGGAAAGGAAGATGTTGCATGCATAAAAATAGCATCACAGAGATGTTTGATATGTTAATATTTTACTGCATTTTCATTTTTATTATTTATTATTAATGAAGTGCAGTTGTCTTTGAAGCCTGCTGAGTGTTTAATAATGAAATTGTGCAAAGTTCACTTTCAAATGTGTGTGCCCCATATGTGTTAGGAACACAAATGCACTATTGCACTTCAAACCCCTTTGTAAGGGAAGGGCTGCTGACAGTGTAAACCAGTGGATACTGTGTAAATGCCTATTTACACACACAACGGCCAGGTTGTCTTGACACTTTCCAAGTTTGTCTGCTCTGAGCATGCATTAATTAACCTTTGCCTGTGTGGTCTAAGATGTCCCCTTCCAGGCTCATGCTATAGCAAGAGTCTTACTAACCTGTTCCCCGTGGTCCTACTTAAGTTTATTTCAAATACTGGTTATATTCCTCCATAATGACCCAGGGTTCTCTGCATAAATCAGAGTCAGTTGATCCTCATTCAGTGGCAGTGCTATCCCAAGAGCTGACCTGGGTCTTCAGTGGTCCTGTGTTGAATGCTTGCCCACAACTTTGACCGTTCCCGCTCAGCACGTGTGGAGCGATGATTGCCCTAGGCTGGTCTGGAAGGAGGGAGGCAGCCTGGCTTTAGTCCTCGAGAGAAGCGTGAGACCACTAAGGCAGCTGCACCCCCAGAGCCCTCTCCCTCAGCGGCTACTTCTCTCCCGCCTTCCTTCAGACCCTCTGAGTGCCCCACGTACAGCTCTTCTCTTCCAAGCTTTTCTTTATTTTAGCCACAAGAGAGCTACGAGCAGGCAATCCCGTAACCGCGGGGTCTAGCTCTGGGATCAGTGACAGAATAAGCAGAAGGAATGCCTCCATGATGACCAAGTCCTCAGAGTGTGGTGAGAAAGGAAGGATGTGGGAGAGACTCTGAAATCTCCTCATGGCCTTTGGGGAATTACACACACCGCTGCTCCAGTGCCGGCAGTGAGAGTGGAAAATCTGTAGACTCAGATGGACCTGAATTTGTGTCTTCTGCCCCTCTGTTAGCTGCGTGAGCATCATAAGCCAACTTCTCTGAACCCAGACTCCTCATCCATCAAAGGGAGGTCATGACAATACCATTCAGAGGGTTCTGGTGGAGATAAAATGAGATGCCACAGGTATCACAAATCCTGCCTTGGCTGGCATGCTGTTGTTTTATTCTGCAGTGTTACCTCTTATTATCGAAGAGTTCACTCTCCAGCTCTAACAGCTTTTTGGAGTTAGTGAAGGAGCTCACGGACAAGTGAGGCTCACCCTGCTCCCCTCTCTCCAATCCTCAAGACTAGGGCAGTGAGATCTCAGTGGCCAACCATCTACTGCACTTCCTAGATCCATGTGCCAACTATGGGAGCAAACACGATCTTCTTTTAACTGGCAGTAACCAGACCCTGGGTTGGCAAGGGCCAGAATGAATTTTGTGATTTGAAAATTCTTCTGAATCAGAGATGAAAAGATCTTTCTTAGCTCCTCTGTGTTGGCAGAGTTCCAGAGAGAACACATGGCCGTTGCCCATATGACAGTTTATAGCTAGGATTCTGAAAATGCAGTGAAGATGGGGAGGCGGTAAAAGACTGTGCTTAGTGCTTGAGAGACCCCTGCCTTCCGAGACTGTCATGTGCCGCAAGTGTCAGCTGACCCGAGACGTGTTTACAGAGCAAGAAAAAAGCCAGGAACTGTGGATCTCCACCAGTCTGGTTTTGTTTTGTTTTTTTTATGACGTGTCAACACGCAGGAGGACGCTTGTAGGAGAGAATATGATTTAGGCTGTTGGAACTCAGCTTTGAAGAGGAGGGCTTTGGTGTTTTTGTGACAACTTTCTGCTGTACATCTGGGAATTGTTTGTTGAGAGTGTGAATCGCCATGTAAATCTCAGGCATTTCTGTTTTCTGAGCTCCCAGGCTGCTGGTACAAGGCAGTGTTTCTGGCTGAATGCCAGCTTTGGAAATTCACTTCTTCCCAGATCAAGCCTCTTTGCTCCTCCTAGGCCTGCCTCATCCCCTTTTCTTGTCCCTGGAAATTTGAACTTCCTTTCATAAATTACAAGGCATAATTATTTGGAACAAATATATAGACAAGGCCCAAATCTCAAATAGCTGTGGCCTTGCATTCATGTATATATGTATATATACATATGTATGCATTAAGTATGTATGTACATGTGTATGTGTGTACACACACACACAGGGAAGCCTCGCATGCTCCAGTTCATGGGGTCACAAAGAATCAGACACAACTTAGTCACTGAACAACACATAAATGTACACACACGTTTGTACATATGGTCTCATCTCAGAGGCTCAAATCGGTAATAATCTGGTAGTAAAGCACTTGTATTTGAAGGTGGGATTAGATGCAGTTTAACTCAGTCTCCTGCTTAAGAAGTAAATGCTCTTGGTTGTAAGTAAAAGAATGTATATCAGGAGCTTTAAAAATTGAGGTTTGACTGTCTTTTATAAGAGGAGGTTGAGAGAAACACCTGCAGAGTGAGGAGATGCTTAAAAGTTTCAGACACCCATAGCACAACTGGATTTAGCCTCATAGCCTCAAAATAGCTACAGAACTCCAGCCATCATACCCTGATTATCTGCGTTATCTTGCAGTGACCTTGTTCAAGGCCTCACTTAAGCCGAGAGGAGAGGAACAAAAGCCAGAGATTTGTGCCAGCTGAGTCTATTACCTTGATTGGGAAAGTAAGATTCTTCCTGAATACTTACTTCCTCCCCTGACTTCCAATTATACCTTGGCCAAAACTGTCCTGAAACCAATCCCAGCTAGAAGGCTGCTACTCAGGGAAAAAGATGGAATGAAGGGTGGGGGCCTCATCAGGTAACTGACTGTGTTTGCCACATGTCCCAAGAGAAGAGTGAAGAAATACATATGTGTGTGTTTGTGTGTGTGTTCAGTTGCTTCAGTCATGTCTGACTCTTTGTGACCCCATGGACTATACAGTCCATGGAATTCTCCAGGCCAGAATACTGGAGTGGGAATTTTCCTTCTCCAGTGTATCTTCCCAACCCAGGGATCGAACCCAGGTCTCCTGCATTGCAGGCAGATTCTTTACCTGCTGAGCCACAAGGGAAGCCCAGGAATACTGGAGTGGGTAGCCTATCCCTTCTCCAGGGGATCTTCCTGACCCAGGACTCGAACCGGGGTGTCCTGCACTGCAGGCTGATTCTTTACCAACAGAGCTATGAGGGAAGCCCATATGTTAGTATAAGAACATATATATATGTGTGTGTGTGTGTGTGTGTGTATATATGTGTGTGTGTGTGTGTGTGTGTGTGTTTAAGAATGGTTGGGTGTATGGATTATAAAGGGGAAAAGAATTTGTGGGGGTTGCTATACATGCAACAGGTTATTATATTCAGGTTTCAAAGAAATAGAGAAAAAAGACAGAAAAAGTTTTGCCCACTCAGAAGCTGAGAAGTTGTATCAGGCTGGCCAAAAATTTCATTTGGGTTTTCCCTTAAGATGTTACAGAAAAACCCGAACGAACTTCTTGGGCAACCTAATACAAGCCGAACACTCAGCTCTAGCAGTGATTAACTTTTTTAAAATGTCTATTTTCCGTCTCTTCTGGGGAGAAAAGCTTGATAAACCTACTAAGTCAATGATATGTTGTCTGTAGTTAATTCTGAAACAAATAGTGAATTCAAGGAATATTTATTGACTGTCTATTTTACTAAGTTTAAAACACTGCTAATGCCACAGGAATTCTGACACATGCTACAATGCAGATGAACTTTGAAGTTATTATGCTAAGTGAAATAAGCCAGATACAAAAACACAAATATCCTGTGATTCCCTTACGTAAGGTTCCTCGTGTAGTCACATTTATAGAGATGAAAAGTGGAATGCTGGTCACCAGGAGCTAGGAGGAAGGGGGATGTAGAGGTATTATATAACTGATGCAGGGTTTCAGTTTGGGAGGATAAAAAAGTTTTGGAGATGAGTAACTGAAGTCGCTCAGTCGTGCCCGACTCCTTGTGACCCCATGGACTGTAGCCTACAGGTTCCTCCATCCCCTGGGGTTTTCCAGGCAAGAATACTTGAGTGGGTTGCCATTTCCTTCTCCAGGAGATCTTCCCAACCCAGGGATTGAACCTGGGTCTCCTGCATTGCTTTACCATCTGAGCCACCAGGGAAAAATTTTTGTTACATATATTTTACCATAAAAAATTAAGACAGAAAAGTGGGGGAAAAAAACAAAACTAAAGCTAAATGCCTTCTGTCAAGGAGCTTACAATCGATAAACTTTTATTATCTGATACATCTAGATAATAGAATATTATTTGATGCTAAAAAGAACTGAACTACCAAGACAGGAAAAGACATGGAGGAACATTAAATACATATTACTAAATGAAAGAAACCAATATGAAAAGTCAGTTATTCTATATGATTCCGGCCGGGCCGGGCCGGGGGTGGCAGCCGGGCCGGGGGCCGGGGGTGGCAGCCGAGAGGAGCTAGACCCGACCAGGGGCCGGGGGCGGCGGCAAGAGGAGTTACCCCAGGCCCCAGGAGCAACGGCTGCGTGGGTACAGGAGGGCCGAGAAGAGTTACTCCACATTCAAGGTCAGAAGGGGCCATCGTGAGTAGATACCCTTTGTCCAAGGTAAGGAGCAACAGCTGCACTTTGCTGGAGCAGCCGTGAAGAAATACCCACGTCCAAGGTAAGAAAAACCCAAGTAAGACGGTAGGTGTTGTGAGAGGACATCAGAGGGCAGACACACTGAAACTAAAATTACAGAAAACTAGCTAATCTGATCACATGGACCACAGCCTTGTCTATCTCAATGAAACGAAGCCATGCCATGTGGGGCCACCCAAAACGGATGGGTCATGGTGCAGAGATCTGACAGAATGTGGTCCACTGGAGAAGGGCATGGCAAACCACTTCAGTATTCTTGCCTTGAAAACCCCATGAACAGTATGAAAAGGCAAAAAGATAGGACACTGAAAGATGAACTCCCCAGGTCAGTAAGTGCCCAATATGCTACTGGGAATCAGTGGAGAAATAACTCCAGAAAGAATGATGGGAAGGAGCCAAAGCAAAAACGATACCCAGCTGTGGATGTGACTGGTGATAGAAGCAAAGTCCGATGCTGTAAAGAGCAGTATTGCATAGGAACCTTGAATGTTAGGTCCATGAATCAAGGCAAATTGGAAGTGATCAAACAGGAGAAGGCAAGAGTGACCGTCGACATTCTAGGAATCAGCGAACTAAGATGGACTGGAATAGGTGAATTTAACTCAGATGACCATTATATCTACTACTGTGGGCGAGAATCCCTTAGAAGAAATGGAGTAGCCATCATGGTCAACAAAAGAGTCCGAAAGGCAGTGCTTGGATGCAATCTCAAAAACGATAGAATGATCTCTGTTCGTTTCCAAGGCAAACCATTCACTATCACAGTAATCCAAGTCTATGCCCCAACCAGTAATGCCGAAGAAGCTGAAGTTGAACGGTTCTATGAAGACCTACAAGACCTTCTAGAACTAACACCCAAAAAAGATGTCCTTTTCATTATAGGGGATTGGAATGCAAAAGTAGGAAGTCAAGAAACACCTGGCGTAACAGGCAAATTTGGCCTTGGAGTACAGAATGAAGCAGGGCAAAGGCTAATAGAGTTTTGCCAAGAGAACGCACTGGTAATAGCAAACACCCTCTTCCAATAACACAAGAGAAGACTCTACACATGGACATCACCAGATGGTCAACACCAAAATCAGACTGATTATATTCTTTGCAGCCAAAGATGGAGAAGCTCTATACCCTCAGCAAAAACAAGACCGGGAGCAGACTGTGGCTCAGATCATGAACTGCTTATTGCCAAATTCAGACTTAAATTGAAGAAAGTAGGGAAAACCACTAGTCCATTCAGGTATGACCTAGATCAAATCCCTTATGAGTATACAGTAGAAGTGACAAATAGATTTAAGGGACTAGATCTGATAGACAGAGTGCCTGATGAACTATGGACAGAGGTTCGTGACATTGTACAGGAGACAGGGATCAAGACAATCCCCATGGAAAAGAAATGCAAAAAAGCAAAATGGCTGTCTGAGGAGGCCTTCCAAATAGCTGGGAAGAGGATAGCTGGGAAGAGAATAGCTAGGAAGAGAAGAGAAGCGAAAAGCAAAGGAGAAAAGGAAAGATATTCCCATCTGAATGCAGAGTTCCAAAGAATAGCAAGGAGAGATAAGAAAGCCTTCCTCAGCGATCAATGCAAAGAAATAGAGAAAAACAACAGATTGGGAAAGACTAGAGATCTCTTCAAGAAAATTAGAGATACCAAAGGAACATTTCATGCAAAGATAGGCTCGATAAAGGACAGAAATGGTGTGGACCTAACAGAAACAGAAGATATTAAGAAGAGGTGGCAAGAATACACAGAAGAACTGTACAAAAAAGATCTTCACGACCCAGATAATCACAATGGTGTGGTCACTCACCTAGAGCCAGACATCCTGGAATGTGAAGTCAAGTGAGCCTTAGAAAGCATCACTACGAACAAAGCTAGTGGAAGTGATGGAATTTCAGTTGAGCTATTTCAAATCCTGAAAGATGATGCTGTGAAAGTGCTGCACTCGATATGCCAGCAAATTTAGAAAACTCAGCAGTGGCCACAGAACTGGAAAAGGTCAGTTTTTGTTCAAATCCCAAAGAAAGGCAATGCCAGAGAATGCTCAAACTACCACACAATTGCACTTATCTCACATGCTAGTAAAGTAATGCTCAAAATTCTCCAAGCCAGGCTTCAGCAATATGTGAACCGTGAACTTCCAGATGTTCAAGCTGGTTTTAGAAAAGGCAGAGGAACCAGAGATTAAATTGCCAATATCCGCTGGATCACTGAAAAAGCAAGAGAGTTCCAGAAAAACATCTATTTCTGCTTTATTGACTATGCCAAAGCCTTTGACTGTGTGGATCACAATAAACTGTGGAAAATTCTGAAAGAGATGGGAATACCAGACCATCTGACCTGTCTCTTGAGAAACCTGTATGCAGGTCAGGAAGCAACAGTTAGAACTAGACATGGAGCAGCAGACTGGTTCCAAATAGGAAAAGGAGTCTGTCAAGGCTGTATATTGTCACCCTGCTTATTTAACTTATATGCAGAGTACATCGTGAGAAACGCTGGGCTGGAAGAAGCACAAGCTGGAATCAAGATTGCCGGGAGAAATATCAATAACCTCAGATATGCAGATGACACCACCCTTATGGCAGAAAGTGAAGAAGAACTAAAGAGCCTCTTGATGAAAGTGAAAGAGGAGAGTGAAAAAGTTGGCTTAAAGCTCAACGTTCAGAAAACTAAGATCATGGCATCTGGTCCCATCACTTCACGGGAAATAGATGGGGAAACAGTGTCAGACTTTAGTTTTGGGGCTCCAAAATCACTGCTGATGGTGACTGCAGCCATGAAATTAAAAGACGCTTGCTCCTTGGAAGGAGGGTTATGGCCAACCTAGATAGCATATTAAAAAGCAGAGACATTACTTTGCCAACAAAAGTCCGTCTAGTCAAGGCTATGGTTTTTCCAGTGGTCATGTATGGATGTGAGAGTTGGACGGTGAAGAAAGCTGAGCGCCAAAGAATTGATGCTTTTGAACTGTGGTGTTGGAGAAGACTCTTGAGAGTCCCTTGGACTGCAAGGAGATCCAATCAATCCATCCTAAAGGAGATCAGTCCTGGGTGTTCATTGGAAGGTCTAATGTTGAAGCTGAAACTCCAATACTTTGGCCACCTCATGCAAAGAGTTGACTCATTGGAAAAGACCCTGATGCTGGGTAGGATTGGGGGCAAGAGGAGAAGGGGACGACAGAGGATGAGATGGTTGGATGGCATCACTGACTCGATGGACGTGGGTTTGGGTGGGCTCCGGGAGTTGGTGATGGACAGAGAGGCCTGGCGTGCTGCAATTCATGGCGTCGCAAAGAGTCGAACACGACTGAGCGACTGAACTGAACTGATACGATATCTTGAAAAAAAACAAACTATGAAGATAGCGAAAATATCAGTGCTAACCGGGTTTGAAAGGAAGGAGGAATAGACTGGTGGAACCCAGAGCATTTTGGGGCAGTGAAACTATTCTGTGTGATATTACAATGGTGAATATACGTCATTAAATATTTGTCAAAACTCGTGGACTGTAGAACACCTAGAGTGAACCCAAATATAAACAGTGGGCTTTGGGTGACAATGACTTGTCGATGCAGGTGTATTGATTGTAACAAAATTTTCACTGTGGTTCAGGAGGTTGATAAAGGGGGAAGGTATGCATGTATAGGTCAGGTGGTACGTGGGATCCCGTACTTTCTGCTCAATTTTGCTGTGAACCTAAAATTCTCTAAAGATAAAATCTATTATAAATAATACACTGTACTAGATATAAATAAGTAAAATAAAGTTTCCTGAAACATCTATCACTCATTGTCAAAAATAGCCCATATTCATTACAAATAGCTAAAACCGTTATCTTCTGCATTTAACATGTTTCAACATATATTTCAGCAAAATTCCATCAAGTTACTGATAAGTTATAAACTAGTATGTGTACTTATGTGAAAGAGACAGAAGTCTCACTAGTGCCTTTGCCTTTACAATGTGTGCATTTTCAGACTAACATTTGTCAGACCAGGAGGAGGGTTGCAGAACAAAGTATATTGTCATCATTAGAACGTATCTGATGCCCTCATGGATGCAGAGTTCCCAGAAGGAGTAAAATTACTTATGTTTACTTCTGTTTATTTAAAACCCTGGGCAGAGTTTAAAAAGAAAAGATGTAACCAGACTAGGCTGACTTTTAATTTAAACAGTGATAACCACTTTTATGTCATAAAGGAGCATCATTGTTGTTGTTCAGTTGCTAAGTCATGTCTGACTCTTTGCAACCCTATGAACTTCAGCATGCCAGGCTTCCTTGTCCTTCACTATCTCGCAGAGTTGGCTCAAACTCATGTCCATTGAGTCATTGATACCATCCAACCATCTCATCCTGTTACCCCCTTCCCCTCTTGCCTTCAGTCTTTCCCAGCATCAGAGTCTTTTCTAATGAGTCAGCTGTTCGAATCAGGTGGCCAAAGTATTGCAGCTTCAGCTTCAGGATCAGTCCTTCCAATGAACATTCAGGGTTGATTTCCTTTAGGATTGACTGACTGGATCTCCTTGCAGTCCAAGGGATTCTCAAGAGTCTTCTCTAGCATCACAGTTCCAAACCACCAGTTCTTCAGGGCTCAGCCTTCTTTATGGTCCAACTCGCACATCTGTACATGACTACTGGAAAAACTATTGGAAAAACAAAGGAGCGTAGATGTGTATAATGACATCATGGTAAATTCTAAATGAAATTGAGGGATAGAAATCTTTCATTCTTCCACAAATGGTTTTTAAGTAAGACTGAACTTCAAGTTAACCTTCTTTAAGCTTTGTTGAACAGAGAAGCTCCTTTTACAGAAAAACTTCAGTGCTGAGGTTTTATTCTTCTGTGTGTTCAGACAGCTTGTATGACTCCTTTCTCTCTCCTGGTTATAGTATGATGGTTGATTTTTTTTAACTGGAAAAGGGGAAACTGGCTCAAATTAAAGAAAGACAACTTTGAACAGGTAGTTCCAGAGTGAAGCATTTTAAACGTCAAGCACGTTAGTGGAGCTGCTACACTGTAATTTCGAGGCCAGCACAGACACCAGGCTGGTGTGTGTTAGTTGTGTGTATGGCAGCCACTTTCAATGTACTCCACTTTCTGCCACAGTGACGGCCACACTGACAGTGGTGAAAAGAGCCCTTCATAATATACTGAAAACTAGACTTTTGGATATATATCCAAAAAAATAAATAAACATAAATGCTACAGCCCTACAATCATGAAAAACAGGGGTGCAAGAAAACTAATTCTAATAAAGAAAGAGTGTTTCTGGAATATTTATAAGCAAGAATTCAAGTTAGGACTGCAGATTCCAGCAGAATCATTTATTAAGCCAAATACACAAGCAACTCAATTTGCCCATCTTTGAAATCATGCAAAATATTTCCAGGGATTTCTTCTTCCTTATTTTTGTATTCCATGCAGACAGTTTTGTTCAATAAACATTCCTTGAGTGAACAGATTAAGCAGTGATGTAGGTTTTCCTAACATCGGAAACCAAACTTGTGAGTAACATAGTATAGCAGTTGTGAGACGTGCCTTGACGATCTTTTTTGTTTTCTCATCGTGACAGGTGTGAGTTAGTAAATCAGTTTGATGGCAAAGTAGTCCTGAAGAGAAGTATAACTAATTAGAGATCAGAAGATTCTGGAAGCCCCTCCTGTATAACCTCTACTGACTTCAAAATGGAGCATCATTATGGATTTGGAGCTGAGATTAAATTATATAAACATATTGGGGGTACAGTGCTCTACACAGAGTTTGCAGCCTGTGGCACAGAACTTTGTGGCAGAGAATCGTGAAGCTGGGTCTAAAAATTCAGATGGAGGGCTATGAAGATGGGTTTATTGCACAAAGTAACTCCGCAGGTCCAGAGGGAGAAAAACCCCTATAATCTCATACAATAGCTGTTTATACTTTATTTAGTGAGCATTTAATGTGTGCAGTGCCCTGGAACAGTAAAGAAAAGTCTAAGAGCATCTTTTAATGTTTCAAAATAGGAGAATAAGAGGGAGCAAGAATTGAGCTCTTGATCATAAATCAATTGAGCTTTACTTTACTGAAGTAAAGTAAAAGATTATGAAGTTAGAAATTCAAACAAACAGTCCCAATGTTCATAGAATCACTGTTTATAATAGCTAAGACATGGAAGCAGCCTAGGTGCCATTGACAGATGAGTGGGTAAAGAAGATGTGGTGTGATATATATATAAAGGAATATTACTCAGCTATAAAAAAGAACAAAATTAGGTCATTTGTAGTGATGTGGATGGACCTAGAGTCTGTCATACAGAGTAAAGTAAGTCAGAACGAGAAAAACAAATATCATATTAATACACACACACACACACACACACACACACACACATACATATATATATATGTAATCTGAAAGGTGATGCTGGTTAACCTGTTTGCAGACCAGGGGTAGAGACACAGACATGGAGGACAGACTTGTGGACACAGTGGAGGAAGCAGAGGGGGGATGAATTGGGAGATAGCACTGCCATATACACACTGCCGTGTGTAAAGTAGGCAGCTGACGGGAAGCTGTTGTACAGTGGAGGAAGCAGAGAGGAATGGATTGGGAGATAGCACTGCCATATACACACTGCCGTGTGTAAAGTAGGCAGCTCACGGAAAGCTGTTGTCCAGCACAGGGAGCTCAGCATGGTGCTCTGTATGTATGGACCTAGAGGAGGGAGGTGGGGGGGTTGGAAAGATGCTCAAGGTGGGGGGTTATTTGTATAAAAACAGCTGATTGCCTTTGCTTATAGCATACACTAAGACAACACTGCAAAGCAGTTGTACTCCAATATAAAAAGTGAAAAAACAACCATATCTCATCTCCTACTTTTGTGTAGTTTGTTCAGAATTGCAGCTGTATTTGAATATATCCTCTTATCCTGACAGGGAAGTGCCCAGCTGTGCCCAAGCTGAAGTTTAGGAGGAAAGGTTCAGGAAATGAATCACATGACATGAATGGATTCATTCCTTTTCCCAAAAGCTCCTGATCTCACGTATTTAAGGTACTCATAGCCTGTTATCTCAGTGGTCTCTGCTAGACTCCATGTAAACACATGAGCATAGAACGTGTTTTAGCTGAGGGTTGACAAATGCTGTTTTTGCAGAACTGTCACTTAATTGTCACACCATCTGCAGGGTAGTGGCTCTTCAGATCAGCTACTTTGAATAAGGACATGACTGCCTGAATTGCTGTGGACTTTCTAGTGGTACAACCCCCCCCCCCATTTGCTCCTTGATGTCCCCTGAGGGCCCCAAATGGCATAAAGTGGTGTGTTGGCAGGCCAGCCCTAAGTGATGGCACTTCAGTTTGCTCCGCTGACAGAAGTGAGAGTGCTGAGTTAAAAGTAGATCAGCTCTGAAGATGGCAAAGCGTCCTACCACCTGAGGTTGCTGACTGCCTCTTCTCTCCCAAAACCTGTAGTGAAAAATACACACCCAAAGGTGGCAACAGAACCGTCACTGTAAAAGCTGTTAACTGTTGTAGTCTTGGATAAACATTCAACTGTGTAATGATTATAATGCTAGGCTATCCCTGTACCCTCTCTGAACTGTAATGAACGATAATGAAAGTAGGAATGGAAGAAAACATATATCTAGACTTAAAAGTCACAATAATCATGGGTGAATGATTGTACTTCTTCATTTTGTGCCTAGAGTTTATGTTTCTAGAATGTGTTTTAAGCACTAGGACTGAAATCTTAAGTTTTTGTGGATTTTAAACCTTCATTTTTAAAAAAGAAAATTTGGTCTTAATGGGGAAGTTGGAGCTTCTTCACGAATAAGTTACGGGAAAGCCTCCGTGCTGTTTCTACAATTCAAGATGGTCAGAACTTTGTTTGAGAAAACATATACAGACAGGCGAATCACTGTTGGTGCTTCTCGGCACTGACCACCGGACTTTGTGCATGGTCTTGCACCCATGTTAAAAAGTATCACAGAAAATCTATTTGCCAAGCCTTGTTTTTTAAAAATTCTTTTTTCTTAAGCATCTCTAAGAAAAGAAAAGAAAAATCACCAATACTTCTTACTCCATAAATCTTCTCATCCTTGTTTGATTGGTTTTGTGGCAAATCAGGGTATATGATTTTCATACTGAGCCTCATTGATTTCTTTTTATATATTGTAAGTGTGAGTAAGCACACACACACACTCTTGGCCACATGTGGTCGTCACACATTTTGAGTAAGGCAGGAACAGAGGGACTGTGTGCTAATTAGATGAATGAGTCACGCATGAACACACACACAGAGACTTGCTTAAACACATCTTGCTTAACTCAATTGGCAAATTATATGGCTATTGTTCGACTGTCTGCTTCACTTGTCACCAACATTAGTGGGGGAAATGTAGCCCTTTCAACTATATTTGCAGCTACTCAAAGTGTACCTGGTCAGCAACTGATTGATTTGGACTGTCTACTTTGTGGTTTGGGTTTTCCAAGTTTCCAGTTTTCAGAAGAGATGAAGACAACCTTGAAAATTAGATGCCATTTTGAAAGAGATATGTTAGATTAGATGGATTAAATCAGTACTTGAACGTCCCCACAAAAATCCCAAGGGAAGAAGACATAAATTTTTCCTGCTGCATATCTCAGTTGTTAAATTTTAAGAAAGAATGTAATTTCTAGACTATCTTCCAGCGAGAGGCAAATAAACACCAGGCAATGTTTAGCAAACCTTCAAGTTACACTGTTGGTCATTGTGATGTTCGCCTAGAGGCAAATTAAAGTAAATATCTTCAGCGTATTTCTGAAGGAGTCATTCAGTCAGCGCTGTGATCTGTTAAACAGTTGAGGCTCACAGTTATGCTGTCTTCAAATTCACTCTGTTGAGCCTGACCTTAAGATAATGTAAAAAAGCAATTAGTTTTAAACAGTGGGACTGCCATAAGTGTGAAGGAAACAAATTACATGGTGCGGTGATATTTTTAGTGATTTTTAAGGAGATTATTAAAAATGAAATCTGTGCTAAAAGCTGATTGTAATCTTTAAAGCTGACACAGAGCAACGCATTCTTTTCAGACAGCTGTGCCCCCTCAGAGGCATGCTAAGCCCCTCTCCGTGTCTAATGAAAGGTGGTCTGGCTCATTAAGCCACATCACAACTCCCCCTGGATAATCAAGCCAAACATTTCTCACGCATGATTTGTTGAATTCAACCCCTTTGCCTTGTCATTCAATATTTTAGCAAATATTGATAGTGTGTGCATCAGAAATGAAAACCTGGCTTCCCATTCTAAACTGTTGCTGATAACCCTTAACTGGAGCTCTAACTGTGTTTGAAACTTATGGTTACCAAAGGAGAAAGGTAGGGGAAGGGATAAACTAGGTGGTTGGAATTGTTATATACACATTATTATCGATAAAAATAATCAACAAGGACATATTGTGTAGCATAGGAAACTGTACTCTGTATTCTATAATAACCTATAATGGAAAAGAATCTGACAAAGAATAGATATAAATGATAGAATATGTAAAATTGAATCACTTTGCTGTACACCTGAAACTAACACATCATTGTAAATCAACTATAGTCCAAAAGTTAAAAAAAGTGAAAAAAAAAAGTCACATCTGTGTCTATTCACACACTTACACACACTTATGGTTTACTCGTTTTGTTTGGTAAAAGTAAATTTCTACTTTTTGTTGACAGGATTAGCAAAATGCCATTCTAGTCTTTTGAAATTTCACTTCATTTATTGAAGTTGTGGATCTATAGCTAAAATCAGCCGAATATTTCAATGTAAAGGTCAAACCTGCTGCTGTGTTATAGTCACCTATATGCAGCTTTCTACTGCCAAGGAGGACATGACCTTGATGTTGTAAGTGTGCTCACTATTTAAAAATCATATTTATGAAAATCAGACACATGCTGATGTTACAGACAGTATCTTGAGTGGAAGCTTTCACATGGAGAACTGTCTGGTACACTCTGTAAAACCAATGCAGAGACTGGAGCAGTATAAAAATACATTTATGAGCAAGAACACCATGTATGAGCAAGAACAATACAAACGAACAATAACAGTCACATCCTCTGGCTCAGTCCCAGAGACCCTTCTAAGTCGTTTGCATCTGCTCCTTTCACTGAAGCAACCCAGCAGTCCTCAGAGGCGGATACTGTGTGTGTTAACCTCAGTTCTCAAATGTGGAAACTGAGGCTCAGAGAGATTTAGTAACCTTTCCAGCATCACATGACCTTGAGGAAGCTTGTATGCAAACCTCGGTGGCTTTCAAGCCCCATTCTCTACTACTGGCTTTGTGGCTAAACAGTAGGGGCAATTTTGCTTATCAGTATGCATAATTTGATCAAAGTATGCATCATCAAATGATCTTAGTACAGACAGATACAGTATACTAGTTACAATTGAATTCAACATATGCAGAATTAGGTCAGTTCAGTTCAGTCGCTCAGTCACGTCCGACTCTTTGCGACCCCATGAACTGCAGCACGCCAGGCCTCTCTGTCCATCACCAACTCCCGGAGTCTACCCAAACCCATGTTCATCGAGTCGGTGATGCCATCCAACCATCTCATCCTCTGTCGTCCCCTTCTTCTCCTGCCCCCAATCCTACCCAGCATTAGGGTCTTTTCCAATATGCAGAATTAAAAATTGTTATATAGGCCCATGTGATATCTGAGTGTGATTATGTTACATAAGGTCAAAGATCTCAGTCTAGGGAGATGCTTCCAGGGTCCCTATTTAACCAGCACTTAAGCATTTCTACAGCCTCTTCCTTCTTGCTCATAAGACATGACTGAGTTAGAACTGGGCATTGAACTTGCTTCTGTTGCTGAAATGGCTCTTAGCACAGTCCTCTTTACAGTGGGTACAAATTAATGTCCTCAGAGTTAATCTGATAAAGCACTATCATGAAATCAGGTTGTTTGGATTTTCTGGTATGTGTATAAATATTTCTAACGTGGGTAATAATAGGATAATTCACATTATTAATGGAAATAAAATTAGTGAATAAATATTAATGTCTTTAAGAGGCATTACAGAACATAGAGAAAGCAGTTCTAATAGATGCCCTTTTGAAAATTGAGTAAATGGATACATATGTATGTCTGGTTGAATCCTTTCGCTGTTTACCTGAAACTATCACAACATTCTTTATTGGCTATATGATAATACAACATGAAAGTTTAAAAAAAAAAGATTTTTCATTAAAATTAACTCAAACTCACCTTTTGTTAAATTGTGACTAAAATCTGATTCGATTATAAACATTTTGTTTTCCTTCGAATTAAAAATATATAGAAAAAATAAAATAATTAAATACTGTGGTTTAGCGTACATCCAAGTTGCAGATTTGTTTTGGCTTAAGTTAATAATACTTTTATAACCCTAAACAGTTCTAACATACTTCTTTAAGTTTTTAAATACAACTATCATGTTAATTAGCTCACTTGGTCAGAATTTGGTTCACATAACAAGGTGATCCTGGGTTTACTTCTCATACGGGTGAAAACAGTACATTTAAGTGTAAGGATATAGAATCTGTAGCCAGACTGCCTGGGGTATAAGACCAACTCCAGCACGTCAGCTATGCACTTAACCTTTATATGCTTCCACTTCCTCATCTGTAAAATGTTTGGAACAATGCATGCCACAGCACAAACACTATAAAAATGATGGTTAAGGAAAAAACCCTCAGGCTTAAGAAGCAATCATAATATCATTGTTGGTACTAAATTGGTATAAAATAAATATTTGATAGTGCTTCCCAGGTGGTGCAGTAGTAAAGAAACTGCCTGCCAGTGCAGGAGATGCAGGAGACCCAGGTCCAATCCTTGGGTTGGGAAGATCCCCTGGAGGAGGAAATAACAACCCATTCCAGTATTCTAATAAAGAAACGTTACTTTGCTGACAAAGGTCCATATAGTCAAAGCTATGGTTTTTCCAGTAGTCATCTATGGATATGAGAGTTGGACCATAAAGAAGACTGAACGCTAAAGAATTGATGCTTTTGAACTGTGGTGTTGAAGAAGACTCTTTGAGAGTCCCTTGAACTTCAAGGAGTTCAGACTGGTAAGTCCTAAAGGAAATCAATCCTGAATATTCATTGAAAGGACTGATGCTGAAGCTCCAATCCTTTGGCCACCTGATGTGAAGAGCCGACTCATTAGAAAAACCCTGATGCTGGGGAAGATTGAAGGCAGAGGGAGAAGAGGAGAACAGGATGAAATGGTTGGATGGCATCACCAACTCAGTGGACATGAGTTTGAGCAAGCTCTGGGAGATAGTGAAGGATAGGGAAGCCTGACGTGCTGCAGTCCATGGGGTCACAAAGAGTCAGACATGACTGAGTGACTGAACAACAACAAAACCGGTATTCGTGCCTGTAAAATTCCATGGATAGAAGAGCCTGGTGGGCTACTGTCCATTGGGTTTCAAAGAGTCAGACATGACTAAGCATGACTGAGCACACACACAGGGAACTGATGTGTAAATAGATACAAATTTCTGGCTCCCCAATGTCATCATATACATTATATTTTTATTTCTTTTCTTTCTAAGTAGTTGAATGAACTTACATCAGCAGATCCTAGCTCTTTTGAAAAGTACACATCTCGTTATATTGTGTAATCACTAACACAAAACAGTTATTGTTTTCTTCACAATATATGTAATAGAGTTGAAGACTATATCAAAAATGCTCAGCTGTAATGAGGCTGAGATAGAAGCCCTTTTCACAAAGGATGTTTTGTTATCTGGTGGATTTATATTAGACCAAGGCTGTCAACTGAAGTCCCTTCCCTTGATGGTTGCAGTGGTGCATAATTAGTTTGTTATTGCAATCTGATGGCTCACAACCTTTATTTTAATCCCAATATAGAATGAAGTAGACTCTTAGAGCTGGAAGGGACCTTGAGGTCACCCAGCTCAACTTGCTCATATTATAGATGAGAAAACAGCCTCTGACAGACTAAATGTCACACAGCAAATTAGTTAGCTGTCCATCAGGATACCAGGAAAAAGTTGCATTTTTGAGTGGTTATTTCAGGTATCTATTCCTGCAGAACAATCAGCAAGGGATAACCAAGTGGCTAAAAATGAGTATGATGTGTTGTTTATTGAGTTGTTGATTTCTTGAGTAAGGTCATGATTCTCTGCACTGACCTGGCAGGCTTTCTGCTCCACGCAGCGCCAGCGAGGCTTAGTTATGCGGATCCATTTACACAGAGAGCTCTGTGGGGCCCCTCAGTTGGGGCACCTTGGTTCTCCTTTCCACGGCCTCTTTCTCCACATGCTGTCTTGGCCTCCACTAAATCTCCATGGGCCCTCTTGTTTTTGCAGAATATTCCATGACTAAAATGGCACTTATTTTTAAAATTTTTATTTTCATTTTATTTCTTAATATTTATTTATTTGACTGTGCCAGGTCTTAGTTGTGGCATGTAGGATCTAGTTCCCTGATTAGGAATTGACTTGGGAGCTTGGAGTCTTAGCCACTGGACCAGCAGGGATGTCCCTTCAGCCCTCTTTTTTTTTTCCTTCTGGCTGGGCTGGGTCTTTGTTGACACATGGGCTCCTCTAGTTGTGGAGCACAAGCTCTAGAACATGCTGGCTCAGTATTTGAGACGTGCAAGCTCTCTAGTTGCCCCTTGGCACCTGCGAGCTTAGTTCTTCAACCAGGGATCGAACCATGTCCCCTACATTGGAAGGTGGTTTCTGAACCACTGGAACACTGGGGAAATCCCTTCAGCCCTAACTCGCGGCACAGTCTTTCTTTCAATGAGAACACATTCTTGTCTTTAAAGCTTATCTGGATAAACCCACTTCAAGAAATGCTGGTGGAATAATTTCCCTACAGCATGGTGGCTGTGATACAAATCAGATCATCTCAGAAGAGTAAATCCCAATATGTAAGTGGCTATCAAAACATAACTTGTGGATAGCCATTGGTCAAAGAAAAGTATTATGGTCCAGACCAGAGATAATGTGGGAGAGCATTATAGAGTGTAAATTGTGGAAGATATGGTTCATTTAGAACTACGCATGAGCCTGCTGACCAAAGTAGCAGATAATTTCTGTTTTCATGGTCAAAAGAGCAAGTTATGAGAATACAGTATATTGAACATAGAACTAATGCTACCTTAATGGATTTCTTGCCTTGGTTCAGTATTCAGTGCACAGTCAATGAATACTGGAACATTGCTACAGTAGATTGTAGGATTAGGGTGAAACCTTCCAGAATATGATGAGCAACAGGAATATTGACACTGGCTTTGACAGTCAGTGCTTCTTTTTTTTCTTTTTTTATTGAGATATAGTTGATTTGCATTACTAGTTTCAGGTGTCTAGCATAGTGGTTATTTCTGCAGATTATACTATGTTAAAAGCTATCACCAGATAATGGCTGTATTTCCCTGTGTTACACAATATATCCCTACTGTCTATCTTTTCTATAAATAGTAGTTTGTATTTCTTAATCCCATGCTTGATTCATGGACCTAACATTCAAGGTTCCTATGCAATATTGCTCTTTACAGCATTGGACCTTACTTCTATCACCAGTCACATCCACAACTGGGTATTGTTTTTGCTTTGGCTCCATCCCTTCATTCTTTCTGGAGTTATTTCTCCACTGATCTCCAGTAGCATATTGGGCACCTACCGACCTGGGGAGTTCCTCTTTCAGTGTCCTATCTTTTTGCCTTTTCATACTGTTCATGGGGTTCTCAAGGCAAGAATACTGAAGTGGTTTGCCATGCCCTTCTCCAGTGGACCACATTCTGTCAGACCTCTCCACCATGACCCATCTGTCTTGGGTAGCCCCACACTACATGGCTTAGTTTCATTGAGTTAGACAGCGCTGTGCTCCATGTGATCAGATTGGCTAGTTTTCCGTGATTATGGTTTCAGTGTGTCTGCCCTCTGATGCCCTCTTGCAACACTTTGATGAAAGAGGAGAGTGAAAAGGTTGGCTTAAAGCTGAACATTCAGAAAACTAAGATCATGGCATCTGGTCTCATCACTTCCCATCACTGGGAAATAGATGGGAAAACAGTGGAAATAGTGTCAGACTTTATTTTGGGGGGCTCCAAAATCACTGCAGATGGTGATTGCAGCCATGAAACTAAAAGCTGCTTACTCCTTGGAAGGAAAGTTATGACCAACCTAGACAACATATTAAAAAGCAGAGACATTACTTTGCCAACAAAGATCCATCTAGTCAAGGCTATGGTTTTTCCAGTAGTCGTGTATGGATGTGAGACTTGGACTGTGAAGAAAGCTGAGCGCCAAAGAATTGATGCTTTTGAACTGTGGTGCTGGAGAAGACTCTTGAGAGTCCCTTGGACTGCAAGGAGATCCAACCAGTCCATCCTAAAGGAGATCAGCCCTGGGTGTTCATTGGAAGGACTGATGTTGAAGCTGGAACTCCAATACTTTGGCCACCTCATTCGAAGACTTGACTCATTGAAAAAGACCCTGATGCTGGGAAGGATTGGGGGCAGGAGGAGAAGGGGACGACAGAGGATGAGATGGCTGATGGGCATCACCGACTCGATGGACATGAGTTTGAGTAAACTCCGGGAGTTGGTGATGGACAGGGAGACCTGGCGTGCTGTGATTCATGGGGTCGCAAAGAATTGGACACGACTGAGCGACTGAACTGAACTGAACTGAACTGAATCCCATACTAGTATCTTGCCCTTCCTCCTTTCTTTCACCTCCTTGGTAACAATGAGTTTGTTCTCTATAATTGTCAGTCTGTTTCTGTTTTGCTCTATGCATCTGATTGTTGTATTTGTTTAGATTGCACATATAAATGATAGTATACAGTGTTTGTCTTTCTCTCTCTATTTCACTGAGCATATTATTCTCTAGGTCCATTCAGATTGCTTCAAATGGCAGAATTTCATAAATTTTTGTGGTTGAGTAACATTCCATTGAATATATGAACCATATCTCCTTTACCTATTTACTGTTGATGAGTATGTGGGTTGCTTCCAAATCTTAGCTATTGTGACTAATGCTATGCATATTGGGGTGCATGTATCGTTTCAAATTAGTGTTTTTGTTTTCTCCCAGATATATAGCCAGGAGTGGAATTGCTGAATCATATGGTAGTTCTGTTTTTCAGTTTTTTGAGGAACCTCCATACTGTTTTCCATAGTGGTTGCACCAATTTATATTTCCACTAATAGCATATGAGGACTCCCTTTTCTACACATCCTCAACAACATTTGTTATTTGTAGACTTTTTGATGATGGCTATTTTGACAGATGTAAGTTGATCTCATCATGGTTTTGATTTTCATTTCTGTAAATAATTAGCAATGTTGTGCATCTTTTCATATGCCTGTTAGCCATCTGTATGTCTTTTCAGGTCTTTTACCACATGTCTTTCTTCTGCCCATTTATGATTGGATTGTTCACTTTATTTGATATTAAGTTGTGTGGGCTATTTATATATTTTGGATATTAGCCCCTCATTGGTCATGGTTGTTCAGTTGCTCAGTCATGTCCAACTCTTTGCAACCCTATGGACTGTAGCATGCCAGGCTTTTCTGTCCTTCACCATCTCCCAGAGCTTGCTCAAACTCATGTCCATTGAGTCGGTGATGCCATTCAACCTTCTCATCTTCTGTCTTCCCCTTCTCCTCCTTCCTTCAGTCTTTCCCAGCACCCCGGTATCAGGATCTTTTCCAATAAGTCAGCTCTTTGCATCAGATCGTCAAAGGATTGGAGCTTCAGCCTCAGCATCAGTCCCTCCAATGAATATTCAGGCTTGATTTCCTTTAGGACTGACTGGTTTGATCTCCTTGCAGACGAAGGGACTCTCAAAAGTCTTCTCCAGCACCACAGTTCAAAAGCTTCAGTTCTTCGGCACTCAGTCTTCTTATGGTTTCAACTTGCACATCCATACCTGACTACTGGAAAAACTAACTTTGACCATATGGACCTTGGTCGGCAAAATAATGTCTCTGCTTTTTAACATGCTTTCTAGGTTTGCCATAGCTTTTCCTGCAAGGAGCAAGCATCTTTTAATTTCATTGCTACAGTCACAATCTGCAGTGATTTTGGAGCCCAAGAAAATAAAATCTGTCACTGTTTCCATTGTTTCCCCATCTATTTGCCATGAAGTGATGGGACCAAATGCCGTGATCTTCATTTTTTGAATGTTGAGTTTTAAGCCAGCTTTTTCATTCTTCTCTTTGACCTTCATCAAGAGGCTCTTTAGTTCCTTTTCACTATCTGTGATAAGGGTGGTGTCATCTGTATATCTGAAGTTACTGATACTTCTGCCAGCAATCTTGATTCCAGCTTGTGCTTTATCCAGCCCAGCATTTCGCATGAAGGTCATATCATTTGCAATTTTTTTCTCCCATTCAGTAGTTTGTGTTTTGTTTTGTTGATGGGTTTCTTTCTTTTTTTTTTTTTTAAGCTGTGAAAATTTTAGGTGCTCAGTCATGTCCAAATTTTTGCGACCCCATGGACTGTAGTCCACCAGGCTCCTTTGTCCATGAAATTCTCCAGGCAAGAATAAATGAGTATGTGAGTGGGTAGCCATTCCCTTCTCTAGGGATCTTCTTAACCCAGGGATTGAACCTGGATCTCCTGCACTGCAGGTAGATTCTTTTCTGTCTGAGGCAGTATGGAAAGCCTTTTTAGCTGTGAAAAAGTTTTTAATTAATTTAGGCCCTATTTGCTTATTTTTCTTTTAATTTCTTTTGCCATAGGAGAATGCTTCAAGTAAATATTGCTGCAATTTATGGCAAAGAATGTTCTGCCTATTTTTTTTTCTAGGAGTTTTATGATTTCAAGCCTTACATTTAGATTTTTAATCCATTTTGAATTGATCTTTATATATAATATGAGAAAGTGTTCTTATCTCATTGTTTTATATGTAGTTGTCTAGTTTTCCAAGCATCACTTATTGAAGAGAATGTGTTTTCCCTATTGTATATTCTTGCCTCCTTTGTCATAAATTAATTGACTGTAGGTGTGTGGGTTTACTTATGGGCTGTCTTTTCTATTCCATTGATATATGTGATATGTGTCTATTTTGTGTCAGTATCATAACATTTTGATTACTGTGGCTTTGTAGTATAGTCTGAAGTGTGGGAGGGTGATACCTTCAACTTTGTTCTTTTTTCTCCTGATTTCTCAGCAATTCAGGGCCTTCTGTGTTTATACTTGAATTTTAGAATTTTTTCCCCCAGTTTTGTGGGAAAATTCATGGGTATTTTGATATAGGAATTGCATTAAATTCAAAGATTGGTTTACACAGCATGGACATTTTATCAATATTAATTCTTCAAGGCCCAGACCATGGGGCATCTCTCCATTTCTTTGTATCATGTTCAATTTTCTTCATCAGTGTTTTATAGTTTTCAAAATATAGATCTTTCATCTTCTTAGTTAAATTCATTCCAAGTATTTTATTCTTTTTGATGTAGTTTTAAATGTGATTGATAATTCATTTTTAGTGTATAGAATATCAAAAGATCAAAATATACTTCATCTTGTATCCTTCAGCTTAGCTAAATTCATTTATCAGTTCTAACAGTTTTTTTGTTTTTTTTATTTTTTTGGTGGAGACTGTGGGGTTTTCTATATAGTGCATCATGTCGTCTCTAAATAGTAACAAGTGTACTTTTTCCCTTTTAATTTGGATGTTGCTGTTGTTAGTTGCTCAGTCGTGTCCGACTCTTTGCAGTGCCATGGACTGTAGCCCTCCAGGCTCCTCTGTCCATGGGATTCTCCAGGCAAGAATACCTGGAGTGGGCTGCCATTTCCTTCTCCAGGGGATCTTCCCCACCCAGGGACCAAACCCACAGATAATTTAATTTCGGTACCTTTTATTTGTTTTTCTTGTCTGGCCTTGACCCTGCAGTGAACTGCTACAGCCAGTAACTCAGAAGGGGGAAAAGTGCTACCATCAGACCGCTGCCCTGCTAACAAATGTTGCCCATCAGCACGCACACACATCAGTCATGAAGCCATGTCTTCCATGAGGCTTCTCTTGGCTTCTCTCAAGTCCTTGACACACACCTGTGTCGCTGACAGCTAGTATGCAAATAAAAGCTCCATTAGGCTGATCTATGCAAGAGAAGCCCGTCTGTCAGTTCTGTGACACTGTCCCTCTTGTATCCTCATGTGGGAATATGTCCTTGAGACACCCAGATGGATACATTTGTGCTAGTGTCTGGAATCACCAGCCTTGGAGGAAGTTGTCCCTTCTACTTTTTTAAATGGACTTCAGTATTTTATCTCATCTTCCTTCTTCTCCTAAAGCATAAGATTTTGCAACTAGAATTTTAATAGATGTGAAAGTTTTCTATTCTAAATAAAAGGGACACATTATTTTTTCATGCATAGAAGGAACATGACAAGCCCTCTGTTTGGGGAATCACCACTGGATGTTTTTCAATATGTATCAGCGTGTGGTCTGATATTCACAGGGGAGAACACACAATTTCAAATTAGCTCGAGCTTGTCAGTTGTTGCTGATAGCATTTGGAAGTTTTGGGAAAAGACAGTGACATGACATTATTTCAGGAGACCTGCCTATTAAAGACATTGATTTGAAATGGTTTCATGATTCCTATCCCCTTTCCTCTTAAAAAAAAAATAAAGTGCAACAATTACATGTAAGCACTTGGAAAAGAAGGTCCACTTCTTTGTTTTGATGGTTTTATGAGCTGACTCAAGTCTCTTTCCCATCTCAAGTTAAATCCCAAGAGAAAAGTTAGAAGTGGCAATAGCAGATTCAGTAAAGCAGCCATAACTTTGATCACTGATATCTGTTCATTATAATCAGACTTCATTTATTCATCTGGTCTACCAGAATGGTCCATTCCTATTTCTTTCTAAATGGAGATAGATTGGCATAAAAGTAATAATTGCCTCACCATACTGAGAAAGAAAATAGTTCATAGAAGTGTACAATAAATTATAATCTAGAATCAGAAAGATAAAAAGTTCCTTCTTTTTGAAAACTTCACAGTTCTGTGTCAGGTGATGTATGCAGACATGTGAAAGGTTTACAACAGGACAGGACTGAAACTTTCGACCATTTTGGCACCTAAATGATTAATTTCATCAGATATGGGTTCTGCTTTCCATGTTTCAGGAAATGTTCCAAAAGATGGACTGTTGTTATTGACAAGACTTCCAAACTAGTTATTATTCGCTAATAATGTTGTGTTAAAAGTCTGAGTAGAGCCTCTTGCCAGAGAGAGAGAGTAAAACTTTCATGCCCAACGGTGTTGGATGAAGAAGATAATTATACCCTCGTCCATAGCAGATGCTCTGTTCTTCACTTTGGCAGTTTCCCTGTTCAGTGTGCAAATAATTTTCTCCACTGAAGTTGGTGGCTATTTGTGACAAATATAGTTTCTTTTCCAGCAAAGAATGGCTCTTTTCCATCATCACTCACAAATAGCAACTGAATTGAGTTTTTATTATTTTAAGCATACATGCAAATCTGATATGAAGTAGAAAGATATATGTGCACATTCCATATACATCAAAGGATGTGATGCTAAGAAAGAAATTATTTACCAAACTAGTTGGGAAACTACACTGTAACAATTATTTCAATATTCTTCAGTTTAGTTCAGTCGCTTAGTTGTGTCCAACTCTTTGCGACCCCATGAACCATAGCACGCCAGGCCTCCCTGTCCATCACCAACTCCCGGAGTCCACCTAAACCCATGTCCATCGAGTCGATGATGCCATCCAACCATCTCATCCTCTGTCGTCTCCTTCTCCTCCTGCCCTCAATCTTTCCCAGCATCAGGGTCTTTTCTAGTGAGTCAACTCTTTGCACCAAGTGGCCAAAGTATTGGAGTTTCAGCTTCAACATCAGTCCTTCCAATGATCTCCTTTAGGATGGACTGGTTGGATCTCCTTGCAGTCCAAGGGACTCTCAAGAGTCTTCTCCAACACCACAGTTCAAAAGCATCAATTCTTCGGCACTTAGCTTTCTTTATAGTCCAACTCTCACATCCATACATGACTACTGGAAAAACCATAGCCTTGACTAGATGGACCTTTCTTGGCAAAGTAATGTCATTGCTTTTTAATATGCTGTCTAGGTTGGTCATAACTTTCCTTCCAAGGAGTAAGCAGCTTTTAATTTCATGGCTGCAATCACCATCTGCAGTGATTTTGGAGCCCAGAAAAATAAAGTCAATATTCTTATTAAAGTCAAAATTTTAAAAAATAAGTCTCAGTGTTGATAGCCAAATGAGTTAATTCAAATAAACATAAGTTCAATTTATAGTAAAGACTTTTATTTACATATATTTATAAAAACCTTATAAACTCTCTCTATGTATTTTTCTAAATAAGAATTTACTTGATATATAATGTGGCCTAGAATATGGAGTTCACTTCCCTCACAGTTCTGACAGAACTGTGTGACAGTCCTGACAGAACTGTGACAGTTTGAAAAAATGAGTGTATTCTTCTTGGCCAGTGATGAGTAAATATATTTCCATAACCCACTATGTTTTCTTCTCTTGGGTTAGCCCAGCTGCTATAACTCTGTCTATAAGCACTGGGATAGTGGGTGTTTGGAAGAGAGCTGCAGAAGGAGAAGAAAGGAGGATTGTCTATTTTCTATGGTTCCTGTTTTTCTGTTCTTTTTTTCTGTTCAAGAGTAGAAACGCAGGCACAGCCTCTCTTCAAGATGCCATGTTTTCACAACCACATAATACAACATATATTTATCTCATAAACCTAAGAAGATAATTAGGGGTTAGGTTTCTGGAGTATCCATGGATCTACCAAAAATAATCACTGTTGACAGAATTTTTATGGTAAAATTCAACATCCAACAAATGATCAAGTACCAACTGAAAGACTCGTCTTGAGTGAATATGCAAGTGTTGAGGGTCAGTGTGTACCCCCATCCCACACCGTATCCTCAACTTTCCATGAGCCAAGGTCAGGGATAGCTACTGGAGCACAAATTTGGATAGAATATGAGGAAAAGGCCCCATAGAGCTGTAAGCAGGTAGGAGATAAACTGGCCTGTGATACAGGTTTCTCAGAGGAGGTAGAATTGGAGTCAGGGTCTACAGGTTTGGAGTAGGAAATGGCTACCCACTCCAGTATTCTTGCCTGGCAAATCCCATGGACAGAGGAGCCTGGCAGGCTGTAGTCCATGGGGTCGTGAAGAGTCGGACATGACTGAACACACACAGATATACAGGTTTTGCTCCTACCAGTGGGAACCAGAAGGAGGGCATCCCACATATAACGAGAGATTCCACTTTCTCAAACACCAAGATTAGATGAGGCGGTGCAAAAAAAGGATAAGTGGCCTGTTTTGAACATTGACATTACTTCTCTCCTCGTCAAAGTTGCAGCTGAAAACTAAGGAGCAATCTAGTGTAGTCTTCAGAAGACACCAGACTATGATACAGTCCTGTTCTAATAATGATCTGGTAACTCGTATACTTATAAACCTAGTTGTATGTAAGAGTCACATTGAGATATTCTTGAAGATGGTAACAGTCCACTAGGGTTCTAGGCATATGCAGGGTTCGGTAAGATTAGTGATGACCTCTGCTCATCCTCTGCTCACGTGTGGAGAAGGCAATGGCACCCCGCTCCGGTACTTTTGCCTGGAAAATCCCATGGACGGAGGAGCCTGGTGGGCTGTGGTCCATGGGGTCGCTAAGAGTCAGGCACGACTGAGCGACTTCACTTTCACTTTTCACTTTCCTGCACTGGAGAAGGAAATGGCAACCCACTCCAGTGTTCTTGCCTGGAGAATCCCGGGGACGGGGGAGCCTGGTGAGCTGCCGTCTGTGGGGTCGCACAGAGTCGGACATGACTGAAGCGACTTAGCAGCAGTAGCAGCTGCTCATGTGACACTGCCAGGTCGTTGTTCTCTGAGGTCTTCAGGGTGAGATTCTCACCTCTGTTTGCAGATGAAAGGAACTGAGTGTACATGGACATGCTGCCTTTCACTTAGCCTCCCCCATAGGGAAGCCTTGTCCTATAGGCTGCTCTCCCGTCCTCTCATTTCTTCTTTTCTTAAATTAATTTTTATTGGACTATAATTACTTTACAATATTGGGATTGTTTCTGCTGCACCACAAAGTGAATCATATATATATGTGTATATATATATCTTCTCTCTTTTTTGAGATTCTTTTCCCCTATTGGTCATTACAGAGTATTGAGCAGAGTTCCCTGGGTTATATAGTAGGTTCTTATTAGTTACCTATTTTATATAGTAGTGTGTGTATGTCAATCCCAATCTCCCTATTTACCCCTCCTTTCCTTTCCCCCCCTGGTAATTAATCATAAGTTTGTTTTCTACATACGTGACTGTATTTCTGTTCATCTGTACCTTATTTTAGATTCCACATATAAGTGATATCATATGATACTGGCTTCTATCTGCCTGATTTACTTGTCCTCTCATTTCTAATCACATACCTGACACATCTATTCTTCCGCACCCTTCCTCTTTGGGAATGAGCTTATATACATTCAGTATAAACTACCAACTCGGGGATATTATTTTCCCTTTGTTGAGAACTTTTTTCAGGTGTTTTGATAAGGTTGTTATTCAGTTGCTCATTCATGTCCAGTTCTTTGTGACCCCATGGACTGCAGCATGCCAGGCTTCTCTGTCCTTCACTATCTCCCAGAGTTTGCTCAAATTCATGTCCATTCAGTCGATGATGCCATCCAACCATCTCATCCTCTGTCACCCTGTAGTCTTCCTGCCCTCAATCTTATCCATCATCAGGGTCTTTTCCAGTGAGTTGGCTCTTCTCATCAGGTGGCCAAAACTATTGGAGCTTGAGCTTCAGCATCAGTCCTTCCAATGAGTATTCAGGGTTGTTTTTGATTAGGTACTGGTGCTTTTTGCTATCATTGTTGAATAATTTTTGTGGTTTCGGGGTTTATCCTTGTGTCTGGTTTTTGCAATACTTATATACATACATAAAAAGATGGGACTGTAGTCATGTACACAGAAATTATCTGGTTAAGAAAATTTTACAAAATATTACAGAAGAAATATATCCTTCTCATGAGATAGCTCAGACAAGGTTGACACAGTTTTTCCATTATGTGTGTATAGCTGAATCTGCTTCTCACCTCCCTTCCATTCTTTCTTTTTCTCTTATTGTTTGTTGATCTTTTGAAGGGCCCACATACACGCAGGATTGGGGAACTAATTCTCCACCGGGGGCTGAACCTATACTCCCCGCAGTGAAAATTCAGAGTCTTACCCACCGAGCAGCCAGCAAAGGCCCACTTTCATTCTTCAAAAATTACCACCACAGTCTTTCAGTTAAAAAAAGTGAGTTTGAACCCAAAACAAAACATCATTCTCCCTCAAATAGCTTAATTACTCAGAAATGCTTTTTGGCAAAACACGGTTTCCAGCATCTTCCATCTCCCTGCTATTTATCCATACGCCAGATTACCTCATTCATTCGTTCTGACAGAGGACTGTGTTTGTATCATTGCCTGACAGATGTGTTACATGTTTCAGTCTTAAAATATTCGACTCTGAGCTCAGGGCTGCATACTTGGGGGATGATGTTAAATCAGCCTCGGCATCCACCACTGCCATCATGCCAGATAACTCAGGGGAGAATGATAAGAGTATAAAGAGATCAATAAGGCAAGAGAATCCATGCTTTCAAAAGTAAGGCAAAATAGGAGAAAGACTATCAATCAAGCATCAGGGTGTAAATAAAGCAAGAGCATGCCATGTTCGCGACACCCTTAAACTACAGTGAACCATCACCATGTGAGTAGTAAATTCCTCTTACGTTTGCCTAACTCCTGCAATTCAGGGCATGCTAAAATACAGCCATAAGACTCTCCAGTACATCGATCAGCTGGCACTGCTCTCTCATGCTGCTTAATAGAATAAAATGAAGAGATGCCTGACGAATACCAACAAGGACAATCCCAGATCATTTTGATGTGAGCGGTCACAGTAGAGCAGTCTCCCTGCTTAAAAAAATTTGTGTAACTCAGTTCAGTTCAGTTCAGTTGCTCAGTCGTGTCCGACTCTTTGCAACCCCATGGACTGCAACACACCAGGCCTCCCTGTCCATCGCCAACTCGTGGAGTTTACTCAGACTCGTGTCCATCGAGTCAATGATGCCATCCAACCATCTCATCCTCTGTCGTCCCCTTCTCCTCCTGCCCTCAATCTTTCCCAGCATCAGGGTCTTTTCAGATGAGTCAGTTCTTCGCATCAGGTGGCCAAAGTACTGGAGTTTCAGCTTCAGCATCGGTCCTTCCAATGAATATTCAGGACTGATTTCCTTTAGGATGGACTGGCATCTTTGTAAATATGAGTCATGCAAATACACTCCTGCCCGTTGAGCTGATGTCACCCAGTGGAGCCCTCATAAATGCCCGGTCATGTTGGATTTGTTGGTGGAAAACCAGCAAACTCTAGAAACTGCAATTTGGAAATGGCATCAGACATGCATCAAAAAGCAATCTCTTCTTTTTTGTTTAGTAAAAAGCCTTGTATTATTCTGCTGCTGCTGCTAAGTCGCTTCAGTCGTGTCCGGCTCTGTGCGACCCCATAGACGGCAGCCCACCAGGCTCCCCCATCCCTGGGATTCTCCAGGCAGAAACACTGGTGTGGGTTGCCATAGCCTTCTCCAATGCATGAAAGTGAAAAGTGAAAGTGAAGTCGCTCAGTCATGTCCGACTCTTCGCAACCCCATGTACTGCAGCCGACCAGGCTCCTCTGTCCATGGGATTTTCCAGGCAAGAGCACTGGAGTGGGTGCCATTGCCTTCTCCATGTATTATTCTAGGTTTGCAAAAAATATATAAGATTATATATAATGTTGCCTTCACTTCATGGCAATTAGATGAGGAAACAATGACAGGTTTTATTTACTTGGGCTCCAAATCACTGTGGATGGTGACTGCAGCCATGAAATTAAAAGACACTTGTTCCTTGGAAGAAAAGCAATGGCAAACCTAGACAGTGTATTAAAAGGCAGAGACATTTTGCCAGCAAGGTCCTTATATTCAAAGCTATGGTTTTCCAGTAGTCATGTATGGATGTGAGAGTTGGACCATAAAGAAAGCTGAGCGCCAAAAAAATGATGTTTTTGAGCTGTGCTGCTGGAGAAGACTCTTGAGAGTCCCTTGGACTGAAAGGAAATCAAACCAGTCCATCCTAAAGGAAATCAGTCCTGAATATTCATTGGAAGGACTGATGCTGAGGCTGAAACTCCAATCCTTTGGCCACCTAATGCAAAGAACTGACTCACTGGAAAAGACCCTGATGCTGGGAAAGATTGAAGGTGGGAGGAGAAGGGGATAACAGAGAATGAGATGATTGGGTGGCATCACTGATTCAATAGACATGAGTTTGAGCAAGCTCCAGGAAATGGTGAAGGACAGGGAACCCTGGCAAGCTGCAGTCCATGGGGTTGCAAAGAGTTGGACATGATTGAGTGACTGAACAACAACAGAATTTTTAATCTGAGGATAATTGCTTTACAATACGGTGTTGGTTTCTGTCATGCATTAGCATGAATCAACCATAGACATACATATGTCCTGTTCCTCTTGAACCCCCCCATTCCCCATCCCATTTTTAAAGATTTTATGGAATTTGTTACAACTTTGCTTCTGTTTTATGTCTTGGTGTTTTGGCTGAGAGGCATGTGGGATCATAGCTCCCCAACCAGGAACTGAACCTGGGTCCCCTGCATTGGAAGGTGAAATCTTAACCACTGGAGAGCGAAGGAAGTCCTGCAAAATTTTAATAACAGCTGGTTAAGACTCTGTCCTTTTCCATGTCAGCTGCACCAGCCTCACTTCTCCCAAGCGGTGGTGGGCATTTTGGAATTCTGCTGAGGGGTAGAGTGTAGAGATGAATTTAGTCTGGATTTAGTGAGGTGCATGCATGTTTGTGTTACCACCAGCTGGCTTGTGGGAAGAATAGTTTCCAAGAACCTCAAATTACTCACTGTGTGATGTCCTGGACATCGTGGCCACACAGGCCACAAGATCCTAGTGTGGTAGGCAAGTTGCTTTGGGCACCCCACCTGCAAGTGTATGGGAATGGGAAGAAAAAGACTTATTTGCAAGATCTGAAGGCAAAAGATAAATCTATGCAAAATTCTTCCAAATTGTTGTCTCCAAATATTCCATCCCAACCATTTATAAGTCACTACAATGAATGAATTGTGAGGCTGAAGACTTTGTCTTCCAGTGCAGGGGGCATGCGTTCAGTCCACGGTCAGGGAGCTCAGATCCCTCATGCCTCATGACCCAAAGGCCAAAGCAAAACAGAGACAGTGTTGTAACAAATTCAGTCAGTTCAGTTCAGTCGCTCAGGCGTGTGCGACTCTTTGCGACCCCATGAAACGCAGCATGCCAGGCCTCCCGGTCCATCACCAACTCCCGGAGTCCACCCAAACCCATGTCCATTGAGTTGGTGATGCCATCCAACCATCTCATCCTCTGTCGTCCCCTTCTCCTCCTGCCCTCAATCTTTCCCAGCAACAGGGTCTTTTCCAATGAGTCAGCTCTTCACATGAGGTGGCCAAAGTATTGGAGTTTCAGCTTCAACATCAGTCCTTCCAATGAACACCCAGGACTGATCTCCTTTAGGATGGAATGGTTGGATCTCCTTGCAGTCCAAGGGACTCTCAAGAGTCTTCTCCAACACCACAGTTCAAAAGCATCAATTATTTGGTGCTCAGCTTTCTTCACCGTCCAACTCTCACATCCATACATGACCACTGGAAAAACCATAGCCTTGACTAGATGGACCTTTGTTGGCAAAGTAATGTCTCTGCTTTTTAATATGCTATCTAGGTTGGCCATAACCCTCCTTCCAAGAAGTAAGCTTCTTTTAATTTCATGGCTGCAATCACCATCTGCAGTGATTTTGGAGCCCCCAAAAATAAAGTCAGCCACTGTTTCCACTGTTTCCCCATCTATCTGCCATGAAATGATGGGACTGGATGCCATGATCTTAGTTTTCTGAATGTTGAGCTTTAAGCCAACTTTTTCACTCTCCTCTTTCACTTTCATCAAGAGGCTCTTCAGTTCTTCTTCACTTTCTGCCATAAGGGTGGTGTCATCTGCATATCTGAGGTTATTGATATTTCTCCCAGCAATCTTGATTCCGGTTTGTGCTTCCTCCAGCCCAGCGTTTCTCACGATGTACTCTGCATATAAGTTAAATAAGCAGGGTGACAATATACAGCCTTGACGTACTCCTTTTCCTATTTGGAACCAGTCTGTTGTTCGTGTCCAGTTCTAACTGTTGCTTCCTGACCTGCATACACATTTCTCAAGAGGCAAGTCAGGTGGTCTGGTATTCCCATCTCTTTCAGAATTTTCCACAGTTTATTGTGATCCACACAGTCAAAGGCTTTGGCTTAATCAATGAAGCAGAAATAGTTGTTTTTCTGGAACTCTCTTGCTTTTTCAGTGATCCAGCGGTTGTTGGCAATTTGATCTATGGTTCATCTGCCTTTTCTAAATCCAACTTGAACATCTGGAAGTTCACGGTTCACGTATTGCTGAAGCCTGGCTTGGAGAATTTTAAGCATCACTTTACTGGCGTGTGAGATGAGTGCAATTGCACGGTAGTTTGAGCATTTTTTGGCATTACCTTTCTTTGGGATTGGAATGAAAACTGACCTTTTCCAGTCCTGTGGCCACTGCTGAGTTTTCCAATAAAGACTTTTAAAATAGTTTCCTTCAACAAAATCTTGAAAAAGATGTGGCGAGGGACGCTTTGTGAGGTGTTTAGATCATGATGGTGGAGCTGTGTAAATGAGTTTAAAATCCTTATAAAGACCTCGTTTGAAAAGACCCTGATGCTGGGAAAGATTGAAGGCAGGAGGAGAAAGGGATGACAGAGAATGAGATGGTTGGATGGCATCACCGACTTAATGGACATGAGTTGGAGTAAACTCCAGGAGTTGGTGATGGACAGGGAAGCCTGGCGTGCTGCAGTCCATGGGGTGGCAAAGAGTCAGACACAACTGAGTGACTGAACTGAACTGAAACACCCCACGGAACACCCTTTGCTCTTTTGCCCTGTGAGGATACAGGATAATCTGGGAATTGGGAGAGGGTCCCCACCCCAGTGTGCGATCCTCTGTTCTTGAACTTCCACCTTTCAAAACTGTGAGAAATAAATTCTGTTGTTTATAAAGCACTTAGTCTGTGGTAATTTGTGAAAGCAATAGGAATGGACTAACAGTGTCTGTTGCTTTCAACTGCTGTGTTCACCCTTTTTTACATTCTGTCATCTAGCTCTAGTCTATAATATCCTCATCCTCTAACTGTTATAATTAAAGGATGTCTTAGTGGTTTATATGTTAGTGGAATGCACTAGTATTTCCTAATACTCTATATCCCAATCTAATTTTTAAAGGCCCTGTTTAATTCATAACAGTATTTACAAAATATACTTAAGCAGAAAGTTAAAACAGGTTCAAATCAGAGATATCTGGTTCAGATCAAAACTGCAGTAAAATATAAACAAAAATCAGAGAGATAATGACCTGTATATAACACTGTTCCATGTAGAGAGTTTTGGGAATTATAACTGGTTTCACCTAGTAAAGCATTGTGAAAAGTTCACAAATGACCTTGAATGGACAGGGATCATCTATCATGTATCAATACTCCATTGCCAGGAAAACAAATGTGAAATAAAAATTGAGTCATTTTGTGGTGCAGTAGTTAAACTCGTGCATGCTCTGTCACTCAGGTGTGACTGCTCAGATTGTAACCTCTCAGTCTCCCCTGTCCATAGAATTTTCCAGGCAGGAATATTGGAGTGGGTGGAGTGGGTTGTCATTTCCTCCTCCAGGGGATTTTCCCAACCCAAGGATCGAACCTGCATCTCCTGGGTCTCCTGCATTAGTAGGCAGATTCTTTACCCTTGAGCCACCTGGGAAGCCCAGTTTATAAGATGTGTTCTAATTCACAGGAAGGCCACCCATTGATATCAAAATTTATATAATGAACAAATTTGAAATGTCAGTGATCATCTTGCTGAATTTTCCCAGTTCCTCTTTTACAAAAAAGAATCTGTAAGATTAGATAGGGGTAAGACATGAGGATATTGACTGGTCATTAGAAATAATGTATCAGCTATAAGCCTGATTTTCATTTTCCTTCCATCCATAAACAAACCTTATCTTTATTTAGATCCTAGAATCCGCAGATGCTGAAGTTCCCTGTATGCCGTGGGAGTGGTGAGGTACGCAGTCTTCCCCTATGTCTGTGCGCTCTGCAGCCTTGGACATGGAAAGCAGGCTGTGCCTCAGTGCCTCTGGGCCAGCGGTGGATGTGTTAGGGTCTCATTCTAGGGTCTCATTCTTCTGTCTTCCTAAACTGGGGGTCTTTAAGTGTTAAGCAGGAGTTCTGTCACTGTGATGTAATCTGTACTTTCCTCTTGAAATCAAAACCCAGCACCAGTGGATGTTGGCTTTCCCTGGTTAAAAAATATCCCTTTGCCAAAACTTGTCTTAAATGTGGCCATAAGTCATTTGGCTAAAAGTCACCACAGTGGTAGAGAGAATTCCATGTGGTTAAGTAACTTCTCTCATTTTATTATATTTTTATTATTATGAAAGTAATTTTCTCTTATTTCTATAGACCACTAGAAAAAGCAATCAAATTAATTCCATTTATTGTCTTTGAGAACTCTGGTTATAAAACTGACCATTTCATAGTTCTATTCATTCCAATACTTAAAATGATCACCTGAGTAGTAAAATATTTTTTTTTTTATTTACTATGAGAAGTGTAATTTACAATAAAAGAAATAGATGTTCTCATAAAAGTTAGCATTGGTACTCTTTTCTCTTATGCTTTGATAGATGTAAATATAGACCACATTTTGGTATATATCAACTTTCCTATCTTTTATTTACTTTCTGTCCTGCAATTACGTGTGCTCAGAACTCTCTGTTAACTTAACCTGCCTGAAATATTTCTCTATTTTTTTTTCTTTTTAACACTTAAAGAGTGACTGTCACTAGTTATATCTTATCTTTTAAAATATCTTCTCATAATAATATTTAGTTTTATATATTATTATTGCATTTTCATGGTGAATTCTCGTGTTCTGTTTTACATATGTAGCACAGATTGAATTTGTACTGATTATCTAAGAATTAGAACTCTTTGGTCTTTCTTTGGTGTAATATAAGTTTTCTCTAAATAGGTCCCTTCTTCAAGTCAAAATTCTGGACAGAAATGTTAAAGCTAGTCACTTCAGGAGTTGTTTGTATACAAAGAAATAGATTATTTGCGAAACTATGAGGAGATGTAATTCTGTATTTTATAAATGTGAACAAATTGCTTATGCATTATCTGCCAAAGTTTTGGGTTCTCTATGATGTTGGTTATAAGCAGAAGTGGTATTGTGGTGCATATGTGTTTTATCTTATGTATATAAGTTAATATGTAAAGCTGGCTTATTAAAGTGTTTAACTCCACAAACTGATAATCAGACCCATTTACTGAATTAAGGAATACTTAGAAACTACAGACGCTATGATTTCAGTGAGGCACATTTTATCACTACTGCCGTAGTGCTGTACTTTTTCCTTTGGTGATGGATGTTGTCTTAGTTTGATTTTTTTACATTTGGTTGTCTCTCTTTTGGTGCTGCATAAAATGTGATCAAATTTATGGTATTAACAATCTGTCCTTAAAGAACAGAAGTGGGTCCTGAGTGTCCATCAAGAACTGAAGACATAAAAATACTTACTTTTCAAAGAGTTCTCTGTCGGCTAATGAAAGGCAGATTCTCTTTGAGTCCATCATTTTCTGAGGAATTCTTAACGTTTCTATACTGTTACATCATTAGATCATGGATATTCACTAAACCTGTCTACCCACTCTGCCCACACACCCTCTTAGGGTGTCCTCTGGTCCTAGGTGCTGAGACAAAACCGCCGAGAAATTGTTACTCTGTCTTCCTGGGATATTCCCGGCTCCTTGTTTGCGTATAAACCCTCCTCTTTGTTTATGTCTTCTAGGATGTTGGCCATCTAGTCTGTGGTCGCATCTGTTTGTGATACAGTGGGCTGCTGGCTTTGGCCAGAACTATTTGTGAAAGCTGATAACTAAGTTCTCAGAAATCTTGTCAGCCAGTTGTTGAACTGTCAGTAGGTTAAAATAAGGCAAATAAAATTACGTATATGAACAAAATCAGTAAAGCTATACATTGGGGCTTTTTTAAATTGCTTTTTCCTTAGTCCAGGAATACCGGCATAGCACACACTCCGAGTCAGTTTATGTTTCGATCCCCACTCCAGCCAATTTGCCTTCTACTGAATAGGTCAAGAATTGTGGCTTCTTTTGGAGAAGCGAAGCAATGGTCACTCTTCAAAAACTCTTTAGTGATCCTTTAGAAAAAGGCTTTTATTTCTGCCAGGTTACACGTAGTGTTGTCCAAACTGAAGCAAAACAAAACAAAATCATTCTCTGGAGTATTAGAGATGCGTAGTAAGTACTTTGGAATGTATAAATGTATGATGACCCCATTTGTATACAATAAGCTATTTGCTCCAGTTACCCTAGGGCACATATCATAGTTGTTCGAAATTAAGGAGATAATTAAATGGAAATAAGCAGTTTAAGGATTTGTTTACCCACGCAGTCTTCTTGCAGGGCAACAATTTTTAAAACCCTAATTATTTTTAGGTTTAGATGCTATGAAATTGGTATAGTTTATTTTGTATATATAAAATTCTTTGTAAGAGGCTGAACATTTAGTAGTTAGTGTGTTATTTAAACCCACATGTTTTTTTCCCACTGGCAATGAGATAGATCTTATTTTAATGAGCACTTTCACAATTTGTAGATACTTTCTCACAATTTGTATATTCTAAGAACGACTTCCCTTGTGAAAGTTTATCTTAAAAAAATTCCTTTGCGGGTTGTGTCACCAGTTTATCTGAAGGCACTCATTATCAGTAGCTGAAATAGTACTAACTGAACTTAATGTCTCATTGAAGAATGACACTTCTTGGTTTCTAATTGAGAGGATTTCAGTTTGGCATCCGTGAACTTTTTACTGTGCACTGGAAGATTTTACATCAGGCAAACCCAAGCTCACTAGACCACTCAAGAGAACAACCAGTACAGATCAGACAACAGTGCATTTTGTAAAAGTGCTGCAAGATTGATGGAAGGACACTAGCCAGCCTCTGTCGAGGGTTTACTATGTTCTGAGTTTTATTCTTAGTACTTTCCACATAGTCACTCATTTTACATGTTTAACAGTCTTCTAAGGTCCTTATTATCCCCCGTTTTTCAGATGGAGAGACTGAAGCAAAAGCAGTTAGGCGATTTTCCCGAGGTCGCACGGACAGTGAGGGGCACAGCAGCGCTGAAACCTGGGGGCTGTGGCTTCAGGATCTAGGGTCTCAGTGGCTGTGTGACAGTGGCGTTTCCTCCTTCATCTTTGCAGAGTCTCCCGATCAAGGGCAAATACCCTTTGTTTGCCAGTCTCTGAAGTTTTCATCCCTTATTTTAAAAGGGCAAGAGTAATTTGGAGAAGGAAAAGCAGGACTGTCGTTCGGGATAGTTCTTTCTCTTGATCATGGAGAATATCTCTGCACAAAAAATCTCCAGTAATCACACAACAAAGAAAATGCATCAACTATTGGATTTGGTTTTGGAAATTCTCTAAGGCACAAGGTGGATTGACTGAAAATTCACTGCAGAAAGTAATCCTTATAGAGGTTTATGATGATGAGAAACAGAAGTTTGAGTGTGTAATATCTCATAGGTTTCTGGTTGAAAAATTACAATAAATGGGATAATGATATAAATGTCTAATATTCATTTTTATTATAAGGTCATTTTTTTCTTGAACTTGAGCATTAATTTATTATCATACTTACCATCTCATGGCCCCAAATACTATAAATATTGAAATTATATTCATAGCAAATTATCTGCAAGTGTTTCTTCCAATTTTTATAATGTAGCAGTTACTTTGCAGGTATTAATTGCTGTCACATTTTTGATCTGTACTCTAGCTTTGTCTTCTTGAGGAAATGATTGTGTTTTATAGTCTAAATTTCTTAGATTTAGGACTTTCAAAGTGTAGTTTCTGTTCACATTTAATTTTGCCTCATCAATAAAACATGAATGAATTGGCTAATAAAACAACACAATTATTTTATGTCATGAAATATAAGTTTTTGTTCATGAGTTTGCTGAATTGCCCCAGTTGTTCACTGTACAAAAGCATTCTCACTTTTCGCCTTAGTCCAGTTTACAGAGAAATAAATTTGGTAGGATAGCAGACATCATGGGGTGGGGTGCTTTTTTGTGGGGGATATGCAGATACAATAAATGATGTCATATTGAAAATGCAAAATTTCCTTCGCAGACGTGAAGCTTGTCTGCCAAAACCAGAGACCTTTATTCTGTACCAGCAGTTTCCCTCAATTGCTCTCTTGTCTTGGTATTTAGCAGTTTTGCAATACAGATGCTACTTTGTTTATTAGTTAAAAATAGATAAAATACATCTTGTCCTTCCCACAGATTATATTTGACTACCTAGAAATTTCTTTTAATGATGTCCACTTGAGATCAGGGGAGGGATTAGCTGAAAGAGAGATTTTATATGCCAAACTCTAGACCCAATCATGATGGAGAAAAAAGTGAAATGCGGTCTATACTGAAAAGAGATCAGTGACTCTTTTAAAAGTATGAAGAGCAACATAGAATCTGTGACCTTTATTTTGCTCAGAGCGTTGTGGGAATCAGAGCCTTGGAGTTTCAAGGATAATCTCCACCAGCATGTGCAGTAGAACTTCCTGCCCTGACAGTGATATTCTGTGCCTGCCTTTTTGACATAACACTTAGTACCTGTGGTTCTGACCATTGGATATGTGGGTAGTGTGATGGAGGAACTGAATTTTTTCTTTCATTTTATTTGAATTATCTTTCCATTTAAATAGCTACATGTGACTAATGGCTGCTGTTTTGGATAACACATATCTAGAGTTAAATCTGGGATGAGCTGGATGAACACTGGCCAACTTCAGGTCCTGGACCTGCTGCAGAGTAACTGCACAGCCTTGGAAAGCCCTGTAACCTCCCAAGCCTCAGTATTCCCGGCTCCAATATGAGCATAATAATAGGATCTATCTCTAAGAAATCTGTGTGCGTGTCTGCTCAGTCACTCAGTCGTGTCCAATTCTTGTGTGACCTCATGGACTGTAACTCCCAGGCTCCTCTGTCCATGGGATTCTCCAGGCAAGAATACTGGCGTGGGTTGCCATTTCCTCCTCTAGGGATCTTCCAGGCCAGGGTTTGAACCGGTGTCTCCTGCACCTCCTGCATTAAAACGTGGATTCATTTACCGCTAAGCCACCTGGGAAAGCCCCCTCTAAAAGTTCTTGTGTGGTTCAATAAAACACTGGATATAAAGCTCTTTGAGCTGTGCCTGGCATATAATACACAATCAATGAACATTAGCTTTGCTATCCTTGTTTCTTATTTTATGACCTTTTGTAGATTTTAACAATGTATAAAATGAAAAAGAGAGAGAAATTAAATAGATCTAAAGCAAAAAAAAAAAAAAGTTCATGACATGGGATGGAATTTTAGGTTTTACTGGAGGAATATGTGAGATGAAGAGAAGGTAATTATAGGATGACCGTATATTCCAATTTGCTTTGGATGGTTTCAATTTATACATTGTGTCCTAGTTTAATTCTAAGATCTCATTCTTTTGTTCTCAAAAGTGTCCCTAATTAAAAAAAAAAAAAATTAAAGTGTCCCAAAGGTGTTTATAGGATACATTTTAGAGCCACCCCAGAATAAGATATGGGGATGCAGCCCAGGTATCCAGGTGAAGGGAAGAAGACAAAATAAGGCGGAGATGCACGTGTGACTATGGCATTGGCAGGCCTGGGCCCTGAAAGGGGGAAATAGGAGAAGGGACATTGTGGAGGTGGGGTGGGAGCTTGGACAAGGGAAGGAGATAGGACTTACATGATATTTGGTGATCATTGCATTGCTCTCAATTCATCACAGATCCAGTTTCAGAAAAACTAAACCCTGATTTAATTGGACAAAACCATTTTGATGTGTCAAAAAAGCTTTATGCCATTTGATGTTCTGATGGGCCTTCTGTCATTGGCAACAATTTGTATTAGACACCATTTGAAACAAAACGCTTTCTTGTTATTACTGATTATCTGCCAGTCACCTAGTCAGTAATGTGATTGGTTAATATGGAAGTTAGTGGTTTCATGGAAAAATGGCTTACTTTGTTTTCACGACGGAAAACTTTGAACGTGTTGATTCAGTTGCAGTAAAGAATCAGGTCAGCATATTTTATGGCAGGTGTTCAAGCTGTGTCTGTTGGTCTCTATTTTATTTAGAACAGCAGGCATGAGAATGCTAGAAAATCAATTCTTGGCAATATCACCAATTGTGATTTTAGGGAAACAGGGTGTATTAAGTTGTGAGACATAGAATATTATAAACATGAAGAAAAAAGTCAAAATTAGAGATTATTGAGGAAAAACTAAAAATTTAAGTAAACTTATAAGGCACAAGAGCAAGTCCCTCGCCTCCTCTTTGTCTCTGATTGCATTCTGAATTGAGGAACTGGCCATTGGTACTCCCTGAAATCTCCATCAGCAGCTGATAGGGACCTGTTTTAGACTTTCACTCTTCCCAGTGATTCTAGACCATCATGAAAGCAGAGGTTTGAGTTTCTCTCTGAAGTATTCCCCAGAGAGTATAGAGGTACTATACAGGGATTAGTCACTCTCAGCATTTCTGGGGAATTCTAATAATTACTGATAAATGTATCAGACATTGTAATCTCCACCTGAGGAACCAATCATGGCTCAACTTTTGCAGGAGGAACCAACCAATATCAGTATTGAAGTCATGAGCTGTCTGGGTTATTTTCAAATTGAAGACTTGAAGTGTGTCATAATTTTGTTTCTTTTTCCTTGAAAAGATCAAGAGTTGGCCACATTAAAAGAGGGGTTGGGGCAGAGACAGATGTCATTGGCATTTGGAGAACTGAGCAGTCTTTATAAATGGCTCTTCCATTGTTCATAGTAGTTACTCATCTCTAGTTTGTAAATTTATTAATGAAACTGGTTTATAGCTGCTTGAATGAACAATTACTACTTTACTTGTGTTTCCAAGTACCATGAATTTTAAAATGTCATTTAATATTGAATCCTCTGAATGTAGTTCAATGACTTCAGATTGTCTATTTATAAACAGCACAGAGCAATCTTCTATGATGCAATCTGTGGGGGTGTTCACATATTACTAATATTTAGACCAAAAGTGAACCTCATCCTAACAGAATTTTAATCAAACCTCTTTGAAAAGTGGAAGTGTTAGTTACTCAGTCATGTCTGACTCTTTGTGACCCCATGGACTGTAACCTGCCAGGCTCCTCTGTCCTTGGAATTCTCCAGGCAAGAGTACCAGAGTGGGTAACCAGTAGTGATTTACAAATACCTTGAAATTAATCATCTGTTCTACCCACAATGATTATTCCATCTGCTTAGTGCTGGTTGTTCCTTGATAAAAAGTGGCAAACCCCAGTTCTAAAGACATAGTTTCATCTCACCAATAGTGACGGCCATGCTTAAAAAAAGATTAACTCTTGTAGCTCCCCCTTAAAGGTCAGTTCCTCCAACTTGGGGGCTTCCCTGATGGCTTAGTGATAAAGAAGCCACTGCCAATGCAGGAGACTTGGGTTTGGTCTCTAGGTCAGGAAGATCCCCTGGAGAAGGAAATGGCAACCCACTCCAGTACTCTTGCCTAGGAAGTCCCATGGATAGAGGAGGCTGGTGGGCTACTGTCCTTAGGGTTGCAAAAGAGTCAGATGCAACTTAGGGACTAAGCAGCAACTCTAACTGGGACTAAGAGATCCCTGTTCATTGTAAGGATCTGCCTCATGATGATAATGCAAATGATAACACAAACAATTATTTAGTATTAAATCTGTGCCAGGCACTGGGCTAAATGTTTTATGTTTAATTTATATATATTAGGGCTTCAAAGCCTCACAACTGTCCTATGCAGTAATATGAACATAATCTGTCTTTTACTTGTGACCAAGGGCTTAAGTGCCTAGTTAGTGGTGGCGTGGATTCTAAGTGGCCAGTTTGGAGCTCTTAAGCAGCCTGTTACCATTGCTGACAGCAGCCATTACTTAGGCCAGTGGACAGAATGTACAAATGAATGCCTTGCGTTGGGACCTCCATCCTTCAGTGCTCAGTAGCTGAGCTCTGGTTGGGAAAAGAGAAAAGAGGCAGGTTTTCTCCAAACTCTATTATAACAGGCATAATTGAAATGATTGTTTTCTACAGTGATAGTCTTCAGAATGCAGACAATTGCCTCACAGAAAATTGCAAAGCCATCCTATAGGTGGTTCATGCAGCTCTGGCCACAGTCGCATAGCTTGCCGTAGATATTAATTTAGCTGTGTTTCTTATTGCTTGCATGGACAATATTCTTCTTCACTCTGATTTGAGGCTCTCATAGGCACTGTAGCACTTGCCATGATTCCTGTCACGTCCACTGTCTCGTGGCGTGTTGATACCAGAGGACGGGTCTGCAGAAATGAGGTTACGTGGAAATTACCCTGCCTGGGGGAGGACTCCAACAGCCTGCCTCAGCAGCAGCAGCCACTGAGTGATGGATTGCATGTGGACGTGCAGGCTAAATAATGTATGATTCAAGACAGGAATGTGGTCTGTATTCATTTTTGGAGAGTAAAAGAGTTGGCATGTCAGTCCCACAGGAGACTTTATCCAGGGCTTTACCCTTGAGTGGATAAAAGAGTACAAATTCTCTTGCACTGGAGATGAATGAAAACAAATTGGGGAGACCATCCGCAGAGCAGACTGCTGCATGATGGAGTCCAAAGCTACCCCAAACCACCGGACCAGCTGCTTCAGGATCCTGCCAGCAGCCAGACGCTGCAAAGAGAATTGACTGAAGTTTGGCATTGAGACCCCATGATTCCCAGCCAAGGGGAATTGCATGCAGAAAATATTTAAAATTCTCTTTGTAAAAGAGTTATGTTTTCAATCAAAGGGAGAAGTAGGTTTCAGTTTCAGACCAAGTCTGCTGAAACGTAAATGTGGCAGTGTTAGTAACAAAGTGTGGAGGCATGGGGAGGTGAACAATGTATGCACTTCAGGCTAAGAAGCTGAACTTTGGTGAGATGAGGGGATGTTCAATGAGTAGTTTTAGGCCATTGAGTTATTGTCATTATTCCACAATGGGGACTTTACTGGCCTTGCTATGAGAGGGGATGGATCAGTATGAAGCAGTGGTCCTCAACCAGGGGTGATGTCATAGCTCCAGGACACCTTGGACAATATCTGGGGACATTTTTGGTTGCCAAAACTTGTGGGGGAGGATAGCACAGCTGGCCTCTAGTGGTAAAAGATGGGGATGCTGTAAAATATCCTGCAATGCACAGGACAGCCCCTTACAACAGAGAGCTATCCTGCCCAAAATGTCAGGAGGGTCAAGGTGGGGACCCTAGTTAAAAATGACCTGGTTAAGGTCTGTGCATTGCAGCGTCACCTTCAGCGAGGTGGATTGGAGGCATCCATCCAATATTGCTTGACTTCGTGTAAAAGATGGTTTTTAACAATTTGCTTTACTTTCTTGGTGTGTGAATGTTTATCTGAGGTACCGAGTGCTTTCTGTCCAAGCAAACAGGAAAACAAGCAAACAAACAAAAACACAACTCACATCCCTCTCCAATTTATCTCCAAAGTACCTAGCTAGGGGTTGAAACCACAGACGAGCTGCCCTCCACGCCACACATTCTCCAAGAATGTAGGAGGACCTGGTTGATTCACTTTTCAAACTTGAAAAATGAGGCATATTAACAAATCACACTAAATGAATCGGCTGCTTGGGATGATCTACAAACCAGTTCATTTTCCTGTTATTAAATAACAAAGCATGAATCTTGACAAATGAACCCCCCTCGTTTGACATTATTTGAAAAACTCAGAACACACTTGCTTCTGATAGTCACTTCCTCTTTGAAATTAAATTTAAGGTGAACTTCATTTAAATTCTGATGGGGGCTGCTTGTGGACCTTCGTTTGATTGTTTACTGTTTACCATCATCGGTCTTTCCATCTCTCTTTGTCCTTGGACAGGCCAGAGCTCCCGGCAGGACACCATCCTGCAGAGTTCTCTGCAGGGAGGGACTTTGTGTTCCTTGGTGCCCCTGCCATGAAGAGGCAAGGTTCTGTAGGAGCATCGTAGGGAGCTGTGTGGCTTCTGCAGTCAGGCTCCCTAAGATCAAACTGGGGTTCCAGCTGTGCAACCTTGAGAAGGTCACTGGCCCTTTCTGTCCTCAGTTTTCTCATTTTTAAACCATGAAGAAAATGATTTGCCTCCTTGGACTGTTCCGAAGATAACGCATAACATGCTCAGCAAGCAGATGGCAAATGTTACCTATAATTATTAGAATCATTAAGAATAGCATCTTCCAAAACGGATGTGAAGTCATTTTATTTAACTTCCTAAAGAGGACACTGGTGCCGATCAGCTGATTTTAGTAGTGCTGACATGTGGTTAAGGGAGCTTTTGCCCTCATGTCAGAATCCCTAACAGACCCTCCCAGCAATGCCACCATGAATAAAAAAACATCTAAGAAAAATCTGCTTACTTCCCAAGCATATGCAGCTTCATGACAAGCTCTCTGTTCCCGTCCTCAGTGGAGTACCATCTGAAGCCCCTCTTCTGAAAGTGCTGTTGCTATCACTTCTAACAAGCTGACACCGCAAATTCACAGTAGTGCCTTGCCCTGGTACAGCTCAGCGTAACAATGTTCTGTATCCCCAGACTGTATGTCCTCACCCTTCCTAAAGAGGATTTATAAAGTGTGACTTTGAGGTGGCAAAGCCAATTTTATATGAAGGAAATAATTTTTTCTTCGAACATTTTAAAATGTCTTTCTTAGTGCCTCAAAATGATTTATATGTTAATCAATGATAAAATTGCAAATCCATCTAAAAACAAAGAATTGAGAGTGGAATCAGAACCACTTTTAATCAAGAAAGTGGCTGCTCTGACCCATTGACCCCTAAAGGTTATTAACACTCCTTTTTTTTTTCTTTTTTTATAAATGCTGTAGTTCAGTCATTTGTCTTTGGTAGCCAGAGTGTGCAAAATCGCTTCTGCTTTTCACAAATTAATTCATTTAAGCCTGTGCATTTGTCAGACATTCTGGGAAACTTCTACCAGCGTTTTGTTGATTAAAGGATAATGTATTTTGAAAATGAGTACAGAGGAAGGAATTTATAATTCTTTAAACAAAAGCGATTTATAATGTAGGCTGCTACCTGAATCGTTCAGTGTAACAACGGATAAATGAAAATATCAAGGATTAGCAAGAGTGTTGGCACTGGGTCTTGAAAACCTGAGCTTTTATTGATTCAGTAAGACTGGGAAAGCCTACCTCTTACAGTAGAATCTCTAGAACTTACAAACAAGAATAGGACATAGAAAACCGCTCTTCACTGTATGTTTTTCAAAGAGTTTTGGATATACATCTCTCTCTACAAGAATCTGGTCCTTCTACTTCTATTTTTAAATTATGTATATCTCATTTCCATGCATACAAGTTCTCTCTCCTTATTCCCACTTTGATTCATTTTTGACCATTTTGTTTTAATTTTTCCCAGTGAATACAGTGTGCCCTTTGGAGGGCACATTTATGGTTTTAAGCACATGCAGTTTACTAAATGGTGTCTAGTTATGGAAATGCTCGCAAAGACCCCTGGGGTGAAAAAAGAATTAAGTCAACACAGATTGATCACCCTGTAGTTGGTGCTTTCTTATTTGATCAGGCAGGGACTCACTTGGTCTGAACCGGTCCATCTGATCTGTGATACATAGAGCTGGAGACATTTTTCTGGCTCCCTGGTGGTTTTAAAGGTTCTGCAATGGGAAAAGTGCTTTAAACAAAGCCTCATTTTAAAGGAAGCCTGAGTACAGAATGGAATTCAAAGAATTTGGAGAGAGGGGAGGTGAAAGTGGTAAGAAACAGCCTGAAAAAAGCTGGGAAATTTAAAGGACTAGAGCACAGGAGGGAAATCAAAAATAAATCCCATCTGTCTGGTCGTGAGATACACTGACCAGAACACAGCTTCAACAAGGCAGTGTTAAACACCTACTAAGTGCAGGGCTTGTAAACGGGGAGAGCTTACGTGTTCCCGGGTGTTCGAGGCACAAAGTAGAATTCGTAGGTCAAGAAGGAATTTTTTTTTAATGTCAGCCAGGAAACTTCATTCAGCTTTATGCAGATATGACATTCCAAAAGACAATGAATAGTTGTTATTTTTTTCGAATATTGAGAACAGAAAGCATTCTCCCATGCCATTCACTTTCAAATTCTGTTAAGTATGTTGCTTATAGATTAAGTCGTACTGAAGAAGTAGTTGAATGCAGCTAACACCACGGCTTCCAGCATGGAGACTGCAAGAGTGACAGGGAGGCAGAAAGCAATGTGTCTTTGCAGTGGGTCGCTGTGCAGGGAATGGAGAGCAAAGACCCAAGGGAATCAGCTATATCCTTACTTCCCATATCCAAGAGGCCTTGTGTTACAGCTAGTTTGGAATAGAGACTAAGGCACATCTGAAATCTTGGAAGGCATAAAATGGATTATTGTAGCAAGAAACAAGACTGGACAATGCCTCCTGTCTTTATGGGCGAATGCTGTGATCACTCAATGTTTATTGTGCAGGGTGTAGCTTGAGTGTTTAAGATGCCCCCACTGGCTGTTGGATGAGTACTCACCTCTTCCCCTGATAGAATAGCTGATGAATATTCAGGTTAGAAATCTCCAACGTGTCCCCACTGGAATCATGATGGAGGCATTCACTGTATATTTATATAGCATTCTAGACGATAGTTGAGAGAATCTGTGATAGATTTAAAGGTTAAGATCACTGGGACTTCCCAAGTGGTGCTAGTGGTAAAGAACCTGCCTGCCAATGCAGGAGATGTAAGAGACATGGGTTTGATCCGTGGATTGGGAAGATCCCCTGGAGGAGGAAATGACAACCCACTCCAGTGTTCTTGCCTGGAAAATTCCATGGACAGAGAAGGCTGGCAGGTTACAGTCTATGGGGCTGCAAAGAGTTGGACATGACTGAGTGCACACACAAAAGACAGACATGACTCACAAATATCATGATTGTCATTATTATTCTTGCAGTTTTGACATTGCTAACACTTATTGTGCAATTAATGATGCCCAGGAACTAGTCTATTTGCGTTATTAGCTCACTGAGTTTTTGTAAAGACCCTAAGACGTAGGACATGGCTAATTTTTTCCTCCTCATTTTCACGAGACTGTTGCATCTCAGAGAGGTTCAGGCACCATCCAAAGGTCACACAGCCAATAATAGACACATCAGGGACTCAAACCCAGTTGGTCAATGTATTTTCAGAACTCTTGAAGATATGCCTGTTTGAAAAGGAAATAAAGAATAATAATGTCTGCTAATTCGGGCATATATAGGTATAAAGATCCTCACATTGTATTTTCCCAAGTCACTGAGGGTCATCTTATCATTTCCAATTTGTCATGATAGTGCGACAAGTTAGACCAATGGTTCTTTCCTGAGAAAGATTTCTCTGCCCTGGAGGATACTTGGCAGTGTGTGGACACATTTTTGACCCACAGCTGGGGGACGGATGCTACTAAAATCTGGTGGGTATAGGCCAAGGATGCCGCCACCTGCCTGCAGTCAACAGAACAACCCCCACAAGAAAGAATTATCCTGTTTGTCAGTAGTGCCTAGGCTTAGACTTTGAATCAGAGTGACTCCAAGAGAAGCAGACGGTGGCTCAGTCCGCAAACAGAGCGTTCACCATGAAGGAGCCGCTTTGGAGTGGGAGAACAAGATAAGATAGAGACATTCATTCATTGGTTCATTCATAGCATCTCTATGTATGGAGTGATCACAATGGAGAGTAATGGTGAGGAAAACAATATGAGGAAGTTTCTCTGGAGGAAAGGAGGGGACGCAGAGTAGAGGCAAAAGCAGAGATGCCTGGCTGTCAAAGGTGAGCGAGGGGCAGAGCCCTGGTGCACCCAGAGGGAACCGCGCTGGGCCGATCTAGAGGCAGAGCCAGAGGGCGGGAAAGAGCACAGGATGTTCTCAGAAGCGCCCCGGAGCAGAGTGTGCATGTGTGGATTGGAGAGGCCGAGAAGCTTGCATTGCTTTCGAGTTGCTCTGCTGGCCTGGGAATAGGTTGCTGGCTCTGTTTTTCCAGTAACAGCCTTTTCTGTTTCCAGCAGTCCTATGCACCAGCTCCCCACCCCATGGCTCCTCCCAGCCCCAGCACAAACAGCAGCAGCAACCACAGCAGCAGCAACAGCAGCGGGGAACAGTTGAGTAAAACCAACCTGTACATTCGAGGCCTCCCACCAGGCACCACTGACCAGGACCTAATCAAGCTGTGCCAACCGTAAGTGTCCCCCGTTCGCTGCGCCATTTCCAACTGCATCCTTGCCTGCCCCTCTGGGCTCACCCACATGGGGCTGGGTTGTGGACCCAATGTACCCTGTGAGAAAGACTCTGCTTCACAAATGGGACTTATATTTGAGATCTGAGTCTAGCTTATTTGGGGGGATGGAATTCATTTGCCTTTTGCTTTGAAAGAGAAGGGTTTTGAGCAGAGGGAAATAGGGGTGCTGGCTGATGTACACATGTTGACTGGAAAGATGAGGAGCAATCGTGCAGTTGGGTTCTCACAGCTTGTAGCTGGTGGGATCTCACAGCTGTGGCTGGTGGGATTTCACACATTGTGGTTGGTGGGTTCTCACACCTTGTGGCTGGTGAGTTCTCACACCTTGTGGCTAGAGGAATCATTGATGGATCTCATGAAAGAAACTGCTTTTATTTTCTTTTTTCTAAGAGAGGTATTGGTGATGGGAATCACCAAAACTCAGAAGTTGTCGATTTCAGGATGATCACTTGCTAGTTGCAAAGCTTTTCTGGCCAGTTCTTGTTTGGTAAATATAAGTTCAACTGGGACCAGGTAATTGAAAGATTAGAAGGCTAATCCTTTCATATCCTTGAAAACATCTATTTCCAAGTCCACTAAATATATTTCTCACCAAGGCCAAGAACCGCAGTCACCAAGTAGTTTTATATTTCCCAAGAAATACAGTAGCGATTAAATGCCCTTCCAAAATGTTTTCATTCATCTGCTACCTACCAACACTTATGTTAGTAACTCTCTTATTTCTGTGCAAATCAATTAAACATATTTAAGTTTATCCTCCAAATAATATGAATAATGGATAATGAATTAAGAATCATAGTCCTTAATTTTAGATTGCTGATTATTTTCAAAGTAGTATCAGTGCAGCTATTCATTATTTGATTGTGCCTTAGCTGGGTATTTTTAAATTAGGGAAACTGTTACTCAGTTTTTCTTTTGCTCTTTTGCAATGCTTTTACAAGAAGGTTGAGAGGATATTTATTTTGTAAATTTTCCAACCTCTAAAATATTAGAAGAGGAAAACAAGGCAGATAGTATTTATTTGCCTTTGTCCTGGTTTTGAAGATTGGGAACAGATACAAAACAACAGGAAATGGCAGATTAGACAAAACACAAATACAGAACATAATCATACATAATCAGTTGACAGGTCAATATGTAGATTAGGGAAGCCCCCCCACCCACCCACCCTACTATCAACTGCCTTGATTTGTGAAAGAGGTAAGACAGAACATTGGAAAATAAATACTTATTTGAAAGCAGTTTTTTAAAAAAGAAAGATGCCAGGGTTAAGACCTACAAATATGTTAGGTTTTGGTCAATAAAATGTTGAAGTTGGGAATTGGTTGGTAAATCACTCAACGGTTCTTTTCCTTCTTGCTACTGTTAGAAAAAACCAAACTATTTTGAAAAGTAAGGTCATTGAAGATATGAAAAATGATGGACTTTATATTAGAAGCTTCAGATGAAAAATCTCCTGGAATGGATACTGATATGAAGAAGTAGACTGGTTATTATATTTGTGTGTGAATCTCATTCATAAAAGTAGTGGTAGGTATTAAGGAAAGACTCTTTCCTACTGCTCTCTACCACTCAGAGAGCTTGGGGAAGCACAGATGTCTGAGCGCCTGAGACTGCAATTCACTAGTTCTGGGGTGGGGCCTGAGAATATGAATTTCAGCACTTTCCCTAGTGTTATCATGAGGCTGCTGGTTTTCTGAGAATCACTTCTTGGGAAAAAAAAAAAAAAAAGCACAACCTAAAAGTTGAAAATTGTGTTCCATTTGGTGAACTTGCTGAGGACTCAAGCCTGGATGAGTGACAGCCTCTCAGACAGCTCTGAAGGACTGCTCCAGAGAGACAAGAGAGAAGCCAGTTTATATCCATACAGCTTTGGCAGCAAAAACCCAGTAGTCAGAACCTCAAAAGATTACTGTTAATTAAAGAAAGTTAGACATCTCAAGTTAACGAATTTAGTGTTTTTCTGTGTACAGGAAACATGCAAGAATCTGGGCTCATGGAAATCGCGCCTTGGATAGGCTTCTTAACTCAGGGTCGGTACCCTGCCCTTCTCCATCCTGAGTCCCTTCCGTGCGCACAGTCAGGGCGGCTACAGTGGCTGATGGCGTGGCGTCCAAACACTGACTGATACGGCAGGCAACATTTTTCATCACGTCTCTCTACAATAATATAAAGACCACTGACTATTCCTAAAGCAAGAAGTCTCACTTAACACTCGAAGGCATTTCAGGTGGAACCCTGTGTATTAAAACCTGCTTGGCCACTTTGTGATCTTGTGGCAAATCACTTACTGTCTTTGAGCCTCTGTCTCTTCTTATAAAAGAGTACATTGAATATGATTATTTCTAGGTTCCCTGTCATACCAGTAGTGTGCTACAGCTGCCTCTGAGTAGGGCACCTGAGCCAGTGGTTATAGATATTCACCGATTCTGTACATGATTTGTTACAGTCTAAGTATCTTGAAATCAGCTATAATGGGAGTATTTATATCACAGGAATTATCAAGGCCTGTAAATGAGGACTTCTAAAATTCTAGATGTATAGTTTTTTGAGAGCTAGTGTATGAACATACACCATATAATGATGTAGCATTCTACTATTGGTTTCTGTATCAATGTCTATTTCTGCAAAGAACATTGCCAGAAATGTATAAATGGGAAGTGTTACCTAAAAGTCTGCCTTGGCATTATTAACTCAGGAGGAGACACAGTGGCACAAGAACATTATGTTTGAGGGGAAAAAAAAGTTTTTTCGTGTTTATTCTGTGCATTTGAGAAACATAAAGAATGCTAAGGGCACCAAGGGTGATGATTGCTTGTTCATATTAATTTTTTGCTGGCTAATAAGATCCGGCCTATACTATTATTATTGTAAAAATGTTTGTGGGTTCTTTGGTTTACTGAAGTGGTCTGGACCTGGGGTTTATTGCTGAGGTTTGCTTTCCGGGAGAATCTTCAAGAACTGATGTGACCGAGTGGGGTAATGTGGAGAATTAGACATGTGCTGAGAGTTCGGCATTTCACTTCTGGCTGTGCCATCAGCTGGTATGTGGCCCTAAGCAAGTGACTTGTTCCCCCTTAATTCTGGCTTTCCTCGTATATAAAATGAGGGCTATAGTCCATGGGGTCGCAAAGAGTCAGACACTACTGAGCGACTAAGCACATACACACAAAATTTATGCAGAGTTTCTTCAGAACGTTTTTAAAAGTGTGAAACCCTTTAAAATGTTTTTAGTTGTATCAGTTTCCTTTGGTTGCTGTAATAAATTACCACAAACTAGGTGACCTAACATATCAGTAAATTTATTCTCTCATGGTTGTTGTGGCCAGATGTCCAAAATCAAGGGCCACGCTCCCTCCAGGGGCTCTAGAGGAAAATCTTCCCTTGCCTCTTCCAGTTTTGGGTGGCTGTTGCCGTTCTTTGGGCTCTGGCCACATACCTCTCTGTCTGTTCTGTCTTCACGTTACCTTCTGCCCTGTATACTTAATCTCCCTGTGCCTCTCTCTTATAAGGACATTTTCGTTGTAATTTCAAGCACACTGAAATAATCCAGGATAATTTCATGTGATGAGCCTAAACTTAATTATGTCTGTAAGACCCTTTTTCCCAATAAGGTAACATCCAAAGGTTCTGATGACTAAGATATGGACATATCTTTTTGAAGGTGAACTTTAGCCCGCTACAGTCTGCCTTCTGGATGCCCAAATTTATGTTGGTCCTGTGTGTAAAATATATTCACCCTATGCTAACATTTCCCGAAGTCTCAAACCTAAATTTTAAACTCACATCCAAACGTCATCAGTTCAAAAGTCCCAAATCTCGTCTAGATCATCTAAATCAGCAACAGGTGAAAACCCTGGGGCAAAATTCCTTTGCATCTATGAATCAAGACATCAGCAGGGCTCCAGCTTCCAAAATGCAGCAGTGGGGCAGGCGTATGGTAGCAGTTATAGACATTCCCGTTCCAGAAGGAAGACAATGGAGCAGATGTAGAAAGGAGTTCCCTGTGCTGATGATTTTAAGAATACGGCCAGGCAGAATCCCCCTCCCTACTGGCTCAGATGGTAAATGTGGAAGATCAGGTTCGATCCCTGGGTTGGGGACCTCTCCTGGAGGAGGGCATGGCAACCCACTCCGGTATTCTTGCCTGGAGAATCCCATGGACAGAGGAGCCAGGAGGGCTGCAGTCCGTTAGGTGGCAAAGAGTCAGACACCACTGAGCGACAAAGCAAGCACATATATAAAATAATGAGTTTGCACATGCTACGCTTTTTAAATTTATTGTTTAACTTTTTGTTTTCTATTGGAGTATAGCCAGTTAACAATGTTGTGATAGTTTCAGGTGCACAGCAAGAGACTCAGCCGTAGACACACATGGATCCGTTCTCTCCCAAACTCCCCTCCCATCCAGGCTGCCACATAACACTGAGCAGAGTCCCCAGCGCTATATATCTGAATGTACATACACAGGTCCTTGCAGGTTGTCCATTTAAAATACAGCAAAGTGTGCATGTCCATCCCAAACTCCCTAACTCTCCCCTCCCCTCGTCCTCCCCCGGCGACAGTAAGTTCCTTCTCTAAGTCTGCTAGTCTGTTTCTGTTTTGTAAATATGTTCATCTGTATCATTTCTTTTTAGATTCCACATATAAGGGATGTCATAGGATATTTCTCCTTCTCTCTCTGGCTTACTCGGTATGACAATCTCCAAGTCCATCAATGTTGCTTCAAATGGCATTATTTCATTATTTTTAATGGTATACGTGATAATCTTTTATTTTTTTAGTTTAGAAGTCTGATAGTTCCTTGAGGCTCTCATTAGTTAGCAGTAAAACCCACCCTGGCCACCTTTCACCATTCTCCTTTTGCAGTGTTGGCAGAGCCACTGCCTGAACTTGTTCATCTGCCTGAGTGTGACCTGAGGGCAAGGGCATACCTTTGCTAGAGACCCTTGTGGGGCATTTGTAAAATCCTGGTTTCCTCTCCTGCAGTGGTGATCTCTAACAGTGTGCATCGCTATTTTAAATTAGCATTCTTCTAAAGATTCAAATTATTTTCCATATTTTGTATTTGTACTACTCATCCAACACTTAACAATAATTTCACCTACAAAACAGATGATATTGGTAGGTTTCCATGATCTTGTCATCAGGATCAATTTTTCATGGTTATTCCTATGAAATTACCAGAACTTGCAGAGTTACTATTTCTTTATATTAGAGGAAATGCAATATTTGCTAATAGCCAGAGCAATAAAATAATAGAAAACAGAGATATATTAAAAAGGCATAACCATATCAGATTATCTGGCATTAGAATATAATATCCATATGAATACTAATGAACAGCAAGAAAATGATATTACAGGAAAGAAATTGCATTATTTCTCAATATATAATCTGAAAGCAAATTCTTATTAAGGGATTCCATTCACATTTATCATCAAAGCTGCTATGGTGGGATCACAAGTAAAGTCAAAGGAAAGAAAGCATAGACATGAAGAATGGCTTTACTGTATGGAAAATCTCTTTAGTTATATCTGGATTCTGTATATATGCGTTAGAATATATTTATCTTTCTCTTTCTGACTTACTTCACTCTGTATAATAGGTTCTAGTATTTCGGATGAATACATGGCTTGTGTGTCTTGTAGGAAATACTAGAGTTAAAGACCTTGTAATGTCTTTATCTTGAGAAAACTCAAGGAACTTCGTCTTTTCAATTATGAAATATTCACAGAGCACCTATGTTTCATTGAAGGCTCAGTGGTGAGTACATCATTTAGACAAAGGTGTTGCTTTAGCAGAGATTATATTCTAATGGGGAAAATGGAAATCAATGAAATGATTGTATGATTTGATATAAAGTTGCAACTACAAGTGCAAAAAAATAGAAAGGAATGTGGAAATAAGAGGATTTGTAACATGGGATGAGGCATTGTTAGGGCAATGTGCAAAGGATTCTCTGAGCTAAGATCAGAAGGAGTAGGAATAGGTATAAGTAAATGAGGAAGGCAGGAAGGAACATTCTAGGCAGAAGTACCTCTGTGCAAAACCAGTGGCTGGAGAAAACGTGGTGGTTTTAGCAGAGAGGGGTGGAAACTGGGACCACACGGTCTGGGAGCATGGAGGGCTAGGGTGAGCCCTGTGTGTGTCAGGTTAGCAGCTTTGTTTCAGTGAGGGAAATCATTGAATTGTCACAAACAGGAAGGTGACAGAGTCAGGTTTTGTTTTTTCAAAAAGATAATTCTGACTGCAAAATAGAAAGGACCTTCTGAGGTCAAGGAACAGAATAGGATAGTTCAAGAGTGAGCTGGAAGCAGAATAACTTATAGTCAGAGAAGAGGGTGTAAGAATAAATATTTGTGGTGGGAAAACAATTGTATGTAGTGAAAGGTGTCTTTTTTATGTGCATTCATTGTTCCATTAAAAAACAGGGACTGGAGAGGCAATTAATCAGATGAACTCCAAAGGGAACAGCAGAGTAGCAGAGAAGAGGACCCAGGTCAGCTGGCGCTCAGTTAATTTCTGTTCTTGCCTTGTCGTGAGTGGGCCATCAGTATACGATTAAATGTTCAGTGGCCGCAGTGCTTAAAGGACTTAAAGCAGATATAGTGAAAACCGAAAATCCAATTGATTCTACAGCTATATTCATGGGATGGGTTATCAGTTGGATACTCTAGGTGGGATACTTGGGTTATGCACCCTTTATGCACAGCTCAAAGGGAGGATATGGAAATGAAGGAAAATAAATTTGGCTTAATAAAAAGAGAGCATTACAACTTTTTTGTACCGAGTAAAATGGTGGTGTGATGATTTTTCACATATTAAGCTCTACTTCCTACCTCAAAGAAGCTGGTCACTTCTACAACATGATTCTTAACATCCCCTTGAAACACACTGAAATTCCTCTTGGGACTTCCCTGGTAGTCCAGTGATTTGAGAATACACCTTCCAATGTGAGGGATGGGGGGGTTCGATCCCCAGTCCAGGAACTAAGATCCCACATACCAGGGGGCAACTGAGCCTGTGCTGCAACTGCTGAGCCTGTGTGCTCCGCAGCCTGCACCCCACACCGAAGACCCAGTGCAGCCAAAAAAATGACTCTTGAAAAATAAAGCCGCACATGTAACATAATGGAAAGTAAAATCATTCATGTGTTTAAGTTTTCTGCATCTACCTTTTATCTCACCATCCTCATCACTTATACATTTTAATTAACACAGTGCTTTCAGAAAGCCCCAGCCAGACTGCCCGCACTTCCAAGTGTTTACTCTGGAATTAAGGCCAGCATCAGGCAGCACAGTGAGCTGTTCCAACATGAAACAGCATGAAGGAAAGGCAGAGGAACTCGAGGGTAGGTGCACATGCGCTTCCAGTCATCTCCGAGGACCAGGAAGCCAGCTGTCCTTGCCTCCCTTTTCCTGGGTAAATGTTTTCCTTGTTCAAGCTCTGACATCCTAGCATTGCCCCCTGTAGAAGGAAGCTGTAAATGTCACTTTAACATTTAACAAGAGAGGAGAAACTCCCGCAGTGGAAAGCCAGGGGGATGGAGTAGGAGTATGTGAGCCCACGCTCATCTCCCTGATATTGACTCAGCCCTGTTGGATGTCTGGTTGAGCTGTGAGCACAGACTAGTCAGAGGAAACTCGAGTGTTGTCGGGGCTCTGAGTGCGGAGCCCATTATGTGTGGTGTCAGACAGTTCTGACAAATGCACTGACCCAATCAAACCTTTTATTAATTTAAAAGGACCTTGTCACAGGAATATGTCAAACTGTTCAGATACAACTAAAGGAAAACAAGTCATCATACACTCCGGAGAAACTGAATAAATAAGAAAAACGGTGGCTGAAACTTTTTATTTTAGTTCTTTCTTCCCATGTCAATGAAGATTTAAAAGTTCCTTCTAATAAAACCTAAGGAAATTTATGAGTAGTTTTCTCCTGAAAGTCAGACTCCAATGGTGCAGCTGCTTTCACGGTGTAATATATCTTTGCGGTGGCAGGTGTGAGGGGGTGGTGGGTTTGAGGCTCTTTGAACCCTGTCTTTGTATAATTTAAATGAGAGAATGCTTCTAAAGCAGAAAACTGAATGCCTGAATTCCCTGAGTCAGCATATATTTGATACCTTGTTACCTATGATAATTCAGGTTTAGGCAGAGTTATAGCTGCCAAGTATGTGTTAGAAACCACACATTAGTATTTGGTTTGTGATGAATAAATAATTATCATTAATATTACATTGTTATATTTACAGGGATTATTAACATTTATTGTGTATTACATACCATGTAATAAAAAAAATAAAAGTTTTTTATTACCTTATTTAATGCTCAGAACAGCCCTGTATAGAGTGGGAATGATAGCTACTGAATCATAGTTGAGTATACTGAGGCTCTGATGTATTAAGAGGCTTGTCCAAGTCTATACAGCTACCAGGATTCCAAACCCAGCTCTGACTTCAAAGCCCTTCCTCCTAAGCAATAAAACATCCATTTAATGAAGAGAAAGGTGGGCTTCCCTGGTGCCTCAGCAGTACACAGTCTGCCTGCAGTGTAGGAGATGCAGGGCACACGAGTTTGATCCCTGGGTCAAGGAGGTCCCCCGAGAAGGGAATGGCAACCCACTCCAGTATTCTTGCCAGGAAAACACCATGGACGAAGGAGCCTGGTAGGCTACAGTCCATGGAGTTGCAAAGAGCTGGACATGACTGAAGCGACGGAGCATACACAAAATGGAGCGAAAAGTAGCTTAAGTCCTGAGTTCTCAAATCCATGGCTGCCCAGGAAAATCCTTGAAAAACTGTAAAAAATACAGATGCCTGGATCTTAACCTCCCTGTTAGCTAGTTTGGGGTCAGCTTATGCTCTGAGATTTCTTCAAAGGCTGCCTTGTTCTTGTTGTTTAGTCACTAAGTTGTGTGTGACTCTTTGCGACCCCATGGACTGTAGCCCACCAGGCTCCTCTGTCCATGGAATTTCCCGGCAAGAACACTGGAGTGAGTTGCCATTTCCTTCTCCAGGGGATCTTGCTGACCCAGGGATAGGATCGGACCCATGCTTCCTGCATTGGCAGGTGAATTCTTTACCCACTGAGCCACCTGGGAAGCCAAAAGCCTTTTAGACAATTCTTGTATGTAGCAAGGTTTGAGAATCTCCTTGTGGACACGGTGGGGAGGAGACGGTAGAATGACCTCAGAGAGCACGACTGACCACACACCGCCGTGAGCAGCACAGACGGCCAGTGGGGAGCTGCTGGATGGCACAGGGCGCTCAGCTCTGCTCTGTGCTGACCTCAGAGGGGTGGGGTGGCGGGGCGGAGGTGGGAGAGAGGCTCCAGAGGGAGGAAGTGCATATACCTATGGCTGATCCACACTGCAGTACAGCAGAAACTAGTCCACACTGTAAAGCAATTATCCCCCAGGAAAAAGAAAAATACTGTTATGAGAAAACAACAAAAAAACTTTGAGCATCTCTGAAGTAAAAAGATCCACACTAACCAGAAAGCATAAGTTGATCTTCTGTTTTAACTCTTTCAGAGACTCTAGAATTTTCATAAGATTTACCAGTTTGCTTTCAATGATTCAAGAGACTCAAATTCTATTAAGATAGTTATGGGGGATAAATTGGATTTTCTGATGACAAAATAGGATTTTTAGATTAGGCACATGAAAAATCACGTTCTTAAAGTGGTACCTCAAAGTTCTTTAAAGAATAATAATTTTCGTAAGTCAAGCATTTCTTCAATGTTTCAGTTTTTAATCTTTGCATTTAATTGATGATTAAGCAAGAAGTTCTTCCTATTTTGACTTGTCTTATTAAACTTCTCTACACATGTACTTTTTCCTTGCTGACCTCCCAAAAAATGCTAGCATCTTCTAACATTTTGGGGACATCCTGGAAATTATCGTTCCACTGATTCATGATTTCCATGATTTACTTATATTTAAATTCCAGATAGCTAATGATACTTTTTATCTCATTTATCCACAGATAGAGGAAAAACTGAAACCATTGAAAGCACCAGTTAACTTAGGTTACTATGTCGGTAGTAGCACAAAAGAGCTGGATGTGCCAAGCCAGGTTTTAGAGGTCTGGGAGAAGTGGGAATCCAGCAGACACTTTGCTAACTGCTTGAAAGTTGGACGACTTGGAATTCAAGGGCAGGACTCTGGCAAGGTCAGATGGCATCTTGGTTTTCAATTTGCCCAGTGATCTCCTAATTACTAAATACAGCTGGCTCTTTTTAGAACTTACTTTATTCAGTCTCTCTGTTACTTGATCCTGTTGACTTTGCCTTTCTCCTAGAAACTTATTTTCTCCTTGGCTGGCATATCCTAATTCTTGGGTCTCCTCCCGGGGTTTTGTCTTCTGGCTTCACTATCTGCCTCTTGAATACTTTTGGTGTTTTAAGAATTTAGACCTCCTCTCTTCTCACTCCGTAAACTCTCTGCTCTCCTCTACTTAAATAATTTTAGCTATTCTGATATTCTGAAGGAGATGGGAATGCCAGACCACCTGACCTGCCTCTTGAGAAACCTGTATGCGGGTCAGGAAGCAACAGTTACAACTGGACATGGAACAACAGACTGGTTCCAAATAGGGAAAGAGTACATCAAAGCTGTATATTGTCACCCTGCTTATTTAACTTATATGCAGAGTACATCATGAGAAATGCCAGGCTGGTTAAAGCAGAAGCTGGAATCAAGATTGCTGGGAGAAATATCAATAACCTCAGATATACAGATGGCACCACCTTTATGGCAGAAAGTGAAGAAGAACTAAAGAGCCTCTTGATGAAAGTGAAAGAGGAGAGTGAAAAAGTTGGCTTAAAGCTCAACATTCAAAAGACTAAGATCATGGCATCCAGTTCCATCACTTCATGGAAATAGATGGAGAAACAGTGGCAACAGTGGCTAACTTTATTTTCTTGGGCTCCAAAATCACTGCAGACAGTGACTGCAGCCATGAAATAAAAAGACGCTTACTCCTTAGAAGCAACGTTATGACCAACCTAGACAGCATATTAAAAAGCAGAGACATTACTTTGTCAACAAAGGTCCGTCTAGTCAAGGCCATGGTTTTTCCAGTGGTCATGTATGGATGTGAGAGTTGGACTATAAAGAAAGCTGAGCACTGAAGAATTGATGCTTTTGAACTGTGGTGTTGGAGAAGACTCTTCAGAGTGCCTTGGACTGCAAGGAGATCCAACCGGTCCATCCTGAAGGAGCTCAGTCCTGGGTGTTCATTGGAAGGACAGATGTGGAAGCTGAAACTCCAATACTTTGGCCACCTGATGTGAAGAGCTGACTCATTGGAAAAGACCCTGTTACTGGGAAAGATTGAGGGAAGAGGAGAAAGGGACGACAGAGGATGAAATGGTTTGATGGCATCACTGACTCGATGGACTTGGGTTTGGGTAAACTCCGGGAGTTGGTGATGGACAGGGAGGCCTGGCGTGCTGCAGTCCATAGGGTCACAAAGAGTCGGACACAGCTGAGTGAACTTAGTGATGATTGTTAAGTTTATATCTCCAGCCTATAGAGATATGCTTCACATTATTCTTTCTATAATTCCAATTTTGTATCCCTAGAAATATCAAAATCATTGTCCAAAAAGAGTTATTTCTAGACTTTTTCCTTCAATATTCTCTTTCTCTGTGAATGACACCATCATCCCTCTGGTCATGCAGATAAATAGTCTTGGGATCAGTCCTTTTCCCAACCTAGAAACTGTTTCCAAGATAAATAGGTGTCAACTGCTGGTCTCTTTTGTTTCACTTTTGCCATAGTTTATTTTGGGGCTTCCCTGGTGGCTCAGATGGTAAAGAATCCACCTGCAATGCAGGAGACACAAGAGAGGCAATTTCAATCCCTGGGTTGGAGAGATGCCATGGGGAAGAAAAATGGCAGCCTACTCCTGTATTCTTGCCTGAAGAATCCCGTGGTCAGAGGAGCCTGGTGGGGTACAGTCCATGAGGTTGCAAGACTGGGATGCAACTGACTGACTGAAGCACCAGTACCACCATACTTTATTTGCTCATTAATTCCAAAGTATTTATGGAACGTTATCTATAGGCCAGGGTGTCCCATATGGCTCAGTGATAAAGAATGCTTGCCAATACAGGAGATGCAAAAGACACAGGTTCGAGCCTTAGGTCAGGAAGATCCCCAGGAGTAAGAAATGGCAACCCACTCCAGTATTCTTGCCTGGAGAATTCCATGGACAGAGGAGCCTGGTGGGCTACAGTCCATGGGGTCACAAAGAGTCAGACATGACCGAGCTACTGAGTACAGCACATATCTATATACCAAGCACTGCAGATACCCCAAGAACTGATCAGTCTCTCCATGGAACATGCATTCTAAAGGAGAGAACTAATACGTGAATGAATGAATACAGAAGAAAACATCAGAATGTGGCATGAAAATGAGGTTGAAATACCATGAAAAGGAGGTCACAGGTAATGACAAGGAGGTTACTATGACCTGAGGGATCTCTTTGAGATGTCAGTTTGAAGAAGGAACCAGGCATATGAAAGTCAGGAAAAGAGCAGATAAACGTGACGCCTGGCACAAAACCCTGAAGGTGGAGATGAGCTCTGTGTTTCTGAGTAACATAAAGAATGTTGGGATTGCAGAAGAATAGTGAATAGAGGAGGTGGGGGTGGTAAAAGATGAAGTTAAAAAAAAGTATCCAAGGGCCAAATCAGTGGAGTTTTATACGTCAGAGTACAGGGGTTGGGTTTTATCCAAATGTATTTATTATTCTTAGAAAAGATATTTTGACAACTCTGTAAAGAATTAATTTTAGGCAATTCAACTTAAAAAAAAATGCGTAACATGGGAGTTGTGAGTTAAGATTTATTTGGAGCAAAATGAGAACTACAGCCTGGGAGGTAGCATTTCAGATACCTCTGAGAGACTGCTCCAGAAGATTAGGAGTTCCCTCAGTAGAGAAGTGGTTTTGGTGAAGGAGGAATGCATGCAGTCAAACACACACATATATGTGTGTATATATATATATATTTTTTTTTTTTCAGAAGGGTATTGCTAGTCATGAGAAGTTAGTCATCAGCATGAAGGATTTTAGTGTTTTTCTAGATACAAGAAGATGCAAAAATGAGGCTCATAAAATCTTCTCCTGAAAAATATCTAAATATCTGAAGATGTGCTTGGCAATTTTTCCTTGAGCACAGAGTGCCTCATTTCTGCTGTCTACTCTGAACTCCTTTCAGGAGGGTATTGAAAGCCAGCAGCTGCAGCAACACATGATTTAATCCTCGCAGAGTTAGATGGCAAGTGCCAATTTGTAGTTTACAGAGAGTATGAGAGGAGAAGCATTCAGTGAGCAAAGATCTACTGTGGGATTCCACTAAGGAGATGGTGATTTCTTGGATTAAGATCATAATGGTGGAGGAGGTTAGGTGGGATGGATTCGCAGTATATTTTGGAGAGAGTTTTGATAGAAGTTATTGATGAATTGTATATGGCAGGAGAGTTCAGGGAAAGAGAAATTAGGAATCATTCTTAGGTTTTGACTTTAGCATCCAGATAAAGAGTCACTTAATAAAATGGGAGGATTGTGGAAGTTATAGTTTTGAGTGGAGAGAAATCAAGTGTTCTTAGTTTTGTTATTTTTGAAATGTTATGAGACATCTAAAGTGAGATACAGGGGCTGCCCTAGTGGCACGGTGGTTGGGACTCCATGCTTCCAGCTCGAGGAGCCCAGGTTCATCTCAGCTCCCGTAGGTCGGGGAACTAAGAGCCCACGTGTCTTGCGGTATGCCCCTCCCCCCCCGGCCAAAAAAAAGGAAACTTATACGAGATAACAAGTTCAAGTTCATAGCTTAGTATGTGACTACGTGTCAAAGCAGAGGTTAAAGATAGAGAATATAAGTCATAAGCATTTTAAATAGCATTTAAACACATTATACTGAAAACAACATAGTGCCTAAATGTGTTAGAATCACTCTAAGTATTTTACATGCGAGTACTTGTGTTAATTCACTTGTACTTTGTGATAACCCCTACTTTATAGGTAAAAAACAATATGACACAGAAAATTTAAGTGACTTTCCTGAGTTTACACAGGTAATAATTGGCAGGTCCAGGGTTTATTTAAGTCCAGGGTTTAAAATAAGGCGTCTGGGGACTTCCCTGGAGGTCCAATGGTTAGAACCCCATGCTTCTAATGCAGGGGGTATGGGGTCTGTCCCCAGTTAGGAAACTAAGATCCCACATGTCTGCCTCATGGTCTGCAAAAAAAAGCAACAACAAATAAGTGAAAAAAAAAAAAAGAAGAGTCTGGTTTGAATCTCCTCCTTAACTCTGATTCGTATTATAGAGTGTGCGCATAGCATGAAACGAAAAGTGGTCATAAGCTCAACATTCTGAGAGGAGAAGCCAAGGAGGAGCCCATAAAGGAACCGGAGAGATAGAGGAAGCCAGGAAAGCAGGAGTGTGCAATAAGACCGAAGCTGAGAGGAGACAGCATCTCCAGCAGGCAGCATGATCAAACATATGCATACTATTGAAAAGTTAAGGAATGTATAAGTAGAGGAGTTATGTTTGACTTTGGCATCGCCAAGGTCATTTGCAAGATTGACCAGGACAGGGTTTATAGGGAGTAAAAGCTAGAAGCCGTTGGGCGGGCCTTTCTTCAGGGTCGTCACGCGATCATCCTTTCAAGTGGACATGCCCGTCTTCCCTTTATGCCCAGGCTATAAGCTATAAGCTGCCCTTCTTTCCACCGGTCTTCTGGTTGTTCTCTGCCTCTGTCTCTCTCACCCCCACCCTGCCCCCTCCCTCCTAACTCGATCTCTGCTGCTACTTTTGTCTCTCGTTTGCTCTCCCACTTTCTGGAACTGTGAGCTTTGGAAGACAGTATATTAATCTTGTTCATTTTTGTGCTCCTAGTGCATAGTAAGAGTTCCCAGTATTTGAGTAATAACTGATCAATATTTATTGATTGAATAAAGCCTGAACTCATCAGTAATGTAAAAATGATTTTATTGGATTTAATCATAAAACTTGTTTCAGGGTAGACTTTGTGCTTGCCGTACGAGATACAGGAAGCACTGTTTTATCTTAGAAACTGCATTTAAAGTTGTAATACTGGAATGAATACAACTGGATATGAAGGGTTTTTTTTTTTTTTTTTTTTTCCCTGTAGATTCCAAGGAGATTTCTGGAAGGAAGCCTTAGGATAACCTGAGACACATGTATTTAAAGAACCAATTAAGGATCAATACTTTGATTATTCACTCAGTATTGCTACTGAGACAGTAAATAACTATTTACTCTGCCCTGAGCTATCAGATCTCTCCTGTCAGACAGATCACAGTGCGCCAACTGACTGATAATTCCATAGCAAATGCAGAGTAATCTGGGCTCAGAGAATGGTGTTTGCTGGTAATTTTTGGCTCTGGAATTTTTCCACAGATTCATCTTTGCAACTAGTGACTTCTGAGGCCACAATATTACAGACTAGTAATGAAAAGAAAGCACAAAGCATATCTGTGTATTTGTCATATTAAAGACAGCTTTTAATCTGAAAATTGGCAGAAGAGTGATTGATGTACATTATTTAATCATATGATTATGGATAAGTTATAATGACAGTTCATTCTTTTTTATTACAGTTCATTTATTATATATTGAAGTCTGGCTTGGGGAATTTTGAGGATTACTTTACTAGCATGTGAGATGAGTGCAATTGTGCGGTAGTTTGAACATTCTTTGGGATTGGAATGAAAACTGACCTTTTCCAGTCCTGTGGCCACTGCTGAGTTTTCCAGATTTCCTGGCATATTGAATGCAGCACTTTCACAGCATCATCTTTTAGGATTTGAAATAGCTCAACTGGAATTCTATCACCTCCACTAGCTTTGTTTGTAGTGATGCTGCCTAAGGCCCACTTGACTTCACATTCCAGGATGTCTGGCTCTAGGTAAGTGATCACACCATCATGATTATCTGGGTCGTGAAGATCTTTTTTGTATAGTTCATTTGTGTATTCTTGCCACCTCTTCTTAATATTTTTTGCTTATGTTCGGTTCATACCATTTCTGTTCTTTATTGAGCCCATCTTTTTATGAAATGTTCCCTTGGAATCTCTCATCTTCTTGAAGATCTCTCTAGTCTTTCCCACTGTATTGTTTTCCTCTATTTCTTTGCACTGATCACTAGGAAGGTTTTCTTATCTCTCCTTGCTATTCTTTGGAACTCTGCATTCATATGGGTATATCTTTCCTTTTCTCCTTTGCTTTTCACTTCTCTTCTTTTCACAGCTATTTGTAAGGCCTGGTCAGACAGCCTTTTTGCTTTTTTGCATTTCTTTTCCATGGGGATGGTCTTGATCCCTGTCTCTTATACAATGTTACGAACCTCTGTCCATAGTTCATCAGGCACTCAGTCTATCAGATCTAGTCCCTTAAATCTATTTCTCACTCTCACTGTATAATCATAAGGAATTTGATTTAGGTCATACCTGAATGGTCTAGTGGTTTTCCCTACTTTCTTCAATTTAAGTCTGAATTTGGCAATAAGCAGTTCGTGATCTGAGCCCATCAGCTCCCGGGCTTGTTTTTGCTAACTATAGAGCTTGGACTGCAAGGAGATCCAACAGGTCCATCCTAAAGGAGATCAGTCCTGGGTGTTCATTGGAAGGACTGATGCTGAAGCTGAAACTCCAATACTTTGGCCACCTGATGCGAAGAGCTGACTCATTTGAAAAGACCCTGCTTCTGGGAAAGATTGAAGGCAGAATGAGAAGCGGATGGCAGAGGATGAGATGTTTGGATGGCATCACCGACTCAGTGGGTTTGAGCAAGCTCCAGGAGATGGTGAAGGACAAGAAAGCCTGGCTATATTCCCTATGGTGTACAATATATAATTCTAGCTTATTTAATTTATACATAGTATTTTGTCCCTCTTAGCCCTTTGCCCCTGTCTTATCCCTTACCCCAAAAAAGAATATTTGTCTTTTTCTGTGTTTACTTACTAAGCCTGATATCCTCCAGGTCCATCCCTGTTGTGAAAAAATGGGAAAATTTCATTCTTTTTAATGACTGAGCCATATTCCACTGTATATATGTCACATCTTCTTATCCATTCATCTGTTGATGGATACTTAGTTGCTTCCATATATTATCTATTGTAAATAATGCTATTATAAACATTGGGGCATATATATCCTTTCAAATTACTGTTTTTATTTTCTTCTGATGTATACCCAGGAGTGGGATTGCTGGATAGTTGGCAGTTCTACTTTTAGTTTTCTGAGGAACATCCACACTATTCTCCCTAGTGGCTATATCCATTTACATTCTCGCCAGCAGTGTACTCCGGCTTCCTTTTCCCCACACTCTCTCCAGCAATCTTATTATCTGTGACGTTTTTGACAATAGCCGCTCTGACAGGTATAAGGTGGTATCTCATTGTGGCTTTGCTTTACATTGTCATGATGACTGTCGATGTTGAGCATCTTTACATGTGCCTACTGATCATTTGTATGTCTTCTTCAGAAAATGTCAATCAATCCAGGTCTTCTGCCCATTTTTTAATTGTTTTTTTTTGTTTGTTTGTTTTGTTTTTGATACTGAGTCATGTCTTATTCCTGATTTTAGAGGAAAAGCTTTCAGCTTTTCATCATTGACTATAATGTTAGCAGTGGGTTTGTCATAAAATTTCCTTCATTATATAGAGATATATTTCCTCTTTACCAACTTTGATGAGAATTTTCATCATGAATGGATGTTGAATTTTATCAGAGGCTTTTTCTGTATCTATTGAGATGTTCATGTGATTTTTGTCATTTTGTCAGTGTGTTGTAACTTGTTGATTGATTTGGGGATGGATTGCAATTTGTTCTTTAAAGAAAAAATTTAAAAATTGCTCTACTTTTTATTTGTTATCATATTCATTATATCTCTAACAATGTGCTATCTCTGACAAATGGGGACCTCATTCTATGGTTTAGATATGCTCCTCAAATTTTATGGATAGGTTTATTGTTTTAGTTTTAAATCAGCATTATTTCGGAGTAAAGTGAAATATACTCATTTTAAGTTTTGACAAGTATATGTACCTGTGTATGCACCACAGTAATCAAGATAAAAAAGATTTCCATCACCCCTTAGCCTTCTTAAAAATACAGTCAGTATGCTAAGAAGTTCACAGTTTAAAGCCATGCTACTTAGGAAAGCAAGGGGGTGGCATGAGACCAGGAGAGTCGAGGTTGTGTAAGTTTGAGAAAGTCATGTAGCCCATGTGAGCATATTAGCAATGGACATACATATTAAACCTTTAATAAATTGTTATTCACTTATATAATGGGAAAATGCTTTTTGTCATTCACATTTATGTATAATAGGACTAAATGAAGTGGAGCTCACCTGCAACTTTAAGGGTTCTGTATTCAAACAAAAGCACATATTTTGGTTTTATATTATTTGTGTCTTAGTTATCTCTATGTAACCATGAATTCTTGTATGATCTTGTAGTATTTTGTATTATCATTGCTATTCATTGTGCAGTGGTATAGTGATGGTATAAACAGTCACAGTATCTGGACAAATACATACAATTTAAGCTCTATAAGCTCTATTTAAACGATTAAAACATGCTAAATAAATTTAAATGCACTGTAGTGCTTAAATATGGCATAATGATACGCTTTAACAAACAAAACGGAAGTTTTTGAGTGAAATTGATGCAAAGCATTTTATCTCTTCAGTATAATTAAGTGGTTTAAAACATATTTGGTAATCTTAATCAGTGTGTGTATATTGATGTTACTCTGATCTCACTTAGAGTCTATTGCTGAATCAATAGTTTGAGCTGGTTTTAGCTTGAGTCAGTTTTTACCAACTAAATTTTCTTCCAAAGTATATATTTAAAAAGTGTTTTCTCTGTTTCTATTAAACAATTTTATAGAAAGGCCTTTTGTGTTTACTAGAAAAAGGTTACACTAAATTTGGAATCAGGGCGATAGATCTTCAGTTCAGTTCAATTCAGTTCAGTCGCTCAGTCGTGTCCAACTCTTTGCGACCCCATGAATTGCAGCACGCCAGGCCTCTCTGTCCATCACCAACTCCCGGAGTCTACCCAAACCCATGTTCATCAAGTCGGTGATGACATCCAACCATCTCATCCTCTGTCCCCTTCTCCTCCCACCCCCAATCCTACCCAGCATTAGGGTCTTTTCCAATGAGTCAACCCTTCGCATGAGGTGGCCAAAGTATTGGAGTTTCAGCTTCAACATCAGACCTTCCAATGAACACCCAGGATTGATCTCTTTTAGGATGGATTGATTGGATCTCCTTACAGTCCAAGGGACTCTCAAGAGTCTTCTCCAACACCACAGTTCAAAAGCATCAGTTCTTCGGCGCTCAGCTTTCTTCACCGTCCAACTCTCACAACCATACATGACCACTGGAAAAACCATAGCCTTGACTAGACGGACTTTTGTTGGCAAAGTAATGTCTCTGCTTTTAAATATGCTATCTAGGTTGGCCATAACCTTCCTTCCAAGGAGCAAGCGTCTTTTAATTTCATGGCTGCAGTCACCATCAGCACTGATTCTGGAGCCCAAAAAAGTAAAGTCTGACACTATTTCCACTGTTTCCCCATCTATTTCCCATGGAGTGATGGGACCAGATGCCATGGTCTTAGTTTTCTGAACGTTGAGCTTTTTAAGCCAACTTTTTCACTTTCCTCTTTCACCTTCATCAAGAGGCTCTTTAGTTCTTCTTCACTTTCTGCCATAAGGGTGGTGTCATCTGCATATCTGAGGTTATTGATATTTCTCCTGGCAATCTTGATTCCAGCTTGTGTTTCTTCTAGCCCAGCGTTTCTCTTGATGTACTCTGCATATAAGTTAAATAAGCAGGGTGACAATATACAGCCTTGACGTACTCCTTTTCCTATTTGGAACCAGTCTGTTGTTCCATGTCCAGTTCTGACTGTTGCTTCCTGACCTGCATACAGGTTTCTCAAGAGTCAGGTCAGATGGTCTGGTATTCCCATCTCTTTCAGAATTTTCCACAGTTTATTGTGATCTACACAGTCAAAGGCTTTGGCATAGTCAATAAAGCAGAAATAGATGTTTTTCTGGAACTCTCTTGCTTTTTCGATGATCTAGCGGATATTGGCAATTTGATCTCTGGTTCCTCTGCCTTTTCTAAAACCAGCTTGAACATCTGGAAGTTCACGGTTCACATATTGCTGAAGCCTGGCTTGGAGAATTTTGAGCATTACTTTACTAGCATGTGAGATGAGTGCAATAGATCTTAAGTAGTATCAATTATTGAAGTACTCTTTGTAAGTATTTAAATTCAGATGCATTGCATATTTTCCTTAACTTACGTTATTTCTCAGAAAATCCAGAACCTGTAACCGGCCACCTTCTCCTCTGCACATTGTTTTGAGGACCACTCTGGGCTCAGATCTCAATCTTACTTTATCAGCTGTGTGCCCTTGGACAAGTTACACTGCCTCTCTGTTCCTGGTTTCTCTTTCTATAAAATAGACACAGTCATGACACCTCACGTTTAGAGCTGCTAAGAGAATTAAGTGAGTCAATACATGGGATGCACTAAAACAGGACCTCGCATGGAGACAGCCCCCAGAGAATATTATGCTTGCAAGAGTTTAATAAACTGAATAGTTTATTAAACTGGATAAACTGAAATTAGTTTGCCCCCAATGTAAACATTCTTTGAGAAGAAAGTAGTCATTTTGTTCATATGATTTCTAGCTCTGTACTGAAAATGTGTATGCCAGCCCTCTACCCCAGGCCCTTATCAGCTCTGGAGTTCTTGTAGCCTTGATCTATATGAACTCATTTGCCTTCATTATTCAGGACACAGATCATGATCTATATGAACTCATTTGCCTTCATTATTCAGGACACAGACCATGGTTGTTGAAAACTGCTGTCTTCCACACAAGTTCTGCCAAGGCTCTGAGCCTCACAGGTAGTGCTAATGGTAAAGAGTCAGCCTGCCAATACAGGAGATGCAAGAGATGCGGGTTCAGTCCCTGGGTCTGGAAGATCACCTGGAGTAGGAAATGGCACCCTGCTCCAGTATACTTGCTTGGAAAATTCCATAGGCAGAGAAGCCTGGCAGGCTACAGTCCATGGGGCCTCACAGAGTTAGATATGACTGAGCAGCTGCCTATACACACACTGAGCCTCACATTGATAGGTTACCTGCAGAACTCAGCATTGCTGATTCTTGCACAGGAATCTTGGGAAAGCAACCAAGTTTAAGATAAAAAGCTGACCTGGTTCACTGATTCATGCTTCAACATCCCAGAGCAAGTCAGGGACATAATGTCTGTGTGATCTGCATGTCTGAGCATGGAACCAGGGCATGATCACACGGAGGACTCCGTGGTGCTATGATTACCTGCCTGCTTTATTGGATAAAGGGTCCTTAGGATGCTGTCACAACCACAAACCAGGAAAAGGCCATAAGTAGTTCAAGTAAGAACTAGAAAGGAAGTTATCAGAGAATTGTGGAAGCCCCCTCTCCCCCAAATTAAAAATTTAAAAGAGGAGGCATCTGGCACTAATAATGAATGGCCCTCTGAGAGAAGGAAGAAGGCGTATTTCCAGGGGACACTTTCATGTCAGGATCATTTTGTCTGAGTGGAAAGTGATTTGCTGTGGGCCTTTACATAAACAGTCCCTGGTTCTCTGGCTCTGATTTTGACTCTGTTTGCTTTAATTCTAAACTGAAAAGGTAGTACTTATGAAGCTACAACTTCACGCTAATTCTGTGAACCATGAATGTGCTCACATTCATGGCATTTTTGAATTGCAATGAAACGAACACTGTGCGTCTGTGCATACTCGGTCGCTGAGGCCTGTCAGACTCTCTGTGACTCTGTGGGCTCTAGCCCACTAGGGTCCTCTGCCCTTGGGGTTTTCTCAGCAAGAATGCTGGAGTGGGTTGCCATTTCCTCCTCCAGGGGATCTTCCTGATCCAGGGATTGAACCCACGTCTCCTGGATTGCAGGAAGATTCTTCACTGCTGAGCCACCAGGGAAGCCCGAAATAAACAATAATGACAGTGAAAATGATATCTCAGTGAGTGCCCTGTCCCAAGTACAGCCACAAGCACTTTGCAAGTAGCATGATCAGCATCTTCTGGCTTGCAAAGACTTCCTCAGTTTCAACATAAAATCCACATCCTGGGGACATTCCGATTCCAGGCAAACTGAGACTCTACTTACAAGTATTAATTTCATTTAATTACCGACCTCTTCCATTCAGTGAGCGACTGATTTCTCTTTTGCCACTAAGGGAACTGAGATCCAGAGAGGTCAAGTCTTTGACACATACTCACAGTGGTTGAGTGGGACCTCAAACCCAGATAGGAGAGCTGTCTTTCACTCTTTTCCTGGGTTTAGGTTGGAATAAACACATAAGTTGTTGAAGTAGACCCTTTTCACCAAAACTCATCCCAGGACTTGACTACTTCAATCCCTGTGGATGTAGGGAAAGTGAAAGTCACTCAGTCGCGTCCGACTGTTTGTGACCCCATGAACTATTATACAGACCATGGAATTCTCCAGGCCAGAATACTGGAGTGGGAAGTGCAGAGGAGGACACTTATTTTTCTGCCATTCTTTGGTGACACCAAACCATATCACAAACTCTAATCTCAGGAATGCCGTCAGTGGGCATGAAGGAAGAACTTTGTGAGCCACTAGAGAACATTGATGAATGACTTGTACAACCCCGCCAAAAGAGCGCACTTGTACTGCAGTCCTGTAGCGCCTTGCATGGTAACTGCTTAAGGAACAGTGCCACGTGTCTAATGTGGGGGTAAAAAGCACTTTAGCAAAATGTGTTCTGTTTATCTTCCAATCCTTTTCCTTGTCTTAAAAAAAAACATGAAGAACTCTTTAGACAAATTGTGATATCTGACATTACCAAACCGTGTTTCAAATGGGAGTTACTATTTCCTGGATATTATTGAGGTATAAATGCTTTTGATAGAGTTTTATTCCTTCTATCCTTCTCTGCCCCTGTGAACTGCCAAATGCTCTGAGGAGAGTAGTATTAATCATATAGTTCACAGACTTTCAAGTTTAGATAAGTCATCACATAATGAAAATGGGAGATGTGCAGCATGTATTACCAACTTTTTTTTTTTTTTTTAAAAAGCTTTATTTTTTTTAGATGAGTTTTTGGTTTACAGTACAGATTTCTCATATACCCTAGGCCCGTACACATATACAGCCTATCCCATTATCAAACATCCCCACCAAGAGGGTACACTTGTTATAAACTATAAATCTACCCTGATACATCATAATTACCTGAAGTTCATAGGTTACTTTGGGGTCCACTTTCAGTTTTGTCCATTCAATGGATTTGAACAAATATATAATAGCGTCTATCTACCATTCCATACAATGTATTTTCACTGACCTAAAAGTCCTTTGTGCTCCACCTATCCCTCCCCTGCCAACCAGTAATTTTTTACTGTCTCCAGAATGTCATATGGTTGGAATGATAAAGGTTGTAGCTCTTTCAGATAGACTTCTTTCACTTAGTAATACAGCCTTATTATTCCTCCATGTCTTTGCATAGGTTAATGGCTCATTTAACTTTATTCAATAATGATACTAAATAAAACACCTACTACTAGTACATGATGATTGCTAGCACGTAGATCTAGTAGCATTAACTATCACTAGCACATTTGCTTCTCAAAATTTCATTTTAATACAGAATGGGCCATCATCTTAGTGTAAGATATGGAAGTCTATCTCAACATATAGCAGGTTCCCTGCATACGAATGAGTTCAGTTCTAAGAGTGTGTTTGTAAGTCCAATTTGTTTTTAATTCCAACAAAGTTAGCGTAGGTACCCAACTAACACAGAGATGCTGAGGAACCACAGCTGCCACGCCCATGCCAAGGATGGAAGAAGTGCACCAGACCAGAATCTGCCCAGCACACCCCCGGTGGGGGCAGATCTCGGCTCAGGGGGCTTACTGCACACTCCACCCCCCGCCAACTCACCAGGGAGGAATAGTAGGGGACGGATATGAAAGGCATGTGTTGGATCTGGGAAGGTGTTGCTGACAGTTGTCCACCATTGTGGTAACCGGGGATCAAAAGATCTTAATTCTTCCCACTTCTGCCACCAAAGAGCTCCAGGGCCTTGGCAAGTCCTTTTATATCACCTAAGCCTCAGTTCCCCTACAGCTGTATGACCTTCCAGGCTCCTTCTGTTGTAAAGCACACAACTCTTTGATTTCCGATACTCGGAGACTCCTGCCTTCTGCTAATGAACAATACATCCTAAAGTGTTAATCAGTCTCAGTGAGTTACAAGATTTGTCTCAAGTAGGACATTAGTTTTATCTGGATTCTATTGACAGTGGTTTTACCTAAATTCAGAATCCCATGTTGTGTGTAGAACGGCTCGGCATTCAGGCTAATTGTTAAAACATTGAAATCATTAAAACATAAGACTGCAGATGTATTCCTCATGTTTAGCTTCTGTGTGCCTTGTTCACAGAGGTTACTTTGCAACCTGCTGGTATGTACATGCCCTAAACCACAGTGCTAAATAAAAAACAAGCAAGCAAGTCAAATGTCAAGTGAAACAGGAAAGCGTGTACTAAATATGCCCCAAAATAGTGTGGCAAATTGGAAACTTGCTGCTGATTTTCCAAAGCAAGTGTTAACACCATGGCCAGGATGTATAAGCACATCACACAGACACAGACACAGACACACACACACACAATCACACATGTAAGCACGCTGTGTCTATAGGTTTCTGAACACTTTTATATTTGGAAACAGTTCCCTTGAAAGCAAGGGAGGTGTGTGTTTTTCACAATTTCCAACATTTAGCTCAGTGACCATCACATGTCCAGGGCCTAGTCACAATGTATGGCATGAAAGATTGTTATCTGTTGGGGTTCTGTGAATGCTTCTTACCTCTTAAGCTCTTATCATTTTTATCCCTTATGGAAGAATGGGAAGAAATGGTTTTCTCCAGAATCAAACTTTATGGAGTAACTAATGTTTGTTAATACCCCAGTGCATATTAAAACTATAGGGCCAACCTTTTTATAACTACAAAATGTTGAGTAGGTAGTTGGAAGGGTACAGGTGAGCATTAAACAAGAAAGAAATTTTTCTTATTTATTTTTAAAAAATTTTTATTGGAGTACAGTTGATTTGTTAATACAATGTCGTTTTATTTTTAGGTATACAGGAAAGTGATTCAGTTATACATATACATGTATTGATTCTTCAGATTTTCTCCCGTATGGGTCATTACAGACTATTGAGTAGAGTTCCCTGTGCCATACAATGAGTCCTTGTTGGTTATTTATTTTATATTTGGTGGTGTGTGCTCCGTTGCCGAGTTGTTCCCGACCCTGAAACAGCATGGACTGTGGCCCACCAGGCTCCTCTGACCTTGGGCTTTCCCAGACGAGAGTACTGAAGCGGGTTGCCATCTCCTTCTCCAGTGTACAGTAGTGTGTGCACGGTAATACCAATCGGCTTATGTGTTACTTCCCCTCATGTACCCCTTTGGTAACATGAATTCATTTTCTATGTCTGTGTGTCTGTTTCTGTTTTGTAAGCTTATTTGTGTCATTTTTCAGATTCCACAAATAAGTGATATCACATGATATTTGTCTTTGTCTGACTTTACTTAGTATGTCCATCCATGTTGCTGCAAATGGCATTATTTTGTTCTTTTTTATGGCTGAGTAATATTCTTACAGGATGTTGTCTTAGGAACTTTCACAAATCAGTGCCAGCTCCCCTCTCGGTGCTCTTAAAATAAAAAGACTGTAAAGGCAAACATTTCATGACGTCAGAAGAGAATAAACAGTCAAAAGACGTCTCCACCAGCTGTTTAGTGTCTCTCCATATTGAATATTAAGAAAATAATCACTATTACCCACAATGGCCTCAGCTCTCAGCTTATGAGGGGTTTTGTTTTATTTTCTCCAGATAGTCAAGGAGATCAGGATTCCTCACATTTTGAGAAGGCAGACATGGCAGGTTTTGCCCAAAAATTCTGCGAGAGGAAGGGCACTGGCATCTTCATGCTCTCACGCATTGGATGGAGAGGGATTAGTGATGTGCCAGCTCACTCTCGCCTACGGCCTCATTTGCGGTGGGTTGATGGACAAGTACCTGGCTGTTCTTTGTTAACCAGCTGAGACAGGAAATACACTGTCTCAAGAAAACTGTTTTTCAAGAAAGTTGCTCCCTGAGACCCTGCACGCATACTGTGGTCAGGCTGGTGCACAGAATATGTGAACAGTGTGAACAAATCATGGCATAACTCACTTAAGTGTAAGAGCACTGTGTGCTCCCCCACTTTGTTTACCCTGTCAAAGGAAAAAATAATTTCATAATGAGTGTTAAGGATATTTTGAGCAAACAAAGAGAAATTGGGCCATGTGTTTCAGAGGAGATGTTTTCTGGATCCAGAAGTGTTCATTGTGTTTACAGGATGCCCAGTTACGCATGCAGGCGAGACCTCAGAACATCATGGGATTTTCCTCTGGAGGGAGTTAGTAGCCTTTAGCTGCGGTGTGTACCATATTTGGCTCCCTAAGAAAAAGTGTCCTCTTAGTTGAGTCTCAACTTATTTCCCTCTCTGTTGCATCGCTCACATACTGTACCCCTCAGGGATGTGTGGGTTGAGTGTGTGCTAAATCACTTCAGTCACGCCCGACTTTCTGCAACCCTATGGACTGTAGCCCACCAGGATCCGCTGTCCATGGGATTCTCCAGGCAAGAATACTGAAGTGGGTTGCCACGCCCTCCTCCGGGAGATCTTCCTAACTCAAGGATCGAACCCGCATCTCTTATGTCTCCTGCATTGTCAGGCAGGTTCTTTACCCCTGGTGCCACCTCATTAGTCCTAAACAAAGCATAGATCTGCTGCTTTGCAACCTGGACCAATAGAAGCAAACTCAGATGTGACAGGCCAGAGGCTTATAAGCTACCGTATTAAGTTCAGTTCAGTCGCTCAGTTGTGTCTGACTCTTTGTGACCCCATGGACTGCAGCACGCCAGGCCTCCTTGTCCATCACCAACTCCTGGAGTTTACTCAAACTCATGTCCATTAAGTGAGTGATGCCATCCAACTATCTCATCCTCTGTCGTCCCCTTCTCCTCCTGCCTTCAATCTTTCCCAGCATCAGGGTCTTTTCCAATGAGTCAACTCTTAGTATCATGTGCAAAGGATTGGACCCTAGGCTTCAACATCTGTCCTTCCAATGAACACCAATCAGTCCAATAAAGGACTGATCTCCTTTAGGATGGACTGGTTGGCTCTCCTTGCGGTCCAAGGGAGTCTCAAGAGTCTTCTCCAACACCACAGTTCAAAAGCATCAATTCTTCAGTGCTCAGCTTTCTTAATAGTCTAACTCTCACATCCATACATGACCACTGGAAAAACAATAGCCTTGACTAGACGGACCTTTGTTGGCAAAGTAAGTTCAGTTCAGCTACCATACTAGCTACCTTCTGTTTTGAAAGCCCCTGACATGACTCTATGATGGACATCCTCATAGAGCTTACTCTGTGATCTAAAATCAAACATTTTCTTAAAATTGATATCAAAGTTCAGATTTCTTGAAGCAACTGCCAAAAAGGATCTCTGTGATTCCAGGGTGTCATCATGATGAAAAGTTAAGTTTTTCTGACACTAGGATACCCATAAGCCAGTGTTAGTAACACAATGGATGAGTAAACTTAAAGTGCTGTGCAAAGAATCAAAACCAGCCTAGGAGAGAAGGAACAGTTCCAGCTATTGAGCCAAAATCATTAATGATGTCCCACCAAATTATTTGACCTGTGCTCAGTTTTCTGTAGGGAATCTAGGTTATGGTTTACAAAAACAGGTAGTAAATATGCAATGAAAAGGAGAGCAACATACATTGGTACTCCTATCTTCAAGAAGTTCAAACCAACCATTTTATATTAAACAGATGAAATAAAGGTGAGTTCTTCGAAGCCACTAAAATGCATGCAAAATTTTGAAAGTAGTCTTGAGTGTACATTTTTCTGGGTGAAATTTACATAGCCTGAAAATGTTTGCAAAATTGTTAGACAGTTTAATAGATTCTTGAATATACAGCAACCCTGTACATGTAATCTTGCTATTAATATGTTTATAGATGGGAGGAAATCTACATATTCATGCGGTTTTCACTGAAAGCTCTTTGAATTCCTCCTGCCTCTCTTGCTTGCTAAGACAGAAGCCTTGGGACAATGGCAGCTGCTGCAAGGCCACCAGATTTAGGTCATCTCAAATGTTTTACTTTCAGTCCATTTGGAAGGGAAGTTTTAGTTGGTAACATTGACTTTTCAGCCATTTTCTCTAAAATGCTTTTACTGCACTTAGGCAGGAAACACTCAGACTTAAAGCTTCCCCAGGAAACAGATAAGCACAGGGCTGGCTTGCAGACAGGGCAGGTCTCTGTATCTCTGAGTTGGCACAGCCCGGTAAAAATCGTTGAAGTGCAGCGTTTCCATCATGGTGCCAGCCTGAGGCATGGCTGGATGCCAAGATTGCTGTTTGGCAGCAAGCGTCCAGACAAGCAGCTGGTTATTGCAGTGAATCTGAGCAGTGTGCCTGGGGCCCTGACTCTGGTGCCAGACCCTCCAAACCAGTTAGCAGCTGAACCCTGGAGGCTCTTTCTGGCTCTGTTCCTGTCTCATCTTGGGGTGGGCTTTGCCCTGGCAAGGGAGGTCTCCAGCAGGTTGCTTGGTCCTGAGCTGGAGAAGATGCTTTAGACCATCAAGAGCTGAGGGAGCAGTGGGAAGCCTGGGCTGGCCCTGGGGGTGGGGGAGCTGGTCAGAGCATGCTTTCACTAGAGCTATCTGGGGGATGGCAGAGTCCCTGTGAGCTGCTGGCATTCCACTCTAGCTAGGGGCGAGGAGGTGACAGCCTGCTGGCACCTGCCTTTGGCCCTGATGGCATCTATTTTGTGCTTTTTTTTTTTTTTTTTTTTTTTACTGCTAAGACTAAGGGACGTGATGAGCAAACTTGTCAAGAGGAAATTTTCAGGAGGAGGTGAGGGAAGAGAAATTGGCCTGGGGGATACAGCCATGATCAGGGAGTACCGTGAGGTTCGTCATGGGAGAGCAGGGTCTTACTAAACGTTCTCTGAGTTTTCAAAGTGGGGAAAAAAGAAATTGCTTCCTTGGACTTTTGAACTCCCTCTCTCTACCAGAACTTCTGGAATCTTGAGACTTGTTTGATCTCCGGCTTTTGGAAGGGAGGGTGCACAGCTTTTCAGGAGGCTTTGTCTGCTAGTAGGAGTTCCCCTCCTGGGGTCTGCCACCATCTGCAAGTTTACTGCAGCTGCTGATGAATTTACACGGAGTGAGCGGGAGCTCGGGCCCAGCAGGTCTGGAAAGCACTCAGTCCTCTTGTCTTTTGTTGGGGTGAGTGTGCAAAGGGACTCTGGCAATATGCTTTTCCCACTTTTCTCTAACCAACACTGCCCTGCAGATTGCAGCTCTGTGTTCTCCACACTGATTGCCCGGGACTCAGAGAGCTACTCAGAGTGGTTCAGGATCAAGCCTGCCAATGTGAACATAGCCATTGGGTGATTCTCAACATCTTTCAGATGATGCCTGTAATTTCTCCCAGGAAAGTTGCAGTATACTACAATGGTGGAATTACTGAAAATGTTGGCACAGAGGACCAAAGACTCCATTGTGTTTAATTGCTGGGATTCCCACCTCACCAACAGAACAAGTACCCACAGGATGCTTTCTGTGAAACTTGTCTTTTATTATATTTGGTGACTTTCTGGAGCCAGGCATATGACTATTAATAGTATATCTATCACTTTCTTTATTTTTTTAATTGAAATATAGTTGATTTAAAATATTGTGTTAATTTCTGCTATACAGCAAAGTGATTCAGTTATTCACATATATATTATTATTTTTAATGTTTTCTTCCATTATGATTTATCGCAGAATATTGAATAGAGTTCCTTGTGCTGCACACTAGTTGCTTATCTATCCTATATATAATAGTTTGCATCAGCCAACCCCAACCTCCCAATTCATCACTCTGTCACCCCCCACCTTGGCAACTACAAGTCTGTTCTCTATGTCTGTGAGTCTTTCTCTTTCATAACTGTGTTCATTTTTGTCATATTTTAGATTCCACATATAAGTGATATCATATGGCTGTTCTCTGGTTCTCTGTCAGAATTACTGCACTTATTTTGGTAATCTGTATGTCCACCCATGTAGCCACAAATGACATTATTTCATTCTTTTTGATGGCTAAGTAGTATTGCCAGCGTATATACGTACTACATCCTCTTTATTCATTCATCTGTTGATGGACAATTAGATTGCTTCCATGTCTCTGCTACTGTGAATAGTACTGTTTTGAACGAAGGTTGCATGTATCTTTTTTAATTAGAGTTTTTTTCTGCATGCCCAGCAGTAGGATTGCTAACTCATATAGTAACTCTATTTTTAGTTTTTTGAGGAAACCCATACTGTTCTCTGTAGTAGCTGCACCAATTTACATTCCCACCAACAATGGAGGAGGGTTCCCTTTTCTCCACGCGCCAGCATTTGTTATTTGTAGACTTTTTAATGATGAAGCAAATAGAATGGGAATATTGTGCTAATGTTTTACTGCAATTGTAAAATTTTCTCTTTCTTTTTTAAAGTATGGTCCAATAGCATTCTTTTACTTATTTGGTCATTTACCCAGGACACATAATTGTAATTTACCATGTACACCATTCCTCAGGACTGGGTACATCACACACTAATGAAGCTCACATCCACAGTGTGTAGGAAGAATCTGTGATTAATTTAACTAAGGCATATTTCACTTAAAGATAATTTCACAATGATATACATGAGGGTTTTTCTTAAGTAGAGATTCATTTCAATTGTTAAAATAGCATCCTGGCAGATGTTTTTGTTCATGAAGTCCTGCTTGGATAGTTTTTCTTAGAGCTTTCCTGCATTCACCCCATCTGCTTCCTACCTATCTGCTGGACCCCTGTTAACACCTGAGAAATCAATTCAAATACTTTGCATCACACATCCCGTATACCTTATCCAGTCTTCACAAGATCATCTCCAAAACCGCCACCTGTGTTCCAGTTCACTGCTTCCTCTCATCTCCCCTGCTGGACGGTGGGCGCACTGGAGAGTGGACTCCTCCTGGTCTGTGTCTGTCTGCATTTTAGTTCCAGCGACACTAACCTTTTTTTAGTGTTTTTTTTGGCTTCACTGGGTCTTTGTTGTGGCATTCGGGATCTTTTAGTTGCAGCATGCAGGCTCTTAGTTGAGGCTTGTGGGGTCCAGTCCCCTGACCAGGGATCAAACCCAGGCCCCTGCATTGAGAGATCAGAGTCTTAGCCAGTGGACCACCAGAGACGTCCCTTGGAGACAATACATTATATAGAGAAGTGAAGTTATCACCGTTTACAGCAAGACCATTTTTTTTTTGTCTCTGGATACAGAAGTACAGTTGATTCTTATTATTTGTTGTAGTTATTCTATGAAGTTACTATAAACCCTGAGTTAGCAAATAGCAAACCATTGCTTCTAACAGAGAGTTAGGCTTCAAACTTTGACTACATATTCATCAACCAATCAATACAAAATCTTGTTCTATGTGTGTTTCAAGATACACATTTAAAATATACTGTTAATTCATTAATATTGAACACATGGCTGAAGCACTATAACTCACGCCTGAGCAAACTAACCTAACACAGTTTTTTTTTTTTTTTTTTTTTCCTCTATAAGGGACTGTCGAAAATCCAGAAATAGTAAATTTAAAACTACCAAATCAGTAAAACTCTATTTAGGATGTGTTCATTGTGCAAGTAAGCATTGTTTATGATTTGGGAGCTTTCACATTCAAAGCTGACCAGAGACTTGGATACCTGCCCTGATAGGATGGCTTATGAAGTAACCATGAGGATGTTCCCAGAGGCATGGGGTTGGTCAAAAGCGATGCCCTTACAGCACTTTTAGGAAGATGACATAAATGTCTTTTATGACTACCATAGGCATTTCCAAGAAATCACCTAAGAGATGCTTCACTCAAAGTCATGAACTAAGCTAGGTTTAGCTTTACATCCATGGCTTAAATGATTTTGTCTGCTTGGAATATTTTTAATCCCGATCTCTACTTTACTTTAACCACGTGTTAACTAAAAGCGTGCAGCACTAACGAACGCTAGAGAGCACTTACATGCTAAGATGGGGCGGGGAGTAATTTTAAGTGGGAAAAAAAGCACAAAAATGTGAAAAATGTGACACTAAATAGATGGCCCAAAGGACCATCTTTCCAGGACGAGCTGAACCAGAAAGGCAGAGTGTGGCCTTGTTCAGTGTCAGCCGAGCATATGTGTCAGGAAACCATTTTTTCACCTCTTTATTCACATTTCCGCAAATGACCAGGAAACCACTACAAGTATTGATGTTGGAGTTACCAATACAGTTTAGCAATTAAGTAAATTCTCAAATACTGGATCTGTGAAAAGCAAGGATGGACTACTTTAAGTATCACTCCTGTTAAATCTGATAGTCAACATTTTGTTTGATCCAAAACTGGGTGTGTGGTGGAACATAGAATTAGAAAATGCCTTTTCTGTGTGGTGTTTTTTAAGTAGTGATTAGGGCATTGTTATTGGAAGTCATTGTTGTGTTCAGTCACTAAGTCATGTCCAACTCTTCGTGACCCCACGGACTGCAGCACACCAGCCCCTGTCCATTCAGTTGGCGATGCTATCTAACCATCTCATCCCTTGCAGCCCTCTTTTCCTTTTGCCTTCAATCTTTCCTAGCATCAAGGTCTTTTCCAATGAGTTGGCACTTCACATCATTTGAAGTAGATTTTATTATATATTTTCTATTAAATTATAGATGATTTGCAATGTTGTGTTAATTTCTGCTGTACAGCAAAGTGATTCAGTTGTAGATACATATATGTATATATACATTCTTTTTCATGTTCTTTTCCATTATGATTTATCACAGGATATTGAATATAGTTCCCTGGGCTATACAGTAAGATCTAGTTGTTTACCAGTGCTGTATGTAATAGTTTTTATCTAATAATTCCAAATTCCCAGTCCATCAACTCCCCCTTCCCCTTGGTAACCACAAGTCTGTTCTGTATGTCTTCTAGTCTGTTTCTGTGAAGTACGTTTTATTTTTAAATAATCTGTTCCTTATTTTTTTTTTTTTTTTTGGCTATGCTATGCGGCATACAAGATCTTCGTTCCACAACAGGGATCGAACCTGATTCTGCATTAGAAGTGCGGAGTCTTAACCACTGGGCTGCCAGGAACGTTCCTAATCCACTTTTTTTTTTTTTTTTATCTTGAATGTTTAATTCCAACAGAAGAATGAGGGCATGCGCACATGTGTTATGCAGAAGTCACTCCATATCCCTTATAATTTGCCCTATTCTAGAAGTGAATGCAATATTAACTACAAACAAAGTATTGAATACATTAAGACACATCCAGAGCGTGAATCTCTGCACAGTGGATTTTCAGTAGCAGCAATGAGCTTGACTCAGCGTAGAATATAGATACACATGTAGTATTGATGATAATCCACTCTGGGGAACTTCCCTCCGCCATGTGTTTAATCCACTAGGTACCTCTGGCTACTGTACAGGCATCTTTTTATTCATCTTGTGTGGGACTACAGACAGCGCTAGAAGGATGCATTCATTAAGATTCATAGGAGCGTAATGACCATGTTCATAGAAATAGATTTTTTTCTAGTATATAAAAACATGGGTATTGTACTTTCAAGGAATTCATCACATAGGGTGAATGTGTAAGTCTTTAAGGAAACTCAAAAAATTTTAAACTGTTACATCTTAACATAAATACACTTAATGAAAGAACCAAGTGTTTGTGTGTGGAAGGTGATATAAGAAATACATAAGACATCTGTCTGCTCTCTGCAGCCCTGACAACACTGGAATAAAGGGAAATGTAGCCCAGGACCAAACACATATACAGGGGTGCAGTGGGTGAAGGATCTCAGAACACTCCTTGTTTTAAAATAAGCAAGCGTACAGCATGTGACTTTAGTTCACAATATTGTATTGCATGTTTGAAAGTTGCTAAGAATGTACATTTTTAAAGTTTTCATCACATATACACACAAAAGACAAGTATTGAAATAGCTTTCATATAAGGGTGATAGGCTTAAGGGTGTGATAAAGAAGCCACCAAACCAGTCAATCCTAAAGGAAATCAATCCTGGATACTCACTGGAAGGATTGATGCTGAATCTGAAGCTCCAATACTTTGGCCGCCTGAAGCAAAGAACTGACTCATTGAGACCCTGATCCTGGGAAAGGTTGAAGGCAAAAGGAGAAGGGGCTGGCGGAGGACGAGATGGTTGGATAGTATCACTGATTCAATGGACATGAACTTAGGCAAACTCCAGGAGACAGTGAAGGACAAGGAGGCCTGGCATGCTGCAGTCCATGGTGCTGCAAAGAGTAGGACACAACTTAGCAACTGAACAACAACAACAACAAAAGATGCCATCACAACGAGAAGACCGAAAAAGGCTCCTTTGAGACAGACCTTGCATGGGCAGTGTTGTGAATGTGACACTGAGCAGACTTGGGGTCACACCTCCGTCTGGGCTGACCTGTGCGTGGGGAGCACAGGGCATGAGTTCCCATGGAGGGAGTTAGCTCACTAGATCTCAGACTCGGGGAGCCATCCTTGACTCTGTCTTTCTCCACCTCCATGCGCACTCAGTCGCCACATCATGCCACGTCTGTCTGCCGGATTTCTCCTGGGTGTTCATCCTTTGCTCCTACAGCCTTCCTGTCACTGCTCTCACCCAGGTGCTGCTGTCTCTTTCTGGAAAGGCCTTCCTGAAAAGCCCTAGCAAAGGCCCTCTGACCTGTCTCCTGCATTGCAACTAGAAGCGGTTTCCCCTTGTGTGTGTTAGCTGCTCAGTCATGCCTGACTCTTTGCAACCCCATGGACTGTAGCCCACCAGATCCTCTGTTGGGCTGAATTCCTCCTGGAATTCTCCAGGTGAGGATACTGGAGTGGGTTGCCATTTCCTTCTCCAGGGGATCTTCCTGACCCAGGGATCGAACCCAGGTCTCCTGCATTGCAGGCAGATTCTTTACCATCTGAGCTACAGGAAAGTCCCTTAGCCAACCAGATAAGGTCCCCTTGAAGCCCAGAGTCCTTCAAGCATTCCCTCGGCCCTTGCCTGCCATCAAGTCCTCTCAAGGTCAAGAGGTTCCCTCTTTCCTTCTCCAGCCTCACTTCTGACCTCAGCACCTTGCCCTGTCTATGTCAACGTTAACAAACTCAAGTTGCTAAGGTTGCCCTACAGCTTTTTATACCTCTGCCTGTAGCACTCTCCCTTCCTTCTGTAGCTCCTAGGCATCTGTTCAGGTATCAACTACACCAGTACTTCTAGGAAGCCCTTCTCAACTCTTAGATGAGACCAGATGGTCTTCTGAGTTTCTCACAGAGAAATTAATGAATCCACAGTGTATTATAATTGCATCTTAAAACCTTTGACCTACCATCGAACTACAACGTAAGCTCCTTATGTATAAGGATTACATCATATTTACCACTCTATATTTTCCAGCATTAGTTGAATGAACATAGTAAAGGGTACACAGGCCAGGGAAGATTTTTGGAGGAAGGATAGACATGTCATAGCCAGAGATAAATATATCTATCTGTGTATTGCATATTTATACACTCATAGTTCATGGTTGTTCATGGTAAAGCCTTTCAATTATATAGAAACCATAATGTAGGGATAATGAAAGACCAACTAAAGCTCTTAGAAGGACAAATGGAAGAGGAGCTGTTGTTTAAATGGTTTTTCCAAACATATACATTGAGTGTTGCCTGTCTTTTTTGAGTCCTTGGGTGGGATCAGTATTAGCACCATACTCTCAGCTAAGCATAGCCTATTATATGAAGCTTCCCAGGTGGCACGGTGGTAAAGAATCAGCCTTCCAGTGCAAGAGACACAAGACAAGTGGCTCCAATCCCTTTGTTGGGAAGATCCCTTGGAGAAGGAAATGGCAATCTGTTATATAATGTCTCATAAATAGTTTGGGCTATTTCTTCTTTTATTCAACTTCCTTAAAATGTTTCTCTGTAATTAATTTCCCTATTACATCATGAAGTGAGGGATCCTGGGTGATGAAATGAACAGAGTCATGCTATCAGGAGATTGTGTCCCAGAACCCGTTGCCTTGGGTGAGTTGTTTTGACTCTTTTGGGGAAAAGAGCTGCTAGGATGAGAAATTGCCAGTCATTTATTCCCGCAGACAAGGGAGTTATTAACATTCTTTTATGTGCAGGGCACTTTGCAAGGTCCATTGATAAACACACATCATCTTTTTTCAAGCAAGTACAATTGACAGGGCTAATTTGCGTGGCTGAGAACTTCACTGCCACCCTCCCCACCATGGCCTTCTCACCCCAAAGCACATGGAATGGTGAGCTGCTGTTAGCAGGAGACCTTCTCATTAGCAATGAATCAGGCAGAGCGCGTCTAGAATCTGAAGACTTGATTGGTACTGTCTTTTTGTCCTAGTGCCAGCTGAACACTTACATAACCACAGAGCATTCATCTACAAAAATAAAAAATGGCATTATTTGTCATCTACCTGTTTCATATGTCATAAAGACAAATTATATTCTTCTTTTAAATCGTCCTCCCACTTCTTGGGAATCAGTGCTTATTATCACGAAAGATATACATTCGTTCAGTCGGGAACTCACTTAGCAAACTGACTAATCATCAGTTAAGTTTAAGCTGCTGTGATAGGTGCTGAGAATAAAGAGCCTTTATTTATTTTTTTTTGACATAATTTTTATTTTTAAAAAATTCTTATTGGAGTATAGTTGCTTTACAACGTGTTAGTTTCTGCTGCACAGCAAAGTAAGTCAGCTATACACATACATATATCCACTATTTTTTGGATTTCCTTCCCATTGGAAAGTGAAAGTCCTAGTCACTCAGTCATGTCCAACTCTTGGCAACCCCATGGACTGTAGCCCTCCAGGCTCCTCTGTCCATGGAATTTTCCAGGCTAGATACTGGAGTGGGTTGCCATCTCCTTCTTTAGGGATCTTTCAGACAGAGGAAATGAACCTGGGTCTCCTGCACTGCGGGCAAACTCGTTACTGTCTGAGCCGCCAGAGAAGCCCTGGTGAGGTCACCACGGGGCATGGAGCACACTCTCCTGCGATATACAGTGAGTTCCCATAGTTAACTGCTTTCTGCATAGTGTTAGTAAAAGCCTATAGAACAAAGACTCAGCCCATGAGGACCTTACAGTGAATGGTGGGGCGGGGAAGGGGCGGCCAGGAGAAGAAATGATTACAGCAGTGTGCTAACTGCTGAGTGCCGGACTTCTAACAACATTCCTGCTTTCGGCGTATTTCTATTATACAGGCCCTTTGAGTAACTGCAGATAGGAAAGATAGACCATAAATGTTCCAGTGTGAAGCAAGGATCCAGAATTAAGAGAACCATAGAATCACAGGGTTAGAGTGGGCTCTAACACACAAGTCCAAACTATTTCCTAAGGCTTGAGTTCCCCCGAAAACCCAGGAGCCTAGAACCTCACTAGCTTAGTTGGAGTATTTATACTGAGATGGACTCCCCACCTTTTGATGTATTTCATGTCACTGTTGATCAATCCTCATTGTTTGTGAGATATTTTCTTGTAACAAGTCAAAATACATCTTGCCATACAGAGCAAAGCGAATTCTTCTGCAGGATAACAGCCTTGAAAATATAACAAGGTAATTGTCAGCGCCCTTGGGTCTTTTCTCCAGGCTAAATAAAATCAATACAGTATTGGTAGAAGTCTGGTTAGCCATCCCAAAGTCTTTCTGAATGCAAAAAACAGAATATTTTTTCAGTGTTCCGCTACAATTTCATGGGTCGTAAGAGCAGTCTGGTGGGTAAAAGGAAGAGTAGGGTTGAGTAGACTACAGAATGCCAGGGTGTTTGACACACTGTGGGCATCGCTGTTCTCTCGCGAAATATTTACTTCAGGTGTGTGTGCATGTCTGTATTTCTGTACACCTGTGTTTGTATGTACTGAACCCCAGATTAAAATGACTTTTTAATCTAGCTGATTTACAGTGGTGTGTTAATTTCTTCTGTACAGCAAAGTGATTCAAATATACATATACACACACACATATATATATACACGTTATTTATATGATACACGTTATTTTTCGTATTCTTTTCCATTTTGCTGTGTCATAGGATATTGAGTATAGTTCCCCGTGCTCTACCGTGGGGCTTGTTTTCTACCCATCCTTTGTATGCGAGCTTGCGTCCCCTGACCCCCGCTCCCCGCTGCACCTGCGCCCGGCCCCTCCCCCTTGACCGCCTCCACTCAGTCTCCACCTCTGTGTTCTGTTTCTGTTGGGTAAGTAAGTTTATTTGTGGTATACTTTATATAGTCTACATAGAAGTGATATCCTACGGTAGTAAAATAATGTCTTCATGTGAATCACAATTAAAAAAATAAGATAAAACTAAACCTCTGCACATCACCTCAACAGATTTCTCATACTTGAAGAGTTTCTTGGAAGTCAGTGTGCGTAAGAATCACCTGGAAAGTTTGTTAAATACGGATTATGCTCCTTCCCTTCCTCTCTCTTCTCCAGATTCTCATTCAGAGTGTCCGGGGTGAGATGAGTTGCATTACAGTTTCAATATAAATCCCACCTGTAAGCCCCTGGGTTCTTCGCCTATTGATCTATGGAGAGCAGCATCAGTCCCCCTGCCCTTAGTGGCACATGACTAATTTACATGAGAGCTAAGTGATGGTCAGAGTGTGTCAATCTACAGAGTCAGTGTGTATAACACTTAATTTCTTTTATATTTTAAAATCAAATTAAATATTTTAAATGATTTCTCCTCACAGCCCATTTTGGAGACACTTGGAGAATTGGCAGTAGTCTTTGCAGGGGAGACCAGGGTTAGAAATAGAAACTCAAGAACAATTAGAGAGGAGTGCCTGACTCCCAGGAGTAAACTCACTTGTTCTGACTGAGCTCAAGAAGGGTTGAACCCGTCTCAGTTCACTTAACATGTCTCCCCTGAACTGTCCTTAACCTCATCTGGGGAGAACTTCCCCGCAGTGGCCTCAGCCTTCTTTTGTGATCTCCTCATGGGTTCTACTTCTCTATCCAAAAACTATTTTCCCGGCTAGGAATCCCTAGCACAGATTGGCCAGAAACGGTGCTTCTTATTTGTCAGTTCCAGCTAGACAGCAAGTTTCAAGCCCGTGTCCGGTCTTGATGTTCTCATTTTGTTGCTGTTTCTCCTAAACGTGCAGTTCTCTCTTCTTGCTTTCTTGTGTTTCTTGTTTGTCGTAGACTTATGAAGCCTCCCTTTGAGAATGCTGATCATAATGCTTCAATCTTGAAGGAATTCCTCCACCCTCTAAGGCCATCTCTGCCTTCAGAGACTCACACATCAGTATCTTGCCCGTGCCTTTCACTTCACTGTCTTCTTGTCTCCCTTCTAAATGCAAAACCTCTCTTGGGCTGACCTTTTCCAGGTCTTCAAGAGCCTCCCTCCAGCCCTTCTCTCAAAGCCTCTTCTACCACGCAGACAATGATGGCAACAGTGACAATAAATGGCATCCCTAGGCTCACAGGACTTCAAAAAAGTGTTAAAAAAAAAGTCTAATGGTTGCAAAAAGTAGCTTTGACACACACAGATTAAAAGTGTGTACATCTTGCTGATATTGCAGTGTTGTGCATTAGGAGCTTTTGGAATGTGTAGGTAGAAGCTGGACATGATCTTCTCTGAGAGATACTCTCCTGAGTCTTTAACATTTTGTGTTGAAAATAGGAAGTCTACATATAAAAAGGGAGCCTAACATTTTGAGTTTAAATCTGCCACTTTGTAGACTTGTAAATATTGGGCAAATTACTTCATTTCCTGAGTCTCTATTTCTTTCTCTGTAACGTGAGCAACAATACATCCTGAAACAGTGCAGTTTAAACCATGATCAAAAATAAAGAATTACGCTCACAGGGGCTCTGTCCTAATTGCCACTGTTAATCTGATTCCTGAGTTACAGCTTCATTTGTTGGGTTAAGTCGCATTTCTCTACGGACCCTTTCTCAAGGGTGTGACATCAGTGTAGCTTGAGCTTCCTTTTAGGAGAGGCTGTCTTTGGTCTATGATATTTCTTCATTTAATATTGTTGTCAATGTGAGTACTATTTTTAAATTGACATATAGTTGATTTACAATATTGTGTTAGTTTCAGGTATACAGCAAAGTGCTTCAGTTTTATATATATATATATATATATATATATATATATATATATATATGATATATACATGTCATTACAGGTTATTACAAAATATTGAGTATAGTTCCCTGTGCTATACAGTAGGGCCTTGTTGTTTACCTATTTTGTATATATTAGTGTATATGTGTTAATCCCAAACTTCTAATCCACCCCTCCTGCCTACTTTTCCCCTTTGGTAACCATAAATTTGTTTTCTAAGTCTGTGAGTCTGTTTCTGTTTTGTAAATAAGTTCATCTGTGTCATTTTTTAGACTCCACATATAGGTCATATCACATGTCATTTGTCTTTGTCTGATTTACTTCACTTAGTATGATCATTTCTAGGTTGATCCATGTTGCTGCAAATGACAGTATTTCATTCTTTTTTATGGCTAGGTAATGTTCTTTCTGGAGAAGGAAATGGCAACCCACTCCAGTATTCTTGCCTGGAGAATCCCAGGGGTGGGGGAGCCTGGTGGGCTGCCGTCTGTGGGGTCGCACAGAGTTGGACACGACTGAAGCGACTTAGCTGCAGCAGCAGCAGCAATGTCCCACCTTCTTTATCCATTCATCTGTAGAGACCCTTAGACTGTTTACCTCTCCTAGCTGTTGTGAGTACTGCTGCAGTGAACACCTTCTTTATCTGCTCACCTGTAGAGACACTTAGACTGTTTACCTCTCCTGGCTGTTGTGAGTACTGCTGCAGTGAACACCTTCTTTATCTGCTCACCTGTAGAGACACTTAGACTGTTTACCTCTCCTGGCTGTTGTGAGTACTGCTGCAGTGAACACTTTCTTTATCTGCTCACCTGTAGAGACACTTAGACTGTTTACCTCTCCTAGCTGTTGTGAGTACTGCTGCAGTGAACACCTTCTTTATCCGCTCACCTGTAGAGACACTTAGACTGTTTACCTCTCCTGGCTGTTGTGAGTACTGCTGCAGTGAACACCTTCTTTATCCGCTCACCTGTAGAGACACTTAGACTGTTTACCTCTCCTGGCTGTTGTGAGTACTGCTGCAGTGAACACTTTCTTTATCTGCTCACCTGTAGAGACACTTAGATTGTTTACGTCTCCTGGCTGTTGTGAATAGTGCTGCAGTGAACACCTTCTTTATCCGCTCACCTGTAGAGACACTTGGACTGTTTGCCTCTCCTGGCTGTTGTGAATAGTGCTGCAGTGAACACCTTCTTTATCCGTTCATCTGTAGAGACACTTGGATTGCTTGCCTCTCCTGGCTATTGTGAGGACTGCTGCAGTGAACACCTTCTTTATCTGCTCACTTGTAGAGACACTTAGATTGTTTGCCTCTCCTGGCTGTTGTGAATAGTGCTGCAGTGAACACCTTCTTTATCTGCTCACCTGTAGAGACACTTGGATTGTTCACCTCTCCGGGCTGTTGTGTGAATAGTGCTGCAGTGAACACTGGGGTGCTTGTATCTTTTCACATTAGAGTTTTCATCTTTTCTGGATATTTAATAAATCACTGGATACTTTCTTGTTTGTACATTGTTATGTATCACCTCCTAAGTAGATGCCATTACATATTCTCATTTACTTCTATTGTGAGCATCTGTCTGTCTTCAGTCTCATAGCTGCACCTCACTTTCCTTGATTTTTCTGAAATGTCAGTTCTGGGGTGAAGCCACAGACACTACTTTCCAGAGTGTACTCATTCCTTACAGTAAATGTAACACTTGTTTTATCCCAGCTTCTCCTATTTTAGCAGCTTCAATGAAGCTGTTTTTAATGCTGTGCCAAATGTGTATTCACAGATTGCAACCATGGCTAGGTTGTTGGGAAGGATAAATCTGCAAGCTAAGAGGACGGATTGTGTCCATATGGTCTCTAACTTATTGTTTTTGCTTAGAAACAAAAAGTGGCTAAAGAAAACTAAGAGTGCACCTCACACAGGTCAGAATGATCATCATTAAAAAATCCACAAACAATAAATGCTGGAGAAGGTGTGGAGAAAAGGGAACCCTCATGTACTGTTGGTAGGAATATAAACTGATATGGTCACTGTGGAACACAGTATGGAGGTTCCTTAAAAAACTAAAAATAAGACTATAGTATGACTCAGCAATCCCACTCCTGGGAATATACCCAGAGAAAATCAGAATTCAAAAAGATTCATGCTCAGTGTTCATTGTAGCATTGTTTACAATAGCTGGTACATGGAAGGAACCTAACTGTTGTTATCCACCAACAAAGGAATGGAAAAAGCAAAATGTGGTGTATATATATATATATACACCACATTTTATATATACACACAATGGAATATTACTCAGTCATGAAAATGAATGGAACTGTGCACTTTGCAGAGATGTGGGTAGACCTAGAGACTGTAATGTAGAGTGAAGAAAGTCAGAAAGAGTAAAACAAGTATTGTATTATACTGCCTATATGTGGAATCTAGAAAAATGATACAGATGAACTTATTTACAAAGCAGAAATAAAGACACAGATGTAGAGAACAGATGTATGGATACCTGAGGGGAAAGAGGGGGAGATGAATTGGAAGATTGGAATTGGCACATATATACTGCTGATACTGTGATATTGCAAGGAGATCAAACCAGTCAATCCTAAAGGAAATCAACCCTGAATATTAATGAAAGGACTGTTGCCAAAGCTGAACCTCCAATACTTTGGCCACCTGAGGCGAAGAGCAAATTCTTTGGAAAAGACCTTGATGCTGGGAAAGATAGAAGGCAGGAGGAGAAGAGGGCAACAGAGGACAAGATGGTTGGATGGCATCACCCACTCGGTGGACTTGAGTTTGAGCAAGCTCCAGGAGATGATGAAGGACAAGAAAGCCTGGCTTGCAGCAGTCCATGGGGTTGCAAAGAGTCGGGCGTGACTGAGTGACTGAATAACAACCATGTATAAAATAGACAGCTAATGAGAGCCCACTGCATAGCACGGGGAGCTCTACTCAATGCTCTGCAGGGACCTAAACAGAGGAGAAGTGCAAGGGGGAAGGGGTGCATGCATAGGCATGGCTGGTTCACTTTTCTGTACAGAAGAAACTAACACAACATTGTAAAGAAACTGTATTCCAATAAAAAAAGTTAATGAAAATAAAACCGAGAGGGGTCTTGAAATATTCAATCCATTTTTTTTTTTTAAGACAGCTATGGTGTTTTAGAAACAGCTCAGTCACTGATTCAGCAGAATCTCGGTAAGTGCTTATAACATGACTGGAGCTGTGCTAGGTGTGGGGCATAAAAGGGCAGCAGAACAGATGTGAGGATGATAAGTATAAAGGAGGGATGGACGTGAAACAACTAAAAGCTGTGGAAGAAAATGCAGGGCATTACGGGTCGATGTTAAAGGACCTGATTTACGCTACAGGAGAGGAGCTTTGGAGAAAGGGTTCCAGGACAAGGTGACATTTGGGTGATTTGTGTTTCTGGAACTCCTGTGTGGTAAATCACAGTCTGTTAACATTAATCTGCTTTTAGCAAATGTTGGTGCATATTTGGTGTGTCAGTCAAGACCTGAGGAGCACATGTACTTAATGCATAGAATTTGAGCTTAGCAAAGTCATGGTGAAATGTCCCTTCCCTACAGCCATGCCTTGCTGGGAAGGCCTTCCCAACAGTGAGCTTAAATGTGTAGGAATGTAGCTTTGATGTGGTTGCAGTTAATGTGTTGGAATTCTTGATTGTTCTTCACGGACCAGTTTCTTCCCAGGCCTGGAATCTCACCACTGCTCCCTTTCAGTAGTGCAAGGAGCATAATTCTCTCAGGACCTTTGGTCACAGAAAGATCACAGGCCCACTTGTCAAAATACCAAAATCCCAGTATTCTATGTTTGTGGTTAAAGAACAGCCTGAAAACAGAAGTGCTCTTAGTTCACACAGAGGCTCTGAGCACTAGTCTCGGCTGTATCAGTTGGAACACCGAGCCATAGTCCACGACCAAGTGTGTGGAGTGGACACCACATTACCTAGAAATCCTCAGCGGTGAGGACTCTGTACATCTGCCTCCTTTTCTCCCTAACCTAGCTCCCAAATGTTTGTTTTCTATAGTTGTTGTTGTTGCTCCAAAGTATATCTTCTCAGGTGGCACTAGTGGTAAGAACCTGCCTGCCAAGGCAGGAGACGTAAGAGATGTGGGTTCAATACTTGGGTTGGGAAAGATCCCTGGAGAAGGAAATGGCGACCCACTCCAGTATTCTTGTCTAGAAAATTCCAAGGGCAGAGGAGCCTGTTGGACTTCACAGTCCACAGAGTTGCAAAGAGTTGGGCGTGACTGAACACGCACACATACAAAGCATACCTTGCTTCCTGAGCAGGGATTAAACCCATGTCCCTTGTATTTGAACTGTGGAGTCTTAACCACTGGAGCACCAGGCAAAACCCCAAATGTTCTTTTATTCACACACAGTAAACTATCACAAGGAACCTAGTTGAATAAAATAACAAGACAGTTTGTGTCCTGTTGCCCTCTGTTTTCTTAGGGGTCTGGATGCAGCCCCACCTACATTCCACCCATCAGAGTACAGAGTGCAGCCAGCCAGGCGCCCTCACCGACCTTGACGCGTTTGCTGTATCATGTGTTACTGTCTTCGAGTCCTTCAGCATCTGTCATGGTCTTGTTTCCACTTCAACACCTGCAGCCTTTAAATAATTTAAACTCTCACTGTTTGCAGATGACCTGATCCTCTACATAGAAAACCCTAAAGACTTCACCAGAAAATTACTAGAACTAATCAATGGATATAGTAAAGTTGCAGGATATAAAATCAACACACAGAAATCCCTTGCATTCCTATACACTAACAATGAGAAAACAAAGAGAAATTAAGAAAACAATTCCATTCACCATTGCAACGAAAAGAATAAAATACTTAGGCATATAGCTACCTTAAGAAACAAAAGACCTACATATAGAAACTATAAAACACTGGTGAAAGAAATCAAAGAGGACACAAATAGATGGAGAAATATTCCATGTTCACGGATTGGAAGAATCAATATAGTGACAATGAGTATACTACCCAAAGCAATCTATAGATTCAATGCAATCCGTTTCAAGCTACCAACGGTATTTTTTACAGAACCAGAACACATAATTTCACAATTTGTATGGAAATACAAAAAACCTCAAATAACCAAAGCAATCTTGAGAAAGAAGAATGGAACTGGAGGAATCAACCTGCCTGTCTTCAGGCTATACTACAAAGCCACAGTCATCAAGACAGTATGGTACTGGCACAAAGACAGAAATATAGATCAATGGAACAAAATAGAAAGCCCAGAGATAAATCCACGCACCTATGGATACCTTATCTTCAACAAAGGAGGCAAGAATATACAATGGAGAAAAGACAATCTCTTTCACAAGTGGTACTGGGAAAACTGGTCAACCACTTGTAAAAGAATGAAACTAGAACACCTTCAAACACCATACACAAAAATAAACTCAAAATGGATTGAAGATCTTAACGGAAGACCAGAAACTATAAAACTCCTAGAGGAAAACATAGGCAAAACACTCTCTGACATAAACCACAGTGGGATCCTGTATGACCCACCTCCCAGAATATTGGAAATAAAATCAAAAATAAACAAATGGGGCCTAAGTAAAGTTAAAAGCTTTTGCACAACAAAGGAAACTATAAGCAAGGTGAAAAGACAGCCTTCAGAATGGGAGAAAATAATAGCAAACGAAGCAATGGACAAAGAATTAATCTCAAAAATATACAAGCAGCTCCTGTAGCTCAATTCCAGAAAAATAAGCGACCCAATCAAAAAATGGGCCAAAGAACTAAACAGACATTTCTCCAAAGAAGACATACAGATGGCTAACAAACACATGAAAAGATGCTCGACATCACTCATTATCAGAGAAATGCAAATCAAAACCACAATGAGGTACCATTTCACACCAGTCAGAATGGCTGCTATCCAAAAGTCTATAAGCAATAAATGCTGGAGAGGGTGTGGAGAAAAGGGAACCCTCTTACACTGTTGGAATTCAAACTAGTACAGCCACTATGGAGAACAGTGTGGAGATTCCTCAAAAAACTGGAAATAGAACTGCCATGTGACTCAGCAATCCCACTGCTGGGCATACACACCGAGGAAACCAGAATTGAAAGAGACACGTGTACCCCAATGTTCATCGCAGCACTGTTCACAATAGCCAGGACATGGAAGCAACCTAGATGTCCATCAGCAGACGAATGGATAAGAAAGCTGTGGTACATATACACAATGGAATATTACTCAGCTATTAAAAAGAATGCATTTGAATCAGTTCTAATGAGGTGGATGAAACTGGAGCCTATTATACAGAGTGAAGTAAGTCAGAAAGAAAAACACCAATACAGTATACTAACACATATATATGGAATTTAGAAAGATGGTAATGATAACCCTATATGCGAGACAGCAAAAGAGACACAGATGCATAGAACAGTCTTTTGGACTTTGTGGGAGAGGGAAAGGGTGGGATGATTTGGGAGAATGGCATTGAAACATGTATATTATCATATGTGAAATGAATTGCCAGTCCAGGTTCGATGCATGAGACAGGTGCTCAGGGCTGGTGCACTGGGATGACCCAGAGGGATGGGATGGAGAGGGAGGTGGGAGGGGGTTCAGGATGGGGAACACATGTGTGCCCGTGGCTGATTCATGTCAATGTATGGCCAAAGCACTACAATATTGTAAAGTAATTAGCCTCCAATTAAAATAAAGGCATTTATATTAAAAAACGAAAGAGGAGCCTGGTATGCTGCAGTCCATGGGGTCGCAAGAGTTGGACACGACTTAGGGAGTGAACAGCAACCGGTGAACATGCGTGGAGAAGAGGGATCAGGGCAGGGTATGGGGGAGACGGGGCGGAGAAGAGGGGTCAGGGCAGGATATGGGGGAGATGGGGCGGAGAAGAGGGGTCAGGGCAGGGTATGGGGGAGACGGGGTGGAGAAGAGGGGTCAGGGCAGGGTATGGGGGAGATGGGGTGGAGAAGAGGGGTTAGGGCAGGGTATGGGGGATGTGGAGAAGAGGGGTCAGGGCAGGGTATGGGGGAGATGGGGTGGAGAAGAGGGGTCAGGGCAGGGTATGGGGGAGACAGGGCAGAGAAGAGGGGTCAGGGCAGGGTATGAGGGATGTGGAGAAGAGGGGTCAGGGCAGGGTATGGGGGAGACGGGGCAGAGAAGAGGGGTTAGGGCAGGGTATGGGGGACGTGGAGAAGAGGGGTCAGGGCAGGGTATGGGGGAGATGGGGCAGAGAAGAGGGGTCAGGGCAGGGTATGGGGGAGACGGGGCTGAGCTCCACACCCTCCTCGGCCAGCATCTCCACGTGTACATCCACCCCGACCCGGAAGCTCTCTGAACCCTGTGATTTGGGGAGTTTATGGGGCCTTCCTCACACAGGCATGACCCATCATTAACTCCATTTTAGTCCTTCTTCCTTCTCAAGAGAATTGTAGTGGAATGGGGGAGCTGAAAATTCCAAGCTTCTAAGCATGACTTGGTCTTTCTAGTGGCCAGCCCTCATCCAGAGTTGCCTCATTAGAACAAAAGACACTCTTATGACCCAGGAAATTACAAGCATTTGGGAGCTCTATGTCAGGAACAGAGGTCAAAGACCAGTATTAGAATTGAGGTGCTCCTAGTGTTCTTATCACTTAGGAAATTACGAGGGCTTTAGGAGCTCTGTGCCAGGAACCAGGGGGCAGAGACCAACATATATTTTCTATTATCTCCCAAAACTGCTAAAATCAAAGACTGATCTGATGAAGGCAAGAATGTAGAGGAACCAGATCACTCTTGCCTTGCAGGTGAATGTATAAAATGATGCAGCCACTTTGCTAAAAGGTATCGCTCCTTCTTATAAAGACAGACTAACCCTGACTGTGAAGTCAGTCACTTTATTCCTACACCCCATGCTGCAGCCCATGGGGTTGCAAAGAGTTGGATACGACTGAGCAACCAAACAACAACAAAAAGGAAATATCAATATGTATTCATTCAGACTCTCACATGAATGTTCATAGCAGCTTGATATATAATGGTCTCTAAACAGGAACAATCTTAATATCCGTTAACAAGTGAATGGACAAAGTGTGGTAGCCAAACAGTGGAATACTTGTCCACAACTAAAAGGAATGAGCCACTGACGCATTTTTAAAATATATTTTCACATATTTTTAAAAAATTATAATGAAACAATGAAGTTAATTTCAAAAATATATTTAACCCAGTGTATCTAAAATATTATCATTTCAATTTATAATGTGTGTGTTAGTCGCTCAGTCATGCCCAACTCTTTGTGACCCCATGGGCTGTATCCCACTAGGCTCCTCTGTCTATGGAATTCTCCAGGCAAGAATACTGGAGTAAGTAGCCATTCCCTCCTCCGGGGGATCTTCCCAACCCAGGAATCAAACCCAGATCTGCTGCATGGCAGGCAGATTTTTTACCATCTGAGCCACCAGGGAAATTTTTTTCAATGTATAATAAATATACAAAAACACTGTAAAAAAAAAAAAAAATACTGTGAAAATGCACCACAGTTCAGTGGAAACTCAGCCTGGCCATTACCTGGGGTTCCAAGAGTTTCTCAAATATAAAGAAAGAAAAGATGAAGGAAGCCGAGTGCGTCTGTGGGCTGTGGCACAGCCGGAAGGGCCTGTCTACAGGGGGTGAGTGGCCCTGTGTAGGGCCTTTATCTGGTTCAAGATCGTCAAAAGGGCCATTTGCCATATATACACTAGTGATACTATGCATAAAATATGCATAACTGATGAGATCCTACCAGTTCAGGGAACCTACTCAGTGCTCTGTGGTGACTAAATGGGGAGGAAATTTTTTTTTTTTAAAAGAGTGGGATATATATGTGTAGCTGATTCATTTTACTGTACAGTAAAAAACTAGCACAACATTATAAAGCATCTATACTCCAATAAAAATTAATTAAGAAAAAAACAATAAAATTGGGGAAAAGGGCTATTTTTTCCAGGCAACTGAGAGTTGCTCTCCTCCTCTGCCTCCTGGACTCACAGCCCCTCCTTTAAATGATCAGACTTGATTATGATCAGCCTGCCTAGCCTTTCAAATGAGTTATTCAAGTCATAGTTGCTCTCAGCTGAAGTAGAAGCAATTTAAAGCCAGGACTTTGAACCTTTTTCTTTTGTTTCCCCAAATGTCCTCTCTGGCACTTGTTGCACTTAAAAGGCATTGAGGAAATGTCCGGCTGATGGATGGAGCTCTCTGGGACCGCCAGATTCCAGAAGACTTTCAGTGGATATCACGGGTTGAATGGTGTTTGTCAGAAAAACAAATGAACAAACAAAAATAAACATAGCTCTGAGGTTCAGCTCAAGTTTACTTCCCTGGGAAGGAATTCTGTGAGCCTCAGCTCCCTCTGCTCACCCCACCCTTCCCTGATTCCCAGTATAATTGTGTCCGCTCTTGTCCATGTTCCTCAGGATGTCTTAGTCTGGATACTTCAGTCACAGCCACTTGGTCCCACCGACACTCTTTTGGACAGATTTATTTCCATGTCTGAACCCTGCCTTAGTCACTGAGTACTTTGGAGACAGAACCCACACCTGATTCATCTCTCTAGTCCCAGGACGGTGGTTGGAACACAGAAGCAGCCAGATATATAGTTATCAAATACACATAGTGAATAAGAAACGCAACAGTGATAAGCACCTTTACTTACCCATCTAGCTCAGTTTCACGTCTCTAAAAGAATGTGCCAAGTCCACAAAAACAGCGCGGATAACAATGCAGGGTTTTTAGGACAGGAAATGGAAAATGGAAATCTGGCTGCTGCTTTTCCTGCTTTCTAAAAAGCCACAGCACAAGTCACGTGAATAAAAGACATAAATGTCAGCGAATGGATTTATGGGTGTTAAACATGCCAGCTTCTTGGTGTAATGTGCCAGCATTAGTAGTTAGGCTATCCATTTCAGTCACTGCTTCTAGAGATGGGAACACGATAGCCCTTAAATAATTAATAATAAATAATTGATATGTACCTCCAGAGAGATGGTTTCTATTATTTCTGGCCTACTGGGTGGTCTCCATTTATCTTTTTTAAAAGGCTTTATGATTTGGCATCAGAATAGAGGGGACTATGCATTTCCTTTGAAACATTTTTTTTTCCCCCTGCATATCTAGTGAGACCTCGAGCCTGGGAGTCTTTTAGAAACACACACTTTGTATTTATAGGCTCAGGTATCTATATGGTGAAAATTCTCTTTAATTGGAACACTTTATGTAAAGTCCCCAAAGAGGTGTGTTTAAAGATGGAAAGCATTGCTATTCAAAGGATTGACTTTTTCAAAGTAACTCATTCATATGATTGACTTTTTAAAGTGAAGTTTCTCTAAGTGTTTGTTCAGCCCTGCAGGCTCTGAAATCACAGGAAGAGTATTTTATACATATGTTTTGTGATCGTGCTTCTTCATTTTAATTGGGTGGAGTTGACTAGGAAAGAAAGCTTTGGTCACTCTGGTCTTCCCTGGGCCCTCTAAACAGCTGTGTAAGCAGTGGGTCCTGGAAACACTGGGCTCACGACTTTTGGATGTCATTCAAGAAGCAGTGTGACTCCACGGCAGGACCTCACTCGCTGCCTAACCCTGTAACTGTTCCTCTGTGGTCAGTCTGGAAGTCAAAATCCAATAGCAAGGCCACTGGAGAAATGCTTTTAATAAACTATATAAATCAGTCATCTGAAGAGAAAGCCGTCTCTGATACAGAGGTGGGGCATTTCTGCACAGTGATGCCAGTTACAGGCCATGGGTATGTGACAAGAAGGGGACATGGCGTGGTTGCAACCACAGCTGAATTATAGCGACTGGCAGAAAACCCACCTGGAAGTGGGTGATTTCCCTGTGCAGAGCAGGGAGCAGCCTCCCCCGCGTCACACCCCCCTCTTCAAGTGTCCTTTCTGTGCACTTTCCAGAGGCTTTGATTTTCAATCGTTGTTTTGAATTCACCAACCTAGTGATTGTTTGTTATCTTTTTTTTTTTTTTTGGCCTCTTTTTGGAAGATAAAATATTTAGAAATTTTTTTAGATTATGCATTTGCGCAACTTTTGAATTCTTTGGAAATAGAATTACTCTTAATGAAACATCTGAAAACGCGAAGAAGCAATGAGCAAGTGGAGTTCTGTCCGATAACGGCGCTTTTGTCAGCTGACTGGCCGCTCAGGAGATGACTGTCGTGGCACACTGCGTGTTGGCTAATTCTAGCCACGATGTAACAGGAAAACCTACTTAGGAAGGCAAGGGGCTGAATGGCTTGTCTGACACAGACACAGGCGCGTGCACACACACACACACCCACACACACACACACCCAGCTCACACACACACACAGAGCTCACACACACACACACACACACCCAGCTCACACAATGACACATTAAGCACTGTTTATACACAGATAGAGTTGGCTTTATTTTTTTCGTAAACTGTGATTTAGGTAATAATGGCACTGTAATTTTAACTCTGCAGCTTGAATGTTTGCTTAATTATTTTATTACCATTGTATTTAGTGATACTAATGCAGGGTGCCAGCGGAATTTGGCTCTGTGTCCCTAAGTCTTTATTTACAGAAGGCTGGCATTGATTTAGACTTGATAACACAGATCCCATTTCCACTAGATTACTCTCAAATTGTTTGACCAAAGGCTACGGGGACATTTTAGGCCAAGCGAAAACATATAATTAAATTTCCAAGGAGTTTTCACATTCTCTAAGCTGGGATTTTCATTTCTTTGCAAGTTTCACAGATTTCCCCAGATGAGGCCAAAGTGCCTTTCGCTGCAGTTTTGACATGACTTGTCTGCATGTATTAGCTGTAGACTGTGAGCACATGGCAGCTGAAAGTGTACAAAATGTTGGCAAAGAAGAATAAAACAGGAGTCTCACATAGAGTTCGAATCTACCTTTTCCAACTAGTCAGCTTTGATAAAGTCAGAGTTTTGGAAACTGGAAAAGTTACCTTGATTCTTAACACAAAATTAATTTAAGTGCCTAGATTCAACAGAAATGCATGGAATTTCATGACTTTTGTGTGTGGATGGCGTTATACACTGTGTTTATGACAGTGATGTGTATATTAAGTCCTTGGGGATCTTGTTAAAATGTACGTTTTCTGAGTCAATAGGTCTGGAGCTGGATCTCACATTCTGCTGTTTGAGGAATCTCAAAGTGATGGCCATGCCGTGCTTCATAGATTGTACTTTGAACAGCAAGATCACGGAGCAGGAGAATTAAACTCAAGACATCTTCCGTAGGTGAAGGTTAGACTTCAAAAATATGGACAGGTGTGACACTGTTAACTTAAGGAACTGAAAGTCTAGTAGGACTTTTATCAGGGGAAAGAAATAAATACTGTTTAACCTCTTTGGCTTTTAGCTAACATTTAACCTTTCAAGGAATGTTATGCATACCTTCAGCTATTTTCTTTCTGTACACTAACGTGGTCTTGTACATAAATAACTATACAGAAATACATACGACAGTGAAAGTGACTTCAAGGTCATAAAAGATCCCACGGATTGGCTAGCTTTTGCTGATTTTGTGGTTTTTAACTGAACTTGAGTCCGCCAGTAGTCTGCCTGCTACATTGTTGATGTTCTTGAAATTTTCCATCCTTCACAAAGGAGCAGTGGACTAGACATCTGCATGTCCTTTGGCTTTTGTGGTGCCTGGCCCTCCAGAATGCTTGTGGCTTGATAAAACTTCAGCTTGTTTCAGATAACCACACACAGGACCGGTGTGTTACCTTCAGAAAGCCTTGGCTTTTTACCTGGCCATTACACTTGGAAAACATCATGTGGCATTAACCTGATACAGAATAACTTAAGTGGCTGATCCTGAGTGCTTGGTGAAATACAGTACCTTTGTAGGACTTGAGTCTGTGGCTTTTCAGTATAGAAAGTACTCTAATAGCTTATGTAATGTTGAGAAATGACTTGAAATTAGAGGGACATTTAATTCAGCTCTTAATTTGGCCTCTATGGTAACACCAGAAGACGTGATTTTGACTGTCAACTATTTTCTATTGGAACTATTTTAAAACCTTCTTAAGTAGTCTATTTATTTATTTATTTTTTGTATGGCATCATTTTTGTAAATTATAAGAGTCATCTCCAGACCGAATGTAAAGGGCCTCAAATTGACCAAAATCTTGTGGAGAAAGAATCTTCTAAGGAACAAGTATTGGGAAACATGGATGCTCTCTGGATAACGTCCTTCTGGGTTGCTGACACTGCCTGTTGTATGTTCAGAGACACACATACACATACACAAAGATTCGGGATCCTAGTTGAAAGCGTGGTCAACTGTAGACACACAGTAAGACAGAACACTACGTTTTCTCTCTTCTGAAGATCAGACCGTGTGTTGGAAGTAGTTCACGATGCAATAAAATTACAGTGTGTTGATTTCTCACAAATAGCTGGAAGGCATGACTGGAGTCTTGGTCTGATGTAGTCCATCACATCTCACTAAGGCACAGTTCACTAATCTGTGAAATTTAGACATTTTACTCACAAAGCATGATATTTTAAATTCAATAGTTTGGGAAATATTAGAGAAGCCTGCAACATGGAACGTTGGCAGGGTTGTGGGGCACCCACATCAGTGGGTGATACACCACTTTGAAAAACAACACGTGCTCTCCAGGCATCGGCTGCTCCCCTCCTGAGCACAAGGCCTCATAAAACCCCTGCACATCTGCATCAGTGCATGTGGCATATGAATGACAGCGGTGTTCATGGGGTCAGAAACCAAGGGATGCGTGCAGATAAACCTAAGTGAAAATAGAGAGGGGCTGTGATAAGCCGTGATGAATTATCCGTTCAGAGGAACACTCTAGTCTAGTGAAAATAAAAGAATCCCAGTCTGTGCACCGGCCTGGTTGGACTCATGATTTGAAATGTGAAATAAATAAGTTGCTGTAATCCATGTAAACTGTGATTCGTCTAAGTAAAGTTCTAACATGAGTAAAACTAGATATAGTATGATAAAAATCATAGAGAAAAACAAGGGGTACTTTATTACAGAATACAGGCCAGTGGTTATCTATAGAGGAACATGCAGGAAATGGGGTTGGAAACAGACAAATAATATATTTCACAATTATAACCAATAATTTATTTCTTCAGCTCTGTGATGTGTGTTCATCTAAAAACATTTACATTTTTTACACGTTATAAATAATCTTTCACATGTTCAACACACATTTACATATGACTACTTATTAATTTAGTTATATAAATTAATATATAACTTAATATATTTTATGAAATATGTATAATTTAATGTAACAATAATTATGTAAAATATACAATTATTATACAATTCAATGTGTAATTAAAATAGACATATTTATTATTTTCAATTTGAATTACTCAAAATTCAATTTTCTGAATTAAATTCTAACACAAACAAACGACAGAGTTTGGATATAAATAAGCTTCAATATAAAAAAATCTATGACTATCCCTAAACATTTTGAATAAAATATAGAAAATAATGTCCGAGTAAAATATAGAAAATAATGTCAGAAAGTAATGCATGTTTTAAGGTTTAAAAATATGTTTGTCTTTAAACTTCAGCTTGATAGTAAATACTTAACTGCCATAGACTAAGAAATTGGTTTCCTAGTTTCAGAGATTCCTTTGAGTGTTTGGAAGGCCTGTCCCTTATGTGCATTGAATGGATTTTCTCACCATACGGACAGCTTGAAGTAGACATATTAGTTCTTTCTCAAACAAGATTAACTCTTTACTCTTAGGGACTCTGTTGTAGGGACTGTAGGAAGTGGCCTTTTTAGAAGTGCACATACACAAATACACACACACAAACACACAGATCTGTATGCTTTTTCTAATGTTCCTTTTTTGAGAAACATAATTTCCAGGAGGAAGCAGTAAATGTTAGCTCAAAAATAGCGGCAATATCAGTTCTAAAATAGTGAGGAGACACATGAATTGGCAGTTATCAGCCATTCAAAACCTTTATTCTTTTGCATTTCCTTGATACAGTGACATACTTTGAAATGATGATGTACTTGATATACAAAAGCAGTAGAAATTAAGTAAACAAACTGTCACCCTTAAATTCCAAAGGACATCCTTTGGTACTTGGTAATTATTCACTGAGGGGCTTCCCAGGTGGCACTAGTGGTAAAGAACCTGCCTGCCAGTGCCGGAAACATAAGAGATGTGGGTTTGATCCCTGGGTTTCGAAGATCCCCTGGAGGAGGGCAGGGCAACCCACTCCAGTATTCCTACCTGAAGAATCCTATGGACAGGGTGGCCTAGTGGGCTACAGTCTATAAGGTTGCGAAGAGTCGGACACGACAAAAGCGACTTGGCACACGGGCACAACTATTCACTAAAATTAGATAATTAGTTAATAATAAAGATTCCTTTGTAAGTGTGTAAATTGTAAACCTCTGAATGAAGATGACTACATTCTCACATCTGCTTGTTGGTGTGTGGCTTACACTGTTCTAATAGTACTGAAATAATTTTTCTATTGTATACTACATCAGGGGTCCCTAACCTCTGGGATCTAATGCCTGAAGATCTGACATGGAGCTGATGTAGTACAAGTAGAAATAAAGTGCACAATAAATGTGCTGGAATCATCCCCAAACCATCCCCCAGCCCCAGTCTGTGGAAAAATTGTCTTCCGTGAAACCGGTTTCTGGTGTCAAAATGATTGGGGACCACTGTACTACATTGATTTTGGCATTGCCTATACTTAAAAGCCACATAGAAATTCTTTGAAAGTGTTAGTGCTGGATAAGAAATCATATAAGTGGTGTGATATGTGAAACCCATAAACAAGAAAACCCATATGTAGGAAAGGAAATGAACCCACCTAGCAAGAGTTTGTGTGGTGAGATTATGAATAATTTCTGTCTTTCTGCTTTTTTCAACATTTTCCAAATCTGATTTTATGAGATATATCCCTCTATAATGGAAAAAATAATAATCACGTATTAAAGTGTCAGTGCTCAAGTGAGGAGTGGGCTGAAGACTGTTCATAGAATTTCAATTTTATGGGCATGAAGTATGGCTTTTCATTACATTTAATGTTAAGGAAAGTGGAACCAATTATGTTCCCATGGCATATGAAAAGTTCATACCATCTAAACATATCAACTTTTACTTTGGCTTCCTAGTGGTTAACTTTGAGACAAGGGGACAAGGGGCTACCTCCTGAGCAGAATATATTACATCTTCTTTGTGGGTGAATTCCCGTTGCGTAATGCACATCTGTAAGTGCAGCACAATGAAACCCATGCTAATCCAATTGGGAAAAATCATGCAACTTCAAAGGGAAACCACCTGGCAATGGAATCAGGCTAATTTGCAAGAAACAAATATCTGTCTTGGGATACAGGGCGTGTGTTATGTTCTTCTAAGAACTATTGTTTTTATTGCTATTATGAATTTCATATTAGGGGCTGTAGGAATTTTTTTTTCAAATTATGATATGGGTAAAAGTCTCTTTACACAATAAAAACCAATATGCTGCTGATAGTGTATTAGCACTTCTAGTTGTATTTTGTTTGTGTATTTCTTCTTTATTCAGCCTTTGGCAAATGGTTCTAAATTAAGGATTTTAGAATCTTAAAAGGAACCAGTAAGATTTCCTCAGAGAATGGATGGATGGAAAGAATTTTTTTTGCCACTCCATGTCTGTGCAGTGCCTTTTCATTACAGACATCATTAACTTCTGCCACCAATGCTAATATTCTCTGAATATTTTGTAGTGGAAAATGCTCTATAGCAGAAAATGGTGCTTGGTAGAAGAGTGCATTGATTGTCCGTTTCCAGTTTTGTGGTGTGTTTTCACAAACGAGACATACCCACGTCTCCAGCAGCCAGTTCATAGAGCAAGATGTGACCAGCACTGCAAACCCTTCGCACCTCTTCTAGTTACTAACTCATTCCAAGGATAAGTCCCACCCTGACTTCCAGTACATCACCTTACATAAATAGAATCTTGTAATAGGTGCTTTTGTCATCTGCTGCCTTTTGTTCATCATGGAAGATTCCTCCATATCGTTTGTCACCCCCATCACAGTGTGGTATTTTATTGTTTGAATAAACCCAATACGTTTATGCATTGTATTACTGTTGGCCATTGGGGTTGTCTCCAGTTTGGGGCTGCTGATGAACATTCTTATAAACCATTTTTAATACAAGGAAAAAGAAGCATGGCTTCTCTACTCATTTCTTATGTTGTCAGTCTAACAGAAAAAAGGAAGTTTCAAGTTTGTTTTCTTGTAAGCAGGTTTTTTACATAGGAATTAGCATCGTCATCACTGTCTATTCAACCACTTTCGTTGTGCACCTTCTCTCTGCTGTATTCTGTGTGATGTCTGGATAATACAAACATAGAAGATATTTTTTGTCCTTAGGTAACTCAGGAATAAGCCTGTGCTTACACGCAGAGCTACAAGGAGCAAGCACCAGACCCCCTGACTGAGGGAAGACTCCTAATTCAGCTGAAAGAAAGATGAATGAGTGAAGTCAGTCTGGAGGAGACACGCTGATAGGAGGCAAAGGAAGTTGTGAGCAGAGAGGCAGGAGGAAAGGAAGACAGTTGTTGACTGACAGAATTGCATGTTAGCAGTGAACATTTTTGAACTTTCCAGAAATCACCGTGGTTGGATCTGGGGGCTCACATTGGAGGATGATGAAACTGGAAACCAGACAGAAAACTTAGCTTGCTGTGTCCCCTGACAGATGTAGTAGAAATAAAGTGTATAAAGCATCATGAGGCAAAAAGACTGTTAGAGCACAAAATTTTTCTTGGATTTTGTTTTACCGCAACCCAGTCTAGTAGCGTTGCATCTATAGTGTAATGATAATGAAGAGTTTTGGGGGGTGTGAATAGTGTCTGTAATGGATTCTTAAGTCATGGAGTCTCCCCTTCAGTATTATGGGATAGGACCTGTGCTTACACATAGGATCACACACATGGTCATAGGTGTTTTGAGAAAATGTGCAAACTGTGCTTTGGGTTGTGATCTCTAGATGTTACGTTGCACTCGGAGCATCACGCGTGGCTTCATAGTGGACATTAGACACCATGTATTCAAGTTGGTTAAATAAGAGTAGATCAGGTTAAAAAAATAATCTGCAAGAAGACATGATCATCTTCCTGACTTGGGAAGCAGCCGAATTTTCCCTGCGTTTTCTGTTTAGCCCTTGACCTTCCCAGGTGGAATCACTGAAAGCGTCTCAGAGGTGTGTTGTCATGCACAACACTTTCTTCCAGGTGGAATGAGAGGGACACACTCAGAGGTGTGTGTCTTGCACGCCTCGTCCGAGGGTGGGGGTGAATGGACCAGCAGCCGCTGATGACCGAAGGGAGGAGCGTGGCACACAGCTTGGAATCTTCTCACTCTCTCAGTTACGGTTTCCGGAATCGATTTATACTGCCTGCCTGAATTTTCTGACTATTAGGTAATTGAAAGATTGAGCATCACCCTAGCAACTACCGTTTTGGAAAATCTACTGCTATAAGCTTATCATTAAGCTGGAATGCTTAGCATGCATTCTTTTATTAGGTCTTCTCACTTACCTAGTGAGATAGTTATATATTTTTACATACACTTTTTAAAATACTATGAATAATATAGTGAATGTATAAAACAAATAATCTTCACATAAATAATTTGACTGCATCATTGATTTACATTATCATGAATTATATGAATATCCATCAGTCAGTGAATTTTCTGCTATGGTAACGCAGGGACTGAATCTTTGGGGCTGATATAGAGAAGTTTTACAGATAATATTTTAGATTATATTTATTTATAATACTTATGGATAGTATTTCACATGTATATAGGAAAGTTTATAACTTTCTCAAAATGTTATGTGAAGAGATTGATGTATTGACAAAAATGATTTTGTTCTCATCCACTTGGATTTCTTGTTTTATAAGCTTTGAAATTAAGGATATGAAAATTCTTGTAAAGTTTGGCTTGATTTTCATGTTTTCTGTTTCTGGTATATGTGAGCTTCATGGAGCCACTTCTCTCTACATGACATGGTTTTGTCTATTTTCCCACTGCAAGTTCTGGCTCATTTAAATGCAGCGGTGGCATCCTTGTGTTTAAAAAGCTTGGAGTAGCTGCTCTACTGTATGAAAGTCCTCTTTCATTATATTACATCAGTTCTTTTTCTCAAGTGTCTTTGCCAGTTTAAAATAACACAATACCATAAAACATTTTACAGCAGACTTTCAAACTCTTTCTTATTTTGGCTATTGAATGATATTAAAAGTCATTCTCTTCTTAAAATGAAATAAATGTACTCCGTATAAAATATAAAAAGTGATGTATCATTGTCAGTAGGATATGCACTTGGCCATGCTGCAAAGTGGAAGATATATCTGTGCTTAAACATACTTGACTTTGCCACCCTGATTGTCTTGTCTGATGTTAGGGATGTGATATATGGTATTCAGTCCTTTATCCATTCATTCAACAAATCGTTATTGAGTAAGCTCTGTTTGTAAGGCCAGGGACATAAAATAAATAACATCTACGCACTACCCTTGAAGAACTCACCAATATTAGGATGGACAGTACAATGCAGTATTGATGAAGTATTGCATTTTTGTCATTAACACAATTGATGACAAAATGTACTTTCTGGTAGAGATACACTCTGTAACATGTTGGATCATAACTGGAATAAAAAGAAGCTTCTGAGGAGAGAGAAAGGACATCAGAGAGAATATATCAGTTGAGTTGAGGAGGAGGAGAATAGTGACAAAGAAAATGTGGGGAATTAGAAGCAAAGTGACCTATGTTAGGATTGGGCAGTGACACCTTATTAGTTGGGCTTCCCTGGTGGCTCAGATGGTAAAGAATCTGCCCGAAATGTGGGACACCTGGGTTCGATCCCTGGGCTGGGAAGATCCCCTGGAGGAGTGCATGGCAACCCACTCCAGTATTCTTGCCTGGAGAATTCCATGGACAGAGGAGCCTGGTGGGCTGGAGTCCATGGGGTCACAAAGAGTCAGAACGACTGAGCGACTCAGCATGCACACACTTTATTAGTCACAGATCATCTCTGAGAGCCTGATTAGGTGGCTGTGGTGCTGAGAGAGGCAGTGGAAACCAAGTGTGTGCTCTAAAGAGCTTCATTCCATGGATGCTAGAACACGGCTCTCAAAATGGTCACGTATGCTGCACGTTTGATGCAGTTTTTTTTTTAATTGTGTTAAATCAATAGATGATGTCAAGAGTTTCGGAATCTGAGGTTTGATGTCTTCTCCAAATGACAAGTGTAAATTCTTTTATTTTCGTGGAGGGGTAGAATTCCTCTATTTTTATAGTATAATTTGAAACAGTAGTTTTGGTGTCTAACAGCACATCATTCAATCTAAACCTATGCATTTTTCTTTTCTTTTTTAAAATTAATTTTTATTATAGTATAATAGCTTTACAATGTTGTTTTAGTTTCTACTGTACAGCAAAGTGAATCTGCTCTATGTATAGATAGCTCTCTCTGTTTTGGATTTGCTTCCCATTCAGCTCACCCTGGAGCACTGAGTACAGTTCTCTGTGCTATACAGAGTGCTCATTAGTTACCCATTTTATACATAGTATCAATAGTGTGGGTTTCCCAGGTAGCACTAATAGTAAAGAACTTGACTGCCAATGCAGGAGACAAGAAATGTGGGTTCAATCCCTGGGTTGAGAAGATCCCCTGGAGGAGGGCATGGCAGCCCACTCCAGTATTCTTGCTTGGAGAATCCCGTGGACAGAGGAGCCTGGTGGGCTACAGTCCATAGGGTCACACAGAGTTGGGCATGACTGAAGTGACTTAGCAAACACACACGCATCCATAGTGTGCATATGTCGGTTCCCATCTTCCAGTTCATCCCACCACTGTCATGTATAAATTCTGCTGCAAAGCTATGTCTTCCAGTTTGCGTTCAGTTTGCTGTGGAGTCACACTTGTACTAGAATGGGCCACATGTTGTGAAATCAGAAGCTTCTTTAAGGAATGAGTTACTCTAGAAGTGATTTCTAAAAATCCATGATGAAATGTACAGCTATACTATTTCCAGAGACTTTTGGTCATTTTTCTGCCTTTTGGGGTTGAAGTCATATCCAACATGTACAAAAAGACTTACAAATGCTTTTCTGGCCCCAGGACTGATCAGGGGACTGACTTTTATCCAAGTTTTTTCACTAGGCAATAAGAATGGTATAATATCAAGGAAAGAAGAGGGATTTTATAGCCAAATGCACCCGAGTTCCAATGTAAGCAACATAACTCAATAGCTGTGTCACATTGGGTAAAGTCACTTACTGTATCTAAGTTTAATTTTTCATCCTTAAAAAATGAAAATAGTAATATCAATTTATTTGGTAGTTGTGAGAATTTGGAATAAAATGCCTAATGCACTCTGGGTAGTGACTGGCATACAGCAGGTGCTCAATTAATGGTATGTGTGTATTTGTTTGTATATAAGTGTAGTCTACTACCATCTAGCCTCTGCCACAGAGATGTTTTCAGAGAAAGAGAAATATGGTGAGTTCAACATTGTTGTGTTTTTGAGGTGACCATTCAACATCCAAAAGGAAATATCCAATATCTCTAATTTTCCAAGTAGAGACTCTAATTGGAGACTCCAGACTGAGGTATGATGATGAAGACGGATCCAGAGAAAGAAATATGAGTGGGAAACAAAAAGAAACGGAAATTCAAAGTGTGGTGAAGAAGGAGATTTCTAGTTAATGGTTCTCACAATATGGTTCTTACCTGTGAGTTTGTTAGACATTCAAATTCCTGTGCCTCCTTCCAGACAAATGATCAAAACTGATGTTGGGGCACAGAGTTGTAAGAAGCCATCCAGATGATTCTGATGCATGCTCTTTTAGAGTTATCAGACTCATGGATATTGTAGCTCCAAAAGAGAAGTGGGCTAAGAATTATGTTTGAGGTACACCCACTTTCAGGAATCTAGAAGAAGAAAAAGGGCAAGTAAAGGAGATAAAGAGTAATAATCTGCAAGGAAGGAAGATAACAACTGGGTTAATGTGCTGCATGGGACTCAAAGGAGAATGTTTCCAGAGAAAGGTTTTCAAGACAGTTGAGTGGTACTGAGACCTCAAGGATGATGATAACTGATATCTTTTTACTTATTAAGAATGCAATATCACTTAGCCATTAAAAATACTGAAATTGAGTCATCTGTAGAGATGCAGATGGACCTAGAGTCTGTCATACAAAGTAAGAAAGAGAAAAACAAATATCGTGTATTAACACAAATATGTGAAATCTAGAAAAATGGTACAGATGAAACTTTTTGCAGGGCAGGAATAGAGAACAGATACAGAGAATGGACATGTGGATGCAGAGAAGGGGGAGGGGTGAATGGAACAAACTGGGGGAGTAGCCCTGACATATCTACACTACTGTGTATAAAACAGAGAGTAGTGGGGAGCTGCTGGACAGCACAGGGCGCTCAGCTCGGTGCTCTGTGATGAGCTAGAGGGGAGGGCTGGTGGTGGGAGGGAGGGAAGTTCAAGAAGGAGATATATGTATACATATAGTCGATTCATCTTGTTGTACAGCAGAAGCTAACATAACATTGGAAGTAATTATACTCCATTTTTTTAAAAAAAGAAGTTACATAATTTTCAGTTATGTTCCAATAATGAAAGTCAGTATTTAGGAAGTAATTAGAAATTAGATAATGAGAAGAAAGAAATCATATGAGCAGAGCAATCATTCAAGAACATTCTGTCAAGGAACAGAAAGAGAGATACATGATGCTAGCCGGTATATTGGGGGGGCAATGTATGGCAAAAAACCACCATGATATTGTAAAGTCATTACCCTCCAATTAAATAAATTAACTTTTTTAAAAAAGGATCTGCAAATATTTAAGGAAAGTCAGAGGAGAAAATGCCCTTGTGTTGGGAAAAAAGCATTGTTTCAGAATACATGGATGGTATACAGTAAGTTCCTGCTGCTGCTAAGTCACTTCAGTCTTGTCCGACTCTATGTGACCCCATAGACGGCAGCCCACCAGGGTCCACCATCCCTGGGATTCTCTAGGCAAGAACACTGGAGTGGGTTGCCATTTCCTTCTCCAATGCATGAAAGTGAAAAGTGAAAGTAAAGTCGCTCAGTCGTGTCCGACTCCTAGCGACCCCATGGACTGCAGCCTACCAGGCTCCTCCGTCCATGGGATTTTCAAGGCAAGAGTACTGGAGTGGGGTGCCATTGCCTTCTCCAAGTAAGTTCCTACATATGAACAAATTCCCTTTTGAGAGCACATTCATAAATCCAATTTGTTCATAAGTCCAACAAAGTTAGCCTAGGTACCCAACTAACACAATCAGCTATACTTTTCATTCAAATAATACATAAAAAACAAACACAAAAGTAAACAAAACATGCTTAATCTAACAGTATAGCACCTTGAGAATTACAGTAGTACAGTCGAGCCACTGGCATACGGGGTCTGGCATCGAGTGAACAGACAAGAAGAGTTACTGGCTGGAGGAAGGAGAGGAGACGGGAGATGGTAGACTGGAAGGACTGTCAGCAGCAGGAGACGGAGGGCAGGCTGCAGTCTCATTCACACCTGACGTTGACAGCGCAGGCTCTTATTCCTGCTGGTTTCAGTTCTATGCACCATCCTGGAAAATGATCCAGTGATGTCTGAATCCAGTGAAGTCTCTTTTTCTCTCATCATCGATGACATGGTAGAACTGAATAATATTCTGAACAGCTTCTGCAGCCTTCATGTACCATTCTACATTCAGGTCCTGTGCCTCAAAAAGTAACAGTGCCTACTTAAATAAACAAAGGGGATCTTCCTTCCCTGCATTAGGAAACTCTTCGGTTCTTTAGTTACTTCTCGTTTCTCTTCATCCTTTCTGTGGGCACGTTTGCATCTTTGAAAACTCTCAACTTGAAGGTTCTTCTGTAGGAGACTGTATGGCAAACAAGGGCACAGATGTGGCAGGGATGCATAGGAATTGGCAAAGAAAAGAGGAGTCGTGGCTTCTGTTTTGAGACAAGAGGGTGGCAAGAGGCACTCAAGCTGAAAGGCAGACTCTATGCTCTGGAGCCAGATAGTCTGGGGTTCTACTTCTGCTACTTCCTGGTCACATGACCTTGAGAAAGTTACTGTAAGTGTCCCTGTCTCAGGGTCCTCATCTATAACACAGTTAGTGACAGTGCCTGCCTCCCTGGGCTTGTTGTGATGACTAACAAGAACAGGTCTACATAGAGAGCTCATAGACAGGGTTATAAAAGTGTCCACTAAATAAAATAAATAGAGATGGACATTAAAGAGGTTTTGAAGAGGAGACCCGTGAATTCCTGACACAATGACTTTGTTTCTGGCGAGAGACGTATTTAAAATCTCCGAAATCTAAAATCCACTTACAGAAGACTAGGGTCAGGCCCACAAAGACCAAATGGTCCCAGTGTGGGATGCTATAGACAGCTGACTATGCATGGATGAGCTAGCAGTGTACAACGGTGAGCACCCAGGAAGGCCAGGGTCAACACGTGGCATACCAAATGCTGTGCCTTGTTGGCTGCTTGCCAGGAAAGGGGGAACTTGGGAATGAGTGGGCATGGCGTAGTCAGTGGAGCAGTGGGTCTTGGTGGGAGATTAGATGCAGAAACATCTGGGGAGGTAATGGGGGAGATGTGGAAGGGGCTGAACTTGGAGAACAGACTGAGCGAGGAGTTAGGTGTTGCCAGGAGAAGATGGGGTGAGTGGAGGAGAAACTCTGAATTGCCTTGGAGTATAAATGAGATGTCATATGTGCACTAAAGCGTATGCTTCCTAAGGGGTCTCTGCAAGCATGGGACTGTGACATGCAGGCTCTGTCACATAAGCAAGAGATGTTGTTGTCTAAGATATCATTTGTATGCTAGACAGTAAATGCATAGGTAATAGAGTGTAAGTCAGGCTTTAGTAAAATAATGAAAGAAATTTCAACATGTCACCCAGTGTACTAGGAATGTCAGCACATACTCTTTTATTTCATTTTTATACCCTCTATAAACAAGAAGCAGGTCTAGTGATTATACTCTACAGATCAGGAAACTGAGATGCCAAGGTCCTGAGTAGTTGTTCTATATTCTATGGATGGTACAGGTCAGATTCAAGTCCATATTTTTTTTCTTTTTCTTTTATGTTGGAATATAGTTGATTAGCAATGTTGTGTTAGTTTCAGGTATACAGCAAAGTGATTCAGTTATACTATACAGGTATCTATTCTTTTTCAAATTCTCGGGTCCGTATCAATTGATTCCAAAGTCCATTCTCTTTTCACATTAGCAGAACAAATACTGCAGGATGTTAAGCATGCTAAAATGCCCTATAATCAGTTGTGGGAAGTACTCAAAAGAATGGGGTTGCCATCCCATTTTTTTTTTTTTACATGGAAAACCCTTTCTCTCTAGCTTTCTTTAAGGTGACAGGTTAGATACTCTTAATTGGACAACACAAATATACAACCTAAAGTGTAACCCAAGAGTTAACAACTATGTGATTTTTGTTTTGCTTTGCTTTATAATTTGGAAGCATTCATTTTTGGACTGGTATATCCATTCCAGGTTTACATCCATGTCTAATTAAAGAATCAACAAAGACACTAACCGATTAACAATCATAATTTGCCTGCCAGTTATCTTTGTTCATATTAGTACTCTAACTCAATCAAACTAGAAATTCACAACTAGTTATTTCAAGTAAAAGAAGAGAATTACATAGCCATTGCTTGTGTGTTTTCTTTGGACTTTCTGAAAAGTCCCTGACAAAAATTTCAAAGCCTCTGTCCTTGTGTTGTAAGTTGTCATTATATTGACTAGATGAAAAAATATTTCTAAGCAAAACCTCTGCTGCTGCTGCTGCTGCTAAGTCGCTTCAGTCGTGTCCGACTCCGTGCGACCCCATAGACGGCAGCCCACCAGGCTCCGCCGTCCCTGGGATTCTCCAGGCAAGAACACTGGAGTGGGCTGACATTTCCTTCTCCAGTGCATGAAAGTGAAAAGTGAAAGTGAAGTTGCTCAGTCGTGTCCGACTCGTCGCGACCCCATGGACTGCAGCCTACCAGGCTCCTCCGTCCACGGGATTTTCCAGGCAAGAGTACTGGAGTGGGGTGCCATTGCCTTCTCCAAGCAAAACCTCTGAGGAGAATTTATAGTCAACCTTTTCCAACATAGAATATCATTTGAACAAAATCAAATGCTGTTTGCTTAGGAAAGTTCCCCAAGCCTGTGGGTTTTGCAGGTGGAAAACAAAATGCTTTGCTGTTTGTATGGTATTCCCTTTCTTGAGGTGATGGTTTCCAAAACAGCCAGTAGCATCAGTATCACCCGGGATCTTATGAGAGATGCAAATCCTTCAGGCCCACCTCATACCTGCTGAGTCAGTATTTCTGGGAGTTGGGCCCAGCAATTTGTGTGTCAATAAGCCCTCCAAGAGATTCTGAGGCACATCAAAGTCTGAGAATCACTGTCTTGAAGTTGGTCAGATTGTAAACGCAGCACAACAGTCCTGGCATCCTGGTGAACCTGTAATTTACTAAATACTAATTAATACATATATCTACAAAAGAAGCTTTTTTTACAGTTGTTTTTCTTGTCCCTAAGACATGTAAAAAGCATTTCCGATTGTCAAAATATTGCTCTGTCTTCATTCCTTTTAACTTTGTATATTTCTGGCTACACTGGGTTTTGTCGCCGCATGTGTGCTTTCTGTAGTTGCAGCGAGCAGGGGCTACTGTCTAGTTGTGGTGTGTGGGCTTCTCGTTGTGGTGGCTCCTTTTTATACTGAGCACTGAGCCCTAGGGCACTTCAGCATCAGTACCTGTGGCTTGGGCTTAGCTGCCTCAAGACATGAGGAATCTTCCTGGGACCAGAAATGGAACCCATGTCCCCTGCATTGACAGATGGATTTTCAACCACTGGACCACCAGGAAGTCCAACTGCTCATTCTTTAAACAATTCCTCCTCCTGGATATTTTCTTCAATTCCCCCAGCTAGAAACTCTTATATCATATTCTTTGTAAGTTTAAAAGGAAATTTTGCTTTGTGCAATAGACTTGTGAAATCTACTTGGTGTGGATTCAAGAGCTTAATTGCCGCTGGAGGGATGAAACAAAATGCCCAGATTACAAGACCAAGAATGAGTTTCTAGAGTATCAGTTGTCTGCTCTGGGTGATCCTTGTTATCACACAGAGGTCTTGGGTGACAGACAGCTTGGAGGTGTTGTTTGATGGCTTGGAGGGACCAACTGCAGAATCATTGCACCAAGCATTCAAGGAAGAGTCTTGTCTGGATAGTCTCACCTTGGTTGCCTTTACCAAAGCTCACTAGTCCTCGGATAAGAGGTGGCTGTGTTGGATTGCTAGGCTGCCATAGCTAAGAGCCATTTAAGCAACAGAAATTTATTTTCTCGTAATAAAATGATATGAGATGAAGGTGTCACAGAGGTGATTTAGTCTAAGATCTCTCTCCTCGGCTTGTAAATGGCCATCTCTTCCCTCTGTGCCTTTGTCCTAATTTATGATGCTGGTTGGTTATGGGCCCACACATAGGACTTGGTTTTACCTTACCCTTTTAAACGCTGTTCGTCCATATATTTACATTCTGAGGTGCAAGGTGTTAAGACTTCAACATATGAATTTTAAAGGAATATGGTTCTTCCCACAACAGTTATTTCTGGTTTTGACTGCTCATTATATATAACACACACACACGCACGCATGCACACACACATATATTGGCTGCACTGGGTCTTAGCTGTGGCATATGGGATCTTTAGTTGCAGTATATGGGATCTAGTTTTCCTGACTAGGGATCGAACCTAGGCCCCCTGGATTGGGACCATGGAGTCTTAGCCACTGGACAACCAGGGAAGTCCCCTGACCACTTGTTTGTAGAATGAACTTGTAAATGCTTCAGAACATTAATGGATTATGGACTTGTTCTCTTGTAGATGGAACCAAGTTGATGTGGTCCCTCAAAGGGGTAGTCCCACCACATTCCTACTGGATCCCCAAAGCCATACATATACCCCATTAGCATCCCCAGATGACAAAGAATGAATGAGCCATCTAGAAATAGGCAAACAATCACATTGGCTGAAAGGATAATATTCCATCCCTTAAATAAACGTAGTACCTTTGTTCTTGTCTTGGAATCACTATGGAAGGCATGTGAAAAATGAGTTAGCTGGGAGTTAATTGACTGCGGAACCTATTTTCAGTCTCTGCTTGTATTTTTTGAATTATACTGCACAGGGGGTGATTCAGGAAAAGGCTTCAAAAAGAAATTCTTTAAAGAAAGATCTCACTGAGTTGATGTCTTCATAATTCATGAAGAGTAGATCCATAATAGCCCTATTTTCTCTTCAATTTTGGAAAATAAAAGATGCCAATAGTTTAAATTAGGCTCATATGTGGAATAATCAAGGGTATCAACAAATGACTCCCATGCTATTTAAAAATGAGAATAAGTGACAAAAAGAACAGACTGTGTCTTTAAAAATTAAATGTAAAATCTGTATTGATGGGTTTGGGTAAACTTATTTTGAAGAGTTGATAGACAACATATGAATTTATAAAACTCAGTTGTGGAAACTCAAAATATATTAAGTGGGTAGTTATTGCACATTGGCTTCTGTTTGTGATTGCAGAATCCTCTCAGCTATAAACACAATTTTATTTGGGACTGAGCTGTGTGTTTGGAGAATGTACTCAGGACATTTGGTGACTTTATAGATATGATGCAGAGTTTAATTTTTATATTAAAAGATGTCCTGGCAATGCTGTATTAGCTGCTTCTCATACTGGCTGGAGAAGGCACTGAGCCCAGATGGAAAGAATTAGGGTAAAAAAGCATGTTCATTTATTTGTTTCCCCCAAGAAGCTGAAACCCCAGGAAGTTGACTCTGGGTAGTATTTTATCTCTTCTAGCTACAGGAAATGAAAATATAGAAAAGAGAATTGGGGACCCTGCTGAGATGTCTATTTCCAGGCATCGTTCAGTAACTCGGTCACATTTTTTCCTCTAATATCAGATTTTGCTTCCCACTTGTGGGTGGCAGTAAGAAAAAAGAAAAAAAAACTTTCTGAACACAAATAAGTAATATAATGTAAGTTTAAGAGTAATTTTAAATGAGAAATAATTGTTCTTCTTCAGGGTGTATAAAGATGTATTATATGCAGTAGTTTTTGCATTACTCTGACAAGACATCAGTAAGAGTAATTTAATATAATTCTTCACAAGTATATTACATGGATGACTTTTGTCTTTATGGTGGTTTTAGGCCTCTTCCCAAAAATAGTCTAAACTTGATTTACCTACATCAGGAGTTGACTTTGCAGGTCACGGAGGATACAAGACCAGTCATGCAGAAAGTACCTGTTTGTCATTGTGAGAGTTCAGACATGAACTAGAACCAATGGCCCATTAAATACCCACTCTTGTTGTTTAAAGCATATTCTAGCTTTGAGAAATAATTGTTAATACAGAATCTTGTAGCTGAGCCAAGGACTGGAATTCCTGTAACTCTAGTCAGAGTAGAAGCTAAATTAAGCAGTTGTGTTCAAGGGTTTTGTGATTCTGCGCCACTGGAAAGTCTCGTCTAGAGAGTAATTAGGAACAGGAGAAGCCAAGAGATAGCACACTTTGCTTTTTGGTGTGTGTGTGTATGTGATTATAAGTTTTCCATGAATGGTAGTATTGTAATACTTTCTGAATTATAAATTATATTTTTAAGAAATCTAGAAGGGTGGGGGGTGAGAGGAAGGAGGTGATATATGTATAATTATGGCTGATTTGTGTTGTTGTATGGCAGAAACCATTGTAGCATTGTAAAGCAGCTTTCCTCCGATTAAAAAATATATTTAAAAAAATGTTGCTTGATAAATGAGTCACAAATGTTTTCTATGAGAAAGCAGTTTGTCTTGGGGCTGTAAAAAACTGAAAGCGATTCTTCACATATACTAGTGATACATTTAATGAAAGAGAAGTCTTCCATGTAAAAGCGTTATAGGTATGTAACATAGGTATATAATATAGGATGGAGGGTATATCATAGGTTAAAAGTCCCATTGTCAGAGAGAATTCACTTAGATACAGTAATTTTCAATTTCCTCTTTAAAAGACAGAGCTAAATTTTAATTTAGAGAGTACTTACATGAAAATTTCAGGAGTAGCTTTAGAAACCAATTAAGAAGGATTTTTGTCTTAAGGGTTTGTGTGCCTGATGTGAGATGGTTATAAATGCTCTAAATTCTTTTTCTTCCCTGGATTTTACTTCTCTCATATTGTATTGATGGGTGCTTTGGGTGGGGGGAAAATTTCTGCAGATGTTCTCTTGCTTCTCCATTTTTGTTTTATTCTCGAAGATATGTACAGTTTTGCAAATGTTTACTTGCCTAAATAGTCCAAATCTACCAAACATCACTGTAGTTAATGTGTATGGGGATAGGTACTTTTAAACATTGTCTACTGAACACACTGTTCAAAGATTTTATTATTGTCCTCATTATTTTCCTAAAGGAAAAACTCCTGGGATGAAATAAAGGTGTTCAGTGAGGATATGTTTGTGTGCTCCAGGGTTGGGGAAGGTGAAAGGATTAAGAATTTTTTGGGGGGGCGGGGAGTGGGTCTGCATACGTACAAAGTTTTAAAGCCAGTTCAAAGAGCATTTGAAAACCTAAATATCTATAGGTATTTTGTGAAGGAATATTGGGCTTCTCTGGTGGCTCAGATGGTAAAGAATCGGTCTGCATGCAGGAGACCTAGGATCGATCCCTGGGTGGGGAAGATCCCCTGGAGGAGGGCATGGCAACCCACTCCAGTATTCTTGCCTGGAGAACCCCATGGACAGAGGAGCCTGGCAGGCTATAGTCCACGGGGCCACAAAGAGTCAGACACAACTGAGCAACTAACACTTTGATTTTCTTTCAAAGGAACATTGGGATAAGAATATTGGTTCATATACAGGCAAATTTGGCCGTGGAATACAGAATGAAGCAGGGTAAAGGCTAATAGAATTTTGCTAAGAGAACACACTGGTCATAGCAAACAGCCTCTTCCAACAACACAGGAGAAGACTCTACACATGGACATCACCAGATGGCCAAAGCCGAAATCAGATTGATCATATCCTTTGCAGCCAAAGATGGAGACGCTCTATACAGTCAGCAAAAACAAGACCAGGAGCTGACTGTGGCTCAGATCATGAACTCCTTATTACCAAATTCATACTTAAAGTAACAAAAGTAGGAAAAACCACTAGACCATTCAGGTGTGACCTAGATCAAATTCATTATGATTATACAGTGGAAGTGAGAAATAGATTTAAGGGACCAGATCTGATAGACAGAGTGCCTGATGAACTATGGACAGAGAATTGTGACATTGTACAGGGGACAGCGATGAAAACCATCCCCAAAAAGAAGAAATGCAAAAAGGCAAAATGGCTGTCTGAGGGGCCTTACAGATAGCTGGGAAAAGAAGAGAAGCAAAAAGCAAAGGAGAAAAGGAAAGATACACCCATCTGAATGCAGAGTTCCAAAGAATAGCAAGGAGAGATAAGAAACCCTTCCTCAGTGATCATTGCAAAGAAATAGAGGAAAACAGTAAAATGGGAAAGATCTCTTCCAGAAAATGAGCGATTCCAAGGGAACATTTCATGCAAAGATGGGCTCAGTAAAGGACAGAAATGGTATGGACCTAACAGAAGCAGAATATATTAATAAGAGGTGGCAAGAATACATAGAAGAACTGTACAAAAAAGATCTTTGTGACCCAGGTAATCACAATGGTGTGATCACTTGCCTAGAGCCAGACATCCTGGAATATGAAATCAAGTGGGTCTTAGGAAGCATCACTACAAACAAAGCTAGTGGAGGTGATGGAATTTCAGTTGAGCTATTTCAAATCCTAAAAGATGATGCTGTGAAAGTGCTGCACTCAATATGCCAGCAAATTTGGAAAGCTCAGCAGTGGTCACAGGACTGGAAAAGGTCAGTTTTCGTTCCAATCCCAAAGAAAGGCAATGCCAAAGAATGCTCAAACTACCACACAATTGCACTCATCTAACACGCTAGTAATATAATACCCCAAATTCTCCAAGCCAGGCTTCCGCAATATGTGAACCATGAATTTCCAGATGTTCAAGCTGGTTTTAGAAAAGGCAGAGGAACCAAAGATCAAATTGCCAATATCCGCTGGATCATCGAAAAAGCAAGAGAGTTCCAGAACAACATCTATTTCTGTTTTATTGACTATGCCAAAGCCTTTGACTGTGTGGATCACAATAAACTGTGGAAAATTCGTAGAGAGATGGGAATACCAGACCCCCTGACCTGCCTCCTGAGAAATCTGTATGCAGGTCAGGAAGCTACAGTTAGAACTGGACATGGAACAACAGACTGGTTCCAAATAGGAAAAGGAGTACGTCAAGGCTGTACACTGTCACCCTGCTTATTTAACTTATATGCAGAGTACATCATGAGAAATGCAGGGCTGGATGAAGCACACGCTGAAATGAAGATTGGCGGAAGAAATATCAATAACCTAAGATACTCAGATGACACCATCTTTATGGCAGAAGGCAAAGAAGAACTGAAGAGCCTCTTGATGAAAGTGAAAGAGGAAAGTGAAAAACTTGGCTTGAAGCTCAACATTCGGAAAACTAAGATCATGGCATCTGGTCCTATCGCTTCATGGCAAATAGATGGGGAAACAGTGGCTATTTTTGTGGGCTCCAAAATCACTGCAGATGGTGATTGCAGCCATGAAATTAAAAGACGCTTACTCCTTGGAAGCAAAGTTGTGACCAACCTAGATGGCATATTAAAAAGCAGAGACATTACTTTGCCAACAAAGGTCCATCTAGTCAAGGCTATGGTTTTTCCAGTAGTCATGTATGGATTTGAGAGTTGGACTATAAAGAAAGCTGAGCGCTGAAGAATTGATGCTTTTGAACTGTGGTGTTCGAGAAGACTCTTGAGAATACCTTGGGCGGCAAGGAGATCCTACCAGTCCATCCTAAAGGAGATCAATCCTGAGTGTTCATTGGAAGGACTGATGTTGAAGCTGAAACTCCAATACTTTGGCCACTTGATGCGAAGAATTGACTCATTGGAAAAGACCCTGATGCTGGGAAAGATTGAGGGCAGGAGGAGAAGGGTATGACAGAGGATAAGATGGTTGGATGACATCACCGACTCAATGGACATGGATTTGAGTAAACCCTGGGAGTTGGTGGTGGACAGGGAGGCCTGGTGTACTGTGGTCCATGGAGTCATGAAGAGTCAGATACGGCTGAGCGACTGAACTGAACTGAACTGAATTAATGTTCAACAGGGCAATAAACTGTAACCTTAAGGTTATCTTCTCCACTGGACAGGATTTATTTACATCTCTGCTCCATAAAAATCCACAAGTTAAAAAAAAATGTGGTAATAGACATTTGGTAGTGATAAACAACAACAAAAAATTGAACCTATGGGTAATTGTATGATTAAATACATCAAGAACCTAGTTAATAAAATCCCAAAGATTAAAATAAGATCAATATTAATTGTAAATGTAAATTATCCTTTCAGCAAGTAACTGCCTGAGAAGTTTTCTTTGTGGAAGGTTTTGACAGTCTGCAGAGTAGTATTGTGTTTTGTTTTGTTGTTTGGGGTCTTTTTGGTTGTGCTGGATCTTTATTGTGGCATGTAGGGTCTAGAGCGCGTGGACTCAGTAGTTGTGGCATGCGGCTTTAGTTGCCCCATGGCATGTGGCATCTCAGTTCCTCCACCAGGGATGAACCCATGCCCTCTGCCTTGTAAGACAGATTATTTTACTACTGGACCGTCAGGACGTTCCCAGTAGTAGTTTCAAGCTGTCATTTGGAATAGAACCTTAAACTCCTTCCGCTGCTTATCTGCTTCAGAGACTGCGAAGGGCTAGAGAGAGTTCTACACTGCAGATAACAGCGAGAAAGTGATGGCAAGTAAAGCTAGTATTACACGAGCACCTTCTCTATGTCAACCAGTGTTATCAACACCCTAGATGAATCCCACTTACCCGCGCAACAACTCTATGGAGTAGAGACCAGTGTCATCATTTTATAGGTTAATAAGTAGGTATATACAATTTTAAGTAAATAAATCAATTTCAAAAGATAAACTTATATCATGATGGCTTCCCAAGTGGTGAAGTGGTAAACAATCTGCCTGCTAATGTAAGAGACCTCAGACACGGATTTGATCCCTGGCTCGGGAAGATCCCCTGAAGGAGGGCATGGCCAACCACTCCAGTATTCTTGCTGGAGAAATCCCATGGACAGAGAGGAGCCTGGTAGGCTACATTCCATGGGATCATAAAGAGTTGGACATGATTGAGAGCTTTTACACTCCACTTATATTATGATAGATGATGAAATGATGCAAAGAGCACATAAGACTTCCTTAGCCAATCAAATATACCCAGGCTGAACTGAGATTTGAGTCATGGAGGTTTATCACCACAATATATTTTTTTAATGACTACACTGCATTGCCCTGGAGGTCAAATATTTGGATCGCCAAAGACATGAAAGTTGATGGAACAAGAAAATTGATATATGTAGCTTTTCTATTCTAGAAGCTGCACACTACATTATTTAGTTCAGTTTAGTCACTAAGTTGTGTCCAACTCTTTGCGACCCTATGAACTGCAGCACGTAAGGCCTCCCTGTCCATCACCAACTCGCGGAGTTTACCCAAACTCATGTCCATTGAGTCAGTGATGCCATCTAACCATCTCATCCTCTGTTATCCCCTTCTCCTCCTGCCCTCAATCTTTCCCAGCATCAGGGTCTTTTCCAATGAGTCAGCTCTCCACATCAGGTGGCCAAAATATTGGAGTTTCAGCTTTGACATCAGCCCTTCCAATGAACACTCAGGACTGATCTCCTTTAGGATGGACTGGTTGGATCTCTTTGCAGTCCAAGGGACTCTCAAGAGTCTTCTCCAACACCACAGTTCAAAAGCATCAATTCTTCGGCGCTCAGCTTTCTTCACAGTCCAACTCTCACATCCATACATGACCACTGGAAAAACCATAGCCTTGACTAGACAGAGCTTTGTTGACAAAGTACTGTCTCTGCATTTTAATATACTGTCTAGGTTGGCCATAACTTTGCTTCCAAGGAGTAAGCGTCTTTTAATTTCATGGCTGCAGTCACCATCTGCAGTGATTCTGGAGCCCAGAAAAATAAAGTCAGCCACTGTTCCCACTGTTTCCCCATCTATTTGCCATGAAGTGATGGGACCAGATGCCATGATCTTAGTTTTCTGAATGTTGAGCTTTAAGCCAACTTTTCCACTCTCCTCTTTCACTTTCATCAAGAGGCTCTTCAGTTCTTCTTCACTTTCTGCCATAAGAGTAGTGTCATCTGCATATCAGGTTATTGATATTTCTCCCAGCAATCTTGATTCCAGCTTGTGCTTCCTCCAGCCCAGCGTTTCTCATGATGTAGTCTGCATATAAGTTACATAAGCAGGGTGATAATATACAGCCTTGACGTACTCCTTTTCCTATTTGGAACCAGTCTGTTGTTCCATGTCCAGTTCTAACGGTTGCTTCCTGACCTGCATACAGGTTTCTCAAGAGGCAGATCAGGTGGTCAGGTATTCCCATCTCTTTAATAATTTTCCACAGTTTATTGTGATCCACACAGTCAAAGGCTTTGACTTAGTCAATAAAGCAGAAATAGAGGTTTCTTTGGAACTCTCCAGTGGATGTTAGCAATTTGATCTCTCATTCCTATGCTTTTTCTAAAACCAGCTTGAACATCTGGAAATTCACGGTTCACATATTGCTGAAGCCTTGCTTGGAGAGTTTAGGGCATTACTTTACTAGCGTGTGAGATGAGTGCAATTGTGTGCTGGTTTGGGCATTCTTTGGCATTGCCTTTCTTTGGGATTGGAATGAAAACTGACCTTTTCCAGTCCTGTGACCACTGCTGAACTTTCCAAATTTGCTGGCATATTGAGTGCAGCACTTTCACAGCATCATCTTTTAGGATTTGAAATAGCTCAACTGAAATTCCATCACCTCCACTAGCTTTGTTCATAGTGAACCTTTGAAGGCCCACTTGACTTCACATTCCAGGATGTCTGGCTCTAGGTGAATGAACACACCATCGTGATTACCTTGGTCGTGAAGATCTTTTTTGTATAGTTCTTCATGTATTCTTGTCACCTCTTCATAATATCTTCTGCTTCTGTTAGGTCAGTACCACTTCTGTCCTTTATTGAACCCATCTTTGCATGAAATGTTCCCTTGGTAGCTCTAATTTTCTTGAAGAGATCTCTAGTCTTTCCCATTCTGTTGTTTTCCTCTATTTCTTTGCATTGATCACTGAGGAAGGCTTTCTTATCTCTCCTTGCTATTCTTTGGAACTCTGCATTCAAATGGGTATATCTTTCCTTTTATCCTTTGCTTTTCACTTTTCTTCTTTTTGCAGCTATTTGTAAGGCCTCCTCAGACAGCCATTTTGGTTTTTTGTATTTCTTTTTCTTGGGAATGGTCTTGATCCCTTGCTTCTGTAGAATGTCATGAACCTCCGTCCATCGTTCATCTGGCACTCTGTCTATCAGATCTAGTCCCTTAAAGCTATTTCTCACTTCCACTGTATGATCATAAGGGATTTGATTTGGACCATACCTGAATGGTCTAGTGGTTTTCCCCACTTTCTTCAATTTAAGTTGAATTTGGCAATAACGAGTTCATGATCTGAACCACAGTCAGCTCCCAGTCTTGTTTTTGGTGACTGTATAGAGCGTTTCTATCTTCAGCTACAAAGAATATAATCTATCTGATTTTGGTGTTGACCATCTGATGATGTTCATGTGTAGAGTCTTCTCTCGTGTTGTTGGAAAAGGCTGATTGCTATGACCAGTGCGTTCTCTTGGCAAAAGTCTATTAGCCTTTGCCCTGCTTCATTCTGTACTCCAAGGCCAAATTTGCCTGTTACTCCAGTTGTTTCTTGACTTCCTACTTTTGCATTCCAGTCTGCTGTAATGAAAAGGACATCTTTTTTGGATGTTAGTTCTAAAAGGTCTGTAGATCTTCATAGAACCGTTCAGCTTCTTCAGCGTTACTGGTCAGGGCATAGACTTGGATTGCCATGATATTGAGTGGTTTGCCTTGGAAACGAACAGAGATCATTCTGTCATTTTGAGATTTAAGCACTGCACTAATTTCAAAAATCTCATATTCAAGTGCCTACTGTTAACTTTCACAAATTATGAGATTTTGATCAAATTACTGATATCTTAGAACATACTTTCTTCTTCTGCAAAATAGTCATAGATACTATCAATCCTAGCTGTCTTTGATTTTGTTTTATATAGAGTTGTCATTGTAATGATGCAGGAGAAGAAGGGGTACTAAGTATACAAGTGGCTGAAGCTTCAGGGTTATGTGAGTGAAATCTGCCCTGTTCAACACTGGTCAGCTCCAGCCCAGTGCCACCTGACTTAACAAGGGTGGAGCTTGTGGACGAGTAGCATTGCAGACCCCTTCCACTGATCTCATACAATTATTCCTATTTCTGTTGTGACCTACTAGTAGCTCAGCTCCTATTGAGTGATTTTCAAGGCTAAAGGTGGTATTATTATAATAACAGTGAAAGTGAGTGAAAGTGAAAGTTGCTCAGTCGTGTCCAACTCTTTATGACCCCATGAGCTGTAAAGTCCATGGAATTCTCCAGGCCAAAATACTGGAGTGAGTAGCCTTTCCCTTCTCCAGGGGATCTTCCCAACCTAGAGATTGAAGCCAGGTCTCCTGCATTGTAGGTGGATTCTTTACCAGCTGAGCCACAAGGGAAGCATTCTCAGCACTATGCTATTTTCAACACCAGAATTTTAATAAATGACCACTGAAATGCTCCAAAGCATCAATGATGTAGTAAAATGTGCTTACAGATGCAAAAGAAATATTGGAATGTTTAATATTCATTAAACAGAATCTTTAATATTTAGCCTATGTTCTTAATACATGGCGTCTTTAATATTTAGCCAGTGTTCTTACACTTCCTTGTTGTTGATGTTCAGTTACTAAGTTGTGTCCAGCTCTTTGCAATGGTAGCATGCCAGGCTCCTCTTTCTTCCACTCTCTCCCAGAGTTTGCTCAAATTCACATCCATGGAGTCCTTAATGCATCCAATCATCTCATCCTCTGCCGCCCACTTCTCCTTTTGCCTTCAATCTTTCTCAGCATCAGAATCTTTTCCAGTGAGTTGACTCTTCACATCACGTGGCCAAAGTATTGGAATTTCAACTTCAGCAACAGTCCTTCCAATGAATGTTCAGGGTTGATTTCTTTCAGGATTGACTGGTTTGATCTCCTTACAGTCCAAGAGACTCTCTCAAGAGTCAGTTCCAGCACCACAGTTTGAAAGCATCAACTCTTTGGTGCTCGGCCTTCTTTATGGTCCAACTCTCATATCTGTACATGACTACTAGAAAAACACAGCTTTGACTATGTGGACATTTGTTAGCAAAGTGATGTCTCTTAGGAACACAGAATTACAGGAAGACTTGCCAGAGATTTTCTGACCATACCTGAAATCTTGAACATAATAAACTTAGTGCTTAAATTTGCATTATAACTTATCCATGTCTTATGCTGGTCCAGAAGCATCCTTCATGGAATCCTAAAGAAGGACCAGGCTTTAGGAATTGTCTTCCTTGTCCCATCATTTATACTTCATAAATGGGCTTGACAAGATTTTCTCATTTCCCTTATCCCCCATCTTTAAAAAAAACCTGACAGTAGATTTTCTGCTAGAGTTATGAAATAATTAATACAAATATGATGTATATAGATATATATAGTAGAAACTTTGTTGTAGAGGAAGCACCATGGATAACCTATATCATTTGTTATTTACAGCAGATCTTTATTAAGCTTCTATGGGCTTCTCTTGTGGCTCAGCTGGTAAAGAATCTGCCTGCAATGCAGGAGAACTGGGTTCGATCCCTGGGTCGGGAAGATCCCCTGGAGAAGGGAAAGGCTGTCCACTCCAGTATTCTGGCCTGGAGAATTCCATGGACTGTACAGTTCATGGGGTTGCAAAGAGTCAGACACGACTGAGTGACTTTGACTTTTCACTGATGCTCTAGGCATGGGGAATACAAAACTCAGTCCGTATCCTCTATTAACTTACAGTAAAATTAATACCATTTTAGTAGCAAGGAAAACAGTCCGATTTGTCCTAGGACCTACTAGGAATGACAGCATTTCAATGTAACATTCTTGCAAATCCTGCAAGGTGATTATTCCAGTTCTCATTTTTACAAATGAGAAAGTGCGCTTGGAGAAGTTATGCTGAACTGCTCAAAATCAGAGAGCTAGCTAAGCGCCAGAGTTGGACATAGGCACTGATCAGTCTGGTTCCAAGTTCTGTGCATTTTTCCATGAATCCACAGAGTATAATTTGCTTTGATCACAATCACACACAATCCCCTCTCAGCTAGCTATGACAGCCTGACAGGTTTATTTTCGAAGGTTCAACCCAGTGATTATGGAGGGAAGGAAGCCCATTCTCGAGCTGTAAAGAGGCGCTGGTGAAAAGAGGTTATCCAGCTGTGAAATGGGGATTCAAAGCTTGTTTGCTTGGTTTATTCCTGCTTAACTGTGTGTGCACCAATGTTCATCACAGTGTTTTCAGTATCTTCAGTGAGTTACAATAACATGGATTTTTCTCTCTCTCTTTCAGGTATGGAAAAATCGTATCCACAAAGGCAATCCTTGACAAAAACACAAATCAATGCAAAGGTATGTGTCAGGACATCTGTAAGTGAGCTCACACCTGTGTGTTCGACCAGGCGAGGCCTAGGCATCAGCTGCACGAGGATCCCTGTATACAGTATATGGCAACCTTTTTATAATAATCCCTGGGCTTTGATGAGTTGTATTTCTAGTAACATTGCTCATTAATTTTTTTTTTTTCATTAACAAACAAAATCAAAATCACAAATCAGAAGAAGTATCAAATTGCTTCAGCATAAGACTAAATACCTCCTAACAACTCTGGGTTGTCTGATTTGAATGATATCATCAGTGATGCAAATTGATTTCGTATATAAAAATGAGGAACTCTGGGGAAAACTTTCCCATGCAAAACACGTTTTCATTTATCTGTTGTTTAAGGCTTTAGCTACATTGTTTGACTAGGAATGGATTTACTGGTGGGCCCATTGTGTCTAAGCTTCAGCTGTAAGCATCTCTCGGGATCTCAGAATTTGTATCATGTCAAGGCTTTTTCCTTTTCCGGGAAATATTTCTGAAGTTATTTGAATATATCAGTGGCTCATGTATTTTTCATGTCTGGGAATCCATACTCTTTTAAGGGTGGCATTCATTTTTCATGAAATCTAAATGGTCTCTCTTGCTTGACTCAGGTTTTACTGGAAAATTGGAATGCTTCTTGTAACATGTGCTCTTTGCTGTTTCTCTAATCCAGTCGTTTTTATAATACCAACATCAAGAAATATGTTAGATACAAGATCATTCTAAACATTGCCCCCGTTTCTCATACAAATGCAATGTATACTAATTTTCAGGACATTTAAATGCTGCAGGTATATCCTGACTTAGTTGGAGAATGGTCAGATTCAATTCATCAGTCAAAGAAAAAACAGCATTCCTTTTCTCCTATAAACTCACAAATGCCCTAGGAATTTAGCTACTACAAGACAAAAAGTGGTAAGACAACATTTCTATCATCTAATAGCTCAATTTCTAGTTGAAAATGAAACTACCAAGAAAACCAAGAAACTAATCTTAATATATGTGTTAGGATCTGTAAGTATATCAGCCTAATATATGTGAGAGTATAGCAGAAATGGCTACAGTATAGGAATCTACAAAATATGGTGAGAGGAGAATATGGGGATTCCCTTTTGGAGAATGAAGTTTGAAAAGGCAGAATGAATGGGCATGGAAAGGTTGATGTTCAGGAGGAAGAATTTCAGAATGTAACTGAGCAAACTCACATACCAGAAATAGAAAAATGCCCCAGTAAGGGTATCATTAGAAGGAAAGAAGGCGTCAGGATTTTGGAGGCATTTTTAGAGTTATCCTGAATATTTTGAGCTTAATTCTCTACGTAACTGTTGCTTTTTTTTTTTTTTTTTTGACAGAAATGATATGATTTTATCTTGAGTTCTAGTTATTTTGCCAAAGCAAGTGAAACCGAGTTCCAACGGGGAGGAAACGGGAGGCAGAGAGAAAACAATGCAGATTGGAAATACATCGATGACCAGGAAAGTGAGGGAGGTCCTCCAGGCACTGGTAGAGAAATGGAAAGGGAGGTGCCATGAGTTTTCAAAGGTAGAATTAGATATGTCCTATGAAGGTGAAAGGACATGGGCAATGAAATTCACATATTGAACTGTTGTGGTTAGGGAGGAGGGCCGTGTCAATGACTGAGGCAGGACGTCCAGAAGGAGGATGAGTGAGTCTCGGGGAGCAGTGCTGAGTTTATGTATCAGGTGCCCTGATCTAGAGGTCCTGGGGTAGCATTCCTGGGGGAGAGGTCAAGGCAGAGCCACAAGGAAGCTCAGAGTTGCTATGGTTACCATAACCAAGGGAGTGCATAACGACACCACAGGGTCCTTGTAGGGGAGGAGATGGAGTGGGGGGCCTGATGTCAGTAGCTAAAAACTGAACCTTGGATGATGTCTGTGTACAGAGTTGGGCCACGACTGTGAGTAACTCTTCACTCTCATCCTGTGGGAAGCATATGTGTGTAAGAAGCATTAGACTGTTAATTATATTGCTTCCAGACACACCTGACTGATTCCCAAAGTCTTTGGGGTAAAAATACCTATAGGAACAGGCTTCCCTGGTGGTTCAACAGTAAAGAATCCATCTGCAGTGCAGGAGCCACAGGAGACATGGGTTCGATCCCTGGGTCAGGAAGATCCCCTGGAGGAGGGCATGGCAACCCACTCCAGTATTCTTGCCTGGAGAATCCCACGGACAGAGGAGCCCGGCGGGCTACAGTCCATGGGGTCACAAAAGAGGCGGACACTACTGAAGCAACTAGCACACACACAGTCATCTGTAGGAACGATCAGAGAACATTGAGGCACTCACCTCAGGCAGTCAGTTATATTGATTGAGCCCCTCTCAAAAAGGCAGATGCTTTACAGACAAGTGAGTCCTGCAAACCGCAGTGGATCCCATGACATGTCTGATCCATGGAGTGGTCTATATGAGGGGGACCCTCCACTAGGCAAAGGTGTGCTCAACGGTGCAGGCATCTCTTGTCAGTAGACAATACTGGGAACAACAAAAGGGTTGATTGCTAACCTGGAGAAACTGTATTCTTGTACGGTAATGACAAGGTTTGAAGAGGAAGAGGATGTAGCTGAAATGGATTGTTATAGGGTGTCCATACTCAGTTCTCTCTTAATTGTGGAGTTCTTGATCTGGACAAATGCTGTGGGTGTGCTTCTCTGAACCCCTAAGACTCCTATCCACATTATCCTCTAACTGCTTGTTTAATTGCCTCTGTCTCTCTCCAAAGAGACCTTTTCAGTCAATGAAGACAGGACCTGTGTAATCTAGAAAATGTTATCTTTGGAGCAGGGAATTGCAGAGGAATATGTCATTGTTTATTGGAAATACTTGAAAAAAATATTAGAACATGTCTCTGTTTTACAGTCAACTTTTTGTGTGTGTTTTATAATGTACATATCAGTATAATTTTGCAAATGCTCATTTCAAGCACATAAATGTATAAATATTGAGTTTATTATTCCATGATATTTTTATTCATAATCATATGGACATAAAAAGTAGTTTTGGAGAGTACTTGTCTTAAACATAAGAAGCACTGATAAATTTGGAAGGAGAAAATGGGGGGAGGAAAGGAGAGGAGAAAGGGAGGAACCACCTGGGAACATCACTGGAGGAAGGATAGGTAAGGATGATTTTATGAGAGGTAGCTCTTTTGTCTTGAGACTCATGTGAAATAGTTCGGGTGATCATGTAGTCTAAGACTCCAGGGGCCTTTTCTGGCCGCAGTGTTTTGAGCCTGTGGGTGGCAGTGATAGCCAAAACTCAATTTTCACCAAGCACATGGTGGGGTGGGGGTTAACCTAAAACTAAACCTTTGTTACAGAGAGGTACTGCTGCCACTTCCTTGTTTGGGGAAAAAATACTACTTTAATGATATTTTTGAGTCATATTTAGAGTATTTTGTTTTTCAGAGAAATGGCCCCTAAAATAATTACAGACAGAAACTCCTTAAAATTGGAAGTGAGAGTGCAATTGCATTTATGGAAGATAGTTTATAGTCATTGATATGTGCAAGCAAGTTGCTGAAGTTGGGAGGAAGGTCGTTGTGACATTCAAGGAGTTGATGGGGCCAGACACCAGAGCAGCACTGAAGTATTGATTCAAATAGCCAAGAATTGGAGCAGGTGTAATGTTGGAAAAATGGACTGATCCTAAAAGTATTTGTGGAGAAATAGTAGGAAAGATACCAGGAGTTTGAAGACCATTGGGAACATGGAGGTGTGTTGGTTATAAAATGTTATGATGTGAGATTCCAGTTGGAGATTTGAGGTAGGAGGGAAGCCATTCAGAGTTAGGAGCAACAAGGACTCCCCACTAACACATCCAATGAGAGAAGGGGTGGTGGGGGAAACACATTTGGGGGGGCCACAAAGACCCTGCATCCCCAGGATGATTCGGTTAATGATTGGAAAGATACAAAGTAAAGCAATTTGCAGTGATAGTTCACATCCACCCAAGTTGCAGACGTAACTTGCAGGCCCTCCCATGCTGGACGCTGTGAAGCTGATTCACCCCTTCTTTGTTGTGCTCAGTCATGTCTGACTCTTTGCTACACTATGGACTGTAGCCCACCAGGCTCCTCGGTCCAAGGGGTTTTTCAGGCAACAGTATCAGAGTGGGTTGCTGCTGCTGCTGCGTCGCGTCAGTCGTGTCTGACTCTGCGTGACCCCATAGACGGCAGCCCAGCAGGCTCCCCCGTCCCTGGGATTCTCCAGGCAAGAGTACTGGAGTGGGTTGCCATTTCCTTCTCCAGGGCATGAAAGTGAAAGTGAAAGTGGAGTCGCTCAGTCGTGTCCGACTCAGTGACCCCATGGACTGCAGCCCCCCAGGCTCCTCCGTTCATGGGATTTTCCAGGCAAGAGTACTGGAGTGGGGTGCCATTGCCTTCTCCACAGAGTGGGTTAGGACCATGCTAATTTGGTAGTATCTTTTAAAAAGTCAATATGAAAGAGCAATCAGAGATGTACTAGGATGTTAGTGATTCTAGTGAGACATTGTCCCAAATATTGTGTTCAGACATATTTTTAAAGATGTTTTGTATGATGATGCTTAGCACCCCTTTATTCTCTCTATGAGAGCAAATATAGGAAAACTCTGATTCTAGTGTACATCTACTACTGTTCTATGGCCATTGTTGAGAGGACTAAACTGTGGCACACCATGGGATTGTTTATTAGAGGAAGTTAAATGAATATGGAAGAATGTAAAATCATGAGTATGGTAAATATGGGGCTATGAAAGATTTGCTCATGGTTGGGCTTCCCCTGTGGCTCAGCAGTAAGGAATCTGTCTGCAATGCAAGAGACATAGGAGATGTAGGTTGAGTCCCTGGGTTGGAAGGATACCCTGGAGAAGGGCATGGCAACCCACTCCAGTATTCTTGCCAGGAAAATCCTATTGACAGAGAACCCTGGTGGGCTACAGCCTACAGGGCTGGTTACAAAGAATCAGACGTGACTGAAGTGACGGAGCATGGCATGGCACATTGCTCATGTTTATGTCTGGGGTGGGGCCACAGTGCCTGGTGTGAACAGTGCCCACTTGGTCGCCTTGTGACCTGTGGTCCGTCTTTCAACTCTGCTGGGTGCCTCAGGTCCCCCATCTATAAAATGATAACAGTGATAGGGCCTGCCTTGATAATCGAATGTGCTTTCCTTGTGACTCAGCTGGTAAAGAGCCCACCTGCAATGCGGGAGACCTGGGTTCGATCCCTGGGTTGGGAAGATCCCCTGGAGAAGGGTAAGGCTACCCACTCCAGTATTCTGGCCTGGAGAATTCCATGGACTATATGGGATCACAAAGAGTTGGACATGACCAAGCAACTTCCACTTTTCACTTTGATAAATGAGTTAATACATGGATAATGTTCAACAATACCTCATATTGACTGTTTCCATAAAACACTGTGAATATTAAGCAAAAAAAAGTTTGTATTAAGGTGATAAATTATTATTAACTTTACACTTCTCCAAATGTGTTTCTCTTTTCAGGCAAAAACTAAAACAAACAAAAAAAAATAAGCAAAAACAACTCTTGGAAAAATTAAAGTGGTTTCAGTTATATTTCCAATATTGTGACTCTTTCTGTGATTTCTGTGTAGTGTGTAACTATGCTTGTTTATTTTTGCAAAATAACGTTAGCTGAAAATAACTGAATACAGAGAGAATGTTACTCTTTGCTTCTTTAATGAAAAGGTAAAAGAGAGTTCTTTTGACCATTGCTTTCTTAAGGAAAGAAATTGAAAGGTGTCTGAGGTGACTTTTAAATTTAATTATTATTATTTTTACTTTTGGCTCTGGTGGGTGTTCATTGCAGCGTGCAGGCTTTCTCCAGTTGCAGTGCAAGGTGGCTGCTCTCGTTGAGGCGTGCAGACTCAGCAGTTGCTCTGTGGCATTGGGATCTTAGTTCCCTGACCAGGGTTTGAACCTGTATCCTCTGCACTGCAAGGCAAATGCTTAACCACTGGACCACCAGGGAAGTCCTGGGGTGGCTTTTTTTTTAAACAAATCACTAAGGGCCTTGAGCCTGTTGTTAGAAAATGAAAATTGGATTTGGTCTTCTTGGAGACACTTGCTTTTGAATCATTTGCAGTGTGGCCTCCCGACTCAGGCTATGCAATCAAAACCAAGTATTATGAAGACAGGATTTATTGATTTTGTTTTTAAAGATATGATATGAATCCAGTTTTTCATGAACTGATGAAAGCAAGGTATGAGATGGTGTATGCACTAGTTTCCTTAGAGGTGAAAAGAAAAGGCATCAAAATTAATCTTGAGATATTAACCCAATTTTAGACACTTCCTGTATCTTAGCATCTGAAAGGTTGTTGTTCCCTTCCACACTGCGTCACCCCCCACCCCAGGTTCTTTAAGTCTGTAAGCAGGCAGGCCCAGATAAGCACACTCACTCTCTTCTGGAAGGGGTCTCGGGGAAATCTTTCAACATAACCTCTCATTTTCAGGATTGTTCTTTCTTGGGTGGTGGCTGCAGCAGCTTTCATTCTGTATAATATGGCAGCATAAAACAAAACAGTCACCAGCAGGCCCAAATGACCAGAAATTGATGAACAAAGCAGGCTGCAGCTCCAGATGGAGAGTAATGAAAAACAGACCACAGTTCACTCAGCCACTCAAACACCAGGACCCAATAAGAGCTATTGTACAAGTCACAGAGATTTGCATGGCTTTGTTTTTTTTTTTTTCCCCATGTGTTTTCCTCCTGGGTCCAGTGTATTTGCTAATTTAAAAAAGTCAAGGGAAATGAAATGAAAGAAGCCATTGAAAATAAGGTGTAAATCTTCCATGAATTGATTTGTCTCTGCCTTTTCCTGCTTTTTAAGTTTGGCTTCCTCTATGCCATCCCCCACCCCCACCAGCCATTTTTTTCCTGACAGGCTAAGTGTTTAGAGCAGAGGGAATGAGTAATGGATATTCCATAGAAAGTTTCCATGCTTAATAGCCAAAGGATATAAGAGCCGTGAGAGTGTGCCAAGCATACCGACTTCTAAGAGCCTGAAATACTCCCTTCTTGTCTTTGTTGTCACAGGCTGGTTGAATTATATTTATGGAAGATTATGTTGCCTTTACCATTTCATTGGACCCCTAAAATCAAAGTTGAAGACAATAATCCAAAAGTTCTGAAATCATCCATGAAGTTTGTTCATTCTTTATTAAATGAAACCATAAATTATTGTTCTTCTCTAAAAGAAATAATTCTGCATACTCGATTCATTTGTACAGAGAAGGATAGAACCCACCTAGATTGTTTCCCGGAGAGGTGTAAATAAATCCATTTAGCAGTTCTAGATTCATAACTGTGTTACCCGCTTTTTAAACGTATTCCTGGGGACTTCTCTGGCAGTCCAGTGGTTAAGACTTCATCCTCCAATGCAGGGGGTGTGGGTTCAATTCCTGGTCAAGGCGGTAAGATCCCACATGCCTTATGGCCAAAAAGCCAAAACATAAAACAGAAGCAATATTGTAACAGATTCAATAAAGGCTTAAAAATGATCCACATAGAAAAATCTTTAAAAATGTTGAAAAATTAAAAAAAAATGAATATAAAAGTATTTCTGGGTAACTAAGTAGGAGGCAGTATACATAAACAAAGTTGGAATTAATCCATTTTATTTATTATTTAATTTTCTCCCTTACTTACTGACGGGGAATATTTATATAGCAAGTAGGGAAAGTGTAGATTTGTATTACACCCCATGAACCCGGATGAGGGAATAGATGCTCTATTTTGTCATATTTTTATGTAGCCTTGATCTCAGGTAGCCTCAGCCTGCTTGGAGTGGGGTTTTGGTTCCCAGCCAGAGATTCAGTCCAGGTCATGGCTATGAGAGTGCTGAATCTTAGCCACTAGACCAGTGGTCAGTGACAAGGCCCTGACTCTTTGAGTTTGCAGAAAAGAATTCCCACAAAGATGGAAAGTAGTGAAGCAAATAAAGTATTTATTAGACAGAAAAAAAAAAAAATCCACGAGTATGGTACATGCGGGTAGACACACACGTCTATCCAGTCTCCATGGGCAGACTCAGAGGGTCTGTGCCCTTGCAGTGGTTTAAATTACTTTTATGGGGCATTTCTTCCAGTTTTCCTTTTGATTTGCCTGGTTCAAAGTCCGTATTAGGTATGTTCCAGGGTTCTCCCATGTGTGTGCACGCATCTTTTAGCCAAAATAGATACTACCACAGAGGCCTCTTAGAATCACTCCCCTTTGACTTCCAAGGAGCCTACTGTGCGTGTCATCGGGGAAGTCTCCTGATTTCTGGAATGAGAAATGTGTGGTTTGGGCAAGGTCCATCCTCCACTCTTAGTTGTCCTGCTATTCTCATTTTGGAGTTTCTGTCCATGGGGAATGAATCTCCAGTCACTTTACTTGGGTTGGGGGTGAGAGGGCGTGTGCCTCCTGCCTCAGTCTCTGCAGGGTATGCAGTAGCCCCTACCTAGGGACCCATCCTAGTAAGCGACACTGACACGCACTTGGGTCTTTTCCAGAAAAGAGCATACCTACTTCAGGCTGGTCCACCGGGAAACTTAACAAGAAAAGGCAGAAGCTCAACACCATGCAAAGCCTCTTTTCTAGGACCTGTTGTTTCCCCAGTTCAGGGCAAACTAAAGTAAATGCTGTGAAATTTATGAGTCTGAGGAGTTACATCTTGAGAGTCACAGGCTTCTTCCTTGGGGAGAGACCACAGTCTCTAGAGCAAGGAGCCCAAGAAGCAAAGTGACTTGAAAAACACATTTATTTCATTTTCAAATATTGGGATTAGATTACCAAAAAAAGATGAAAACACTTCTGTTTAGACAACCGCATTTCCCATGTCGCTTCGGGATATGAAGTATGCGATTTGTTTCCCCTGCACTTCTTTTGTGAATTTTACTCTCATCTAGTCCAGTATTAATTTTACAGCCAGGCACAGGTGCTCAATCTATAAACATATATTGGCTTCCTTTGGTATTGATATTGAGTTTGGTTTTCATTTCAGAAAAATTTAGTGTAGGAACTCTGGTATTTTCCGTCAGAACTTTCCTGTAGGAACCTTTTCATCAGTATGGGAAATTTTCATCCTGGGCTTCTTTTGAGAGAATTCCAGCGTTTATCATCTTATAGCCAGAGTTAAGAGATGACGCTGAGTTTGAGGATAAGTGGTCGCCATGTGTTGTTTCCAGCTTAGCCAGACAACTGAAGCTAAAGACACTTCTCCTGTCAAAGAATCCTTCCAGGGAACTTCCCTGGTGGTCCAGTTGTTAAGATGCCAGGCTTTCAATGCAGGGACCATGGGTTCCATCCCTGGCTGAGGAACTAAGATCCTGTATGCCACCCTGAGACCAAAAAAAAAGACTGAAGATAATCATTCCAATCTTGCTATTCTCAGTTCAGTATATTTAGTACTTTACAGGGTGCTTTTATGAAAATGATGATGATGTGATGGTGCTGTGTTAACTCTGAGAACTCTGTGTGACAAATGTAAAGCAAAATATCTGCTCATGTTCTGGGAGTCCTACAACTGCACATTTTTCTGTAAGAGCCTTATAGCTCTATGTTCACTAAGTATTTGCTTATAATCACCATGATTATATATATTGGGCAAAAGAAATCTCTCCACCAACACTAATAGGTAACATTGCTGTTTTGAAGTATACATTTGTATTTGGTATCATTTAGTATCCTTACCTATCTCCCTATCTGTTTTGCATATAAAGAAATTATCTTATTGGAAAAATATAAATAATTTGCATGCAGTTTAAAATGGCTTAAAAATAAAATGGTAGCCTATATGGGAAAGGAATTTGAAAAATAATAGATACATGTATATGTATAACTGAATCAGTCAGCTGAAACTAACAAAACACTGTTAATCACCTATACTTCAATATAAAATAAAAATCAGGAGTTTTCCCTGGTGGTCCAGTGGCTAAGACCATGCTGCCAATGCAGGGAGCCTGGGTTTGATCCCTGGTCAGGGAAGCAGATCCCAATTGCCACAACTAAGTGTTTGCATGCTGCAATTAAAGATTCTGTGTGCTGCAACTAAGACCCAGCACAGCCACATAAATAATAAAATAAATACATACACACATACATAGATAAAATAAAAATTAAGAAGTAAAATGGTAGAGACTTTGCTTTCAGCCATAATCTGAACATGACTGTCACAAACCCACATCTTACAATTTCACAGAAATCCTTTTGTTGAGATATCCTGTTTGTTCTCCTGCTCCTGTCTTTCAGTTCCCGGTGTTTAGAGTTTGATGTATATTGAGAGATATATAAAATGCTCATTCTTCTTACCTCTGCTAGTGTGTCAGTGGTTTCCTCCATAATTCACCTTCCCAGGAAGTCCTTAGTAGACTCTCTCCATTCTGTTTATACACTTTACAAGCCCACCTCCCCTTAGCACCATCTGTGAGCAAAGATATTATACTCCTTTATCTCTTGGGCTTTTGTGATTAGTGGGTATCTTCATCTCGATTATAAACTCCTCAGGCTTCTTGTGGACCTTACTTTCTGCTGCCAAAGTGTTGATGAAATGGGACAGTTCAGAGTGGTCTTAGATTCCAGGGGCTTAATCTTTCTCTCTGGGAGCCTTTGATATCACATTAATGGAAAGAATGAACATGGTTGAGTATGTATTCCACAGGCCTGTAAAGATACCAAGGGTACCAGAGACATAACATACACATGTCCTCCAGTTACTCTTTAAAAGTAAGCCTTTAATTCCCCTCCTAGGCATATACACAGAGAAAACCATCATGTAAAAATACACATGCATCCTAATCCGTTGTGGCACTATTTACAGTAACCATTACTTGGAAGCAACCTAAATGTCCACTGAGAGAAGAATGGATGAAGGAGATGTGCTGCATATACACAAGAGAATATTACTCAGTCATAAAAAGAAATGAAATTGGGTCATTTGCAGCAATGTGGACGGACCTAGAGACTGTCATACAGAGTGAAGTAAATCAGAAAGAGAAAAAAATATTACATATTAACTCGTATATATGGAATCTAGAAAAATGGTATAGATGAGCCTGTGTGCAAAATAGAAATAGAGACACAGACGTAGAAAACAAACACACGGATATCAAGGAGGGAAAGGCAGGGTAGAAAGAGTTTGGAGATTGAGATTGACATATATATATATATGTGATAAACCGCTGCTGCTGCTGCTGCTAAGTCGCTTCAGTCGTGTCCGGCTCTGTGCGACCCCATAGACGGCAGCCCACCAGGCTCCCCCGTCCCTGGGAGTCTCCAGGCAAGAATACTGGAGTGGGTTGCCATTTCCTTCTCCAATGCATGCATGCATGCATGCTAAGTCACATCAGTCATGCCCGACTCTGTGCAACCCCATAGACGGCAGCCCACCAGGCTCCCCCGTCCCTGGGAGTCTCCAGGCAAGAACACTGGAGTGGGATGCCATTACCTTCTCCCTGTAATAAAATAGTATATATACAATAAACAACTAAAGAGAACCTACTGCATAGCACAGGAAGCCCTTACTCAGTGCTCTGTGGGGACCTAAATGGGAAGAAAATCCAAAAAGGAGTGGATATGTGTATATATGCAGCTGATTCACTTTGCTGTACAGCAGAAGCTAACACAACAATGTAAAGTAAATATACTCCAATAAAAATTAATTTTAAAAAAGTAACCTTTTATAACTGAGAATGTTTTTGGTGTGTAATTATCCTTTGGACTAGTTTGAAGTGATCTATTCTCATTCATCAATGATTTTATAAATATAGATTTTAAATAATTATGAAATGTAATGATGTAGAATGGACAACTATGATAACTGTGTATGTCCAGTTTACTAAAATTCATGTAAACTTGTACCATATAAATATCCTTTCAAATATAGGACTTCAAAATATATGGATTTTTTTTCCCCTCAAATAACCCACTTAGTCCTTCAAGGGATTATCACATGAAGTCTACACTGAGAAAATTTCAAAGTAACAATCTTCGTTTTCTTGGAGAAGTTACATAATGCTTCTAAACATCTGTTTCCTTAACTGTCAAATGAGGTTATTTATGAAGTGAAGTGAAGTGAAAGTCGCTCAGGCAAGTGAAAGTTGCTCAGTCGTGTACGATTCTTTTCGACCCCATGGACTATACAGTCCTTGGAATTCTCCAGGCCAGAATACTGGAGTGGGGAGCCTTTCCCTTCTCCAGGGGATCATCCCAACCCAGGGATGGAACCCAGGTCTCGATTCTTTACCAGCTGAGCCACAAGGGAGGTTATTTATACCTATGATGAAAAAAGTATTTTCAAAATCATACAGAACCCTGTTTGTGATGTGTCTGGCAGTTCTGTGACCTTGGAGTTGGATTTTTTCTCATAGAACCATATTGTCAAGAGTGCTTACTTATCTTACATTAAAACAGTTCTGCATACTTTTGAACTGTTCAAAGAATGTGTGTTTCACGAATTGACATGTGTCTATTGAGATTGGCATTTTTTAATTTAATTTTATTTTTTTAATTAATTGAAGTGTGGTTGATTTACAATGTTGTGTTAATTTCTGCTGTATATTACAGTGACTCAGTTATACATATATATATATATATATATATATATTCTTTGTTATATTCTTTTCCATTGGAGTTTATCCCAGGATATTGAATTTAGTTCCCCTGTGCTACGCAGTAGGACCTGGTGGTTTACCCACGAGACTGGCTTTGTTTACAGCATAAAGTGTAAGTACTTAGAGGACTTTTTTTCATACTTTTTGATGATGGCTATATGATAGCCCTCAGGATTTTTCCAGGCCTATAAAGCTGATGTCTTTGAGGAAAAACTCATCCCGTCACAGTGGCAGGTGGTGGAATTCATTCTTAGTTGGCAGGTTCTGAAAGGAAAACAAAAGTGTGCCTTGTTCACGCTTTGTCATGATGTTCACTCTGTAGCATTGTTTTACAAGTTAAGAGGTGAAGGAAAAAAGCTAAAGATTCTTTCTTCCTTATCTTCCTTAGCTTTGAAACCATAGTAAAAGCATAGTTTGTTTACGGGATGGTGAACAGTCATTTGATTTGATGCTTGCCATTGTTCTTATTGACTTATTGGTTATTCATATCTTTCTTCAAATAGCTATTTTTCCTCTTCTTCAGTAAAGGAATGAGAGCTCTGGACTAGTAAAGAGAAAAATCTGTGCACGTGACTGAACAAAGTACAGAACTATAAAAACTGAAATTGAATTTGAAGGATGAATGTATCATTTGTTATGATTCTGTAAGTGAGCTCACATGTCTCTTTATCCATAAAATATTGGTGATAGAAGGTCTCTATTTCATAGGATCATTTTAAAAACCAGCTTGGTTTCCCCTGTGTGTTTTGAAATAGAAAATAGCAAGGTTTGCATTTAATTTGTACTACTTCTCTTAGAAAATGGCAGTTTAATTACTAGGCATCTGAATAGAGCTACTGGTTATTAAGCTGACATTAACCCTGGGTTGGAAGAAACCTGTATTCATGAAGCATCTATGGGACACCTTGTCTGTGCCGCTTTTGAAGATACAATTTCTCTCAAGAAGAAATAACAAAGCGCTTAAGCTGCAGATATAACAGCTGTTCACATCCTCGGGGCTTGTCCACTCTGGGAAAAGCAGGAGCTGAAACAAAAGATTTTAGAGAAGCCAGTGGTAAAAACCACACCAGGCTTTGGGCTTAAAGTTGATGTGAAAAGTAATGATGTTTGAGATTGTACTAAATGAAACCAAGTGGCAAAATTCCGGGAGACACATCCGCCCACATTTTTAACTCCTTACTACTCAAAAATATTTCATGAGACCAGGTTCTCCTGAGATATTTTTGAGTAATAGGGGTTAAAAACTAGAAAAATCTTTAATTTCATATATACAACATAAAGATTATGGCTAGTACTATATTTTTCATGGAGAAGCAAGTGATGAAATTAAGAATAATTTGACTATGGAAAGCTATTTGAATTTTATTTTTTAAATAAAACTTATATTATTTAAGGTGAACAGCATGGTGATGCAATAAACATGAATGCCGTGAAGTGATTGCTGTAGTCAAGCTAATTAATGTGTTACCTCATAGAGCTGTTCAGCCACGCAGTTGTGTCTGACTTTTGGCGACCCCACGGACTGTAGCACGTCAGGCTTTCCTGTCCTTCACCATGTCCTGGAGTTTGCTCAAACTCATCTCCACAGAGTTACCATTTGTCTGTGTGTGTGTGTGTGTGTGTGTGAGAGAGAGAGAGAGAGATGAGGGCACTTGAAATCCACTTTGTTAGCACATTTTCAAGATCCAGTTCTGCAGGATTAACTATTTTCATCATGCCTCCCATGAGATCTATAGACACAGTCAGCTTACAAAGCAACAATTTCGTACCCTTAGACCAGCTTGTCCTCATTCCCCCACATTTCTTCTCTCTGTTTCTCTATATTTGATTTTTAAGTTCCACATGTAGGTGATGCAGCATTTGTCTTTCTGTGTATGACTTATTTCATTTAGCATAATGTTCTCTGGATTCATCCATATTGTTACAAATGGCAGGATCTCCTTTCTTAAGGCTGAATAATATTTTGTTGTATGTATACACACACACACATGCATACACACACACACACATACACACACACCCCATATTTTCTTTATTCGTCTGTTGACAGACACTTAGGTTGTTTGCGTGTCTTGGCTGTTACGAATAATACTGCAGTTAACAAGGGGGTGCAAGTATGTCTTTGAGATACTGATTTCTTTTCCTTCAGACAACTACCCAAAAGAGGCCTTGTCGGGCTATATGGTATTTTTCTTTCTCGGTTTTTGAGGAACCTCCATAATATTTTTCCAGGATGGTGGCACCAGTTTACATTCCCATTAACAGTGCATGAGGGTTCCTTTTTGTCTACATACTTGTGAGCGTTTGGTATCTGTTTTGATAATAGTTGTCCTAACAGATAGCTTTCCACTCGACACTGTTGGTAAAGAACCCACCTGCCAAAGCAGGAGACATGAGAGACTTGGGTTCGATCCCTGTGTCGGGCAGATCCCCAGAGGAGGGCGTGACAGTCCACTCCAGTACTCTTGCCTGGAGGATCCCGTGGACAGAGGAGCCTGGTGGGCTGCAGTCTGTGGGGTTGCAGAGTCACACATGACTGAAGCGACTCAGCACATATGCACACACATCCTTACAGGTATGAGGTGACATTGTGGTTTTGACTTACATTTCCCTGATGATTAGTGATGTTGAACATCTTTTTACTATCTTTGGCCATTTGTATTAATATACTTTCTTTGGGAAAATATCTATTTGGATCCTTTACCCATTTGTTAATAGGGTTGTTTTTATTTGTTTATATGCTATTAAGTTGTATGAGTCCCTTATATATTTGGGATTGTTGTTGTTGTTTAGTCACTAAGCTGTGTCCGATTCTTTGTGACCCCATGGACTGTAGCCCACCAGGCTCCTCTGTCCATCGGATTTCTCAGGTAGGAATACTGGAGTGGGTTGCCATTTCCTTCTTCAGGAGATCTTCTAAACCCAGGAATCCAACCCACGTCTCCTGCATTGGCAGACAGATACTTTACTGCTGAGCCACCAGGGAAGTCATATATTTTGGATATTGACCTTTTATCAAATATAAGTTTTGCAAGTATTTTCTCCCAACTAACAGAAACCCTTAACAAACCAAAGATTCCCATGTGAAATTGAAATTTCCTTCAGTGTTACTCAATTTTTAAACATTGTTTTAAATCAAATACAAATAGCTTCAAGTGAAATATGTATGTGCATATATAACTTTCATATGATTAATATATTCATTAATATATAATTTATTTATTACATAAATTATTATATCTCTGTATTAATCAGAGGTTTTGTGTATGTGTAAGACAGTGGAAAATATTTATGAGATACTTGTATCCTGAGAGACTTTTAAGAGTCATCTTATAAAGACTTATATCTAAGTTTGTTGGGCTTCCCTGGTGGCTCAGATGGTGAACAATCTGTCTGCAGTGCAGGAGACTGGGTTTGATTCCTGGGTCGGGAAGATCCTCTGGAGAAGGGAATGGCTACCTGCTCCAGTATTCTTGCCTAGAGAATCCCATGGACAGAGAAGCCTGGCGGGCTACAGTTCATGGGGCCGCAAAGAGTCAGACATGACTGACTAACACTTGTAGTTTAATAGAACATAATTTCCTTAAAAGAAGCTTGAAGCAAAATCATCACCATTCTTTGTAACTAAGCATCTTCTGTGTTATATAAACTAAAGAAGTCCAGGGGAGGTTGTGCCCTAGAGAGTGGTTGACTGCTTTGCAATTTTCTTCTGTTGTGAGAAGATAATGTAAGACACGTAATAAGATATTAACATTGCATATATAATTATCAATTACAAACTTGGTCAAGCATTGATATAATGTGTATCTGTTAGGGTTAGGGTGAGGTCTGTGTAAAAGTTTAACATTTCTTCTTGCATCATCGCATTTCCATCTAGCATGTCCTATGAACATGGACTATTAGTACACATTGTACATTTTATTATGTTGTCCAAGTCAGCCTGTCTTTCCTCTATGTCTTTTTAAAGTTACTAATCTAGAGCTAGTTCTTTGGCTCTGCTTCTTGTTTCAGTAATTATTGGGCTGGTCAAAAATTTCATTTGGGTTTTTCTATAAGGTCTTATGAAAAAACCTGAGTGAACTTTTTGGCCAATCCAATATTTAAAAAAAAAATCATATAAAGGTTAACTTTCCAGATAAAACCGTTTTCCAGTTTACAGATAAAACAGTAAATGACCTTCAGTGGAAAACCAAAAGCCACTATGGCCCGTGTGCTGGTGAAAGTATCAGCCGTGAAGACAAACTAAAGGGCAGTTGATCTGTTTGGTGAGGAAGACAGATGGTTTCTCTATTAACCCCCAGTCTCTTATGGCATCAAGGGCTATCAGACCTATTGGCATTTGCTGACACTTTTATCTTGCGTATCCCACCTGAATTCCCTTAAGTTCAGGAAGCAAAGCCTTCAACCTGTTTCTACAAAGCTACCCACCAACCGATCAATTCCTAAACCAAGTAAAACAGGCTGAATGACCAAGACAGGAAAAAAAAAAGGGAAGTGGATCTCAGTGGGGTCAGGAATGGTGTCTTTGGTTTATTTTCCCAGGAGAGAAACCCGGCTTTACAAAGAAAGCTGGCAAATGAATTGATGAAACCCTGAAGAGTTCTCAGAGGTACAGTGAACAGTGACTGTGGAGGCAGGAAACATGTTTATACTAATATGCTGTGCAATTCAGCTTTGGTCGAGTAGTTGTTCAGTATCCCAGTGTCTAGAAATCTGTTAGAACATTCCTATAATTCATCAACAGGGCAGATCTGTCTAGTGAAGGATTGTTGTTTGGCTACAACATTGGTTAAAAGTATTTTGATGTGAATACTTTCCAGTGGTGCCTAAACCACTCTGCTGTTTTCATAAAAACAGCCCACTTCAGTCACTTGTGTACCTGCTTGGCCCCAGAAGGCATGCAGAGATTCAACTTTTAATAGCTTATGGAATGAGTATCAAGTAATTCCGAAAGTTACTAATATCTCCATTTTACTGCAGATGAAACAAACCTGGAGATGGTGGATAACTTGTGGACCGCTGTTGGCAGAATCCAATGATAGTCTGTCAAATCTTCACTCCTCACTATTTGCGATTCCTCCTGCAAAATAATCCCCATAAGTAAGACTAGCAGGGCATGGGGCTTCCCAGGTGATGCTAATGGTAAAGAACCTGCCTACCAGTATAGGAGATGTAGAGATGTGGGTTTGATCCCTGGGTTGGGAAGATCCCCTGGAGGAGGGTATGGCAACTTACTCCAGTATTCTTGCCTGGAGAATCCCATGGACAAAGGAGCCTGGCGGGCTACAGTCAGTCCATAAGGTTGCAAAGAGTGGGACATGACTGAAGCAATTTAGCATGCATGCAAGACTAGCAGGACAGATCCTGGATGGTAGTAATGATAAGCAGACAGAAGCACAGTGTTTTGAGTTTATGTGCGGGTGGAAAGTTTGAAAGAAACATGCTTTGGTTCTCACCTGCCCCTTCCACTCCATTATAACAATATTGATGGGGATTCTAGCTCTGTTGTATCACCTGACACAAATGTAAAAGAATGTGCAGTTTGTGCCCGGAAAGCATAGGGACCTTTTGAAAATATTTTGATCGTTTTGTTTCATTTAGAGCTATTTTCTTTTTTATATCTATATTTTGGGAATTATTTTCTGTTCACTTCAATTTTGCACTTAAGTGATATTGACCAATGTCGAGCCTTCCATCTGTGTTAACTTTAATGCGAGTAGCAGTTTAATCAGCTTTAAGTGGGAAATATCACAGAATTATGGATGGTGGTAGCCGGGCACAGTGTAGCTGATAATTTCTCCTACTGTCAGGATTCAGAATGAGGCATATGCTTCCTTACAGGGCCCCTGTGGAAGGGTTTCACAGCAGACGTTCTCTTTCATCTTGTTTAAGTTCTGTTTGACTGGACTCCCGTGTTTGCTCGGAAGAAGCCACTCCATTGCAATTACTTACCCAGACTCCATTCTTTTCTTTAAATAGCTTTCCCTTAATTTTGGAGAATGTTTTGGGGTCATTGTCTCCCTGAAGGATGAACCTGGGGGTAAATGACTGTTTTCTATTTGGATTCTAAAGGTCTGATCAAGTTTAATCAAAAAGGCTTTTAATATCTTGGATTTATCCATGATCAGTTCTTGCAGCAATATACCCATATTCCTGCTCAGGTCAGTTTTTCCTTTTTCAAGCTGGTTTTTCTCCAGAGATTCTTCCCTAGCGACATAGTTTCCTATTGTCTGAAGTCGCCTTTGAGTCTCTGACTGCACCCGAAGGTCGCTTCATCTCTCATTCTCTTGTGTTCTAAACAAACCTCGAGCGTCTGTGCCCTGTTTACTCAAAAGATACATGTTTATTTCCTCTCTTTAGAATCACCTGCTCAAATCTGAGTCTGAATTTTTCTAAGTCTTGGAGAGCAACTCTGTTTCTTTCTGGTCTAGTCCCCGAGGGTTATGTGTCTCAGGCCGAATGTTCTCCTTCCAAATGCAGACTTTAAATGTAGGTCCTACTTACTGGGACTGTTGAGAGAATCAATTTGCTTCTCCAGTACCACTGTCTGCATTTAGCCTGTTTTTGTGGCTGAGATTTTTGTAGGAAAAGTAGCCATTTCTTATTTGTAACCAAAATTAAGTCATTCTGAGGAAGGCCATGAATGTTTTGTGGGGATTCTTGTCAAGCTGAAGATTGTTATAATAGGCAGCCAGGAAGTCGCCTTGCCCTGGAAACGATAACGTCCAATGCTGGCACAGCATCTGTGTTCCTCCATAGTAACCAGTTGACTTGGCCATTGCCAGAGTTCCTTGAATGTTTTGGACAAACAATGAGAAAAAAAGGGAACGCTTTCTCATTTGGATTTCACTCAAGAGTTCAAGTGTTACCTGAAGCTCTGTGCTGCCAGCGGTTTCGTTCAGGCTTTGTTCTCTGAACAATTTGTAGATGATTGTGTTCAGAATTCCCAGCTGTCATTAGCTAACTGCACACGTGTGGAAACACAGGGGTTGTGACCTTCAGATCCACTCCAGAAATACAAAGTCAGTCTCCAAGTTTAGAGAGGAAATGCTTCCCTCTCTCCAGCCAGGAACTGGGGGGCTGATGCTCTGCCCAGGTCATACAGACGTTATCCCAACCAACAAGGAAGAAAATGACCTCCCGGGTAACACATGCGTCATTAAGACTTAACCGTGTCCTTGGTCCACGGCTTGGTGGCTTATGTAAAGCACGGAGACCGGTAGGATTCTTCTAAGCCTTAAAGCGTAGACCCAAACCAAGTGGAAATGAGTGATAATTGGTGAAATTATTGATCATTTATCTGTAAGAAGCAACCAAGAGAAAAATTAAAGGGGCCATAGAGATGCCTCATGTTTATCAGCCTTTTATAAAAGCAAAAGTTGTTTGTTTTATTCTTTGATGACTGTATTTCAAGAGTCACTAAATTTTCCAGTCCTTTCAGTAATATAAACTCGTTCTTGTCATTTTTTTCCTAAAGATGTGTTCTTCTAGGTATGCTAAACTAGACTCATGAATGTGTCAGCTTTGCTTTGTACTGCTGAAAATTTGGAAATAAATTAAATACTCTAAAATAAAGAATGACTAAACTCGGATTAAAGCAGTGGAGTATTTTACAACTGTTTGAAAAGATCATTGTTAACACTTTGTGGCATGGAAAACTAGCTGTAGTATGATGTGAAAAAGAAAAATAGAAAAACTTCTGTATGCTCTGCTACTAACCAGGTCAAAATATAATGCCTGGAGATTATCAAAGGTACATGTAACTATTGGTTGACATTTATGTCTTCTCTTCTGGATTGTAAATTCTTTTAAGGAGGCATCGTATTTTCCTACATCTGCAAAACTAAGACCTGGCATGTAATAAGGGCTCATAAGTATTTCTCAGTTAATGCGTTAAAGGATAGCCCCAATAAAGCAAATCATAAAATTGTATCTAAAATCTGAACATCATTCTGTAAAATTAATACATTCAAAAGGCTATGAACTTGAAGAAATCATGGAGCTGTGACTATGAAGATTCTTTGTATGGTGATATACTGATGTTTTAATCTCCTCTCTATATATTTTACTGTGCTATCTAGAAAAAAATGAGTCAAGCAGTGTCAGCATAACTTATCAGTTCTGAAATACAACAAGAAGAAAACATTCATTTATTCAATAATGAGAAAGTTTAAAGATGTGTATCTTTGTTGAAATTCAATTATATCTGTACATATTTGAATCTCTAGCATTTGAATGAGATGTCATAAATGATAAACTTCTAACTCTCATAGAGTACAAGGCTTTTCATGGACTGTTCTCCACTCTCTAACTCCAGGAATACTGCACTTTTTGTAAAATTTGAGCCCTGGTAAGCTCCGGCCCTGGAGAGCTTTCATTGTAATTCCCATGTAATTACCAGCTCTAACAGTGCAGTGGACAACATAGGCAGCCATATGATGACCCTGGTCAGTTCTTACCTCTTACCATGTAGCTAATCATTCCCAAATATTAACAAATCATATGCAAAGGCACTATGGTACCTATTGTCTTTGCTGGGAACAATCATTATACCTCTCATTTAATAATAAAACCTGGTGTTTACTGAGCACCTACTATGTACAGAAATTATACTGAGAGCCTCATATATATGATGGTAGGTTTTTCAAATTGTTTAATTATTATCTCTATTTTACAGGTGTGAGAGACAAGGAACTTGCCCTTGTCTCCACAATCATGAAATAGCAGATGTGGGATGTAAATTCAGGTCTGCTTTGTTCTAAAGTCCAGCCACTAATCTCTTACATCCCATTCTAGAAGAATAAAATAATAAATGGGTGAACCACATCGTAGGTTCTCAGTACCTGGATATAGCACCAAGAAAACATCATGCAGGTGATTTTGGTTGTGACTGGAAACCAGGATAAAATTGTAGCCATTTATCACCCAGCTGCCCTAAGCTCAGGGTCTTGGTAAGAACATTAGGACTCCAAGTACTTTTGCAGATTCACTGCATTCTGTAAACAGTGCTTTCATCATGCCCCTTGCTTGGGTAAAACCCGCCCATGACTTGTTATTCCATTCTATATCAAGTCTGAATTCCTCAGGGTAGCTTGAAAGGGCCTCCCAATATGAATCAACTCGCAGCATTTTTCATTCTGTTTCAGTACTAAGCAGACCAGGCACTTTACTCTTGGGTTTTTGCTCAACTCATCCTCCCTCCCCAGGTTATATATTTCTGGCATCTTCATCTATTTTAAACCAGATTTAGACTATCGGTAAGTTAAAATTCTACTTACTAGCTGGAAGCTCCCCTGTCTACTTTGGCTCTTGGTAAATTCTCTTTTCTATGTATTCTTATTGCCTCTGTCAGATAATTTACCACTTAATATCATTGCCTATTTTCAGCAATGCTTTAGTTATACTAGCATTGTTTTCCTTGCAAAATTATTAACAGACACATGCATTTCTCTTGTTATTTCAGACCACCAAATACTGAGTTCCCACTACGGGCCAGGATCTATTTTGCATGTTTTACAAACATTTTATTAGGAATAGATTTGAGTTTTCCTTTGGTTAATGACAGAGGAGAAAGTCTGAAAAAGGCAGAACGAATTGATTGAAGTCAAAAGATCGTTCTAAACATAAGTTTGATTCTTAAATGTGTGACTTGAGAAGGACTCGAATGTTGCATGTGAACCGTGCGTGCGAGTGCGCTCAGTTGTGAAGTCGTGTCCGACCCCATGGACTGTCGCCTGCCAGGCTCCTCCGTCCATGGGATTTTCCAGGCAAAAATTCTGGAGTAGGTTTCCATTTCCTCCTCCAGGGGATCTTCCTGACCCAGGGATCGAACCTGCATCTCCTGCTTTGGCAGGCGGATTCTTTACCACTGAGCCACCTGGGAAGCCATGTGTGAACGGATGACAGCATAAAACCATTTCTGTGCTTGGGTATCGGTGTGACTTTAATATTTAGGATGTACATATCGAAGAACAGTTTTTACTCTCTTCTGATGCTTGCTGGTGCCTCTTGAGTTGCTGTTTTTGTTCTACTGATCCCCACATGTCCAAAGACCTCAGCCCTGTGTTTAGCCCAGCACTTGGCCAGTGTCTACTGTTGGTTATAAAGGGAAACAGAGGGGAAAGATTTTGAATGGGTAGGCAAAAACAAGAAGGCAAGCATGGGCCCTCCTCACAGGATCATCATGTATAAAGAATAACACCCTTATTGCCTTTATTTGCAGAGTATCCCTCCATCATTTCACCATTTTATAGAAATAATAACAAAATGGGATTTTCATATTATGACTTAAAAGTTGAGGGGTCCCTCTGTGTCTTAGGAACGAATGAAAACACATGTGTCACAAGACTAACTGAAAACAGAGATTTCATATCTGGCCGTGTTCAGAGTCACTTCGCTGACAATGTGCTCCTGACTTTGAAATTCCTTGGAGAGCACAAGTTGGAAAGGAAATGGCGAGCTATTCCAGTAACATTTGGTTTAAATTTACATGTAATTAAACTTCTTCTGTTATGGTACTAATACTTTTCTTTTCTTGGTTTCAGAGACATTAGACATTTTTTTTTTTGCTTTGTTTTGTTTTTTTCAATACATTTAGCAAAAGCCTCCCTTTTGCTGTAATTTCTAACTATTTATTAAGATTATTGAAAATAAAAGGCAAGAGAGAGTAAAACATGAAAAAGTCTATAGCTTCCCTATCTCTCAAGAGACAGTCACTAGGATCTTTTAGCAAGCGGAGGTTTGCCCTGTCACATTATATTATTCTGGTTAGTAAATAAATACCTCACTAAGTCTAAGTTTGCGATATGAGCGTTTGACAAAAAAAAAGTAAAAAAGTAATTTGTTCTTTAGCTGCAACAGGGTGATGAGCACAAAAAGGGGCTTTTGATTCACCTGACATTGTAGTTAGAATTAATTATCTAAAGACTATAAATATTACATGACTCCTTCTTAAAGTTGATAATTAAAATACATGACTATCCATGAGAATTCCTGAAATAAGGAACTTAAATAGTCTTGAAACTTTAAGATTTGCTCTCAAGATATAAAAGTAGTTGTATTTCTTTACATTTTCCACTTGATCTATAATCTAGCTGCTTTATGGTTTCACCAAGAAACTGACCCAAAGACTTGAGAATTAATACCAAGGACCTTGCAGGGAAAATAAAAAAGACAACACACTAAACAAAACACGACGCGGTGGTGCGGCGAGCTGCAATATTTCCTCACAGATCCACACCGGACAAAACTGTCTAATATTTCAAACGCCATGACACGTAAACCATGCGGCATACATGTGATTTCAACTTTGCATTTTGAATGCGTGTATATGAGCAGAGGGCCATTCTGACTTCCCATCTTTTCATTATAATCTCTATAGCAGTTCCAAAAGTCCTTAGCTGGAGGATAGATTTGGAGAGTGCTGCTTTTCTGCTCTCCACACATTCGGGTAACCATTCCAAAGCTGCCAAAATACCATTTGAGCAGGACCTTGCTGTTACTGAAGCGAGCAGTGCCCTGTGGTCCTTCCCCACAGACACCCGCATGTCCTCAGCCTGCCTTTTTTCTACAGTAGAATTTTAGCCAAATTCTACTAAAGCTAATTCTTATTAGCTTAATCAGAGAAGTGCAGAAACAAAGGGAAACAGTTCAACGAGACTAATCATAGTTGAGTCATTAAGAAAAGTCAACAGTTTAGTTGCTCTTCATGGGCTATACACATTATTCGGAGTCATATCCTTTGAGCTGCCTTATAGAGACTAAGACCTCCACCAAGTGGAACACGTTAACTACATGATGATCAGACTAGAGCTATAAGCTGCCACAATTCTAAGAACTGGCTTGGAAGAAATGGGAGCAAACCAACCCTGAAAAAGAATGTTCGAACTACAGCACAATTGCACTCATCTCACACGCTAGCAAAGTAATGCCCAAAATCCTCCAAGCCAGGCTTCAGCAGTGCATGAACCATGAACTTCCAGATGTTCAGGCTGCATTTAGAAAAGCAGAGGGACCAGAGATCAAATTGCCAACATCCACTGGAACACTGAGAAAGCAAGAGAGTTCCAGAAAGACATCTACTTCTGCTTTATTGACTATGCCAAAGCCTTTGACTGTGTGGACCACAATAAACTGTGGAAAATTCTGAAAGAGATGGGAATACCAGACCATCTGACCTGTCTCTTGAGAAACCTGTATGCAGGTCAGGAAGCAACAGTTAGAAGTGGACATGAAACAGACTAGTTCCAAATAGGAAAAGGAGTACGTCAAGGCTGTATATTGTCACCCTGCTTATTTAACTTATATGCAGAGTACATCGTGAGAAACGCTGGGCTGGAAGAAGCACAAGCTGGAATCAAGATTGCCGGGAGAAATATCAGTAACCTCAGATATGCAGATGACACCACCCTTATGGCAGAAAGTGAAGAAGATCTAAAGAGCCTCTTGATGAAGGTGAAAGAGGAGAGTGAAAAAGTTGGCTTAAAGCTCAACGTTCAGAAAACTAAGATCATGGCATCTGGTCCCATCACTTCATGGCAGATAGATGGGGAAACAGTGGAAACAGTGACAGACTTTATTTTTTTGGACTCCAAAATCACTGCAGATGGTGACTTCAGCCATGAAATTAAAAGACGCTTGCTTCTTGAAAGAAAAATTATGGCCAACCTAGACACCATATTAAAAAAGCAGAGACACCACTTTGCCAACAAAGGTCCGTCTAGTCAAAGCCATGGTTTTTCCAGTAGTCGTGTATGGATATGAGAGTTGGACTATAAAGAAACCTGAGTGCCAAAGAATTGATGCTTTTGAACTGTGGTGTTGGAGAAGACTCTTGAGAGTCCCCTGGACAGCTAGGAGATCCAACCAGTCCATCCTAAAGGAAATCGGTCCTGAATATTCATTGGAAGGACTGATGCCAAAGCTGAAACTCCAATACTTTGGCCACCTGATGCGAAGAACTGACTCACTGGAAAAGACCCTGATGCTGGGAAAGATTGAAGGCGGGAGGAGAAGGGGACGACAGAGGATGAGATGGTCGGATGACATCACCAACACGGTGGACATGCCTTTGAGTAAACTCCAGGAGTTGGTGATGGACAGGAAGGCCTGGCGTGCTGCAGTCCGTGGGGTCGCAAAGAGTCGGACACAACTGAGCAACTGAAGTGAACTGAACTGTAAAAACCAAGATGATGCTGGTCAGACCACTGCATGACCAGTTTCAAGATGACTGTGCTGTCTCTACATGTAGCCCCCTCTCACCATCTATACACCTCTGCTGCTGCTGCTGCTGCTAAGTCGCTTCAGTCGTGTCCGACTCTGTGCGACCCCATAGACGGTAGCCCACCAGGCTCCCCCGTCCCCGGGATTCTCCAGGCAAGAACACTGGAGTGGGTTGCCATTTCCTTCTCCAATGCATGAAAGTGAAAAGTGAAAGTGAAGTTGCTCAATCATGTCTGACCCTTAGCGACCCCATGGACTGCAGCCTACCAGGCTCCTCCATCCATGGGAGTTTCCAGGCAAAAGTACTGGAGTGGGGTGCCATTGCCTTCTCCCTGTACACCTCTAATCACCTTTAAACACTCTTGCCCACTGATTGTCCGTCGGAGTGGGGGGCTATGGGGTGGGTCTTTAAACTGGAGTGTGTCCCTGCACCTGGGTGCTGGACTTTGAAATAAAGCAAACTTGCCTTTCCACCAACCTTTTCTTTATTGGCTTTTGAGCCAGGAGGCCTGGACCCACTTTCACTAACAGATATTAGTGCCCAGTGAGGCTGCACTCTTGCGATTATCTGGCTCCCAGAGTTTTCCCCCAGGCAAAGCTGCTACCATGATGATGCGGCGGGAAGGCTTCAAGGAGCCACTGCTCACGGCTAGCTAGTTGGCCCCGGGAGGAGGTTTGGGGGGACGTTCCAAGCAGCTGTCAATACTGTTTGGGGGATCCTCCCTGCTTCCCCCCTGCTCGGCACTGGCTGCCAACCTGTGCTTCTGGCTGGTGGAATGGAAAGACGCGTCTGGACAAGCTGACGGGCTCCTAGACTCAGTAAATCCACTCGTGTGCACCCAGCTAACTTCTCTTTTGAGGGTGAAGTGCTGTTGGGGCATTTTTTGCCAATTGGTTCTAACAGGTGTCTGCCATTGAGGATCCCTTATGAGCGCTGAGTGTGATTCGGGTGTTTTGCCAGTCAGTTCTGACGTGTATCTGACGTTGAGGCCTGTTTGTGTTGGGAAGTGTTTCTTTTCAGACTTCATGTGGGTCATCTTCTGGAGGGTTTGTGACAGTTCTGTCTTCTGCTATGTGAGTGTGTATTCCATTTGTGTGATTGGTATTCTTGTTGCCTTTTGAAAAATGAGAAATTCCGTTTCAGTTCTTCTTCAAACTCTGAAAAAACTGGTTGAGATGAATGAAACTCTGTTGCAACTCCAAAACTGATTCCTTTTGCATATTTAGTCAGAGAAAGCTTGATTGATAAAATCCTTTTTTTCCCCCCCGAATTCTTACCCCAAAAGAATAAAACTGTTTCTAAGAGAAAGCTTGAAGTCAACTCATACCATGACCTTGAGATAAAAACATAGCATTCCCCTCCCCAACCCTTTCTAGTTGCCAACCTCTGAAATAAAGCAGACTTTCCTTTCCACCAACCTTGCCTCTTTATTGGCTTCAGAGTGGCAAGAAGCCGGGCCCACTTTTGGTAACATTGCTTTGTGTTCTGTGTTTTGTAAGTAGACCCTATTATTCTCCACAAGGCCCCTTAGCAGCAATTCCAAAGGAGCGGGCTCAAGATTTGATTATCCAGGTCCCTCTCCTGAGCACATCTTTCACATCTGACATTTACGCTGGTTCTGGATAAAGAGCACTGTGAACCTTAAAAATGTTGTGTGTCTTCCTAGACTGCTCTGGCCCAGGAAAGTCTTTCACTGGACTTTGTGCTTTGAGTTGAAATCTTGTCTGATTGGAAAGTGTTTCGGGGAACAGATTTTGTTATTTTTCTAAGCCAGGCTGCAGGAATTGAGCTGGAGATATCACTAACCAAAAGGATTTTTTTTTCCCCCTCAAAAGAGCTGAGAACCAAAGGAAATGACTCCAATGTTGAAAATCCTTTTATTTCCTCTGTGGACTATATCTGTGCAGCTGAGACGAACCTTTCCAGTTGGCGCCCTCCCAGACCTTATGGGAACTGAGATTAGGAAGTCGTGTGGTCAAAATAGTCCTTGGACAAATTGCTTCCAGTCTACAAAACCTCAGAGTTCTTGACAAAGCCATTTTTTTTCTTGCCACGTTTTATTTTTTTCACACGGGTGACTGACCTGTCACTCATTAGTTACCCTGCTAGGATTTCTGCAGCGCTTTTAGTAATCTCTATTTGTTTTCCCCATTTCTTTTGGGAGGAGGAAACAGAGTTTGTGAGAGAAGTAGGCAGGGTGTCTGTAAAATTTCTCGTTGTGAGACACCACACATTTTGCCCATTTCCATTGCCTTCCATTTGACTTAAAAATCTTGCTGGGCCACAGTCAAGCTTATAAAGATGTGCTTTCTTTCTCCCCTGATGGCATTCTACACTTTTCTTCTTGCTTTGCTTTTCCATATCTGAAAATAATAAATGCTGGATGAGCCCTCAAAATTCAATATCCATAACTTCCTTTGACATGATCCTGCCCCTGGGGAAGAGAAAGAGTCCTCACTCTGTGAGATATGATATGCTCTTGGCTTCCCTACTTGGTCCTGGGATCTGACTCCTCATTGTGGTTTGGGTGCCCAGCATAGAGCTGGTATGTTTTGTGCCTTCAGACATATTTACAGAATGTAGTGGGCTCGCGTGGGCAACGTGTCATACCATTGGCATGCATAGAGCAGGTAAAAGACAGATTTAGGACATACTTTACAAAGTCAGGAACTGTTCTCTAATTAAAGACTGTGCTGAGGGAATAGCAGTGGACACAATATTCTGTCCTTCCAAAAATGCTTAGTTCTTCCCTGTATCTTATCTACTCCATGGGAAGCAATATGGCAGACACTCCCTTGCTAGGACGGACAATTCTGTACCAACCTAAAGCCTCTCAGAGCTTCACGGAGGTGGTTGTTCCTTGTTGCAGTGGCTTTCTTCCCAGGAAGTATGTGGATTGAATGGGGACTGGTGGTGGTTCTTATTTAACACACATGCTACGTTATTAAAATGAAGTTCAGTAGATGGATATTTATCATTGAATGGGGTTTATACATGCTAGCTAGTATAACTTGATTTGACCCAAAATTTGTCAAATATGATGGCTTTCACATTTTTTAATGAAGTATAGTAGATTTACAATGTTGTGTTTGTTTCAGGTATACAGTGATTTGATTACATGTATTTTTTCAGATTATTTTTCCTTATAAGTTATTAAAAAATATTGGACATAATTCCCTATGCTATACAGTAGGTCCTTGCTGTTTATCTATTTTATATATAGTAGTGTGTATACGTTAATCTCAAACTGCTAATTTTTGCCCCCCTTTCCCGTTTTGTAAACGTAAGTTTGCTTTCTAAGTCTGTGGGCCAATTTCTGTTTTGTAAATAGTTCATTCGTATCATTTTTAGGTGTATGTTAGTTCCTCAGGCCTGTCCGACTCTTCACAACCCCATAGACTGTAGCCCACCAGGCTCCTCTGTCCATGGAATTCTCTAGGCAAGAATACTGGAATGAGTTATCATGCTTTTCTCCAGGGAATCTTTCTGGAGAAGAAGGGATTGAACCTGCATCTCCTGTGTCTCCTGCATTGCAAGCAGATTCTTTACCATCTGAGCCACCAGGGAAGCCCAGATTCCAAATGATGTGATATTTGCCTTTCTCTGACCTTCTTCACTTCGTATGATCATCTCTAGGTCCATCTGTGTTGCTGCCAGTAGCATTATTTCATTCTTTTTTATGACTGATTATACTTCAAATATGTATTTTTTGACAGACACTGTGCTTGGCACTGGGATAGGAAATAGGAAAGGTGTATTGCCTATAGTCAAGTACTCAGAGAGTAGGTCAGGCAGACATTCTGTACACGTGTATGTAAGACTAAAACATAAGATGAACACAATAGCTGATTGTGTGTAATGGCCAGTGAGCACTTTTTACATGTCAGACATTCTTGTAATGAATCCACTTATCTGAGTTCATTGAATCCTCCCAGTGACTCCATGAAGTAGGTATAAAGGTTATTAGCATTTCACAGGTGAGGCTAGTTCAGTACTCTTCGCAGCATCACTCAGCCTCCTATCCATGCAGCCGGAGTCCAGACAGTTCCGGGATAAATGCTCTCAGCTGCCATGCAATCAACTGGAGTGCTCTTGGGCAAAAATGAGGAAGTAGTTACATTTACCCTCAGTTTAGAAAAGGCAGACAGGAAAGTTTCAGGGAGGAGGTGATATTTGAGCTTGACTCTAAAAGGTCAATGGGGGTTTATGCAGCAGAAATGGCAGAGAGCGATTTACCTGGAATAGGGAAGAACTGGCAATGGCAGAAAGTTCTAGTAGAGCATGGTGTTTTCTGATGGTTTAAAAGTTCAGGGCCTACATGTATGGGAACAGGAAGTGACATAACCTGAAATGCAAGCTCAAATTCTCTTGTGAAAGTTTCATGTATAAAAGCCAGAGTAAAGAAACTATTGCCAAGGAAATGGGAACTGAAGAGAGATTTATAGACAGAGGAAAATAAATGTGGTCAGAGCTACCTTTTTGGAAACTCAATTCTAGCAAAAGATTTGGGGATGAGAGAGGAGGACAGCTAGATGCAGGAACACAGAAGGATGAATCCTTTCTCTTGCATCCATCTCGTAGCAACAGAAAATATGGCCGAACAGGGATGCAAGCTGTGCTTCTCCATAAGCATGAAGAGGAGGCTGAAGGAAGGTGGGCAACCCAGAGCCAGTGCGGAGATTCCATCATTAGGAACCTGCCCTTGGCATATGCCCCTTATCTTCAAGCCTTCCACCTGTGGTTGTAGACTTCCTCCCTTCTACTTTATCAGCATATCAGCATCTCAGGAAGAAGGACAGGACTAAAGGGCAAAGGACAAGTGGCAGCTGAGTGTATCTTTGTTCAAGAGCTTTCCACATATGTGTCATTGGCCCCAGACCGTAACAGAGTCATGGGTGCAGGATACTTAGGTGAGGCTGGAAATTGTAGTTTGTGTAGCTGGCACATTGCCAACCATTGATAAGTAGTGCTGGTAGGAACAGAATTCTATCACAGTGCATATTACAATTGTTTCTTTGAGAGTTTTCTTTTTAAATATGTTCTCTTTCAACCCACTTTGAGAGTTTTTTTTTTTATCATAATTAGATATTAAATTTCAAAGGCTTTTTCTGCATCTATTGAGATGGTCATATGACTTTTCAATTTGTTAATGTGATTTATCACTTTGATTTTGCGGATTTTCCCATGGTTTATGATTTTTATTATTATGTTTTTATTTATTTTAATTGGAAGCTAATTACTGTACAATATTGTAGTGCTTTGGCCATACATTGACATGAATCAGCCATGGGTGTACATGTGTTCCCCATCCTGAACCCCCCTCCCACCTCCCCTCCCCATCCCATCTCTCTGGGTCATCCCAGTGCACCAGCCCTGAGCACTTATCTCATGCCTCGAACCTGGACTGGCAATCTATTTCACATATGTTAATATACATGTTTCAATGCTATTCTCTCAAATCATCCCACCCTCACCTTCTCCCACAGAGTCCAACAGTCTGTTCTTTACATCCTTTGCCGTGTCACATATAGGGTAGTCGTTACCATCTGTCTAAATACCATCAGTTTAGTTCAGTTCAGTCGCTCAGTCGTGTCCGACTCTTTGCAACCCCATGAATCACAGCACGCCAGGCCTCCCTGTCCATCACCAACTCCTGGAGTTTACCCAAAGCCATGTCCATCAAGTCGGCGATGCCATCCAACCATCTCATCCTCTGTTATCCCCTTCTCCTCCTGCCCCCAATCCTTCCCAGCATTAGGGTCTTTTCCAATGAGTCAACTCTTCACATGAGGTGGCCAAAGTATTGGAGTTTCAGCTTCAATATCAGTCCTTCCAATGAACACCCAGGACTGATCTCCTTTAGGATGGACTGGTTAGACCTTCTTGCAGTATGCATTAATATACTGTATTGGTGTTTTTCTTTGTGACTTACTTCACTCTGTATAATAGGCTCCAGTTTCATCCACCTCATTAGAATGGATTCAAGTGCATTCTTTTTAATAGCTGAGTAATATTCCATTGTGTATATGTACCACAGCTTTCTTATCCATTTGTCTGCTGATGGACATCTAGGTTGCTTCCATGTCCTGGCTATTGTAAACAGTGCTGTGATGAACATTGGGGTACACGTGTCTCTCTCAATTCTGGTTTCCTTGGTGTGTATGCCCAGCAGTGGGATTGCTGGGTCCTATGACAATTCTATTTCCAGCTTTTTAAGGAATCTCCACACTGTTCTCCATAGTGGCTGTACTAGTTTGCATTCTCCCCAACAGTGTAAGAGGGTTCCTTTTTCTCCACACCCTCTCCAGCATTTATTGTTTATCGACTTTTTGATAGCAGCCATTCTGACTGGCATGAGACGGTACCTCATTGTGATTTTGCTTTGCATTTCTCTGATAATGAGTGATGTTGAGCATCTTTTCATGTGTTTGTTAGCCATCTGTATGTCTTCTTTGGAGAAATGTCTGTTTAGTTCTTTGGCCCATGTTTTGATTGGGTCACTTATTTTTCTGGAATTGAGCTACAGGAGCTGCTTGTATATTTTTGAGATTAATTTTTTGTCAATTGTTTCATTTGGTATTATTTTCTCCCATTCTGAAGGCTGTCTTTTCACCTTGCTTACAGTTTCCTTCATTGTGCAAAAGCTTTTAAATTTAATTAGGTCCCATTTGTTTATTTTTGCTTTTATTTCCATTACTCTGGGAGGTGGGTCATAGAGGATCCTGCTGTGATTTATGTCGGAGAGTGTTTTGCCTATGTTTTCCTCTAGGAATTTTATGGTTTCTGGTCTTACATTTAGATCTTTAATCCATTTTGAGTTGATTTTTGTGTATGGTGTTAGAAAGTGTTCTAGTTTCATTCTTTTACAAGTGGTTGACCAGTTTTCCCAGCACCACTTGTTAAAGAGATTGTCTCTTCTCCATTGTATATTCTTGCCTCCTCTGTCAAAGATAAGGTATCCATAGGTACGTGGATTTATCTCTGGGCTTTCTATTTTGTTCCATTAATCTATGTTTCTGTCTTTGTGCCAATACCATGCTGTCTTCATGACTGTGACTTTGTAGTATAGCCTGAAGTCAGACAGGTTGATTCCTCCAGTTCCATTCTTTTTTTCTCAAGATTGCTTTGGCTATTCGAGGTCTTTTGTAATTCCATACAAATTGTGAAATTATTTGTTCTAATTCTCTGAAAAATACCATTGGTAACCTGAGGGTATTGCATTGAATCTATAAATTGCTTTGGATAGTATACTCATTTTCACTATATTGATTCCTCCGATCCATGAACATGGAATATTTCTCCATCTATTTGTGTCATCTTTGACTTCCTTCATCAGTGTTTTATAGTTTTCTATATATAGGTCTTTTGTTTCTTTAGGTAGATTTATTCCTAAGTATTTTATTCTTTTTTTTTTTTTATAAATTTATTTATTTTAGTTGGGGGCTAATTACTTTACAATATTGTAATAGTTTTTGCCATACATTGACATGAATCAGCCATGGGTTTACATGTGTTCCCCTTCCTGGACCCCCCACCCACCTCCCTCCCCATCCCATCCTGCTGGATCATCCCATTGCCCCGGCCCTGAGCCCTTGTCACATGCATCGAACATGGAATGGTGTTCTGTTTCACATATGATAATATACATGTTTCAATGCTATTCTCCCAGAACGTCCCACCCTCACCTTCTCCCTCAGAGTCCATAAAATTGTTCCATGCATCTGTGTCTCTTATTCTGTCTCGCATATAGGGTTATCGTTACCATCTTTCAAATTCCATATATATGCATTAGTATACTGTATTGTTGTATTTTATTCTTTTCATTGCAATGGTGAATGGAATTTTTTCCTTAATTTCTCTTTCTGTTTTCTCATTGTTAGTGTATAGGAATGCACGGGATTTCTGTGAGTTAATTTTATATCCTGCAACTTTACTGTATTCATTAATCAGCTCTAGTAATTTTCTGGTGGAGTCTTTAGGGTTTTCTAGGTAGAGGATCATGTCATCTGCAAACAGTGAGAATTTTACTTCTTTTCCAATCTGGATTCCTTTTATTTCTTTTTCTGCTCTGATTGCTGAGGCCAAAACTTCCAAAACTATGTTGAATAGTAGTGGTGAGAGTGGGCATCTTTGTCTTGTTCCTGACTTTAGGGGAAATGCTTCCAGTTTTTCACCATTGAGGATAATGTTTGTTGTGGGTTTATCATATATGGCTTTTATTATGTTGAGGTATGTTCCTTCTATGCCTGCTTTCTGGAGGGTTTTTTTTTTTTTTTCATGAATGGATGTTGAATTTTGTCAAAGGTTTTCTCTGCATCTATTGAGATAATCATGTGGTTTTTATCTTTTAATTTGTTAATGTGGTATATCACATTGATTTGTGAATATTGACGAATCCTTACATTCCTGGGATAAAGCCCAGTTGGTCACGATGTATGATCTTTTTAATATGTTGTTGGATTCTGTTTGCTAGAATTTTGTAAGGATTTTTGCATCTATGTTCATCAGTGATATTGGTCTGTGGTTTTCTTTTTTTGTCACATCTTTCTTTGGTGTTGGTATTAGGGTGATGGTGACCTCATGGAATGAGTTTGGAAGTTTACCTTCCTCTGCAATTTTCTGGAAGAGTTTGAGTAGGATAGGTGTTACCTCTTCTCTAAATTTTTGGTAGAATTCCGCTATGAAGCCATCTGGTCCTGGGCTTTTGTTTGCTGGAAGATTTCTGATTACAGTTTTCATTTCTGTGCTTGTGATGGGTCTGTTAAGATCTTCTATTTCTTCCTGGTTCAGATTTGGAAGGTTATACTTTTCTAAGAATTTGTCCATTTTCCAAGTTGTCCATTTTATTGGCATATAGTTGCTGATAGTAGTCTCTTATGATCCTTTGTATTTCTGTGTTGTCTGTTGTGATTTCTCCATTTTCATTTCTAATTTTGTTGATTTGATTCTTCTCCCTTTGTTTCTTGATGAGTCTGGCTAATGGTTTGTCTATTTTATTTATCCTCTCAAAGAACCAGCTTTTAGTTTTGTTGATTTTTGCTGTGGTCTCTTTTGTTTCCTTTGCATTTATTTCTGCCCTAATTTTTGTGATTTCTTTCCTTCTACTAACCCTGTGGTTCTTCATTCCTTCCTTTTCTAGTTGGTTTAGGTGTAGAGTTAGGTTGTTTATTTGATTTCTCTCCTGTTTCTTGAGGTAGGCTTGTATTGCTATGAACCTTCCGCTTAGCACTGCTTTTACTTAATCACATAGGTTTTGGGTTGTTGTGTTTTCATTTTCATTAGTTTCTATGCACATTTTGATTTCTTTTTTTATTTCTTCCGTGATTTTTTGCTTATTCAGAAGTGTGTTGTTTGGCCTCCATATGTTTGTATTTTTCATAGTTCTTTTCCTGTAGTTGACATCTAATCTTACCGCATTGTGATCAGAAAAGATGCTTGAGATGATTTCAATTTTTTGGAATTTACCAAGGCTAGATTTATGGCCAAGGATGTGATCTATCCTGGAGAAGGTTCTGTATGCACTTGAGAAAAAGGTGAAATTCATTGTTTTAGGGTGAAATATCCTATAGATATCAGTTAGGTGTAACTGGTCCATTGTAGCATTTAAAGTTGGTGTTTCCTTCCTAATTTTCTGTTTAGTTGATCTATGCATAGGTGTGAGTGGGGTATTCAAGTCTCCCACTATTATTGTGTTACTGTTCATCTCCCCTTTCATATTTGTTAGCCTTTGGCTTACATATTGCGGTGCTTCTATGTTGGGTGCATATATATTTATAATTGTTATATCTTCTTGGATTGATCCTTTGATCATTATGTAGTGTCCTTCTTTGTCTCTTTTCACAGCCTTTATTTTAAAGTCTATTTTATCTGAAATGAGTATTGAGACTCCTGCTTTCTTTTGGTCTCCGTTTGCATGAAATATCTTTTTCCAGCCTTTCGCTTTCAGTCTGTATGTGTCCCTAGGTTTGAGGTGGGTCTCTTGTAGACAGCATATATAGGGGTCTTGTTTTTGTATCCATTCAGCCAGTCGTTGTCTTTTGGTTGGGGCATTCAACCCATTTACTTTTAAGTTAATTATTGATAAGTATGATCCCGTTGCCATTTACTTTGTTGTTTTGGGTTCGAGTTTAGAAAGCTTTTCTGTGTTTCCTGTCTAGAGAAGATCCTTTAGCATTTGTTGGAGAGTCAGTTTGGTGGTGCTGAATTCTCTGAGCTTTTGCTTGTATGTAAAGCTTTTGATTTCTCCTTCATATTTGAATGAGATCCTTGTTGGGTACAGTAATCTGGGTTGTAGGTTTTTCTCTTTTATCACTTTAAGTATGTCCTGCCATTCCCTTCTGGCTTGAAGTTTCTATTGAAAGATCAGCTGTTGTCCTTATGGGGATCCCCTTGTGGGTTAATTGTTGTTTTTCCCTTGCTGCTTTTAATATTTGTTCTTTGTGTGCTGGAAGTTTGTGGTTCCTCTTTATTGTGGAGGTGCCTCCCTGTGGGTGGGGTTGGACGAGTGGCTTGTCAAGTTTTCCTGGTTAGGGAAGCCTGTGTCGGTGTTTTGGTGGGTGGCGCTGGATCTCCTCTCTGGAGTGCAGTGAAGTGTCCAGTAGTGAGTTTTGAGGTGTCTGTGGGTTTGGTGTGACATTTGGCTGCCTGTATTTTTGTACTCCAGGATATGTTCCTGCTTTGTTGGAGAACTAGCTTGGTATGTCTTGTTCTGAAACTTGCTGGCTGTTGGGTGGAGCTTGGCTTCAGTGTAGATATGGAGGCTTTTGGATGAGCTCTTGTTGATTAATGTTCCCTGGAGTCAGGAGTTTTCTGGAGTCCTCAAGTTTTGGATTTAGGCCTCCTGCCTCTGGCTTTCAGTCTTATTCTTGTAGTAGCCTCAAGACTTCCCCATCCATACAGCACCGATGACAAAACTTCTAGGTTAATGGTGAAAAGATTCTCCACAGTGAGGGACACCCAGAGAGGTTCACAGAGTTACATGAAGAGGAGAAAAGGGAGGACGGAGATAGAGGTGACCAGGAGGAGAGGAGGGGGAGTCAAAAGGAGAGAGAGCAGTCTAGCCTGTGAGCAGTTCCCTAAGTTTTCTTCACAGCCTGGAACACCCAAAGAGATTCACAGAGTTAACTAGAGAAGAGAAGGGGGAGGGAGGAGATAGAGGTGACCTGGGAGAGAGAAAGGAGAGTCAAAAGGTGAGAGAGCAATCAAGCCAGTAATCACACTCCCAAGTGAAAATGGGTACTGTAGATTGGAATCTTAAAGGTGCAAAATTGATAACAATTACCAAAAAGCAAAGATTAAAAATCTAGAGTAGAGGTTAGACTCTCAAAAATACAATATTAAAAAAAACAAAACAAAGTCACAAAAGTTATATAAAAAAATATGAAATTTGCTTTAAAAATAGGGTCTTTTTTTTCAAGGTAACAGTAAGTTTTAAAAATGAAAATTAAAGGATTAACAAAAAACTTAAAAAAAATAAAAGAAATAAAACAATGATAATAGTAAAAATATATCTAGGAATTTCTCTGGAGCTGTTGAGAGCAGTGTGGGGTCAGTTCAGTCTCAGATAATTCCTTGTTGCAGCTTATACTTCTTTTCAAAGTCTGTAGGCCACTTACCATGTAATCAGTGCTAACTACAGGGTTTTAATCTGTTGCACCTGCCACTTCAGACCGTTCCCTCTTCTTGGTTTATTTTGGCTTCCTCTGTTTGCAAGTCTCTTCAGTGTCTGATTTCTGCCCTGACACAAGGGGACGAAGGTGGTCACTTGTTTAGGCTCACTTGTTCAGTTGTGCTGCGGGGAGGGAGGAACACTGCAAACAAATACCACTGGCGCGTGTGGGGAGTGCTGGCAGTGACTGGGCCACACTGGGTTTGTCCCCGCTCACGGCGCGTGTGCCTTCCCGGTCTACACTGCTCAGGCTCCAGGTTGCTCTGCAGGGGAACTGTCCAAAGCGGGCCCTGGTGTGCCCTTCCCGGGTCTGAGCTGCTCAGGTTCAGGTTCTCGGGTACTCCACAAAGGCTCAGACTCGGTTTGGCCTGCGTTTTGTGCCCTTCCCTGTCCGAGCAGCTCAGGCGCCCAGGTGCTTGGCGTTTGCACTCTCCCAGGTGCGCTGCATCTCACCTCCCCCAGCCCAGCCGCTCGGTTCCGGGGGCGCCATAAGAGCGCCGTCCCAGGCGCGCCGTGCGTCTCCTCCGAGGAGCTGACCTCTGGCTGCGACCCTTCTGGCGGATGTCCGCCGTCCAGGACCCCAGGAAGGCTTGGTTAGTAAGTAGGAGCCTGCTCGCAGTTTGGCGGGGGTGCCGTCTCCGGCCCGAGTGGGCCCCTTCCGTCCGGCTCTGGCTGTCGCCCGCCTGCCGCCTGCCTCCCGCGGGTTTCGGGTTTCGCTCCCTCCGGCGGGGGCCGGGCCGGCCCTCCTTTGTTCACTAAGCGCCCGGCAGGTGCTTAGGTTAGAGCTTTTCACAGGCAAGTGCTCTCTCGCGCTTGCTCCCTGCCCCACGGTTTGGGTTGCCGTCTCCCGTTAGCTCCGTCAGGCCGCCCTCGGGGCACTCAGGCCGGTCCTCACCCCAAGCCACGGCGCCCGCCCCTCCCCGGTCCGCCCCTGCCCGCTGGTGGTGGCCGCGAGCGCCGGGCTACTTCTCTGGGAGTTGCAGTTAGACCCGTAATCTCTGGGGTTTTTTCCCCCTCCCGGTTATGTTCCCCTCTGAGACTACGAAACTCCCCACAGACCCGCCGGTGAGAGGGTCTCCTGTGTTTGGAAACACTCTTCTAAGACTCTCTCCTAGGGGCGGGTCTCCGTCCCTAACTCTTTTTATCTTTTATATTTTGTCCTACATCCTTTCGAAGACAATGGGCTGCCTTTTGGGCGCCTGGTGTCCTCCACCAGCGTTCAGAAGTTGTTTTGTGGTATTTGCTCAGCGTTCAAATGATCTTTCCATGAATCTGTGGGGAGAAAGTGGTCTCCCCGTCCTGTTCCTCCGCCATCTTAGGACCGCCTCTTCTTAACTTTGTATATAGGTTGGTTTCATATTCTTTTAGGGATTAGTTGTGTTTAGAGAAGAAATCACGTGGAAGTCAAGACTGTTCCAAAATCTATTGACAGACAAAAGTGGTATTAGGGGATAAAAAACATCCAAGAAATATTGGCACATACTATGAGTCAAATCCTGCAATGCAGGAGACCCAGATTCGATCCCTGGGTTGGGAAGACCCCATGGAGAAGGTACTGGCAACCTGCTCCAGTATTCTTGTCGGGGAAATCCCATGGACAGAGGAGCCTAGTGGGCTGCAGTCCATGGGGTCACAGAGTCGGACATGGCTGAGCGACTAACACTTTCTACTTTTTCTGTGTGCTATACAGTAGGCCCTTGTTTTTTATCCATTTTATATATACCAGTTTGCATCTGCTAATCCCAAACTCCCACTCCATCCCTCCCTACCCCCACTCCGCTTGGCAACCACGAGTTTATTCTCTATGTCCCTGATTCTGTTTGTTTCATAGATAGGTTCATTTGTATCACATTTTAGATTCCACATCTAAGTGATATCATATGGTAATTGTATGATAATTTCTAGTTGCGTCCATGTTGCTGAGAATGGCATTATTTTGTTCTTTTTTATGACTGAGTAGTGGAGAAGGAAATGGCAACCCACACCAGTGTTCTTGCCTGGAGAATCCCAGGGACGGCGGAGCCTGGTGGGCTTCTATCTGTGGGGTCGCACAGAGTCAGACACGACTGAAGCGACTTAGCAGCAGTAGCAGTATTCTGTTGTATGTGTGTGATATCTTTATCCATTCATCTGCTAACGGACATTTAGCGTGTTTCCAAGTCTTGGCTTTTGTGAATAATGCTGTTATGAATATCGGGGTGCAGGTACCTTTTTGAATTATAGTTTTGTCTGTGTATATTCCCTGGGGTGGGATTGCTGGGTCACATGGTAATTCTATTTTTATTTTTCTGTGGAAGCTCCATACTGTTTTCCACAGTGCCTGCACCAATTTACATTGCTACCAAGAGTATAGGAGTGTTTCCTTTTCTCCACACCCTCCCCAGAATTTGTTATTTGTAGACTTTTTAACCAGTGTGAGATGGTAACTCATTGTAGTTTTGATTTGCACTTCTCTAATAATTAGTGATTTTGAGTATCTTTCCGTATGCCGATTGGTCATCTGTATTTCTTCTTTGCAAAAATGTCTTTTTAGGTTTTGGGCTCATTTTTGACTGGGTTTTTGGTTAAGATGTATGAGCTGCTAAACACCCGTTTTTGTAGTTTTTAAAAACTGTAACTTGTAGAACATATGTGGTAACTTAAAGGACAGAAAGCAACCCTGTTGTGAGTTAAGTAAAAGTAACTTGCAAAGTTTATAGTTTAAAATAATCCTTGCCTCTTACCCCTTTTGGAATGTAGAGCTTTCATCCATGCATTCACAGTATACGCTGAGTGACCATCCTGTGTCTGTCTGCACCAGCATTATAGACAACTCGGTCCATAAGGATTCATTGTAGATCATTTCTGAGAAATACTAATTATCCACTTTTCTTACATGGACCCACTGCCACTTAGAAATGAGTTCTCTTGAATTCTGAAGACAGAAAAACCATTGTCTTCTGAGTTGCCTTATGGTATTGGCACAATCCCATGTGTCTCCTGGCTGTCAAACTGTAGTATCCTTGCTTTAGGCTGTTAAGTAGTTGGCTCCATGCAGGGAAACATGCAAATAATGAAAAGACTGCAGGAGAAATGCAAGGAGACTCTGTTGTTAATAAACCTGTATGAATAACATCTCTTGACCTCTTCCATCTCAAGAGAAGCTATGATTAAATATGCATCATTTAACAGAGATGAGTATGAAAATATTTATAACTTTCAGGGTCAATTAGCAACTCTCTTTTCACCTTAGCAGGAAATGTCAGAAGTTTAAGTGACCATTTTAATCTTGTCAACACACTCCGGACCACTTTGTTCATCTTTCAAACTCAGTGAGACTTTGTAAGCTTATTCACAGTTTGTAATTCACTGAAGCAGGTGACCAGTTATACATTGTGTGTTTCAAGGTGATAAAGATGACACTTTGGTGTCTCAACTGATAAAGTATTCAGTTCTTCCATAAGGAATTCATTGTGATGTTCAGAAATAAAAACAACAAAACCAACTGGAGAATGATAGGAATACCTGTATGAGCAAGGCTGATGGGTGACTGGGATAGACAGATGGGAAGGGAGAGCTTGCCTGACTTACATTTCCATATTCTCCAAATAATAATAGCCTAAACTGACAGTGTCGCAAGGAAATTGCCATAGCTTTTAGTGATAGTTGCAAAGTATTTGGTACAACTCTTCTGGAAAGCAATTTGTCCATAAGTTTCAGGCCCTTAGACATATTTCCTCAACCTTCATCCTGTGGTGGTGGTTTAATTGCTAAGTCATATCCACCTCTTGGCTATAGCCCACCAGGCTCCTCTGTCCATGGGATTTTCCAGGCAGGAATACTGGAGTGGGCTACCATTTCCTTCTCCAAGGGATCTTCCTGACCCAGGGATCGAACCCCAGTCTCCTGCATTGTAGGTGGATTCTTTACCAACTGAGCTACCAGGAAAGCCCATACTAATGGGAACTAATCTTGAGACAGAAATTAATCCAAGAGAAGAAGAAAGTCACCTGTTAACTAAAAATGAGACATATGAGGGCTGAGTAAGGCAAGTCTGTGCGAATGGAGAAGGTGTAAGAGATTCAAGAAATGCTAGAAGGGCAATTTGACCTAGTCAGGTGATATGGGGGATAAGTGGAGGACAGGAAGGTGAAGAAGAAGAGAGAGCCTAGAATGACATCCGGATTCAGACTTGCTCAGCGGTCTTGGCTCCCTCGTTTAGATACAAAATACACAAGGAGAAAAGCGTACCGGCAAGGCCACCCGAGGTTTGCATTGAGTATTTGTGTTGTATTTGGAAGGTCTGTGTGACAAAGATGCTAAGTAGACAAAAAAAAGAAGAAAGCAGGTGTGGGATTAGAAGATACAGATTTGGCTGGAGATACAGGTTTGGAAGTCATAAGTGGTCCCTGAAAAGCAACCCAACAAAAGAAGTGAAAATGTACTTGTTGAGTGGAATAATGATATATAGTAAACATTGTGGGGGCTGTGTTGATGCTTAGGAAGATTCTCATAAGATTCAGTAAAAAATGGGAATAAAGACATCACTGCCATGATTATAATTGTTATGCATGTGGACAAGGACAATATGCAGACAATAAAAATGAACATATTGTCATTTGAATGAGTGGTAGGATGATGAAAATGTTTCCTTTGATTTGCTATTAACATTGATTTACTATGTGCAACAAGAATTTCTTGAAAATATTTATACATTTAACCTACATGTTGCTGTAGAATTACAAGTTGAGGAAGATTCTTAGAAGCTCAGATAGGATGGGCTTATGGGATAAATTTTACAGCTGCAGTCCCAGACTTGAACGTAATTTATCCCTCCAAACATTATCAAACTTCTGTATTGTTATTACAGTGGAAGTTTTACAATGGTATTCTAAAGTACAGTCGTTTATTTTTTTGTATTTATTGATAGCTTTCTCTGCGATTTATTGGGTGAATGGCCAACAACGTGACCCTTCTGTTTTTTTTTTTTTTAATTTAAGCATAGTTGATTTACAGTGTTGTATTAATTTATGCTGTATAGCAAAGTGATTCATATATATACATACACACACATACACATACATGCCTTTTTTATATTCTTTGCTCTTATGGTTTACAACAGGATATTGAATATAGTTCCCTATGCTGTATGGTAGGATCTTTTTGTTTATTAATCCTATGTATAATAGTTTGCATCTACTAATGCCAAACTCCCAATCCATCCTTCCCCCATCTCCCTTCCCCTGGCAACCGCAAGTTTGTTCTCTGTGGGTCTGTTTCATAGATAGGTTAATTTGTTTGACCCTTCTGTTCTAATTAAGAGTTGCCAGATAAACTACAGGTGGTCCACCCAACTTGGAATTTCAAATAAACAACAAATATATTCAAACATAAAATGTTTAGCATATGCAGTTTTAGTATGTCTCATGTAATTCTTCTTTACTCTTTATCTGAATTTCAAATAAATTGGACATCATGATTTTTTCTCTTCACTAAATCAGGCAACCAAGTCTCAGTATTAAGAAGGTGAAAGGGAAAGTGAAGTTGTGAAGTCATGTCTGACTCTTTGTGACCCCACGGACGGTAGTCCACCACACTCCTCCGTCCATGGGATTTTCCAGGCAACAGTACTGGAGTGGGGTGCCATTGCCTTCTCCAGAGGGTCTTCCCGACCCAGGGATCAAACCTGGATCTCCTGCATTGTAGGCAAATGCTTTACCGTCTGAGCCACCAGGGAAGTCCTATGAAGAAGGTACTTTTATCGTCATATGGAAGCCTAGATTCACTGGCCAGCTATGACAGCTGAGCACTTGGAATGTGGCACTGTGAGTGTATAACACACTCCTGTTTGTGAAGAAGTAGCATTAAAAACGAATAAAAATGCTTCATTAAAATGTCAATATTGAGTACCTTTTGAAATGATATCGTTTTTGGATAGGTTGGGCTAAATAAAATATATTATAATTAATTTCTCCTGTTTCTTTTACTTTTTATTAATGTGATATTAGAAAGTTTACAGTTACAGTTGTAGCATACATTAGATTTTAGTGGGACAGTACTACTTTTCTAGGCCTAGGGGAAATACTGGTTTTTAGTTGTTTCCTCTTAAAGAAGGTATTTCCAAGAAGGCAAATAAATACCATCAGAAGAATAGGCTGAGTGAAAGTTATATGAGATTTATACAAAACGCACCTCGCCAGAGTCCCTTGAAAAGATGAGAATATGTCTTTGTGTTGGTGGAAGTAGTTGGGTGTAGACCCTAACTCAGTGAATGCACACCTACTCTGCATAAATTAATTGAAAGGCTGTTATCCTTTGCTGCTGTTTCTCAGCAAAACACTGAAAGTGCTGATTTCCCTGTAATTTCAAAGACGCAGTGCAGTCCTTCCCCAGGGAGCTGACTGTAGCTCATTAGTGTTTAACTGCCCAGTGAGGCTGGAGCAACATCTGACTCTTTGTGACCCCTGGACTGGAGCCCACCAGGTTCCCCTGCCCATTGGGTTTCCCAGGCAAGAAAGAGTGGGTTGCCACTTCCTTCTCCAGAGAATCTTCCTGACCCAGGGATCAAATCCGCCTCTACCGCACTGGTGGTCAGATTGTTTACTACTGAACCACTTGGGAAGCCCTGGAGACCTAAACCACAGATACCCAACTTTGGGTGGGATCACAGTCTATTACATACTGAGGTCAATGTTCATGTCAAAATTAATATTAATTATTACATCTGCCTGTAACATATTTTGCAGAGAGGCCCCATGTCCATCTTTACTGTGTTAGGTCTCTGCTCAGATGTCTTCTGTGCAAGAGGGCCTCTCATGACTGTTCTCTGAGATGCATCCTATCATTTTCCCATGCTTATACACTTTTTAAATGTCTATTTACTTTATTTTTTCATTGCAGCTTGCAGGATCTTAGTTCCCTGACCAGAAATCAAACTCGCACCCTCTGTAGTAGAACTGTCGAGTCTTAACCACTGGATCTCCAGGGAAGTCCCCAGACTTTATTATTTTTTTCATGACACTGGTGTTCTGTTTTATTTCATTCCATCCTTCATAGTGCTGAAGGTTTTAAATTGTTATAAGCAGTGTATACGCTCTGTCTTCCCAGCTAGCATAAAGCTTCATGATGGCAAAATTGTTTACTGCAGTAGCCACAGAACCTAGAAGAGTGCCTGGATCATAAGTTAGCACTGGGATTCTGTGGTTTCTGATATTTCCTAGTACATTTATTTCTAATTGTTCCTTGTTCTTTAATAATGTGTCGACATCTCAGAAACTAAATTTGAATTGGTCTTCCCCAGTTTGAAAGTCAGCAGAACAGCTTCTGAATGCCCTTCACTTCCACCTCTGCATCTCCTACACTGAGTCAGGCAGGTAATAGATGCTGAGAATACAGTGGAATTCGTGGAGCTGGAGCTCCAGTCCTCAGCAAGCTTGCCTTCCTGTGAACAATCTCATTCTTAATGGTCTTAACCTTTTTGAACTGACCTGCCAGAAAATTGAGTTTGATATATCAATCTTTGAAGACAACTTTGTTTGCTATTTTGTATCAACAACATATGAGTCACTTACTTTGCATGGGAGCCAGTTCTTAGCTCTTGATGTGAAGTAAGTCACTTATCCTCACTGTAACACCAGTGTTATTAATATTATTACCCCTGTTTTCCACATGGGGTCACTGAGGCAAGGAGAAGCACATAATTGAAGAGATAGGCTGGCTCCGCGATGTTTTAACAACCCAATACCTAATATTGATGCAGCTAACTCATTCATGTATTTACCAAAATAGAATTACTGTTGACCTCCTCAGTGAAGTTAAGATCCTGGTTTTACTCTGGTTTGGGCATGCCCTTGGTTTGGAATGCCCTTTGTCTCCATCTTAACGTAACACAGTCTTACCCATTTTACAAGACTAAGCATGCTGTAGAATCTGGGCCAGTCAGGAAGGTGAACATGCCTCTAGGCTGCTCAGAAAGAGGGATTGTTTGCATAAAGATGGAAGAGCCAAGAAGCTGAACCCGCAGGTGGGGACAGCAGGGCACTGCCGACACATCCAGGTCTGGAGGGAGACGGAGGAGGTGGGGTGACCGTAAGCAAAGACCCCCTCATGCAGAGAAAACTAGAAGGGCTGCCTGCTGGGAGCTGAGACAGGAGGAGACACTGCAGCAGAAAGAAATGCCTTGGATTCTCTGCTGCCCGTTCTTCTGCCAAAGCCTCCCGTTGGCCAAGCCTACTGGAATGCGCTTGACAAAGAAGCCTGGGAAGTGTAGGTTCCAAGGATACAGAGCAGAAGGATTCTGCAGGATATAGCAGATGTCTTCTGACATCAGAGCTCCGCTGGCCTGCCCCTAGTACCTTTCCTCTTTTATGGCATGACAGATATCAGCATAGTACAGCACCATTATACTATTACATATTACATATTATGTGCAGCCCCGTTTAAGTACTGGTCACACAGTAACACTGCTACTCTCAAAAGAGCCCTAGAAATTAAGCAAACTATTTTCTCTGTTTTCCAGAAGGGGAACCTAAGGCACAGTAATGCCCCAGCATCACATATTAAGTGGCAGAACCTGAATTCTCTTCCAGGCTGTGGCTCCAACATCCATTCTCTTAACACCATAGTCCTGTGCCTCTCAGGATTCCCGCCCTTCTAGTTTCCAGGTGTCTTGTGCAGGGCACTGCATGGCGCAGGGACGCAGTAAATACTCATCTGAAAATGATTTCCTGATTTTACTATCATGTAGTCGTCAATGAGGTGTTTACACTTTTATAACCGCTTGGGTTGGTTTGTTTTTTGAAGTGTTATTTCCTTTTTTTTTAATGTTGCTATAGTCTCATATTCCATAGTCTGACTGTCTGTGCTTTTTCATCTCCACAACTGCATGTTATTCTCTGGAAAGCAAATTCCTAGGATCAGATATCCAGAGATATCTTCTTTTTAGAAAGTTCTCCAGTGTTACCCAGGGAATGAATATTGTCATAAGCCATGTTTCTGGGAACATAATCAGCTTGATTCCTGGAAAGTTAACTTTGATGAAACAAAATTCTTACAGCAGCTGCTTTCTATTATCAGTCTGCCATTGCTGGCTTACTATACCTAAGAAGCTTTACATATGTGATGGCTTTTAATGTGCACAGCAACCCTGTGAGCGTTCCGATAAAATTTTCCAGTGCCTTTACTTTGCATGCTTGTTTGTTACCTGTTCTTTTTCAACTATTGTTATGTCCAGTTTCAATATGAGGACATTTTCAAGATGCGGAAACTCAAGCTCAGGGATCACCCCCAGTTAGCAGCGGAAAGGGGGTTTGAACTGTGTTCGCCCAGAATTTACAGAGGTGCAATGACATACAGTACAATACAAAAGCAAGCAGAGATGAAGGGGTTAAAGGGAAAGCAGATACTTTTTGGTGCTTGAGGAGTATGGTTGCACCTTTAAAATGCCCATGGATTATACAAAACCTTCAGACTTGGGAAGGATGGCCTTTACATTTTTTTTTAAACTTGATCTTTTATTGAGGTAGAGCCGATTAACAGAGTTGTGTTAATTTCAGGTGGACGGCAGAGGAACTCAGCCATACATATACATGTTTCCATTCTCCCATAAACTCCCCTCCCGTCTAGGCTGCCCCATAACATTGAGCAGAGCTCCCTGTGCTATACAGTAGGACCTTGTTGGTTATCCATTTTAAATATAGCCGTGGGTACCTGTCCATCCCAAACTCCCTAAGTTCAGAATGACTGCTTGTGACCACCAGCAGCAGAAGAAAGGAACTGAACAGTGGATTTCCTTTTAGTGAGCAAAATCTAAATATGCATCTGTCTTAATTGAGGCATTCACATCCTCGTCTTGCTTCTGGCCTTTCTTCCAGTTGGATTTCTGTGTGTGACCATTGTGGGGAACTGTGTCTTTAAAAATATATTTTAAAAAGCCCGTGGTTAGCCTGTGAGCACATTATCCTGGCTCTGACCTTAGGAACTGAATTTGACTAGGCTCTGTATCCAAATAAAATCCAGAGAGGCATTCCTAAACTTGGACCTTTTGTCCAGGCTCACTTCCTGTTGACCCCGTGACAGCCTTTTAGCTGGCCGGTGCTCCAGCTGGCCGCACAGAATGGGGAGCTGTGTTCTCCAGGGCGGCAAGATCATCCAGCCGATTAGAAGGAGCATGGAATGCAACTCAAATGCCAGTTCTCTTTCCTTTCTGGGTTTGCTCGAGTGCAAAGGTCAACGGGCAGACAGAGCTGCGCAATGTGTCGGTTGGTAATTCCACGCTCGCTAAGGCTCAGGGGTGCAGTCCATGCCCATGCCCACCTCCTCAAAGAGCCCTTCAATCTCAGATCTGTTTCCCCTAAGCAACGGCTTGTGTGAACGTGCTATTAGCCAGCAGGGTCCAATTTCAATATTAGCAGTCCCATTCACTTTCAAGATCCTCATAGTAGTCTGTGCCGGGTATGAATCTAACGTTGCTGCCTGTTTTCTTTGGGGGCATTTTAGTATCATTATCTCAGTGCTTGTGTTATTATCTCTGGAAGTGTTGTTTTTCAGCTGTTTTCTGCCTCTAAAAAGACAGGGTGGTTTAGCTATTTTATCAATGAAACTTGGGTGTGTAGAGTAACAAACTCCTGATTTGTGATTTCCTGTATTTCTTTTATGTCACTCCCTGACCAAGGAAACACTCAATATTTTCAGTGAAAATACACCTTAAGGATCATCTGTTTTCTAGTGATTCAATGTGTGTCCACACAGAAGCAGCATGCATGTCTCCTGGGACTTGGTAGAAACACTAAGTCTTAGCATCACCCCAGAGCTGCTTCTCAGAATCTGCATTTTCTCAAGTCCTGCCCCACCCCTCGCCCTCCATTGTTTCCTGTGCAAGTTAAAGGTTGAAAATCTGTACAGTCTGGCTCAGATCCACACTGCAAATGCCTATTATGAGCAGTTCTGAGAGGGATTTTCCAGTCTCTTTTTGAGTATTTCCAATAATAGGAATGTCACTTTTTCAGGAATCATTGGAGAGCTGAACTGTGCCTCTTTGTCATTTCCACACAGAGACCTCGTTTTTTTCTATTTAGAGCAAACAGAATGTCTAATATGATTTTTCAAATATTTGAAAGTAGCTAACGTGTTTCTCAGGTGGTGCCATGGTAAAGAATCTGCCTGCCAGTGTAGGACATGCAAGAGATGCAGGTTTGATCCCTGGGTTGGGAAGATTCTCTGGAGGAGGAAATGGCAAGCTGCTCCAGTATTCTTGTCTGGAAAATTCCAGTAGCCCACCAGTAGCCCACCAAGCTCCCCTGTCCATGAGATTTCCCAGGCAAGAATACTGGAGTGGGTTGCCATTCCCTTCTCCAGGGGATCATCCTGTCCCGGGGATTCAACCTAGGTCTCCTGCATTGCGGGCAGACTCTTTACCATCTGAGCCACCAGAGAAACCCATTATCAGATATATCATTTGCAAAAAACTTCTTCCATTCAGTAGTCGGCCTTTCTGTACTGGTGGTAATTCTGTTCACAGTCCAAAAGCTTTTTAGTTTGATGTAGTCCCATTTATTTTTGCTTCTGTTTCCTTTGATTGAGAAGAAAGATCTAAAAATACATTGCTAAGACCAGCGTCAAAGCACGTACTACCTGTGTTTTCTTCTAAGCGGTTTGTGCTTTCAGGATTTACACTTAAGTCTTTAATTCATTTTGAGTTTATTTTTGTATATGGTGTGACAAAGTTCTCCAGTTTGATTCTTTTGCATATAGCTGTCCAGTTTCCCCAATACCATTTATTGAAGAAGTTATCTTTTCTCCATTGTATTCTCTTGTCTCCTTTGTCCTAAATTAAATTACCATAGGTGCATGGGTTTATTTCTGGGCTCTGTTCTGTCTATTGATCTCTGTTTCTGGTTTTGTGACAGTAACATACTGCTTTTATTGCTGTAGCTTTGTCATATACTTTGAAATCAGGGTGAATGGGACCTCCAGACTTGTTCTCTTTTCTCAAGAATGCTGTGGCTATACAGGGTCTTTGTGTTTTCTTATAAACTTTAGAATTATTCTAGTTTCATGGAAAGTGTCATTGGCATTTTAATGAGGATTGCTTTGAATCTGGATTGCCTTGGGTAGTATGGTCATTTTAACAATATTAATTCTTCCATGACTATGATATGTAATTCCATTATGATCAATGAGCACGATAGATCTTTCCATTTGTTTGTGTCATTTCCAGCATCTGTCATGAATTATAGCTTTCAGTGTACAAGTCTTTTACTTCTTTGGTTAGATTTATTCTTGGGTGTTTTATTCTTTTTGATGTGGTTGTAAATGGGACAGTTTTTTCATTTCTCTTGGGAGATTGTATGTTTCTAGAAATTTATCCATTTCTTCTAAGTTGTCCATTTTTTGGCTGACTATTTTTTGTGGAACTCAAAGTTCGAATTTTGGGGATTTAAGATTAAATGAAAATTTAACCATATCAACATCCCACTAGAGATTGACGCTGAGTATTTTGGGGCCATTATCTAGGGAATGTGTTCCATTCTCTTGCTACTCAAAGTGTGGTCTGAAAACCAGAAGTCTCAGCATCATCCAGGAGCTTACCAGAAATGCAAAATCTTACTTCCAAACCAAAGCTCCAGAATCAGAATCTGTTTTTTGGGTTTTTTTTTAAACCATGCAGCAAAACATTTATTAACTTTTTGAACAGGTTCTGGCATTACTGAAACTGGTAATTTCTAAACTTAAATCGGGACACATGTCTAAAGTGCAGAATGATGCCACCATTCGGCATTATGAATGCACATCTGAGGAATTAATGGCCACTCTTCAGATGGAGAATGAGGTGCAGGCTCGGCTCTTTCTGGATGTTGTAATCAGAAAGAGCGAGCCCATCTTCCAGCTGGGCATTTGTATTTTTCAAAAAACTCCAAGATAATTCTGATGTGCATCTGAGTTTTAAAGATTGATTACAGGTTTTTCTATTAAATGATACTTTTAGTGAAATACAATTCTATTATTTTCTGTTGACCAATCACGATACAATATTAAGTAAATAATAGTTACCTGTTCACAGTAGTAAAAGATGTTTACCAGTTTTCACAATCAAAAGCCAAACAAAAAATAAAAGATAATTATAACTGCAAACCAAAATGGAAGCATGATTAACCTAACAATGTGAAATAATTTTATACAATTTGGGAGGTTAAGTAGAGTGATGTGGTAAGCGGGAGTGAGTACGTGCACGTTTTCCTCTACCCAGCCAATCGGTGGCTTTTGATTGGTGCACTTAACCCATTTACTTTTAAGGTAATTATCTATATGTATGATCCCATTACCATTCTCTTAATTGTTTGGGTTTATTTTGTGTACGTCTTTTCCTTCTCTTGTGTTTCCTGTGTAGAAAAGATCCTTTAGCATTTGTTGTAAAGCTGGTTTGGTGGTGCTGAATTCTCTTAACTTTTGCTTGTCTGAAAAGTATTTGATTTCTCCATCTAATCTGAATGAGAGTCTCGCAGGGTAGAGGGTTCTTGGTTGTAGGTTAAGATGAAATATTAAAAGCAACAAGGGGAAAATGACAAATAACATGCAAGGGAACTCCCATAAGGCTATCAGCTGATTTTTCAACAGAAGCTCTACAAGTCAGAAGAGAATGGCATGATATATTTAAAGTGATGAAGAGGGAGAACCTACAACCAAGAATCTGCATTTTAACCAGGTCCCTAGATGATTTGAGATGCACTGGTCTGTTCTTCTTATTCTTTTTTTATTTTTATGTTTTATTTTTGGCTGTGCTGTGTAGCTTGTGGGGTCTTGGTTTCCTGACCAGTATTGAATCTGTTCCCTCAGCAGTGAAAGTGTGAGTCTTAACCGCTGGACCGCCAGGGAAGTCTCACTAGTCTGATCTAATGATCCATCAAACAGGCTTCACCTACGGGCTCTGCCTGGGTTGCTTTCCAGCTTCTGTTTGTTTAAACTACAGAGTACATATTGATACCACTCACCTTTGTGCTTGTACGAAGGGCTATGTCTTTTGTTCCTCATTTGTTCTATTTTCCACTTCATTTAGGACATAAACAATGTAATTTGAAAAGAGAACTCGTGATCTCTCTTGGAGCTGAATTTTCTCAGTCAAGATATTTATAGAATAAGAGACACCAATGGTCCATGCGCCCTCTGTTTCAACTTCTGATGTTTTTGTTGCTAATAAGTGCCCTTCCCTTGGTGTTTGAGCATCTGAAGTGTTCTTGCTGAGGCAGCAAGGAGAATGCAATTCTCTGTGTGTGCAGGATATCTTCCTGGTAATCGGTGTGATGCTAAGCCTCTGTGCTTCTCAGCATTGATCAAATTTGGACACACGCTTTAAGAACAAAAATAGAACTTGGACCACTAGGGTCTGAATTCAGCCTGGCGAGCTCATTGGGGGATCCTTGTAAACTGTCTCTGGTCATGTAGCAGTTCCTACTACTTTCCCTCTTTTTCCGTCGTTTGTCTATTCTTCTATAAGCCAGGTTTATGAACTATTTTGGTCCCCCATCTGTTTACTCTGTCCCTTGGAATAACAGAATGAGTACCATTCTGAATCTCAGGAGGCTTTCAGGTACCATGCCTGCTAATATTGCAGGTTTCCAATAAATGTTACATCATTTCCCTCTTTCTGTTATTATTAATAATCAGAGATAGGACCTTGAGTGCTTTTTAACTCTTTCAGCTTGCATTTTCCTTATCAAAATAAGACTTAGACTGAAAGATTGTCTCTATACAGAGAGTTCATGCTTTTCAGAATGGCCTGTCTTAAGACAAGCATCCCTTGGACTCTGACTTTCGCTGGAAGTAACCTCATGCCATTTCGTGTCATGGGATGCTGAGGGAAGGTGAACAAGGCTCCCTGTTTCCCAGCACTGGGACCCCACATCTACTGTATATACTACACTTCTTCATAAAGTTTTTTTATTGAGAAAAATTTCCAAGCTCTTAAAAAACAAGTGTGATCCTATAAGACATAAAAACAATCGATAGTACACAGCACACCAATGTCACTCTAACAGGAAGTAATAAAGTACATTTTGTCTGTGACCTTCTAGGTTTCACTTTGTGCAGTGACAAAAACCAGAGAAGCATGGCTCCTAAAAATATGTTGCGTGGATGAAGCCTCTGGAAACCTGTACACGTTTATTCTCTGGATTTGGAGATTTCTATTTAGATTTTATTTTTACAGTTACTACCTTGAAGACTTCTAATGATTACTTTTCTCTCGGGTGCCTTTCTGTGATTTTGAGTTTTTAAATGGTTATGTTTTATGCCAGTCAATCATGAAGTCATCCCAAGCTGTAAGCATTTAAGCCTCTGTTGTTGGATGAGAGAGAGAGAGAAGTCACTCAGTCATGTCTGACTCTTTGCGACCCATGGACTGACTATAGCCTACCAGTCTCCTCCATCCATGGGATTTTTCAGGCAAGAGTACTGGAATGGGTTGCTATTTCCTTCTCCAGAGGATCTTCCCGACCCAGGGATTGAACCCAGGTCTCCCGCATTGCAGGCAGACGCTTTACTGTCTGAACTAGGTCTGTGGTTGGATGACATAGCATCATGCCAGTATCACTTTATGAGTTATTTTTTAACTATTATCATCTATCAAATACCCCTTTGGAGTCTCTGCTTTTGCTCAGTTCTCACTGTAGAGATTAAGAAAATCTGTTTCTAATCTACTTGTTCTGCCAAGCATTCAATGCCCTGTAATTAAAAAACCAAGCATTTATCAAGAATTTATCTATCAACATGTGGGTCATTCCTTAAGTCTCTAGTATGTGCTGTATTTTCACATTTGTTTTATTGGTGGGGATGTAAGTGGAAGAGCAGTTCAACTCCAGGTCTTGAATTAAGAAAAGAGACCAGGACTTGAAACTTGGAGTTTCATTCCCTGTCTTACCATGATATGATCCGTTTTCATGTGATATCACTTGCCAGCTGTAGATTCAGCACATGTTACCTAAAGACTTTAGCTTTCATTCTTCTCAGCAGTCTGGGGACAAAGATCTGTCCACACCCTGAGCAAGCTCTTACCCACCAGCACATTTTACTTTACTTTTATTTTATATTGAAATATAGTTGATTTACATTGTTGTTAGTTTCAGGTGTACAGCAAAGTGATTCCAGTTACACATATCCTTTTTCTAATTCTTTTCCCATTTACATTATTACAGAATATTGAGCAGGGTTCTCTGTACTGTACATTAGGGCCTTGTTGATTATCTACTTTATATATAGTAGTTTGTGTCTGTTAATCCCAGCCTCCTAACTTATCCCTCCCATTTTTCCTGTTTGGCCAACAAAAGTTTGTTTTCTAAGTCTATGAGTCTGTTTTATAAATAAGTTCATTAATATCAACTTTTTGATTCCACCTATAAGTGAATTGTATGATACTTGTCTTTCTCTGACTTACTTCACTAAGTATGAATATCTCTAGGTTCATTCATATTGCTGCCAATGAATTATTTCATTTTTAATAGCCACTTCACATTCCATTGTATATATAAACCATATCTTTTTTATCCATTCATCTGTCAATGGGTATTTAGGTCGCTTCCCTGTCTTAACTATTGTAAATAGCAGCATATTCTACTTTTAAAACCAGTCAGTTATCCTTAAGCAAGAAATCTGAAGTTTCTGCAGACAGAAAGGAAAGTCTGGTTGGATCCTTTATCTCCCAAAGTGGATAACAAAGAAATGGCTGGAGTAAAACAAAGCCGTGGGTTTACCTCATTCTTTTATGAAATATCTCACTTTGTAAAACATGTAAGTTCATTCTCCATAATAGGGAAAAAGCAACACAAATGTTGTCTTTCTTATAGACATGTCATAGGTGGGAGATGATCTATTGAATATATTGATGATCTATTCAATATAAGAACATGTTTTCTAAAGATCCTCTGCACCTTGAATTGCATTAAGAGATTTTAGATGGCTAATTTCAGATTTATAGATTTTGCTAGAATGAGTTTAATCTTTTAGATCGTGAAGAAATTTAGCAGTGGGAATTTAGAAGAACTTATTTCAAATCATCCAGGTGGTGACAATTTAATTATACCTTTACACAAGCTTTGCTTATCCATCACCCTTCAAGAATGGTTCTGCCACTTTCAACAGTACAGTTGACATATTATTCACTCATACTGTATGTTTTCAGGAAAACTTGGTGAAGAACTATAATACTTTAATTAGTTAAAAGTTTTTTTGATGAGAGGGTTATTGGTTCTATGGAAGTATTTGAAGAAAAGAAAACCAGGCACAAATTGAGAAAATAAAAGCCCAGTCAACATGGTGATGTATGCTAGCTGCTGGTTTTATGGAGACTGCCAAACTGAAATATCAAAGCTGTATTTTATTCCTATGAATGGAACTGACTGCAAATAATGAAGTAATTTAGCACACAACGTGCAAGATCTTTTACCTAGCAGTTCCCTGTTAGGGACATTCCACTGTTAGATAAAGGGGTTCATATGTTTCTTCTAACTTTCCTTAGGGATTTTCAGAGAAATTTTGAATATAAGCAATAAAACAAACCTTCTTTTTATAGCACAGATATTTGTCTTATAGATAGCGATGAGAATGTCCTGATTTTACAAATGTTGCTTAAATATTGTGTTCATCTTGACAATTGATTCTCACTACTGTAAAGGTATTACTCTGTAATCTCATTTGCTGAATCTTAAGATCAGTTGGCGTTAAATGTGTTCCACTACATGCCACTCTTAAAGTTATTTGGTTGAAGAGGAACTAATTGCCATCTCTAGTAAGTTTATTTTGCCCTTTGGGTATGCAGTTCTTCTAGTTAACTTTTTCTACTCTCTGGAAATATTTGAAGATTCAGGATCATGGCATGTCCTCGGATGTGGAGTCCTCAGAGCTGAACTTTGACAAATTTACTCTACATAATAGTTGTTTCCACAAGCTTTCCCTTGATGCTCTAGTCAGAAGCATTTCTGATGCCATAAAATAGATGCATAGCTAATAAGGCACTTAAGTATGAGATAAGTGGTTGATGTCATTGCTCTTCTTTTTTGCTAATAAATGGCAATTTTCTTGGGCTCCAAAATCACTGCATATGGTGACTGTAGCCATGAAATTAAAAGACACTTGTTCCTTGGAAGGAAAGCTAAGATAAATCAAAGACAGCATATAAAAAGCAGAGACATCACTTTGTCGACAAAAGCTTCATCTAGTCAAGGCTATGGTTTTTCTAGTGGTCAGGTATAGATATGAGAGCTGGACCATAAAGAAGGCTGAGCACCGAAGAATTGATGTTTTTGAACTGTGGTGTTGGAGAAGACTCTTGAGAGCACCTTGGACTGCAAGGAGATCAAACCAGTCCATCCTAAAGGGGATCAACCCTAAATATTCATGGGAAAGACTGATGCTGAAGCTGAAGCTCCAATACTTCCCTCCCCTGATGCGAAGAGCTGACTCATTGGAAAAGACCCTGATGCCAGGAAAGGTTGAAAGCAAAATTAGAAAGGGGTGGCAGAAGAGGAGATAATTAGGTAGTATCACTGATTCAATGGATATGAATTTGAGCAAGCTCTGGGAGATAGTAGAGGAAAAAGGAGTCTGGCATGCGGCACCCCACAGGGTCAAAAAGTTGGAAACGATTTAGCAACTGAGCAACAACAAAAGTAGCAATTGAATTGGAACTGATCAAGAAGTATCTAGTGTGGTGGGTTTGGATTGCATGATTCATCTCATGGGCTGATTTAAAATTCAAGCAAGGATTCTATAAATTTATTTCTCTCAGAACAGTAAAGTGATCAACTTCTTGTCTATACGTAGTCTATGGGTTTGATGTATCAGCAATATTTGATTATAAACCTTTGACAATAAGCAAGAAATAGCTGCTCTAATAGTCTCCAAAGTGTACTAATCTTATTCCTCTTGAATTCTCATGCGAAGTTTGGAATTACTGCAGATTAGCTAGACATATATAGACTACCAAGGAATGACCTCTGAACAAGTGGGGACAAAAACACCAGAACAATTAACATTGTTGGTTCTTCTCTGATTTGTATTGCTTTTACTAAAAGAATATCTTGGACTGGCAATGCCATGAATATCTTGGTAGGCATGCACACACATGAAGTAGGATCCAGGCAGTCATTATGTTAATCTCATTAACAGAAAGTATGGCATTAGGAAAAAAGCTTGGTGTGTGTGCTTCAACAACCAAGTGTCTCTAAAATTTAAAGTATACAGGATCAGCATATTTAATTTTTTCAGACTAGCCATTGAAAACAGAAATTCTTCCAGGATGACTGACTATTAATATCACCTCTCTACTTCTCTCAGCGTTTGCGCCTCATGTTGTGTCAGTTTTGTTCTAGTTATGTGTTCTATTCTGATAGCCACGGATTTGGAACATATGCTGGTGTAACTGTGCCATGATCTCTGTTATGCTTCGCCGCTACGACCTTGCAAGGGCATAGGACATCTTGGAGCCCTTTCAGAAGAGCATTCTAGCCTCATCCATTAGGGGCTTCCCAGCAGTGCCGCAGAAATGAGTTGCATGCTACAAGCAGCCCAGGGGGGTGTGTGACTGATGTGTTTCCTGGCCAGGTGGATTCATTACCTCACTGGGATGCCACTCTGAATTGCCATAGAAAGAGAGAAAAATGCATCATCGTGTCCTGCACCCCTGTCTCTCTCACCACTTAGGATGAACACAGAGTTTCTCCCTTGATTCCGGGTGATAACCAGAATAGGAGAATTGGGCAGGACTCAAAGGTCAACAACAAACTTCTATTTTGCACATTTCTAGAGGCTGGAAAGCCCAGGATCAGGGTGCTGGGGGCTTTGGTGTCTGGTGGGAGAACTCATCCAGGCTTGTGGGGGGCTACCTTCTGGTAGAATCCTCGTCAGGCAGAGACAGTGGGCTTTAGCCTCTGTCTCTGTTTGTTTATTTTTTCTTGGCCACACCACATGGCATATAAGATCTTCGCTCCCTGAGTAGGGATCAAACTCATGCCCTTTGCATTGAGAGCATGGAGTCTTAGCTACTGTACCATAGGGAAGCCCCCTCTTTCTCTCCTTAAAAGAAGGCTAATCCCCATCATGGGGGCTCCACCTTCATGATCTCATCATGACCTAATCATCCTCCAAAGGTGCCATCTTCGAATATCATCCCGTTGGGGATTAGGGCTGTCACATAGGAATTTGGCAGGGAGGGAAGGTGGATACAAACATGTAGTCCATAGCACTATTATAAGGGAAGGAAAAGGAAAATAATAATTCTTATTTCATGCTTATTATAATATGTGTGTCCTTTCTTATAAACAAAACGAATGGCCCCTTTCCTAAATTTTCAAATATATGTTTTCAAATTGATTTGTATTGGTCATTGTGTTAATTTTTTAAAAAAGTGTTTCTAGATTTTTTTGTTGCGAAAAGTAAGAAAGACAAAATCTGACACAAATGGAAAGTTGCAGCTTTCCTAGTAAAAGATGAAGCATCTAGATTATTCATAGAGGAATTTCTATCCCTATAACCTTTGTAAGCTATTTCTCTTTTTTTCCCATCCTGAAAATATATTTAATTTGGCAGAATGGACCACAGACATGTTTTCATTTCAAGTAGGATTTGAAATGGTTTATCAGGACCTTAGCTTTGGCCCCAAAGGCTGTTTACTAGGTGAAATACTATTTTATTTTGCTTGGAAAGAAGAAATATTTTAATAGAATATTCTGGCTTCCAAATCTGACCCCTTGGCAGCAGCAGTTTTAAGTCAGTGTATGCTAGTGGATACCATAAAATCCTAAGAAGTTGCCAAAATATCTTAAACTAAATTTCTTGGATGAAAATTGTTTAAAAAAAGTCTTGTACCCTCTTCCCAGGAATTACTCAGGAGCCCTCGTAAAAACAAATTCTGCCTCTGATACTGTGCATTTGAGTGTTTTTCTGTTTTTGCTTCACATCTCAAGTCATGACTGGCTGTGAACACATCAGTGGCAAGTCTTTCAAGTCCCCTGTTTAGTTTGTGTGTGTGTGCGTGTGTGTGTGTGTGTGTGTGTGTATGCATCTAAGTTTTATCACATTTGAAAATCAGGGGACAGTTGGTTCTATGATACTTAATAATGTAGGCTGTACCTGTGATGTTAACCCACTGTAAATGCCTGGGTTTTTACTTGATGAATGTGAATACAGATAAATGTGAATTAGTAGGTATGCAACCAAATGCCGGAGCATTTCTGTTCAGTGAAGTACACGGACACAGACACTGTCTCACCCTCTGTATAAGGATGTACCCTGGATGTTCCCATGAAAGGTTTGAGGTGGCATACAAAAGAATGCTTTACGATGAACAGGATAAACTTCAACTAGAAATAGAAAACCAAGAGTGTTGGCAGGAAGTGGAATACTGAAGACTTCGTTTCCTGGTGACCCAAACAGAAAGGGATGCAAATAGGGGCGTCCTTGTCCTTATACGACTGAGGAAGTTCCATGGGAGAGGCCAGAGTTTTTTCTCTAGCAGAAAATTCTAAAATAAATGTTCTTAATTTACTTAACAGTTGCTTAAAAGCCAGTTGAGTTTGACTTTGGTGTTTTAAAACAGTACTATAGGTAGACTTATATCTCCAAATGTGAGGCATTGGGTTTTTTCAGTATTACTTTGATAAATGTCCTATTAGAAAGAGGAGAATAAATAGGAGGTGGTTCACTCTGGCTGGCTTTGCCACTGTGGTCAGTAGAGACATAGGCCGACCGGGAGGCCTTGCAGTGACCCCTCCCCCCCAACCTGGATTCATGTGCAGCTGTGTGTCTTGGTCAGGTTCTGTGACCTTCAGCGTTTTTTTTCCATCTATAAAATAAAAAATGTTACATCGCACAGTTAGTGAGATTACCTGAGAAAATCTACAAAAATAAAACTAGGATCACCATATTGCTGTCTCCAACATTGTTGCTAAAGATAAAAGTATCTATTTTCCTCACTTTTTTGTGTGTATGCATTCATACACACAATAATTTCACTTTCATAATTAAGGAACATGTTACACGAATGAGAGTAATTATAGAAATTATAACCGACTTGGGTGGTTCAATTCAGCAGCCACTGCTATAGTTATTTGGGATGTGAAGGAAATGAGTTATTATGTATATGTGAGCTTCCAAAGCTATGGAGCTGACCTTTAGGGAACAAAACATACTATTGTTTCAAATAATAAAGATAACTTAGTCATACTAAGGGGCTTCCTTCCATAGTGGCTCAGAATCAATGCGGGGGACCCAGGAGTTTGATCCCTGGGCTGGGAAAATCCCCTAGAGAAGGGAATACCCACTGCAGTATTCTTGGCTGGAGAATTCCATGGACAGAGAAGCCTGGTGGGCTACAGTCCATGGGGTCGCAAAGAGTCAGAAACGACTGAGGGACTAACACCATGTACACATATGCATTCATAATGAGGGGCCTTCCCAGGTGGTGCTAGTGGTAAAGAATACCCCTGCTAAGGCAGGAGACACAGGAGACACGGGTTCAACCCCTGGTTCTGGAAGATCCCTTGGAGTAGGAAATGACACCCCACTCCAGTATTCTTGCCTGGAAAGTTCCATGGATAGAGGAGCTTCGCAGGCTATAGTCCATGAGTTGAAAACAGTTGGTTATGACTGAGCATGTGCTACTACTACTATTCATAATGGAAATCCTTATCAAACTAGATTGCACTGTTTCTTGCTTTTAAAGGTGAATATGCCAAACAAAAATAAACTCTTAGAGCAATTTAGGATTATTAGACTTTATTCTGCGTTAAAACAATGCTAACTCTGGGAGGCTTTGTGATTTTTGGAATGTTTGTCCTGCACAAGTAGCCCCAACCTCCTGGGCATCTGGAATTCGTGAGCCACAGTTCTTTTTACCAGCCTGGTGGCCCCTTTATTTCCCTCCAATGTATGATATCTAATCTGCTCAGCATTTGAAAATCAGATAATCAGGTTAATTTTCACTTCAGTTCAGTCGCTCAGTCATGTCCGACTCTTTGCGACCCCATGAATTGCAGCACGCCAGGCCTCTCTGTCCATCACCAACTCCTGGAGTCTGCCCAAACCCATGTCCATCGAGTCGGTGATGTCATCCAACCATCTCATCCTCTGTCGTCCCCTTCTCCTCCCACCCCCAATCCTACCCAGCATTAGGGTCTTTTCCAATGAGTCAACCCTTCGCATGAGGTGGCCAAAGTATTGGAATTTCAGCTTCAACATCAGACCTTCAATGAACACCCAGGATTGATCTCTTTTAGGATGGATTGATTGGATCTCCTTGCAGTCCAAGGGACTCTCAAGAGTCTTCTCCAACACCACAGTTCAAAAGCATCAATTCTTCGGCGCTCAGCTTTCTTCACCGTCCAACTCTCACATCCATACATGACCACTGGAAAAACCACAGCCTTGACTAGACGGACTTGCGTTGGCAAAGTAATGTCTCTGCTTTTAAATATGCTATCTAGGTTGGCCATAACCTTCCTTCCAAGGAGTAAGCGTCTTTTAATGTCATGGCTGCAGTCACCATCAGCAGTGATTCTGGAGCCCAAAAAAATAAAGTCTGACACTGTTTCCACTGTTTCCCCATCTATTTCCTATGAAGTGATGGGACCACATGCCATGATCTTAGTTTTCTGAACGTTGAGCTTTAAGCCAACTTTTTCACTCTCCTCTTTCACCTTCATCAAGAGGCTCTTTAGTTCTTCTTCACTTTCTGCCATAAGGGTGGTGTCATCCGCATATCTGAGGTTATTGATATTTCTCCCGGCAATCTTGATTCCAGCTTGTGTTTCTTCCAGCCCAGCGTTTCTCATGATGTACTCTGCATAAAAGTTAAATAAGCAGGGTGACAATATACAGCCTTGACGTACTCCTTTTCCTATTTGGAACTAGTCTGTTGTTCCATGTCCAGTTCTAACTGTTGCTTCCTGATCTGCATACAGGTTTGTCAAGAGACAGGTCCTATGGTCTGGTATTCCCATCTCTTTCAGAATTTTCCACAGTTTATTGTGATCCACACAGTCAAAGGCTTTGGCATAGTCAATAAAGCAGAAATAGATGTTTTTCTGGAACTCTCTTGCTTTTTCCATGATCCAGCGGATATTGGCAATTTGATCTCTGGTTCCTCTGCCTTTTCTAAAACCAGCTTGAACATCTGGAAGTTCACGGTTCACGTATTGCTGAAGCCTGGCTTGGAAAATTTTGAGCATTACTTTACTAGCATGTGAGATGAGTGCAATTGTGTGGTAGTTTGAGCATTCTTTGGCATTGCCTTTCTTTGGGATTGGAATGAAGACTGACCTCTTCCATTCCTGTGGCCACTGCTGGGTTTTCCAAATTTGCTGGCATATCGAGTGCAGCACTTTCACAACATCACCTTTGAGGATTTGAAATAGCTCAACTGGAATTCCATCACCTCCACTAGCTTTGTTCGTAGTGATTCTTTCTAACGCCCACTTGACTTCAGATTCCAGGATGTCTGGCTCTAGGTGAGTGATCACACCATCGTGATTATCTGGGTCATGAAGATCTTTTTTGTACAGTTCTTCTGTGTATTCTTGCCACCTCTTCTTAATATCTTTTGCTTCTGTTAGGTCCATACCATTTCTGTCCTTTATCGAGCCTATCTTTGCATGAAATGTTCCTTTGGTATCTCTAATTTCTTGAAGAGATCTCTAGTCTTTCCCAATCTGTTTTTTTTCTCTATTTCTTTGCACTGATCGCTGAGGAAGGCTTTCTTATCTCTCCTTGCTCTTCTTTGGAACTTAAAGTTAATTTTAGCTTGAATAAAATAAGAATATATGGAATCTCGTCATCTAGGTATCAAGTATCTGGGTTTTTATACATGAACTCTGTGCCTTGTCTTTTAGTTCCTGGGAGCTCCATTTGATTTAATTGCTGGTTTTCAGTGTGTTCTGGAAAAGTGAGATGTTAGTCTACTTTCTGCAAGTGTTATCAAAAACGACAAGGCCTCAGGAATGCCCCACGGACACCGAGTTCAAAGTCATTAAAATTCCTGAATACTTGAATGCTCAGTTAGAGTCACTAACAGAGAATCACAACTCTTTCCTCAAGTTTACTTTGGAATTGTACGCAAGAGGCAATTGTTTGTCCCTTAAAGAGTTTGGGGTGGGGTGGGGGACACTTCTCTGCAGGTAGAGTCCAAGGTTTAGCCATGTTCTTCAAGATTTCCTTCCTCTGTTTCACCTACCTGCCTGTGCATGATAGTCTCTTTTTTTTCCTTTGGGTTTCATTCACACTGAAAAGGAAAGATGTTCTAAAAGAACGTTTTAATTAACAACATTAATTTAAAAGTATTTTAAATTGACTTTTAAATATCTTTGAGTTTTTATTTCAACTAAATTACATTTGAATATTTCCTCATCCATACACCATATTTTCCAGTACATTGCAAAGGGAGTATTTTATTTCCATTATTCCGTAAAGATATAGTGACAAGAAATAGAAATAAGAGCTTCCCACATGACAGTCTGGAAGGAGATCATTGCTTTATATTTTTTCTGATACAAAGGACTACATAATTTTCCCTTCCTTTAGCTTGGTTATGTGTGACCTTCATTGACGTTGTCGTTAGGCCGTTAACTTCTTTTCCTTTTACTCTTCTGTATCCTGCACCACATTTGTTAACAAGCGGTAGTTCCACCTGATCTTGCTGTTAAGTTTATAGCATGTTGAATAATATCTAAAATGCTTCTGTCAGTTCTACTAGCTGACATTTATTGTGCTCCTAACCTGCTCTGAGTTCTAAGATCAAGACGACACGCACAGTTTTGTATAGCTCCATCACAAGTCTTTGACACAGATTAAGTTTTAACCCCCACTTTATAGATGAGAGAACTGAGGCTGGCAATGTTACTTGATTCAGTCAGCTAACAGACCTGTGAACCAGAATTGTATGCAGGAAAGTTGGACTTAACTTATTTTTTAAAAAATTTGAAGTGCACTTGACTTACAATGTTGTGTTAGTTTCAGATGTATAGCAAAATGATCCAGTTAAACATACATATATATCTATTTTTTCAGATTCTTTTCCCTGATAGATTATTACAAAATACTGAGTATGGTTTCCTGTGCTATACAATAGGCCCTTTTTGGTGATCTATTTTATATAGAATTGTGTGTATATGTTAATCCCAAACTCCTGATTTATCTTTCCCTCTCCTCCCTTTCCCTTTGGTAACCATATGTTTATTCTCTGTGCGTGTGGGTCTGTTTCTGTTTTGCATATAAGTTCATTTGTATCATTTTTTAATTTTTAGATTCTACCTATAAGTGATATCCTATGATATCTGTCTTTGTCTAACTTACTTCACTTAGTATGATAGTCTCTATTTCGGTTCAGTTCAGTTGCTCAGTCATGTCCAACTCTTGGCGACCCCATGGACTGCAGCACACCAGGCCTCCCTGTCCATCATCAACTCCTGGAGTTGACTCAAATTCATGTCCATTGAGTCGGTGATGCCATCCTACCATCTCATCCTCTGTCATCCTCTTTTCCTCCCGCCTTCAATCTTTTCCAGGATCAGGATCTTTACCAATGAGTCAGTTCTTCGCATCAGGTAGCCAAAGTATAGGAATTTCAGCTTTAGCATCAGTCCTTCCAGTGAACACCCAGGACTGATCTCCTTTAGGATGGACTGGTTGGATCTCCTTGCAGTCCAAGGGACTCTCAAGAGTCTTCTCTAGATAGTCTTTGCTGCTGCTGCTTCAGTTGTGTCCGACTCTGTGCGACCCCATAGATGGCAGCCCACCAGGCTCCCCCAACCCTGGGAGTCTCCAGGCAAGAACACTGGAGTGGGTTGCCATTTCCTTCTCCAATGCATGAAAGTGAAAAGTGAAAGTGAAGTCACTCAGTCGTGTCTGACTCTTCGAGACCCCATGGACCACAGCCTACCAGGCTCCTCCATCCATGGGATTTTCCAGACATGAGTACTGGAGAGGGGTGCCATTGCCTTCTCCGAGATAGTTCTCTAGGTTCACCCATATTACTGCAAATGGCATTATTTCATTCTGTTCTATGGCTGAGTAATATTCCATTGTATATTTGTACCACATCTTTATCCATTCATTTGTCCATGAACAGTTTAAGTTGCTTCCATGTCTTCATGGAATAGTGCTTCAGTGAACATCGGAATACATGTATCTTTTCTGGTTATGGTTTTCTCCAGGTATGTATCTAGGAGTGGGATTGCAGGATCATCTGGCTACTCTATTTTTAGTCTCCACAGCGGCTGTGCCAGTTTACGTTCCCACCATCAGGACCTGCACAGCGGTACTCTGAGCGCTGCCACCAACACAGAGCCCTGGTCTGGTCTGATGCCCGGGAGCAGTGACCGCTACCCCCGTCCGTAGTGTTTCTTTCAAAAGGAATAGAGTTGTAGACTTGCACTCATCTCCGTCTGACCCAGGGATCAATTTCTTTACAACCTATGAAGTTTCTTGGAAGTGTTTCTCTGTTCTGCCAAATTGCATTATTACTCTCATACAAATCTTCCCTCAAGTACCTGCTCTTATACGTGGTTTCAGAGACATGAGCTGAGAAATAGAAAACTACAGAGCCTCTGTGTGCTTGTAGGGACATGAACATGACCTGACCAAATCTGTCTACACCTGCTTTAAGTGGATGAGCTTAAACTTTATACTGTTAAGCACCAAATGAATATAAAATATGGCTTTAAGTACCATCCAAATATGTAAAACTTCCAAAATGTATTCTCAACTCAGATCCCCAAAAGCGCAGCCTCACCTACCCAACTGCCTGTCACTTATTCTAACAAATAGGAAGTATTCTTTGCCCCAAATCAGGAATTAGCATCTCTGATTTTTACATGGCAGGAGAGGTGACAGTTTTCTCCCTGTTAACCACTCTGTTCCCTCTAGTAAGTGTTAACATCTTTTTTAGGGTGGCTGACAGTTAGTTGTAATGTTTGAATAATGCTCTCTTCCGCTGATTGTACAGTTCCTGTGAGGCATTGATACCAAAGATGAACTGCTTTTCTTGCCTTTTGGAAAAAAATCAGAGAATCTCTGAAGTCATCTATAAAACACCATTTACCATCTTTGGTAAAGGTAAAAATTAATGGTCTGTAAGAATCTTCAGAAGAAATAAAAATATTTTTAAATGATTTAAGTTTAATCATGACAAATCATCAGTACGGTCACTCTGAGAAAGAACCTCAGAGTGATGTCTCTTTGGGTGTGGGAGAGTTCCTGAGAGAATCTGCCACATGGCAGGAGGGGAAGAAACAGCTTGAAAACCACGTTTCTTCTGGATCTCTGAGAGACAAGTCTATAAAACTCTTGATTAGAGCTGTTACTGTCAAAAGATAAACCCAAGTCCTACTGCATGTACTGGGCAAAAGTTTACATTTTCTGAATTCTGTTTGAAGTAAAGCCAGAAAACTCTGAAGCAAGATGAAATGGCTAATGAAACCCACAGTCCTAGAACAGTTTAGAATGTCTTTTGGAAAGTAAATCACATGTGCTATGACAATTTATATTTATCAATAGAGTAAAAAAGACCCTAAAACACTTAGTTGATTCTCTGCCTTGTCACTGAAAATGTTGCAACATACTACTTAAGATGCATTCTTTTTTCCTGCCTCCCTTCCTCCCTTCCTTCCATATAAGCATGTTCCATGCAATACTTGGCATATAGTTATGCTAAAAAAATATTTGTCTTTTATCTGAGATTCAATATTTTAGAAAAAATATCACAGTAATAGTATGTTTTCAGTATCCAAACAGAAATAGCATAATAGAATAATAATTTAGCATATGGTATAAAACATCTTTTATAAAATATTTTAATACCATGCAAAGAGTTGACTCATTGGAAAAGACTCTGATGCTAGGAAAGATTGAAGGCAAAGGAGAAGGGGAGCAGAAGAGGATGAGATTTTTAGAGAGCATCACCAACTCAATGGATATGAAATTGAGCAAACTCTTGGGAGATCATGGAGAATAGAGGAGTCTGGTGTGCTGCAGTCCATGGGGTCACAAAGAGTCAGACATGACTTAGCCATTGAATACAAACCAACATGTACGTTATCTGGCAAGCCTACACATTTAAACAAATGCCATCCAAACTGCCAGCACTAGGAGAAGAAATAATCTAGAGGTCATATGTGGTGCTTTGTCTTCTTTTCTGCTCACAGTTGTAGCCAGAACCTGTTGTGTGATGTCAGTTTGACTGCAGTGGACCCTGGAAGTTGAGGATGACTCATGGATGATTGGTGACCAGTAAGGGCTCTGTTGGATTCGCCCAGTGATACTTGTGCACCAGTAAAGAAGAAGGATGATTACGTAACAGTAGGGAACTCTGAAAGTACTGTGGGCATTTAAAGGAATGAACAAGCTCTTTTATCCGGGGGTGCCATGTGGAGATGGGATCTAACCTGAGTCTTGATGGGCAGGTAGAGACAAGTAAAAGGGAATTTTATGAGCAAAATAGCATAAGCATTACCATGGAGGCAAGAAAGAGCATAGAGCAGATGAAGTTGACATCATTCTCCTGATCACCCTTTGATTAGCATATGGATCTCTCAGGTCCATTATGTCTATTCTTACCTTATTCAAAAGAGGATTTAATTTTAAACTGACTCATAATATCCTATGAAGATGATCAGAAAAACTAGGGAGAAAGAGGGTTGAGGATTTTGGATACATTTGCCAAGAGAGTGTTCATATATAACAAATAAAATTAGACGGTAAATCCTCAATTTATATGATTAGCTTATACGTTCCTCTATGTAAGAGAAGATCTTGTCAGATTAAGAAATCTGAAGCTTCTGAAGGGTTTGGAGAGATGCTTTAAATATCACAAAGATACTGTGGAGATAAAAAACCGACTCAATTGTATTTAAGATTTCACCTTGTATATTTATTTTTAGTGAATTCAGTAATTCTAAGTAATGAGCTTTGTTTGTAGGGCATTTGTCTGTTTCTGAAGAAATCATGAGAGAGACAATAAGGGACATGTTGGAAGAGAAAGAAAAACACTTTTTGCTTTGTCAAAAATTTTAAAGTTAATTGACAGTTAAAACACGAAGAGCTATGCAGATTCTTTTCTGGAAGCATTTAGTGTATTAATAGAACATAAAGGGAATTCTCATTTTGAAAGACAGCTTGGAAGATGTACATCTCTCTGTGAAAATAAACTCTCTGCTTCTGGACAAGAAAGATTATGATTCTCATTCACTATTGCAGACTCATTCCTTACAAAAGTTAGTTTGCTTTAATGAGATATATTTGCACTGTATGCATTCTTGCTCAGTTGCTCAGGCATGTCCAATTTTTTGCAACCCCATGGACTGTAGCCCACCAGGCTCCTCTGTCCATGGGATTTTCCAGGCAAGAATGTTGCAGTGGATTGCCATGCCTTTCTCCAGGGGATCTTCCCAACCCAGAGACGGAACCTGAATCTCTTATGTCTCCTGCATTGGCAGGCAGGTTCTTTACCCCTAGCACCACCTGGGAAGCCCATAATTGCAATATCCCCAAATAAAAAATTGTTCAAGCCCATAAAGAAAAAAAAAGAAATGAAACACTGCTTGACAGATTTACTTCTAGCTTTGGAAGCCAAATTGTGAGGTTGAGTACATTTCAGGAGTTAATTGTTGAATTCTTAATATCAGAACTGAAAATCAAAATCTTCATATAGCCCATGAAGGCTTTGGGGAAGGAAAGGAATATTTACTCTTGCTAAGGTTAGTGGACAAGTCTGGTCAGAACATCATGAGGAAAACATATTTCTCTACTCAGGACTGTGTTATCTCCATGCTTCACATTCCTGCCTTTTTTGGAAGCTGGAGTTATTCCACACTCTCAAGAGGTTTGCTCTAAGATCTAAATTGCTACACTCGCCCTTCTTAACTTGGCATCCATAGTCAAGGCATGCATTTGAAAAAAAAAAAAGACATATTCTAGTGAAAACAGTCTTTTTACTCTAGAGTCTTCCTTGCTGCATGACTCTGAAAATGGCCTGGTCTTCTTTTTGCCTGATTTTTGTCATCCCTGAAGCATGCAGAGGAACCCTTTATTTCTCTGTAAAACACACTGAGAATAAAGTCAGCTGGTAATAAAATGCAACAATCGTCTTCTCTAAGCGAAAAGTGAATAGCAGTAATGTTGAAGAAAAGAATAAAAAAAATCCCACTGTTCAGCACCTCAGAGATGAAGGATCTTGTTTATTTTTAAGTGGTCATGACACTGAATGGGAATGGGAAATCTGACTTCTTTTGCATCTTCAATTTCTTACCGCTCCATGCATAGCGTATAGTAGAAGCTCAATGCTGTCACATGCCCCTGAGTTCTTCCACTAACCAGCTCTTGGGCAGGTAAACTCACTATTCTAGGACCTAGTTTCTCATCTTCAAACAAGCCTGACAGGGAATAGGATCAGCCTCCTAGGGTTATTGTGAGCATTTAGTAGGTCAATATCTGTAAGGCGCTTGGCACTCACTGTGCCTTGGTTGTAAGTTCTTAGAAAATGTGAAAGAATATTGCTTTTATTGACAAATGACCAAAGAACATCTCAGAGAACATATTTTTTTCTGCATCTGATTATTTTCAATGTTCTAGGTTTTAGACTGATTTAATAACATGCTGTCTAAGGCCAGGTTTCCTAGGGAAGAGGCTGAAGTGGAGATTTGCAGGCAGAAAAGTGTGGGGGGGGCATGGCCTGGGGATGCACCGCAGTGGGGAGTGAAGGAGGAAGCAGGCAGAGGAGAGGCGGGCTGTCACAGGACCTGGCTGGCACCTGGCTCTCAGGGAAGCTCTAGAGCTGGAATGGTCCTCCAGGTTATCCCAGTTTACAGAGAGGGGACCAGGTGCTTGAACACCCCTTCACACTGAGGTTCTGGGAGGCAGGCTGCTGCTCTAGGAGGAGGAGATCTAACCCGAGGTCAGGGGTTCTGTGGGGCTGAGAGTGACTCATCTGGCAGCTGGCAGTCAGCTGGGGGGAGTCCCGCAGTCCTGAAGGGTCAGGGAGTGACATCGCTATAGCCATCGCATGTGCACGTGTATTCATATTCTCATTTGCTCTGATACAGATTTTGCATGCTCAGATTGAAGATAATGGAAAGCAATTTTCTTATAATGTGAAATAACTGACTAATACCATAAAAAATAACATTTTGCCCAAGTACTTGCTTCCCTATAACCTTAAAAATCTACCATGTGAATTTTGATGTTTCAGCTTGTCATCTGGTTAGAGTATAGGTACAGTTGAGTTTGTAAGTAAAGTTTGAACATTTTAGAATTGTTATAATCATCTTCCAAGCCTAGCTTACTGTGCAGTTTTTGTTTTCATTTCTGTGGCATAAATTACATTATAAGAAAGATAAAAGCAATTTTAAATATACCCATCATTAATCCATGTTTAATATGTAAGCTGTATTTATTTTTTTTTTGAATCGCTATATTACCCTTCCTAATATGCAGATGTATTTTACATCAGCATATTTATGGTAGGTCTATATTTTTCATTGTCTTTTTTTCTTTAACTTAACATTACGTCATGAATATCTTCGTGTGCCTCCACGTTTTCTCAATTATAATTTTAACAAAAACACAGGTTTCTGTTGAGTTGCTGTACTATAAATTGTTTGGTTTTCAGCTTGATTCTTTATTGTCCCTTTCAAATCATTCTATAATTATAAAATTCTAATCTCAGCAAATCATTTCGATTCAGTAAACAGTTATGGTTGAAGCTGGCTCACGTGAAAGGGCAGATATAACAATGACGACACCCAGTCTGCGCCTGGAAGCAGTTTAGGGATGAAAGTGAGGCCCGTCATAGAAAGGAGTAGGCACAGAATGAGACGCAGCCGGTAAGGCAGTGGCGAAGAGACAGGAGTGATGATCTCTAACTGCTAGGAGGGAAGGACTCATAGAAGAGGAATATTTTAAGCTGTACTTTGCAGGATAAGTGAAATTTACACAAGGAGAAAAGATGGTCAAAATGTTTTAAGTCAAAGAAAAAGTAGCAACAAAGAAAAGATGTGAAAGTAATTTATGGATATAAGCAACTGTGAGTCATCTGGGGTGGTAACTTTTAAAACATGAAAAAGTGATGGAAAAGATCACTCAGAGTCATGCATGCCAGGAACATGGCACTAATAGAAGGTAAGACTAGTGAGAGATGTTGAGAGGAAACGCATCCCAGGTGGGATGATATTGCACTAGTTCAAGGAAAGTTTACTAACTTACTCTTGCATTTTTGTTCTCTCATTCATAATTCATGAATATATAATCATTTACCAGGCTATTAGGCCTGGGACTATTAGAATCAAGATCTATTTAAAATTATACGTTCATCCAGCAAATACGACTTGAAAGGCTACTTTGTGTTAATGGGGTGGGGAGTCAGAGCTGAATTCATCTCAACCCTTGAACTCAAGTTCACTTGGGTTCTCGGCCAGGTTGTGAATAGGGCATCTCAGCTGGTGATGACAGGCTGTCATGTTAGCGATATGAAGAGAACGCTGAAATCCTCACCAAGTACTATCTCACAGAAGAGATGAGATGGACTCGCTCTCGAGAGTCCTGACTTTTTAAACATACTCATTTATTTATTTGACTATGCTGGGTCTTAGTTGTGGAACATGGGATCTTCATTGCCTCGTGTGGGGTCTTCCATTGCAGAGCAGGGATTCTCTTGTTATGGTGCGCAGGCTCAGTAGTTGCGGCATGTGGGCTTCCTTGCCCCATGGAATGCGGGATCTTAGTTTTCCAACCAGAGGTCAAACCCGTATCACCTGCATTGACAGAGGATTCTTAACCCCTGGACCACCTGGGAAGTCCCACCCTGACTTAAAGAGACCGTGCATCACTCTGTTCTCCCATGTTTTCAGCTCAGTCTAGACACAAAATCAAAATCCAGACCCAAATAGAACAATACACAAGCCCATCATCTGACTCTGGGGGTCAGGAGAAATTAGACTACCTTGAAATATGTTGTTAGTTTCCTGAGTTTGAGGGACATTCTCACTTCTATGAAAAATCCAGGGCTTCGAGACGGTGCCCTGACTTTTAAAACTGCTGCTGCAGGTCTTGGCAGAGCTTCGGGCCTTTTCTGCCCCTGCCCTCTATGGGCTTCCCTCAACCTTGTCTCGGTCAGGCACACAGCCTGGTGTCGGCCTGTGGCTACTGCGCCACAGACCTTGTGCTGACAGAGGAACCACTGCACTAGGCAAAAACACTTTGTTTGAAAGGATAAGGCATGTTCTCCAAATCCTTTTTCAGAACTAATGTGATCATAGTAATTAATTCTTATATTTTACCTATTATAGCTCCATCAAGTGCTTGATAAAATATAAGAAAGATGAAACCAGATTATACTTGAAATGTATCATTTGTGAAAACATGTTTTAATTTGAAGACATGATTTAAATCATTACTTACATTAGAGATTTCCAAATACAAATTTTATGATTCTGCTGCAATCAGAAGTTGTCTGTCAACTAATATAAACTTAAATCAAGAAAAAGTGTAAGACCTGGTAAAGCATCTTCTGCTTTCAGGGGACAAAATTATTATCTCAGGTAATATTCTTGAATCAATGTATTGTTTCTTGATGGTTTCAGGCAGGAGTTAGCAAACTTTGAGTTGGTTTGCTTAGCTTTCCATGGCCTGGCAGGTTAGGGTGGGTTTAGGTAAGAAGCATCTTGAAACTGACAAGATGTTTAGACAGAACACAGTCAGTGCCCCATTTCCCCGGCTCCCTTTTCTCTGTTCTCACACCTCTCCCTAGACTTGGGTGTGCTTATTTCCCACCTCTGACTCCCCTTGCTGGGGGAGCCCTCCCACTACTCAGACTGCTTTGCTTGCAGGGGCACAAGCCAAGTGCCTGGACACCTGAGGTGCCTCTTCCCCACCAGGGGCTCACACCCCGTGCCTGTCTGCTGCCTGAATGTGAAAGCCCAGCTCCCTGGCTTGGCTTGGGACAACTTCGAGGTTGTGTTACACTTACAACTTACACTCTCGACCTCCCCTGCAGGGCTAGAGTGGTGCTACTTTTCAGAAAACTTCGTCTGAAATCATAGCTTGCTTGGTTTCCTCTCTCTGGGCTGCTTGCTTGGTTGGTTGGTGTTAGTCACTCATTTGTGCTTCTGTCACTCCAAAACAGGATTACATGGGAACACTTAATAAACAACTTTCCTACAGAGACTTGTCCTAGGGACATCCCTGGCAGTCCAGTGGTTAATACTTCGCCTTCCAATGCAGGGGATAATGGCTTGATCCCTGGTTGGGGAGCTAAGATCCCATATGCTTGGCGGCCAAAAAGCCAAAACGTAAAACAGAAGCAGTATTGTAACATATTCAGTTCAGTTCAGGCGCTCAGTCGTGTCCGACTCTTTACAGCCCCATGAATCGCAGCACGCCAGGCCTCCCTGTCCATCACCAACTCCCAGAGTTTACCCAAACCCATGTTCATCGAGTGGGTGATGCCATCAAGCCATCTCATCCTCTGTCATCCCCTTCTCCTCCTGCCCCTAATCCTTCCCAGCATCAGGGTCTTTTCCGGTGAGTCATTTCTTCACATGAGGTGGCCAAAATATTGGAGTTTCAGCTTCAACATCAGTCCTTCCAATGAACACCCAGGGCTGATCTCCTTTAGGATGGACTGGTTGGATCTCCTTGCAGTCCAAGGGACTCTCAAGAGTCTTCTCCAACACCACAGTTCAAAAGCATCAATTGAAGCGCTCAGCCTTCTTCACTGTCCAACTCTCACATCCATACATGACTACTGGAAAAACCATAGCCTTGACTAGATGGACCTTTGTTGGCAAAGTAATGTCGCTGCCTTTCAATATGCTATCTAGGTTGGTCACAACTTTCCTTCTAAGGAGTAAGCATCTTTTAATTTCATGGCTGCAATCACCATCAGCAGTGATTTTGGAGCCCCCCAAAATAAAGTCTGACACTGTTTCCACTGTTTCCCCATCTGTTTCCCATGAAGTGATGGGACCAGATGCCATGATCTTAGCTTTCTGAATGTTGAGCTTTAAGCCAACCTTTTCAATCTCCTCTTTCACTTTCATCAAGAGACTTTTTAGTTCCTCTTCACTTTCTGCCATAAGGGTGGTGTCATCTGCATATCTGAGGTTATTGATATTTCTCCCGGCAATCTTGATTCCAGCTTGTGCTTCATCCAGTCCAGCGTTTCTCATGATGTACTCTGCATATAAGTTAAGTAAGCAGGGTGACAATATACAGCTTTGATGTACTCCTTTTCCTATTTGGAACCAGTCTGTTGTTCCATGTCCAGTTCTAACTGTTGCTTCCTGACCTGCATACAGGTTTCTCAAGAGGCAGGTCAGGTGGTCTGCTATTCCGTCTCTTTCAGAATTTACCACAGTTTATTGTGATCCATACAGTCAAAGCTTTGGCATGGTCAATAAAGCAGAAATAGATATTTTTCTGGAACTCTCTTGCTTTTTTGATGATCCATTGGATGTTGGCAATTTGATCTCTGGTTCCTCTGCCTTTTCTAAAATCAGCTTGAACATATGGAAGTTCAGGGTTCGCGTATTGCTGAAGCCTTACTTGGAGAATTTTGAGCATTACTTTACTAGCGTGTGAGATGACTGCAATTGTGTGGTAGTTTGAGCATTCTTTGGTGTTGCCTTTCTTTGGCATTGGAATGAAAACTGACCTTTTCCAGTCCTGTGGCCACTGCTATATTCAATAACCACTTAAAAAACAAAAACAAAAAAAAAACTTGTCCTGAATCGAAGTTGAAGATAGTGCTTCTGTATAAAGCATCTCTTTCCTATAATCCACCTTTTAGAGATATATTGTGGGCAAATACATCCTCTAGGTTGTGCAGAGAGGTAAGTTTGATGAAACAGAACATTCCCAACCACGTGAAAGTGTGTATAGATCCACTAACCAGGATTTACAGAAATAGAAGAAAGCAGTCTTCTGTGTGGGGGTTGCTTTTTGTGGTACCCAGGGCACTGTGACCATTCCCGCCAGCCTTGTTATTCCTGTATCTAAACAATGATTGCAGTACCAAATGCAGAAAGAGTCTGTACCTAGAACAAGCTTGCTGAGACCAAACTTTGGCTGGAGGCCTCGTTCCCTTAAGGAGGATGCTATACGTAGGAAGAAGGGAGGATTTGTAGAAGGCATCCTGGGAAGCGAAGATGGGTTCAGGGACTCTAATGAACAGCAGATGGTGGGTAACCCCACCCCTGCCCAGGACCCTACATACATTGACTGTTAGACACCAGAGTTGTCCAGCTGAGTGCCAGCTAAGATCTGATTGGGATTTTAACCAAGCTATTTAAAAAATAATCACGAAGCAAGGGGATTCCACTATTTATAAACATAAAATCTGAATAAGTTTCTTCTTTTGGGTCAGTAGCAAAAAAAAAAAAAAAAAAACCCTACAAAAATGATCCTGTGGCAGAAGTGACCCTGAAGACCAGAGGAAGAGCAGACCTCTGAGCGCTGTTTATAACAGGATCCAGAAAACTCGAGATGACTATTTGTCATACTTAATCTGATTTCAGAAGTCACTGCCTTTGGTAAACAGGAAAGGAAAGTCACAAAATAGAATCAGCTGAGCTGAAGGGATGACAGGATGAAATGAAGAGGGGGCAGGGTGTGAGGGCAAGGAGAGAAGCTGGGATGGGATGGGCGCCCGGTGAGATGGAGGAGGAGCACGCGTAGGCCAGAAGCACAGCTTCAAAATTAAAACCACGCTGGACTCAGCGCTCCACACACACACAGCCCATCACCGCACAGAAAAGAGTGATCGTAGATGGAGTGAATGTTGGTACAAGAGAAGGGAGAAAATACAGACTCAAAGGAAAAGTGTTCTTGAAGGAAACTAGATTATTTGGGAAAATCACAATTAAAGGACCCCCCTCAAGTCTAGGGGGTTGAGAGGAAAGGACAGGAGGCCGGAGATGCAGCTGAGAGCGTTTGCCGTGATCCAGGGAAGACTTGAATAAATAGACACATACCCTTTAAATTTTATTTTTACTCATTATATTCCGTTATAGTCTATGACAGGGTATTGGATATAGTTCCCTGTGTTATACAGTAGGACCTTGCTGTTTATCCATTCTATATATGATAGTTGGCATCTGCTAATCCCAGCTCTCAATCCAGTCCTCTCCCACCCTTCCTCCCCTTTCTGATACGCTTTAAAATTACAAAGAAAAAAATTGACAAACATCCAGAACAAAAATGCAGGTTATCTCTAAAGGAATTAATATTAATTTAGCCCCATGGACTTAATTGCAGAATTTCAAACGATGATGAAACAAATTTAGGGAAGCTGTTCTTTAATTCATTCATTTATAAAATGGTATATTTCTACTATGAATCTAGCATTGTGTTAGATACTAAAAGTGCAACCATACACTTTTACAACCTGAAATGATTCTTGCATGAAATTTAAAGAAAGATCATCTCTATTACATTGAAAGATTTATGGGAAGCTATAAACTTCAAAATGATTTATGGACAGAGCTCTCCCCCTGATGTTTCTTACTGAGTGGAGGTGGGGTCAGTCCCAAGAATGTGCATTTCTAAGGAGTTCCTGCTAGATGCTGATGTGGTTGATCCAGGAGCCACATGTCAAGAACCATTGACTTATCTTATTAATAACTGGATATTGGGGAAGAAAATAACAAAAATGTTCAGCTTCAATGGAATGATGACATAGTTGTAGTTGCTGAAATATTTTTGAAGATTATTCAATGCTGTAGAAAAATTCCAATATTACAGTACTGCATAAAGTCCACCTAAAAATGTATGCACTGTGTTCTTTTTTTAAAGAGATACAATTAAAATGGAAGGAATAGGTGTCAAACATCAGGAAATTAAAAATGAATTAATAGTTATTCTTTCTAGGCCATGTCCTTAATGGTTGCTTTTAATTTTATAACTTTCTATATTTTCTAAATGAATATGCATTAATTTTATATTGAGAAAAATAACCTCCCACAAAGACTTAGTTCAAATGCTGTCTTCTTAGTAAAACTCCTACCAGTTAAGCTGAATGTCATCTGTGAATTCTTCTGTCAGCACCTCCTGAAAACATTCATCACCTTTTATATCATTTATTAAAAGCTGACTATGCACGTTAGTATTTTAAAGGCTTTGAAAAGTCTTAGTTTTTTTTTTAATATAATATTATTTGCTTCAAGACTTTCCAAACTTCTTTGTCCATAGCAAAATTCAGAACATCTATTACTGTTCTCAAGAATAAATGGTTCATATGGTGGCATTAGTAACTCTTCAAAATTTATTGAATAAATGGATGAAATCAATGAATATTGGCTAATATGGACAGAGGAGTCTGGTGGGCTACAGTCCATAGGGTCACAAAGAGTCAGACATGACTGAAGTGACTTAGCGTGCACACATCCACAAACATGTTACTTATTAATATTTTTCCAAGGGGTGAACCTAAAATCAAAGTTTTCTATCATAGTCCATCAGCATTCTTATTGGTACATACTTAAACTTCAGATTCTCTAAATTTGAACTCAGCTAACACTACAAAGTGCCTAATGGCCTCAAGACAGCTGTGACATGCAAAGAGACATTTTACATGGTCAAATCTCAACCCAGGATTGATTCTTCATATACCCCATCCTTCAAAATATGTAAATCACTTTTCATAGATGCGTGTGTATCTACATGATTACTGTTTACATTTAACCAAGAGTGAGACTTTCATTCAATATGAGTGAAAATGACTTTGGGAGAATCCAAGCATCCTCTCCAAGAAAAGCACAAATACCAGATGGAGTTTGCTGTGTTTTGAAAGTGGGTGACACTGTCTTTCCAAACAAATGCTGTATTGCAAAAATAAGAGCCCATCTGTATTTTATAATTAATTATTTTCTGTGCCTAAGAATTTGTTTCTACTGCAGTGGCTACATTCCATCCCATTATAACCTTAGATCATAGGGCTTTTTCTTTTTTTCTTTTTTTTCTTTTTAACTGGAGGATAGTTGCTTCACAATATTGTGTGGGCATCCACCGAACATCACATGGATCAGCCGTAAGTGTACCCCTGTCCCCTCCCTCTCGAACCTCAGTGCTGTAGAAGAATCCCAGTATCACAGTGCTGCACAAAGTCAGCACAGACCCCACCCCAGCCCAGCCCTCTGGCATCGGGCTGATCTCCCTGTGCCCATACAGCAGCTTCCCACTGTTGGTCTGTTTCACACACGGCAGAGAATCCCCATGGACAGAGGAGTGTTGTGGGCTACGGTCCATGGGGTCGCTGAGAGTCGACTGAGCAACTAAGCACAGCACAGTGTGTATATACACACACACACACACATATACGGAGAAGGCAGCGGCACCCCCTCCAGTACTCTTGCCTGGAAAATCCCACGGACAGAGGAGCCTGGTCGGCTGCAGGCCATGGGGTCGCGAAAAGTCGGACACGACTGAGTGACTTCACTTTCACTTTTCACTTTCATGCATTGGAGAAGGCAATGGCAACCCACTCCAATGTTCTTGCCTGGAGACTCCCAGGGACGGGGGAGCCTGGTGGGCTGCCATCTATGGGGTCGCACAGAGTCAGCCCCGACTGAAGCGACTTAGCAGCAGCAGCCACATATATATATACATCGATGATGCTCTCTCAGTTAGTCCCACCCTCTCCTTGCCCCACGGTGCCCAGAGCCTGTTCTCTGTGTCTGTGTCTCTGTTCCTCTAGGTTCATCAATATCATTTATCTAGATTCCATATATATGTATTAATATACAAAATTTGCTTTTCCTTTTCTGACTTACTTCACTCTGTATAACAACCTCTGGGTTCATCCACCTCACTACTACTAACTCAAATACATTCCTTTGTATGGCTGGGTAATATTCTATTGTATGTATGCACCACAACTTCTCTATCCATTCATCTGGCGAGGGACGTCTAGGTTGCTTCCATGCCCTAACTGTTGTAAATAGTGCTGCTATGAACATTGGGATACATGTGTCTTTTTCGGTTATGGTTTTCTCAAGGTATGTGCCCAGTAGTGGGATTGCTGGCTCATATGGTAGTCTTATTCCTAGGTTTTTTGTTTTTTTTTTAAGGGATCTCTCTACTGTCTTCCATAGTGGCTGTATCAATTTACATTCCCACAAACAGTGCAGGAGGGTCCCTTTTCTCCACACCTTCTTCAGCATTTATTGTTTGTAGATTTTTTGATGATGGCCATTCTGACCAGTGAGAGATCATGGGACTTTTTATGGCCCTTTATTTTTTGCAATTATATGAATTATGTAAAAATATGCAAAAATGTTTGGAAATACTTGGTAACTTAACAATTAAAATAGTATGAAACAGTATGAAATGTATAAATAGTAACCGTCCTGGAACACATACACACATCATCAAAAATAAAAAGTGGAAACAAAAGTATCTGAAATAAGGGAAGAATCATTCATAAAATTTAAATTTGTTATTTTCATGTAAGGATTGCAGAATTCGTTCCTTCAGTGCTGCTGCAGCAAAATGGTCTGTTCAGGAGCCTGTAATAGAATTAAAAGATGTGATTTTGAAATGGAAGGAGAATCTAGTGGTGACTGGAATTAAGGATGGCATTTTATTATATAGACTATGTAGGTTTTGAGTGAAGATCAGGCTCACGCAGTGAATTAGAAAAGCGAGTACAGCTGACCTGGCCGTCTGCTCATGTGCATAAATACTGATCTTGATATGCTGGTATTAACTCAAGCATTGCTGGGACTTACCTGGGCCACACCTCTTTGTAATTGATAAAGTAATTAAAAATATAGCTTTTAATCAGCAAGCATTTGAGGTCTTTGCCGACAATAATAATAATTCATTGCTTATTTTAACATGCTAGGCATTATTTTAGGTAACTTACATATATTACTTCATTTAATCTTCAAAACAGCATAATGAATTATAAATAGGTACTGTGATTATCTTCATTTTATGATGAGGAAATGGAGATTCAGAGATTGATAATCAGGATTTGATGCCAAATCTGGCCTGAGTTTAAGTGCTTAACTGGACTATCCTGCTGGGTGTTTCTCAAACAGTGCCCTACATGTATTTGGGCAAGAAGTTGAAATCTGCATATACATATCCCTATAAAGTAGATTGACCCAGTGCATGGGAAGGATGGTGAGTATCAACTGATAATAAAGAGAAGCATGCATAAAGTCTGTGTTTACTTCTTCAACATGATCCAATTATTCTATCATTCTCAATTTTATGAGCTGGAGGTATTTGAATATCAAAAATCCAACTTTTTGACTAAGTTTTGTTTGTTGGTGTCAGCCAAGAGTATTCCAGGCAAGATATGGGAGTGAGTGAAAGGAAGCGTGGGTGGATGGGCACTCTGGAAAACAAATGTGATGGTGACCAAGCTAAAGAAGATAGAATTAACTGTTTCCACGTAGGCCCTGTGCTGCCCTACCTTCTGATTGTTAAAGAGAACCTGAAAAATCTAATTCTTATCTGAAACAACTCATATTTGAAAACGTATTGTAATGAACTAAGTAAATTAAAAAAAAATAGAGCAACTTAAATCCCATTCCCCGGCTGACTCTACCACATGAATCACTAATCAATCTAGAGGAAGCTGTGATGTTGACTGAGAGGCCACATGTGTGACGTGACAAATTCTTCCCTCTGGGGATGTTCAGAATCAAGTTCCTTCACTGATCGGGAACTGTTTCCCCTTCAGTCTGCTTATATTACTTGGCACAAGGTTGCTTTGGGTATAGAATTGCACCACAATGTTAGAACTTTCGAGGTTCTACCTTTGGTTTTAATTGTAGTGCAAGGAGGGTCTTTCTCCATCCCTCTTTCTTCATAGAGTTTACATTGTACAAATATTCAAGCTCAGGTCCATCCTCTGCTAACCCAGTCTCCCCCATCATGAGCATGGGCCACTTTTGAATAAAACACCAAATCAGTTTCTAGGGAAAATTACCCCATGTTACAAACAAGGTTTCTTTGGGGAAGCCACGCTTAAGATTTCTACATCTTACCTGAAAGTGAAAGTCTCTCAGTCGAGTCTGACTCCTTGTGACCCCATGGACTATACAGTCCATGGAACTCTCCAGGCCAGAATACTGGGATAGGCTAGAAGGGTAGCTTCTCCCTTTTCCAGGGCATCTTCCCAACCCAGGGATCAAACCCAGGTCTCCCGCATTGCAGGCAGATTCTTTACCAGCTGAGCCACAAGGGAAGCCCAAGAATGCTGGAGTGGGTAGCCTATCCCTTCTTCAGTGGATCTACCCGACACAGGAACCAAACTGGGGTCTCCTGCATTGCAGACAGATTCTTTACCAACTGAGCTATATAGATTCATTTGTGATTTGAACCTAAAGATGTGACTTAAAGAACTGGAGGATGGAGATATTTCTGGAAGAAAAACCTAGAGGTGGGGGAGAAGGGGAGAGCCAGCAGGAACACAGTCAAGGAATTCTTAAGTAGTTGATTTAATGGTTTGATCCAAGAAAGAACAGCCCCATGTCTCCTATAGATGATAATCAGGTAAACCTCTAGAAGAGCAGATCTTTGTACAGGACCTCCCTTTTCCATTCATAATGTCTCCTCTTCCCCATTCCTGAAAGCCTTCTTGGAATGGAACCTAAAGGCCTATGCTGTCGATTTGTATATCTAAGCTAGGACTATATCTTTTAGTCCTGATGTAGAAAGAGGTAGAAGAGGGAAGAGACATATTCATTGATAAAAGACTCTCTTAAAGCCCTCAGAATTTCCCTGCTTTAACTACTGCTGAGTACCCAAAATGACCTGTGACTATCCTGCATCTGTCTGTCTTTTACCCTTTCAAGGATTATTTGTTAATTCATTTATGCAATCAGTATTTCTCTAGGAATTGTCCCACCCTGGGCACCCCTAGGGTATTATAGGGAGCACACCCCTAGCTGAACCCTCAGCCAGGATGCATCAGTAGTAAATTCTCACATCTTCATCTTCATTACTAAAGGGGGAGCCTCTGGCACAATTACACAAGAAAAGAATATTTTAATGTCATATTTCACTCATTCAGTTTCTCTCTATATATGTATGTGTGTGTGTATAATTGAAGTATAGTTGATTTACAGCGTTGTCTTAGTTTGAGGTGTACAGCAAAGTGATTCAGTTACACATAGCTATTCTTTTTCAGATTTTTCTCCCTTATAGGTTATCACAAAATATTGGATACAGTTCCCTATGCTACACAGTATGTCCTTGTTGGTTATCTGTTTTATATATAGTCGTGTGTATGTGTTAATCCCAAACTAACATTGGTGACTGATCAATGATTTTTTTTTTTTTAATCCTTGGAGGTTGGCAGGACATATTATGGGTGCTGACTCCTGAGGGTCTTTTGGTGATTTGTGGCCTGGGAGGTCCCCTTGACCACAAGAATGAGGAAAATGTGATCTCCTTAGCCTTTACACAAGCTGGGCTCTGCTCCTGTTGTATCTTTATCTTAAGGGTTAACAGGACACTGCAGCTGCTCCACCTGGGACCCGGTATCTCCCACCTCCCAGCTCCTCTCCAGCCCCGCTTTCTGTATTTTAGGATGGAGTCGCCTTCTGTAATGTTGTGTCTGCTGAGCATGCCTGCTGCTGGAAAGACAGTGCCATCACCTTCGATCTAGATACAAGTCGACACTATCATTTCCAAGAAAAGAATATCCTTCAAAAATTAATCTCAAAAGATCCGGTGTTCCTGAAACTGTCACTGCTTTGTTTCCTAGCAGAGGGTGCTTTGGGCAGCAGGAGTTTCCTGTAGTTTTGTTTATTTTTCATCCTTGTTCATACAGACAGACAGAAAGACAGACAGACAGCTCTCTCAGGTCAGTCTTGGTGGTTTGTTTTTTTGTGTGTGTATCTCAAACCTTCCTGTTCATTTGCAGAAAAAAAAAAATGCTACAAAATGAAGAAGAGGGGAATGTGTTCTCTCCTCACCGGTGTTTGGAAAAGAAAACTTAGATTATGTCCCCAAACACTTACTTCCCTCATATGTGGTATTTGTTCGATGGATAAAGGACCTTAGGGTACAGGGAAAGGAAAGCTTTTAGGAGCTTATAGAAAATGAGTTCTGATGGTAGTATTACTGTGTCATAGAGAAAATAAAAACATCTCTGGTTTGTGCCACTGTTTGTGAATTTTTGAAAACATTACCAAGGTCAAGCTTCTGAGAACAGCACTTGAAAATGGCGGTTTCACTCCCTTAGCCGTGATCTCGTCCCCCTGCAGGGTCCTGGCAGCCTCTCAGCTGCACTTCTTTGTGAACATCATCGCTCTGGGTATCTTTTGGTCCCTTCAGATGAGCCATCAGCTCACTTTTTCCCCTTCTGCTGAGCAGTATTGTTCCTGGGCTCTTTTGTTAAGTCACAATAAATGTGGTGAGCAACCAGCAGGCTGATGACACAAAGTCCTTTATTGATTTGAAAACAAACCAAGGGCTCACTTCACCTTAGAATCCTAGAACACAAAACTCCAGTTCCTTAAAAACAGCCAAAGCATTAACACCAAAATACTTCAATCCTGTTTTCAGGGCACTTTGGACATATTTAAAATTGAGAACTGTGCCTTATTATAATAACAGTTACTGTCTTTTTAGTCTTGCTGACTTTGACATCTAGCATCTTCCAGGTCTTCCTGGATGTTAATTATTTTGTCTTATGCCCCCAAAAGCATAAACACAGATCAGGCTGATGCTGCCATTTGGGAGTCGGAGTTGCAAATTTAGAAGACTCTGTTGCTTTTAAATTATATCATGACAGAAGGGCATTTTAGAAGAAGAATGGTGAAGAGTTGTTTGTCACCGAGTGTTGTGTGAGTTACAGGGCCCGAGGTGATGCAAGCGGATGGGTGAAAACATCGGTATTTAATTTGTTATGAATTTACCATTCATTCTTTCACTAACTGGCTTCTTCAGTCTTTCAGTGGCTAAGATGAACCAAACCAGAAAGTGTCTCTCAAGATTTGTCCATTTATGAGCAGAACCATCCTGTTCTCTATTATCTGGTCCTTGACAGTCTGTTTTAGTAAAATATATAAATAAAATAATCCACAGATTGTGCCTAGTGCAGCGAAGGACTTTAACAACATTTGGTGATAGAGGCTCCTGGAGGAGAGGGAGCATCCAGGTGTGTGAGTCTGGGAGAGGAGCTCTCCAGCCAATGGGGACAGCACGTGCAAATGTCCTGAGGCAGTGTGGTCTGAGTGTCACGAGTGAGCAGGAGCGTGGTGCAGGGTTGGTGCAGAATCGTTCACAGGTTCTACGTGGCACAAGGTCAGATGGTTGGGTCTTGTGTCTCCCTTCCCAGTCCTCTTTACTCTGATAAGTTAGCCGTCCCTCTAAGTCCTTGAACTCACCTTTTAATTACCTGACCCTAAATCTTTGCTCAAACTAAAACTCCCTTTCCTTCTCACGTCTAAAGGTTATCATTATGCTGAGCAGAAAACAAAAACAGAAAAGGGTACATGCTTGTGATTCTGTTTGTGTGAGTTTCTGGGACAGGCAACCTGCATCTGTAATGATGGGGGAGGTCAGGGTTTGGGGGGCTGGCAGCTGGGGATGAGTGACTGTAAGGAGGAAGGAGGACCTTTGAGGGTGATGAAAGTGCTGAATCTTGATTGTTACGCTGGTATACAGGTGGATGCATGTGTCAAAACTCATCAGACTGTGCACTGAAATGGGGCATTGATCATATGTAAATCACGCATCAGTAAAGCTGAGTAAGGCGTTATAGAGTAAGAAAAAGGGACATTTCATAAAGCTCAGATTCATCTCCATTATCTCTCCCCTCAGCAATGAGCTTCCCTCTCCCTCCAGCATTGTGCTGTGTCCCGTAGGTTCCTGTGCTTTGACACACACCACGTACAGCACTTAAGGAGCACGGGTGTCACAGGCCGCTTCTCCTCTGGGCTTGCTTGTCCCCTTAGGAGGCAACCTTCATGTTGTTTGTCTTTTCTCCCACATAGCGCAGTCCTCAGAACTCAGAAGAGGACCTCACTGAACACCTGTTCAACCACTGGCACAATTTTCATATTTACTTCCTGCCTGGTTCCCAAAAAGGATGAACAGGAAACAAAATTGATTTCCAGGACTTGATGGATGGATGGGCTCTTCTCAGCACTGGAGCCCGCATCCTGACTCCACATGTAAAAATTGGGAGCAGAATGGGCTTTTAACTCACTTTCTTCACACCCATACTTGCTTACTGATCTAGTGAGACGCATATGATGGCTTCTCTGTTCTCCAATAGGTAAATGCTGTGCTGACCCTCTGCATTACACTTCTTAATGGTCCATTATTCCTCTGTGGACAGACAGTGGGTGAATCAGTGTTGGCAAACAGCAGAGTGGACAGGATAATGGAATAGGAAGGCAGCTATTAAATCGTGTGAAGGGTAATCGAAGGAGTGTGTGGTCTGTCGCAGACCTGCCACTTGGCTTGTTGCGGAGAAAGATCTTAAATCAGTTCTCTTGTGCCTGCTCTTCAGAAATCTTTCCCCTTCTCTTACACTCTCCTTGTGCAATTTCTGATGTTTCAAACTGGCCGATTACCTGGAATACTAGCTTTACAAGATGTGACACAGAAGTTCACCCATTCCTTCCAACTCATAACACTTTCAAATTGTGGCTCCAAATTATTCCTGTAAAAATAGCTGATCTTTATGACTCCTGGGGGATTTCTTATTTTAATCTGAAACTTTCTGAAATGGTTCAGTTTTGTGGAAATGATGGGGGAGTGTCTGCTCCTAGCAGTTTTTATGTTCAAGGGCAAATCAACCTCTGTGCTTGCTAACTCTAATTTTCCAAGGGTTATGAGACTTTAATTTGATTCTTCATCCAATGTGCATAAAATGTTCACTGGAATTTGCATAATACATTTATTGTATAATCACTCTTCACATTGGTTACCTGCTCCCTCAAATGAACATTATTTTTTTTAAGGGAATATATTCATGTAGGGCCAATTTGAACTTTGAAGAGAATTAGGTATACCTCTGAAGGCCAAATAAAAGAGAAAGAGGGGAAGGGCATGCAATTGTCCTGAAATTGGTTATTATGTAAAAATAGCCCCAATCCTGTATTTTCAAATATTCACTTTTGCAAATACAAGCAGGGGCAGGATTGCTGTCTTTAAATATATATTAAAAAATTGTTATGTGGAGAATGAAATATACCTGCCGGTCTTGTCCCAGAATGTATTTAAGGTGAGTGGATTGCATCAGGGTACAGTACAGTTTGAGAAGGTGAGGGCGCTGCAGAGGGAGGACGGCTTAGGCACTGGGCCAGATGCTTTGATGGCATTTATATTCATTCACTACCCAGAGCCAGTATATAATTGAGGTAATATTATTAACCTTAATTCTAACTTCGTGCTCTGTGCCTTTGGACTCCATGCTTTCACATGGCATATTTCAAGATCAGATGGAGGTTGAATGACATGATCTCCATTTTTCCTTCTGTTTTATGAGGATGGTGTGTGCAGTCCTGATTTGAAAGAGTGTCTGGTTGCAGGCCAGGGTGTCTCAATCTTGAATGTGCACTCAGGTACTTGGAAATCTTGTCAACATGAAAGGTCTGAATCAGTAGCTCTAGGGCGGGCCTGAGAGTCTGATTTCTGACCAAATTCTAGGTGATGTCATTGCTTCTGGTCCTCAGACACCACGTAAAGTAGCAAAGAAGGAAGCCTTTCAAGGTAGGCCTCTCCAGGCTCTGCTTATAGAGCCATTTCCCTAATGATCCAGGTCCTGACCTTATTTAGGACCATTGTACATCCTGGTCAAGGTTCCCCAAATTGCATTTCAACCAGCATCTCCTAGGATAAGAAATCCTGGTCTCTTCAGATAACTAGGATTTTTCAAGGAAGCTCTGCCTCGATGAGGGAAGGCCTCGGCTAGAAGTTATGGGTCGCCAGCTATCAAAGGACCCAGATGAGTTGGTGCCGTGAGCTACCATTACCAATTTACAAATTACAGTCAGATTACTTTGGGGAAAATGCATCTTTGACTGTTGAAAAAAATTCACTATCAACGTATAGATGAATGTGCAGTCATGAATATAATGACATGACTATTCAAACTCTTGGCATGCTTTCTGAATCACAGATCTGAAATTTTTTCTCCTAAGATCATGATATATCTCCCAAATCCCTTTGAGTGAGATCCAACTTCATTGCAATGAGAAGGAAAATAGACTTACAATCCTTATATTTCAGGAGGATACTGTGTGAATTTGATTTCACTGGTTTCTGATATCTTTGGTTTGTAATGCCTAAAGGTCCTTTGGAACATCTTTGAAAGAAATGAAAAACTTAGGAAAAGTCACTCTCTAAAGTCTACAATGCCTTGAAAGTATTGCCTATTACTACTTGATTAATTTAAAAAATCTTTTAAAATATCGGAATAAATCAGTTTAGCAAAGTAGGAAACATTTGGCTAAGGCATAATGTAGAGCTCATAAACCTTTAAGAAGTGTTGGGCAAAATCTTAACTACAAATGGTTTTCATTTCATCATTTTTGATAGAAATTATTTCTATTTCTATATGAATCCTTAAGTGCTTCTAATACATACGCAAATAAGAACTCAAGAATTAGTTCCAGCTAGTTTTTTGTTTGCTTGTTTTTCAGTTAGAACACAGAAGGAATCATTGGATAGTTCTTGGGAAATGGGACCAGAGCCCTAAAATCTAGTTGCAAAAGGACTTACATTGCACAGAATAATGTTTTGTTTGGCATGATTTTTATATTTTATTAAAAAAAAATTTTTAACCACATGCATGCATTATTTTCAAGTGTCCAGGCCATTGACACTTGCGTGAGTGTGGATTAAAGTACTTGGTGGGGGTGGTATGAGGGAAGGGGGGGAGATTGTGCTTCCATTGATTCTCACATACTGAGGCCACCATCTCTGCTCTTCTTTATATATATATATATATATATATGTATATGCATATTTATATATACACATTTATTTATTTTTATTTGACTGCACAGGGCTTCCTCGAAGGCTCAGATGGTAAAGAATCTGCCTGCAATGCAGGAGACCCAGGTTTGATCCCTGAATCAGGAAGATACCCTGGAGAAGGGAATGGCAACCCACTCTAGTATTCTTGTCTGGAGAATTCCATGGACAGAGGAGCCTGGCGGGCTACAGTCCATGGGGTCGCAAAGAGTCCGACACAACTGAGCGACTAACAGACTAACACACAGTTGAACACCAGGTCTTACTTGCAGCATGCGGGATCTTTAGTTGCAGCATATGCGATCTGGGCTTCCCTGGTGGCTCAGCTTGTAAAGAATCCGCCTGCAATGCAGGAGATGTGGGTTCAATCCCTGGTTTGGGAAGATCCCCTGGAGAAGGGAAAGGCTACCCACTCCAGTATTCTGGCCTGGAGAATTCCATGGACTGTAGACTCCACGGGGTTGCGAAGAGTCGGACACAACTGAGCAACTTTCACTCACTTGTATGTGATCTAGTTCCCTGACCGAACAAACCTAGGCCCCCGGCACTGGGAGTGTGGAGTCTTAGCTATTAGACCACTAAGGAAGTCCCCGTCTCTGCTCTTCTGGTGGAGAAATAGTCCACAACTGTACCTGTCTGTAGAAAGGCCAGAGCAGAGAGAGGGAGTGAAAGATGAGCCTAGGTACAAGGTCATAGTTTTGGCTACCCTCCTGTGCACAGGATTGAAGAGCTGTTATTAGAGTATTCAGTTGTAGCTTACTTCCATCATAGTTACAGGCCGAGTGGAATTGTTTTATCAATACTCTGGCTGGCTTCTGCAGAGACAATGCATTACACACTTAAATCTCCCACTGTTCTTGATGGCAGGGAAACAGGACAAGCAGTTCACACGAGACATCTATTTTATTTGTATCCTAGAATGAGGGAAAGGAAAATTTTGCAAGATGATTCACAGGTTAATCTATCCACTTACAGCCAAGCAGGCTGCTCCCTTAATCTCTGCAATATTATAATAACATCATGACTGGTTTAGTCGAAGATCTTGGCAAATCAGTGAATTTCTTTAATCTCACTAAAGCATAATGATCTCTCTAAGCCCATAAATAATGATCCTGATCCTAATTTTGACTTTATTCAGTAGACAGAAGCCATTTCTCTCGTTTAAAAATCAATTGAGTGGGGTGAGAAGGGAAGTGAATTTTGGGATTTGAATTTGTGTTTGACTTAATACTTTCGATGCACCTTAAATGGGGTAAGCAGTGTCCCATTTTCAAGAGGCATGCCACTGAGAGTTCTGCTCGCTACATTCGTCCGTCTTTGTCATTGTTTTATCCTGCCAGGGAACGCCGCTCGGGACCCAATTTCTTTTCCCGAGTCCTCATGCTTGTCACTCGCTCTTAGAACATACAGAGTTTGCCCTCACCTGGAAGAAGTATTCACCATTTTAGAGTGCTAGCACTTTCTTCTCAGTTTTTTTCCAAGTCTTTACTGAATTAGTTATAATCCTGCTTCTGTTTTACGTTTAGTTTTTTTGGCCAGGAGGCAGGTGGGGTCTTGGCCCCCCAATCAGGGATCAGATCTACACCCCCTGCCTTGGGAGGGGGAGTCTTAGCCACTGCACCGCCATAGAAGTTCCTGTTTTCACTTTTCATGTGACGCTAATTCCTCCCTATGTTTTGTATTTAACTTACTGTGTGTCTATAATGCACAAAAACAGGAAAGCAGAAAGATAGACTAATATACACAGAAATGTAGAACATGGATAGTTTTGCCATCATGCTGCTCGCTGACAGGGAACTGACACAGGTATTCAGCTCTGATGAGCAGAGCTGTGCGCACTAAGCCACGCATAAAAACTAAATGAATACATGCCATTTTGCATGTGCTCACCAGCATAATCCCCTGGTCGGAGGACCCCCTACTGTATTTAAATGTATTTATCTATCCTGCTAGATCCGAAGCTCCCCGACAGGAAGGGATGGATGTCACAGTATCGTCATTTTCCCTGCAGCATCGAACACACTGTCTTCCTTGCACATAGTAGATGCTTAGTAAATTTAATGGTAATACATACCACGTTGTCTTTATGCAATGAATATTACTCAGCCATAAAAAAGGAAGAAATAATGCCATTTGCAGCTACACAGATGGACATAGAGATGATCATACTAAGTGAAATATGTCAGAAAAAGACAAATATCATATGATATCACTTATATGTAGAATCCACAACAGTGATATACATGTGCTTATTTACAAAACAGAAATAAACTCACAGACATAGAAAACAAGCTTACAGTTATCAAATGTGAAAGAGGCAATGGAGAGATAAATCAGTGGTTTGGGATTGGCAGGTACACACTAATATATATAAAATAGGTAAAGAACAAGGTCTGACTGAATAGCACAGGGAACTTGATTCAGTATTCTCTAATGACTGTAAAGGAAAAGAATCTGAAAAAGTGTGTGTGTGTGTATTCTGAACACTTTGCTGTATACCTGAAACTAACATTAGAAATCAACTATACTTCAATAAAAAGTAGGTAAAAACTAAGATTAAAAATAATAACAGTAAAGTCACATGATGGTTCAGAAGTGTCTTTCCTCACAGGTCAGTTCTATTGCAAAACCTCATGTCTTATTTTACTGTTTCTGGAACTAGAATATCAGAATGTTTAAGTAATTAAGCTCAGAAATCAGGGAAGAGAGTGAAGCAATCTGTTTTCCGTGGGTGGACCTTGTTACCCATTTTATTTGCCTCTGCTTGCTAAGCATCTGAAGGTTGCAGCCCTTTGCATGAGAAGTACATATGCTGTTCTTTTCTGTATGAAACCGTCACATTCTTTTTTTCCAAAGATGCTTCAAAGAATGAGTCATTTCAGATTTTAATGGTTTAGATTCTTTTCCTTCAAAATGAGCACTCTTTGGCCTTTGCATTCTAGCAGAATTTTTCTTTCACCTTTTTTTTTTTTTTTCACATCTAAGTTAGGCTGTAGGCCTGTTGTATTGTGGCATCCTTGCTTCACTGTAATGATCCGTCACAGGACATCAGTGGGAAAGGAAATACTGAAGAAATGATCAGGTTCTCGTTAGTCTGGTTTTACAAGCATTATGTGCAGCAAAGAATTTATAAGTGCTGTCCTTCAGCTACCTCCTTTGATCAACATAATGCAGAGAACTTAGGAAATCCAATAAGAGAAGACATTTGGCGGTCACTCAACAATTTAGTGATGTACAAAAAGTTGAGCTGAAATACAGATGCCTGGAGGCGGCCTTGAGCCCAGCAGACTTCCAGGAAACCTGCAAATCACTCCTCCTTTCCTGCAGGCCGCCTTTTCTCCCTGCAGTTTAGTTTTCCTGCTCTGAGCTCAGACAACATCCATGGCATGTTCTTAAGCCAAAATAGAAAGTGGGGGATGTATGGCAGGGTGATTCTTAAATATCAGCTGTTTAAGCTTGAGTAGAACTTAAGTGGAATGTGTGATTCCTAGACAAAGTGTTCACTTCTTCTTTTTAAAACTCACATTTGACTCACAGCTGGATTGTCTTTGGAAGAGGTTGGGTGTTACCTTAAGCTGTGTGCTTCAAGTGGGCTTTTTGACAGTCCTACAGAAACTTGAAATGTAGTGTGAGGTTACACTCTGAGAGCAAGTCTTGCTCAACTCACGGGCTCACACCACCACACATCTGAGCCAGCAGTCCTGCTTTGTATCACTTCCTACACAAAGAACCATCCAAAGTTGGTAAATATGTAAGCAATTTACATAAAGGATTTAAAGAGCCAGTAGCGATACAGAAGTATAAAAAAGACTGTTGACTATGATAAAGATGATACCAAAGGGGGAATGTGGATGAGGGGTGAATTAGGAGGTTGGGAACAGACCTTTACAAAATGTCTATATGAAACAGATAATCAGGGGCTTCCCTGGTGGCTCAGTGGTAAAGAATCATCCTGCCAATGCAGGCCACACTGGTTCGATCCCTGGTCTGAGAAGCTCCCACGTGCTGGGGAGCGGCTAAGCCAAGCACCGCAGCTATTGAGCCTGTGCTCTACAGCCGAGGAAAATCAGCTACTGAACCTGTGTGCCTAGAGCCTGCGCTCCACAATGAGAGAAGCCCCTGCAGTGAGAGGCCCGCACACCACAACTAAGAATAGCCTCCACTCGCCACAACTAGAAAAAAAGCCCAGGCAGCAGCAAAGATCCAACACAGCCAGAATAAATAAATGAACTTATAAAATAGATAATCAACAAGGACCTGTTGTATGTAGCACAGGAAAGTGAAGTCGCTCAGTCGTGTCCTACTCTTTGCAAACCCATGGACTGTAGCCCACAAGGCTCCTCGGTCCATGGGATTATCCAGGCAAAAATACTGGAGTGGGTTGCCATTTCCTTCTCCAGGGGATCTTCCTGACCTAGGGGTCGAACCCGGGTCTCCACCATTGCAGGCAGACGCTTTAACCTCTGAGCCACCAGGGAAGCTCCATAGCACAGGAAACTCTACCCAATATTCTGCAATAAACTATATGGGAAAGTAATCTGAAAAAGAGTAGATATATGTATATGTATAACTGAATCACTTTGCTATACGCCTGAAACTAACATATCATTGTAAATTAACTACCCCCCTCCTCCTCGTTACTCGCTCAGTCATGCCCTGACTATACTCCAAAATAAAATGAAATTTAAATTTAAAAAGAGGATCAAGATACCTTCAACAGAATTCAAATGGATTGTCACACAATTGCCCATTGAGGGGCAAAAGTCACAAGAAGCTGCCTACAGATAGATCTACTAAAGAAAACAAAACCAAAACCCTCTGGCAGTACCATTGTTTGTAGAACTTTGTCACAATTTCTAAATAAATATATTTTTGCCTCTTTATAAAGTCACTAGGCTGGTAGTGCAATAACAAAATAACAAAACTTTAAATTAACACACCAAGTTTCAAGCATTTCAGGAAAGCATTGATGAGATCTGCCAGTGGAGTGAGCGCATTTGGCGAATGACCTCATTAGCGTGGAGCATGGAGTTCTTTCTCCCTGCTCTGTGCTTCCTGCTAATTGCAGAACTGCCGGCCTTCTGCCTTGACAAGGAAGGAAAACAAGGACAGGGGTGTATGGAGAAAACAGTGGCACACAGTTCTCATCCATTTGAACCTGCTGCCAGGCTGCATTATGTAATTGAGGCAGTGAGACCAGTGGCCTTCCAGCCTCTTGGGCGGGTGTTTCCAGTGGGTCCCGTTTTGTCGAGGATTGTAGCAGTTACCGTAAAGCATTATTAGCTGGAGCTGAACTAATCTCCCTGTGCTGCCCCTCACCAGATGTAGGTATGGAGGTTTCTGTTCCCAGGCTTGATGATTTGTCATTAAGGAGAGTAAATTGAAACCAAATTGGAGTTGCTTTATTCCTTCATAAATGCATCATTATTCTCTAGGGGCGGTTTCATATTTTATTCTGTTTCTTTGTGACTGTGATGTAGTATATGCTGATACATAAAACTCAAGAGTGCAGTGTTTTTCTCCAGAATCGTGGTGTTTTGGGGGGAATTACTTGAGATGTTTTACCTGTACACGTTCATTTTAATTAGTGAAAGTAAGTTCATATGAAAAACAGAACTTAGTGAATTTTTTTGTTGTTGTTAAGATTTTCTTGGTGTGGACCATTTTTAAAGTCTTTGTTGAATTTGTTACAATATTGCTTTTGTTTGATGTTTTGGTTCTTTTGGCCATGAGGCATGAGGGATCTTAACTCCCTGTAATTAGGAATTGAACCTACACCCAATGCATTGGAAGGTGAAGAGTCTTAACCACTGAAGCATCAGGAAAGCCCTCAAAACATTGATTATTTTATAACTCTGTTTCCCAGGAGTCTTGAGGAGAGATGTTTTGTACTAAGGAGCCACTCTCCTTGCTGGCAAGGTGGCTCTTTGGAAAGACAGTCTTCTCAAAGTTCACCCATCACCTCCCTGATTCAGAGGAGGCTCAGGGTGTCTCCTGCCCTCACAGGGATTTCTTCTGTTTGGACTGGAGTTTAGCCCTGGAGATCAGCATCATGATTTTGTACTATCCTGTGTGACGTGTGGGGTGGAAGCCACATTGTTACAGAGGCCAAGAGACATGAAATCCCCGGGGCCTCACTGGGTGGCAGCGTGGCTGAGCCTGAACCATGGCTGCTTGGCATCTATATTGTTCTATAGAGTCAAAATGTATTAAGACACTTTTATTAGTTAATCTCCACATAAGTCCCATGAAGTAACTTAGCATCTTTTTAAACATGGTTTCAATTAATTTATACAAATGTTTATTAAGCTCAGGCTGTGTCCCAGAAACAAGGATATACAAAGAAATAACACCTGGAAAATGTTTTCTTTTTTTTTTTTTTTTCTTCCTTCCAGTTACAGTGAACAAAAAACCAGGTCCCTGTTTTAGCAGAGGACAGCATTTCAGTCATGTTCTGCTGCTGCTGCTAAGCCGCTTCAGTCGTGTCTGACTCTGTGCGACCCCATAGACGGAAGCCCACCAGGCTCCTCCGTCCCTGGGATTCTCCAGGCAAGAACACTGGAGTGGGTTGCCATTGCCTTTTCTGTCAGTCATGTTCTAGAACTCCCTTAACACTTCCACTTTCTAAGGAATATTATCCTAAAATTTATCTGTCTTTCCGCCTAAAGCTTTAATCTCTTGACTTCTGCTTGATCTTCCTTATCAGCATTCAGAAGTACTAAGAACAGTATCTGTCTCATAGCAGGGCAACAAATAAATACATGTTTCATGTTTTGAATGAATACTCAGTAGCACTGTAGCCCAGGCTGGGGAATAGATACACACGTGTGTGTGCAGACAACCGGGCCACATTCCCAGAGATACTTATTTCATTTTTCCAGAGGTGAAAAATGAGCATTGGTCGTTTGTTAAGCTCCCAAGTAAGTGCATCTGGTATATAGCTAAGATTGGAGACCATAGACCATAGCATCTCCCATCGTATAAGCAACAAACATAAACAGCTCCTTAGCCTCCCAGACCCCTCCAGCTAGAGCTGGCTCCTAATGCTCCTTCCCAGCACAGAATAGCAGACAAGACTGTAAGCACTCTACTTCTCCATCTTGCTCTTGCTCTTCAACTCCTCCAGCAGCCTTTGGTCCCCATCCCTGGCCTGCAGCTGAGCATGATAAAAATACATGATATACACGCCTGGACATACAGTAAGCTACAAAGACCTACCGGACAGCACAGTGGCCTATATTCAATACTGTAACAACCTATAATGAAAAAGAATCTGAAGCTGTACACCTGAAACTAATACAATGTTATAAATCAACCGTGGTTGAAAAAGACACGTTCACATTCCTAAAACACTGGGCGTCTCAAGCTCCCACCTCGCTCTAACGGTGGCATTGGGCCCCAGCAATCTCTCTCTCTCTCTCTGACTTTGAGACTTCCCTCTGTACTTCTTTCTTTCCGTCGGATCCTCCTCCAGCCTCCTCTGAGATGTCGTTTTCCCATCTCACTAACACTCCAGTGGTGAAGTTTTAGCTCCAGACCTCTGCTCTTTCTTTCTACTCACACCAGGCACTTTTGTCTTTTTCTGTTTCTGTAGATCGTACCTTCATGCTGTTGACCTCCTGTATTTTATCTCCAGTCTTATTCCCTTTTCTGAGCACCAGCCTAAGATATCCTGCTACTACTTGACATTGTTATGGAGACGTCTCACAGGCGTTTCTGGCTCACCAGGTCTCAAACTGATATTTTAATCTTCCCTCTCCCCTGCTGGTTCCTCCTCCAGGCTCCCAATTTCTATAAATCACATCCCCACCTCCCCATTGGCTTATGCGGAAAAAACAGTAGTGATCTTTGTCTGTTATGCTTCCCTTATTCCCAACCCAGTGCATCCATCACTGGGTCCTGTTAATTCTGCCTCCAACCTGTAAGTCAGACCGTCCATTTCATCCTTTCTATTTCATGGCCAGTAGCTGTTTGTCCAGTTTACTGTAATAGCCCCTAGGTCATCTCCCTGATCCACTCCTATTGCCCACCTCCCCTACAGCCAATCCCATCTTCAGGACAAGCCAGTGAGGGAGAGATTATAAAAATGCAGGTCATCTCATGCCACTGCTTTCTTAAAACCTTCAGTAACAGTCAATCATCAGAGTCTGCGGTATATGCTCTCATTTTCTTTCGAGGAAGGTGAACCAATTTGTTATTATAGATTCATTTTTGTGGTTATTCATTTTATGTTCATCTCCCAGCTCAACTATGAGCTGAGTACGGATGCAAACTAGGACTATATTTTCCCCACTAGTCTATACTCTGTACCTGGCAAAATGCCTGACATAGAATTTCATTACTGAATGAGAAAGCAGCGTGTGAATGAATGAGGAAGATTGACCAAAGCGTGAGGTGGAAAAGGTGACTTATCAAACCTCATGCAGCCCATTGTGCTGAGAACTCAATCACCCCCTGGATAAGTGTACTGACTGAATGAGCTGGGTTGAATTTTTTTTATGGGATTGTTATATTTCATGTGCTAGCCTCAATGTCCAAGGGATTTTGAAGAATTGTGACCTCTCTGGTGAGCTTCAGGGGCTTCTAGAAATAGGTTGCAAAGTAAGATGCTAAAGCGGTTCATTGTACAGTGTATTTGGAAAGGCCTGCGCAGATTTGGCTTCAAATGCTGCTCTACCAATTAAGTAACTTGTGATTTGGGGGATCAGTCTTGTCACCTGGCTTACACTTTGGTTTCTCTATGTAAATACATGAACAGGCATGAGGACAAGGGTATTGATACCTGTATCATTATCATTTCATCAGGTGCCGACACATCACCCGCCCAGGGCAGTTGTTGGCCCATAATAGATAAAGTCTATATTTTATTTTATCATATGCCCCTCCTAACACTACTACTAGACTTACTTTGCTCTTTCTCCTCTTTTTCTTCTTTTTCTCTCATTTTACTCATCTCAGTGGATGGTAATCCTCATCCACCTATTACTCACATAGTTTGAATTTTGTGGGAAGAGAGGAATTAGTAGTACTAACAGAGTAGGCTTCCTTGTGGATTTGAAACACAAACTTCCCAGCTTTTCAAGAGCATTGGATGGTACACTGATGAGTAACAACTTCATGTTTGGTTAACTTGCTGGGAGGGAGAAAAAGAAGACAAGATTTGAGGGGAGAAAATTAAAATGTTAATTACAAGAAACAACTTCGTAATTGAATTCCTATTCATTCTTTAGTTATTTAGGAGAAGAGGGTCACAGTTCAGGGTTAGTAGGTTTGCCTTAGCAGTGCTCCTGAGAACTTCTACATGGGAAAAGCATGGGGATACAAGGCCAACACCTACCTGGCGGCAGAGAAGAGGAGCGGTGTACGTGTGGGGTGGGCTCTGAGTGCCACACACACGTTCTTGATCATTTCTAGTTTGAAGTATTTTTGGCAGCTGAAATTACCTTCAGGTGAAGCCCTGACTGATACAGCTATATTTCATGGGCACGCAAAATCCCCCTTTTTCATTTATTATGTTTTATTGGCTATTTCCTTCGCCTCACTATACACACACACACAGAGGCACATAAAGTACAATATAGGCAACTCTGGGGACTTCCCTGGTGGCTCAGATGGTAAAGAATCTGCCTGCAATGCAGAAGACCTGGTTTGATCCCTGGGTTGGGAAGATCCCCTGGAGAATGGAATGGCTACCCACTCCAGTGTTCTTGCCTGGAGAGTTCCATGGACAGAGGAGCCTGGCAGGCTACAGTCCATAGGGTCGCAAAGAGTCAGACATGACTTTTTCCCTTTCATAGGCAACTTTTATGTTCTTTTCAGATTGTACTTAAGCTTTAAAAAAATAGCAAATAAGTGACATGGGTCTTTGTTTCTTATTTTTAAAAGACATTTGAATATTTGTCTATCATAAGTTCCTTAACAGTCAAAATTATTTGTTTAGGATGTTATCTTTGAGAGAGACACATCCTGTAATGAATTAACATGGGCTTGGAAATCAACTGGAACTAGGCTCAAATCTTCCTGAACTCATTCATCACCTTCATTCATTCATTCAACATGCATTTATTGAATGACTGCTTGAATGCCAAACACTGTTAAGTTTGCCAGTACTAACTTCATGCAGGTTCTAGCACTGCTTTTAATACCATCAAGTTTTTTGAGGGTTAGGAAATTACCTTTTGAGATAAACCTTTCTACATTTTTCAGCATTTTGTGTTCCTAATTCTTGCAACAAAGTCATTGAAGAAAGAAATGATTAAATAATGTTACCTTATTCACCAAATTAGTCTAAATCAGCTTGCTGATTGCATAGCCAATCTCCAAAGCAACCTCTAGAAAATAACATGTTCCTATTATATGTTTAATATTGTGGTCTCTTTCCTGACGTGTTAAGGGCCATAGATTGAGGTCTATGGTTCAACCAGGGTCATGAGTGCCAATGTGACCACAAACACCCATTACATCAGTGACACAGAGCTGCTTGCGAGTGCTAACCAGGGGCTTTGTGTTTTCACAGGGTATGGTTTTGTAGATTTTGACAGCCCAGCAGCTGCACAGAAAGCCGTAGCATCTCTCAAGGCAAATGGCGTGCAGGCACAGATGGCCAAGGTAAGAGCGGTGTTTCAGTTCTGCTTTATTATTTTTTTCTTTTGTGATCCTATGTTTTTCTATTCCTATGAGATTAATTGAAATTGGAGTTTGTGACCATTTGCAATATGTTTGTTAGGGGGGAATAAGAAACCTCATCATAGGCTTGGCTTGGAAGAATCTGGCTGGTTTATTTCACTGACTGTGTATATATATTAATGTTCTCTTTTATTATGGTTACCTTATTGGCATTTCAGGGGCACTTGTGAAATGCTCTGTTTTACCCCAGATAGGAGAGGTGTGTGTGCGTGCATGTGTAATCTGGGGCTCTCACCTATAAACAGTTTTGGAAAATACAATTCTCAGTAAGATGTCTTTGATAAACTATGTGTTGAAAAATTGCTCATTGTCATGTTGGGGAGAGACAATCCCTGAATGAGGGGATAGTCTGATCCATGCAGAGAAATAAGTTTAACCCAAGTATGTATTGTCTGTATTACTAGGATTTCACTTTGGCCTTTATAGAGTTTTCCTAGGTAACAGTTTCCTACATATTAATGATTTTCAATACACTGTTATTGTTTTGTAAAACAAGTAGTATGGAACTTCCTACCTGAAATTATAATGCATTTTTATATTCAAGAAAATAAATTAAATCATTTATAGTAATTTCTCATCCTGGTATTGCAGTGGTAATTACAAGAATCTACACATATAAAATGACATAGAACTACACACACTTATTGTTCACTCAATGGCAACTTCCTGGTGTTGATATTGTACTAAAATTAATATATAACCTTTGGGGAAACTGAGTGGAGGCCTCAGGGGATCTCTCTAGACTCTCTTCCTGTAAATCTAGGATTATTTCCAGATCGTAACGCTTTAAATATCAGTTACAACATAGGAATGCTCGGTACATATTTGTTTTAAAATAATGGTCATTTTGGAATTGCTCATATGTAACTTTAGCTATCTGATTCCTGTCAGTGAATGTGTAGATCTTTGGCTTCTCAAAAGTTAGGTGGAAAGTCAATAGGTCTTGAAATACTGATCTAGTGCATTTATGTCATATTTATGTATATATTGATACTTACTGTTAACTTTTCCCAGAGAGAGCTGAGTTACAATAAGTTGTCAATTTTTTGGTCATTAGGATTTTATTATCATTGCTAAAATTCTTTGATGACATTTTCCAGTTTCAACACCTGATAACTAGAGGTGGGCTACTTGGTTTTTTTCAGCTTCTAGCAAGCTGATACCTCCTGTATCTGTTAACCTTTCATTGTGGGTCACTGCCCATAGCGATTACTTTGGTGGACTCGTTGCCCTTAATGACACATTAATTGTTTTTCAAGGTGGTATAAATTAGAATTTGAAACCTTTCATCTGTGTAATGCATTTCTCATCATGATTGTGACTGGAAGTTTTGAATTTGGTCATGAACTGAGATTGATGAAGTTAATCTTTGTAATTAATAAGGGAATTACATACATGTCTTGGTTTAAAGGTTACTTGACAAAACAATCAAGTTACTTGCCAACTTGAGCAGTGGCTTCTTATACCCAGCAAACATGTGCTATAAAATATAGTTATTAGGTATTTGCAAAAGAGAAATTGAATTTCGACTGAAAGGCAGACCCTATTGACAAGAAAATGATGATGCACATGCTTAAGTAAAACCCTTGTTACTGGTGTATCTTTGATCTCTTCTCTGGATATACTGCCAAAGTTTGCAAATTGCTAGATTGTGGCAGTTTAGAAATAATGATTACAGTCTGTATAATCTCCACTGTCTCTCAAAAAGAAACAGTTATTTGTTGGATAAAAATCACTTGCATCTTGCACAAGAGGAAAAAAAAGTTGTCTTTCATTTTATAACCATTGAGAATTCATTGTGAATATTTTCCTTTTGTTTCTGAGCATTTCGGTACACAAGGAATCTCTCTCTCTTTTATATACTCACACACCAATCACTGACATCTCATCTAGACAGGAAACTATCAAACGGAAAATATTTTAAAGAGCTTCTAAAAATGATTAATTATAGTCAGCATCTTGACCCTTGCCCATGCCCCCTGTACACAGTAAGGAGATTCCAACTGGGATGCTTAAAGGCACTTATTTCATTTCTGGAGCTGCTTAAAGATCTCTGTCTTATCAATTATGCTGTCTGTGAGGAGGTTCTTACTCTCTTTTTCCTCACTGATTTTGAATCTAAAGCCTAGAGCTGTAGGTCCACATCTGCCTACTGGAAAACTTTCAGCAGTAAATGACTCTGTAATTGAACTACCTAGAAGCAAATAAATAGCCTCCCTTTGACAATGAAATGGAACAAGCTTGACCACCTGTATTAGGAGATTTCTCACTGAGCTATTGGATCTCATGGCCTTTCTTTTCTTTGTCCTGGTGATAACTGTTATTTATTATCATACAAACCTGCAGTCTGCAGGGTGTGGAAAGCTTGCACTGTAGTTTTGCCATTCAGGTACCTCGTGAGTCGCTGCCTGCATCCTTATTCTCGTCAGTATCCTGCTATGCAGGTTGTGGACTCAGATTTTAATGACTCCAGGATTTTCAAGCAAAAATGCCACAAATAGCCTAGGTTCCCAGTAGCAACCTGGAGCAAACATGAAACATTCCAAGTGAATTGCTTTGTGTAGCTGACTGCAGTACGTGCATATGAAAAATTTAGCTGATTTGTCAACAAACAGGAATTAAACAATAAATCCTCCAGTAAGTGGTAATTGATTAATAATGTATAACCATTAACACAGACTATCATTTTCTGTGTTCTTGCTGTTCTGCCAAAAAGGGTTTCAGGGATCAAAGGATATGTTTCTTTTAGGAGAACACATTTAAAATATTTTATTAATATACAGCAGTTAAGAGCATAGGATTGGGGGGAGATAAACTTGGCTTTGAATCCTGGCTCCTGTACCACCTGGCTGTGTGACCTTGGCTAAGTTATTTAATATTTCTGAAATTCTCCAGTAATAATACCTTGGTTATAGGACTGCTGTGAAAATTAACTAAAAAGACAACAAAGAATTTAGCATAGCACTTAGATTATATTAAAATTCAATGAATGTTAATTATTCAATAAATATTGTTATGCATTAAATTCAAATTTGTTACTGAACTTTCCATAAATCATGATGCATGCTTCAAGTGTTACTTTATTTAAAAAGTTTTCTGAGAAATGCAATCAATAGGATCAATCAACAAATGTTTTAACTGCTTGCTAAGTGGCAGGCACTGTGCTAGGTGTTGGAAAATCAAGATTTAATAAAACTTATTTCTTATTCTGAATTTTCATCATGTAGTTTATCTCTTGGGATAGCTACAGCTCTGGGTTAAAACTGTTGACTGTTGCTGTTCTTGCCGATTTTAGGGTATTTAGGAGAAAGTCATTAATATGTCTCAACCATAAAAGGAAAAGAGCTGAGGAAAAGAAAAAAAAAACAAACTAACCACAGTTTACCTTGTAGGTGTTTGTTTACTCATTAAAGGCAATGAATGTTTTCAGTGCCATCAAGGTTAAGGCTGCTCTGTGATACTTCATATGTGGTGTTCATCAATACATTTGCATTTTCTTTTCTAAAACGCTGCTTATTGTACCCACATTTAAGCCAGGAATATGAAAAGGACAAAAGGTTGAGCATCGTAAGACCGATTCTGGAATTTTAAAAGCTTTTCCAGACTCCTAGCTCAGGAACTTGTGTTTACATCTCAGTGGCCAAAACTGAGTCATATGGTTTCTCCTTTAGCTGCAAGAGATTCTAGAATGATGAATGTTTTAGCTTGTTGACCTGTAGTGGAGAAAAGCAGGAATTGCTCATCTCCCTGGCTATTTGAGCAGCATGCAAAATCATTCTTTCCTGAAGGGAGCCCACATCAAAGCCCCAGCCTGTAATCACATGCAGGGACAGCATCATCTCCAACAGGCCCAGACTCAGCTGCCTAGCAACTCAAAGCCTTTAAAAACAGATTATCAGGACTTCCCTGGGGGTCCAGTGACTAAGAGTCTATGCTTCCGATGGAGGGTGTCTTGGTTTGACCCCTGGTCAGGGAACTAGATCCCCCATGCCACAACTAAAGAGCCTGCACACCACCTCAAAAATGAAGATCCCATGCACAACTAAGACTCATCACAGCCAAAAATAAAGAATAATAATAATGAAGTTATCTGTGTTCCCATAGTACAGAATGACAGACAAACAGGAAGCGTGGGTCTAAGGGGAACTACCACTTGGGATCAGAGAGTTTGGAGAACAGAAATCACTGGCGGCTGATGCGTACAGACTTCAGCTGGGCAGGGGTAGGATTCGTGCGTTGTCAGTGTAGGAGTTTCCTTGGTTAGCCAATCACATCATGCATCCCTGCCATCCAAGATTTCTCTGGCCCACTATTCCCCAGGGCTTCATGGAGGCCTCTCTGGAGGGCTGTACAGCTTTAGAAACTGAGTTTTTCCTGAGGTAAATTTTGAAGCTCCAGAATTGCTGTGTATACTCTGCAGTCAGTAATTACCACCAGCCAAGTTTTGGTCATCTTCAGCTTAGCAGGTGTCTTTCTTATTTCCCACATGTCAATTACAACCATGGGGAAACAGAACACAGCTCTTTCCACCACAAGGAAGAAGTCACCCCCTCCTCAGGGCCTTTAAATAAAGTTTTATCAGGTCTATGACTATGACCGCTGTACCAGTTACCAAAGATGGTTCACCCCACTGTGGGATGTTTAGAATAAATCAGAGTTAAGTGATCACCAAAGAGACCAAGTGTCCAAGAGGATGTCAGATCATCAGGAATAATGTAAAAATATTGTGTCAACCATTAGGATAATATAAAAATATCATGTCAACCATTGTGGAGAACCAGGTTGGTACCAGAGGAAAGGAATTCTTTTTTATAAATCAGTGAACTTAGTCTTGGTTTTGGGGGGAAAATAATGTATTTTGAGATCAGAAGTGAAAATTTTAAAAGTCAATGCATAAAGGAAAATAAACTCTGTAATTTCAAATATGTATATGCATACAATTATTATTTTTGGCCACACTGAGTAGCATGTGGGATCTTAGTTCACCAACCAGGGATAGGACTCGGGTCCCCATCAGTGGGGGCTCAGAATCTTAACCACTGGATGGCCAGGGAAGTCCCCATGTAATTAGTTTTTAAAAACTCATCACCTCTGTGGAGTCCTAACAGTTATATTCCAGGAGGAGAAATTTAGTGAATGAATGAGGGACCTATTGCATACAATATTCTAGATTTTTTTAAAAGTTCGACCACTAGCCGCATGAGGTTGTCTACCAAAGCTACTCTTCTGAATGCAGAGACACATAAGCAGGCTTCCTACTCCAGACTCTTGTGATCTATAGCAGTATTAATATTGCTTTTAACCTGCTTATATTGCTTTGCTTTTACCATATCTAGGAATACAAGAGTCAACAGGCTATTTGATGTCCAGGGATCACTACATTGGTGGGGCCTACTAGTAACCCACCAACCAAAGAAGTTTCTCAAAGGATCTCATGTCAGAAGGAGATGATAGGGAAACTATTGCTTCCTGTGACTAGATGGAAAAGTTTATTCCTACCTGTTGCATTATTTTTGATGCTAATGTGAATGGAATTATTTTCCTTATTTCTTTTTTCAGATATTTTGTTGTTAGTGTATAGAAAAGCAACAGATTTCTGTATATTGATTTAGTATCCTGAAACTTTACCGAAGTCATTTATTAGTTCAAACAGCTTTTTAATGGAATCTAGGGATTTCTGTATATAAGATCATATCATCTGTAAACAAAGACAGCTTTACTTGTTCCATACAATTTGAGTGCCTTTTCTCTCCCTGCCTAGTTGCTCTGGCTAGGTCTTGCAGCACCACACTGAAGAATCAGACGGGTGGTGAGCATGCCCACCTGTGTCTTATTCCTGATCTTAAAGGAAAAACTTTGAACCTTTACCATTGAATATGATGTGAGCAGTGGGCTCGTCACAGATGACATTTATAGTGTTGAAGTATGTTTCTTCTATAAATTTGTTTAGAGTTCGTCATGAAAGGGTATTGTATTTTTGTTATTATTGCTATAAACTTCTCTTAGAACTACTTTTTGTGCATCCAGTAAGTTTTGGCATGTTGTGTTTCTGTCTTTGCCTTTTTCAACATGTGTTTTTTTGTTTTTTTTTTAATTCTACTTTGATTTCTTCTTTGACAAATTGGTTTTTCAGGAGTATGTCGTTTAATTTCTACGTTTGTTATTTTTTGTTTGTTTGTTTTCCTTCTATTATTGACTGCTAGCTTCATAACAGTGTGGTTGAAAAATATACTTGTTATAATTTCAGTTTTCTTAAATTTTCTTATATTTATTTATCTGACCTATCCTAAAGAATGTTTCTTCTGTGCTCAAGAAGAATGCACATTGTGCTACTGTGAGATGGAATGGTCTGTGTTTGTCTCAGTTCGTTTGGACTAAGGTACGGTTTCAGTCCAATGTTTCCTTATTGATTTTCTGTCCGGATGATCTATTTGTTGTTGAAAGTGGAATAATGAAGTACCTTACTATTATTTTACTGTATCTGTTTCTCACTTCAGAAATTAGGATATGTTTAATATGATGTTGGCGCTTTGATATTTTTGATTGCTATATGTTCTTGATGAATGACCCGACTTTGTCATTATATAATGACCTTCTTTGTCTCTTGTTACTATTTTTGACTGAAAGTTTACTTTGTTTGGCATAAGTATTCCTCTTTTTTGATTTCCACTTGTATCAAATGTATTTTTCTAACCCTTCACTTTGAGAGTATGTGTGTCCTCAAAATTGAAGTGAATCTCTTGTAGGCAGCAGTTAGGTAGGTCTTTTAATCCATCCAGTCTGTGCCTTTTGATTAGAGATGTTATTTAATTCACCTTGATCGTAGTTATTGAGAGGTAAGGCCGTCCTGTCGTCTTATGAATTTTTTCTAGCTATTCCGTAGTGCCCTTGTTCCTTTCTTCATGAACTGATGATTACCTGAAGTGATGTGTTTTGATTCCCTTCTCTTTACCTTTTATGTATCTGATATAGGTTTTGGTTTGTGGTTACCATGAAGCTTACATAAAATATCTTATAATAGTCAATTTTATCCTGATTACAATGTAATTTTCAATTGCACACAAAAATTATTTTCTCCCTTTTATATTTTTGATGTCATAATTTATCTTTTTATATAGTGTAGTCACTAACAAATTACTATCTAGTAGGTTTTTAATATCTTCTTTAACTTTGATACTAGAGTTAAATGGTTAACACACCACTATTTTATGGAATTAGAGAATTCTAAGTTTGACTACATGCTTACATTTACCAGTGCATTGTATATTTTCAAATGTTTTTGTGTTACTAATTAGCAGCCTTTCATTTCCGCTTGAAGAACCCCTATGACAAGTCTAGTAGTGATAAGCTCCCTAAGCTTTATTTTGTGAGGAAATCTTTATTTTTCCTTTACTTCCAAAGAACAACTTTACCAGATAGAGTAATCTTGATTGGCAGTTTTTTTTTTTTTTTTTCCTGCAGTGTTGATTATTGAAGTAATTTTCAACTCTGATAAATTGTTGTGACCTTAAACTAACTTTTACCCAGGGATATTTCTTTAATTCATTTCCCAACCAGTTACCTGGGAGGGTGTAATTACTGAGTCTGCCAAAAATGGTTCGAGGTAATCATTCTACCTATGGACTGGAGGTGATGGTTGTGATTGCATAGATGGACATCTTTATTTCTTAAGAACACATGCACCAAGGAATTAAAAATGAAGATCAATAGCACTTACATTTTAAAAGCTTTAAGGGAGTTTCACATACAATTGAATATGCATACATACATGCATACATATAATCTACAAAATGCCTATTTTTAAAGTTGTTTAATTATCATCATTTTTCTAAGCAATTACTCAACAAATATAAAAATGTTTGACAGCTTCACAGCCAATTTAGCTTTTGCTTGAAAATGGAGCTTAAAGTTAATAATAAAATTAAATGATAGGCTTCTACCATCTCTGATTTTCTCTGCATCCTGTATTTATTACAACATGATTTATATCAATTCAACATTTATGGAAGCTATTCACAAATACATTACACAGGGGAGGTAGAAATTGGAGTGCTGTGGATGAGCCAGCCTCATACAGAGATGGGCTCCCATCTTTCCCACCTCCAGGGACACACATTTTATCCACTACTTGAGTTAATCAAGCTCAGGGTCTCCTGGCCAAACCATATTTGAACATTCTTCATATCTAAGAAGCATTCCAAACAAAAAGGCAATGTCCAACTTCAGGAAAGTGGTGAAATTCAAAGCAAATACAGACTTTCTTTCCCTATCTTTCTCTATTGAAATTATTATTATTATTTTTAGCATCCCTGGAAAAGTGACTTAATGCAATTTTATGCCTTTCAATAAAAGGAATAAACTTTTAGGTGAAGTGATACTGAGGGCTCATTTTCTTATTCTGATGAGTAACTTTTACTCTTTTTTTCCCCCTATACCGATGAAAGACTTTAGGCTTTTAGGATCCACTTGGTAATAATATCTCTATATCAAACATAAACTATCTTCCCTGTTATTTATGTTTAAGATAATTAAAGAGAACTGCTTGATAAGCCCAGTGCCAAATGAATTTTACATATAGATATTTTCTAATTCAAAGGTGAATTGCAGGAGAGGTGAAATCATTATTGTTCAAAAATATAATTCATATTCCATGAGAATAATGGCATATTGTAGGGATACTAACATTCACATATAAAAGATATAGTATCTTTTATGTAAAGATATAATATCAAACAAAGTAAGAGTATTCCTGTTGGAGAATACTTTAGTGTTGAATAAAATGCACAAAAGTATGTATTCTAAACTCCAAGAAAATAAAAATAATGTTTAGAATACATACTTTTGTGCATTTTCACTCACAGTGAAACTGTGAGTCACTCAGGCGTGTCCGACTCTTTGTGACCCCATGGACTGTAGCCCGCCAGGCTCTTCTGTCCATGGATTCTCCAGGTAAGAATACTTTGCTGCTGCTACTGCTAAGTCACTTCAGTCGTGTCCGACTCTGTGCGACCCCATAGACGTCAGCCCACCAGGCTCCCCCGTTCCTGGGATTCTCCAGGCAAGAGTATGGAGTGGGGTGCCATTGCCTTCTCCAGGGGATCTTCCTGACCCAAGGATGGATAGAATGATATTTTTGAAGCATATTGATCTTGAGAAACACTGAGTTCTAAAGGAATCCCTAAATGAGGTCTGGGAGCTTTTTGGTGATTCATTCTATTACATGCTGCTCTAAGTTCCCAAAATGTTAATAGTTTCACTAGCATAATTATACTAGTGTACCACTAGCTTTCCTTTCTTACGCATTTCCCTCCACTTGAACTTTCTGGGCCTTTCTAACATGTATTTGACAAAAGAACTACAGATAGAGAGTATTATTGCATGTTAGATGGAGGAAATGGTCCATGGATTAATGTCTGTACTGGGCCGTCGTGGCAATTGAGGCTCACCTCAGCCTTCGCTGGGACACAGGAAACCAGCTAATGGCTGATAATGTCCAGGAAATTAGTAACTCGTGCATATGGTAAACGCTCTGTTCCCAGCCAAATGATTTGTTTAACTGGTGGCTGGAGTTCTCATAGGGATTGTTAGCAGAGAGGAATAGTAGGGCTTTATTACCCGGACTGTGTGCTAAGCCTTGTTTTTCCTGCCTGAGGAACTTCACCATCATACACAACACAACGGAGAAGTGTCTACCAAATGGTCAGTGTTAAAGGCACCAACATTCTGTAGTCAGAAAGGAACTTTTTTTATTTTAACCCTGCTATTCTTACATAACATGGTTCTCTTAATTAGCTTAAAATTCTGTAAGATGAATTGTGAATATTTCTTAGTTGTGAGAAAAATGTTAAATCAGATGTCACTTTGCTTAATGTTCAGTTCCTATCTGTTCATTTTGTCAGTAATTGTGCTGATTATTTATAATCTATTGTTTTCATTCGTTGATTTCCTACAGAGCATCAGGCCAGCCTCCTGATCTGTATTTTTGTGTACATATTGTCTCATTTATTCTCCTCACCACTTCTTCTCTTCCTGCCCTATTTTATAGTCAGCGTTCACATTTCTCTCAAGCCACGGTTCATGGGCTAGCTCTTCAGGAAATCTTAATGACACTGGAATCTTTTTATATGTTCACATAGAACCATGTTCAGCCTCAGAGACACTATATTCACAACCTACAATTTAAATCTTATATAGGAGATAATTGGGTACAGTCCTTCTGCCGCCCAGACTATAAAATTCATGGGGGAAAAGACCACAATGGTCCCTGCTGCCACTGTTGCACAGGTCCGTCCATCAGATAGCATGGGATAGTAAACATTTACTGAATGAAAGAACTCTTGGAGTTACCATTGTTCAGGCATTATCAGTGAAGAAATTAAATCTCAAAAATGTAACCTAATGGAAGTCATACAGCCATTACCACATCCATTTGTTTGTTTGTTTGTTTTTTGATTCAGTAAGATAATGAAAGCACTGCAAAATATATTATTTCCTTTTATATCAAAACTGAACTTTATTAACTATTTACCACTTCTCTGTACAGTCTTTTAGACTGATTCTCAGCCAGAGACAACTTTTTGCCCACAGGAACCACTTGGTGATGTCTGGATGTCTGAAGACGATTCAAGTTGTCACAGCTCAGGGCAAGGGTCTTGCGAGAATCTGCTGGCGTTCTTGGTACAGGATGAGGCTCCTCCCCTCCGGGTCGACTGCTTTAGCTACTTTACCTTCTTCCTTCCTACATCAGTCCACTCAATATATTTCCATAGACTGCTTTGCATGTGGAGAACCAATGGTGAATAAAACACAGTTCCAGGTGAAAGGAAACTTATTATCTATAGGGAGGTGCAGATAAGTGAATAGGTAATTGTCACATGTAGTAAACAGTTATCTACAGGTGCATCCAGCTGCACATAGTGGGACACAGTCTATTTCATCTGGGATGCTCTCCTGGAGAAAGTAGCATCTAGGCTAATATCTGAAAGACGATTTAGAACAATGGTTCTCAACTGCAATTTCTAGAAATATTTTCAGGAGTCACACTTGTAGTAAGGGGTTGATATAGTATCTAAAGAATAGATATAGGCCAGGAAAGCTGCTAAACATCCTTTATGAAACATTACCTTAACTTCCCCCTCACACACACAACAAGGAATTGTTTTGTCTAAAATACCAATAAGGTTGAGGTTGAGAAACCCTCTTTTAGAATGATAATATCACGTCATTGTGATATCATCACTGCATTTGTAAAACCCAAATTACTTTTGTTGCCTTCAATTAATATTCTCCTAAGTTGCAATTGACAATCAAATAATATCTATCTGTCAATTTATCTATCTATTCATCATCTATCTGTGACTTTTCATCTTATGAGTGATGGTAAACTATGTGATTACTTAATGGAAGCCAGTTAAAATGTGAATGCCTTTAATGACATGCCATACTTAATACGGAGAAGGCAGTGGCACCCCACTCCAGTCCTCTTGCCTGGAAAATCCCATGGATGGAGAAGCCTTGTAGGCTGCAGTCCACGGGGTCGCTAGGAGTCGGACACGACTGAGCGACTTCACTCTCACTTTTCACTTTCATGCATTGGAGAAGGAACTGGCAACCCACTCCAGTATTCTTGCCTGGAGAATCCCAGGAACGGGGGAGCCTGGTGGGCTACTGTCTGTGGGGTCGCACAGAGTCGGGCACGACTGAAGCGACTTAGCAGCAGCAGCAGCAGCAGCAGTAGCAGCAGACTTAATAATTTGTCATACCCCCTTTCTATCCCAGTCCTATCTTGAGTGTCTATAGCATTTCCATTTTTGGTCTAGATCTATGAAGCCAGAGTCCATGTTTAAGTCAGTCTTCATTTTTACCTCATGGTGGGCTTTTAGATTTTTTATTGAACAACCCCATACAAGTTAATTCTCTTGGAGAGGGTAAACAATTAAGTCTGCTGAAAAGTAGAGATCAATGGATTAAAATATATTTACTAGACTCTAGTACATACAAATGGGCCTGCATGATAAATTTTTGATCGCTTAAAATTCTTTCAATTAAGGCTCTGAAGTCATACATGATTAAGCTCCTTTTGGATAATTTGCTGTGAATGTTAAAATACTTTTTCAGAAAATGCCTCCGTTTATTTTTTAAGAACCACCTTTGTAGTTGGAGATCATTCATTTTCCTTCGGGGCTGGACAACTGAAAGAGTTGAAATTTGATTAGCGTTTGGCTACCAGCATGTCCTTTTAAAAAGGAGAGAAAATGATGATTAATTAAAATTCAGGTGCTTTCGATGTATTTTCACATATTGTCTATGCTCACATACTCTCCAAAAGTAAAGCAAAAGTAAATCTTATAATTGTGTTTCCATTTTACCTTCATGTCAATATTTTATTTTGAGACATTTTCTCCTCTGTGCAGTCACTATAACGTTCTCATAGCTGGTTTTTATAACTTGCATCGAAGATGATGATTCTATTTCTTCTCTAAATATTTTAATGTAATATTTACATTCTGCTTATATATTTGTAAGACTTACCTGGTGGCTCAGATGGTAAAGCATCTGCCTACAATGCGGGAGACCCGGGTTCGATCCCTAGGTCAGGAAGATCCTCTGGAGAAGGAAATAGCAACCCACTCCAGTACTCTTGCCTGGAAAATCCCATGGACGGAGGAGCCTGGTAGGCTATAGTCCATGGGGTCACAAAGAGTCAGACATGACTGAGCAACTCCACTTTCTTTCTTTCTTTATATATTTGTAAACTGTTTATCTTCATTTGCTGTTTCTTCTTTAAAACGCAGTCTGAAAAACACATCGTGGATTAAGTGGGACAGGTGCGTGTGTGTGTGTGTGTGTGTGTGTGCGCGCGCGCGAACACGCATGCTCAGTCATGTCCAACTCTTTGTGACCCCATGGAGTGTAACCCGCTAGGTTCCTCTAACCATGGGATTCTCCAGGCAAGAATACTGGAGTGGGTTGCCATTTCTTTCTCCAGGGGATCTTCCCGACATAGGTTCTGAACCCACGTCTCTTGTGTTTGCTGCACTGACAGCTGAATTCTTTACCCTGTACCACCTAGCAAGCCCGTGTGTGTTAGTTGCTTAGTCATGTCCGACTCTCTGTGACCCCATGGACTGAAGCCTGCCAAGCTCCTCTGGCTCGTGGGATTTTCCAGGAAAGAATACTGGAGTGGGTTGCCATTTCTTTCTCCAGAGAATTTTCCTGACCCAGGGTTGAACCTGGGTCGCCTGTATTACAGGAAGATTCTTTACTGTCTGAGCCACCAGGGAAGCCCAGGAAGCCCATACAGCTTATAAATTTTTAAGCTGAAGGAAAAAAGGCACTACAAATGTTTATTTTGGTGGTAAACACAGTCAACAGTAAAAAGGTCAATGTACCAGCATAAGAAGGCAGAGTTTTAAACATAGGCAAGTCACCTCTAGACTGTTATATATTTCAATCTACAGAATAACATTGTGTAATTTTATGGGATTCCTTTGCATTTTTTAGAATTCTAAATGATTTAGTAAAAGCTGTGTATTCCTCTTAACACTGATGATTCCAGATTATAGCGTGTATTGGGGAATCATCATTATACCTCATGTACATCACGGCAGATCTTTGTAGAAGAGGAAGTGGGGTTGACATGGGTTGCAGATAACAAGGGTTACCAAGAAGCCTATAGAGAAAGTAGAAATGAGAGATGATATAACATTGCTTCACAAGTTGATGAACTAACAAAAATAAATCATAGATGTCTATTAGCCTCAGTCTTGGCAGTTCAGATTCTGCAAGGGGAAAAAACAGTGTAGCTTTCTGATACCTTTTCCATATTTTCCCTAATTTAATTTTAATGAGTGGACATAATGCATGGTGTATCCTGCAGGCTCCACTGATTTATATCCTTTCACATTAATATGGTTCACATGGTCATTGCACTTCCAAAGATTTTGTAACAGCTAGTTAGGAGGTGGTCTGCTATGGCAATTAGGTCTGTTATATGGTCTTCATGCTGTTTGCCCCTCTTTGGGGTTTTGTTAGAATATGGTGCAGAACAGTTTTCGTTTTTGCTGCTTGGCAGTGTGTAGATATCTCACGAGTTAAGATACTAGCTTTGGTGAAACTCCCAGTTTTCAGAGTTCCCAAATTGCTAAAGCTATTGCTAAGTAGGAATTTTGTTGATTCATGTATCAGTACTATGAGGTTGTGGAGTACCTGTCTTGCTATCTTTGAGATATATTATGATAAATGAGATCACAGATCATGCCTACTTTCTACTCTATACAAACTCCGTGGTCTCTACAGCACTCCATTTGAATGGATGTGTAATTGATAGTTAAAACTGTATTGTTGGGACCTGATTCACAATAAGGTGTGTGCAAATATTTTTCACAACAAGGAATTTTCTTTTCAAGGGTGTCTTAAGTGTGTTTAACTTCCTTTGATCATCAGTGAAAGTTTTACTGGATCCCAGAGTATTCAGTAACCCATAGAATCTTGCATCAGAGCTAGAGCTGGGCATGGTTTGCTCATATGCTGAGAATCTTTCCTCAGACTCTCCAAGTACAAAGCATCTATGAGAACCTGCCATGGGTAATTTCTTATAATAACTAAGGGGGATTTTATGAGCAGAACATATGTTGGCATAAGTGGACATGAGAAAAACCAGCAGCCAGATTAAACATTCACATCTGTTTCTGAGTTTTCCTGTATGATTCCTTTTCTACTTATTTATTCTTTCATCTGCTAGAGCTCACTTGCAGACAAATGTTGCTAATGCCAATGTTTAAGAAAAAAAAAAAATGGGCAGAAACACTCTTTCCATCAACATACTATTTTTTCTTTAGTTTGGGAAAAAATCTTCACTATGTTAAGGGAGGGCAGAATTCTTTCACATGAAGCACAACTTTTCCATAATATGCAATCCAAGCAATAGACAAATGGCACAAGTTATAATCATTTTTAAAAATCTGAAAGAGAAAAAGACTATTTTTTTTTTTCACAGCTTGGCTCAACATAAATATTCTAATAAAGTCTATGGGGTAAGATGTTTTGGAAAATGGCAACTGTCCTATTTGGAACACCAGAATTGCTATATTGGGTATATTTCCAAGATACTGTAAACTGGTAAATTTATTACAAGTTTTAGATATTCATGAGCTACTTATCAGTAGAATATATAAATAGTTTTTCATTAAATTTAATTTCGAGGTCCCCCTTTCTTTTCTGTACAGTTGCTGGAAAAGATTTTCTTTTTTTGGTTTTTTGGATTTTGAAGTTTTCCCTAAACACCTTTTCATAAAGAAATAAAACTGAAACACTTTACATTTTTACTGCATTTTTATTCCACTTTCAGAAAATTCATGTCTTACTCTTGTATGTTTCACATAATTCTATACATGAGGTTACCAATCACCTTATATTAAAACTAAAATTTATAAAAATTAACAGTTCTAAATATTGTACTTAAACATTTTAGTTTATCATTTATTTATGATACTACTTCCTTGCTGCTGGTTTCATGAGGAAAACAAAATTTGTTGAAAAAATATGCTTCCACATATTTTATATATTTTTCACCTTTATTTTAGAATTTTAAAAACTACACACACATGCATAGAAAATAGTGTAATAATAAGTTATAAGTATCTTTAACACGTCCATCACCTAATATCAATATTCTCCTACTGTAAGTCCTGTTTTTTCCAAGGTTGTTTTTTTTCAGTTTCCTCATACCACTAGACCACATCCCTCTAAGTATTTCATCATTAACTAGCTGAGGATTTGTATATTACCTATGAGACTACCTCCCAATTGAGCTTTTAAAAAAAAAAGCTGTTTTAAATTTTGTGAAAATATTTTAGTAAGCTTGATATAATGCTCTCAGTTAACATTGCATTTAAATCTTGCCAACAAAATCACTGATGATTATCTAGAAAAAATGACTTAGAACTAAGTGTAATATGCTGATGAGATAGTAAAGGATAAGGCAGAATATGTTTCATCTTACATTTTTATTGTCATTGTTTCCGGGTCATATGCTGCTTACCTGTGAAGACTATACAATTTTGCAGAAGGCTTCCCAAGCTAATCCCCTGGGGTGGGCGTTTTGGTTCTGCTACGCCATTGTTTACATGATAGGATGTACTCTCTCACTTACATGAATCACTCACCTAAGCTGTATACGTGTTTTTTAAACATATAAACTGTTAAGGCTAGGAGAAGAATGTGGTCATGGTAAGCACAGTTGAATACCTTCACCAAAACTATTTAGCGGAAGCACTGCTTAATTACATTTGAAACAGAGCAGCTGAGAGGCAGAAGGCCCAAATGTTCCCTGAACTAGTGTAGAGCCTCAGTGTGCACGTCTTTCTCTGGTCTCCCTTGCGTGGCCTGGGAAGAATGTTAGAGGGCAGCAGAAGTCTGCTCTTAGGCTAATAGAATGCTTGGATTGTATGTTTCATTCATATTCTCTACATGCAGTATTCATTGCAGTGTTGGTATTAGCAGAATACTTGCTTCTCAAAGTGCTCTGTATATTTCAGAACCCATGGTTTTTATTTCAAACCTGCTATGGATTTGATGCTTTTATAAAATAAAAATGAATCCAGAAAAGTAGAATAAAAGAAAGCAAAGACAAAATACAAACTCAATTTTATTATTATTAGGTTTAACGTATGTAAAACTCGTCTGTCAAATTACTGTAAGTGTTTTCCTTCTCTATGATTTTATTGTAGTTGATTTATAGTGTTGTGCCAATCACTGCTATATAGCAGTGACTCAGTTTACACATATAGACATTCTTTTTTAAAATATTCTTGTCCATTATGGTTTATCCCGGGAGATTAGATATATTAATAGTTCCCTGTGCTATACAGTAGGGCTCCCTGTTGCCTCAGTGGTAAAGAATCCACCTGCCAAGCAAGAGACCTAGGTTCAATCCCTGGGTTGAGAAGATCCCCAGGAGAAGCAAATGGCAACCCACTCCAGTATTCTTGCCTGAGAAGTTCCATGGACAGTAGAGCCTGGCGGGCTACAGTCTATGGAGTTGCAGAGAGTTGGGCATGGCTGAGCGACCAAACAGCAGCTGCACAGTAGGGCCTTTTGGGGTTCACACCCCCAAACTCCCAGTCCATCCCTCTCCCACCTTGGCAACCGCAAGTTGCTTCTCTATTATCTGTGAGTCTGTTTTATAGGTAGGTTCACTTGTGACATACTTTGGATTCCACATATAAGTGATATCTGGTAATTGTCTTTCTGTTTTCTGACATACTTCAATTAGTATGATAATCTCCAGGTCCATCTATGTTGCTACAAATGGCATTATTTCATTATCTTGATAGCTGAATAATATTCCACTGTATATATGTACCTCTTCTTTGTCCCTTCATCTGTTGATGGGCATTTAGGTTGTTTCCATGTCTTGTCTATTGTAAATAGTGCCGCAGTGAACATAACAGTGCGTGTATGTTTTGAATTACAGTTTTTTCTGCATATATGCCCAGGGGTGAGATAAATTGTTTTTAAAAGCTTACTCTACATTTTTGTTCCTTACCTCTTATCAGACAAGTGACAAATGTTGTGTGTTATGGCCTTAAGTCCACAGACCTGACGGGATTGCGACCTGTAGGCAGAGATGGCAGTCACACTATTGAACTGCCAGTATGGCACTGTCACTGACCAACAAGCCTAGACCCCAACCAAACACTGGTAGAGGGGTTGTGGATGCCCCTTTATCTGTGCCAGGTTTTGACTGGATTGCAAGATGATTCTAGGGGTCCTGGAAGAAGAAGAGGCAGGGTAACCAGGGAGTCTGGGTTAGAACTTTTAAGTATGGGCTGGGGTGATTCAGTAAGAAACTGTTTTCCAAGAGACATCCCAGTGTTTCAGTATGCTAACAACCTGCATAGGCAAACCCCCGTACCTGTCAGTACCATCGTAACATAGTAGGTGATGGTACATATGTGTTGAGTGAGTGAGTGAGTGACTGAATGAGGTTTATAGAAGGAGCACTTCTCCTTTAAAGCTTTTATTAATGACAATTCAGACACCAGGATAAGATGTGTGTCAGGACATGCAGAGCCTTCTCCCTAATTAGATATAGCAGCACCTAAGCACAAGCCGAAGGGGACACAGGTCGTTCAGGAACCCACGTCCAAACCAGAGAAGCCTCAGTGTACATTTGCTTTGAGTTTGCCTGGAGCTCTTCTCTTTATGTGACCTCATCCCCAGTTACACGTTTGCAGTTGTAATAGTTTGGCTTTCTTCTCGTAAGTAGAAATTTTCATTGTAAAAAATCAAATTGACCTTGACTCAAGGCCTATTCTAAAAGAAGTTTATTTTTTGAACTTGAAGTATTTTTTAGATGATTTATTTGTTGGAGAACAACCACTGACATGGGTATGGAATGTTGACTGATGAAGGTGGATACAAAATACATGAAGACCCTATCATTAACACATGTACATTCTAGAATGAAAGTGGCAGATTAATGCATAAATATTAGCAAGAGAATAGGGACAAAGTAATATGAGGCTCAGTGCCCACAAGAAATGGATTTTATACAGCAGTCCCCACAATTTGTCATGTTCTTCTCAAATCCTGGCTTATGCATGAGATTTGCTCTCAGCATCCACTCTTACCCCTCCTTGGTGAAGTAATACAAAGCCGTTTTTCAGATCTCAGGGTAGATGACACTTATTTTAGAACCACTTTGATGGGCAGCGCCTCCAAGAACCTTTAGTTCTGTGTCCCTTCTTGAAATCCTCCCAGCTTCCTGTAATTATCCTGTCAAATGACTAAAACATTTGATACCTGCACTTTACTTCCGATCTTTCCTATAATATTAGCCCCTTGTCTCCCATGCTCAAGAAATAGATGCTGACTGGTTAAAAAAAAAAAAAAAAAAGATTTTCAGTCTCTTAATGAACATTCAGAAACCAAACAGCCTTATTTTAATTTCCTAGAAAACACTCCTTGCAATAAAGCATGGCCTTGTATTTTGGAAGGAGAAATGATGCATGAGTAAAGAACTCATGCATTCTGGTGGAATTTTACATACATATTTTTAAAACTTTTCAAGAATGAATATTCCTATGCACATATTTTCTACCCAACGTCCCTGACCTTTCTGCCTTTCTTCTGAGAAAAATAAAATCCATTCTTCTTTTTGTATATTTCATGGGATTTGCCAAGTCTTGGGTGCAGACATGTTTTATTTCCTGAGTAATGAGATACTTCCGTTTGAGATAGGGCACCTTGTCCTGCCCTAAATGAGGTATGCCAACCCAAACATGAATTGGAACACCAAACATGGTGTCTCTGTTGTGTGTCTGTCGGTTGTGTGATCTATTTCTGAAAACCAAGTGCAAAAAATGCAATGCCATATTTTACTGTTTGTGAATTTTACCTTCTGTTAATATGATTGAAGTAACTGGAAATGGAAATTGTCAGAACAATTTAGCAAAGAAGCCCTGTAAAACTTGTTATAGTCCTGGTAGAAAAAATCAGTTTAGAAGGCATATTCTTCAAACCTGGTTTTATTTGGTAAAACACATCGGTGCCTGACCTTTCCACAAACATACTAAAGAGGAGTCGTTTAGAGGTCTTTGTCTTAAATTATAAACAGCAGGCTGATCAAATTCTGCTGTATTTTGCTCATAGTGTATGACAGAATGCATAAGTGCACCACACAGACAGCTAAATGACTGGCTATTTGGATGAGTTTGATGTGTATTATATGAAATTGCATACTTGACAAAGCAGTAAAAACTCAATGTTATGTACTAGAAGAATCTAAGGATTGAGTAAATCAAAGAATCTTCACAAGTTTGTAATTCAAGCTAATCTTTCCAGGCTGGAACTAGAGAGTTTTACACTCTTGGGCAACTTTTAAATTTCTGCAGTTGTGTTTTTAGGGGAGAAAACCAGAAGTGTGTTACACATATTGTGCATTAAAGTGTATTTTCAGGGAGTGCATTTTCAGTGTAAAAAGAAATGAAGTTTCATGAAGTGTGAAATATAAAGTAAGCTCCAATTCCTCATCCATCACCACAGGTGATAACTGTTAAGAGGTACCACACATTTCTTGCATGTATCCAGACACAGGTATTCCTCAGGTGTACATCTGCGAGGCAGGATAGCTCAGGGGCTTTGAGTAACAGGTCTGGACCTCATCTACCAGTTGCGTGACTGTGAACATGTCACTGACCCTCTCTTCTCATCAATTTTTTCCTTTCTAACTTTAAGATGATTACGGTACCTATGTCATAAGATTGAGGACTAACTGATATTTTAAGTTTAGAAGAACACCTACCTTCTTGAAGAAGCTTTCGAATATAACTATTGATTATGTTTGTTGTTATTATGAATGATAATAAAATATCTATGTAAATCAAAAGAATTAGTATATATGTATATGAATAAATACTTGCATATATTTTTTCGTATTTATGCAATGTCTTCCTATAGACACCAGTGGTCATTTATCTTGGACACATTGTCATGTTAGTATATATAAAGGTTTGTTTGTAATCACTGTATAGAATACTATTTCATGGATAGACCATGATTTATGAGTCCTCTATTGATAGAGATTCAGATTCATTCCTATCTTGTCCTGTGACCACAATGTTGTCATAACAGCTTTGTATATGATTGTTCTTATAAAACTTTATCTATAGGATAAATGGATCAAGGCAGGCCTATGAAAAAATACATTTAAAATATTGGTAAAAGTGAAAGTGCTAGTCACTCAGTTTTGTCTGACTCTGCTACCCCCTGGATTGTAGCCCTCCAGACTCCTCTGTCCATGAGATTCTCCACGCAAGCATACTGGAGTGGGTAACCATTTCCTTCCCCAGAGATCTTTCTGACCTAGGAATTAAACCCAATTGCAGGCAAATTCCTTGCAGGTCAGACAGAATCAGACAAGATTCTTTACTGTCTGAAAAGTCAGTGACAGATATGTTACAAAATTTTGCCGAGCTTTTCTTCCACCAACAAGATAAAGAAGTTGTCTTGTAAGGGGGATATTTTGAAGACTCTTTATTTAGGGTCTAATATTTTTTAAAAAACAGCCTGTAAAAGAGACATTAAGAGAAAAGAGCTACACTAATGTTGACAAAAAGGTTTAATTGGTAGCAGGTAGAAATAGATGGGGAAACAGTGTCAGACTTGATTTTTGGGGGCTCAAAAAATCACTGCTGATGGTGATTGCAGCCATGAAATTAAAAGACGCTTACTCCTTGGAAGGAAGGTTATGACGAACCTAGACAGCATATTTAAAAGCAGAGATATTGCTTTGCCAACAAAGGTCTGCCTAGTCAAGGCTATGGTTTTTCCAGTAGTCATGTATGGATGTGAGAGTTGGACGGTGAAGAAGGCTGAGCGCCGAAGAATTGATGCTTTTGAACTGTGGTGTTGGAGAAGACTCTTGAGAGTCCGTTGGACTGCAAGGAGATCCAACCAGTCCATCCTAAAGCAGATCAGTCCTGGGTGTTCATTGGAAGGACTGATGTGGAAGCTGAAACTCCAATACTTTGGCCACCTCATGCAAAGAGTAGACTCATTGGAAAAAACCCTAATGCTGGGAAGGATTGGGGGCAGGAGGAGAAGGAGACAACAGAGGATGAGATGGCTGGATGGCATCACCGACTCAATGAACTTGGGTTTGGGTAGTCTCCGTGAGTTGGTGATGGACAGGGAGGCCTGGCGTGCTGTGGTTCATGGGGTCGCAGAGAGTTGGACATGACTGAGCGACTGAACTGACTGACGTGAGCTTGTGCTTTTTTGACCAGTCGTTGTACATCATAAACCAAAGCTTAAGTAGAGAATTACAATCCACAGACACAATTTTATTGAAATCTGAAAGAAATATTGCAAACAATTTTTATAGTCTTAGTTTGAAGTTGTATAGTAAGTGATCAGATTAGTTTCTTAATGCATCTGTTGTAATCTATAGCAATTTTAGTCAAATCAATTTCATGTCCTCCTCTTCTTAGCCTTATTAGCACTGAGACCCTCCTCCATGGCTCTGTGATCTATAGAAGCACCCTGGTCTCCATGCAAGGTTTACACTATTATCTCCATCTCAAAATTCTTCACAGTTTTTGAACAAGGGACCCATTATGTTCCTTTTGCTCTGGGCCCCACAAATTAAATAGTGGGTCTTGGTTAGCAGTAATGAAATTCCTTATTAATAAGGCCTGCTCAGCTGAAACACAGTATATTTATTTGTCTTCTGGGAAGTGCCTCATGGTTCTGTTCATGGCATATTTCTGAGAAGACGCAGGATTTAATTTCCAACAGGACGTCAGCAAAAGTATATAAGCCAAATATCTGATACAGAGCTGTGAGAATAGAATTATGAACGAGACTTTGACACAGATCTATTTCAAGGGGATCTTCTTTTCTGAACAATGAAAAAGCCTGTGTTTACATAAATGCATGTCCTGTAAGGCTGTGGGAGAATATCACTGTCCACAGATGGGATCACTTTCCCATGGAAAGTGTTGAGTCAAACGGGAAGTTGCACATTTTGTGCTAATGTGCTGATGATGTATACTTTAGAGATCTAATTGCCTGATAACCCCAATTTAACAACGAAACTAGCGCAGGCAAGATGAATGCTTGTTTTCAATGACATTGATCTCAGTAACCGATCCCGAACTTGAACTGAGTCAGTGTCCCCACCTTCTCCTCCTTTCCCAGTCCAGATTTTCCTTCCACCTTTTGACAAATGGTTCTAATTGCAGGCAATCGCTACATCATAATATTCCATGACTGGGTTCTCCTACCTGACAGACAAACCAAAACCAATTAAACATGGGTTTTCCAATCAGCTGTGGAAGAGGAGAGATGCTCAAATCCTGGAAATAAACCACTTGACTGAAAACCTGTGACCTTCAAACCTTGAGCGCTTCTATGAGATTGGCTTTCTTGATGGTGAACAAGGATGATGATAAATCTATGTCACAGAACATTTTTAAGATTTAATGATATTATCTATGAACCATGTGAGCTCCAAAGAAAAGACTATTTAAAACAAAGAAACAAAAAAGCGATTTCACATAAATGGATTACCATATATATTTGATAAAATACAGTGGGATAGATGTATTTTAAATACAATTTTTTATTTTAGTCATATACTCCTGATAAGTCCTGAGTAAACAGAAATGAAAAGATCAACTAAATTATAAATTTCTGATTTTATCATGATGTATAACAGTGTGTGTGCATTTGGACAGTGTTCAGATGCTGTAAAAATAGTAGTTTTAGATTACCATTTTTGACATTTTAGAGTATAAGTAATATATTAACTTCCCTACACCAATATTATGTTGGATGAACAGAATGTCAGTCAACTCACATGACTGCTGGTCAAAAAACCCATGTTTTGGCTTCATAGCATGTTCTATAAGATGATTTTTTTATAACAGTAAAAGATATTATGGAGGATTTATTCCAGAATCTTCATTTGTAACTGAGTCCCAGAGTGATTGCTCAGGTGTTAAATATTGGATCATTCACAAAGGTTATGAGAGTTTTTACTCAAAAACCTAGGCCTTGTTGTAAAATATTTGTTTGGACTACAGGAATAAGAAAGCCTTCCTCAGTGATCAATGCAAAGAAATAAGGAAAACAATAGAATGGAAAATACTAGAGATCTCAAGAAAATTAAAGATACCAAGGGAACATTTCATGCAAAGATAGGCTCAATAAAGGACAGAAATGGTATGGACCTAACAGGAGCAGAAGATATTAAGAGAAGATGGCAAGAATACACAGAAGAACTGTACAAAAAAGATCTTCATGACCCAGATAACCACGATGATGTGATCACTCACTTAGAGCCAGGCATCCTGGAATGTGAAGTCAAGTGGGCCTTAGAAAGCATCACTATGAACAAAGCTAGTGGAGGTGATGGAATTCCAGTTGAGCTTTTTCAAATCCTAAAAGATGATGCTGTGAAGGTGCTGCACTCAATATGCCAGCAAATCTGGAAAACTCAGCAGTGGCCACAGGACTGGAAAAGGTCAGTTTTCATTCCAATCCCAAGGAAAGGCAGTGCCAAAGAATGCTCAAACTACCTCACAATTGCACTCATCTCACACGCTAGCAAAGTAATGCTCAAAATTCTCCAAGCCAGGCTTCAGCAGTATGTGAACTGTGAACTTCCAGATGTTCAAGCTGGATTTAGAAAAGGCAGAGGAACCAGAGATCAAATTGCCAACATCCATTGGATCACCAAAAAAGCAAGAGAGTTCCAGAAAAAAAACATCTACTTCTGTTTTATTGACTATGCCAAAGCCTTTGACTGTGTGGATCACAATAAACTGTGGAAAATTCTTCAAGAGATGGGAATACCAGACCACCTGACCTGCCTCCTGAGAAATCTGCATGCAGGTCAGTAAGCAACAGTTAGAACCAGATATGGAACAACAGACTGGTTCCAAATCAGGAAAGGAGTACGTCAAGGCTGTATATTGTCACCCTGCTTATTTAACTTATATGCAGGGTACATCATGAGAAACACTGAGTGGTATAAAGCACGGCTAGAATCAAGATTGCCGGGAGAAATAGCAAGAACCTTGGATATGCAGATGATACCACCCTTAATGGCAGAAAGCGAAGAAGAACTAAAGAGCCTCTTGATGAAAGTGAAAGAGGAGAGTGAAAAAGTTGGCTTAAAACTCAACATTCAGAAAACTAAGATCATAGTATATGGTCCTATCATTTCATGGCAGATAGATGGGGAAGCAATGGAGACAGTGACACTTAATTTTTCTGGGCTCCAAAATCACTGCAGATGGTGACTGCAGCCATGAAATTAAAAGACACTTGCTCTTGGGAAGAAAAGTTATGACCAACCGAGACAGCATATTAAAAACCAGAGACATTACTTTGCCAACAAAGGTCCATCTAGTCAAAGCTATGGTTTTACAAGTAGCCATGTATGGATGTGAGAGCTGGACTATCAAAAAAGCTGAGTACTGAAGGATTGATGCTTCTGAACTGTGGTGTTGGAGAATACTCTTTGAGAGTTCCTTGGACTGCAAGGAGATCCAACCAGTCCATCCTAAAGGAAATCAGTCCTGAATATTCATTGGAAGAACTAATGCTGAAGCTGAAACTCCAATTCTCTGGCCACCTGATGTGAAGAAGTGACTGATTTGAAAAGACCCTGATGCTGGGAAAGATTGATGGCAGGAGGAGAAGGGGACGACAGAGGATGAGATGGTTGGATGGCATCATGGACTCAATGGACATGAGTTTGAGTAAACTCTAGGAGTTGGTGATGGACAGGGAGGCCTGGTGTGCTGCATTCCATGGGGTCGCAATGAGTCAGACATGACTGAGTGACTGAACTGAACTGAGATTATTGTCATCTTTAGCAATGAATGCAGAGAACTGAAGTCAATTCTTATTTTCTTTGACCACTTCCTCATATAAATGTGAAGTCTATCCTGTGTCTTTACTTTTGGCTTGCTTGAGTTTTAAAAGCCATAGAATGATGGGAGAAAGCAATAGTGTTCAAAATGGGCAATAGAAGTACTTGCTTTGGGGATTTAGAAAATGCGGGTTTGAGGAAGTGAAGCAGCTTTGGTTGAGGAGAGAGATGGAGCAGCTATAGGAACCCTGGTTCCCTTCCGTGTTCAGGACGAGCTAACAAGCAAGGGGGAAAGAAGAGGCCTTTAAGTGTAGGAAAACTCAGCTCATTCTCTGCTCTTCCAGTTTTCTTCTTTTGAGTCAATGCTAGTGCAGTATAATTTATGTTCAACAAACTGCGTCCATTGGAAATGTACAAAGCAATCTGTTTTGACAGGTGTGTGCAACTGAGAGGCCGCCCCACCAGCACACAAGGCTCAGGGCCTTTCCTGGCTCACAGCTGGGCTTCTGCAGCCCATCCCCCAGCCCAAGGTACCACAGCTTCCCCCAAGACTGGAGCCTTGCAGCCTGATCGTACCACTTAACATGTCCCCAAAGAAGCTTATCAGCTGTTTCCCTGGAATTATTTTTTTTTTAATCACTCTATTTTCTCACTATATTCCTGGGGAAATAGAAAGAATATATTTTATAGTTAATTGGCCAGTTTCATTTAATAACTGGAAACAATTATGCAGAAGAAACAATATTCACAACTTTAAATGTGCAATAGGAAAGCCAAAAAAAAAAAAAAAAAATTAGGTTTACTCTGCAAAATCCAAGCTGATATATGGGAGAAATATACAGGTGAAGTCCCAGGAAGACCAGTTTTTCAAGAATAGCTCCTGGATTCCTGTAGATATGTCAGGAGTAAAGTCATTTTCATTCTCCCTGCAATGCCTGTCCAAGAGTGGGAAAGGGGGTATCGCAAAATGGATGGAAAGATGGGTAGATGGCGGAAATGAGGAAAGTAGGAAGTCAGGGGAGACCACATCCATGTCACCCATGACTATTTTAGTGATATAAAATATTGAAGGGCTGAAGGAGAAAGAATATTTTCTTATGACTGTGCTGCCTGGTAATGACCTAATCTTAGTGCTGGGGAGACCCAGTTTCAGAGCCAGCTCCAACACTGGTGTCATGACACGGTCCCTCTCTCAACTCGGTTGAACATTATTTCTGTGATTTGTAAAATAGGAATGATGTTGTTTGTGTTATAGGGTTAGTTTAAGAATTAAATGAGGTCATACGTGTTGTTATAACAAGTCAGACACAAGAAAGAACGCCCGTTACGATTTCTGTATATATGAAGCTGGAAGAGAGCCAGCCCTGAGTGATGGTGATGACAGAGCGAGTGCCACTCTGGGTGGAGGGCGATAAGCAGCAAGAAGCGCAGATGCTTCTGGGTCACTGATAATGTGCTATTTTTATTTAGGGGATAGTCGTGTGTGTGTGTGTATTAAATAATACAAGCCACTCTTCTATGTTAGAAAAGGCAAGATATGCGCAGATGCTTCTGGGTCACTGATAATGTGCTATTTTTTATTTAGGGGATAGTCGTGTGTGTGTGTGTGTATTAAATAATACAAGCCACTCTTCTATGTTAGAAAAGGCAAGATATAGTCGCCTTTTCTTGTATGATGATCTAAAACTGCCTCCAAAGTGTTTTGGGGTAGAGAGATGGGAGATGAGGGTGGGAGGGTTTACACAGAATATCTATTACTCTTTTTTTTAAATTAATTATAGTTGACTTACAATGTTGTGTTAGTTTCCACTATATAGCATCCCTTATTGTTAATTTTTAAATTTTAAATATTTAGTTCTTAATTGAAAGATAATTGCTTTACAGAATAGTGTTGGTTTCTAGTATACAAATGTGTTAGCCATTTAGGAAATTAAATACATTTTAAGAAACAGGTCTAAGCTCAAGCTTCCCCACCTTGTCACTTGTCAATAGGTCCTTGGTGATAAGGAACTGGTGATGGATGATGATGAAGCATCTAAGATGCTCTAGTACAAAAAGTCAACTTTTAGATGTAAAATGAAGTCTCCTTTTCCTGAGATCCATAATGTTACCAAAAACATGTTGGTTTCTAGAGATTTCTGTCAGGAAGGAACATCAGATAACTCACCAAGCATTTTTAGATACCACAATAATTGTAGAGAATACCTACCATTGTAGTCTGTATCCAGAAGCTGAAAGCTACTTAAACTTCCTTTCTTTCTCTCTCATCCCAGAAAGAACATCACAACAGCAACAAATATTAGAGTAGCGTCTGCTAGAGGAGTGGTGATTCTTTTCAAGCCCAGAGAAAATTAGATAAGGAAAGAATTATGATCTGCAGATCTTTTTCAGATCTTCTTGTAAAATGTGTGGGAAGACATGTAAGAAGGAAAATGCCATGTATAATTTATCATTATTATTATACTTTGAAAAGGATAGGGAGGCAAGAGTATAAAAACAGTGTTAGAAGAGAAACAAATTCCCCTCCAAAAACTGCGATGTATTTATTAGGATTGAGGATAGTTGTAAATCACGTGTAGTCACAGTGACAGACATGATATTGTCACTTTATGATAGTGAGAACCATGTTGTTTATTTCTTTGGGGCCCCTGCAGGTATAGATGGAGGCATATAGTGAGAGAGCTTTATGAGGACCAGATGGGCGGTGTGGCAGTGGAGAAAGCAGAGAATGAAGAGAGAACCCCTCTGCTGACCTGGGCCAGTTTCTCATCTTATCAGTCCTCAGTATGTTCATCCATTCGCTGGGCACGTTGCTCAAATTAATGTCTGTCAATAGGATATTAATACAACTCACTTGATTCACATGAAAACTCCAAAATTTCCATGTTAGAAGATTTGGTAATTCTTCTGGATGATGTTATTAAGAAAACGAAGTTTAATGTCTGATACCACCTTTCACACACCTCTGGATTATGTGTCCAACTGAAGGCCACATTGCTGAATGTAGTATGTTCTGGTCCAGTGAAGTGTTTTTGCACTTGAGGCTGTTTATTCTTGCCTTCTCAAGGATCATCTATTGACTATTTTAAGTTCCCAAGAAACTGTGGTGTATTGAGTTGTATTCACTAAAATCCCATGAATCCTGGATCTTAGAAAATGAAAGCTGAGCACAGGAAAATAAACTTACATATGCTTGGAACCCTGAAAAAAGTTGGCTGGGAGTTAAAATAAGAGTGAATAATGGTTAAGAGAGATTTAACAGTTCAAAAAAAACTGAAAATGTTGAGGATGCCAATGACAAGACTAAATTTTATAACTTTTCCGCCCACCATGAAATTCTGTTTCCTAAACTGGGCCCTTTAGAAGTTAGATTTGCATGCCATCCTTCTTATTTTTGTTGATATCCCTGTACATGCCCCTTATTAAGAATTCTAGCATATAAAGCAAATGTTTTGGCACATTTTGAATTACCTATTTCATGCAATTGGCTATTTCCCAGTTACTTCTTTGCATTATTTTTGGAAAAGTTTTTACTTTTGCTACGAATGATACCTCTTTCATATGTCCAAATTCACAGCTTATATCTCACTTTCCATCGAAGCCAGACATGTGTCACCAGTAACCTTGAGTCGTAGTAACAACAGTTTTAGAGGCTATCACTAGGCTAAAGCTCATGTGACATAGGCTGTGGTTCTTTTTACATTTCATTTTATTTTTTACCTGTTAATTTATGTTTGACTGTTTTGGTTCTTCGCTGCTGCGTACAGGCTTTCTCTAGCGGTGGCGAGCAGGGTCTGCTCTCAAGTTGCAGCGTGCACGCTTCTCATTGCAGTGGTTTCTCTTGTTGCAGACCGTAGGCTCTAGAGCACAGGCTCAGTAGTTGGGGCCTGTAGGCTTCACTGCCCCGCGACACGTGGGATCTTACTGGACCAGGGATCAAACCCATGTCCTCTGCATTGGCAGGCTGATTCTTAACCACTGGACCACCAGGGAAGTCCCACAGGCAGTTGCTTTTTAACCAAGGTGGCCTGCTTACTATATAAATGCTGTTAAAAAGTCAGTTAGCAGAAAAAGTTTTAAGTGTATTATCTTTGTGTACTAGATTTCCATATATGCTTATGGAAATGCAAAGTGAGCCTAAATTACAAGTTTTTTGACAAACATGTAGGTAAACTTTAGCATTCTTAAAAGGACTTGCATTTAGGGGGAATAAAGGTCTTTATTAACTCTCTTCCTAGAGATGTTTGTTAACAGGTCATCCTAGGAGCCAATCCTTGGCTATTTTGAGGTGTTTATTCTCCATAATCTGAAGCCACCAGTTTACCCTTTTTAAAAAGGTCATTGTTTTAAGGAACTACATTGGGTGGTTTTATTCATAATTGAAATACTGTGATGAACCAATTAGTTCAGTATTACTATTATTTTAAATATTGGTAAAACACAAGTCAATTTTTTAAATGTTTGAATGTGTCTACTAAGTCTAAGAGATGCAACAGTGAGTATTTTTAAATGAAGTGCTCCCTCCAGTGCCCTGCAAACACCCCTGGACCCACAGCTGTCACGGCTGCTGGACGATGGTGGCCGACGTGAGAGTCAGGCTGGTGTTGCATCCCTGAAACTCGGGTCCTTATCTCGGTAAGCCTTCTGGGTTCTTTATTCATGTTTGCTTGCTCCAAATGCCTGCTTTTTTATGCTTTTATCGGTGAAAGAGAACATATTAATTCTATCTCCTTAAATGCAACTGATCTATCACATAGAATTTTAAACTCTTTCCCACTCCAAAATCATTGAAGAGGCTGGAATGGAAACATAAATCTGTATGTACTTATGTAGTTATAAATGCTGAACTTTAAAAAATTTAAATAGTCTCTATTTCAGAAGGATGTGCACAGAGGGGGAAGGGGCAGGTGGGATGAATTGGGAGAGCAGCACTGACATATATACACTGCTGCTGCTGCTGCTGCTAAGTCACTTCAGTCGTGTCCGACTCTGTGCGACCCCATAGACGGCAGCCCACCAGGCTCCGCCGTCCCTGGAATTCTCCAGGCAAGAACACTGGAGTGGGGTGCTACCATGTGTAAAATAGACAGCTAGGGGGGAGCTGCTGGATGGCACAGGGGGCTCAGCTCAGTGCTCTGCGATGACCTAGAGGGGTGGATGGTGGGGCAGAAGGCACAAGAACGAGGGGATGTATGTATGCATATAGCTGATTCACTTCATTGTACAGCAGAAACTAACACAATATTGTAAAGCAGTTTTGCTCCTATAAAAATAAATAGCGGCACAGTGGTAAAGAATCCACTTGCCAGTGCAGAAGACACAGGAGACATGGGTTCAATACCCGGGTTAGGAAGATCCCATGGAGTATAAAATGGCAACCCATTCCAATATTCTTGCATGGGAAATTCCATGTAAGGAGGAGCCTGGTGGGCTACAGTTCATGGGGTTGCAAAGAGTTGAGTATGACTGAGTGTGCACGTGCACATGCATGCGCATGCACAGACACACACTTAAATAAATAAACTAGGGGAAATTAAAAAAAAAAAAAGAGGAATAGGATGTTCACAGATCAATGGGAAAGATAGGGACTCCTGACTGTCTTCAGGCTGCAGATTCATTCTGATGATCTTTGTCATTACTAAGGGCTTCCCAGTTGGCTCAGTGGTAAAGAATCTGCCTGCAATATGGGAGAACCAGGTCCAATCCCAGAGTCACAAAGATCCCCTGGAGGATGAAATGGCAGTCCACTCCAGTGTCTGTGCCTGGGAAATCCCATGGACAGAAGAGCCTGGAGGGCTGCTTTGTTGGGTGGCAGAGTCCGAGGAGACTGAGCACACACACACATCATTAGTAAAATAGTAAGCACAGAGGACAGAGGCTATATCTGTAAAGAGCCCACAGTGTTTTGTATCAAACTCTTCAGTAAATTTGACCAGCGTTTTATCTCCGTTTATTGAGAAGGACAGACTATAACCTATCAGAAAAGTCTTCTGGCAACTTACTATCAAGTTCTGGAGTGAAGACAATATTTGCGTTGGCTGAGATTAAGGTCGCCTGGTTCAAGCATTCAACTTTGTTGTGGCAGTAAAAAGTATGCCTTGTGCCATTTTTAAAAGAAAGGAAGAAAATCCCTCAGATAACAGAGGAAAATCCTTATTGAAAAGCCACCATGTACCTGTAAAAAATATAGCTTATGGAATTAGTTCCAATCTTGAAATTGAGACCCTTAATTTAGCTTTGACTTTGTCATCAGTTCAGTTCAGTCGCTCAGTCGTGTCCGACTCTTTGCGACCTCATGAACTGCAGCACGCCAGGCCTCTCTGTCCATCACCAACTCCCGGAGTCTACCCAAACCCATGTCCATTGAGTCGGTGATGCCATCCAACCATCTCATCCTCTGTTGTCCCCTTCTCCTCCCGCCCCCAATCCTACCCAGCATTAGGGTCTTTTCCAATGAGTCAACCCTTCACATGAGGTGGCCAAAGTATTGGCGTTTCAGCTTCAACATCAGACCTTCCAATGAACACCCAGGATTGATCTCTTTTAGGATGGATTGATTGGATCTCCTTGCAGTCCAAGGGACTCTCAAGAGTCTTCTCCAACAGTTCAAAAGCATCAATTCTTTGGCGCTCAGCTTTCTTCACCGTCCAACTCTCACAACCATACATGACCACTGGAAAAACCATAGCCTTGGCTAGATGGACTTTCATTGGCAAAGTAATGTCTCTGCTTTTAAATATGCTATCTAGGTTGGCCATAACCTTCCTTCCAAGGAGTAAGCATCTTTTAATTTCATGGCTGCAATCACCATCAGCAGTGGTTTTGGAGCCCCAAAAAATAAAGTCTGACACTGTTTCCCCATCTATTTCCCATGAAGTGATGGGACCAGATGCCATGATCTTAGTTTTCTGAATGTTGAGCGTTAAGCCAACTTTTTTACTCTCCTCTTTCACTTTCATCAAGAGGCTCTTTAGTTCTTCTTTGCTTTCTGCCATAAGGGTGGTATCATCTGCATATCTGAGGTTATTGATATTTCTCCTGGCAATCTTGATTCCAGCTTGTGTTTCTTCCAGCCCAGCGTTTCTCATGATGTACTCTGCATAGAAGTTAAATAAGCAGGGTGACAATATACAGCCTTGACGTACTCCTTTTCCTATTTGGAACTAGTCTGTTGTTCCATGTCCAGTTCTAACTGTTGTTTCCTGACCTGCATACAGGTTTCTCAAGAAACAGGTCAGATGGTCTGGTATTCCCATCTCTTTCAGAATTGTCCACAGTTTATTGTGATCCACACAGCGAAATGTAATTACATTTATGGATCACCTGTCTTGTACCAGGCACTGTAGAATACCCTAGAAATAAAAACTAAGTTATGGCTTTCATGCTCTTTATTACCAGAATGTACTTCCTTCATTCATAAAGTGAAAGAAACTGGTCATCTCTATACTCTTCCACCTCTGATGTCCTATTTAAAAAAAACAATGAATATATTCATTTATTCTTTCTATCAATGTTTGTTATGATTTAGGAGTTGTGCTGTAGGTACTGGTGAGAACATGAACAAGACAGACGAATGGTTTACATCTGAGGAAGAGAAGAACCTGAAAAATGTTAACAAAGTGTAATTCCAGAGAGTAATAACTGAGTGAAGTAACAGAAGCACATAGAATGATACGGCAGTGCTTGGGAGAGCTATGTGTATTAGCAGAATAGAGCTCAGAAGGCAAAGTGATACTGTTGAAAGTGTACATATGCACTTAGTTTCATAATATGAACCTAAATACTGTTCATACAATAAATGGATTAAGATGTATTGGGGGACAGCTTTAAATATTGGACTCAGAAATATTATCCAGCAGAATAGTTTTCTATCAGATGAAGTGGGCCATGAAATTGACCTGTTAACCTCACTGTCTCACATCACAGAAACATCCAAGGTGAAAAAATTACCAGGTGCCTAGGACAGACCCTATATCTTAAATAAATAATAAGTACTATCTAAATATAGCTGACCGTAGGGAATCCATGTGTAGTGATGTAAAGCATAGATTATGGAGGCAGAGCACACGCTTTCACATTCCAGCTGTAGAAACTTCACATTTGCTGTAGAAACTTCACATTTGCTGTAGAAACTTTGGCAAATTACTTCCTTCCTCTGTGTTTCGATCTCCTCCTGTGTAAAGCGGAGTTAAAAAGTAGCCCTGGGACTTCCCTGGTTGTCCAGTGGTTAAGACTCTGCACTCCCAGTGCAGAGGCCGTGGGTTCAATCCCTGGTCAGGGAACTAGATCCCACATGCCATGCAGCATATCCAAAATACAAAAAAGCAGACTCTAGTCTATAAAGTTGCTTGGGGATGAATAGGGTAACCTGCTATTTTAGGGAGTTGCTTATTATTAATACCCTATTTTAATATATTTAATTTTAAGCTGATCCTAATATAATAAAATCATTACCCTTAAGTAGGTGCTGAATACTAGAGAATGAATGAACATTATCGAGGTCAGTTTTCTTTTTCCCTCCTTCCACAATGACCTTCTCCATTACTGAGAAGTATCATTTTTTGAAAGGCTAGATTCAAAACAAATGAGTGGAGAAACATATGCTGGAGTATGCTGGAGAAAATGATGGAAACCCACTAAAGGAAAAACAACCCAGATGCCCTTCATCACCTTACTGGAAAACGGAATGCCTGCTTGATGGCGGATGCCAGTGGGTGATGGACAGCTGGGCGGAGGAGAGTGGGCTGAACAACTAGGATGAAGGATGTTACTCCTGGAACAAATGGATGCTTTTATATGACATGTCTGGTAAAGGAATTATCTTGAGGGTAGTTACTTTTGAATACCCTGAAAATAGAGCCTTGATTGGCCAGATTTCTTTTCTCTTCCTCTTACTGTGTTTTAACATTGTTTTAAAATCTTTCTCTGACTACTGCAAAGAGGAGTGAGGTGAGAGAAAGGGATAATATAATAGGCAGAGAACCCAAATGGGCCACCGTCCATTTTTGTTTCTGATGGTTTTCTATCTCTTATCTTCATTTAGAAACTTAGGGATTTTTTAAAAATGTTATTGGAGTATAGGTGATTTACAATGTTATGTGACTTTCTGTTGTATAGCTAAGTGAATCAGTTATGTACATACGTACATACATCCATTCTTTTCCAGATTCTTATCCTTTATAGATTATCACAGAATAATTGAATATAGTTCCCTGTGCTGTACAGTTGGATCTTGTTGTTTATCTCTTTTGTATGCGGAGCTGTGTATATGTCAACCCCAAACTCCCAATTTATCCCCCTTTTACCTACTGGTAACAAAGAGTCGGACACGACTGAGCGACTGAACTGAACTGAAGCATAAATTGGTTTTCTACATCTGTGACTATTTCTATTTTGTAGATAAGTTTATTTGAAAAACAAAAGGAGCATAAATATGAACATAAATAAATATGAACATATTATTTTGATTCCCTCAAAAGGCTCAGTGTATGATGATATCTTCTGACAGAAAAGAATGTATTTCCTGCTTCCATCAGGATTACAAATTATGTAAATTTTTCAGCACTGAACACAGACTGTGGTACTGCTAAACACAGGCTTTTATTTTCCCCAACATTTTTGTGATATTTCTGTAACACACCCCATGGAACCAACTTAAGTATAAGCAAAACCTTTGATCCTTGGGGAAGACAATTTGATGCAAGACGTGTTTTCTTGGTGACGCCTCCATGTACCCCACCCTTCATCAGCTTTGACAGCTCTCTGTGATCTATGGCCAGTAAGCTCTGCTTAATCTAGAAAGTACACACTTCTCCAGAGCTGCAAATGTGCTCCCGGGTGTTAAGAAGGTCACCAAAGCAGTTCATTTGCTGAGTTGCATGAAGATATATACCTGCCCCCCACCCAAGTCATTGGGAAAAGAATTGTGTCCAAATAATGACTGAATTACAAATTTCAGTGATGAACAGAAAGCCCTTAAAAATATAATAGTGTGTGTGTATTGAGCGCCTGCGTATGTCTGTGCTTAGCTGTGTGAAGGTTTGGTTGTAAAGAGGGAAGGATAACCTAGGCTACCTCCCCGACCTGCAGACCAAGTGGGAACCCGGACCGGGCAGCCCTGCCGTCAGCCAGCCGTTTGGTCTTAGACAAGTCACTGGAAACTCTCAGTTCCAGGGTCATTGGGAAAATGAAAAGCCTACTACTTAGCTCACTCCTGTCTCGAAAATCTGTCCGTAGTTCCAAGAAGAAAGAATGTAAGGGTAAAAATCACAGAGGACTCCATAAAAGTCAGGAACTTCTGCTTGAACGTAAAAGCCTTTAGATTTTGACAAAATGTGATCATGCTCTTAAGCCTAGACATCAAATAGGTCCCCTCTACTTTTTGCAAACTCTCTTTATGCCATCTCACTTTTATGAAAGACCTATGTCAATACTTATCTTCACTAACCAAAAGAAATCCAAAGAGGATGTTTGCTTTTCTGAAAAAGAGCAAAAAGCGAAAATACCCTTCAGTGTTTGTTTGCAGGGAGTTTTTACTAAGGCAGCACCCCCACACCCACCCCCAGCAGTGAGAATGGCCCCATTAAGCTCTTACCTCAGTCCTGCCTTCAGCATCTCAGCATCGAATTGCCAGAGCTTTGAACTGTATCTCTGAGCATCTGTGAGTTATCTCAATTTATAATGTGCATCAATAGCAAGGTCTTCCTAAGGTAATCATTTCTTTGCTTTATGCCATTTGGGCTTATGAAAGGTTTCATGGGAATGCTCTGCCTTGAGATAACAGGGGAAACATGTATTAGTCCATGGGGCATAAAGTTTGAAGTGTGAGTCGTGCACATGACCTACATCTAAACCATTAGACAATAATTATTTACCTAAAGTAGTGGTCAAGCAGATTTACTGTTACTTACGAATGGTGTTTTGACCATTCTTGTCAGGCAATCCCTGAGCTGTAAGATGTGAAGATACAAACGTTGTAATAGTAATATCATTATGAGGAGTGAAAAACACAAAGCACCTATACTATCAGTAGACCTGGATGTCAGTGCCAGTTTTTAATAAACATCATCAAGAGGAGCCCAGTGACTAGAGCAAGGCTGTGATGTTGGGATGAGGCGCCCAAACCCCGGAGCCAGAGCATGTGGCTCCACCAGCGTCACCACTGACCGAACCAGGGGGAATGTTCCTTATCTATCTCTCGATATCTTTGTGTGTAAACTGGGAACACTAATAGGATTTCATGTTAATACATTCAGAGTGGCCAGAACAGTCCCTAACACACAGGGAGGAGTTGGCTGTCCCCTTGCTATTCCAGAGAATAAAACAGCCTGGGTTGCCACCCTGGTTCTGCCACTTCTTTTGTCTGAATCTCTGCCTTTTTATCTGAAAAAGTAATAAGAATATTTACCTCTCTCATTATGAAAGGTTGAGTGGGATGCTACTTCCTTCAGGAAGCACTCCTGAGCATCCATTGTTGTCTCTTCTATCGTGCTCATGTATGTCCACCTCCAGATAATTGTTGTCCTTGAGCTGTATGTACCCGTTTGCTTATTCATATCCCTGTATGGACTGTACGTTTACTTTGGCCAGGAATTGTTTCTTGCTCACCACTGGTTTAGGTACTCAACACGTATTTGTTGAAGGAATTCGGCATGGAGGGAAGGAAAGAAGGGAAAGAGGGAGGGAGAGGAAGGGCAGATGACAGGTAGATAATCTGGCCATGCCGATTCTTAAGAGTCCTGGAGGAGTCAGTTAGTCTGAGTCTGTTTGTTTTTTTCATCTGGAAAATGGGATGCTGGTCCTGGCATTGTCTAGCATCCATTGCATGCCTTGCCAGGCCCACACTGTGGCAGAGATGCAGGGGTAACTACATTCCTGAGGAGTTAGTGTGCAGAACTCTCCATATACTCCCAGAGAGAAACCCAACTTCTGCAAAAACCTGACTCGTTCTTGTTACATGAGCCTCCATCCTCTGACAGCAGACTCTTTCCATCCCTGGATAAAACAGAACACAGCCTGAAAGGAGCCCTTGATTCAGAGGGATGCTCAAGGAATAACACGTATTTTGTGAGGGAACTCCCAGCATAGCTCAATTGTAGTTGCTTCATTAATGCTCACCAGCCAAATGAAATGCACGGGCTGCCTCAGCTGTTCCATGAGTCCATATTTTGTATCAAAACAACAGTTTGTAAAAATGGGCTGCAGTCCACAGTTGATGTCAATGCAACTGGAACATTTCTCCCCGAAGAAAGGGAGGGATGAGGCTTTCCTTGCACAGGACTCAGGCTCTCAGGCTGGTGTCTCCTTGCCTTTCAGGTGTGACCTCAGGGGGGATGAATTAGGCAGGGGCCTGTGGTCTCTCTAGGGAGCTGATACTTTCACATCCCAACCATCAGAGGGTACTGAGAACTTAAACAAATGCACCAGCATCTTCCCCTAAATCCTCTGGGTTTAAGAATTTAAAGGGTCCGATTCATGTATTTCATCTGCTTTAATAGAGATCATTATTTCATATACCATAAGAAAACACATTATCTTTTCAGCTGACGACACAATCTTATAGATCATTTTCATATAACTCTCTAGACTTATTTAAGCAAAGAGTTTAAAAAGTTATTCTTGTGCACCCATAAAAAAGAAAATACGGTTAAATTACTTAAGTTATTCTAAACAGTTGTTAATAATTTAATCTAATTCCAATTAATTTTATGGCTAAGAATTGTCATATCCCATGTCTTTCCCCACAAAGCATGCTCTTGTATGCCATCAGGAGCATTGGTGGCATAGCATTGCTTAGAAGGATGCTCCACTGATGTCTGAGGTTTTCCTCTAAGTCACCATTCCTGGCCCTTTTGAAGTTCACACATGGGCAAAGATGGTTGCAATCCTGATTATATATGGCTGACAGCTACTTTAAGAAGGATCCTAATTTCAGAGTCATTAAAATATGAAATAAAAATTTGCATTTTAGAATTGATGAAATAAGTAATTCACACCTTAATGATGAGAACTGCCTTTTTCTAAAGACTTGACAGAATTCAGAGTGCAAAGTGTGTAGATTTTATAGCCCAGCAGAGCGGGGTTCATATTCCTCTGTCTACTGGCTATTTTAATGAGGGCAAATTATTTAACTCCTCCAAGTCTGTCTCCTCGTCTGTAAAACTTGTCTGAAAGAATTATTGGGAAAAATAAATATAAACAGACCTCCTTGCTCTAAGTACTTATACAAAAATATATTCTTTCTGTGAAAAAAGAGCTCAGTTTGAACTGGTATTTTCACTTCACTTGAATCTTTTATATTTGATATTTACAGATGGAGATTATTAAAGTTGGTAAAGTTGTTATGTCTTAATAATGAACTGATTACTTTTAGAAGATGAAGTTTATATTCAGATAGCCTGTTTTGTAAAATATTTCATCTAACAGAGAGCCCATCTATGGTTGTGTTGTCTGTCAATTTTTAAAATTCCTCCTATCAAGAATTTGAATTTTGGCTGAGGTCACATGTTGAATCAGCAATAAACAATATATTCAGCAATATAATCAAATACTTGATTATATTCTTTCTCCTCTACCCATTTTCAGTCCAACTTTTAAACAGTTCAGCTCAGTTCAGTCGCTTAGTCATGTCCAACTCTTTGCGACCCCATGAATCGCAGCACGCCAGGCCTCCCTGTCCATCACCAACTCCCAGAGTTTACCCAAACTCATGTCCATCGAATCGGTAATGCCATCCAACCATCTGATCCTCTGTCGTCCCCTTCTCCTCCTGCCCCCAATCCTTCCCAGCATCAGGGTCTTTTCCAATGAGTCAACTCTTCGCCTGAGGTGGCCAAAGTATTGGAGTTTCAGCTTCAACATCGGTACTTCCAATGAACACTCAGGACTGATCTCCTTTAGGATGAATTGGTTGGATCTCCTTGCAGTCCAAGGGACTTTTAAACAGAGACATGGATAAATCAGAAACATGGCTTAAAATCCAGTTGACCTGCTAAGGCTATTTCTATTTGACACTAATGTGTATCTCCTAGTGCAATGCTAATTAAACTTGTACCTCCAGAAATAGGCTTGAAAATTCAAATCAAAGAATGAGCATTCTTATTCCTGGTGACAATTCTGTGTTAAATTCATAGTAGTTTGCAGGAAGTCATGTTTCTTATTTTATGAAACAGAAAAGGATAGGAAGGCAGAAGCTAAAAGCAGTATATGGCTTCTCCCGAAGGTAACTAAAGCTGGGGAGCAGCTGGCTGACCTTGGTGCTTTATTTTTCTTCCTGATTTCTATTGCTTCTTCATCTTGCCAACTCTTGAAGAATCTAGAAGGAGCATCTCATTTTTTATAGAGCAAGATACAGATTCTAGTTGCCTTCACAAAGTGTTAAGTAGGACTTCCGTTGAATACCAACTTCATTTTGTCTTCTGTCTCCTGGGATAGACAAGCTGGTGAATGTCCTTATGTTAACTAACAGCTACAATTCAAGTTGGGAGAATTTTGAAGAAACAGATTATTGATTCATATGCATTTTATTATGCTATCAGTTTTTATCATCCCTAGAATGGCAATGAGCAATCTAGAAGCAAAGGTTGGATACAAATTCACTATCAGCTTCACCCAGTACCTAGTACAGGACTGCCATGTGGCAGGCATTCAGTAATTCTTATTGCATAGCAGGAGAATAAGTAAGAGCAGTATGGGAAAGGGAAGAGAGAGGAAATTAGCTATTCAGAGAATATTCTTGAATTCTTTCTGAGTATCACCAATAGGGCAAAGCAGCTGAGTTAATCATATGTACATCACCGGAATGTATGATTGGAAATGATTCTTGAGCTCCATCCCAGGCCCACTGAATCTGAATCCTCAAGAGCAAGGATTGGAAAACTATAATTTATAATTATCACTCTTGGTGATTTTTATGCTTGAGTAATTTTTTTAAAATTCCAGAAGACAATATTTTTTTTAATTTGCTCAAGTTGATAAAATATGTTAGGATTCACTTCTGACCAATATGGAAACATGGTTCTTGGCAGCAAAATGAGAGGAAGTTTCATTGTTTTAAATTTGGTTCTGAAACCATCATTTTGTTCTTCTTCCAGAGCTGTCTATTCCCTCTCATTGGGCAGCAGAAAAAACATTCAATTTTATTCTTATCTGAGGACCTATTATTCTCCAGTGCTCAGGAACTTGAATATTTTCTAAAGGAGTTAATAAGTTGATATTGACTCAGAGAAGAAGTGATCCAGAAAATCATAATATTTTCTATATATGATTACATTATACCTATTCCTGTCAAGAGAATAAATAATAAATTATTTTAAAATAATATATGATCACATAAAAATGAGAACATTCAAAAAAAATGAGAACATTCCTTAAGGCTCTACTTGATAACAGCTTTTCATTGCAGTGATTAAGACAGGCATAGTCACCTTGCCAAACTATTTGTGTACATTTCTGATTTCAAACACATATAACTTTGGTACCACCATTTCATCTCTAATTGCTTCTCTCTGTTGTTATTAAGGTCTGTATCAGATAAAGCATTATAAATACTATTGTAGATAGCATTATAAAAACAGTGATCTGATTGCTCGATTACAGAGGAAATAAGAGGTTCAAATTCCCAAATAACATTTGTATAAATAGAAATAGAAGTTTTAGATTATTACTTTCTCTTAGTGAGGCATGGTGATCCTCCATAGGTCAAATACCAGCATCCCACTAGAACAAAAGTAGATCATAGCCAAAATAATCACACATATCCTGTATCACATGCAGCTTATCAATTCATTTATAATGAGGTTTTTGGCAGTGAATAGCCCTGTCTGAGCATGTTTCTTCTAGTCCCTGTAAATTACTATTTGTCTATCTGAAAACCTATTTTGTTCTGTTTGCTGAGCACCTTTCACTTGCTAATGATCTTTGCAAATTAAACAGTAGAAAAGAGGCAAAGTTAACTTTTCAAAGCTTCTTTATACTGGGTAAATGAAAAGCAAGAAGCGACCGTCCTCTGGTGCTCTGTCCCCATCAACAACATTCCCACTAATATCCCCCTCCCCACACACACAGCAGAAAAACTTGTCAGCCCCAGAGGAGAGCAACAGATACAGACGCAGGCATGTGCACACACCCAGAAGAGCAAGTGAGTAGGAGGGAAAGTCTGTTCACAATACCTCCTAGCAAAAGATTAGCCGTTAGATAAGATGCTTTCTTTCTCCTGTACAGCTTGGTGTCCTGTTTTTATGGAGCTGCTTCAGTTCAGGCCCTGGACATGTGCCCTGATAAGGTTTTCCCCAGTATGATTCCAGTAGAGTGAAATTCCACATAGGCCAAGTTTTGCATGAATGAAGGCACTGAGCTCCAAGGAGTTAGCAAGTCTCCCAAGACTGTTGATCAATTAATAGTATGAGAATTCACTCAATATGAGAAATCAAAATTTTGATTTTTTTCATGAAATTACCTTTGTTCTGCACTATTTCTTGTTTTCTTGCTAATAAACTTCCTTAACAATCTTGGTGGGAGAAGAGACTAAGAAAAATAGAAAAAGGTCTTAATGTTTGCAAATGAATATGCTTATAGTTATTTAAAACTTGTTGGTTGATGATGACAAGTTTTCTAACTGACATAATACAAGTCTTTGAATTTCATTTCAAGACTGAGAGCTGCTAGGCACTTGGGCACACAGGTACTTTGGGGTTTGAGAATTCTTCCTTTGTGGAGTATGGCTAGGATTTTTGATGATAATTATTAAATGGATTCTGTCATAGCTTTGAAAATGCTCAGTGTTGTACAAGTATGTACCATTCCAAAAGCCAGGGGACATGACTCAGTGGGTCTTTGCTCATTTTAAAGACAGTGGATGATAATTTCTCTAAAATTAGATTAATGGACGTGTAAAACTTAATAAGAACTTCTCCAGTGGCTCAGTAGTAAAGAACTCGCCTGCCAATGCAAGAGGCAGAGGTTCAATCCCTGGGTTGGAAAAATTCCCTGGAAGAGGAAATGGCAACACACTCCAGTATTCCTGCCTGGGAAGCCTCATGGAAAGAGGGACCAGGTGGGCTACAGTCTGTGGGGCCAGAGTTGGATATGACTTTGCAACTAAACAGCAACAACAAAACTTAATACGCAAGGAATGTATCTGTATGTGCATTCTTCCCAACATTGAATTTAGGAGGTTTTCTTTGGACGGTATGAGAGCAAACCTGTGGATTTTCCTCTTCTGCTAATTTCTCAACACGTTATGCAGTTTCTGAGGCTTTCCTGGTGGCTCAGATGGTAATCTGCCTGCAATTCCAGAGACTCAGCTTTGATCCCTGGGTTGGGAAGATCCCCTGGAGAAGGGAACGGCAACCCACTCCAGTATTTTTGCCTGGAGAATCCCACGGACAGAGGAGTCTGGTGGTCCATGTGGTCACAAAGAGTCGGACACAACTGAGTGACTAACACTTTCACTTTATGTAGTTTCTAACGACAATATACATCTTCTTATGAATAACTGGCACAACTGTTTGAATTTTTATTCCAATGAGAGTTGCTGTATGCTAAAAGCAATTTTATAAGCATCTCCATGCAAATCCTATACTATATCTCTAGAAAGCATATTTGACATTGCCGAGAAATAATTGAGGACATTACAGGTTTTCATTGTACTCATTTTGCTAAAGCACAAGCTCTGCTTCTTCTTTTTCTTTAAATTCATAGTATCCACTTATCCATAGCTCTTGCTCAGTCCCCTTGGACTGCTATAACAGAAACCACAGAGTTGCTAGCTGATAAAAAATATAAATTAATGTCTCACAGTTCTGAAGGCTAGGAATTCCAAGATCAAGGCACCAGCACGTTCTCATTCTGATGGGAGCTCTAGCCTGGTTCACAGCCTGTGCAGAAGAGGCTAGAGAGCCCCCAGGGATCTCTTTCATAAGGGCAGTAATCCTATTCAGGAGGTTGCCACCCTCATGACCAAAGCACTTTCCAAAATGCCACCCAGCCCACACACACTGTCCCCTCAATAATGTCATATAGGGCATTAGCATTTCAACACACGGAGTTGAGAGGGGGGAGGTCACAGACATTGGAAGAACAGCTGCAGTTGCCTCCATGTGTCAAAGCACCAAAAAGGGAAATTTCCCTGTGGCTGTCTAAAGATTCAAACATTTAATAATTGAAAAATGAAAGTTAGTTTTCTCCTTGAAACTTGTAGTCAGATTTATACCTTACACCTTAACCTACAGAAAACCTTCTCAAGGGTGTTACATGTACCATGGGAATCATGCAGCTGGACAATAGGAGGAAAATGAATAGAGTAGGCAGAGGGTAGGCTTTGGATGGCAGGATTGTGGCATACCAAATTATTTTTACATAATATAATATTGCTATTTCCTTTCCAGTGTCTTGTATTTTGAAATCCAGAAACAAAATCAATGCTAATAAAAATCTACTACCATGTTGGGCATCTGGTTAGCATTTTGCTATTTTTGCTCAGTCTTATAAACCACCAAAGGAGATATATGTGTGTGTGTGTGTGTGTGTGTGTGTGTGTGTGTATTTGGTTTCCAAGTTGTTATTTTCTTGAGCAGTTGTTAGATTGGTCAATGGCAAAATCTTGATTCTGACTTGAAAATTACATTGAACCATAGACTTTCTACCCAGAGTGCAAGACAAGGAAGAATCCTTTCTCTTTTTGAGTTCCCTGGAGAAGAGGGAGGGGGATGAACTCACAGATGAGTATACCAGGTCCCCTGTGTTGCTGTAATCAGATGAAAAATCCAGCTTGTACTTCTGGCCGATTTCCTGGCTGGTTGGAGCTTGAACACAATAGTTTCTGATTCTCAATCCACATTTTATCTGCTGAATATTAATACCTCTCAGTAGCCTAAGACAGGATTTCAATATCCCACTCATTAATCTCATTTCATTTTCCTACAACAGCATTGGCAAAATGGAGACAACAATCTCATAAGGAAATTTCATAGCAATGTTTTAGTATCTCGTTGTTGTTCAGTTTCTGTCGTGTCTATTTTAGTACCCACAGTATTAATTATTGCTTCTGACAAAACAATATGTTTATATCGCCAGAATAATTAAAATTAAGTGGTCTCATAGGTATTTATTAATCACTGCTTCCCTGGTGGCTCAGATGGTAAAGAATCTGCCTGCAATGCAGGAGACCTGGGTTTAATCCCTGGGTCAGGAAGATCCCCTGGAGAAGAGAATGGCAACTCACTCTAGTATTCTTGCCTGGAGAATCCCATGGACAGAGGAGCCTGGCAGGCTACAGTCCATGGAGTAGCAAAGAGTCGAACACGACTGGCCAAGTACACTGCTGTTGCTACTAACAGTGTTTAGTACTGTACTAGCCATTGTCGGGGTACAAAAGAAGGAAAGAGATATATTCTTTCTTTGATGCTGCCCTTTTTGAGGTGACTTATTACTAGTTGGCATTTGGGTCTATAGCGTTTTGACCTATTAATGAATTCTTTAAAATGCAGAAGCATATTATGTGTAATTGCCTGTGTTAACACAGACACTTTTATCATCCAAAAGAGAGATTGTGGGCTAACTTCATCAACCAAATTTCCCTTCTCCTCCTTCTATTTAGCAACCTAGCAGACACTGCTGGTACTCTAGCTAGACCTATCTTCTTTGTCTGCACACTTCTGTTGTTACTGTTTTTGTTCAGTCGCTAAGTTTGGTCTGACTCTTTTCTACCCTATGGACTGTATCACACCAGGCTTTCCTGTCCTTCACTATCTCCCAGAATTGGCTCAATCTCATGTCCATTGAGTCAGTGATGCCATCAAACCTTCTCATCCTTTGTTGCCCTCTTCTCCTCCTGCCCTCAATCTTTCCTAGTATCAGGGTCTTTCCTAATGAGTCAGCTCTTTGCATCAAGTGGCCAAAGTATTGGAGCTTCAGCATCAGTCCTTCCAATGAATATTCAGGGTTGATTTCCTTTAAGGTTGACTGGTTTGATCTCCTTGCTGTCTGAGGGACTCTCAAGAGTCTTCTCCAGCACCACAGTTTGAAAACATCAATTCTTTGGTGCTTGGCTTTCTTTATGGTCCAACTCTCACATCCATACGTGACTACTAGAAAAACCATAGCCTTGACTATATGGACGTTTGTCAGCAAAGTAATGTCTCTGCTTTTTAATACGCTGTCTAGGTTTGCCATAGTTTTTCTTCTGAGGAGCAAGTGTCTTTTAATTTCATGGCTGCAGTCACCATCCACCATGATTTTGGAGCCCAAGAAAATAAAATCTATTACTGTTTCCACTTTTTCCCCATCTGTTTGCCATGAAGTGATGGGACCAGATACCATCATCTTAGTTTTTTGAATGTTGAGTTTTAAGCCAACTTTTTCACTCTCCTCTTTCACTTTCATCAAGAGGCTCTTTAGTTCCTCTTCACTTTTTGCCATTAGAGTGTATCATCCGCATATCTGAGGTTGTTGATATTTCTCCTGGCAATCTGGATTCCAGCTTGTGATTCATTCAGCCCAGCCTTTCTCATGATGTACTCTGTATATAAGTTAAACAGATGAAGATATACAGCCTTGACATACTCTCTTCCCAATTTTGAACCAGCCTGTTGTTCCATGTCTGGTTCTGACTGTTGCTTCTTGACCTGAATACAGGTTTTTCAGGAGACAAGGAAGATGATCTGGTATTCTCATCTCTTTAAGAATTTTCCACGGTTTGTTATACACCTCTCTACCTGTAGACTTTTCCTCTGAGATCTGTGACTAACAGATAAGTAAAGGCTCACCCCTACTTTGGGACGATTTTCAGATGTGGGTTCTATACATGTCACAGAGCTCCTCTCTTTCCCATAGTGGTGACAGTAGCCACTCATTTGATACGGTACTTTTTGTGTGGGGCTGCACTGGGTCTTCACTGCATACACAGCCCTCTCTACTTGGGCTTAGTTGCTGCATGGCATGCGGGATTTTAATTCCCTCGCCTGTGATCAAACCTGTCTCCCCTACATTTGAAAATGGATTCTTAACCTCTGGGCCACCAGGGAAGTCCTTTGATCATGTACTTTTTATTGACTTCTTTTCCTTGCCTGATTTATATCCCCTACCTCCACTAGGCATTTCCTGGTATCACCTCCCAATTCATATACTTGTACTCACATTTTTGCCTCAGAGTCTGTTTCTGGGGGAATCCTAACCAAAATAATAGCCTTTTCTAATACAACCTGTTCAGATGAGAGTCATTCCAAGACTTCATCATTTCCTTCCCCATGTTCCATATTCAGGACATCACTAACATTTTCACAGCAAGCTCACCTTGCCATGGGACACCAGCTCTGGAGGTCTTCTACATATGCCTGGATCACTGCAGCAATATTCTAACCAGAATTTCTACTTCCAGCTTTTATATCTTTCAGATAATCTTGTAAACCACTGCCAGGCAAGTTTTACTAATTATCTATTGGTTGCTTTGTCCCAGCATCTGAGAATCTTAGAGGTTCCTGTCTTCACTACTGTAGTGTTATGATCCAGCTTTATGGCTTTCAGTATCTATGTGCCACTGATGCCCAATAATTATATTTCTACGTGGAACCTTTGTCTCAAATGCCAGTCTTTTGAATACCCTGCCTACTTCACCTCTGCACTTGAATATCTATTAGACATTTCAAATTTGAAATGTCAGAGCGGAGTCCCTGGTCTCCCCACTACAGACATGCTCATTCTGCAGTCTTTCCCATTTCAGTGATGACAGCTCAATTCTTCTCATTTTTTAGATCCAAAACTTTGGAGATATCCTTGATTTATCCTTGCCTCCTTCCTCACAATTCACTTCTAATCTTCTCTTTCTTCTCAGCGCAGAAGACAAAGTTCCTTTAAAACTCTTGGGTCAGATCATGTTCCCCAGTTGCAAAAAGCCAATCAAGGAATTCCCCTCTCACTCAGGGTACAAGCCATCCTCCTTACAGGGATATCAGGGCTGATGTGAGGACTTGCTTTGTCACCCTGACCCTCATCTTTACTACTTTTCCCATTTCTCACATCACCACTGTTACATGAGTTAGTCAGTCATTTCATTCACTCAACAGATGTTTCTAAGCATTTGGTCTGTGTCTTCCATATTCTAGGTGTTGGGAATGAACATTGAACAAGAAATGTTTGGTTCCTATCCTCTTAAAGGTCAGATTCCATTAGCTTTTACAGCCTAGTAACTTTACAATATAATCCTAATTAATTATATATTTCAGCTGGTTCAGGCTTGGCAAAAAAAAAAAAAAAAGCAAAGTCATTCCCAAAGCTAGAAAGAACTCTTGGAAAAATTTCATAACCTTTTGACTTACTCTTCATTGGCTAAACACTGTCACCCTAGCAGTAAAGGATGCTGGAAATGCAAGTGTTTAGAAAGGTATGTTGCTGCCATGAAGAAAATCTGTTTGTTTTGTTTTTGGTTAAGTAGAAAGGAAGAGAAAAATAAAAAGAAATGGAGAATGTATACTGTGTAGATAACTAGCAATTTCTAACACAGCTGGTGTAAAATTTCCTGTGGTTTATAACAGGTCTAGGTCCTGCCTATTTCTGAACATTTTAATCAGAAATGCGTTACTACACTCACTTGTTTTTATATTAGACTAAGGGCTATTTATTACCATCGGCTCGGGAAATGACCCAATCTGGCCTTGTAAGACAGAATTAATTTGCAGTGACTCCAATGGAAAGTTGGCTGCCTTTTAACTTAATAACTTGAAAACTGTCAGTATCCTTTGAAGTTAATGATAGTTGTAAAGTGCAAATAAAATTTTTCCTAAAGGAAATCAAACTCACTAAGACTCGTAAATGAATGCTCTGTCACTAGAACCACTAATGTGTGTGTGAAGGGGGAGTGGGGTGTGAGGGATAGGACCAAGTTTAGAATTTTATTGTTTTTGGTGTGGTTTTGTTTTGACTTTTGAATTATAGAATGCCTAACAAGTTTACACCTTGGAAATAAAACGTAAAGCATTTAATGGGTTTCTTCTGGTTGTCAAGTGGAATATTAGAAGCAGAGCTATTTTGTGTGAGAATTTGTGCTGGGAATACTTAAACTATGATTGTCACCTCTGGCATGTTGGCACAGCAAAACCTCACCAGGTAAATAAGCACAGTCTCTTACTTCAGTCTTTCTGCCCTGGCAGGTGATTTTATGAATTAGTATATGGATCCCCATTTTAATTAGCTTTTATTTTCTTTAGCAAGTAAAGTTACTGACTGAACCAAGTGTAAAAGATTCATCCATGCAGAAATAGCAAGCAACTCTCATCCAAGTTATGTAAAGTAAAAAGCGAGTCATTTCAAGGAAACATCAGCAACATATTTTGCATGTGTGATATATAACTAATTTCAGTTCCAACTTAAAGCAGCAAGAAGACTCCAGCAAGGATGGGGAAGCTTTCTCCCCTTTCATTTCTCCCTGCCTTTCATTTACAAATCAAAGCTTGTTTCAGCAGGAAGTAGCACTTTTTTTCCTCTCTCTTATTGCTCATTTGTGGGTTTATTCCTATTTAATTTGTTGATCCAAAGAGATGCCAGATTGACATCCCCGGGGCCTGCAGGTTCCTGTTGATGTCTGGCAGATGAAGGCAGCATGCAGGAGCTCTGCGTTTGCTAAATTTGTGGTGACTTCTGGTTTCTGGAGGAAGAACTGTAAAAACCCTCCTGAAACCTGGATTGGCACCCTCTGCCCACCACCATCCCCGAAAGACACAGCAGTGAAGTTAATTTCATTAAGGTTGGTTGGAAGAAATTAAGAGATTCTTTTTCATTAATGTCTTTCTCAAACACAACCTTTCAGGCCCTCAATTTTTTCTATAACTTGATGATTCTAAATTTGCCTGATTATAAGAGATACATGTGTGGTTAAAAATTTTTCTTTAGGATTCTTCCCTTGGAAATTCTGTTCTTTAAGGCTGGGTGATATTCTTATAACAACTATTGCTGATTGTTCTTACCATCAAGGCAAGCTGAAGAAGGCTTCTCTTGTATGAATGGGTATGATGGATCTTAGACTGAAAACACTAAGTTTAAGATTGTCTCTAAAAATCTGTTTCCTCATTATGCAGTATTTATTACTGGAATACATTTATAAGGCGTTTAGTATCCTTAACAACATGGGCACTGGAGTAGACCATTTCTCTTTTCAAAAAGTGGAAGTAATAGCTTTAAGAGCAATAAAAAAAAACTTTCCTAGCAGTGCCAAACTCTGCAAGTATTTAAAGACCCTTAGAAACCACTGGTGGTATATACAGATGCCCTCTTCCTTGGGCTTTGCCACTAGGGAAGAACCAACTGTTTGAAACATTCATACCATTCAGAGGAGTTGTGGGTTTCAGACGGATACTTCCCTTAGTATCAGAAGGATACTTTCCTTATTAGGACCTATGGGAAAGGTGTGTATTGGTCGGTAAGCAGGTTGGGATTGTGTTCTTGGAAAGTAGAGGACATAGAGTAGCCACCCTCCATTCCTACCGGACAAAAAGATACCAGAGCCGAAACACAGTTTTAACATGACTATAAGCAGCATGCTGATAAGTTTCACAGTAGTCAATTTCCTACATGTTGTAAGTACTTGGAAAACTTGCCGGGACAGAATCTTGAGGCATGCGATTCTCCTGCGGTAAAACCATGTATTAAAATCCAATCCAAGTTAACAATAGATTGTGAGCCTATCTTAGAGTAGGTGATGGATATCTATTTAAAATCACTAAGCCACCATGCCTGTAACTCATAATTTTTGATACTCTGATATTATCCTGAGAATTTCATGTAATCTCTCTGGATCATGTGGCTTATAAGATTTTCATACACAGCTGCAAAATTACTTGATAGTTTATCTGTAATCATCCTCTGCTACACAACACATCCCAGAGATTGTTGATGTGTGTCTCCCAGTCACTATTGGACTATGATTCCCAGCTTCATTCTCATCCTGGAACTACTAAAATATAGCATCTGTTCTTAGATATTCAGTCAGCTTTCAAGTTTATTTAAATATCATATTGGTGAGCCTAATGGCTATTTCCAAATTGTTGATATTTTAAGAAATTGCACTGACTCCTCTCAAAACTAAATATTTGTGCATATCCATGATTATTACCCTAGAATCAATATCTAGAATTCAAATTACTGAACAAAATACTGTATTTTTAATATGTGTTTAACACATATTTGTAATTATTGTTAACATGCCTTGTAGAAAGTCTATGACAAAGATTACTTCCACTAAAATAGAAAGTACTCTTTAAACAATCGGTGCAGCCTCTCATTTTGCCCCCAAAAGGTTAACGACTTTTAACTTTTTTATTTATGCTTGGTTGAGATTAAAAATAAAATGGACCGATTTTTTTCTCTTGTATATACATGGATATTTAAGCCTTCTAAAACATTTTACTTCCTAGATTGTCACACTCCCTGAGGAGACACTGGTTGGTCACCTACTGAAGGAAGGTGCTCTGCAAGGTGGGCAGCGGACAGACGCTAGTGCTCAGTCTGTGTACCAAGGGGGGCGGGCCAGGGCACCGTGCCTGGGGCCCCTGGGGGTTGGGGGTGTGTATAGGCTTCAGAAGCCAAGGGGTCCCTCTTGGAGAACCTAGGACAGGAAGGTTTGACAGGTCCCACCCAAGGAGAACTTGTGTATTTTTTAACTGAACTATGGTTGATGTGCAATGCTGTGTTGGTTTCAGGTGTAGAGCAAAGTGCTTCAGTTATACACATTACGTACGTTCATTCTCTTTCAAATTCTTTTCTCATATAGGTTATTACAGAATATTGAGTAGAGTTCCCTGTGCTATACAGTAGATCCTTGTTGGTTATCTTCTATATAGTAGATATATATATATATATATATATATATCTGCTAAGTCACTTCAGCCATGTTCAACTCTTTGCAACTGCATGGACTGTAGCCCACCAGGCTCCTCTGTCCACGGAATTCTCCAGGCAAGAATACCAGAGTGGGTTGCCATTTCCTTCTCCAGGGTATCTTCCAATGCAGGGATCAAACCCGTATCTCTAACATCTCCTGCATTGGCAGGCAGCTTCTTTACCACTGGTGCCACCTGGGAAGCCATGTATTAGTGTGTGTATGTTAATCTCAAGCTCCTGATTTATCCCTCCCCCTTCCCCTTTGGTAACAGTGAGATTGTATTTGATGTCCATGAGTCTGTTTTTGTTTTGTAAATGGATTCATTTTTGTCAGTTTTGTAGATTCTACATATAAGTGATATCATATGATATCTGACTTTCTCTGTCTGACTTCCTTAACTTAGTACATTAATCTTTAGGTCCATTGATGTTGCTACAAATGGTGTGCATTGGTGAGATAATAATGAGTATAGCTGACTTCCGTGTTACTTCAAATGGCATTATTTCATTCTTTTTATTGACTGAGTAATATTCCATTGTGTGTATATCCCACATCCTCTTTATCCATTCACCTGTCGATGGACATTCAGATGTTTCCGTGCCTTGGCTGTTGTGAACAGTGCTGCTGTGAACGTAGAGGGGCATGTGTCTTCTCTAATTAGAGTTTTCTTTGGGTATATGCCTAGGAGTGGGATCGTAGGAGCGTATGGTAGTTCTATTGCTAGTTTCTGAGGAACCTCCATACTGTTTTCCATAGCGGCTGCAGCAGTTCACATTTCCACCAGTGGTGTAACAGGTTAAAGGGAACTGACATTTCTAGAGCACTTTTCATAGAGATAAAGATGCCCAGTTTTCCTTATTTAAAACCATAACTGCTTTCATCTGCTGATGTTTTACTACCCACCTGTGATCAGAAAAGGCATAACTCCTCGGGCTGCCAGTGAAGTGAGCTAACTTGCCTAAGAGTTTGCCATGACAAGTGGACATGCTGGCTTCACCCTTAGCTCTGACTCCCAGCTCCACTGTAATTTACACCGGGGTTTTCAACTGTCTTGAAAAAGTCTTTGATACATTTGTGAGTTTTTTCATGGCTGTGTGCTTCTTTTCCTTAAATTGATCTCATGTTTATTTTTCCAGGTTTTTTTTAATACTAATATTTATTAAAATAAATACAAGCATATGCTTTCATGTATACCACATAAAATCATTTTACTCCTTCACCCCCTCCTTTTGCCAGAGACGAGGACACTTTGCAAGTGTCCATCTGAGGACACTTACTCCATGCCCAGCATCCTCAACGGGAACAGTGCAGTCTCTGGAGATGGCAGGACAAGACCTGGGACCTTGCCTTTCTCCTATTGGTTTCTCTGCTCCTGTTCTGTTCTGTGTGGTCCCAGGAGGAACTGGGGAGACCTCTTTACAGTGTGAAGGGTGAGTGTCCTTGTCTCAGAGGGGAAGAAAGAAGAGCCTCAGAGGTTCCACTCCTGTTCAGAGAAGGTGCTTCACACACCCCGTTTAACTTCATTTGAACAAAGGCCTAGTGACTCAGAGCATCAGCCATGCTCCAGCCAAGCGGCTTCGTTCTCTGGGTGAGTCAGGCTTCTTCTATCGGCTGGTCCACCCTGGTGACTGCAGTTGCCAGCACAGGTTAAGCCTGTCTGGCCAGGCTTTGTCTGGTAACGTTTTCTTCATCAAATATAGTGACAATATGTATACACCCTCCCATTCAGGGAACGTTTGTTTTGTTGTGGAGAAAACAGAGGCGCTTGAATTCTTTGAACAGCTTTTAAAAAGATCCTCACCGTGTCAGCCTCTGTTTGTTATTGTGGGCCATGACAGTTATCTGAGGAGAACCAGCCAGATTTACTCTGACAGCCCCAGTCAGGGAAGAGTGCTCTCAATCTAATTACCTGGTAATCTAGTCAGGACAGGAGTAATTCTAGGCCTTTCCCAGGCAGCTCATCACATTGCCCGGGCATGGGCGGCCGCTCGAAGGGAGCTTTCAGGAACAACGTTTGGGGCCAGTATGGGCTCCACTGGGCTGAGATTTCTTTGTCAACCTCCCCCACACTGAGTTCTTCAGATTGGTCGCTGTTATGCTTCTCGTTGTTGCCGTTTTTCTTATTCCTTCACTTCGTGGTTAAGACGGTCCTAGTTCAACCTCAAGGTCTAGGTCAGGCAGGCTTCCGGCCGTCTTTCTGAATGCAGCAGGAAAGGGCAGTGACTCTCAGGTCCACTTCTTCTTTCATGCAGGGATGAATGAAGGATGCTACACAGTTTGCCAGGGGAAAAAAGAAAGGTAAAATACTTCTTTTCCTATAAGGAGAGCACTGTGACTTGTGGACTGTTTTGCACGTCACTTCTCTGTTGATGTGGATGATTTTAGAGAGGTTTTATAGAGAGAAGGGATGATGAACGGATATTTAGTCTGTTGCTGACTCTGAATGTCAAGCTCTAAGGCAATATCAATCGTGAATCATTTCCGACATCACCATTTTAATAGAGAATTTGAAGACTGAAAAAAAGAGAAGGGATAAAATACATTCACTGAGCAGGAGAACTCATGTCGCCACGGTAATTAATACCCTGCCATTTTCTTTCTCTCCGCAAACCCTCGTTTAGGATAATTTCATATTATTCCTGTAAATCAGGATGTTTTTCTAGTGCATGGCTTTCTGACACTCCCAAAACTGAAGTGTCTCTGAAAAATCATTATACCAGCACCAGAGCTCTTTGCTTCTCCCCCTGTGTTTTGAACATTTCTCCATCTTTGCATAATCACCGCCTGGTCATTCTGAATCCAAACATTTGAATCTAAAAGAGGGGAATTCCAGGCACTCCTAGGTTTATAACGCAGTGATTTCCCCCAAGCCACCTGTGGTAAATGGGCTTCCCAAATAATTTCTAGCAAACATAACGCAACATATTAGGTGGACACAGTGAAAAAGAGGAAACGTAGAAGGCTGTGTTCGATTTTGGGTGATTTTGAGCAGCTTGCCACCACAATTGATTCTTTCTCGCTTGAATTTTTTATGTACTTAAAAGTACATGCCCCTAGGGGTATGTGCCTCTGTGCATACACTGAAACTGTTGTTGAACCACAGGTGTATTTGGACCTAGAGAACAAACCATATTGGCCTGGAGACTGGTGTGTCTGGGATAGAGCCCACAGACTGATCTCAGACCCATAATTCTGCTTCTAAGGATCTCATCTCTGTATTTGTTTTGGATTTAGATTCCACAAAAACTACCACTCTGAGTTTATCTAAAGAATTCATGAAAACTGCAAATAAGCCCTAGTTTGGCACTCTTATCCAATATAATATACATATTTTATTCTCTGATTGCAGTAACTATAGTTGTTTGATTCTAAAGTATAGATAAAAGTAGTATGACATTTGAAGAGTAGTTCATGCTGGGCATGTATATTAATACTTCCATGACTCAGAATGTGTGTTTCCATTCAGATGAAATGTATTCTCTGGGTCACTCACTGAAATGTTTACCCAATAATTTTATTTAAACATGTGAATACTTTATCACTCTATATAGCAACTTTCATCTGAAAATGAGAAAATGTTCGTGAGAAATTAATGCCATGGTGACTAATCTTTACAGAAATGTTGCTTCTCACAGAATCAAAATGAGAAAAATATATGGTGATGTCTTGCAAAGATCCCTGCATCTCAGTATCTCATTGGCACAAAAAAAGAACATCAGTTCTTACATTTTGCAAGCCTATTTCTCAGTACAAGGTAAAACGACTTGGGAATGCATGAAACTCACTAAGGACACTGCATACTAAGAGTTTATCTGAGCAATGCAGCCACTAAGTACTTGCAAATGTGGCATCTTTTCTGTTCTAAACACTAGATCTTGAATGACATAAGTGATTATTATCTACAAATCAGTATACATTATTGATTCCTTTGCTTGAATTAATATCTGCTAATATCTGGTTTTGTATAAGTTCAGCTTTGTGTTTTATTCATTCCTTGCTAGGGTATCTGATGCTGTCTAAGGAATGTCCCAGGGCAAAAAGGTCTCTATATAAAGAACAATAATAAATTCCTTTATTACCATATATGAATGATCAACCTTCCCTTAATCAATTTAGATTTTTTACAAAGAATGCCATCAACTTTGAACTTTAGTTAAATCACAAAGCAATTATTTTGAGTTTTGATCCACTGTGTATTTTTGGTCTTACATTTCACTCTATCATTTTTAATACTGTTTATTCCTCATCATTTTTGTTTGGGGTTATTTTTTTAAAAGTCAATTCATTTGATGTGTTTTAGTTTTGAGTCAAAATCTACTTCAAACTGGTGATTGCTGTACTTCTTTACACAATTAGGAATTTCTTAGATGATATATGGTGTTTTGCAGTACGAAATGCATACCATCCGTACTGGAATTGTTCAGTGACTTTGTGGAGATTTAAAAAAATTGGCAATTTGGGTGAATCATTTAATATTACTGGCCATTATCAAGGCCCTCCATCTCCTCCCCAATTTATAGTCCTTTGAATTTATGTTCTCTAATTTGCAAAGCCCTACATTAAATTTCATCTGTGCAATATGCTGGGTACTATTTGCTGGGTGTGCCTCATACTGTATGACACTAACACACAATTCCGCTGTCTTCCTGATGTTCCCTTATATCTGTACTGTCCAATAGAGTAACCATTTGTCATATGTACATCTTTAAAATGAAATTAAATTAAAAATTCAGTTTATTAGTTGCACTAGTCACATTTCAAGTGCTCAAGAACTCTGCGTGAGTAGCGACTTCCCGACTGGACAGGCGGATGTAGAATATTTCCATCATTGCAGGAAGTGCTGATGGCCAGCAGTGCCTTAAATGCTTGACAGACTTCCAGAAGAGAGACCTTCATTGACCCAGAGGCAGAGAGCACTTGTAGCCAGACAGTTCCAGGTTCAATACCAGAAGCAGCAGAGTCAATACAAGCAGCTGAGACGCTCAGAGGAACACATGTGTAATTACACCTCATCATGTGTTCTCACTGCAATTATATGAAATCATTCAAATGTTGGTTTTATTCATTCTTTAAAAGGCACAGGGCCAACAGCCACTTGACAGCTCTGTCTTTTTATTTCACTGCTGTTAACATATCACCTAAGGACTCTTACAAATATGTCCATCTTCAAATACTAGTTAAGGCTTCTAAGCGATGCTTCTGTTTTCTTCCCATTCAAAGTCACCTCTATCCCATGCTAGCCAAGGGCTCATTTTTCCTCTTCTTCACTTTCCCTGGTCTTGCCCTGTTCCTGCAGTTCTGCTTTGATGATGTTTAGTTATCAAAGGAAAGAAAGGGTGTCTTTTACACTAGATATTCTGTTTTCAGAATTTCCCTCTTGGTATAAGTGGGAAAGGCTTTGAGACAAGTCAGCTCCCTTCTGCGCTTCCATCCTCCTTCTGAATTGTGTGTACATAGGATTATCTGGGAACAGAAATCTGGCCTCTAAAGCATCCAGGTTTGACCTAGATCAAATGCCTTATGAGTATACAGTAGAAGTGACAAATAGATTTAAGGGACTAGATCTGATATACAGAGTGCCTGATGAACTATGGACAGAGGTTCGTGACATTGTACAGGAGACAGGGATCAAGACAATCCCTATGGAAAAGAAATGGAAAAAAGCAAAATGGCTGTCTGAGGAGGCCTTACAGATAGCTGGGAAGAGAAGAGAAGTGAAAAGCAAAGGAAAAAAGGAAAAATATTCCCATCTGAATGCAGAGTTCCAAAGAATAGCAAGGAGAGATAAGAAAGCCTTCCTCAGCGATCAATGCAAAGAAATAAAGGAAAACAGTAGAATGGGAAAGACTAGAGATCTCTTCAAGAAACTTAGAGATACCAAAGGAACATTTCATGCAAAGATGGGTTCAATAAAGGACAGAAGTGGTACTGACCTAACAAAAGCAGAAGATATTAAGAGGTGGCAAGAATACACAGAAGAACTGTACAAAAAAGATCTTCACGACCCAGATAATCACGATGGTGTGATCACTCACCTACAGCCAGACATCCTGGAGTGTGAAGTCAAGTGGGCCTTAGAAAGCATCACTATGAACAAAGCTAGAGGAGGTGATGGAATTCCAGTTGAGCTATTTCAAATCCTGAAAGATGATGCTGTGAAAGTGCTGCACTCGATATGCCAGCAAATATGGAAAACTCAGCAGTGGCCACAGGACTGGAAAAGGTCAGTTTTCCTTCCAATCCCAAAGAAAGGCAATGCCAAAGAATGCTCAAACTACCACACAATTGCACTCATCTCACATGCTAGTAAAGTAATGCTCAAAATTCTCCAAGCCAGGCTTCAGCAATATGTGAACCGTGAACTTCCCAGATGTTCAAGCTGGTTTTAGAAAAGGCAGAGGGACCAGAGATCAAATTGCCAATATCCGCTGGATCATCGAAAAAGCAAGAGAGTTCCAGAAAAACATCTATTTCTGCTTTATTGACTATGCCAAAGCCTTTGACTGTGTGGATCACAATAAACTGTGGAAAATTCTGAAAGAGATGGAAATACCAGACCATCTGACCTGCCTCTTGAGAAACCTGTATGCAGGTCAGGAAGCAACAATTAGAACTGGACATGGAACAACAGACTGGTTCCAAATAGGAAAAGGAGTACGTCAAGGCTGTATATTGTCACCCTGCTTATTTAACTTCTATGCAGAGTACATCATGAGAAACGCTGGGCTGGAAGAAACACAAGCTGGAATCAAGATTGCCAGGAGAAATATCAATAACCTCAGATATGCAGATGACACCACCCTTATGGCAGAAAATGAAGAAGAACTAAAGAGCCTCTTGATGAAAGTGAAAGAGGAGAGTGAAAAAGTTGGCTTAAAGCTCAACGTTCAGAAAACTAAGGTCATGGCATCTGGTCCCATCAACTTCATGGGAAATAGATGGGGAAACAGTGTCAGACTTTATTTTTGGGGGCTCCAGAATCACTGCTGATGGTGATTGCAGCCATGAAATTAAAAGACACTTACTCCTTAGAGGGAAGGTTATGGCCAACCTAGATAGCATATTCGGAGAAGGCAATGGCACCCCACTCCAGTACTCTTGCCTGGAAAATCCCATGGACGGAGGAGCCTGGTGGGCTGCGGTCCATGGGGTCGCTTAGAGTCGGACACGACTGAGCGATTTCACTTTCCCTTTTCACTTTCATGCATTGGAGAAGGAAATGGCAACCCACTCCAGTGTTCTTGCCTGGAGAATCCCAGGGACGGCGGAGGCTAGTGGGCGCCGTCTATGGGGTCGCACAGAGTTGGACACGACTGAAGCGACTTAGCAGCAGCAGCAGCAGATAGCATATTTAAAAGCAGAGACATTACTTTGCCAACAAAAGTCCGTCTAGTCAAGGCTATGGTTTTTCCAGTGGTCATGTATGGATGTGAGAGTTGGACGGTGAAGAAAGCTGAGCACCAAAGAATTGATGCTTTTGAACTGTGGTGTTGGAGAAGACTCTTGAGAGTCCCTTGGACTGCAAGGAGATCCAACCAGTCCATCCTAAAGGAGATCAGTCCTGGATGTTCATTGGAAGGACTGATGTTGAAGCTGAAACTCCAATACTTTGTCCACCTCATGCGAAGAGTTGACTCATTGGAAAAGACCCTAATGCTGGGTAGGACTGGGGGCAGGAGGAGAAGGGGACGACAGAGGATGAGATGGTTGGATGGCATCACCGACTCGATGGACATGGGTTTGGGTAGACTCCGGGAGTTGGTGATGGACAGAGAGGCCTGGCGTGCTGCAATTCATGGGGTCCCAAAGATTCGGACACGACTGAGCGACTGAACTGAGCTGAACTGAGACCCTGAATATACTCACGGAACTGGTAGCTCCTTCCAGGAAGTGTCCTCACTCTCTGTGGACGCGTATTCTTGTTCTTGAAAGCTGGGACTCATCAAACTGAAAAAATAAACAAATAAAAAAACTCATCAAACGTTTCGCGTCAAACGATCAAAAGAAAGAGGACTAAATCCCACATTGTCAGAGGACGAATGCAAGACAGCAATTTACTGTGAAAGTGAAAGTCGCTCAGTGGCGCCCAGCTCTTTGAGACCCCATGAAACTACACAGTCCGTGGACTTCTCCAGGTCAGAATACTGGAGTGGGTATCCTTTGCCTTCTCCAGGGGATCTTCCCAACCCAGGGATCAAACCCAGGTCTCCCGCATTGCAGGCGGATTCCTTACCAACTGAGCTATCAGAGAAGCCCCTGATAATTCATTGTGGAAGAAAATGCACAAAATAAAAGAGGTTGTGTCTTCAAAAGCTGAGGCATTTGAAGAACTCAAGATGGTTAGGAATATGTTATATTTGGACAGACTGTGTATTCGGGTAACCTCTTCTACAAACATGCTTTGAGACAACCCTGAAAGGGTAAGATTTGGGGAATTCATAGCACTCTGATATAGATAAATGAGTTTTTTAAACTGAATTCTTGGCATAATTTTTTAACTGATCATATCCATTTCTCTTAAAATATAAAGGTTATTACATATATACGTATATATATATATATTTAAATCGTCAAACCTTTTATCAGTGTTCTGCTGCTCACCTTTACTCTCTTATCTGCTACCTCCCTCCATAAGCACCTCATATTTTAGCAATATTTAGCATACTGCAGCTCCCAGAGCAAGATGGGCCCCACTTTTACTATAACTAGAATGCACTCTTACCATCAAATACCTGGAGAACTTGGGTTCATCACTTACCTCTGCTCAGGTGCTCCATCTGTAGTGAAGTGTCCATTGCTCCATAAAAGATGACCCCAACACTTAGTGGCATACAGCAGCCTTTATGAGCTCACAGTCGCAGTGGCTGAGGAATCCTCAGGTGACTTGGCTGGACACTCTGGCTTAGGGTGTTTCACAAAGCTGTACTCCGAGTGTTGGCCAGGACTGCACCTAAAGGTGTGTCTGCTTCCCAAATCACATAGCCAGTTGTTGGAAGGACTCAGATTCTTGACACATGGGCTTGCCCTTAGGCCAGCTGGCAGTATGGCAAGTGAGCAGAGCCAGAGAAGATGTAAAGGCAGGATCACAGCCTTATGTTACCTAATCTGGGAAAGGCCATCCTATCTCTCTGGTCCATTCTGTTCATTATGAACAAATCACCAAGTCTAGCCCACACTCACGGGGAGGGCATTACGCAGAGTGTGAAGACCAGGAGGGAAGGCCTTTGGCAGTCACGTCAGACGCTCCTTACCAGATACCCCCTGGCCCCGCTGATCTCAGGGACGCTAAGTATGAGGTCCTGATACTACCTAAGATCACGCTTCCCCACTGAATTCCAGTGACCACTTTACATATCTTACTGGTTTTCATATCCTTGGTACAGTGGCTCCATGGGGAGAGGTATATGAATACTAGTTGAAGGATTGAATGAATGAATCCACTGTGAAGATTTGTATAAGGATGACTAAAATCCATGGGATCTACCAAATGGAAAGTCATACAGAGGGTTTTCTGATATAACAGTACGTGTGAGCTCCTTAAGGACTTCATATTCTTCAAAATCATGTACTAAATATAATGAAACTTATGGAAGAAAAATAGAGAGATGACAGACCCCACAAAATCTATGAAAATTCATGACCCCGACACTTATACTAGCAATTCAAGTTCCCACCCTGGGGTGAGTATGTGCACCTTCCAGATGTAGGTATTGGAGGGCGTTCAATTTTCCCAGAGACTCTTTATAGTAGAATTTTAGAAACTAAGTTCAGCTACCTTTTTAAAAAAAATAACCTATTGTTTTAACACGAGAAAAAATGTCTTTGCAGCTTCTTGACCTGCACGCTTTGTCAGATGAATTAGTAGAGTAGAAAGCAGAGAGGTTCTCGAAGCTTCTAAACCACCCTACATGCATGGAAGGCAATTTTGCAGAATTCTTAATTTTTTCCTAAAGATCTCAAAGTGTCTACTTTTTTGGCTGCTTATTTTGCATTGTTTCGTGTTATTTATTTACTTTTTACTTGTAAGAAAGCTTACCCTGCTCACTTCAAAGCATTAGCATGCTTGGGAGAATCTCAGAGAAACCAACACATTTCCATGTTATCCTTACATCTTTATCTTATTTTGTAATTGCATATGAATTCATTCTTGTCACTGAAACACCACATACAGGAGAACAAACTGTCTCAATCTTCTAGCTTTAGGAAAATCCCCTAGGAAACCTCCAACTTCATCACTTGTTTTGAGAGTACAGAAGGTGTCCTTAGGCCTTTTGACGCAACTCACATGGTAACTTTGTCCTAATTTCTAATTTTAGAACTAATTGTGATTTTAAATTAAGCATAACTCCCTTCATTCAAGCTTCTCAACATCTATTCTTTTGTCATTCTCTCCTTCCCTTCATCCCTTCTGTTCTCATATTATTTTCCTTTACTTTTAGTTTATTTTGAATTTGTATTTTATTTACTTTTTGTATAGATAATATGTTCACATGGCAATATGTCAAGAAGCATCTCCTCATTTCAACCATCATTATGATAATTTCTATCCTAAAGTCTAGAGGATTTTGCTATCCTTACTTGGAGTTGTGCAAAGGCCATGTTACCAATCAATTTTTTTTTTTTAATTTTAATTGGAGGCTAATTGCATTACAGTATTGTGGTGGTTTTTGCCATACATTCACATGAATCAGCCATGGGTGTACATGTGTTCCCCATCCTGAACCTCCCTCCCACCTCCCTCCCCATCCCAGCCCTGAGCACCCTGTCTCATTTTTTGTCATCATCAGACTCTAACACATGACATTTTTAACTCATATAAATACATTCCTGTTTTATTTTAGCTAACTAGGACCTCCTTGATTCCAAACAGTTGAGAAATACAGAGATTTCTATGTGTTGGCATATCCCCATTGTCCTAAACATGCAACACACAGGAATGGGTGTGGCTATAACTTCCTCAGCTGTAATTCCATCCTGTTTACTTTTTATAAATATAAATTCTCTTGTAAAAGTTTTTACTCAAATCTATAAAATTTCCAACAATTTTGTAGAGATTTGGGAAATGACATAAAGAGAAAACCAAAAACTCATAGAAATGACAGTTATTTAAGATATCACCAAGGTGCTTGTCAAAGTGTATGGAACCCAGATTAAGTAAGAAATCCAAGACTTTCAAATTTCTGTGCCTTCCATTAGCTAATTAATATTTATTCACAAAGCCATAATTTTAGGTTCCCCTGCTAGTGATCTTATAATTATATACCTGACATCTGTTTGAGGAGGAATTCACTAAGAAGCTGTGGCAGAATTTTATTGCTCACATATATGAAACAAGAGACAAAACTATAATTTCTCAATGGAAGGTGTTTTGGGAAGTCTCTGGGTATGGTAAAAAAAAAAAAAAGAGAGAAAGAGGAGGAGGTTAATGATGTTTTACAGGCAAAATATTTGGAGTCTATTTCTTAAGTATTTCCAAGGTTTACCCTGTGACAGCCCTCTCATCTCAGAGGTGTCAAGGAAACTTCTATGCCGAGTCACATGCTCTCTTGTGAATTTCTGAACTTGCCAGAAATGCAAACTTCATCGTACTTTCTGCTACTAGTGGCTGAACTCTAAATTCCAAAGTCTACTTTATTCCCTTTGGACTGAACATGTGTGGAAGTTAGAAGAATAAATTTGTGGAAGCAAAGAAACACTGCCGCAGGAGTCCTATAGGTGGGCACGTGGACTAGAAACCGCCTCTGCTCCGGGAGGGAGCAGATAAAGAAGAGGACAGATATTTGGAGATATCGGTTAGAAAAGAGTCATAATGTGGAAAAAGAAAAGCCCTCATAAATATTACTTGTTAAGATTTGCTTAGAAGCCTTTTTAATAGCAACATCATGGCAAAACATCAGATCCATGTAGACCTGGTGTTTAATTCCAGACCTGCTGCTTAGTAGCTATGAGATCTCAGTTAAGCCACTTAAACTCTCCAAGTAACATCTGAGCATCTGTAAAACTGAGATATGCATACTTAGATTTCATGGTTATTCTGAAGACTAAAGATATTGAATAGGTAGTTTTAACATAAGACCTGGAAAAGACTAAGTTATTACCACTCCTGTGACTTCTCTTATTTATCCTCCTCTTCATCATCACTGGAGAGGCATAATTCTGCTGAAAATCTCAAAGATGACACAGAGCTGAAAGAAGACATCTCTGAACCATGTTTAACCACTCAAGGCCAGAGATGCAGTAATTTCAGGACTAATATTGCTTCCTTGTACCTGAAGGATTCTAAGCCATGGACAAGGATGACAATGTGTATTTATGGGCTTCTAGGTAATAGTCTAGATAATAGTCTTTGTGCCTAAATCTTGATTAACATAATCATCCTAACACAGTAAATAGCACTTCCATTATGGTATTTGCCCATAGCAGTCAGAGGTATATTTTTTCACCCAATAAGCCTTGTAGATGCTCCTCCAAACCACCAATATCCAGCACCATAATATATCTCTAGTAATCATCCTGTTACAATTCTATTTCTCATGACTTTGCAGTGAGTCACATTTCTTGGCCATGACACCATGCTTGGGAAAGTCTAGTATTTTCCTTAGAACAGGAGTTACTCTGTCCTCAAGTCCAAGGTGTGCTTGGTCAGGCCCTATTTTGGGTCTTCATAAACCTTGTTATGCATTCACTCATTTGGCACATATTTACTGTTCTGTGATCAAGAATTCCCAAGTGCGTAGCGTTTTGCATCCTTTCTGAGTGGCCTTCCTTCCTGCTCCATCTATGCGAGAAGGAGGGATTGACATTGAGTCTGTTTGTAAGTAACTTAACTGCTACCTCTGCCCACCCATTTTAGCAGCTGCTGCTATAGACAGTGTTTAAGTCAGACAAAGAAAAACACCATATGATATCACCTATGTGTAGAATCTAAAAAATGGTACAAATGAACTTATCTACAAAACATATAGAGTCACAGATGTAGAAAATAAACTTATGGTTACCAGGGGGTAAAAACGAGTGTGGATAAATTGGGAGATTGGGATTGACATATACACACTATTATATATGAAATAGGTAACTAATCAGGTTCTATTATATAGTACAAGGAACTCTACTCAATCATCTTTAATAGCCTATATAGGAAAAGAATCTAAAAAAAGAGTGGATATATGTGTATGTATGTAACTGATTCACTTTGTTGTACACTTGAAACTAACTCAACATTGTAAATCAAAGATCCTCCATTAAAAAATATTGAAAAGAGGATAAAACTGGAAAAAAAGTGGTGGGGGAAGATTGACAGAAGAAACACTGCCATAATCCCACTTCTGATCATTTTAAACCCATTTTTCAAATGATAAGCTTGCATGTTTAAGGGAGGGATTTGATGATGGAAGAATCAAGATTTCTTACTTCTTTAATGACATGTAAATATAGGGCCACAAACTCATATGCATTCAGGGTCGCTGGGGATTACAACCCACAGCCTGTCACACGGATGCTGCAGCAAATCGAACAGTGAAAATTCTGGAGAATAGGGGAGCATCTCTAAGGGGCCTTGTTCAGTTTCAGTTCAGTTCAGTCGCTCAGTCGTGTCCGACTCTTTGCGACCCCATGAATCGCAGCACACCAGGCCTCCATGTCCATCACCAACTCCTGGAGTCTACCCAAACCCATGACCATCGAGTCGGTGATGCCATCCAACCATCTCATCCTCTGTCGTCCCCTTCTCCTCCTGTCCCCAATCCCTCCCAGCATTAGGGTCTTTTCCAATGAGTCAGCTCTGTGCATGAGGTGGCCAAAGAATTGGACTTTCAGCTTCAACATCAGTCCTTCCAATGAACACTCAGGACTGATCTCCTTTAGGATGGACTGGTTGGATCTCCTTGCAGTCCGATGCAGAAATATGTGCTGGATGTGACCCCATCTTCTGATTTTCCAAAAGAAGTCAAAATACATAAATTGGTGTGTGTGTGCGTAAATGTATGACTTTTTAAACATTAACAACCATGTTAATAAGGCACCATTATATCATAAAACCTGACCTCATTGACTGTGGCCCCAGAAGACTGGAATTTTGCCACTAAATCCACATGGTTTGCTTCATATAGCCATTAAACTGTAGCCCTTTTGTTTTATTAAACAAGCCCTCTTGTTTTATTATTTGCCTCACACTTTCTTCCTCAGTGTATTCATCTGTGAAATAGGGGGAAGAGCATTTGTTTCTCTGTCTCCAAAGAATCAAGGATCAGGCACCTGAGCGGATGAATGAAGTCATTTGGTTAAGCACTGCTTGCTGGGTGGAGGAGCGATGGCTTATAAATACTAATAGTGTCTGAATTACGTGAGCTTTCATGGAAAGAGAGTTGGACCATTTAGCTTCCCCTCTGCCGGAAGTTATAAGAGAGGAAGCCAGGGAGGAAGAGACTGGAAATACTTCTTCATGACTGCCTCCTGGGATGAACTAGAAAACGACACTGGGGATACCATGTTTGTGTCCGTGGTCCTGTACAGCGCAGTGTAACCTGGAGAGAGCAAAACTCTCACTGTGTGAGTTTCTGATTCTGTGTCTGTTGGAAGAGTGTGAGCAAATGCAGATGAGCTGTCTACCTAAGGGTCTGGCTCACGGTCCTTTTTTATGCTATAATCAAGTTGTCCTTTATTCACTCTCTCGTCCTACAGCTAGAGTAGACTAACTACTGACGTCAGCCCCGACATGTCACTATATTCACCCAAGGACAGCTGATGTGTCTTTGAGATACTCCTAGTTGGTGGGTGGCATGTCCCATAATGATTCAGAAAACTGACACTCTCCCATCGTGTGGCTCTCCATGCTCTGGGCTTCCCTCATTAGCTGTCAGATGAAATCAGAGAGTAGGCATTACCTGTGAACGACGATTATGAGCCTCACCTGCAAGCACATGCCATTTCTGCTCACATCCCCTTGGCTAGAACTCAGTCACCTTGCTGCACAAGGGAAGCTGGGAAATACAGTCACATCCCCCCCAAAGGAGAGGAAATCTCTGTGACTGTCCATGGTCACTGCCAAGCTTCAAATATTTTCTGACACTTGTCCTCCTGTTTATCACCTGCTGAATATGCAGTTGATTCCTTTATACAAGGCACTGGAGTTAGAGTCTGCTCTTCCCTTTATTCTGTTGCACCTCTTCAAGATTACTGGCTAGATTACTGGCTTCTTGGTTTTGGTTACACTAAGAAAAGAAATTTTAAACTGTGTGTCAGCTTTTGTTTTGTTCTGTTTTAACCCCTGTGTTCTTTCCATCTGCTAATTGCATTTTTCGTCTTGTTACTTTAGAGGGAAGTTTCTTCTCCATTGAGTTTGTTTTTTTTTTTTTTTAAGATGTATTTATTTATTTATGTTTAACTGAGCTGGGTCTTAGTTAGGGTGCACGAACTTCTCTCTGGTTGTGGCAGGCCAGTTTCGTTGCTGTGAGGCATGTGGGGTCTCAGTTCGTTGACCAAGGATCGAGCTCACATCCCCTGCTCTGTAGGGCAGATTCTCAACCCGCTGAACCAGCCCGGAAGCCCCTCCATTGAAGGAGGAGAATTGAATTTGAATACTCGTGTTGTCAGGGAGCATTGGCAGCTGCTAACATCCCCTGAGGCTGTCTATAATGTTCGTAGCTATGGCTCCTGGTAGAAATTATTAATCCCTGGGCAGAAACAAAAATACCTGTTCGTTATTTTTAGTGTCTGATTCCGAGACTGTCATGGGAGGCAGAGTTCTGTTTGGAGTGCTGTGTAATGTAAAAATAAAATGACTGAATACTATGGAATTGCACAGCGACTTTGACTAGTATAAACAGTCAATACTTATCCATGCATACAAAGCAATACCAATGTTCCAGCTGTTTTATAATAGCGCAGTGTTTATATAGCATGGCTGTTAATGCTTGATAATGATGAGGGAAAAGAAGGTAGATACATTCTCACCCAAGCTGGTGCTTGCTGTGGGGATTGGGGATCTGAGTAGGTATGAAAAAGAGGCTTAATTAACCTTTGACAGAGCTTCTGTTCAAAAATGCATGAAAATGGAGAGCTTCAAGAAAGGTAAATAAGTGACAAAAATATCCTATAATAATTTTCCATCTATAGGCAGTTGAGTACAGGGATTAAGAGCTCTAGACATGGACGTCCCAGCTTTCAGTCCTAGGCATATCAAATCCTGTCTGCATTTCCCTGCAAAAAATCTGTTTCTTCATCTGTAAAATAAATTAAAGCAAAAATAAAACTCATAATACCTTAGCAAGGATAAATAAGTGGATGTTTGTGAAGAACTTATGACAAGTTATGACAAGTTAAGAAGCACTTGTAAGGTTAGTTGTTATAAGTGCGCAGAGAAAGAAAAGCATCTCCTTACAGAGAAAAGTGATTTAAAGCAATACTGCTCAGAATGTCATGAGCATACATACCAGTACCTAAATATCAAGTTGCTGTGGAGATTCTGGTGGATTAGGTCTGCCATGGAGCCTGAGATTATGTATTTCTTCCAAGTTTCTAAATTACATTGACTTTACTTGTCCTTGGACTACACTTTAAATACAAAGAATTAAACTTTATAGTATATCATAATCTAAATATTGAGTTGTCCGTTGTTTATCTAGGAATGTGATAAATTGATTCCTGGAAGTTGATGAGAAAGAGAAATTACTCTTTGTGGTGTAAAGTATCTGAAAAACTTCAATAAATGAGCAACAGATACTGTTGAATGAGATACTTGAGGAGCAAAGGAAGTAATCCAAAATCTCATGTGTGTCATATTTTGTGTCAGGAACTATTACAGCCTGGAAATGTTGTCTTAAGAGTCAGTGATACATGTAAACCCATGGCTGATTCATGTCAATGTATGGCAAAAACCACTACAATATTGTAAAGTAATTAGCCCCCAACTAAAATAAATAAATTTATTAAAAAAAAAAAAAAAGAGTCAGTGATATAGGGTTGATGGACTTCAGCATTGATGGAACTTTTTGTTCTTCTGAATTGCAGGGGGGTTTTTTGCTTGTTTTTTTAACATGATTCCTTTGGGCTATTGTCTACCAGCTGATCTGTCATTATTATTTCTTCAACATGCTGAAGAAAAGACTAAAAATTTAAATGAAAGACAGTAATTTACTTTTAAGTTTGTCTAGTCTTTTTGGCTTTTATTTCTGTAAAGGTTGCTGCATCTCTTTTTCAGAGCAGTGTCTTGGGATTCCTGCTAAATTACTAAATTTAGATCACTACTCTTCCCATTAATATCATCTTTTCCCCTTAATTGTCTACTTAGTAATGCATTATCCTGCTTCATGCGTGTCACTGTTAAAGCTTCAGATTCTGAACGTTTTCATATCTGTTGGTCATCTTTCTAGGTATTCCATGTTTTCTCTTTTCCTTTATCTTTGTTTTTTAAAAAAATTAAATTAGAGTATAGTTGATTTACAATGTTGTGTTAGTTTCAGGTGTACAGCAAAGAGAATCAGTGTGTGTATATATATGTGTGTGTGTGTGTGTATGTATATATATATATATATATATGTATGTGTGTATATATATATGTGTGTGTGTATATATATATGTGTGTGTGTATATATATATATGTGGGGTGTGTGTGTGTGTATATATATGTGTGTGTGTATATATATGTGTGTGTGTGTATGTGTGTGTGTGTACACACACACACACACACACATCCACTCTTTTTTAAGATTCTTTCCCTATGTAAGCTGTGAAAGATTATTGAGTATAATCTCCTGTGCTATACAGTAGGTCCTTATCAGTTATTTATTTTATGTATAGTACTGTGTATATGTCAATCCCAATTTATTCCTCCCCCTGGTAACCATAAGTTTATTTTCTACCTCTGTGACTCTACTTCTGTTTTGTAAATAAGTTCATTTTTACCCTGTTAGTTTTGGATTCTACATATTAGTAATATCATATATTTCCTTCTCTGTCTGACTTCACTCAGTATGACAGTCTCTAGGTCCACCCATGTTGCTGCAAAATTCAGTAGTTTGTTTTTTGTAAGGTTGAGTATTATCCCATTGTGTGTGTGTATATATATATATATATATATATATATATATATATATATATATATATATATATGTATACCACACTTTCCTTATCCATCCTTCTGTCTATGGACATTTAGGTGGCTTCCATGTCCTGGCTATTTAAAGAGTGTTGCAGTGAACACTGTGGTGCATGGATCTTTTCACATTATGGTTTCTTCTGAGTATATGCCCAGGAGTGGGATTTCTGGGTCAATTGGTAGTTCTATTTTTAGTTTCTTAAGAAACCTCCATACTTTCACCATAGTGGCTGTACGTTCCCACCAAGAGTATCTTTTCTCCATTGTACGTTCTTGCCTCCTTTGTCATAGACTAGGTGACCATCGGTGTATAAGTTTATGTCTAGAATTTCTATCCTGTTCCTTTGGTCTATACTTCTTTTTCAATGACAGTACAATACTATTGACTGTAGCTTTGTAGTATATTCTGAAGTCAGGGAGCCTGATTCCTTCAGTTCTGTTTTTCTTTTTCAAGACTGCTTTGAAAAAAAAAAAAAAAAAAAAGACTGCTTTGGCTATTCAAGGTCTTTTGTGTTTCCATACAACTTGTGGATTTTTTTGGTCCTACTTTTGTGGAAAATGCCATTGGTAATTTGGTAGAGATTGCACTGGATCTGTAGATTGCTTTAGGTAGCATAGTCATTTTCACAGTATTGATTCTTCGACTCCGAGAACATGATATATCTCTCCGTCTATTTCAGTCATTTTTGATTTCTTTCATCAGTATCTTATATTAATAGTTGTCTGAGTAAAGTCTTTTGCCTCCTTGTTGTTGTTGTCCAGTTGCTAAGTTGTGTCCGATTCTTTGCAACCCCATAGACTGTAGCACACCAGACTCCTGTCCTCCACTATCTCCTGGAGTTTGCTCAGATTTATGTTCATGGAATTGGTGATATTATCTAACCATCTCATCCTCTGTCACACCTTTGTCCTTTTGCCTTCAATCTTTCCCAGAATCAAGATATTTTCCAGTGAACTAGTTCTTGACATCAGGTGGCCAAAGTATTGGGATATTTGCCTTCTTAGGTGGGTTTATTACTAGGTATTCTATTCTTTTTGATGCAATGGTAAGTGGGATTGTTTCCTTAAGTTCTCTTTCTGATCCTTCATTGCTAATGTTTAGGAATGGAAGAGAGTCTGTGGACTCATTTTGCATCCTGCAGCTTTACCAGACTCATTGATGAGCTCCAGTAGTTTTCTGGTTGCATCTCTAGGACTTTCTGTGTATAGTATCATGTTCTTTGCCTATAGTGACATTTTTACTGCTTTTCCAATTTGGATTCCTTTTATTTCTTTTTCTTCTCTGATTGCCATAGCTAGATTCTTCAAAACCATGTTGACTAATAGTGGCAAGAGTGGACATCCTTGTCTTTTTCCTGATCTTAGAGGAAGTGCTTTTGGTTTTTCACCATTGAGAATGATGTTTGCTGTAGGTTTGTCACATTTGACCATTATAATGTAGAGGTAAGTTCCCCCTATGCCCACTTTCTGGAGAGTTTTTATCATAAATGGGTGTTGAATTTTGTCAAAAGTTTTTTCTACACCTATTGAAATGATCATATGGTTTTATTCTTTAGCTTGTTAATATGGTGTATCACATTGATTTACATATATTAAAGGATCTTTGCGTCCTTGGCATAAATCCTCCCTTTATTTTAATAGAGTTGTACAGCTTGGTTAAGGTTTTGGGTGATGTTGGCAGTGGCCTGCTACTGGGCTGTGAAGACCCTCTACAGAGGGTTGAATTGCCACTTTTCCCTTTGTTCTTCTTGCATTTTTCCTTCTGTATATTTCCCTGTCAAATGGTGTAAGCATACAACTCAGAGATAGACAAGTAAGCTCCCAGGAGCTAGGACTCCAGGGCACCTGTCTAATAAAAATCTCAGCCCTTACTTCCTGTTAAAGGTCTTGTGGCCACTGTGTGCCCTCAATATACATATTTTCAGTTCATAGTCAACCATTCTGTTTATTTTTTTGCATAATTATCAACTGAGCAGTGTACACATCTTGTAATGGCATTTATGTGTTCTATTTTAAGGAAAAGAAATCTATACTTAAGGGTTTGTTACATGGGATTGTTCTTTTAAAAATGCAACACACGGAGAAAAAGAAAAGGCATGTGATAATTGTGATTATAATTAGCCATACATGTATAGAATTACGAGTCATGATTTTTTTAAATTGAAAGAGAGCCTAATTATATACTTTGACATCTTCTAGTGTTTTCAGCAAAAGTAGCAGTTTATATTACTTATTTCTGAGTATTGGATAAAAAGGAGGGGACCTTAAGATAAGGCTTCCAAGGTGGCACAGTGGTAAAGAATCCACCTGCCAATGCAGGAGACATGGGTCTGGAAGATCCCCTAGAGAAGGAAATAGCAACCCATTCCAGTATTCTTGCCTGTGAAATCCCATGAACAGAGGACTCTGGGAAGCTACAGTCCATGGGGCCACAAAGAGTATTTCTGAGTTTTGGGAAGGAGGGGACATTAAGATTAACTGACAGTAAACAAAAGTATTTTTCTGGCTAAAAGACAATGCCATGTATATATAAATATTAACCCATTTCAAATCTATACAGTAGAGTAAAGCCGGATATACTCCAGGTACAAAATTTGACAATGAAGAACAAGCAGGGATTCCCCAAATGACCAAAAGTTGGCGAAGATGCCAACACCAACCGTGAACAGGCTGAACTGCAAAACCAGGAGAAAACAGGGATTGAAAGTAAGGGCTTCACCCCCTAAAATTATCTCACCATACTAAATTGTTGATGGCTCTGCCTTTGTCCACATGACTGTTACCTCAATGTAATTCTTCTTACATCTTGAGGTTTCTTCTCCCTGGGAAGCCAGGAATGAAAGACATGGAAGTGAGAGATTTTTCCAGATGAGAGCCAACAGGTTGGCCATACAAAGCTTGTGCTACTAAGACACCACCTTTATACTTTATTTATTAGCATAAATTATATAATACATCTGGTCCCTCCAAGAATATCTTTAGCTGTGACTTAAATCTGGCCTAATTTTAAAACATGTCTGGGGTTTTTGTTGGTATAAGCTTGTTATCTACCAAGATGGACGACAGTGGGATCTTTCTGAGCAGAGGTTCCTGCCTAATGGATAGTTCTTCAGAGACAAAAGTTGTGCTTTATTTTAACATTCTTGGTCATATAATGCCTCTCATAGAGTAGGAACCAAAAAAAAAAAACAAAACTGAGATTGAATTAATGCTCTCTCACCACACTTTCCCCCTGTGATTTAATGTAATCAGTAAAAACTAGTTTCTAGTTATAAATCGTGTCTGTGAACATTTCATGAGAGAGGGAGAGAGAGAGAAGAAAGGTTTAAAGCCTATCATACCTATGAAGCACACAGAGGGTCCTTAGTAGTGAAGGGTGACATAGTCCAGCAATTATAAGTGAATTTTTGCACATTGAAGATTTCTACTCTAGATTGGTAGTACTATTTGGGGGTATATAAAGAAAAGCAGTTTTCCATAGTTTGGGGTATTAGGGTGGCTATTTAACATATGCAGAGTACATCATGAGAAATGCTGGACTGGATGAAGCACAAGCTGGAATCAAGATTGCCGAGAGAAATATTAATAATCTCAGATATGCAGATGACACCACCCTTATGGCAGAAAGCAAAGAAGAACTAAAGATCTTGTTGATGAAAGTGAAAGAGGAGAGTGAAAAAGCTGGCTTAAAGCTCAACACTCAAAAAACTAAGATCATGGCATCTGGTTCTATCACTTCATGGCAAATAGATGGGGCAACAGTGGAAACAGTGACAGACTTATCCTATGATCCGTAATAGTCACAGGTTATTTCTTTTTAAAATTGATATTTCTGATACAGAGAATATTAAGGTTTTGGTTAGCTCTTTGGGAGGAAATCCTTAGTTGATTGAAAGCTGTGTTGCCAGTGCCTAGAATGTACTTGGATAAGTAGGAACACAATACATAGTTTGGCTGCATTAACTGATTAATTATCCCGTTGGGTAATCTCTATGGCTTTATCCTCCTAATTTTGATAAACTTCAAAAATCTGTTAAAATTGTTTTGTACTAAATACTGCAGTTGAATTCATCTATAAGTAAACATAAATCCCCTTGAAAATGATGCAATTATTTAGAACTGTCTTTGACCATGAACTTCAGCACTTTGAAGACACATTAGTGTCTAATTTGAGTTCAGAAATTCGATGTTTAAGGGGTTGGATGCCAACTGCACTTGTTCATCCAAGTTATTTTGAGCCTAATATGTATTGACGATTTGCCATCGTTCTATGTATTGACGATTTGCCATCGTTCTATGTATTGACGATTTGCCATCGTTCTATGTATTGACGATTTGCCATCGTTCTATGTATTGACGATTTGCCATCGTTCTATGTATTGACGATTTGCCATCGTTCTATGTATTGACGATTTGCCATCGTTCTATGTATTGACGATTTGCCATTGTTCTATGTATTGACGATTTGCCATTGTTCTATGTATTGACGATTTGCCATTGTTCTCCAGAGTTAAGCCAATGATTCTTTATAACTATGTAGATAACGGATAAGTGGAATGGGGATGATACAGTGTTGTGCAGAGAAATAGAATCCAGCCAGGCAAGTCTCTCTTACTAAACATCAACAGATAATAGGCTCAGATGAGAAGAAAATATTTTACATTTCTTTGGGGTCAGATTTTAAGCTGAAAGCATCTTTAGAAGCTACTTAAACATTTTTAACAATAGCCTTGCTAATTGAAGCCCAGTTGTGTACGTGGATCGAAGCATCCTTTAGGACACTTCTAGGCTAATAGGGTTCATTTCTGAGCACAAACTAAGAAATGCCACATTTACAGTCATTCTGGATTGCTATACAGTGTAAGAACTAAATAGGTAGGAGGAATAAGCAAAAAAGAAAGAAAAAGAATTGCTATTCAAGCTGGCTAGAGGAAAAAGAAAGTAATAATATTCCAAGCCCAAGTTTAAGTAGGAACAGTAACAGTAGTTTTAAGGAATAATGTTTAGTGAAAATAACATCCCAATTCTCTAGGTTGTATCAGCTAAGGGAAACACTTAGAATACATGATGAAAATGCTAGTGGCTGTAATTAGGCATATCCAAACTTTTGGAAACTAGTTTTATCAGATTTCTGAAAGATAAATATTTAGCAATATCATTCCATGTATGAGATTCTGGGTAGGTTGGACCTCTTCTTACTGGCATTTTATAAACAAGAGGGTCACCGAAGAAAAATAAATTCTTTATCACCCCCAAGAAAAACACAACCCCTTATGTATCAGTGATTCATGTAATAACTGAATTCTGTCATTTGTTCTTTGTAAAACATTAATATATTTTGAAAGTGAAATAGTTTGCATATTTTAATTGTAGCTAGATTTGATGATTCCGTTATTTTATGCCACGGAATATTTCAGCACCTTAGGTTTCTTTTTTCCTCTCCTCTTGGCATCCTCTCTCCCTTTCTTCCCCTCCCAGCCTAAAGTAGTCAGTTTTTCTGGAATGATACTGTGAACATAAACATTCTGATAATAGCTCTCTTCTTTGCAAATGGAACCGATGGCAATACAAGCAGTTGCTCTAAATAGGTAAGCACTTAAGTTCTTCAACTTTTGTCTATTAGGTTTTTTATCTTACTCAGAACCTATTTCATTTTGAGAACAACTTGTTGGTAACCAGTTAGAAACCAGCAAAATTTTGTAAAGCAATTATCCTTCAATAAAAAATAAAATTAAAAAAAAAGTCTGATCTTTTTCATTTTGTATGTTTTGTTTGCTCCAAGAAGGAAAAAAAGTATTAATTGTCACTCATATCTTGTACTGTGGTGGGGATTCTATGTTAAACTGTCCAAGTGACCAGCACAGATAAAGTTGCCGATCTTAATTAAATACCAGGGCCATTATCTGAAACTACCAACTATATCTCATATTTAATAAAACAGGAAAAGCCAGTCTTTAGAATAATGGACAAGGCCTTGGACTGTCTCTGGTCCATGGTTAGCCCTCTCCACCATCTTCCCTCTGATCCAGTCAGCCTGGGTTCTCTGCAGTTTTGGTCGCTGCATAAACACAGGCTGGTGTCAGACCCTGAGTGCATGGCATTTCTTCTTCCTGAACCCATATTCTCCCACATATGCATTTGCCTTCCTCATCTCTTTCAAGTGTTTGTTCAAATGTCACCTTCTTAATAAGGCATTCCCTGAATGCCCTATTGGAAATTATATTCGCCCTACTTCAATGCCTGCTATCCTATGGGCTTCTCTCGTGGCTCAGCCAGTAAAGAATCTGCAATGCAGGAGACCCAGGTTTAATCCCTGGGTCAGGAAGCTCCCCTGGAAAAGGGAATGGCAACCCACTCTAGTATCCTTTCCTGGAGAATTCCATGGACAGAGGAGCCTGGTGGACTGGGCTACAGTCCATGGAGCAGCAAAGAAGTGGACACAACTGAGCGACGAACACTTTGACTTCATTTTCACTCCGATATTTCCTATCCTTACATCCACTTTATTTTTCTTCATAGCACCTGTAATATATTGACTGATTTACTCTTGCTTACGTCCACCCACCAGAACGAAGCCTTGCTGATGGCAGGTATCTTTGTCTGCAGCTGTCCTGTATGCCCAGGGCACAGTGCCTGGAACCCAATGAGTGTTCAATATTTGGTTAAATATCTGTTCAATGAACAAATAAATGCATATTTGCTGCATTTTACATTTCCTCAGGGCTCTTGAACTTTTTCACCTCTGTCAGTAGCAATGTGTGTTTCTGAGTTCTGGAATCTTGTCTGGCAAAGAGAAAGGAGAGAGGGAAAGGTTAACTGCTTTGTTTGACATAAGCAAGCATGTGATTATGTAAAGCAAATGCTATCTTTTAATCATTCTCTCTATTAGCTGAATATTAATACAATTAAAAATACAATGCTGTTTACTTCACTGACATTAAAATCATAACTTTGTATAAATAGCTATTTAAATATGCCAAGAAAATATATTTATTTTTTCAAGCTTGTTACTTTATATAAAAATACTTTAATATTTAGCATTCTTGTATCAGTAGAGATTTGCCCATTATAGGTGTTACTCACTAGCCCTCAAAACATTCTTTATCTCTGAAATTCAATAATTTCACCTAAGCCGTAATGACTGATCCAATTTAATAATCTACTAAAACCAGAGATTATCCTGCTGGCAACTAACAGAGAAAATAAGAAAAAAAAGATTTTATTGCCCTATCTTGTACTCAGTAAGTCAGTTTTTAAAATTATCTGAACATGTAAATTAACATTTAATATTTAACCAAACATACCTCCTGCCTCAAAAACTCTGGGAAGCATTGTGCCTGTCCCTCCTCACTCCCAAATAAATTGAAAAGATAGCAAGTAGAAAATATGGGTGACAAATGGATAAGGTCTGGCAACCTGTGTGTGAAGGAATATAGCTCTGAAAAATAGAACTTCTACCTATTATCAGGTTGGCACCGACCTAGGCTGGAAATGGCCATTTTTCTTGGGTGAGAAGCCTTCACTTGGATGCATTTAACTCAGTGGGTTCTATAATCTGTCCCAGTGGTTTCCAAAGTGTGATACCTGGATCAACAACATCAAAATCCCTGTGAACTTGAAGTGTCAATTCTCTGTGCCCACTCACTCAGTTTTTTCACAAGTCTTTGAGGTGATTCAGATGCAGCTAGTTTGTTGTTGTTATTGTCCAGTCACTAAGTCGTGTCTGACTCTTTGTAGAGTATCCATGGACTGCAACACGCCAGAATTCCCTGTCCTTCACTATCTCCCAGAGCTTTCTCAAACCCATGTCCGTTGATTGGTGATGCCATCCAGCCATCTCATCCTCTGTCACCCCCTCCTCCTCCTGCCCTCGATCTTTCCCAGCATCAGGGTCTTTTTCAGTGAGTCCACTCTTTGCATCAAGTGGTCAAAGTATTGGTGCTTCAGCATCAGTCCTTCCAATGAATAATCAGGGTTGATTTCCTTTAGGATTGACTGGTTTAATCTCCTTGATTTCCAAGGGACTCTCAAGAGTCTTCTCCAGCACCACAGTTCAAAAGCATCAGTTCTTTGGCACTCAGCCTTCATTATAGTCCAACTCTCACATCTGTACATGACTACTGGAAAAACCATATCTTTGACTATATGGACCTTTGTAAATAAAGTGATGTCTCTGGTTTATAACACGCTGTTTAGGTTTGCAGCTAGTTTGAAAAATGCCAGTTGATCCTATTCGGTCAATATGTATAGAGCCTTTTTAATATATATAATACACTGATTCAATATCCTGTAATAATAATAATGGAAAAGAAAAAAAATACCGTATGTGTGGTGGGGCAACAAAGATGCAAAATGCATCTTCTCTCACGGAAGAAATTATTCTGAAGACTCTAACTGGCAAGACTCTGAAGGAAAGTCTTCTGAAGTGTCTTTGCTGGCACACGTGGACAGTCTCGGTGGAGATCCACACCTTGACATGGTCTTGCCCTAATACTTGGTTTTAGTTTTATCTGCATAAAATTAAATTCATGTTGGTAAATTTTAGTTTATAAAGTGAAAAAGTGTAAATAAAATAGAAAAGTTTCAGTAATTCTCTACAGATAGCAAGTCATATTCAATAATGCAAAACCAGTATTCTCTTTTATTGATGTCCATGTGAATTTTGAGTTAAGAAATGGGGCAAGGAGTAACAGATTAGAATAAGGATAGCAGATGCTTCCCCCCCTCCATCTGGCAAGACACTTGCTTTTTTTGTTTCTGAGCTCTGCAGCTAACCACCTCTGATGTCATTCCCATTGTAAACCATATTACTTTCTTCATGGATAGGGAATCTGTCAGTAATCAGACAGGTAAAACAGAAACCACTCTAGGTATTTCTGAATGAGAACCTTCACCACAGGAATTGCTTATAGACTGTTAGAAGGACTGGAGAAGGGATTAGAGGTGGAGGATATAGTAACTCAGAGATTAACAAACAAAAGAAACTGAAGGTACTCTGCAGGCTGGCCAGACACAACTCAGGAGCGGTGTCAGCATATGACCAGGTCCCTCGCACACCGGTCCCTAACGCTCCTAGAAGACTCTGCGACTACTGAAAGGGCCACAGATCCCTCTGTGCGAGCTGCCAGATGCTGTGGCTAGGCTGGCCAGTCCTGCCATTTCCAGCAATAGTGCTGGAGCCAGCAGCTGAATTAGAACTTCTGAAGGTGGCTGGAACATGTAGCTGCCTGCGAACGCTGGTGACACCTCCTGAAGCCAAGAGGAAGTTTGCTTTTCCTTACTCCTCTCCTTTAGTCTCCCACGGGAGGTACCTCCCATGGGCTGACCTAAGGAGAAGACAGCTGGAAGGTCTGACCAGGAAATGTAGTTTTCAAGGTCCTAGTATCTGGGATACAGAGTAATACACAAAATGGGGGCGTGAAGCTGAAAGAAAGGGGGCAGATGACCTGCAGAGACATGAAAAGTGGAAGAAAGTGTTAGTTGCTCAGTCATGTCTGACTCTTTGTGACCCCATGGACTATAACCCACCAGCTCCCTGTCCATGGAATTCTCCAGGCAAGAGTAGAGGAGCAAGTAGCCGTTCCCTTCTCCAGGGGATCTTCCTGACCCAGGAATTGAACTCAGGTCTCCTGCATTGCAAGTAGAGTCTTTACTGTCTGAACCACTAGGGAAGCCCTGCACAGACATGAGGACGCATCTTTAAAAATCATTTGGAACACGTGGGATCACAGAATTCAGAACTTCGAGGACCCTCAGCATTCGCTTGCATGTGAAATTTTTTTCAGATAATTTTCAGCTATGGCACTGAGGGTTTGACAGGAAATCTGACACCTTGCTTGTTATAAAGTAGAGGCAAAGGTATAGCAAAAGGTAGTGTTGGAAGGAGAGACCGCTATGCAGTGAGCTGTTCCCCGTCTCGGTTGGGCTAGGCCTCCCTTCCCCTGTGGCTGGCAGTGCTAGCTGCTGCTGGCTCAGGACGGCCCTGTTCTCGGGAGCACTGCCCTGGGCTGAAGGGGTTGCCTCCTGCACTCTGTGACCAGGTGATACAGGTGTACAGAAAGCCGTCCAATGGGCTCAAGCAAGACAAGCCAGTATGTGGAAGATGCTGCAGAGCCCTCAGTGGGAGATATTGGGGCTGGACGCTGCCTAAGTCCACAGCTGTGACCGGCTCCTCCCTGTCTCCTCTCCTGCTTCCCTGTCCTTGCATGGCCCCCCAGAAAAACGTGAGGGGAATGTTTTACTCAAGCCCTGCTCCGAGGGACATATGCTCCTAAGCCTGGCATATTGTCCGGTACTCTTCTCCGCACCCTCATCTTTGAGCTGTGCTTGGGTTGACAGAGTGAGTCCCAGGAAGCCATCTGTCTGAGTGCCTTGTCCCAGATCACGTGCTTGGTGGGACGCTCTGACCCTGGGGTCACTGGAGTGACTGACCCAGTAGTCACCCTTTCTGCTCTCAGGAAAATTACACAATTCACAACCACTTTGACTACTTCTCTCATTCTCCCTTAGTTAGTAGTTCAGTCGCTCAGTCGTGTCCGACTCTTTGCGACCCCATGGCCTGCAGCGCGCCAGGCTTCCCTGCCATTCACCATCTCCCGGAGCTTGCTCAGACTCATGTCCGTTGAGTCCATTTTCCGTTAGGCCCCACCGAAGCGGGATTCTGCAGTAGCTGGCAGATAAAAACTAACAATTTAAGAACAGAGGTCTCACTAGGGTGTTAAGGGGCCTCACTCGCAGACTGTTTCCGGAGCTCTGTGGGTGATCTGTTAAACCTCAACATGATTCTGGATTCTTCACTCCTTCCACGTTCTTCCGCTTTTTTATCTTCTTTCCAGTGTTACTTTGTTTTGTTTATTTTTTTTCTTATTGGGGTTTAGTTGCTTTACAATGCCGTTAGTTTCTGCTGCACAGTGAAATGAATCAGCCATACGTATACATATATCCCCTCGTTTGGGGTTTCATTTTCACTTAGGTCACCACAGAGTGCTGTGCTGCATTAGTTACCGGCTTATACATAGTCGGGTACATATGTCAGTTCCAATCGCATAATCCACTCCCACTCCGTTTCCCCCCATCGCCCAGTATCCATAAGTTTGTTCTCTATGTCTGTCTCTATTTCTGCTTTGCAGTTAAGCTCATCTATACTATTTTTCTAGATTTCACATGTATGCATTAAAAAATTTGTTTTTCTCTTTCTGAATCACTTCACTCTTATCTGACAGCCTCTAGATCCATCAATATCTCTGCAAATGGCACAGTTTTGTTCCTTTTTATGGCTGAGTAATGGTCCATTGTATATATGTACCACATCTTCTTGATCCATTCCTCTGTTGATGGACATTTAGGTGGCTTCCATATTCTGGCACTATTGTAAATAGTGCTTCAGTGAACACTGAGGTGCGTGTGCCTTTTGGAATTATGGTTTTCTCTGAGTGCGTGCCCAAGAGTGGGATTGCAGTATCATATGGGAGTTCTGTTTTTAGTTTTTTTAAAAAATAGGAACTGTTCTCCAAAATGGCTTTACCAATTTACATTCCCACCAACAGTGTAAAAGGGTTCCCTTTTCCCCATACTCTGTCCAGTGATTTTACTTTTTAAAACACGTGTGCCAAAAAAGGATGGGTTTCTTCCTGGAGCTGACTAGATGGAGTAGTTTCCATCCAGCCAGCCCTGTTTCATGTGGACTCAGCTGGCAAGGGCTCCTTCGTAGTATCACGTCTCACTGTCTTTCTGAAGACATTCTTCAAAGATTTTCTTTGCCAAGCTTGAGATCACATGGTCTTATAAAAGGCCCTTTAACCTGCCATTTGCCAGGTTTTTTCAGTTTCCGACCTATTCTAATATAGAAGGACCATACAGTCATCGCTGGCAGTTGCTCCTTGATCTCTGGTAATGGCCAAAATTTTTCATTCAGAGTAAATAGTATTTTATATATTTCCAACTGCACACAAGACTAAAAGGGACTTTATTATAAATAAGTTGGATTATGTCCTCTTGAAATTCATATGTTGAAATTCTAACTTCCCATTATAGTCCTTACATTCCCTTATTGGGGAGTAGGGTTGTTGCAGGCGTAATTGATTAAGTCAGCATGAGGTCATGCTTGGACTAGGACAGGCCCCTAATCCAATATGACTGATGCTTTTTTACAAAAAGCGGGTATTTGGAGACAGCCATGCACACAGGGGAGCAGCGTGTGAAAATGAAGGCAGAGACGGGAGTGATAATTCTACACACCCAAGGAACCCCAAAGATTGCCAACTTCTCCCAAGAGCCAGGAGAGAAGGAGGGGCCTCAAGAAGAGCCAACGCTGCTGACACCTTGATCTTGAACTTCTAGCCTCCCTAACAATACAATTCCTATGTTTAAGCCATACAATTTGTAATGTGTCATTATGATAGTAGTAGAAAACAGGCCTGAATTCATCCCTCCTGTTACCTGCATTATATATAAAACTCATTTGATTCAGTCAAGTTCTACTCCAGGACATTGTTTTTCAATAGAACGCCTCAGTGTGTAAATATGTCTTCATGCTTATATATCCTGTTTTAAATGCCTTTGTTGTATTTATTTTGTATTATGTATTTTTAGTTTTAGTGGTGGTGTTTCTCTTGATTGTTCTGATCATTTGGAAGGTTTTTCTTGTTCTTTAGCTCTTGTGTGCATTGCTTTTTAAAATTAAATAATATAGATATATCTGTTATTTACACAGTTTGAAAAAGTAAATTAGCAAACTTACTTTGCCGAGCATTACTTCTCCTCTCCAGTTTCCAAGTTTATTTATTCATGTTGCTTTTCTATCTAGGTTTGCAGTATTTACATCTTGTTATATAACATAGTCAAAAGTATTCAGTTTTAGGTCTACATTTAAACAAAATTAGCAGTCAATTCCAATCATTTTATATAATGGCTGTGCAATTCTTGAATTTTCATTTTTACTTACATTGCAATATTCTGAATTTCATAAACTGGTAGTTTCTAGAGAAACTATTGTGAGTGTCATAGTTCAATGTCTATGCATATTTCAGACTTTACATTTTACATGGGGCTTCCCAGGTGGCTTGATGGTTAAGAACCTGCCTACCAATGCAGAAGACATGGGTTTGATCCCTGGCTTGGGAAGATTCCTTGGAGTAGGAAATGGCAACCCACTCCAGGATTCTTGCCTGGAGAATCCCCATGGACAGAGGAGCTTGGCAGGCTACAACCCATGGTGTTGCAAATAATTGGACACAACTTAGCAACTAAACAACAAAATATTTTACATTCATATGGAAATGACAACTGTACATCAGGTATAAAATTCATGTCACTTTCCCCTCAGAACTCATTGCACTGCAATGCTTTGTTTTGTCTTTGCTCGCTTCATTGTTTGTTTTTTCCAGTACTGGTGTTGCTAAAGTAACCCTGATTTCCTACTTGATCGCAAAATTTCTTGAGGATGAGTGCCTCAAGGATTCTTTCTCTATCCCTGAAATTTATTTTTTATTACTTTTTTTGTATCAAATTTTTCCTAAAATATTGGTATTCCATTTTGATGTAGGTGTATGGAGGTCTTTACTGATTTTTTAAAGAACTGTTTAAGTAAACCTTTTGAATATTTTTGTTAGGTGGATTTTCCTAAAGCCCGTGCACCAGATCTGTGACTTGGTTTTCAGAAACATCTATTCTGCTTCTCATTCCAGATTTCTCAGTTTTTGGCAGATAAACCTCAACATCTGTTGTCTACAGTTTTAGTGTTTTCCCAGTCTTGTTATAGAGCCTCAGCTTCCTGGGTTTTTTTTTATTTTTTTCATTTTATTGGGTTTTCTGGAAAACATGCTCATTTTTCTACAGACGGTCTGAGATGGTTTTCTTGAGGATTAGATCCAATGAAGGGTAATCCAGTAAGAGCTGTCACACTCTTGGGTTAGCGTGGGAAGTAGCCCAGCCCCAGAGTGGGAGTCAGGCCCGCATAGAACCAGGGTCCTGTCTGTCACACGCCAGCTCTCCAAACCCCAGGAGACAACCAAACACTGTGAACCTCTGCTTCCTTGCAGTGAGGGAAAAGAAGGTCAAGTAAGTAACCTATTGGAAATTACCCGTGAAAATAAATAGAAGTGCAGGCTACTATTATCTTACTGAAAAGCAGTTGGGACTTCCCTGGGTCCAGTGATTAAGACTCTGTGCTCCCAATGCAGGGAGCATGGGCTCAGTCCCTGGTTGAGGAAGATCCCACATGCCATGTGGCATGGCCAAAAAAGTCTTTAAAAAAGAAAGAGAAGCACCGTCAGGCTGTAGAAAGTGATGCATCCATACAGGACAGACAGCAGTCCTCCCGGTGCGCTCACCTCTTCTCAAGTCTGTTTGGAAGTTCTCTTTTCCTGTTCTTCCTCTGCCAGCGTGTGATTCATGGCGACTCTGGTTGATAGAAAATATTCTACTGGATTGGGGATAGTGGGAGAAAGGTAGAGACAAGGATTTAAAAAAATATATCACGTCAGGACTTGGCTTTCAAGTCCTTACTTGCAGTCAATTTTGAGAGGATTCAAAGGAGATTTATAAATATCATTAGGGGTTATACCAGACACTAAAGAAGCTGATAGGATTTTGCTTGGAGAAGAAAGTCAGAGGTGAGATTTAATACTCTACCACTTGTGATACAGATGGGATTAATAACCAAATGAGATTCTTTGTCTCCAGTGATTATGGGGCAGATGAAAATTGACTTTGGTTACATGATGATAAACTCCAGACAGTGGAAGCAGCGAGGGGTTATCCCCTCGGAGTCTGGGTAGCGTGGGAATGGCTGCTGGAGAGGGCAACAGGACACTGGGTTCCTAAAGTGGGAAGAAATTCACATTACCTCTGAGCAGAAAGACTACAGCCTGTGGAGTCTGGGGGCCACCTGCCTCCCTGTTCTGTTGAGACCCGACCCTACAGGAACTATTAGCCACCGACTGCTCGGTGGGAGGATGAAGTCACTCTCTGGAGATCTCTAAGACGTGGACACATGATTTACACTGACCTTCAGGTATTCCCTGAACTTTCCAACAGCCACTTTGCTGTGCGTACACACATTAAGCTTTGCTCCAAGTCTCCTGGTCACAGCATCAGCATCGCCCGGGAGCTGGTGAGAAATACAGATTCATGGCACTGCCCAGACCTCATTCAGTGTCTCTAGGGCTGGGATCCCAGGATTCTGCCTTTTAACGAGACCTTTGGGTGATTCTTATGCATGCTAAAATTTGGGAATTGCTGAGTTTGATTGCTCTTTACTGGTTAAGAACTCACGTATTTATTTTCTTCCAGTGTTTTTTTTTCCCCCCCACCTCTTGGCAGCACACACCAAGAGTTGTGTGTTAAAATATTTCTTGCAGGATCCTTCTACTTTTTGTGTGCTAAAATATTTCTTGCAGGATCCTTCCATTTTTTTTATTTGTCAGCTAGCCTCTTAATAGTATTTATTAGAGTCCATTTTGCCCTACAGTAGATTGCCAAGATCATGATTAAGAAGCTTATTCAAATGTATTTAATATGTTTAAATGGAAACAACCTGGAGATGTAATTGCCTAAATTTAATCATGGATTTAATTTGTAGCTCAGACCAGTCAAATGGATCTTCCCAGTTTTCAGTTCCCTGTTTGTACAAGGAGATTAAAAAGTATGGACTCACAGGCTGAGCAGTGACCCTTTGAAGCATACAGTAGTGTGCCCACTTATTCTCATCAACCGTATTATATCATCCTGCTCTGTGGGACTTGTAGTTCCCAAAGTCAGACTAGAGCAATGGGGGAAAACAAGATAGCTATATGATTTTTTTCAGTCAAAGGTTATAAATTATTGCTAGGCTTATTAGCTTACACATTGCTGTGAGAATTAATAGAACAGGTTAAATATCCCGTTCTTAATTCTGCTTGGTTAAACAAATGCCCTTGTTTTAGCATGCCATGTCCAGCTGCCCTCAACCCACTAAACTGGGACGATCATTAGAAGGCATTTCATGTGAATTAGATGCTGGCCCCTGCTGGTGAAGGCCCCCTGTGGTGCTGTCTCCATTCTCTCAGTGACAATAGGTTTGCACTGAGCTCTTTGCACTTGTTTTACACAAGCCTGAAGTCTGACTACTGTGTGCCCCACAATGTCCCTCTTTTAGACCCTGAAATCTCTGGACTAGGTTTGACAGAGCAGCGGTATATCAACCATGGTCTGCCAAGTCAGCATCGATGCTCTCTCAGACAAAAAGATGAACAGGAAATGACCCCAGTGTTCTAATCAGGGTGGGCAGTTTGCATATGAGTGATGCTTTGCCCATCAAAAGTGCTGGGTTAGGATGCAGTGGGGTGGGCCGCTTTCGTTGCTCTGGGTGTGAGGAGGACAGCAGAGTCTAGGTAACATGTCTGTGTTCTCCCCTGGCTAGAGTCACACAGGTACATCCCAGTCCTTCTTTAGAAGACAGTCAAGACATTTCAGTAACAGGTCATTACATGTAATTATGTTGTGTGAAAAGTGGGCTACTTCTTCCAATCAGAAAGAAGCAGAAGAAAGAATACCTAGATTCCATACTCTTCAAAAAAAGTTATAAATTGTAGTTTTTGCCCATATTTTATTATGAAAATTTTCAAATATACAGAAAAGTGGAAATCAGTTTACAGTGAACTCGCTGTCTAGAATCTGCAATTAATCTATTTTTTACTTTTCATTTTATTTTTAAATGTTTTCTTACTGTGGTAAAAGACACCTAACACAAAATATACTATTTTAACCATATTGAACTGTACAGTTCAGTGGCACTGAGTACGTTCATATTGTTGTGCACCTCTCATCATCATGCATCTCTTGATGTTTTCATCTTCCTGAACTGCAACTCTGGCCCCAGTGAACACTAACTCCGGGCTTCCCTAGTGGCTCAGTGATAAAGAACCTGCTTGCCAATGCAGGAGACACAGGTTTGATCTCTGATCCTGGAAGACACCCAGGCCGCGGAACAACTCAGCCCATGCACCACAACTATGGGCCTGTGCTCTGGAGCTGCAACTGTTGAAGCCCATGCACCCTAGAGCCGTGCTCCACAGCAAGAGATGCCACCACAGTGAGGAGCCCAGTGCTGCAACTAGAGAGTAACTAACCCCCTTTCACCGCAACTAGAGTAAAGCCCACACAGCAGCAAAGACACAGCACTCAGCACAGCCAACAATAAATAAATATACGAAAAACCGCTAGCCCCCCATCCCCCCTCCCTACTCCCTACCCCTGGCATCTACCGATGTGCTTGCTGACTCTATGAATTTGACTATCCTAGGTACTTTGGGTAACAATTGTTTTATATATATTTTTTTTTACTGTAATTGTTTTACTGTATGCTCATTCCTCTAAAACTCTATTCAGTCATCAATCCATCTTACTTTTTTCAATAAGATGTCAGTTGCAAGCAGCAGTACACTTTAATTCTAAACCTCAACATGCATGCCATTAACTAGAATTCAATGGTAGTTTTTTGTTTGTTTGTTTTTTAGGTGACACTTTCATAAAATGAAGCACTCTGACCTTAAGTATGTAATTCAAAGAGCTTTGTGAAAGGTATCCATCTGTGTCATCCAAGCCCTATTCACATATAGAATATTGCTCATTACCCTAGAAATTAGTTATGTATTCTGAATTTATGTATACATATTCCTAGACATCTGACACTTTTCTTAATTTAATGAGGCTCCCCGAGGGCTTTACATGATAACTGTGGGGGCTTATATGTTTATCTTCTCTGCTCCTTTACTTAATGAAAATGACATGCTACTCAGTCTGATTGCCATCCTGCATACCCTACACTCAGCTCATGATTTCTTAAATTCTCTAATGCTCATCAAAATTAGTAGAGAAATGCCAAGATAACCTGGGTGAGCTTTATTCAACTTTCTCCCCTCACCAGCCACCTCCTTTAAAAGTGAATGGACACACGATGATAGAGCCACAATGTGCTCCAGCTCATCGCTTCTCAGGACAGATGGCCAGGTCAGGAAGGCAGTTTGATGTTCTGGTTCATTGCCAACGGTTGATGGTTGCTGGGAGGGCTGTGTTAAGAAGGAAGCTGAAGTTCTGTCTTTACTTCGTGTGAAGTTACCACAATTACTTAGTGATGTCTGCCGCAGTAGAAGCTGGGACCAGGAAGCAACTTCAGGCATATCCTCCCTTTTACCTACTAGACATGAGTGAGCTTCTAGAGTATTCCACGTAGCCATTGAAAAACTGCTAGGTTGAACAGACGATGGAAAAGGGCAGAAGCACACTGAATGAATCTCTGTCCTAGTTCATTTTTTTTAAGTTTCTTCAGCCGTGCTCTGCGGCATGAGGAGCCTTCGTTTCCTGACCTGCAACGGAAGCACAGCGTCTTAACCAGTTGACCACCAGGGATGTGCCATCATTCATATCTGTATCTTATTAAAATAACCAGTGTTGCTTTGTGACAGTCCTACCCACAAACAGAATGCCTAAATGGGGCTTAAAAACACAAGATAGGGGGTAATCCCCTAGCAGTACAGTGGTTAAAACTCCGAGCTTTCACTGTCAGGTCTGGGTCCAATTCCTGGTTGGGGGACTAAGATCCCACAAGCTATAAAATGCAAAAAAAAAAAAAAAAAAAAAAACCAAGGCAGGCGAAAAAGAAAAAAAAAAAGAGGGAAAGATGAGGACCGATGACTTCTATAATCCTAAGAATGAAAATGTGTCACTATTTGCCTTAAGGCTGATATACTCCAGGAATCACCCTCCTTATGCAAAGTGTAAAATTCTAAGTAGTGAACGATTTGAATCGCTACTACTATGGGTTGACAATACCCAGTTCACTTTACTGCTTTTCTCTAAGAGGCAAATAGAAACGGACGGGACTAGGTCAGTCAAGATTATTCTTTGTGCGTGGGGGCCAGGACGGAAGGGTGAGGAATCCAGCTTTGCTTTCATCTTTTGACTCACCAGCTTTATTTAAACACCTCAGCAGATATCAAGACGGTGTGTTTGCTTCTCGTAGCTCCGTGCGATCCCTCTTCACTGCGGTGTTTCCCCAAGTGTGACTTGCTTGGCCCAGAAGCATTTTTCGAAGACTAGATTTTCAAAGCAAATACACACACACACACACACACACACATCGGTAGTAGTTTCGAAAACAAAGGTTATCACATTTTTCTGAGGCAGAGAGATGAGAGGAGGGAGGATGCTGAGATGGAGTGTGAGTTTATTTCAAATGCCAGGTCTCATAAAGATGACAGCCATAATGCGCTGCCAAAGTGAACAGCAGCAGAGGGGAGGGATGTGGGGTTGGTAAGGGAAGGCTCAGATGAGAGCAAAGCTAAAAGAACCATTTCAGGGAAGTATGAAGTTTAAGGAGGCATGCCTGGAGGGCAGGCTTTCTTACCAAGTCTCCTGTGGGAACTCCTGACCAGAAATGCACAGGAAGGGAAAGAGACCCCACCCCCCCACCCCCACCTCCTTGAAAGGAGAGCATTTTTATTTCATCAGGATTGCTGAGGAATGCTCCTGCTGATAAGGCTACAGAAAATATTTCTGGGAGTGCATTTTCAGAACTGGGAACAGAGACAGTCTGTCTGAACCCAGCTCAACTTTTCTTTCTTATCGCTTCTTAAAAGCATGTTATCTTTAAGAGCCAAATTAACATTTCATGATACGGCTTCTCAGCAGCCCGTTTGTGGGCATCCCAGGGCTAGATAGGGATGACTAAGCAGTTTTGGAAAATGAGGGTCCCCAGAGCTGCTGGCTTGACAGTTTCCTTGTCAATCACAGATGGAGGCTATGTTCCTCTCTGGATGTCTGTGCCTCTGTAAGCAGACAGCTCCTTGTTCCAGGAAAGGTATGAGTAGTGTAATAGACGAAAGGAGCTGCAAACTATATTCTTATGAGAAACCAATTATCTGCACCGATGTGTTCAAATGACGGTTCGTTTTCCGTTTTGAATAGTGGGTAATGTTGAATTTTCTCAGTGCATTCAGAGATATACTTAATAATGTGTCAAATGAACATAGTAATAGTTGTGTGCCCTGCTGGGCAGTATACAAAGTAAAACTCAAAAATAAAATAAATGCAATACTCATTACTTGAAGATGAGTTCTAATGTTTACATTTTTACCTCTGCTGCCTTTTTCTGTTTTTCTTGACACTGAAGAATTTCAAGCGCCATATTAGAATGCACTTTAATGTTTTAAAAAAGGGGTTTTCAGAAGCATACAGTTCTGTGAAGTGAGGTAAATCAATGTATTTTTCTGAGTATCTCTATGATAAGTTTTACCATATGATTAAAGTATTTTTATAATCGAATGAAACTGTGCCTGGTAAAAGCTCACGTCCAGTAGATCCCTTAACTACGTATAAAACCACATCAGAGAGCTGTAGGATGCCCATTTTTCCTGGAATGCATTGTTAGTTTTCTGTTTGAGGGATAAAGGCACTTAAGTTTTTTTTTTTTTTCTCATAAATCTCATATTTGATTCTTTTCACGTATGATTTTTCCCTTTTTTTTTTAAATCATAGAGTAAAATTTTTAAATATTGCCTTTTATCCAAAATTTTAGTGTCTTAATCCTACATGGCTTCTGATATCAGAGGACACCAGAAAAATTTAGAGAGGTGTACCTATTGACCAGAATTCAAACAGCTAACATTCAGGGTTTATCATGCACATGTGCACATGCACACACACACACACACACACACACACACACACACACACACACACACCACACACACACACACACCACACACACACACACACACACACCACACACACACACCACACACACACACACACACACCACACACATACACACACACACACACCACACACACCACACACATACACACACACACACACCACACACATACACACACACACACACACACCACACACACACACACACACACACACCACACACACCACACACATACACACCACACACACACACACACACACACACACCACACACACACACACACACACCACACACACACACACACACACCATGAGATAAATAGGCTGATTTCTGTGTAATTTGAGGAATAGCACTTCTTTTTCTTACTGTTTCTTGAGAAACCCAAATAAAATTCTCCTTGCTTTATTTTACATGTTTTATTTTCTTAGACTTCAATTTTCCTTTTAGTGAATGTATGTAATTGTTTATATCTTTCAGTGGTAGAAAGAACTTCTAGGTTTTTTTTTTATTTTGGTAAAGGGACTTTTATTATGCTTGCTATGAGGTTTTTTTATATACATACGATAAAATACTCAACTACTTAACCTATTTTCCAAGTTTGTTCCCCATTCCCCCACCTCTTCATAAGAGTTCACATGAACGAAACCTAGTTTTTTTCCATTCCATTCTCTAAAAAAGGAAAAAGCATTCATTGCCACTGCTCTTTAGCCATTATTTTAGCCATCTCAGTCATGAAAAGAAACAGATAAGGAGACAGATAGATCAAGAGGTATTGATATTTAAAAAGAAATCATTCACAAAGCAGGCATATGAACCACAGGGCTTGACCTTGAACAAGCAGGCATAATAGCCAGGAAAAACCTAGATTTGTTAAGTCAGCTTTCTTTGAGAGCTTTTATGCATTATTTGGGCTTCCCTGGGGGCTCAGATGGTAAAGAATCTGCCTGCCGTGCAAGAGACCTGGGTTCGACCCCTGGGTTGGGAAGATCCCCTAGAGGAAGGAATGGCAACCCACTCCAGTATTCTTGCCTGGAGAATCCCCATGGACAGAGGAGCCTGGCGGGCTGCAGTCCACGGGGTCACAAAGAATCGGACATGACTGAGTGACTAAGCACACACATGCGTTATTTTAAGACGTGCCTAAGCCTTGCCTGCATCTTCATACTGATAAGAGCTCCACTGATGTTTCTGGGCACTTTTCAGTGAACATGGGCACTGCCACCTTACCCCCGCCTTCTGCACCACTATCCCACCGCCACCACCATTGCCCTACTGGGTGACTCAGGAAGACTTCTTTTTTTTTATTTGAAGACTTCTAATGTGGGTTTTCTGCCCGATGTACTTTACCAGCAGTCCTTCCAAAGGCGCTTGGCAGGCCCAACTTTGAACTGGATGGCTCTACCGTCCCTGTCTGGAGCTTCCCTTGGAGGTGGAGGCAGGCCCTGTGCCACGGGAGCACTCTTGCCCTCCAACAGGCAGAGCTGAGAAGTGATTGCCAGCTGGGACTTGGTACATATTCATGAGGGCTCTCATCCTAAGTCTTTCTCTGGGTACTTAGAGAGAAGAGACTTTTTTGTTTTGAGCTCTCATTTGCCCATCTTGACTCTATTTATGTTACTTTAAAGAGCATATTTTAATCTGTTTGCATTTGTCTCAATAATGGTATTGTTTCCTGGAGTCCTTGCATATCAAGAAATATTTCTTTCTGTATTTGCAAGTTCAGGGTGTCGGTGAGTGGGTTGGTATACATAATTCTGCTTGGATAGAATATTACGGCCAACTCTAATATTTTAAGTAAAAAAAAAATGAAAAAGGATAGGTAAAAAATTAGATATAAAAGCAATGATTGGTTCCATTTGCCTATATATCTTCCTTTTATCTTACATAGCCTTCACAGTACATACAAACTGCAAAATAATAAGATGTAACTTTAAACAGCTTAATTTGTAATTTTAGTTTTTTTCCCCCAGTTTCTTCAATTTATTTATTTTTTTTTCTTCAATTTCTTTGTGCAACAAAATTCTAAGGTTTAGGGGAAATGAACGCATTCTTTTGTTTCAGGAGTGGGTGCCTGCTATCCATAGTAAACATGGCAATTATCTTTCTTCCTCTTGAGATAAACTGGAAGGCTTTGCCTAGGTGTTCCCCTCTACAAGTATATATCATTGGTTTTGTTTGCATTCCATGTAGTACTAGGAAAAAAATGAGGTCATACATTTTGAAAGTGCAGCATATTTTGTGGATTTTCTTTTCCATGGCTTCTTTTTGAGTCTGATTTTTTTTTTTTTCTTCTCCTTTTCAGGTCTCAATTATACTTTTACACAGAATCTCATAAATTGTGTCAGTTGAGGACATGGTTACAGATAATATAAATGATTTTAAAAGCCACTAAACAAAAAGAGATTTTTCTAAGCCCCCAAAACAATTAACTGTGTTTAATTCAGTGTTTAATTTAGAATGTAACGTGTGCTCCTGATATTTAAAGCCATATGATCATCTGCAAATAATCAAAAGGGAAGACTCTTCAAAGAATCCAATCCATAGGCAACATGCATTATGTTATTTAGTTAGCTTTGACGAAGTCATCTAGGTGTTTGAACATTATTATCTACAGGGATTCTTTTACTTTCAACATACAGATTCAGTTCAAACTTGTGGAACAAAGAATGTTTTCTATTTGACATGAAGTGTCTCAACTTAATCCCCATTTTACTTCATTATACAGGCATTGAGCTAATTAATTTTTGAGAAATAAATGGTAAATAACAACTGGTAATTAGGCACAAAGGCTTTGCAAGGATTCCGTGTTGCCATTGATTTTGTTGCAAGGGCCAAGAATGGGCTCTTATCTAACACTCCAAAAAGAATTGTCCAAGGAGACACCCATGGTGACAAAGCAAGAGGAGACTTTATTGGGAAGCGGTGCCTGGGCAAATAGCAGCAGGGTAAAGGAACCAGGAGGACTGCTCTGCCAGTGGCTCACAGTCTCAGGCTTCATGGTGTTGGGATTAGTTTCCAGGCTGTCTCTGGCCAATCACTCTGACTTAGGGTCCTTCCAGGTGGTTGGCACATCACTCAGCCCACAGGAACTCCAGGGAGGAGGACTCTAGGAGGTTGGTAGGATGTGTGGGCTGAAGTCTCCTCTCTCTTTTGACCTTTCCTGAATTCTTCCAGTTGATGGTAACTTTTTAGTTCCACATTCCTTACTAGGACCTCCTGTTTAAGATAACTCATGCAAGTGGTTATCATGGTGCTTGGTCAAGGCAGGCGATATTTCCCCTAACAGTCAGTGTTTTCCCTAACAGCTTTGCTCTGAGAGACTTCACACTCAGGATTCATTTAGGGAGTCGGACTGGAGGTCCCTTTCTTCCATAACTACTTCCAGCTGAGAGTGGTTATGGACTTGCATCTTCCCGACCCAGGAATCGAACCCATGTCTCCTGCATTGCAGGCAGATTCTTTACTGACTGAGCTATGAGGGAAGCCCCATAGACTTGCCTAGTAGAAGTCTCTCTCCAACCTAATTTAAAGTGTTTAGTATGGTGCCTGGCCATGGTGGGCAGTTTCAGTCAGTGATTTCCATAACAATTTGAGGAAAAGAAGTGAGGCTATCAAACTTTGCATTCCCATTTTCTGGGCTACAGGGAAAATACTAATTTTTCACAATTCTGATTTGCTAGAAATAAGTTGTAAAAGATGATAACATGATATGCTACCTCCTTAGTTGTGGAGACACCTAGCCTTGAAGGGCTTATTAGTTCTGTGAACTGAAGTCAAGCATGTAGAATGTACACTACTAATTACACATATTAGAACATTTCCAGGTTCAGTTCAGTTCAGTCGCTCAGTCATGTCCAACTCTTTGCGACCCCATGAACCGCAGCACGCCAGGCCTCCCTGTCCATCACCAACTCCTGGAGTCGACCCAAACCCACGTCCATCGAATCAGTGATGCCATCCAGCCATCTCATCCTCTGTCGTCCCCTTCTCCTCCTACCCTCAATCTTTCCCAGCATCAGGGTTTTCTCCAGTGAGTCAGCTCTTCGCATCAGGTGGCCAAAGTATTGGAGTTTCAGCTTCAACATCAGTCCTTCCAGTGAACACCCAGGACTGATCTCTTTTAGGATGGACTGGTTGGATCTCCTTTCAGCCCAAGGGACTCTCAAGAGTCTTATCCAACACCACAGTTCAAAAGCATCAATTCTTCTGCGTTCAGCTTTCTTCACCATCCAACTCTCACATCCATACATGACCACTGGAAAAACCATAACCTTGACTAGACAGACCTTTGTTGGCAAAGTAATGTCTCTACTTTTTAATATGCTATCTAGGTTGATCATAACCTTCCTTCCAAGGAGTAAGCGTCTTTTAATTTCATGGCTGCAATCACCATCTGCAGTGATTTTGGAGCCCAGAAAAATAAAGTCAGCCACTGTTTCCGCTGTTTCCTCATCTATCTGCCATGAAGTGATGGGACCAGATGCCATGATCTTAGTTTTCTGAATGTTGAGCTTTAAGCCAACTTTATCATTCTCCTCTTTCACTTTCATCAAGAGGCGCTTTAGTTCTTCTTCACTTTCTGCCAGGAGGGTGGTGTCATCTGCATATCTGAGGTTATTGATATTTCTCCTGGCAATCTTGATTCCAGCTTGTGCTTCCTCCAGCCCAGCGTTTCTCATGATGTACTCTGCATATAAGTTAAATAAGCAGGGTGACAATATAGATATTTTCATATTTTCTTCCATAGAAGCCAGTAGTCACATTATTATTTTATGTTACTTAAAACTGCATGGAATAGAAGAAACAATTACAGTCAGTTTCATGGAACATCCAGATGGATATTGTTTTTACTCAGCTGCACCATTGTTATACAATGCTTTTCCCAGAACAAAAACCATCTTTCTATTTAATAAGTGGTTTCTTCAGACTTCACTTTTTTTTTTTCATCTCCCTCCTCCTGTTATACTTAAGCAGTATCATATTCTCAAACAATGAATAGTCTTCCAGTGATTTCATATGCATTCATTTTATTTCCCCATTTTTAAGGATAGAGGGGATAATGCCTTCTTGTTGATAAGAGTTCTTTGGTCAGTTTGGTAAAGAACAGAAGGAACATTTTCCTGTATTCAAATGGTAATGCTTTTAAAAAAATATTAGCTGCACTGGGTCTTAGTTGCAATACACACAGCAAGATCTTCAATCTTTGCTGTTGCATGTGGGATCTTTAGTTGCAGCATGTGGAATCTTTAGCTGAGACATGTGGGATATAGTTCCCTGACCAAGAATTGAACCTGGGCCCCCTTTATTGGGAGCATAGAGTTTTAGCCACTGCACCACCAGGAAAGTTCCCAAATGGTGTTGCTTTTAAAGGCTGCACACGCTCTGGAAGAGCAGAGATTTCCACATTTTAAATTTAATGTTTAGTTTGATATATTAACATTTTCCCATGTGAATAGATGAAGACGGTCAAGTCAGTCACAGAAAGCCACAGGATGTTTCTTGATGAAGATTTATAGGAAGAAATCAGAGAACTGAGAATTTGTGAAGAGGAGCTCATGATTCAGTCTTGGTATTGGGGAGACTCACAACTCTGTGGTCTAAGAACCCTGTCCCAAAATTCCTAGAGCTTATCTTTTTGTTTATGTTATATTGGTTTCCTGCCTTTCTTAAGAGTTTGTGGGTTTGGGCAAAATAATATTTTTTAAAAGATGAATTGCTTTAGGAATTTAAACTTATTTATTAGAATGTCCCCTGGATATTCTTCTTGTCTTAGAGCAAAATGCATCATTTTGAAGCAGGACTGATATCTTGTTTTTGTCTTTGCTTCTATGCTCTCCATGACTACAGAGACGGATTTATGTAGAAATTATTTAGGACTCTTTTTTTTTTTTTAATGGTTTTAAAATACACAAATTAACTTATGTGAAAACATAGCCTTGAGCTTAATTTTATGACCCATACATTTTGAATATTTAAAGTCAGGCTAATAAAAAAAAGCAGTAGATATTCCCAGGGGTTTAATTTTATTCATAGGGTGAGAGTTGAAGGTTTATGAGTTTTACAACATTTCATTAGGGAAATTTTACCAAGGAAGCAGAGTGGAATATATACCAGGTTTATCCTACAGGGGCAAAATGGAGCCCTCAATAGAGTTTGTTTACACGTCCTGATTAACTTGATTGCTTACCTTGTGAGGAAACAGTAGGCAAATGATTTTATTTTCTGGGTTATCAGACCAAGAAAGAGACAGAAAATAACTTTTATGACAGAGCAATCTTTGCATCCACATGTTACATCTTTATAAGAACCTCTCGAAAGGCAAATGGTACAAGATGACTGCTTCTTTGATAACCTAGACACTAGTCACCCAAAAGAAATAAGACACTTTGCTTAATATGCTGCTTTTATGGTGCATTTGGGAGTATAAATGCTATTTTCATGTCTCTCACTATATAGAGAGTCATATAAGCGACATTTAAGGGAAAATAACATGACGTAAGTGGGGGTTTTTGTTGATGATTTTGTTTCGTTTTGTTTTTTCACATTTTGATTCAAATTGCCTTTCTCCTCCTAGGAATCTTTAATAAATTGATTCTTTTGCTATGTCATTTTTAAATTTTAATTTATTTGGCTGTGTCAGGTCTTGGTTGGTGCATTCAGGATCTTCGTTGTGTCCTGAGGATCTTTCATTGCAGCTCGCGGGCTTCTCTCTAGTTATGATGCTTGGCCTTAGTTGCTCCGCAGGACTTGGGATCTTATTTCTCCAAACAGTGATTAAACCTGTGTTCCCGGCATTGGGAGGTGGATTTTTAACCATTGGATCACCAGGGAAGTCCCTTGCTATATCCTTGAAAGTGGTTTTATATATATATATGGCTCAGCTTTGACAATATTCAAGTGCCAAATCATCTCTATTCACATCACCAAAGGAGTTTTGAAAGTCGTTGCCATGAGCTAGTGGTATCCTCATCAGAAAGGTTAAAAGCTCAGAATCATTTTTCAATTTCTGTACTTCCCATACCAATACTTGAATTTTGTATTTATGTTTTGTCTAACACTTTTACTTTTTTGTCCTGCCATTAAACTTCTGTGTATCCTTTTCTGCCTCTTTGCTACAGTTTGAGCATCTGGGCTAATTTAACCATGTGAACACTAACCAGAAATTGATGTTCTTTAGGTATTTCTGCATCACTATAACTCATTAAACTAAGTATCTTATTTATCAATGCAAAAGCATGGGATTATTTTTATTTTAAATTTCAGAATTAGCATCTACTTTAAAGAGTTTCTATATTCTTCACGTGCAATGTTTAGCAAGGTTTATATATGTATAGAGTATTAGGTGGCCTTCCCCAATAACTCAGATGATAAAGCATCCTGCGTGCAGGAGACCCAGGTTCAATCCCTGGGTTGGGAAGATCCTCTAGAGAAGGGAATGACAACTTACTCCAGTATTCTTGCTTGGAGAATTCCACGGAAGAGGATCCTGGCTGGCTCTCCAGGATCCATGGGGTCACAAAGAGTCGGATGAGACTGAGCAGCTACCACTTTCCCTTTTTCACTTTCAGAGGATTAGGTACCAGAAAATACAATCTACCAGAGGTGTTCTATTATCTTGTGGTTTGAAAGGCAAGTTTAATTCTACAGAATTGCAGGCAGGAAAAGAGATTACACAAATATGCCAGTCATAGTTTGACATCAGAATCTTGTGCTAACACTTCCCTCAAAACGTGAGAGAATAAAACATTAATCTTGATGCATCAGTTCCTGTAAGTATTTTGCAGAGCAAAAGTTTTCTCTTGTATTTAGACCAAGTCTTCTCAGTCACAAGAGGATAAAGAAGAAAATGGACCCGACGGTTAGGGTCTGTGTCTCCTCCCAAAACAGCTTCCCTTGACATGAAGAGTATGACTTTCTCACCTCATAAGTTGCGCCCTAAATACGGCTGAAAGGTGCCCTCTCTGTCTGCTCTCATGTTAAGAAATGATCACACCTGCCCCTGTTATTTCTCTTTCGTGACATGTTTGTGGGTTTCTGGCAATACCAGTCCAGCAGTTCTTCATAAAAGACAATCACTTATTTAGTGGTTCTTTATTTTCACTCATCTAGGGAAGAAAAGGCGAGAAGTCCTACAGAAATACCCAAAAGGAAAAACAAAACCAAACAAAATTGCTTAATTCTTGACGCTTGTGATTTACAGAATCTCCTTTCATTTGTCGCATAAGAAGTATAAGTGCCAGGTTAAATTTTTATTTCTGGTCCGATTCCTCTGACAGGGACTCATACTTCTGCCCTAGAGTTAAATCTAATGGAAAAGGCCCTTATTGAAAGTAAATGGCATGTTTTTATCTACAAAATCTGTCTTTTTCCCAACACAGATCAACGTGGATGTCTGCTAGGAGTTTCTGTAGATAGCCATCAAATGCTGGTAGCGATCAAACAAATTTTTAAACCGTCTTATTTATATGTGGCTCTTCACTATATTCTTTAAAAAGTCATGTTTCTATTTTAATTTTATCTTGCATACCTAACTATTCAGCCCAGCACACTAAAACTTAAGAAGGTTTCATTTTTACTCTCTAGTACCTCTTGCCAGTACTCATTATCTAGGTCTTGTTTGCAATGAGGTATAGCAATAAGCGTTAAAAGCTTTAGTGAGTTAAATATGAATATGTTTGAATGTCCTGACATGCTGACATTAAAAATGGAACAACAGAACAGAGGAAATACACCAGAACCATGTCAAGATATTAATGAAACCTCTATACTAAGAGAACTTACTGGGTAGCCTGTTAAAGGATTGGTTATTTGTAATCCACTCCTACTGTTTCTTAGACATCAATCAATGTGATCCTTAGACTCCTTTTCAACTCTTCTCTCAGTGGGGAGGACAGGAGGAGAGAAGGGAGTATATAATAAAACTATTCCTCTCATCCTTTATACAGACTACCTAGTAATATCATTGCAAAGCACATGCAAATGAAAGTAGCTGTATTGCTTCTGCATAATAGTAACTAATTTACTAGTAACTCCAGAAGGCCTAATGTTAAGATGGATCTTTTGCAAAGCAGACAACATAATATTGAGAGTAATTACACTCTCTTTTCTTTAGGATAAGTGATGAATGTTCAGGTTCAATACTTATATTTGCTTTATAAGCAGTGCATTGTGCTCATTTATTTTTTGGCATGGAAGGATGCTTTAGAAGATCGCTTCATTCAGTACTTTTAAATCACTGGCTAGAGATCATGATTTACATGTATATTTTCATAAGCATCTACCATAACTCATTCTGTTTAATGGCCAAAACACTTTCCTATAATCGTTTTGAGACTAAAGTGATCTTCTGCTGAGACACTTGCTTCTATGACAGCTCAACGTAATGGTGTCTAGTAAAAACACAAGGCTCTTTTTTTCCTTTTTTATCAAATTTCAAATGAATTAAAGACATCTGCTCACCAGACAACGTTTATTAAGAATGCCTGATTGTAATGTTGGATGGCAATTTCAGACTAGTACCTGGACCTAAGATTCATAAATATGATTTTCTCTGTCTAGTTGGATATCTTAATATAGTCTAATGACTGAGGAATAATGGCATTTATTGATTTCATGTTCACATCTATACACGTGAGTGCCTCTTGGGGGATGCTTGTTTATGTGTAGCTCTATAGAAGTGAGTACAAATGTTAGCTTTTTAACGTGCGATGTTGAAACTACTGGAGACAGTTTACACAGAAGAGTATAATTACTTTGCTTCAAAAGTATATCCCGGAATATTTAGATCAAAAAAAGAATTTTTAGTCAGCTCATTCACGTGCTCCAAATGGTCCTTCAATGATCGGCTGCTATATAACCACCATTTGCAGTCCTAAATCTAATGAATAGCCCAAGTCATTAGCAAATAGGCATCCAGTAATGAGGGTGCATGTATGCTAAGTCACTTAAGTAACATTCAACTCTCTGCAACTCTGTGGACCGTAGCCCACCACGTTCCTCTGTCCATGGGATTCTTCAGGTAAGAATACTGGAGTGAGTTGCCATGCCCTCCTCCAGGGGATCTTCCTGAGCCAGGAATCAAACCCGTGTCTCTTCTGTCTCCTACATTGGCAGGCAGGTTCTTTACCACAAGCACCACCTGAGAAGCCCAATAGTGAGGGTAGGGGACCAGAAAAGGACACAGATTGTTTTCTCCATTGGGTCATTTATTGACCACGATCTTACACAAATGACTTTGTTTTCTTGGATCTATGTTTCCTTATGTATAAAGTAGACCATGTTACTTCATAAGATTAGTGCAAGAATTAACTGCTATTAACATATGTGAAAGCCTAAGATACATCACTTGTATATTGACTTTTTAAATAAATCTTCCCTTCTTGATGGGAAAAGGATTGGAATGAGTGTCTTAGTAAGCTAAGACAGTCTTTGGAAGGACTTCCCTGGTGGTCCAGTGGCTAAGACTCCATGCTCCCGATGCAGGGGGCCTGAGTTCAATCCTTGGTCAGGGAACTGAATCCTACATGCCACAAGTAAAAGTTCAAATGCTACAACTAAAGATCCTGCATGCCATAACTAAGACTGGGCACACCCAGATAAGCTAATTTTTTTTTTTTTTTTTTAAAGAAGTCTTTGAAGAGGTGGAGAAAGCGACCTTGGGTTGTCATGGCTGGCCTGGTCACCTCCGCTTCTGAGATCTAGTTTTCACTAAATTTTGATTAATTTTAACATCTCTTCATCACATACATTTTAACCCAAATGTAAAACTATGTTTAATTTCTAACTCCGATCCCCCAAAATCGTTCACAGTTGCATTTGTCTTTATAACAAACTTCTGCAGACTGAGTTAGACAGCTTCATGCCATCAGTAGGCAAATCACTTACCACTGTTAATCCACAAGAAAAAATAAAAAAACTGTCTTAAAATATTTTATACGGAAAAGTTTGTGTGTGCTAAGTCACTTCAGTTGTGCTTGATTCTTTACAACCCCATGGACTGTAGGCTGCCAGGCTCCTCTGTCCATGGGACTCTCCAGGCGAGAATACTGGAGTGGGTTACCATGCCCTCCTCTAGGGGATCTTCCTGATTCAGAGGTCAAAACCATGTCTCTTAAGTCTACCTGCATTGGCAGGTGGATTCTTTGCCAGTAGCACCACCTGGGAAGCCCAGGAATGACTCAGTTAATCTTATTAAAAAGTTATGACTATAGGACTAGTTTGAGGGAGGTGGTGCGTTCTGGATTAATTGAGACACAATGTTAGCAGAGGCTGACAATTAGCCTGGAAATCTGTATATAAAGTGGTCACAGTATTTTCTTGCTTAAGTGCTTAATATTTAGTTTTAAATATTTTGTCTTATTTTTATGTATTTGACTGCATCGGGTCTTAGTTTCGGCATGTGGGATCTAGATCCCTGGCCAGGGATGAAATTGAGCCCCCTGCATTGGGAGCATGGAGTTTTAGCCACTGAACTACGAGGGAAGTTCCCCTGCTTGAGTTTTAAAATTCTAATGAGTATTAGTGGTTTCTGAATTTCTAGGCAGTGAAGGATTTGCATGAGGTTAGAGTTCAGTTGTGTTTCAAACTCATTCTCTATGTAAGTTACTGTCCCAGATGTTGTGGCTACAGAAGAAGAAGTATTATTAGAAGAACAAAAACAAAGTTCCTGCCCACCCCATGCCTCTGAATTAAAAAATCTAGCACAGTGAAAAAGATGCATACAAGTAAAGAAATAGAAAGAAAACAAAGCAGATGACTTTATATTCATGTAACAATTGCTGGGCGTGCAGAGTATATGGATACCACTTCCTGGTGAGGTTGTCATAAGCTTAGCAAGCCTGCTGCCTGTCCCTGCCCTACCACCAGCTCACTCACCCCTTCACTTTGAGAGCATGTTTGGCAGTTTGTTTGAAACAATAGCTTTGCTCAAAGGAACAGGAAATTCCTCTTTGAGTTTTACTATTACTGGTACCAAGATGCAATTTGTTCCTATTGGGATTCTGGATGATACAGGGAGGATGAATTCTTACTCTGGTTGTGCAAAAGTTTAGTATAAGAAAGAGTAAATAAGACAAACTTGTAAAAATCAAAATAACATGGCTTCAGGTCTTAGCTATATGGCCTTTTCTTTATTCTAAAAGATGGCTAGTGCTATTGACTTTATTAGATTCCCACCATGTCTCAATAAAATAATGTGGGCGTTTGGCTGGACACATAGGAGTCATTCTATAAATGCGTGTTTTCTTCTAACTTCTTAGAAACCTATACCAACGGTTCTATTCCTAATGTCGACTAAGGAGGCAGCATTTCACTCCATGTGTAGAACTTAGTTTTTATTATTATTCTGACTCTTTGAATGTGAGTCCTTCTCTTCTAGAGGTTTTATTCTGATGGATTCCCTTTCTTTCCTTCTCTTTTTTTTTCCCCAGTAACTTTTGAGTAACTTCTCAGGCAGTCCTCCGGTAACACTTTGATGTGAAAAATTAACAATAATGTCCCGGCAGAGTAATGCCAGGAAGTTATGAGACATTGCTAACTTGTACTGAAACATGACAAAATTTCTTTCTTTTTTTTTAAATTCAGAAACTGTATGTAGGCAGCAATGGAGAACAAACTCTGCTTGTATACATTGCCAATTCTTGCTTAGTCTCCCAACAACCGCAAACTTAATTTTTTCCCCACAATATTAGCCAGTTTCCACAGCGAAAGTTTTACTAATTTCCAATTTGATTTTTATTTATTGTCCATTTCTCTGTTGATGGAGTTCATCAGATTGAGCAACAAGATAATGATGCAACAAGCAGTGGGGTCCAGGGATCACTGGCTGTGGTGCTTCCCCTAAACCAAGACCAGTCTCTTGGATTCTAATGTTTCCTTCCTCCTATTTTCCTTAGATAAAGATCCCCTTGGCACTTGGCACTGGTATTTTAAAAACTCTTCTTATTCTTTGTTAAAAAAAAGTCCCTTAGTAAAGTAATGAGCCCCCAACTAAAATAAATAAATTTATTAAAAAAAAAAAGTCCCTTAGAATCTTGACCTGACCAAGTGTCTGATGGTGATACATGGAAGCTTTGTAGGCATCCTACTCAACTAACCCTGCCTCTAGGGCACAGTTCTGCCCATTGCTAGCTGTGTGGCTTCTCCTGAGTTAGGCTCTCACTTTTCTTCATCTTTAAAATGGGATTATAGGATTTCCTTGGTGGTCCAGTGGTTGGGTATCCTCCTGCCAATGCAAGGGACACAAGTTCTACCCTGGTCCCAGGAGGATCTCATGTGCCTCAGCCTGCACTCTGAGCCCGTGAGCTACAACTACTGAAGCCTGTGTGCTCTGAAGCCCGTGCTCCTCAACACGCCCGTCTGTCACGATGAGAAGCCCGCACCCCACAGCAAAGAGCAGCCCTGATGAGCTGCAGTGAGAGGAAGTCCTCATACAGCAACAAAGACCCAATGCAGCATAACGAAATAAATAAAATTTAAAAATCTATTAAAAATTTTAAAATGGACCATAATAGTGCCTGTCTCATAGGTAAAATTATCTTAGTACACGGAATGGAACATAGTAAGTGCTGGATAGATGATCAGTCAGTTGAGTTCAGTTTCGTCGCTCAGTCGTGTCCAACTCTTTGCGACCCCATGGACTGCAGCACTCCAGGCCTCCCTGTCCATCACCAACTGCCAGAGTCCACCCAAACCCACGTCCATTGAGTCAGCGATGCCATCCAACCATCTCATCCTCTGTCATCCCCTTCTCCTCCTGCCTTCAATCTTCCCCAGCATCAGGGTCTTTTCCAATGAGTCAGCTCTTCGCATCAGGTGGCCAAGGTATTGGAGTTTCAGCTTCAACATCAGTCCTTCCAGTGAACACCCAGGACTGATCTCCTTTAGGATGGACTGGTTGGATCTCCTTGCAGTCCAAGGGACTCTCAAGAGTGTTCTCCAACATCAGGGTGGTGTCATCTGCATATCTGAGGTTATTGATATTTCTCCCAGCAATCTTGATTCCAACTTGTGCTTCTTCCAGCCCAGTGTTTCTCATGATGTACTCTGCATATAAGTTAAATACAGATAGATGATACCTGCTATTATTGTGAGCTAATTTGTGACAATCTTTTAAACTCAACAATTAAGCTTTTACTTTGCAGAGGCTCTTAAAAACATGTTACACACTGTATGAGAATGTGGAAAGAGGAATCTTTTTTTATATCAGCCACATTGCATTACGGGTGACTGCCAGCTCCTCCTTTCTGGCAGAAGGAAGATGAACAGAAGCCAGAGGAAGATGGAGAGTTAGGTATTTACAAAATAACTTCATTAACACTGGGTTTGCCAAAAAGCTCATTTGAGTTTTTCAGTAATATGGAAAAACCCAAACAAAGTTTGGCCAACCCAATAATACTTTAGAGTTGATGGTTTTGTTTTATTAGCTTCAGCTCCCCAAGAAGCACATTCAAATAAAGATTCAAAAACAAGTATTCGTCTGGGAAGAGAATGAAACAGCGAAGGTAAAGTGGAAAAAGTGACAAGGAAGAATGCCTTATCAAACCAGCTGCCACTGGAGCTTAATTGCACGCAAGCAGCTCCATGACACATTTTATAGTCATCACATGCAGGGGCGAGGAAGCTGACATATTTATACACCAGCCCCTGATAGTCACCAGTTAAGGATCACACCTAGCGGTTTGTTAGTTCACCAGATCTTCTAGGTTGCAACAAAGTGGGACAATGTAGCTCTGACCGGCCAGGGAAGTCCTTACATAAAGAAATGCAGGGTCTGTATGCCCAGTGGTAAGAAAAACAAGATCATATAAATGGGCACCAGAAGTGTGTTTCAGTTACTTATTTGTATAAGGTTTTAATGAGAATCTTTCTGGGACTTTCTTGCTGGTCCAGTGGTTAAGGCTCCAAGTTTCCAACACAGAGATGCTGGTTTGATCCCTAGTTGGGGAACTAAGATCCCACATGTCTCATGGTGCAGCAAAATAATAATAATGATAATAATAATAAAGTCTTAATGAGAATCTTCCTACATATATATTTTTGAGGATACAAAAGTTTATATTGACATTTGATGTGGAAACAAACATAGTTTTCATAATGAAAAGCTGTAACATGCCTACGGCATTTTATACAGTTTTTCCAAACCATTCATCCTTGAGTACTGGCTTTTCAATGGACCCACTGTACCGTCATCTTTATCAGTTTTACTTCACATGCCTGATCTCGCTGAAACTTTGGGGGAACCTGACCAGAGCTTCACCCAAGTTCCCTTTCTTTTCATTCTCTTCTCTAAACCTCCTCAACTACTTTGCGTATCAATAGGTTATCCATGAACTGGCAGGGCAGAGTTTATTCCATTTATTATTCTGCTTCACAAAGGAGGAAACTTAGATAACTCTTCTGCTTCCTGATCCGTCTGGTAGTGCATTCACTTGCAGCTTCTGTCCTTTTGTTATATTGCTGATAATTGTTATTCCTTTGACATGTACCATGTGTACCTCCATCTCAATAACTAAGGAAGAAAAGCAACACAGAAATCTTCATACCTGGTGCTTCATTTTATGTGGGCTCCCTGAAGGGACAGGCTTGTGGCTGTGCCCAAATTCTGTGAAATTAATGTTCCTTTTTCAGATTCCTCTTATTCTATTTATAGCCACGGGGCTTCAGTTTTATAAGAGTCCAGAAAGTTCTGAGTAATGCACAGAATTCTACATACACAGCAAATGCAACCTTGGCAAAATGGAATCCCTGGTGAGAGAAAAACAGAATCAACAATCCATTTCTTTTATTGGAATAATAAAACTGAAGCAGTTTGTGTCTAAAAGTGCTGTAAACTAGATTTTTTTTTCATGTAAATTCTATAGTCAGAATATAATGGGCATTGTCATGAAATTTGCAAACGGAGAATTACAGTGTTTTGGAGAAAACTTCTCAACACTCCTTCTTTCTTTATTTACTCATTGAAATGTACCTACTTTTATGAATGGTTAGTCAAGGAAAGTGGAAGTCCAACTCTCTGAGACCCCCATGGACTATAGCCCTGCCAGGCTCCTATGCCCATGGAATTCTCCAGGCAAGAATACCAGAGTGGGTAGTCTTCCCTTCTCCACAGGATCTTCCTGACCCAGGGATGGAACCTGAGTCTCCAGTATTTCTGGCAAACTCTTTACCATCTGAGCCACCAGGAAAGTCCCAAGACGTGGGCTTAAATGGAATAGCATTTCCTGTGAGCAGGAAGACAATTTGTGTATGTCTACAAATACATTAAGGGAAAATAAGTACAATCATTTACTTTTACTATATTCCCATTCATTTTTCAACATATTAACAACTTTAGAAGAACTCCACATGGACTAGACTATTCCTAAGATTTATTGAGGGGAAGACATTTTGGTCAATATATAGAACCTACTATAAAGTATTGTTTTGGCTGTTTAAATATAATTACATATTTTCATTGTAAAAAATTTATAGAATTATGTAACCATATTAAAGAATATTATAAAATTCTATCTTCACTTGCTACTGTATTTGGCTGAAGGATAAGAGTTGGACTTTCAGGATAGAGTATACAATGGGATGGATCCTGATCAATTAATGAAATGACCTGGACATACCCATAGATGCAACCAACCAATGAAAAAGATGATTGTTCACAAGGTTGAATGTTATTCTTTGAATCCCATTGGCCCTTGGATCCGTGTCTGTGTTATCTGGGCTCTGGTAGCTCTTTGACAAAGATTAAGGATTTAACATTCTTTAAGTTTCTTTCTCTCTCTCCAGTATGGATAGTTCATATTTCTGTTCATTATATCGTCTTATAAGCCTTCAGAATCAAGTCATTTCCTCATGAAGTAACAAAAAGGAAAATACGCCATTTGCAACAAGTTGCAGTTAAAGCTGGCAATTATGTAAAGTAACACTTAAAAAGGGGACCCTGGTGAGAGACTTAGTGGCTGTTTCAGGGCTAGCCTTTGTGATGGTGTGGACATTTGCTGTCAACCATATTCATGATACTGGTAATTTCTATTCCATTGAGGCCTTGATGTCTTCATTCGGCAACAGTTTGGTAAGGCACGTGTATCATACAAAACACTTGAGACTGTGGTTTCGTTTTCACACTTAGGTTAGTAGGTTAAGCCACACAGAAGCTAGCTTTGAAATCACTCCTTATTAAAAATATTATTTTTAATTGAAGGATAATTGCTTTACAATATTGCACTGGTTTCTGCCACACATCAACATGAATCAGTCGTGGGTACACATATGTCCTCTCCCTCTTGAACCTCCCTTCCACCTCCCAGCTCATTCCACCCTACTGGGTTGTCACAGAGCCCCAGTTTGAGTCTCCTGAGTCATATGGCGGCTTCCCGCTGGTGATGTAGGCGCTCCCATGAGCTTCCTGAGTCACAGGGCAGCTTCCCGCTGGTGATGGACGCGCTCCCATGAGCTTCCTGAGTCATATGGCGGCTTCCCGCTGGTGATGGACGCACTCCCATGAGCTTCCTGAGTCACAGGGCAGCTTCCCGCTGGTGATGGACGCACTCCCATGAGCTTCCTGAGTCATATGGCGGCTTCCCGCTGGTGATGGACGCGCTCCCGTGAGCTTCCTGAGTCACAGGGCGGCTTCCCGCTGGTGATGGACGCACTCCCATGAGCTTCCTGAGTCATATGGCGGCTTCCTGCTGGTGACGGACGCGCTCCCGTGAGCTTCCTGAGTCACAGGGCGGCTTCCCGCTGGTGACGGACGCGCTCCCATGAGCTTCCTGAGTCACAGGGCGGCTTCCCGCTGGTGATGGACGCGCTCCCATGAGCTTCCTGAGTCACAGGGCGGCTTCCCGCTGGTGATGGACGCGCTCCCGTGAGCTTCCTGAGTCACAGGGCGGCTTCCCGCTGGTGAGGGACGTGCTCCCATGCTGCTGTCTTCACTCGTCCCACCCTCACCTGCCCCTCCCCTGTGGGTCTGTTCTCTACGTCTGCATCTCCACTGCTACTTTGCAAGTAGGTTCATCAGTACCATCTTCCTAGATTCCATATAAATGTGTCAATATATGATATTTGTTTTTCTCTTTCTGAAACTAATTTCTCTGTCTCTTATGACTTATAAAAATCTCTCCTTTTTATTTGTATGAATCTTATATGTATAAAACAAGTTCTGGTTTTTATTTACACACTTTTCTGTAAATTGATGTTACTCTCTTACAATATATGTGTTAGGCTTTTGATTCTGTGAGTTTTTTGTTCGTGTGCTTTGTTCACTTTTCTGTTGGTTTTTTTACATGCCTTTCATATTTGTTAAACATATGTCAGATTCAAAGGCGGTGAGTGTCATATAATGAAGACTCTGGCCTCCGTCACCCAAGAAGTTTCATTTATAACTCGAGTTATTCTCTTTCCTTCCAAACTATTTTGAAGCAGACTATACATGTATTATAACAACTGTAAATATTTTTTCATGTATTTCTAGACTATAAAGCCCCAATACCAAAATTGAAGCCTAAATTAATAATTTACTAATGTAATTAAATGTTCAGTGTTCAGATTGTCTTTTAAAAGTTTAATTTTGTTTGAATAATCACCCAAAGAATGTCTGTGCATGTGATTAGATGAAGTATTTCTTAAATCTTGTTTTAGTTGTAAGTCATATCTTCTCACTTTCTTCCCCTGATTTTTTTTTTTTTTTTTTAACGAGGAAACCAAGTTATTTATTCTGTAGAGTTTGTTTTAGTCTGGATTTTGCTATAGCATCTGTGTGATGATGTCTAAAATGCTCCTCTGACCCTGTGTTTCCTGTGGATTGTTAGGTAGATTTCACTTCTTGGAAAGATTACTTCATAAGTGGTGGCAGGAGACATGTACTGTCTGGTTATCCAGTTTTTTGTGAAGTGACAGTATGGTGATTATTGTCAAGTTCCATTTATCCATTAGGAATAGCAAAATGATCGTATTCTAATTTTGTTATTCTTGTCTTGTTTATTAGCTGGGATACTTGTATAAAGGCCCTGTTTCCACTATTTAGTGACTCTGTAAGATTGTTTATATAGGAAAGGCAAGATCAAAGCTTAATTATTTTCGTTTGTAATCAGATATAACAACTTGCCTCCCTAATACTTGGTGATGGTGATTGGTAAAGTTTTCTTTGGTTATGTTTCATTTTATTTTGTTTTAAAGATCATTTTGAACTCGCAGAAATAAGCATATTTGCTCTGTTTTGATCTATTACAGTTTTTTTTTTTTTAATGATGCTTAAATTGTCCCATTTGAGAGATCAGTGAGGAACCCATGAAAAGTGGCTGCTGAGTCTGGGTGGTTTACACACCAAATTCACATCTCACATTTCTGGAGGCTGGAAGACTGAGAGCTGGGGTCCAGCATGCGTGGGTCTGGGTGAAGCCCTCTTTGTCAGTGGCCGCTTTTTCTCTCTCTGTCCTCCTGTGGCCAAGGAAGAAAAGAAGAAAAACGCTAGTGATCCACCCTCATGATGTCATTCTGACCTAGTAACCTCCTAAAGGTCCCTTTCTAAATGCCATAGCATTGAGGGTTAGAGTGTCAACGTTTGAATGTCGGCAGACAGTTTAGTACATAGCAGTCATTTTGACACAATACTAAGAGTATCAGTTTCTTTGCTTTCAGGTAGGGTAAGATATTCCAAGTTCATTTTATACTTTTCCTATCCCAGCACTGGAGTCAGCTAATTCTGCAAGGAGCTCTTGTTCTGTTTAGCGGGAAATGATCATTAAAAGACAAAATCTAGGCGCTAAGAGTGCTCATTGCTTTTGTTTCGATCCTTGGTTTGACACATTTATGATGGACAGAAACTGGATTTTTTCAGGAAAAACTATATTATGATTTTATAATACACTTCCAACTCAAATTCAGGATTGTTGGCTTTTTCTTTAGCCTCATTGATTTCATATCTGCATTTCTTTTTGTTATATTAAAAGTCATCATTTTTAAGGAGGCCATTAGTTGATCACTCATTTGTAAAATGACTCTTAGAATAACAACAAATCCATGCTACCTGCAATATGATATTGAAAGTTTAAAGCACATTTGTAGTTCTTTTTTATTTTCCATAAGGTGCATATCCCAATGAGATCTATAGTAGTATTAAAGTGCTGTGTATTAAAAGCACTATGTATATTATAAATTAGTCTCTGTGTGCTGAGATTCTACTTTGGGTTTATTTGTTTTATTTTACTTTCAATTGTTTGAGATTGCTTATTTAATTCAATTTTTATTACAATTATGTAAAATATTAATATGATTGATTCCAAAGTACAATTCATACGATATATTCAAGTAAGTCTTCTTTCTATCCTTTTCCTCTCTATCCTCCTCCCACACATAAATACTTTTTCAAATTACGGTTTATGCTTTCTTTAACAGAAGCAAAAACATATGTGTGTATTGACACCTCCTCCCCAGATTTTAGATAAGTGGCAGTATACTACTCAGTTTTCTCCATCTGCTTTCTCCACAGAACTAATACCCTGGTGCTTCCTTTACAATAGCACATGTAAACATCCCCATTTGTTTTTGACAGATGCATAAAGTTCCAATTTGTGAATATATCGGACTCAGTTGCTAAGTTGTGTCTGATTCTTTGCAACCCCATGGACTGCAACCCACCAGGCTCTGTCCATGGAATTTTCCAGGCAAGAGTACTGGAGTGGGTGGCCATTTCCTCCTCCAGGAGGATCTTCCCAACCCAGGGATTGAACCTGCCTCTCCTGTGTCTCTTGCATTGGCAGGCTGATTCTTGACCACTGAGCCACCTGTGATATGGGCTTCCCAGGTGGTGCTAGTGGTAAAGAACCCACCTGCCAATGCAGGAGATATAAGAGATGTGGGTTTGATCCCTGAGTCAGGAAGATCCCCTGGAGGAGGGCATGGAAACCCATTCCAATATTCTTCCTAAAGAATCCTACAGAGAGAAGAGCCTGGCGTGCCACAGTCCATAGGGTCACAAAGAGTCAGACATGACTGAAGCGATTTACTGCGCATGTACCTGTGATATATTAAGTTGTTAATATATCACAGTTTAATAAAGCAGTTGCCATTAGACAGACAGTTGGCTTGTTTCCAGTTATTTGTTATGAAAATACTGTTCCAATGAAGAGCTTTTAACATACTCAAAGAATTTTTCTACAAGTACCTTTTAATTTCAAATATAGAGCCATATTCTCATGGCTAAAATTGGAAAGTGTAAAGACAAAAATGAATATTATCTATAATCTTACCACCCAGAGATGATGACTGTTAGTTAACCTCATCCTTCCAGCTTTTGTTCTGTTTGCAAATACACACAACCTTAAGAGCACAAGAGACTAAGATATACACAGGCTCTTGCAGCCTTTCTTTCCATCAACATTGTGGTTTAAGTATTACCAGTGTCAAAACAGTTCTCCATAAACATTATCTTAATGTCTGCATAATAATGTCAGATAATTAACTTTTCCATAATATATAGACACATTATGCCTTCTGATACACATTGCTCTGTTACAATTAGGGAAAGACATTCTGATTTGTACTGTAAACAACAGCGCATTTACACCTATGCTGGCTGCCTGGGAAACCTCTTTCCAATTATAATCCAGCATATATGGGACAGAATCTGAGATTCTGCCTTCATAACAAATGCTGACCAGTGCTGCTGGCCCCTAAACGGTGTTTCAACTAGTACTTGCATGAAAGATGCTGATGGCCCCATAGTTTATGTTACCTCCTCAAAGACAGGACAAGCACTTCAGAAAATGAAGACACCCTAGTACTTGTACTTACTGAGTTTCTAAGACATCTTCTAAGGTGAAAGTGAGTAGATAGCCTCGTTCTTATATTTATTGAGTTTCTAAGACACCTTCTGAGATTGAAACTCAGTTTAGGGTATTTTAGCCAAATCCTAAATAAAATCAGACTCCAGGACAGTATGACCTCTGGATGTTCTTTCTTCCTCCTGAGAACTTTAACTGCAGGGACACTTTTGTCTGACTATTCAGTATCTACCCTTAGAGATATGTTACAGTTCAACATACAAATATGGAGGTTCTTTGCTGTGATAAGTCAGGGGATAATCTGCTTTCTCATTCTGCTCGTGTGTTGCTGAATTAACCCCAAACTGTGTTGTGTTTGAAGCCCTTCCAATGAGGCAGGTGGTGAGATAAGACCTGATAAGACTCCAGAATTTGTGTGGAAGGCATGTTTTCTACATCTCTTGCAAGGCCCATGTTCCCAAATTTTTATTATCCAAATATTTGACTGACTTGTTGTAGGAAAACAAATGTAAGTAGCAAATTACAGCTGTTCTCAAGGATCTTGGATTTCAGGAGGTCAGACAGGCAAGATACCTGGTAATTATAGAGCTTTATGAGTGGTTAATGTCCCTAGTATATTATAAGTAGTTTAACAGAGGGGGGAATCGTAATTCACCATTGTAGAATGTTTTTCTAGGAAAAGTGAAAATGAGGTTTAGGAAGAAAGTGAGTGAGTCCTGGAAGGAAGGACTATCCTGTAGGAAGGTTTAGAGGTACAAAATAGAGAGAAGAGGGAAAAAGCAAATTGGGAACAGCGAGAAATCTGGGTCTCCAGGATACAGGGGAGAGTATGAGAAAGGAATGAGTGTGTGGGTGTGGGGTGGGGCTAGGGAGCATCGTGTCCTTGAAGGAGAATGAAGAAAGTTGTAGAGGTAATTCAAGGCCTTATTAACCCAGCTTAAACTTTTGAAATTAATTCTCGAGACTACGGAGAACTCTTAAGTTTCTAAACAGGGAATGTCAACCCCCACTCTCCAAAAGACACAAAAACCTTAACAAAAGCCACTCGCTACAGCTTGGAAAATGAGTTCCTGAGTAGCATATCTGAAGTATGAAAAGACTGATTCAGGGCTCTGGAGAGGTTAATAATGGCTAACATTTATGAGTGTTTATGTCGGTGCCAGAGGCCAGTACTAGACACAAGTGCCGTTTGACACGTTAAAATGTATATTTAACTCTTCAGACACCTGTTGAGGTGCATGTGTTTACTGAAATCATCTCCACTTACATTTAAGTGCTTCACGCTGGTGAAGCCATGGAACGAGACAGGTGTAGAAGCACGATCTGATCTCAGCTGGTTTGGTCCCCGGGTTAACTCACCTCAGTATTGGATTGCACATCCCTCCCCATGCAGTCTAAAGATGAAGCAAGCAGGCATAGGTCTTTTGCTTGAAGTTGGTTAATATGTGTACATATTATTCTAATTCAGTGGGGAGTGGGGGTTTGACACAAAGGCTGATGAAATTATGAAAAAATGTTGTCCAGAGCAGACATTCCGAAGAGATCAGATGCTTCTTCGTGAATGCTGCTTAAAAGTGGCATCTGGTTGCCACCTGGAGTGTTACGGGTAGGATTTTATTATCTATGTCCATGTTGGTGCAAGTGTGCTAACATTTCTACCATGCCCAAAATACGTGTACACGTAGTTGGCTCTAAGTTTTACCCAGGCAGTGCCATGTTACAGCACAGTATTCTTTTTATCAGTCCGTTTCTAGCAAGTTAATCACTCTTAAAGAAGTGATAAACTCACCTGATTAGAATAGGTTCAGAAGATTGAGAGTCAAAATTCCAGGTTCCCAGTCAGAGCCTGAAAGACCCGTATAACTTTTAAATGTTAATCTTTACTTCTGTACAAGTGTTAAAAATAAAATACACGTTTCAGTTCAGTTCAGTCACTCGTGTCCAACTCACTGTGACCCCATGGACCCCAGCACGCCAGGCCTCCCTGTCCATCACCAACTCCTGGAGTCTACTCAAACTCATGTCCATTGAGTCAGTGATGCCATCCTACCATCTCATCCTCTGTCATCCCCTTCTCCTCGTGCCTTCAATCTTTCCCAGCATCAGGGTCTTTTCCAATGAGTCAGCTCTTCGCATCAGGTGGCCAAATTGTTGGACTTCCAGCTTGAACATCAGCCCTTCCAGTGAATATTCAGGACTGATCTCCTTTAGGATGGACTGGTAGGATCTCCTTGCAGTCCAAGGGACTCTCAAGAGTCTTCTCCAACACCACAGTTCAAAAGCATCAATTCTTTGGCGCTCAGCTTTCTTTATAGTCCAACTCTCACATCCATACATGACTACTGGAAGAGCTGTAGCTTTGACTAGACAGACCTTTGTTGGCAAAGTGACGTCTCTGCATTTTAATATGTTGTCTAGGTTGGTCATAACTTTTCTTCCAAGGAGCAAGCGTCTTTTAATCGCATGGCTGCAGTCACAATCTGCAGTGATTTTGGAGCCCCCTCAGAATAAAGTCTGTCACTGTTTCCACTGTTTCCCCTTCTATTTGCCATAGAGTGATGGGACAAGATGCCATGATCTTAATTTTCTGAATGTTGAGTTTTAAGCCAAGTTTTTCACTCTCCTCTTTCACTTTCATCAAGAGGTTCTTTAGTTCTTCACTTTCTGCCATTAAGGGTGGTATCATCAGCATATCTGAGATTATTAATATTTCTCCTGGCAATCTTGATTCCAGCTTGTGCTTCATCCAGTCTAGCATTTCTCATGATGTACTCTGCATATTAGTTAAATAATCAAGGTGACAATATACAGCCTTGACATACTCCTTTCCTGATTTGGAACCGGTCTATTGTTCCATGTCCAATTCTAAATGTTGATTCTTGACCTGCATACAGATTTCTCAGGAGGCACATCAGATGGTCTGGTATTCCCATCTCTTGAAGAATTTTCCACAGTTTATTGTGATCCACACAGTCAAAGGCTTTGGCATAGTCAATAAAGCAGAAGTAGATGTTTTTCTATAACTGTCTTGCCCTTTCAATAATCCAGTGGATGTTTACAATTTGATCTGTTTCCTCTGCCTTTTCTAAATCCAGCTTGAGCATCTGAAAGTTCACAGTTCACGTACAGTCGAAGCCTGGCTTGGAGAATTTTGAGCATTACTTTGCTAGCGTGTGAGATGAGTGCAATTGTATGGTAGTTTGAGCATTCTTTGGCATTGCCTTTCTTTGGGTTGGAATGAAAACTGACCTTTTCCAGTCCTGTGGCCACTGCTGAGTTTTCCATATTTGCTGGCATATCGAGTGCAGCACTTTCACAGCATCATATTTTAGAATTTGAGGTAGGTCAACTGCAATTTCATCCCTCCAGTAGCTTTGTTTGTATTGATGCTTCCAAAGGCCCACTTGACTTCACATTCCAGGATGTCTGGCTCTAGGTGAGTGATCACACCATCGTGGTTATCTGAGTCATGAAGATTTCTTTGGATAGTTCTTCTTTGTGTTCTTGCCTAGTCTTCTTAATAGCTTCTGCTTTTGTTAGGTCCATACCATTTTTCTCCTTTATTGTGCCCATCTTTGTATGAAAAGTTCCCTTGGTTTATCTATTTTTCTTGAAGAGATCTCTAGTCTTTCTCATTCTATTGTTTTCCTCTATTTCTTTGCATTGATCACTGAGGAAGGCTTTCTTATCTCTCCTTGCTATTCTTTGAAACTCTGCATTTAAATAGGTATATCTTTCCTTTTCTCCTTTGCCTTTCACTTCTCTTCTTTTCATAGCTATTTGCAAGCCCTCCTCAAACAACCATTTTGCCTTTTTGCATTTCTTTTTCTTGGGTATGGTCTTGATCACTGCCTCCTGTACAGTTTCACGAACCTCAGTCCATAGTTCTTCAGGCACTCTATCCGATCTGATCCCTTATCTATTTGTGTCCTCCATTGTATAATCGTAAGGGATTTGATTTAGGTCATACCTGAATGATCTAGTGGTTTTCCATACTTTCTTCAATTTAATTCTGAATTTGGCAATAAGGAGTTCATAATCTGAGCAACAATCAGCTCCTGATCTTATTTTTGCTGACTGAATAGACATTCTTCATCTTTGGCTGCAAAGAATATAATCAATCTGATTTCAGTGTTGACCATCTGGTGATGTCCATGTGTGGAGTCTTCTCTTGTGTTGTTGGAAGAGGGTGTTTGCTATGAGCAGTGTGTTCTCTTGACAAAACTCTATTAGCCTTTGCCCTGCTTCATTCTGTACTCCAAGGCCAAATTTGCCTGTTACTCCAGGTATTTCTTGACTTCCTATTTTTGCATTCCAGTCCCCTATAATGAAAAGGACATCTTTTGGGGGTGTTAGTTCTAGAAGGTCTTATAGAACCATTCAACTTCAACTTCTTCAGCATTACTGGTCAGGGCACAGACTTGGATTACTGTGATATTGAATGGTTTGCCTTGGAAATGAACATAGATCATTCTGTCTTTTTTGAGATTGCATCCAAGTACTGCATTTCAGACTCGTTTGTTGACTATGATGGCTACTCCATTTCTTCTAAGGGATTCTTGCCCACAGTAGTAGATATAATGCTCATCTGAGTTAAATTCACCCATTCCAGTCCATTTTAGTTCGCTGATTCTTAAAATGTCGATGTTCACTCTTGCAATCTGTTTGACCACTTCCAATTTACCTTGATTTATGGACCTAACATTCCATAAGCCTCTTATCCTTGTCCATCAGTGGGCAGACAGACTGAAAACCACAATCACAGAAAACTAACCAATCTGATCACATGGACCACAGCCTGTCTAGCTCAGTGAAACTATGAACCAGGCCGTGTAGGGCCACCCAAGATGGATGGGCCATGTTGGAGAGTTCTGACAAAACGTGGTCCACTGGAGAAGGGAATGGCAAACCACTTCAGTATTCTTGCCTCGAGAACCCCATAAGCAGTATGAAAAGACAAAAATATAGGACCACTGAAAGGTGAATTCCCCGGGTCAGCAGGTACCCAATATGCTACTGGACATCAGTGGATAAACAACTCCAGAAAGAATGAAAAATACATGTATATTTTCCAGGGAAAAATTGGCATATATAGAACTATATATTGAATAAATGTTACTGGTATAGAAATAGATATGCATTTTGACACATACATTTTCTTTTAAATGCCTCTCCATTTATCTAAAGGTAAAAACAGGACCCCAGGAACAACAGAAGCAACTCATTTCTTCCACCTTGGGCAAGTGACTTACCTTTTTTAACGTCGTTTCCTCATCTGTAAAATGGCAATAATAATGCCTATCTTGCAAGACCATTCTGAGAAAATGCATGTGAAGTAGCTGGCTTCTAGTGGGCATCCAACCGATTTAAAATCACTGATTTTATTTTTCTTCCTTGACATTACAGTTATATTGCCACTATTTTTAAATGCTGAGATTACTTTTCAAATTGCTTCGCTGATTACAAGCTTTCCAAATGAAATAATTACTAAAGAAAAGTTAATTCTCAGTGAAGAGTTTAAATTTTTAAGAGGGAAAAACAAACACACCACTATACTTGATTGAAGAGTTAGTTTAATTATTAAGACAAAATATATCTTTTTCATAAGAGAGGCCAACTTGACATCTATTAGCTTTGGCCATTGCTTGGAAAGGCTAGATGTTAATTCTAAATTTTGAAAGTTAGCAAGACTCTTGTCACGTGACTGCTGGTTTAATTAAAATGTGACCCCACCGTTTTCCAAGGGAACATGTTCCCTGGTGTGAAGTCTCGTATGTTTGTGCCTAGAAACTAGGTTTCAGCTAAGGGCTATTTGACTCACCAAGTGAAGACGGAGTTTTCTCAGTCATATTCCAGAGTGAGTGGCAGTCCTGTTGCCCATCGTAGCAGTTATACTGAAGGAGGTGAGAGGGTTGCTAGTGACCATGATGCGCAGGAGTGGATCATTTAAATCTAGTATCTTGTATAAAGCTTAAATTTATTTTTTGTGAGGATAGGAAACCATATGGTATAAATCCCCCCATTTGTCCTTGGGATCAGGGCATTTTTTTAGAATTTATGTTTTTGAATCAAAGGCTAGTAAATCCCCTGGAGAAGGGCATAGAAACCCTCTCCAGTAATCTTGCCTGGAGAAGTCTATGGACAGAGGAGCCTGGCGGGCCATAGCCCATGGGGCTGCGCAGAGTCGGACCTGGCTGAAGTGACGGAGCAGGCAGCACGCAGAGTTGATTTACAAAGTTGTGTTAGTTTCCAGTGGGCCACAGAGTGGTTCAGCTATACATATGTCTGTTCTTTCCCAGATTCTTTCTCCTTATAGTTATCGCAAGATGCCGAGTATAGTTCTCTGTGTTATATATAGGCTGTCTACTGTATATGTATTAGTGTGTTCATCTGAGTCCCAACAGGGCATGGATTTTAAGAGTAGCCCATTATACAAATAAAGTTCACTTTCTCCTTTTTTCTTGATGCTTGTAACATAAACAATCACCTGTGGTAGGAGCACTTGCTTTTCTTTGAAGCTAGAATGAGAGCAGTCCCTCCAGAGGAGAAGAGAGTATAGCGCTTGTGCACAGAGAGTAGTAGACGCGGATGAAATTGCGCATGAGCTTTAAAAATTCCATCTTTAACTTAAACATTTAGCAGAGATAGTTTTGTCATTTATGGATGATTTCTGTGGAAGCCTTAATTCACAGAGAAGCCTTATTGCCGCATAATTATATCACAAGGTTCCGGAAAGGTGGACTGAGACTGAGGAATTAGCATTGTTATTTAGATATGAGAACCGGGGCTGGTAAAGCCTCACAGTGGGTGCTGCTGTTAGCATAAGAAATGGTGGTAATTTCAGGTTTGTTTACTACCCAGAACCAGAGAGGGAGGGCTCCCGACTGAGTATTCCCGGATCCTTCCCCAAAGCTGCAGATGTTCCAGCGAGGGTTCTGCCTTCCCTCCTTGGCTGTCATTCCCATCAGGCTGGTTCTGGAGACTGTGAGCCACTGATGCTCCAAGGACACGAGGTCACCTGCTGAAGGCTTCCAGTCTGTTGTGACAGAATAATTGGCCCCTGGTACAAAAGAAGCATATGCTGCTGATTGTGAGAACTCTGCCTTGATGTCAGGAAGCGAAACCATCAACAGAGGTGAATACACCATCTGCCTAAAACTGTCGTGACGATCCCTCTGCACTCACCACTCTAGTTCTAACATTTATAATTACTTCTCTTCTACAGCATAATCCCGGTGTTGTATTTTCCTGCCTTGATTCTTGTGCCCCACCCACTCCCGCATCGAGTATAATCTCTGAACATATTGAAGCATCTTTAACTGCAGCTTCCTGTTCTTGCTCTGCGGTGATATTTGCAGGCCATCTATCAAGAGTGACACGTGATGCAGACGTCCAGGTCTGAGTAGCTCCATTGTCTGCTGTCTTGTTTACGGCCCAGGCAGCCCTGGGGTAGGGGTAAAAGGGGAGCTGTCTACAGAAGTATCTCTAAGGATGTGTTTGAGTGAGATGGGGACTCAGGATTTGGCAGAACTCACCCAGTGTGAAGACACGTGCCCTCTCCACCACTCTCACACAAGGAACTCTTCAGGCAGAACCACCAGTGATGGATCTTCAGGGATGGAGCTGAGAACAGAAAGGAGGAGTGCACATTCACTCACCATCATCCAGATGCTCTGTACCTGGCAGAGGGGTGTCTTAGAAAGACTGCATTGGCTCATGCGTTGTTCCCAGAAACTTCTGTGTCCAGGACACTTGTACAGCTGCCTTTCCAAATTACCCTCAGAACAGACGATGGCATTAGGAGAGCTGAAGTCCCCAGAATTGTCTTATAGTCAGTTTCTTGGACTGGAAGGGAAGAAAATTCAGTTCAGGGATGGTTTGCTGTTTCCCTGTTCTTGACATAATCCTGAGGCCTCAGAGAGTTCACTGCCTCATCCCTTCACCGTGGAAATGAATGGTGAAGGGTCCTCTGTGTACTTGTAAAATTCAAGGCGGGGATGTTACATGAGCTGTCTCTGCCTTGAAATTAATATCTTTCATGAAAGGTAGTGTTTTTCACATCTGGAAAATGTTTATATTAGTGTTTCTGTCCCCAAATCACCATAAAGTTTTATCTTGCCTATTTAAAGGAAATTATGCAAAGGCATATTTAAATTCTCTTTTGCAGTTTATTATTGTGAGAAATGAAGTAAGGTGTATGAAATAAATGTCTTCTTTTGTCCTGGGGTAGACTGTGCCAATTGGGTTAAGAAACACCTTCATCCTTATAGCTAGAATATTTAGATGGAATGCCAGAGATGAGTGACCTTTCTATAAGTTTATAATCCAAGAGCCATCGTTTCTGGACCTTCCTTATTTCAGAGGACAGTGTTAATTTTTTTTTTTTTTCAGTTCAGTGTGAAAGTGCTTTCTCATAAGTATAGCAATGAGTTATTAATCACCATCTTCACTATAAAAGTAAACATCCAACAAGAAAAACAGCTAAATCAGTCTTTCACAAACCCCAACCTCTACTCACCCCCCAAAAATGTTGACTATTTTTTTTCTATTTTCCCATACAAAAAAGCTACTCCTTGGTTCTTTTATCGTCTGTTCCTTCAAACTCACATAAGGAGAAACTAGACACAATTCATGTTTACGGAAATCAGACACTTTTATTTTGGGTCCTCTGCCATTCATTTCTCTCCTCCGTGGGACAGTTTCTTACCGGATTTCTTGCCAAATGAGAGTAGGAATGGAAAGGCTGTCAAGAGCCAGGAAGCCCATTTGAGAAAAGACAGGTCAAGGTTTTTCATTTTAGAAAGCCTGCAAAATACAGAACAGCTTACAGTTATGTGCTGGGATGCTTCCAGCCAACACTTTTATTGTGGTTTGTTTTATTAAGTTCCATTGATGGGCCCAACCTGTGGGATGGCCCTCAAGTGTGACAGTGTCAAACGCTCCTGGTGGCAGGCTCCTTCCATTGAGAGAGTATCTTGTCTTTTGCAATGAAGAGCAAAGCCCCTGCTGAGTGACAGCCCTGTGAGCTGCTTTTGTTTTGAATTCTTAACACTGGGTAAGCTTAGAGGGTAGTTCATACAAGAATTCCTTTAGAATTCAAAAGGCAAGAGGACAGATTGAAGATGAATTTACTGGTCATCAGTCTGTGTATCTGTGTGTGAGTCATGTCCAACTCTTTGTGACCCCGTGGACTGTAGCCCACCAGGCTCCTCTGTCCACAGAATTCCCCAGGCAAGAATACTGGAGTGGGTTGCTATTTCTTTCTACAGGGGATCTTCCTGACCCAGGAATTGAACTCTCACCTCTGGAGTCTCCTGCATTGACAAGTGGGTTCTTTACCTCTAGTGCCACCTGGATCATCACTACTCTCCATTTAAATGACAGGTGGAAAGGTTATTTTTTTTGTTATTTGGTTTTAATTTTATTGAAATATAGTTGATTAACAATGTTAATTTCTGCTGTACAGCAAAGTGACTCAATTATACACATGCATACATTCTCATTTGAAAAGACCCTAATGCTGGGAAAGATTGAAGGCAGGAGGAGAAGGGGACGACAGAGGATGAGATGGTTGGATGGCATCACCGACTCAATGGGCATGAGTTTGGGTGGATTCCGGGAGTTGGTGATGGACAAGGAGGCCTGGCGTGGTGCATCTCATGCATCACAAAGAGTCAGACATGACTGAGCAACTGAATAGAACTGAACATTTTTTTTTATATTCTTTTATATTTTTTTGCATTATAGTTTATCACAGGATATTGAATATAGTTCCCTGTGCCACACAGTAGGATCTTGCTGTTTATTCATCCTGTATATACTAGTTTGCATCTGTTAATCCCAAACTCCCAAGCCTTCCCTCTTCTGCCTCTCCTCTACCTTGGCAACCACAAGTCTCTTCTTTTTTCTGAAAGTCTGATTCTGTACCATGTGCTGTGCTAAGTCGCTTCCAGTTGTGTCTGACTCTTTGCGACCCCATGGACTGCAGCCCGCCAGGCTCCTCTGTCCATGGGATTTTCCAGGCTAGAATACTGGAGCGTGTTGCCATTTCCTTCTCCGGGGGATCTTGCTGACCCAGGAACTGAACTCGAGTCCCCTGCACTGACAGGCAGATTCTTTAACACTGAGCCACCAGGGAAGCCTTCTGTTCGCTATGCATGTTTATCTGTGCCATTTTAGATTCCACATATGAGTGATATGTGATATTTGTCTTTGTCTGACTTACTTTGCTTAATGTGATAATCTCTAGGTCCATCCATGTTTCTGCAAATGGCATTATTTCATTGCAGCTGGAAAGTTTTGAAGCCTGCTGATTACATTATTAAATAGTCATTGACCTAAGTCTTGAGAGAGAAAGTAGCCACTACTTTAGGGTATGGCTATTTCTGGCTCTAAGTGGATACAAGAATATTAAGAATTTCCTTAAATTTTTATCCATAGTGGATGTTCTATTGGAGAAAAATGGAATAATAATCAGTGTAATCCCTATAGAGTTGAAATTAGATCTCGTGGGAAAGGAAAACTTCTCCATGTTAACAGATTAAAATCTGTGCAGATTTGCTCTCTTCATGGTCATTATCTGGGTCTGACACTCTCACTGGAATGTCAAGAGGAGTGTCGGGGGATAGAGATGATTCTATCAGCGGCTGCTGTTCTGTCGGTGGTGGGATGGATGAAGCCAAGCCAGTCATCTCAGATAGGAAGCAGAGACTTCTGTGGCATCCCTATCCCATTTTTTCTAGATCTATCAGAAATCATAACTAGGGAACCAACTAACCTTGGAAGTGCTGAAGGGTGTGGTGACATTGTGACGTGCCACCTGAATACCCCAGAGTGAAGAACCTGTCACCTCAACTGCTGCAAAGGCTGTGAACTGACAACAGAATTAACAGTGATGCTCAGAGCCACAGAGGACACTGGGGCCAAGGTGGTGCCTTTCTTGGGTGGGCACATCCAAGGACTGATCTGTGTGCTGGTTTGAGCACCTGGCTGTCTAGGCCCAAGTCAGAATGACTAAGGGCCATTCTAGCTCTGGAAGCAGCCAAGGTCAAGTCTGCATCATTACTCAACCTCCCCCTCCGCCCACTCCTTTTCAGAGGCGACCATCCCAAAGTCCATCCTTAATACACATGATGCTCTAAAATTCCATCTCTACCACAGACAAATCTCCTAGATGGATGAGGAAAAAAACAAACTAATGACGGATATCATATTGGCTCATTGGGAAAAGAATCTGTCTGAAATTCAGGAGACAGAGGAGATGCAGGTTTGATTCCTGGGTCAGGAAGTTCCCCTGGAGGAAGAAATGGCAACCCACTCCAGTATTCTTACCTGGATAATGCTATGGACAGCAGAGCCTGGTGGGCTACAGTCCATAGAGTCACAAAGAATTGGACATGACTGAGCAACTAACAGTTTCACTTTTCATTGTGAAGGTTAAGTTTATAATTTAATGTCACATCTTTCTTAGTCAATAAATATTAATGCATTCAAAGAAAGAATAGATATGTGCATATGTATAGCTGAATTACTTGCTGTACACCTGAAACTAATACAATATTGTAAATCAATTATACTCCAATAGATAAAAATTTTTAAAAATTGTACAGCTATACTTCAATTAAAATAAATACTTTTTTTTTTTTAATTTACTAGACCATGGTTTTAAATGATGTGCTTAGAAAATAAATAAAGCTCCATGGTCATCTTCCCAGGGAGCCCAAGCTGCAGCCAACAGGCAGCCAGGCACACTGAGGATTCTTTTAACTGGATGATTTGCAGTTTCAGTTATAATTGATTTTGTAGGACTGTAATTAAAAAGCAGAGACATTTGCCAATAAAAATACGTCTAGTCAAAGCTATGGTTTTTCCAGTAGTCATGTATGGATGTGAGAGTTGGACTGTTAAGAAAGCTGAGCACCGAAGAATTGATGCTTTTGAACTGTGGTGTTGGAGAAGACTCTTGAGAGTCCCTTGGAATGCAAGGAGATCCAACCAGTGCATCCTAAAGGAGATCAGTCCTGAGTGTTCATTGGAAGGACTGATGCTGAAGCTGAAAGTCCAATAATTTGGCCACCTGATGCAAAGAGCTGACTCATTTGAAAAGACCCTGATGCTGGTAAAGATTGAAGGCGGGAGGAGAAGGGGACAGAGGTTGGATGGTATCACGGACTCAATGGACATGAGTTTGAGTAAACTCCAGGAGTTGGTGATGGACAGGGAGTCCTGGTGTGTTGCGATCCATGGGGTTTCAAAGAGTCAGACACAACTGAGTGACTTAACTGAACTGAATCCTGTTTCACCTGTAATGGGACCTGTTAACAATACAAGCAACATCACAGCTAATATTAAAAGGAGAGTCTTGTGATAGAAAGAAGGCCTCAAAGCTTTATCTTTACATCTAGAATCAAGCATCAGCACCTGATTGCATTGGACAAATCAAAAGCCTCTCTTCTGTTCCGTGAGAAGTATATTGGTTTTAATCCATGGAAGTTTTTACAGTTTTTGAGTTATGTGTGTGACTCTATAAATTTTTGCCTTTTAAAAAACTCAGATCCTTTGATATAAGGTTTTGAAGAATTACTGCCTTCTTTATTAGGACTCAGTGATGCTGCCAATTCAGATATCTGCAGTGGAGGGCAGTGGTGGCCAAGATAAATGAAAACTATGAATTATCCAGAATCTTTTTTTCCCCTAAGTACTTTTTCTTACATTGGAATATAAATGCCTTATGGAATGCACCTTTAAAAATATAATTTTCAGATAACCTGCCTGTGGACTATTGAAAACACTACATTTACATTTGTCTCTTTCACTAAGAAAGTTATAATCAAATATAGTAATAGGGATGAAGCACAACCTTGCATAAAAGTGAGTTTGGGTGTTTTATCAGTCACAAAGGATACTAATAGGCAACAGAGGGGCCATGGGGTTGAGTTAGTGAATGGATAGTGGAAAGACACTTGCAGGGAAAGCAGGTTGCATTTTTCAGATTGCATTCAGAATATCCTTAGTGACTACAAACAGAACGGAAGGAGATGGCTTCTCAGGTGGTGCTAGTGGTGAAGAACCCACCTGCCAATACAAGAGATGTAAGAGACAAAGATCCACAGATTCGATCCTTGGTTTGGGAAGCCCCCCCCCCGGAGGAGGGCATGGCAATCCACTCCAGTATTCTTGCCTGGAGAATACCGTGGACAGAGGAGCCTTGTGGGCTACAGTCTCTGGGGTCGCAAAGAGCCAGACATGATTGAAGTGACTTAGCATACACTCATGGTTATTGCATTATGAAAAATCTTTACAGAACAATCCTTTAAGCCATGTTGATTTTAAATATTCACCTATCTTCTATTGGAATTTTTATTTATTTGCCTTTTCAGACTTGTGAAAAATAAGGACTCTGGCCAAATAAATTTATATGGACTTTTTTTTTATTGAGGGAGAGTTAAATTTAAATATTCTCTTTCTTCCCTATGTCAGCAGTAAATACTGATATCTCAGTGGTAATAAGAGCTACATTTCATGGCATATGTTGCCTGTGCAGGCACGGCGCTTGTGTATCTACATATATGTTCTCTTGGATTCTCCAGAAATCTTGGGACGGGCACATTAACCCCTTGAGATGCTAAGGTTCAGAAAGTTTGAATAAGTCACTGAAGGTCACAGAGCTAGAAAGGAGCAGACCTGGTATGCAAGATCAGTCTGACTCTGCCATCCATACTTTTCCCAAAATCCTGAATAGTAGTGGATGACAGCTCTGTGTCCTCTGAAAGAATAGAACCCACTTCAAGTAAAATCACAGTCTGTTAGTTCAGAGATGGGAAACTACCGTCTGTCTTATTTCAGTGAATTCTCTTCATCCAGTTTAACTGTCAGACCAGGCATGTCACTGCTTTTCTTTCTAGAACCTCTGAGTCTGTGTTTAAGGAACTACTTATTCTCTTTGGAGGCCTCTATGAAGTATCAGCCTACCCCTTGCATGGCTTCATTGCTTGACATGAGTTAATGCTATGCTTTATGGGAATGCCTTAATTTCTCTGTTTTGGTATAAAGAATTGTGTAATCATTCTAATGCATGCCAAGGAACACGAGTTTATTCATCCAAAAATATTGGATCACTTTGCCAGGCACTGAATATAGAACAGTAAAGAAAATAGATATTGTGCCCACTTTCCTGATGTTACTTCTTTATATGAAAAGAGGTAAGCAACATGATTTCCAGAAGCCAATTGATTATAATTTGCTCTAGTGAATTCATCCATGAGCTGTTAGCATTCTTAACCTGAGCACATTTTGTAAAAAGAGGAATTTACTTCTAAGGAAAATAGTTTTCTCATCTCTGCCTTGAAAACAATGAAACATATAATTTTTTTTATATAATGGAATATTTCTCAGCCATAAAAAGAAATGAAACTGGGTCATTTTTAGAAATGTGGGTGGACCTAGAGACTGTCATATAGAGTGAAATAAGTCAGAAAGAGAAAAACAAAATCATATATTAATGCATATATATGGAATCTAGAAAAATGGTATAGATGATCTTATTTGCAAAGCAAAAATAGAGACACAAACATAGGGAACAAATATATGGATACCAAGCGGGGAGAGGGGGATGGAAGGAATTAAGAGATTGGGATAGATGCATATACACTAGTGATACTATGTATAAAATAGAGAACTAATCAGAACCGACTGTGTATCACAAGGAACTCTACTCAGGGCTGTGGGGACCTGAATGGGAAGGAAATCCAAAAGGGAAGGGATATATGTATCTGTGTATACATACATACATATATGTGGCTGATTCACTTTGTTGTACAGCAGAAACAAACACAAAATTAATAAAAATTAAATTAAATTAAAATTAATTTAAAATAAAAATTATAAAAATTAATTTTAAAAATACAGGAGTAAGTATAAAGTACTATGCAAATAGTAGGATTTGAGGCATATATTTGCCTGTTGACATGACTTAAAACTATTAATTGTTGTAAATATCAGTTGTTATTGCATATACTTTATATAAACTACTAAGATACACAAATGATTGTGTAAGATACACAAATTATTATATTTCCCTTTATATTCAGTCCTCCCCCCCCCAAATGTTGTACCTCTGTGTTTAACCCGATCGATATAACTAAGATTCACAAAGACCTAGACAGCTTAAGCCCTAAGCTTTTGCAGAAGTGTTTCCAAATATTGGGTCATCCTCCCCACCATATTAGCTCGGATTCCTGCCACATCTGCAAAGAACAGATTCTCGTTATAATCTCATCCAAATGTCAGTGTCGTCCTTCCTCTTTATTGGAGTTGGATTGAGTCCATGACCAGCACCCCCACCATCTTGACGTGTAATTGTGGGCCCTTGTTGAGTGCACCCCTGAGACTGTTCCTGAAAATGATTTTCCTCCACATGTGCTGGCTCTCTGAGCTGTTCTGAACATGTTTGGGAAGAGAGTTTCGATGCTTTGGGTCTGTGGATTTGGCCACAGTGTGAATAGCTGGGTCGTGTTCCTGGCCTCGGAGGAACTTGGAGTCTGGCCTATGAGGTTGCTTGATGAATACAGTCATGGAATTTGGAGCTGAACGAGGCCTTAGAGACAACCTTGTTCAACCATTTCAAACAGATGCAGACACCCCAGAGCCAAGAGAGGTCAGATGATTAACCCAGGGTCTCAGAATGAACTTGTAGCAAAAGCCAGACCAGAATTCAACTCTCTCCTCCAAAGACCACCCCCTTCCCATGACTACGTGTGTGTGCTCAGTCGTGTCTGATGCTTTGTGACCCCATGGATGTAGCCCGCCAGGCTCCTCCGTCCACAGGATTTTCCAGGAAGAATCCTGGAGCGGGTGGCTATTTCCATGGCTGCATGCACAGGCTGTAATTGTTGGCTTGCCTTGGTCTTAATCTAATAAATAGGATGGAACATTGTAAAGTTTGGATGGCTTTATAATAAGGATTAGCTTGTTGTCTTTTGTAATTGAGCAAATATCTGGCTCGATATCTGACTGAAGAAAAGGAAAATAATACAACACAGCAAATACATTATTGACCAGTAGCATAATTATTAAAGCAGTTAAAAATGTATATATCTTTGAGTGGCTTGTAAATAACAGAATCACTGTGTTCTTTTTTTTTTTTTTTTTTTTACTGGTGAAATATAGTTGATCTACATACAGTGTTGTGTTAGTTCCTGGTGTACAGTTAAGTTATTCAGTCATACATATATACTGTTTTCATATTCTTTTCCATTATGGATTATCACAGTATATTGAATATAGTTCCCTGTGCTATACAGTAGGACCTTGTTTATCCATTTATCTGTCTTGTATGTAACAGTTTGAATTGACTAACTCCAAACTTCCATTTCATACCCCAAACCCGCCTTCACCTTGGCAACCACAGCCTGTTCTGTGAATCAGTTTCCTAGACAAGTCCATGTGTGTCATATTTGAGGTCACATGTAAGTGACATCGTATGATATCTGTCTTTGTCTGACTTGCTGGGTAGGATCATCTCTAGGTCCGCGTGCCTACCACGGGCGCGCTTTACCTCTCTGTGGCTGAGTAGTACCCCACTGTATACACGCACCGCATCTTCTTGACCCCTTCTTTTGTCGATGGGCATTACGTTGCTTCCCTGTCTTGGCTACTGTGCCTTGCATTCTCTTTCCCTCTGCTAGCCACGTCGCAAGTAAGGAGATGCTCCCAGGTTAGTGCTTGCCCCTATACAGGATCCTTGCTTCCCCCAAGTATGTATGCTATCTTGAGAGCAGTGCAACCAGTCGGTGCTCCAAAACTTTGCTTCAAACCTACTCTTTCTTTCAACAAATATTTATTGAGCACCTATCATGTGCAAAGATACCTTCTAAGAGCTGGAGTCACATAAATGAACAAGGTCAACAAATGCCTTGCTCTGTGAACCTTGGTTTTATGGGGGAGAGAGGACCGCGTTATTCTGGAGAAAGACAAGGCATGGAAAGGAAGGGAGAAGAAAAGGTGCACGTGTGCGATTCCAAACAGTGTTGTAAGGGGCAGCCCCTGCCGGAAGGTGAGACTGGACAGAGGCGTGAAGGAGTAGAGGAAGAAAGCTGTGTCATTTTCTGGGAAAAGGTGATTCTAAGCAGCAGGAACAGCAAGCACAGAAGCCCTGCGCCAAAATCAGGCCTGCGGTGGTTGAGGATCAGTGAGGAAGCGAAAGAAGCAGGGTAGGGGGACTTGCAGGTCATTCTATGGGCATGTGCTTTTATTCTGGGTAAGATAGGAAGCCGGGTTGATCTTGAGCAGGCTCATGATCTGACCATGTTTACAGCTTTGCAAGGATGACTCAGTCTGCTGATAGGCTGAATTGAGAAGCAGGAGTGAAAGTAGGGAGATCAGTGAGGACCTGTTTATATATAAGAACCTAGGAGAGAGAGGTCCATGGGCTGGACCATGGGCATCACACAGAGAGGTGAGAAGTCTGTGAATTCTGAATGATTTTGAAAGCAAGATTTATAGGATTTAATGACTGAATGCAGACAGAAAAAGGAAGAGGGGTGACATAGAGTTTTATGACCCGAGCCACAGAAGAGTTACCATTTACCAGATGGAGAGGGCTGGAAAGGAGTGAGTTAGGGTGGAGGGCAGTGTCTGTGGGACCTGCAGGTGGAAATGTTGAGGGGGCAGCTGGGCATGTGCATCTGGAGATGAAAGGGCAGGACGGGAGAGATGGCTTGGAGATGGAATTTAAACTCCTGAGACTTGATAAGATCGCCCTGTGGGGACTGTATGTAGGGGCGGGAAGACAAGATCTAGATGCAAGTGAATAATCACTTCTCTTCTCCGTAGAAACATGAAGATCAGGTTTATATTGCAAGTTAATTATTTTGCTTTCATTTAACATGGAAGGTAGAATTATTTTTTTTAACATAGAATGTAGAATTAGGTTATTGAAAGTTAGGGTTAGTAAGTAAGTTTAGATACTTGAGCATGCACGCTTCCAGATGGCTTAGAAGAAGGGGGGCAGAATTGAGTGGGATCTTCTTGAAACTCAGCCCATGATGAAGGTAACAGCAGTTAGAGGCCTTGAGGCAAGTCTTTCTTCCTGGGCCTGCGTCTGATTATCTGGTGAGTGTGCTGTTTCCATGTTACAAAGCACAAGAGGAACTCGTGTCATTTCATCAGATACATAATGCAGAATTGTTTCAATTTGGGGGGAAAGAAAGAGTAGCATCTCTTGAAGATCACTTCCTTCTTCTGTACTGTTCCCCCCCTTCTGCCTAATTAGTGGTTGTTTTTTTTTGTTTTGGTTTAAGAATATTTCCTGGAGAGTGATTCCACAGCCTTCTGTGAATTGTAAAATGACATCCTGCAGTCAAGTGAAATTTCCCTTTAATGAACCTGTGTGAAATCCAGGGGCTGCTTGGGGGTGCCTGTCAGCGTCGGACACTGTGCTGGGTGTTCCACAAACAACCTCAACTCATGCGCCTCACAGCCCCGCGGTACGGTACGGCGAGCTTCATCTGTGGCCAGGAAAAGCGCGAGTTCGAGAAGCCGGGCGACTGGTCAAGGAGTGAACTGAGTGTTTGCACCTCCAGTGCTGTGCTCTTCCCTCTGTAGGTCACACCACGTCTTTTTACAGCTCGGCCAAGACTTCCACCTGAGGCTGGCCCAAGCAGATCTCCCTAAGGTTGACCGTGGACCTGCCGTACTTCCCTAGAATCAGTGCCTCGTCTCTGTCGATCGTGTGACTAAGCATGATCACAGCTGTGTTCCCAGCATCTTCTCTTGGAGAATTCCCGGCCTCTTCATGTACAACTACCCTAATCCTCACTGCCCATCAAATGGCTGTTGCCATCGTTAGCTCTTTTTCATAGTGTGTTTTGGTAACTGAGAGATGAAGAACCAGCCTTAAGGTCAGAGGTGAAGCCACGGGTCCAGTTTTCTAGTAATAAGTCATTTCTTTTGGGGACAGACTGCCTGCTGGGATGTTGTGCGTGTTCCATGAAGGGGATGTTCGCGTTGGTGCGTCAGGTGCTGTATCACATTCGTGCACGTTGCTTGCATGCATGCTCATTTGTCCTCACAGATCCCAAACCACTCTGCTACCCTTTGATGCTTTTTCATCCTTTGCTCTGCCTTATTATCCCTAGGAAGTGAAAAAAAAGAGATCCCAAAGTATAAACTTTCAGTGACTCTAAGGACGGAAGGCATAAATGGTCCTTAAATTTAGCAAATAAGTGGGCAAAAATTAAAAAGATGGGTCACACTACTATTGATGATGTGTAAGGAGAATGGATCTATTATGTACTCTTGGCAAATGTAAAAATTAGTACAAATATTATGGAGTACCTGAAACATACTAAATTAGTCTTTCTGTTGATGTAGAAATTCTACTTCTGGAAATATATCCCTTAGATATACTCATGCAGGCACTGGAATTCTGCAGTACCCTTGAAAAGCAAAGACTTGTTGATGACTCCAGAAAAAAAAAAAAAATTTTCTCTGAATTTATATTAAGTTTATTATTTTTGATATGTAATCAATACATATCCTTTCTGTATTAAAAAAGCTGAAATCATGGATAAATAAGAAATAAGGAGAAGGAAAGTATATTCTGGATGCCACTTGGTAAGCAACATTTAAAAGTAATGTATTTCCTTCTGGTTCTTTTCTATGCAAATGCATAATGTGCCAACATGCTTTTTTCCCCTCCTTTCTCCATATAATTATATAATACTGATACTTTCTTTTATCCATACTTTCTACAAGAATCCAGTTTAATAACTACAAGATTCGCCATTTTATGGAAACATAGTTCACTAAACTATCCCATCATGTAGGAAATTTAGTTGTTTCCAGTTTTGCCTGAAGTACTCTGATGATAGCAGGTCAAAATTTACCTAAACATTCCTTTCTTATTAATTTATTTGTGCTATGTATTCTATTAGATTCTGAATTTGCTGAAGCTTTTTTGGCAGTCCGAGTCAGTATGTATATTCCAATTTGTTTCTCTCTTAGTAACTCGCTTTTATGGCTGGTGTAATAAGTCAAGAAGTTACTATACATTATATTGTTCAGTCACTAACTTGTGTCTGATTCTTGTGACACTGTGGACTGCTGCACGCTAGGCTCTCCTGTCCACCATCTCTGAGAGCTAGGTTAAACTCATGTCCATTAAATCAGCGAGGCCATCCAACCATCTTATCCTTTATCATCCCCTTCTCCTCCTGCCTTCAGTCTTTCCCAGCATCAGGGTCTTTTCCCGTGAGTTATCTCTTTGCATCAGGTGGCCAAAGTATTGGAACTTCAGCTTCAGCATCAGTCTTTCCAGTGAATATTCAGGGTTGATTTCCTTTAGGATTGACATAATGTGTGTGTGTGTGTGTGTATGGGCTTCCCTCATAGCTCGGTCAGTAAAGAATCTGCCTGCAATGCAGGAGACCCGGGTTCGATCTATGAGTCAGGAAGATCCCTGGAGGAGGGCATGGCAACCCACTCCAGTATTCTTGCCTGGAGAATCCCATGGACAGAGGGGCCTGGCGGGCTACAGTCCGTGGGGTCACAAATAGACACAACGGAGTGACTAAGCACAGCACATAACATACATGTATATATGCTTTAGTTGTTAAGTTGTGTCCAACTCTTGCAACCCGATGGACAGTTCCCTGGGCTACCAGGGAAGTCCGTATATATCATGTGTGTGTGTGTGTACATATATATGTATGTATACACCTATAACACATTATTCTTTTTATTACAGCTAGTGCATTTGATTTTAATGTACACGTACATTAGAATTTGGGTTGGAATAGTTGTGTCGTTGGTGGTTGTCTCGTATCTTTGAAGAGCTGGGGCTCTGGAGTCACCGGCTTGGATTTGAACCTTGACTGTGGTGCTGTATGCCTTTAGATCAGTCCTCTATCCACTATTTACTCATCTGCAAAATAGTGGTGACAGTAACATCCAGCTTGAAGGACGGACGTGTTAGAGACAATGCAGGGCAGGGCTTACCACACTGCAGGTGCCTCCTGGGAGGTGCTGTCATCACACCTGTTACCTGCTGCTCATCCTTGCCTCTGGGCTTTTGATGTTATTGGGGTTTTGTTTAGCTTTTGCCCCATTCTTTCTCTTCACTTCCAGTCGAGGATCTTTTCCTCAGCTCTACATTGTATTAGGTGTTCCTTTCTATAATAATCACATTTCCCCTTTTCCTTTCTCTTCATACCAAGTATTGTTAAAATATAAATTGTCAATTACCATCATGAAAATGAAATGATGACAAAATCAAGAGCTCCAGTTTTGGGAGTCTCTTCATGGATTGGTAGCTTTTGAATCAGAACTACTAAATTGCTGATATTTAAAAATCCCTGGGCCTCCTGTACCATGAACACTATTTGTCAGTGTGTACAGGACTGGGTCTGTTGACCTACTAGGACTGCAGAGGAACATGGGGCTTGAACTCTGAGAGTCCTCTCACCTCATGGACATGAAGCATGAGATTCAGTGACTTCAGTGCAGGCTTCAGGATGGAGGAGACACAGAGACACAATGTCGTGGCAGGGCCGGTTGATGGTAACCTGTCTAGATCTCTTCATTATCAGTTCAGTTCAGTCACTCAGTAGTGTCCAACTCTTTGCAACCCTATGGACTGCAGCACACCAGGCTTCCCTGTCCATCACCAACTCCCGAAGCTTGCTCAAACTCATGTCCATTGAGTTGATGATGCCATCCAACCATCTCATCCTCTGCCGCCCCCTTCTCTTCCTGCCTTCAATCTTTCCCAGAATCAGAATCTTTTCCAGTGAGTCAGTTCTTCACATCAGGTGGCCAGAGTATTGGAGCTCCAGCTTCAGCATCAGTCCTTCCAATGAGTATTCAGAGATGATGAGAACCTACTGCATAGCGCAGGGAACTCTCCTCAGCGCTTCTGGTGACCTAAATGGGAAGGAAATCCAAAAGAGTGGATATGTTTATGTATAGCTGATTCATTGCTGTACAGCAGAAACTTAACAAAAGATTGTAAATCAACTGTACTCCAATATAAACTAATTTTTTAAAAAAGAAGAAAGTCGTCGGTCCTATTGTGTACCCTCAGCATGCTCTCCGTGCCCTGCCTGCTCTGGGCCCTGCCCACCTTTCCAGGGTGGTTTCTGCCCCTCCCTCAGCTCACTGTCTCCCAGCCACACTGGCCCCCTCCTTGGGCACAGGAAGCGCTTTCCTGCTGAGGAGCTTGGCCTTTCTGCTTGCCTGGAAAATGTTTTGAATTCTATGAATTTTGTAATTTTTTCAGCTAATCTGATATGCACCAATCCTTTCTTTATGTAAATCTTATCCTATTTTGTTTTAAGTTCTCATCTGCCATTGTGTTAAAGATTCATAAGGAAACAGGGTGGAAAGGAAAAAGAAAAGTCAGAGGAAGCCATGATTCCTGTCCTTGCTGCCGTTTCTGTCTTCTTTGATTTCTGAGTTCCTCTCTGCTAAAGCAGGCAGTTTTCACAGAAGAGCTATTAATAATCAGTGACATGCCATTACCTATAAATAGATACATTTTGATTCACTGTGCTCCTTAATGTAAGTTTCTGAAATTGATCCAGTTACCTGTTCCCTCAAGTTAACCTGAATTTTAGTTTGTTTAAGCCTGTAACAATTTTGTTTCTCATTTACTTAAGAAAATAGAGGCTGGCGCCCAGTGAATGTGTGTAGCAGCTTAGATGAGGGAAAGATACAGACGTTAACCTCTGTGAAGTCTCATTTAATCCTCGTAATAAACCTATGACAGAAGTATCCTTCTTTTAAATGGTAAGGAGACATTCAAGCAAGTGAACCCACTAGTCCATAATTATAGTGTGTGTGTGTGTTTGTAATATAATGCGTACCTGTTTATACATTTGAAACCAAATCAGCCTTGGACATCCCTGCTGACGTTTCATCATACGGCGTCTTTCTCACTGGAGTTTGTGGAAATATTTTAAGTCCTCATGAATCTCCTATGAGAATTTATAAATCTGGGATTTTCCTTTCTATAACAACCTTTGAAATGATTATGAAAGCATATTTGTGGTCATCTGGTTGACCAGCTGATCCCACTGCCTGTGTGTGTGTCTATAATTGCACGGTGCCAAGGAGACCTACTGTCACTGTCTGGGGCTAATGAGAAAACGAGGCAGACGTAACAAGTAAATGATGCTTTTAGGCCAAATGACAACTGTTAGCCTGGCAAACCATGCTCAGATGAAGGTTTCATAGCAATTTAAGTAGAGAAAAGTGATGGGAAAGCATGCTGTCACATGGCAAAAATAACATAGCCCATGAACTTCAAAATACCTGCTGCAAGCAGTAACATGCTCACACAGCAAGTGGCAATTTAGATTTGGCAAAATGACATCCTCCATGATATCACATTAATGGTTTCATTAAATTGTAGTGGTCATGAAACTTTGCTTTTATGCCATTTTGCTTTTTAACTGTATTTGTTTTGTCTGTGCTGGGTCTTCATTGCAGTGCATGGCTTCTCTAGTTGCAGCCTGCATGCTGTTACAGCATGTGAGATCTAGTTCCCTGACAGGCAACTCAGGTCCCCCGCGTTGGGAGTGTGAAGTCTTAGCCACTGGGCCACCAAGGAAGCCCCACTTGTATGTAGTTTCAAAATGCTCTTGCTTTATTGTTTGTATTGGAGCTATAAACAGATAATATCAACATACATAATTGATTAAATATTTAAACATAAGTTTAAGTTCTTAATAAAAGTAAATCAACACTAGGAGTCTATTATGTATATTTATATGAGCTATATTATGATGCATAGTGATAGCTATGTAATAACAGTATATTTATGCCCTATATATATATATATATATATATATATATATATTGTTTTCCCACTTTAAAGAGGTTTGTACCAGGGTGTCTGAAGTTTGACATAACAGATACTGTCATGCACAGAACATTCTTTGTTGTGGAGGGCTTTCTTATATGTTACTGCATACCAATAGCAGCTTCCTTTCTGCCGTCATGGCAAATAAAAATGTTTCCATATATTGCCAGTTGTCTCCTGACAGACAACATTGCCTCATTTCAAAATCAGTGACCTGTGCATAACTATAGCAACCATTGCCTCTTCCCCTGTTGTGTCTGGGGCTACCGACTCTCAACAGCATCAGCTGTGTGTCTGCCAAGGAGGGTAGGGTCCTGATGGTGTACATGTGGGCTACACTATGGGATGAAACTCCGCCAGGGCCATGGAGAGATGGTGGTGTGGGAAAAGAATTATGTCTGCCTTTAAAGAGAATTTATCTGGCTCTTCTTTTATGCTCTGTTGTTCTAGAGACCAGGGCTTCAGTTTGGACCCCGTCTTCATTCTCTCTGTTCAATCTCCCAGGCAGGCATTTTACTACATCTTTTCCTTGGATAGCAGGAGCTAGGAGGATACATATGATTCCAAAATATAGGTGCTGTCCATGATTTGTTAATGGTAAGAATCACATGGTATTAGGGGGAACAAATGCTGAATTCATGTTTTTTGCTCTTTTTCTCTTGAGAGAGTACAGTTTGAATGCAAGACAAAGAATATATCCTGCCTCTGATTCTTTAGTAAGGTGCAGTACTTGCGAATATTTCTATTATTAGATTTTATATATATAGACTAATAGCTTATTTTACTTTTACAGTTATCTTAGCTTTTATTTTCAAATAATTTTAAAGTTACCAAAAAGTTACAAGAATCGCATAACACTTTCCACCTAGATTTTCCACATATTAAACATTTCCCACTTTTGCTTTATCATTTTCTCTAGAAATATATATATATACATATATATATATGTAGCATTATTATCATTCTAAGATATTTGACACTGAGTTACAGACTTGGTGCCCTGTTGTTCATAAATACTTCAGTGTACTTCCTAATAAGAATATTCATACCCAGTAAAATGATCAAAATCAGAAAATTAACACTGATATGCTAAAAATGTCTAGAGTCTCAATAAACTCCTTTATAATTAGCAACCATTTTATCAGACCAGGAGCCAGGATTCAATCCAGTGTGAGTCCTTACATGGACCTGTCACATCTTTTTAGTATCCTTTAATCTCTGGTTCTTCTTCAGTCTTTCTTCATCTTGATTTTTTTTAAAGATTACAGACCAGTTGTTGTATATTGAATGTCTCTCAACTTCTGTGTGCCTGATACTTTGCAGGGAGCCCATTCAGGTTTGCACTGTTGGAACAGCGGTCACAGAGCGCTCGTACCTTCTGATGCGGCACACAGGAGGGGGAGGGGCGCATGGAGCCCACCCACTCCATATCGGTGATGGAGCTGATCGTGAGATGTTGTCTGAAAGGTGTCGCCGCGGATAAGTTACCATTTTCCCCTTGTGATTAGTAACCTTTCAGAGGAAATTCTTTGAGATTTGGAGGGAAATTCTTTGGGATTATGTACAGTTCCTAGTTCTCATCAAATTTTACTCTCTCGTTTTGACATATTCTGATCATTCATGCCTAAGTCCATTATTACAATTATTGTTACCAAGTATTGATTTTGTAATTCCAACATTCCTTGCATATTTATTAGTTTGCATTCTACTTTAAAGATCCCTCGTTTATTTATTCACTTACGTAATAAAGCTTCATGGGAGCACCTAAGTGTGCGTCAAGAGATGAACAGATAAAGAAGATGCGGTACATATATACAGTGAATGTTACTCAGCTATCAAAGGAATGGCCTAACACCGTTTGCAGCAGCCTGGATGGACATGAGGTGGTTATACCTAGTGAAATAAGCCAGTTAGAGAAAGACAGATATCGTATGATAATGCTTACATGTGGAATCTAAAATAAAATGACACAGATGAACTTATGCACAAAACATAAATAGGCCCACAGATGCAGAAAACAAACTTATGCTTATCAAAAGGGAAAGGGAAGGAGGGATAAAGTGAGGGTTTGCGATTAACAGATACACACTACCATATAAAAAATGGATAACCAGCAAGAGCCTACTGTATAGGTTGAAGTGAAATTGCTCAGTAGTGTTCGACTCTTTGTGACCCGCATGGACTAGATAGTCCATGGAATTCTCCAGGCCAAAATACTGAAATGTGTAGCCATTCCCTTCTCCAGGAGGTCTTCCCAACCCAAGGATTGAACCCAGGTCTCCCACACTGCAGGCGGATTCTTTACCATCTTAGCCACCAGGGAAGCCCAAGAATAACTTCCTGACCCAGTAATCGAACTGGGGTCTCCTGCATTGCAGGTGGATTCTTTATCAGCTGAGCTATCAGGGAAGGGCACTGTATAAGTTATATATACATATACATATGTATACATATACATATACATATATATACATATACATATATATACATATACATATATGTATATACATATACATACATATACATATACATATATACATATACATATACATATACATATATATACATGTATATACATATACATATATATACATATACATATATATACACATATACATATATACATACACATATATATACATATGCATATACATATATATACATATATACATACATATACATATACATATATATACACATATACATATATATATATACACACATATACATATATATATATACACCCACACACACATATATATACATACACGCACACATATACATATATATACCACATATATATTTGTTATACATATCTGAATCACTTTGCTCTACACCTGAAACACAACATTGTAAATCAACTATACTTCAATTAAAAGAAAAAAAGAAGAGCCTCGTAGATTCTAATTGATGGGTTAAATCCTCACTCACACGTTGCATGTTTATTCTGGAATGTCTTAAATAGAGCTCTAACAAGGGCAAGATAAACGATGCTATAAGCCTGCTGCTCCTTTTCCTCGCCTCTTCCGCACACAGTGTGGTCCAGCTCTGCCATCCTGTTCGGGTGTTAGGGCCATCCAGCAGAAGCTGCCAGCCTCTCAAAGGGTGGGCACCACTGCTGCCCCAGGGATGCGCTGAAGCGGAGCTGGTGGGGCACAAGGCATTCTCTCCTGGGAGGCCTGGGGCGTGTCATTCTTCGTCACTGCGCTGAGAATGCCAGTGACCCTGAAGCTGGGGAGAAAAGACTCTTAATGAGTTCCAGCATGTTAATGTGCTGCAGGTTCCCAACTGTATGAATTTAAGAAGCTTAGCAATTCGGTATCTTCTGAATAATAGCATTTATTTTATACTCCAAATACTCCTGGGGAAGTCTGAATAGCATTGTAGCTTCTTTGGTGTAATAGCTTTGGTGGGCTAATTGACTTGAACAGTGGAATTGCTCCTTAAAAAAAAAGAGCCACACAGTTTTGATTAATGAGCCTAGTAATAAATCATTAATCTTTTTAGCTCATAAATGATAAGTACAGTGTTCTGTTTCCCCCTGCGATACATTTCTAGATTCTCCTGCTGATCCAGTGGCCACATTTTAAGAATCTCATCATCAGCTTAATATGTCCACCTCTATGTAATTTAATACAAGGTCTGGTAAGTTTGCACCAATGAGAAATGCAATGGGACAGATTCTAAATAGCAATAATTGCTGTTTTATGAACATGACTTACATTTAGTTTGTAACTGTCCTTCTACAATGTCCTAAATGCCTTTATTTCTATAATTACTCATAATTATAGAGAGAATAATGAGTTACGGAGTTTCTACTATGTGTCTGGAACTCCCCTAAATTTTTAGTATATTGTGTCATCGAATTCTCATGATAACTCTCTGAAGTTACTAGTTATTATTTCTATTTTACAGTTCTGGAAATTTGCTGAGAAATGATAACTAGTTACTGTCATAAAACTCATTAATGCCAGCGTCACTGTGTCACTATCTGTTTACAGGTTATTCCTATTTAACATTTTCTAAAGGTTTATACATAAAATTTTTTGTTAAAATTGAAATATATAAATAGTTAAACCCACATTGAAAATTTTGGTTGTCTTAGTGGTTAATCCTAAGGGATATTTCAGGAATTAATTTTATGTTCATAATGTAACTGAGACACCATTTAGAAATAATTTAGACTGTCTAATCACTATATTTAGGAAAACAGAATTTCATGTTATGGAGAATAGAGTATAGGAGGCAGATGTCTACAGCCTCGGTTGCACCCCTGTGTTCACTAACGGGAAATAGCTTTTCTTATTGAGATTTAGTTGTAAACTGTCCGTAAGTCTGAGCTCTCTATGGCAGGCAAGAAACATGCCTATTATGTCTCTGTTGTCAGGGTTTAGCTCAGTGACTGATACAGGCTAGAAAATTAAATGTTTGATGAGTGAGTGAACAGTGTGTGTGTGTGTGTGTGTGTGTATGTGTGTTGATGAGTGAGTGAACAGTGTGTGAGTGTGTGTGTGTGTGTGTGCGTGCGCACTCAGTCCTGTCTGACTCTTTGTGAGCCCAAGGACTGTAGCCCACCAGGCTCCTCTGTCCATGGGACTTCAGAATACTGGACTGGGTTGCTATTTCCTTCTCCAGGTCCAGGGGATCTTCCGAATGCAGGGATTAAACCCAAGTCTCTTACATCTCCCACATTGGCAGGCGGGCTCTTTACCACTCAGCCACCTCGGAAGCTGAACAGTCAGTAGGAATGGTATAAAATATAAGAGGATGGTCTATTTAGTAAAGTACCTTCGTCAAGACATGTAAATCCACAAGTGGCTTTGGCTGGCATCGGTACTGTGTCCCTGAGCGCCCCCAGTTCTTCGTGTGCTGGCCCGGAGCCCAGGATTCCTGTAGAACTGGGGGGAAACAGAGACTTATGTGTGCTTTTTTAGTCCATCTTCCAGGAAGTCTTGGTGGCATCCTTTTAACTCAGTGTTGAGTCACAGTAAGAATAAGACTGATCACTTTCCCACTGATATGTTTCAAGCAAATTACAATTAATTTATGTGCCAGAAAAAGCTGGCATTGCTGATAGAAGTTAATAGTTTTCAAAAATAAAATGGTTTATCTCCTTTGAACACCTACAACCCCCTGTGTATATCTTGGTTGCTGTTTTTCTACCAAACTCATGATTTTAATACCAGAAATTCAAGAAATGAAACAAGATGGTAGCATCCAGGTGACTTCCTTCTTCCTGCATTGATAGTGATACATCAATTTTCATGGTCACACACGCGCGCAAATTTTCTCCAAGGTAATGTTAAGGATCACAGGCCACCACATATTCGGCAGTCTTTTCAGGCTGTCTTCAGAAAGCCTGGAATTAAATAAACCTAGGATATGCCATCCTTCACTTAGACTAACAGGATTTGCATGTACAGCTGAATTTATTTTCTTAAAGAAGGTACTGGTATAGAACTGAAAGCATCCTCCTTCTCTATTCCATGTGAAATGTGCATGGCTTTACAAAACCAGTTTCCTGTGAAATGACATTGGACAATTTTGGAATAAAAGTAGATTCGAGCAAAACAGCAATGTAACAGCAACATTTCACATACCAAGCTGTCATTTTTTCACTCCCTCTACATAAAGCATATAGTTTTAAGATGTATCCTCATGCAATAGAGGTTAGAAGAAAACTAGCCAGGTGTGTTTTTCTTAGGAACTTGAGAAATTTTTATTATGCCAGCCTTGAAAACAGAACTTAACTTTGGGCCTTTCTCAAACTTGTTCCCTCAGTAGGATGAAGGGATTTCCATTCATAGAAAGGTAAATTGTGCTTCCACTGAACACCTGTAGGAATCTACCCAGTGCTGGCTCCTTCCCCTTGATCCCTTAGAAGTTATGACCAGCATTTAAACACATTGCTTTTTGTTGGAATCTCAGGTCTCTGAGTCATATAGATCGGGATTTGAATTATCATTGGGTTTAACAGCTGTGTGACCTTAGACAATTGCATATCTTCTTTTAACCTCAGCTTTCTCACATAAAATAATGACATTAACCAGACAGACAGACAGGGATTGTTTTAAGGAAGAGAACCATAATGAATTTAAATAACTTTAAAGCCTAGTATGTGGCACAAAGTAAGCTTAAAAATAATATAAATCCTGTGTCTTTGTCCTGTGCTCAGTCCTGTCCGATTCTTTATGACCCCCCTAGACTGTAGCCCACTAGGTTCCTCTGTCCATAGGGTTTCCCAGGCAAGAATACTGGAGTGGGTTGCCATTTCCTCCTCCAGGGGATCTTCCTGACCCAAGGATCAAACTCACATCTCCTGAGTCTCCTGCATTGGCGGGTGGATTCTTTACCATTGAGCCACCTGGGAAACCCAGTATGAATCCTATATAACAACAAATAATTTATGAGTTGATAATAATTTCATGGCTGCAGTCACCATCAGCAGTGATTCTGGAGCCCCAAAAAATAAAGCCTGACACTGTTTCCACTGTTTCCCCATCTATTTCCCATGAAGTGATGGGACCAGATGCCACGATCTTAGTTTTCTGAACGTTGAGCTTTAAGCCAACTTTTTCACTCTCCTCTTTCTCCTTCATCAAGAGGTTCTTTAGTTCTTCTTCACTTTCTGCCATAAGGGTGGTATCATCCGCATATCTGAGGTTGTTGATATTTCTCCCGGCAATCTTGATTCCAGCTTGTGTTTTTTCCAGCCCAGCGTTTCTCATGATGTACTCTGCATATAAGTTAAATAAGCAGGGTGACAATATACAGCCTTGACGGACTCCTTTTCCTATTTGGAACCAGTCTGTTGTTCCATGTCCAGTTCTAACTGTTGCTTCCTGACCTGCATACAGGTTTCTCAAGAGACAGGTCAGATGGTCTGGTATTCCCATCTCTTTCAGAATTTTCCACAGTTTATTGTGATCCACACAGTCAAAGGCTTTGGCATAGTCAAGAAAGCAGAAATAGATGTTTTTCTGGAACTCTCTGGCTTTTTTGATGATCCAGCAGATATTGGCAATTTGATCTCTGGTTACTCTGCCTTCTCTAAAACCAGCTTGAACATCTGGAAACTCACGGTTCAGTATTGCTGAAGCCTGGCTTGGAGAATTTTGAGCATTACTTTACTAGCATGTGAGATGAGTGCAATTGTGCAATAGTTTGAGCATTCTTTGGCATTGCCTTTCTTTGGAATTGGAACGAAAACTGACCTTTTCCAGTCCTGGGGCCACTGCTGAGTTTTCCAAATTTGCTGGCATATCGAGTGCAGCACTTTCACAGCATCACCTTTGAGGATTTGAAATAGCTCAACTGGAATTTCATCACCTCCACTAGCTTTGTTCGTAGTAATGCTTTCTAAGGCCCACTTGACTTCACATTCCAGGATGTCTGGCTCTAGATGAGTGATCACACCATCGTGATTATCTGGGTCATGAAGATCTTTTTTGTATAGTTTTTCTGTGTATTCTTGCCACCTCTTCTTAATATCTTCTGCTTCTGTTAGGTCCATACCATTTCTGTCCTTTATCAAGCCTACCTTTGCATGAAATGTTCCTTTGGTATCTCTAATTTTCTTGAAGAGATCTCTAGTCTTTCCCAATCTGTTGTTTTCCTCTGTTTCTTTGCACTGCAGCCATGAAATTAAAAGACGCTTACTCCTTGGAAGGAAGGTTGTGGCCAACCTAGATAGCATATTGAAAAGCAGAGACATTACTTTGCCAACAGAAGTCTGTCTAGTCAAGGCTATGGTTTTTCCAGCGGTCATGTATGGATGTGAGAGTTGGACGGTGAAGAAAGCTGAGTGCCGAAGCATTGATGCTTTTGAACTGTGGTGTTGGAGAAGACTCTTGAGAGTCCCTTGGACTGCAGGGAGATCCAATCATTCCATCCTAAAAGAGATCAATCCTGGGTGTTCATTGGAAGGTCTGATGTCGAAGCTGAAACTCCAATACTTTGGCCACCTCATGCGAAGGGTTGACTCATTGGAAAAGACCCTAATGCTGGGTAGGATTGGGGGCAGGAGGAGAAGGGGACGACAGAGGATGAGATGGTTGGATGGCATCACTGACTCGATGGACATGGGTTTGGGTAGACTCTGGGAGTTGGTGATGGACAGAGAGGTCTGGCGTGCTGCAATTCATGGAGTCGCAAAGAGTCGGACACGACTCAGCGACTGAACTGAACTGAATTGAAATAATATCAACCCTTTGTAGCAATTACTATTTTAGTATGATTATGTCTTGTGCAATATTTCGGAGATATTTATGTTACCAAGTCCAAACCCATACTGCTCACTGTATGACAGGCGAATAAATCAAGAGATGAGTTGGTGGGGGCAAGGAATCTTGACTTTATTGGAAAGCTAGCAGACTGTGAAGATGGTGGACTTGTGTCCCAAAGAAGCATATTACCCAAGTTAGAACTTGGGCTTGTTTTCTTCTAAGAGGGGAGGGGGTGTGGTTGGTTGTTACAAACTTCTTGGTGCCAGAATCCTTTGCTCTTGCAGCTCTTCTGGTAAATCTGGTCATGCTGTTCTTGTAAACAAACAAGAACTCAACAGACAAATGTTTGTTCCAATTGTTTCTCCAACAAACAAATGTTATTCACCGTTCTTCGATTTTTTATCTCTATGCAAATGAAAAGGTGTTATAACCTTAAGGGTCAGAGAAGGGGCAATCCTGTATATTTCAGGCTATTGACAATATCCCTAACTTGCAGCAAAAACAATAGAATAAAAAAGTTAAAGTAAAAAGAAATGGACCCAACATCGAGTCAGATTTGTTCTTTGCTATTATACTCACATTAAAAACTTTGTGTTGTTTCACACAGAAATTCAGATTTAGCAGAGTGTCCTGTATTTTACCAGGATGCACTACTTCCAAGGGACACAGTGTTTACTGCCTGAGTCCTGTGGCACAATTCCAGTAGTCCCCACGTGTGATAGGCACTGAGGTGTCGGTGACACTGAGCACAGTGGGATTGGCTGCCCTTGAGTGGAACCCTTGATCCTTAACACCTTTACGCCTCACTCAACGACACATTTGTGTGCCCCCAACATGCCTGTGAGCCTCAGCAAGGCTCAGCTGTTGTGTTCTGGGCAGAAGACAGAGACGGTTTGCATATATGTGTTGTGATGATCATTCCAGAAGAAATGAATAGGGTGCTGTAGCAAACGTATGGCCATATCCATGCCATTTCCAGAATTCCAGTTGTTTGAAGAAGAAACATTGTCATTGTCCACGAATCAGGCGATGGCATTCTAGTCCAAAAGTCGAGGCATCGAAAGCCCCATCGGAGAGGTGAATGAGACTGAGGAAAAGGGGCGTAATTTGTTTACAATATTGAGTTTGTCTCTCTATAGTTTTGTTTCCTGTTCTCATTCTTGACCGTCAGGACTCTGAGTACAAAACCATACGTATTTGTGATGTAACAGTACGTTACAATAAAACTATAGAGAGATTTCAATATTGTAAAACGTTAATTTAGCATTTTCTCACAGGAGAAACCACCCCATGAGGTGATACTGGGCTGAGTTCATGAGGTCCTGTGGAGGGAGAGGTCAAGGAGAGCCAGGACCCTGCCTGGCCCAGGGCCACACTCCAGTAACTCTGCTCAGGCACTGAGACTCAGGGGCTCCCTAACCCTCCACTGCTCACCTCCCCCCCAGCCCTGCCCTGAAGAGCAGCACGTGGCCCAGGGCCCAGGCTGTCCTGAGCCTGCGCCGTGATCTTCCCCCTCTCTGCTGCACGTCGTCCAGGACTAACCTGTGTCCCCAGTTGAACTTGGGGAGAACTCCAACTGCCAGTGCTGTGCTCACATGCAATCTGAGATGATGAAATCCTTCTTTGCAACATGTGTTCCTTAGGGAAATTGTTCTTACAGATTCTTATTTTATGGAAATTGTTCTTATCGGTGCCTCGGGAGGAAAAACTGGTGAATGCCCTGCTCTGACTCCATCAGGATGTGAGAGAAGGGGAAGGGAAATCCCCTTCCCATTCTTAGCAGAGGGAGAAGACAAATGAAAATAGAGGGCGGCCGCCTTCATTGCTTAGCAAATAAGACAGAGGATATCTTTATTGGGCACTATTTAGGGGTGAAAGCCTACTTAGTAGTCTTTCTTTCAGTTCAGTTCAGTTCAGTCGCTCAGTCACGTCCAACTCTTTGCGACCCCATGAATTGCAGCACGCCAGGCCTCTCTGTCCATCACCAATTCCCAGAGTCTACCCAAACCCATGTTCATCGAGTCGGTGATGCCATCCAACCATCTCATCCTCTGTCATCCCCTTCTCCTCCCGCCCCCAATCCTACCCAGCATTAGGGTGTTTTCCAATGAGTCAACTCTTCGCATGAGGTGGCCAAAGTATTGGAGTTTCAGCTTCAACATCAGACCTTCCAATGAACACCCAGGATTGATCTCTTTTAGGATGGATTGATTGGATCTCCCTGCAGTCCAAGGGACTCTCAAGAGTCTTCTCCAACACCACAGTTCAAAAGCATCAATGCTTCGGCACTCAGCTTTCTTCACCGTCCAACTCTCACATCCATACATGACCACTGGAAAAACCATAGCCTTGACTAGACAGACTTTTGTTGGCAAAGTAATGTCTCTGCTTTTGAATATGCTATCTAGGTTGGCCATAACCTTCCTTCCAAGGAGTAAGCGTCTTTTAATTTCATGGCTGCAATCACCATCAGCAGTGATTTTGGAGCCCAAAAAAATAAAGTCTGACACTGTTTCCATTGTTTCCCCATCTATTTCCCATGAAGTGATGGGACCAGATGCCATGATCTTAGTTTTCTGAACGTTGAGCTTTAAGCCAACTTTTTCACTCTCCTCTTTCTCCTTCATCAAGAGGCTCGTTAGTTCTTCTTCACTTTCTGCCATAAGGGTGGTGTCATCCGCATATCTGAGGTTATTGATATTTCTCCTGGCAATCTTGATTCCAGCTTGTGTTTTTTCCAGCCCAGCGTTTCTCATGATGTACTCTGCATATAAGTTAAATAAGCAGGTTGACAATATACAGCCTTGACGGACTCCTTTTCCTATTTGGAACCAGTCTGTTGTTCCATGTCCAGTTCTAACTGTTGCTTCCTGACCTGCATACAGGTTTCTCAAGAGACAGGTCAGATGGTCTGGTATTCCCATCTCTTTCAGAATTTTCCACAGTTTATTGTGATCCACACAGTCAAAGGCTTTGGCATAGTCAAGAAAGCAGAAATAGATGTTTTTCTGGAACTCTCTTGCTTTTTCGATGATTCAGCGGATATTGGCAATTTGATCTCTGGTTCCTCTGCCTTCTCTAAAACCAGCTTGAACATCTGGAAATTCACGGTTCACTCATTGCTGAAGCCTAGCTTGGAGAATTTTGAGCATTACTTTACTAGCATGTGAGATGAGTGCAAGTGTGTGGTAGTTTGAGCATTCTTTGGCATTGCCTTTCTTTGGGATTGGAACGAAGACTGACCTTTTCCATTCCTGTGGCCACTGCTGAGTTTTCCAAATTTGCTGGCATATCGAGTGCAGCACTTTCACAGCATCACCTTTGAGGATTTGAAATAGCTCAACTGGAATTCCATCACCTCCACTAGCTTTGTTCGTAGTGTATAACAGTATAGTTATATATATATATATATATATATGTATATATATATATATATATATAGTGTATAACAGTATAAAAAGGCAAAAAGAACAGTATAAAAAAAAAGTCTTTCTTTACTTTCCCTTTAATGGTCTTTAATGCATTAGATGCTTCCAGGAGAAGGGGAAGACTCTTGCTCTCTTTATACCTGGTCCAAGACCATGTTTTTGTGGCTACGGAACAAAAAGGTCCTACTGTGAAGGTCAGGGCTGACACTGCTCTCATAATTTTATGGCAAAGCAGATTTGACAAAATTAACACTTGGTATTAGTTAAGATTCTTCAGAGAAACAGCCAGTAAGGTACCTGTGCGTGTGTGTGTGTGAGAGAGAGAGAGAGAGAGGAGTTGTATTTCATGAAATCTGCCTGATTAAGGAAGGTGACAAGTCTCAAGATCTGAGGTCCACAAGCTGTGCTGGAGACCCAGTAAGAGCCAGTGTTTCAGTTTTGAGTTCAAAGGCAGGAAAGAAATAGTGTCTCAGCTTGAAGGTGGTCAAACTAAACTTGAGGGAGGGTCATCCTTTTTCAGATCTTCAGTGATTGGATGAGGCCCACTCACATTAGAGAGGGTGATCTGTTTTACTCAGTAAACAAATTAGTTTAAATGTTAACGTCATTCAGGAAACACTCTCACAGCTAGATTTAGAACAATGCCCGACCAATTCTCTGAGCATCCTGTGGCTCAGTCCAGGGAGCAAATGAAATCAGTCATGAGAGAAATATGTCCAGAATGGCTGGTTTCCTCCAGATCTTGCTGAGAGGAGCTGGAACTCCTAGAGCCATGCATCAAACAGGCTGATGATGTACTAGAAGGGTAAGACCATCTGTGTACAAAGTTAGTGTTACACTAATTCTGAAACCTCTGATGCCTTTAAGGGCAGCTGTTAACGCAGGAGGCTCTGACTCCCTGTTTTTGTTTTTGGGGAAAGGGAAAACTCTTTGTTTTTATTATTATTAATTTTTAAATTGCTGTAGCATTTAAAATAGCTCTTCCATTAAAGAGCAACACCATCACAATATTGTTAATTATCCTCCAATTAAAATAAATAAATGTTAAAGAAAAGGAATTGCCCCTTTGTTTTCGCATTGATTTTTCATTCTACTAGTGAGATCCATTGAATAGCAATATTTATTGGCAATCCCAAGAGTTGGCGTACTGTAGTAGAAAGGGTACTATCTTGATCTTGATCAAGATCAAAAATATCGCGTATGATGTTGTTCATTTACTTACTCACCATGTGTGTTTGGTCCCCTTCTTAAAATATCAGAATCAGTTTTCTCATTTGTAGAGTGACAATAGTAGCTCCTGCCTGTCTACCGCCTAGGGGTGTTAGAAAGGGCCGTATAGAATAAAATAAATGCCCCGGAACACCTTAGAAACCGTAAAACTCTGCTCCATTAAGGAATAATATTATTATCTGTAGTCTGCATGAACATCCCCTTCAGTGTGTTTTAAAAATATTGAAAATCATATGTTTGCTTTCGAGTTGTTTCAAACGTCTTCAGGATATTTCAGGAGATTCTGTCACCACTGCTCAGGACAATTCATCCTGAGACAGCTTTGTCCACCTAACAGTTAAACGTGACTGTTAATTAATTGCACACAGTGTTGTGCTTTTTTTTTTTTTTTAAAAAAAAAGCTTGATAGTATATAAAGTAGGCAAAGACTGGTTACTTGGTGTAATATATTATCATGGAAAAAATAGAAATATAGTCCCCTAAATCAGTGTTATAATTTGATCTACCAAATAGTACTTGTTCAAAATGAAATACATACAGAAATAGAGAGTAAGCATTTAAAACTTTTTATAACAATTTCACATTAGCATGACATTTCATCCAAATGTAATTTTGATCTGTTGAATATGGCAATAAAAAATTGCAACTTCCATTTTGTGTCTTAATTCTAATAGCTTTGACAAATATAAATATTTTACAAATATCAGTTTGTGACAGATTGGAAATAAAAATGGTTCCCACCACAGGTGGCTTGAGAAATTTTGCTCTAAAATCTCTAATGCCAATAACTACTTCCTGAATATTTAAATATTATTTCATCGAACATGAGTGTTATCAGATTGAGTGTTGAAATCTTGTTCAAAAGTTGTTACCTTTTCTACAATAGTTATATTATGTATCCAAAAAACACAGACCCAGACATAATATTTGATCATGATATGAGCAATAATATTGTCCTCTATTTGTCTTGATTTGCCAAGCTTCCTCAAAATGTTCTGAAGTTGTTCCAAACTACATCAAAAAAGTAAATGAATACCAATAAATCTAACACCAAAAATCCATGGAAAGTGAAGTCATGAAATGAATATTTACATATTCTTACATAAAATGGCGAGGTCTCTGCTCCCGTTAACAGTGGAGCAGATACCATTCTAACTTTTTCACAATCTTTTGACAAAGCTGAATAATAAATCAAGAAATCCCTATACAGATGAAAAGATACAGACAGACCAAATGGAGGAGTTACTTATGGTAACACGGTCAATTAAATGTTATAGATGTATGAATTATAGTCATATACTTTTACAGGTTATATACTGCAGAGGAGTCATTCAGTGATGGTACGTGAGATGCCAACTGAGGCTAGGAACCTCCTTTTTTGGCAGCCTTAACTTTGTGTCTAAACTAAGTAATGAATAAGCCAAAGTGAATAAAATAAGATATGCAGAGATATTCTTTTCTGTACTAATATTTCTTTGAACTACAAACGTCTGTCTACTATTCCCTGGAGTTTACGAGGAAAGGCAGTATGAAGCCCTGGGAAGAACATTAGACCAGGTATGAGGGGACGTGGGCTCTATTTCTAGGCTGTTATTAATTAGCTGGGTGGCCTTGAGCAAATCATAAGCACTACTCCAGTTTCTATTTTTCCCCCATCTGTTAAATGATCAGATTGGATGAGGTGCCCCTTTAGCTCCATTCTGGAGCTAAATGATCATGAAAAGTTAAAAATAGATTGGTAAAAGATTCTAGATTGTAGGTATCACATGAGTTATTTTTTTTTACTAATTTAAAAGGCATATTCTTTCAGGTTCACAGTGCCAAAGAGCCTTTCAAAAGAAACCATCTGTTTACATAAGTCTGATACTAAATAAAAATAAAAATATAGATGTATATATTATTTTAAAGTTCATTCTATACAGAAAATAATTTCTATTGTCAAGTCAACAAATATGTTCAAGACTTGTATTTCAAAGGAGAGAATGAGTTAATGAATAACACTGCCCAACATTATAGTCTTTCTATGAATACAAATCAAGGAATGACACTCTCCAATTCTGCACTGTCTCTGTGAATACAGATTAAGGAGCTGGCCTTGCTCTTTCAATTTGGATTCAGAAAGTAGCTTCCTGGGCAGTCTCTTGCGCACTAAGCTGTGTGTTTATTGCGCTCCATTTTGAGAAGGCGCAAGTGCATTCTGTACTTGGGGAATTTGGAAATGAGTCAGGATACACTGGTCTAATGCTACCTGAAAAATGAAAAGATTGTGCAGAATGCTGATATAGGAGGATTGTTTGCTTATGGTTGTTTATCTTCATTGAGGACAAAGGGGTGCAGAACATTGGGCAAATTCCCATCCATTCCTGGGACTGCCGTGTGTTGCAGCCTGCTCTCTGGGCTAAAGCAGGAACTCCCACTGGGACTTGAGTTGACCTGGAAGTGTAAGCTCCAAAAATCACACTATAAGAAAGTTATTCTTTTCTCAACTCTGATTCTTCCCAGGAAAAAGATGCTGTCTGGTCCCAGTGGGGTCAATACCTCTCTTAATTACAAATCTCACTTGTAACTAAGAGGGAGTCAACCACCAAGGTCAAAATCTTCTGCGAAGAAGCAATATCTAATATAATTTAATGACATTAATTTGATACCAGTTTTGATAGTAACTTACTTATGCCAAGTGATCCTGGCCTTTTAGCTACGCAAGCAACATAATGTTGTCTTTTTAAATGGGTTTGCTTAAGCCGGAAGATATTTTGATTTAAAGAAAAGTTTCAAGTAAATAATATCAGTACATGGCTGGCACATTTTCTAAGATGATATGCAAATGATTAAAGCGTGGATAACACTGGACTGGACTAGTGGAAAATGCACTGAGATGGAAGATAGAAAACCTGAGTAAATTTAATTTGAACCCTGTCACTAATTATCAAATTGTCTTCAAGTAAGATGATGAAAAGTCCATGCCTCCATTTCCTCATTATCCAATAACTATGATGCTATTTGCTTACTGCCTTTGGAAAGATGATATGAAGATTAAAATTAAAGCGTGGGCAGTAAAATAATATAAAGATGAAAGTTGTATGTGCATAGCCTTGTTATTATGTATCTTAAATACCGCTTTTTTTAATCACCCCCATTAAGGGGTGGGGATATATCACTTAGGAAAAAATAATATTTCTGTTTTCTCTCTAGGATCATACCATTAATTAGTGATGTGTGTGAGAGAGAGTGAGAGAGATTGACCATAGTTATACAGCTTCTCCATTTAAGCTATATTCCCAAATGCTAAAGTTGTGTTGCATTTTTTGATTGATTGCATATTTATTTGCACAGATTTCCCTGGTGATAAAAAAGCTTGAAAACTAAACTGTGTTTCAAAAAGAACCTAATAATAGATCTTATTCATCTCAAAGTCTAATAAAAATATTATAACCTGCATGAATATTTAGAACTGCTAAACGTACTGGGGTTTAGTTTCATGCCAAAATTGTTTCTTGACCTGTAATAGTAATTGGAATCTTGTTCATTGTGCTTAAAACCTCAGATTTCTACAGAAGATATCATCTCTTCACAAAAGATATTTTTACTGTTATATAATCTCATTTGCTACAGACTTCAGAACTGCTTTTCCCAATGTGATTGTGCTTCTTATTGTTTTAGTTAAAATATAGTAGTTCATTTAAGTATCTGATCTATTTTGACATTAACTAATCACATCAGGTTTTTGGCTGTGCGTTATTTTGAGACATATGACTAAGTTCCAACTTACAAATTCAGTCTGTGAAATAGCAAATATTCGTGTACTTGGAAATAATGCTGGCAGGTTGGTTGATTTCCCATCCTATTAAAAAAGCTTATTTAAGTACTACTGCTTCATAATCTCATTCATGTGTAAACATTTAGTTGTGTTCCGTGGCAATGAGTGCCAAACTTGAGCGATCATCAGAAATCGCCTGAGGGGCTTGTCAAAACACAGGTCATTCGGCCCACCCTCAAGTTTCTGATGCTGAGGCTGATGATAAATGATATTCTAGGACCATACTTCCTTTCTCCCCATTGATTCAGTGGAAAGCAGTATAGTAAGGCAGGGAAACCCACGAACTTGGGGGATACCCCCCAGATTTCAGCCCTGGCTTTGATGTTTACGAGCTATGTAATTTAGACACGCTATGGCTCAATTTTGTCCTCTTTAAAATAGAAACAATTATATATACTGGGAATATTGAATGAAATAGTCTATATCAAGGGTTTCAAACAATGCCTAGTGTGCTGTGAAGGGCTTCCCAGGGAGCGCTAGTGGTAAAGAACCCACCTGCCAATGAAGGAGATGTAAGAGATGTGGGTTGGATCCCTGAGTTGGGAAGATCCCCCAGAGGAGATCATGGCAACCCACTTCAGTAGTCTTGCCTGGAGAATCCCATGGATAGAGGAGCTTGGCAGGCTGTGGTCTATGGTGTCACAGAGTTGGACACAACTGAAGTTACTTAGCACGTGCACGCACACGGCTATGAACACTCACTAAATGCAGCATTAGTAACTAGTGGTGAAGGCAATTAGAGTGGTTATAGAACCACCAATTAGTGGTCATAGAATATATGTGTTTACCTTTGTTCACTTGCAATGAGAGTTATTAGTGTTTTCTAAGGAAGGCTGGACAGAAAGCTTTGTTGTCACAGGTGACATTGTTTCTATGAGAAGCCTTCTGCCTCATAGGAATTCAGTGACAAGAAACAGGGCCTTACTGAAAGAACTGGAGCAGAATGTTGGAGATTGGAATCTAGATGGCAGTGTAAGGAAAATGTATCCATTTGTGCAGTGTTTCTCAAAATTCAGAACTTACCGCATGTGTTTCTTTTTTCCCTTAGCAACAAGAGCAAGACCCAACAAACCTGTACATCTCAAATCTCCCCATTTCTATGGATGAGCAGGAGCTTGAGAATATGCTGAAACCCTTTGGACATGTCATTTCCACAAGAATACTAAGAGATGCTAATGGAGTCAGCAGAGGCGTTGGCTTTGCCAGGTAAACACCTGCCCTTTCCTGAGTATTCACTTTTAATTCCATCGCTTTCTAGCATCAGAATAGTGCTGGAATGTAGAATATTTAAAGAAAAGTAGCTTATCAAACTGACTCTGTATCTTCACTTTGAGTTAGAGAATTCCAGTGTAACTATAAGCATGTTCTTCTTGCTAAAATATGTATACAGAATGTTTATATCTGTCACACGTCGTAATGAAATGCCTAACACATTCCCAGTCCTCTCTATGCCTATAGATCAACAAAATCAGATGCTGTCAATCTCACTAAAGGTAATAAATGCTCAGAACCCCCAAGTTAAAGACCCCATGGGCTGAATAAAGCATCCACATGATTTAGCATTGATTTCCAAAGAGCTAGATGGTGGAATTTCTCAGCCAGGGCAAGAGAGAAGATTCAGAGAAACAAGAATTGTTGGGAAGTCCCAAGGAACTCAGAAATCTAAGAGGAGGTGAAGAGGGCATTTGCATTTAAGAGGCCCTTGCCGTGAGCTTTTGATGTTTTAATCAAAACAAAAAAGAACAAATTGCGCTTTTCTCATTGTTGGAAAAAGACGAGTAGTTTTCTTTTTAACTCTAAGGGAATGTTTACCAAAGTGGATCTCAGCCAGAAATGGAGTTAAAATGGTTGTACCTGCTGTGCTTTCATGAAAAAAACAAAGTTAAGGAAACTGCAGAGAGAGAGAAACTGCTCAATGGCAAAGAAGAAAAGGAAAAGCTTTGTCTCCACGGCTGGGTGTGTTTATGTGTCTTCAGCGGACTCAACATGAATGAATGGATGGATGTTTCATGTCATCTGGAAGCCAGCCCCTTGCAGACAGGCATGTCTACCTGTAGGGAACCCTGCCGTCTCTTGGAAAAATCATCTCAAACCAACTTCTGTGAACACACTTGGAAAGAGAAGAAAACACAATTGTTAACTAATCTCTACCTTGATTTCCTAGAGGTCATGGACCAAGTCTTAATGTCTACACAGTGTTCTACACATGCTAGCCTGGGGGACCTCTACAGGATGCATGTCTTATGATGTGAAGAGAAGTCAGCAGAGTGAAGAACATCTCCCACACTTGAATATATTCATGAGGCATTCAAGTTTTCAGAACATTATTAACTGTTGATTTTAATGGCCAAGGCAGAGCTAATCGGACCACCTGGGTCTCTGAAATTTGCCAATGTAGTCATTCTTGGAGACAGTACTGGCTGCTCTTGGAGGCCTGGCAGCGCAGGATTCAGTGAACGCCTGCCATGCTCCACTTCACACAGCGTACACCTGCCCCCCCAAACCTCTCTCTAACAAATCAGTTTCTCCTTCATGTATGCTCCTGCTGAGAAAGAAGCGTCTCAAATTCATCAAGTGAACAGCTTTTCCAAGAAGATCTGTGTCTCTTTAAAATTATTTTTAAGCAAAAGGTTTTTGGTACAAAGTATGAATATATTAGTTTGTTCAGACAGTCATAGCAGAATTCAACAGACTAGGTGGCTTTAAACAACAGACACATATTTTCTCTCAATTCTAGAGGCTAGAAGTTCAAGATCAAGGTGGCAGTAGGGTTTGGTTTCCTCTCTACGTTTTCTACTAATAGATGGTCTTCTTTTCCTGTATCTTCACATAATCTGCCCTTTGTGCGTGTTCTTAATCTCTTCTTAGTGTCTTCCCATCAGTCAGATTGAAGTAGGATCCACTCATGATGTATACATAATTTATAATCCAGTCTCCTGGAATAAACCATAATGGAAAAGAACATTTAAAAAGGAATGTATATATTGTAAAACTGAGTCACTTTGCTGTGTAGCAGAGATTAATATAGCAGTGTAATCCAACTATACTTCAAGTAAAAAATAAATGAAGTTAATATAGAAAATGTTTATATGTATATATACACACACACAACTTTATTCATCTATTGTTGATGGACACACAGTTCTTTACATGCCTTGGTCATCATAAAAATACTACTATGAACATGTGGGTGCATATATCTTTCTGAAATAATATTTTTGCTTCCTTCTGATGTATATGCATGAATGGGATTGCTGGATCACATGGTATTTCTGTTTGTAGGTTTTTGAAGAATTGCCATTCTGTTTGTCAGAGCCTGTACCAATTGACATGCCCACAGTAGTGTACCAGAGTTCCCTTTTCTCCACATCTTGCCAACATGTGCTATTTGTGTTCTCTGATGATAGCCATTCTCACAGATGTGAGGTAATATCACATTGTGGTTTTGATTTACAATTCTCTGCTGATTTGTGATATGGAGCATCTTTTCATTTGTTTGTTGGCCATCTCTACATCTTTTTGTGAAAAATGTCTATTCAGGACTTGTGTCCATTTTAAAATCTAGTAGTTCAGTTTTGGGGTATTGAGTTGTTTTTTTTTTAATATTGAATTTCTATGTTTTGGATATTAAGCCCTTATCAGTCATATCAGTGGCAAATATTTTCTTCCATTCAGAAGGTTGTCTTTTTGTCAATGGTTTCCTTTCCTGTGTAAAGTCTTTAAAGTTTAATTAGGCCCCATTTGTTTATTTTGCTGTTATTTCCTTTGTCTTAGAATTATCCAAAAAAAATTGCTGTGATTTACATCAAAGAGTATTCTATCTATGTTTTCTTCTAGGACTTTTTATGGTTTCTGGTCTTACATTTAGGTCTTTAATACATTTTGTATATGGTGTGAGAAAATTTTCTAATTTCATTTTTTTTTTTTTTTTACATGCAGCTGTTCAGTTTCCCCCGCACAGCTGTAGGTGAATTGACCATTAGTGTGTGAATTTATTTCTGGGCTCTGTTATGCTCCACTGATCTGTGTATCTGTTTTTATGCCAGTACCTCACTGTTTTGATTTCTGAAGTTTTGTACTATAAGCTAAAGTCAGGGAACATGATACCTTCCAGATCTATTCTTCATTCTTAAGATTGTTTTGGCTAGTTGGGGTCTTTTATGCTTCCATAAAAAAATTAAAATTATCTGTCCTATTTCTGTGAAGATTGTTTTGGTATTTTGAAGGGGATTGCATTGAATCTGTAGATTGCCTTAGGATGCAGAGTGATTTTAACAGTATTAATTATCTCCCAAGTTCTTTGATCATCTTTGCAAACATTACCTTGAACTCTTTCTCAGGTAGATATCCACTTAATTTTTCTTCTGGGTTTTATCTGGTTACTTCATTTGGAATATGTTCCTCTGTTGCCTGATTTTTCTTAAATTGCTGTTTTATTTCTGTGTATCTGGTAGGTTGGTTGTGTTTCCCAACCTTGCAGGAGACATCTTGTGGGTGGTCTTGTAGTCATGGCTGGACCCAGTCCAGGTGATTGCCAGACCCTGCCCTTTAGAGAGGCTGCTGGTTGGCAGGGCTGGGTCATGAGGTGGCTAACTGCAGAACCCGATGGGGCCCTGGGGCTAGCGCTGGCTCCCTGATGGGTGAAGTCAGGGTCCAGGAATCCCAGGGCTGGTGCCTGCCTTCCAGTGAGTGAAAGAAAGTTAAAGTGTTAGTCACTCAGTGGTGTCTGACTCTTTGTGATCCCATGGACTGTAGCCCACCAGGCTCCTCTGTCCATGGGATTCTCCAGGCGAGCATACTGGAATGGGTTGCCATTTCCTCTTCCAGGGGATCTTCCTGACCCAGGGATCAAACCGACATCTGTCGTGTATGTCTTCTACATTGGCAGCCAAGTTCTTTACCACTGGCGCCACCTGGGAAGCAGCAAGTGAAGCCAGGCTCTATGGCCAGTGCCATCTCCCCGGTGGACAGAGCCCTGTCCTGAGCTCTGGCCGTAGGGCCCAAGCATGGTTTCTGAGAGAGCTTGCTGTGGGGTGTGGAGTGTCCTGAAGCTCGTGTTGGCCTGCTGGTCTGTGGGGCCTAGACTGGTGCTGACCCGCTAATGGGTGGGTGAGTCCTGCTATAGCAGGCGGCAGGGCCTTGTCAGTTGTCCTGGGACTGATGTCTGCCCTCTGATATGCCAGGCTGGATACCAGAGTCCCTGGCTGCAGGTCCTTAGGGATTCCAGATCTAGTCTCTGTGTGTTGGTGTGAAGGACTGGGTCCTAGGATCTCTGGTAGACAAGGCTATGTCCAGGTGTGGCTGTGGGCTCAGAGGTTCTTACAGTGCCTCTTTGCTGGTGGATGGGACTGTGTCCCATCCCAGTTAGTCGGGCTCCCAGTACTGGTGCCAACAGGCTGGTGAGTGGGGAGAGAGCTGAGTCCCGAGGCTAATATACTAGAGGGTGGCTTCCACTATGGCACATTCTAGCACCAGTGTTGTTAAGGCACAAAGAGCCTCTCTATCCACAGGGGGAGTCCCAGGTGCCTCCTGTCTCTCCAGGGGACTCTCTAAGATCAGCGGGTGGGTCTGATTGAGGCTCGTTTCAAATGTCTGCTTCCGCCCTGGTTCCTGGAGTGTGTGAAATTTTGTGTGCTCCCTTGAAGCGTGGAGACTCTATTTCCTGCAGCCCTCTGCATGTTCTCAAAGCAAGCCCCACTGGCCTTCAAACCCGAATGTCCTGTGGGGTCCATCTTGGGGAGTCTAATGTGGATTTCAGACCGCTTGCTCCTTGGGAAGAACTTCTACAGTTGTTATTACCCTCTTATTTATGGTTATCCATGCCCACGGATGGGCACGGTTCTTGACTATATACCATGACTCTGTCCCTCCTGTTTCATTTTGGTTCCTTCTTTTCTTTTTTTGGTTTGACATTTTGAGTTAATTATTGTTATATTATTATTATTCACAGTTTATAATTATAGGAAAATGAGGGCAAGAGAAGTTAAAATCCTATATAAAATCTTACAGAAGATAAGCAGGAGAACCTACCTATAGGTTCAGGTACAGATGAACAAAAGCCCATGTTCTCAGAATCACAGGGATTGTAATGATTTTGGTGTGCTTCTAGGAGGAAGTGAGCACAGGGCTTTTTTTTAACACCTGTCTTGGAACAAAATTCCAGATGTGGTTCTTTTTTTCTTCATTTATTTTTAATTGACGGATAATTGCTTTACGATATTGTGTTGGTTTCTGCTATACGGCAACATGCATCAGCCGTAGGGATACACATGTCCCCTCCCTTTTGAAACTCCCTCCCACCCTTTCCCACCTCTTTAGGTTGTCACAGAGCCCCAGTTTGAGGTCCCTGAGTCAATCAACAAATTCCCACCTGCTGTCTATTTTACATATGTTAGTGTATATGTTTCCATGCTACTCTCTCCAGAAGTTCCTGATTCACATGCAAGAGATCCTGAAATTCCTTCGACTCGAAAGAAAACCCCTCATTATTATTTTACTTGCAAGCTATACATTCATCTTCTTTAAAAACCACTTCTTCAAAGTAAAGGTGGTATCTTCGTTTTATATTTAAACCACCGAACTTCAAAGCGTTGACTTGATCACCAGCAGGGTGCAGAGACAGCACAATTACAGGCTTTTTAAAGTTCCAGAAGCACTAGACAGTGTCTGGGATTACAGACCTTGTATTTTATTTTATTATTTTCTTTTTCCACTCTTGTCACATAAAACAATTTTGTAAGATCCACCCCACTGCAGGCAGCATTTTATAGCCAAGTCATAAACTCCTAAAAACAAAAGTTTATGGTGGGAATGCTGATAGTCAGACAGTCAGAGCCACTGCTGCAGAGCTGGTGGGTGCCAACGGGCTACCTTGCCTTCCAGTGTGAGGATCTGCGCATTAATCACCCAGGTCTAGAGGGACAGGGCTGTGTGTTCCCGTTATCCACTTCCCATTTCCAGAAACATGAGACTGTTTGTCTAACAAAACTCACACTGAAAGAGTGTTATGAGGGGCCAGGAAAGAGTGACCCAAACTGAAGAAGGGATGAGGAGTGAACGTTCACAATTAATCCAGCTCCAGCATCTGGGAACATAGACCCTCTGTAAGGAGCGCCTTGACTGTTCCCTCGCGAGCTAGAGAGCGTGAGAGACTGGTGAGCACAGAGACCTTTCTGTTCTGCAGTGTCTCTCACCTCTCTCAGCCCCTCTTAATTTGATGCTCATGGAGTTTTGTTTGAATGACTTTTAACATCTGGGCAACCCTGTGTTCTATCGCTCCCTACCAAACGGGCAAGTTTTACAGGTAAATCATTGCAGTTCTTCTTTCTTTTCACTCAGTTAAAAAAAATCATGCTTATAGGAAAACAGATGTCAGCCTGACTAGTAAGAATCAGGATAAGTGGATTAAAATACGGTTTTTGTTATTTCTTTTAATTACTTTAATTACCATTGCAATTTTCTTCACTTATTTTCCACTCCCTGATACTTCTTACTCCCTGTCTTTTCCCACTTCCTGAAATAGACCCCCAATTCAGAATAAACATAAAGAAAACGGAGAAATTTTAAAAAATTACAAGGCAAACACCAATAATTTCTTTTCAGGCAGTCTGCTACTGCTGCTGCTAAGTCACTTCAGTCATGTCCGACTCTGTGCGACCCCATGGACGGCAGCTCACCAGGCTCCGCCGTCCCTGGGATTCTCCAGGCAAGAATACTGGAGTGGGTTGCCATTTCCTTCTCCAGTGCATGAAAGGGAAAAGTGAAAGTGAAGTTGCTCAGTCATGTCCGACTCGTAGCGACCCCATGGACTGTAGCCTACCAGGCTCCTCCATCCATGGGATTTTCTAGGCAAGAGTACTGGAGTGGGGTGCCATTGCCTTCTCCGTCAGGCAGTCTATGATGCTTTAAAATGACCATCAGTTCAGTTCACTTCAGTTGCTCAGTCGTGTCTGACTCTTTGCGACCCCATGAATCGCAACACGCCAGGCCTCCCTGTCCATCACCAAATCCCTGAGTCCACCCAAACCCACGTCCGTCAAGTCGGTGATGCCATCCAGCCATCTCATCCTCTGTTGTCCCCTTCTTCTCCTGCCCTCAATCTTTCCCAGCAATAGGGTCTTTTCCAATGAGTCACCTCTTCGCATCAGGTGGCCAAAGTATTGGACTTTCAGCTTCAACATCAGTCCTTCCAATGAACACCCAGGACTGATCTCCTTTAGGATGGAATGGTTGGATCTCCTTGCAGTCCAAGGGACTCTCAAGAGTCTTCTCCAACACCACAGTTCAAAAGCATCAATTCTTCGGCACTCAGCTTTCTTTACACTCCAGCTCTCACATCCATACATGACCACTGGAAAAACCATAGCCTTGACAAGAATGACCGTTGTGGGCAAAGTAATGTCTCTGCTTTTTAATATGCTATCTAGGTTGGTCATAACTTTCCTTCCAAAGAGTAAGCATCTTTTAATTTCATGGCTGCAGTCACCATCGGCAATGATTTTGGAGCCCAGAAAAATAAAGTCAGCCACTGTTTGCACTGCTTGCCCGTCTATCTGCCATGAAGTGATGGGACCAGATGCCATGATCTTAGTTTTCTGAATGTTGAGCTTTAAGCCAACTTTTTCACTCTCCTCTTTCACTTTCATCAAGAGGCTCTTTAGTTCTTCTTCACTTTCTGCCAAAAGGGTGGTGTCCTCTGCATATCTGAGGTTATTGATATTTCTCCTGGCAATCTTGATTCCAGCTTGTGCTTCCTCCAGCCCAGTGTTTCTCATGATGTACTCTGCATAGAAGTTAAATAAGCTGGGTGACAGTATACAGCCTTGACATACTCCTTTTCCTATTTGGAACCAGTCTGTTGTTCCATGTCCAGTTCTAACTGTTGCTTCCTGACCTGCTATAGGTTTCTCAAGAGGCAGATCAGGTGGTCTGGTATTCCCATCTCTTGAATAATTTTCTGCAGTTTATTGTGATCCACACAGTCAAAGACTTTGGCATAGTCAATAAAGCAGACATAGATATTTTTCTTGTACTCTCTTGCTTTTTCGATGATCCATCAGATGTTGGCAATTTGATCTCTGGTTCCTCTGCCTTTTCTAAATCCAGCTTGAACATCTGGAAGTTCACGGTTCACATATTGCTTCAGCCTGGCTTGGAGAACTTTAAGCATTACTTTACTAGCTTGTGAGATGAGTGCAATTGTGCGGTAATTTGAGCATTCCTTGGAATTGCCTTTCTTTGGGATTGGAATGAAAACTGACCTTTTCCAGTCCTGTGGCCACTGCTGAGTTTTCCATATTTGCTGGCATATTGAGTGCAGCATCAATTCTTCAAATTGATTGATGCTTTTGAACTGTGGTGTTGGAGAAGACTCTTGAGAGTCCCTTGGACTGCAAGGAGATCCAACTAGTCCATCCTAAAGGAGATCAATCCTGGGTGTTCATTGGAAGGACTGATGTTGAAGCTGAAACTCCAATACTTTGGCCACCTGATGCGAACAGCTGACTCACTGGAAAAGACCCTAATACTGGGAAAGATTGAGGGCAGGAGGAGAAGGGGGTGACAGTGGATGAGATGGCTGGATGGCATCACTGACTTGATGGACATGGGTTTGGGTGGACTCAGGGAGTTGGTGATGGACAGGGAGGCCTGGCGTGCTGCGATTCATGGGGTTGCAAAGAGTCGGACATGACTGAGTGACTGAACTGAACCGAGTGCAACACTTTCACAGCGTCATCTTTCAGGATTTGAAATAGTTCAACTGGAATTCCATCACCTCCACTAGCTTTGTTCGTAGTTATGCTTCCTAAGGCCCACTTGACTTCACATTCCAGGATGTCTGGCTCTAGATGAGTGATCACACCATCGTCATTATCTGGGTCTTTTTTGTACAATTATTCTGTGTATTCTTGCCACCTCTTCTTAATATCTTCTGCTTCTGTTAGGTCCCTACCATTTCTGTCCTTTATTGAGCCCATCTTTGCATGAAATGTTCCCTCAATATCTCTAATTTTCTTGAAGAGATCTCTAGTCTTTCCCATTCTATTGTTTTCCTCTCTTTCTTTGCAATGATCCCTGAGGAAGGCATTCTTATCTCTCCTTGCTATTCTTTGGAACTCTTCATTCAAATGGGTATATCTTTCCTTTTCTCCCTTGCTTTTCGCATCCCATCTTTTCACAGCTATTTGTAAGGCCTCCTCAGACAGCCATTTTGCTTTTTTGCATTTCTTTTTTGTGGATGGTCTTGATTCCTGTCTCCTGTACAATGTCATGAACCTCCATCCATAGTTCATCAGGCATTCTGTCTATCAGATCTAATCCCTTAAATCTATTTGTCACTTCTACTGTATAGTCATAAGAGATTTGATTTAGGTCATACCTGAATGGTCTAGTGGTTTTCTCCACTTTCTTCAATTTTAGTTTGATTTTGGCAATAAGGAGTTCATGATCTGAGCCACAGTCAGCTCCCTGTCTTGTTTTTGCTGACTGTATAGAGCTTCTCCATCTTTGGCTGCAAAGAATATAATCAGTCTGATTTTGGTGTTGACCATCTGGTGATGTCCATGTGTAGAGTCTTCTCTTGTGTTGTTGGAAGAGGGTGTTTGCTATGATCCGTGCGTTCTCTTGGCAGAACTCTATTAGCCTTTGCCCTGCTTCATTCTATACTCCATGGCCAAATTTGCCTGTTACTCCAAGTGTTTCTTGACTTCTTACTTTTGCATTCCAGTCCCCTATAATGAAAAGGACATCTTTTTTGGATGTTAGTTCTAGAAGGTCTTATAGGTTTTCACAGAACTGTTCAACTTCAGCTTCTTTGGCATTACTGGTCAGGGCATAGACTTGAATTACCGTGATATTGAATGGTTTGCCTTGGAAACAAACAGAGGTCATTCTGTCATTTTTGAGATTGCATCCAAGTACTGCATTTCGGACTCTTGTTGACTGTGATGGCTACTCCATTTCTTCTAAGGTATTCCTGCCCACAGTAGTAGATATAATTGTCATCCGAGTTAAATTCGCCCATTCCAGTCCATCTTGGTTTACTGATTCCTAGAATGTCGATGTTCACTCTTGTCATCTCCTGTTTGACCACTTCCAATTTTCCCTGATTCATGGACCTAACATTCCAGGTTCCTATGCAATATTGCTCTTTACAGCGTCGAATCTTGCTTCTATCACCAGTCCCATTCACAACTGGGTGGTGTTTTGCTTTTGCTCCATCCCTTCATTCTTTCTGTAGTTATCAAGCTTATCTATATGTGATTTTATTGTCTGGAATATGTTTTGATTCTATCTACCTTAATTGCATCTTTGTGTTAATATTTCTCCCTTGCTATTTTGACAATTCTTTCACCATCATTCTCTCAAATGCATGGAACTAGGAAATCAAGTTTGAGCAGAGAAAATCTCTAAAATGTAAACTTAGTGATTACTAACCTCCAAACTACAGCTGTGTTTGCACAGAAACAGGTTAGAATTGTGTTTGCGGAGGTTGAAGAGAAGGAGGACTGTTATTCCTTTTGGTAATTTTAGTTCCTCTCTCAATTGCCAGCAGATGTGATCCAAGGAGGAGAAAACCCCCGGTCCAGCCTTGAGCTTCTTTCTCTCTCTTCTTGTTCTGTGTGCTTGTCTTCATCTGTTCTTCACATTGCCTCTGTCTTTCTGTCTCTTAACATCAGGAAATCCTGGTCATCACTAAAGAAGCCAGAACACTATCCTTGCTTTTCCATATATTTGGTCTCTAGGTTTTAAAACCCAAACCAACCATATCAATCTATCAACTAAACAAACAAATAGCTTAAACTGCACTGGATAATCTATTATTCTGAAATCCTCTGGGCTTCCATCTTGCTGTATACATGATTTTATAAAAACTTAGAGAAGGAGAAAAACCATACAGTTTCTTGTTTAATTATGCTGAAATTGGAATGATGTTATTCCCAAGACAGTGTTGGTGGAACGAGAGAAGGCTTCTGAGTACTATTTACCCTGTGAAACTGAAACTGGAGAACTTTGTTACCTTGGAGTTGGAAATGGAGGCCATTCCTTGTGCTCAGGGAATGTAAGATCTCTTCACCCTCTACCTGCTCTAAGTACAAACCATGACAGTCACTCTTGGACCCTGAAGGTTGTAGAGATTCCAGGTAGGCTGTTAGTTTCTGGTCAATAAAGAGAAGCACTTTGCAATATTGTTTGGAAGACATGTGTGACCCTCTTTTATTTAATATCCTTCCTACATGCTCAGCTTTCTGTGAGCTGGACCATCCTAACCTGAGGGCTTCCCTGGTGGCTCAGTGGTAAAGAATCTGCCTGCCAGTGCAGAAGACTTGGGTTGGATCCCTGGGTCAGGAAGATCCCCGGGAGAAGGAAATGGCACTCCACTCCAGTATTCCTACCTGGAAAATCCCATAGACAGAGGAGCCTGGCAGGCACAGTCACAAAAAGTCAGACACAACTTAGCGACTAAACAGCAATACCATCCATGACGTGTGTTATACACATGGCTTTATGGGTCAGAAATCACTTAGCTTGCATCTTTGTTCTGTTCTTCCGATTTGTGTCCTTGGACTAGTTAAACTCTCTAGCTTCCCTTCCTGATATGTAAAATGCATTCATTCCTACATTCATTCAGTTCACCCATTAAATATGTGGGTACTACTAATATACCAGTGTGAAAGCATTAGTTGCTCAATCATGTCCAACTCTTTGTGACCCCATGGATTGTAGCCTGCCAGGCTCCTCTGTCCATGGGATTCTCCAGACAAGAATACTGGAGTGGGTAGCCATTGCCTTTTCCAATATGCCAGTAATTATTCCACATGTGATCATTAGAGATACACATACACACATAAAACATCTCCTTCCACTGACTGGTGTCTGCTGGATTTGGGGACACAATAAGTTATGCCATCAAATATAAAATATCAAATGATGAATATGAACAATAGTGTTACAAAAACAAAGCATATGGGTGCTGTAGAGAGTGTGAAAAAAATGAGAGGCTTGAAGTCAAAGACAGGAAAGCCCTCTGAGAAGAGAGCTTTAACCCAAGATGCAAATGATGAGAAGGAACCAGCAGGAGAGTCCCTGGTGGAGCCGGAGAGGAAAGCTCCATGCCGGCAAAGGAAAGGGAGGATAGTCAAGGTCAGGCCAAGTTTTGCATGTTTGGGAAAGAGAAAAAAAGCAAAAAAAAAAAAAAAGGAGAAGAGAAAAAAAGAAGAGAAAAAAAGAAGAGAGATGTAACAGTAGTACCTAGTAATGAAATATGGCTGCAGCTCAAAGACTGATAAAAAGTGATAATACATTACAGTTGCATTGAATGGTGAGACTTGAACATACTACTTATCAATTCCTTATCTCAATTTTGATTTTGAATTGATTGTATTTTCATTCTCTTCCCCAAATTCCTTTTGAAAACCTTAGTAATATATGGTGAAAAGATAAATTTAGATTATGATGCATCCAGACAAGGATGTTGCCTAGGGGCAGGCAGGTATTCTGAAATAAGCAGCTCCCAGACTAAGTATAAGTAAACATTTTTTCCTTCCATTTATCTTGAAAGACACAGCCTCATGTATAATTTTGTTCCTGATTGCTTATAGTTTTATGAGGTAGCCATCAGGCTGGAAACAGAGTTTCATTCCAAATAATCTAACTGAAGATCCTAATGTGGAGGAGTCTTTACAGAAGGGTGACGGAGCTAAGGGAACTGATGAAGGGAAGCTGAGATGCCCAGAGATGAGCAGCGGAGCATGCCTTTGCCCTCCCAGAGAGAAGAAAACAGGCGGAGGCCTGTGCCCTGAGTCCAGGGAGACCCAGGGCCTTGCAGGAGGGACCGCCTGGGGGCACCACAGACAGGGAGGGCTGTAACCCCTGCCAGACGGACGTGGGGCCAGAGCAAAAAGGATCGGTAGGACCACCCGGACCTCTGTTTCCACCAGGCCTCCAGTGGTGACACCAGTACAAACCATCAAGGGCCAGAGTAAAGACAATATAGTCCATGGAAGTGCCATTTCTCTGGGGCCTGGGGCAGAGCAGAGCAGACATGGGGGAGGGCTGAACTGAAACATCAGCACACGTGGGTGAGCCCCCTGACTCCGCTATTCACACATAAAAACAGAAATGAAACATCAGCACACGTGGGTGAGTCCCCCTGACTCCACCGTTAAAACATAAAAACAGAAAGCAGTGCAAGTTCAGCGGCCTGCCACGCCGCCTTCAGATCGGAGCGATGGCGAGCTGACCGCTGCTGTTTAGAGAAAGCAGCTGCTCAAACTAGAGTGACTTTGCAGTGATGTTTGTTTTTTCTGACTTCATTTCTGACAACAGATATGTGGATTTTTCTGACATCAACTACATATCATTTTCCCACACCAATTATCCAGTTCTCTTATGCCAACTAAGTGTCTAACAATTCATTTCCATTTTAACCCTAACTACTCACAGTTATCAGACTGCACAGGTTCAAGGGTTCAGTCCCACAAGATTGCACCCCACTTCACACAACAACCACAGATAGGGTATCAGACAACCCACATTTCTGCCCTGCCCACTACAAATTCAGGGGTTCCCTTGAAACACTTCAGACTTGAAAATTCACTACAACTATCCACAGAACATGGGAAAACACTTAAATATTTCCTTGTATTTCAGAAAATGTACAGCTCGGAAATAGCCAAATGGAAAACATGCGTGGGAAAGAAGGAGTGGTGAGGGGAGAAATGGCTCAGAGATTCTCTGCCCTCTCTGGTGTCCCACCTTCTAAACACATCAAGTGCCCATCAACCCATAAGCTCTGCAAAACCTGTTCAGTGGTGTCTATAAGGTCTTATCACACAAACACAACTTGATTCAATCATTGACCATTGCTAGCTCACTCAGATTCATGTGCATCAAGTCGGTGATGACATCCAATCATCTCATCCTCTGTCATCCCCTTCTCCTCCTGCCTTCAGTCTCCCCCAGCATCAGGGTATTTTCCAGTAAGTCAGTTCTTTGCATCATATGGCCAAAGTATTGGAGTTTCAGCTTCAGCATAGGTCCTTAGAAGGAATATTCAGGATTGATCTCCTTTAGGATGGACTGGTTGGATCGTCTTGCAGTCCAAGGGACTCTCAAGAGTCTTCTCCAACACCACAGTCCAAAAGTGTCAATTCTTCAGCTCTCAGCTTTCTTTACATTCCAACTCTCACATCCATACATGACTACTGGAAAAACCATCGCTTTGACTAGACAGACTTTCGTTGGCAAAGTAATATCTCTGCTTTTAATTTGCTCTCTAGGTTGGTCATAGATTTTCTTCCAAGAAGCAAGCATCTTAATTTCATGGCTCCAGTCACCATCTGCAGTGATTTTGGAGCCCCCCAAAATAAAGTCTGTCACTGTTTCCATTGTTTACCCATCTATTTGGCATGAAGTGATGGAACCAGATGCCATGATCTTAGTTTTCTGAATGTTGAATTTTAAGCCAACTTTTTAACTCTCCTCCTTCATTTTCATCAAGAGGCTCTTTATTCTTCTTTACTTTCTGCCATAAGTGTAGTGTCATCTGCATATCTGAGGTTATTGATATTTCCCTTGGCAATCTTGATTCCAGTTTGTGCTTCTTCCAGACCAGCATTTTGCTTGATGTACCCTGCATATGAGTTAAATACACAGGGTGACAATATACAGCCTCAACATACACCTTTCCCAGTTTGGAACCAGTCTGTTGTTCCATGTCCGGTTCTAACTGTTGATTCTTGACCTGCATAAAGATTTCTCAGGAGGCATGTGAGGTGTTCTGTTATTCCCATCTTTTGAAGAATTTTCCACTGTTTGTTGTGATCCACACAGTCAAAGGCTTTGGCATAGTCAATAAAGCGGAAGTATATGTTTTTCTGAAACTTTGTTGCTTTTTTGATGATCCAACAAATGTTGGCAATTTGATCTCTGGTTTCTCTGCCTTTTCTAAATTGAGCTTGAAAACCTGGTAGTTCACAGTTCATGTACTGTTGAAGCCTGACTTGGAGAATTTTGAGCATTACTTTGCTAGCATATGAGATGAGTGCAGTTGTGTGGTAGTTGGAGCATTCTTTGGCATTGCCTTTCTTTGAGTTGGAATGAAAACTGACCTTTTCTGGTTTTGTGGCCACTGCTGAGTTTTCCAAATTTGCTGGCATATTCAGTGCAGCACTTTCACAGCATCATCTTTCAGGATTTGAAATAGCTCAACTGGAATTCCATCACTTCCACTAGCTTTGTTCGTAGTGATGCTTCCTAAGGCCCACTTAACTTCGCATTCCAGGATGTCTGGCTCTAGGTGAGTGATAACCCCATCATGGTTATCTAGGTCATAAAGATCTTTTTTGTATAGCTCTTCAGTGTGTTCTTGCCACCTCTTCTTAATAGCTTCTGCTTTTTTTAGGCCCATACCATTTCTGTCCTTTATTGAGCCCATCTTTGCATGAAATGTTCCCTTGGTATCTCTAATTTTCTTGAAGAGATCTCTACTCTTTCCCATTCAATTGTTTTCCTCTATTTCTTTGCATTGATCACTGAGGAAGGCTTTCTTATCTCTCCTTACTATTCTTGGGAACTCTGCATTCAAATGGGTTTATCTTTCCTTTTCTCTTTTGCCTTTCACTTCTCTTCTTTTCTCAGCTATTTGTAAGGCCTCCTCAGACCACCATTTTGACTTTTTGCATTTCTTTTTCTTGGGGATGGTCTTGATCACTGCCTCCTGATCAACGTCACAAACCTCTTTACATAGTTCTTCAGGCATAGTTCTATCAGCTCAAATCTCTTGAATCTATTGGTCACTTCCACTGTATAATTGTAAGGGATTTGATTTAGGTCAATCCTAAATGGTCTAGTGGTTTTCCCTACTTTCTTCAATTTCAGTCTGAATTTGGCAATAAGGAGTTCATGATCTGAGCCACATTCAGCTCCCGGTCTTATTTTTGCTGATACCATAGAACTTCTCCATCTTTGGCTTCAAAAAGTATGATCAATCTGATTTCAGTGTTGATGGTTGAACTCAAAGCTCTAGCCCCTCAGCCATCCCCAGACATTGAAGGATGGGGTCCCAAAGCTCTAGCCCTAATTATTGGGCCCTTCTGTTGTCCAGCCCTGTCCTAACACTGTCTAGGGGCCTCACCTTGAGTCATCTTATTAACACAAACTCAGTTATGGTCATAAGTGGCTCACTATGAGTAGCATAAGACATTCCTATCACTCAGGAAGTCCCCAGACTTGTAGGAGTCCTATGCTAGGAACCCAGGACAGAGACCAAGTGTATTTTTGGTATGCAATAGTTGCCACACAGAAAACATCTCATTTTTCATCTTTTCCTTTCTCTTCAAAGAGGAATGAGGCATTCAAATTTTCATATGAATTCTCTCAATGTTTAGATGTTGAGAGTCATTTCAAATTTTTCTGAAACTCTTTGCAGCCCAAACAAAGCTATATGAAGGCTGGAGTTGGCCTGTGGTCTCCAGCTTGGGGCAACATGATGCAGAACTTCAGAATAGTCCTTTTTAACCCTGGCTTCACACTGGGATCACCTGGGTAGCTTTGAGAAATTTGTGCCTGGATTTCACGCAAAGCAATTAAGCCAGAAACTCCAGGACTGGGTCCCAAACATTGGTATTTAGAAAAAGAAAATATAGTTCCCTAATCATTTTAAGGGATCCACAGAGGATAAGATGGTTACATGGCATCATCAATTCAATGAATATGAGTTTGAGCAACCTCTAGGAGATAGTGAAGGACAGGGAGGCCTACCATGCTGTAGTCCATGGAGTCACAAAGAGTTGGACCTGACTGAACAACTGAACAACAACAACAACTAATCATTTTAATGTACAGTCATTTTTAAAATAAGCCTTTTCAAATTTGGGAATAAATTTACTTTTATAGAAAGAGTGTACAGAAGAAGCTATTTACAAAGAGCATACACAGGTTTTATATACCCTATGTCCAATTTTTCCCATTGTCAACACTTTGCATTACCATAACATATTTGTCAGAATTAATAAACTGACATCAGTACAGTATATTAACTACACTCCAGAGTTTATATAAATTTCACCAATTTTTCCACTGATAATCCTCTTTGTGTTTCAGAATCTGGTCCCTGGTACTATCTTGCATTTGGTTGTCTTTTCAGACTTTCCTTGTTTTCCATGAGTAGTCCCTGCAAGGTATCCTGGAAAATGCCTCCAGATCTAGGTTTTTGTGATGTTTATTTCATGATGGGATCCATGTTATGTCTAAGTTTTGGAAAGAATACCACAGTGATGAAGTACCCTTCTCATTATATCAGCTCAAGGTATAATTTCCATTTGTGAGAATACCTGCTCTAGGCAGTGATGGCTGCATGACATGGGGATGGCAGGACCCACCCAGCTTCAACAAGATGAAAACAGATCAGTGCAGGAAGTCAGGAGGGATGACAGGAGGCCAGCCATGCAGCCTCGTTTCTTCCAACAAGCCATTGGACTGAGCATCAGGGGACAGAGTCCCTTTGCAGGCTCATCCAAAAACTCGACTTTAGAGAAGTCACCACCTTCTTCCTCTGTGTCATGTAGAAGTTGATATCTGAGGCTATTTCTAGCCCTGCATATATGTGATTTTAAAACTTTGGAGTGGGTTTTCATGAGCCAAATGTTGTCCACAGCTCCATTCCATAAGAAGAATGTGCTGTGATGCTAAGTAAGGAGCCATCAAGATGCAGAGTTTCCTCAAAGGGAAGAGGCAGGAAGGCCATTGTGTGGCACAACTTGACATTTATGACTTTTGTCTCTTAAAGATGTCAAGCGCCTCAAAGGAAGAAAACAAATTGCAAAAACAGAAGGAAATTCAACTCCTTCACCCCTCTTTCTTCCTGAAACTATGATTCCTTCTGTTACCAGGGTTTAAGAAGTCAATGACATAATTTGCTTTTTTCCAAAAATCTTTTCATGTTGACCCTTTTCGTAAATCTTACTGGAAGCAAAGGTGACTGGCTTGCAAAACTCTATGTTCTAAGTCGCCAATAACTTGTACAGATCTTGTGATTGCAAAACCACAAAAATTTCACAATAGTGGAAACCTCTCATTAACTATCATAAATGACAGGGCAAATTTGTTTTAACTACATGCATAATCGTGCTTATTGCTTGAAGATAATAAACTGAGAGATTCTCTGTGGAAGTGAGACAGATAGGCTGAAAATGGTTTTATACAGTACTTTTCCACCTCTGTGTGTTAAGTCTGACCCTGAACATTCTCCTAATATTGAAGCAGGCTCTCATCTGATGTAATTTGCCTGTGAGGATTGCGTTGGCTGTGAAATGAGCACCTCTTAGTAGCTGTTGTTAAAAAAGAAATTTTCTTGAAGTCACAATTCAGTGGTGCATTTCAAATGAATGAAGCCGGGTTCCCAGGCACGGAGACAAGAAGGAATGTCAGACAGGACCTTTAATGTGTGGTTCTATTTAAACATCAGACCTAACAGAAAACCCTGAGGCTTTGTACAATGATGGGAGCCTTGTAGGAACCTAATGAATGCATTGACGGGTGAATGGTTGGCTGGCACTCAAGCTCTTCTGAGGGATGTGAGAGGGTTCAGGTACCACCTAGAAAGAATGGATGCAGTGGCCCATCCAAAGGAGCCCTGGTCAGGCAGCTTTGTCTGGCATGCTGCCTTTTCAGACCCACTTGATAAGGCTCGGGTCAGTTTCAAGTGGAGCACGTGCCAGATTGCAGATGGGTTGGGCTGGCATTTCAAATAGGCTAACTGTGAAACTGGAGAAGAAAACGGGCACATTTTTCCTAAGGTGGCTCTTCAAATGCAGTCCCTCCCCCAGAGCTTGTAGGTCTCACTCTGAGCCTCTCCACTCCACAGCTCCTCAATGGTTGTCTTTGCTGGGAAGACTTTGCCTTGTTAAAATGTGCCCTGTATATAAAAATGAAATTGTCACTTCTGGGTGGCGCCGCGTAACATGGTTTGACACTCAGTGCCAGCAGCTACAGAAAACAGACTTTTATTGCATTTATTCTTTCAGAGACAAGAGTTTCTAAAGACTCCTGCAGACATTCACTTAGTTAAATCCGAATGAAGCCAGAGTGAACGCTCTGTGCGGCTGTCTTGTGTTCACACAAACAGCCCCCACTTGGCTTGATGGTGCTGTAAAACAGTCTTGAGAAAAGACGATCATACTAGAATCCAGAAGGGAAGATGTGAGCCTTTCAAACCAGGTGGGTGGACTGGATGAAGCCCCCTGACTTCCCCTGTAGTCCCCAAATCTTATCATGTGGCGTTAACAAGCTCACACACACTAACCCCCATCCCGTTTCAGTGTTCATTTAGAATTCCACGTCATTTTCAAGACAAAGAGGAAGGATTTGATTTGTAGGACTCTGGCAAGCAAGCTTTAGATTCTTAACTGCCTTTTATCTAGATGAGTACCCGGAGAGAGATTGAGCAGGGAGGGGGCCCTGGGGCATAAGCTTTTCATTCTGGTGCTCTCCTGGAATAAAAATTCCATAAAGTAACATCTGTAGTAATTAAGGGCTTACATTTCCTCTCCCATTCATGTCTCTGCTTGGAGGGAAGGTTATCTTCCCTAAGAGACAATGGAGAGTTGGTCCTGTGGGCGGAGAGAAAGCGGAATTTGAATTCTTTTGTTCCTAGAAATGGAAGTTTCCTACTTAAAAGAAAAAATAAAAATAACAAGTTGGAAGATGTGAAATAATCCCCTGGAAAGAAAACGTGAATGAGTTAGCAAAATTGTACTTAGCTGTTCCTCAATATTTGGAATGGGGAATGATTCATCTTGTCTTTCTAATCCAAATATCCTCTGATTTCGGGAAATCTGTTGTTGAGTTAAACAAAATAATGTGAGAGCTGCAAGCTAAGTTTTATCTGGGGGCAAACTGAGGACGGCAGCCCAGGAACAGCACCTCAGGTAGCTCTGGGACACTGCTCCAATGATGTAGAGGGGAAGATCAGTATAAATGTGATTCTGGTGAAGGGGCAGCATATGCTATCAAGCATACATTTTTTGCAGATTTTGCTAGTCACAAGGAGCAGTTGTCACCATGATAGATTTCAGTGCTTTTGTAGATATGAGGAGATAGCATTGGGCTAATAAAATCAATTCCTGAAACTATCTATCTAAAGACTTATGCTGTCAGTTTTTCTTCCAGCACAGGGTGCCTCATTTCTGCTCTTCACCCTGAACTCCTGTCAGGGGGGTCTGAAAGTCAGCAGCTGCAGCAGCACCTGATCTAAATCTTGTGGAGTTAGATGGCAAGTGCTAGTTTGTAGTTGACACTGTGATTAAACATTGAGCAAAATGCTATTTTTGTTTTTATTAATTAAAATTGTATATTCAGCTTAAAGAGTTTTACTTTTGCATTTGGACACAAAAGTGAGTCACTCTTCAGATGTTCTTCCAAATAACACTATGTGGATCCACTGGGCCTCTGATACATGGATAATATGTCAAATTAATTTCCCATGCTTTCTTGTCTTAGCAGGACCAGCTATGTAATTTGTGGGTCCTAGTGAAAATTAAAAATAGAAGACCCCCTTGTTTAAAATGTATTGACAGTGACAGCAGAGGCTTAAATCGAGTGAAGTTTTCCAGGCTCAGGGCTCCAGTAATACATAGGCCTCATGCCCTTGACGTCAGTCCTGCTCTGGTTCACCATCTGTATCAATGCAGAAAAATGTGTGTCTTCTCTATGTTTCCTAGGAATGTATGTACCTTGGAAAATATTCTTTTTTAAATTTGAATCATAAAATAATTAGAGCACCCCAGATGGAATGTGCTTTTGAAAACATCTTCAAATAGAGGTGCTGTATGATCCAGCAGTACCACTCCTGGGCATATATCCAGAGAAAACCATAATTCAAAAAGAGACGTGCACCCCAATGTTTACTGCAGCACTACTTACAACAGCCAAGACACAGATGCCACCTAAATGTCCATTGACAGAGGAAGGGATAAAGAAAATGTGGTACATATATACATTGGAATATTACTCAGCCATAAAAAAGAGTGAAGTAATGCCATTGGCAGCAACTTGGATGAACCTAGAGATGATCATACTAATTAAAGTAAGCCAGATAGAGAAAGACAAATGCAATATCACATAGAACTTGAATCTTAAAAAAATGATATAAATGAACTTATATGTAAAACAAGTAGAGTCACCGACATAGAAAACAAACTTATGGTTACAGGGGAAATGCATAGAGGGATAAATTAGGAGTTAATAAATACATACTGTTATATATAAAATAAACAACAAGGTCCTACTGTATAGCACAATAAATATATCCACCAGGGATATTTTCTAATAACCTATAAAAAAAGAATCTGAAAAAGTTTATATACATGCGCGCGCGCACGCACACACACACACACACACACACACGCCACCAGGGATATTTTCTAATAACCTATAAAAAAAAGAATCTGAAAAAGTTTGTATACATACATACACACACACACACACACACACACACGCCACCAGGGATATTTTCTAATAACCTATAAAAAAAAGAATCTGAAAAAGTTTGTATACATACATACACACACACACACACACACACACACACACACACACACACACACACACACACACACACACACACACACACACACACTCTCTCTCTCTCTCTCTCTCTCTCTCTCTCTCTCTCTCTCTCTCTCTCTCTCTCTCTCTCTCTCTCTCTCTCTCCCAGGGATCGAACCCAGGTCTCCTGCATTGCAGGTGGATTCTTTAGGGTTTTTTACCAGCTGTGTCACAAAGGAAGCCCAAGAATACTAGAGTGGGTAGCCTATCCCTTCTCCAGCGAATCTTCCCGACCCAGGAATCAAACCAGGGTCTCCTGCATCGCAGGCAGATTCTTTACCAACTGAGCTATCAGAGATGCCATATGTGTATACATGTATGCATATACATATATAAGTATATATTTTGTTGTTCAGTTGCTAAGTTGTGTCCGCCTCTTTACAACCCCATGGACTGCAGTATACCAGGCTTCCCTGTCCTTCCGTATCTCCTGGAGTTTGTTCAAACCCATGTCCACTGAGGCAGTGATACCATCCAATCATCTCGTCCTCTGTCATCCCCTTCTCCTCCTGTCCTCAATCTTTCCCAGCAACAGGGTCTTTTCCAATGAGTTGGCTCTTTGCATCAAGTGGCCAAAGCATTGGAGTTTCAGCATCAGTCCTTCTGATAATATTCGGAGCTGATTTCCTTTAGGATTGACTGGTTTCATCTCCTTCAGGGTGACTCTGCATGGCATGGCTCATAGCTTCATTGTGTCACCTTTTTTTTTTTCATTTTCCCCCTTCTGTTTGCCATGAAGCGATGGGACTGGAATCCATGATCTTAGTTTTTTTTAACATAACCAAACCACTTTGCTCTAACGTGAAACTAACACAACATTATAAATCAACTAACTTCCAAAAAAAAGTCCTTAACTTGCTAACTCACATGTCCTTGCCTCACCTCTCAGCTTATCCCCAGGAGTGTCCCCGGTGGACCTCCATCCAGCCTGCTCACTGCCCCATCTACAGGGACATGACCTTCCGCCTGCCCACCCCGGCCCCTGCCCTAGTTTTTACTCCAGTGGCCTTTCTGGCCTCCTGTGCTCACTTTTCAGAGTTTTCCTGGCATCTGCAATTCCTCTCACATTGGAATTCCTGTAACTGTAATAAATGTATAACTCATTTGGCAGTTGTTTATGTATTTTTTTTCCTTTTCTTGTTTACTCTGCATGTGATATGATCATGAAAACACACATAATATTTGGATGCAGAAAAGTTTAACAAATTGTGTCAAAGGGCTTCATTCCAAGAAAGCTCATATTATTGATAAAATCCAGCAGAAAATCCAAAATTATACACTTCGCCTTTTGGACAAATTTTACACATTTCATACATATTCTTTTCTATGTATGCATGTCATTTCTTAAGTCTGTTTTTCCTCTGGTGTACTGTTCATGGGCATTAATTTCTTTTGATTAGAATTAACCCTTTAATTTTTACCTTTCCCACCCAATTTTACCAAATAATAAAGGTCAGATATAGTTAAAATTTAGGAATGAAGCTTGTCTAGGGTTTTCTTAATTTCCTTTTCTTTTTAATTTATTCTTCCTGGATATGTACAACTTCATGAAAGTATATAATCCCCTGTTTGCTTTTTTTCCCAGGATGGAGTCTACTGAAAAATGTGAAGTGGTAATTCAACATTTTAATGGAAAATATCTGAAAACACCACCAGGAATCCCAGGTAAGAAATGCCATAAAGTAATCATTAAACAATATCTAGGCTCATTGCTACTATCAGAATGAGTACATGGTAAGGCCCATGGTTTCCTCCATTGGGAGGAAAATTTTTGCCTTTATAAATATGTATTTTTTTTAATACTGTGCAACTCATCTTTCTCAAAACTACCAAAAGCTTTTTGGTGATTCATCTTTGGCCTGCCTTTTTAAATCTCTGCTGCTAATTCTCTAAAGTGAATTAGAAGGAAAACAGCAAAGAATAGTTTAAAATGCACTTGCCATGAAGAAAGTTTGTGACTCATGTCATTAATATTGGTATCCTGATTTCTACTTTGTAAAATATCTAAACAGTGAGTGACATATTGTGAAAATAATAATAATAATAATAATAGTAGAATCCATAGATTGAGACCAGTTCCCAAACAGTTCTTACCAGCCCATGACAAGAAGAATGCAGAAAGGCAGAAAGAGCATTTAGAAATGTTTATAACAATATGACGTTATCATGAAATCTTAGCACATAACTTCATGTTTTACAAAAATATCAAATGCACATTAAATTTTTTTAGTATACCCATTCATCAGAGATAATCTAGGAAGCACCAGTTTAGACTACTTCAGGGCATTTCATATTTTTGAAGGCAAAATTCTCAAGATTTGACATATATCATAAGATGATATAACTGTGCTATTAAGAACTACAATCAACACAAAATAATTGAATATATCATATGTATCAGAATGTGAGCTAGGACTGCCTTGACATGATATTAATTTTTAAGAAAAATAAATGAATAGTATTGTATATTAAGTAGGTTAAAATATCTTACTCATATCTCAATAAAACCGGAAGAAAAAATACATCTTACTCATGCATAAAAATATCAAATATTGAGTGAAGTTCTAAAAGAGAATAACAGATAAGGAAATATCTGACTCATACATGTTGGTTTATTTGTTGTTTTTTTATTTTCAGTGATTCTCAAGGGAAAAATGTGACTTCTTAAGTCTTATGATATTTTTTTCTTTTGATGATTTTATGTTGCATCTTTGTAATGTTTGCTTCATTAAGTATCTATAGAGCATTTACGGGTTGAGCATTTTGGTTCCTTAAAGTATATTGAGTTATACAGAAAACAAAGTCTGAACAAAACAAAGACATAGTTTTCTGGCAGGATCAGGTTCATTTTATGACACGCTAAGTTTTGGGAGGATTTTGGGAAAGAAGAAAGGCCATTCGGATTGTCATTTGGATGCTCTGAAAACTCCCAAAGCACGACCCCTGGTTAATCATGAGTCAGCACTGAAGCTGTGACTCAAGCTGGTTAGTGTCCATGCGTGACCTTCCCCTGAGAACTAGCTGCACTATGGTCCAACTGGAGATGTATGGGGTTGTTAGGGAAAGAGCTAGCAGTTTTCATCTCAGCAAGTCGGCTGCCCTTGCATTTTAGGAGAAATACTTTTTCTTTTTCCCTTTAAGATAGAAGACATTTAAAGACACTCTGCTTAGACCCATCATTGAGTAAAGGAGTTGCATTGTTAAGGGGTTTTCTGCTTATTCATCTCATTTTATTCTACAGGTGTCTATGTACAGAAGGCATTCAAACTAGATGTGAATTACACGATTCTATTAAAAAAATTCAAGAATGAGTAAACTAGGCAGAATTATTGTTGAATGAACTTTTAATACAGGTCTCAGTTCTGTGTGATTCTTCCTTTTTGGAAAAAGGCAGTGAAATCCATCTTGATGTGATTGATTTGAAATTGTTTTAGGTTAACCCATGTAGTGTAATGCTGACTCATGTAGTTTAATGCTAAAGACAAAGTCACTACAAATCCCCCACATATCTGAGCATCCTTCCTTGAATACGCAGGCTGTGGTATTAACCTCTCTAATATCATAGCTACACCCAATGGAAACATTGTGAATAGCAAGAACTTGGTTATGAGTTTCTTACTTAGTTTTATCTCCTGGGACCATGAAAAACAAAATAATTATGCTCAGTTAAAAAAAAAAAATCTTGAGAGATACACTTTATGCTTCTGAGATTTGCCTTCAACATAATACAATTAAATATACAGTATCGATTATCATCAATACTTGAATTAACTTATTTATCCTTACTTTGGAAGTCAAATAGATTTTAATAAAGGCTTCAAATGCTAACAGAAGACATATAATTTTTTTATTGATGTATAGCTGACTTACTATGTTGTGTTAGTTTCAGATATACAGCAAAGTGATTCAGTTCTGTATATTTCTTTACATATCTATATTCATATATATATGATATAGATTATTTATAGATTCTTTATATAGATTATATATATATAGATTCTTTTCTATTTATATGTATATAGATTCTTTTCTCTTATAAATTATTATAAAATATTGAGTATAGTTGCCTGTGCAATAGTAGGTCCTTGTTGGTTATCTATTTTATATACAGATATAAATATATAGATATTACACATAGTGTGCATCTGTTAATCCCAAACTCTAAATTATCCTCCCCCTTCTTCCCCTTTGGTAACCCAAGTTTGTTTTCTGTATCTGTGAGTCTGTTTATATTTTGTAAATAAGTTCATTTGTATCATTTTTTTTTTCTTCGATTCTGCATATAAGCAATATCATATGATATTTGTCTTTCTTTGTCTGGCCTAATTCATTTAGTATGATCATTTCCAGGTCTATCCATTATATATATCTTTATATATGTACATATATATATATCTTTATCCATTCTTTATCCATTTATCTATATCTTTATCTATATCCATTTAGCTATATCTTTATCTATATAGTTATTTTTATCTATATCCATATATATATATCTATATCCATATATATATATATATATATCTTTATCCATTCATCTTTTGATGGACATTTAGGGTGTACCCAGAGAAAACCATAATTCAAAAGGGCACATGCAACCCAGGGTGCATTGCAACACTATTTACAATAGCCAGGACATGGAAGCAACCTAAGGATAGATAATCTTTGATATTTATGTTTGATATGGAATAAAATGACGTAATGCAGGAAGTGGGTATTTTGGAATACGCTGCAGTAAAATGACTTGGCTAGGATCATTAACTCTGTTATGACAAGGATAATTAAATGTGTGTGCATGGTGTTTGCCTTTCTTGGTCCTTGTTGCTTATTTGTTGTAGATGGTTGAGGTCTTGTTTTCAGAAATTCGTATCTTAATCCAATTTTCTATTCTATCTTGAGGCGTGTGAACAGATGTCACAATGAGCCCTGATATCTGATTAGAAGTGATTCCTTTGATTGTTCAGGAGAAGTGATCATTTTCTTCATTTTTAAAATACATTGTATCTTAAGAGAGATTGTCCTTGGTAATTAAAATCACCTACTGGGAACTCTTTACCCCTCTCAGTGTCTGTGCCGGGAGCTTTGTACTTCCTTCCTCTTTAATAAATCCTGTTCACTTGCTACCATGAGTGTCTGCATGTTTGTAGATTCCATTCTTCGGGTCCACAGACAAGAACTCTGATTCCCGTCTCAAGAGCAGCCCTGAAATATGCACTGAGCTGAAATGCCACCTTCCAAAGGACCTGTGCGTTGTTCTGCTGCTGGTAGATGGAGAAGGCTGGTTCCCTCCAGTCGGCTGGGGAAACAGAGCCCCACACGTTCTCAGCGGGGTGGGGAAAGCCTGACAACATGTTGGGCATCAGAAAATAATTTGTCAAAGAGAAAATGCTTCCCTCTCTCTGAAAAAATTAAAAAATTAAATAAAATCACCTATAATTGATCTAACTGACTTGCAATTAAAATAGGTTTTTCTTTTTTTTTTTTAAGTTGTAAAAACCTCAACATCCACTTTATCAAAATTTGGCATCTTGACTTCAGAAATTTGTGGGGTTTTAGAAAAGCACATGGATGGTTTCAGTGCAGTGCTTTAAGGTTGTGTGAATAAGGGACTCATGAGTATGCAAAAAAATGATCTGGGACCTTCAGACCCTAAGATGGCTGATGAAAGAGTGAGTCCCCTTTTTCCCCACCCTCTAAGCAAGAAGAGAGAAATCAGTACCATATTCATATCGCTTCCTTCTCCATTTAGGATGACTTGGGGAAATGTGCCAGTTTCATTCTGTGTCTCTTGACAAAGATTCTTCTTAAGCTGCAAAGTTCACTGATTTCCTGAGATGATAATCTAGTTTCCAAATTCCATCCTCTGTCCTTTCTGTAGAAGAACAAGAAGAAAAGCTACTTCAGCCCAAAACTTTGACGTTGATCAGGCTTTCTCTTTCTGAGTTCCTTCTAATTGTTCACGAGAGACCTAATTTTAATGAATATATCATGGATCTCTAATGCCTATCACAGCCTCCGAGAACTAGCTCTGTTCACTATGAATTATAACATTGTCCCCAAGTTTTGGCTAGTTGGAACAATGAAGCTAGATATACATGCAAAAAAGTTATAATTATTTGAATTTTGGCATTTGAAGTGCGGGAAATTAATACTGCCATTTGGTGGGAAGGAGCAGCCAAAGCTGTATCAAAGAGCAACAGCCGTGTTACTGCTCCTAAGAAAGGGATCATCCAGTATTTTCTCCCTCCTCTAGAAGGAAAAGAAAACAGTGTTCCATAAATGTCACATGTCCTGCATATCGTTCTTGATGTTTTGCGGACAAAGTAAAGCATCATTATTTGCTTGCTCGCCTAACCTCAGACATGTCTTTGTCCCAAAACAAATTGCTCAGCAATCCTGTACAGCCCCAGTTCAGTTCAGTTCAGTCACTCAGTCATGTCTGACTCTTTGCAACCCCATGAACTGCAGCACACCAGGCCTCCTTGTCCATCACCAACTCCCAGAGTTTACTCAAACTCATGTCCATTGAGTTGGTGATGCCATCCAACCATCTCATTCTCTGTCGTCCCCTTCTCCTCCTGCCTTCAAGCTTTCCCAGCAACAAGGAATTTTCCAGTGAGTCATTTCTTCATATCAGGTGGCCAAAGTATTGGAGTTTCAGCTTCAGAATCAGTCCTTCCAATGAATATTCAGGTCTGATTTCCTTTAGGATGGACTGGTTGGATCTCCTTTCTATCCAAGGGACTCTCAAGAGTCTTTTCCAACACCACAGTTCAAAAGCATCAATTCTTTGGTGCTCAGTTTTCTTTATACTCCAACTCTCGCATCCATACATGACTACTGGGAAAACCATAGCTTTGACTAGACGGACCTTTGTTGGCAAAGTAATGTCTCTGCTTTTTAATATGCTGTCTAGGTTGGTCATGACTTTCTTCCAAGGAGTAAGCGTCTTTTAATTTCATGGCTGCACTCACCATCTGCAGTGATTTTGGAGCCCAAAATAATAAAGTCTCTCACTGTTTGCATTTTTTCCATCTATTTGCCATGAAGTGATGGGACCAGATGCCATGATCTTAGTTTTCTGAATGTTGAGCTTTAAGCCAACTTTTTCACTCTCCTCTTTCACTTTCATCAAGAGGTTCTTTAGTTCTTCTTCACTTTCTGCCATAAAGGTGGTGTCATCTGCATATCTGAGGTTATTGATATTTCCCCCAGCAATGTTGATTCCAGCTTGTGCTTCTTCCAGCCCAGTGTTTCTCATGATGTACTCTGCGTATAAGTTAAATAAGCAGGGTGACAATATACAGCCTTGACGTACTCCTTTTCCTATTTGGAACCAGTCTGTTGTTCCATGTCCAGTTCTAACTGTTGCTTCCTGATCTGCATACAGACTTCTCAAGAGGCAGGTTAAGGCAGATATTCTCATCTCTTGAAGAATTTTCCACAATTTGTTGTGATCCACACAGTCAAAGGCTTTGGCATAGTCAATAAAGCAGAAATAGATGTTTCTCTGGAACTCTTTTGCTTTTTGTGATGATCCAGCTGATGTTGGCAATTTGATCTCTGGTTCCTCTGCCTTTTCTAAATCCAACTTAAACATCTGGAAGTTCACAGTTCACATACTGCTGAAGCCTGGCTTGGAGAATTTTGAGCATTACTTTGCTAGCGTGTGAGATGAGTACAATTGTGCAGTAGTTTGAGCATTCTTTGGCATTGCTTTTCTTTGGGTTGGAATGAAAACAGACCTTTTCAAGTCCTGTGGCCTTCTGAGTTTTTTAAATTTGCTGGCATATTGAGTGCAGCACTTTCACAGCATCATCTTTTCGCATTTGAAATAGCTCAACTGGAATTCCATCACCTCCAGTAGCTTTGTTCGTAGTGATGCTTCTCAAGGCCCACTTGACTTCGCATTCCAGGATGTCTGGCTCTAGGTGAGTGATCACACCATCATAATTATCTGGATCATGAAGATCTTTTTTGTACATTTCTTCTGTGTATTCTTGTCACCTCCTCTTAATATTTTCTGCTTCTGTTAGGTCCATACCATTTCTGTCTTTTATTGAGCCCACCTTTGCATGAAAAGTTCTCTTTGTATCTCTAATTTTCTTGAAGAGATCTGTAGTCTTTCCCATTCTATTGTTTTCCTCTATTTCTTTGCATTGATCACTGAGGAAGGCTTTCTTATCTCTCCTTACTATTCTTTGGAACTCTGCCTTCCAATTTCTAAACTCTGGCAAAAACAAAGGGTAAGTTCCCAGGCACTTCAGGAATCTGTAAGGTGTGAGAGAAAGGCTCAAGTTCAAAGAGGCTGGGGAGCAGAAGGTGGCACTGCCTAGAAAAGGCTTTCATGTATAATGACATGTGTTTCCAGGCTGGTTTGAGGAGAGAAAATCGCCTTTTGCTTTCAAATTAGACTTTTGCCCATAAGCACATGTACTGGTCAGTAGAACAGTCTTTCCAGAAAACAGTGGAATAACCAACCCTCTTTTAGTATGATTTTATTTCTCTTTGTTACGTAGTTTTGATCCCAACTGAAGTCCAAGAATTAGGGAAGGATTGAGAGAGACTGCACCCTATTTTGTGATCTTTTTATTTTAGCAGATCTTATGATGAACAGAAATTGGGACAAATGTTTACATGACAGAGGACTCTTATTTTCCTACTCAATAAAATAAAATGATGTGCCTTCTTAATCCTTTGACAGATAATTTTACTATTTTATGGTTATGCAAATAAGAAACCTGTAGGATTTTAGAGAGTATCCAAGGCAAAATATTTATGATCTGATCATTTTTTAAATAAAATGAAAACATTAATGTTGTTTGTGTACATTTGAAACTTTCTCCAGAGTAAAATATCAAAAATGTACTAAAATGAAATTTAGGATGCAAATCTGAACATGTGAGCAATACACACACACATTTTTATCAGGGAACATGTTTTATTAGGAAAACACTAACCAGTGTTTTCTCAGTGGTACCAGTCTGATAAGTCACAAATGCAGCTATAATAGAATAAAAGGCAGCAAATAGAAAAAATATTATTACATACAATTTAGTAAAAATATATCTCTCTGTTTCTATTCATGAATAGTGTTGCCTAACTTTGAATTATTTCTCTTTGTGAAACTAAAACATTATCTGCATAATACACTTTGTGAACACCACGACCCCCAACTCGATGTTGGCTTAGATTTCTCATCAATAAAAGGATTTTTGCAATACTTAGGAAACGGCTTTCTGCTGAGCTCCTTATCTTTAATGTTTGTGATGCCTTCTAGATTATTTCTATCTACCAAACACACAGTTGTTTCATGGTAAAACACTGCTGGAACATTATTAGTGAATTTCATAGAACAAGCTTAATTGAGACTTAAGGGCTGTGAGTTCTATGTTCTTGGCCAGTCATCTCTCAACCTTTCTATGGCGCCACACCTGATACTACGAAGGTATTTGGGGAATTGGTAGCTAATAAGAGAGAAAAGAAAGGAAACGGAGATAATTCCATTTTGAAATCTGGATAATGAGAGACCAGATAGAGAAATACAGGGGATCATCTTCAGGAGATTAAAAGTGATTGGAATGGGCTGTGTGCACCAAACTGCAACACTCCTCCCCTGTGGTCATAGCTGTGAAAGAGGGGTGCCTCCAGGAAGCATCCCATGTCAAGGATCCACCAAATCTCTCTACTTCTGTAAATCGGCAAAATTTATAAAATCTTGCTCAGCCTGATATAGGTATTTTGCAATCCTTGGGTAGTTATTGCTCCCTTAGACATCTGTCCATCAAAAGAATGTGAGAATCAGTAGACTCTAGGGGTTTCTCATGGTGATAACAAGCTCAGTGGGGCAACTTTTGTTGGTTTTTCTTTCTTCCCTGACTTTCTGTTCCTCTTCTATTATGTTTTACTTCCTGGCATCAGCTCTCAATTAAACTTTCTTGTTCCAGGCTCTGATGTGGGGAAATTCAAATTAAGGATGGTGATCTAGTAATTGTGAAATTGTTTGTTTTTAATTTTATTTAATTTTTATTTAATTGTCTTTATTAAAAAAAAAAAAAAAAAGGTTTTTTTGCCCACACTGTGCAGCATGCAGGATATTAGTTCCCCAACCAGGGATCAAACCAAGTATCCCTTACATTGGGAACATGCAGTCTTAACTGCTGGACCACCAGAGAAGTCTGGAAGATTATGTTTTGATTTAAAACTTCTGGCCATAGGGAAGCCCAGAGGAAGAAAGTAGATACAGCTAAAATAGTAAAGTGAATTTTGTGAACCAAACACATTGTTTTCATTACTCCTAAACATTTATAGCAGTATTTGTGAACCATGTATTAGGGATGATAAAAATGAATATTAGTGATCCTAGACAGATGGTAGTCAGAGTTTAATTTAGAAAGAAAAATGTGAAATGCCACCATGACATGGTTGATCCTAGAACAACTGATGATGTGAAGAGGTTGGTTTTTGACAAAAATGGGGAGAGAAAGAAGGTCCAGGAAATTGTCATGATGCGAGCAAAGTGAAGGTGAGGGACGGGCACGGGAAATCATTCCACAGAGAAGAGAACCCGTATAAAGATAGTGTGGTGGACTTTATTAATGGGTCCAGTGTGGGGATGTCTGGAGTTGACAAAAGTGAAATGGAGACGATCTTCAGCCGAACAATGGGTGGCTTCCCATGAGTACTTTGGAGGGGTTTCCATCGATGCTGTAGACTTCCTTACTAGCCCTCACTCTTCCTTTCATCTTCCCTAAATTTCTCGTCTTCACAGGAGAAGCTTAGGGAAGATGAAGTGTACTAGAGTGATTTTTTTGTTTATTCATTTGATTCTGAGTATTTAAAATCAGGATTTTGTTTCAAAGTTTTATTTGTTTTTATGTTGTTGTTACTTCAGGTGCTATTATTTAGCTCAGTGTAGACTCTCAGCAGGCTTCCCTTGTGGCTCAGCTGGTAAAACATCCACCTGCAATGCAGGAGACCTGGAATCGATCCCTGGGTTGGGAAGATTCCCTAGAGAAGGGAAAGGCTACCCACTCCAGTATTCTGGCCTAGAGAATTTCAATAAATGTCATTTGAAACTGATACACAATTCCGTGAATTGAACAGCCCTTGTACTTATATTTGCTGTTAATGAAATTCCTGAGGGGTTTGGGGGATGCCTGCTTTCTCTGTCATCAACAAACTTGGAGGAAAGCATTGAGAGAAACATTTAAATCTTTTCTTAATTTTTGACAAAAATTCTCACATTTCTATATCTAAATACATGTGTAAGAAGTGTGGGTTCTATCCCTGGGTCAGGAAGATCCCCTGGAGGAGGGCATGGCAATCCACTCCAGTATTCTTGCTCGGAGAATCCAATGAACCAGAAAGACTTAGCAGGCTACAGCCATGGAGTCTGAGAGTTGGACACAACTGAAGCGACTTAGCATGCACGCACATATGTGTGTTAGTTGCCCAGTTGTGTTTATCTCTTTATGAGCCCATGGACTGTAGCCTGCCAAGCCCTTGTGTCCATGGGATTCCTCAGGCAAGGATACTGGAGTTAGTAACCATTCCTTTCTCCTGAGGATCTTCCCAACTCAGGGATAGAACCTGGGTCTCCTGTATTGCAGCCAGATTCTTTACCATCTAGCCAAGGAAGCCTGTATGTGTGTATGTACACACACACACACACACACACACACACACACACACACACACACACACACACACACACACACACACAAAGTGCTAAATATTCAAAAGAAAAAAAAAATTGATTGAGAAAGATTCTAGTTACTTCTTGGGAAGTCTCATTTTTCCAAAACTGCTTTTCAGTGTGTTTTGCTGACAATCAAATTGTTATTTCTTTAAAGAGCTTATTCTTGGATGGGACATTGATGAACTCTGCTTTTTGATATGGGTAATGTTCTTGCCTAATTTATACTTAATTGTGTCTGGATCTTAACTTCTTGCCACTGGATCCAGACAGGCACTATTACTGAGCTGGACTTTGCACTCCTTTTTTATTGTCTGCACATAAAAATGTGAATATCATGAGAACAAACAGAAAGGGGTTATTGGTCTACACTTTCACCTCTTGGCCTAATGTTGCTTCTTTCTCTCTAGGGGGAGTGTGACATGGGTTTACTAGTCCTACTATAATAGAGTGATATAATACAGTTTGTAATGTTTAATCAGTGCGGTATGGTCAATATGTTTTGCTGATCATATGTTCTCTATAATTACGTGTAAGTACCAGTGAGTAGCAGCATAATTTATTCAGAGTCTACAGAACAAATTCTGGCTCCAGAATCTGATTGAAGTAATCATAATGTCATGGAACTGAGAAGAAGGTGAACAGGTTTTCTATACATCTCCAGAATCACAGACCATCTTCATCTATTTTTATCCAAAATGATAACTCCATTCAAGCCTTCACATTTTTATGCCTTGAATTTTTCACAGTTTTCACAGTAAGGACTTAAAAGAGACTACCCTAGTGGTCCAGTGGTTAGGACTTGGTGCTTCCACAGCAGGAGACATGAATTCATTCTCTGGTCATGGAACTAAGATCCCACATGCCCTGTGGTGCGGCAAAAAAAAAAAAAAAAAAACCTACAAAATAAATTACAAAGCCTTAATTTTATTCCTAAGTTGGTATTGGACTTTGCCTTCTGTCAGCATCACTTCAGTTCAGTTCAGATCAGTCGCTCAGTCGTGTCCGACTCTTTGCGACCCCATGAATTGCAGCACGCCAGGCCTCTCTGTCCATCACCAACTCCCGGAGTCCACCCAAACCCAAGTCCATCGAGTCAGTGATGCCATCCAACCATCTCATCCTCTGTCGTCCCCTTCTCCTCCTGCCCCCAATCCTACCCAGCATTAGGGTCTTTTCCAATGAGTCAACTCTTCGCATGAGGTGGCCAAAGTATTGGAGTTTCAACTTTAACATCAGTCCTTCCAGTGAACACCCAGGACTGATCTCCTTTAGGATGGATTGATTGGATCTCCTTGCAGTCCAAGGGACTCTCAAGAGTCTTGTCCAGCACCACAGTTCAAAAGCATCAATTCTGCGGCGCTCAGCTTTCTTCACCGTCCAACTCTCACATCCATACATGACCACTGGAAAAACCATAGCCTTGACTAGACGGACCTTTGTTGGCAAAGTAATGTCTCTGCTTTTGAATATGCTATCTAGGTTGGCCATAACCTTCCTTCCAAGGAGTAAGCGTCTTTTAATTTCATGGCTGCAATCACCATCAGCAGTGATTTTGGAGCCCCAAAAAAAATAAAGTCTGACACTGTTTCCACTGTTTCCCCATCTACTTCCCACAAAGTGATGGGACGAGATGCCATGATCTTAGTTTTCTGAACGTTGAGCTTTAAGCCAACTTTTTCACTCTCCTCTTTCGCTTTCATCAAGAGGTGATGCGTTTTCAATGATCCAGCGGATATTGGCATCACTAATGATGTAGTAAACCATGAGTGTCTGTGAGTTCTGTTAGCAAGCAGAGGGTTGAGTAGCTTAAGACCAGCTAAGAGACAAGCCATGGAAAACAGGCTCTGGATAATTAAGTGCTTAGTGCATTTCCAAATCTAAAATTTCATTTAATAGGATTGATTTCAAAATACATCCTAACCAATTTTTGGATACATGGATAGTAGTGTGAATTAGATTCTTGCCACTCCTTGCCAGAAACCGTCAAGAAAGCTTGTAATGCACACGTCATTTTTTTATGACCTAATGCTTTAGAATGAGAAGCCTGCAAAATTTAAGAAAATATTTTAAGAGGAATATAAGTGAAAACAGTCACTAAGCAAGCTCTGAACCAGGCACAATTTATCTGATAGCTGTTTCCTCTGGTTTCTTACCTCTTTAAGCCTATGAATGATGACTCAATTAGCTTACTATTATTTTAGTCATTTTTCATTTCAGAAGAAGAAATGTTTCAAAGGAAATTGGCATGTTTATGATCTCTCTTTAGAATTCGTATATTTCAAAGACATGTGTCCCATTTGATCATCCATTCTTCTGCAAAAGAATTTTGATGTTTATCTTTCCCTGTGCCTTCAAACAATTAATGCATAAAGTCTCTGAATGTAAAGACTGCACCTTGTTGTGCATGTTTTAAGCACCTAAACTGACGCCCGTCACATGAGAGGATTGACCATTATTACATGAATCAGTATCAACTTGTGGTAGGCAGAATCGTCTCCTCACCCCCAAAGATCTCTACGTCCTAATCCCCACTCCTGGTGAATGTGGCAAACAAATTAAGGTTGCAAATAGGGTGAAGGTTGCAAAGACATTAATCTTAAAGTAGGGAAATTATTCTGGGTTATTTGAGTGGACCCAGTATAATCACAGGGGCTCTTAAAAGTGGAGGTGGGGGGCAGAACAGGAGATCAAAGGGAGGCAACAGAAGGACTTGACTCACCACCCCTGGCCTTGAAGATGAAGCAGTGTGGGCAGCCAGCCTCTGGGAACTGAAAAAAGCAAGAAATTGGATTCTCCCCTAAAGTTTGAGGGGACAGGGAAGGAACTCAGCACTGCTGACACCATGATTGTATCCCAGTGGGATCTGTGTCAACCTTTTAACCATACAAGTGTGAGATAGTGCAGTTGTGTCATTTTATACCCCCTTGTTTTTGTTAGTTTGTTACAACAGGAACAAAAAACTAGTAGACTATTATAGAAATCATTTCAACTGAATAGCGTCCAAACTATTTCTAAATTACATTATAAACAGCTTCTGGAAGATTGTCTTAGTGTCTCCTATTTTTAAAGGTCTTTGTATCATTTGAGCGGCTTGTTAAACAGTAAAAGCTATGTTGTTAATTATTTTGACTTAATAGTTTCTTTATACCTGCTCATAAGAATATATTAGAATCGAAGACTATTAAATATCCAAAAAGAGAGTCTTTGGAGATGAGTGCTAATATATCAGATAATATTTTTGTTTATTATTGAAGTATAGTTGACTAAAAATGTTGTTCTAATTTTGTTTTAACTTGGAGGATAATTACTTTACAATATTGTGTTGTTTTCTGCCATACATCAACATGAATCAGCCGTAGATATGCATATGTCACCTCCCTCTTAAACTTCCCTCCCATCCCATCCCATACCTCTTGGTTGTCACAGAGCCCTGGTTTGATTGAGTTCCCTGCATCATATAGCAAATTCCTACTGGCTCTCTATTTTTCATATGGTAGTGTATATGTTTCCATGCTACTCTGTCTGTCTCACCCTCTCCTCCCCCAACCAATCCCCATAGCCATAACTCTGTTCTCTATGTCTGCATCTCCATTGCTACCCTGCAAGTAGGTTGATTAGTACCCTCTTTCTAAATTTCATATATATGCATTAATACATGATATTTGTTTTTCTGATTTACTTCACTCTGTATAATAGGCTCTAGGTTCATCTGCCTCATTAGCACTGACTCAAATACCTTCCTTTTCATGGCTGAGTAATATTCCACTGGAAAAAAAATACACACACACACATATATAGACACACCACAGTCCCTTTATTCATTCATCTGTTAATGGGCATTTAGGTTGCTTCCATGTCCTAGCTATTGTAAGTAGTGCTGCAGTGAACATATGGTTACATGTGTATTTTTCAATATTTGTTTCCTTAGGGTGTACGTCTAGAAGTGGTATTGCTGGGTAGTATGGTAGTGTTATTCCTAAATTTTTAAGGAATCTCCATACTGTCTTCCATAGTGGCTGTATCAATTTATTTTCTCACCAACAGTACAAGAGGGTTCCCTTTTCTCCACACCCTCTCCAGCATTTAGTTTGTAGATTTTTTTGATCATGGCCATTCTGACAAGTATGAGGTGATATCTCCTTGTAGTTTTGATTTGCGTTTCTCTAATAATAAGCGATGTTGAGCACCTTTCCATGTGTTTATTAGCCATCTGTTTGTCTTTGGAGAAACATCTGTTTGGGTCTTTTGGGCACTTTTTGATTGAATTGCTTGTTTTTCTGATGTTGCATTGTATGAGCTGCTTGTGTATTTTGGAAATTAATCTTTTTCAGTTGTTTCATTTGCCATCGTTGTCTCCCATTCTCAGGGTTGTCTTTTCACCTTGTTTATAGTTTACTTTGCTATGCAAAAGCTTTTATGTTTAATTAGGTCACACTTATTTATTTATTCATTTTTTATTTCCATTACTCTAGGAGGCGAGTCATAGAGGATCTTACTGTGAACAAATATGAAATGCTTCATAAATTTGTGTGTCATCCTTGCACAGGGCCATGCTGATCTTCTCTGTATCATTTCAATTTTAGTATATATGCTTTGAAGTGAGGACTCTAATTTTTGCTGTAGAGGACGTGGAGTTCTACACATATATACATTATTTTTATATTCTTTTCCATTATGGTTTATCCCAAAAGATTGGATATAGTTCCCTGTGCTATACAGTAGGATCATGTTATTTATCCATTCTAAATGTAATAGTTTACATCTGCCAACCCCATGTTCCCAGTTCATCCCTCTTTCTCTCTCCTCCCTTTGGCAACCACAAGTCTGTTCTCTATGTCTATGAGTCTGCTTCTGTTTTGTAGATACATTCATTTGTGTCATATTTTAGATTCCACATATGAGTGATATCATATGATGTTTGTCTTTCTGTTTCTGACTAACTTCACTTAGTATGATCATCTCTAGTTGCATCTGTGTTGCTGCAAATGGCATTGTTTTGTTCCTTTTAAAGGCTGAATGGTGTTCCATTTATATGTGTGTGTGTGTACACACACACTCTGCAGCTTCTTTATCCATCCATCCATCGGTGAATGTTGAGATTATTTCCATGCCTTGACTACTGTGAATAGTGCTGCTGTTAACATAGGAGTGCATGACTGCTGCTGCTGCTGCTAAGTCGCTTCAGTCGTGTCCGACTCTGCGCGGCCCCGTAGACGGCAGCCCACCAGGCTCTGCCATCCCTGGGATTCTCCAGGCAAGAACACTGGAGTGGGTTGCCATTTCCTTCTCCAAGGCATGAATGGGAAAAGTGAAAGTGAAGTCGCTCAGTCGTGTCCGACTCTTAGCGACCCCATGGACTGCAGCCCACCAGTCTCCTCTGTCCATGGGATTTTCCAGGCAAGAGCAGTGGAATGGGGTGCCATTGCCTTCTCCGAGTGCATGTATAGATAACATTATTTTTGACCTAATGAAGTCAAATATTATTTCAAGCCATCTATTTCCATAAAATGTGCCCAGAAAATTGTACACTGTAAATCTACATTCATGCAAATATGCATCTCTTAGCTCTCAACCTTAATACTTGCTTTCAGTAATTCCTATTATTAAAAAAAAAAGATCATTAGTGTTTAGAAGGACTCAAAGAGTTTATAAAGCTGGTGTCACCCTTGAGTTTTAGGTGAGTAAATCTAAAACATATATGATGCCCTATTCTGATGAAATAAAGAGTGTCCTAAATCTCTGAATAGCTGAGTGCCATAGGAAAGCTTAGGTTTGAGACATAAAGTAAAAGTTCAGGAAGATAATTACAAACATTTATTAAGTGTTAACCCAATATACAGTTGTCCCTTGAGGGTTGAGACACACTAATCCTTCTCCCAGTTGAAAATCCTTGTATAACTTACAGCTTGTCCTCTCTGCATGTAATTCCTTCTATCTGAAGTTCTACATCCGTGGGTTTAATCAGCCTTAGATCATGTAGTGGGTGATTTTTGCATGCATGCTCAGTCATGTCTGACTCTTTGCAACCCCATGGACTGTAGCCTGCCAGGCTCCCTGTCCATGGGATTATCCCAGCAAGAATAGTGGAGTGGATTGCCATTTCCTTCTCCAGAGGATCTTTCTAATACAGGGATCAAACCCATGTCACCTGTGGTTCTGCATTGGCAGGCAGATTCTTTACCACTGAGCCACCTGTGTAACTCTGTGTAGTAGGGCAGTATTTCAGTTTACTATTAAAAACATTCTAAGTATAAGTGGACCATCTTGGTTCAAGCCTACATTGTTCAAGGGTCAACTGTATATTTTTATTATTCAGTTGATAAAATTCTTACTGATTTGTGTGTTTCTTATTATTCATGGAATTAAAATACTTTCAAGCATTTTAAAAAAAAATGTATCTCTCCAATGCAGATGTACTACTATTATAGCAAGTAGCAAGATCGGGAGGCTGTAAATAGGGCCATTTTCTCTTGAACTGTTAATGGAACTTACTTTGGAATAGAGGTTGATGAAACAGTTGTACTAGTTGAGTCACTGAAATGCCTAAAGTAAAAGACTCAACAATTTGATTTCTAACTGTTTGGTGGTGGAGCAGGTGTTAAGGTCCCTGGGTGCTTGCCTGACTTCCATCTCTTTCTAGATGGCTTGCCCTCAGACTGGGCCACAGTGAGGCGGGCTGGTTTCCTGATGTACAGGGAACGTTAGAGGGTCTAGGAAGACATAGCCCCCTGGTGGGGGCAGCTGTTAACAATGATTGACAGGTGTTGGCCATCTGCATCCCAGTTCTTTTGCTCCTGATGAGAACACCTGGTGTGACCTATACTATCTCCAAAGTTTCACTGTCTTGCCTAGAGACCCTCAGTAGTGTAGCAATTGTTAATAGTTAACAGGCTTCTCTGGGAAAAGCAAAGAGAGTTTGACTATGGGAAAGACCTTTGTCGTGGTGGATAGAATTGCAATCCTGTGTCCTACTTGTGAACAGATCACTGGTTGGTTAACAGGATTCAGCCACTCCTACTTGTTTTGATAAAGGTACATCCTAAAGAATTGAAACGGTACCAGTATTTAAGATAATGGGGTTTTAATTCAAACATTCTCAACAAAGCACAAAAGTATAGGAAGGAAATATTGAAACCAACCTATTTTTATGAGCAATCACTTTAAGATAGTATAGTGTATTTGAACCAAATGGTGGTCCAGAGACCTGTGGGCTCCCTGACATTCTTTCCCTTTCTGGTGGTCTGCAAGGTCAATGTATTTTCATAATATGGGCTTATTATTTGCCTTTTTCAGTCTGATTCTCTCCTGAGTGTAAAGTTGAGTTTCCCAGAGGCTACATGATGTATGATATGGCAACAGATTGAACGCCGAAGCAGATATAAGAATCTGTCTTCTATTATGCCCCAAATTACACAGATTTGCACAAATATAAAACAAGGCCACTCTTGTGCTTATTTATTTTGTTTCTGAAATTTTTATAAAAAATGTATCACCTATGGCATCATGTGATGTCTTTTTTTTAATTATTGGAGTAATTGATACTGGAGTAATCAGTAATAACTGATTTACAGTGTTGTATTCATTTCAGGTATACAGCAAAGTGAATCAGTTATACATACACATTTACTCCTTTTTTTAGCTTCTTTTCCCACATAGGCCATTACAGAGTATTGAGTAGAGTTCCCTATGCTATAGTGTAGGTCCTTATTAGTTATCTATTTTATATATAGTAGTTATCCCTCCTCATCCCCTTTTCTCCTGGAAACCATGTGCTTCTTTTCTACATCTGTATTTTAAAATTAATTATTAAGGAAGCATCTAAAATTTTGGATTTTTAAATGGTAAATAGACTTAACCGATGTAAACGAAAGTTATTTGCACTCTTAATACTTGTTAAGAATATAAGAGGTCCTGACGCAAACATGGAAACATTTAACAAACAAAACAATATCCCTGATTTAGAGTGAAAACAAGATTCACAGTTTTTCATCTTCTCATAATTAGAAAAGACTAAAAGAGATAGCCACGATAAAGATGCAGCTTAAAATGCCCTCTCATCATTCTGATCTTAGGTAGAAAAACTGGTTGTGTTCTAGAAGCTATTTTAAGGGGAATGATTAAGAAATACATTTCCATTAAAGGAGTTGCACTGCCATACTTTGGAAGCAAGCATATAGATTCCTTATGGTATAGTGGGTATTTTGCTTTCTCAAATGCGGAGGCAATGGTTATGCTTCTAAACATATGCTTTATCTTTTTATTAGCAAATAGTATATTGTTTCAATATATGGATGCTTTGTCAAAACAATGTGCGTACACAGTGTGTATGGTGTGTGGGGTTTCTGGGAATGAACTGTGTGATTTGCGAGTCACATGTGAGTCTGTCGGAACTTGGGGAGAGTTTAAAGATAATATTTAAAAGCCAGAAGGGTAACCGTGGATGTGGCATCAGTTCATTTCAGTTGCTCAGTTGTGTCTGACTCTGTGACCCCATGGTCTGCAGCTCGCCAGGCCTCCCTGTCTGTCACCAACTCCCAGAGCTTGCTCAAACTCATGTCCACCAAGTTGGTGATGCCATCCAACCATTTCATCCTCTGTTGTCCCCTTTTCCTCATACCTTCAATCTTTCCCAGCATCAGGGTCTTTTCCAGTGAGTCAGTTCTTTGCATCAGGTGGCCAATGTATTGGAGTTTCAGCTTCAGAATCAGTCCTTCCAATGAATATTCAGGACTTACTTCCTTTAAGACTGACTGGTTGGAACTCCTTGCAGTCCAAGGGACTCTCAAGACTCTTCTCCAACACCACACTTCTAAAGCATCAATTCTTCGGTGCTCAGCTCTCTTTATAGTTCAATTCTCACATCCATACATCCATACATCAATTCTTCCATCCAAGCTATGGAAAAACCATAGCTTTCACTGGATGGACCTTTGTTGGCAAAGTAATGAGTCTGCTTTTTAATATGCTGTCTAGGTTGGTCATAGCTTTTCTTCCAAGGATCAAGCAGATTTAATGGCTGAGTCACCATCTGCAGTGATTTTAGAGCCCCCAAAATAAAGTTTCTCACTGTTTCCATTGTTTCCCCATCTATTTGCCATGAAGTGATGGGATCAGATGCCATGATCTTAATTTTTTGAATATTGAGTTTAAAGCCAACTTTTTCACTCTCCTCTTTCAGTTTCATCAAGAAGCTCTTTGGTTCTTCTTTGCTTTCTGCCATAGGGTGGTGTCATCTGCGTATCTGAGGTTATTGATATTTCTCCCAGCAATCTTGATTCCAGCTTGTGCTTCATCCAGCCCAGCGTCTCACATGATGTACTCTGCATACAAGTTAAATAAACAGGGTGACAGTGTATACAGCCGTGATGTTCTCCTTTCCCAATTTGGAACCAGTCTGTTGTTCCACGTCCAGTTCTAACTGTTGATTCTTGACCTGCATACAGATTTCTCAGGAGGCAGGTAAGGTGGTCTGGTATTCCCATCTCTTGAAGAATTTTCCACTCTTTATTGAGATCCACACAGTCAAAGGCTTTGGTGTAGTCAGTAAAGCAGAAGTAGATGTTTTTCTGGAACTCTCTTGCTTTTTCTATGATCCAGCGGATGTTGGCAACTTGGTTTCTGGTTCCTCTGCCTTTTCTAAAACCAGCTTGAACATCTGGAAGTTCATGGTCCATGTACTGTTGAAGCCTGGCTTGAAGAATTTTGAGCATTACTTTGCTAGCATGTGCGATGAGTGCGATTGTGTGGTAGTTGGGGCGTTCTTTGGCGTTTCCTTCCTTTGGTAGCTCTTTTATCATCTAAGCACTGTCCTGTGTCCTGCTTTTGGTCTCTGCTGACTCCACATACTGCTTGTCTCCTAACTGTACTGTACGTCAGTGTTCTACTCACCTTGTAGGATGCATCTTACAGACTTCCAGGTTTGCCAGTTGGCGTAAATAATCACACTAATATAATCATAATAAATAATACCATATATCAATAACTAATTGAATACTACACATTATTAATCTTCACATATTTTTTTAAATTTTGACAGATGGTAAAGTCTCCTGTTCCAGAGTCCCCAAATCATGATTCTTTTAAGCTTATTGCCTCTTAACCTAATATTAAAGGTCTCTAAGGAAATAGTTACCTAGTTACCCTTAATAAATGATTATGATTTTAACCCAATGAATTCATGTAAGAGTTATAACAATTTAAGATGTAATGTCTCCTGTAATTTATTTTGAAAAGACACAGCTTACTATTTTCTACATCCTTTCACAGCCCCAGCACTTTTCTCATCCCAGGGACAGCGTTATGCCTTTTGCTGCACTTAGCGTGGTGAAACTTCCCTGGTAGCTCAGTTGGTAAAGAATCGACCTGCAATGCAGGAGACCCTGGTTCGATTCATGGGTCGGGAAGATCCACTGGAGAAGAGATAGGCACCCACTCCAGTATTCTTGGGCTTCCCTGGTGGCTCAGCTGCTAAAGAACCCACCTGCAATGCACGAGACCTGGGTTCCATCTCTGGGATGGGGAGATCCCCTGGAGAAGGGAAAGGCTACCCACTCCAGTATTCTCACCTGGAGAATTCCATGAACTGTATAGTCCATGGAGTCGCAAAGAGTTGGACATGACTGAGCAACTTTCACTTTAGGATGGTGAAGAAAAAAGCAATGTCCACTTGTTTTCTGTGTGCTTTCTGTGAGAGTCCACTGGAGGGAATGCCCCTTTGCCTCTGTGGACTTAATTCGCTAGAGAACATATTCCGTAGAGAAAACTATCTTCTCCCTAATTGGTCTTGGTTTGAGTTTTGGTTCTGTCTCTTGTTACTTTTGAACATAGGCAAGTTATTTAGTCTCTTTCTGGGTTCATCAAGGAACCTAATGAGTCCATTAGATGTTTGTAATGCCTTCTTTACAGAAATGGTGCTAGAATTAACTAAAAGATTTTGTACAGTTCCACAAAAGTGCTGGTAGGAAATGGTAGATAATCCTATTATAAGTAGCATTTGTTTGCATCATAAGAATCATTTCATCAACATCCAGCTTCTAGGCTGGAAATACAATTTCACTTTTGAAATCTATAAAGTACCATCATTGATGGACTTATCTAGTACATGGACTGTGTAAGATATACCTCCCTTATAGTGAGGTTAAGACCACTCTTCAATTTCCAAGCTTTTCACATAGTTGCCATATCTCGTTCTAGAATGGCGTCCAATTAATGAAGTATCTCAGCTGGAGCTCAACAGTTTCCTAGCAGGGTTAGAAAGAGTAGCACACCAGATAAATGTTTACCTGAAATTTGCTGCAGTGACTCCCAAATTCATAAATACTAGTCACAATTCTGATTGGACCAAGATAGCTATCTTAATGCAGGCAGTCATTATTTTAGGTAAAACAACTATAAAAACATGAATGATTTCGAACTTCTTGTAGTGGTCTCATGATACATCTTTGCACCTCCAGTTCACAGATCCTTGCATCCCTTGCTACCCTCATTTCCCAAAGAAATGTTGCTCAAATATAGATGTAGCATTTTTCATACAGATTTTTCTGATCTTCAGTTTCTCTTTTAACTTTCACTGCAGTTCATCAAATCATTTTATTCTATATTGAGTCTCTATTTGTGATATGTAGCCTTGGGACTTACCTTATCCCACTGGATGGCAGAATTATGCCTTTTTTAATCCTTATATCTCCTCCAGTACCAGTATTTAAACATAGGAAATGTTTAATATAGATACACTGAATTGAATTTTAAAACATTGAGCCCACTGTTCGTGGTTTCTCAGCCACACTGGGTCTTAATATAGTCAATCAGTAAATAGTTATAAAGTGAAAATAGAAACCAACTACAACGATTCCATACAGAAATATTTTGCGTATTGTGTTCCTCTTTGTAAATTTTAAAACGTTTAAATTTAAAAAGCTTTCTTTGGATAAAAGTCAGTGTTCAAAAGAGCATGTATCCTTTTCTTTCTCGTAAATTTTAAATTCTCTCTCGATTCTACCTCATACTTTCTATTGCTTCTATCTCTAGATTTTTTTTTTAAGTAATGGATTATGAAAATTAAAAGAAGCAAAAATAATACAAAATACAAAATGTGTTAGAATACCTCACATCCTGTTGGTTGTTATGATTAATTAATTCCACAACTAGCAATTAGACCGGTTGTCTTTCATATACACAGCTCGAGCTTGGCAAAGGTTCCTCTCTTAGTGATGTTCTGCAGGTTCTGTCCTTGTCCTGCATGGGGGCTGCAGGGCCTGTGCCATCAGCAGAATGGACTCATTAACCTTTCCATTGATTTGAACTGCAATTTGAATAAATATTTATGCCTTTTCTCCCTGATGGCTGAGTGAAGTCCTTTATCAATAGCACCAAGAGCTTCTCCCTTTGACTTCTGTTACCTCTTTGTTCAGAAAATTTTTATCAAGCTGTTTTGTTTACATTGTTAATCTCTTGCTGCCTTAGGTTTGGCACAGAAACACATTCATTCTGGATTTAGTAGATTTATTTTATACTCATTTGGCTTCTGCAGTGAAAATAATTTTCGCCTTTGGGTGTACTATTTTAACTTTCGGATGTAAGCGTTTCCAGATTCTGCTTGTTGGCCTTTCCTGTCTGCCTGCGGAGTGTTTCTCTGGTTCATCTTTGTAAATGACTACTTCAGAGTCACTTTTTAACACCATTATCTCCTAGAAGATGCAGTTAGAGGAGGTGTTTACTAACACTGTGGAGGTAATCAAACCAATATATGCATGTATTAAACTGACACTTTGAACACCTGAGCTAAATGTACACATTACATGTTAATTAAATCTCAGCAAAGCTGGGGCACAAGGAGATAGTTAGAGGCAAGAAGTGCCTGTGTTCTTATGTTCCCCACATTCTATCAATAAGCACTTCTTTTCTGGGGAGAATGAAGTAGGGGTTACTGTAAGCCGACCATTGCGCTTAGTGCATTATGGATTAGTCTCAAAGTGCCCTTAGTGGAAAGGCACTGTTCCATTTTGCAGATGAGGAGGCTGAGAGTTACAGGATTTATGTAAATTGCTCAGACACATAGGAAGTGGGCTGACTGATTCCAGGATTTAGTTCTGCCACTTCCTAGACATGTGATTTTGGGGAAATTACTTAACCTGCGCTCAATTCTCATAGGCAAAATGGAGGTAGTCATGGCTCCTTTGGGTGCCGTCACTGTAAGGTGGCTGTGGACTGAATAAGCTGGCCGTGTCGAGTCGGTGGGATGTTCCTGGTGTATGTAGGCGCTCTTTAGGTGTGAGGAGTTCTACTAAGCCATAATTTTTTTGTTGTTGGATTGAGAGGAAAATACTCTAGGAGAGGCAATCAGGAGGAAATCCCATCACTCTTCCTCTGCGTATGTTTTCCCTCCATTCCCAGCTTGGAGGACATGTTTCTTCTTTATGTGCTAAATAAGGTGAGTATTCTCTGTTGGCTTAAGTGTTTCATACCTTTAGTACATTTGAAGCTTTCCTCTTTGAGATGCAGTTGCTCACTTCAATACTTATTCTAGCTTCTGGAAGAATGGAAATATTTGGTCAACACTTCCAGTAAACTGCATACTTTGTTTTTCATTTGCATGCGTGCTAAGGCGCTTCAGTCCTGTCCAACGCTTCGTGACCCTATGGACTGTAGCCCACCAGGCTCCTCTGTCCGTGGGATTCTCCAGGCAAGAATACTGGAGTGGGTTGCCATGCCCTTCTCCAGGGGACTGTCCTAACCCAAGGATCGAAACTGCATGTCCGCCATCTGCTCCATTCGCAGGCGGGTTCTTTACCGCCAGCAGCACCTGGGAAGCCCGGTTAGTATATATAAGCAGCAGGGCTGCCCAGGCGGTGCAATGGTAAAGAATCCCCGTGCCAGTGCAGGAGACATAAGAGACCCAGGTTTAATCCTTGGGTTGGGAAGATCCCCTGGAGTAAAAATGGCAACCCACTCCAAAATCCTTGCCCGGAGAATCCCATGGACTGAGGAGCCTCCTGGGCTACAGTCCGCGGGCTCACGAAGAGTCACATAGGACTGGGCGTCTGAGCACATCATAAGTGGTTCTCTTGTTATAAAGGAAAGGTAGCATGTTTATAGAAACTTCCTTTAGAGAAACCATCTTTCTTCAAAAACTACTCTGTAGAATGACTTTCTTTTAATTTTTGCTGTTTTGAGTTGCATATAAAGAGCTGGGTCCAGAAGAAAAGGCATTTTGCTAAAAAGCCTCAGAGGAATTACAGATTTTTTTCTCCTTCTGTCTGGTATCCGTCCACTGAATGAACTGAAGAAGCCATGGAAACTTAGTGAGATTGGATAATGCTTTTTGTTCCTGGCATTCCTGAGATACCAGAGAAGGTGTCTCGCTCTGAGAACTTCTTTTAGGCTGAAAAGTACCACTTAGAAAAGCAGTTGCTACAGATACCTAATTCAAAGAACTGACTTGAATTCTTTTTGTGGTTACAAAGGGGTTATGAATCTCAAAATCATAAAAGAATATCTACCGCAGTGAAAAACATTTCAGCAATCCTAGATTAAGGCCAAAGATATCAAAGTCTCAATGACATGGTAGACAGTCTGTGTAGTTCAGTGATTGGAGGCACTAAAAGATGGCATACTCTAAAGTTCTGGTTTCTGCTGCTGCTTTTTAGTCAATCAGTTGTGTCTGACTCTTTTGTGACCCTGTGGACTTTAAAGCTCCTCTCTACATGAGATTTCCCAGGCAAGAATATTCAAACAGGGGCTCAGTATCAATCTAGAGGGGCGGGAGATGGGAGGGAGGTTCAAAATGGAGGGGATATATGTATCACGATGGCTGATTCACGTTGAGGTTGGACAGAAAACAACAAAATTCTATAAAGCAATGGTATCCTTCAATAAAAAATAAATTAAAAACAAAAAAAGAAAAGAGTACTGAAGTGTGTTGCCATTTCCTTCTCCAGAGGATCTTTCCAGTTCAGGGATCAAACCTGTGTCTCCTGTTTGGCAGGCAGATTCTTTAACACTGAGCCTCCTGGGAAGCCCAAAGCCTGGTTTATCTGATGTTAACTCAAGTCTTTTACACTAGTAGACATTTAATATTTTTTCTTTATTTAGAAAATATTCTTGACTGTAAAGTAAACCTAGGAATATATTTCCAGGGTGAGGGATAAACATGCAGTGGAATAAGAGTAATGAGGGGCCAGGGGATGGGGTAGGAGAAGGGAGTGATCCATCCCACCTGGGGGGAGAGGCCCAGATCAGAACTTGAGGAGCCCTTTGAACTGAGTAGAACTTGAGGGGCTAGTTTGGTCTGTTTTGGCTCAAACGAGGTAACTGGGTTATGTTCCATCTGGTTAGATTTTTAAAAGCCTGAGTTTGGTCAATTTTATTGTTTTAACTACTTCTATATTAAAATATTAAGTATTTGTCTATCACATTTCTTACAAGTGTTTTGACCTAGTTTGCTGTTTAAGTGTAACTTACATTGTAAAAATAATAATAATAATAATAGTTTAACTTTTAAGTGAAATGTAATCTTCTCCACTATACCTTTTTAAAATTAATTTTTAAATTGGTGTATAATTGCTTTATAATGTTGTGTTAGTTTCTGCTATACAACAAAGTGAGTCAGATATATATGGATGTAGATACATACATATACATATACACACATCCCCTCCCTCTCGGACCTGTCTCGCGTTCCCCCTCCCCACCCTCTAGGTCATCGCAGAGCACTGAGCTGAGCTCCCTGTGCTATACAGCAGCTTCCCATTAGCTGTCTAGTTTACACATGGTAGTGTGTATATATCAGTCCTATGCTCAATTCATCTCACCCTCTCCTTCCCCCACAGTCTGCATCTTTATTCCTGCCCTATAAGTAGGCTCGTCAGTACCGTTTTTCTAGATTCCATATATATGCATTAGTATATGATATTTGTTTTTCTCTTTCTGACTGACTTCATTCTGTATGACTCTTGATTTTAGATTTTGACTCAGGATTTTGAATACACTATACTATAAAAAAAAAAAAAAAACCTTCAGGTATTGAGATTTCATCAGAATTCACTGGTATATCTTTTACTTTTTCTCTGTATTTAACTTGTAGTATATTTGGTATCAACTAAATATCAAATTGATTCTTCAACAAGGTATCTCAGCAGTACTTAGACATTAACCCGTCCCTCCACACTATTAGATATTACTGTTCCCTGTATGAGGTTAATTGCCTGTGACACGTATGCTTACTTTACACAAAAGTCACACCAACACATGTATGTGACCTTACATTGTATCTCACAGAACTAGTTCCTGCTCTATATCTGACTTTCAGCTTTTTATTTTTTATTTTTAGCTATTCTTGCTTCCAGACCTACTTTAAAATCACTTTCGTCACACTATCTCCAAAATTCCTGAAAACTCTTATACTGTCTCTTTGTGGTCAAACCATCCCTTTCCCCTTTGTTCATTGGAAATCACAGCTTTGTTTTTCATCCCCATAGTTTAGCTTTTTGGAGAATGTTATATAAATAATATCATACAGTCTTCTGAATCTGCTTTCCTTCTCAGCCTAAGGATTTAAAGTCGATAACATGCTGTTGAATGATCATAGTTCACTTCTTGCTAATGCTGAGTGAGTGGTATTTCTTTGAACTGTTGTACCTCGTTTTGTTTATTCTCCAGTTGAAAGATCAGTCTTTGAAAATTAGATATGATAAAGTACCCATTTTTGATATCAAACCAGTGTCCTTTATTTATTTATTTTAATTTTGGTACTACTAATTGGGAGTGGATCCTAAATTTTATCTTATACTTGGGTTAATCACTATATAATCCTTGATTTGCTTGTTGTCTCTTAGGTAGCTTAATTTTAAAATAGTAATAGTAAGCCATTTATTTTCCTGGAAAATTTAAAACTTGACTGTGATGGATTCTTTTTTTAATGTACACTTGGTTTGTTATATTTTGAGTTGTTAATGTATGGAAATAGTTGCAACATTCAAACAAGCTTCACAAGGAAAAATAGTTTCTCTTCTTTTCCTGTGGTGGTCACCCTAGTTTTCCCCCTTGAAAAACTAATATCAGCATTTCTTATGTTTCCAGAGGGTGTGCATGAAAATGTACATTTAGATTTTCACTCCAGTGGAGGCAAGTATACACTCTCTTATAATCCTTGATATTTTTCACTCAACAATGAACCTGAAGGTTGTTCACAGTGCAAGGAAAGCTGTTTCACTACTTTTGATGATGGCTTTGTATCCCATTTTAATGATACACATACTTTTAATAAAAATCTTCTAAGTTCCTTATTTATGAATATCTAGGTTGTTTTTTTAATCCTTTTCTGTTACAAATAGCACAAAAATTCAAATTGATATTTGTTCCTTTTCACATAAATGCAACCTATCTATAGGAAAAATGTGTGAAGCGGACCTGCTGGGTAAAATAGTATTCTTGCTTACTAGATTTTGATCAATTTTGCCAAATTCTCCTCTTACACATTATCCTAAGTCAGACTCACAACAGTCAGTATAAGAAGTTCATTCTCTTGACACCTCAGCTAACATGATGGTTGTGAGTCTTGTTCTTCTCTAATGTAACAGGTGAGAATTGACCATATCGTAGTCTTAATAAAAGAACTATAAGTGAAGTTTGGGCCTCTTTTCATGTGTTTAGAACTTTGACATTTCCTCTTTTCGAGCTCTCTGTTCATATTGTCCGTTCAGTTTTCAGCTGACCTGCTTCTTATTCATTGTAGAAGAGAGAGCTGGTGTTTGCATGAAAGAAAACAGGTGTTTGTCAGTCACTTACCTTTTGCCTTCGTTAATGGTGTGTTTTTTTTCATTTCAGATTCTTGTAAAATTTTACATAGACATACGTACGTATATATGTGTGTGTACATATAAATAAAAGTATTGTTTCATTTAAAAAATCTGATTATAAAATTATCTAAAATAGATTTTTGGCATAAGATACAAAAAGGGAGAAACTAGCTTTCTTTTTCTTTCCTGATAGTTGTTCCAGCACCATTTATTGAATGATATATTCCTTCTCATTGAATCAAAATGCTACATTTTTCATCTAGTCAGTTACCATGAATATCTTTTAAATTTTCTTGGAATTTCTATTGTTTTCATGGATCTACCTGTCAAGTCAGGTGTTGAGTTATACCTTTAATAATAAGCATTTTCTGTGATGTTTTAACACCTGGAAGGGCTCTGCCCATTGCCACCTTGACAGTTTTCTTCTTTTAAATAATATTTCTGTTTTTTTTCCCCACAATAACTTTAGAATTAATTTTTTTACCTGCTCCCCACCTCACAATATATGATCATTTTATGATTTGTTCATTTGTGATTTTAAGTGAGACAGAACCATTGATTTCAAAAGGAGACTTTCAACATGAGGGCTTGTTACCAAAGCAAAATTATGACATCATCTGGCAGCCATTCCGAATTATAGCCTTGTGTTCCAGAATGGTTTTTTGCTGTGCTAGATGGTGTGACATAAATCACTTCCACTCTGTAGGCAATGCTATCCATTTTCTGCATCTTACAACTCAAAATCTTAAAGGCAGAAGATATTACGGTATCTTATGACTCTGCCTACAAACAAGAAACACCAGCCATGTTGATATCTTTTCCACTTTTTTCAACTGTGAACACATTTTTACTGAAATGAAAGGCTCTCTTCTGCACTGATAATGAGAAAATATTTTAGTCAATATTTCAAATACAGTTAAAACATCTACTCTGGGAAAAAATGGTGGAAGAAAAGCAGTATATGAAAGTTAAAATATTGTATCAAAGCAAAACATATTAAATAGTTGTGCTATAAAGGTTAGATCTCGTATGTAAAGAATGAAAACACTTGCATCATGCCACTTATTTCTGAAGTATTCTAACATTTGGCCAGCCTCTAGTAGGACTCCATTCCAGTTTACCTGAGTGTAGATAGGAATTATGAATGCATTTTGTGGACTTTGGCTCTGTGACTTTCCAAAGAGCATGACTCATTCCTGAGTAATCTGTAATCCATACTCCTTGTATAATCATTAGAAAAGCCTGCCTTGATGATTTTTCATTGAATATCAAAGCTCTCAGAAGTGTGCCTCTGAGCATGACCCTCTGCAGATGTAGGAGCTTCTCCAAAATGACCCAGGTGTTACCCTCTCCCCTTCAGTCTCTCTGGTATTGTGATTTACCAAGTGTCTTACAGGAAGAGAGTAAGCCTTCCAGAGAATTACTTAATTTTCAAAAGGACTGCTTTTTGTGGGTGTGCCTGCCCCATTTTCTTGCTTTTTGTGTCAGTTATGGGGATTTTGAAGTTGAAAATACTGAGCTATTTTAGCGCCTCAATAGTAAAATAGTCCCACTTTGATATGGAGTGAAATTTCCCCAATTGCATGATCTTTGAAATACAAATTGGATTTACATTTACTTTTCAAAGCTTTTAATTCTCTTTTGGTGAACATCCTCTGACACTGAGCTCCCCAGGCTTTCTGTTTGTTTAAGTTTGTCTCCTCCTTTCAGTGAGTGTGGGAGACCGTCCAGGAAATCAGGGGACCCTCACACCAGCCCCTTGTAGAATATGCACCTTATTCCTCTGCACCCATGGGTTTGTGAAATTATGTAACATAGCCTGCTTTCAGAAAGTCTTCTATTTATTTTTTAAAGCCTCTCATACCTAAGTGGAGTGAGTAGGTGAATAGCATTGATTTCTTTCAAGAAGGGTGTTATGTAAATGCTGCCTGCTAGAATTGCATTTTCATTTTCTACATTGATCTCATCTTAAAGCCTTGGAGTCAATCCTATTTTGTTGTGTGTATTCCTATTTTCACAGAAATTCCATGTTGCAAAAAGAAAGTGAGTAACTAGAGATGCTGAAATCATGCTTAAAAGCCTCTTATCCTATCATCTTTGGCATTTCAGGATGTCATTTTTTAAAAATTCCCAACAAATAAATGATGAAAGAAACAAGTAGGTGCCTACTTTAGCTGACATCATTATTCAAATAGCTTCTCAGTAGCTTCCTTTCTTTTTTTCTTCCAGAAAATCCATTTTTGGAAGATGGCTTTGAACTAGGCCCAATCTATAAGGACTAGATCTTGCTGTTTATCATTAAGGAAGGAGCATTTTCTTACCTTAGAGATACCATAGTTGTTGTTTAGTAGCTATGTCATATCCAACCCTTTTGCTACACCATGGACTGTAGCCCGCCAGCCTCCTCTCTCTGTGGGATTTCCCAGGCAAGAATACTGGAGTGGGTTGCCATTTCCTTCTCCAGGGGATCTTCCCGACCCAGAGATGGAACCTGTGTCTCCTACGTTGTCAGGCTGATTCTTTACCACTGAGCCACATGGTTGAGCTCATGAGTTAATGGCTAGAACTGTCCTCTAGTCCAAAAACTCCCATCAAGTCAGCTATGAGAACCAAGACAGAACCTTCCTCTTCTAAGAGATCCTGGTGGGTCCACTAACAACCTGTTGGCAGATGTACCAGAAAGGACTTCCTTTAACAGAGCTGTGACAGACACATCAGGGCATTTTACAGTTGTATGTCAATATCTTGGACACATAAATAGGAAACTTGAATTGGCGCTAGCATATAATGGCTATGCCTGTACTTAATCCTCACCAGTCTATTTTTTTTTTCCTATAATGACCAGATTCTACTTTTTTAAATTTGAAGATAATGTTATACCTTAATTTCCAAGTTGTTTTAGATCCTGTTGTAGTTTACTGAATATTTTCAGTTAACCAGAAACATCACTGAGCTCTGTCTCTGGTGATCTAAAATCTAATGACATATTAATATAAATTTTAGCGTACAAACCAGAATTCAGTGTTGTATCATCATAGTTCTCTGTTAACCATATAATGCTCTGATTTCTCTTTTGCGCCTTTGGGATTCTCAATCTAAAATAACAGAGGAGTAAAAAGAGGGGAAAAAATGGATTTAGAACAATATCCAAACCTTGGTTCCCAGACTCATCCATAATTACCATTCATTTTTCATAGCTTCAATTCTAGTTATCCAAAAATATGTGCTTGATCCAAATTCCACTTTAATTTCCAGGACAGGCATCCCCAGATGAGCGTCATATTCCAGCTGAAGTTCCTCTTCTGCAGTGGAGGCCCCTCATGCTTTGTCTCCACTCTGATGCTTACCAAGCTTGCTCGCCTGGTCCCCTACCACCATGCGCCCCTCAGAATAGAAAGGCTGCATGAACTGAACCTGAACCAGAGATCAGAATCCCAGCTCTGCCACCTACTAGCTGTGTGACTGGGGGGCAAGTGACTTTACCCTTCGTGACTCAGGCTCTTCACCTCTATAAGGAGAACAATGATACCACCTACCTCATAGAATTATTAGGGAAGTCCCAGGTGGTGCAGTGGTAAAAAACCTGCCCGGCAATGCAAGACACATAAGAGATGCCAGTTGGATCCCTGGGTCGAGAATATCCCCTGGAGGAGGGCATGGCACCCCACTCCAATATTCTTGCCTGGAGAAGCCCACGGACAGAGGACCCTGGTGGGCTATAGTCCATAGGGTCACAAAGAGTTGGATATGACTAAAGCAACTTAGCACATACACACACACACACACATAGGATTATTAAATTAAATGAGGTTATAGATGTAAAGGCCTTAATGGAGAGTCACCTCCCAATAAGTACTCAGTAAGTATTTGCATAGTAATAATACTTATCATCAGCACCAACACAAATAGAGGTCAATATTATTTATTCACTGTCACCTTGCTTTAAAATATCCTAAACTCTACCAGTTAAAGTTTTGGAGTGGAGTGCTAGCAGCCCTAATTACTTTCTGGTCTAGGCAAGACAATTAAACAAAAAAACAGGAAAAACATATCCGGTGAAATTGATTGAGTGAAGCTGTGCTGGAATTTATTCCTTTACTTTAACAAATATTTACTGAAGCTCTTGGAAATATAGTGGCAACCAAAATAATTAGCAGCCCTGAACTCATGGAGCTAATGTCTGAGTGGGAGATAGTTGATAATCAAAGAACCCCCAAATGTGTAATGCTATAAATTAAAATAAACAACAGAATACAATAAAATGAGATATGACCTATTAGAAAAGACTCTGATGCTGGGAAAGATTGAAGGCAGGAGGAGAAGGGGACGACAGAGGATGAGATGGTTGGATGGCATCATGAACTCGATGGACCTGAGTTTGAGTAAACTCCGGGAGTTGGTGATGGACAGGGAAGCCTGACGTGATGCAGTCCATGGGGTCACAGAGAGTCAGACACGACTGAGCAACTGAACTGAACTGAACTGATTTTAGTTCTCAAAAAAAAAAAAAAAAAAACTTTCTGGGTTGACTATTTAATCTGAGACCTGAAATGGACATGGATAGGTAAAGAGGAGGGGAGAGGGGAGCATTACAGGTGGAAGGAACCCATGTGCAAAACCCTGAGGCAGAACGAATGGGGGTCTGTGCAACTGCAGGGTGACGGATGGCTGTGGATCCCAGGAAGGAGGGAGCAGGGCTTCATCACAGGCTGGGGTCAGGGCTGGTCTGATTCCTCGGAGCCTCAGGCCTCCTTAAAGGTCGGGGCTGGAATCTACGTGCCCTTGGAAGCTTTAAGCAAGGGACTGACATAGTCCCATTTATATCTGTTAAAAGTTATAGTGTAGATACTGGATTATAGGGGAAAAAAGAGTGGAAATTGGGTGACCACTGGAAACTATTGCTGGGCACAGGAAAGAGCTAAAGATGGCCTGATGGTGGGTGGTAGATACAGTCATCTCCCAGATTATGTTTATTTATTGTTAATAATGTTTGATATTAATATGAATGTAATATTATATTTATTGTGAATGTTAATGAACGTTTGCAGCTACATTCTGGTGAGAGATTCTGTGTTAGTTGGGGGAAAGGAAGGTGTGTCCAGAATGACTCTCAGATGACTCTTAGGTTAATGACGTGAGTGGTTACATCCTCACAATACAGATGCAAACAGATGGCGTCCATCATCTATGAAGGTAGAAACGATGGAGAATGCTTTCAAAGCTGCTGAAGAGCCTTATATTTGTTTCTGATTGGGAGTCAGTATAGATGCTTGCTAAAGATAAATCAAAGGATTCATGTGAAGAACCAGTAAGTGCCCGGCAAAAAGGTAAAACTGTTTACCCATAAGATTTAGGCTTGGAGCTCAAGTCTTTGACACGGTGCAGAGAAGGGCCTGTTAGCATCAGTGACCCTCTACTCACTGTGTTGGGGTTTGGTAGGCAGAGGTGAAGGCGCCTCATTCGTTGGGAGCACAGTTAATACCAGTGACTGTATTTCAGTGCTGGTCACGTGGCTCTGTTGATTTACGGCGCATGCAGATGGGGAAGAGTCAGGGAAACGGTGGCCTGCAGGTTGACCTGTGAGGACTGACTCGCGTCTTTGCTTCTCTAGACAAGTGCGGGCAGCTGGCAGCAGCTCCTCTGAGCCCCTTGTCTGCACCAGGCGGTGAGTCAGGATGCTGAGGCCTGGTACTCACTCAAACTGTCTCTCTGACGGTGTCCCAGGGGATTTCTGCAATGTTTCCTCTGAGAAAAGCTTCTGCTTTCACTTGGGAGGAAAATTGTTTTTTAAATCCCTTAGAGATCCTTTTTGTAAAAAATTGAAAAAATAAATACTTGGAGAAAATATTTTCTCCTTTAAATGATGAGGGAATATATGAGAGGGATTAAAAAATCAATTATTTTGATTGACTTTGGTTGGGTGAAAGGTGATGCAAGGGGAAAACACGGGTCTCTAAGTTATTGTCACCCCCAGGGATGATGGTAAAATGCCACGTGATGAGAAACTCTTGAGTTCCCTAACCCTAGAATCCAGGAACTCTCCACTAAGCATACAGTGGATTGTATGATCCTTAAAGTTATTATATTTTTTCTGTTATTGTATTTTTTTTCTTTAACTTCTATAATTATTTAGCAAATGTTTCAGACAGGTTTATCTTACAAAATGCCATTGAGGGAATTCCTCAATGATTAAGGTCCAGTGATTAAGACTACACATTCTCTAGTCAGGGAACTAAGATCCCACGAGCCGTACAGTGCAGCAAAAAATAAACAAATAAAAAATTAAAAATAACAATAAAAGCCATTGATTTACCCATAAGAGAAGCCAGTTCTTATTAAGGAAATAATGATTGAGTTCTCTTCATAAATGGAGCTTGACTTAATGACTTGCAACTATGTTTCAAGATTAGAAGACCACAAAAGAAGCTTTGAACACAGATGATTAAATGATTCAAATTTTATATAATCTTCTATCTTCCTGCACCAAATAACCAGTTTCAAATTATCCATCCTTTTACTTATTTTCTGAGATATCTGAGTGATACAGTATGCTTGAGTTTCTCACATTTCAAAATTTCTCTCTCAATGCATAATCAGTGCTCACACAGCTACACTTTATGAATATTCTCTGCAACTTTCATAGCACATCAAGACAAACTATTTAATACTATCCTACTTAATGTCAATGGCACATCAAAAAAAAAAAATTCCTGGAAGGAAATATTCTTTTTCTCCAAGTAAATTTGAAACCTCTTTATTCATTTTAAATATTAAATATTTTATTGCATTAATTTTTCAAAGCAACAAAACAAACATTCATCAAGTGAAACTAAGCATAACCCCCCTCAGATGGCACATCTGTTGCTTTCCTGCCGTGTCCTTGAATAATTCATGTTAATACATTTAAAGGATACACTTCATTCAAAGGAGCTGCCCTCATTTACATGTAAAATTTACACTGATGGAAACAAAAGTAAGAGCTGGAAGAAAGCTGACCCAGGAATCCTGTGATGTATGACTAGCTGCCTCTGTCCATTTGTCTCTGCACAGAGAGTAGAGAAGCATCTCCCCACTGCTGGACCCTTGAGAGCTTTAGTTACATCAGCAAATATGTGGAAGATGCTGCCCAGATATTTTGATACCTTTTCCTGTAGCCTGCTTTCCACGTGAATACCTTCTACAAGATTTGTAGTCACTGCTGTTCCCTTTTAGCTCTGTCTGCTCACATCACATGATAGATGCTCCAGGTACACTGAATGACATCTTGGAATTGAAGCCAACACAAAGAATACTAATCAGCTTTAGCCTCTCGAAAATTAATCAATGTGAGCTCATCTCAAGCAGAGCGAGGGAAAAATCTTCCGTGGCATTCCCGCCCTATCCCTTTCAACTCTGTTAACTGGTGGTCTGAATGGTTTTGGAGAAGGGATCAAATTTCTAACCAAGATAGCATTTTCTGCCTCCACCATCCCTCTAGTCATGTGTTAAGCCTTGAAAAATTAAGATTAAAAAATAGAAAGGGAAGGAGGAAAAGAAAACAGTTTAGCAGTTAAAGACTCAATGCTGAGTCTTCTCTTTCAAGGAGCTTGCTTTCTATAATTTTTTCTTAAAAAAAGAAATCACCTATAAGTGTAGCAAGTAAATTTTCAAATGATACAAAATCCAGAGAATAAAATAATTTATGAGGTGTTTTCTACATAAGGCTTGAGCCCAATATTTGGCAATCATCACTATCCTTGCTTATTTGAAAAATCTCTACAGCATCAAATCATCAGACCCCAGGGTTACATATCCAAACTACACTACTATGTGTAATTAATCATAATGATGTAATTTAAAGATTCTCTAATTTTCTGAGGAGCCAGAACAATTTGTATATATCCCATAGTGCCCATATTTTAATACAGGTAAAGTATATTTAACAAATTGTTTTAATAGTGACTAGTTGACACTTACTTTTTGGAAATTACAACAGAGAACATATAGATTCTTCCGCATCACAATATTTTGATATTTTACAGGGTTTGTCTAACATCCCCAGCCCCTAGGACCCTTTTGTTAAGAAAAAAACTGTCCTAGAACTTCCTCCCTAACACAACCCTGTTGTGTTTAATTCCTTCCTCCCTTACCTATAACCAAAATAAATTAACAGGCCTATATAGTCTTCTATTGAAAAATAGTGTATTCTCATAGGTCAGTAATGAAGGGTAATAGAAACCAGTTTTACTTTATTTATTGAAAACCAAATTGAAAATCAAAGCTTTAATGTATCTTATCTTCAAACGGTAACAGAGGTCAGTGCACAGGGACAGGTACTACAGGACATTTGCACTTAATCTCGATTTCCTATATTCTGCTGTAGATTGAAATTTGATGATGGCTATAAAGATGCTTCACAAAACGACTAAAGTACTGAAGAGCCTTTCAGTATGTGAATAAGCATAAATAACCCTCTTTAATGGGAGCCTCGAGTGCCTCCATTGGAGCCTACCCGCCTCCGTTCATCTCTGATCGCTGTAGGTTTATGTGACTGGTTTCTGTGGAGAGAAAGTTAAGGACAGAGGAGTGTTGAAGATGAAAGCTACAATTGTTAGGAGCATACATCAACTTACTGTGGCCTTTAGAGTCTGCAAGGTGATTGGCTGTAGTGTCTTAGAGTGCAGTGAGAAAGGGTATCACATCAACATGTTGAGGCAATTTCATGTATTTATATACACATCTGTATAGATCGATAGACATATAGCAATCTCAGGCTACAGAGAAACTGCAAATAAAGAACAGATAATATACATTGTTGTCCTGTTCCATTCTCCATAATTGATAATTATCGCAATTATTATCAAGTGAAAAATTATTATTGAGTAGATTAACATCTAATGTGGCAGTATCTGTACATATAAACAATGAACAGTAAGTTCTTCTAATATTTGTGTTCTTCTTCTAAACCATTTCTGATTTCTTATAAAAGCACATAAAAATCCTCAGGGCACACCTAATTCAAACCCATGATTTTAGATAAGGAAATCCCTATCTAGTTAATTCATTTACCTAGAATCACCAGGCTGCATATAAATTTCTTCATGTCAGATTTGAGAAAACTTGGTCTTTTACCTTTACCCTCAAAAAAAAGGCAGCAAGACTGAAATTACTTCTGTATCCTTTCTGATCAAAGAAGTGTGGCCATCTTTATATATTCGTGTTTGACATAAAATTGATTGAGAAGAAAATTCTGACAGAAAAGATTCATTAATTGTTGTTGTTTAGTAGCTCGGTTGTGTCCAACTCTCTGACGCCATGAACTGTAGCCTACCAGGTCTCCCTGTCCATGGAATTCTCCAGGCAAGAGCACTGGAGGGGATTGCCTTGCCCTCCTCGAAAACATGCATGCATAGATATCAGTCAAGAATCCATTAGTCTAGGGTCTGCTTTTGACTTGATTTGAGAATTTCATGGAGGAAAAACAAGATCACAAAACATTCTCAAATAATTTATAATTCAGTTCAGTTCAGTCACTCAGTCATGTCCAACTCTTTGCAACCCCACGGCCTGCAGCACGCCAGGCCTCCCTGTCCATCACCAGCTCCCGGAGCTTGCTCATACTCATGTCCATCAAGTCGGTGAAACCATCCAACCATCTCATCCTCAGTTGTCCCCTTATCCTCCTACCTTCACTCTTTCCCAGCATCAGGGTCTTTTCCAGTGAGTCAGTTCTTCACATCAGATGAACAAAGTTTTGGAGTTTCAGCTTCAGAATCAGTCCTCCCAATGAATATTCAGGACTGATTTCCTTTAGGACTGACTGGTCGGATCTCCTTGCAGTCCAAGGCACTTTCAAGAGTCTTCTCCAACACCACAGTTCAAAAGCAGCAAGCTAACTTATAATTAGCTTCACAATGTATAGATATATGTTCTATTTTGTTCACAATATATAGATATATGTTCTATTCGGTTCACAATATATAGATATATGTTCTCTTTGGGTTAATGTAATTTGAATACATTCCAAATAATTCAAGACAGCCTAGAGCTTAGTAAATGGTAAAAAAGAAAGCTATGTGTTTTAAGATCCATTCCATAAACTCCCCAAATTAGATAAACCATATTCTAATAATTGAGAAGCAAGTCTACTATTTTATTACTTTTAAGAAATAGTAAGACCTGCGATACAAAGGCTGCTCTTTAACACTCTGAGCTTTATATGTTTTTAAAAATGCTTCTTTTGTCTTACTGTTTATTTCTAGAGATAGTCCATGTGGAAAGTCTGTATTTCTGAATTCTTTCCTGTTGAAAGCCAGTTTGTTCACTTACATAGCCTGCAATGAACCCTTAACTTGCAGTATGCCTTTAAAAAAAGGACAAGATGAATCTTTGAAGTTTTTCTCCTCATATATGAATGAAGATGCCAATTGCTTTAGCTAGTCTAATAAATAACATACCTTACTACATTGTATCAGGGTTTCTTGGCAAAGGAGTGTGTGTGTGTGTGTATGTGTGTGTGTGTGTGTGTGATGTCTGTGGCAAAATCCTGTTGAAGTTTCCAGGGATACCTCTTGAATCCATTTAATTCTCTATTTTGAAACCATTAGTAGTGTTAAATCCCTTTGTTTATTATCTGGTCTGCAACTGGATTGTTGGATTTCTAAGGATATTAAAAATGAACAAATAGAAAGAGATTTTTGTTCCCTCATGTGTATTCAAACTTGGCTAAAAATTCTCTCCCTCTCACATTAACTTCCCTCTAATATCTGGTTTTAGCACAAATTTGTCTTCAAAATGTATGAGGAGTAAGAATGGCTGTGATATACCCTGTTCTGTTTCATTTGTAGCATAATGGATTTTTAAAAACTAAAGCTTTGATCCATGACCCATATTTCTCTTTTCAAACACATTGGAAACCTATAGACAGAAGAAAGAACGTAGGGATAGAAGAAAGAACCCAGGGAAAGAAATAGCACCATACTTTCCAAGAGCAGAACGTATTTTTTCAACCACTGGTTTTGTTTCGTCACGTTGATATCGCCTCGTCACTGTGCAAGGCTTTCAAACCCGGCGGATGACAGTGTTTCATTCACGTGCCCTCCTGCCCACAGTCTGAGTCAGTGAGGGGGAGGCAGGCGCAGAGAGTCTGTCGGGACAGAGTCCAGAAGTCACCCAGGGGACCTCCCTGGTGGTCCAGCGGCTAAGCCTCTGTGCCTCCGATGCAGGGGGCCTGGACTCAATCCCTGCTTAGGGAACAAGATCCCACTTGCCGCAGCTAAGATCCAGAGCAGCCTATATGTATGTGCATGTGTGTATATATATGTATGTGTATATATATATATATATGTATGTATGTGTATATATGTAATTTTTTAAGTCACCCAGGACAGTGTGCTGTATAATGTGTGATGTTTTGTGGAAGGATTATCCTGCAAAATTCAGAATAATTTTATACTTTCTTTTGATCATACCCACTGGCAGAGTTTTGATGGATAATGAATGAGGAAGCCAACCCAGTGTTTAAACCTACATGGGTAATTCTCACATCAGGTCAAAGACTTAAAGACTTAACACAGAGTTTACAAGTAAGTGTGAAATGTCATGGAGAGAGAGAGACCAATGAAATCATGGTTCTTTAGTCCTTCACCACCTCAGTTTGTAGATTCCATCTAGAATAACATCAGTCTTTAATAATTATTACAAAATAATGTCAGATTTCTGGACCACGGTGTATTCTCTCACACTTGATTAAGGTGCATCAAGAATTCTATTTCTTTTAACACCTACTGATTTTTTCTATATTGAATCCTGAATATTGAACAAGGGTCTACATGCTTTTTAAGCTTATTGTTTTTTATAAATTAAGTATTTGCAGTTGCTTTTTCTAAAAGGATTTGAGTTCTTTTGCAATGCAATCAGAGTGGATTTGTTTTTCAAATTTTACAGATAGCTGAGTCATGAACATCTGTATTCACTTTCAAATGTCACAGTGAATCAATTTTGACTATAGACATTATCAAGCTGTAAATTGGGTGTTAGTGAAAATATATGCTTTAATTTGCTAATGGACAATTAAGCAGGAAAACCTTTAGATGCACAGAAATAAATGTCTTACTTCCGTAAGGGGACACTGATAAGAAGTGTCCGACTGAGGGAGACCTACAAGTACCTGTAATGAAATGGTAAGAACAGAAAACTGTCAGCATCAAGATTGCTTTTTCCTTTCACACCGTGACAAAAATGCTACTGCTTCAGTAACTAACCCACTGTCTCTTTCTGCTCTGCACACGTCTAGCTTCTAAGCTTTCCCAGATCCTCTTCATAATGAATCAAGAAACCTAATACATTAATAAACAAAGTTGTCCTTGTTGTCTAGTTGCTAAGTCGTGTCCAACTTTTGGTGACCCCACGGACTGTAACCCACCAGGCTCCTCTGTCCACGGGATTCACCAGGCAAGAATACTGGAGTGGCCTGCCACTTGCTTCTCCAGGAATAAACAAAATTAAGTGAAATTAAATATTTTGTACGATTTCTGCCCAACATAAAATCTAACTGGAGTGATCTTGTACTATGTGTTAGCTTATAAAACATGCATGATCCTATATGGAGAATATATGCCTACAGGTATTTATACAAAGATATTCATTGCAGCACTACTAGTAATATATAAAAAAAACTGGTACTACAACTCACATGTCTCTCAATAATGAAATTTTTTTTAAGATTATTTAGAAAACTTTACAATTTACGGTGGAATACTATGAAGACATTTAGAAAAAGATGGTGATATGATGGCGTGTAAAGATCTTCCACAGTATATTTTTACATGAAGCAACACATTTCAAGATCACTAGATATGGGTCAGCCCCACTGTAAGAATAAAATACCATGTGAAGTGGTGTGTGTGCGCGCACGTGCGTGTGTGTGTATGCGTATGTATGTATGTATGTGTCTAATACCTAAATGTATTGGTTTGGGTAATGGGAAAAGTGATATTTTCCTATTTTCAAATGAAAACCATTTTCTTCCTCTCCCCTGCAGCTTAATTCCAAATTTCAGTTTTTGTTTACGCCAAAGCAAATGCAGATTTTTTTTCTAAATTAGCGTCACCAAAATTTGACTCAAAGCATACCACATATCACGTTGGCTTCATTTTTAAATATAAGTGAATGAGTTTCTCTAACATAAGTGTATGTTTGTATAACTTTCCTTTCAAGCACAATTAACAAGTCAACACTGGGTTATCAGCCCAGTTCAAGCTTTCATGCTGGTTGGGAGCATCGCTGTCCTTTATCTCTTTTGTTAGCTATGCAGCAGATAATATTCACATTTTAATATGTCTGTGGTGAAGCAACGAAGCACCACAACTTATCCAGCCTTTCTCCTTCCTGCCATTGCTCACTGACCTTTTACAAATTTAATTATTTATACCCAATTGGGCTTCTTCTCTTTCCTTCTGCTTGCTAATGCATCAAATGTAGAATTGATATTGTCAGCCATGCAATGGAATATGCTGTAGGAAATCTCTTGCCTTCTAAAGCCAAGTGATAAATGAAAAGGAAAATGCCAAAGGAGCTTGCAATTTGAAACACAGAGGGTACAATAAAACACATCACTGAAGTTACAGTGTAACACATCACGTTCCCCCTACAGGAAAGAATTTTATACACTACTTGGAGCAGATCTTCTGATCAGCTGTTCAGTAAAGCACCCCAGCATAAGACTGATCCCCTAATCCCACATCACTCTAAGGATGGGTCAAATAAATTAATGTCTACTGGACCCAAGTCCTTATAATAAAATATCATCATGGGGCTCATCCTGTTACATGTTAGACTATCACTTAGGCATATTCTCTCATTTTGAAAAGAATTTAATTATAAAGGAAGAAAAGAATAAGAAGTGTGAGAAATGAGAAAGATCAATACGTTGGATAACACAGTTTAAAAGCATTATGATAACAATAGCAGTTTTTATATTTTAATAAGTGGAGGCTATTTGGAAAAGTATTTTAAATACCATATGATATAACTTATATGTGGAATCTAAAATATGACAGAAATGAACTTATCTTTGAAACAGAAACAGCCTCACAGGCAGAGAACAGACTTGTGGTTGCCAAGGGGGAGGGGGCTGGAGGAGAGCCAGGCTGGGAGTTCAGGACTGGCAGACGCGAAGGGCTATAGAGGGAAGGGATAAACGTGGTCCCACTATGGAGCACAGGGAGCTACAGTCAATAGCTTGTAATAAACCATAGGAGAAAAGAGCGTGAAAAAGAATATGTGTGTGTGTGTGTAACTGAATCACTTTGCTGTATAGTAGAAATTAACACAATATTGGGAACCAACTATACTTCATGTAAATATTTTTTTAAAAGATATTTTAAGAGTTCCTGCTGAATTCTGCTAAATAAGGACGTTAATTAAATGGTTAGTGAAGAAATACTGATTTCAAATGTGATTTGTTACAGTGACAGAAAAAAACTTAAATGTGGCTCCTTCTTATTGTCTTTAACTGTGGAATGATCCAAAGATCTAGTTAGCACTGATTTACATTTATTTCCCAACAGTCAATGAAGAGGATAAAATAAAACTTAAGCCCAAAAAATAGTTATTTGCCACTTTTTCAGACTTCAAAAGTTGAATAGAATAATATTGAAAGAAAAAAAGGGCCAACTTTGTTGGTGTACCAGTGAAAGAAATGAGGAATTTATCTAAAAGTTCTTCTTAAAATTTCAGTTAATGTTCATAAATTTATTAGCTTTATTTTTTCATATTTTGGGCAATTGGTATAAAATAAGCTTAACTTGTTCATGATTGATTATCTGGTTTTACACACGCACACACAAAGTATGTATATGGTGACGGCACTAATATATCACAAGTATTTAAATTTCCATTTCTGCACCCTGAGTTTGATTATTTTTCCTCTTAGTACTCTCAAGTTGGAAATGGACGGAGGAATCCATGTTTAAAGGACATGTTCAAATTTTATTTCATTTTACCGTAGCATTGACACAGTGTTTAAGAAATCTGCTCTTTTCTAAATCCAGGAGACATCATTTTCAATCTCTTTGTCAGTATCAAATAAGCCATTTTGTTAGAAATATAAAGAAACTGCATAGTTCCTGGATTGTAGTTAATAAAAATAATTCTTCTCACCCTGATGATAATTAAGACAGTGTTTGCTTATAAAGATAGTAATCTTGACAAGGTAATTTGAATGGATAAGAACAGGAGATTTGATGAGTAATGTGTAACTAGAGACAGGTGATCTCTTTAGCACTCAAATTCTCTAGATCTCGAGTTATAATATTTTTTTATTCCTAATTTAAAATTAAAACTTTCTAGGCCTCCTTTTTGTTGTCCTTGGAGCATTATATACTTATATATAATAGCAAGTCATAGCAGGTTGTTTCTGTATAAGTGAATGATTGACATATATTGCATTGGCCAAAAAGTTCAAACAAATTTTGTAGCCAACCCAATATCTTGTAGCTATTTTGCATTTCACAAGTCGTCTTCCAGGTGACATTTCAAGTATACATACACACACAGGTGTCCATATGTGTGTGTGTGTGTGTGACTTTTTATTCTCAGGGAAGACAATAATAAGGATTAAAATAAGCAAATTCATATTTCTCCTTCATTCTTGAAAGCTTTTCTCCTCCCAAATAATAGAGTCATGATGCACTGAGTTTTATTTTTGATTTTTGATTACTTTTGATTTGTATAACATCTTAATTATTTATTTAGATACATACATATATGGTGTGGGTATATATATATATATATATATATATATATATATATACATACACACCTACATAGTAGAGCTCAGTCGGTAAAGAATCTGCCTGCAATGCAGGAGACCTGGGTTCACTTCCTGGGTCGGTAAGGTCCCCTGGAGAAGGAAATGGCAACCCACTTCAGCCAGTATTCTTGCCTGGAGAATCCTATGGACAGAGAAGCCTGGCAGGCTACAGTCCTTGGGGTTGCAAGAGTCAGACAGGACTTAGTGACTAAACCACCACCACGTAGTAAAACAAATGTTCCCTGTAGAAATATATTACTTATTTGGGGAGAGGGTATATGTATTTTCCTGAATTCATTTATTTGATCATGAATATTTTTTCATATACATATATGTGTCAATAATTTAATATAGTATACATTTTTATAGTACCTGCTGTTTTGTTGAGTAATTTATCATGAACTCCTTTACATGTGAATATATCTCTTATAGTTTTATTTACCATAAAATTTAGCTAATTTCCCTGTTACTGGACCTGAATGCTGTTTCCAGTTTTCATTACTATTAATAATGCTTCAGTGAGCATACTTGTGGCTCTCCTTTTCTGCAGGTCCTTAATTATTTGCTTAGGGAAATTTTTATCAAAGTCACTCTTTGGGTTTAATATGTTTTATGGGTCATCATAGGTACCTAGTTCAAAAAGTGATAAATCTTTTATAACCGACTCTGGAAAGCTTTATATTTGTTGTTAAAAGCTAATATTTCCATACGATTCTTGGCATAACAGCCCCAAAGTGGCATGAGTTAGGACATTTTCCTAGAAAGTTCCCTCAGAAAACTATGTTGTACTACATAGAGATTTGAAATTGACATCTCATTTTCTGTCTCTTGTGGAACAGTTTCCAGTAAAGCAAAAGAGCTTAGAAATCACTTGTGTTAGAGAGTCAGATGGTTATTATTACCTTCTATGTGTTCCTCCCTGTAGAAGACAGAATTTCAGAACGAGTGTTTCCTAGAAAAATTCAAGTGGCTATTTGGAAAGTAGATCTGCCTGGTTGCCAGTTTAAAATTAAAGCAAGATGAGCTTGGAAATAAGGCCCTAATATTATAGTTTAAAATTTTCCCTTTTAGTTACATAATTCTAACTGTAACAAATTAAAACATCTGGCAGTATATGAAGGGGTGTGTGTGTGTGTGTGTGTGTGTGTGTGTGTGTGTGTGTGTGTGTGTGTGTTAGTTGCTCAATCATGTCTGACTCTTTGCAACCCCATGGACTGTAGCCCCCAGGGCTCTTCTGTACATGGGATTCTCCAGGCAAGAATACTGGAATGGGTAGCCATTCCATTCTCTAAGGGATCTTCCCAACTCAGGGATCAAACCCAGGTTATATATATATGTGTGTGTGTATATATATATATATATATATATATATATATATATACACACACATATGTATGTATATATATATATGTATGTATATATATATATAAGCAATTTCCCTTTCTATATATACATATATATATACATATATACACACACACACATATATATATATATATATAATGGATATATATATATATTTATACATATATATCCAAATATTTTCTATGCCAGATGAAGCACAGAGATTTGAATTATAGATGGAAAGACATTATAAATATTTTTGACAGCTTGGTTTTTTATTGGCATTGTATAATATGGATCCAATTCATTTAAAAAATATATTTGCTTATTTATTTGGCTGTGCCAGATCTTAGTTGTGGCATACAAATTCTTAATTACAGCATGTGGGATCTAGGTCCCTGACCAGGGATTGACCCCAGGTACCCTACATTGGGAGCATGGAATCTTAGCCACTGGACTGCCAGGGAAGTTCCCAGATCCAATTCATCTTTAAATATGGTTTCATAGTATTCTGTTGCATGGCTGTATCATAATTTACTTGTCCATATAGCTATTTTGGGGTTTCTCAGGTGGCACCAGTGGTAAAGAACCTGCCTGCTAATGCAGGAGATGTAAGAGACTTGGGTTCAATCCCTGAATCAGGAAGATGCCCTGGGGGAGAGCATGGCAACCCACTGCGGTATTCTTCCCTAGAGCATCCCGTGGACTGAGGAGCCTGGCAGTCTATAGTCTATAGGGTCGCAAGGATCTGGACATGACTGAAGTGACTTAGCACACATACAGTACCTATTTTACTATGAAAAAAAATAGTATTTTTAAAAACTTTAATTTTTGAGGGATTATGTTCTCTATGTATACTGTTGACTCTTGAAGAACAATGGTTTGAACTGTGCAATTCCATTTATATGCAGGTTTCTTCAGTAAATACATACTGATGTCCTACACAGTCTGAGGTTAATTGAATCCACAGATGAGTAACTGCATGTACCAAGGGCTGACTGTAAAGTTATACATGGATTTTCCATGCTCCCAACCCCGGCATTGTTCAAGGGGCCACTGTATGATCTCATTTAAACCCTAGAAGGAGGGAACAATACTTAAAAGGATTTCTTTACATACATACGATGATATTTTTTTCTGTTTGGGAAACTGAGAACCAAAGGTAGGTGCATTTAACATGTATACAGTGCTGATTTACCCCTCCAAGTTACCAGACATTTGAAACTGGAACATTTAGTTTCGGAGGAATTTGTTCTTTTACAGATAAGCATAGAGATGAATTTTTCAGGGTCTTTTACATCATTAGAAATTCCTTTAAAAAAATAAAACCCTTTGGCTTTGATGTTCTCCCAATAAAGCAGAATAAAATGACGTCCTGGGATTATTTGCCCTTGGGAGGTTACTCAGGGATTAGTCATAACCCTACAGGCTCTTCATCTCTTCTTCATTGCATTTACTACCCACGTGCTCCCAGAGAATATCTGTTTAAAAGATTTTAAAAGCGTTGATTGAATATTCTTCTCACAATTCTTATGAGAATTGGTGTTGGGAAAAGACATGGTCAGCAGTAGTATAGCAGTGCCTCTTGTGATGATGGACGGAATGGTCCAGGCGGGACTGAGCAGACATCCGCTCATCCATCCCCATTTCCCATCTTCCAGGCACTTCTCTGGAGCCCTGCGTCTCATCTTAACTGCAGTCAAGCTAATAGATGTAATGGTCACTTTACTTCAGATGCAGGGACGCATGAGCCCTGATTGCAGGAGATAATTTCCAGGTTCCTAAGTCTCCTCCCTGCACTGTTTGCCTTACGCGTCCCCACCCTGAGACCACCTGCTCCAGCTGCCCCGTGCAGCTATAAATTACCATGTCCTTTCCCACAAATCCAAACACCGCAATCACGATTGTGGCTCCGTTCTCTGCTTCCTTGTCTCCACGTTTCTTCTCAGGGAGCAGTGCACTGTCATGCTGAAGACCACAGGCTTTACCCTGACATCGGGTTAGAAGTTGAAGGCGGTTGCTTCTCCCGTCTACGTCTCAGTCTGTTCTTTGTGACAGTGTGGTTAACATACTGAAAATGAAACGCAGCTTGTTGTGAGGATGAGATTAGATACATGTGTTGGCTATTATGCAGCTACTGTTAGCTCCCCGTCAAACTGAGTCAGGTTAACTTTTCTTTTTGTCATAGTGCAGTGTGGTCAGAGCGTCGGGTGTGTGGGTTCCAACCTGTGCCCGCATTCAGCAAACCGCAGGAATTCAGGCCTCTGTCATCATATGGCTTGACCCCTTCTGAGGCCTCTGAGCCCTCGTCCTCTCCTGTTCAGTGAGCAGGCCGAGGAAGAGAGAACAGGAGGTTGCCTGCGTACCAACTCCAAAGTCGCGTGCACTCCTCTCCACCTTTCTCTGGACAGAGCCGCACCACATGACTCAGCCCCCTAAATGCAGAAGAGTGGGGACGTGTCTGTGTGTGCCCAGGAGAGAGGACACAGATGCTAGTGAGCATGTCAGCATGCCTCTGCTGTGACTATCATTTGGGTGTAAAATTAGCATATTTGTGTTAACTGGCACAACCTCTAAGCATTCCTCTGACGGTGATTTGCTTTGTTGAAGTTTAACACAGTTAAGCCCAGATTTTGCAAGGATACAAAAGAATTTAACACAAGGTTATTATTGCAAACAATCATAATTTACAGTTCTTTTCATTTTCAACAAAACAAAAATCTTTAAAAAATAGTCATTTCCATATCCCCAAACTGTTGTAAGTCATAAAAATTGGCACAGAGTACATAGTCATGTTTGTTCACAGTTAGCACCTAAATAGATTATTTTTTTAGTAATTAGGATGACACACATATACTATCAATACGACATATAAACCAGATAACTAATGAGAACCTGCTACACAACACACAGAACTCTACTCAGTTCTCTGGGGTGACCTAAAAGGGAAGACAGTTCAAAAGAGAGGATATATGTGTGGCTAATTCATTTTGCTGTGCAGTAAAAAGTAACACAACATTGTAAAGCAATTATGCTTCAATAAAAATTAAGCAAAGGAGAAAAGAAAAGATATACCCATTTGATTGCAGAGTTCCAAAGAATAGCAGGGAGAGATAAGAAAGCCTTCCTCAGTGATCAGTGCAAAGAAATAGAGGAAAACAATAGAATGGGAAAGACTAGAGATCTCTTCAAGAAAATTAGAGATACCAAGGCAACATTTCATGCAAGGATGGCCTCAATAAAGGACAGAAATGGTATGGACCCAACAGAAGCAGAAGATATTAAGAAGAGGTGGCAAGAATACACAGAAGAACTGTACAAAAAAGATCTTCATGACCCAGGTAATCACGATGGTGTGATCACTCACCTAGAGCCAGACATCCTGGAATGTGAAGTCAAGTGGGCCTTAGGAAGCATCACTACAAACAAAGCTAGTGGACGTGACGGAATTCCAGGTGAGCTATTTCAAATCCTCAAAGATGATGCTGTGAAAGTGTTGCACTCAACATGCCAGCAAATTTGGAAAACTCAGCAGTGGCCACAGGACTGGAAAAGGTCAGTTTTCATTCCAATCCCTAAGAAAGGCAGTGCCAAAGAATGCTCAAATTACCGCACAATTGCACTCATCTCACATGCTAGTAAACTAATGCTCCAAATTCTCCAAGCCAGGCTTCAAAAGTACGTGAACCATGAACTTCCAGATGTTCAGGCTGGTTTTAGAAAAGGCAGAGAAACCAGAGATCAAATTGCCAACATCTGCTGGATCATCAAAAAAGCAAGAGAGTTCCAGAAAAATATCTACTTCTGCTTTATTGACTATGCCAAAGCCTTTGACTATGTGGATCACAATAAACTGTAGAAAATTCTTCAAAGGATGGGAATACCAGACCACCTGACCTGCCTCTTGAGAAATCTGTATGCAGGTCAGGAAGCAACAGTTAGAACTAGACATGGAACAACAGACTGGTTCCAAATAGGAAAAGGAGTACATCAAAGCTGTATATTGTCACCCTGCTTATTTAACTTCTATGCAGAGTACATCATGAGAAACGCTGGGCTGGATGAAGCACAAGCTGGAATCAAGATTACCGGGAGAAATATCAATAACCCCAGATATGCAGATGACACCACCCTTATGGCAGAAAGTAAAGAAGAACTAAAGGGCCTCTTGGTGAAAGTGAAAGAGGAGAGTAAAAAAATTGGCTTAACGCTCAACATTCAGAAAACTAAGATCATGGCATCCAGTCCCATCACTTCATAGCAAATAGATGGGGAAACAGTGGCAGACTCAATCTTTTGGGGCTCCAAAATCACTACAGATGGTGACTGCAGCCATGAAATAAAATGACACTTGCTCCTTGGAAGAAAAGTTATGACCAACCTAGACAGCATATTAAAAAGCAGAGACATTACTTTGTCAACAAAGGTCTGTCTAGTCAAGGCTGTTTTTTCCAGTAGTCATGTATGGATGTGAGAGTTGGACTGTAAAGAAAGCTAAGCACCGAAGAATTGATGCTTTTGAACTATGGCGTTGGTGAAGACTCTTGAGAGTCCCCTGGACAGAAGGAGATCCAACCAGTCAATCCTAAAGGAAATTAGTCCTGAATGTTCATTGGAAGCTTCATTGGAATGTTCATTGAAGCTGAGACTCAAATACTTTGGCCACCTGATGCGAAGAACTGACCCATTTCAAACGACTCTGATGCTGGGAAAGACTGACGGTGGGAGGAGAAGGAGATGACAGAGGATGAGACGGTTGGATGGCTTCTCAATGGACATGAGTTTGAGTAAACTCTGAGAGTTGATGATGAACTAGGAGGCCTGGTGTGCTGCAGTCCACGGGGTCGCAAAGCGTCCGACACAACTGAGCAACTGAACTGAAAGAAGTTGGCATCAGCATAATCCCCTAAAATGAAATAAAATAAAAATAAGTGGAAAATGAAACAAGTATCAAATCTCTCTTATTTTCCATCTTTTTATTATTATTCATTTTTAATTAAATTATGTTGCACTTAATTTTTTTAAGAGGTACATTTTGAAATATACAAATTGAGTTTAGTAATTGTATGTTCTGTTAACTTTTCATTATTTCTGATTGAATCTAAATATAAAAGTCAGTGTGCATTTGGGAAGAAACAGCAGGAATAAGAAATACTTTCGGACAACCTACTTAGTATAGGAAAGTTAAATTTATGAATGCCATGTTACCTTCCATTTTGAAAGATGGTATCCTAGTGCTAAGAGTCGGACATGACTGAGCAACTTCATTTTCACTTTTCCCTTTCATGCACTAGAGAAGGAAATGGCAACCCACCCCAGTATTCTTGCCTGGAGAATCCCAGGGACGGGGGAGCCTGGTGGGCTGCCGTCTGTGGGGTTGCACAGAGTCGGACACGACTGAAACGACTTAGCAGCAGCAGCAGCATCCTAGTGCAAATGATATTTATGGGGGCCAATGAGGAATGAGAATAAACCATTGGAAGCATTTTTAAGAAGAAATAGCTTACTAAAGAAATAGAGAAAGAATAGAGACCCAATAGTGGACCCAGTGGCCCACTTTAGTACTGTTCCTAGAATCAATATAATATTGAACCATGGCTGAGTCATTTCCAACCAGTATGTTTGTGATTACCATTAAGTTCTTCCTCTTTTTTCCCCTTTGCTTTCTTCTTTCTTCTGGCCACATCAGATTTTGATGAAAGTGGAAACTATTTAATTGTCATCAGGAAATGGAGAGTTGAAAACAGTTGATCAGGAATAGATAATGTCTGGCTGTGTTTCTTCAAAGTCAATTGTCACTTGATTCCTATGGAACACTCTTTCCCTGTGAGATGTTCATTCATGAGTCATTAACTCAAACTCATACATGTGATTGTCCTTTTACAAACTGCACAAGAGTGTGCTCCTTAAGCTTCCTTGTGTGCATTATGTCCGGCAGGTAGGTGCTTTCCTCTTTCTCACACGTGCTCAGACATACTTCATTCATCTGTCATTGAGTGCCCTTTGCCACTTCCTAGTTCTGAGTGTGCGGCTGCAAATGTTTGACAGTTTTCTACTTCCCTTCCTTTAGACCAATGAAATGCCTAATTTTCAGCAAACTATTTCTGCCAGTTTCCCAGTTTAATCCCTGTTGCCATGATTAAGTAGTCCAAAACATTCTTCAATGACGTCTGAGGCTTTTGAAATTTAAAAGTAAATTGCTTCTGGGGAAAACAAATCAAACTTGCATTGCAGACCTACAGAAAGTGCATTAAAACATATTACGTTGTACTTTCTCAGTGGAATAAATTGCGAGTCACAGCAATGTTTCTTCTAGCAATGTCAGATTCTGAGACACTTCGATTAATTTTGGCTTTAGATTGAGTTTCTCTCCGACACTCCAGTCTCTGTTTGATGTGTCTACATTTTTCAATGTATCCAATGACAATATATGCCATAAATTATTGGCTTTGGGACCCAAAACGCAGAGTAGAAAAGTAAAAGCGATATACTGGAGAGAGTGCATGAAGGAGATGTGGATTGGATTGGATTTTCCGTGACCGATGCGCTGTGTGACATTGGGCAAACTGTGTAACTCGGTGTGCCTACCTGTGATGGTGTGGTGGCTGCCATATTACATCTGAGATGTCTTCTGGTGCCGGGTGATGGGTTTGGTGTTTGGCTAAGAAGTACTCTAAAATCCTCCACTGTCTCAGAGGCATCTTAGGTGAAGCATTTGAAAATGTTAAGGACAAATGAGTCAAGTATGGTACCAGAAGGAACTCTTTGTATTTTGTTGATTAATTCAAGTAACTAACCATCTCGCTTTTTCTGGCAATGAAGTGAGACTGTTTACATTTTTTAATTTTTTATTTTATGTTGGAGTATAGTTGATATACAATGTTGTATTCATTTCAGGTATACAGCAAAGTTATACACATACATATATTCATTTTTTTCCAGATTTTTTCCCCATATAGGTTACTACAGAATATTGAGTAGAGTTCTCTGTGCTATACAGTAGTTCCTTGCTGATTATTCTACACTGTTAATTCATGCTGAGAGTTGTGCTGCAGCTTAACTTGAAAATTTTCTTTTTATTAAAATATAATATATGTAAGTGTCAGCTTCCCCAGTGGTTCAGCAGTAAAAGAATCCACCTGCAATGCAGGATACTTGCAGAAGACATGGGTTCAATCCCTGGGTCGAGGAGATCCCCTGGAGAAGGGAATGATAACCCACTCAATTATTCTTGCCTGAGAGATCTCAGGGACAGAGGAGTCTGGTGAGCTACAGTTCATGGGGTTGCAAAGAGCCAGACATGACTGAGCAACTAATACATTCAGTTTCATCCTCCCCCAAGCCTATTAAACTCTAACTCCATGAACTCTCTGTAGTTTATTAAATGGACCAATCTCTCTTTTCCCCTTTTAAACTTTGTAGTGTGGTCCCTCCAGCCTGGAAAGCCAGCCTTCATTCCCGTACCTAGTCTTGCCTGACGCTACTTCCTCTGCCACTCGTGTGAGCAGCAGTGTCCTCCCCCAAGTCTCAGCTGTAATGTCACCTTTCCAGAAATGCTGCCCTGACTGTCTGTCTGTACAGATCCTCCCCTCTCAGGTTCTAACCCCATTCATCTGGTTTATCTCTTTCTCAGATATTATCGCTACGTATCATCATTCATTGGGTATTGGCTTACTTTTCTTCTTGTATCTCTCTCCCACCCCACTAGATTATAAACTTTGCGATGGGAAGGGCACACTTCCTCTGCTCACCCCCAAAAAATATCCAATCCTAACCCCTAGGATCTAGAAAATGTTATGCTTTGTGAGAAAGGGAAGTTAAGGCAGCAGATAAAATGAAGGGTGCTAATCCATGAACCTTACATAGTGAAATGACTCTGGGTTGCCCCTGTTGGCCCAGTATAACCATGAGGGTTCTGAGAAGTGGAAGAGGAAGGCAAAAAAGAAGGTCAGAGTGATGTTATGAGAAGACCTTGACCCAGTGATGCTGGCTTTGAATAGGGAGGGCTGGGGATCAGAGCCAAGGGATCTGAGTGACTCTATAAAGTGAACAAGATGAGGAAGTATGTGTTCTCCTAGAGCCTCCAGAAGAGAGCGCAAGCCCCAGTGAGACCCATGTCAGAATTCTAACCTACAACTACAAGAGAATCAATTTGTATTGGTTTCAGCCACCAAGTTTGTGGACCTGTTACACCAATAGAAAACAAGCACAGTACCTAACTAGAATATATACATTTAGAAGGTAATGCAAGAAAGAGCCAAACAGATGGGATAACAAGACATTTTCATAAAAGAGGCCTATCTGATGGGTCATGAGCTGTGTTTGCTGTTACAGAGATGCATAGCAAGAACCATTCAAACCGGAGATAGTGTGTGAAATAATTAGACAGAAGAACCCATGCAGTAGTAAGGTAAGCAACAGCTCTAGGAGACTCATGGCTTGTGATGCTTAAAATTGGAGCCAGCATCTTAAATTAATGTTATTACTACAAACTGAAATATCTAACTAAGACTAAAAGTTATCATTCGATCCATCTCATCTCTGAGCTTGGCATCATCAATACACACCATGGATAAGCCAGTTGGGGTCTTAATGACCAAACTGACTGATATCAAAATGGAAGAAAAGTACTTAGCTTTCAGAAATTTCCAAGAGCATTATACTAACAAGTATAAGAATAAAAGCATGCAAAAGAAAATAAGAAGAAACATTTGATGTTTACTGTGTATAAGGCATCGTGTTTTCTAAGCATTCTTCTATTTAATCCTCAGAACACCTTGCAATGGATACTCTTCTTAATCCCATCTGTAAACTAATAATAGAACTGAATCTTAGGATAGCTAAGTAAATGGCCAAATCTCTTTCAGGTGGTGGGTGGCAGAACTAGATTTGAACTGATGCTTTATGATTTTGGAAGGCAAATTTTTAGTTAATATATTTCATGTGCAACAGATTAGAAATGAATGATGATACAATTTATCTTTTTTGGAGTATAATTGCTTAACAATATTGTGTTATTTTCTGCTGTACAGCAAAGCAAATCAGCTATTATGTATGCACGTATCCCCTCCTCTTAAGCCTCCCTCCCATTCAAGCCAATCCTACCTCTCTAGGTCATCACAGAGCACCGAGCTGAGCTCCCTAACAATTAATTTAATCTCAACAACAGTTTAAAGACTCCAGGAGAATGTCTTAGTTCACTATCTTCCAGTTGACTAAAAATGAATATGATGTATTTAGTTCATATCTCTTTGGATTGTTTTTAAAGAAAAGCTAGTAACAGAAAGGGACAACTCCCTTAGCTCAGAATAAAAGATACAACAAAGAAAATAGATTGTGCTCTCAGGGCTTTTACACCACCTTGCCAGAAGAGCTTTTCCCAGACCCAGAATTTACACTAGATCTCAAATCCTGTAAGTTCATTTCATGTTTTCAAACATGATCTAAAATTACATCCTCAGAGGCCAATTTATTATCTCAGGACAACTTGCTCTAATGGACGAATTAGAGGCAGCTTAGTAAGAGTTTTACATACTGCAGAAGAAGAAATGGTGTCTGGAGAGGTGAAAGAATTTCCCAGGTTGTCCACTTCCATCATGCTTTGTAAAATGCCAAGGGTCACTGTGCACAGGCCTGTCCAAGATCCTTAAATGCTGGTTGGTCCGGAGAGGACATCCTTTTCAGAACAAGCTACAGAAATACAGCTCAGATATCAAGAAATGACTCATTGGAAAAGACCCTGATGCTGGGAAAGATTGAAGGCAGGAGGAGAAGGGGACAACAGAGGAGGAGATGGTTAGATGGCATCACTGACTCGGTGGACATGAGTTTGAGCAAGCTCTGGGAGTTCGTGATGGACAGGGAAGCCTGATGTGCTGCAGTCCATGGGGTCACAAAGAGTCGGACACAACTGAGTGACTGAACTGATATCAAGTAGCAGAAATTTTCCCCTGTAAGTTTCATTGTTACCCCTATGATAGACTGTAAGCAGACCCAAAGACATCCTCAATGAAGCCTGTTGGTACCCCAACCCAGATCCCTGTCATCAGGCTGTACCACCAACCCCCCAGCCAGCCTCTGTGGATGCTGACAGTTCATGCCTGTGCTCTTCTTGTAGGAATTACTGTTGGCAATAGGGACCTACTTTGATCAGAAATTCCTTGGAGATTATTCACTTCTCCTAGAAGTCAAGAGCCAATGACTGACCTACATAGGGTATAAAAGACCAGCCATCTTTCTGCAAGGAAGGACACCTTGATGGTGCCACTCCTGCTCTCCAACTCCCCCAAGGACCAGGCTGAGGCTAGACCCCAGCCTGAGATAACATCCTCACTTAGCATCTTTCCTGCTCTGCCCCATGGCCCATGTTTCTATACAGGTTTCTCTTGAGAGCATTCACTTCTACCCCTAGCAGATGTCACATTTCTAGAGTTTTCCTATATGACTTCCAGATAAAACTGTTTTTGAGAAGGACCTTGTTCCTTTCACTTGTTCTAGAGAAAGTGTACTGATGTGTCTCTAAGTGACACTCTTCACCTGGTGAAGAGTGACATTTATTGCTTCAGAGGAAGATAGTACTTTGGGGAAAAAATGAAACCAAAGGAGTTCTAGCAGAAACCATTATGGAAGGCACCATGGCAGCGGGATGTCTGAGGACTTTGGAGATTGATGGAGAGGAGCTGGATCCCTGAGCTCCAGCTCTTGTCCCTCAGCTTACTCACTCCCTCTCTCTATGTCATTATTAGGATTTAGCATGATGCTCTGCATGGTTCTGGGTAAAACTATTTACATGGTACGAAAGATTATTGCTGAACTGTTCCCCAAGGTTATGGAACAAAGTTTACAGGAACCAGAAAAATCTGCCCATGAAACACTGGCCCTAAGCAGAGACTGAAATCTTCACAATTAAAATTATGCTGCAGCAACGTGATTTTTTCTTCAAGGAGGTGCATTGGCCAGAGTAAGAGAGAAAACATACAGCCTCCTCTCTTGAAAGAATGGACACATGAATAAATAAGTGACTGGATGGCTGGAAGGCTGGCTGACTGGCTGCATGAACGGATGAATCAGTGGAAGGATGAGTGAGTGAATATTCTTGCCGCAGTGTCCGTGAGGAGTAAGTTCTTTGCTTTTGTCTGTTCTTCAGTGATAAAAAGGTGTTACTAAAAACTTAACTCAGAACGCAGTGGTGAAAGGCAAACTCATATCTCTTTTCTTTCTCTTTACTCTCTCTTTTCTTTCTTACCCTCTTATGATAACAGAATGTGTGAATTATTTGGGGGTATTCACATAGGAAAATGTTATGCTGGGACTTAAGCAGTCTCTTCTCAAGATGCCTGCTGACTTCTGAGGAAGTGATTCACACCAGTTCCTTCAGAGACAAGATTTATGTTCCTTGGGAAACTACAATGTTTTGAAAATTTAGCAAGTTTGAGAAAGAAACTTGCAGCTTCCAGGAAATTGGAGAGAGATATTTTATTTAAAAAGTGGTATGACATACATATGTGTGCTTATACATAGAACAATGAAAATATATTTATATATAAGGTTTTAGTATTATATTTGAAGTAATTTATTAGCATACCTGAGGAACCAGTGATTAAAGCAATTTATTATTTTTGAATGAGATAATACAAAATGAAGCAATGATTAATCCAAGTAAAAAATCTGTGCATAGAGAAAATTCATGTTGAAGTCAGGGTAGCCTTGGGTTTTGCAAAATTTTTGCTACCAGATACTTGGAAGACAGTGCTACTCTGCTGTTGTTTAATTCTTAAAATTGGCAGACACTTTATCATGATACCTCTAGGATGCCATAGGTTTTTCTCTATGATTTTTAATTGCTGACTTAAAGAGCTAGGGGAAAAAAGTGACCAACTGACTCTGAAATATCACTAAGGTAAAATGACTTAAAGGGAAATTTAAATATTTAGATAAAATTTTAGAACATAAGATATGTGTATTATGGCACTTCTGAATGAATTCTCTCTCTATATATATAGACAGATAGATAGATATGATGTATGTCAGAACAAAAAGAACAAGGTAAGTGCATAACACTGTTACCCACGATGGCAGAGTTTTAAAAGGCAAGCAGGTTCTGAGGAAAGCCAGCTGGCTTTTCTAACATGAGTCCTCATCAGGTCCTTCCATCCACTTATGCCTCCGTTTTGTTCCTCCTCGTTAGAATGAGGCACCCAGGTTTCAATGGCTTACTTGATTAGCAAATGATACTATAAATGAATAAACTATCTTACTCTCATCTTTCCATTTATCTCTAATTTAAATCACTGCTTTAAGATTTCTACCAGTTACATCATTGACAAACAATAAAAAAAAAAGTATCAGAATGGACAACCATTCAAAGCAAGAATGTTTAAAGATATTGAACTGATACCTTATTCTCAGAATCCATATTATAAGAATAGCAGGTGATATGGAAATGTATTGATTTGAGAATGAGAAAAGGAAAGAAATGGAGAATAATCCAGTTGTGTTTGATGTATTTATATAGTTGAATTTCAGAAAAGACCTATTGAAAATTTTTAAAATGTTCTGTGTCAAATTAATCACACATTCTTTGATATGAATTTTTGGTTTCTTGGTTCATCAGGAATCCATTGATATATCTGAACAAACAAATAGAGCATCCTTTTCTTTAAATTAGAATGTTTTTGTCTTGTTAGATTTCTGAGCTGAAACTAAATTGGAATTTTTCTAGGGTTATAATTGCCAAATAAGTGCAAGTTCGCCTACACAGGGGCTTCCCGGGTGGTGCTCGTGGTAAAAAAAAAAAAAAATCCACCTGCCAATGCAGAAGACACAAGAGACACAGGTTCCATCCCTGGGTCAGGAAGATCCCCTGGAGAGGGCAACAAGCACCCCACGCCAGTATTCCTGCCTGGGAAACCCCGTGGGCAGAGGAGCCTGCAGGGCTACAGCCCGTGGGCTCGTCAAGAGCTGGGCACGACTCAGTGACTGAGCACCCATGCACACAGCCTTCCCTAACAGCAGATACTGGAATCAACCCCAACCAGGTATCGACTATCCGATGCTGAAACCGCTGTGAAATTATCACAATAAACGAAGGAGTTGTCATATTTTCTCCTTGGAAGACGTCCATGTGGCTCATTTTTCAACTCATTTAATAGTTACATGAATGTGCAGTGACATCTCTTCTTTGAGTTTTTTGGGGGATTTTGTTGTATTTTTTTCCATCTGCAGTGCAATAGAGATAGTCACGAGGATCAGAAGTTTGTTGTGGGAAAGTAGTAAATGACAAAGAACGGGGAAGCCATGTGTTGTTCTGCTGGAGTATCAAACTGTCTTAAATATCTTTACCCAGTTGTTTGATGGTAACAAAGCTTTAAAGAGAAACAAGGAAAGGATTGTGTGGTCTAAGAATCACAGAGTTTCAAATTAGAATATAATAGACAACTATATCCCAACAAGTAGAGGATGTTTTTTTTTTTTTCTTTATAAGATCTAAAATCTTAACCATTGTTATATGGTCATAGAAATTAGAGCCTGGTTCACCTTTCTTGACTGCTAGAAATCAAGACTTCCTTAAGGTTGTGAGTCACAGAGGTCTCCTGTGTTTCTGAAGATTCTTACAGATGCACTCTCATTTGAAGTCACGTCAGTAGGAACAATTTGTAGTGGAAAACAGAGCGAATGGGATCTGTGGATCCAGTGTTTTTTGTTTTTTTTTTTATTGGAGCATAGTTGCTTTATAGGGTTGTTAGTTTCTGCTGTACAGCAATGTGAATAACACACACACACACACATATACACTCACACATGTATATATCCCCTCTTTTATGAATTTCTGTCCCATTTGGGTCACCATAGAGCACTGAGCAGAGTTCTTGTGCTATGCAGTAGGTTCTCATTGTTATCTGTTTAGTTGGGCTTCCCTGGTGGCTCAGACAGTAAAGAATCTGCCTGCAGTGCTGGAGACCTGGGTTTGATCCTTGGGTTGGGATGATCCCCTAGAGAAGGGAATGGCTACCCACTCCAGTATTCCTTCCTGGAGAATTCCTTGGACAGAGGAGCCTGGCAGGCTATAGTCCATGGGGTCACAAAGAGTCTGACTGAGCAACTAACACTTTCAGTTAGTTATACACAGTATCAATAGTGTATATATTTCAATCCCAATCTCCCAGGTTATCCAACCCACCCACCTCTTTTTCCCTTTCTCTGTTTCTTTCAAGGCTGCAGACCGTCAGATGGTTCTCTCAGTCTGTGGTCAGTAGTTCTCTTGTGGTAACTATTGTCTTGCTTTCTCTTGCAAATACATTACTTGAACAGATATCCTAGAATCGTTGACTTTTTTTAGAGCTGCAGGATTCTTATATTTTGTCCCATCTATCCCCGTCATTGTATAAATGTTCAGGCTGACAGTCAAGAAAGGTAACAGATAGTTATGTCATGTGTCCTTTGCGGCTGAGTCAGGGCTGGAACTCTCAGTTCTGACTCACATTCAGAGGCTCTCCCTCAATGCCAGACGATGTTACCAAAGCTGTTAATTACCGGAGTAAACCTCATAGAATCAGAACCATCAGTGATGTGTTATTTGAGGATCACATTGCATCTTGGGCACAGCTGGAGCAAAATGTACTGCCTAAGACAACACTGAATGAATTCCAACTCAGCCTATTCACTGGGTAACCCAGAAGTTGGTCAGAAAGTTGGCAAGCTGAAAGAAGCAGACCGAAAAGATGGCAGGGATAGGCCTATAGGAATGGCATAATTAGATTTGCTGTTGTTGTTTAGTCTCTAAGTTGTGTCCAACTCATTGCAACCCCATGGACTATATATGTAGCCCACCAGGCTCCTCTGCCCATGGAATTTTCCAGTCACAAGTCCTGGAGTGGGTTTCCATTTCCTTCTCCAGGGGATCTTCCCAACCCAGGGATCAAACCCGCATCTCCTGCACTGCAGGTGGATTCGTACCACTCAGACAACTGGGAAGCCCCTATTAGATTGTGTCTCTGAAAAATCCTTTGGTGAATACTTTGCCTGCTGGTAACCTCACAGCATCTAGAAACCGTGAATCATTTGTCATCTTTCCTCTTGCTTTTCAGTAGTAGCTCAGGTCTGAACACTTCTCAGCAGTTCAGCTGCCATCCCAAACCTATAGCCACACTGTCCTGGAAATCAGATGAAGATAGAAAGGAGGCTAGTGGATCGGCAGGTCTAGAGAAGTGAGGTGGCAGACTGGAGTCAGTGGTCAAAGGAGAAGAAATTCCACCAGTGAGATGGGAAATGTATTTATTTTATATTGGCAGGATAGTCAAGAAGTTTATCATGAAATGAGAAAAGAAACTCCAAATGAACATTGTAGCCTACAAAATGTGTTCCCTAACAGTATGCTGATGCCAAAGACACAATATATCTTGATCCTGCTCTCCGTTGCATGGATTATTACTGAATAGACAACTGTATTTACATTGGGAATAGACAACTTAAGCATGTGAGCTGATTGCAAAGAACACAAATATTTCCATTCCGCTTTGCTAAGGTCATTAAAAACACGCACAGGGGAGATAAAAGCTATACAAACTATTTCAAGCAAGCATTGAGCATGGTAATTTTTTTGTTGTTAATTTTTATCATCTCCTTAGTGTCAATGCTGATGAAACCTGGTATATTAATTTTGGCAAAGCATTTGGATTAAAAAGTCATTTACAACAGATTTCATACAAATTCCTAGAGCCACTCCAATATCAGACATTAAGATGGAACATAGGTCCAAGATTGGTTTGCACAGGACTCAGAGCTGAGGAAAAACTGAACAGGAACGCCAAGTGGAGACTGCCTCTACTCAGAGGGATTTTCTGTTCACCTGCATCCCGGTCCCATTTCTCATGCTCAGATCTCTAGCATGTCTGGTTAGAACTCACAGAAGTAGTCAATTAAGGGCTTCCTGTCTTTCGGTCCCCTTCAAAACTTTAGTCAAGGGAATTAATTTTTAAAAGTTGCTTTATTTTTGAGCTGCTTATGAATGTCTCCTTATTTCAGTTAAATAGAAGTCAATTTTGTTAGTAAGCTGTGCTATTTCTTTGGGTTACATTTATGTATATGTATCAACTAATTGTGGAGTGTATATATTTTTATCTTTTTAGTAGTTGACAATCTTTTTTTCTCTACTTGTCACTTCTGTCTTGGGCATTTTGAGAAAGCTCTGCTGGAGGCAACTTGCAAAGGGTTTTTCTATATTACATCTGTAAACAATTTGACTCAACGAAGTTGTGCTCATGAGGCTAAAACCAAGGTTTCATTCAAGAAGGTAGCAGTCTGGAGCAGATATGAGACAACCCAGTTAATCCATCTTCAACCCTTGTTTGACCACATGCTGTTTATTTGTTTATTTACTTGACTGCGGTGGGTCTTATCTGGGGCACAGAGGACCTTCAGTCTTCTGTGCAACGTACGGGGACCTTCAGTTGCAGCACATAAACTCTTGGTTGGGGCATGTGGGATCTAGTTCCCTACCCAGGGATTGAACCCCAGCCCCCTACACTGGGAGCAGAGTGTCTTAGTCACTGGACCACCAGGGAAGCCCACATCCTATCCTTTTAACACTTACCTCACAGATTAAAGTCAACAGAGTGCAAGAGATGGTAGGGAAGATTCAGAGCAGGCTGCAGCACTGAATATCAAAAGGAAGAAATTTCAAAGCACGAGTCCTTTTGATTGCGGTCAATAGATCACTTTGTTCATAATTATGAGGCCTAGTTGGCTGGATATAGAGAAAGCAACCATTTTTTTGATGTCGTTTTGGGTGAGAGCACATATTGCTGTAAATAGTGTGGTGATAGCCCCTAGGCATAGTATAATGGACTGGGCGAGTTTATTGTTCTCTGTTAATGGGTAAAAGGGGATTAGCAGGAAAATGCCTGCTATTGTGCTCGAGTGGAGTCGTGCTGAGACGGGGGTGGGCCCTTCTGTTTCAGAGGGTAGTCATGGGTGTAAGCCAAATGGGGCGGATTTTCCGGTTGCAGCTAGTAGGAGGCCTATTAGGGGTAGGTTAGAGTTGTCTGGGTTTAATAGGAAGATTTGTTGGAGGTCTCTGGCGTTAAGGTTGACAAGGAATCATGCTATTGCTAGGATGGATCCAAAACCAATACAATATTGTAAAGTAATTAGCCTCCAACTAAAATAAATAAATTAATAATAATAAAAAAAGTTGACAAAATATAATACATAGAGTGACTGTGTATGTAATATACACACAGGCACACAGGCCCCCTGGAAAATTTCCCTTATGAGGATTTCAGCTTTAGGACTCTTTTTGTTTTTTTTCCTTTCTGATGAACACATCAAATGCAAAAGAACTTGTTTAGCTACCACCCAGCACTTGTGTATTCATTTTCAGTAAGATTTGCAACTCCCTTTGTTCTTAAACACTCAACAGAAAATAGAGGTACAGGGAGGTAGAAATTACCTCAGTGAGTCTGGACAAGAAAGAATTAAACTGACCTTCACTTTAGATTTCTCTGTCCTTCCTTAAAGTAGGGATATACAGAGGTGCTAAGTTGATTTATGTTACGTTAAAGCCATTTCAGTAAAGCAGTGACCTTGTACCAATAAATGTTTAAGTATCTAGTTCTTCAGGGATCAGTGAAAAAATATCATTCTTAAAATAACACAGGTCTTCTGTGAAAGCTTTTGACTGCCAGAGGATTGACTCAGAGTGTGTTTTAAACAAACCTTCCTACGTAAAGAAACTAAAACACGGCTACAACGTGCTTTCGCTTCACTGACAGGCTGAATGGCGCCAAAGATGAATGGGACAAACGAGCATGAGAGAGCGGGACACGTGTGTTTGCTCCTCATACGCAGCTTCACGAGGGCTGGGCAGGCACCGAGGGTGTGCGCTCCCGCTTCACGCGGACTGGGCAGGCGCCGAGGGTGTGCGCTCCCGCTTCACGCGGACTGGGCAGGCGCCGAGGGTGTGCGCTCCCGCTTCACGCGGACTGGGCAGGCAGTAAGGGTGTGGATTCCCGCTTCACTTTGCTTCCTGTTAAAGCCATGTTGGACACTGTCTCTCTTGGTGAGACCTCTCTGTACCTTGGTTTTCTTGGCTGCAAAATAAAATTAGAGGAAGAAATGATGTGCAAGATCTTTTAAAGCTTTGAGAATTCTGGATTTATATCTCAAAAGGATTTTTAAATGATCCATAATTCAAGATATATATATATATATATATACACACACACACACACACACTAAGATCTTTAATACAGGCAATTTAAAACTGTGAAGGAATATAAATTCAGTAGATGAATATTTTAGGTTCATATAGTTACTATAATTAATTATTGTAATTCACTCAAAACTTGCTGACATAGAAGGTAAAATAAATATTTCCAAACCCCTGAAACACTTTGAATAAGAAAAAGTGGAAATGGGTAGTAAATCTGTTAGGAGTTTTTCTCTTTAGAATTCTATATAAGATCCTGATTTACCAAAGGCTCCTTGACTGATCTTTTTTCCTCTTGTTTTTCTAGGTAGTAAATTGATATCGAGTTTTGTTTTTCTTTAATTTTTTTCTAAATTTTATATTTTTATTGAAGTATCATTGATTTATAATCAAAGTGATTCAGTTATACTTAAATGTAATAAACATTATATATACACTGTTTTTCAGATTCTTTTCACTTATAGGTTATTATGAGATGTTGAATATAGTCCCTGTGCTATGCAGTAGGTCCTTGTGGTTTATCTGTTTGATATATAGTAACCTGTATCTGTTAATTCCAAATTTATCCCTTCCACCCTTCCTTTTGGTAACCATAAGTTTGTTTTCTGTGTCTGTGTGTTTTGTAACTGTGCTCCTTTGTATCACTTTTTTTTTAATTTAGATTTTTAAAGGAGTATTAATGCTTTTTTGATTCACTCTGAGAGTAAACTTTCACCTTAATTAACAAATTAAGGCAGGATATTTGGTACCATATGACATAGTCTTTCATAGACAATAACAGTTATTCCAAATCAGCTCTGATGGAAATGGTAAACCGCTAGTTGAGGAGTTAAGATTCTGTGGTTCTAGAATTTGAGAACTGCATTTACTGGGTGCTGCTTAAATCCCAGTAGGTCAGATTCTGTATTTTAATGTTGTGTTGACCTTAGAGGCCTTCCCTGAGGTCTCATCTTGAAGTCATCAGTACTTGGAGTATGACATTCATGCTCCACTGTTGTTCACCCTCTGTTATCTACCATTCCACAAAACTGTGTTCTTCCTTTATTGATCTCTCCCTGGATCCACTGTCTCACCATCAGCAAGGACAATATACCCTCAGCATTTACTCAGAGAGTTTCCACTCCCATCCTGCCAGCATCAAATCCAGGCTCTTCCCCAAAGACACGGCTTCATTTTAGCTTCGCTGAGCTTTGCTGATTCTCAATGGGGCAGTGGCTGTTATGCCCTTTTGTGGCTTCTCGATGATGGATCCTCTTGCTATGTATAAGCACTCTGCTTTGTCTGAGGCTCACAGAAGACCACCCTCTCCACCCATCACCCATTGGCCTTCAGGTAATTTGCTCTGTCACTGCAGTTTTGGCATCCAGAGAAGTTTTCATTTCTAACACAGTTCCTGCCAACACAATTCCCTAGGTGTTGTCAATAGTCATTTATCATAGTGAACCATCCTGGCCTCTCAACAATTTTAACCTCATCTTCTGCAATAACTTCCTCTTCAATCTTCTCAGCCACTCACTGTCAGAGTCAAACTCGAAATTGGCAACCTCAGGAAACTGCTTTCTCCAAAATCATGATGTCAGCTTCCTACTCTCAGTTTGTAACCTTCTATTTTCTAGCATGGTTGTTCAATTAATGATCTTCCCCCAACGTCTTGGCTAGTCCATTGGCCCCTCTTTCTTTAACCTGTCCAATAGCTTGGGCTTATCATCCTTGTGGTTCTGATCTAACTCAATCCAACCACAGGTACACTCAACTATCTGCTTTTTTTCTATCTCCAGGTAAACCATAGATAAACCAGAAGAGTAAAATATATTGCTACACTAGTATCAACAACCTTAGCTACCAACCTTAGCTGTCAACAACCTTCAGCTATCTCTGAAATTCCTCTAAAATCTTTCCCTGATCAACTCAGTTTCCGGTTCACAATGGCTACTGCAAACCACCTTCACCCTGCTGAAATCACTGCTGCCATACCTCTCAGACACTCAGCAAATGACATCCCTTTTCACTTAATTTGGAAGGTAGCAATTATGCAATGGGAACTCCCTTCACCTTCCCGCCACCCTTCCCTTCCCGCCACCATCAAACATACAAATCTGTCATCAGAACATGGCTTGTCTCCTTCCCTCCTATTGCAATGGGAGAGGTGTCTGTCTTCCCCTCTGAGGCTGATTTCCTCCTGCTTTGGAATCCATCCTTCCCTGTTCTCTAATTCTCATTAATGAATATCCCTTTGATCACCTGTTATGTGACTCCTCTCTCTATTGGGTCTTTCTCAATATCATCTGTATCTATATAGGAACTATTTTCCCCAATTAAAACTGAGGCAGAGGACTTCCCTGGTGGTCCATTGGCTAAGAAACTGCCTCCTAATGCAGGGAACACAGCTTCGATCCCTGGTCCAGGAACTTAGATCCCACATGCCTCAGGGCCACTAAGCCTGAGTGCCAGTTACTGAGCTTGCTCACTGCAACTACTGAGCCCGCCTGCTCCAGACAGAACCCACGCCCCACAGTCAGAGAAGCGCACACGCCGCAGCAGACACCCAGCGCAGCTGAAAACAAACAAACAACAAAAAATGCGGTGGGACAAACAAACACTTCCCTCCACCTCTCTTTCCTTTCTCTACCACATTCTTTCATAGCACACTTTCTTGAAAGTTTTTAAGAAACTTCTATATACATCTCAGCCATCTGCCTTCCACCTATACCAATTTGCTGTGATGTTTCTTGTCAGTACCATTGATGGTCTCATGCACCAAATTCATCGCTCAGTTTTTTGTTTTTTGAATTTTACTTACTAGCATTTAATCACGTTGTCCATTTCCTCCTTCTCTTCTAGGCTTTTGTAGCCCCACATTCTTTTTCCAGCTTCTCTACTTCTTCTTATAAATCATGGCATCCCTCCAGGTTAGCCCTCAAAACTTTTTTTTTTTTCCTACAATATATTCTTTCACTAAACACCTAAATCCATGGTCAGACTTCAGTGTTTTGTTTGTATGACTCTCCTATTTGTTTTACCTCCAGTCCAGCTGTGGGCTCCAAGTGTGTATGACCAACTACTTATTCAGTATTTCCTCTTAACTATTCCAGAAGTACTTCAAAGCTTGAATTAAAGCAGAAATAATTATCCTCTTCCCTCCCCAACATTCTCTCAAGCTGTCCTTCCTTTCTTTTCCCCACTGGAACCAGTCTAATCTTTAAAAACAAACAAAAACAAATATTCCAACTCCAGTACTTAAAACGTCTTAAAGATTTTCCTTTCCAAATATTGATTTGTACAACTAAATTTATTTAGCAGAGTCCAGGAGTCCCTATAAAATCTAATTGTTCCTTCTTTGCTGTCTTAACTTACTCCCTCACTTCCCATGATTCAGTCTATGGATTATTTTCCTTTTTTCGAATGTTCTATGTTTTTTCCTTCATTGTATCTTTCAATGTGCTGAGTCATTTGCTTAGAATTCTTTCCTTTCTTTCATCCTTTAAATTTCTGCTCAAGCTTCAGAATCGATCTCAAAACTCCATCCTTATGGAAGCTTTTCTGAGACTTGTCATGATCATACCAGACCATTTCCTTAGCATTTTCAACATATCACAATTTCAACAAAATGATAATTTCAGTAAGGCATTATTCTATGTCTTTCTTACCTACTAGAATGTAATCCCTGGTAGGCAAGGGATCATGCCGGCCTTGATCACCTTTGTATTCCTTACACCTAGCAGACTTTTGTTTATTTGTTCCTAATGGATACTCAACAAATATATTTTCAATGGAATGAGTGCTTTGGTACTGTACCTAAACCTCTGAATTTTATTAGCAATTACTTTTTTAATACTCTTTAGTTTAAGAGCAAAATTTCTTGATGGGAAGAAAATCCACTTTTAAGTTATTAATGAAACTTTGGTATGTAATCATAAACTTTTTAGTCCTTAAATGGCTTATTTAATTGTTGTATGATCTACTCTTTGTTTTCTATACTATTCCTTTGTGTTTGTTTTTTGAATCACTTTCTATACCAGGAACAATGCCAAAGAAATTAATACCTTGATTTCTTAGAAATATTTACCCAGGAAGATACATTATTTGAAGGAATTATGTTGTCTCTCTATTCAGTGCCATGTTAAGTACTTTAAAAGAATATGTCTATTTTTCTTGTAAACTCATAGACTATTTAATCTTTATTTTGTGGAGTAGAATAAGCTTAGAATCCTGGCTTCTGTATTTATCTGTAAGTTTGGTGGGTTCTTTCCAACTACTTAATCTTTCATCCTCCCTTTTCCTATCTGTGAAATGGTGCAAACACCAGTGAGAATATTTGAGTGATTTTCCTGAAATATCTTCCATCCTCATCACTCTCCAACTGCTTTCTCTTCCTTTATTGATATTCATACTCATATGAGACCCTGTAATGCTTTAAACATTGCACTTAGCATGTAGCAGCCTTCAAGAAATGCTATCAATAAATTGAGGGAGAGAGAGAAATAGCACTTGTGATGTATTTTTGCCTAATGCAAGTTGTTTCTTTTAGACCAAGCAGATAACCAGGTGGTAAAATCTAAACTCTGATGGTTAACTCATGTGTAATTGAAAATCTAGCTTATACTTTCAGATCTCATCAAGATGCTGTGTCTTTGTCCTCCTAACACCGAGATAATGGTGACCTTGCCCTTGAGGGGTACAGAGCAAGAGAAATGCCTTTTCAGATCTGGCTTTTGCCTCGAAGTCTAATCCTTGAATAGTTTTGTCCTCAGATGATGCTTTTCATCACATTGGAAGATTGAGCCAATCATCATTAATACAGATGCTTTAGTAATTTTTCATCCCAATGCTGTAATGGTAGTTTTTTTCCTTAATTATAGTAATTATGAGTCTATTGAATAGAAGCTGTATCCTAGTGAGCATAGAGTAATATACATATATTTAATGTTTTGATATTGTTGTTTATTGATGTTTCTTAAACACTTATGAATTGTATACCTTTTATGTCCTGAGTGTTCAGGTTTAACTTTCTTGGTTTTCTTCTTTACACTTTTTGTTGTTGTTCAGTCGCTAAGTCGTGTCTGACTCTTTGCAACCCCGTGGACTGCAGCATGCCAGGCTTCCCTGTCCTTCACTATGTCCCAGAGTTTGCTCAAACTCATGTCCATTGAGTAAGTGATGCCATCCATCTGTCTCATCCTCTGTCACCCCCTTCTCCTCTTGCCCTCAAACTTTCCCAGCATCAGGGTCTTTTCCAATGAATTAGCCCTTGGTATCAGGTGTCCAAACTTTAATTATAATTAAATTATAAACATATAATTGGTGTACATTTAGAACATTAAACTCTAATTACTATTTTATTCACTTAAACCTATCAAACTTTCCAAGGTTTTGAGGCCTCTGTCCTTCTTACACATAGATCTGAATCCAAGGTAGATGCAGTGCTCTACCACCTGCCCTGGCCTGGCATGAGCTCCTCGTGAGTTTAATTAATGCCACAAATGAATAGTGTTTCTGTCCCAAGAAAATAAGTAAAATCACTGAAATGAACATGTCTGCTTCCATATTTTATGAAGATAGAGTAGTTATTACATCCCTTGGTTATCAGAATTGTTCCTGGAACTTTGGTCAACAAAGCAATGGACATTGGATTTCAAGGAAATGTGGACTCTAAAGCCACAACGACAGTGACTGAGACACCCAAGATCAGATCAACACTTTTATGATTCCTTGGTTTTGTGTCTCTGGGGTCATATGTGCCTGCTGGGTTTATCTGGTCTCTTCCACTAAATGCTGTCCTCCATCATTCCTTCATCCTTGCAGAGGTCTTCCAGGTGACAGACACAGCCCTTACGATCATGCTCTGGCACCAGCAGTGCTGCACAGGCTTCTGTGTGATGTGTGACAGATACTAAATTGTCCCTTCCTAAGTTTATGTCACAAAGTAGGTGTTTGTAGCCCTTGGTCTCCTCCCTCCTTCTGGATACTTGAATATTCCTACAGGCCGCATTGTAGAAATTCTTTCTGCTATGAATTTATCCATTATTTATGAAGAACACTTTGATTACGGTGAGACCACTCGACTCTTAAGTAATAATATGTTTTTCAATGTTCTGTTGAACTGGTCCCACCTGAATAGGGTATTTCAAACACAGGTACCAAAGTGGAATACCATAGAAGTCTAATTGACAATAATAAGAAACATCCTACGTTGTGAATTTCCCGCTTAGTTTTTTAAAGTGTATTTTAATTTATTTTGTGCAGCATGCTCATATTTTTATTAAGTCATTTGATGCACCTTAATGTTGAAGGGTTTTTTACTGCTATATATGTGCTGAATCTGGTGTAGTCAATTATTCCTTTAGTTTAAATTGGCAATTTATGAGTCTTAGTTTTATGTAGTAATTAATCAGAAAGATTGAATACAAATGAAGGTATCCATTAGTGTCAAGTTTAGATTTATTTTTTTAACAACACTTAGAAATGTTATAATATAGTTATCAATATTATTATCAGGGAAATTTTCGCTAGAAAATATTAACTGACTAATATAAGATAACACATCAGATTGCTTCAGATATATTTCACCATTTTAATATGTTCTCATCTGAAATATTTTGAGTTACTTGGTGCTTTTTCCCCAATTTTATTGAGATACAATTGACAAACATCACTATATAAATTTAAGATACACAACATAATGGTTTGACACATATATTGTGAAATGATTACTGCAGTAGATTTAGTAAGCATCCATCATCTCATATAAATATAATAGAAAGAGCAAAAAAGAAAAAAAAAAGTTGTAGTGAAAACTCTCAGGGTTTACTCAAGTTTATATTTCTGTTGTCAAACAGAATGTTTTCATTACATATAAAAATCTTAAAAACAGGTTCATAAATTCTGTGAGATTGGGTTTCATGAGGTAGTTTCCCAAAGATATGGTAATAAAGAGGAGTGGAGTATTTGACATTGACTACTTCATGAACTGTGGTGCTGAAGAAGACTCCTGAGAGTCCCTTGGACTGCAGGGAGATCAAACCAGTCAATCATAAAGGAAATCAATCCAAAATATTCATTGGAAGGACTGATGCTGAAGCTGAAGCTCCAGTACTTTGGCCACCTGATGCAAAGAGCCAGTTCATTGGAAAAGACTTTGATGCTGGGAAAGATTGAAGGTGGGAGGAGAAGGGGCCGACAGTGGATGAGATGGTTGGATGACATCACCGACTCAATGGACATGAGTTTGAGTAAACTCTAGGAGTTGGTGATGGACAGGGAGGCCTAGTGTGCTGCAGTCCATGGGGTCGCAAAGAGTTGGACATGGCTGAGCAACTGAAAAACAACAGTTTCTGTTCATGAGCATCCTTATAAGACTGTTGGTGGGGGTCAGTCAGCTTCTGTTGGAATTGTCCTTTGTGAGTGCTCCTGATGAAAGCCTAAGGTTTTACTAAAGTGAATGGTTGCCCCTTCTTGGAGCACTGCAGTGTCAGCGTAATGAGTAGATTCGTTAACGCCTTCTTCCAGGTAGTTCAAGTCCTTCATCTGTAGGTATTAATTTGATTTAGAGCCAGTAATTATTTTAAGTGAAATAGATTTCTTCCTGTGTGGTACAAGGAACACTTCTAAGTTCCTGAGAGATTTCTGTCACTCCCCAAAGAATTTCCTGTCAGCAGTGGCACCTGGCCTCCTAATTCATTCTCTGTTTCTAAGGCCTCCCTTCGGTGGCTCTGAGTCGGGAAAGCGTCTATTGTCTTAGAGCCGCTGCTGTCAGCATCTGCTGCCGATATTTTGCTTAAAGTGTCCCAACTTCTCTTAAAAAAAATAGGATCCCCTTCACTCATAGGACCCTCTGCTGGGTCATTTTACTGGAAATAATGTCACACTCATAAAATTTCATAGGGGCACAATTTTCAAAATTATTAATGAGGAAACTTTTTAAGATGTGATTTGGAATGACACTGAAAAATTTGATATAATGTTACCTTAAAGTAGTAAAAGAGAATGCATTTTTATTTAATAAATAATTCAACTATAGTGTAAAAACACCCAGAAGGAATACAAAATTGTGAGTCATTGGACTGAGCAGTGAGTTACAGATTCCTTCCCTGTGCATTGTAGTTTGCAAATATTATAAAATAATTACTTTTGGAAAAAATCTTCAAAATATGAAAGTAATGGTTATATCCATAAATAATAAACATAAAGCTATTATAAAAAGAATATCTTTTGAAGACTCTCAGTTCAGTTCAGTCGCTCAGTTGTGTCCAACTCTTTGCGACCCCATGAACCACAGCACGCCAGGCCTCCCTGTCTATCACCAACTCCCTGAGTCAACCCAAACCCATATCCATTGAGTTGGCGATGCCATCCAATCATCTCATCCTCTGTCATCCCCTTCACCTCTGCCCTCAATCTTTCCCAGCATCAGGGTCTTTTCCAATGAGTCAGCTCTTCGCATCAGGTGGCCAAAGTATTGAAGTTTCAGCTTCAACATCAGTCCTTCCAATGAACACCCAGGACTGCTCTCCTTTAGGATGGACTAATTGGATCTCCTTGCTGTCCAAAGGACTCTCAAGAGTCTTCTCCAACACCACAGTTCAAAAGCATCAATTCTTCGGTGCTCAGCTTTCTTTATAGTCCAACTCTCACATCCATACATGACCACTGGAAAAACCATAACCTTGACTAGACGGACCTTTGTTGGCAAAGTTAATGTCTCTGCTTTTTAATATGCTATCTAGGTTGGTCATAACTTCCCTTCCAAGGAGTAAGCATCTTTTAATTTCATGGCTGAAATCACCATCTGCAGTGATTTTGGAGCCCCAAAAAATAAAGTCAGCCACTGTTGCCGCATCTATTTGCCATGAAGTGATGGGACCGGATGCCGTGATCTTAGGTTTCTGAATGTTGAGCTTTAAGCCAACTTTTTCACTCTCCTCTTTCACTTTCATCAAGAGGCTTTTTAGTTCTTCTTCACTTTCTGCCATAAGGGTGGTGTCATCTGCATATCTGAGGTTATTGATATTGAAGACTCTAACCATATAATATTAGTATAATACTAATTTTCCCTATGACATTTGCTTCGTTTACCTATTATTGTCTAATTTCCTTTGTAGTTATATATGGATCCTTTTTCCTTCTTCATGATTTCAATTCTTTTTTTAAATATTTATTTGTTGGCTCTTAGTTAAGGCAAGCGATTCAGTAGCTGCAGCTCAAGACCAGAGATGGAACCTGCATTCCCTGTATTCGAAGGCATATTCTTAACCACTGGACCTCCAGGGAAGTCCCATGACTTCCGTTCTTGTGTGTGTGTGTGTCTTATTTATATCCTCCCCCTTGCTCTTCTTCCTGTTTGTCTTTAATATGAAGGTGCAAACGAAAGAAGACATTGGAAAGCTCTACTGGGAAAGAGCATGTCGGTTGAGTTTAATCATTTTCAAGCTTTTTGATTTCAGTGCTCCTTTACACTCTTCAAAACTATCAAGGACTCAAAAAAAAAAAAATGTTGGTTATACCTATTACAGTTTATCATATTTGAAATTATTGAATTTGTTTAAAGGGCTTCCCAGGTGGAGTTAATGGTAAAGAATCCACCTGCCAATGCAGGAAATGCAAGAGGCTCAGGTTCCATTCCTGGGTGGGGGAGATCACCTGAAGAAGGAAATGACAACCCACTCCAGTCTTCTTGCCTGGGAAATCCCATGGACAGAGGAGCCTGCTGGGCTATAGTCCATGGTGTCACAAAGAGTTGGATATGACTGAGCGACTAAGCCCAATTTGTATAAATAATAATAAAACCATGGAAATATTAACCTAAATGATATTTAAGACAATAATCACATTTTCCAAACAAGCAAAAAACTAGCAAGAAGGATAGAATTGTTTTATATCTTTGAAGCTCTCTTTAACGTTTTATCAAATGGAACACAGCTAAATTTTCATATATGCTTCTACTATTGTTACATCACACATCATGTTGCCTGTGGAAAAAACTACACTTAATCTATTGGGAATGAGGCTTAAAAAAACAGAATGAAAAGATAACAATAGCATCTTAGTATTATGAAGTAGTTTTGACTTTGTAAACTCCTTCAAAGCTCTCTGAAATACAAACCACACTTTGAAAATTGCTGGCCTAGGATAGATATATTTTATTTTGGTAGCTGTATGATAGCCCATGTTAATGAATGTACCCTATTTATAAAACTGCTCTTCAGATGAATCTTTTCATTGCTTTGAGGTCTCTTTTTCCTTATAAACAATGCAGCAGTGAATATCTTTGTGAAGATATATTTGCCATATAAATGCATGGGTATATGTAATGGCTATCTAAAAGTGAATTACTGTGTTAAAAGTCATGCATACTTCACACAGTATGATAAGACTCATCCATTTTGCTGCAAATGGCATTATTTCATTTGTTTCACTGTTTTTTCTGTGTGTATGTGCAGTCGTGTCCAGTTCTTTGCAACTCCATGGACTGTAGCCCACCAGGCTCCGTTGTCCATGGAATTTTCCAGGCAACAGTACTGGAGTGGGTTGTCCTTTCCTACTCCAGGGTTCATTCTTTTTATGGCTGAGTAATATTCCGTTGTATATATGTGCCACATCTTTATCCGTTCACCTGTCAGTGGGTTAGGTTGCTTGTATGTCTTTGCTATTGAGAATAGTGCTGCTGTGAACATAGGAGTGCACACAAGCCAGACAGAGAAGGACAAATACCTGATATCATTTATAAAGACCCTGCTGCTGGGAAAGATTGAAGGCGGGAGGAGAAGGGGACAACAGAGGATGAGATGGTCAGATGGCATCACCGACTCAATGGACATGAGTTTGGGTAGACTCCTGAGGTTGGTGATGGACAGGGAGGCCTGGCGTGCTGTGGTGCATGGGGTTACAACGGACACAACTGAGCAACTGAACTGAAGTGTGGAATCTAAAAAAGTTATACAAATAACATTTTATACAAATGAACTCATTTACAAAACAAAAGAAACTAATTTACAAAACAAAAAGAGACTCACAGACAGAGAAAACAAACTTATGATTACCAAATGGAAAAGAAGGGGAGAGGAATCAATTAGGAGTATGGGATTAATATAAAATAGGTAACAACTTCCTGCTGTATGGCACAGGAACTATACTCAATATCTTCTCATAATCTATAAGGAAAAGAATCTGAAAAAGCACATATAAACATACATATATATATTTGAATCACTTTGCTATACACCTGAAACTAATACATTGTAAACTAACTATACTTCATGTTTTTAAAGTTATGCATATTTTAAAGTATAATGCATTGACCCTTTAAGAAAAAGTTTTTGTAAATATTTAATTCAGTCACAACAATATCACTCTGTTTCCCTAGCTCTTTGAAATATTAAGGAAGAATACATGTTGTAGGTGTATGTCTCAAAAATATTTTTCCTAATCAATACTTTCACAGTTTTTGATACGTTTTCCTCAATCTGATGACTTGAAATTTCAGTGCTGTCTAAATTTTATAGACTATGCCCTCCCTCCATTGTTTTTAATATTTTGGGAGCATCTACAGTAGTGCTGATCAAACACTCTTTTTCTCCATTTCCATTTACTGGAAATCCCCAATATAATGCATTTAGATATAGAAATGTTTAAAGACTATGCTGTGCTTTTGAAAAGTTCATCAGGAAATGATAGTTTCTATATTTGGAATTATATATCAAAATGCATAAATTCCAAAATTTTAATAATTCCTAAAAATGTCCTGAGGCAAAATCTGTTCTACTTTCATAAGTGTTTCCATTTTCCTGTTAGGTAGAAGAAACAAAATCTGAAATCCAACTCTAATTCTCCTCAAGGCCTAAAAGAGGAGACCTTAGTAATTAGTTGTCTTTTTTCATCCAACCACTTAGTGTCTTCCCCTTTTTTTTTTTTCGCCACTGAATGCAAAAAAAAAGTAGATCTCCATAAGGAGAAAATGCTCCTCTCAAATGGCTGTTCTTAGACCTTCCGTTGTACTTTACCTTCAATTCATTCTTTGCAATATTACACACATTTTCACAGTATAAGAGTGTTCCTTAGTTAAAACTTATTTAAACATATTATTTTGAGTTTTCCTTTTTTAAATTTATTTATATCTTATTGAAGGATAATTGCTTTACAGAATTTTGCTGTTTTCTGTCAAACTTCAACATGAATCAGCCACAGGGAGATGGGAGGGAGTTTCAAAAGGGAGTTTGCCTTTTTTGAGAACTACCTATGTTATGTCATTATTGAAAGCATCCTGGGATCAAATCTAATTAAAAATATAATTTGTATCACATCTTGAAGAAATTGTATCAGCGAAACTTCTTTAAGACTTGTCTTTAAATCTTTGTTCACAGTATAGCTTATTTCGTAACACTCAGTCTGGACATTGAGATATAGAAAGGCCACGAGCATTTGAATAGGTGACGAGTGTGCTAATGTACACTCGCTATTTTAGTTTGTCCGCCAGGTACTGGATGTTTTTGTTTTTTTGGCCATGCCGCATAGCATGCAGGGTCCTAGTTCCCTGACCAGGGATGGAAGTTGTACCCCATGCACTGGAAACATAGAGTCCTAACCACTGAACTGCCAGGCAAGTCCTCCATGTGCCAGATGTTATTTGATGTGATTTAATGGATCAAGTAGATATTTGCTGAATGAGTGAATAATAAGTACTGCTACTATTATTACTGTTGTTGTTGTGGTTGTGTTATACCAATACTAACAAGTTCTCTACCTCTTTTCCTTTTTCTTTTGTTTACTTCCCTCTGTAGTAAGTGGAATAATAGCACTTTACAGGCATCCATGTCATAGTCCCCAGAACTTATAAACATATTACCTTACCTGGTAAAAAGGGACTTTGTAGATGTGATTAAGTCAGTGTCTTAGGATAAAGAGATTACCGTGGATTTTTCTGATGGGTCCAATGTGATCACAAGGGGCATGAGGGGCCTGAGGATTAGAAAATGTGAGGGAGGGACTACAAGTCAAGGAATGCAGACAGCTTCTAGAAGCTGAAAAGACAAGAAAACAGATGTTACCCAGAAGCCTCCAGAAGGAATTCGGTTCTACTGATCCTTAGATTGTACAGCTTTGACCTTCAGAACCGTGAGAGAATAAAGTTGTATTGTTGAAGCCACTGAGTCTGGGTAAACTTATGGTAGCAGCAAAGGGCATCTAATACTCCCTTTAAGCTTTTCTTTCTTTCTGTATTTCATGCTATTAAATGTTGCCTCCAGAACCAAATATCTGTAGCAGGGCTTAGGACTTAGACTAGTGATATGTGGAGTTCACATTTTAGTTCAAACACTTTGCTGTAGGGTGTATTCTGCTGTTTGTACAATGAGTGAGTTGTGCCTTCCATCAGCTCAGAGACCTTTCCTGTCTTTGTCACATGAATGTAAACATATGCAAATCAAAGTATGCTGCCCAATTTCAGAAGAACAAGTTGTCCTTGAATTTCACACATGCAGAACTTAGCCTCATATCTTTATTGGAAAATAACATTAAATTTAATTTAAAATTTAAAGATACAGAATCATGAATATAAGCAAAGCAAGGCTCCAGTGATTTTTCTGTTATCAATATAGATTTAATCTAAAATATTGAAATTATTGAAATGATGTTCATAAGTATATATTTAGCTTATGTATGTTTATTCCACTAGCCACTGAGTTGTATTCCATTGTTCACAATCTATAACCAAAATCCTTTTGCTGTGATGTACATATAATTTTTCAAAACCATTGACATTAACTAAGATTTTGTTTTATTTCTTCATTAATGGAAAAGGAATTGTTCCTGCTTTTGTTTATCCTGTGTGTGTTGGAGTATAGAGAACCAAATGTTAACGACTGGTCTCAGTTAGTCTGCTCACAGAAAGTATAACTGATTCCTCTGAGGGGTGGGGAAACTATTGACCAAGGTTCACATTAAAAATACGCCTTCTTACATTCTTGATTCTTCATAGTCACTCCATCTTTATCAGGAAGAACACAAATAGATGCGGTACAGATTCCCTGGTTATGTAAATATTGTTCTAACTGTAAAATAACTGACCATTTTTACTGAAGGGCTGAGAAGACTCTTTGCATCACTTTGCTTATAATTGGTTCCCATGGGGACCTGCGCAATCCTTGATTTCTGACACAGTGCGAACCAGTGGGGGAGTTACACATTATAATGCGATTATGACCGAGCCAGGCAATGCAATCTCACGAGAAGCCATTGGAGCACTGTGTCTAAGGGTTGTTAGGAAACAGAGTCCAGAAATATCACCATGAACTAATGTGTGACTTGGTCATATCTCTTGGTGAGATAATAAGATTTTAGTTGCCCTTTAGTCCACACTTTATCTAGGAGGTGGTTATGCAGTGTAAGTCAGTGTGATGAATAATTTAAAATATTTTCCTCTAAAGAGAAGAGCCCACTAGTGGGACTGAACACAGTCGTCAGTGACACATTCAGACTTTCAGTTCAGATACCCTGGCATTTCCATCCACTTACTGACTATGCGATTTTGAAGGAGTGATTTGTCACTAAGACTTATTTATATAATCTATAAAATGGAGGGAGTAATACACTTCATTGAATTGTTTTAAGAGTTAAATGAGACGGTGTATCTGAATTGACTCAATTCAGATGTAGCATGAAGTGGTAATGAGTAAGTTATCAAATATCAGTGGTTTAACTCCTAAAACATGTTATTGCTTGTTCATGTCATAAAGTAGGGTGTTGGGGGCTCTGGGACACAGTGAATATGAAGCTGAACCACCTGTAGAAACTCGGGCCTCCAAGGATTGTCTCTGATGACAAGGCATCATCAGTCCTGGAGGAGGGCCCGCCAGTCCAGGAGGCTGGTTCAGAAGACACACAGGTCTCATTTGTTGGTACTTACATATCAGAATTAGATGCTGACAGCTTCTAAAGGTGGCACTGGTGGTAGAGAACTCGCCTGCCAATGCAGGAAATGTGAGAGACACAGGTTAGATCCCTGGGTTGGAAAGATCTCCTGGAGTAGGAAATGGCAACCCATTCCAGTATTCTTGGCTAGAGAATCCCATGGACACAGGTGGGGTACAGTTAATAAGATCACAGAGTTGGACACGACTGAAGTGACTTAGCATACACATGCCAGACAGACTTGGAAACAAAAGAAGACTGGAAATACGGGTATTTATAGGCATGGTCTTGCCCATCGCATCTGAAATGCCTAGCAAGATGCCTGGCACATAATTAGAATAGCTTGATGAATGTTAGTGATTGTCTTGGCTGCCAGTCATCATCACCGCCATCATTTTCACCACACTGGCATTATCACCTCCTCCGCCGCCACCACCATCATCATCACGATTCCTTGGCAGTATGTTTGCACTTACTCTGTGACTTCAGGCAAGCTTTTAAACCTCTGAGCCTCCATTTCTCCCATTGTAAAATTGGATCACCTCATCAGACTGTTATATGCACTAGCTGAAATAAAGTGCTATCATGTGGCACTCCCTCTACAAAGATGGGGGTTTTGTTGTCACTGCACAGTTTTACTCTTCATCAGATCTGCCAGTTGGTTCAAACCATTTAAATGGTTATTTGTGAGTGCTTTTAATATAACAGTGTTAAGACCCCTTGATTCATTTGAGCATTTATAAGCTAATAAAATGTTGATTTCTCCATTTGTGGCAGATATACACAATTAACAATTATTCTCTCAGCAGGTGTTTTTTAAATATTCACTGAATTCTAGAGGCTAGAGATGAACAATAAAAAAGATAGGCAAAGTCGTTGCCTTCATGGAATTTGGGTTCTGGAACAGTGAAAAGGGAAACAGGAAATAGGTAAGCAATGGTAAATGAACTGCGTAATTTCTGATCATGATAATTCCTGTGAATATAGAAAACACAAGAAGACTTGCTAAACACTGGTGAATATTTCATTTTGTATAATCTGGGATGGCCTCTCTGAAGAAGCAACGTTTCAGCTGAAATGCAAATGACATAAAAGTATTTGGCGGAAGAGCCTGCCTGGCTGAGTTCTGAGTGCAGACCACCTTTACTCATTAAATGTCACTATAGCAGAGTGAGCAATGGGCACAGTGGTTAGAAATGAAGTCATGGTGATAAGTAGAGACATTTGCTATGAAGAAAGTTTGATTTCCTTTTTTCTAAATTTGATGAAAAACTATCAGAGGTTTTCAAGCAAGAGAAGGACTCAACCTGATTTTTACTTTACAAAGATCACTGAGTAGGTCATGAAAAACCAGGAATAGGGGCTACTGCAGAATCCCAGAAAGAGACAGTGGTACTTTAAAAAAAAAAAAAAAAAAAAACATTGAATTATAGTTGATTTACAATGTTGTATTAACTTCTGCTGTACAGCAAAGTGACTCATATATATAAATGTATATATAGATACGTTCTTTTATATTCTTTTCCATTATGGTTTATCTTAGACTATCAAATATAGTTCTCTGTACTATACAGTTAGACCTTCTGGTTTATCCATTCTATACATAATGGCTTACATCTGCTAACCCCTTATTTCTTTGCTGCTTGGTCATGTCCAACTCTTTGCGACCCCATGGACTGCAGCATGCCAAGTTTGTTTGTCCTTCACTATCTCCCAGAGTTTGCCCAAACTTATGTCCATTGAGTCAGTGATGTCATCAAATCATCTCATCCTTTGTGGTCCCCTTCTCCTCCGGCCCTCAATCTTTCCCAGCATCAGGGTCTTTTCCGGTGAGTCGGCTCTTTGCATTGGGTAGCCAGACTATTGGAGCTTCACCATCAGTCATTTCAATGAATATTCAGGGTTGATTTCCTTTAGGACCTCCCTGCAGTCCAAGGGACTCTCAAAAGTTTTCTCCAGTACCACAATTCAAAAGCATCAGTTCTTCAGCATTCACAAAAAAACATAGCTTTGGCTATATGAGCCTTTGTCGGCAAAGTGATGTCTCTGGTTTTTCATACTTTGTCTAGGTTTGTCATAGCTATCCTTTCAAGGAGTAAGCATCTTTTAATTTCATGGCTGCAGTCACTGTCCACAGTGACTTTGGAGCCCAAGAAAATAAAATCTGTCACTGTTTCTACTTTTTCCCCTTCTACGTGCCATGAAATGATGGGACCTAATGCCATGGTCTAGTTTTTCAAATGTTAAGGGTTTTTTTTTTTTTTTTTTAACTAATTAATTTTTTTTATTGAAGGATAACTGATGTACAGGATTTTGGTTTTCTGTCAAACCTCAACATGGATCAGCCATAGGGATACATATATCCCCTCCCTTTTGAACCTCCTTCCCATCTCCCTCCCCATCTCACCCCTCTAGGTTAATGCAGAGCCCCTCTTTGAGTTCCCTGAGACATACAGCAAATTCCCGTTGACTATCTGTTTTGCATATGGCAATGTAAGTTTCCATGTTACTCTTTCCATACATCTCACCCTCTGCTCCTCTCTCCCCATGTCCGTAAGTCTATCCTCTATGTCTGTTTCTCCTTTGCTGCCCTCTAAGGAAATTCTTCAGTACCACTTTTCTAGATTCTGTATATATGCATTAGGATACGATATTTATCTTTCTCTTTCTGACTTACTTCACTCTGTATAATAGGCTCTAGGTCCATCGACCTCATTAGGACTGACTCAACCACGTTCCTTTTTATGGCTAAGTAACATTCCATTGTGTATATGTACCACGGCTTCCTTATCCATTCAGCCGTCGATGGACATCTAGGTTGTTTCCGTGTTCTAGTTGTTGTAAATAGTGCTGCAATGAACAATGGGATACATGTGTCTTTTTCAACTTTGGTGTCCTCAGGGTGTATGCCTAGGAGTGGGATTGCTGGGTCATATGCTGGTTTTATTCCTCGTTTTTTAAGGAATCTCCATACCGTCTTCCATTGTGGATGCATCAGTTTACATTCCCGCTAACAGTGCAAGAGTGTTCCCTTTTCTCCACACCCTCTCCAGCGTTTATTGTTTCTAGACTTTTTGATGATGGCCATTCTGACTGGTGTGAGGAGATATCTCATTGTAGTTTTGATTTGCATTTCTCTAATAATGAGCGATGTTGAGCATCTTTTCATGAATTTGTTAGCCATCTGTATGTCTTCTTTGGAGAAATGTCTGTGTAAGTCTTTTTCCCACTTCTTGCTTGGGTCGTTTGTTTTTCTGGTATTGAGTTGTATGTGCTGCTTGTATATTTTGGAAATTAATCCTTTGCCAGTTGTTTCATATGCTATTATTTTCTCCCATTCTGAGGGTTGCCTTTCCACCTTGATATAGTTTCCTTTGCTATGCAAAAGCTTTTAAGTTTAATCAGGTTTCACTTCTTTACTCTTGTTTTTATTTCCATTACTCTAGAAGGTGGGTCATAGAGGATCTTGCTTTGATTTATGTCACTGAGTGTTCTGCCTATGTTTTCCTCTAAGAGTTTTATAGTTTCTGGTCTTACATTTAGGTCTTTAATCCATTTTGAGTTTACCTTTGTGTATGGTGTTAGGAAGTGTTCTAATTTCATTCTTTTACATGTAGCTGTCCAGTTTTCCCAGCACCATTTATTGGAGAGGCTGTATTTCCCCATTGTATATTCTTGCCTCCTTTGTCAAAAATAAGGTACTCATAGGTACATGGGTTTACTTCTGGGCTTTCTATCTTGTTCCATTGGTCTATATTTCTGTTTTTGTGCCAGGACCATACTGTCCTAATGACTGTAACTTTGTAGTATAATCTGAAGTAAGGAAGGTTGATTTCTCTAGCTTCATTCTTCTTTCTCAAGACTGCTTTAGCTATTCAAGGTCTTTTGTGTTTCCATATGAATTGCAAAATTTTTTGTTCTACTTCTGTGAAAAATGCCCTTGGTAACTTGATAGGGATCACATTGAATCTGTAGATTGAATTTGGTAGTATAGTCATCTTCACAATGTTGATTCTTCCTACCCAGGAACATGGGATATCTCTCCATCTGTTTATGTCATCTTTCATTTCTTTCATCAGTGTCTTATAATTTTCTGTGTACAGTTCTTTTGTCTCCTTAGGTAAGTTTATTCCTAGATATTTTATTCTTTTTGTTGCAGTGGTGAATGGGATTGATTCCTTAATTTCTCTTTCTGATTTTTCACTGTTAGTATTTAGAAATGCAAATGATTTCTGTGTATTGATTTTGTATCCTGCAACTTTGCTTAATTCACTGATTAGCACTAGTAATTTTCTGATACTATTTTTAGGGTTTTCTATGTACAGTATCATGTCATCTGCAAACAGTGAGAGCTTTACTTCTTCTTTTCTGATCTATATTCCTTTTATTTCTTTTTCTTCTCTGATTGCTGTAGCTAGGACTTGCAAAAACTATGTTGAATAATAGTGGTGAAAGTGGACACCCTTGTCTTATTTCTGATCTTAGGGGGAATGCTTTCAGTTTTTCACCATTGAGAATAATGTTTGCTGTAGGTTTTTCATATATGTCCTTTACTTTGTTGAGGTAGGTTCCTTCTATGCCCATTGTTTGAAGAAGTTTAATCACAAATGAATGCTAAATTTTGTCAAGGGCTTTTGCTTCATCTACTGAGATTATCATATGGCTTTTATCTTTCAATTTGTTAATATGGTTTATAACACTGCTCCTGTGCTTCTGCTGCTAAGTTGTTTCAGTCGTGTCCGACTCTGTGCGACCCCATAGACGGCAGCCCACCAGGCTCCCCAGTCCCTGGGATTCTCCAGGCAAGAGTACTGGAGTGGGTTGCCATTTCCTTCTCCAATGCATGAAAGTCAAAAGTGAAAGGGAAGTCGCTCAGTCGTGTCCGACTCTTAGCGACCCCATGAACTGCAGCTTACCAGGCTCCTCTGTCCATGGGATTCTCCAGGCAAGAGTACTGGAGTGGGTTGCCATTGCCTTCTCCTTATAACATTGATTGATTTGCACATATTAAAGAATCCTTGCATTGCTGGAATGAGCCAAACTTGATCATGGTGTATCAGCTTTTTGATGTTTCTGAATTCTGTTTGCTAGAATTTGTTGAAGATTTTTGCATCTATGTCCATCGGTGATATTGACCTGTAGTTTTCTTTTTTGTGTTGTCTTTGTCTGGTTTTCGTATCATGGTGATGTTGGCTTCATAGAATGAGTTTGGAAGTGTTCTTTCCTCTGCAAGTTTTTGAAAGAATTTTAGAAGGATAGGCATTAGTTCTTCTCTAAATGTTTGATAGAACTCTCTTATGAAGCCATTTGGTCTTGAACTTTTGTTTTTTGGGAGATTTTTGACCACAGCTTCAATTTCAGTGCTTGTAATTGGGTGGTTCATAATTTCTATTTCTTCCTGGTTCAGTCTTGGAAGATTGAACTTTTCTAAGAATCTGTCCATTTCTTCCATGTTACCCATTTTCTTGCCATATAGTTGTTCATAATAGTCTCTCATAATCCTTTGTATTTCTGCATTGTCTGTTGTAGCCTCTCCTTCTTCATTTCTAAGTTTCTTGATTTGATTCTTCTTTTTTCTTGATGACTCTGGCTAAAGGTTTGTCAAGTTTGTTTATCTTCTCAAAGAACTAGCTTTTAGTTTTATTAATCTTTACTGTTGTTTCTTTCATTTCTTTTTCATTTATTTCTGCTGTGATCTTTCTGATTTTTTTCCTTCTACTAATTTTGGGGTTTTTTTGTTCTTCTTTTTCCAGTTGTTTCAGGTGTAAAGTTAGGTTGTCTATTTGATGTTTTTCTTGTTTCTTGAGACAGGATTGTATTGCCATAAACTTCCTTCTTAGAACTGCTTCTGCGGCATCCCACAGGTTTTGAGTTGTTGTGTTTTCATTGCCTTTTTTTTCCAAACACTTTTTGATTTCCCTGTTGCTTTCGTCAGTAACCTGTTGGTTATTTAGAAACATATTGTTTAATCTCCATGTGTTTGTGTTCTTCATTGTTTTTTCTTGTAATTGATATCTAGTCTCATATCATTGTGGTCAGAGAAGATACTTGATATGATTTCAATTTTCCTAAATTTACTGAAGTTTGATTTGTGACCCAAGATGTGGTCTATCCTGGAGAATGTTCCATGTGTACTTGAGAAGAAGATGTATTCTTCTGCATTTGGATGGAAATCCTGAAGATATCAGAGAGATCCATCTTATCTAATGTATCATTTAAGACTTGTATTTCCTTACTAATTTTCTGTTTTGATGCTCTGCCCATTGGTGTGAGTGGGCTGTTAAAGTTTCCCACTATTTTTGTGTTACTGTCAATTTCTCCTTTTATGTCTGTTAATGTTTGTCTTATGTATTGAGGTTCTCCTATGTTGGGTGCATATTTACAGTTGTTATGTCTTTCTCTTGGACTGATCCCTTGATCATTATGTAGTGTCCTTCCTTATCTCTTATAATCTTCTTTATTTTAAGGCCTATTTTGTCTGATACGAAGATTGCTACTCCAGCTTTTTTTGCTTCCCATTTGCATGGAATATATTTTTCCATCATCTCACTTTCCATCTACATGTGTCTTTAGATCTGAAGTGGGTTTCTTGTAGACAGCATATATATGGATCTTGTTTTTGTATCCATTCACCAGGCTGTGTCTTTTGGTTAGAGCATTTAATCTGTTTACATTTAAAGTAATTATTGATACATATGTTCCTGTTGCCATTTTCTTAAGTGTTTGGGGGTTGATTTTGTAGATCTTTTTCTTCTCTTGTATTTCTTGACTCAGAGAAAAACATAGGCAGGACACTCAATGACATAAATCAAAGCAAGATCCTCTGTGACCCACCTTCTAGAGTAATGGAAATAAAAACAAGAGTAAGAAGTGGAACCTGATTAAACTTAAAAGCTTTTGCACAGCAAAGGAAACTATAAGCAAGGTGGAAAGGCAACCCTCAAAATGGTAGAAAATAATAGCAAGTGAAACAACTGGCAAAGGATTAATTTCCAAAATATACAAGCAGCACATACAACTCAATACCAGAAAAACAAACGACCCAAGCAAGAAGTGGGAAAAAGACTTACACAGACATTTCTCCAAAGAAGACATACAGATGGCTAACAAATTCATGAAAAGATGCTCAACATCGCTCATTATTAGAGAAATGCAAATCAAAACTACAATGAGATATCTCCTCACACCAGTCAGAATGGCCATCATCAAAAAGTCTAGAAACAATAAACGCTGGAGAGGGTGTGGAGAAAAGGGAACACTCTTGCACTGTTAGCGGGAATGTAAACTGATGCATCCACAATGGAAGACGGTATGGAGATTCCTTAAAAAACGAGGAATAAAACCAGCATATGACCCAGCAATCCCACTCCTAGGCATACACCCTGAGGACACCAAAGTTGAAAAAGACACATGTATCCCATTGTTCATTGCAGCACTATTTACAACAACTAGAACACGGAAACAACCTAGATGTCCATCGACGGCTGAATGGATAAGGAAGCCGTGGTACATATACACAATGGAATATTACTTAGCCATAAAAAGGAACGTGGTTGAGTCAGTCCTAATGAGGTCGATGGACCTAGAGCCTATTATACAGAGTGAAGTAAGTCAGAAAGAGAAAGATAAATATCGTATCCTAATGCATATACACGGAATCTAGAAAAGTGGTACTGAAGAATTTCCTTAGAGGGCAGCAAAGGAGAAACAGACATAGAGGATAGACTTACGGACATGGGGAGAGGGGAGCAGAGGGTAAGATGTATGGAAGGAGTAACATGGAAACTTACATTGCCATATGCAAAATATATAGTCAATGGGAATTTGCTGTATATCTCAGGGAACTCAAACAGGGGCTCTGCATTAACCTAGAGGGGTGAGATGGGGAGGGAGATGGGAAGGAGGTTCAAAAGGGAGGGGATATATGTATCCCTATGGCTGATCCATGTTGAGGTTTGACAGAGAACAGCAAAATTCTGTACATCAGTTATCCTTCAATTGAAAAGTAAATAAATTAAAAAAAAATAAATTAAAAAGAGATTCTTTACTTCTTCTTTACTTTCTGCCATTAGAGTGGTATTATCTGCATATGTGAGGTTGTTGGTATTTCTCACAGGAATCTTGGTTCAAGCTTGTGATTCACCCAGCCTGGCATTTCACATGCTGTACTTTGCATAGAAGTTAAATAAGCAAGGTGACAATAAACAGCCTTAACTCACTTCTTTCCCAGTTTTGAACCAGTCTATTGTTCATGTAAGGTTCTAATTGCCTCTTCACTGTCATAGAGGTTTCTCAGGAGACAGATAAGGTTTTCTAGTATCCCCATCTCTTTAAAAATTTTCCAGTTTGTTCTTGTCCACACAGGCAAAGGCTTTAGTGTGGTCAATGAAGCGGAAGTAGATGTTTTTTCTGGAATTCCTTTGCTTTCTTTATGATCCAACGAATGTTGGCAATTTGATCAAAACCCTGATACTTTTAAACAAATTAAATGGGTACGGACATGGAGAAATGTGGAAAGATTTGGGATATATTTTGAAAGTAGAGCTAAAGGTTAGTAAAAATGTGGATATAAAGGAAGGAAACCTCTTAGATTTATGTACCTAGAAGTTCATAAATACCCTCCAAAGAATCATCTGATAGAATTTACAAAGACAGACTCATCAATGGAGGTAAATACGTTTTCCTGGAAGGTTGGAACAGAAAATTCATTTCCAATTGAGGATTCAGTGAAGGCCCAAATGAACTGATTAGCCAGGAAGAGTAGGTTTTACTCTTAATAGGTTCTATAGTTTCCTTGTTTTCAAAAAGAACTGTCAGTTGGTTTTTTTTTTTTTTTCCCCCAATGAAATAAAATATTAACCTGAATTTGTCAGTCATTTAAGTATAGTATGCTGCAGTCTACTACTGCCATGCTCATCTGATACATTATCCGGGAAGAAAGGAGAGATACAAGAGGTTGTATTGTGTGACATACATGATAACCAGGAGCAGAGGGTAAATATATTTGTCATTTCAGAGAAGCTCTTACCTGACATAATCTGGGGAAAGCCTATTTTGGAGAGATAAAGGGAGAAGCCATTTAGAATGATGGATTAAACCTGCCTTTTATCTTTTCAATCATGTCCAATAAAATAGTTTATATTAAGTAGGAGGTTCTACATCCCCGATCTAAGATATAATGTTGTACAAGATATATATTGTGTGGATAAATAATCTGACCTATGTTGGTTTCCATGTAACTCCTGCAAGTTCTGGAATCTCTCTTTTTTAGCTTATTAGTTATGACTTTTTATCTCAGAATCAGAGTTTCAATTTCAGCACACAAAGCCCTTGTCTTTGACAACTGAAGGTCTCTTATTACAGGCAGAGATGAAAATTTCTCTGAGCCAAGGTCTGTAATTTTCTGTATTAAGTCTTGAACCAGTGCCATAATTCTAGTAAGTATCAGTGACTCTTTAAAATGCTTTTTTTTTTCCATGAAGCTGTCAGGTTATAATTCCATTAAGTCCAGTGAAGGGGATCAATTCAACCACTCTGATTTTGTGTTTTAAATAAAACACTGTGAATCCACAGAGTGGGATGTGGTTTTCTTCTCATATCATGTAGTATGTCAGGACACTGTTCTCAACACAGAGAAGTGCTGACTGTGTTCACCTCTTTCCTTGATGCCCTGCTGTGTCTACAGTGAAGGAGCCACCTGTAGAGTTTCTCAGTAGCTGATGGCCATTTCAGGAGGGAGAGAGGGGTCACTCGCAGACGTCCTTCCCTCCAAGGGCAGCTGAGGGAGGTCCTCACAGCAGAACAGCCAGAGCACGTGGACAGATGCCAGCAATGCCTTCAGTAGCCATCGCCACTTCCCCTCCTATGTCTAGATGTTATGAACTATGCCACTTAGCAGTGTTCTGATGTCAGTTTCCTCTATTTTAACTCATATTTAGTAGCAATTTGATGCTTCCTCTTATGCCTTCTCTTTGACTTGAAGATTACGTATACTTTTATAATGGACTTTAGATTTTCTTCAGGGATAACTGTAGGTTCTAGAACAACTATTGCCCAGCAAGAAAATCCAAGGAAAAAATAATCTAGGGTTTTTAGGCCTTCTATAGTCTGTGAATTGCCTAAAGGTACATAGGCCAAAAATAAAAGGGCAGAAATGTTAGGTAAAGCCATATTGATATACAACGAATGATGGTTAAAACTGGGGAATTCATTATAGTATTGTCTCTCTTGTGTGTGTTTGAAATTTTTCTTAAAGATAAGTTCTTTAGGGGCTTCCCTGGTGGTCCAGTGATTAAGACTCTGTGCTGCCAATACAGGGAGTGTGGGTTCGACCCCTCTTTGGGGAGCTAAGATCCCACATGCCTCACAGCCAAAACACCGAAGCATGTTACAAAAGTGATATTGTAAGAAATTCAATGAAGACTCTAAAAAGTCTACATCAAAAAAAAAAAATTCTTTAAAAAAAGTTAAATTCTTTAGAAATAAATAAGTAAATGAAAACAGACCTATTGGGTGATTGAACTTTTTTTTTTAAACAAACTTATAAGAAGTTTTATGTTATTGATATATAAAGTTCAAAATGTAAGGGGACAATCTAGGGGCTTCCCTGGTGACTCAGTAAAGAATCCACCTGCCAATGCAGGAGACTTGGGTTCAAATTCTGACTGACCTGGGAAGATCACACACACATGCTGTGGAACGGCTAAGTCCGTGTGCTGCAATTCCTGAGCCCACAAGCCCCAACTGCTGAGGCCTGCGCACGCTAGAGCCCAAGCTCCACAAGAAGGGAAGCCACCACAGTGAGAAGCCTGCATGCCACCGCAAAGAGTAGCCCCCACACGCCGCAACTGGAGAAAAGCCCACGCAGCAACCAAGACCCAGCACAGCCGAAAGTCAGCAAGTCAAATTATCAAAAGAAAATGTAAGGGAGCAAGCAGTCTAAAACCAAAGTGGAGATTAAGGGGAAAAAGGCTACAATTACAGAACTTATTTCAGTTTCCCATTGTGAGTGATGGAATTTACTCATTGGAGTGTAATTGACATCATTTTTATTTGATCAGAAAATCACACCTGATATTTTTGTGATTGTTAACTTATTTGCAGGCTCTTAGAGACTGTGTGGTGTTCTTTTCTGTCATAATATTCAGAATGATGAATAGATTGAAAAAAAAAAGACATGCTCCAATCTTTTCCTTTTTAAAACTATTCTCTTTCACACTATGTACGCACACATCCAACCCCTCGAATTCCTTCCACCTCTGCCACTAATGGAATGTGCATGAGTGTGTGTGTTTGTATGTGTGTTTCACATTTAAAACCAGGTCAATTAAAGGGTTGTTTTATCATTATAGCATTTTTGTTAATCAGGTAATGCTGAAAATTCTCTTTCAAATCCAGATGTTTAAATAGGTAGATACCTATTTAAACATTATCCAAGAAATAGGAATGTCCAATAATATTAAAACCAGCAGACACCGAGAGCCTTCATATATACACACACATGTATACACACACACACACACACACACACACACGCATGCATGCGTGTTAATTCGCTTCTGTCGTGTTCAGCTCTGACTCTGTGGACCATGGCCTGCCAGGTTCCTCTGTCCATAGTATTCTCCAGCCAAGAGTACCGGAGCAGATTGCCATACCCTCCTTCAGGGTATCCTCCCGACTCAGGGATGGAACCCAGGGATCTATTACATCTCCTGAATTGGCAGGCAGCTTCTTTACTACTAGCACCACCTGGGAAGCACCCCCCCCCACCCCACCCCCCGACACACACATACTCACACACACATTTACATATAACTAAACAGGAAGTAATTTATACTGCATTTCCATTTTGTAACTACTGTAATGATGATGCTGTTAGAGTGAATCCCACCTATTTAATTTAAAAATCCTTGATTCCATTTAATTTCAGGAAGTTGCAGCTCACTGGAGGGATAGTAGCACTGGAGGGACAATCAGTAAAAATAGCATTTAAGCTGGAGAACAAAAGAGCGCCTGAGTATTTACAAACTTTATTCTCCACTGTTTCCTAAAGAATATTTTATATATCTGTTTTTTTGTTTTTATTTTGTTTCATTTCTCTGATTAATGTGTAGGCAGGGCTATAGATTTGCAACTGGCAACATTCATTGTTTTGGAAAAGTACTAGCAAGAGATAAGATTAGATCCTAGATGATAGGAGGGAAGGGGCAAAGACTGACCTCTGTGAAGAGGGAGAATGTCTTGGAGCAGATGGGATATTCAGAGAAAGTGAAAAGACTGAGATGGAATCTTCTTGCTATTTTTTTTTTTTTTTTTTTAATGATAGTAGAGTGAACTTGAATTGCTTTCTGATGTTTCTCAACTGGTTTTCTTTGTACTTGATTCTCTTCTGAGTCTAGACGGTGAGGGGCCAGTTTTATTCATGTTACATAATCTAACACAAGTGAAGTGTTTGCTCTGCTTCTCTTCTTCTGCTTCCACATTCTCTTCCACGGAAACGCTGGCTTCTTTGAGATTATATCATTCCTACCTTTCTGGACGCCTTTGGACTTCCTTGAAGGGAATTTCTATCCTGCTGCCCATCCTCCCTAAGCACTGGGAATCAGACGGAAGAAGGACAACTTTCATTGATTCAAGAATGAAGGAAGGCAGCTATGCTCATCACCATACCACCACAACCATTAAGGGTGGCGGGATGAATTGGGAGATTGCGATGACATATATGTACTGTTGACACTCTGTATAAATAAATAACTAAAGAGAACCTACTGTATAGCACAGGGAACTCTACTCAGTGCTCTTTGGTGACCTAAAAGGGGAGGAAACTCAAAAAAGAGTGGGTATACATATATATATAGCTGATTAACTTTGCTGTACAGCAGAAACCAACACAACATTGTAAAGCAACTAAACCTAAATTTAAATTTTTTCAAAGCATAAGGGACTTTCCGTAGCCTCTTCTCCACACTCTTGTTTAAATATGAAGGACTTACTCCATAGCGGGGTTGCTATCTTTACAAACAAATAAAACCCTACTCTTCAGATCTGACAGTGGCAGTACTGCCACATAACTAGGGACAGCTAGACCTGGAAAGGGGATTCTCAGCTCCTGAGATGCATCCTGCCCTCCATGTTCCTTTGCTGTCACCCTGCTGGCCTCTTGAGATAGCAAATACACCTAACATGGCAACCCCGGTGGCTCCCTGGTCTCCCCTCTCATCACCCTCTTCTCGCCCCCTTGGGTTCCTCATGTCATTGTCCATTCTTCCAAAGAGCCAAGCACGCGCTCAGCTGAGGACATTTGCACTTCTGCCTTTTCTCCTGAAATGTGTTCCTCTTACATAGCTCCAAAACATTCTCCTTCTTTCATTTATGTCTTTGTCTAGATCTTCCCAGATTCCTGTATCTAAGATACCTCTCCCTTTTCCGTCACCCTTTGCCCCTTACATTGCCTTGGATATTCCTTTTTTAGTGTGTATCACAAATGAAGTAGTGCTTATACATGGGCTTGCTCAGTGGCTCTCTCTCTCGACTATGATAAAATGTCTCTGATAGCAGGACCTTTGCTCACTGGCTTAGTTCTATAGAAGCTAGCATAATGCCTGGCACATAGTAAGTGCTCAGTGAATAATTGCTGAATGAGTGAAACTTCTCCCCTTACTATTGAAAATGACTGTGATCCTTCAGATTGTGATAATAGTGATGAGAAATGTGGAAGAAAGGGTAATATGATACAGGAAGCAATACAGAGTGAATCGTAGACTATCAAAGACTTGAGAGTAAATCTTGGACATTTATTAGCTGTGGTTAGTTATTTGATTTGCTTAAACGTGCTACCTTTAGCTCAAAATTATTTTATCTCAAAAACAGATTTATTTTGAGGACTAAATGTGATATTGCACTAAAGCATATAGCACAATGTTAAACACAAGAAGCTTCATTTCAAAACTGATAACCATATAATTCACCTTACAAACACTCATCTGTTCTTTAGATCCTGCAGCTTTAATCAAATCTTAAATTACAATTTACTTTCTTTTCATTTTATTCTGTCAACAGGAGAATGTTCTGATATATTTATTCTCATTATATTTTGTAAAATTAAGAGGTTCACTCTTCTGACCACCTAAAACCAGTGTTCTCAGAACCAGCTTCTCATATGAGGAAACAGGGGTTTGATTTTATTTTATTTAAAATTTTTATTTATTTATTTGTTGGCTGCACCATGTGGCATGTGGGATCTTAGTTCCCTGACCAGGGATTGAACCCCCACCTCCTCCAGTGGAAGTGTGGAGTCTTAACCACTGGACAGCCAGGGAAGTCCCAGGATTTTAGATATGACCCCCTTCAGATGACCTCCTCTCTACTTTTTGGAGGGCCTTAGGGCATTAGCCAAATAAGATCAGAAATTGAGATGCCCAATACCAAGGCATGAACAGTTCACCAAACCTACTAAGAGGCATGTTTAATTCCATTCCCACTGAGGCAGGAAAACAGATATTAGCTTGATATTAGCTAACTTTTTTTAAAGAGCATCCAAAATGGAAAATGAAAATAGTATCAGTACTTTTTCCTTCATATATTGTGACAAATTGGACACGGTCTCGCATGGGCTGTATCTACAAGAGTGAAACAAAGCAGAGTGTTTTATATAATTCAGCATTTTGAGGTCTTTTCCCAAAGTCAGCCCTGGTAGAACATATCATAATCTAAATAAAAAGAAAGCTCTCCTTTTTATCACTTTAAGTCTTAGAGTCTGAAATAGAATCTTTGAACTCTCAATACTTCTGGAATTCATCACGGTGATGCCTGCAGCTTGGGGTCTATTTTCAGTTAATGATACTATTTCTGTGGTAGGAACAAGAGAGGCCAGGGAAATGGCTCTAAAGTCAGGCGTTTTATGTGTGCACCAAAGATTTTAATAACACCTCACATTTGTTTTGTATGTTTCATGGTTCATAAAAGCTATTTCTCTGCCTATATTACATATTTGTCACACACTAACTCCCATTCATTCATTCAGCTAATATTTAATCTGTGCTGCTGTATGCCAGGTTTAGGGTTAAGTATGAAGGACTGTTGTTGAAGCTGAAACTCCAATACTTTGGCCACATCATGCGAAGAGCTGACTCATTGGAAAAGACCCTGATGCTGGAAAGGATTGGGGGCAGGAGGAGAAGGGGATGACAGAGGATGAGATGGCTGGATGGCATCACCGACTCGATGGACATGGGTTTGGTGGACTCCAGGAGTTGGTGATGGACAGGGAGGCCTGGTGTGCTGTGATTCATGGGGTCGCAGAGAGTAGGACACGACTGAGTGACTGAACTGAACTGAATGTAAAGTCATGTGATCCCACGAGTCAGGTCAGCCGCAACTTAAAGTAAGTTCCAGGAAGTGTAAACAGTTAGTCCAATATTTAATAACAAATAAATGGTTAAATAGAGATGTGAAAGTAAAATTCATGATCAGCAAAGTAGTCATATACATCATACCTCCAACTATCCTCAGTTTGTGCAAATTATGTCAAATGTATGGCTTTTTCCTTTCAGGAAAGCTTGTATATGTTCCTTGTTGGTGACCACTGCTACATGTTTTTATTTAATCACCATGTCCTGAAAATACACAGTGTGTTCAATACTTACTGATTATTATTATTTTTGAGTTAAAAAAGAGCATATTACCAATCTGGAGTTGCTAACAGTAGACAGAGTTGCAGTGATCATTAGGAAACTGGGAAAAGGCTTCAATCCTACTATAGATGCAAAAAAGGCTTCTTTGCAGACTTATTGAACACCGAATATAGTTGCTGTTCAATTGCTAAGTTGTGTCCAACTCTTTGTAACCCCATGGACTGTAGCATGCCAGGCTTTCCTATCCTTCACTGTCTCCCAGGGTTTGCTCAGACTTATGTCCATTGAGTCAGTGATGCCATCCAATCATCTCATCATTGCCTTCTCCTTCTGCTGGCAATCTTTCCCAGCATCAGGGTCTTTTCTAATGAGTTAGCTCTTCTCATCAAGTGGCCAAGGTATTGGAGCTTCAGCATCAGTCCTTCCAATGAATATTCAGGGTTTATTTGCATTAGGATTGACTGGTTTGATCTCCTTGCTGTCCAAGGGACTCTCAAGAGTCCAACACCACAGTTCAAAAGCATCAATTCTTTGGCGCTAAGCTTTCTTTATGGTCCAGCTCCCACATCCACACATGACTGCTGGAAAAACCATAGCTTTGACTATAAGGACCTTTGTTGGCAAAGTAATGTCTCTGCTTTTTAATATGCTGTCTAGGTTTGTCATAGCTTTTCTTTTAAGGAGGAAGCGTCTTTTAATTTCATGGCTGCAATGACCATCTACAGTGATTTTCGATCCCAAGAAAATAAAGTCTGTCACTGTTTCCACTTTTTCTGCATCTATTTGCAATGAAATGATGGGACTGGATGCTATGATCTTAGTTTTTTGCATGTTAAGTTTTAAGCCAGTTTTTTTCACTATCCTCTTTCACCTTCATCAAGAGGCTCTTTAGTTCCTCTTCACTGTCTGCCATTAGGGTGGTGTCATCTACTTATCAGATGTTATTGATATTTCTCCTGACAATCTTGATTCCAGCTTGAGCTTCATCCAGTCCAGCATTTTGCATGATGTACTCTGCATGTAATTTAAATAAGCAGGGTGACAGTATACAGCCTTGACGTACTCCCTTCCCAATTTTGAACTAGCCCATTGTTCCATGTCCAGTTCCAACTGTTGCTTCTTGACCAGCATACAGGTTTCTCAGGAGGCAGATAAGGTGGTCTGGTATTCCCATCTCTTGAAGAATTTTCCAGTTTGTTTTGATCCACACAGTCAAAGGCTTTAGTGTAGTCAATGAAGCGGAAGTAGATGCTTTTCTGGAATTCCCTTGCTTTTTCTATGATCCAACTGATGTACATAATTTGATCTCTAGTTCCTCTGCCTTTTCTAAATCCAGCTTGAACATCTGGAAGTTCTTGGTTCAAGTACTATTGAAACCTAGCTTGAAGAATTTTGAGCATTACCTTGCTAGAATGTGAAATAAGTGCAATTGTGTGGTAGTTTGAATATACTTTGGCAGTGTCCTTCTTTGGGTTTGGAATGAAAACTGGCCTTTTCCAGTCCTGTGGCCATTGCTGAGTTTTCCAAATTTGTTGGCATTTTGAGTGCAGCACTTTAACAACATCATTTTTTTAGGATTTGAAATAGCTCAGCTGGAATTCAATCACTTCCCTTAGCTTTGTTTGTAGTAATACTTCCCAAGGCCCACTTGTCTTCACACTCCAGAATGTCTGGCTCTAGGTGAGTGACCACACCATTGTGGTTATTTGTTTCATTAAGATTTTTTTTTTTTTTTTGTATAGTTCTTCTGTGTATTCTTGCCACCTGTTCTTGATATTTGCTGCTTCTGCTAGGTCCATGCCATTTCTGTCCTTTATTGTGCCCATCTTTGCATGAAATGTTCCCTTGGTGTCTCCAATTTTTTAAAGAAATCTTTAGTCTTTCCCATTCTATCACTTTCCTCTGTTTCTTTGCACTGTTCACTTAGGAAGGCTTTCTTCTCTCTCCTTGCTCTTCTCTAGGACTCTGCATTCAGTAGGGTATATCTTTCCTTTTTCTTTTGCCTTTCACTTCTCTTCTTTTCTCAGCTATTTGTAAAACCTCCTCAGACAACCATCTTGCCTTCTTGCATTTCTTTTCCTTTGGAATGGTTTTGGTCACCACCTCCTGTACAGTGTTACAAACCTCCATGCATATAAGTAAGAAATTAACAGACTCTTTTCAGGCGAAATATTTTAGAACCTGAATTGAAGTACAGTCTTAGCTTATTCACCTGAGTGGATGCAGGATCCTCTGTGCTTTGTTGTCGTCAAGTCATGGACAGTTTTCTAGGCGTCCTCTACCCTAATAACAAAAAACAGGCATGCGTACTAAAATTGCATGTGCATGTGTGTGTCTGTGTGTGATCAACTGTGTGCTTGTGTGTATGTGCTCAATCGTGTCCCAACTGTTTGTGACCCCATAAACTATAGCCCACCAGGGTCCTCTGTCCATGGAATTTTCAACTTATGCTCCAGAAACTACGTTATGCTTGGAGGGAAAAAAAAAAGATATATAATACAGGGAGCCTACCCTCAAGAGGCTTTTGATTTAGTAGAGAAAAACATGTAAACTTGAACAAACAGGTGTTTGCACATGCCAAGTTAGAGGTCTATGTTGCAGAGCACACAGGAAGGGATTGGAATTGACTTGTGATATTTTTAATTACTTGTTTAATATCTGCTTTTCTATCAGAAAGGAAACAAAGTAAGGGCTAGAACTGTGTCCATTTTATTCCCTTTTAACATTTTTCATGGATAGCACGATACCTGGTAGACAGCACTTATGAAAAGTGAAAGTAAAGTCACTCAGTCTTGTTCAACTATTTGCAACCCTTTGAACTGTAGCCCACCAGACTGCTCCATCCATGGGATTTTCCAGGCAAGAATACTGGAGTGGGTTGCCAAGATCCAATAATGATTTGGGACTGTCTTCTCCAGGGACTCTTCCCCACCTGGGGATCAAACTCAGGTCTCCCACATTTATATTTCAAATTAATTTTGAAAGAATTTCATGCAGTTGAGTGAATAAATGAAATGAATATATTAAAACATTAATGTAAGGTCTCTCTATGGGAAGTTGGGGTAGGGGGCATGGGAAGAGAGGTCAGGAAAGATTCTATGAAAATAGCTAAGTGAGGATAATGGGAAGCCAGTCAGGACTGAAGGGTCATTATGAGCAAATCTAGGAAGGTGTGAAAGGTCTCTGCCCTTTTTGAGGAGTCCTAAACATGGGAATATTGATGTGTATATTTGGGTCATGAATTTGGATGGCATTTTGTACTAGGAAGTTTGGACTTGATCCTATAAGTGAACATGTGGAACATTAACATGATAAAATTTGCTTCTTAGGAAGATCTATAGGCAATTGAACTCCGTGTAAAATACCTTTCATGTCCAGTCCCAAAGGAAGAATTGATACCTAAGAAATACGAATTTGGAATAGTTCCCCAACATCCCCCTAGTGTAGTCCAGACCTAAACTGTTGTATCACTTGGCTTCTATGGCAAGAGCAAGTGGGTATTCTATTTTAGGGCCATCTGTATACACTGTGTTTACACTCAACTCTTCCATAAGGGGGACCGACTCCATAGATAGATTTGTCCATAGATGTTTACAGCACATATGGTCTTTAACACGTCTTTCAAGAACTCAGTTTCTTGTGTCTCAGTTAAATTTATTGAGTAGGAATCGGTAAGTGATTCAAGCAACATGAAAGTGCTCTTCAGATTGTCACAGTTTTGGTTCCTTGAATCTTAAATTAGAAAAAGCTCCATTCCAAGGCACTCCCCCTGTCAGTCCCTCTCCCACTGAAGGGAAGTTCTCCTCAGCAGACACATTAGCCCTGTTAACTAATTCATACACAGTTACATACAGCTTTCGCTCTGAAGCTAGGGGACGGTAGGTCCCCTGCGTATGAACCGTCATGTTGCAGACCTTCAAAGATGGGAACGTGGGTTCTGTCTACTCAGATGTGAGTGAAACTGCAGCCCGCCCTCCGTCTCCTGTTGCTGACGACCCTTCAGCTCTACCATCTCCCACCTCCTCTCCCTCCTCCAGTCAGTAACCCTTCTGCCTGTTCACTTCATGCCAGCCCCTGTGCCAGCCATTGTGCTAGACTACTATACTTTTCAAAGTATTACACTGTGAGACTAAACATGTTTTCTTTACTTTTTGTGTTTGTTTTTTTATGTGTTATTTGTGTGAAAAGTTTTATAAACCTATACAACACTATTAATATATTGTCAATTGTGTTAGTTGGGTACCTAGGCAAAGTTTGTTGAACTTACGAACAAATGAGACTTATGAATGTGCTCTCAGAATAGAACTCATTCATATGTGGGGGACTTCCTATGTATTTATTTCACTAACTCAGTTCACTGCAGTTTGGGAATTTGCTCAATCTCCAGCCCAGGTAATATATGCTTAGAAATAATATGCCAGAAATTGACATATGTTTTCTTGACCTGAATTTTGAAGTGCATATGTGTTTACTTCCTTCGTGGACTATCATAAGTGGATACTGGGAAAATTCCTGATGTTTTTCATCGTAAGATTCCTCACTCCATGTACCTTCCATTAGTTTTTTTCCTAGGGCAGGTAACATGAGCTCCACGTGAAATTAGAGTTACACCTGGGACTTGAAATTCTCTCTCTCTCTCTTTTTTTTTTTTTTTTTTGAGAATGAATTCTCATTCCCTCATTTGTGCTTTTTCATGTAGGCTGGCTAGTTATATTTAAATATGGAAATTATGGGACTCTATGCTCACTTAAAAGGAAAAGATTGTGTTCTCACACTTAAATCCATTAGAACTTCATTAATGTAAGGAACGGAGAAGGCAATGGCACCCCACTCCAGTACTCTTGCCTGGGAAACCCTATGGACGGAGGAGCCTGGTAGGCTGCAGCCTATGGGGTCGCAAAGAGTTGGACATGACTGAGCAACTTCACTTTCACAATCTAAAGAAGTTATTTTATCTATCTGTCTGTATGTACTTAATAATTTGATCAGCAGACAATGAAATGTGTTCTACACTCAGACAATTTGTTAGGCCACTGGGGTCGATGCCAGGCAAAGGTGAATCTGACCCAGCTCCTGACTCCAATCAAATCAAATTCTCCTAATAGTGGGGAAGAACATAGACGTGCATTATGGAAATTTAATGAGATTTAGCTGGTCCCCTATTGATAGACATTTATAAATTATGGTATGTGATAATTATGCTACAATACCAAGCAGCATTTCAAAAGGATGATATGTGCTGATATAGAAAGTTCTTCATATATAATTAAACAAGTGATAAAACACCCATTCTGAGCAAGAGTATCCCCTTTGGAATTAAAAAGAGCTAGACAGATGGAAGATGGATTAGCATATAAATATTTATGCATTTTTCTGGAAATAATAGGAGGAGGGAGTTGAGAAGAGGTCTTTTTATTTTTAACCTTTGTGTAATTTGTTTACTAAATAAAATGTCCTTTGGTTTATCTGTTTATTGACTTTTAATATCAAAGGGATATCTGCACTATAAGGTTATAGCTGTTTATTTTTCTCCTTTGTGCCTCTTTCAAATAAAAAGTGCCATGTTCCACAGAGTGTGGAGGAATTTATGAAGATTGCATGTAGTATGCAGAGAGGTCTACTGGAGGCAAGTACAGCACTGTGGAAGCATGAGGAGTTAGAGGGGAGGAAGACAAGACCAGATGTGATCCATCTTGGTTGGTCAGTAAGACTCTTCATCTTAGAAACATGCTCCTTGCTGTCTTGCCTCGTCTAACTCTTGTAGTTTATCCTGTCTGTTGTTGGATAGGGAAGTCAGCCAGTTGTAGGTAAGTCAGTTGGTGCTTTTTGGAAGTGCCAGTGTTTTCTGCGTTCTTATTGTGGTCACTCAGCACAGATAAGGTTTCAGTCATATTCCACACAGAAGGAACCTAGCCTTCAGCATGGACTTTGTGTCTCATCTATTTGAAACTTTCTCTGTGATGTTATTCCCCTTACGGGGTGTGGTTTCTAAGAATAAGCTTTTTCTATATGGAAAGAATTATAGGAGAAGTATTACAAAAAAATTTTTTTAAGTACATTTTTGTTCTTTTTTTTAACTTTAAAAAATTTTTAATTGAAACACAGTTGATTTATAATTGTTAATTTTTGCTGTACAATGAAGTGGTTCAGTTATATGTGTATATTTTTTCATATTCTTTTCCTTATGGTTTATCGCAAGATGCTGGATATATTTCTCTGTGCTCTGCAGTAGGACCATGTTTTTTATCTGTCCTAATATAATTGTTTATGTCTGTTACTTCAGACCTCCCACTACATACCTTCTCCAGTACCCTCCCCCTGGGCAACCACAAGTCTGTTTTATTTATTTTTTATTTTTTTGCATTTTTATTTTATTTTTGTTTTTTAATTGCTGATAATTCCCGCCCCCCAAAATTCTCATTCTTTTTCCATATTCTTTCCCATTATGGTTTATCACAGTACATTAAATATAGTTCCCTCTGTTCTACAGTAGGACCTTGTTTATCCATCCTAATATAATAGTTTATATCTTGAATCAGAGAGATGAACTTGAGATATTTACTCAGCCGTAATATGATTTATCGAAAACAGCGTCTTTCCTTTTTTTTCCTAGACAAACAACTGTTCCACTTTTGTTGTTACTCTGGAGCATTTGCTTTTTCTGTAAGACTGTTTTCCATAGTAGAGAATTATATTTGTAACTAAAGGTGAAAGTGTTACTCACTCAGTCGTGTCTAACTCTTTGCAACCCCATGGACTGTAGCCCACCAGGCTCCTCTGTCTATGGGATTATCTTGGCAAGAATACTGGAGTGGGTTGCCATTTCCTTCTCCAAGGAATCTTGCTGACTCAGGGATCAAACCCTGATCTCTTGCACTGCAGGCAGATTCTTCACCATCTGAGCCACCAGGAATATAAGCACTAATCCGTTACTGATAAATAAAAGTGAGAAAGTACATGCAAATTACTCTTTCTCTAAGTATTATTAACTTTTATTAGTTTCCACAGTTTTACATTTATTTGCTCACTTTGGCCTAAGTGACAGGAGTACAGATGCATCTGACATTTATAAATATTATCCATATAATTGGTTTATTCTGTTAAGTTCAGTTCAGTCGCTCAACTTTTTGCGACCCCATGGACTGCAACACTCCAGGCCTCCCTGTCCATCACCAGCTCCCGGAGCATGCTCAAACTCATGTCCATCGAGTCAGTGATGCCATCTAACCATCTCATCCTCTGTCGTCCCCTTCTCCTCCTGCCTTCAGTCTTCCTCAGGATCAGGGTCTTTTCCAATGAGTCAGTTCTTTGCATCGGGTGGCCAGAGTATTGTTCTGTTAAAGTAAACTGTGATTACAGTGGCAGCATCAATCATCTTAGCAGATATCACTGGGTGCTTGATCTTCTAACCTGTGCACAGAGAACCACAGTAATCCTGTCTTAGTGAATGTCTGGTCTTTTTGCCGCTCCAGGCTCCCGGCCCCCAGCCCCGCCCCCGGCCCGGCCTAGCCCCTCTCGGTTGCCGCCCCTGGCTCCCGGCCCCCGGCCCCTGGCCCAGCCTAGCTCCTCTCGGCCACGCTTCTGCACCGAGCCGTCGCAGCCGCCTCGCTTCTGCGGTATGGACCTAACAGAAGCAGAAGATATTAAGAAGAGGTGGCAAGAATACACAGAAGAACTGTACAAAAAAGATCTTCACGACCCAGATAATCACGATGGTGTGATCACTCACCTAGAGCCAGACATCCTGGAATGTGAAGTCAAGTGGGCCTTAGAAAGCATCACTACGAACAAAGCTAGTGGAAGTGATGGAATTCCAGTTGAGCTATTTCAAAACCTCAAAGGTGATGCTGTGAAAGTGCTGCACTCGATATGCCAGCAAATTTGGAAAACTCAGCAGTGGCCACAGGACTGGAAAAGGTCAGTTTTCATTCCAATCCCAAAGAAAGGCAATGCCAAAGAATGCTCAAACTACCGCACAATTGCACTCATCTCACATGCTAGTAAAGTAATGCTCAAAATTCTCCAAGCCAGGCTTCAGCAATACGTGAACCGTGAACTTCCAGATGTTGAAGCTGATTTTAGAAAAGGCAGAGGAACCAGAGATCAAATTGCCAATATCCACTGGATCATGGAAAAAGCAAGAGAGTTCCAGAAAAACATCTATTTCTGCTTTATTGACTATGCCAAAGCCTTTGACTGTGTGGATCACAATAAACTGTGGAAAATTCTGAAAGAGATGGGAATACCAGACCATCTGACCTGCCTCTTGAGAAACGTGTATGCAGGTCAGGAAGCAACAGTTAGAACTGGACATGGAACAACAGACTGGCTCCAAATAGGAAAAGGAGTATGTCAAGGCTGTATATTGTCACCCTGCTTATTTAACTTATATGCAGAGTACATCATGAGAAATGCTGGGCTGGAAGAAACACAAGCTGGAATCAAGATTGCCGGGAGAAATATCAATAACCTCAGATATGCGGATGACACCACCCTTATGGCAGAAAGTGAAGAAGAACTAAAGAGCCCCTTGATGAAGGTGAAGGAGGAGAGTGAAAAAGTTGGCTTAAAGCTCAACGTTCAGAAAACTAAGATCATGGCATCTGGTCCCATCACTCCATGGGAAATAGATGGGGAAACAGTGGAAACAGTGTCAGACTTTACTTTTTTGGGCTCCAGAATCACTGCTGATGGTGATTGCAGCCATGAAATTAAAAGACGCTTACTCCTTGGATGGAAGGTTATGGCCAACCTAGATAGCATGTTTAAAAGCAGAGACATTACTTTGCCAACAAAAGTCCGTCTAGTCAAGGCTATGGTTTTTCCAGTGGTCATGTATGGATGTGAGAGTTGGACGGTGAAGAAAGCTGAGCGCCACAGAATTGATGCTTTTGAACTGTGGTGTTGGAGAAGACTCTTGAGAGTCCCTTGGACTGCAAGGAGATCCAATCAATCCATCCTAAAGGAGATCAATCCTGGGTGTTCATTGGAAGGTCTGATGTTGAAGCTGAAGCTCCAATACTTTGGCCACCTCATGCGAAGGGTTGACTCATTGGAAAAGACCCTAATGCTGGGTAGGATTGGGGGCGGGAGGAGAACGGGACGACAGAGGATGAGATGGTTGGATGGCATCGCCGACTCGATGAACATGGGTTTGGGTAGACTCCGGGAGTTGGTGATGGACAGAGAGGCCTGGCGTGCTGCAATTCATGGGGTCGCAGAGAGTCGGACACGACTGAGCGACTGAACTGAACTGAGTCTTTTTGCTCCATCCGCAAGTTTTGGGTCAATCACAAGAACTGCCTAAAACTCATTTCCATTTACCCCGATGGTAAGGAAGGTAGAAAATAAGTAGCTGGAGACAGTGTTTGATCAGAAATTCAGAATACATAGTTCTGGATGTGATATTTTCATCACCTACCACAAATTAGCTGGCAATTCATCAAACTTGTATTTTCCTGATTGGCAAAATAAAAAGTTGAAATTAAATGCATTTCAAGATCAGATGACTGATAGCAGCTATCGCACTTCCAGGATGGAAGTTTATTTCAGCTGTCCAAATAACTATACCACACTTACTATATTAATAGTATATATAAAACATAATTAAATGGTAAACAAGCTGCTAGAAGTTGTAAGGAAATGTAACCAAATAGCTCACTTTGTCATCTGCAAAAGTCTTTCTAACTCCAAAGTATAATAATTCTGTGTTGTAACCTTCGGGTAATTTTTGCCACATCAGTTTTACTCTATATTTGGGACTTAGATAGCTATACGCTGTGCTCAGTCACTCAGTTGTGTCCAATTCTTTGCAATCCCACGGACTGTAGCCCGGCAGGCTCCTCTGTCCACAGAATTCTCCAGGCAAGAATACTGGAGTGAGTGCCATTTCCTCCTCCAGGGGATCTTCCTGACCCAGGGATCGAACCCACATCTCTTGCAGCTCCTACATTGGCAAGCGAGTATTTTTACCACTGTGCCACACACATACATATAGTATATTAGGTTTATCATTATAAAGCCTGTGTGGAAGAAGTAGCAAATTATTTGTAGACAAACCATAGGAATTTGCCCTGCAAAATTTCCTAGATATGTCATTAAGTATATAAATAAATAAGGACATGTGTTCTAACATAGAGTTAGAACCGCACTTATACCCATAATTTGTTTGTTTTTGGCTGTGCTACATCTTCATTGCTACGCTCGGGCTTCTCTGGTTGTGGTGAGAGGGCTCTAAAGTATGGGCTCAGGAGTTGCAGTTCACGGACTTAGTTGCCCCGTAGCATGTGGGATCTTCCCAGACCAGGGATTGAATCTTGTGACCTGCATTGTCGGGTGGATTCTTGACCACTGGACTACCAGGGAAGTCCTTTATATCCATAATTTATACATCATTATTTATCCAATATCACTACAGGCTACTTCTGTCTGCATATGAAGGAATTAGGGACACCGGTCAGGTAAAAGAGAGCAGGAAGATTAAAGATGAGAGAATTGAATTAAGGGCTGAAAGTTCAAATATTGGGTTGGCCAAAATGTTCTTTTGATTTTTTCTGTAAGATGGGAAAATGTGAACAAAGCTTTTGGCCAACCGAATGCATTGTTGTGTCAACTTAAAGAAAACCACACAACATAAGTGTTATTAAAGTTTTATTCAGGGACCTTGCTGAGGACTGTAACCTGGGAGACAGCTCAATAGCTCTGAGAAAACTTCTCCAGAAAGGTAGTGGAGAAACCATCTTCTGTATCGATTTTTGGCTGGAAATATGTGCAATCAAGCATACATCTCAGTAAGAGATTACTGCACAAAGTCACAAAGAACAGACTCTGAATGTATATGTTGCCCTGCACATCACAGGGATAGTTTGCTTCAAATAAAAACTAATTCATATCTATACCTGAAAAAAAAAGATGGTTTCTAGATTAAAATTTTATCATATTTAATCTTGGTTCTTTTAAAAAATATTTATTTATTTATTTGGCTGTGTCATGTCTTTAGTGATATGCAGAATCTTTAGTTGCAGCACGTGGGGTCTAGTTCCCTGACCAGCGATGGAACCCAGGCCTCTTGCATTGGGAGCACAAAGTTTCGGCCACTGGACCACCAGGGAAGGCCCTTTATATTAGTTCTTGAAATCCTTTTTTTTTTTTTAATTTCCTCCCTGTACTCTCACTCAAAGTTTTTTATGCTCACCTTTCAATAAGCTGCTTCTGTTGTCATTAACATACTCTCTCAATTCAGCTCTTCCCACTCCTTTTTTTTCCTGAAGACTTACAATCTATCTGAGGTGAGAAACTTTTAAATTTAACATTTAAAACACCAGAATTGCAATTTAGGTAATAAAGAGATATTTTTTTAAAAGCCTGACCACAAATCCAATACAAATACTAGAAGAGTTTATATAAACTGCATGCTAAAAATTAAAAATGCTCGTCTTCCTTGAGGGACAGCAGGAATTCTGCTATTATTAGTCATACATATTAGCTAAAGCATATGTCCATATTTACTTATAGGATACAATGTTAGAAACATTTTTAGTGAATCAAAACTGAAACTGTAGTAAGTTTTAAATAAAAATCAATGTATAGTGTTTTGCATTAATTTTACTAAGCAAAATACTTATTGTTGGTTTGTTTGCTTAAAATACAATAGCAAATCCTGTAAACCATTAGATTATTTTATCAGTTTATTCATCCAGTGTTTTATGTTTAATACAAAGTTTGAAACACAAGAAATACTCCACTAAGCAAGCAAATTGTAATTACTCCTTCATAATTACCATGCAACTTTATTGCCATGCATTGTTATAATTATATTTAAAATACCCCCCATTTATATGAGAGACCATAATGTCTTCTGGCACATTGCAATCTGTGACTTATAACTGCATCTCACTTCCACAAAGGCCTTTTCTCCATTCAGCCTCTATCTTAACTACTGTTAAAAGAGACTAAACAAAATTAATTGGCATCGTAATACTGCAATAAGGAAATTGGAGATAATATATTTCTCAGCTACTGAAATCATTTCATTATTCAGAGGATTCATGCTTGACCTCTGAGATCTATTCCTCCTTTCTTAAGGAGTTAGTCATCGTCACATCAGTGCTTCTCAAACTTCAGTGTATACAGAAGTCACCTTGAGATCTGGTGCAAATACAGATTTTAATCCAGTGTTTCTGGGAAAGGGCCCTTGACTCTGCACTTCTGACAGGCTCCGATGTGCTAATACCATTACTGCTGGTCCTGGGCCAACACTTTGAATAGCAGCACCGCCAAGCATCTTGTAAATCTACGTGCAAGATGCTGTTAACAACTTTCTCTCTCACACTCGCACAAATACACACACAAACTTCACTCAGACCTCCAGTCACTTCCCACCTGCAAGCCTGGAAATGGTTACTGTTAAAAGACTTCACACAAACAGAAGCTGTTAGCAAGCTCAGGTTTGGCTGTTTGTGGCCATAAAGCCAGTCCTTGAGAGGCAAGAATTGGCGTGAAAGGTGAGGTTAGTTTATTCAGCAAGTCGGCACCTGGGGAGAAGGCAGACTCATGCCCAAGAACCAGCTCGGCAGATTCTGCTCAACCATGAGAAGTTTTTGTTTGTTTTTTTAAATATTTATTCATTTATCTATTTGGCTGAACCAGATCTTAGTTGCGGCATGCAGGGTCTTCCATTGCAGCATGCAAACTCTTGGTTGCAGCACGTGGGATCTAGATCCTGACCAGGGATTGAACCTGGGCCCCCTCCATTAGGTGTTTGGAATCTTAGCCATTGGACCACCAGGGAAGTCCCATGAAAAATTTTAAAGAAATTAAAAATTAATCTCTTAATCATTTGGGGAAGGGGTCAAAGCCTTTGTTATCTTCTGCTGTGCACAGGCGGTTTTCTGATTGGTTGGTGATGAGAGAATAGGGTGGTATCCAGAAATTTTGTGCCCAGTCTGAAGTTACCATCCTCCACCTGCATAGGGGCCTTAGTTCCTACAGAAGAACTGGAGATATGTTATCTGTATTTGCTGAAGGTGGAACTAGGACCCTGCCCCAGGCCGGGTGTTCTGTTGATTCTTGGCTGTTCCTCCCTTGTCTTCGAATCCCCTCCCTTCTCTGATTAGCAACTGTTTGGATCTGTCCTTTGGATCTCAGGGAAGGTCAAGGAGATGGAATGAAACCTATGTCCTACAAACAGGAAATAGGGGACAGGAAAAGGATTTGTACCCAGCAGGGCCCCACAGGGTCCCACTCAGTTTCAAAATGTCATTCAGCCTGTGAAAAAATTTGCCAAGTAAGCCCTAGGTAATTACACTGTGAAATGACATGGCTTCCAGAAGAATATGACATTTGAACTGCATTTTGAAGGTTGCTTCATAATTTACCAGACAAGTAGAGGGGCCAAGGTTGGGGGAGCCAGGGAAGGAAATTTCAGGCAGGAGAAAAAAGCATTTATAGGTGAGGGATCTGTAAAACCCTGGGGGAGGGGAGGAGACTGATGACAGATAACATTAAGGACGTAGATTTTTATCTTCTAATTGAGGAGTTTGGATTTTTATATTATAGGTGTTTAGAAATCACATGAGGACTAGAAGATTATATAAATCTGATTAATATAATTTACTAATATTTTCTCTTCCACTTGCAATAAAATGGTCCCTTGGGAAACTAACAGAATGACATGCCTGCAATTCAAAGATAATATCATGGATATTCCATCTTATTTTAATGACACTTTTGAACATTTGTTTCTGGGGCTTTATTTCTTTAATTCATTTAGTAAATCATTGTGGCCCTATCTTCTTTTCCATGAAAATCTGCTTCAAATTACTGAAATGACAGCAGATGTTTCAGCTTAGCAATGCCAATAAATACAAATAGGTCATTGTCAGCATCCACAGCCTAACACTCTGTGAAGATCCTCGAATATCAGAGTGGCTAAGACTTGAAGACTCTAAGATACTGTGAAATATCATTTGCAAAGATATCTCTGTTAGGGCTTCCGTTGTAGCTCAGTCGGTAAAGAATCTGCCTGCAATGCAGGAGACCTGGGTTTGATTCCTGGGTTGGGAAGATTCCCTGGAGAAGGAAATGGCAACCCACTCCAGTATTCTTGCCTGGTGAATCCCATGGACAGAGGAGCCTGGCAGGCTACAGTCCATGGGGTCGCAAGAGTCAGACACGACTTAGCAACTAAACCACAACCTCTGTTGAAAGCTAAGAAAGTCTCTGTGACTTTTTAAACTTCCCTTAGTGTTAAAATATTTTTTTGAAAGTTCTCTTTTCAATAATGGTAAACTTAAAGATAGGTTGAAAATCCAGAATCTTCTAGTCTGTCTATCTTTGGTCCTTGTCTAGCTAGATTATTGTTATGTGTATGTTAATCACTCAGTGGTATCTGACTCTTTGTGACCCCATGGACTATATAGCCCAGCAGGCTCCTCTGTCTATGGGATTCTCCAGGCAAGAACACTGGAGTGGGTTGCCATTTGCTTCTCTAGGGGACCTTCCCCAGCCAGGAATCAAACATGGGTCTCCTGCACTGCAGGCGAATTCTTTACCACTGTGCCACATACACTTCCAGGTTATTGTTATCTGGTAGTATATGTTTCAAGGATGCATCTGCAAAAATTTTTATGCTAGTGAGTAAAAGAAATCTTAAGGTTAATTGCGTATTCAGGTTTTTCTTTTCCTGCAGTGCTGCTCCCCAACGCCTTACCTTCCAAAGTTTCACCAATAAAAGGGACTTTTAAATGTATATATACATACACACACACACACATATATATGAGCTTCCCTGGTAGATCAGTGGTAAAGAATCCACCTGCCAATGCAGGAGATGCAGGTTCAATCCCAGGTCGGGACGATCCCCTGGAGAAGTATTCTTATGAGAAGTATTCTCATCCACTCCAGTATTCTTATCTGGGAAATCCCATGGTCAGAGGATCCTGGCAGGCTCCAGTCCATGGGAGTCCATGGGGTTGCAAAAGAGGCAGACACGACTTAGTGACTAAGCAACAACACACACATGTATAGTAGGAGAGGAAAATAATTTTCCCTCTACCCCTTCGAGATCTTGACTGAGACAACCCCTGTAAAAGGCAACTTAACAAGAGAAAAACAAATAGACGTTTAATAATACGTATGCTTCCTATATACATGGCAGATACTCAAAAACTGAGTATATCAGTCAGCAGTGCTGCATGGTAAAAGGCAAGGGTACGGAGAAAAGCGAAGAATTAGTACCACATGTGGGAGATCACAAATTGGGCAGCATCCCAGCCAGCAGAGAGACAGGAGCTCTCAGGGGCTGTACAAAATGAAAAATGGAAGGCATTCTAGTGAAAAGTGGATTGGTTCTGGCCAAGTCACTTTCTTTAAAGGGAAGGCAGGAGTCTACCAGGCAGGTGACCTCTGAGTGTTGACCAAGGCATTTCTGATTGACTGTTTTCAGATTCCACTTCTCAGAGAGGCTGAAACTGTACTTAAGTCTGTTCAGTGACAATGGGCTTAGCATAAGTGACTCCATTCAGGGCTTGTTGTCTTGCTTTTAACACCATCATAATCAGAAGGGTGGTTCTTGTCATCTTACTCTACCTCTAAGGCAAGTGCACATTCTGCTTAAACTGATGATTTTTTCAACAATATTTGTTATATTCTTTGATGGTCTGCCAGTGCTTTTTTGAAGCCCAGTTAGTTAGAACAGCCGCCAACAGAGTTGAAACTAAAAGGGGGCCAAATATCTCTCCAGAAGCAAAAAGACTTCAAAAGATACGCATTACAAAGCACTACTGTGACTCACATAATCACTTATTTTAAAGGGGATTTGCTAATGTAAAATTGGTTTCTTATCTTCCCAGCCCCTAGTGAGCCTTTACTGTGCAAATTCGCTGATGGAGGACAAAAGAAGAGACAGAATCAAAGTAAATACACCCAGAATGGAAGGCCTTGGCCCAGGGAAGGAGAGGTGAGTCCTGACTGACCTTTGCTCAGAAATGTGGCCACAGACATCCCTCAGAAGGCTGGCAAGACAGACATACGGGGCCATGAGGAAACCAGGTCCCATAGAAAACCAGATGGCTTCAAAGGGGGTAAATGAGCAGACCTGTATTGATTTTATCAGAATATGATTACCTGAGAAGGAGAATAAGACTTCCAAACTGACCCTAGTTCTGCACTGTCGTTAAATCCTCTTTCAGCAAATGTGAAACCAATAGATATCAGTACTTCCTGAAAGACTTAGCCACAAAGAATTGCTCCATAATTGCATCATAGTTATAAAATAAGGGTATGATTACTTAAGAAAATACTTTCAGTGATACCAACAGTGAGAGTTACATGTTTGTGTTTGAAAGAAAGCAAAGCTAGATTTATTTCATTCTACCATTGAGATGTTCTTGTTTTATTTATACGTGTCCTTAGAGCACGCCCAAATGCTCATACACGTGTTGATCTGTTTTTTATATGTACACATCAACATAAAATGTGACATTTTCTGTTGGTCAAGGAGAAAGAAAAGCTGGTACACACAGGGTTCTACTTTTCATGAGGAGAAAAGCACTTAACAGTTAATTATCCATCTAGTCTCTTAACACAAAACAGGAGAAAAGCAAGCTTATGGCTCCAATGCCACTTGGGGATGATTCCCTTTGGTTATTTTTGTTATAAGAAGACAAGGAAAATGTGTCTGGGCTTCTAAGAGGTCTTTTTATTCTTTGTGAAATAGAATGGAGTTGTTTGAATGCCTTGAATAAATGCCGTTTTATACCAAGCCCATCATTTCAACAGAAGAGCTTTATTTAGTATTTCTATTCAAAGCATCTACTTCATCCATTTAAGCGGCATCCTACTTGGTGCAGCATTTTGCACTTTCAATACTGAGATTACAGTTGTAAGGAAAGAAGAGGCCGAATTTTTTTACTCAGCAAAACCTTTAGCCACTTTTCAGTTTCTAAGACTGTAGTCTGTTTTGAATATTTCCATGTACATCTCAAAACCCGTCATAAAGTAGATAGCTATTTTCAAATACTATGTAATCTGTAATTCATTACCTTAAAAAGAGAATTGCCATGGAGCACTTGAAGCTAAAAAAAAAAAGGGAGGGATTCAGTGTTTTAATTTTAGAAAGACAGTCTATGCCATGTCAAAACAGAAGAGGCAGGGTATGACCGTGTGCTTTGAGTGGGCAGTGTGTGATCAGCGGGTAGCCCCGCTGCTCCCAGAAGACAGCTGATCCACGATAGCCTTCATTTTCACATTGGTCCCATGTCAGTCATCCATGGTCTAGAAGGACTCATTTGATCTTTCAAAATTTACTTGAGTCAAATGCTTGCTGATTAGAGATTTCTGGATCACACACCATAACCCCAAAGCCTCAATTTTTAACTAGATAACTTAACACTGATGACTGGAATTACAGTTCCTGTATTATTGCATTCACTGAATAGATGCCAGTTGTGGCAGGACCCCTCACTGGAGTCTACATTTCTTAGAACCAAACCAATAAACGTAAAAGAAATATAAACTTAGAGAGCCCTTCTGCTACTTTGTACAGAATCCAGGGCTCTGGGTTTAGACATGACGAAGACCACAGGTGCTGTTATTGCCAGGGAATCATTGTAGGGTCAAGTTTAGGATCCAGAGCACTTGTAATTTAAATGGCAGTTTTAAATGTATATTCCTAATATTCATTCTGTAAAGTTGTTTTTTAAGAGCTACAGATTTTCTCGTTGAATGTGAGAATCAAGGGACCATCATAAATATATCTGTGATGAATAGAAGCATATTCCAAGTATGTAGAGACATTCAGAGGCAAGAAATCAGAAAAAAAAAATGGCATGAACTAAAAGTACACTTATCAGATATCTTGGTTTTGAGATGAGTGTTTTAATTTTTACACCATGACTATGATCTTAGAAGTAGATACACCAAAAATATTGGATTACTTTGCCCATTATTATGTTAATATCTATTTTTTCTTGTATTTCCCCTTTGCACTGTACTGGCTAGAGTAAAAGATGTGTGTATGTAGGTATGAGGTGTAAGGTATGACATCATACGAGTTAATCCCATGTAAGCAATATTTAATCATTTCTTAGAAAGCCATCCATTCTAATTATGGTATTTCATTGTTTCTAAGACACACATTTTTGTTGTTGTTTTTCCGTATTTTGAAACTGCTGACCGCTCTTACTGCACCTTATTATTGTGTTACACACAGTTTGCATTTGCTCCTATTAGTCAGCTGGGGGCGCTACCTGCATTCTCTGCTTTTGGTCTTTGACCACATAGATTATGTCAACTGAACCTCTAACCAAAGCAAGGATGTGGGTCAGAGTCTTGGGGGAGATTTTTTGGTTTGCTTTCTTCCCTCATCCAGACTGAGACATGCATCTTCCCTGAAGCCCGTTTCTGGTGGGCAGTTTTGTTTCTCCTTTGTCTTGAAGCCTTTGTAGTCTCCAGCTTTATAAGGTGTTTGTTTCTGCTTGTTTGTGTTGTTATGTAAAATAACGGTTGCCTTAGAATCCACCTGCAAAGAGAGAGAACCAGGGAGACCTGGGTTCAATCCCTGGGTTGGGAAAAACCCCTGGAGAAGGGAATGGACACCCACTCCAGGATTCTTGCCTGGAGAATTCCGTGGACAGAGAAGCAGGGTCAGACACAACTGAACACTAACATTAACACTAGATAAAATGAAAAAATTATAATGTAGGTGCTGATGCTTCAGATGCCGAAATCATATTGCAGATTGAGGCTACTGTTTACTTGTCCTGTCTCTAAAGTCAGGTAAAAAATGACAGTGTGAGAAGGATTTCTGAGCCAATGCTTCAAACACAAAACCAGTGGATTGCAAGCAACTTCAAAATACCTTAAACATGACAATTGATAGGCTAATTAAACTTTTCATTTATGATGTAAAGCTGTTTTATTCTGGGTGGCATTTTGATAACAGTTCTTTTAGCATAGTTTGATGAAATGCTAATACTGAACCCATCATACACATGAATCAATGTAAATTAGCCAGGTTTTGAAATATAGGTACATGCTGGTGGAGCTATTTTTGCGTAAGTGAAAAACACTGAAATATTTGAAAGTTATTAACTAACCTCTCAAGTAACACCCGAAGCTGGAGCAGAAGGGTTGGGAGTGGGACTGTGAGACTTCTCTTTCCAAGGGCTCAAACAGTCTTACCATTTTCTAGGAACGATTTCATTTCATTTATCTGTGGCTGCACTGGGTCTCTGTGGCTGCACACGGGCTTTCTCTGCAGTGCTTGGCCTTCTGGTGCTGGCTGCTCTTGCTGCAGAGCAAGGCTGCAGAGGGTGGGCTCAGTAGTCGTGGCATGCAGTCTTAGTTGGCCGGCAGTGTGTGGGATCCTCCTGGACCAAGGATTGAACCCCTGTCCCCTCCCTTGGCAGGCAGACTCTTAACTACTGGACCAAAAGGATCACCATAACAAATAAGTGATCAGTGAACTTGGCTACGATTACTGTAATTGTTTTGGGGCACCATGAACTGTGCCCACATAAGATAGTGAACTTAATCCATACATGTGTGTGTTCAGGATGCTCCACTGACCAGCCATTCCCCTGTCTCTCTCCTCTCCTCGGGCCTCCCTGTTACCTTAGACACAGCAACACTGAAATTAGGCCAATGAATGGCCTGTATGTGTTCAAGCGTCCCATGTCCTTCACTTTAAATCAAAAGCTAGAAAAAAAAAAATTAAGCTTAATGAGGAAGGCATATTTAAAGCCCAGATAGGTGGAAAGTTAGACCTCTTGTGCCAAACAGTTAGCCAAGTAGTGACCACAAAGGAAGAATTCTTGAAGCAAATTACAGTGCTACTTCAGTGAGTGGGTGAATGACAGAAAGCAAACAGTCTTATCGCTCACAGGCAGAAAGGATAGAAGATCAAGCCAGACACAACATTCCCTTAGGCCAATACCTTGTCCAGAGCCAGGCCCTAATTCTCCTCAATTCTAGGAAGACGGAAAAAGGTGAGGAAGCTGCAGAAGAAAAGTCTGAAGTAAGCAGAGGTTGGTTCATGATGATAGTTAAAAAAAAAAAAAAAAGCTGTCTCTCGCTAAGATAATTCATGAATGTTGCTACATTAAACAACAGATTTTCAGTGTAGACGCAACAGTCTGCTATTGGAAGAGGCTGCCATCTAGGACTTTACATAGCTGGAGAAGAGAAGTCAGTTCCTGGCTTCGAAGGACAAGCTGACTCTCTTGTTAGGGGCTAATGTAGCTGGTAACATGGAGTTGAAGCCGAAGTATCCAAGACTGGATACTACAGACATGATGGAAACATACAGACAGATTCCCTACCCTCTGGGAACCTAAAATGGCAAAGTAGGAGATTCAAAGTAGAATCGAATATCATTTAGTGTTTCAGAAATAAAATCACTCACTGTAACTGGCTTCATACTTATAAACAGGTTAAGAAAACCAAAGCCAAATAACAACAAAAACAAACAAACAAAAAAACAAAAAAAAACGTAGTCACTAGAATGTCAACTCACATTTGTCCTGTTACTAACCATTAACTGTTCCTTTGATTGGCTGACTATTTTTCTGGATAAGTAGCTGAGCAATTGATCTGTATGCATTTAAACCCCCCATTTCTCCCCAAAGTTGAAAAGCTCTACTTTGTCACCTGTCTACTGGATGCATCCATGTCCTTGGGTGATGGGTGGCTCAGAGAGAATAAAACTAGGAGAAGTAACTTAAGCATCGGAGTGTTATTTAACAGATTTTCAGTCCTTCTGTAATGTACCCATTTAAAATAACATTTCTTCCTAAATTTTAAGGAATCATGTGTGTCAACGTCTGAGATATGCTCAAAATTGTTTGCTTTTGATCATAATTTACCAGGCATTCTACTTGAGTGGCCAAAGGGCCAAGCTCTGGCCCTCTCCAGCTGAGAGACAGTTTCCGCTCCCTCCTCAGCAGAAGGAGAATGGTTGACAGCACACTCTTGGTGAACGGGAGGGTTAAAGGAGGTGTTGAAGGTACAGTAGTGGGCACAGTGTCTGGCAACGTGTACTTACTCAAGTATTAGCTACTATTACAACTACCATAATATCATCACACACACAACTCAGGGCTGTTAACCTGAAAGCCAGCCTCACTATGCATTTCACATGACTTGACTATGTCCATCCTCGATCTCCAGCTTTATGCTACATCTCTTTATTTTCCAAATGTTATTATCGTTAATGATGTAACATGTTTGAAAGAAAATCTACCGCTCATATCACTTTCCAGCTGAATTTTTGACTTAAAAATGTATCCCAAAACAAGTAGAAATTAACTTTACTTTGACCAATATTGTTAATGTTTCTTGAGATAATATTCACAATCATTATTTGCATTCAAGAATTATTTAGCACTGAAGCGTTACATGGTTTTCAAATTTCTAGCCAATTTTCTCGTGAAGGTCATGTAATCAAAAAAGCCAGGAGCTCGTAATGGGAGGGGACTTGGATGGAGAAAATGAAAGAAAAATGCAAAAGTAAAAGAAAAGCATGAGCCCTTGCTAGATACCAAGGAGAAGACTGAGCTACTATTGAGAACTGATGGATTATATGGTTGGTGTTTTTAAAGGGAAAGAGGATAAACTATTAACCAACCTATTCTGCCATATAATGGCAGTTATGAATGTGTTTATGCAACCTCTGTGGTTATGAAGAGTACATGCTCAAACACTTTCCAGTATCTTTCAAAACTGTTATCTTCAAAAGAAGCAGCATTCTGATACCACAGCTGGTGACTTTCTGGACTTAACAAAGAATTAGGGGACTTCCCTGGTGGTCTAGTGGCTAAACCTTCAAGCTCCCAATGCAGGGGGCCCAGGCTTGATCCCTGGGAACTAGATCCCATATGTCACAGCTAAGACCCAGTGCAGCCAAATAAATAAATATTTAATTTGAAAAAACAAAGAATTAGGAAGCAGAAACTTTCTTGCATATTCTATAGGTTTCATAGTGCTGAATGTAAATAATCTTTAGGTTTCTACACCCTAATCTATTTCAAGGGTGAGGTTACCAAATTCTTCTGTATAAGGAATTTTGAGTCCTTATAAGTAGTGGGATTAACTTACAAAATTTCCTTTTGTTTAGTGAAACACTCAGACTCATGAAATAATCAACGGAGAAGGACAATTTGTGGGCTCCAGATGTGTATATTTACCCCACTTACTAAAATTTATTTGCTACCCAGCATCAATATTCCCAGTGCTTTCATGGTCATTTTTACAAAAATATTTATCTTATCTATTTGGTTGCACCAGGTCTTAGCCACAGCATATGTGATCATTGATCTTCGTTGCAGCATGCGGGAATCTTGAATTGTGACATGTGAACTTTCTGCTGCAGCATGTGGGATCTAATTCCCTGAACAGGGGTCAAACCCAGACTGCCTGAACTGGGAGCACTGAATCTTAAGTAACTGGACCAGCAGGGAAGTCTCCTTTCTTAGTCATTTGAATATGTGCAGAACAGCAAAAAGTTTGAGTCGCCAAATATGTGCTCCCAGCTGAGGCTGAATATGTGACACTTTGCCTTCTTGTTCCAGTTCTTATACTATTAAATAGTATCCTTATTTAGGGCTACATTTTTTTTAACTTTTAAATTTGTTTTGGGGTATAGCCAATTAACAATGTTGTGATAGTCTCAGGTGGACAGCAAAGGGTCTCAGCCATACATATGCATGCATCAATTCTCCCCCGAACTCCCCTCCCATCCAGGCTACCGAATAACTTTGAATGGAGTTCCATGTGCTATACAGTAGGTCCTTGTTGGTTTTCCATTCTAAATATAGCAATGTGTATATATTCATTCGAAACTCCCTAATTATCCCTTCCCTCCCCCATTCTTCCCCCCCAAATCATAAGTTTGTTCTCTAAGTCTGTGAGTCTGTTTCTGTTTAGTAAGTTCATTTGTATATTTTTTTAAGATTCCACATATAAGGGATGTCATATGATATTTCTCCTTCTCTGACTTGCTTCACATGATATGGCAACCTCTAAGTCCATCCATGTTGCTGCAAATGGCGTTACTTCATTCTTTTTAATGACTGGGTAATATCCCATTGTATATATGTACTACATCTTCTTTATCCATTCCTCTGTCAGTGGACATTTAGGTTGCTTCTATGTCTTGGCTAATGTGAACAGTGCTGCAGTGAACACTGGGGTACATGTGTCCTTTCAGAGCATGCTTTTCTTCTTATGTATACTCAGAAGTGAGATAGCAGGGTCATACAGTGGCTCTATCTTTAGTTTTTTAAGGGAACTTCGTGTTGTTTTCCATAGTGGCTGCACCAGTTGGCGTTCCCACCAACAATGCAGAAGGGCTCCCTTCTCCCTACACCCTCTCTAGCATTGATTGTTTTGTGGTTTTTTGATGATAGCCATTTTGACTGATGTGAAGTGATATCTCACTGTAGTTTTGATGTGCATTTCTCTAATAATTAGAAGTGTTGATCTTTTCATGTGTCTCTTTGCCATCCGTATGTCTTCTATGGAGAAATGTTTATACAGGTCTTCTCCCCATTTTTTGAGTGGATTGTTTGTTTTGATGCTACTGAGCATCATGAGCTGTTTATAAATTTTGGAGACTAATATTTGTCTGTCATATTATTGGCAAATATTTTCTCCCAATCTGTTAGTTGTCTTTTTGTTTTATTTATTGTTTCTTTTGCACTGCAAAAGCTTTTGAATTTATGTATTTATTTATTTATTTTGACGCTAATTACATTACAATATTGTAGTGGTTTTGCCACACATCGACATGACTCAGCCACGGGTGCACATGTGTTCCCCATCCTGAACCCCCCTCCCACCTCCCTCCCCATCCCATCCCTCAGGGTTGTCCCAGTGCACCATCTTTGAGTGCCCTGTTTCATGCATCGAACTTGGACTGGTGATCTATTTCACATACAGTAACATACATGTTTCAGTGCTCCCATTTGTTTATTTTTGGTTTTGCTTCCGTTATTCTGGCAGATGGGTCAAGGAAGATACTGCTGCAATTTATGTCAGAGGGTGTTCTACCTCTGTTTTCCTCTAAGATTTTTGTAGTGTTCAATCTCACATTTAGGTCTTTAATCCATTTTGAGCTTATTTTTGTATATGGTATTAAAGAATGATCTAATTTCATTTTTTAATGGAGCTGTCCAGTATTTCCAGCACCATTTGTTGAAGAGACTGTCTTCCCAACATTGTGTAGTCTCGCCTGGTTTGTCGTAATTTCATTGATGGTAGATGCATGGGTTTATTTCTGGGTTTCTATCCTATTTCATTGATCTGTATTTCAATCTGTGTTCAAGCATAATCCTTTTTTGATGGCTGTAGCTTTGTGGTTTAGTTTGAAGTCAAGGAGCCTGATTGCTCCAGCCCTGCCTTTCTTTTTCAAGATTGCTTTGGCCATTTGGGGGTTTCTGTGTCTCCATGCAAATTTTAAGGTTCTTGTTTTAGTTCTATAAAAAACATGCCATTAGTAATTTGATAGAGATTGTATTGAATCTGTACTTTGCATTGGGTAGTATAGTCATTTTGACAATATCGATTCTTCCAGTGCACGAACATGGTATATCTTTTCATCTGTTTCTGTCTTCTTTGATTTCTTTCTTCAGTGTCTTACAGTTTTCGCAGTACGAGTTTTTGTCTCCTTTGGTAGGTTTCTTCAGAGATATTTTATTGTTTTTGATGTGATGGTAAGTGGAACTGTTCCTTGAATTTCTTTTTCTGATCTTTCATTGTTAGTATATAGAAATGCAGCAGATCTCTGTGTGTTCATTTTGTAACCTGCAACTTTATCAAACTCAGTGATGAGCTATAGTAGTTTTCTGGTAGTGTCTTCAGGATCTTCTGTGTATAGTATTATGTCATCTGCAAACAGTAATAGTTTAACTTCTTTTTCAGTTTGGATTCCCTTTCTTTTTTTCGCTAGTTGCCATAGCTAGGACTTCCAAAACTATGTTGAATAAAAGTGGTGAGAGTGGACATCCTTGTCTTGTTCCTGATCTTAGAGGAAATACTTTCAGCTTTTCACCATTGAGCATGAGCTGTACGTTTGTTGTGTATGTCCTTTATTAAGTTGAGGTAAATTCTCTTTAGGCTAGGGCTATGTTTTTGCTTGTTCATGCTTTTTATTGGTGTTTTCAATTTTTAAAGTGGCCCTAAATTGTAGTTTTGAAGTGCTGTCTGGTGTTTCTAAGTGAAAGAAATCTATAATATGCCTAATGGAGAAAATATGGAAAAATGAGGATAGGCTTCATTGAGGCATTACTTAGAGTGCTGTTGCCCATGAGCTCAATGTTAATGAATAAACAATGTATATTAAATATGGTGTCTTTAGGCAGATATAAAACAAGGTTTTTTATTGATTAGTTGGTGAAAATGCTGTGACCAGACCTGACCCTATATTTCCTCTAAGAGCAGTGACTCAGTATTCACTAATTCAGTGTTCATGGTGACTTCATGGAATATAATTACTTCAAATAACAAGAATCCATTCTATCTTGTTTTATGTTCACTGTTGTTAAGTGGGATCCAGTCTCTTGGTTAAGTTTTTGTCTCTCCCATTCATATGAAAAGCAATTTGCTTGCATATGAAAATTAACTGCTACCAGTGTATGAGTCAACTGTCTTTATTTGAAGAGTTGTGTTACAGTCTATCATCAGTTTTTATGGATTTAAAGACATTAGTTCTTACTCTATTCAACAAATATGTATAAAACTTTCTAAGGAAATTGGGGAGATTTCCGATCCTATGTTCATTAATTTATTGAGTCTATGAGTGACTAGTAGACTTGGAATTATTTCATAAAGATCCTTAAACATTTGACCCAATGTAGAGATTCATATTCTTGCTATCTTCCTTAGCAAGAAAAATCTGATACACTGAATTATTTCTACTATCATTTGTATCATTATTGTCTGCTCACCTGTTTGCATGTGATAAGAAGGGTGTGTTGTTCTGTAGGAACCGAGCTCAGTCACATTCATATGGGCAGGTGTTGGTGCTGAAGGGCACATAGATGTCTGTGGAAGTAACAGCAAACACGCTCCATCAAATCTGGAGAAAAGAGGCAATCCTTCTAGTCACCGTTCATAGGGAGCCCTCACAACAGAACATTTTGTTGAGTTTCTTGAAAGCATTTGGTTGTCACTAGGTATCACCGATGTTACTGTAAAGCACATGCTTGGAGACCTTCCTAGCAATGAGGAAGACAAGGCAGAACTCACATACATGGCCACCTGGCCTTTAGTTGGATATTTTATGACCAGTGTGTCCTGCTTAGGAACTATCTGATTAATCACGAGTCCTTCATATTAACTCACTATTGATCAGAGATGTATTAATGCATCTTTTGTTACCTGAATGTTATTGACCAGAGATGTTTCAGTATTTACTTATATAACATCATTGGCCACGGGTGTTACTTTCTTCAAAAATTCCCTGATCAGTGATGTGTTAAGTATAAGAAGAACCTGACAACAGGCCCAGGAGTTCACCATTTCTGTTAGCTTTGAAGCCATATTGACTGCAATTTTATTTTGCAATACTGAACATCAGAAAGTTTGTTTCAGAGATATTGAATTAAAGTCCTGCCCCACTGAGCTACTAGAAGTAATACGTTGAAGAGAAACTGAAGTACAGTTATCTATGAAATAGTATATCTAAAGAATTATTTGAAAAACTTAGTAATAATTGCACGCAAATTCAGGTTCTATTCAGCTGTATTCTATGAAAGTAGAAACATCATCTATATAATTCACTACTGTTTCCATTGGCTATATCACAGTGCATGACAGTTTCCTGTCCAATTCTTTTCTCTAATGAGACCTTGGGGGAATAGTTAAGATGTATCTATCAACATACCTATGTTCTGCAAATAGTCCTTTTAACTTTAAAGTGAAGAGAATTTTAACATGTATGATCTTGAAAAGAGAAATTGTCTGTTAGGAGACATGACAGCACTTGGAATTAAATGTGATAACCAGCCCACCAGATGTGGTTTTTTCCATTTCATCTGTTTTGCCTGCAATTTGGAGAGCAGACTCAAGGTGAACGACCCTTCTAATCTCAAAAGAATTCTTCCCATTGGCATACAAACTTGAATTCTCGGTCACTCAGCATGAAAGATTTCTTAGTTAAGTGTCCTTATTTTAAAGCTGCCAGGTCTAATATTTACTAACCTATGATCACTAAAAGTAAAAGGCAAATCGTGTAAATTCCTGTAATAGTGTTCAGGTCAGTTCAGTCGCTCAGTCATGTCCGACTCTTTGTGACCCCATGGACTGCAGCACGCCAGGCCTCCCTATCCATCACCAACACCTGGAGTCCACCCAAACCGATGTCCATCGAGTCGGTGATGCCATCAACCCATCTCATCCTCTGTCGTCCCCTTCTTCTCCTGCCCTCAATGTTTCCCAGCATCAGGGTCTTTTCCAATGAGTCAGCTCTTCGCATCAGGTGGCCAAAGTATTGGAGTTTCAGCTTCAACATCAGTCCTTCCAATGAACACCCAGGGCTGATCTCCTTTAGGATGGACTGGTTGGATCTCCTTGCAGTCCAAGAGGCTCTCAAGAGTCTTCTCCAACACCACAGTTCAAAAGCATCAATTCTTCGGCACTCAGCTTTCTTCATAGTCCAACTCTCACATCCATACATGACCACTGGAAAAACCATAGACTGGACTAGACAGACCTTTGTTGGCAAAGTAATGTCTCTGCTTTTTAATATGCCATCTTGATTGGTCATAACTTTCCTTCCAAGGAGTAAGCATCTTTTAATTTCATGGCTGCAATCACCATCTGCACTGATTTTGGAGCCCAGAAAAATAAAGTCAGTGTAAGTTTGGATAAAATACGATTGATGATGAGCTCTAGTCCTCTGCCTTCTCTCTACTCCCAAGCAAGAGGCTAGAAAAACTCACTTGTATTCTTGGGGAGGTGGTGTGGGGGAATAAGGAGGGGCTCAAGGCTAAGATTATATCAAGCATTTACAAGGAGAAAGGCTGATGATTGATCACCATGTCTCCTGTGGACCCTTGATGCAGTCCCCATGGAACAGGGCAGCTATGTGGGGTACCAGTCAATTGGGGGACTTCTTGAATGGTTGGCACTGTCCTGGCAGCCCACCTGTCACAAGATGCAGAGTGGTTCCCATCAATTTTTTTTAAATTTATTTATCTTACTTTTGGCTGTGCTGGGCCTTCATTGCTGTGCAGGCTTTGTCTAGTGTGGAGAACAGAATCTACTCTCTAGTTGCAGTACATGGGCTTCTAATTACTGCGGCTTCTCTTGTTGCAGACATGGGCTTTAGGGCTTGTGGGCTCAGTAGTTGTGAAGCATGGGCTTGGTTGCCCTGCAGCATGTGGAGTCTTCCCAGACCAGGGATCGAACCCATGTCCGATGCTTTGGCAAGCAGATTCTTAACCACTGGACCACCAGGGAAGTCCCCTATCAATATGTAAGCTTCCATGTGACATCAAAATGTATCTTGGATCTGAAAGGGTACAGATCATTTAGCTAGATAACCGAGACTTTCACCTGTCTAGCTGCACGGGCTCGCCCTGGAAGCAACCTCAACATCTTATATTTTTTACCTGATTTACCTGTGTGGGGTTTTATAGTATGTACACTGCAACACTGACTCTAAAACGACAATCAATTAAAGAAAAAATACTATTTTAAATACCACTAAAAAAGAGGAGAAATTTGCCATACTCTCAAATGCCATCAAGTATCCTGTTAGCCTCGATTTCACAGACGTTGAAAAGTAAAGCAAAACTATGTCTTGGAATCTACAAAGATCAGTCATTTAGACTCAGGTGAAAACAGAAGCACCGACATAAAATATGGCAATGTTCTCTTGTCTCTTTCTGATTATCAATCACGGCTTCTTTTAACTTTGGTTTTAATGACAAACTCAGACTGGAACTTGTTCTCTTTTCCCCGACTCAGAGACCCTTAGCTACATGATACCCTGCAGGCAGCGCTAGAGGCAGAATATCTGCCTGCCGGTGCAGGAGACATTAGACACGCAGGTTCGATCCCTGGGTCAGGAAGGTCCCCTGGAGGAGCATGGCAACCCTCGCCAGTATTCTTGCCTGGAGAATCCCATGGACAGGGGAGTCTGGCAGGCTATAATCCATGGGGTCGCAAAGAGTCAGAAATGACAGAAGTGACTTAGGGTGCACCCACGCACATAATGCTATGATAGCTTTTATTCTGCTTCCCTTTGAACAATGCTTTTGTGTGTGTGTGCAGTCATAGATTTTTGCAGCCTTCCAGTCTTAATTCTGTCTGCATCTTTTTTATCTTGTCCTTTTCTATTGCTGGATAGGGGACAACATCTCTGTCTGATATGAATGTTATAGCAGAAGCTGGAAAGAAGAAATATTATAAGCAGCAGCATAACTCCCCTTGATGGTCTTTTCCCGGACACGAGAAGGCAGATCTTCTCTAGTCTCTGCATATTTTTGCTATTTTTTTTTATAAGTGATACATCGCCTGCATTTCATTTAATTGATTCCTGACACGCCTCTGGAGATTTCAAGATGACTTTTAACAGTCTCGTACTCTCTGGTTTCAGGGTCAGGCACCTGGATAGGGATGAGCCTCCAGTCCCTCTTGGATTCCTGCTGATATTATGGTTCAGGTGCACTAGCTACCCTGTTGCATCAGGAGGCTCTCTCAGTGACCCCAGTAATCACTTTGCTTCTTCCTATCTCTGCTAAGCAATCAAGGGCTGAGATGCTGTCTTCAGCAGTTCTGTTGAGTTCACTTGAATTTTTTTTAAGGAGATCTTACTGGTAAAATAAAAATTCAAAATACCCCAGTTCCATTTTCAGATACAGGTTTGGGACTTCCCTGGCATCTTAGTGGTTGGAGGTCTGCACTTCTGCCGCAGAGGGCACAGGTTCAGTCCCTGGTGGGGAAACAAGAGCCTGCATGTGGTGTGGCACAGCGAAAGAAGAAAAAAGAGCAAGACCCAGATATAAGCTTAAATGAAGTCCAAATTCAAAATTTTCAAGTCATATGTTCATTCACCAATTCATTGAACAAACATTTGATGAGTCTGCTATGTCCCAATAACTGGCTTGGGAAGAGGAGATAAGAAGATGAAATCAGCCAGGAGCCCGTTTAGGAGAGGCACACAAGCGGCGCGTGTGGACATGTTCACTCCTGTCCTGCGTCGTGGGCGCAGAACAAAGGCAGGCGTTAATGCTTCATGGAGGCAAATGGCTTTTAGAGGCCATGACATTCTGTCTGAGGCTGGAGAAGGGAAGTTCCATATTCCCTCAGTGCTACACAGAGTTTCCAGCTAACACCTGAAGCCACAAAGGCCCAGAGGTCACACTCCAGGACAGGGTGAGTGTCTGTCTGAGTTGGTGAAGGGTGGGGTCTGGAATCGCACAGGAAGGTGGGATCTGCCCATTGTAAGAACAGATTTCATAGCACAATGTTATGGCTGGTGGACTGAGAGGAAGATGGAAGCAGAGGCTGAAGAGAATATTTTTTATGAAAAGTAAGTAAAGTCGCTCAGTCGTGTCCGACTCTTAGCGACCCCCGGGACTGCAGGCTCCTACCAGGCTCCTCCGTCCATGGAATTTTCCAGGCAAGAGTACTGGAGTGGGTTGCCATTGCCTTCTCCATATCTTTTTATGAAAAGATAGCAGTAAACACCCAAATAAGAAATGATAACTTTAGAAGATACTGACAATCCATGCACTTACTAATTAATCTTGGCAATGATTGCCTGGAACTCAGTTTGGATACTTGATTTTGAGGCGAAGATATGGGCTTCACTGATAAACAGTAGTTGGGATCAGAAGGTGAATGTCATCATGACACAGAAGGAGAGAGAAGGAGGGAAGCCCTAGTCCTGAGCGCTGACGTCTCAAAGGCAATAGCGAGTAACACCAAAGAAGAAAAAGCGCTCTGAGTGATCAGAAGGAAATTAGGGGAGAGGCTCACAGTGCTTTGAGGGCTCAGGAATTATGAAGATTAGAGAGTGTATTGTGAGCCAGTTCACAGGTTGGCTGGCCTCTCTTACACGACAGTTATCTAGGATTTCTGTCCCATCCAGGGCCGTGCAGTATTGGCTCCCTTCTGTAGGTTTGGGCGTTTTCCTGTCTCCCATCTCATTTGTTCCTCACCTTCTCTTTAGAGGGACTTTCCTGGTGACTCAGACAATAAAGAATCTGCCTTCAGAGTGGGAAACCAGGGTTCGATCCCTGGTTTCAGAAGATCCCCTAGAGAAGGGAATTGCTACCGACTCCAGTATTTTTGCCTGGCAAACCCGTGGACAGAGGAGCCTGGCGGGCTGCTGTCCATGGGTCGCAAAGAGTCAGACTTGACTGAGAGACTCACACATCCACACGTTTCTCTTTAGAAGAGGGACTGGCTGCTCGCAGCCCAGGGAGCATCCCTTCAGCAGGTGAGAGCAGATACCTGCCTTACACGGTTGACCCCTCTCGCAGGAGACACAGACCACTCAGTGGCCATGTATCTATGGCAGAACTGTTCCCGGTAAAGCCCACCACTTGCCTCTTCTGAAAGCCAGGAGGTCATGCTCTTACATCCCCATTCAGCAAGAGCCCTTGACCTCAGTTTTGCCCTGAGCATATTATTTCCTAGGATTAGTGCCTCTCTTAACTGAAGAAGGTGAAAAACCCTTTCTTTGGCCAAAAGCTTGACTGGGTATTGATCATTTTGTGGTCTTCTGGTGATTTTTATTGATTGCTCTGAATGGCGTGGATATCCACACTTCAGGGATCACATATGACACCTTCAACTTCTCAGTCAGTTTGTGCTTTGGATTTATAAATTTTTACTAACTTCCACCACTAGAGTCACTGTACCATTAACCTTGTAGTTTCAGCCTTTATTCTTGACCTCCTGCCATTCTCAAGCTGGTAAAATATAAATATAACAAAGTTATACTACAGAGACATTACTTTGCCAACAAAGGTCCATCTAGTCAAAGCGATGGTTTTCCCAGTAGCCATGTATGGATGTGAGAGTTGGACTATAAACAAAGCTGAGCACCAAAGAATTGATGCTTTTGAACTGTGGTGTTGGAGAAGACTCTTGAGAGTCCCTTGGACTACAAGGAGATCCAACCAGTCCATCCTAAAGGAGATCAGTCCTGAGTGTTCATTGGAAGGACTGATGCTGAAGCTGAACCTCCAATACTTTGGCCACCTGATGCGAAAAACTGACTCATTGGAAAAGACCCTGATGCTGGGAAAGATTGAAGGCAGGAGGAGAAGGGGACGACAGAGGATGAGATGGTTGGATGGCATCAGTGACTCAGTGGACATGAGTTTGAGTAAACTCTGGGATTTGGTGATGGACAGGGAGGCCTGGCATGCTGCAGCCCATGGGGTCGCAAAGAGTCAGACACAACTGAGCGACTGAACTGAACTGATACTACAAAGGTTTCACTACAGTAACCATACCTAAACATTTATAATGCATTATAATTTAAGTCCTTTTCACATCCCTTATTGTTGCTGTTGTTTAATCCCTAAGTCATACCTAACTCATTGCAACTCCATAGACTGTAGCCCACCAGGCTCCTCTGGCCATGGGATTCTCCAGGAGATCTTTCCAACCCAGGGACTGAACTCACACCTCTGCCTCAGCAGAAGGATTCTTTATCAGTGAACCACCAGGGAACCCTCTGCTGTAAAGAAACCGCCTACCAATGTAGGAGACCTGGGTTCCATCCCTGGGTTGGGAAGATCCCCTGGAGGAGGGCATGGCAACCCACTCCAGTATTCTTGCTGGGAAATTGAATGGACAGAGGAGCCTGGTGGACTACAGTCTATGGGGTCGCAAGAGTCAGACACGACTTAGCGACTAAGCAACAAATATAATTTTTAAGTTATTTTATTTCATTTATTGAATTCTTACGATAACCAGCTAACAGTTGCAAATAGGGTTTAAATTAGTTGCAAAAATTAAACTCTTTAAAAATGATACCCAGAAAACCAAGTTATCCTTTTCTTCATTGGCTTTCTGAGCTTACCTTGTGCTAATCCAGTACACAATAGGAACTAAAATATATGATGACACTTACTACCTGTTTATTACAGGTTGCCTTAAATCTGATCTTAGAAGATTGGAGATTTTTTGTGATTATTCATTTGTAACTAATCCAGTTACTTCCCTACTACTTCCCTAGTGAGTACATTTTAAGCAGTATTTCCATAATTATTACCTCTTCATTTAAAGTTATGAATATCAAATATCTAGCTCCTAAGTCAAACTGACATGTCTCAATGTATCCACTGTGTTTATTGGAAAATAATTTTGGTCTCCTTTGTTGACCAAGCAAAATGTAGAACCTAAAAGTTGAAAATTATGTGTTATTCACTGGACAAAACTGAGGACTTAAGCCTGGGACACAGCATCTCAGATCATTCTAAGAGACTGCTTCCAAAGAGGTAGGGGAGGAGCCAGGATATACAGAGATTTTTGCAACAAAGATCAGATAGTCAGAACATCAAAAGATTACTTTTAATTAAGAAAAACAAGGTAGCTCAACGTAAGGAATTTAGTGCTTCCCTCTAGATGTGGCATGCCATGCCACGCTTCAGTTGTGTCCAACTCTTTGTGACCCCATAGACTGTAGCCCGCCGGCTCTTCTGTCCATGGGACTTTTCCCAGCAAGAATACTGAAGTGGGTTGCCATACCCTCCTCCAGGGGATCTTTCTGACCCAGGACTCGAACCGGTGTCTCCTGCGTCTCCTACATTGCAGGCAGATTCTTTACTGCTGAGCCACTGTGGAAGCCCCCTTCCTCTGTATGGGAAGATGAAAAATTCAGGGCTTATTGAAATCACCCCTTTGATATGCACCTCAGCTGTCTATGGCCAGTGTTCTGTGCTTTCTTATCCCAAATCTCCTCAAGGTGTACATTTGTGGGTGGCTGCAGTGGCTGATGGTTTGATGATGGGCATGCCGTTTCAACCTGAGTTCCCACAGGACTCACCAGGACAGCTGTAATGTGATGGTTTGATGGTTGCGACATCTTTGTTTACTGATATGGCAGGCAACATTTTTTTTCATTGACATCTACTTGATTCCTGTAAACTATATTTTAAAGTTTCTATTTAGTTCTTACAGACTCTGCCTGGAAAGACTAGAAATAACCCCATTATGACTGAAATACTAAGCCAAAACTCAGCTGCTCCTGGAAAATGACCCTCCCAAAAAAGCTCCCTTTCTTTTTGAAGTAAACCATAAATGCTTTAATCCACAAATAATGTGAACTTAATATATGGAAAATATCTGTGAATTTAATAAAAATCCTTTTCAAAAGAGAATGACAGAATTAAACATCACTTTTCTACTTATGTGGTGTGTGTGACATTTTCATTTTGTTCCAAGCTATTTTACCTGTTTTGTGGCTCTGGAGTTTGTAAACATGCCATAAAATTTGGTAATTACATAATGACAATTTCATGGTTCTAGTTCAGTATAAAGGTGGCTAGACAGAGCAGCAAAATCGATTTTCTTTTTTACCTTGTGCGAAGGAACAAAGGAAATGGAATGCAAAATCTGCATTAAGACCATGTTAGAATTATAGCTCAACAATCTGTTACACATGAAAGGAAAACCAGGTGCAGCCCTGCGTTAGTTATCGTGCTGTGATATTCAGCCAGCGGGTTCTGCTCAAACACCCCTGTGTTTAACCCGTGTCTTGCCTTGTAACCCAGTGTTCCAAATGCTGATCTCTGGTTGTGTCCTCTTGCCAAAGGTCCTCAGAGGCAGGACTGACCCCAGACAAAATTATGAAGTGTATGAAACTCGGGTTCACCTGTGCCTTAGTTTCTCTCACCTCCCTGTCCCCGGTGTTACCCTAGTCACCCATCACTCGGGATTTTTCCTCTGTTTTCAGGGGCTTCGTGCTATTTCTTGTTGTCCAGTCTCTCATTTTGAGCAACAGTTATTTATGTATTTGACAGCATCAGCTATTAGTTGTGTATAGTATGTGAATCCTCACTGTCGAGCAGGCTCCGTAGTTGGGGCTTGAGGGCTTAGTTGCTCCACAGCATGTGGGGTCTTAGTTTCCCGAACCAGGGGTTGAGCCTGTGCCCCCTGCGTTCCAAGGTGGGTTCTTCACCACTGGACCCCCGGGGACGTCTCCCAGGCCCTCTTTGTATCATTTTTCTACCTGAAAAATGATCAGTGATTAACCAACAGGAGCCAAGCAATCAAGACCTTCCTCCTTTCCTTCCAAATCTTACTTTTGAGTGTTCTCACCAGTGTTCTACTCCAAGTGGACTACCTGCCTTGCCCTTTTTATTCACAAGACTTTTTCCGTGATAATTCTCCTGCCTGAGCTGGCCTCCACCTCTTCTCTCCGTCTATGGAAATCCTCACCATCTTCAAGGTTCCACTCAACTGTACCTCCTGCAGGGGCCTTCCGGGAGCACTCCACACTTCATCCATCCTCTCACAGGGCGCTTACCACGTGTCGCTTTGTGTTATAATAATATTGACATGTGCGTCTTGTGTCTAGGCACTGTGCAAGGCACTTCACAAATGTAATGTCTTTCACATTTGACAACAGTCGTATGACATAGGTGTTACCATACCATATAACAGTTAAGGAAACTGAGGCTCAAATAAATGAAATAACTTGCCCAAGGTCCCAGTTCCAGAAAGCAACAGAGCTAAGACTTGAACCCAGATGCAAAACATGTATCCTTTCCACTAAATCATATGGCTTTCTATTTCATTCTTTCCATATTCTAGAAGATGAATGGGGATTGAAGATGAAGGAGAAGGCCAATATAAACTTTCTGATTATCAAATACTATCCAACAAAGGAATAGAATTTTTGTGATAATTACCATATTCTTCGCTAGACCTGATTGGTTAACTATAATCCATGAGAAATTCAAGTCAAATGTGAAAGAAAAAAAATCCTTACTTAACATTGCCAAAACAAACATACTTGGCATAAAAAGAGAATATTGATGACAATTTACAAGTCAAGGAAGCCTGGGGAGCATTGGTCTTTGAGCACTACAGTCCAAGAAAAAGTAGTAAACTTGGCTACCTGCAAGTTTCCTAGGATTTAAACAATTAGGTCTGAAAATACAGTGATCATCTAAATCTCCTATTAACTAACACTATCTTGACTGAGTACACAGCCTGTTTTTTTTTTCCTTCTGTCTTTTGTGTGACATCTTGGATAAGTTACAGAAGAGAAGCTTAAGGTTTCTAAGCAGGAAATTTCAACTCAGACGGATGATCTTGAGGACCCAGAACCATGGAGTCTAGCCTGGACAGGTCGCTTCTGGGGGGTCTTCAGCTTCGGGCCAGCCTCCCACCCATCACATGGTGGAGGTCCATCAAGGGGATAATTTAGATTTAGAATCTACATGCTTTGACATCAGTATCTTTGCTTCTCCCAAGGTAGGAGAAATCTGTCTTCATATCTACTCTTTATTCTCGTCTCATTTCCTGGGCTTCAGCTTGTCACACTATCAGATTGTATTTCTTTAGCCAGAGTTATCAGTAATCCTGTGTTCCCAGTGCGTCTCGGTCTCAGCTTTGTTTGCAAACTTCGTTTCAATTATGTATGCTTCCTCTATGCCAATTCCATTTATAGATGGTTCTACATTTTTGTTCCTCATACCAATCTTAATAATAAGTTTTAAATTATTATTCAGGGAAAACAATGCATCTAAGCTCAATGTAGCAGGCCGTCCTGGACTTTAGGCTCCATCTTAGAAAGCCTGAGAATTTTCATTTTGGTTATGTGTTAAATCTTAGGAATTCAATGAGCTGAATAGGAAAACCACTTTCAACTGCTCTAGAAAAGAAAGTCAAACACAAAAGCTCTTTTTTCTTTTAAGTTTTTATGGTTTTCCTAGTCCTCTACAAAAGTCCTCAAAGCTAGTTTATTTTTTTCGTACTTATTATTTTGAAACAATTACATATTCACAAGAAATTTTGAAAGAAATGAACAGGAGGTCCTGTTTACCCAACACCCCATCTCACCCTATGATTGCATCTTATATAACAATAGTGCATTATCAAGCCAGCTTCCCTGGTAGCTCAGCTGGTAAAGAATCCACCTGCAATGCAGGAGACCCTGGTTTAATTCCTGGGTTGGGAAGATCCTCTGGAGAAGGAAACGGCTACCCACTCCAGTATTGTGGCCTGGAGAATTCCATGGACTGTGTAGTCCATGGGGTCACCAAGAGTCAGGCACAACTGAGCGACTTTCACTTTCATCAAGCCAGGCGATCGATGTTGGACTAACTTACTTTTAAGTTTCAAAAAAGGAAAAAAAAAAAACACATGTCCAGCCTAGTCAGCCCTCAGTCTCATCTTATCTGTCTCAGCCCACAAGCAGTAACTAGGCTGACAGTCCTGGAAGACAGACAGTGGTGGGTCCACATGGCCACAGTGAGATGATCTCTGGGGCTCGTGCAAAATCCTAGTCAGCGTCACAGCAGGGAAGGGCACCCCCAGCAGAGAGTTGGGTTGGAATCTGATTCTGCCTCCAAACCTGTGACCTTGAACAAGTCCCTTGACCCCTCCAGGCTTCCATGTCTGCATCCATCAAATGGAGAAAATATTTCTTCTGCCTATTCATAGAGTCCTTGTGGAGAAGGGAAAGGCTACCCACTCCAGTATTCTGGCCTGGAGAGTTCCATGGACTGTGTAGTCCTTGGGGTCACAAAGAGTCAGACCTGACTGAGTGACTTTCACTTCACTTGCGGTGATGAGATGTGATGGTGTGCATGAAGGGGAAATGTAGATGTCAGTCAGCGATCATCAAATTTATAGTCCTTTCGGTAGTGACTGTCAGTTACAAAATTGTAGTTTTTCAGTGGCGGTGTTACCTTGGAAACAAAACAAAACTACCTCCTTGTTAGCCACAAGGCCAAGAGTTTCCATCACATGCAAATGACCTTCCCTTTCTACACTCTTGAGTGGGACAGGTACCAGCAAGCTGTTGGACAGCACTCTGTGATTCATTGCCTGCATACCCTGAGGCATGCAATCTATTTTAAAATAAATATTTCTTAACACTTTCTTCTAAAAGGTCGAATGCAGTTTAAGTAGCATTTATTTTAACTCTTACCCCAGGATCCATTCTTACCATTTTTTTCCGTGCTGGGAGGTACACAATAGGTGTTTCTGAAAAGAATGAGAAATTATAAGGATACCAGATTAGACAGTGCATGGCATATGAAGTAGAGATGGAGACCATCCAAAATGCATTGTTCTTTGGTTTGTCTGGATATATAATATAAATTCCCTAACTCAATGGTAGATTCTGATGTTCAGGTAGTAAAAATACTAGTTTCGGCAGCAAGGGGGGAGAAATATAAAGGAATAAGTAAACTTAAATCATGGAATGTAAAGATAAAAAGTCGGTGTGTGTACTGAATGCTTTGGACATTACATAAAAACATTAAGATCCATTTTCTCCCTTCTTCCTCCCATTATACAGGCTGGCATGGCCCTGACCTATGATCCCACAGCTGCCATACAGAATGGGTAAGTAGATCACTTTTTCTATGTTTTAATTGCTAAGGTATCTCTGAATTCTGAAATCAGTACTGGAGGAAAATGTTCAAATCTTTCTTTCTGTTCTAAACAAAAATGTAAATCAAACCTTTCTCATCAGCATATTTCTTTTCTTCCTGTGAGTGACTCTGATTTCAGTGGCATCACCCATGCTTACAAAGCTTCTGTCCATATTCCATCTTTCTCTCCCTCTTTCACTTGCGAAAGAGTGATGTGAAGGGGAGGAGTGCAGACTGGTCTGGGAGAAGTGTCTGTGTTTCTGTGTCTAGGGTTAGAATGTCGCTTCTGCTAGATTTCAATAATCTTAGCCTGTGGCCAGGCTCATTTCAACATTAATAAAGCTTCTGTGCTTGCCTCCGGCTCTCAGCGGAAGGGTACCAACGCACAGAATCAAGTTAGTGACACGGTGATTGTATTTTCACACTCTGTTTTAATAAGCATCTGGAAGTCTGCAGACTCTTACTTAGAACAATTAATATAGCCTAAACTTTTCCTCTGAAAAAAAAATCAGACTTAAGCTACATAATCCAGCATCTTTAAAATTCTGTCATTCTGAATATTCTTTGGTTGAAACTTTCTTCTTACTTTCCAATTTCTTTCCTTTACCTTGGCCATCGTGCAATGAGCAAACAAACTGAAGAATAATTAATTATTCTTATTTTCACAATTTTTATCTTAGATTTCTCCATGGCTTTCAGTCTCTAAAGAGTTAGTCAGAATAAAGGTCTCATTTAAGATCAACTTAGAGGATAGAAGGGATAAGGCAATGGCACCCCACTCCAGTCCTCTTGCCTGGAAAATCCCGTGGACGGAGGAGCCTGGTAGGCTGCAGTCCATGAGGTCACTAGGAGTCGGACACAACTGAGCGACTTCACTTTCACTTTTCACTTTCATGCATTGGAGAAGGAAATGGCAACCCACTCCAGTGTTCTTGCCTGGAAAATCCCAGGGATGGGGAGCCTGGTGGGCTGCTGTCTATGGGGTCGCACAGAGTCAGACACGACTAAAGCGACACAGCAGCAGCAGCAGCGGAGGACAGAAGAAATGCAACTCCATTTTCTGTTTGGTCAGCTTAGAGGGTCATTTATTCAGTCACTCAGTAAACATCCAATAAGTCTTCTAAGCACAGTACTGTGCGCTATAGGCTTTAAAAAAGCAATGCATCTGTGTAAAACAAGGGCTCAAGAAACTCACGGTCTGCCTTCCATGAAAGAGTCAACACAGATGATAGTCTATGGTAGAGATCTGTTCCTTTGTCTCATGTTGATTAAAACTTCTCTAGGGGCAAAAATTAATAATATCTCTCCATTTATCCAGTAAGCCTTCTCTTATTTCCAACAAGGCACTCTAAACATGGTGGTGAGAAAGTAAAGACAAGAAATAAAGATACAGAGAATAAAGCCCTCTAGAGTCATACTGTATAGCTGAGAAGATAACTTAGTTAATTCAAAAGACACAGAATATGGCATTATATGCTCAGAGAGAGTGACAAAAGACAGGTGTATAATGTAAGGGAATGACATTTATTGAACACATACTATGTACCAAGTAATTTATGTTTGTAATTTAATAGTACATGTCCTTGGAGTGTAATATATGTAAAAATACTTGTAATTACTATTAGAAATGTATATGCACACTGGAAAATAGAAATAATCAAATTAATACACATGTTCATTAACTAAATTCAGCAAGTGTTTGTGTTTGCATACATGTATGTGTGTGTATAAACATATGAACCCATCTACCTGTCTGTACTGTATATCCACACATCTGCTTATTATAAAGATCTTCTTGCCTGAGGTTCTAGGTCAGTTATCAGAGATGTCCCAGTGTCCTGGGCCTGGGCTGGAATGAGAGGATGCTTTGCTTTAGTCAGTCATCTTTCCAATGCACAATTTAAAATCTGAATCTTTCCCCAAAGACCTAAGTGTCCAGACTTTCACTGTGACTCATGACAAACCTGAAGAGAAAAAAATTGGGATTTAGGCAATGGCACCCCACTCCAGTACTCTTGCCTGGAAAATCCCATGGACGGAGAAGCCTGGTAGGCTACAGTCCATGGGGTCACTAAGAGTCGGACACGACTGAGCGACTTCACTTTCACTTTTCCCTTTCATGCACTGGAGAAGGAAATGGCAACCCACTCCAGTATTCTTGCCTGGAGAATCCCAGGGACGGGGGAGCCTGGTGGGCTGCCGTCTATGGGGTTGCACAGAGTCGGACACGACTGAAGCGACTTAGCAACCTGTAATCTGAGCAGCCCCGGTCTGAACTTTGGTGGTGCCCTGTTACAGGCCATGAGGGCTGCCTGGTCCCCGGGGACAATGTCTCCCTCCCTGATCACCGTCTACCCTGTATAGAGGTCAACCACAGGTATATACGTCCACCTTCCGTCATCCTCTCTGTGATGCCTTTCTCTGTGTACTTTATATTAACAGTAGAACATTGCATCCTTTGAACTATTTCAACAGTTGCAAAAGTGGTTCATCCTCTCCCACTGCCCACTTAGACTTTAACAACAGTGAACATTTCCCTCAGGAAGCAACTTGCAGTTAAGATGCTCAGGATACCATCTTCTTGATTTTATGTGCTCTCATCTGATAAAGAACTTTGTATCATCCAGCAGTCCCTGACTTCAACGTTGCCTTGTCCACTGAATACTCCTTTCAGCCTGTAGAAGTCAAGCCTCTCCCACCTATGAAGAGAGTGGAAGCGAAAGAGGCCTTTTCTGAACTTCCCTGGGGGTTCAGTGGACAAGACTCCACACTGCCAGTGCAGGGGGTACAGGTTCAGTCCCTGGGCGGGGAACAAAGATCCCGCATGCCATGTGGTGCAGTCAAAAAACAAAACAATCTTTTTCTGCCCATAATTTGTAGTGACCACACTATTTTAGCCTTTTCTTTACTGGGAAACAGTTTTAGGATTCTTTACACATTGTCTTCCGGTGTTGTCGCTAACTGGGCTTCCCCAGTGGCTCAGCGGTAAAGAATCCACATGCAGTACAGGAGCCGCAGGAGACGTGGGTTTGATCCCTGGGTCAGGAAGATCCCCTGGAGGAGGGCACAGCAACCCACTCCAGTGGTCTTGCCTGGAGAATCACAAGAGAATCCCATGGGCAGAGAAGCCTGGCAGGCTGCCGTCCGTGGGTCACAGAGTCGGATAGACTGGAATGACGTAGCGCGTTGCCTGTAGTTAAGCCTATTAAAGTGCGAATTTTGTTCTCATACTTGACTGGAATTTCCCCTGCTGCTGTCCCCAGGGGTCTCTAAACTTGTCAGTTGTAACTGACACTTTCTTAGTTCTTACACTGTTTGTAATCTTGCCTCACTTGACTTTGATGTTGTTGTTATTGTTACCATTTATATCTTCTAGAAAGCTTCTTCCTTCTTGCATTTCATGACTCTGTCCTTTGCTGGGCTTCCCAGGTGGCACCAGTGGTAAAGAACCCACTTGCCAATGCAGTAGATGTAAGGGACGTGGGTTCGATCCCTGGGTCAGGAAGATCCCCTAGAGGAAGGCATGGCAACCCACTCCGCTGTTCTTGCCAGGAGAATCCCTTGGACAGAGGACCCTGGCAGACTACAGTCCACAGGGTCACAAAGAGTTGGACACAATTGAGACGACTTAGCACACACGTGTACGTGATACAGTGACAGTCTTTTTATCACATAGCTGTTGACATCATATTTATTTCTCTGATGGGCTGTTAAATCTGAAGGCAGGTTCCATGTCTTATTTTTCTTTACAGGCTGTTTAACTTAGTACTATGAATGCCAAGTCAGAAATAGAAAATGGTACTGACGCCATCTGCTTGACTCCAGCAAAGTGGCATTAGGTAACACATTCCCCTTCCTGGTATCAAGCCGCACTGTTCCCACGTAACACCCTAATCTGATTATCTTTAAATTCAACCTCAAGTTTTATCCAAAGGCGCCAAACTGCACGTGAGTTGTTCATGTCCTGGGTTAACAGTGGGATTTTGGGAGCATTAGATTATGCGTTGTGTTGGTACCAAGAAGGTAAAAATTTTATATCATGAAATGGAAGGAACAGCAAAGTTGTAGCCAATTAACCTTATTCACTTGGTATTTCTTCATATGCATGAGTTTTTAAAATGTTTTGGTCTTTTGGGTTTTAATTGCCTTATATGGCAACATATAAACAATCATTTCTATGGATGTTAAGATGTCAAAATAACCACGTGTGTTTCCTCAATATCCTGTTTCTTGACTTATTGTCAGCATGTACCTCTTAAAGATGTGGAAACTGATTGAGAAAATTCAGCATATGAAGGAATCGAATATGAATGTCCAGGGTAAAGTATTTATTCCATAATTATACCCATGTATTCGGTCCAATGCCTGCGTGCATGCTAAGCCACTTCAGTTGTGTCCAACTCTTTGTGACCCCATGGACTGTTTGTAGCCCACCAGGCTCCTCTCTCCATGGGATTCTCTAGGCAAGAATGCTGGAGTGGGTTGCCATGCCCTCCTCCAGAGGATCTTCCTGACTCAGGGATAGAACCTGCATCTCTTATGTCTCCTGCTTTGGCAGGCAGTTTCTTTACCACTGGTTCCACCGTGGAAGCCTATTCGATCCAGCAGGCAAACCTAACTTAGAGGGAGAGTAGTAAGCTAACAGAGGCATAAATATTATTGCTGTAGAGAAGAAACTGATCCCATTTGATGTAGAAAAAACATATCCAAAGATACAGTTGCAACCAACTCCAATCCAGTTAATATTGTTAAAGATGGCTTAATGATGACTCAGTTCAATAAACTTCTTTTCTTTTGTATCTATTGTACTGTTCATCTATCTATATCTATCTTACGTATCTGTGGTACTGTTTAAAGTCATGTTGGTGATGCAGATTTGAAAAGAAAAGTCCCCAGCCTATCAGGAACAATGGCGATGCACACACATTCTAGGTCTGATGCCAGCAGTGTTGTGAGAGCAGCACAGAGCGCTCCGGGTTTTATGTCTGTCTTACCTTCCAGATGCGTAAACTATTTCTGAAGGAAGACGCAGACACGGTGACAGAAGTTCTCTGGGGAGGGCCAGTGGGGTACTGAGAAGTAGGGGGGATAGGGAGACTTATGTTTCACTGTTTGTATCTTTCTATTCTTTTCACAAAACAAGTTAAAATAAATGCCATAGGACCACAGAGTCAAAGCAGTCGCACTCTAGTAAGAGATGTGGGAGGCCTCTTGATGGACTTGTCCTCGTGGTGGTTACCTCTTGAGCACTAGTTTTTTCCAGATGTATGTCCAGGAGTGGGGTTGCTGGATCATATGGAAATTCTATGTGGTTGCCAAGGGGGAGGGAAAGTGGGGGAGGGACAGACTGGGAGTCTGGGGTTGGCAGATGCAAAGTATTATATGGAGAAGGGAAAAACAACAAGTTCTACTAGATAGCACAGGAAACTATCCTGTGATAAGCCATAATGGAAAAGTATTGAAAACAATGTGTGTGTGCGTGTGTGTGTGTGTGTATAACTGAGTCACTATGCTATGCATTAGAAATTAATGCAACATTGTAAATCAAGTATACTTCAATTTTTTTTTTTAATAATAGGACATATTTTGTAATCCTGGAGCATCCTATAACTGAGCTCAGTCATGGGGGTTTCTGAGTGTCAAATTCAGACATGTGTCTGGCGTATCTGGTAGCTCAGTTGTGTAAACTGTTAAAAGTTCTGAATTCCATAACCTCAATGTAAATACAGCAACATAAAAGTGAAATAAGAACTTCCAAATTTAGCTTGATTTTTCTCTAATGAAGAACAAACATCTGTAAATGTAAATGTGGACCATGGTGTCTCTGAGCAGTTTGAGTGTAGGTGGCAGAAAATGTCAGTTGGGTCATCTACTTGAATCTACCCAAATGATCACTTTAAACAAATCAGTTCACTGTCACTTGTATCTAAGGCTTTGAAGGTTACAGTGAAGAAGTGTCTGGGTTTCAATGGAAAAAGAAACCACTTGGTACTTTTTTACGGTAGGTCAACTTAGGGGAATAAAAATGCTCCTTCTTCTTGCAGAGCTATCTGGCGTAACTCTATAATGTGTTATTGCTACTGGCCTGTTGCTTTACTAACAGTCCAATATGACATCCCATCACTATCAACTATGAGCATAAGAGGTGGGAAATAATTCCTCCCCAGTCAGCATCTCATCTTTTCCTGTGCCCTTTTCACTAAGGTCTGCTGCGTAAATGCCTTTTGGATTGTTTGATTTGAATAAAATGTATTCTTGGGAGAGATGTGGGGGGAAAATGTTTTCTATGGCCTTGGTTTGCCAGCTGTTTTATATGGAATTTGATATTAAGTGATACAGAAACCAGATCTTATTACACTAGGAAAGGAAAGTACTGTGAAAGATACGTGGTATTACAATAAAGATGACCAATAACTTATTAATCTTGTGCTATAGGGTTGCCCTGAGGATTCATGATTGTGACTCCAACAAAATTGCCCACGGACATGAAAGACAAGGCAGCACTATTTATTTCAGTGTGCATATAGGATTGCGTGCATCTCAGCACGCATATAGGATTGTGTGTGATTTTTTTTAGAGTTAAAAAAAAATCCTACCCTGAGGTTATTGATACGTTCATGTTATTTTTATTGTCAGTGAAATAAGATTTCACCGTATTACTACTGACTGCCAAATTCCCTGGAGATGGCTCTTCTGCAGGTAAAACAATGTCCTGTTAATAACCTAGACTTCCATTCTCTGGACTTCTGGAGCCCACTTGCTTTAAAAGCCAGAAAACCAAATAACCCTTTGCGTTCCTTAAAAATATGACTTTTTTCAGAGGCCAACTCAGAGTTCTACAGATAGATCATGCTTAATTAAACCTCTCAGTCCCTTTGACATTTGGAATTTTTTCACATAAAACCTCTCCAGAGTAACTAGTCAACATTCCCAAGGAAAGTTTCTCAGCCTGGACATGAGTGTCATTTTGGGTCATATCATGTTTTTGGTGGGAACTGTCCTGTGTTTAGCAGCATCCCAGACCTCTACCAACTCGATGCCAGTAGCAGCCCCCTGACCCAGTTGTGACAACCAAAAATATCTCTAGGTCCTGGGGAGAAAGCTCTCGTTTATGTTTAGGACAGTGTAGAAAAGAACACTTGTCACACCTGTGAATGTACTATGTGCTTTTTGTCAAATAAATATCTTAGTAAACTCTTTCCAGAAAAAATGGTTACTTAAAAATTCATTCCTAGTTTTCTGTAATAGCATTTGCAAGGTGTGATGCGTCTATGCGTGCTCAGTCATATCCGACTCTTTGTGACCCCATGGACTATAGCCCTGCAGACTCCTCTCTCCATGGGATTTTTCCAGGAAAGAATATGTAGTGGGTTGCCATTTTTTCCTCCAGGGGATATTCCCAACCTAGGGATCAAACCTACATCTCCTATATCTCCTGCGTTGGCAGACAGATTCTTTATGACTGAGCCACCTGGGAAGCCCATAATGCATATATTAATATAACCAGATATGTAAATATAGTCACATGTTTCAAATGACCTTAGCTTTATTATTATAGCCAAAAAATTAAAGTGCTGTCAATTTCACCTTTCCTGTTCCCCCAAACTAGGGCGCCTATGCTTGAAGTTTTTATTTGGATGTTCTTTCTTATTTCTCCTTTTAAAATGTGGTGGCTGTGTGAGAGGGTTTTTAAACCATGAAAGATACATGGCAGGGATTGAGAACAAGTGATGAGACTGGGAAACTCATTCTGCAGCTCTCTCTTTGGAGGCTGGCTTGGTGCATTTTATTTAGACATGGTGACTCTAAGCCTTAGATGCAATAACAGCCTTTCTTGTCATGGTTTAAGCAAAGCTTTCCTGTAAATTCATCTGGTTTGTGTTTGGACTTGGGGAGAGCTTATTTCAGAATACCAGAATTAGGGGATCAAGATAGTGTGCTGAGTCTGATCTTTCCAGTCCATTTTCTGTTCTAAATGACTTTCTGATTTGAGTGGCAGACAGTATTGGAACTTGCTGGGGAGTATGAAATATCATTCTTGTTGGACGGATAGGATTAGAGCAAACAGAACAAAAACGCATGAAAATTTCCCCTAAGGGTTCTCTTTGTTAGTATGCATTTACTGGGCTGTTCTTCTGTTCCTGCTTTCTTTTTTTCCCCGTAAAATTCCCTGTAAATGCTCTCTGTCCATCCAGTCCTTCTGCTTTCATTTTTAATATGCCACTTGGTACATTTTGCAAAATAAACCAGCCACTCTAAAATGTGAAGCATGATTTATGCTGTTGGTATGCAAGGCTGAGACTAGGTTTCTAAGAAGTTACACCTACATAGAGAAAAGGGCTGTTAGTGGAGTGGTCATGAGTGCCTGTTAGGTCATTATGAGCCCCACATAAATCTTTCTGTTCACTGCTTCGTAAGTAAGATCTAAGATAAAACCTGAAGGGGTTTTTTGTGTTCTTTTTTTTTTCTAGATGTAAACCATGATTTTTGTAGAAGAGGTCTGTTTTCTCTTGATTATCAGTTCCTCTACATGCCTAGAAAACGGGCATCAGTTTAAGCTTTCATTGAGATGTACAGAGGTACAGATAGGTGATTTGTGATGTAAGCCAGCTTTCTCAGTTCTCACTTCTCAGCTTCCCATCTGAACAGATGGCGTCTTCTGTGTCTCCACACATTTGACATTGGCCATCCTCTGCTGTGATCACTGCTTATCTGCCTAAGCTGTTTTGCACTCATTTATTCATTCAGTCAGCCTTCAGGTATTAAGCATAGATATACCTCGGAGATACTGTGAGTTCAGGTCCAGACCACTGCAACATCTCAATAAAATGAGTCACAAAATTTTAAAAGTGCATATAAAAGTCATGTTTAGACTAGGCTGTAGACTGTTATTTGCAAAACATTATGTCTACAAAAACAGTGTGTATACTTCAATTAAAAATATCTTATTGTTCAAAACACTAACCATCCTCTCACAATGCATGGTTACCACAAGTCTTCAATTTGTAAAAATCACAGTATCTTTGAAATACACTAAAGCAAAGCACAATAAAGTGAGGTACACCTGTATTTATTATGCCCCAGGCTCTGTCCTAGGCAACAAAGTCCAGGTGTCCTCAACTCGCTTGAAGCCAACATTCTAGAGGGAGAAATAACCAATACATGCATTCCATTAGTCAGCTCAACTGCTGTTTAAAAAAAAAAAAAAAGCCATTGATCGTGTGGGTTTAAACAACTGAAATATATTTCCTCACAGTTCTGGAGGCTAGAAGTCCATGATCAAGATCTGGCTGATTAAGTGTGGGGTGAGGACTGTTTTCCTGGCTTTTGCAAGGCTGTTTTCTTGCTATGTCCTCACATGGCCTTTCCCCTGTGTACGCATATGGAGAGAGAGGGAAATCTCTGGAGTACCTCTTCTTATAAAGACACTAACCCTGTGAGATTAGGGCCCCACCTCATGAGCTCATTTAATGTTACTTTCTTCCTTAGAGCCCCCATCTCCGCATACAGCCACTCTGGGAGTTAGGACTTCAACATATGAATTTTAAAGGGACACACATTTTCAGCCCATGGCATATATAAAGACATTTTTTTAAAGGCTAGTTCAAACAGTGATAACTTCAGTGGGGGGAAAAATAAAGTCAAGGAAAGGAATAGAGAGCAATTGGGGCAGAGATGGTGGTTGCTACTTTAGCTATAGACCTCTCAGAAGAAGGGAAAGTTGAGTGAAACCAATAATGAAGAAGAGGTAGTTATAGGGAGATTTGGGGAAATAAGCATTCCAGGTAGAGAGAATTGTAAGGTCAGTGGCCCAAGATGAGAGTGAGAATGACCGGCTCATGTGACGGAAGGTCATTGCGGTTGGTTGGATCCTAGTCGGCTCAAGGAAGAGAGATGACGGTAGCCTTACTGTGTTAGGAATAGTCAATTCCAGGAATTCAGATTTTCTTCTCATTGCAGTGGAAAGCCATTGGCTGGCTTTAGGCTGGTTAATGTACAAAGAAGATTCAAGTTAAGTGGTTAAAGAGAGAAACACAAATGAATGTCTTCCCCATCTTTGGTACACATAGTAAATCCTTCAGTACAGTTTTTTTTTTTAAGTGGAAGGATAGATGTTTTCTTCCATAGTAATTGTCTTTTTAAAAGTCAGATTTGTTAAAAGTAATTTGCATATACACTCTTAATAAGGTACAATTTTATGAGGTCTGACAAGCACACAGTAGTGAAGCCACCAAACAGTGAAGAAACAGGGCAGTTACATCACTTCCCAGAATTCTCTCACGTGTCTTTTTGGTCAGACTTAACCCCAGCCTTTTGCATCCATTATTTGTTTTTGGTCTGTATAGTTTTTCATTTTCCATACTGTTATACAAATAGATATGAAATATAAAGTCTTTTGAGTCTGAGATCTCTCATTTAGCATAATTCATTTAAGATTCACCATGTTAAATATACCAGAGTTTCTTTCCTTTTAATTGTTCAGTAGTATCCCAGTGTATGGATGGACTATACATTGTTTATCAGTTCAGTTGAATGATATTTGGCTTGTTTCCAGTTTTGGGCAAGTATCAAAGCTTCTGTAAATAATTGCATCAAGGTTTTTATGTGAACTCAAGTTTTCATTTATCTTTAGTGGCTATGTATCAGTGGGATTTTTCAGTTATATGTTACATGTATTTTAGCTTTATATGAAACTGCCAAGCTGTTTTCTAAAAGGGCAGTACCATTCTGTATTTCCACCACAGTAAAAGAGAATTCCACCTTCTCTAAATCTGTGACAGCTCTGATTGCCTTTTTTTTTTAATTTGATCATTCTAATAGGTACATTACATAGTCAATATTCATTTTTCCTAAAACTACACAACTGCAGATTTAGAGATGTGGTAGATGTAGGTATGGATAGTAAGGAGAATGCAGTCAGTAATGGACTAATTTTGTCAGCTACATTTTTTTAACCAAAAGACCCTAACCTTATAATCCTGTTGAAACCTAGATCAATTTAAGACTCTAGTTCTATAATCCTTGCTTGGAGACTTGTATAGAATCTAAGCTTAAAGAATTTACTTTTTGAACCCTGGAAACATTGAAATCTAGCCCCCCTACACTCATTGGGGATCTCGTGGAATGCCTCTTTAGAAATGTGACTCATGAGATTCTCTATTCAAAATATCAGTGACCTCTGAGAGATGATGAAGCTTTTGTGTCCAAAATTTCCAACCTCAGTCATAAACTATTTTAAAAAAGAAAAGAAACTGAACTAAATGTAGTAATTTAATTGACTTTGAGATACCAAGGGAACCTTTCATGCAAAGATGGGCTCAGTAAAGGACAGAAATGTCATGGACCTAACAGTAACAGAAGGTATTAAGAAGAGGTGGCAAGAATACACAGAAGAACTGTACAAAAAAGATCTTCATGACCCAGATAATCACCATGGTGTGATCACTCACCTAGAGCCAGACATCCTGGAGTGTGAAGTCAAGTGGGTCTTAGGAAGCATCACTACGAACAAAGCTAGTGGAGGTGATGGAATTCCAGTTGAGCTATTTCAAATGCTGAAAGATGATGCTGTGAAAGTGCTGCACTCATTATGTCAGCACATTTGGAAAATTCAGCAGTGGCCACAGGACTGGAAAAGGTCAGTTTTCATCCCAATCCCAAAGACAATGCCAAAGAATGCTCAAACTACTGCATAATTGCACTCATCTCACACACTAGCAAAGTAATGCTCAAAATTCTCCAAACCAGGCTTCAGCAATACCTGAACCGTAAACTTCCAGATGTCCAAGCTAGATTCAGAAAAGGCAGAGGAACGAGAGATCAAATTGCCAATATCCACTAGATCATTGAAAAAGCAAGAGAGTTCCAGAAAAACATCTATTTCTGCTTTGTTGACTATGCCAAAGCCTTCGACTGTGTGGATCACAGTAAACTGGAAAAGTCTTCAAGAGATGGGAATACCAGACCACCTGACCTGCCTCTTGAGAAACCTATATGCAGGTCAGGAAGCAACAGTTAGAACTAGACATGGAACAACAGACTGGTTCCAAATAGGAAAAGGAGTACATCAAAGCTGTATATTGTCACCCTGCTTATTTAACTTCTATACAGAGTACATCATGAGAAACGCTGGGCTGGATGAAGCACAAGCTGGAATCAAGATTGCCGGGCGAAATATCAACAACCTCAGATATGCAGATGACACCACCCTTATGGCAGAAAGTGAAGAAGAACTAAAGAGCCTCTTGATGAAGGTGAAAGAGGAGAGTGAAAAAGTTGGCTTAAAGCTCAACATTCAGAAAACGAAGATCATGGCATCCGGTCCCATCACTTCATGGCAAATAGATGGGCAAACAGTGGAAACAGTGGCAGACTTTATTTTGTGGGGCTCCAAAATCACTGCAGATGGTGACTGCAGCCGTGAAATTAAAAGACGCTTACTCCTTGGAAGGAAAGTTATGACCAACCTAGACAGCATATTAAAAAGCAGAGGCATTACTTTGCCAACAAAGGTCTGTCTTGTCAAGACTGTGGTTTTTCCAGTAGTCATGTATGGATGTGAGAGTTGGACTATAAAGAAAGCTGAGCGCTGAAGAATTGAGGCTTTTGAACTGTGGTGTTGGAGAAGACTCTTGAGAGTCCCTTGGACTGCAAGGAGATCAAACCAGTCAATCCTAAAGGAGATCAGTCCTGAGTGTTCATTGAAAGGACTGATGCTGAAGCTGAAACTCCAATACTTTAGCCACGTGATGCGAAGAGCTGACTCATTGGAAAAGACCCTGATGCTGGGAAAGATTGAGGACAGGAGGAGAAGGGGATGACAGAGGATGAGATGGTTGGATGGTATCACCGACTCAGTGGACATGAGTTTGAGTAAACTCCAGGAGTTAGTGATGGACAGGGAGGCCTGGCATGCTGCATTCCACGGGGTTGCAGAGAGTCAGACACGACTGAGAAATTGAACTAAACTGAACTGATGAGTATGGCAAAATGAAACAATGATTCCATGATCCCTAATAGGCATTTTTCCAATCTATCCTCACAGCATGGAAATAGTCCATCACAGGCAGTCTGGTTTTGTGCGCATGTTCAGTGGTTAGTCACTCTAGACTTCCCTTTACCAGTGAGATATGAAGAAGGAAACATGATTTAAAATTCTTCTGAGGAATCTGAGCATTAGGTAACTTATGGGCTCCAGGGTATAGTCTGAGTGGAGATAGAGTGTCAGTGTTTTCAACACCCTTTGAAAGTAGTGAAAATGTTAGTCGCTCAGTGGTGTCCAACTTTTTGTGACCCCGTGGACTGTAGCCCACGAGGCTTCTGTCTCCGTGAAATTCTCCAGGCAAGAATCCTGGAGTGGATAACCATTCCCTTCTCCAGGGGATCCTCCTGACCCAAGGATTGAACTCAGGTCTCCTGCATTGCAGGCAGACTACAGTCGGAGCCACCAGGGAAGTCCTAGATCTTTATTAAATCTATCCTTTAGTAGATATCCAGAAGAACCCTCCTTCCTCTGATCTGTGGAGCTCTGCTCTTGCCCAGGGGCTTCGCAGGTGGCACAGTGGTAAAGAACCTGCCTGCCAATGCAGGACACATGGGTTCAATCCCCGGATTGGGAAGATCCCCTGGAGGAGGAAATGGCAACCCACTCCAGTATTCTTGCCTGGAGAATTACATGAACAGAGGAGGCTGTCCACGGACTAGGCTACAGTCCATAGCATTCTGAAGAGGTGGACACGACTGAGCATCGAGCTCGCACGCACACGTGATCTTGCCCTGTGTTTTTCTGGACGTGTTCACTGCAGGGCCCTGGAGGACTGGAAAACTCGGTGCTTTCAGAGTCTACAGGAGAGGATCACAGAGGTCCCGGACCTCCATCGGTGCCCTGATTAAATTCAGGAAAGACTCCTGTCCTCACCTTGACCCAGATTGTCCACAAATTGTCCTTTTCTTTTCATGGAGAAAGTACTTAGGTTAGTTTTTGCCTAAGGGCATGGACTGATGCCTAGCGTAAATTATCCAGAACTCTCTAGAAGCTTATCCTCTTTCTTGAATGAAGAAATGAATGTAATTATGTCTGTGTAACACCAGCCACTTTCATAAAGCTTGGTGCTACCAATTCACCTTTCTTTCAAGGAGCTTTAGAATAGTGTTGCCTTAAAAACAAACAAACAAAAACAAGACCCACAGCTTTTCTCCCCTGTTGATTAAACATAGTGTTACACTCACCTGCCTAAGAGATTTCTGTGTGGCCAATTTTATAAGAGGACTCAAAGTTGTCATTTTGTTTAGAACAGTTTATTTCTTAGTGGAATCCAAGACCATCAGTCTCTTGTCCACTCCTGTTAACAGGGAATGGGTGACACCGGGGTGGAAGTCAGTCTTCTTCAGACCCGCGTGGTAGCGTTTGGTTAGCAGTCAGGCGTGCAGTAGCTTCACAAATCTATGAATCTTCTTTTTTTTTCTGTTCGCAGATTTTATTCTTCACCGTACAGTATTGCAACCAACCGCATGATTCCACAGACATCCATCACGCCATTCATTGCTGCTTCCCCTGTCTCCACATACCAGGTATGTCCAGTTTACCTGCACGTCCCAAGAGACCTTTCTAGCCAGGGACAGACCATCTCAAGTCAAAAGGGACACAGTAGAATTTTTAAGTTGTCTTCCCTTTAGTCACATCTTAATGTCATAATATTCAAACTATCCGTTGAGCCTACACTTTCAAGAGTTTGTTTGCATCTGTTTCACTGAATTATAAAAATGCACTGTGTTTCCATTCTGCCTGCTGAGTTTTCATGATTTTGCTACTTTTCAGCCAGCATTAGTACAGCTTTCTTACTGCTGAGAGGTTACTTTGTGTGTTAGCTGTTATTTTGGTTGTCACAGTTCCCTAGTGTATCTTTTCTGAGAACACATTTCTGGCAACTCCTTGCACTCCCTTTAGGATACTGGATCATTGTCATCTCATTTTGCCACAGTTGTTCTGTGTATCCATGGAAAGCTTCATGGATGGATGCTAAATCATTGGCTCCAAGAAATAGGGAACATTATCAAAGGGGTAAAAGCAATTCCTACTTCCTCCTCTTACTTCATTCTCACTTCCAAAGAAGCCAGAAGAGACCTCAGGGGTTCCACATGTTGAAACACCAGAAAATCTGAGACTCAGTGTGTGTCCTAAACCAGACGTTGTCACCAGTTAACGTTAAGTGCGCAGGTGGAAAGAAATAGCCATCCTTCCCCTCAAACAGGGCTCCTTATCTTATTCCTTTGAGTTGTCACAGATATTTCTCCTGCCTTCTCTTTACCTCATGTAGTTCTTTAGACAATTCTTCTAATTCAAATTAGAAACAAAATTGCCGATGAATGCTCTCTAGAGTGTTGAGTGGCACTGTTCACAGCGTTGGAGACAGCGAGAGTGTGTGCATGCGTGTCTGCTTATACCATGCATATGGTGGGGGTGGGAGTGGGGTTGGGGTGGGGATTGCGATGTTGCTGATTGCTATGAATTCAGTGAAGTTTCACGTTCTTCATCCACTACCTACGTATGTCATGTCAGGAGGTCCCCGCTGTCAGAGCATCACGCTTGAGACTATGCACATTTTGCCCTGACAGATCCCCCTCACTCCGAAGCAGATCACTTTCATTCTGTGTCTGCACTTAGGTTCTTGATCCATGTCGGTGGGTGAGTGGCGTAGACTTTTGCGTGAATTGCATTAGAGGGTCTCTGCACGGCCGATTTCTTAAACGCCTTTCCTGGGGACCCATGAGGCTAAGTGCAGATGCTGTTCAGTTTTTGTTCTTCCTACAGGCCTGCTGGTTGTAATGTGTGCTTTTTGGATTTTTACCCATTTTTTCAAATCTTGGCCTCTGTTTCAACCAAGACCACCCACTGAGCTCCATTGTAGAGCACTTTGGTGACATGAATAAAATCTCCACAGGGCTGTCATTTCACTTGGGAGGGCCCATAAGTGGAATTTAACGCCAGCTCTCTTTTCTCAAAAAGGAATTAGCGCAATTTCCTATGTTGTTGATTCTTGCTTTTCACCACTTTTTTTTTTTTTTCTTTTAATCTAAAGTTCATTGGCAGTCTCATTTGTGTGAGTCTATTGAAAAAAAAATCTTCAGGGCTATCTATGTCACAATCAGCTCTTAGAAGCTGACTTTCTCACTTGGCTGATGGGGAACATTCAGAACATTTTCCTGGCTCATACACTCATTTTTAGTAACCATACCAATTACTGCAAGAGAGAAAAATCACAGACTTACTTAACCTGGGTTTAACCCAAAGAATTCCCCCGAATTTCTGGTTGATCTCTCTAATTCATTCCCCAACTTTTACCACTTGGATTTACTTCTAAGATGGGATCACTTGAGAATTTGAGGTTAGAACCAATGACAGAAAAAGAGGAAGTCTTAGCAATCATGCTAAGTAATGCTTCCTTCCTTATTCACCTGGGTCTTCCAAGGTGTTGACCTCCAAACAGCAGATCCCTGAAGCCTCCTAAGACTTTTGTCTCCAATACCAGCCTCCAAGTGTGCCCATGGTGTAGCCTGGCCCATGTGGGCATTACCGCCAGCTCCAGTGAAGTAGGAATTTGCTTTCATTTTACCATGTTTCAGGGACCAAATGAATCCGGTCCAAGAGTTTCCTTTCTATCCTTAGTTTTGAGCACTGATTTGCTGTAAGTCAGATGGACTCCACTTTCTTATGACCTAGTGTGACTCCACTGAACGCAAGAACCGAGTTCTCTCTGTGATTGCTTTGTGCTAATAAATGCTGTTTGATGCATAGGTCCAGAGCACTTCATGGATGCCTCATCCGCCATACGTTATGCAACCAACAGTAAGTGTTCTCAGTCACCTGAGGCTTGATGTTTCTATTCTCTGAGTGCAAGCTTTTGTAACGTGGAGAAGCTCTGGGGTAAAGCGTTTGTTCTGTTCCATGCCTCTTTCTGGCAGCCTTATTTACCAGATACAAAGCTGTTCCTGAAATTCTACAAAAGCGTGTACAGTAGAGAGAGATAGTGACAGTGATGGAGAGAAAGAGAGCTGAGAGAGGAGGGGAGAGGGAGGGAGAGAATAAACCTGATTGGAGGAAATAGCAGTCAACCTCGCACGTTGATGTCTACCGTTTGTTATGAAGAGGGAAAGTCGACAGGTAGTACTGTGTGCTCTGGACAGTCATTGTAGGAGGAAAGTCTTTCTCTTGTCCTTCTCCTTCTGTTATGCTTTCTTTTCTCTGGATGCTTTGGGAATGATTTTGTGAATCATGGCTCAGTGTTGACTCAAAGCAGTATATTTGAAATAGGAAGGTATTCATCTACTAATAGGTGCAGATAGATGGTAGATAGTAAGGTTGGTAGCTGACTTTTACATTTACTAACCAGAGTTATTCTCTTCTTTAGTGGAAAATTTCTTCCCCAAATATTCAAACTATGTTCTACTAGCTAGCTCTTTCCATTTTGTGTTACAATATGACATTAGTCCCAAAGGAAACATATTATCTATTCCATTAGAATACATCCTGAAGGTTAGTGATTCCATGTATCTTTGTCCAGTTCTGGCATGTTTTCTAGCTCTTGAAAAAAACAGGACAGAAAGGTTTCTAGAATGATACACTCTTGAAAGTTTGGACAAGGGGAAAGATCCCCAGTGGACAGTTGTGTGACAGGGTCTCTGGTATACTCTCCTGGGTCTGTTCAAATCTGTAACTTGTTCCCTCTTCTGTCACTGTACTTAACATGGCTTTGGGGAGGATCAAAGCAAAGAGAATATATGAAAACAATGTTTAAAGTATGACATGTTATACCTTATTATGGTCATTAATCCTTATTAATGTATCAGTTGTACAAAGAAGAAGTGATGCTACATTTTAACTCTTTTCAAAGGTAAATGTCAGTAAAGTCCTGCATATCAAAACAGGGAGTTACATACACAGGCATCCATTTTCTGGACTTGAAGTATCACAGCACCTGGCTTTCATAATTGAGCCTTGTCCAGTTTTTTTTTTTTTTTTTTTTAAAGGAGCATTCCACATTGCTCCTAGTGTTTTGATAGTTTGCTTTGTATTTAAAAACTAAAGTATATGTAGCTTACGACAACAGAACTTTAGAGCCTATTTTGCAAATGTCCCTGTTTACTCTTATTTGCCTACCTTGGGGGCTTTGTGAGTTCATCTGGTCTGTGTTGTGGAAATCAGACCAACAGGCAAGGAATCCAGGCTGTTCTTTTCTGTCCAGGTCATCAGGTAGAATCCAACAGATGCTGCCAGACCAGCATATGGCACAGACTGAGCCAAACAGAAAGAGGGAAGGAGCCTTGCCAAGTTCCAAAGAGACTTTCTAGAAGGAAGCAGCTACCTTCTAAGGAATAATGTGTGTGTGTTTAGAGAGTGCGGAGGCTAGCTTGGTTCTCATGCTGAGGTCAAGCATATCTCATTGCGACCTAAAGGAATGCACATCTGGCAAAATATGAATTTTTTTTCAGATACCGAAGGTGTATGATTCTACAATACTTGCGAAGCTGTGAGGAGAAGGGAAGACATTTGTGTTTTATTTCAACTGTCATTCAGGACCCCAGCAAAGTGTTTCATGAGCACTTCTCCTCCCTGCCCCAGCTTCCAGCTTCACCCATTTGGGGATGTGTTATTTCTAGTATCTTTCCCCCTAGCAGTAGTTGTTGTTGTTGTTGTTGTTGTTGTGTGTGTGTGTGTGTGTGTGTGTGTGTGCGTGTGTGTTCATTTGTCCCTATGAGATCTTCTTGCCATGGCTGCTGCTCCCTAATATCCCTTCCCCTAACTAGACTCTGCATGATGTTTGAGCTCAGGCACCCTGTTTAAGACAGCAGTCCCCAGCCTTCTGGCACCAGGGACTGGTTTTGTGGAAGATAATCTTTCCACGAACCAGTGGGGCAGGGGATAGTTTCAGGAGGATTCAAATGCATTACATTTATCGTGCACTTTATTTCTATTGTTATTGCATCAACTCCATCTCAGATCATCAGGGCAGGAGTGGCTGGGCCACCGGGCACTGTGTTCTCTCTAACTTGGAGACATTGGCTAAACAGCATTTTGGAAACACATGACTTGTACCATCAGTCATTTCTTTATAACAGTTTTGTTGGTTGTTTTATTGTATGAAGAACCTTGATGCAACTGATCTTGGTTTTATCATCAGAGAGAGGTTGTTTAAATTAATTGCTCTGTAATACAAAAACATAAAAATATGTAGGTGATGATCTAGGGCAAAGAAATAAAATCACCTAGATGTGAAGAGAAGAAATGAATGACCTGGTGATTAAATAGCTTGGATTCTTGGTGAGGCTCTTTGGGAGAGGAAATCCCTTCTGATATAGGACTTTGGGCAGTTAAACTTCCTGAGCCACAGTTTTCTTGTCTGCAATATGGACATGATCATGACTAAATTATTATGCTTTCAGTTGATTAAATGAAGTAATGCCTTAAAGCTCTTAAAATAGCACCCGACAAATATCAAACACTCAATAAATTACTGTTATCATTAGTTATATGAGTAGATGACTGCAAATTCTGCTTTAGATTAGGCCAATTATGTAAAATGAGTGTTGGTACAGGAAGAACTGGAGAAAAAGCAATAATCAGCCGTGTCTGCCACATTTATCCTGCTCACTTCCCACAGTTTACTTAATGAGTTTGGTGGAGGTAGCCTCTGTGGCTATAAATAAGATGAACTGCTTAGATTGGTGCTTCTCTGATTTACTTGCTGAATCTTTCAACACCTATAATAAAAATAAATACAAGTAATGAAAATAGAAATTAAAGGCCTACTGGGTTACCTCTTGTGTGGCAGTCGCTGGAACCTTCTTGACAAGTAAACTCAAGGTGTGAATAGCTACACGTCTTCCGTGGGTTGTGCCCATAATAATGGTCTGTTTACAACTGTTCTCCTTTCTCATGTTTTCTCTTCCACAATTTTGAGAAACTCTCACAGATGAGGTCTCTGTACACAGGGCAGAGATATGCTCCCCCATCGTGATGACACGGACTCCTACACTGTAGCCAGAGTCCTGCAGGTTCTTCGTAGGCTTGACTCGCCAGCCCCAAGGTCTCAGCCAGGCTTGTATCTGAAGCCAGTGCCTTGGTCAAGTCTTAACACGGAGCACGGTGCCTCTGGTCTTTCCCTACCCGGGAGGGGTAATGCTCTGTAAGGGAGACGTGAATCGATGGAGAGAAGGGACGAGAGACCAACAGAAATCATGAGTGTAAAGCTACAGCTGGCTTAGGCTTTCTTCTTCAGAGACTGAAATTTGGGTTGTGTACAGTGTACCTTTTCGTAACTTTAGAGGAAAGACTCTGAGAAGCTTTTCCCTTTTAAGGAAAAGGGGATAAAAGTTGCCTTGCCTGGATCCTATCTCTCGTACTGGTGTTTCTGCAAGGAAATCATTCTCTGTCTGTGTGTTGGACTCTGGGACTTGATGCGGTCAACTCCTGCTGATGGCAGTGAGAGCATTTTTGTTTGTGCTTTATTCTTTGTTCACTGAAGGAGAACACTGTGAGACTGAATCAGGAATGCGCTCTTTGCTGACATTGCCAACGCCGTCAGGTACGCGTTGCTGATTGCCAGTGCAGGATTTCTTTCCTGAACTCTGAAATTTCACCATGACGCTGGCAGGATTTTAATACGTGATGGATTGAACTCGATATCTACTTTGCTTGGCAGCTTGTCACACTGGAATCTTATATGAATGCACAATTGAAATCCTCACGTTGGGATACATCGGGTATTTTGTTAAATTTGTGCTGAGAGGGAGAAAAGATGATAGCTCCCAAGAAGAAGCAGAGTTCAGTTCTCTTAAATTTTATTTAGGCTTGTATGAATCATACCGGAGAAGGCAATGGCACCCCACTCCAGTACTCTTGCCTGGAAAATCCCATGGACAGAGGAGCCTGGTAGGCTGTAGTCCATGGGGTCGCTAAGAGTCAGACATGACTGAGCGACTTCACTTTCACTTTTCCCGTTCATGCACTGGAGAAGGAAATGGCAACCCACTCCAGTATTCTTGCCTGGAGAATCCCAGGGATGGCGGAGCCTGGTGGGCTGCCATCTATGGGGTCGCACAGAGTCGGACACGACTGAAGCGACTTAGCAGCAGCAGCAGCAGCAGCATGAATCATACATCTTCTGTTCTTCATGTGTTTAGCATTATTTATTCTCAAGGATACCTAATTACAAACAGGATATCTAACGACTGGGTTTTCCTGATCACTCAAACAGTAAAGAATCCACCTTGCAGTGCAGGAGGCCCAGGTTCAATCCCTGGATTGGAAAGATCTCCTAGAGAAGCAAGGGATACCCACTCCAGCATTCTTGCCTGGAGAATCCCACGGACAGAGGAAGCAGGAGGGCTACAGTCCATGGGGTCGCGAAAAGTTGGACGTGACTGAGTGACTATATTAATACTATTTAACTACAGGATTCTAAGAAGTGCAAGATGCTTTTATGAAACCACTGTGTGATTTGTTGCTATACATGGCTAAATTATAACACTTCTGATGAATAAACCTTACATTTATAGCTAACGTGTCAATATAAACTTTCCCTCTAGAACAACAACAACAAAAAGTTCAAGAAAGCTCTAAGAATATTTCATTGGTAATTGGTGATTAGGTAAGGCTCAATTTTAAGGGCTGTGTCCTCCAAACTTGCAGACACATTTCCCCTAAAAGCACATCACCAAATTTGGAAAGGACATTGAAATCATTAGAATTCTGTTCAGAAAGCAGTGTTTTCAGATACTATCTTTTTATTCCAACTGCTGAGCTGAGCAAAATTCTAACCTCCTGAGTTTCATTGTCAAAGTACCAAACAAACAAACAAACAAACAAAATGTGTTTGCTATGTAGGAACTTTACCTACAGGGACTTTACCTGGTGGATCTTCTGGCCAAATCTTTTTAAACTAACTAGCAAACACAAAGCAGTAACTTTAGCTCATGTACACTGTTTCTACCAGAAGAGAATTCACAAATGTTTGAAAATAAATTTAGAAGGAACATCTTCATATGGGTGTCAGCTCCCTGTCAGTAGATCCTGGGGTAAAGTAAATACAGACACTGCACGTAAAGTCTCTCTGATACCCTGACTACTGTAGTGAGCAGTGCTGGTCTTGTCATTGTTAAATGTAACTTCAAAATTCTATGGCAACTTAAAAAAAAAAAATAATCTAAAATAAACTTGGGAGCAATAAACGTTTAAACAATGAAATTCAAAGCTCATGATTCAAAAGTGCCTGCACAGCTACTATGGAGAACAGTGTGGAGGTTCCTTAAAAAACTAAAAGTAGAGTCTCCATGTAGTAGTGTTAGTCACTCAGTCACGTCCGACTCTGTGCGACACCATGGACTGTGGCCTGCCAGGCTCCTCTGTCCATGGGATTCTCCAGGCAAGAATGCTGGAGTGGATTGCCATTCCCTTATCCAGGAGATCTTCCCGACCCAGGCAGAGAACCCCGGTCTCCTGCATTGAAGGCAGATTCTTTACCTTCTGAGCTACAGGGAAGATCCAAGTAAAAGTCACTCAGTCATGTCTGACTCTTTGCGACCCCATGGAATATACAGTCCATGGAATTCTCCAGGCCAGAACACTGGAGTGGGTTCCCTTCTCCAGGGGATCTTCCCAACCCAGGGATCGAACCCAGGTCTACCACACTGCAGATGGATTTTTCACCAGCTGAGCCGCAAGGCAAGCCCAAGATAACTGGAGTGGGTAGCCTATCCCTTCTCCAGCAGATCTTCCCAACCCAGGAATCAAACCTGGGTTTCCTGCACTGCAGGAGGATTCTTTACCAACTGAGCTACCAGGGAAGGCCCCGAAAAAGTGAAAGTCCCTCAGTTGTGTCCAACTCTTTGTGACCCCATGGACTATATATTTCGTGGAATTCTCCAGCCAGAATACCGGAATGGGTAGCATTTCCCTTCTTCAGGGGATATGCCCAACACAGGGTGCAAACTGAAGTCTCCTGCATTGCAGGTGGATTATTTACCAGCTGAGCCACAGTTCAGTTCAGTTCAGTTCAGTAGCTCAGTCGTGTCCAACTCTTTGCAACCCCATGAACCGCAGCACGCCAGGCCTCCCTGTCCATCACCAATGCCCGGAGTCCACCCAAACCCATGTCCATTGAGTCGGTGATGCCATCCAACCAACTCCTCTGTCATCCCCTTCTCCTCCTGCCATCAATCTTTCCCAACATCAGGATCTTTTCCAATGAGTCAGCTCTTCGCATCAGGTGGCTAAAGTATTGGAGTTTCAGCCTCAGCATCAGTCCTTCCAATGAACATTCAGGACTGATTTCCTTTAGGATGGACTGGTTGAATCTCCTTGCAGTCCAAGGGACTCTCAAGAGTCTTCTCCAACACCACAGTTCAAAAGCATCAATTCTTCGGTGCTCAGCTTTCTTTATACTCCAACTCTCACATCCATACATGATCACTGGAAAAAACATAGCCTTGACTAGATGGACCTTTGTTGCCAAAGTAATGTCTCTGCTTTTTAATATGCTGCCTAGTTGGTCATAACTTTCCTTCCAAGGAGTAAGTGTCTTTTAATTTCACGGCTGCAGTCATCATCTGCAGTGATTTTGGAGCCAAGAAAAATAAAGTCAGCCACTGTTTCCATTGTTTGCCCATCTATTTGCCATGAAGTGATGGGATTGGATGCCATGATCTTCGTTTTCTGAATGTTGAGCTTTAAGCCAACTTTTTCACTCTCCTCTTTCACTTTCATCAAGAGGCTCTTTAGTTCTTCTTCACTTTCTGCCATAAGGGTGGTGTCATCTGCATATCTGACGTTGTTGATATTTCGCCTGGCAATCTTGATTCTAGCTTCTGCCTCATCCAGCCCAACATTTCTCATGATGTACTCTGCATACTGTGGAGCAGACTGTGGCTCAGATCATGAACTCCTTACTGCCAAATTCAGACTGAAATTGAAGACAGTGGAGAAAACCACTAGACCATTCAGGTATGACATAAATCAAATCCCTTATGACTATACAATGGAAGTGAGAAATAGATTTAAGGGACTAGATCTGATAGACAGAGTGCCTGGTGAACTATGGACGGAGGTTCGTGACATTGTACAGGAGACAGAAATCAAGACCATCCCCAAGAAAGAGAAATGCAAAAAAGCAAAATGGCTGTCTCAGGAGGCCTTACAAATAGCTGTGAAATGAAGGGAAGCACAAAGCAAAGGAGAAAAGGAAAGATACACCCATTTGAATGCAGAGTTCCAAAGAATAGCTAGGAGAGATAAGAAAGCCTTCCTCAGGGATCAATGCAAAGAAATAGAGGAAAACAATAGAATAGAAAAGACTAGAGATCTCTTTAAGAAAATTAGAGATACCAAGGGAACATTATATGCAAAGATAGGCTCAATAAAGGACAGAAATGGTATGGACCTAACAGAAGCAGAAGATATTAAGAAGAGGTGGCAAGAATACACAAAAGAACTGGACAAAAAAGATCTTCACAACCCAGATAATCACAATGGTGTGATCACTCACCTAGAGCCAGACATCCTGGAATGCAAAGTCAAGTGGGCCTTAGGAAGCATCATTATGAGCAAAGCTAGTGGAGGTGATGGAATTCCAGTTGAGCTATTTCAAATCCTCAAAGATGATGCTGTGAAAGTGCTGCATTCAATATGCCAGCAAATTTGGAAAACTCAGCAGTGGCCACAGGACTGGAAAAGGTCAGTTTTTGTTCCAATCCCAAAGAAAGGCAATGGCAAAGAATGCTCAAACTACTGCACAATTGCACTCATCTCACACGCTAGTAAAGTGATGCTCAAAATTCTCCAAGCCAGGCTTCAGCAATACGTGAACCGTGAACTTCCAGATGTTGAAGCTGATTTTAGAAAAGGCAGAGGAACCAGAGATCAAATTGCCAACATCCGCTGGATCATCGAAAAAGCAAGAGAGTTCTAGAAAAACATCTATTTCTGCTTTATTGACTATGCCAAAGCCTTTGACTGTGTGGATCACAATAAACTGTGGAAAATTCTGAAAGAGATGGGAATACCAGACCATCTGACCTGTCTCTTGAGAAACCTGTATGCAGGTCAGGAAGCAACAGTTAGACCTGGACATGGAACAACAGACTGGTTCCAAATAGGAAAAGGAGTACGTCAAGGCTGTATATTGTCACCCTGCTTATTTAACTTATATGCAGAGCACATCATGAGAAACGCTGAGCTGAGCCACAAGGGAAGCCCAAATGAAAGTGAAAGTCACTCTGTCCTGTCCAACTCTTTGCAACCCCATGGACTAGTTCTGCAGGCCAGAATACTGGCGTGGGTAACTTTTTCCCTTCTCTAGTGGATCTTCCCAGCCCAGGAATCAGACCAGGGTCTCTTGCATTGCTGGCAGATTCTATACCAACTGAGCTCTCAGGGAAGCCCCAAAGTCTCCATATGAACCAGCAATCTTGCTCCTAGGGATGTATCTGCAGAAAACCAAAATCCAAAAGGATACATACACCGCAATATTTATTGTAGCACTATTACAGCAGCCAGGACATGGAAGTAACCTAAGGGTCCACCAACAGAGGAACGGATGAAGATGTGGTGCATATATATAATGGGATAGTACTCAGCCATTGTATTTATGTATATGTGGTACAGATATACAATGGAATGTATATATGTGGTACATATATGCAGTGGAGTATTTTCAATATTGAAAAAAGAGATAATGCCATTTGCAGCAACTTGGGTAGATCTAGAGACTCATACTGAGTGAAGTAAGTTAGAAAGGGAAAAATAGATACCATATAATATCGCTTATATGTGGAATCTAGAAAAATGGTGCCAATGAACTTATTGGCAAAGCACAGATAGAGTCACAGGTGTAGAAAACAAGCTTATAGTTACCACAGTGTGGGGGAAGGGGGATGAATTAGAAGATTGGGATTGCCACATATACAGTATTGATACCATGTATAAAATGGAGAACTAAGGAGAACCTAGTGTGTAGTCCCTGATAGCTCAGTTGATAAAAAAAATCAAACTGGAGGAGACCCCACTTTGATTCCTTGGTCAGGAAGATCCGCTGGAGAAGGGATAGGCTACCAACTCCAGTGTTCTGGCCTGGAGAATTCCATGGCCTGTATAATCCATGGGGTCGCAAAGAGTTGGACAGGACTGAGAAACTTTCCCTTTCCCTTTCAGGACAGGGAACTCTACTAAGTGCTCTGTGGAGACTTGAATGGGAAGGGAATACAATAAAGAGGGGATATATTATATGTATGGGCTTCCCAAGTGACCCCAGTGGTAGAGAACCTGCCTGCTAATGCAGGAGGCATAAGAGACATGCGCTCAATCCCTGGGTCTGGAAGATCCCCTGGAGGAGGGCATGGCAACCTACTCCAGTATTCTTGCCCGGAGAATCCCATGGACAGAGGAGCCTGGTGGGCTATGGTCCATAGGGTCGCAAAGACTTGGACACAACTGAAGCAACTTAGCACACATATGCACACATGTATACATACAGCTGATTCACTTTGCTGTACAGCAGAAACTAACAACATTGTAAAGCAACTATACTCCAATAAAAAATTTAAAAAAATAAAAATAAAACACACAAGATGTATATACAGCATAAAACTTGCCTCATAGGACTCCTTCACTCATCACCTCTATCCTCCAGAAAAAAAAAAAAAAAACTTGTGAATTAATTTGTATGTCAGCATGCAGTCAATTGTTATATATACAGAAGTGCATGTGTGCTAATGTGTGTGCTTTAAACATATACAAGGTCACTCTTCAAATACCGTATTGCAGTTGGCTTTATTTTTCCCAACAATAAAACGTGCTAGAGGTCATTACATAAGAGTCACATAAAAATCTATGTCAACTCCTTTTAACACTTCATAGCCTGTCATTACATAAATGCACCAGGTTCCTATTCATAGTCCTTTAATTAGTAGCTGGTACTTGTTGTACACTTAAGATTGTAATATTGAGCACTTGTGAAAAAATATCTGTGATATATTTTCTGGAACAAAACTTACGTGTGTTTTAAAATTTGATATAGTTGTGGTCAAATTGTACTTTAAGTGAGAGTGTTTATTTCCCCTGGCCTCAATGAACACTAGGTGATCCCAACTTTCAAATATGTCAGTGCGATAAACCATGAGTGGTATCTTACCAATGTTATTTATTTCTCTTGAGTCCTAGAGAAGTTGAGTTACTTTTATATGTATATTGACTAACTTTATTTTTTTTCTGAGCTCCAAGTTTATTTGTTTTGCTCATTTCTCTTTTTGAGTAATGATCTTATTTTTTTAAAGGAACTTATTACAATCTTTAAGTTAACATTGCCAGAGATATTCTGGGTATTTTCCCAGTTTATTTGGAATTTAATTTTATGGTGTTTATCATGCATGACTTTAGTATTTAGTATCATATATTTCATATTTATTTTCCCTTTCGGGCAGCGATCAGCAAACTTTTTCTATAAAAAGCCAAACAACAAGATTTTCTCTGTTTTGGTTCCAGTAAAACTTGATTAGAGAAAGAGGTGAGGGTCGCATTTGGCTCACAGGCTATATTTTGCCAGTCTCTGCTTTAAAATACCTGGACTCTATGCAAAATGCCTTATTAACTGTATGATTAAAAGCAGCATTTTTTTTTTGGTTGTTGTGTTTATAGTCTTTTATTTTATTTATTTTTTTGGGGGAGAAAGTTTATTTTGTAACATGAAATGAGACCATGATCCGACTCTTTTTTTTGCCCGAACAGGTAACCAGTTATCATAACAATGTCTACCTATGAGTCATCTATATTTTCTCTACTGATATAAAACTTTATGCCAATTGTTATAATAGGATTTTTATATCTTTGGATCTATTTCTAGACTTTATTCTGTCCTACTTGTTTCTAGACTACTGCTCTATAATTTTAATTACTGTCACTTTATAATAGCACCACTTGCTTCAATTGTTACATTTTGTTGTTTCTCAAAAATTTTTCTGATCATTTTACATTTTCAGATTACATTAAGAGCAGTTTAATAAGTTTTTTAAAAAATTCTTCTAAAATTTTGGTGGGGATTACCATAAATTTATATATTAACCAATAGGAAACTTAAGAACAGCATACATTTACAACATTAACTTTTTATCTAAGAAAAAATATGTCTTTCCATTTACTCAAGAATTATTTTTTTCATTTATATTGAGGTATAATTGACAAATCAGGTTTTAAGATAATTACACGTCCTGGTGATTTCAAATACATATTATATACACATGGGCCTTCCCTGGTGGTCCAGTGGTTAAGACTCCTTACTTCTAATGCAAGAGTCATAGGTTTGATCCCTGGTCAGGAAACTAATATCCCACATGCCATGCAGTACAACCCCCCAAAGTGAATTTATTATGAAATAATTCCCACCATCTAGTTAATTAATTATTAACTTTAAGTTTTTAATTAACTTTCATCACCTCATATGTTTATCCTATTTTTCTGATGAGAACATTTAAGTTCTACTTTCTTAGCAAATTTCAGTTTTTCAAAATAGTGTTATCAGCTATAGTTTACATGATTTATATTAGCGTCTCAGATCTTATTTATCTTATAGTTGAAAATTTGCACCCTTAACCGAACTCACTTGCTTTCCTCACCCTACCCCCTGCCCTCAGCAGCCAGTTTCTATTCTGTTTATGAGTTTGAAGGCTTTTGTCTTTCTCTATCTTCCACATATAAATGATACTATGTAGTATTTGTCTTTGTCTGGTATATTTCACTTAGCATAATGCTCTCAAGGTTGTTCAGTTCAGTTCAGTTGCTCAGTCGTGTCCAGCTGTTTGCGACCCCGTGGACTGCAGCACACTAGGCCTCCCTGTCCGTCACCAACTCCTGGATTTACTCAAACTCATGTCCACTGAGTCGGTGATGCCATCCAACCGTCTCATCCTCTGTTGTCCCCTTCTCCTCCTGCCTACAATCATTCCCAGCATCAGAGTCTTTTCAAATGAATCAGTTCTTCACACCAGGTGGCCAAAGTATTGGAGTTTCAGCTTTAACATCAGTCCTTCCAATGAATATTCAGGACTTACTTCCTTTAGGATGGACTGGTTGGTTCTCCTTGAAGTCCAAGCGACTCTCAAGAGTCTTCTCCAACACCACAGTTCAAAAGCATCAATTCTTCAGTGCTCAGCTTTCTTTATAGTCCACCTCTCACATCCGTACATGACCACTGGAAAAACCATAGCCTTGACTAGATGCGCCACTGTTGGCAAATTAATGTCTCTGCTTTTTAATATGCTGTCTAGGTTGGTCATTGGGCTTCCCTGGTGACTCAGATGGTAAAGTGTCTGCCTGCAATGTGGGAGGCCACAGTTCGATCCCCGGGTCAGGAAGATCCCCTGGAGAAGGAAATGGCAACCCACCCCAGTACTCTTGCCTGGAGAATCCCACGGATGGAGCGGCCTGGTGGGCTACAGGCCATGGCATTGCAAAGAGTCGGACACGACTGAGCAACTTCACTTTCACTTTCTAGGTTGGTCATAACTTTTCTCCCAAGGAGCAAGAGTCTTTTAATTTCATGGCTGCAATCACCATCTGCAGTGATTTTGGAGCCCAGAAAAATAAAGTCAGCCACTGTTTCCATTGTGTTCCCATCTATTTGCCATGAAGTGATGGGGCCAGATGCCATGATCTTAATTTTTTGAATGTTGAGTTTTAAGCCAACTTTTTCACTGTCCTCTTTCTCTTTCATCAAGAGGCTCTTTAGTTCTTCATTTTCTGCCATAAACGTGGTGTCATCTGCATATCTGAGGTTGTTGATATTTCTCCCGGCAATCTTGATTCCAGCTTCTGCTTCATCCAACCCAGCATTTCTCATGATGTATTCTGCATAGAAGTTAAATCAGCTGGGTGACAATATACAGCCTTGACATACTCCTTTCCCGATTTGGAACCAGTCTGTTGTTCCATGTCCAGTTCTAACTGTTGCTTCCTGACCTGCATACAGATTTCTCAGGAGACAGGTGAGGTGGTCTAGTATTCCCATCTCTTTCAGAATTTTCCACAGTTTATTGTGATCCAAACAGTCAAAGGCTTTGGCATAGTCAATAAAGCAGAAGCAGATGTTTTTCTGGGACTCTCTTGCTTTTTCGATGATCCAGCAGATGTTGGCAATTTGATCTCAGGTTTCTCTGCCTTTTCTAAAACCAGTTTGAACATCTGGAAGTTCACAGTTCTAGTACTGTTGAAGCCTGGCTTGGAGAATTTTGAGCATTACTTTGCTAGCGTGTGAGATGAGTGCAATTGTGTGGTAGTTTGAGCATTCTTTGGCACTGCCTTTCTTTGGGATTGGAACGAAAACTGACCTTTTCCAGTCCTGTGGCCACTGCTGAGTTTTCCAAATTTGCTGGCATATTGAATGCAGCACTTTCACAGCATCATCTTTGAGGATTTGAAACAGCTCAACTGGAATTCCATCACCTCCACTAGCTTTGCTCATAGTGATGCTTCCTAAGGCCCACTTGACTTCGCATTCCAGGATGTCTGGCTCTAGGTGAGAGATCACACCATCGTGGTTATCTGGGTCATGAAGATCTTTTGTCTATAGTTCTTTTGTGTATTCTTGCCACCTCTTCTTAATATCTTCTGCTTCTGTTAGGTCCATACCATTTCTGTCCTTTATTGAGCCTGTCTTTGCATGAAATGTTCCCTTGGTATCTCTAATTATCTTGAGGAGATCTCTAGTCTTTCCCATTCTTTTATTTTCCTCTATTTCTTTGCACTGATCACTGAGGAAGGCTTTCTTATCTCTCCATGCTGTTCTTTGAAATCTGCATTCAAATGGGTGCATATGCATAACATATCTTTTCTTTTCTCCTTTGCCTTTCACTTCTCTTCTTTTCACAGGTATTTGTAAGGCCTCCTCAGACAACCATTTTGCCTCTTTGCATTTCTTTTTCTTGGGGCTGGTCTTAATCACTGCCTCCTGTACAGTGTCACAAATCTCCATCCATAGTTCTTCAGGCACTTTGTCTGTGAAATCTAATCCCTTGAATCTATTTGTCACTTCCACTGTATAATTGTAAGGGATTTGATTTAGATTATACCTGAACGGTCTAGTGGTTTTCCCTACTTTCTTCGATTTCAGTCTGAATCTGGTAATAAGGAGTTCATGATCTGAGCCACTGTCAGCTCCCAGTCTTGTTTTTGCTGACTGTATAGAGCTTCTCCATCTTTGGCTGCAAATAACATAATCAGTCTGATTTTGGTATTGACCATCTGGTGATGTCCGTTTGTAGAGTCTTCTCTTGTGTTGTTGGAAGAGGATGTTTGCCTTGACCAGTGCATTCTCTCGGCAAAACTCAAATTGCCTTTGCCCTGCTTCATTCTGTACTCCAAGGCCGAATTTGCCTGTTTCTCCAAGTATTTCTTGATTACCTACTTTTGCATTCCAGTGCCTTGTCATGAAAAGGACATCTTTTTTGGATGACTGGAGCTACTTTGAGGAGATATCCCATGTCCAAGGGTAAAGGAGAAGCCCTAGCAAGACAGTAGGAGGGACAAAATCGTGTTTAGAATTAAACCCCATGCCCACCAAAGACACTCAGCTGGCTCAAACAAACCTTGTGCGCATGAGGACCCAGAGACCCCACAGAGACTGAGACAGAACTGTGTTTGAGTGTCTCCTGCAGAGGTGTGGGTCAGCAATGGACTGCTGCAGGGGTAGGGGCTCTGGGTGCAGCAGACCTGGGTATGGCATAAGCCTGTTGGAGGAGGTCGCCATTAACCCCACCATTGAGCCACCAGAACTTACACAGGACTGGGGAAACAGACTCTTGGAGGGCACAAACAGAACCTTGTGCCCACCAGGACCCAGGAGAATGGAGCTTGACCCCACAAGAGACTGACCCAGACTTGCGCGTGAGTGTCCAGGTGTCCAACTTATCCATGTTGTCACAAATCGCAGGGTTCCTTCTTTTTGTGACTGAATAATATTCCAGTACACACACACATATATGTGTGTGTATATGCATATACATATATAATAAGTATATAAAATGTCACCCTTTCTTCCATTCATCCATTGATGGAGACTTACATTGTTCCATATCTTTGCTATTGTGAATAATTCTGCAGTGGACTTGAGAGTGAAAATATCCATTTCTCCTTGAAATAGTCACTTGATAGTAACTGTGCCCTCAGTTACACCAGGCATCGACTGTTCATTTTAGGAAGCTGAGAACATTGATTTCAATGAAAAAATCAACAGAAAATATACAAATATTTTTGAGTGTTAAATATGCACAGAATATTCTAGGTACTGTTTGAAATGAGGGAGAGTAAGAAGGAAACAGTCTGTCCTCAAGGCATACGGTCTCTTTGTGGAGTAATTATTACATGCCCAGAATGATTCAGTTAAAACTCTGCGGCAGAAAAGGTGTGAATTGTTTGGTGTTTATGTAACATTGAAAATGGCAAAGTAACTATGAACAGTTAAGGGCATGGAATAGCAGAAATGAAAACATGAACTTAGAGGATGGGTATGCTGTTGGGGTTAAATAAATAGAAAGGGGACCTTTTCCATGAAATTATCACACAAAAAGTCTGAGGGGGTCCTCAGATTATTTCAGGAGGCAGCAAGGCAAATAGCCTGCATTAAGTGAGATGTCCATGGTTAGGGAATAAGAGAAAGATTAGGTTCAAAAGGTACATTGTTGTCTATTGAAATGCAACTATTGTTCATCAAATATAGCATACTTTCCTATATACTTTTTAATTTTTTTAAAGAATTTTTGATCTCCTTTTTTGTCTACGCTGTGTCATCGTTGCTGCGTGTGGGCTTTCTGTGGTGTGGTGAGCCTCGGCTGCTCTTAATTTTGGTGCAGGGGCTTCTCATTGTAGGGGCTTCTCTTGTTGTAGCTTGCAGGCTCAGTAGCCGTGGAGCAGAGGCTTAGTTGCTCCACAGCATCTGGGATCTTCCCGGACCAGGAATTGAACCCGTGCCTCTTGCATTGGAAGGTGGATTCTTAACAACTGGACCATAGGGAAGTCCCAAGGAATAGTGTACTTTTTAGAGCCGAAGGCATGTCATTCTGAATAAAAGATTGACAGATGCAAAAAGTTCCAACGATACAGCACCTCAGTGTGTCCAATTGTACTCAGAACTTCTTTGCCAGGACTTCATCACTAAACTGGAATTTGCCAATTCATTTGTAAACGTGTTGAAACATTACAAAATTAATAGCCATTTAGCCTATCAAATATAATTAAATGTTGTAAACATTGGATATAGTGTTTATCATATTTCTTAAAGCCTTATTTTCTGTGGATTATCTCTAGAGAAAGCAAGTATGCAGCTAAAATAAAATCCATGTCAGACTTTCTAGGAAACAGTGAGTTACCAGGGCAACACAATCATATATAGGTACAGTAAATAATTTATTTTATAAACATTGCCAGGGCAACAGAAACTACTTATGAAGTCAGTGGAGGATTGAGGATTAGGGTACAGATAATCTATAGAACTATTTGTTCTTTTATAGCACATCGGAATAAAATATTCCAGTGTTATATCTGAAACCGTCACAGTTTTGTGAAGTATGTGAATATTCATTAAACAAATGATAATGAATAAGTTCAAATATCAAGAGTATTTCTAAATATTAAAAGGTATATTATTCACTATTTCTTGCCTCGCAGAAATGTCATAGGGATATTTTAGTTTGCTTTAAAGATTAACCCTTCTTGGGTTATCCTTGGAGAGCCCAGTTATTGCTACCTAGGTGCTATGTTTGCAGTTTAGGATCATCATTAACTGTGTTGACTAGTGTAGGTTTTGTTAGAGAAATAATTAAGATGTAGTGGATGGGGGGAGGGGATATAGTCATATATGATCTAATGAGGTATGCTTTGGGAAAAAAAGGCAATATTGTAGCTTCAGTAACAAATGTAAGAAGTTATACAATTTATAGTCTTGTTCTTAAAAATACTAATACAAATGCTGGTAAAGTGCCTTCAAACTTTTCTACTGCCTACGAGGAATATTTACTAAAGGTAAGACTTGAATTCACACTTTCTCCCTGTTTCCATATAGTTTGCTTCTCTCTTGTTCAAGCTCCCTCTTAGAAACTGGTTATAATATATTCAGCTATGGGTGGTCAGGAAGATGTGTGCAAAGCATATAATTGGTAAAGAGGATGGAGTTATTCATCGTGCCAGGGAGTAAAGGAATAAGGGCAGGCTTCACAGAGGAGGTAACTCCCAAGCTTGGCTTTGCCTGTTAGACTTGCCCACTGGGTTGATAGAGATGAGAAGGGGAAGGGTCCTCCGCTAGAGTACTCCTATTTAGATGACTCTTTGAAACTGTAGCCTTTGTATGCAGTGTATTCAGTGCTATTACGTGTATGTGTAGTGGACAAAATTAAATCCTTATTTGAAACATCTAGTCTTTTTAGAAAGTAGAGAAGTTACAGTCTTTTGAAAGCAGAGAGTTCAAGTAAGCACCTCCTAAGTATTTTTTCTGTGAATTCATAGGAATGGTTGTATTTGGGGAATGGCATTGTCTCAGAGAGCAGGCTGACTATTCACTGAGTGGTGGGCTTGGGGAGGAGACAGAGAAGGACTCAGTGCCCATCAGTCTTTAGACAAGTTTGGATTATCCATCCATTGGTCCATTTGCAGCTTAGCTAATATCGCTGTCTATTGAAAAATAAAGTTATTCAGCCACAGTGTTGGATGTCAGGCAGGAAGAGTGTTCTAAGCAAACACCAGCTCATAGCCAAGGCTTTGATTTATATACCACATGTGACAGCTGGTGAGCCTCTGAGAGGGCCAGGACTTGCCATAGGTTACCAGGTGCCTCTGATGCTGCATCTGCCATGAACATGGCATGTGTGTGACGTTCAACAGGGGGGCCACAGGAGATGTCACTTAATCGTGAATTAAGGCTGTCATCCCATCATCCCACTCAATACGGCATCTTCTCCTGGAGATGTGCCCACATCTCTGAGCAAAGCCTTACCATCAGACCCTTCACAAGCTCTTCAGAAAAAAAATATAGCAGGACTTATATGTCTACTTGAGGGGTTTTTATTTGCCTTTGTGTTATTTCTTATTTTTCTACTGTGGAATCAATTTGGGAGGAATTTTTCAATGATGTCATCTTAGAATAGAAAATTTTAAAAAATTCCTTTTGGGAATAATTTTCACAAAAAATTACTATTCATATGAAGAAAACAAGTTGATCAGGTTATATTCACAAAATAGATTGAGATAAATGATATGTGATAGATACACAGGAAAATATGCAATGGATACCTTATCCTGGGGCATTTGACTGGTGTTTTCTCAGCTAGAGTATAATTTTATTATTTGAGAACTTATCACATATACTTCACAATATCTCTCCCTTTTCATTTAGTTTCTTGTGCAGATTAGGTACTGACTATTTGTTGATAGACTACATACACTGCATGGGCAATTTTTGCATTGGCAGTTATTGATACACTGAAAGCATTCACCTTTTGTTAAGACAAGGATGCTGACAAAGTTTCTGAGGAAAGCAAAAGGCTACATCCTCCTTGAATCCAAGTCTAATATTTAAGGGACATTGATGCTGCTATCAAATTTGTCTTTGTGGATTTGATTATTAAATCGTGTCATTTACAGTCAACAGATTTGTTCAAAACAACTTAAGAAAATTTCGCTTATCCCAATTGCTTTTCAGTTATAGATTTGCTTATATTAGCTTAAGCAAACTGTGTTAATCACCAAATACCTTTGTTTTCTTATCTCTGCTCTCCTGCCTTTCTGGTAAATTTGGAAAGGGTTTGCAAGATTTTGTTTGCCTATTATGAAGCTCTAGAGTACAGTGTTTGCAGTGTACTGATGCAGTTGTTGGCCATGGTTGATCACTCTAGGCAAAGGCTATATATAATGAAGCATGATTCCTGCCAGTCTCTTCTCCATCTTCTTTTCCTTCTTAAAAACCTAAAAAATCAGTATATATATTTATTAGAAGCAGCAACCTTTGTTTTCACTATGATGTAGGAAAACACTCTTCTCAGATTGAATAAAAGAATGAACTTGGAAAATTTTATACAGTTTGATATCTGAGCAAGTTTAGTTCTTCTGCTTCCTGTGTGACCTAATTTTCTACCAGCAAATATCTTTCTTTTGATATTGAGATTCACTTGAATAAAAAAGAGAGATCCACCCGCTTCATACCCAAGGAGAATGAGCAATAAGAATTTCTACCTTAACCCACTCTTAAAAAGATCTGAGGCTTCTTACAATTAAAGACATGCCCCAAAAGATGGTTAACTTAAAAAGGAACATGTGGCATATATAGCAGAGGACATAAAGTTATCAAAACTTTAGGTTGTCTGTGGGTAGCTTATATATAACGGACTATTAAAATTTTGTCTTGAGTTGAGAAGTCGAGGCCAAATGGTTAAAATGAAAAAAAAAGGAAAAACAGGTTATATTGTTTCTTTCACTGATAAAAAAAAACATATCATAAGGCCAAGGAGAATTTTTTTCTCTTTTTCTGCTGCCATATGCTAGAAAATAATTATAATGGTGTAATATTATTTTCTGAATAAATGTCTCAGCAATCTTACATGCAGAGATAATAAATGTGGCAATTTAGTTTATTAACTCTCAGAAAAACCAAGCAAATGTTAACTTTGAATTTTGTGATGAAATGTCTAGAGCAGCTAAATTAAGATTCTTCACATTTATAAATTTCTCATGACCTAACTTGATACAACCATGCTACTTAGGAAATCTAATTGCTTAGAATTGGGCTTGCTTGGTCTTTCAGATTTCCTTCACTTCAGTCAGGATTTTATGAAATTTTATGCTATCCTGACATCATCATCCATGTGAAGTCTGCTTTTTTTCTTCCTCATTTAAGGGGGTAATGTGCAAGATTATCTGTAGTCTGTGCCAAAATTCTCGAGAACATCTTCCAGAATAGCCTGAACGTGCCCTCAATTGATATCCTACGGTTCTGTTTCTTTGAGTGTTTGAGAAACAAATTTCACCTCAATATTGATGATGGTAGGTGTGAGAATGAATTGGCCAGCATCACTCAGTGGCTTGTGAAGTACCCATGATTTTTAGTGGTATTAGGACCTGTTGTGTTGCCAAGATGAGTCAGGGGTGAAATACATTGATAGGAAATGGAATCAACATAGCTGAATTATTTGATAAGGATTACAAGAATTTTAGAATAATATGCACAAGTTGAAGCCAAATCACGGCATTGCATCTTGCCGTCATTCCTCAAGTTCAGCTGACTCTAAAAACTGCACTTGAGAAATGACAGCAAAACCAGATAGTCAACAGAGGAGACAAAGCATGCCTTCCTGCCAGTTTTGATAGGAAGACACACGAATAGTTAAGCTGGCATCACACTACTTACGTAGACATTTTTTGAATTCGTATGGTGCTTTCTTTGAGGCTCACATGGTAAAGAATCTGCCTGCAGTGCAGGAGACGTAGGTCCGATCCCTGGGTTGGGAAGTTCTCCTGGAGAAGGAAATGGCAACCCACTCCAGTACCATTCCCTGGAGACTCCCATGGAGAGAGGAGCCTGGTGGGCTACAATTAATAGAGTCGCAAAGAGTCGGACACGGCTGAGTGATGAACACTTTCCCTTTCTTTCTGTTCCTTTTTAAATCAACTGACATAAGTATGACTTCATTGTATGTAATGGAGGGCAGGAACAAGCTGGGAAATGTGAAAGCAGATTACAAAAACAAGGATTCATCCTTATCCATATTAAAAAGAAAATTGTATTCCTGACTTCTTAATTCTCATTTAGCACAAAGGAAATCAGCTTAACTATCAACTTGCACTTTGAACAGTAATCTTAAAATTTCTATTTAGAATAGAGGACTTTTATCAAGGAGTTACCCTGAAAATGTTTTAAATCGATACACATTAGAACTACTTCTGCATAGCAGTAGTGTATATTAAAAATCAATTCTTACTTTCCTATAAAGCCTTTTATCTCTTCAGTCTGGTACCTCAAGTATTTTCAATCAATACTAAAAAAAATCATTATAATGCTAAATTTGTATTACATGCTACATGCAGAAATCCTTAGATTCAAATGTCACACTCTTCAACAAATGATTCTGGGAAAGCTGTACAGCTACATGTAAAAAAAAAAAAAAAATGAAATCAGAGCATTCTTTAACACCAAACACAAAAATAAGCTCAGAATAGATTAAAGACTTAAATGTGAAACCAAACACTATAAAACTCCTAGAGGAAAACATAGGCAGAACAGTCTCTAAAATAAATCACAGCAATACCTTTTTCTTTTTCAGTCCATCTCCTAGAATAATGGAAATAAAAATAAGAATAAACAAACATGACCTACTTAAAAGATTTTGCACAGCCAAGGAAACAATAAACAAAACAAAAAGACAACCCACAGATTTGGGAGAAAATATTTGCAAATGATGTGTCCGGATGTCACACTCTGTAATTATTTCTCTGACTTTCTGAGATGCATATACAAAATTTATTTCCAAGAATAGTTTATACTATACATGGCATGGGCAGATGTATATATGGATGGATACCATATATATTTTTTTGTCCACATATGCTGGTCTCCACTATATCTATTATTTCCAAAACACTGACCTATTCACATAATACAAATAGGTAGATGTTTATATGAGCATGTTCAAAGTCTCACTTATATGATACAAAACAAAGACTAAACACTGTTGAGATTCACAGTATAAACTAGAATGAGAAAAGAAAGAATGAAAATTGTGAAGTAGATGAAATAGAAAAATAGAGGAAGAGAAAAACAGATAGGAGGGATGCCTGGGTCAAATCTGACTCTAGCTGATTTCATCCCGGATAGCTATAGAAGGTGATGTCCTTACATTGAATTAGTGTATGGAAGAGAAGGATAAAGTTCTAGATCAGGGATGCAGAGTTCCTTTTGGGCATGTTGAATTTGTGGAACCAGAAAAAGGTTTTCAGTATGTAGCTTTTGGCATACAAAACTGGTAGTGATAGACTGGGGAGCTATTCATTCCCATTGGAGAGAACAGATGGGATTTCTAACAATCCACTTACTTCTCACTAATAATTACCTATTAGCAAGAGCTCTTAGATATAAGAATATGAAACAATATGACGACATTACATCTAGTTCACTACTCTAATGTGCACTAAATCAAATGCTTGCTTATGCTCCTTGCAAGTGAGATTATTTAGCAATTTATATTTTGCTTACACCTATAATTTTAAGCTCAATTATGTATTTATATTGGGCTTCTCCGGTGGCTCAGTGGTAAGGAATGTGCCTGCAATGCAGGAGACCTGGGTTCTATCCCCAGGTCAGGAAGATCTCCTATAGAAAGAAACAGCAACCCACCCCAGTATTCTTGCCTGGGAAATCCTATGGAAAGAGGAGCCTGGTGGGCTACAGTCCATGGGATTGCAAAAGAGTTGGACATGACTTAGCGAGTCAACAACAAACATATTAGATGTGTCTCTTTGTCAACTTAAGTATATGTACCTGATGTTTCCATTTAGGAAACCAACTACTGTGATAAAGTAGAGGTTGATCCTTTCAATTAGAAAAAATCTTAAGAGTCTGTTTAATCCAACCCTCGCTGAAGTTTAGGAGTTGATGTAATGGTTTGAAAAATCATGTATGTTCATGCAAAACTGTTTTGTTCCAATCCTTTGCAACATTTTGGGAAAGACATTTTTCATTAAATAACCTTTCCTCTGAAGCCACCAATCAGGCATGAGGAAAATATGTAAAATTTGAAAAGCGTAACAGTAGTCCCCTGCCTGATACAAACCAAGGAAGCAATCAACTCCGTTGTCAAATATCCAAAGAGACCTCTGTATATTTATATGTATTTATCTCATAGTTAGTCATCATGAACATCGGAAGTCTCTAAACCATTACCATTGGAAATGGTAGGTAATCTCTAAACCATAACCATTACTTACTTTTAGCATAGGATGACCTTTGTTCATGTTCCTGAAAGCGTTTCATTTCTTTTTCTTTATTGACAAGAATGGATTAATTCAGTCTTTTCTAGATTATCCTATCCTTGGCACCGTGGGCTTTCAGCTGTAGTTTTCTCTGACATTGTGCTTGAGGCCGGTAATAAGAACCACTTTTACTGATCATAAAAGTATGAGCTCAGAGTGACTCAATAATTCCAGCATTTCAAATGGCCAACTTGAAAGGCTGCAGACAGGAGACATGAGAGCTGAATTGTTGAAGAACATCATATTTTCCTGTGGGCATTTTCCATCCCCTGAGGATTTCATACATGCTATTCCTTGGGCTTTTCTCTTCTCCCTGTTTGACATTTTAAAGAGTAGAAAGTTCAAAGAACATTTCTTAAGAATCCCTAGCATATGTCCATATCACTTGACATGTGTTTACAAATTGGATTGTGGCTCAAAGATTTAACTTTCCTGCACATCTTTTTCTCAAAATAAGATTCAGTCTGAAATTGGCAAGAGTGATGATTCACTGGCAGACAATCAGCAGGAGGGCCCTTTGGTGGAATATTGTGTGTGATACAACAGGATTAAATGTTTCACATATAAACCTTTCATCTGTACCATCTAATTACTGACATCTGAACCCGTGTCTAAGATTTTGTCATTTTTTTTTCCTTGTGTAATTCTAATAGGAACAACAGTAAAACACGAGGCTCTCAACTTTTGAGAAAGTCTGGAACAAACAGCTAATGCAAATACACGCAGCTTCAAGTTTTTTGAGATGGATTAGAATGTATCCCCAGCACTTCATGATTCTGATTTACCTGGTTCAGCAAGGCTGTCACTAGTTATAATCACCCTTTCTTATGAAGTTAAATAGAAAGTACCATGTAAATCAGAAATGGTTCAGTCATTTGCTCATGTCCACTTCTATTTCACACAGCCAGGCATAGGATGAGAAATGTTCTGGCTGACACAGTTTCTTCCTACAACTGTCCAAGGAAATGAAATAAATTGTCACAGCATTGATTTCTTAGCAGAGTAAAAGTTACATAAGAAGGAAAGTCCTGCTTTTATGTATACTCCTTTACTCTCTGATCTTTTTCTTTCTGTCTCCATTTACTTTGGATCTGATACAGTTTAAATTCATCAGACAATTACTAAATCTCACTACACTTCTATTTAAGGTATATTTTCTCTTCTTAAGTTTAGTAGACTCCAATGATTATCCATTAGTGAGCATATATGCTTTTTTTTTTTTCATTTTAAATGATTCAACTTCCTTAAAAGTGATGACTCTTGAACCTGATATTCCTTGTATTGTTTTCTTTGAAAACTTGTTTATTGGTTGCTCAGGATAAGCAATCTTGATTCCAAGGTTGGACTCAAGATTGCCTGGAGAAATATCAATAACCTCAGATATGCAGATGACACCCTCCTTTTGGCAGAAAGCAAAGAGGAACTAAAGAGCCTCTTGGTGAAAGCGAAAGAGGAGAGTGAAAAAGCTGGCTTAAAACTCAACATTCAAAAAATGAAGATCATGGCATCCTGTCCCATCACTTCATGGCAAATTGATGGGGAAACAATAGAAACAGTGACAGACTTTATTTTCTTGGGCTCCAAAATCACTGCAGATGGTGACTGCAGCAATGAAATTAAAAGACACTTGCTCCTTGGAAGACAAGCTATGACAAACCTAGACAGCATATTAAAAAACAGAGATATCACTTTGCCAACAAATGTCCATGTAGTCAAAGCTGTGGTTTTTTCCAGTAGTCATGTATGAATGTGAGAGTTGGGCCATAAAGAAGGCTGAGTGCTGAAGAATCGATGCTTTTGAACTGTGTTGTTGGAGAAGAATTGGACATGACTGAGCGACTGAAGAACACAACAACAGTATAAGCACGTCTTTATCTTAAAGTGGGTTTTGAATTGTCACATATCTGACTAAAATTGTGATAGATTATTACAGGTGTAAATGAATCAAAAACAGGTGGGTTATATTTCCATGAAAATATTGAAAATTAAGATTCCTTCGGGGAAGAAAATATGTTTTAAGTTTTATTAATCTCTTGGTATTTAAGAATCCTCCATCGGAGGTTCAAGAGCTTCAGATTATAATTACTATGTAATTAACTTTTGGAATATTTCCAGTAGAATCAAGAAAACCTCTATTGCCTGTATCTTGGAAGAATAACAACAATGAAAAAAATAGATATTCTTTATGCATTCTTTCCTTTCATATCACTAAAGATGCTGATTTTCTTTTAAGGCAGTAAACTTATTGGAAAAATCAAATCGGAATCTTTTATCCATTCATGTGTTTATTCATTCATTCAACAAACATTTATCAGATGTCTGCTGTTCTAGGCACTTGGAATGCAGAACTGAACCCAAAAGAGATTTTTTCCCTAACGGAACATGCATTCTAGCAGGAAAAAGTTAATTAAATAACAAAGAATATGCTAAGCAACCTCTTAAATGGTCTTCTCCAACACCACAGTTCAAAAGCATCAGTTCTTTCGGTGCTCAGCATCCTTTATGGTCCAACTCTCAAATCCATCCAGTTTTTGATAAAATTATCAAAAAGGTATACTTTGTTTTTGGGAATCTCAGCCATTTATTTCAACACCCCCTCACAACTCCACCATAGTACCCTTTCCTCAAGACACTTCAGTATTGAAAAGCTCATTCTTTCTCTCTTTCACTTGTTTATTTAAACAATGTTTGTAAAGAACTGACTTTGTGCCAGACACGGTTTGCTGTTGGAGGTTCACATCTACAATGCACGGTGAACAAAGGTGGTCCCTGCCTCCATGAAACATAGGGTGTGTTGGGGAAGAAAGAGTAATTAAGTGAGTGTCTTAAAGGAACATTAAAATAAGCCAGCCATAAATTCTAACAGAATTTACGAGGTTTACGAGATTTATGAAATTATACTTGTGTGTGTCAGTGAGCCCTGACTTACTCTGTGTGTATATGTGTCTGTGTGTCTGGTAGAAGCCAGGAGAGGGAACATAAGAACAGAACATAGCCTTTCAGGCCAACTACACTATTTAACAGAGTGTATACTCCTTCCATACTGTTCATGGGGTTCTCAGTGCAAGAATACTGAAGTGGTTTGCCATGCCCTTCTCCAGTGGACCACATTCTGTCAGACCTCTCCACCATGACCCATCCGTCTTGGGTGGCCCCACACGGCATGGCTTAGTTTCATTGAGATAGACAAGGCTGTGGTCCGTGTGATCAGATTGGCTAGTTTTCTGTGGTTATGGTTTCAGTGTGTCAGCCCTCTGATGCCCTCTCGCAACACCTACCGTCTTACTTGGGTTTCTCTTACCTTGGATGTGGGGTATCTCTTCATGGCTGCTCCAGCAAAGAATGATGGGCGGGAGCCAAAGCAAAAACAGTGCCCAGCTGTGGATGTGACTGGTGATAGAAGCAAAGTCCGATGCTGTAAAGAGCAACATTGCATAGGAACCTGGAATGTTAGGTCCATGAATCAAGGCAAATTGGAAGTGGTCAAACAAGAGATGGCAAGAGTGAATGTCGACATTCTAGGAATCAGCGAACTAAGATGGACTGGAATGGGTGAATTTAACTCCGATGACCATTATATCTACTACTGTGGGCAGGAGTCCCTTAGAAGAAATGGAGTAGCCATCATGGTCAACAAAAGAGTCCGGAATGCAGTACTTGGATGCAATCTCAAAAACAACAGAATGATCTCTGTTCGTTTTCAAGGCAAACCATTCAATATCACGGTAATCCAAGTCTATGCCCCAACCAGTAACGCTGAAGAAGCTGAACTTGAATGGTTCTATGAAGACCTACAAGACCTTTTAGAACTAACACCCAAAAAAGATGTCTTTTTCATTATAGGGGACTAGAATGCAAAAGTAGGAAGTCAGGAAACACCTGGTATAACAGGCAAATTTGGCCTTGGAGTACAGAATGAAGCAAGGCAAAGGCTAATAGAGTTTTGCCAAGAGAACACACTGGTCATAGCAAACACTCTCTTCCAACAACACGAGAGAAGACTCTACACATGGACATCATCAGATGGTCAACACCGAAATCAGATTGACTGTATTCTTTGCAGCCAAAGATGGAAAAGCTCTATACAGTCAGGAAAAACAAGACCAGGAGCAGACTGTGGCTCAGATCATGAACTCCTTATTGCCAAATTCAGACTTAAATTGAAGAAAGTAGGGAAAACCACTAGACCATTCAGGTATGACCTAAATCAAATACCTTATGATTATAAAGTGGAAGTGACAAATAGATTTAAGGGACGAGATCTGATAGACAGAGTGCCTGATGAACTATGGACAGAGGTTCATGACATTGTACAGGAGACAGGGATCAAGACCATCCCCATGGAAAAGAAATGCAAAAAAGCAAAATGGCTGTCTGAGGAGGCCTTACAAATAGCTGTGAAAAGAAGAGAAGCCAAAAGCAAAGGAGAAAAGGAAAGATATTCCCATCTGAATGCAGAGTTCCAAAGAATAGCAAGGAGAGATAAGAAAGCCTTCCTACATGATCAATGCAAAGAAATAGAGGAAAACAACAGAATAGGAAAGACTAGAGATCTCGTCAAGAAAATTAGAGATACCAAGGGAACATTTCATGCAAAGATAGGCTCAATAAAGGACAGAAATGGTATGGACCTAACAGAAGCAGAAGATATTAAGAAGAGGTGGCAAGAATACACAAAAGAACTGGACAAAAAAGATCTTCATGACCCAGATAATCACGATTGTGTGATCACTCACCTAGAGCCAGACATCCTGGAATGTGAAGTCAAGTGGGCCTTAGGGAGCATCACTATGAACAAAGCTAGTGGAGGTGATGGAATTCCAGTTGAGCTATTTCAAATCCTCAAAGATGATGCTGTGAAAGTGCTGCACTTGATATGCCAGCAAATCTGGAAAACTCAGCAGTGGCCACAGGACTGGAAAAGGTCAGTTTTCATTCCAGTCCCAAAGAAAGGCAATGCCAGAGAATGCTCAAACTGCCGCACAATTGCACTCATCTCACATGCTAGTAAAGTAATGCTCAAAATTCTCCAAGCCAGGCTTCAGCAATACCTGAACCGTGGACTTCCAGATGTTCAAGCTGGTTTTAGAAAAGGCAGAGGAACCAGAGATCAAATTGCCAACATCCGATGAGTCATCGAAAAAGCAAGAGAGTTCCAGAAAAACATCCATTTCTGCTTTATTGACTATGCCAAAGCCTTGACTGTGTGGATCACAATAAACTGTGGAAAATTCTGAAAGAGATGGGAATACCAGACCATAGGACCTGTCTCTTGAGAAACGTGTATGCAGGTCAGGAAGCAACAGTTAGAACTGGACATGGAACAACAGACTGGTTCCAAATAGGAAAAGGAGTACATCAAGGCTGTATATTGTCACCGTGCTTATTTAACTTATATGCAGAGTACATAGTGAGAAACGCTGGGCTGGAAGAAACACAAGCTGGAATCAAGATTGCCAGGCAAAATATCAGTAACCTCAGATATGCGGATGACACCACCCTTATGGCAGAAAGTGAAGAAGAACTAAAGAGCCTCTTGATGAAAGTGAAAGAGGAGAGTGAAAAAGTTGACTTAAAGCTCAGCATTCAGGAAACAAAGATTATGGCATCTGGTCCCATCACTTCATGGGAAATAGATGGAGAAACAGTGGAAACAGTGTCAGACTTTATATTTGGGGCTCCAAAATCACTGCTGATGGTGATTGCAGCCATGAAATTAAAAGACGCTTACTCCTTGGAAGGAAGGTTATGACCAACCTAGATAGCATATTTAAAAGCAGAGACATTACTTTGCCAACAAAAGTCCATCCAGTCAAGGCTATGGTTTTTCCAGTGGTCATATATGGATGTGAGAGTTGGACTGTGAAGAAAGCTGAGAGCCACAGAATTGATGCTTTTGAACTGTGGTGTTGGAGAAGACTCTTGAGAGTCCCTTGGACTGCAAGGAGATCCAACCAGTCCATCCTAAAGGCGATCAATCCTGGGTGTTCATTGGAAGGACTGATGTTGAAGCTGAAACTCCAATACTTTGGCCACCTCATGCGAAGAATTGACTCATTGGAAAAGACCATAATGCTGGGAAGGATTGGGGGCAGGAGGAGAAGGGGACGACAGAGGATGAGATGGTTGGATGCCATCACCGACTCGATGGACATGGATTTGGGTAGGCTCTGGGAGTTGGTGATGGACAGGAAGGCCTGGAGTGCTGCGATTCATGGGGTCGCAAAGAGTCGGACACGACTGAGCGACTGAACTGAACTGAAATGAGCTGATACTCCTTCCCAAGCCTCTTCTGAATAAATTGATTTGGTTGTCAGTATCTTAGTGTGGATGAGGTTATCAGTAATCTTGGGCATGTGTGTTTCATTCTATCACTACATGAATGAAAAGTTTAACTCCTTAGAGAATTCAAGGCATCAGCAAGCATTGGTCCTTGAATTTAGAATTTCCATTCTGTGAAATAATGCCCTACCTGTCCAGTTCCCATAGAAGTCCTTTGCTCTGTCTTTTTATGAAATTGTTTTATAATATTATATATTAAAGCAGAATATAAACATGACTATCATAGAATAATGCTTTTATGCATGAGGGAGGTGAGGCTCAGAGAGGTTAATTGACTTTTCTAATGTTACACAAGTTGCTGGAACAGCTGTTTCAATCCAGTTAACATCAATTCTGTTTCATTACATCTGGCATGATTCTTCATTACATTTTTGTATTTCAAGCTATATAATTTAACCCAAAGTAAATCAAGTTGACACATTAATCAAAAAATTATGATTGGGTCCCTCTCTATATAGATTACAAAATATTAGTTATTATGTCCATTAATGCCAAATAGATTAGCATAAGTAAAAAAATTTAGAATCTTTTAGTGGTCCCGTCATTACATTTTAAGAAGAAAATAATTTAATTTAGTTAAAAACTTTTACTTTGATAGACACCTTTATCCAAATTCATAGTATCATTATGTAGTTCTTTTTTTCTCATGATTATACAATGCTAGATCATACATCTCAGATAAGTTTATCTTAATTTTAGTCTGTATGATCATTGGAAATAGCTCATATTAATATTATAAATATAGTATATTCCTCAACTTTTCAATTTAAATTCACTTCTTGCATTTTCAAAGAGGTGAATTAGATAAAGCACAGAGAAGGCAATGGCACCCCACTCCAGTACTCTTGCCTGGAAAATCCCATGGACGGAGGAGCCTGCTAGGCTACAGTCCATGGGGTCGCTAAGAGTCGTACATGACTGAGCGACTTCACTTTCACTTTTCCCTTTCATGCACTAGAGAGGGAAATTGCAACCCACTCCAGTATTCTTGCCTGGAGAATCCCAGGGACGGGGGAGCCTGGTGGGCTGCCGTCTATGGGGTCACACAGAGTCTGCCACGACTGAAGCGACTTAGCAGCAGCAGCAGATAAAGCACATAAAAGAAAAAAATTTTATAAAAGCAAAATACCAAAAAATATATTACTGCATTTTCTTTAAGCCTCTATTAACTAGATCACTGTCCTAAACTATATACTAAAATTCTTTACAATTTTTGCACACCTAAGGTAGTTTATTACTGAAGCACCCTAAGTAACTTGAGAATTGTATAATAATTTTTATTTTTGTTTTGAAGGCTGGATGCTTACTTTTTTCAAAACCCCACATGTTAATTCAAAAAGATCAAGGAGTTCTGAGTGTTAGTGTCCTTTTCATAAAGCAAAAATAGTAAATCATAAACATAAAACCAGAAAAGAAAATCCTTTTTTAATTTTTTTTTCCTGTCTTTTCATATAAGCTCACCTTTTTTTTTTTTTCTTTGACCACACTGACCTCACTGCCTGGCTTATGGGATCTTAGTTCCCTGACAAGGGATCAAACCTGTGCCCCTGCAGTGGAAGTGCCGAGTCCTAACCACTGGGCCATCAGGGAAGTCCCTCATATTATTTTTTTTTAATGAGAAAAATAATTATTAATAAACATGGACTATTCCTATATTTTTTAACATTTTTTTCCTAACTCATTTTTAAAACGACTTAGGTTTTGCTAAAAATCCTTCATTCATATAATGGCATTGAGAATGATTTGCTAGACACAGACATTTTAAAACTATGGGAACAAATTCAGGGAGTTTCACTGACATTCTTCTGACTCACTGCAGGTTAAAGACAAAGATGGGCACCAGTCCACTCCTTTGGGGAGAGAAAATCAATATTGGGTTTGCAAGAAGATGGCAGTCTCTTCCAGGAAGTCAGGGATAGGTACAATAAAGGGCCAGAGGAAGACAAACTTTTCTCAAACAGGGAAAAAGGAAGGACGGTTTCATGGGGGAGGTGGGAGATGCAGCTCTCACAGCTGCAGAGCCTCTAATTCAATTCATTCATACGAACTATCACAGGAGTACACGGGTATATACACGAGTATATACGCCCTGCTACACGAGTGTAACACCTGCCAGCAAGTTGGTGGCATGAACGATTTCTACAGGTACGAGTTTCACTTGTAATTTTTCTCAACTGTTCCCCCTAAATTTTCATTGTAATTCCCCGTCTCTTAGTAATTATGATCACAATACACAGGCTTGGGTGTAATTTTACCTTAACACTGTGGTTGCCTCCATGGAGCAGGCTTATGGGATCCCTCCCAGAACAGATTCAGGGCTCAGCAATTCTACAGAGCTGCAGGTATTCTAGGAAACTCCATGCAGGCCCAGCTGCACGGGGCCAAGTCACTGCCTGTGACAGCTGCACAGGCTTCTCTTAAACTCTGTGGTTCATCAGCTTATCTGAAACTGTATTTATGAGCTTTGTTCTTAAACATTTTTCACCCTTTGACCTCCTTGAGCCTCCTACTCATAGATTCTAAGAAAAAGACTGTGGACTAATTTGATCTGATATGATTTTAGACTGTTAGGCCTAGCATGCCTCAGAAAGCTTAGTTCTTTCATTATTGACTTAAAAAAATATATATATAGAAAATGTCCCACTCTGGAGGTCTGATTCATGAATTAGATCATGCATAGCAGTAATACAAAGCAATATTTTCATTGACCTGCTAAAAATTAGCCACATCGGTTAAAAATCAAACCAGACCCCCCAAAAGTAAATAAGACCAAAAAAAGAGAGAGAGAAAGAAAGAAAGAAAGAAAAATTTGAACTGTCATCAGCTTTTTGCTGGTAAGTTCGGCATTCAAAATGCATCAGCGCATCTCTCACTCCTCTGTGTATGAGGAGGCTCACTTCTACTTTGGCTTTTGAATTATTAAGATACGAGTCAATTAGCAAAAAAGATTACTGGCCTTCACAGCTTAGGTGTTAAAAGAATACCAAGTTAAGCATTGCATTTGCTGTTGTTTTCAAAAAGAATGGTGAGTTCAAAACAGTTCTCTATCCTTTTCTGAGATTAATGCAGACTAGCTTCATCCCCAAAATATCTTTAGTAAAATATCATTTTACCCATCTGAATCCTCAATAGAGTACCACACAGTATATGGTAAAAGCATTTCTTCTTACCTGGATACATTCTTGGAATACAATTTTTAACTTTCATCCTTGATTTCCTGAGTCATTAAGTCCCAAAATGAATATTTTGTCAGAGAAATGGTTGTTTTAAAAACCACAGAAACTATTATGAACCAATGAATTTGATGATTTTTCATGAAGTTTGTATGTTGTATAGAAATAATTTTTTAAAGTTATTTACTTATACCTAGACCACTGGATGTTGATATTTATTAGGCCCATCCTATATGAAAACCGTGGAATCATAAGTACATATATATAAAATTTTATAAAATGCCCACCATAGTCAGAATAGGTAGCAACACAGAATGAGTGGAGTGGGCACACTTGTTATTCCGTTACCATCAAACACTAAAAAGCTATTAACTGAATGGCTGTTTCTGGGGTGCAGGCAAAATTCTTAGGAGGAATGGCACAATACACTATACAGTATGACTGGTCAGCTGACAAGTGGATTGACAACTGACATTAGTGAAAAAGCTAAGTAAGCTATGATTGACAACAGAAATGAACACATCTGTAGTTACCACCAGCTCTCCTTCAGAGATGAGCCATCCATCCCTAGAAACCTCAGCCTATAATTGCATTTTTGATCCTGATGATTAACATAAACATTGAGTTATTTTTAGACACAGCCTACTGTGTGTTCAATCTGTAATTCTGTCTCATTCTTCAGAGCTGTTTCCTTCTCACATGCTGTTCTTCAGCCTGGCACTGGGTGATCTCAGGCTGTTTCCTGGGGACCCATGGCCTCTTGCTGTAAGAAAACCTCCAGACTGGTTCAACCTGGGTAGCACCTTAGCTTATAGGCGAGACACATGTCCTGGGCCTCACCTGTGACCTCAGGACTTGAGTGTTAACAGTCAGCCAGCCAACATTAGGGGCAGACTGAAGACCGAAATTGACATGGTGTGAAATTGACATGGTATCACCAGTGATGCTCACCTCTCTGGGAAATTGTAATGTCCTTGATCACTTTGTCTGCATTACCTTTTTGAAACTTCTTGTTTTCCTTATATTTTATTAAAGTTATTTAGCTACTAAAGTTTTTTCAATGCAAGATATCATAGTACCTCTGTAAGTATTAGTGGATGAATCACTTAATTAATGATCTCGTTGCTAAACTCTAAATATCACCAAAATATCTTCAAAAAGTTATTAAGGCTCTAACATTGCAGACACTTTGGCAAATATAATATAATTTAGGGAGCCCCCTCAATATCAGGAAGTGATACGATTCTTAAACTGAAATGTTTGCTTCGTTGATTTCAAGCAAGCCAAGATAGATGTCTTCTTATGCATATTAATTTTTGTTCCTAAAATGTATTCTAATATCAGGGTGTAACTCTGCCACAGAGCAGTTCAAGTTCATTGTGTATTCATTGAAGAAATGTTTTAGTCTTTTCACAGTATTTCAAAGACTTGGATGGGTTGGGGTATAAACATGTCCTTGTGAGAATTTTATACAATCAAAGGAAAGGAATGATTGACTGATACGTACCCAGGCTAATTGAAGTGGTTCTGATTCAACCAGATGTTTTCAGCTGAATCATGGCCACAGATGCTGTTACTTCATTTTTCCTTAATCTGGGGATTACCCCACTTGGCTCACTTGGTGACATTTGAGTGTTTCCAATAAGCTTGCCTCTCTTTTGCTACATGCCTTGTAAAGGGCTCTTGTCTGGGGTTGGCCTATCTCCTGCCCTGGAAATATTTTGAAGGAAGTTATCAGGGCTCTTTGTTTTTCCTGCTCTTGGATGTGGTCTTTGGTGAGGTCAGAAGAACGGAATGAGTGTTGCCACAGACGGCACTGGGGCTATTTCCACAGCTGGCTGCAGGGAGAGGGGGTGGGTGGGCAGACCCTCACAGATGAGTTAGCATGTGGAGGTGGATGATAGAAAACATCTGTCATGATGGGAATGAGCAAAAACAAGGTCCCTTTGAAGATTGCCTTTGAATGATGAGGTGGGGGCTCTGCCTCTGTAATGGGGATGAAGGATCGAGTTGTTGGCAGGCAGATGGCTTCGGGGCTGCTCTTGCGTGAAATAAAGCAAAAGTATATGTTGAAAACCCCTGAGTAGTCAAATTGCCTGATTTTGCTGAACATTTGTTTCCCCACCTATTGCCCATCTAACCTACAAGAAAAGGAAGGCGTGCCAACAGACAAAGATGGGAGTAAATCTAGGAGGAAAAGCTGGTTCTGAATATTTTCTCTTGAATAAGTTTGATACAATAGCATAATTTTAGTTGGGGGTCAAAAAGTCTGAGCATTCTTGCAGTAAGTTTCCTTTAATGTATTTGCAGCCCCATGTCATCTTTTACAGAAGTTTCGAAAAGTTATACAAAGATGGTGTATCAGCAAGGCCCTGAGATGATAAACATGCCAAAATTTGAATACCAGTTAGTAGATATAAAGTCATATTTGTTTCCCTTCAGGGAACAGTAGAAAATAATAAAACAAAAAACTTTGTGAACTATTTTTAAAAGAATGATACGAGTTTATTGTCTCACTCCATCTACGTTCATAAATAATTAAGCACAATTAAATTAACATGTTTTTATTTCCTAGCCAAAGATGCTATAGAAAGAAAAATCTTGACTATAAATTAGTCTGATAACAAATAAATGCTGACAATTAGCAGATAATAAATTTCTAGAGCACTCGTTACATGACCCAGCGGGGTGCTACTGCCATTAACCCCCAAAACCACATTGCCCCACACCTTGCTTCTGCCCACGGCTAGACTGCAAAACAGATGCCACAAGCCCTGTCCACGTCTCATTCGAAATCATCTTCAAAATCTAAGTCCTGGGACACAGGCCAAAACTGGAAACATCTTTCTGTGATTGGACTTGCTCTGTTGTGCCCCCATTATCAGCATGAGAAGAACACATCCCAGCCACCCTGCAGGCTCCAGGAGAATAAGAAGCTGCTAGGTCCGACCCAGACCTGTGGCCCTCCGTCAAGCAGAGCTGCCAGAGCTGCGCCAGCCAGTACAGCTGTCAACCTTCACAGCCAACGCACAGGGCCTTGACAATGAATGGTATTTTTAAGTCACTGAGTTTTAGGGTGCTTTGTTGGATAGCGCTTTAAAATGGACGAATTCTAATGCATGGGATGCAGATTCAACTCCTGGTTGGGAAACTAAGATCTCACACATTGTTGGGCAACTAGACCCATGCACTGCAACTAGAGAGAAGCCAGCGCAATGCAAACAACACCCAACATGGTCAAATAAATAAACATTTTTTAAAGACCTAAGTCCTTCGCTAGTGCTTCTGGCTAACTCAGGTCATATATTTACATCTTAAAGTAAGGGAGCCTAGTGGAAAATGTAGGGTTTTTTGTTTTGTTTTTAATCCTAAATTGAAAAGGCAGGATTCACTTTGAGGGAAACTAATATTAATAATATACTGAGAGAGTATTAGAAAACAAATGCCTCCAGGCTTTCACTGGTGATCCAGTGGTTAAAATCCTACCTGTCAATGCAAAGGAGATGGGTTCAATCCCCGGTCCGGGAACTAGGATCCCACATGGCTGCAGCGCAGCTAAGCCTGTGAGCAACAACTCCTGAAGCCCGCATGCCCTGGAGCCTGTGCTTCACAGGAGAGGCCACTGCACTGAGAAGCCTGCGCAGCACGCCTGGAGAGCAGCCCCTGCTCCCTGCAACCGGAGAAAGCCTGCACGCAGCAGTGAAGACCCAGCACAGCCAAAAACAAGTAAACGGTAACTAAAACAAAAGTCTCTAGTCGTGACTGACTGAGGCATCCCGGGAAGTAGCTGGATTAATCTGATGAGCGACAGCAGAGCTCGCAGCAGTGAACAGCAGAGAGGGTCGGGAGGCATGCGTGATACAGGATTGACAGGACTTGACTGTGGGGCTGCTATGTGTGATGAAGGAGAAGGCGAGGGTGGCTTTGGATGTTGCGTATTAATCCAACAGTCCAACAGAGGGGAGAGACCATGCTCTGAGGATAGAAAGAGAAGGAAAATGTTCAAAATAGGACATGGTAGTTCTGAGGTGCCTGAGATTCTAGGTTCAATGAGCAGATGGAAATTTGGGTTAACAGATCAGGGAAAAAAGGCCAAGACAACAAGGAACTTTAAAAACTTTCATTTTTTAACTACCTTTAACACTTTCGACTAATTCCATAAGGGCCTAGCAAGTAATATTTTTGAATTTTACTTCTAACACCCAACACCTTGTATATAGTTGTGGTGTGTACGTAGATGCTGACTCTCAATTTTTCACAAGGCATTTGGCGTCTCATCCAACACTTGCCTGCAATGGCCATTTCAAAGTTATCAATGGACAAGATATTATTTGGAGAGAAATGGAGGTTTCAGTTTGAGGGTTGCCGTGAAAATATGTCATAAGAAAAGAAAGGACGTTTTTCTTGGAAAGGAGATTTTTATGGAGGAAGTCAGAAACTCTATGGAGACTATTGAGGAACTGAACTAAATGTGACTGGCTGTTTGTGGTTATAACATATTTGCAGGAGGTATATTCACATTACAAGACTGTTTGAAGCTGCACAGTCCTCAAAGAGGAGCCAAAAAGGGAATTAACAAACTGATGAAGACACAGAGGAAGAATCTCTTTATAATTACCCAACTAGAGCCATGGCAGATGTAAAAAAAATAGAGCAAGTCTTTCACACTTGACCCTGAAGATGACTTACCTGGAAACCTTATTGACTGCAGATTCTGATTCAGTGGGACCGGGACTGGACCAGACATGCTACATTAAGATTCCAAATGATGCTATCTGGGCCTGGACCACACTTTGAAGAACAAGATACCAGAGAGTTTAAGACAATTCTATTGAATAAAGAAAAAAGTCACCCTTACTGATGTAGTATTCCTGTTTAGGGGAAATGGCAATAAAACATAAGTATAATTAAATTTCTAACAGAAATTCTACAAATAAAATAGAACATAGAAGAACAGAAACATAAAGTTGGCTTTCATCTCATCTACTGGACAATTTGATGTACATTAATTAACATCACATATACCTCAGAATATATCTTGGTTGGATGCTAACATGTAACTTTTTTTCAACTTAGGATATGGCGATTCCATCAGGATGTATTTTATATCAGCGTTAGGTTACAAAACAGTTCATCAATAGGGTATATACAGAGTTCGAGACATGTTAGTGACAATAGTACTGATAGAAAGCAAATTCATTTTCAAGCAGGGTCATGGCTTCACACCTGTATCTTAGGTCTCGTTGAGTTGGCAGCTTTAACCAGGCAAATTCCTAAAAAAGTCTTAAAGGAGATAACACATATCCTCCTAGGAACCACAAGATAAGGTGCATTTTGTAACAAATTGCAGAACAAGTAATAGCAGGCTTTCTTAGTAACAGCCAGAATCAAGGGGCCTTGTGACATATTTCAGTAATTTATGCTACAAACATTGGCCATGAGTAGGGTAACAGACAGCCTTGCTTCTTGATCACCCCCATGGTTTAAGAAATGATTTCCCAGGCCCCTTCACCAATAGGCTCCTGCAAGGCCTTGGAAATGATTTGCAAGCAGAGTTTTTCAGCATACTTGTCAGCAAAGAGAAGTTTTTAATGAGAAGTTTTATGACAGCTCAAAATCCAGAGCGCTAGTTAAAGTAAGACAAACATTTTACCAGACAAAAGATGCTGCCCATAAATATTCAGACCTCTGCTGGGAATCCTGCTTGCCTTATCCTTTGGAAGAAAACTGGCCTGGAATCCTGCTTCTGATATGCATGTTAAACTTTCTGTACATTGAAAATCTACTCGGAGGAATACAAAGTGATGGCTGTATGAGTGAATAATGCATTTCTTCTCCTTCACATAGCAAGGTTTAACAAGAATCTTAGGCAGATATATAGCTATTAAAACAGTGTGTGTCATGGGAAAGCCCTCATTTAAAAAAAAAAAAGGGTGTATACTGTGATTATATAAAGGAAATTTTGCAGCATTTGATTGGGTCCTTTGTAGTTCTTACATAAAATGGGAATTGTGCATTGGATCCAACTTGAGAGTTTCTAGGGTGGGGTGAGGCTCTTAGAATTAGAAACCCAGAAATTCTCTCGGTAAATGGCAACATTGTCCCTGACAGTGGTCAGACATGGGCATTTTTCAAGGAAAGCAGGGCAATTGGATGACTGGATATTTAAGACCATCCTGCCGTCTAATCAAGACAGCGCTTTTGTGATTTCAACTGAATCCTCTTGTCCAGTTAAAACACAGAGTCGCTGTAACATTTTCAAGTCCTGGCAGCCCTGGCAGACATGTAAGTGCCCTTCGCGCATTTACAAATTCAGCAGCGTTCTGACCCGTTTCACGACAGACACTGTGCTAGGCTCTAAAACCTTTAGAAAATAAAAAAGTATCATGAATTGCACAATGAGCTTAGAATTCAGGGGAATAATAAGTATAGTCACAATCAGGTGTTTGACAAAAGCTAGGAGACAAGAGAGGAGCAAATGACCAACAATCTGGGTCAGACACAGGAGGTTTTCCATAAAATGCAACAGTTGATGACAATGTTAGTGCACACGTGCAATCCTGCTGTAGATGCTTGGACAGCAGGATGGATCAGAGAAAGCTGAGTAATTCAGTGCGATGGAGAAGAGGCTTCATGTGGATGGCCTTAGGGAGTTAGCCTGGAAATGTAAATTGAAAAGCATGGGATCTTAATAGAGCGTATGTACCATGCTCAGGGGCCATCTTGGATCAGTCTGCAGGGGCCTTCTTTTGCAGATAAAATGTGGAAATAAGAAGGAAGGCACAACCTCCGGGTTGACCATACTGCTCATTCAGTATGGATGAGACAAGCTGGAATGGAAACTATGTTGATCTTATCATTGAATCATCCTGTCCCCCTTCTGTAGCCACCCTGGTAGCTCAGCGGTCAAGAATCCACCTGCAATGCAGGAGACATGGTTGATCCCTGGGTCAGGAAGACTCCTGGAGGAGGGCACGAGGGCATGGCAACCCACTCCAGTGTTCTTGTCTGGAAAATCCCAGGGACAGAGATGCCTGAAAGGCTACAGTGCATGGGGTCACAAAGAGTCAGACATGACTTAGCAACTATACAACAACAATCTACCCTTATACTCTTCCAACATAACTTACAGCAGCCATGGCTTATCCGTGCCAGTGTCCGAACCATGTGACATTTCTGCTAGAAGACAGTATTTTTCAAGATGCTGACTCAGCTGAAAACGTGCAGTCTGGGTGGCATGCGTTGGCAGAGAAGACTGAGTTTCTCTGTTCTCTTCTCTTGAAACAAAAATTAAAGAAATTGGCTGTGCTCATCTTGAAAGTTATATGTGTATTTGAGTTTTTGTTCTTTAAGGTGGGAAGATGGTTGGGAGCTGTTCACTATATTGATAATGTAATTTCCTGTTATGTAATATATATAATAAGTAGACATCAGGAGTTTTGTTACTTTGTAGGGAAGATGGTGAAATATAATGTGATTAAGCCATTCATTTGATAAGTGCCATAGCTTAGTGGTCCTTATTTTTGTATTTCTCAAATCTCTTTTTGTTTAATTTATTTCTTAGTACTTTGGAGCCTCTTGCATAATTTTGCTGCTCATGTATCTTCTTTTTTATTGAAGTATAGTTGATTGACAATGTTGTGTTAATTTCTGCTGTAGAGCAAAGTGATTCAGTTACACACATGTGTATTTGTAAAATAGTCTTTTACATCGTGGTTTATGATAGGGTACAGAATATGGTTCTCTGCGCTATGCAGTGGGACCTTGTTGTTTATCCACTCCAGATGCATATCCAGCTTACAAATCTCTTACAACTGACTTTGGAAGTGCGCAGTAGACCTGGGTACTGGGGAGCGTATACACGGGCGCCCTGCAAATGAAGCGGGAGGCCTTCCGTTGCACAATGTGTTCTCCCACACAAATGATGCGATTCCTTCGCATCATCTACCCGACACCACATGGGATTTTACGGTGCTTATGTTTGTGTGGTGGACCCCCTCGCTAAGAACTAAACATTGACCACACGGTTGGAATGGGGTGCGATGAACACCAATTCACCCTGAAGCTGCTGGAGCTTAAAACCCTCTGAGGCGGTTCTAGGATTCTTCTGCACACTTAATATTTCCATTGGCCCAGCAACTATAATCTCTTTAAGTAGAAATATGAAAAGAATATAGTAGCCCACCTGCATGACAAAATTCCTTCTATAGTTTTAACCAGGTATAGGAGTTTAATGATAAAAGAATGAACAAAACCATTTGACCCTTGGGCCCCAAGGTCTTCAGAATGTCAACTCTCCCTCAATACTGTAATGTATATAAAAGCCATTGTGCTTGATTAGAATTCTAACGAAGTTTGTTAAAAACATCAAAAACCTGCTAAACAGATTTCTTTAGTTTTAAAAACAGCACTCTGAAGGGCTCAAAAAAAGCATGGCTGAGAATACTATTACCTACATACCTGCTTTGGTAAGAAATATTTCTGTGTGACATATTTACCTTACATTCTCATCCAAAATGACACTATTGTATAAATAGTCACTTAAGCCATAACTGAAACCACCATTCACTGTTGAATAGTCACAGTATAAAATTAGGATCTTTTAAAGGGGACTCCATGAGTAGAATGAATTTGGCTTTAGTGACTTTTTTGGAGTATAATTGCTTCACAGTGTCCTGTTAGTTTATGCTGTATAACAAAGTGAATCAGCCACATGTACACACGTATCTCCTCCCTCTAAGTCATCACAGAGCCCTGGGCTGAGCTCCCTGTGCTGTACAGCAGCTTCCCACTCGCCATCTGTCTGTACACACGGTAGTGGACATAAGTCAGCTTCCCACTCGCCATCTGTCTGTACACGCGGTAGTGCAGATAAGTCAGCTTCCCACTCGCCATCTGTCTGCACACGCGGTAGTGGACATAAGTCAGCTTCCCACTCACCATCTGTCTGTACACGTGGTAGAGGACATAAGTCAGCTTCCCACTCACCATCTGTCTGTACACGGGGTAGTGGACGTAAGTCAGCTTCCCACTCGCCATCTGTCTGTACACGCGGTAGTGGACGTAAGTCAGCTTCCCACTCGCCATCTGTCTGTACACGCGGTAGTGGACGTAAGTCAGCTTCAGCTTCCCACTCGCCATCTGTCTGTACACGCGGTAGTGGACATAAGTCAGCTTCCCACTCGCCATCTGTCTGTACATGCGGTAGTGGACATAAGTCAGCTTCAGCTTCCCGCTCTCCATCTGTCTGTACATGCGGTAGTGGACCTAAGTCAGCTTCAGCTTCCCACTCGCCATCTGTCTGTACACGCGGTAGTGGACATAAGTCAGCTTCAGCTTCCCACTCGCCATCTGTCTGTACACGTGGTAGTGGACATAAGTCAGCTTCCCACTCGCCATCTGTCTGTACACGCGGTAGTGGACATAAGTCAGCTTCAGCTTCCCACTCGCCATCTGTCTGTACACGTGGTAGTGGACATAAGTCAGCTTCCCACTCGCCACCTGTCTGTACACGTGGTAGTGGACATAAGTCAGCTTCAGCTTCCCGCTCTCCATCTGTCTGTACACGCGGTAGTGGACCTAAGTCAGCTTCAGCTTCCCACTCGCCATCTGTCTGTACACGCGGTAGTGGACATAAGTCAGCTTCAGCTTCCCACTCGCCATCTGTCTGTACACGCGGTAGTGGACATAAGTCAGCTTCTCACTCGCCATCTGTCTGTACACGCGGTAGTGGACATAAGTCAGCTTCCCGCTCTCCATCTGTCTGTACACATGGTAGTGGGCATAAGTCAGCTTCAGCTTCCCACTCGCCATCTGTCTGTACACGTGGTAGTGGACATAAGTCAGCTTCCCGCTCTCCATCTGTCTGTACATGCGGTAGTGGACATAAGTCAGCTTCAGCTTCCCGCTCTCCATCTGTCTGTACACATGGTAGTGGGCATAAGTCAGCTTCAGCTTCCCGCTCTCCATCTGTCTGTACACGTGGTAGTGGACCTAAGTCAGCTTCAGCTTCCCACTCACCATCTGTCTGTACACGTGGTAGAGGACATAAGTCAGCTTCCCACTCGCCACCTGTCTGTACACGCGGTAGTGGACATAAGTCAGCTTCAGCTTCCCACTCACCATCTGTCTGTACACGTGGTAGAGGACATAAGTCAGCTTCCCACTCGCCACCTGTCTGTACACGCGGTAGTGGACATAAGTCAGCTTCAGCTTCCCACTCGCCATCTGTCTGTACACGTGGTAGTGGACATAAGTCAGCTTCCCACTCGCCATCTGTCTGTACACGTGGTAGTGGACATAAGTCAGCTTCAGCTTCCCACTCGCCATCTGTCTGTACACGTGGTAGTGGACATAAGTCAGCTTCCCACTCGCCATCTGTCTGTACACGCGGTAGTGGACATAAGTCAGCTTCAGCTTCCCACTCGCCATCTGTCTGTACACGTGGTAGTGGACATAAGTCAGCTTCCCACTCGCCATCTGTCTGTACACGCGGTAGTGGACATAAGTCAGCTTCAGCTTCCCACTCGCCATCTGTCTGTACACGTGGTAGTGGACATAAGTCAGCTTCAGCTTCCCGCTCTCAATCTGTCTGTACACGTGGTAGTGGACATAAGTCAGCTTCAGCTTCCCACTCGCCATCTGTCTGTACACGCGGTAGTGGACATAAGTCAGCTTCCCACTCGCCATCTGTCTGTACACGCGGTAGTGGACATAAGTCAGCTTCAGCTTCCCACTCGCCATCTGTCTGTACATGCGGTAGTGGACATAAGTCAGCTTCCCACTCGCCATCTGTCTGTACACGTGGTAGTGGACATAAGTCAGCTTCCCGCTCTCCATCTGTCTGTACATGCGGTAGTGGACCTAAGTCAGCTTCAGCTTCCCACTCGCCATCTGTCTGTACACGTGGTAGTGGACATAAGTCAGCTTCCCACTCGCCATCTGTCTGTACACGTGGTAGTGGACCTAAGTCAGCTTCCCACTCGCCATCTGTCTGTACACGCGGTAGTGGACCTAAGTCAGCTTCCCACTCGCCATCTGTCTGTACACGCGGTAGTGGACCTAAGTCAGCTTCCCACTCGCCATCTGTCTGTACACGCGGTAGTGGACATAAGTCAGCTTCCCACTCGCCATCTGTCTGTACACGCGGTAGTGGACCTAAGTCAGCTTCCCACTCGCCATCTGTCTGTACACGCGGTAGTGGACCTAAGTCAGCTTCCCACTCGCCATCTGTCTGTACACGTGGTAGTGGACCTAAGTCAGCTTCAGCTTCCCACTCGCCATCTGTCTGTACACATGGTAGTGGACATAAGTCAGCTTCCCACTCGCCATCTGTCTGTACACGTGGTAGTGGACATAAGTCAGCTTCCCACTCGCCATCTGTCTGTACACGCGGTAGTGCAGATAAGTCATCTTCCCACTCGCCATCTGTCTGTACACATGGTAGTGGACATAAGTCAGCTTCAGCTTCCCACTCGCCATCTGTCTGTACACGTGGTAGTGGACATAAGTCAGCTTCCCACTCGCCACCTGTCTGTACACGTGGTAGTGGACCTAAGTCAGCTTCAGCTTCCCACTCGCCATCTGTCTGTACACGCGGTAGTGCAGATAAGTCAGTGCTACTCTCTCAGTTTGTCCCTGCTGTGTCCACATGTCCATTCTCTACATCTGCATCTCTACTATGACCCTTCAGATAGGTTCATCAGTACCATTTTTCTAGATTCCACATACATGTATTAATAGACAATATTTGTTTTTCTCTCTCTGACTTACTTCACTCTGTATGACAGGCTCTAGGTTCATTCACATCACTACAACTGACTCAATTTAGTCCTTTTTATGGATGAGTAATATTCTATGGTATTAATATATATGTACCACTGCTTCTTTATCCATTCATCTATTGATGGACATTCAGGTTGCTTTCACTTCCTAGCTATTGTAAATAGTGCTACAATGAACAATGAAGTGCATGTGTCTTTGTGACTTTTAATATTGCATAGTTTAATGTAACATTTCCAATTAATGGCAACTGAATCAAAAGATAACATGAAATTAATATTTATGAGGCTGTAAGAAAAAAACCCTCTATTTTTATAGTTAATAGACATACTTTCTTTTGATAAGCAATGTACAAAACTCTTCTAAATTTACTTTGTAACAATGGAAATCACCCTACTTCTAAACATGATACCCCAAGCCCAGAAGTATACAGTCTTAGGTAGCAGTCCAAATGTACCAATCAAATCTAATTTGTCTAAACTTAGAAAAAAGAAACCTAGCTCTAATTAGCTGTGTTTCCAAAATGAATAGGAATATAAATTTAAACTCAAAAATAATGATATAGACACTATAAAGTTGCATAATATAAAGTCAAATAATAGTTTTGCTTCCTTTTATTGATAAATCATAGAATTTGGGCAATAAATTTAAATGTCAAGTTAGGATTAGGGTTAGGATTTAAGAAACTGGTTTATATCATAAATATAATCTCAGTGTATAATCTAAGAGTTGCTGTTATTTGTAGGGAGCAGTGAGTAGATGTATGTTTTGTGCCATTTTCTGACCACCGCAATTTCAAATCTTTCTCATTTTGTCTAAATGGATCTTATGAATATATATTTGTGTACCAGGATGTCTGAACCCTAGCACTAATGTTTTTGGCTGGATAACTCCCTGTCGGGGCAAACTGTCCCGTTTGCTGTAGGGTGCTCAGCAACACCCGTGGCCTGTATGCAGGGTGGCAGTGGCCCACAGTCTGACAACTCAAAATGTCTCCAGTCGTCACCAAATGTCCCTTCCAACCACTGCAGAATAGCCCCTTGGTGAAGACCACTGGTGCATTAGCATACACAAATACTCTTTAATAATTTTCATAAATATGCTATGGTGGCTTTAGTAGAACTTTTGACTTCAAGTGAATTTCAGATCTCATCTCTAAGGATGTAGTGACTGAATATATTAATAAATGTACATAAACATGAGCAAAACCGTGGTTTTGAAACTGAACCGCCCCTTGTGAACAAGATTTTTCATAATCTTTGGATTGCTCCATTTTGACTGTTAATCTCAAAGTAGCATTTCTAAGTAACTTTTAATCGGAAATTTGCTCTTTCATCATTTTCCAACTAGTATTTATGAAGCATATATTACATTCCTCATCTACACAGCACCACAATGCTGTAAGTGGACAGCTTGAACAAGCAGATGTGATTTCAGCCTTTCAGAATAAACAATCTAAGTTCTAAAAGCTGGTCAGTGTTAGCCATTTTTAATTGTACTGAACAATTTGTGGTGCCAGTATATGAAATTGATTCCCAAACACTGAATATCTACTGCATGTAATTCCTAATCATAAGAATTACAAAAGGTGTGTACAAGCATAACCCTCACCCTCTTGGAAAGTATATTGAAAGAAGCAAGTGGAGAATAATAAAGGGAAGGAAGGGGACTTCCCTGGTGGCCCAGTGGTTAAAAATCCACCTTCAATGTAGGGAGTGCAGGGGTTTGATCTCTGGTCTGGGAACTAAGATCCCACTTGCTGTGGGGCAACTAAGCCCATGTGCCACAAGTACTGAGCCCACGCACTTGAAATAGAGAGACCACGAGCCAGCACTAAGACCGGATGCAGCCAAAACTTAAATAAATATTTTAAAAATGAAGGGAAGGAGGGATAGGGGCTAACATGAGTTCCTCAGGGCAGCCTGGCTTCCACATTCTCCCAAATCTCTAGCATTTTTTTTGGAGATTATTCCAAAATAGTTGGGGTGGAAGTCATATCTACCTGCTTTGCTACAGTTTTCTAGGTTTCACACACACACACACACACACGCGCGTGCATGCACACACTGCCCTCTCCAAGTTGGAAATCATCAATGTATTTGAGGATGATTCTGAGGATGGGGGTATCTTTCCCAGTCCTCTTTTTTCTCTTCCCAAGACACCTTCTTAAACCCCATCAAGCACTCCTGCAGACAAAGCAAAACGCACACGAAAATCAACAAATGGAAAGGTGAGACATCTCTACATATGTAACGTGGAGTGTCACACACTCATATCGCAGGGCAATCCATTTGGATAGCTGTTTCCCAAGTTAAGTGAAATGCCTTCAAGCCGTTTTTATCATGAAAGCATCATTGCTGCTAGAATGGTGTGTAAGCAAGTATCACTTTCTGTACTGTACTCAGTCACTCAGTCCTGTCCGACTCTTCATGACCCCACGGACTGTAGCCCGCCAGGCTCCTCTGTCCGTGGGGATTCTCCAGGCAAGAATGCTAGACCGGGTTGCCGTTTTCTTCTCCAGAGGATATTTCCAACCCAGGAATCAAACCCAGGTCTCCTGCATTCAGGCTGATTCTTTTCCATCTGAGCCACCAGGGAAGCCACTTCACAGGGGCTAAAAAAAAGTCTGGTGTACACAAACCCCACTAGATATTTATTCTAGAAATATTAAAAACTGAGAGGCAGAAAGCACACAGATGAGAAAGAAGACAAATCACTTTAAATTTTTAAAATCATGTTGAATGATTGCTATTAACAAGTCCTATGGTTTGGCATAAGTGACCGTAGGAAAAGATCACAATACAGGCTGTAAACATTGTTTTTTGAAGGAACATAAAGATTTTTTCATATTCTTTTCTGTTATGATTTAGCATGGGATATTGAATATAATTCCCTGTGCTATACAGTAGGGCCTTTTTGTTATCCATCCTATATATACCAGTTTGGACTGCAAACATTTTGACCTGAGACACCTAGACTGGACAAGAGGGAAAAAGAGGATGATATTTCTTTTCTTTTTTCTCACTTATGAATACTTTTTCTTTTATTTTTACATTTCTGTGATTTCAAATTCAAGGCTCCCTAAGTTTCCCAACAGAAAGGATTCTTAATGTGCCCCAACACAAGACAAACTGATCAAAAAAAAAAAAAAAAAGTCAGGTCATCAGACTGAGGCCTGAATTATTCAGATAATCGCCCCATTTCAGCTCATCAAAAATGCTGGCTTGACCTCTTTGCATTTTTAAACAGGATGTAATCTAATTATTACACAAAGGCTCATGCCCTATCACAGGATTGGTTTAAAACAAATAATTGAGAAACAGCATAAATAAGACCCAATTGTTTGTAACACTAGCTTATATAATAGCAGTTAATAGAGCACACTTCTCAAACTTTAGGGGGCATCAGAATCATTTGGAGAGCTTTTTAAAACACTGATTTCAATGCCTGAAGCCTAGAAATTCTAATTTAAATTCTTAATCATACTTGGAGTGGCATTGGCCCAGAATATTGGCAATCACAGGAACATTCATCCATGTAATTCTCATTGTAGGCTATATCTTGGCATTAATGTAGGATTTAAACCACCTATGTGTGTTCTTGATGGGAAAGAGCCTTGCTGGTGTTTTTCACAATTTGCCAATGATCCCGTATTTCCATTGGAAAATTAAAACATTGTTGAACTCTCCTAGACTTAAAATTTCTTTCAAACATTGGCAGGAGGTTAACACCACAGATGCTTTTCTGGCCTCAGGTCAGATATGTTTAGTCCACATCAATGATCTTTGGAAACTTTATCCAAATTCCTGTTGAAATTGTTTATTTCAGAATTAGGGCGACCAGCTCCAGCCTACATCTCTTTAGTGTGAGCTGCTCTGTTTTGCAGAGGAGGTGGCTAGAACAGACCAGACATTCCTGTCCGCTGTCTGGTCATTGTGCTTTTTAGTGAAATTGCAGCATGTTACGGTATTTTTCTTTGCAGCTTAAACATTGAGCAAACCCAGACATCCAGAGATGCTAAAATGAAAATTATGTTTCCTTTTGCTTTGCATTCCCCAAGCAAACTCATTCAGACAGCATATTCTATACATTTGAATAAAAGAAATTACCTTTAATGTGTTTGCACCATCTGTCACAAAACACTCTTCAGTCTATGGCTTAAATGCATCTGATAGGAAGGGATTTGACAGTATATTTAATGAGGCACAATTATAGTTTTGCCTTAACAACCATAGATTTTTCATTTCCTTTTCTGTTATTTTTTCTCCCCCGTTCTTTTGTATCTTACATAATACAGAAGAGATTCTATAGTTGAACTGTAGTTGGTGAACACAGTGGCTGGCAAACTCCACTCTTTGTTATAGATAACAAGTACTTCCTACTCCCTAAGTTGTCTATCCCCAATAAAGTTACCATCAAGACAATGTGTTTCCCCAAGGGCTTCCTGTCTACTATTTCCAACTTACTCACTGCTTGTAAATATCTTCCAGCCCTCGAGACTGTTAAGAAATGCATGAATTTAATTATTTGTGGGAATCCTGAATTTCTTGAACGTTTTTACTAAATCGGAACAAGACTCTGAGTCCCAAATACCACACCCCCCTCCAAGAAGCCTTAGTTTCTCATTCATTTTATTCGCAGTAACTGGCCTGGTTAGGATTGTTTCCCTTGCATTGTCTTCCACTGTGTGCCGAGTGCTGTTATTTCCAATTCTAAATGATGACACATCCCTCCCCAGCCTTCCCTTTGATTGTCGGGTTTCTGGTTTATACACAGAAGCAGCACTCTGTAGCATCTGTAATCAAATGAGTCCCCGAACACTCTCCATGAAAAGATTCTCTAAAGGGACCAGACAGTTCTTCTGAAACTAATTCCAAATGCAGGCTCTCAATCCTGCTACACTTGTCACACACAGGTTTTCATTTACCTGTCACAGGCTCACCTTACCCTATTAACATATTGCCACCACCAAAAAGACACAAGACTACCTCTCACGCCACTGGGGAGTGAGGTCACCCCTAGGGCATTGGGAAGAAACTATCCTGGCCAAACATAATTTGGCCCTTATCTCTGACTTACGATGAACAATTCTTTATGTGACTAAAGCAAGCCGATTAGAATTGTGGGGTTTCCAAATTGTCACAGGTCAGCTGTGTGTCAGAACCTCGAGGGGCTAATATTCTAGGACGATAGCCTAAGTCTCAAGTCCAAGAAGAGTACTGAAGTCTCGCGCCTGCTAAGGATTATAATGTTGTGAAAGTGCCACTTTTTGGTTGGAAAAAACACTTTAGGACTTACCTTAACTCTGAAATTATGCTATAGTTTATCTCTAAGTGATTTAAGAACATCTTAGTTCTTGAAGTATTTACTGATGAAAAGTGAAAGTGTTGTTCGCTCATTTGTGTCCAACTCTTTGCTACCCTGTGGACTGTAGCCTGCCAGGCTTCTCTGTCCATGAGATTCTCCAGGTAAGAATACTGGAGTGGGTTGCCATTCCCTTCTCCAGGGGGATCGTCCCAACCCAGGATTGAACCTGGGTCTCCTGCATTGCAGGCTGATTCTTTCTTTACCATCTGAGCCACCAGGGAAGCCCATTTACTGATAGTTGGGTACAATAAATACCTGAAATAAAGGCTAGTATGTTATTTATAAGGGGAAAAAAAAGATGCTTTTGTTAAATTCAGGCAGCAGGAAGAAAAAGTGATGTGATGTGTCAGTGAATTACAATTAAGTAAGAGCTTATCTCTCTTGAGAAGTATTCTGATGAATGACAGTTTCTAGAAGCATCCAGAAATTCAAACAATGCCAAGTGCTAAGCTATGTCTATTTACAAGCCACAGATTAGAAAATAACATATTTGTTTTGACTGATTCTAGCTCAAAAGTCCAAACGTTTTTGAGAACAAACCTAGCTCTGTATATCAATCATTTAAAAATATATGGTTCGATTTCTGTTTTCCTTCTCAGGTGAGGAGGAGGAGCCCATAGGAAGGCTGAGTGACAGTCTGATCCTTTAACAGCCACAGTCAGGGAGCTAGATTTAGATACTGTTGTGAGAAACTGATTACTCTGAGCCAAGGCATTTTAGGACATGTTTGCTTGTGGGTAATTAGTTTAGCTGCTGAGGTCCTGCCACCCACATGAACCTGTCTGTCCTGTTTTTATTTCTTCAAAATTGTTACTTAGAGGGGAAAAAGTCACATAGTGAGAAAAATCAAATTTACAGAAAAAATGACATTCAGATTCATAATCATTTCACTACTAGTGGATGTTTAAATGAGCTATTTTAGCATGAGCTTCTGCCTTTATTATCACCTTGAAAATAAAGCATTGGAATTAGATAATCTCAAAGATTCCATCCAACCCCAACTTTTTAATTTCTTTTTAAAAAGGTCGTTCCATTCTCTGTGTGTGTTAGTTGCTCAGTCACGTCTGACTCTTTGCAGCCCCGTGGACTGCAGCCCGCCAGGTTTCTCCATCCATGGGATTCTCCAGGCAAGAATACTGGAGTGGGTTGCCATTCCCTTCTCCAGGGGATCTTCCCAACCCAGGGATCAAACCCGGGTCTCCTGCATTGCAGGCAGATTCTTGACTGTCTGAGCCAGCAGGGAAGCCTAAGTTAGTCAATTAAGGCAGAATAGAAGGAGAGAGGAAAATAAGAGAGGGTAGTATGGCCTGGCTCTGTGCTTCACAGGCCACGTGACACTTTATATATGGACGGAAGTTTTTTAAAACGTCTATTACTTCTCGCGTTGCCGACAGTTATGATAAATCAAAAAGCACATTCTAGATGTAGGCCCTTCCTAACACCTGATGAAACGGTTGATATTTTTGCATTTTAAGAAACTTGAGCTGTGTTGCATTTGACCAGCGTTGAACAGGATTCTGTGTCTTCTGTCTTGTGTCAAACACAGATAGAGAAAACAAAGTAGGTCAAAAGATGAGGAGGAAAAAATATAGGAGACAGTAACTTTGATTTTTATAACATGACATTGATGTAATATGTCCTTTAAAGATACCCGGTTAGGAAGCCCACGTGGGCCAGCTTTATTCTCCTGGTGGAAGGTTGTATTGATGTGATCAAGAATTATCTATATAAATCATGGGTAAATGATAGAAGCCAAAAGTCTTACTCAGTATCAAGAGAAATATTTATATTCTTTTATATTTAGAGAAGCACAGGATGACACGGATGGATGTAAAAATCACACGGGGTTCAGTGTAGCCTTTTGAGTAAGAAGCACATATGATGTTAATGCAGTTCACTATGTTTATATTTTTAAGTTCCCCTCGTTATAAGGCGTGTTTTCAGATGGACGTTGTGTGTGCTTGTAGGGCGCTGTGATTACGCCAGCGATGGACCATCCGATGTCAATGCAGCCGGCAAACCTGATGGGCCCCCTGACGCAACAGATGAACCACCTTTCGTTGGGTAGCACAGGAACGGTGAGCTGCAGAGTTTGTTTCCTTTTGTTTCCTTGGATTTCATCAGTAAGAGGCAACACTTTCTGTTCTTACCGGCAACATCAGCAGAATGGATTCTGCATCACTGACAAACCCGCCTTTTAGGTCCCAGTATGAATAAGCCGCACTCTGCATGCACAGTTCTGGGGCACATGTACTCACACTGACAAGGCTGAAGGTTCTACTTTGCTGCATTTAAATTTGACTTACACAAAGTTCTAATGACGCCATGCCCCAGGTATGTCTGTTTTAGACCTTGTAACTGAATACACTGGAGCCTGGTTTTCCATTCTCAGATGTTTATGATTTCAGCTCACAGCAGCCCCAGGTTATTCCCAAGAAGGGAGCCAACTTTGATTATAGCTAATACACGGGGCTTTTTATTTGCTTTCAATGTTTATAGCAATAAGATGTAATTGAGAACCTCACATAATTGATATATTGTAATCTTTCTTTTGAATATGTCTACATAGATGATGTTGAAAAAAAATGGAAAGGAATCTAATGTACCTGATGTATTTATAGGTCAGGAAGTTTTTGATTAGCCATTATTTTTTCTTAGGGAACAAAGTATATCAAGAAATGTCCAAAGCAGACTTACTTTTGTATCAACAAGGTATTTGAAATCATTGGCAAAACTTTGTTTTTTAAGAAATCTTTTCGCAGACAGTTCCCCAAGTGGTCAAGAGGGCACAGGTCCAACACAACATGGAATATTGCAACTTCGTTAATTATAGAAACAATAAAAACTGTAAAACCAATCTCCCCTGTAACAGTTTTTATTTTTCATAAATGTTAATGCAGATAATTTTGTTATTTTTAAAGAGGAAGTAAAACTAGACATATCTTCTGAGTGAGACAGCTTCAACACTGTGAGACAGTCTCCTGGTCTCAATGTCCCTCTTCATACGGTTGAAATCTTGAGCATGGTGATCTATAAGCTATTTAGCGATGAGCCCCTATGACTTTGTCTGTCTCGTAGCCACCACTCCTGTGATTCCCCCAATTATACTGACGTCATCTCCAAACACCTGTTCACTCTGTATTGGAGATTTTTCCTTGAAGCAATGGCTTGCTTACTACATAGAGACGCTGACTCACAGGCTTTTGAGGATATAAGAAGCTTCTGACATGTCCACTGAGGCCTCAACAATCTGCTCTAAGTAGGAGGAATGTCAATATACCTCACGGAAAGAGTCCCATAGTTTCAATAAAGAAATTGAGTGTTTTGACATAAGGTTCCCACCTGCAAGGCCCCCATTGCTGAGCCTATAAACAGCAGTCGCTGATACCTCATGTGTCTGAAGGCTTAGACTCAATCAGATGATTCTTTAGGTTTCTGAACCAGACTTTTAAAAGTCATGTCTATGACTGTGTTTCATTCTGCAATGTGGTTCAGCTAATTTTCATTAGGGATGGAGAATTTAAAGATACTATTTCTATAGCTTTTAGCAATGTGTGATTTTTTTTTTTTTTTTTTTTTTTTGGTAGTCACTTTGCTCATTAACAAAGCAGATCCCAGGACAGTATTGGAAGGCCTGAAGTTTCTCATGCCCTACTACTGATTTCCATTTCCCCTCCTAATGTTCACAAATTATGCATAAATGAGCTAATACACTTACTGTAATCAAATGACAAATCTGATAAGCGGGGAGGATTATAATGCAAAGCATAAAAAGAAAACACTTTTTAAATTCTACTCATTGGAATCAGAAGCAAAGACTGCTGACTTCCTGAAATGCAAATTTGGAAACTAGAAAAAAAATGTTAATTGAGAACATGACTGAATCCTTTGAGCAATTGAAAAATAAGCTCAATTATAGAGAATGAATTCACAATTACAATAGTTATTGATTCTATAATGTATATTATGACTAGTATTTGAGCAGTTTCAACAAGAACACAATTTTGCCCAGCTGGTAATAGCCAGCTTATTCAATAATGATATATATTCTTTCCTTTCTTAGAAAGCAAACGTGTAAGCATGTGGCTTATATTTAACATCAGATTTCTTCTAGCTTTTTAAAAAATTCTTTTTCTCTTTCACATTTGCACTAATGCTTAAATACATAATAAGCTTTGTATAAATTGTTGTTTTAAAGTTTCATAAGGTTCTGAAAAGGCAGAGTGTATTAATTTGTATATTTATTCCACAAAATATCACTGACAATGCTGAGTGTCCAGCATGAAGTTATACTTGTTTCTTAAGCTGTCACTCTTTACTTCAATATCATAGATTTATTTTATCTAAATTTTTGATTGGCATTTGAAGTAGCTCTTAAGCAATTAAGGTTGATTCTCTTTAATCAAGTTTCACCACCTTATTACGTATTTTCAATATAGTGTATCCATTGCTGGGAAGGTGGCCTAATGTCATGGAAAGAATAGTTGGTATTGAAATTAAAGTTGAGTTTAAAACCTACCTCTGCCCTTTATTAGCTGTGCATATTTAGGCAGATTACCTAACCTCTCTGAACTTTTACTTTCTCTTTTGCAAAGTGGAAGAATAATACTGATATCCCAGAGGTGTTGTGAGTGTCAATAGCATGAGATATGTAAACATATGCAATACAGTGTGTTGCTTGCTACACAGCAGATGCTTCTCAAAGGAGCCGCACCCCCAGCCCTCTTCCTCCAGTGGCTTCTAACTTGTGGGCACTGAGTCCAGGTCACTGGAAGGAGGTCAGACACTGTCAACCACAGTTCAGCTCGCTGGCTGCTCTGCTTCATTCAATGTAACTTACTGTTTTCCACTCTCCACTTCCGTAGCTTCTAACATACCCGTTCAGGCTGTAAACCCAAAAGGTACAGAGACCAGCCAAGTCACATTAATGAATAAAGCTGATTAAGTCCAAGCCCCAAATCCTGGCAGTATATCAGCAAATTTGGTCTGTTTTTACCTATGTCACACATAGCTGTGTAATATAAATACACACAATACTGGAAATCATATTTTAAATTAGAGACACTTTTGAATGCAGTCATCATAACAGCTCTGCCCACATGTTGGATGAGTAGCTAGCAAGACGCTGCCTCTGGCAGCCGCGAACACAGTTCCTCTTCTAGAGAGGGCAGCCAGACCAATCCAGATGCTATAACCACAAGGGCATACAGACCCCAGGTGGCTCACCTTCTAGTTCTTGGAACTAGATAAGCTAACTGTCTGGATTTTAATGGGAAATCTCCCTATATTTGAATACTGGACCCCGTTTGTCCTAAGAGCTGTCAATTGGTGACTCCTGCCCAAGGTTTTCTTGATTCTCCTCTGACCTCTCTGGCCACTGCTTCCTCTTTTCTTTCCTAGGCTGATGGGTAAGTTTTTAAACTAGCTCCTCATTCAACTGTCCTCCACCTTGATGGTTTTGAACTCTGCCTTCTATGCCAAAGACTCTGCTGTCTGAGTCCCCAGGGCTAACCTCATCTCAGAATTTTAGCCTCATTTTCCAGCGCTTGCTAAATATTTCCACATGACCTTCCCCTCCAACATCTCGAAGTCAGCACAACCCAAAGGAACCTCCCAAGCTTCCTCCCCACTGGCCCTTCCTTTTATAGGGTCCCACTCCTACTCCCCCTCAAGCTGATTCCGTGACCACTCACCCCGGAAGTCCAGCATTATACCCAGGACCCAGCATAGACCATTTTCTTCTTAATCCCCACCACGGACCGTTACTTTTCAAGTCCCATAGACATTTGTCAGTTGCATCCTCACCTCCACATCCTCGAGTCTCCGCCCTGGGCCTCGTTGATTAAGTGTAATAGTCCCCTAACTCTTTTTCCTGTTTCCCATCTCAACTTCCCTGCATGTTGCCACAGCCAGGCAACCTGAAAGTCTTCAACCATATCTCTCTCCTACTTTCCAGAGGCTTTCAAGCATCTGACCTCACTGAAATTCTGCAAAACAAGATATGAACAGGGACATGTCAAGATTAAGGCAGGAACCTCAACTCCAGGCATAGTTTCCAGGGGCAGAGCAGAGAGGTCCCGGGAATAACCCAAGTAGGCTGGGTTCACTGCTGATAGGACCTGGAGCTACAGTAGAACTCTCCATTTTTCAGAAGGGGAGCCTGACGCTCTGTCCCACTTTCTTTCCTAAGATCCCTGGGTAACAGAAGTATACTGAGTCAAGACTTTTTCATTTTCATAAAATTAAATATATTTGGTCCCCCAGAGCCCCACATTGTGAAATGGATGCCATGTAGTTTAATTAACCATTCTTCTACCATTTGCCACCTCAAATGTTTATCATCCAATTCCCTACCTCTTTTCTAAGCTGGACAGAATCTGCAGGCCTTAAAAGAAAAATGAATTTTATGCAAGCAGTGTAACCATTTTATTCCAGGGCTCTGCTGACCTTGAAGAATTTTCTAGCTTTTTCCGCTTTTGTTTATTTTTTGTCACAGGATTCCCTCAAGAACCGAAACCCTGTTATCCATAATTTCTTATCAGTCTATTGTAAGCTTTGGCGGAAGCCACTGGGGGTTTTACTGTTATGAGAACCTCCAGATTGCATGGCAGTCTTGTTTTACAAGTTTCTTATCTCCTTTTCATTTGTTCAGTTGGTGGTCACCAGTGGCTTCCAATGTCACCAGAATCTGCTGAAAGAAATAAAAAGGTTTTGTTCTGCAGGCTCCTTATCTACAGTTCTGTTTCTGTCTGCAAACCACTGGTGACTTGTGACATCATTGGATTCTGGTGGTGTAACCCTAGCTGCATACAAAGATAATCTTGTAATTGTTCTTGACTTGTTCAGCACAGTTCTCCCACAGTTTTCAGTGGCATCATCCTTCCCACAATGCTTTTAAATTCTTTCAATTATTATCCAGGAATATAAGCATTGAAGCAGAGTGGTTAAAACCAATACATGATGTTAAGCGGACTCATGATTAGGAAACAGTATCATAAATTTGTAAGTGGTCATGAGTATATCTCCTGAGGTGATTTTTCAGGAAAAATATCAATCAGTTAAAAATGGTTATACAACAAAGAAAGTATAGAGGAAAGGGAATAGCTTTTAAAAATTTGTTTAGTCTTATTGTAAGACAAGTGAGGTTTTGAAGTTAGTCTTACAATGTAAACAGTAAACAAGTAGGCATTCAGTGAAAGTGTAGTTTTATGAAAGTTTATTTGCAAATAGTAAGGCAAGCTTTCACTGTTTAAAAAAATGGATTCTGAATTCCAATAAATTAGCAACAAATACAAAATTCCCAGTATATAAAATGCCAAAGGATGTGATCAGATAGTTGATAGAAGAGGAAATAGAAAACCAAAAAAAAAATATGAAAAATAATTAACAGTAAATTAATCCAATACACACACACACACACACACACACACATGGAACTCATTAAATAAAGTTATTAAAATAATGCATATTGCTGACAAAGGTGTCAGGAGATACATAGTCATGGTACTCTGATGGTAGGAATCCAAATTTATAAATGTGTGAGCTGGAGAGCAGGGTGGGCCCACAAGACCCATCATAAACACTCTCTTCCTCAACCCAGTGGTTATAGTTTTGAGCACCTAGTCTACAGAAATATTCTAGTATAACAGAAACTATGTCTAAAAATATTCAGCCCATTGTTTATTATAATATTTAGTAAGGAAGGATGATTAAATAAATCATAGCCCATCCATAAACCAGAATGCAATGCAGCATGAAATTATAAGAGTATAAAATAATTAGGAGAAGGATTATTTCTCATGTTTAGTCAAAAGAGCAGGATGTAAATTTGCACGTGTGGAGTATAGTATCAGCTATGAAAAAATACTTGTGAAATAATGCTGTAACAAATACAAGCAGGATGGTTTCTGAGTGGTGGGATTAGGGAGAGTTTCTATTTCAATCATGATACTTCTCTACGTTCTCCAAGTATTCAACAATGAGCATGACGTTTTTATCCATTTTGAAATGTTAAAATATGTTCTTAGACAATGATTAGTGTCACAGGCTTGTTTGTAGTAATAATATGCAGTTAGTTTTTTTTTTAAAAGATACTTAGAATTTTACTACCACTATTAATAAAATATTTGCAGACCCTTTGAAAATTATGTTTATAAATTCTAGATTTAGGGATTATAATCAAGTCACTAGGTAAACATAAGTGTTGTGAGAAACAGAATAACTTGTGCTGAAGGTTTACTTGCATATTTGAATCTTTGATCAATGCTTGCTTGGCTGGCCTCGCATTGTTCAACTTCTGTTCTCACACACCATTCACTCATGAGAGAGTGATCAACATTGTCATTTTGTGTCAGGGAAATGAAATGGAGAAATTTGTGATGTTCCAAATTAAGTGACAAGTAGGTGGAAGAAAAAAGTTTGAATTTTTAGTTTTTTAAATGGAATAATGATCATATGGATGGAACAAGGGTCATGTAAGCACGTATCTAATCTTGTTTGGGCAGTATATTTTGCAATACCTGGTGCCTTTTACATAGCTTACCCCTCCAAGGGGAGCTGGAACTAAATGAGAACTGTCCATTTTTAGAAGTGGGGACCTTGAGCTATAAGCCATCTCCCACTTTCCTATTTGACGTCTCTGGTTAAAGAAATGGTATTAAGGCAAAGCCTCTTTTTTATAGTGTTATATTTGGTCCTGTGTCATCTCAAGTTTTGAAATGGATGTCTAGTTGTTTAATTAACCCTGATCTAGTATTGGCACCTCTAATGTTATGACACTTTGGAAAAAGACAGCGGCCATTTGTTGAATAGATCCATTTCTATTCATCTCTGTATTGATGATTCTAGCACATGGGGCTCCTTGGTCTCGATCGACCACCCGTGGGAAAAGAGCCAGAGATAAATGGTCAATAACAAAATTTTAGCTTCAAAACACGTCAGCCTCCAGAGATTTGGGGAATGTGCAAATTTTTCACTTATTTCTTTTAAAATTATAGTTATTTCTTTTGTTTTCCATGACTGGGGTTTCATATTGTGCTCTTGGCCCCTTCCTGATGAGCAGCCTCATAGAACTTTGGTGTCAGCCAGAGAGGGTACCAATCTCACATTGATGACCCAAGGGTGGGACCAAAATTATGAAAGAGGAAGATGACAATATTCTGGGTCAGACAATGCTGTCCTTGCAGGTCACATAGGGCCTAATGACATGTCCAGAGTGGTGGTTTTGGGGGACCACTAGGGGGTCATAGTACCCTGAGGGCTTAAAGGCAGGCACCTTAGGTACCATGTGACATACAGCAAGCTCTTCCAAGTTGTAGAGCGAAGATTCTATTTTATTTTCTTTTGGACTTCATTGCATTCTTTCTCATGCTCTTTTCATTCAAAGATTCAGTCCCAAGACAGGATTATGATACTCCACCAGCTGTTGTGTCAGGTAGGAAAATTCTAATTCCTTTAAGACTTGATTGGATGGGAGAGAGGGAGCTTGCCTGGTTTTCTCCAAAACTCTTTAAAGCAGTGATTCTCAAACACAGATGCTAAGTAGGCAGTTGAATTTCAGTTCTGGGATGGGGGATTCGCATATGCGGTTCAAAAAAGAATATTTAATATTCCAATCCAGTTTGTGTGTGGAAAATAAATATGTTGCTTTTGAAACAAAAAGTAAAGGCTCAAAGACATTTGGTCTTGGAGTCTGTTTATCAGTGATTCTCAGTATTGGGATATTCATTAGACTTTCTGGGAAGCAGGAGAAGGATATTTAAGTTAATCAAAAGAGGGCTCAGGTGAATAAAAATAATTTGAGAAGCACTGCTTTAGAGACCAGAATTCTTCTGAAATCAGAAAATCATCCCATTTTGCTTGTTCTGCACCCAGCATAGTATCTGACACATAGTAGGTGCTCAATATAATTGTTGAATGAATCAAAACTTCAAATTTGTTCCAAAAATTGTATTTGGGATATTGAAAGAAAAGCTGCCAATGTTCCATGTTACTACAAAGTGGCCGAGGTTGATTTGAGAATGCATTAGCAGGGTCTTGAGCATTTTAATCAGTGATATTAAAGTTACTCCGTAAAACCCAGTAGTGCAGTTCATAATAGAGTATATGGATGTGAAGACATGGGTTTGAATTTTGAACTGCATGGATCTTCTTATACTTTCATCTTAACTTTGAAGTTGGTTTCTTACAGAGAGGAAAATGGGCACAATTTTTCATTTTTGTTGATTTTAACTAAATAAAATACTGGCAGCAAGAAGGGCTTTGAACTCTCTAATCCTTTGATGTGTCAGATGATGAGGACATAAAATCTAAACCAAGAAAGGGCAGTAGAGAGACAGCGCAAGAGATGAAGGCCAGAAATAGAATGGGGGAACCCAGGGGGCAACAGAGTCTGGCAACTGAGTGATGGTTTTGAAGCAGAGAACATCATGTTCTTGGCCACCTGGTTTGCTGGACCTGGTGTCTGCAGGATAATCCTTTTCTCGTGTCTTGTGGACTTGTCTGATTATGCTTATAGCTGAATACTCCTCTTAGAAGTTCAGTGGAGAAGCAATGACTTAGCTTTCAGCTGTGAAGTTACTTTGGGCCTCCTGGAAACCTCTGTAAATTGTCATTAATGAAAATATTCCATTATATCTTCACACACCTGTTTTATTTAGGATAGGGGACCCCTGAGAGGATGCTTTCTCTAACGTGTTCTGCCTTTACTGTGCTTAACATGTGATGTCTTTGTTTAACAAGAGGCATCTGCTCTCAGTCATTCACCAATATTGATAATAATGAAAGACACAAAATGGAACTTCCCTGCCACTAGAGTTTCTGATTTCCCTTTCAAGAACACAATGGAAAAGCAATGAAAACATCGAAAGCACTTACTAGAGATGGGCCATGGGTCAGGCTCTACACAAATCAATTATGGCAAGACATCAGGTGGCAACTCTAGACTCAGAGTTCCCACTTGGTTCACAGTCGGCACCACCAAGAGCCCTTGAGCAGAGGAGCGGCTGGATGAAAGCAGTTCTCTGAGCAAGTTCATCAGGCGGTTTGGTGTGTGCTTGAGGAGTCAGACACGGTCATGACGTAGAACCGTCAGAAAGCTCAGCCATGCCGTCACTGGACTAAGACAGGCACTGGAATCTCAGTGGAATGCAAGGGGACTGAAACAGAGGTGACAGGAAAGAGAGCATTTGGGGAGATTTTACAGTTGTTTTCCCCTGAGGAGACTGAGTTGGTGGTTTGACATCTTTTAAATTTACACAGACTTCTTTGGCCTCTTTAATCTGTCTCTAAATGAAAATAGACTTGCCTTCCTAAAGTGTTTATGACTTGTCTGGTGGGCACCATTTGAGTGACATTTGAAAAATGACATGTCTTTTGCCAAACCCTTAACCGTATCAGGAAAGTCAAACAGGCATAAGGTGCTGTGACACCCTCTTCAAACGAATCCCAATACGCTCGTGTTGGACAACTTGAATAGTGACTGATTCTTGGCCATTGGAGGAGTCAGCTAAACTATCATGATGTATTGGAGCTGGAGATATCTCTCTGGTAACCTACAGAAACAAAACTCAACTTAATTTTGTTCATTCAACATATCAAACATTTTTTGACCACCCTCTGAGTGCTAAAATGAAGATTGGAAACTCTCAGGAATGAAGTGAATTCTGAGCTTGATTTGGAAGGATGAATATGAGTTTACCGGTTGGACAAGAGTGGGAAACATACATGAAATGTACATGAAATGAAACCGTATGGGGTAATTAGATGACTGCACGTCATTTTGGAGGGAAAAATGTCATGATGGCAGACGCTGAAGGGTGATCTCAGGGTAATCAGGGTAAATCTGATTTTCAGCAAGGACTCTTTCCTCTTTGAACCACATGCCACCTTGTTCTTGTATTTATTGAAAAAGTATGTATTGGGAGCACAGCATATGACAGTCTACGTGTCGGGTGCTAGGGCTACAACTTCCTTCTAAAAGTCTAAGGTCCAATTAGGAAGTTATGTACAAGTGAGTGATTACAACACAGTGTCATAAGTATTTCCATAGGGACAAATATATGATGTTTGAGTTTGTAAAATCTTCAAAAAGATAACCTGGGTTCAGAATCAACTTGGGTCACTCACTAGTCGTGAAACCTTGGGAAAATTATTTAAGTTCTCTGTGGCTTGGATTACTCATCTGAGGAGGTATTAATTACCTCGCAATGTTGTTGTGACCATTAGATGAGGTAAAATATGTAGTTGACTTAGCAGGGATTCTGGCATTAAATAAGTGCTCAAGTGGGCTCCCTGGCGGCTCAGCTGGTGAAGGATCCGCCTGCAGTGCAGGAGATCTGGGTTCTATCCCTGGATCAGGACGATCCCCTGGAGAAGGGAATGGCTACCCACTCCAGTATTCTTGCCTGGAGAATTCCATGGACAGAGGAGCCTGGCGGGGTACAGGCCATGAGGTCGCAAACATGCCTGAGCGACTAACACAAGTATTATTAACAACAACTGTGCTAATCATTCTTGTTACGAGATGCTATGTGGATACAAAGAGAAAACTGACCCACAGCTGAAGTCATAAATAGTGGAAGGAACCTCTGAATGGAGACAGAGGACACACGGGAATTAGTCAAGTGAAAAATAGTGGAGTGGGAAGGAGTTTCAGATCAACAGGGTGGCGTATACAGAGCTCATGGGTAGCAGGATATAGCAAATTCGGGGAACTTCAGATGCCTCAATAGGACAGGGATGCATAAAGAGAAACGGAAGTAGAGAAAACGTTTCCTGAGAAATAAGCTGGGGCAGTGTCATTAGCTACAGTAGCTTGGCTCCACCCTGGTGGCAGTAGATGTCAACTAAAAAGTTTAAGTCAGAGAATAATGGGATCCCTCTGGATATAGGGTGAAGAGAGAGACAGACCTGGAAGATGGGGACCAGAGCTCAAGGATCCGAGCACAAAATCAAGCTGATTCATGCTCAAGGTGTGGGAATAAGGGTGGAGGGTTGACACATTCCACAAATTTGACAGAAGTAGCATACACAGGACTTGAGAACTGGTTGGATGCAGAGTAGAAGAAGAAGAAGAAATTAAATGAGGCTCTTAAGTTCCCAGCAATTCAGTAGCTTGAAGTATCACTTGCCGAGCTCTGAACCAGAGGAAAGAGAATCAAGTTTGGCAGGAAGCAGGCTGAGTACAGCATCACTGAGTTTGAGATGCCAGTGAGGCACCTAAGTGAAGATAATCGATAGCTATTTGGTTGTGGGTATCTGGAACTCCTAGGTGGAAATGGGTTCTGGAGTAATCATCATTGAAGTAAGCCATGACACCCAGAGAATGTGCTTAGAGTGGAGAGAAGTATGCAAATTGTTGAAAATAAAGAATGGGCAGAAAAGGGAACCTAAAGTAAAGATTGGAAAAGACAACCATAAACATACAAGGAAAACCAAGAATATGAGTTCTTTGAAGAAGCCAAAGCAAAAGAGGGTTTCAAGAGAAGCCTGTCCAGGAAGATAAGTTTAGAAAAGAAGCCACTGGATTTTGTGACACCAAGGTCACTAGGCAATCCGACAGGGCAGTTTGAAGGGGAAGAGCAGAGACAGTGAATGTCCTGTAAGGAAGTGGGTGTGACACGTGCCAGACTCTCCTCCGTCTGACTCACTTCTCTATGATCATCCCTAGGATTCTATTTGCTTTTTGTGAAGTTTTGAATGACACCTCCTGAGACTGGAGTGGGAAATAGCATGGTAAGGAGCTTAAGGATGACAGAGATTTGGAAAACTGTAGAGGAAGAAAGGCCAAAGGTCAGCTAGCAACACAAGGAAAGCTCGAGGATCCAGTAGTGGGGCTCCGTGGGGAGTTACAGCCTACAGGTGTTTGCAGTAGCAGTCTGGGGTGGTGTTTGATTTTCCACTGCAGAGCTCAGTTGCCAGGAAAAGAAGAGAGTAGGTTAATCCAGGGCTAAGGTTTGAGCAAATGAAGGGGAAAAAAAGGGCAGCGTGTGCTGACATTACTGACGAGAGAGTGACAGAGTGATAAACTAGTTTCTAGGTTGAATAGAAAGAGCAAAGAAGGCAGTAAGGGGTGGTAGAGGAGATTGTAAGGAAGATAGAGACTAGAGGTCCCAACAAGGTGTACAGAGTGATCAGAAATACAATACTTGGGCTTAGGACTCTGGATAATGAACTATTCTCAGCGAAGTCCAGGTCATGGGAGTAGATGGTCAAAGTGGACTTAAGGTGAAGCTGGTTGGAGGTTAAGGAGATCAATAAACATGAGCATAAGAAGCTGGTATTTAAGTGGAGTATTTCTGTGTGTCTAGATTTCGTTTTGTTTTGCTTTTTGACACTAATAAGATGTAGGCCAATCACTGAAGACTTGACCTCACAGAATTTTTAAGAATCAAGTGTGTTTTTTTTTGGGGGGGGGGGAGTGCGTGGAGGTAAGCTTTTGGAGGATACATCTAATTAAAGGCAGGAAAGTATACCAGATTAGTATTTTTCAGAGTGTGATTTGTGTATCATCATGATACTAGAAGTGATTTTTAGGAGGCTATGGATCAAAACTTCTTTATTTTTATTTCAGCAACTGTAAAGTTACTTTAATGTAGATTTGAATAAGTTAATCAAACACATGGTTGAAGATCTCTTTTTTTAGGAAGAGTCTAAGGTGAATAGTTAAACAGTTAATACATTAACAAAAATAACCAAAACTAACAATAATTGAGGAAGAATAGAGCTAAAGCCAGAGTGGTGATGTCCAGAGAACATGGCTGATGTCTGGGAGACGGGAGTCTCTGATTTCTTTGCTTTCTCCTTGCCCAAGCCTCTGCTACACTTTTTATCCTGCTTGTTTCAAGGGCAGAGAACAAGAGGCTGGACCTACATTTTCATGCAAACTCATGAGTCTCTTCTGTTTTCGATGTTTCTTTTCCATACAATTATAACTAACTCTAAAAGATTTTAAAATGAAGAGTAAAGCATCATTGTTTTCTGTCCATGGTTGGGTTTTATGAGAAACCTATGAGAACTACAGATAATTTGTTGTCAAATGTTTATCTCAGTTGCTTTGAATTTAATTTCCTAGAAAGGCATCATGATGTAATCAAACAAAAGACTACTATGCACAGTGAAAAGCTCCGTCATGTCCCAACTCTTTGTGATCCGGTGGACTGTAGCTTTCCAGGCTCCTCTGTCCATGGAATTCTCCAGGCAAGAATACTGGAGTGAGTAGCCATTTCCTTCTCCAGGGTATCTTCCTGACCCAGGGATTGAACCAGCATCTCCTGCATTGCAGGCAGATTCTTTACCATTTGAGCCACCAGGGAAGCCCAGACTATGAACAGGGAGTGAACCAAAGTAGAACCCAAATTCATTCTCCTTTTCTGAAAACCTTAGAATTCAGAATTGGAGTTTGTGTTTGGAAAAAAATGGAAAAGGACCAAATAACGCATTGACAGCAACCCATAGAGCTTCTGAACACGGATTCTCGGCCATATGCCTTCTACACACTGGCTAAAACAGGTCGGAAAGAGTCAATGTTTATCATCGGTCCAACTTCAGGATGAGAATGACATCTTCACCATGGTACTTGCTCAGATTCAGACAAAATTCCCTATCAATATATTATGCAGTTTTTCCTACATTGTTCTGCTAGTCAGTAACATCTGTTTGCTTTGGAAAGCCTCCCTAATTTGGAATCAGTGATGCCCTACCAACCCACCTTTGTACTGTATCCTGAGTGGGAATTATTTCATAAAACTCTTCCATAACTTGGCAGGGGTGGGGGGCTGTTTAAGCTAATTCGAAGAACAAAGCCATTTCTTCAAATAGGAGATGTTTAAACTACTTCAAACCATTTTTCAAACTCTAAACGTGTTTTCATGGATACCATGAGCTAATTACAAATGATTCCCATCTCTTAATTAAAAATTAGGTCCATTAGTACCTCCCATTAGCAACAATTAGCCATTAAATTGTATTTACTGTAAAAGACCTGACACAGTTATAAGAGCTCCCACAAGCCATGCATGAAAATCAGTTTCATTTCTTTGCTCAGATTCTGTGCATCTACTCTGATTACCAAACCACATTTGTTTAAGTGTACCGATTGATTTCTTTTCAATAAGTTCAGTAAGGACATTTTGTTCTACTGACTTATTCATTCATTCAACTAATGTTTACTGGACTCCCATAGAGCTGTAAGGAACCAAAGCAAGACAGCATAAGACAGAGACACATCCCTTCAAAGAACAGGGGTTCTAACCACAAAGGACAGAGTTACAAAGAACTGTCACCAAACACAGCATGCGACAGATGCCCTAAGAACTGTCCACGGAGCGGGACGTTGTAGCGACGTTGGTGCAAGACTCTGACACACAGGCCTGTGCGTGCTGTCCCTGTGATCCTGCTGGTGCATTTACATTGTTCACTACACAGCAAAACATGAATTTTAAAAGGCTTTTCCTGGGGGACCACAGTGTTTAGCGCTCTATTCAAGAAACCGATAACTACCAGGAGCTTGTGCAAATGGTCTTCTCTGATATAGAAACATCACTGTTGTTTGGCTGTTTCTTTTTTTAGGGTGGTGGGGGGCGTGGGATAGGAGGATATAAAATCCTGTGCCTTACCTAATCTTTTAAAATGTCTTTCCATTTTATTCCTAGATAAATGAGGTAGTGGATGTTTCTTTTTGTGTCTTTTTGTATCATTGTATTTACTCACTCTTGGCTGCGCTGCATCTTCGTTGCTGTGCAGGCTTTTCTCTAGTCACAGCGATCAGGGGCTACTCTTCTTCATTGTGATGTGTGGGCTTCTCATTGCAGTGGCTTCTCTCGCTGCAGAGCACAGGCTCCCGGGGCGCCAGGGCTTCAGTACCCCAGCTCCCCGGCTCTAGAGCACAGGCTCGGGAGTTGTGGCACGGGGCCTAGTCGCTCTGCAGCATGCGGGATCTTCTCAAATCAGGGATGGAACCATGTCTCCTGCGTTGGCAGGTGGATTCTTCCCTACTGAGCTACCAAGGAAGCCCTATGTCTTATCTTCTAATCCAGCAAGTGTTGTTTGTTTTTGTTTGTTTTGTTTTTCTGTAATCGTCCAGAAGTAAGTATTTGAGGCTTTGCCAGGCATTGGCTGTATGTCACAGTCACTCTCGCCTGCAGGATGAAAGCAGCCACAGACCATGTATAAACATATAAGCATGGTTGCATCCCAATAAAACCTTATTTATGGGCAGCACTGGATATGCAGACATAGAGAACAGACGTATGGACAAGAGCGGGAGAGAGGAAGGAGAGGGTGAGATGAAGGAGAGAGTAGCGTGGAAGCATATTCACTACCATATATAAAGTAGAGAGCCAGTGGGAATTTGCTGTATGACTCAGGGAACTCAAACTGGGGCTCTATAACAACCTAGGGGGGTGGGGTGAGGAGGGAGGTAGGAGGGGAGATTCAAGAGGAAGGGAACATATGTACCTCTATGGTTAATTCATGTTAGTGTATGACAGAAATTAAACCAATAGTGTAAAGCAATTGTCAATCAATTAAAAATAAAAAGATAAAAAAAGCTTCATTTCTAAAACAAGGAACTGGGATTGGCCTCTGGGCTACGGTTTGCCCACCTCTGCGCTGATCAATATATTTTTCAAAGTCCTTCAAATTCAGTCCTGTTTCTGACATTCCACATAATAAGAGCATGAAACTGTGTTTTTAATTTCATGAAAGGCAGGTGAAATGTCTGAAGGGCTGAGGTGGAGATGAGGACTGAGAGAGACATTTCCTGGTGTTTTACTTTGCACAACATGTTTGATTGTAGTTCCGAAGTATGAAAACACTTTAAGTATATATTTTTATTTTTTACATGCTCATCCTATCTTCATTTTCTGGGATGTATTCGTATGAACCAGCAACAGGGGATTATCAACCAGGAAAAGCAAATATATATTCTGTTTAATATCCTCTTCACAGCCTTTAGAATTCTGTACTTTTAGCAATTTAGAGAAAAGGTTAAAGATACATCGTCCCAACAGATCTGTATTAGTAGTAAAATGTATTTTACATCTCTGTCCTTCCACCTGGGCTGGTACTGTAGTTGCTGTTGTGGTTGGTCTGTGTCTACTGAAGTCATCCTTGATCTATCAGAACTGGTGATTCTGTCTGCCCAGGTGATGCATCGCTGCACACTGTGTTCTGCCTGGCACTCCAGCGGTGAAGGGCAGCTTTCCTGGTTTTGTCTAAACAACAAACACTGCCTAGGGCAGACCTGGGGGCGCTGGGGCTGTGTCTGCCCTTGTGTGGCGAGGTCAGAGCAGACTGCACGTGGAGATGCAGCACACACCTCCAAAGGAAAGGCGGCATGCGGAGGGCATCTCTGCGGGAGGACCCTCAGTGTGGCGGCGATGGGCTTAGGGTACCGCGGTCACAGCAGATGATGTCCTGAGGACTCTTGGCGCCAGTAAGAGGCAGTACCTACAGAATGGCGACAGAGAAAGGGAGCATTTTCAAGACAACTGTAGGTTTTAAAGGAAGCTGATGGTATGTTCAGGACTCGGCCCATCTGGCACTGACAGCACACTGCTGCCTTTTTAATCAACTCCCCAAAGTGGGCACTTGAGGTTCCTGTCAGAGCCCAACCGTGAACTGACTTGCGATGCAGCCCTCGCCAGAGGCTTGAGACACCTGACGCGGGAGACAGACCACCTTGCAGACACGCCAACATTTCTCTAGACTCTATGCTAAATTAGTTTATCAGGAGGCAAAATACCTGAACCATATAATTGTGCATCCCTGTAGAAATGCTTTCTCAGTGAATTTTAACATTTTTAACCTCCTCTTAGACGGGTGATGTATGACACACACATTTAAGCAACATCACTAGCTTTTTCAAGATGCCGCAGTGAATGTGACTGTCCTTTATTTTGCCCAGTGTTCTTTCTAAAGAAATAATGAATCACTCCTTGCGTCGGTACTTGGGCAAGCATCTCTCTTCATAGAGCTGATACACTTCTTCTGAGCTGGCAGTGTAAAAGGCACACCTTGGTCTATTTGTCTCTGGCCCTGGTTGTCAGGACGGTGGGAATCTGGTACATTACATTGCAGATAGTCCCGGTACCATGTTCTCTCTCTTGCTCTCAACTGTTCATTGAATTGTTGGTGTTTTTAATTGGGCTTTTTAGTATAGTGCTTAATTTCATAAACGCCTCACAAGTTCAACTTGGAAGCACAAAAGCTCTACCTCCTATGGTAAAAAATAAGTGAAACAAATGCTAGTAGGCTCAGGGAAGTTTGAGTGCTGGAAAGTTTCAGTGGAAAGATAAAATGAAAGGTAATTTTGATGATGCACTGGTCTGATCGAAAAATTTGCCAGCAGGCACTGTTTTTGTTCACTCAGACACATGCAGCTCTGAATAAGTATGGTAGGGTAATTGGAAATGACTTTGAGAGTCAAGAGGATATACATGACTCCTAGTCCAACAATTTAATGATTATTTAATAATGACCTCCGCTTAAATTTGCTGAAGCTAACTTTTCCTCTCTTTAAGTATAGATAATAATGCATTATCATCTACATGCATCTTAATAGAAGGATTCACTGAGACGATACATCCGAAGTACCCACTAGGTGCCTGACCCATACTAGGTAGTAAATTATGGAGGGTTCTTTTCCTCTTGCCTTCCCCACACTCAGGAAAGCGTGTTAGGACTTGGAAGTATCACTAAGCTTACGTTGACATGATAAATGGACTGAACCAAAGGCGTGTTTTTAAGCGTTCTCTCTCTGTTTCTGGCTGCGCTGGGTCTTTGTTGCTGCAGGCGGGTTTTCTCCACTGCGATCAGGGGCTGCTGTTCATCGTGGGGCGCGGGCTTCTCACCGCGGTGGCCTCTCTTGTTCTGGAACATGGCCTCGAGAGCGCGGGCCTCGGTGTCTGTGGCGCACAAGCCTCGTGGCCCCCTGGCACTTAGAGTCCTCCTGGACCAGGGGTCGAGCGGGTGTCCTCCACATTGGCTGGTGGGTTCTCAGCTCCTGGACCACTGGGGAGCTCCCCAGACTGGCATCTTAAAATCGAGTTTCCAAACCCAGTATCTAAAAATAGAAGAAGTAGGAAAGGAGCTGAATATATATCTTGTCTATAATATTTTAAGTGGAATTAATAAAATTATAAAACATTTTTAACAACATGGAAAATAATATGCTTAATGTAAAGTGAAACGGTGATAAATTGAACAGTCATTAGGAGTTTGACTCCAAAAGTATATAGTCAATACATGAATACAAGCTAGAATAAAATGCATAAAATGATTATAATATGTGTTTTTAACTTCTTTTTTCTTTTGCTAAACTTTTGGACATGTTGCTTGGCAACTTGTATAATTTACTAGAATTTTAGCAGCACAGTCTTTGAATATGCACAATTTGAGGGAGATATTTCTATACCAGGGAAACATGAGTGTATTACTATGAAGATGGGGGTAATGGTGATTGTGAAGATTATATTGCTGATTACTGGGGGCAGTGGTGACCTCTAGAAACATCTCCACTTCCAACCATTACATCTTAACCCTGTGGCATTTAAGGCAGAATTAAATGAAACATCTTTCTATAGAAATGACATAAAATTGTTGAGTGATCCTGTGGTCTAAAGTCACTGTTAATTTTTTATAAATTTATTATCTGCCTATCAGAAGGTGCACCTCCACAGCAAGGTGACTCCTGCCTTTAACACTTTTCACACTGAAATCACATCTCAAGTGATATATATTCTGTTCCTTTCATACAGCACTTGTGACAACCTAAGATCTTCCCAGTTTATTTAATGTGAGACTTCCTGTATCTTGTGATATCATACATTTGAAAATGGGATCATATTAAATTATAAAATATAAATATGATTTTTATAATCACATAAATTATGTATGTATGCATGAAATGTTTTGATATTGGAGATAATTCATTTCCCCAAGTTGTAGATCACAAAATATTTATTCCTACCAAAATTATATCATTTCAAAGTCCGTTTTCCACTCAAGATATTACCGCTGCTTCTTTCTTTTTCACCACATTTTGCTAATGTGGACTACATCACAAACAGTATTTGTTTCTTATCAGGCCAGTCTTTTTGCCCCACTTGTCTAAACCATGCACTCTGGTATAATCACTGCAATTTAGCTTTGATAAAATATTGATTGAAAAGCCATCAGCTACTTGACCCAGATACGACATATCAAAACTAGAATCACTTCACATTAGGTTTCCTTAAAAATGGAAAACAAAAAGTTGAAAAGATGTTGAAAGAATGGTACCCCTTAATTTACATGCAAAGGGCGTATTTTAGTTGGCAGCAAAACCGTGTTGGACTCAGAGTAATGGACTGCAGGTCTCTATGAGACATAAACGTAATTACCCTCCGTGCCTGCTCTGAGTTCAGCTGTCTGCCCAGGAGAATCGAATTTGGAAAAACAAAGGACTCCAGATTCAGAGAATGGGAACTGCATTCATAATTGAGCGGCTACTTTAGCAAATCAAATATGCAGAGTTAGTTAAAAAACAAAGTGGTGACTGAGGTTTTGGAGGTGTTCACTGTGGGGGTAAAACCTACCAGCAAAACAGGCCAAAAAGCAACCATGGTTCAGCAGAGTTGGCTTTATTAACTTGCAGGAATGACGGAGAAGTCACATCTAAGGGCGGACGTCTAAGAGGAAACTTGAAGGGCTTACGGTTGGCTGTGAGCTCAGGCAGCGTGACTTTGGTAAACGTTTAAGTGATGGTGTTTTCTGCATTAACGCTACCAGGAAGTCAAAAGAGTGGACATCTTGTGGACATCTTGTTAAGCGTTGTCTAGTAGGACAGTTGAACAGAGAAGAGCTAGAGTTGTCACTGGTAAAGACGCAGGAGTCGCTCACCTTGGAGGTGGTGGTTTTAGGTGTAGAGCGTCCTTCCCTGCGTCTTCCATCTGCCCCAGTCATGGTGTGTTCTTGTCTGATAATTGTCGATAATCTTAAAATAGTTTAATTGGGAATACTGTGCCCTTACTAATAGCTACCAGCTCATTAAAGATGATTTGGAAGATTTCCCTAAATTATTTCCTTATCTAAAGGGCAATTGCCATGTTGCCTGACAAAAAATATGACTGAACATCAAGTGGCCTTGATAAAGTATAAACACAAATATGGGATAGGTCGAATGTGTTTTATTAATCACATACACTGAGTGTATAGGAAGGTACTGTGGATGCAAAAGTGACTGTACATACAGATAGAACATGCTGTGTTCAGGGAAATGAGCTGAGCACATCAGGTGGGTTGATTTGATATAAAAAATTGTCACAACCACTCTGTAAGGAAGTTTCTGTGTCTGCTACAAACTGATTCTTTATAAGCCCAGCCTGACCTGCCTCTTGAGAAACCTGTATGCAGGTCAGGAAGCAACAGTTAGAACTGGACCTGGAACAACAGACTGGCTCCAAATAAGAAAAGGAGTACGTCAAGGCTGTGTATTGTCACCCTACTTATTTAACTTATATGCAGAGCACATCATGGGAAACGCTGGGCTGGAGGAAGCAGAAGCTGGAATCAAGATTGCCAGGAGAAATATCAATAACCTCAGATATGCAGATGACACCACCCTTAAGGCAGAAAGTGAAGAAGAACTAAAGAGCCTCTTGATGAAAGTGAAAGAGGAGAGTGAAATAATTGGCTTAAAGCTCAACATTCAGAAAATCTGGTCCCATCACTTCATGGGAAATAGATGGGAAAACAGTGGAAACAGTGTCAGACTTTATTTTTCTGGGCTCCAAAATCACTGCAGATGGTGACTGAAGCCATGAAACTGAAAGACACTTACTCCTTGGGAGAAAAGTTATGACCAACCTAGACAGCATATTAAAAAGCAGAGACATTACTTTGCCAACAAAGGTCCATCTAGTCAAGGCTATGGTTTTTCCAGTGTTCATGTATGGATGTGAGAGTTGGACTATAAAGAAAGCTGAGCACCGAAGAATTGATGCTTTTGAACTGTGTTGTTGGAGAAGACTCTTGAGAGTCCCTTGGGCTGCAAGGAGAACCAATCAGTCAATCTAAAAGGAAATCAGCCCTGAATATTCATTGGAGGGACTGATGTTGAAGCTGAAACTCTAATCCTTTGGCCACCTGATGCAAAGAGCTGACTCATTTGAAAACACCCTGATGTTGGGAAAGATTGAAGACAGGAGGAGAAGGGGACGACAGAGGATGAGATGGTTGGATGGCGTCACTGACTCAATGGACATGGGTTTGAGTAAACTCCGGGAGTTGGTGATGGACAGGGAGGCCTGGAGTGCTGCAGTCCATGGGGTCGCAAAGAGTTGGACACGACTGAGTGACTGAACTGAACTGTGGATGCTTACTTAACATTTATGCTCCTTTGGCTACTTAAAACCTTTTGATCTTCTCAAATTTCAAACACGAGTCCTGCTTCTTATGCTCAGAGAATGGTGACCTCTTCCCTTATGAGAAGATGGGGATGGTCATTTTTTGTTTGTTTTTGGCCACACCGTGGGATCTTAGTTCCCCAACCAGGGATGGAACCTGCGCCTTCTGCATCCTTGCATTGGAAGTGCAGAGTCTTAATGGTTGAACCGCCCAGAAAATCCCTAGAGATCTTAATTTATCTGATCTCCCACAGAGGTGTTCTCTTGACTTCAAATGTCTCTTTCTTTATTCCTCTTCTCTTCCTATATTCCTGTATTTTGTCAGTTCATGATCATCCTTTGTCAATGTTAACTCTTCCTTTTGCGTTCTTGATTTTATCTATATTGACCCTTTTATTTTTCCTTTTGGTTTTACAGCATTGATTAGTCTCTAAACCACATGCATCTTCTTCATTGTGAATTTATCCACTGGTGACTTTACTTGGCTTCAAAAAAGGTATAGACCCGTTTCTATCTTGTTTTCCTGTTTCTCAGGATGCTGGTCCCAGAGCACTTAGCTTTTCTCTGTTTTTTTCCTCAATGAAGTCATCTACTCCCTCAGCTCAAGCTGTCATAGAGATGACCTCCGAATCTAGATTACTCATCCTACCTCTGAGTTCTAAGCCTAAAAATCCACCTCCGAGTGTCCCCACCCTTGGATGGCCCCATGGAAGTTCAAACTTCATATTCATAATTTAAGTCTCGTAAGCGTTCCTCCCAATCCAGTTTCTTTTGCAGACTTCCCCTAGGATTGGAGCAAACTTCTATAAATGGTATTTCTCTAAGCCAAAATTTTGCAAGGAAACTGTAGCTGTGAGTTTAGTGCTGTTACAGTCTTTGACAGTGGCTTGGAGTAGAGATTTTCTTTCTAGGTGAGAGCCGTGTGATTTAATAGTACACTGAGCTTGGAGTAGAAAGGATAGAAAATTTCTTATACATTAACAAGTGATTTTTATTCCAGGCAATTGTGCTCAAAACGTCAGAGACATTTTGGCTTGCTCTACCCACAGGCAAGCTTCCTTTTTCTTGTAAATTCTACTTATAGAATATACTTCAACTTTGTCCAATCATTCCATTCTCTTAACAGCCATCCAGGTTGCACCCTTGTTACCTTTAAATTAAATACAGTATACCAACAACATATATATGGTATTTAGTCAATCGGTAAAGATAACCCTGTATGCGAGAATCAAAAGAGACATAGATAAATAGAACAGTATTATGGACTGTATGGGAGAGGGTGAGGGCGGGATGATATGGGAGAATGGCATGGAAGCATGTAAATTATCATATGTGAAACAAATCGCCAGTCCAGGTTCAATACATGATACAGGGTGCTCGGGGCTGGTGCACCAGGATGACCTGGAGGGATGGGATGGGGAGGGAGGTGGAAGGGGGTTTCTGGAAGGGGAAAACATGTACACCCATGATGGATTCATGTCAATGTATGGCAAAACAAATACAATATTGTAAAGTTAAAAAATAGAAAATAAACTAATAATAATAATAAAAAATTATATTGTTGCAGTGTCTTCCTAATGTCGACACCTGGCCCTTCTCTCTCTTATTCACCCTTCTCACAAATACCTGAATCAGTTTTGACATTAACATTTTAAAATTTTTATTTGCAAGGATATGGTTTTTTTAATTAATTTATTTTTTATTGAAGGATAATTGCTTTACAGAATTTCACTGTTTTCTGTCAAACCTCAACATGAATCAGCCATATGTATACATATGGTCTTAATCAAACAACTGGGGGTTGCCTTAGTTGGTAACTATCCTTCCATATGATTATTTCCAGAAAGAGGGGAGAGATTAGATCTCTGAATCTGAAGTCATCTTTTTTAACAAGCCTCAAACGTGCTTTCCAGCATATACCAGAACTACTTCAACACTCAGAGCTGCGGACAGTTTGAATAGATTGCTCTACAAAGATCCTGTGGACCCACAGAGTTGTGGTGCTGTGTGTTTACAGAACTAACATTTTTCTGAGAAGAATCTGACCTCCAAATAGTGGGGGTTTATTTTATATGGAGTAAGTAGGTTCTCTTAAATTCTGTTTAGCTTCTTTAATTTGACACTATCCATACAATGCCAAGTGTGGCTGATGGATAAAACAGAGCGTTCCCTGTGTAACCAGCAGCAAAGAAAGCTGCATTCCAAGTCCTTGTCAAGACGTATAACAATTCCAAACTCACTGCTATTCGTACCTTTCAGAACCTTGGCTGAGAGAAAATAAAGTTTGGGGAGGACTATTTGGATAATGTGCACTATATCCATTCTCCTCGGTTCATGTAAACTATATCCCTGGATTAATCTGCGAAAGCTGTCTTACTCGGATGACTGATCCCCTGAACACCAGCTTTTCCTGAGGTATTCACAGGCACGATGCCATCCACTCGTGTTTGAAGGCGTCCATGACAAACAGCCCTTGGAAACGTGCATGTTTACTTTAAAGCTGCTCTTCATGAGATTACGCACTATCCGCTCCTTTCAGACTAATGGGAGAAATGTCTCTCTTGCCTCCACATTGGGAATAATTTTTCTACGCATCTGGTTTATTTTCTTACCTAATGGACATAGGGAATCATGTAATCCATTGCTAAATAGTTCTGAAAAATTTTAATGGCATTTATTTTATTAGCCTTGCTGTATTTCCTTTCTCTTGGTCTCATTTTTCTCACATAACGTTTTGTATACATTTGGAAGCTGCGTACAATCCTTCTAGGGAGTAAGGTGCACTATCCTCAAATTCTGGGAAGGGAAACTCCTAATATATTATTTTCCCAGTCAAGAAGCTCAGCTCAACTGCAGACGTTAAGCGGGACTCGTCAGCCTGTGTTTGAGGCTGCATAATCCTCAAGCTGCTTTAACCAGCTGTTATTCCTACTGTCAACCTCCACAACTCTGTTCTTTCACTGGTCATAATTATTTGTAGGATGTGTTTGGCTGTGAGTATTTTCTTTCTTGCCTTTGCTCTTGCTGACTTTCAGCCTGGAATTTCTTCCCTTGTCACATGTGCAGTTTCTTTTGGTCAGATCTTACCTGTCTGAAATGCTCTCTCTCTTCCACGAATCCATTTCTTATTTGCATAGCCAGATGTGATCTCATTTTATCTGGAAAACTTTCAAAGTCCTCTGTGGGTGCCTGTTGTATAGATACTTGTACATTTCCTCACTACTCTCTACCCTATTTTTAGATTGTAGGTCCATGCAGATTTGGAAGTCAAGGACTGTGCTCTTCCTATTATTCCTGGTGGCGTGGCACTAAAGCTCAAATTTTTAATGAAAATAAAGCAGTGTTTTTTTAATCAAAGTTTAGTTGATTTGTTCTGTTAATTTCTGCTGTACAGCAAAGTGATTCATTTATACATAGATATATATTCTTTTTTATATTCTTTTCCATTGTGCTTGATCACAGGATGTTGAATACATTAATAGTTCCCTCTGCTATACAATAGGACCTTGTTGTTTATCTGGTCTCTATATAATAGTTTGTATGGACTAATCCGAAACTCCCAACCCTTCCCTCCTCCACATGCCCTCCGCCTTGGCAACCACAAATCTGTTTTCTATAAGTCTAAAGAAAGTAGAGTGAAGTCGCTTAGTCACGTCCAACTCTTTGCGACCCCATGGACTGTAGCCTCCCAGGCTCCTCCTTCCATGGGATTTTCCAGGCAAGAATACTGGAATGGGTTGCCATTTCCTTCTCCAGGAGATCTTCCCAACCCAGGGACTGAACCCGGGTCTCCCACATTGTAGGCAGACGCTTTACCGTCTGAGCCACCAAGGAAATCCAATAAGTGTAAAGCAGTCTTTAAATAAAGATTCTAACCCCCAATTAAAGAAGTCAGCATTGATTTTAACTCCAAATCAGTGTGGAAGACAAAACGGGGAGACAGTACTAAGTGAGTCAGATGACTGCATTTTCTCTAAAAGTGCGGACATTTTCCCCAGGAAGTTTACTCTGTCATCCCTTGGCAGGATTAGCCCTCCTTCCATCTGATGGGTCTTGCCGAGTCAAGCCGTCACCCACCCTAATCCATTCTCTCTACAGCCACCAGAGCCCTGTTTCTACCACACACATGACCTGCCCTCGATCCTTCCGCAGCCTTCCAAGCATCACCCTCGGCCCTTACCCCATGTCCGCAGACCTTCCTGACCCTGTGCCTGCTGCTCCAGGCTCACCTTCTACTCCGCCCGTGCTCCAGCATTGCTCTCGGCTCCCAGGATGGGCCAAGCCCCCAAGGGCCTCATATAAGTGAGAGTGTGCTAGCTGTGAGCTGTTCCTCTAGCTGGAATGCTGTTTCCGCCATGCTTCACCTTGGTGCTTTCTCAGCAGGGATCTGGAGTTTGTTTTGCAGGGCTTCTTTCAATGTTGTCTTCTCCTTGGACGCGTCCTTCCTCCTTCCGTCTTGTACTAGAGTTACCAATGTTTCTTATTCCCGTAGGTCCCTGGGAATATCTGCATCATAAAATTTAATGCAGGGTCTTCATTTTATGCTTAATTACTTGTCGTTCCCTCTAGTTTATACACTCCTTTAGAGCAGGGACTACTTCTGTTTACTTAATTTCTCTATGACCCAGTAGCATCGGAGTAGGTATTTAATAAGTATTTGTTGACTGACTAGAAAATGCCTGCACATAAGCTGGTTGGGTAGAAACACTTCGGTGTCCTAACCTTAACTTCAAAAGATTAAAATAGCCAGACATTTCCCAACAAGTTTGGAAATCTGAATGAATATTGAAAGCTTTCTGAATGGGATAGGAATCTCTCACGAACAAGAAAGTAAGAAAAAGTGAAAGGATTTGGAGAAAGCAGAATTATTAGGAGATCTTTATAGGAAATAATTTAAAATATTGGTGGAAATGTACAATGTGTCTCTTAGAAATATACTACTTTTCAGCAATGCCACTTATCTGAAAAGTTTCATTTTTGTCATTGTTTTCCCAGGTGGTCATCACACGTAGTTATCTTAGTAACATCATTGTAATGGATTCCCGGGCGCTACCTTCTGACAGTACTTTTCTACTCTTCTGTGTCCAGGACCCTCACGTGGGCACCACTGCTAACATACTGGTCTCCATGACGTAGCGTGTTTGCCTCGTTCTTGTGTGTGTGTGTACGTGTTGTTTCTTAAATCATTTCTTCAACGTCCTTGTCACGCCTTTTGCACATTCTCTGGAAGACATGCATCCAAGTGCCTCACCGTCACTGGGCATGGTAATCAGGACAAGTAATGGCTTTTAGCTTTTTTTTTTCATTAACAAAATGGAAAAGCACCATACCCAATCCATTAGCGATGCTCTATTATAGTGAGAGCTTACTGAAAAAAGGCAGCCAGCCGGTGGACATAAGGCCGTTTTCCCTTAAACAGGATTTTCAACCAGGATCAAACAAGATGCCCTTTCATCTAGCAGGAGGGTTTCTGCTCTCTACCCCCCTCTCTCTCTCTCGTTTTGTCCTAATTTATCCTGACAGTCCATAGGGAATTTAACTGTTTTCTAAAGGACATTGAAAATTCTTGAGGATTCACAGTATTCGTAGGGAACAAATATCAATTAGTCTTTTGAAAACCTTTCTTTTTGATTATTTCTGTCTGTGAGTTTTAGCTTCCTGAATTTCTTGCTCTCAAAGAGGTGTTTTCCTCTTGATTTTTTTCATTATAAAACTGAATAGAAATGTAAAGTAAATAGTCATTTTGGTTTTTTTTTTAACTACTATTGTTGTTATCATTCCTTTAACACACATGTAGTAAAACTTACCTGTTATTTTCATTCCTTTAGGAATTATGTTGGGCTGATGGCCTTGAACTCAGATACTTCAGGCCAAGACCTGAGGGTTTTTTTAATCCCCTAACCTCAATTAAATTATTTTATCTTTCACTGATACTTTGTAAGGTGTTTGCTTGCTTTAAAGCTCACACCCATGGCGTTTGTACTTATCACTCAAGCCACTTAGACTTCAAGCTCATTTGAAGAGCAGTTTCATGCAATGCTAAAGTACGCATGTGTGTATATGGCCCAGTTTCTAAGCTACCTCTCCTTAGGAATCTCATGAAGAGTGGAATAGAACCACTCAAACCTCATGGGCCTTTTTCTACAATCTCTAACTTCTCTTTTATGACAATCAGTATTGAAGCATTCAGGCCTGGGGAAAGGCAGTGGGTGCCCTTCATCAGCTCTTCCTTACCTCAGTCCACTCCCAGGGACAGAGTGAGATGACAAGAGAAACTTAGAATTCTCAAGCCCCACGCCAGACATACTATTAATCAGTCTAAAACTGGCCATGAACCCAGCACTATTGTCTTTAACTGCCTTCCAGGTGGTTCTGGAGCTCAATCAAGTTTGAGCACCGCTGCTGCCAGCCAGGCAGCCTGTAAATGCTGCTGCTGCTGCTGCTGCTGCCAAGTCTCTTTGGTCGTGTCCGACTCTGTGCAACCCCATAGATGGCAGCCCACAGGCTCCCCGTCCCGGGGATTCCCCAGGCAAGAACACTGGAGTGGGTTGCCATTTCCATCTCCAATGCAGGAAAGTGAAAAGTGAAAGTGAAGTCGCTCAGTCATGTCCGACTCTTCTAGACCCCATGGACTGTAGCCCACCAGGCTCCTGCATCCATGGGATTTTCCAGGCAAGAGTACTGGAGTGGGTTGCCATTGCCTTCTCCGCCTGTGAATGGGGGAAGGATAAATCACTTAAGACAATGGAGGATTAAAGTTATGATGAAATAAAAGTTAAATGCTTATTATCCTCTATTATTGTAACTTTTTCCTTTCTTCTAGAATTCTATTTTATATCATGGTTGTCTTGTATGATTTCATTCCTTCTGTGTGATGTGTTTTTAAAAACCAATGGACTTAGGTCAGAAATGAGAAGAGTTGGTCCTTACTAAGAAAGAAAACTCCCAACTCTGAATGTGAACTTTGAATTCCCAGTCTGAATGTATGCAGCACACTCAAGGGGCTTCCACGTGGCTCAGTGGTAAAGAATCCACCTGCCAGTGCAAGAGATTCGAGTTCAGTCCTGGGCTTGGGAAGATCCCCTGGAGTAGGAAATGGCAACCCAATCCAGTACTCTTGCGTGGGAAACCCCATGAACAGAGGAGCCCGGCGAGCTGCAGTCCATGGGGTCACAGACAGACAGACGCAGCTGAGCACACATGACACTCAAAACCCTCAGGGCTCACAGCCCATCATGACACCTGCAGGAACCACCAAGACAGAGAAGCCGTGTGAACTGGCACTGGGGCGTGTGTGTCCATTAAGGCATGGTTAGTTCCCTGAGATACTTTTAGGGTTAGTGAGACCCCAAACAGGAACAGGAGCTCCAGATTAACCTCTCTTACTCTGGAGGGGAGGGAACCAAAATTGCTGACAAACAGCGGCAGTAATTCTAGGTGTGAAATGCTATGGCCATCTTTGTCCCTTTTCTATTGGAGCCATACTCACACTCCATACTTCAGGGAGGTCTTACTAATGTCACGAGTTTTCACTCCATTTTTAAAAGGACCAAGGACCAATATATATCATTTTTATAGAGAGAGAATCTTGGTCCTTTTAAAGGGCTCTTTGCAGCCCATGAGTCCAGGGAAGGATTCATATGTTGTCTACAAGTATCTGCTTCCCCAGCACATTCCTTTGAGCCTCTCATAATTAGGACAGTAACTAAATTGGCCTTTTTTTTACTTTCCACTGGTGTCAAATACAGCTAAGAGGATTTGCCATACTTGGATATTAAAGCTCTTTTTGTAACTGGCAGCATCTAATCCTGATTATTCTCTGTTTGTATTTCTAAAATACATAAAACTAGAAACAAACCTTTCAACTGAGCCCCCAGTTTCACACACAAGTTGACCTTGGTTGTCCCCAGCCTCACTGTGACTCATGGCTAATGAGGAAAGCTGCACTTTTCTCTCCTCCTCTTCACCCTCCTGCCAGCCTTTTGCCAGTGCCTGCAGAATCCTGGGTAGAATTGGGAAGAAATTTTATTGGATGTATACTTACTTATCTCCTGTGCCTTTCACAATTGTTTTCAGTTTCTTCAGGGGTATATATATTTTTTTCTTGTTTTATTTTCCTTAATCCAAGATTCTCCAAGGAAGAATGGTAGAAATTCAAAGTACTCAGTATAAATCACTTGCATTTTGATCATTTATGTGAATTATAGATTTCCTTGGGGAACATACATAAGCATAATTTTCCAAACACACTCTAGAGTAGCACATTTAACATTTTTATGGCATATTAGAATTACCAGGTGAGCGTTAAATATTAATTCCCAGGCCACACTTCAGGCCAATTAAATCCATTTCTCTGTAAGTGGGACCCAAGCATCAGTATTTTGTTCAAGGAGCTCAGATGATTCCAACATAAAGACAGGTTTGAGAACCAGAGTCCTTGAGATTATTCCTCCATCTCATGAGACGTTATAATAGTTAAAACAAGAGTGTTGAAGTCCAGCACATCTGGAAAACTGCATTTCCCTTGTTAGAGATACTTGTAGAGTCACAATAAAAATTTGCACACTAAAGATGGAGAAGTACTGATGGGGAAAAAACAATGGATATAAAGAAAAAAGGAGGGAAAGGAGAGAAAGGAAACCTCATCTCCAAGTAAAACAAAAACAAGAATACCTGCTTAGCTTGATTTACTCCGTCATTTTTCAAACTTGTGAAAGTAAACAAGACTGTGGAATATGTATAAAAAAATTCCTTGGAATAGCCCTCCGTGGAATGTCATTGGAAAGATACTGAATAAAAGAAATCCAGAGCAAACTGTTTTGTTGCAATGCTCGTTAAGAACCTGCAGATATCAGGTTTGTTTATCGTCATGAGGCATTTGTATTTAAAATAACTTATTGAGGGTAGCATACAAGTTTGAATGTATGCAAGGTTTCTGATAGAAACAGGATACTTGGATCACAGGCAGTATATGAGATGTAGTTTAGAAAAGTCAGATTCCCAAAATCCGTAGAACAAACAAGTTAGATGACGGGTACCTGGAGAAATCTCACTTGTAGTAACACTGGAAAGGGCTGGGAAATCCCAACCTTATGTAAGAAAGTGGGGTGGCAGACTAGCAGGAAGACGCCAGGACACCTGGGACCTAGTGCTTGGTGGCCCGTTCAGGGTCAATACAAATAAAGGCATTGCTGGGCACTACTCCAGATTCCCACACTCCATTTGATATTTTCTTCTAGGCTTTTCCATAAGCCTCAGAACTCTTTACCCCTGTTTTTTCCAGTCAACTCTACTTCTACAGTTTCTTCTTTCCTCATCAAATCCAACTTCAGTCTGTTTCTCAGAATTCCCCCAGCTCCTTCTTGAGGCTCAGACAGTGAAGAGTCTGCCTGCAATGCGGGAGACCCAGGTTCCGTCCCTCAGTCGAGAAGATCCCCTGGAGAAGGGAATGGCAATCTACTCCAGTATTCTTGCCTGGAGAATCCCGTGAACAGAGGAGCTTGGCAGGCTACTGTCCATGGGGTCACAAACAGTCAGACACTACTGAGCAACTAACACTACTACTATATGGTAAAAAAAAAAAAAAGAACTCCCAACTCCATCCCTCCCCCAGCCCCATCTCTCTTGGCAACTCCCAGTCTATTCTCAATGTCCATGATTCTGTTTCTGTTTCATAGATAGGTTCATTTGTGTCATATTTTAGATTCCACATATAAGCGACATATGGTATTTATATTTTTCTTTCTGACTTCACTTAGTGTAATCTCTGGTTGCATCCATGTTGCTGCAAATGGCATATTTCGTTCTTTTTTACAGCTGAGTAATATTGCACTGTGTATATGTACCACACCTTCTTTACCCATTCATCTCTTGAAAGACATTTGGGTTGTCTCCCTGTCTTGCCTATTGTAAATAGTGCTGCTATGAACATAGGGCATGGATCCTTTTGAACTACAGTTTTGTCTGGCTATATGCCCAGGAGTGGGATTGTTAAATCATATGGTAGTTTCATACTATCGTATGGTAGTATCATATTCTAGTTTTAGTTCTCTGAGGAACCTCCACACTGCACCAACTTACATTCCCAACAACAGGGTAGGAGGGTTTCCTTTTCTCTACACCCTCTCCACCATTTGTTAGTTGTTGAGTTTTTAATGATGGCCATTCTGACTGGTGTGAGATGATACCTCATTGTGGCTTTGATTTGCATTTATCTAATAACTGGTGATATTGACAATCTTTTCATGCGCCTATTGGCCATTTGTATTTTTTCTTTGGAGAAATAGGACTCCTAGCATCTTTTTTGTTTGATCTGGTTTTGGGTTTCCTTGTTTGTTTTTATTGGGTTATAGTTACTTTACAGTGAAGACTCATGACATCTTAAACACAGCTGACTTTCGTAAATATTTTTGAATGACTTGGAAAACACAGTTCCTTTTTCAAAAGAAATAAAAACAAAACTTAAACTCTAGAAAAGTCTATAATTGACATTCTAGGAAGTCAGTGTCCATAGTAACCTGTGAGTTTGTGAAGGAATGTCCCTTGAACAGAAACTAGTGTCTTCTGGTATATAGAAGTCAAGGTCAGATGATCAGACCAGGCCAAGGAAAATCTAGAGATAAAATTAAGAATAGTCAGTATCTATATAGATTTTTTGACTTTACCTGACTTCTATACCACCACCGTAAAAGTGTAATTCTGATCTTCCTGTTTATATTTTTAAATAGCCGTTATTTTTATTTCTTTTGGGAACTGCTTCTTAGCTGTTTCTCTCAATGATCCAACCCTTTATTTCTTATTTTTACATTAGGTGGGAAATATTAAGATTTGGGGCAACTTTTCAGCCTTTTTGAGTCATCTGTATCCAAGTCTACTTTCTCTGTTTAAGAATGTAACCCAGATGTCACTGGGTCCTGAAATACTTTGAAACCAGTTAAGATTGTCTGGAATCTCCAATCCCACACCCTTTAGGAGTCTACAGCTTTCTGCATTATGTATTTAAGTTTTCAAGACCATATAATCACCTCTTTCTGGTCTTTCTACTCCACACTGTGTTGATTCAGAAATTCACCCCTTTTTGCAGTTTTTTCACAAATATCAACTCAGAATAATATCAGGGAAGACTGGGTCATGTTCAGTAATGGACGTGATGGGCTTGTAAGCAGTTTCAAGCTGAAGGTAAAGACGCCCTCAGTGCTTCCCCTCCTCCCTCCACTCCCTCCTCTCCACGTGCTTCCTGGCTCCGCTCTCTCCCACCTTCCTCTAGGTCTTCCCGCCTTCCTCCCCCTCCCTCTTTCTCAGAAACACAAGCTCCCTCCAGTATAACCATCTCTTCACATGTCTGTTACCCCTGCTTTGGGACCCTCTATTGATACCAAGCGTCTTATTAATGTGATTACCAAGAGAAAAAAAATGAACATTTCCTGCCTAAGCTGCATTTCTGACCCTGCCAAACTATTAAGATAATGAAATTTCCATCTTCTCATAATAATAATACCAATAAAAATAAAATCAATAATAATGATGGTTCCTATCTATTAGGTTGTTTGTATATACCCAGCTCTATGCTAAGAGCTTTGTATGCATTATTTGACTAATATTTCTCCATAAAACCTTTAGCATATGAATGTTTGACTCCATTTTATGTTGCACTAAGAGATTTATGGCTGCAAATTGAGGTGTTTCTGAACCATCATGCAGAGCAACTCAAAGTAAACCGTGAGCAGTTGGACTTGAGTAAAGCTGAGTATATCTGAGATGGTACAGGTCACAGTGATTCTAAGGCCTCAGTGGGAGTGGGTTGAAATTTACCCCAAGATGATGGCCTTTTTCTATCGATTGTTTTACAGCTATTGTCAGACAAATTGTTCTTCACTTTCGGTGGCAAAAAGTGGAATCTGGACCTTGGTACCAAAAAGCCTCTTTCCTTCCAGTTCTCCCATCTCCTTGCCCTTAGCTCTTTACCCTGAACACATCCTTGGAAACAAGAATGGTGATCTCTTAGCTCAGCAGAAACTCCTCCATCATGCTTTTGTGTTGCCAAAGTTGTATATGTTCACATGGACAGGGCAGTGCTGTTTAAATGGTTTTCCTTTCCTCTCCTAAGTAAGCACAGTTCCTACAAGTACTTTTCTCAACTAGCTTTATGCTCTACTTTTGCAGTTTTCAACTTACTGTTGCTTTATACGTTGTTCCTCCTTGTTTAGAACATTGCCCTGTCTTTTCTGCTTCTCCTGCTTCCTTCTTACCTTCACCTGTTCCCTGTGCATCTTAGATCAATATCTAATGTCAATACTGTAACTAGTCCTGTAGGTCAAGCTTCACATCTGAAAGTCTCTTGACTCAAAACCACACACACACAAAAAGTATGTTTGTTGAGTCTCTTGTAGAGACTGAAATTTGTCTTAAAGGATAATTTAGAATCACCTTTACCATTTCCTCCCGTTGAGTTTGCCTGCTCTAGTTCACTGGGGTGGTTAGAGTTTATGACGTGTGGGCCCCAGATGATTGAGAGGGAATGTTCCATGTGCAGATGGAATTTACTGTGTGTGTATGTCGATCTGGATGAGTGCCTTTTCCGTTTGCCTGAAGTGTCTTCACCTACAGCCTGATTTAATGCTTTAGGCACAGACTTAAGTAGAAAACATCACAGCTTTGAGGCACATTGAGGACTTTATCTTCCTGACAAAGTCCTTCAGTTATTTCATTTCCAAAATAAAGAAGCAAATTCCATTTCCTAGAAAAAAGATTAAGTGAGCTCTGAGAGGCTGAGGACATTAGTAGTTCATGTTTCTGAGAGAACTATCCAGGTCATTTTTTAAAGTGGTTTCTTCTTCTTGAAGCTTTCAGATTTAGAGATTGATTTAAGTAAATGTTGATTTGATCTCAACAGTGTCACTCATTTGAAGAGGTCACTGCTTTACAAAGACTTTTAATTCTTTGCAATGAAAATCATACTGATAAGCAAAGATAATAGAGAATGTTAAGAAGCAACAAAGAGGGTATAAACAGGAAGTTCAAATACAACAAGGGAAGACTAACAAAGAAAGCAGTAATAAATAAAATGCCAACTTACTCTTCCTGGATACTGTGGTAAATGTAAGATTTGCAACAGTGAATAATACATAAAATTAAATACTTTATATATTTCCGATCATAAAGGAGAAAGGAACTACCAGGGCACCCAGTGGGTTAGTAATGAAATCTGGTTTTTCTGGGCTCTGTCAGTCCTATTGCTTTAAGACTATAGTTCATGCTTACTTAGTACGTGCTAGGGTCTCAATATAATTTTACTGAATGTTGGTAATAAGAGAGTTGAGAATATATCTCTATTATTGGAATTTTACAACAGAACACCTTCACCTCTCAGCTTCCTTTTAGTTTCTCACTGGTGGCCTTTTCTCTTTATTCCTTCTACTTCTTTTTCTTGTCTTAATGCACTGCCTGTAATCTCTAAGCAGTATTAGAAGAGATGGTATTGAATATCATCATCTTATTCCAAAATTTAAATAGAAAGTGTTCAATATGTCACCATTAACTCTGAGGTCAGCTATAAATGTTTTGTTTATAGACTTCTATTCCTCATTTCCATCTATTCCTAGTGTGCTATTTTCTCATATGCAGACATTAGATTTTATAAAAGATATTTTAAGTCATTACAATGATCATATAATTTTCTTCTTTATTCTGTCAATATGGTGAATTATGTTGATTGACTTTCAAATGTTAAACCTACCTTGCAATCCTGAAATACATTCCACTTGAGCATTATATATATATGACATGATTGGCTAAAGTTTTATTTAGGAGGTTTTTATAAATGTTCATGAAAGACATTAGGTTACAGGTTTTTTTTTCCTTCTTGTAATGTCTTTATCAATTTTTGATATAAGGAGTGTGCTAGCTTCATAAGATGAGTGGAGAAGTGCTCCTCGTTTAGTATTCTCTGGAAGAATTTATACAAGATTGGTACTATTTATTCCTTAAATGTTTGAAAAATTCTCTAGAGAACCCAGTTGAAGCTGAAGATTTTATTTTGGGAATGTTCTGGATTTCTAATTCTTTTTTTTTTTTTTTTGTAAATGTAGAATGATGCAGATTTTTATTTCTTTTTGCATCCATCTTAATTGTGCTGTTCAGCAAATATGTGTATTTTATCTCAGTTGTCAGTGTATTGACATAAGTTTGCTCATAATATTCTTTACTATTTTTCTACTTACCTCCCCTCTCTACTAAGCCCAGGGAGTCTTTCATTCCTGCTACTCCACGTGAATATGCTTTTATAGTTGCCTCCATTTTAGTTCCCAGTTTTTAATCTGACTTCATCTCCTGAGTGGTCTTTGTGGTTCACGAAATCTCTCTTATCTTTCTCTACATTTTGTGATACCCGTCACAAAAAAAAATCATTGAGGAGAGGCAAGGAGGGAGTTCATGATATCCACACAGTTGTTTCAAGTTCAAATTTTAAGACATAGTTTCTTAATCAGCTAAATTTCTATAGTATTCTCTTATTTTTATTGCTACCACAATGATCTGTGCACATGCTCAAACTTAATGGGCTTTGGCTTTTTCCAATACATTCATAAAGATTGTTTTTTCCACACAGTTGAAGGCCTCCATAGACTGTGATCCCGTGGGAATGACTGTTTCTCCCTGTGGTTCAGTGGGTAGAGTTTTATAAATTTCCCATTAAAAAAAAAACCTCCAAGATTCTTCTTTGTCCCTTTCTTTGCTGTATGGCAGCAATAAATGGGCCTCACTCCAGATTCAACAATGACCGTCTGTACTTTTTGTCAAATAGTTTAATGCACACCTCTCTGGGTTATACTTAGTAACGGTTCTGGTGAACTATATAGGATAATGTAGGCTATACACTCTGGGCTCCCATTTCTATCACGCTCACTAACGGGTCTTCTTTTCTCTCCTCTTCAGGTGCTTTTACTCCTAGTAGGCGAAGTCTACGCTGCTATCTATATTCACATTTACCTACTCTTTAGGGATAATTATTTTATCACTCGTAACTGTCTACTTTGTATCTGCACTAGTACCTTAAAAAGTCAATAGGCTTTAAATTAATACTAACATAAAACATGCACTATAATGTTCTGTGTGGGGATCCACTTTACTCGCCAACATTTCATGGGCAGGAGTGGAAGAATAGAGGGAAAACTGGGAGGTCCACGTTGGAGTCCATCCCTGATGCCCTCGTTAGTGGGTGGGGGCACTTTTCCCTTTCAAGGAGACGCTCTTAGCTCTCTTCCTCTCTCCAGGCTGTCTCTCATCCTTCAAGTGACATGGAGACCTAGAAGGCATTCCTAGAATTATACTCCAGGCAGCTTTTACTGCTTAGCCAATGTAAGCAAGTGAAATGATACTAATTCACTCCCCAGTTCTCAGATGACAGAATTGTGCAAATGCAAGAAGTATAACTGTCGGAATTCCATAATACCTTGAGCTAATGTAACTCTGTGCCTCCCCCAAGCCACTCAGGCTATTTCCTTTATCCTCCAGCTTCCTTTGTGAAAGGAAACTTTGTATTAGATGGTCCCAACAGCGATTCATGCCTCAGACTGTTAGCATCATCCAGTACCAATTTCTGCTTTCTCTGCTTAACTGCCTTCCCTCTATCCTTGTCAATGACCATCTGAGCTTGATAAGACCTGAACAACTACTCTTGTTGAAGTTTGTTATACTGATTTTTGAATGTTATAGCAAGAACTGGTTCAGATGGTAAAGAATCCTGCAATGTGGGAGACCTGGGTTCTATCCCTGGGTCAGGAAGATCCCCTGGAGGAAAAAAACGGCAACCTACTCCAGGATTCTTGCCTGGAGAATTCCATGGACAGAGGAGCCTAGTGGGCTACAGTCCATGGGGTCATAAAGAGTCAGACACGACTGAGCAACTAACTCTTTCACTTTATATAGCAAGGACTAGGCACACCCATTAAAGAACCTACATAATATAATAATAACTTCAAATGAGCAAGTTTGATTAATTATTTTAGGAAATTTCAAAAACTGAAATGTGAGGATTCCCTTGCTACTCCTTTGCTGTACAGATAATTAAAAGGAAAAGTTTGCCATCAGGAACTATATAAAACTTTTTTTTAATTTATTTTGCTTTTGGAGGGAAGTAAATTGGGAACTAAAAATTTGGAGTTTTTACTTTTTTGTTTCTTCAGAAATAATCAACAAGTCCATAGTAACAGAAATATTTTGTTCTAAATTAAATAAGTAAAAACACAATTCCTCTCTAACTTCATCACTTTTTTCTCTCTTCATGTAACTATCTTGGTGATGCAGTGTCTAGACTTCTTGGAACAAGTGATGGAGTCTGGAATTTATTCTGTGGGTTTGAAAATGGCTATTTGGGTTTCCAGCATACGCCATGTGAGAACCCAGTGCTTTCAGAATATGTAAAAATCATCAACCTTTTTGGTTTACCAAAAAAGAAGACTTATCCCCATGGAATGTCAAAATGTTAAGCTGCCACCAACAGGGAAATATATGGATTTATCCATTTTATCTATACCATCTCATTGTAATATGGTTCCCATCACCCGTTGTATCAAAAAAACACACACACACAATAATTTGTACTAATAACAAACTTATGGAAGATATTTTCTAGTTTTTCAGAAAAATCAGCAAAGTAAATTAGCTTAAAGGATAGATATCCATTCTTGTTTTGGTTTTATTAAGTAATCCACAGACATGTATGAAGTCAAAGAGCAGAGTTTTTATATCACGGGTCCTTCTTAGGTTTTTGTCGTTTATTAGCTGGATAAAAAGAAAGCAGTCTTAGGCACTGAGATCTAAACCATATTTGTACGGCCTGCACTATCAAGTCTGACTGTAGTTTATCTTTGCTCTTAAGGAAACCAAACTGAATGCTTGCAGAGGAAGTTCAGAGGTATTTCTACCAGTTACCTAAAGCTGAGAGTTGATCTTGCACATGGCTGTAGCCATTTCCTATAAGCTCCAGTGCCTAATTTTACAAGTCTGTTGCATCTTGAAGCTTTACCCTAGAAAATGTATGTCTACCACAGAAAAGTTTTACTGCAAAAGTTTATTGACAGATAATAATAGTCTTACAGAGTATAAAACTCCATAGCTTTGACTTATTTAAAATAAGCCTGTCCCTAATTTTAAAACAACATTCTCCAGCTCTGTGAGATTTTCTGTGATACCAAAAAAAAAAAAAAGATTAACCAAAAAGGTTTTTCTTTTAAATAAAAAATACACGACACATTGAACTGAGCTGATAGCATTTATACTAAAAATTCTCTATAAGTTCTGTTCAGAAGAGCAGCATAAAGTTACATTATAAAATAAGTATAAGGGGTAGTAGCTCTTCTAGAAGAAAATTAGGTATTCAGAGTATAAAGTGAAAATTAAAAATCTATGGAAATGAAATGACAACAAAATGTTAACCAAGGCATTTTTATTCTATATTTCTTAACTGGAACTCCAATTATTAAAGTTATTTTTTTAAGTTGGCATATTATACATGGTCATGGGTTTCCCTGGTGGCTCAGATGGTAGAGAATATGCGTGCAATGTGGGAGACCCGAGTTCAGTCCCTGGGTTGGGAAGATATGCTGGAGGAGGGCACGGCAACCCACTCCAGTATTCTTGCCTGGAGGATCCCCGTGGACACAGGAGCCATGGAGTCGCAAAGAGTCGGACACTACTGAGCAACTAAAGCACACACACAGTCATGATCATGGAAACTCCTAAGGTTTTATTTCAGAAGTCATTAGGGTGACTGAAAAGGGAACTCAATCCTACATTAACAGAACTGGAGTGCATTCCCAGTATATCCCAGTTTGTCAATATGTGAAATGGGTGAGCCATCTTGCCTAACTCAGTGTTGTTCTGAAGAGAAGATGACTGGGAATTTAAACTATAAGCACTTCAGTTTTGGCTACTTTCATAACTTCATCAAATGCCATGGAAGCTGTGAAGATTTACTGATTCCTTCTACTGAACAGAACAAAGATGAGGTTTTGGATAACTCTGCATGATTTCAAGACACTTATAGCAAAGAATCACACAAAATGCTTTCCACTTACTACACTGCTTGGGAAACCTAGTTTGGCCCAGGAGGTCTGAAAGTGAGGTGGATTCTCAAGTGAAGTCATGAATAGCCCTCTGTGTGGCCCCAGCCCAGGTCCCTATGTCTAATTCACAGAAAGTTCTTCTTAGCGATGTGGACACTGGAGCAGGGGTGGGTCAGGTGGTATCCAGTGACACTGTCTTCTTATAAAAAGGACACCCACAGTCACTGATGACAATTGCAAAGTTTGAAATTACTACCTCTGGCATAAAGGATACCAAGATCAGTGACGGAGTATCCTTTGACTGTTGTGTTGTACCTCTTGGAAAACCGTGACCAAAGCGTAGACCATAAGCCACAAAGAGTATTAAATCTATTGGTAAAAATATATTCCCACTTTCTACTCATCTACTAGGATTTTTGATATCTAATTAAAGAAACTTTTTCCAAAGTATATTCTTTCGAGTACTAGTTTTAAGCAAAATCAGTAGGTGCTAAAGAGAAAAAGTTTTAGAAACTGATTTAAAGTCCCCTTTCAGGAGGATTCTGTGAAACCTGATTTCTCAGAGTTTTAAAATTCTATGTCTGTAGCAAAGAGAGCTTCCTAGGTGGCACTAGTGGAAAAGAATCCACCTGCCAATGCAGGAGATGCAAGAGACATGGGTTCAATCCCTGGGTTGGGAAGATCCCCTGGAGAAGGAAATGGCAACCAGTTCCAGTATTCTTGCCTGGGAAAATCCCATGGGCGGAGGAGCCTGGTGGGCTGCAGTCCATGGGGTTGCAAAGAGTCAGACACAACTGAGCACGCACGCAATCATATCCAAGAGGCTACATTATGCAGAATTGCTCAAATACACGGAAACACAGAAAGCTCTTTTTTCCCCAGCTGAGCTAACATTCTAAAAATAAAAGTGTAGGTAATAGTAAATTGAGACATTTAAAACCTGTATGACATAAGCAAACCACCCATCTGAAATGGCCAAGGAACTGTTACCTCCAACACTTTCTAGGGTAGTTTTGTTGGCAAAGCAGACACTTGCCATGGGTGCTAGATATGAAATAATATTTGCTGAAATGTGATTCCAGAGGTCTGTACTTTTTTGAAAAATTGACAGCAGTTGGATCGCTGAGTAACTGTCTGCTTAAGGACACAAGGGCAGTGATGAGCAGAGTGGGCTAATGTATCTGTTTAAAGGTTATATGGACACTTTAGAGGGGTGGGGAAGTGCCTACACGGAATTCAGAATGATCAGTGGCTAAGAGCCATACAAGACATGTAATTGAAAATGGAAGACGGTCTTCTCATAGCCTTTTTTATTCAGCCACTGCACATTCTAAGTACCAGGCAGAGTGTAGGGTGTTGGAAGATGCAGGCATACGCAACACTTGGCCCATGCCTTTAGGGAAATGAGAGTCTGGACAATGTTAATAGAAGAGTGATGAAGTCTGTGAGAGCACAGAAAATAGAGTGAAGAAATCTCTGATAATTTTCAGCTATGAAGCTAAATTAGTAATATCCCCAAGCCTTGCAAACAGTTGTCCTTAGTCCACACTACAAGGTTGTTTTTGTACTGATGGGAATTGCACGCAGTTGTTATCAGCAGTAACACCTGGATCACGGGCAGCAGTTTGGTTTGTTTGATTTAGGGTTGCTTGACTAAGGTTGTCTCTATTTTCAGCAAATAGAATTAGTAGGACAGTGCTCGCTTAGGATGGAGAAGTGTTTGTCTGGAGTTACTTTATTTCTCCATGAATAGTAAACGACATCTGATGAGCCAATCTCCATTCAGATATTTCCCTGGATCCAGAATTATCATGCTTCTTGGATACTGAAAGTACCTACCAATGCATAACATTGTAATTTAGATTTTGCATATTTATGGTGCCCTTCATATGTGAACGTAGCGACTTTAGAAAAATAAAGAATCACAGGCTTGTCGTTTCCATAAGAATTGTTCCAGTGAAACAGTGTTTTGAGAAGCCTTGCTTTCATTAGATGATTCTGGCTCTGAAATTTTGTGATGATCAAGTTTAGAAACTCAGAAATATAGTTGATTCCACAGACGATTCCATTCTCAAAAGAGTAGAACTTAACTTTTCAGAGGATATGTATATTAGAAACAGGAATATGGGCAATGCTTTGTCCTTACAGAGGTGGGCATATAATTTTTCTGTGTCTTCAATTTTTTGTTGCCAAAATACATGTTATCCCCAACACATATTTTATGGAATCCTACAACTCAGTGAAAAATGATTGAACTATTATATCATTCATTTAGATGAAGAAAATTTGGAGAATTAAAGGAATGGAAAAGGAAAGACTCAGTGACATGGAGTGGGGGAAGGAGAAAAAGGCAATTTCAACATGATCTGGAACACTTATTTCCTTTATTTATAAAAACAAAGCTATCAAATGACAAAAAAAATTGATAACATTTGCCAATTGTGATTGTTGGTAGATAAGTATTTCTTACATTATCCCTCTATTTTATTTTAGTTAGACAAGAATTATTTTTCATAATATGATTTGTTCATTCAACAAATAATCTGTTGAGAGCCTACTATGTGCTAGCAGTAAAATGGAGAAAAACACAGAGGACATCCCTGCCCTCCTGACAGGCATTTGTGTTTTGGATGGGAAAATGAGATGTCTGGGAGCTAATGTAGAATGTGCAGAAGGACAACATGAGGGGATGGCAAGAATGAACTTGTACTGGTATCGGAGTGGTGGGCTTCTGATGGCTCTGAATCAATAAGAGATGGCTATTCTATACTGCTAGAAACTGCATTATTTTTGGTCAAAATAGACTTGAAGTTTAATCATGCATTGGCGGGGGCCACACATGGAAAAGTCTTATGTGCTATCGCTGTTCTCGCTGGCTGCATGCCCGAGTTCACCTGCATTTCTCTTTGATTTCCTCCAGTACATGACTGCTGCGGCTCCTATGCAAGGGACCTACATCCCCCAGTACACGCCTGTGCCTCCGACAGCTGTTTCCATTGAAGTAAGTCCGTCTCTTCTTACAGAATGAGGTTAGGGCGGATATATCTCAGCCTCACGCACCAGGGTCCACCGTAAACCCCCCAAATCCTTACTTGTGATTTTTGTGCTGCTTGAAAGTTTGCAGTTGCAAGCTCACTCTGTGAAAGTATGGACTTTACTTGAACGTGCCTTTGCCTTGCTTTGCACAGGACACAAGCAAATTTGGTATCCAGGTCTCAGAGGAATGCTATTTTTATGCTTAGAGAAAAGACCAAAGATCAAATAACTACTCCATCAAATGGGAACCACAAACAATCAGAAAGAGGAAGGGAAACATTTGAAGCCTTTTGAATAAGCCAGTTGTCTGATGCCCTGTTACTCCAAGAATGCTCCCTAAACCAACATGAGCAACGCCTGAGAGCCTGTTAGAAATACAAACTTTCAGACTCTACCTGGATCTACTGAATTAGAATTTGCATTTTCACAAGAGCCCTTAAGGATCAAGGCACACATTAAAAATTCAGAGGGACTGGATTAGAGCACTCGCTCTCAAAATTTTCTGCTTGTTGAAATTATTTCAGGAGTTTTTTAAAAAATAGTGATGCCTCCCTCGGTCCTGTTGCCAGAGAGTCTGATGTGGTCCAGGGTGTGGACTGGACCTGAGAATTTTTAAAGGACGCCAGGTGATACTTCTGTGCATCAAAGATGAAGGACCACTGCTCTCACCAGTGAACCTCGATGGGACTGCGATGTCCTACCGACAACGGAGGAGAACTGGTCCCCCTCTTACTGGTGCAGAGACCATGAGTGATAAAGTCAAGTTGTCCTTGCTGGAAGCTTGCTCCTCTCCTCTCTTTCCATTAGGCTGGATCCATTTCCTCTATGCATTGTTTTACTGGACAGAGCCAGAAAGATACTAGATAGGAGGGGCGCAGAGCTGTGTGGACGGTGGTGAGAACTTAGAGGCATAGACTTCTCCCTGCTCCCAGCCCTCCTTCACCTTCTCCTGAGGCACGATTGCTATTATGGTCACAGTGGATTTCTTCCATCAGCTGGGACTCCTCTGGAGTTCATGCCATTGCTGCTTCTCACGTTGGTAACACTCAGTGTGGGAGGCCAGCATGCCTCTTCCAACCTCTGGAGCCGCACAGATTTGGTGAAATTTTTAGAGACCAAATTGGATCTTTTCAAAATGTATGTTTGTTTGCTTGTTTTTGGTGTGTTACCAATGTTTGGTAGTACCAAGATTTGGGAAGCACAGACATTTAAGAGGACAGTACCATGTCATTTAGGAAACCAAGGAGGAACAACTTGTTAATCTTTTATGTGTTCCAGACCTTTAGGCCCTCGAGAATGTTTCACTATTAAAGAGGTTTTAATTAGCTTTTCAGATTTTCAAGAGTATGTGATTAAAATATATGTTCTTTGCTAGATTTAGCTATCAAAACCCATCTAGGCCATGAGAAAAATTATGAATCTAGACATCATAGGTGGCTTTAGGCATCAGTGTCTGCCACATATCCTCATCCCTCTATCTGTACACCAAATGTGTGCGCTTATCTACAGAATTTGAGGTTTTTGAGGACTCTAACACAAGGAGACACACTTGAGAGTATTGCTTATTGGAAACAGTCTAATTATATCAATAAATATGGGATTTAAAAAGAAGTATATCACTAAGAATTATATAAGTATAACCTGATATATTGCCTTGAGTTGTGCTTATAAAGGAAAGCACTGATTCATTTTCTATGTAAAAACACTCATTGAAAACTCACCAGTATTCATACAAGTCAATGCAGGTAGGAAACTCAGAAAACTGCATAATACCAAATAGTATATTAGGGGTGAAAAAATATTGAATTCATAAAGGGAGAATTTTCACATTTTGAGGAGCAATTTCAGGGAGCTTCTGTTAAGGACACAACATTGATGAAAAGCCTGTATCTCTGCAGAAGTCCAGTGCTATAATGTAAGTACAACCAGGAGAATGTATTCATATGGATTTGCTCCCTAGGCTGACTAACTACCAAACCTTTCTCAGAACCAAACATAACTTCTGAGTGAGGAGCAACTCAAGAAATCCATTCTTGTTAGCATCTGTGAGAAATAGAAGCTATCAAAAGGCTACAGGAAGGAGCAAATCAAAATTAAGGATGTTTGTTTCTTTTTCTGAAACCTCTAAATGAATTCCAGTTCGTGTTGAGGAAAATAAAAGTAAACAAAACAAATGAAATTCCTTAAGGGAAAGCATAGTTGACAATGTCCTTTTAGGAGAATTCCAAACCTGGATATAGATTTTTATTAATAGTAAGGTCCATTGTTTTGCCGGATCGTAGAGACAGGGTAGAGAGATTTAGTCCCAGGAAAATGCTCAAATGTAGATGTTTTTATAGGAAGTCTGCACACTTTTTTTATTAACGAATTATTATTTAGAGTGGCTATAGGCAACTGCAGTTAAAAAGCTCTACCTGCAGGCAAAATGACTTCTTGATCGCTTGACTGCTACAGGGTCTTCTGACGGCAAGTCGTCTTGGTGACACATGGAGGTAAAGCCCTCCAATGAGTTCTGTGCTTTTTCTCCTCGTGCTCATTGTGGCTTTATGTAGCCGAGTGCACCTCTACGCAAGCCCGATGCCAGACAGCACAGGGACATGCCCTACAGTCCGTCTGCAAGAAGCCCTTCTGCTCCAGCCAGTAAGGTCCTGTGTTCTTGTTGCCTCCGTAGGGTGTTGTGGCTGATACCTCTCCCCAGACAGTGGCACCTTCATCCCAGGACACGAGTGGTCAGCAGCAGCAGATAGCAGTGGACACAGCCAGCGAGCATGCATCTGCATATTCCTACCAACAGTCCAAGTAAGTCCTAGCCATGCTAAACTCTGTCCCTGCAGATCTGCCATCTGGACTTCACCCTTTCGTGGCATCTGCTAGCTTTAGCTGCAGTAGAGGCCACCCCAAACTCAGTGATAGACATTCACTTAGTTCATGATTCTGCGGGTTGGCATTTGGGCTAACCTCAGGTAAATGCTGCTTCTGCTCTTGACTGGACTTGTGTGAGCATCTGGGCACAGCAGCTGGGCATCTTCACAGTTCTGCTTCTGGGCGTCCGTCGTCTGATGGCTGTGGGATGGATAACATGGAGCCAGGTGATGCTGACCATGGAAGTCTCCGAGTTCAGAGAACAGCAAGAGAGGGTGCCCAGATGGCCAGCAAGTTTTCAGTCCCATAGGCCAGAGCAAATCATGTGGCCAACCCCAAAAATAATGTAGAAATTCACTACCAAAAGGGAGGGCACTGTAGCCATTTTTACCAAAAAATTCTATCATACGTATTTTTGGAAAAACTCCAGTGTTCCCACTTGAAACTGCGTCGTGTGCCTGCATTGTGGTCCTGGTGCCTTCATTCTTACATGAAGACAGTAACATGCCCCTGGCCAGAGTGCTTCAAACTTACCCAGTAAAATAGTTTATGAAAATGCGCACGGTGACACAGAAAACAATATGGCATAGAGACTGATTCAGGAATTAAACGGCAAAGGAAAAATCAGGGACTCAGAATTATTGCTGACAAGCCTTAAGTCGCTTAGAAAGCCAAGTACAGTGGGCTTTGTGTGGAGTATCATGGAGATTAAAATTTGAGTGGTTTTGATTGAAACCAAAGGACTCAACAGACCTTCAGTCTATATGCAGAAGTTCTCTCACGGTAGCTGTTCTGCTTTGAAGGTAATGGTCAAAGCCCTGGTGGACAGAGAAGGCCCAGACTCTTCCTGTTCGCAGAAGAGCGCTGCAAACGAGTGGTGCTCGTTTCTCGATCATAAGTTTTCTTTCCTCTCGATTCACATTTAGAGATTGGTGTGTTGTTAAAAGATTTAATCACGTTAATGGCATCTTCTGTATGTGATTTGAGTTCTAAAATGAACCCTCCAAATTAAATGTGCTAGAGTAACAGTCCCCAACCTTTTTGGCACTGGAGACTGGTTTTGGGGAAGACGGTTTTTCATGGACTGGGAGAGGGGTGGTGAGGGGGTGGTTTGGGGATGATTCAAGTACATTACATTTACTGTGTACTTTATTTCTATTATTGTCACATTGTCATATATTTATACAACTCACCATAATGCAGAATCAGTGAGAACCCTGAGCTTGTCTTCCTGCAACTAGATGGTCCCTTGTGGGGCAGTGGGGAATGGCTATAAATACAGATGAAGCTGCTTTCGCCCTCACCTACTGCTGTGCAGCCCAGCTCCTAACAGGCCATGGACTGGTACTAGTCGGTGACCTGGGGGTTGAGGACCCTGGTGCTAGAATATGACTTAACCTTACAAATATAAGGTATTATTATCGTCATTACTACTACTACTACTACTATCAATATTATATAATGATTTATATATGTGTATGTATATATATATAAAACTTTCAGGAAATACCTATAGTATATAACGCATTTTGGTTTTTTTATTAGGTTTTTAATTTTTATTTTATATTGCAGTATAGTTGAATGACAATGTTGTGTTAGTTTCAAGCGTACAGCAAAGTAGTTAAGTTTTACTTACACATATATCTATTCTTTTCCAAATTCGTTTCCATTTAGGTTATCACAGAATATTGAGTAGATCTCCCTATGCTATACAGTAGGTCCTTGTTCCATATCTGTTTTAAATATGTATATGTATATGTCCATACCAAACTCCCAATTTATCCCTCCCCCTGCCACCATTTTCCCCTTTGGTAACCACAAGTTTACTAAGTCTGTGAGTCTGTTTCTGTTTTATAAATAGGTTCATTTTTATCATTTGTTTAGATTGTGCTTATAAACTACATCATATGCTATTTGTCTTTCTCACTCTGACTTGCTTCACTTAGTATGATAATCTCCAGTTCTGGCATATTGCTGCAAATAGTTTTTGTCTTCTTTTTAATAGCTGGGTAATGTTCCTTTGCATATAAATATATATAAATATATATATATATATACATCTTCCTTATCCATTCACCTGTAGATGGACATTGAGGTTGCTTCCATGTCTTAGCTATTGTAAACAGAGCTGCAGTGAACACTGGGATGCATGTATATTTTTGAGCCATGCTTTTCTCTGGATATAAGCCCGGGATTGGGATTGTTGGGTCATATGGTAGTTCTATATTTAGTTTTCAAAGAAATATCCATATTGTTTTCCACAGTGGCTGTATCAATTTACATTCCCACCAAGAGTGTAAGAGGGTTTTCTTCACACCCTCTTCAGCATTTATTGTTTCTAGACTTTTGATGATGGCCATTCTGCCAGATGTGAGGTGATATTCATTGTAGTTTTTATTTGCATTTCTCTAATAATGAGCAATGTTGAGCATCTTTTCATGTGCCTCTTGGCCATCCATCTGTCTTCTTTGGAGAACACCAATGTAGGTCTTCACATTTTTTGATTGGGTTGTTTTGTTCTTTTTTATATTGAGCTGTATGAGCCATTTATATACTTTAGAAATTAATCCCTTTTTGGCCACATCATTTGAAAATATTTTATCTCATTCTGTGCATTGTCTTTCTATTTTGTTTATGGTTTACTTTGCTGTGCAAAAACTTGTGAGTTTAATTAGGTCCCATTAACCCATCACGGTTCAATATGGGAAGATTGTACCTTTCTAATAATTTGTCCATTTCTTCTAGGTTGTCCATTTTATTGGCATATAGATGCTTTATTTATATTTGCTTTTTGCATGTGTTATTTTAGGAGACAGACCAAAAAAGATATTGCTGCAATTTATGTCTGAGTGTTCTTCCTATGCTTTCTGTTAAGGGTTTTATAGTATACAGTCTTACATCTCTGTCTTTAACCCATTTTGAGTTATTTTTGTGCATGGTATTAAATAATGTTCTAATTTTGTTCTTTTACATGTAGCTGTTCAGTTTTCCCAGCATCATTTATTGAAGAGACTGTCTTTTACCCATTGTATAGCCTTGCCTCCTTTGTCGTAGATTAATTGATCACAAGTGCATGGGTTTACTTCTGGGCTTTCTCTCCTGTTCCATTGATCTACATTTCTGCTTTTGTGCCAGTACCACACTGTAGCTGTGCAGTATAGTCTGAAGTCAGGGAGCCTGATTCCTCCAGCTTCTTTTTTCTTTCTCAAGGTGGATTTGACTACTTGGGGCCTTTTGTACCTCCATTCAAGTTTTAAGATTTTTTTTTTGTTCTAGTTCTATAAAAATGCTATTGATAATTTGATAGGCATTGCATTGAATCTGAAGATTGTCTTGGGAAACATAGTGATTTTAACAATATTGATTCTTCCAATTCAAGAACATGGTGTGTGTGTGTGTGTGTGTATATATATATATATAGCTTCATCTGTTAATGTCATCCTCAATTTCTTTCATCAAAATGTTAATAGTTTTTGGAGTACAGGTCTGTTGCTTCATTAGGTAAATTTATTCCTAGGTACTTTATTATTTTTGATGTGATGGTAAAAGGAAGTATTTCCTTAATTTCTCCTTCTGATCTTTCCTTATTAGTCTATAGGAATGCAACAGATTTCTGCATATTGATTTTGTATTCTACTTTAACGAAATCACTGATGAGCTCTAGTAGTTTCCTGATTAAAATCTTTAGGATTTTCTGTGTTGAGTATCATCTTATCTGCAAAGAGTGATAGTTTTACTTCTTATTTTCTAATGCGGATTCCTTTTATTTCTTTTTATTCTCTAACTACTATATCTAGAACTTCCAAAACTTGTGGAATGAGAGCGATGAGAGTGGATATCCTTGTCTTGTTACTGGTCTCAATGATGAGAAACGGACAGCATTTCCTCTGAGTATGATGTTAGCAGTGGGTTTGTCATCGATAGACTTGATTATGTTGAGGTATTTTTCCTCTGTGCCCACATTCTGCAGAGTTTTTATCATAAATGGGTGTTGAATTTTGTCAAAAACTTTTCTGCATCTATTGAGATGATCATATGGTTCTTACTGTTCAATTCGTTGACTGATTTGCATATATCAAAGAAACCTTGAAACCCTAAGATAAATCCTACTGGATCATGGTTTATGACCTTTTAATATACTGTTGGATTCAGTTTGCTATCTAGTATTTTGTTTATGATTTTGCATCTATGTTCATCAGTGACATGGGGCTGTAATTTTCTGTTTTTATGGTATCATTATCTGGTTTTGATATCAGGGTGATGGTGATCTCATAGAGTGAGCTTGGGAGTATTCCTTCCTCTGTAATTTTTTGGAATAGTTTCAGAATAGCCATTAAGTCTTCTATAAATGTCTGATAGAATTTGCTTGTGAAGTCATCTGGTCCTGGACTTTTGTTTCTTGAGATTTTTTAAATCACAGTTTCAATTTCAGTACTAATGATTGGTCTGTTCATATTTTCAGTTTCTTCATGGTTCAATATAGGGAGATTGTACCTTTCTAAGAATTTGTCCATTTCTTGTAGGTTGTCCATTTTATTGGCATATAGTAGTTGCTTATAGTAGTTGCTTATCCTTTGTATTTCTGTGGTATCCACTGTAACTTCTTCCTTTTCAGTTGTAATTTTATTGATTTGAGCCCTCTTCATTTTTTTCTAACATTTTATCAGTTTTTTTATCTTCTCAAATATTGTTTCACCTACTTCTCCTCTGATCTTGATGGTTCCTTTCCTTCTAACTGTGGATTTTGTTTGTTCTTCTTGCTCTAGTTGCTGTAGGTGTAAGTCCAGGTTGTCTCAGACTTTCCTTGTTTCTTGAGGTGAGACTGTATTGCTATAAACTCCCCTCTTAGAAATGCTTGTTATGTCCCATAGGTTTTGGATAACTTTGTTCTTGTTGTCATTTGTGTTCATATATTTTATTTCCTCTTTGATTTCTTCAGTGACCGTTTGGTCGTCTAGTAACATATTGTTTAGTCTCCACGTGTCTGTGCTTTTTTATAGCTTTTGACTGTAATTTATTTCTAATATCATAGTGTTTTGGCAAGAAAAGATGCTTGATATGATTGATTTTCTTAAATTTACTGAGGCGTGATTTGTAGCCCACTATGTGATCTGTTCTGGAGAATGTTTCATGTGGAACTGAGAACTGCATTCTGCTGCTTTTGGAGGGAATGCCCTGTAAATATCCATGAAGTCCATCTGGTCTAATGTGTCACTCAAGGTTTTTGTTCCCTTATTGATTTTCTCTCTGGATGATCGGTCCACTGAAGTAAGTAAGGTGTTCAAGTCCCCCACTGTTAATTGCATTGTTATCAATTTCCCCATTTATGGCTGTTAGCATTTGCCTTGTATATTGAGGTGCTCTGATGTTGGATACAAATATATTTACAAGTGTTGTATCTTCTTGGACTGACCCCTTAAACATAATGTAGTGCCTTCCCTGTCTCTTACAGTACTCTTTGAGGTCTATTTTGCCTGAGTATTGCTACTGCAGGTTTTTTCTGACTCCATTTGCGTGGAATACCTTTCACGCCCTCTCACTTGCAATCTGTACGTGTCCCTAGTCTGAAGTGGGCATCATGGACACAGTGCATCCATGGCTCTTACTTTTGTGTTCAGCCAGCCAGTCTGTTTCTTCTGGTTGGAGCATTTAATCTATCTACAATTATGGTAATTGTCAATGTGTATTTTCCTGTTGCCATTTTCTTAATTGTTTCAGATTTGCTTTTGTGGGTCTTCTTTCTTCCCTTCTTTTATTCTTTTGTGATTTGATGACTATCTTTTGTGTTGCTTTTGGGTTGCTTTTTCTTTTATGCATGTCTGTTGTAGTTTTTTGGCTTGCAAGTCCCATGATGTTTTGATATAGCAGTCTATATATATATATACAAGACTGTTTTAAGTTGTTGCTCTTTTAATTTCAAATACATTTCCAATATCCTGCATTTGTATTCTTTTCACAATTGCTGGTTTTGATATATTTGTGTGTGGATGATTTCCTAACTTTCCTGTTGAGTAGGTGAAGTCAATCGTGTCCAGCTCTTTGCAGCCCCATGGACTGTAGCCTGCCAGGCTCTTCCATCCATGGAATTTTCCTGGCAAGGATACTGGAGTACGTTGCCATTTCCTTCTCCAGGGGATCTTCCTGACCCAGGAATCGAATCCAGGTCTCCCACACTGCAGGCAAACTCTTTACCATCTGAGCCACCAGAGAACCTTAACTTTCCTGTATGTTACCCTTTATCCAAGGGTTTTTCATTTACAATTTTCTTGTTTCTAGTTGTAGGCTTTACTTTTCCACCTAGAGAAATGCCTTTAGCATTTAAGACTTGTTTGGGGGCCCTGAATTCTCTGAGTTTTTGCTTGTGTGTAAAACTGTTGATTTCTCCATCGAATCTGCATGAGAGCCTTGCTGGACAGAGTATTCTTGGTTGTAGGGTTTTTTCCCATTCATCATGCCACTTCCTTCTGGCCTTCAGAGCTTCTGCCAGAAAGTCACCTGATAGCCTTATGGAGGTCCCCTTGTATGCTGTTGATTTTCCTGTGTTGCTTTTGATACCTGAGTTTACTTTCTGTTCGCTTGATTCCTGTGTGTCGTGGCGTGTTCCTCCTGGGGGTTACCCTGTACGGGGCTCTCTCCACTCCCTGAACTTGGGTGACTGTCTCCGTTCCCGTGTTAGAGAAGTTTCCCGCTATAATCTCTTCAAATCTTTTCTTGAGCTCATTCTCTTTATTTCTTTTTCTCAGACCCCTATAATGCAAACGTTGGTGTATTTTGTTGTCCCAGAGCTCTCCAATACTGCCCTCCTTGCTTCTTCTTTTTCCTTTGTTCTGTGGCAGTGATTCCCACCACTCTATATTCCAGCTCACTTTTTTGTTCTTCTGACTCACTTATCCTTCTAATCATTCCTTCTAGTGTATTTTTCATTTTCGCTCTTGTATTGTTCACCTCTGTTTCTTCTTTAAATCTTTTCTTTATTAAAAATTTCTTACATCTTCTCAGTCTGTGCCTCCATACTTTGAGATTTTGGATCTTTACTATTGTTACTCTGAATTCTTTTTTAGGTAGATTGTCTATCTCCTCTTCATTTAATTGTTCCTTTGGGGCTTTTGGGGTTTTTATCTTTTTCCTTCATCTGCAGTTTATTTCTCTGTCATCTGATTTTTGTCTAAATTTTTGTGTTTGTGGTCTCCTTTCCACAGATTGCAGGAGTGTGTTCCTCTTCCTTCTGGTGTCCATCCACTGGTGGGTAAGGTTGGTCCAGGGGGCTTGTGTAGGCCTCCTGGTGGGAATGACTGGTGCCTGCCCTCTGGTGGCTTGAGCTGGGTCTTATCCCTCTGGTGGGCAGGGCAGTGTCAAGAGATGTGTTTGAGGTGGCTGTGAGCTCAGTAAGACTTTAGGCAGCCTTTTTTTTTTTTTTTTTTTACCTTTTATGGAAATTTCTTTTCTTAACATACGTATTTTATTGAAGTATAGTGACTTACAATGCTTCTGGTGCACAGCAAGGTGATGCAGTTATACACACACATACAGTGTTTTTAATTTATTTTCCATTATAGCTTATTACAAGACATGACTACAGTTCCCTGTGCTATACAGTAAACCTCTGTTTGTTGCACATCTTATTTTTTAATTAGAAATCTGGCATTCTGTTCATACTAAGTCAAGCAAGTGGAATCAAAATGTCATAAAGTTTTTAGACAAAATTCATAAGTTCTCTAAAATATATATATTATACATATTATTATATACGTATACAAAAGTTCTACTACACTTAGTAAAGGCTTGAGAAAGAACATCAAAAAAAAGAAGAGATGGGGAAATTGGAAAACATAAACTAAATGAAATGGGAGCTCTGAATATGAAATAGAAAAAGTGAAACAAACTAGACAATAGTAAAAGATCATCATATAGTCCCGTTGTTTTTAAACATGGCTGCTCATTAGAAACATATCTGGAGCTCTAGAGGAAAAAAAATCATTACCTAGGCATTTGTATTTTTCAAAAAATTCCAAGATAATTCTGATATGCATCTAGACTTTAAAAAGTGATTACAAGTTTTTCTAATGATACTTTTGGTGATATAGAGTTCTATTATTTTTCTGTTGACCAATCATGATACAATGGTATTAAATGAGTAATAGTTCCATGATCACAATAGTAAAATACTGTTTATCAGTTTTTAAGATCAATAGCCAGATAAAAAAATGAAAGATAATTACAATTGCAAGCCATAATGGGAACATGATTAATTTAATGACATAAAATAATCATATGCAATTTGAGGGGTTAAGCAGAGTGATGTAGTAAGTGGAATTGCATACGTGCATATATTTTCATCTCCCCAGCCAGTCTATGTCTTTTGGTTGGTGCATTTAACCTATTTGCATTTCAGGTAATTACTGATACGTATGATCCTATTACTGTTTTCTTTTGGGGGGTTTATTTTCGCATTTAACCTATTTGCATTTCAGGTAATTACTGATATGTATGATCCTATTACTGTTTTCTTTTGGGGGGTTTATTTTCTGTAGGTCTTTTCCTTGTCTTGAGTCTCCTGCCTAGAGGAAGTTCCTTTAGCATTTGTTGTAAAGGTGGTTTGGTGGTGCTGAATTCTCGTAACCTTTGCTTGTCTGGAAAGCTTTTGATTTCTCCATCAAATCTGAAGGAGAGTCTTGCTGAGATGAGTCCTCTTGGTTGTTGGTTCTCCCCTTTCATCACTTTAAATATATCCTGCTGATCCCTTCTGGCTTGCAGAGTTTTGCTGAGAAATCAGCTGACAGCCTGATGGGAGCGCCCCTGTGTGTCATTTGTCATTTTTCCCTTGTTGCTGAGAATGGTTTATCCTTGTCCTTAATTTCTCTCAGTTTGATTACTATATGTCCTGCTGTGTTCCTCCCTGGGTTTATCCTGCTTGGGACTCTCTGTGCTTCCTGGACTTGGTTGATTATTTCATTTCCCATGTTAATGAAGTTTTCACCTATTACTCTTAAAATAATTTCTCAGTTCCTTTTCTCTCTCTCTTCTGATTCTGAGAACCCTATAATGTGAATGTTGGTTAGTTTAATGCTGTCCCAGAGGTCTCTTAGGCTGTCTTCATCTCTTTTCACTCTTGTTTCTTTTTTTATTAATTTATTTATTTTAGTTGGGAGCTAATTACCTTACAATATTGTAGTGGTTTTTGCCATACATTGACATGAATCAGCCATGGGTTTACATGTGTTCCCCATCCTGAACCCCCCTCCCACCTCCCTCCCCATCCCATCCCTCTGGGTCATCCCATTGCACCAGCCCTGAGCACCTGTCTCATGCATTGAACCTGGACTGGAAATCTGTTTCACATATGATAATCAGTTCAGTTCAGTCGCTCAGTCGTGTCCGACTCTTTGCGACCCCATGAATCGCAGCACGCCAGGCCTCCCTGTCCATCACCAACTCCCGGAGTCCACCCAAACCATGTCCATCGAGTCAGTGATGCCATCCAACCATCTCATCCTCTGTCGTCCCCTTCTCCTCCCACCCCCAATCCTACCCAGCATCAGGGTCTTTTCCAATGAGTCAACCCTTCGCATGAGGTGGCCAAAGTATTGGAGTTTCAGCTTCAACATCAGTCCTTCCAATGAACACCCAGGACTGCTCTCCTTTAGGATGGATTGATTGGATCTCCTTGCAGTCCAAGGGACTCTCAAAAGTCTTCTCCAACACCACAGTTCAAAAGCATCAATTCTTCGGCGCTCAGCTTTCTTCACCGTCCAACTCTCACATCCATACATGACAACTGGAAAAACCATAGCCTTGACTAGATGGACTTTTGTTGGCAAAGTAATGTCTCTGCTTTTAAATGTGCTATCTAGGTTGGCCATAACCTTCCTTCCAAGGAGTAAGCGTCTTTTAATTTCATGGCTGCAGTCACCATCAGCAGTGATTCTGGAGCCCAAAAAAATAAAGTCTGACACTGTTTCCACTGTTTCCCCATCTATTTCCCATGAAGTGATGGGACCAGATGCCATGATCTTAGTTTTCTGAACGTTGAGCTTTAAGCCAACTTTTTCACTCTCCTCTTTCACCTTCATCAAGAGGCTCTTTAGTTCTTCTTCACCTTCTGCCATAAGGGTGGTGTCATCCGCATATCTGAGGTTTATTGATATTTCTCCTGGCAATCTTGATTCCAGCTTGTGTTTCTTCCAGCCCAGTGTTTCTCATGATGTACTCTGCATATAAGTTAAATAAGCAGGGTGACAATATACAGCCTTGACGTACTCCTTTTCCTATTTGGAGCCAGTCTGTTGTTCCATGTCCAGTTCTAACTGTTGTTTCCTGACCTGCATACAGGTTTCTCAAGAGACAGGTCAGATGGTCTGGTATTCCCATCTCTTTCAGAATTTTCCACAGTTTATTGTGATCCACACAATCAAAGGCTTTGGCATGGTCAATAAAGCAGAAATAGATGTTTTTCTGGAACTCTCTTGCTTTTTCGATGATCCAGCGGATATTGGCAATCTGATCTCTGGTTCCTCTGCCTTTTCTAAAACCAGCTTGAACATCTGGAAGTTCACGGTTCACGTATTGCTGAAGCCTGGCTTGGAGAATTTTGAGCATTACTTTACTAGCGTGTGAGATGAGTGCAATTTTGCGGTAGTTTGAGCATTCATTGGCATTGCCTTTCTTTGAGATTGGAACGAAAACTGACCTTTTCCAGTTCTGTGGCCACTGCTGAGTTTTCCAAATTTGCTGGCCTATTGAGTGCAGCACTTTCACAGCATCATCTTTGAGGATTTGAAATAGCTCAACTGGAATTCCATCACCTCCACTAGCTTTGCTCATAGTGATGCTTCCTAAGGCCCACTTGACTTCACATTCCAGGATGTCTGGCTCTAGGTGAGTGATCACACCATCGTGATTATCTGGGTCGTGAAGATCTTTTTTGTACAGTTCTTCTGTGTATTCTTGCCACCTCTTCTTAATATCTTCTGCTTCTGTTAGGTCCATACCATTTCTGTCCTTTATCGAGCCTATCTTTGCATGACATGTTCCTTTGGTATCTCTAATTTTCTTGAAGAGATCTCTAGTCTTTCCCAATCTGTTGTTTTCCTCTATTTCTTTGCACTGATCGCTGAGGAAGGCTTTCTTATCTCTCCTTGCTATTCTTTGGAACTCTGCATTCAGATGGGAATATCTTGCCTTTTCTCCTTTGCTTTTCCCTTCTCTTCCCATATGATAATATGATATATGATAATATATGATAATATTATATATGATAATATTACATATGATAATATACATGTTTCAATGTTATTCTCTCAGATCATCCCACCCTCACCTTCTCCTACAGAGTCCATAAGACTGTTCTATGCATCTGTGTCTCTTTTTCTGTCTCACATATGGGTTATTGTTACCATTTTTCAAATTCCATATATATGCATTAGTATACTGTATTGGTGTTTTTCTTTCTGGATTACTTCACTCTGTATAATGGGCTCCAGTTTCATCCATCTCAATTCAACTGATTCAAATGTATTCTTTTTCATTCTTTGTCCATTGCTTCATTTGCTATTATTTTCTCCCATTCTGAAGGCTGTCTTTTCACCTTGCTTATAGTTTCCTTTGTTGTGCAAAAGCTTTTAAGTTTAATTTGGTCCAATTTGTTTATTTTTCCTTTTATTTCCATTACTCTGGGAGGTGGGTCACAGAGGATCCTGCTGTGATTTATGTCGGAGAGTGTTTTGCCTATGTTTTCCTCTAGGAGTTTTGTAGTTTCTGGTCTTATATTTAGATCTTTAGTCCATTTTGAGTTTATTTTTGTGTATGGTGTTAGAGAATGTTCTAGTTTCATTCTTTTACAAGTGGTTGACCAGTTTTCCCAGCACCACTTGTTAAAGAGATTGTCTTTTCTCTGTTATATATTCTTGCCTCCTTTGTCAATGATAAGGTGCCCACAGGTGCGTGGATTTATCTCTGGGCTTTCTATTTTGTTCCATTGATCTATATTTCTGTCTTTGTGCCAGTATCATACTGTCTTGATGACTGTGGCTTTGTAGTAGAGCCTGAAGTCAGGCAGGTTGATTCCTCCCATTCCATTCTTCTTTCTCAAGATTACTTTGGCTATTCAAGGTTTTTTGTATTTCCATACAAATTGTGAAATTATTTGTTCTAGTTCTTTGAAAAATACCGTTGGTAGCTTGATAGGGATTGCGTTGAATCTATAGATTGCTTTGGGTAGTATACTCATTTTCACTATATTAATTCTTCCAATCCATGAACACGGTACATTTCTCCATCTATTTGTGTCCTCTTTGATTTCTTTCATCACTGTTTTGTAGTTTTCTATATATAAGTCTTTTGTTTCTTTAGGTAGATATATTTCTAAGTATTTTATTCTTTTCGTTGCAATGGTGAATGGTATTGTTTCCTTAATTTCTCTTTCTGTTTTCTCATTGTTAGTGTATAGGAATGCAAGGGATTTCTGTGTGTTAATTTTATATCCTGCAACTTTACTATATTCATTGATTAGCTCTAGTCATTTTCTGGTAGAATCTTTAGGGTTTTCTATGTAGAGGATCATGTCATCTGCAAACAGTGAGAGTTTTACGTCTTCTTTTTCAGCTCTGATTGCTGTACCCAAAACTTCCAAAACTATGTTGAATAGTAGTGGCGAGAGTGGGCACCCTTGCCTTGTTCCTGACATTAGGGGAAATGCTTTCAATTTTTCACCATTGAGGACAATGTTTGCTGTGGGTTTGTCATATATAGCTTTTATTATGTTGAGGTATGTTCCTTCTATTCCTGCTTTCTGGAGGGTTTTTATCCTAAATGGATGTTGAAGTTTGTCAAAGGCTTTTTCTGCATCTACTGAGATAATCATATGTTTTTTATCTTTCAATTTGTTAATGTGGTTTATTACACTGATTGATTTGCAGATATTAAAGAATCCTTGCATTCCTGGGATAAAGCCCACTTGGTCATGATGTATGATCTTTTTAATATGTTGTTGGATTCTGTTTGCTAGGATTTTATTAAGGATTTTTGCATCTGTGTTCATCAGTGATATTGGCCTGTAGTTTTCTTTTTTTGTGGCATCTTTGTCTGGTTTTGGAATTAGGGTGATGGTGGCCTCATAGAATGAGTTTGGAAGTTTGCCTTCTTCTGCAGTTTTCAGGAAGAGTTTGAGTAAGATGGGTGTTAGGTCTTCTCTAAATTTTTGGTAGAATTCAGCTGTGAAGCCATCTGGTCCTGGGCTTTTGTTTGCTGGAAGATTTCTGATTACAGTTTTGATTTCCATGCTTGTGATGGGTCTGTTAAGATCTATTTCTTCCTGGTTCAGTTTTGGAAAGTTATACTTTTCTAAGAATTTGTCCATTTCTTCCAAGTTGTCCATTTTATTGGCATATAGCTGTTGGTAGTAGTCTCTTATGAGCCTTTGTATTTCTGTGGAGTCTGTTGTGATCTCTCCATTTTCATTTCTAATTTTGTTGATTTGATTCTTCTCCCTTTGTTTCTTGATAAGTCTGGCTAATGGTTTGTCAGTTTTGTTTATCTTCTCAAAGAACCAGCTTTTGGCTTTGTTGATTTTTGCTATGGTCTCTTTTGTTTCTTTTGCATTTATTTCTGCCCTAATTTTTAAGATTTCTTTCCTTCTACTAACCCTGGGGTTCTTCATTTATTCCTTCTCTAGTTGCTTTAGGTGTAGAGTTAGGTTATTTATTTGATTTTTTTCTTCTTTCTTGAGGTATGCCTGTATTGCTATGAACCTTCCCCTTAGCACTGTTTTTACAGTGTCCCATAGGTTTTGGGTTGTTGTGTTTTCATTTTCATTCATTTCTATGCATATTTTGATTTCTTTTTTGATTTATTCTGTGATTTGTTGGTTATTAGAAGCGTGATGTTTAGCCTCCATATGTTGGAATTTTTAATAGTTTTTTTCCTGTAATTGAGATCTAATCTTACTGCATTGTGGTCAGAGAAGATGACTGGAATGATTTCAATTTTTTTGAATTTACCAAGGCTAGATTTATGGCCCAGGATGTAATCTATCCTGGAGAAGGTTCCGTGTGCACTTGAGAAAAAGGTGAAATTGATTGTTTTGGGGTGAAATGTCCTGTAGATATCAATTAAAACTAGCTGGTCTATTGTATCATTTAAAGTTTGTGTTTCCTTGTTAATTTTCTGTTTAGTTGATCTATCCATAGGTGTGAGTGGGGTATTAAAGTCTCCCACTATTTATTATTGTGTTATTGTTAATTTCCCCTTTCATACTTGTTAGCATTTGCCTTACATATTGTGGTGCTCCTATGTTGGGTGCATATATATTTATAATTGTTATATCTTCTTCTTGGATTGATCCTTTGATCATTATGTAGTGTCCTTCTTTGTCTCTTTTCACAGCCTTGATTTTAAAGTCTATTCTATCTGAAGTGACTATTGCGACTCCTGCTTTCTTTTGGTCTCCGTTTGCGTGAAGTATCTTTTTCCAGCCCTTCACTTTCAGTCTGTATGTGTCCCTTGTTTTGAGGTGGGTCTCTTGTAGACAGCATATATACGGGTCTTGTTCTTGTATCCATTCAGCAAGCCTTTGTCTTTTGGTTGGGGCATTCAACCCATTTACATTTAAGGTAATTATTGATAAGTATGGTCCCGTTGCCATTTACTTTGTTGTTTTGAGTTCGTGTTTTTACACCCATTCTGTGTTTCCTGTCTAGAGAAGATCCTTTAGCGTTCAAGAGTTGGTTTGGTGGTGCTGAATTCTCTCAGCTTTTGCTTGTCTGTAAAGCTTTTGAATTCTCCTTCATATCTGAATGAGATCCTTGCTGGGTACAGTAATCTGGGTTGTAGGTTATTCTCTTTCATTACTTTAAGTATGTCCTGCCGTTCCCTTCTGGCCTGAAGAGTTTTTATTGAAAGATCAGCTGTCATCCTTATGGGAATCCCTTTGTGTGTTATTTGTTGTTTTTTCCTTGCTGCTTTTAATATTTGTTCTTTGTGTTTGATCTTTGTTAATTTGATTAATATGTGTCTTGGGGTGTTTCACCTTGGGTTTATCCTGTTTGGGACTCTCTGGGTTTCTTGGGCTTGTGTGACTATTTCCTTCCCCATTTTAGGGAAAGTTTCAACTATTATCTCCTCGAGTATCTTTTCATGGCCTTTTCTCTTGTCTTCTTCTTCTGGGACTCCTAGGATTCGAATGTTGGGGTGTTTCATATTGTCCCAGAGGTCCCTGAGGTTTTCATTTCTTTTGATTCTTTTTTTTCTTTTTTCCTCTCTGCTTCATTTATTTCCACCATTCTATCTTTTACCTCACTTATCCTATCTTCTGCCTCCATTATTCTACTGTTGGTTCCCTCCAGAGTGTTTTTGATCTCATTTATTGCATTATTCATTATATACTGACTTTTTTATTTCTTCTAGGTCCTTGTTAAACCTTTGTTTCATCTTCTCAATCCTTGTCTCCAGGCTATTTATCTGTAACTGTATTTTGTTTTCAAGATTTTGGATCATTTTTATTATCATTATTCTAAATTCTTTTTCAGGTAGATTCCCTATCTCCTCCTCTTTGGTTTGGTTTGGTGGGCATTTATCATTTTCCTTTACTTGCTGAGTATTTCTCTGCCTTTTCATCTTGTTTAGATTGCTGTGTCTGGGGTGCCCTTTCTGTATTCTGGCAGTTTGTGGTTCCTCTTTATTGTGGAGGTTCCTCCCTGTGGGTGGGGTTGGACGATTGGCTTGTCAAGGTTTCCTGGTTAGGGAAGCTTGCGTTGGTGTTCTGATGGGTGGAGTTGGATTTCTTCTCTCTGGAGTGCAATGGAGTGTCCAATAGTGAGTTTTGAGAGATCTGTGGGTTTGGTGCGACTTTGGGCAGCCTGTATATTGATGCTCAGGGCTATGTTCCTGCATTGCTGGAGAATTTGCATGGTATGTCTTGCTCTGGAACTTACTGGCTCTTGGGTGGAGCTTGGTTTCAGTGTAGGTATGGAGGCTTTTGGATGAGCTCTTATTAATTAATGTTCCCTGGAGTCAGGAGTTCTCTGGTGTTCTCAGGTTTGGGGCTTAAGCCTCCTGCCTCTGGTTTTCAGACTTATTCTTACAGTAGCCTCAAGACTTCTCCATCCATACAGCACTGATAATAAAACTAGGTTAATGGTGAAAAGATTCTCCACAGTGAGGGATACCCAGAGAGGTTCACCGAGTTACATGGAGAGGTGAAGAGGGAGACTCAAACATGGAGAGAGCAATCTAGCCAGTAAACACTTCCCTATGTGCTCTCCACAGTCTGGAAGCCTCAGAGAGGTTCATGGAGTTACATAGAGAGGTGGGAGGAAGGAGATAGAGGTGAGCATGAGGAGAAAGGGGGTAGTCAAGAGGAGAGAGAGAGATCTGGGCAGTACTCTGTTCCCTAAGTGTTCTCTGGTGCCCAGAACACCCACAGAGATTCACAGAATTGGGTTGAGAAGAGAAGGAGGAGGGGGGAGATAGAGGTGCCCTGGGGGAGAAGAAAGAGAGTCAAAAGGGGGAGAGAGTAACCAAGCCAGTAATTACATTCCTGAGTAAAAATGGGTACTAAAGATTGGGTTCTTAAATGTACAGAATTGATATCAAATACTGTAAAACAAAGATTAAAAATATAGAGTAGAGGTTAGACTCTTAAAAAAATACAATATTAAAAACAAAATCACAAATAGTATAATAATATATATGTAGTTTGCTTTAAAAATAGTTTTTTTTTTGCAAGGTAGTAGTGGGTTGTAAAAATGAAAATTAAAGGTGTAATAGAGGATTTAGAAAAAAAATTAAAAATTAAAGAAAAAATAATAGTAAAAATATATCCAGGACTTTCTCTGGAGCTGTTGCGGGCACTGTGGAGTCAGTTCAGTTTCAGATAGTTCCTTGTTTCTGCTTATACTTTTTGAGATCTATAGGCCCCTTCCAATGTAGTCAGTGTTAAATACAGGGATTTTAATCTGTTGCACCTGTCACTTCCAAAGCGGTTCCCTCTTTATTTGGCTTCTGTTTGCAGGTCTCTTCAGTGTCTAATTTCCGCCCTGACACCAGGGGGCGGAGGTGGTCTCTTTAGGTTCACTTGTTCAGTCGTGCTGTGGGGAGGGAGGAACACTGCAAACCAACATCACTGGCGTGTGTGTGGAGAACGCACAGTGTCTCGGCCGCACTGGGTTTGCCCCGCTCACGGCCTGTGTGCTTTCCCAGTCAACCCTGCTCAGGTTCAGGTTCTCAGGTACTCCACAAAGGTGCAGACTTGGTGGGGCCCGCCATTTGTGCTGTTCCTGGTCAGAGCAGCTCAGGCAGCCAGGAGTTTGGCCAGCGCACTCTCCCGTTGGGGCGGTGTGACTTACCACCTCCCCAGTCCCCGCCTCGGTTTCTGGGCGCGCCCGGCTCCAGTGTGCCTTGTGTCAGTTCTGGGGAGCTGGTCTCTGGCTGCGACCCTCCTGGCAGATGTCAACCCTCTGGAATCTCAGGCAGTCTTTGCTTAGAAACTGGAAGCCTGTTTGCAGTTTGGTGGGGGAATGCCCTCTCTGGGGCCGGGTTTGCCCCTTTCCGGCTCAGGCTGGCCCTGCCTGCCTGCTGCGTCCGGCGGGGGACAGGGCAATCGGCAGCCGGCTAGCTCTCCTCTGGTATTGCTCAGTCCTTTGTTCTGTGAGCGGGCCGGCAGTGCCTTAGATTTGGGCTTTGCGCGGGATAGTTCTCTCTCCCTGGCTGTCGCACAGTTTAGGTTGCTATCTCACATCAGCTCCCTCAGATTGCCCTCAGGGCATTTGGCCCGGTCCTTACCCTAAGCAGTACCGCCCGCTCCTGTCCGTTCAGCCCCCACTTGCTGGTGGCAGACGCAAGCGTCTGGGGTACTTCTCTGCTGGGAGTTGCCTTTAGGCACGTAATCTGTGGGTTTTCTTTCTTTCTTTTTCCTCCCAGTTATGTTGCCCTCCGAGATTCGAAAACTTCCCCCAGACCCGCAGGTGAGAGGGTTTCCTGGTGTTTGGAAACGTCTCCTCTTTCACGACTCCCTCCCCGGGACAGGTCTCCATCCCTACCTCTTTTGTCTCTCTTTCTATCTTTTACATTTTGTCCTACCTCCTTTCGAAGACAATGGGCTGCTTTTCTGGATGTGCCTGATGTCCTCTGCCAGCGTTCAGAAGTGGTTTTGTGAAGTTTGCTCAGCGTTCAGATGTTCTTTCGACAAATTTGTGGGGGAGAGAGTGGTCTCCCCATCCTATTCCTCCACCATCTTGGCCAAACCCCCCCCGCCCCGACTCTTGTTTCTATATTCTGTTCTGCAGCAGTGATTTCCACTGTTATGTCCCCCGGATCACCTATCTGTTCTACTGCCTGGGTTATTCTGCTATTGATTCCTTCTAGTGTATTATTCATCTCTGTTTGTTCTTTAGTTCTTCGGTAAACATTTCTGCATTTTCTTCATTGCTTTCCAAAGATCCTGGATCATCTTCACTATTATTATCCTGAATTCTTTTTCTGGAAGGTTTCCTATCTCCACTTCATTTAGTTTTTCTGGGGTTTTATCTTGTCCCTTCTTCTGGGACTTAACTTTCTGCTTTTTCATGCTGGTTAACTTTTGTAATGTGGTTTTGTTTTAGTCCCTGTTGGGACTGTGGTTCCTCTTGCTTCTGTCTGCCTTCTGATGGAGGAGGCTAAGAGGCTTGTGTAAGCTTCTTGACGGAAGGGACTAGTGGTGGGAAAAACTGGGTCTTGCTCTGGTGGGCAGGACATTGCTCAGTAAAGCTTTAATCCAACTGTCTGCTGCTGAGTGAGGATGTGCTCCCTCCCTGGTAGTTGTTTCGCCTGAGGCCACCCAGGCCCTGGGGTCTTGGTCTCTATGGTAGGGTTAATGGTGACCTCCAAGAGGGCTTATGCCAAGAGGAACCTTCCCAGACTGCTTCTGCCAGTGCCCTCATCCCTGTGGTGAGCCCCTGTGGACCCATGCCTCCACAGGAGACTCTCCAACATTAGCAAGTAGTTGTGGTTCAGTCTGCTGTGAGGTCATTGCTCCTTTCCTCTGGGTCTTGGTGTGCACAAGACTTTGTGTCCTCTAAGACTGGTGTCTCCATTTCCCTCAGTCCTGTGAAAGTCCTATAATCTAATCCTGCTGGCTTCAAGGTCAGATTCCTGGGAAAGTCTCAGTCCCTCTGCTGGATCGCTAGGCTAGGAAGCATGATGTGGGGTTCAGAACCTTCACAATAGTGGGAGGACTTTAGTATTATTGTTCCCCAGTTTGTGGGTCACCCACTGGGCAAGTATAGGATTTGATTTTATTGTGATTGTGCCCCTCCTACCATCTCACTGTGGCTTTTCTGTCTTTGGACCTGGGGTATCCTTTTTTATTGGCTTCCAGCATCTTCCTGTCAATGGCTGTCCAACAGCTAGTTGGGAGTTTGGTGCTCTCGCAGTAGGAGATGAGAGCACGTCCTTCTACTCCACCATCTGGAAACTGAGGTCCAGCCTGCCTTCTGATGGGTGGGGCTGCGTTCCTGCCTTGCTGAGGCTTTCCAGCACTGGAGCACACAGGCTGCTGGGTGGGGCCAAGTCTTTGTGCCGATACAGGGATCCAAACTCTGGAAGAGTTCATGCTGATCAGTATTCCCTGTGGTCTCTGCTGTGGTTTCCTTGCCCCCACAGTGAGCTACAGCCAACCATCACCTTCCCAAGGGACCCACCAAGATCCCTTAGTAGGTCAAGTCCAGGTTCCTATGGAGGTAATGCTTTGTGCTGAATTCCAGTGCATATGGTACCTTGTGTGCTTCCTGCAAGAGCGGAGTCTCTATTTCCCTCAGCCCTGTAGAACTCCTTCATTCAGGCCCTGCTGAACTTCATAGCTAAATGCTCTGGGGGTTCTTGCTCTAAACTTCTGATACCAGATCCTCGGACTGTCTTGGAGGGCTATTTTTATGATGCAACTTCCCTGTATAGCCTTCGTGGGTTTAATATTTTTTGGTGCAAGTGCTGTTTTTAGTTTGGGTATCTGCTACCTCTTTCCTCAGGGTGTGCTAGCTGTTGTTATCCCCTCTGATGATAAGAGGTGTGACTGATGTGGCGACCAGAGTCTGTACTGGATGTTGAGCAGAGCTTTCCCTGTGCTCAGGGGCAGGGTCTGCTTCCTAGTTGTTGCAGTAGAGGCCCCAAGATCCGTTTCTTAACTGTGTTTCTGATCTCAGTCCGAGGTAGGCAGGAGTGGAGCACTCCCAACACTTACAGTAGTCCTCCTCTGAAGCTGTTCACACGTGGGTGTGATCTCACGTCACCTGTGTGAGCTCTCGGATTATCCTGTTGTTGGCACAACTCTCGGGCCTACATTATCCATGTGTATGAAGGCAGTCTGCCCCCAGTGTCTCTCGGGCATTGTTTTTCATCAGTGTAGATCAATTGAAGTCAGTTCCCAGGATTGCAGTAATAATGGATCTGGACCTGCTGTGGGTGTGTGGAGGCAGCTCAGACTCTGGCCCAACTGCCACATGCAATGTGCCCACAAAGTCCACAGCTGCAAAAGCTAGGCGCATCTCTGCAGAGACACTCACCGTCTGCTCAGATGTTCTTCAGGAGCTGAATTTACACAGTTGGCAGCAGGGGTGTAAATTCATGGTCTATGCAGCCATGAAGAGAGACTCAGCCCTCCGTCACTGCACTGTTCCTGGAGCTCATCTGTGGTTTCAGCCCCACCTCTGCATGTGCGCCACCCACGGGCCTCTGGTCCCACAGCTGCCCCACAGGCTGCCCCAGCTGGAGCCCTTTGGTGCCCTAGAGAGGCAGGGGGCAGCACCTGCAGAGAGAGGCTGCATTGGTGGCCCTGCTGTTTGCGCATGAGTCAGCGATGCTGCTTCTCATCTAGGGCCATGCAGTCTTCCTCTCTGAGCATTCCCAGGCGTGGCTTCCTCACTGTCACCCCTCAGGCTCTTTCCCCGCAGTTCCAGCCCCCATCTGCACCAGCAGACACATGTCTTGGGCTGGGGCACGCAGGCCTGGGGCACAGACCATCTGCACACGTCTCACTCTGTCCTGCCTGCCCCAGGCGGGTTGCTGCACGCTCCTCCAAGACCCAGAGCTCCCGTCTCCTTCCGTTTCCCACCCAGGTATGCAGGTATCTTTCTCACCCTGCTTCAGTGTCTGAGGTCTGCCGCGTGTGTCCAGCAGGTGCTCTGTGAGACTTCTTCCATTTGTAGATGTATTCTTGATGCACTTGTGAGGAAAGCTGAACTCCACATACTCTGCCATCTTGACTCTCCCTGTAATTTCATTTAAACTTTCTTTAGACATTATGGTGTGAAATGTATGTGTGATGGGTTAAGCTGCTTTTCAGGGGCACTCAGCCACCCTAATCAGAATTTCACACCCCACAGGAGGTCAGCTCTCATTTAATGAGAAAGGCCAGAGGTTTGTACAAGCATTTTTAAACTACCCATATCTCAATTAGCATAATGATCATTAGAAATGAGTTGCCTGATGAAAGCAGTGCCATGTTAATTAGCATAGTGAAACTGGAAATGAGCTCCATTTGTGAGATTCAGAAGATTCAAGATAACGTGAATTGGCTGCGGTACTTTAAGGATGCTCCCCACTCAGCCCCGGAAAGATGGAGGCAGGGTGCAGGGAAACTTGCAGCCTGAACCCTTAGGGATGCTGCTTGTGGCTCCCTCTCAAGACAGGACTGTTGGAAAGCAGATTTCTCCATAGGACAGTACAGTCCCACCTCTAAACATGGTCGGCAGACAACCCCCATGCTTCTTGTGACCATCCAGAACCTCGTCTCCCTGCTGAGTAAATCAGCTTTAGCTGCCCCTACTTTTCATGATCACCATGTGATGCGACAGGAGTTGGAGTGGGGTGTCTCTGCCCAATCCAGAGAGAAGACCTCTCCCTCTGAGGAATTCTAGCAAGAGTCTCCCCATCCACCTCCATCCTAGACCCAGTTTCACCCTCAGTGTCGCACATCATGCCAGATGCTACGCTAGGACACCATATACATTACAACATAACATGGGAAATTGAGGCTGGACTGTGGTGATGTAGCTGGGTGAATTACAGGAGATAAAGTCAAACAGGCCAACTTTCATACGCCTTTGGGCCTTGGATATGTAGCTTTGTGTAGATAAGTGTTCTCAGTTTTATTCTGAGAGAGCTACACTACCTCTGGAGAGTTTGAATAAAAGGAAGGGTGGAATTTGATTTATATTAGACAACTCCTGCTTCAGGCTCCCATCTCTAGATTTTTGAACTTCCTGTTTCCTATACCTAGAATGCTCTTCCTCTAAGACTCTCCTAGATTAGCTTATAATTGTCTTTCACATGCAGGCCTATATGAGAGACCTTCCCTGATACCACATCTTAGGTATTTATCCAGCCACTTTCTATCATCACAGAATATTTTTTTAATATTCTACTTTACTTTGAGATTCTTTTTCTTCTTTTTGATGGTTTGCTAACTGACCCATTGATTGTGAGTCTACTCCTAGTAGGAGATAAATTCCAAGAGGATGGCGGAGGCATCTGCTTCTTCCATAGTTCTTTCCTTAGCATCAGGAATATTGCCTTTCACATAGTAGGCACTCAGTCAAGAATTGCCAATTAGATAAATAAAGGTGTTGTTTTCACTTACCCAGACATCATCAAACTGTTAACAAGTGTGTGTGTGTGTTAGTCACTCAGTCGTGCCCGACTCTTTCTTTGCTAGCCGGTAGACTGCAGCCCACCAGGCTCCTCTGTCCATGGCATTTTCCAGGCAAGGATACTGGATTGGTTCGCCGTTTCCTTCTCCTCGAAACTGTTAACAAGGAGGGTCTTAAATCATTCATTTCATTTCCTCATTGTGCCTTGAAACAACCGAAGCCAGTTTCCCATACTCCCCAAGCCTTGACAGATGCTTCTGCCCACACAGCATCTCTCATCCCGCACCAGTGTCTCTCACTGTGCTCCTGCAGAGACAGTCTCTGTTCCCTTCTCACATATCAACTCACTGAGCGGACTGAAAAAAAATCCAGTATGCTTGGACCAGAGTTCCAGAGATTACCATATTGTTTGATGTGATTCACACAGACTTTAAATTTAAAAAACAAAAAATAGGAGATGGAGACAAGATGATAGAGTAGAAGGACATGAGCTCACTTTTTCTTATGAAAACACCAGAATCACAACTAACTCCTGAAAAACCATCATCCAAGAAATGTTGGAGCCTATCAAAAAATGATATTCTACCTCCAAAGACAAAGAAGAAGCCACAGAAGGATGGAAGTGGGGGCACAATTAGGATAAAATCAAATACCATACCTATGGCGTGAGTGACCCACAAACTGGAAAACAGTTATACCACAGAAGTTTTCCCACCATAGTGAAAGTTCTGAGCCCCATGTCAGGTTCCCCAGCCTGGGGATCTGGCAACAGGAGGAGAAGGCCCCAGAGAACTTGGCTTTGAAAGCCAGTGGTGTTTGATCCTGGCAATTCCACAGGACTGGGGACAACAGAAACTCCACTCTTAGAGGCTGTATACAAGGTCTTGTGTACACCAAGACCTAGGAAAATAAGCCATGGTCTCATATGAGCCCAGACCAGACTTACCTGCTGGTATTGAAGGGTCTCCTGTGGAAGTGGGGAGCATCCAAGGCTCACTGTGGGGCAAAGATACTGGCAGCAGTAGTTCTGGGGAGTTCTCATCGGCATGATCCCTTCTGAAGGTCACCATTTTCTCATCAAGACCTGGCCCCTCCCAGCAACCTGTAGGCTCCAGTGCTGGGACACCTCAGGACAATCAATCAACAAGGGTGGAACACAGCACCACCCATCACTGGAGATCATACTACTACAAACAACCATACGTCAATCAAATGGACAACCTAGATAAAGTAAATCGACAAATTCTTCCAGTACTGAACAGGAAGAAATAGAAAATGTGAACAGACCAGTCATAAGCAGTGAAACTGAAACTGTGATTTAAAATTTCCCAACAAACAGAAATGCAGAACCAGACAGCTTCACAGGCAAGTTCTATCAAACATTTATAGAAGCGTTAACCCTGACCCATCTGAAAATCTTCCAAAAATATCACAGAGGAAGAAACATTCCCAAGCTCATTCTATGAGGCCACCATCACTCTGATAACAAAACAAGATAAAGATAGCACAAAAAAGAAAACTATAGGCCAATATCACTGCTAGACATTAAACAACATAGACATTAAAATCCTCAAGAAAATACCAGCAAACAAAATCCAACAACACAATAAAGGGATCATACACCTTGGTCAAGTGGGATTTATCTCAGGGATGCAAAGATTCTTCAATATATTCAAATCAGTGTGATACACCACATTAACAAACTGAAGAATAAAAGCTGTATTGCCATCTCAATAGATCCAGAAAACAGATTTTGATAAAGTTCAACACCCATTTATGATAAGGAACTCTCTAGAAAGTGACTGTAGAGGGAACCTACCTCAACATAATAAAGACCATATATGACAAACCCACAGCTAACATCATTCTCAATGGTGAAAAACTGCTTCCTCTAAGACAAGGAGCAAGATAAGACAAGGGTGTCCACCCTTGCCACCTTTATTAAACATACTTTTGGAAGTTCTAGTCATGGCTATCAGAGAAGAAAAGGAAATAAAAGGAATCCAAATTGGAAAAGAAGTAAAGCTGTCACTGTTTGTAGATGACATGATACTATACATAGAAGTATAGAAAGAGTATCTGAAAGTATCTGAAGTATCTGAAAGAGATGGGAACACCAGACCACCTGACCTGCCTCTTGAGAAACCTGTATGCAGGTCAGGAAGCAACAGTTGGAACTGGACATGGAACAACAGACTGGTTCCAAATAGGAAAAGGAGTACATCAAAGCTGTATATTGTTACCCTGCTTATTTAACTTATATGCAGAGTATATCATGAGAAATGCTGGGCTGGATGAAGCACAAGCTGGAATCAAGATTGTCAGGAGAAATATCAATAAGCTCAGATATGCAGATGACACCATCCTTATGGCAGAAAGTTAAGAGGAACTAAAAAGCCTCTTGATGGAAGTGAAAGAGGAGAGAAAAAGTTGGCTTAAAGCTCAACATTCAGAAAACTAAGATCATGGCGTCCGGCCCCATTACTTCATGGCAAATAGATGGGGAAACAGTGGCTGACTTTATTTTGGGGGGCTCCAAAATCACTGCAGATGGTGATTGCAGCAATGAAATTAAAAGATGCTTACTCCTTGGAAGGAAAGGTATGACCAACCTAGACAGCATATTAAAAAGCAGAGCCATTACTTTGCCAACAAAGGTCCATCTAGTCAAGGCTATGGTTTTTCCAGTAGTCATGTATGGATATGAGAGTTGGTCTCTAAAGAAAGCTGAGTGCCAAAGAATTGATGCTTTGAACTGTGGTGTTGGAGAAGACTCTTGAGAGTCCCTTGGACTGCAAGGAGATCCAACCAGTCCATCCTAAAGGAGATCAGTCCTGGGTGTTCATTGGAAGGGCTGCTTTTGAAGCTGAAACTCCGATATTTTGGCCACCTGATGCAAAGAGCTGACTCATTTGAAAAGACCCTGATGCTGGAAAGGATTGAGGGCAGGAGAAGGGGACAAAAGAGGGTGAGATGGTTGGATGGTATCAGCAACTCGATGGACATGAGTTGGGTAAACTCCGGGAGTTGCTGATGGACATGGAGGCCTGGCATGCTGCGGTCTATGGGATTTGCAAGGAGTCAGACATGACTGAGCGACTGCACTGAACTGACGGATACACAGAAGATCCTAAAGATGTTACTAGAAAACTTCTAGAACTCATCAATGAGTTCGGTAAAGTTGCAGGTTACAAAATAAATACACAGAAATCTCTTGTATACATATATACCAACAATGAAAGATTGAAAATAGAAATTAAGAAAACAATCCCATTTACCACCACATCAAAAAATACCTAGGAATAAACCTACTTAATGAGGTAAATGACCTATTCTCATAAAACCACAAGATGCCCCTGAAAGAAATCAAAGATGACACAGATGAAAAGATATACTATATTCTTAGATTGGAAGAATCAATATTGTGAAATGATTGTACTACTCAAAACAATCTATAGATTCCATGCAATACCTATGGCATTTTTTCAGAAAAACAGAACAACAACAACAAAAAGTCAAAATTTGAATGAAGACACAAAAGACCCAAAGAGCCAAGACAATATTGAAGAAGAAAAACAGAGCCAGAAGAAACGGTCTCCCTGACTTCAGACCATACTCTGAAGCTACAGTCATCAAAATAAATAGCATGGTGGTGGTGCAGAAACAGAAATATAGATCAGTGGAACCGGAGAGCAAGTCGAGATACATCCACATACCTATGGCCAACTAATCTATGACAAAGGAGGCAAGAACACACAACTGAGAACATACAGGCTCTTCAGTAACTGGTGCTGGAAAAACTGGGCACTTACATGTAAAAGAATGAAATTAGAATACTCTCTATACCAAAAATAAACTAAAAATGGATTCAAGACCTAAATGTAAGGCTAGGTAGTATGAAACTCTTACAGGAAAACAGGAAGAACACTCTCTGACATATATTTCAGCAATATCTTTTTTTGATAGACCTCCTAATGAAAATACAAACAAAAATAATTTTAAAATAATTAATTAAAAGCTTTCGCATAGCAGAGGAAACCATAAGCAAAATGAAAGGATAATTCACAGAATGGGAGAAAATCTTCGCAAATGAAGCAGCTGACAAGGGTTAATCTCCAAAATATACAAACAGCTCACGGAGCTCAACACCAAAAGGGCAAACCAACCAATCAAAGAATGGGCAGAAGATCTGAAAAGTGAAATTTCTTCAGAAAAGATATACAGATGGCTAGAAAGCACATGAAAACATACTTAACATCACCAACTATCAGAAAAACGTGAATCAAAACTACAATAAGATATCACCTCCCACTAATCAGAAAGACCATCATCAAAAAATTACAGTGAATGCTGGAGAGGTTATGGAGAAAAGGGAACCCTCTTGCACTGTTGGTGGAATGTAAATTGGTACAACTACTGTGGAAAACAGTACAGAGTTCCTCAAAAGAAACTAAAAGTTGCCATATGATCCGGAATCCCACTTATGGGCATATGTCTTGCAAAAACAATAATTCAAAAAGATACAAGCAACCCACTATTCATTGCTGCACTATTTACAATAGCCAAGACATCAAATCAACCTCAACATTCATCAACAGAAAAGAGGATAAAGGAGATATGGTTCATATAGAAAACAGAATATTACTCAGCCATAAAAGGAATGAAATAAATCCTTTTGCAGCTGCATCCATGAACGTAGAGATTGTCTTCTAAGTAAAGTCAGACTGAGAAAGACAAATATTTTATGATATCACTTATTTGTGGAATCTTAAAAATGGTACAAATTAACTTATTTACAAAACAGAAATAGAGTTACAGACCTATGGTTACAAGGGGGTTAGAGGAGGAGGGATAAATTGGGAGGATGGGATCAGCATACACACACTATTACATATAAGATAATTTGTAAGGGCCTATATAAGATAATTCGTAAGGGCCTACTGTATAGCGCAGTACTCTCTAATAGCATATACAGGAGAAGCATCTAAAAAAGAGTGCATATATGTTTACATATAACTGATTCACTTCGTTGTACACCTGAAACTAACAAGTATAAATCAACTATACTCCAATAAAAAGTAAAAATAAAAAACTACAGACAGCACAACAGAAGGTTATAGGACAAAAGTCTGAGAAATGTTAATAATGAGCATATGAACAAAAAGGTTGTATTTGGAATCATGGGTCAGCAAAATTTTAATATTCCAAATTCCACTTTTCAAGCTAAAAAAAATTACCTCCTATTTCGTTGTCCCGTTTTTTTTTTCCTCCTGTTGTTCAAAGGGGATATTAATGCAAGAGGCTAGTTACTCATTACTCAAACCAGGAAAATGATACCTGTGCTTTATTTTGGATGTTCTTTGGAAATTCCAGTTTCTGCTCAGTTTATTCCTAGGACTTGAAAAGTATGAGTCTGCAAGCAAAGCTACATTCTAATACATAAAATCAGAAGTCCTTAAAATTCCATCTTTTCCATTTATCAATTTTTACTCAAGGGGCCTCCCTTAAATCTTTTAAGTGAGAGATTAGATCATTGTTCTCCAGAAAGTATAAGGCAGGTCTGCATGGCTGAGGGAAGACTGACCACCCTTCCCTGGATTTGGGGTGTGGGCTTCTGGTAACTCAGACTGTAAAGGACCCGCCTAACAATGCAGGAGACGTTAAGAGATATGGGTTCCATCCCTGGATCAGGAAGATCCCCTGGAGAAGGGAATGGCTACTCATTCCAGTGTTCGTGCCTGCAGAATCCCACGGACAGAGGAACCTGGCGGGCTACAGTCCATGGGGTTGTGAAGACTCGGACATGACCGAGCTACGAAGCACAGCACAGCACAGATTCACTCCTGTCTACCTTCTGTGTCCTAATGAAGTGTGAAAGTGCACGTTTACACAATGCTTATGTCACACACTGGCATTCATTAAAAAACAGAAGGCTTCCAAAATGTTAAGGCTTTGATCAGGAGCAAGAAGAACATTTTAAGTTGGATAGTGAGACTATTTTAAAATTAAAATGAGTTGCACCATAAAAAGAGTAATTTGTGTGACTGAGAGCATTATGAAAATCATTTGCAGACTGTACAGCATGGTATTAATACAAATAAAATGTATCATTAGTCACAATCTTAACGGACATGTGTGATAGTAATCAAGGGCATATAATTTGCTGATTACTATACTGACCGTGTATAGACAGTTGGTGTTATGACAGTTCTTTTAGAGAAGACTTGAACATTACAAAGCCCTAGCAATACTGGGGTTGAGATGGAAGCCTTCTAAGGTCAGTGTGAAGGTAGGGAGACAGACCATATTTGAAGACCACAGAGTCAGTCTGAATGCTCTCATCTTCCATCCTCCCCACCCCCACCCCCCCAAAAAAGCAGAGTGAATATGTTAAAAAGTAGTAAAAAGTAGTAAATCTTCATCTTAGAATTGTAGACTTTTAGGCTAGAAGAAGCCTTAAAATGACCTAATCATGCCATATTCTCCAACATCATTCCTGACAGATTAACTTCACAGATTTTCATGTGAAAAGACGAATTCTGTGATCCAGAGTGTGGAGAAAACCACAAACGATTCTCCCATTACCTGATTACCCTTAGTAAACTAAACATGCATTTAGGTTATCAACAAAGAAAGGCATCAATAGGAAAAAAAAATGTTTTTGAAAAAGTGATCGTTTACATTAGTATCAAAATAATTATACTGAAAAAAATTCTCTTACAGTTTTTTAATAATTTCTTAAAGCATTCCAAAGGAGACCAGAACACACTGTAATCTTTCAGGAAGTAAGTGTCCATCCGGCCCTGTAGGGGGTCATGTCCATTAGTGTATTAACAGCTTTGCTGAGAGCTACAATTAAAGAGGCATCGCACTTAGGTCAGAGCAGCGTTTCTCTCAGCATCACTTCCGACCGCCCTCCACCCCAGCTCCGGGCAAGTGAAGTGCATCGCAGGCAGATTCTTTACCAGATGAGCTACCAGGGAAGCCCAGGAATGAATTCAGTTCTATTAAATAGCAAAAGGCTATTAAACAGTCTTCCATTCGGACCACAGCAAAGCCACCGTGAAGATGTAAAGTCAGCCACTTAACTCCCTCTCATTTGTTTTCATGCAGCAACAAGACCACTTGAAGGACGAAGCAAGTGATGGGAGGAGGCTATTGGAAACATTTGTGTAAGGTTATAAAACTTGAAAGTAGCTCCAATATGACCCAACAATCCCACTCCTGGGCATATACCCAGAGAAAACCATAACTCAAAAAGATACGTGCATCCCCAATATTCACTGCAGCACTATTTACAATAGCCAGGACACAGAAGCAACCTAGATGTCCATGAATGGACAAAGAGGATCATGATACATATATACAATAGAATATTAATCAGCCATAAAGAGGAACAAAGTTGAGTCAGTTGTACTGACGTGGATAAACCTAGAGTCTCTCATACAGAGTGAAGTAAGTCAGGAACAAAAGGATATCGTATATTAACGTGTATATGTAGAAGACTCTTGAGAGTCCCTTGGACTGCAAGGAGATCAAACCAGTCAATCCTAAAGGAAATCAGTCCTGAATATTCATTGGAAGGACTGATGCTGAAGCTGAAGCTCCAATACTTTAGCCACCTGATGTGAAGAACTGACTCATTGGAAAAGACCCTGATGCTGGGAAAGATTGAAGGTAGGAGAACAGAACAACAGAGGATGAGATGGTTGGATGGCATCACCGACTCGATGGACATGAGTTTGAGGAGGCTCCAGGAGTTGGTGATGGACAGGGAAGCCTGGCATGCTGCAGTCCATGGGGTTTGCAAAGAGTCAGACATGACTGAGGAACTAAACTGAAAGCGAATATATGGAATCTAGAGATGCTTCTCCTGTGGTAAAGCAGTGGTAAAACATCTGCCTTCAATGCAGGAGATGCAGGTTTGATCCCTGGTTCAGGAAGATCCCCTGGAGGAGGGCTTGGGTAACCCAGTTCAGTTTTCTTGCCTGAAGAATCCCATGGATAGAGGATAACCCTAGCAGACTAGTCTACAGGGTTGCACAGAGTGTGACTTACCATGCATGCATGGGATCTAGAAAAACGGTATTGATGAACCTACTTGTGGGGCAGAAACAGATGAAGGTTGAAGATAGTGGATTTGCAGACACAGTGGGGAAAGGAAGGTGAGGGTAAGACGAATTGCAAGCAGTACTGATATATACACACTACAGTGTATAGAACAGAGAGCTAACGGGAAGCTGCTACAGCACAGGGGGCTCAGCTCAGTGCTCTGTGATGACCTAGAGGGGTGGGATGGAGGCAGTGGGAGGGAGGCCCCGGAGAGAGGGGATTATGTATGCATACAGCTGATTCACTTGTTTGTACAGCAGAAACATGGTAACATAACATGGTAAAGCAATGATCCTCCAATAACAAAAAAGGAAAGGAAAGCAGCTCCAGCCCCTCATACACCCGGGTGCCTGGAGACTAGCCCACCTGACACACTGCACAGTGAGGGGTTCTGTGTCGTGCGGTCCATTGACTGAAAGCATTCACTGAACAGGAATGATGGAGGTTCTTGCCGTATTAGGCCTTTTCTGCTCAATGCACAGTAATAGCCGGGTAGAAGATGGAAATGAACAATAGACCTAAAACCAAACACAAACACAAACACACACACCAAACGGTGTTCCCATAACAAGACAGAGTTTTAGAAATAAACAGAAAAAGGATATACTTGGCAAAGGTATATATAGAGAGATCAAATATACTCAATGGTTCCCAGGCTGATGACAACTAAAATCTCCCTTACTGTTGCTGCTATTATGGCAATTTTGATGGCTTTCATTCTAAAAAGGAATGCCACTTTCTTTCATAACAGAAAAATAAATGTATTTCTAGAGACTTAAACTCTGGTTAACAATGGAAATAATCTATCAACAAGTTGCTTTCCTTACATGATTCTAGGAACAAGTTAGGCAGGTTTCTAAGAGCCATAGCTGAGTCATATGAGGGCTTTTGGCAGACTAGAAAAAGAAAACCCTCTGGGTCATCCCAGGCTCAGTCCCATCTAGTTCAAAACATCACTGAGGGCTTTTTGTGAATTTGAGTAAGGGCCACATGCTCAGGGCAAATGCAGCCCTGCTCTGGAGTACACAGCTTGGGGAACAGACTGTGGGCTGGAATTAGTGCTTCCTGTGCTGTGAAACACCTGGACACCTCTACACAGCAACTCCGAGCTTTCTTTCTTAAAGTAAGCACCCACGGAGCACTGAGGGACAACGGCTTCATGAAATAGGACCTAAAGAAAGTTTTGAAGAATCTTTGTTTGTAAAAGATACCCCTGAAATTCCTAAACCAAATTCTAACCTGTGGGTGGAAGAGATAAGAGGAAAGATCAATCTACTGTTAGCTCAGCCCTGCCATATAGATGGGGCAGAAGCAGAAAACATCACGTGGGCTGGGCTGGGCTGGCAAAGTGGTATGTAACAGAAATGGCATTTGTCTATTTAAACACCTATGATGTGCATATCAGTCTCCCAGGCTCCTGCAGAGTAAAACACAGAAGTAAAATACAGTCCCTCCTCTCAAGATTTTAACCCCTTGTTGAGATAGAGGAGCAAGGAAGAAGAGAAGCCACGGGAGAGTGAGCAGAGCTTCACTGCTCTCTTTCCTCTCTTCAGTACACAAGCCTTCGGCGCACGTGGGCGCCCTCAGTGAGCTCTGTGTGATCACACACAGTGCGCTGCTGCCGACGTGCTCTTACTTACGGGACTGGACGCACAGCAGGTTCCTACGGGACAGCACAGGGAACCAGACTCAATATCCTATGATAAACCATAATGTGGAAGAATATTTTAAAATCTATATATTTATATATAACTGAATCACTTTTCTGTACAGCAGAAATTAACGCTACATTGTAAATCAACTACATTTCATTAAAATTTTTTTTTTTCTGTATCCTGGATACATAATGGGGAATCATAGATTTATTGACTGAGTTTGTGATGGATCTCATGGGAGTTCTGGAAGGACAGAATTACTCAAGGGATTTCTTGGGGAGGTAAAACATAAGGCAAATACTGAAGAATACATTCCATGAACATAGGAAATATTACCTGTCTAGATATATTTGTATATTTAAAACTGCTGTTAAGAGATATTCCTGATCTATTAGCCAAGATATTTAATATGAACAAACTGCAAATATATATTAGTATGAAAGTGGCAGAATTTGACATGCTTCTAAGCCCAGTGTGTCTTGACAACCTCCTTGATGACTCATACATTGAGAGCTTGGTAGCTTTTAAAGAACGCTCACCGGAAATGATCACAGAAGGGGTTTCAAAGTTGCTTTGGTGTAATGACCACTCCTCCTCCATTGTTTTCACAGACCATAAACAAGACTGAAGAATGTCCGTCTGAAACTCTGCCTTGAATGAAGAAACTTCATTGAACAAGAAGTTGGCTTCCAGTTTTGCACAGGCGTCGATGGAATGCTGTTTTGTTTGTTTGTTTGTTTTTTTAATTTTCTACTTTACCCAATGAAAACAACGTGTTTTTACGTGCTGTGCAAATGGTTCCTTCATGTGGTCTGACAGTTTATTTTTGCATCATTTTTTTAATTAAAGAAAACAATCTCAGAAGAGGACAACTACTACAAACAAATAAAGCAAAACATGGAAGGTTGACATTCATGTGGAAGAACATTTGAATTCAGAATTTATCTGAAGGTGTAGATAGATTTTTTTTTTTTTAAACAGAAAATCTGATGTCAAGAGGTGGGCAAGCAGAAATGGAAACAAATTGTCTTCCTCAGTAATTAAGCTACTCTTTCTTTTTCCCTTCTTGTTTAAGTCTAGTGGGTTGGGTTTTTTTTTTTATTTTTTTCTTAGAAATATTTAGGTAAGGTTTATCTTGAATCTTAATTGCCTTAATTTTAAGGACGTCAAAGGCTCTCGAGGCAAGCTGTCAACGTCTTGTTAAAACCAAGAAAGAATTGAAATATTGTACCAGTTTTCACTGGTACAGAAGTTTAAGACTATGAGTTTTTAGGGTGGGAAAAAAAAACTGTACAGTTTTAAAGAAAATGTTTTTCTTCATTTGAAGAAAATTTGCTGATAAAAGAAACCATGGCAACTGCAAGAATTGGGGAAATGCTGGGACTTCTCATGAACTTTGTCTTAAGTGTTGAATCGTTCTAGAAGGCTAAAACATTTTAAGGTAAAGTTATTAATGTTGGTTTAAAAACAACTGCATTAGAAATAATGCGTGTTTGGGGGGCAGGATGCAGATTTTTTTAATTTCCAAAGCGTGATCGCTAGCAAAATCATTAGTGCTTTTTATCTGCAGTCTTTTTTATGAGCTTTACAAACTTTTTAGTCAGCTTTGCTTGTCACATTGCAAAATCTAGCTTAAGAGCATTTAAAAAAAAAAAAACTTAAGTAGATAGGAGCTTATTGTCAAAAAGTGCAAAAAAGAAAAAAAAACACACACAAAAAAAAACAACAAAAAAAGCAATAGATAGAGAAATTGTTGACAATTTCTGTAGTCTTTCCTAGTTGTGATCAAATTCAGCCTATGGATGGCCTGTTTTATACCAAAGATGAAGTGGCACTCTGTTGCAGTCCAGAAGATAAAGGTTGCTTTTCTTTTCTTCTCTTTTCTTTTTTAAAATTTTATTTGACCTACATGGCCGGACCAGTTCTTACTTTGTTTAAACTACCTTCCACTGGTGTTTTACATACTGCAAAAAAAAAAAAAAAAAAGTTTTTATTTTAAATGTATATTTGTGGATAGCAGAAGCTTGCAATATTAGCACCAAGAGCTCTGGATTCCAACCAACAGAGCCAAATGGCTTTAAATTCGATGTGCTTTTCTGGTTCTTTCCTAGTGCTCTTGAATCATGAAGTCTGTATCGATGGCCACCAATGAGCTAACACACTTGTTTAACAGGTTGAAATTTCATTCTGTGAATTTTGGACTCAAGACACTTCCTGAACTGGTCTCAAAGATCACTTGTTGAAAAAGCTCAGTGACGCTCTGCTGAGTGGTGAGTGGTCTCCTGAAAAGGCCTTGCGCTGTATTTGTAACAACAGCCTTCCTTCTAAATTCCTGCACCTCTAGATTTTGTCTTCCTGCCTCAGTCTTTGTCATCATCTACCATGAATAGCTACCTTGACTCTGCAATTGGGGAGGGGATATCTTTTTTTTTTTTTTGCTTCTTTTCATTTTCATATCCTGGTATTGCCAGAAGAAAGACTAGATAGACTTTTTCATTTCAGTTTAACTCTCTGAGGCAAACAGGACCAATAAGATTGAGGATTCTATTAGTGGAATTCAGGTAAGCTTTTAATGCTAGTTGACAATCAAGAAATTGTTTGATTTATATGAATAAGAACCCAAATAATTAATTTGATCGATTTTTAAAGCCAAAGGAGATACATATTACATTGAGAATGATGCAAAACTTTGTCTAAAATGAATAACTTGACTTACCAAACACCTCTGCATATTTGATTCATAAAATCTATGTTCAACCTGTACAGTTTTACCTGAAATGAAGAACAATGGAACTCTGTTAATTGAAGCATGCACTAGAATGGCTTTCTAATGGCTTATTAGAATAGTTGAAACTCTTTTCACAAAGTCACAGGAACCTGTCTTAGTCCAGAAGGAAGAGGCACTGTGAAAGAAAACAGGGTAGGCATTTAAAAACTAACATATTAAAAGGTGAATCATATTCCCATTAGGTCAACATGAATAATGAGTTTGACTCATAAAATTCATCAACATTCTACTATGTGTGATCTAGAAACAAAGGTCTAGTGTTAAAATATACCTAATTCTCTTATTTGAAAATCCCATGAATTGAAAGCTCTTATCTAGAGAGTGGTTCCATATCTTTGCGGTCCAATTAGAGGCAAAAATATAGCCAAGGCAGTGTAGCATGTGCTACAAAAAAATTCCAACTGGTCACAGCCATCCCTACGGTTTCCCCATGCTTTAGAGAGAATACTAAACTTATGTTTTCTTTTGCTCCATTCTTCAGCTTCTCCTGTATTTTAAGGATGGCATTTTCTCTTTGAGAAATGGGCCCCCAAGTTACAGGGGGATGAGCAAACCTGTACAGGAGCTGAGCTTTTTGTTTCTCTTTTTCAGTCTCTGAACTCTTTGTATAAATAAGGATTTTCCTGGGCATAATTCATTTGAATATGAAATCAACATACTTTGTCTTCTGTAAAAAAAAAAAATCAATCAAAGTGTAACGTGATACTAAGAAAGCCTCATTTCCACAATCAACAATGAGGCTAAGAGGTAGCTACCATGTGGCTGATGAATGTGCCTAGGTAACTTCTTGTTTCTATTCAAAACTACTGCTTTATTTATACATTCAGCAACATTTTTTTCAACTATAAAATTTTAGTAATCTCAATTTTTTAAGCCACTTCAAGCAAAAGAAAATGACCTGCCATTTTATGTGCCCACCTGTGCTTCATGTTTGGATTTTTTATATTATGCCATACTATAACATATCTTATTTTAAATCAGAGAGAAGGAAAAAGCGGCACATGTTCAAATTTGCATATATCATTTCTAAAATTTATCACCTAAAAATTATTTTTAAGAATCAAGCCTGGGAAAAAATAAATACATCAATAGGTAGGCAGCATTACATTGTATGAAAAGTCAAACAAACCAAAACATGTGTTCAGTATACACTGACATCAGAATCCTAATCTAATCAACAGTATAGGTTATGGAGATTTTAACCCAATTTAGGACTACAATCATTTTTTCAAGTATTCTGGTTCACTATACTTCAAGCATTTATTCAGATTTTCAATTTTTCCTCTCATCTGTAATTGCCAAGACTTAGCCTAAGTGTCAGTAAGCAACGTAAAACCACAATCCAAATGGGATAAGCATTACTTCCTCCAAACTCTGGTTCCATGGTCAGTGGAGAAGCGGGTCTTCTTTTAATGAGGAGGAAGTATTGTCAAGGAAGTCTGCATGGTGACCAGGAACTCCTCAGAGCATGACCACATCTTCTGAAGTCATCAGGGACCACAGGGAACACCTGCAGGGTGGAAGACTGTCCTTCAACATGGGCATGTCTTAAATACTGCAAGTTAGATGCTGTTCTGTCAGTAACAGAAACCTTTGGCCCAGCTGTGGTCTGGTCAGGGTTAAGCTTGTTTCCCTGGTAGTTTTGATTCCCCAAATGTCGTTGCCATGCTTCGCCACTTGAATCAGCTCTCCTGTGACCTTAACTGATCTGCCGCATCTGAAGGCATATATGATGCACTTCCACTCCCTCTTAATGAAAAACTACATGATGTTAAAAGTGCCCACATCAGAGATGGAAAGCCCTAGGAGAAGGCTAGATAGAATAGGAGGTTCGCAGAACCTACAGAATCCATTAACTGCTTGCAAAACTTTTATAATCATTTTCAATCTATGTATAAGAAAATAAAATTACTCAGTTTTTCTAACTCTATTTGAATAATTGGGGTGTCTATTATATGCATCTGGGCTTCCCAGGTAGCCCTAGTGGTAAAGAACCTGCCTGCCAATGCAGGTAAACATAAGAGATCCAGGTTTGATCCCTGGGTTGGGAAGATCCCCTGGAGGAGGGCACAGCAACCCATTCCAGTATTCTTGCCTGGAGAATCTCATGGACAGAGGAGCCTGACAGGCAACAGTCCATAGGGGCCACACAGAGTCATCACGACTGAAGTGACTTAGCACACAGGCGCACACACACACGTGCGTGCGCACACCCCTATGTCTTTCACAGTGGCCTAAAATTCCCATTAATGAAAGCTGAGATCTTATTGGGACCTTTGCAGTCTTCTTTATGCTCGAGGAAAAGTTTCAGTGGGCTGTCCAGACAGATGATAATCTTAGTAGCAGACTGAACAGACACGTGACAGTTCAGTCTCCCTCTTGATTTGAGCGCAGGAACCACTGCAAGATGAGCTGATAATGCAGGGAGACATTTTTAAGTGGGTTTCAGTGGTAAATGTTTTTATATGATATGAAATCAAATGAAAGGATATTTATATAGGTGTATAATGACATGCACATTGGAGGAACCACACTTCATAGTCAAATTTAAACATGTCATAGAACCCTGATCTCTATTACCTTATCCTCAGTAAAAGAGTAAGAATGAAATTTTGTTTTTCATGTAATTGAAAAACATGACTGGCAGGCTTCAAAATTCTGAGCTCGCTGGGACTGACAGCCCCTCTTTCCAATTTACGGGACTGACAAGGTTGACACCCTTCCCGCGACAGACTAATAATGAGATTCCAGTAATGAATCCATTTGTTTTGCAAATAACACCTATCGTGGCATTGGAAGACAGCCGAGTCTAACTCAAATTGAACATTTCTTACCCAATATTCTGAAACATGCAGTTGGTCCCTTAATCCAAGTGTTCGTGGTCATGGCTGTCCCTCAGGAAAGTACAGAGGCTGAGAACAAACCCCCTGAGTGGCCCAAACAGTCTTGTTTGATGTAAGGCAGGGACGCTCAGCCCAGATTAGTGGTTTCTGGTTTTTTACCCCCAACATATATGCTAACAGTCATGTAAAAAAAGGATGGATAGCTTCTCCATGTTTATGTCTTTGTATTAGAATAGCACTGTCTACGCAGCAGTTCTAAAGCTGGAGCAGGGTGAAGCGGGTCTTGGAGTTGTAGAAGAACCACTAGGCCACTGGGTCCACATTTTCAATCCATTGTATTCCCTCCAGTTAGCGACTGCCCTGGAGCCCCAGTCCTGCAGAAACACAAATCACTCCCAGTTTTTGAAGGGCTAATCATTTACTTTTGTGTACCTTGTTTATCTTCTCTTTTCAACTATTAGGACTTCTCTTTCCTTCTATTAGCATTTCACCCTGAGGATGGAAAACAAAAAAAAACATTTGGAAATAAAATTCAAATCTATTTTGTTTCTTGTTAAGGATTGATTTATTGAAGCAGTTTGAAATCATTGGTAAAATGAATGTCAGTGCATTATATACTGTGAGTTTTTAATATCCATGATGTCCCTTTCCCATCCACTGAAAACAATTGCAAGTTGGCTATATGCTTGCAGAACGTAAACGAAAAAAGTATAGCAAAGAATTTGGCTTTCCTCAAATGAAAGCTATTTTGATTTTGTTCATTATTGAAATTTGAACCAGTAGAACAGGTCAACTCAAAATTGAGTTTTGAGAATATAGTAATAGCTCTTGGTTAAATATGCACTTTTATCCCCATCTTAAATCTTTAGCCAAAAAATTGCATTGTTTTATAATTTTTTGACTTTGTGTTACCACATTAAGGCTGAATGACCTTGAAATCCCATTGGATTTTGTAAAAAGAAAAAAAATTATTTCAAATTTAAATAGTATCCAAAGTGTAACTTCAGTGTTATGCTTTGTATTGTTAACCCTCTAATCTTATTAAGAAAGATGCTCTGTCCTCTTCCCCGAAATAGGTTATTTCCTCATATGTGAAACAAGAGTTATTCCATGTTTCAAAAACAAGAAAAAAAGAGATACTTGAAAAACTTTTCTCCATTCTGGGAATTAATGCTTCCATTTATTTAAAAAGAAGAAGAATGTAATTGGAATCTTAATTTTAAAAATATATATGTAAAAGTGTACTTGCTATGAAATACTCAGTTTCTAAAAAGGAAGAAAAAGGGACACAGCTTCTTTTAAAACTGTTGTTTCAGGCCATATCTGATGTCATAGAACTTCTGAAACATCATTCAATTCTGAATTTTATTTAAGAGCATTTTGTACTGCTGTCTTTGACTGTCATGGAAAATTCTGTAATTGAACAGTGTTTCTGGTTTTATTTTTAACTTTTTCATCTGTACCACAGTCAAATTAGCTACTATTTTCCCCGTTCCTTGAGCTTTCTGTAGATCAGTGGATGTTAGGTTTAAACTTCTGTTTTCTTTGATGAAGCTTTCAATAAAAAATGAAAATAAAATCAACCAAGCAGGGCTGCTGTGTTTTTCTTCAAGCTTAGTGGGAGGAACAGTGTCTATATTTAATTGGCTTCCTACAAAATTTATCAAAAAAAAGAACCCTCCCTGTTAACAAAATGTGAGAATAAAGGGACCATTGTGCTCATGCAGAGGAGCCTGTTTAGGAGTTTTGGGGTGCGGACTACTTAGGTCTCCCTGGACCGCATACATTCTTTCTCATTTTTATGCATAAGAATCCAGAGATCATCAGCTTCTAACTCTTAACACATGCCCAACATCTACCAATAATGCTTTCTTTAAAGGATGCTGACAAAGAGAACGTTTAGCTGCAGTCCAAAATTAGTAAAGTGAAAAGTAATATATCTCAGACTTACTCTCACAGGGTTTTATTATTTCTGGATTTTTTTTAATAAAGGAGCATCATTTTCAATAATAATGAAAATGTCTCTCAGCTATCGACAGGCCACCTTTCTCTTTAAATCCTTAGAAACAGAGGGAGCAGTCTTCTCCCCCAGGTTCTCTCTCCTGCCTTTAGGAAGCTTCAGGTTCCCACCCACGGTGACAAAGCAGTCACCTGGTGGAACTGTGTTGGTCTCCAGTGGACTCCAGATCCAAATCCTCGATTCCGAACAGGAGCATAGTGTGAGGGATGGCTGTAATAGCGAAGGCCACCGCCACCTGAGCTGAGCCTTCACCACGTGCCAGAAACTGCCAGGGGCCCCCACGGGTGAGTTCACACAAGCCCACACACATGCTCTCAGGTCAGCACTGCCGTGGCTCCATTTTCCAGATGAGGCTTGGAAAGTGGGCAACCCACCCACACGCCTACATCTTTGAAAGGCTAGAGGATGCTTTGAAAAACAGCTTCAAACTCTCAACCCCTGTGGGACTGCCCTGGTGGTCCAGGGGCTAGGACTCTGAGCTCCAGTGCAGGGGGCCCTGCACTGCAGGGTTGGATCCCTGGTCAGGGAACATGATGCCTCAACTAAGAGTTCATGTGCCAAAACTAAAGATCTCGTGGGCCTCAACCATGACCTGGCGAGGCCAAGTAAATAAACAGGTTTGTTTTTTTTTTTAATTTTTAGTGTCACCCTTTGGTTCTGAGGTTATTCACTCCCTCAGAGGCTTTGGGAAATGCCAACATGGAAGGCAACTCTTTTTCAGTGTTGTTGTTGTTTTTTTTTCCCCACAAGTTCACTCATTTGGGCCTGAGATTCTGTGATTTCTATAGAAGAGGGTATTTGGACATTCATTCTAATCACCTTGGTCATAATTCACATTTTCCATCCCAGAAATAACTTGCTATTTCCATCATCTCTGTGATTTGTTCTGGAAGGAAAAGCCCTATCTACCAAATAGATAGGCATAACTTTTCATGACTACTTCATTGAAGAGGGTGCAGTCCATGGACACTCTGTAAATATTTTAATGTTACAAAGATAGAGTAGACACTTCTCATCAACAAGGATTTCATAGAATATGATATGACAACATTTTAGCATGAAATAAGAGCAAGAGATTTTGCAAGCAGTACACTTAACCCTTCCATGACTTGATGCAAAGTGGATGGAAAGACTGCCTGCTCTGAATGCAATCGTATCTTCTCTCAGCCACACACAGGACGGACCTTCCAGACCCTTCACTGCTGCCTCTCCCAACTTCATACATTTAGCAGAGAAGTCAGATATTTTACCGTTGCCCTTTTTTCAAATCATCTAGGGTATTTAACTCTTGACAGCAAGGAGGGAATATGCCATTCTGAAATGTGTGGAACTCTCGTAGCAGCTGATAGTAGTGTAAATCCTATGCCACCATTTCAACAATCTTCATAGCATCTTCACAAGGAGTAAATTCCATCTCAAGAAACTGCTTTCTTCACACATAACAAGAGTAACTCCTGAATAGAAGGACATGACCTCACCTCTTATGAAAACATCAAAATCACAACTAACCGTTGAACAACCAGCAGCAACAACGACAACAAAAACCCCACTGGAACCTACCAAAAGAGATACCCCACATCCAAAGACCAAGAAGAGACTGCAGTGAGACAGCAGGAGGGGCACAATCATGATAAAATCAAATCCCATACCCCCCAGGGGGGTGATCCACAAACAGGAAAAAATTACATTGCAGAGGTTTTTCAAAAAGAGTGCAAGTTCTGAGCCCTACATCAGGCTCCACAGGCTGAGGGTCTAGCAATGGAAAGAGGAGCCCTCAGAGAATCTGGCTTTGAAGGTCAGTGGGATTTGATTGCAGGACTGAGGAAACGAGAAACTCCACTTTTGAGGGGCACACACAAGGTCTCATACACATCAGCACCCAGGGGGAAAAGCAGTGGCCTCATAAGCGCCTGGGCCTGGGTCAGACCTACTTGCTGGTATTGGACACTTTCTTGCAAGGTGGTGGGGGAGGGGGGGAGCGGGCACAGCTGTGGCTCACTGTGGGGATAACGACACTGGCTGCAGTAGTTCTGGGGTATTCTTAGTGGCATGAGCACTCCTGGAAGCCACCATTTTCTCACCAAGACCAGACTCCTCCCAACAGCCTATAAGCTCCAAAGCTGGGACATCCAGCCAGGGCAGAAACATAGCAGACAGGCTGCTTAAAGTTCTCATGAGCTCACAGCTACCCACTAAACACGCCCCTTGACTTAGCCCTGCCTACCAAAGGGACAACACCCAGCGCCACTCACCAGTGGGTAGGAACCAGTCCTTCCCACCAGCAAGCTTCTACAAGTCTCTTAAACAGCCGCATCCTCCATGGGACAGAGAGCAGAAACAAGAAGAATTACAACCCTGCAACCTGAGGAATGGAAATGGCAATCGCAGAAAGTTAGATGGCAGAGGAAAATGACCCAGATGAAGGGAACAGATAAAACCCCGGAAGAACAACTAAGGGAAGTGGAGACAGGCAATCTATCTGAAAAAGAATTCAGAATAACGGTAGTAAAGGTGATCCACAATCTTGGAAGAACAATGGAGGCACAGACTCAGCAGATAAAAGAAATGCTTAACAAAGACCTAGAAGAACTGAAGAATAAAAACAGATGGGCAACAAAATAACTGAAGTTAAAAAATATACTAGAGAGAATCAATAGCAAAATAAATGACACAAAAGAATGCAAAAGTGAACTGGAGGACAGAATAGTGAGAATCACTGCCATGAAACAGAATAAAGAAAAACATGGTAAGAAATGAGGAGCAGCAAAGAGACCTCTGGGACAACATTAACTACACCAATATTCATATTATATGGGTCCCAGAAGGAGGAGAGAAAGAGAAAAGACCAGAGAAAATATCTGAAGGGATAACTAGCTGAAAACTTTCCTAACGTAGGAAAGGAAATAGTCACCCAGTCCAGGAAGCACAGAGAGTCCCAGACAGGATAAACCCAAGGAGGAACGCACAGGGACACACAGTAATCAAACTGATAAAAATTAAAAGCAAGGAAAAAATATCAGACGCATAAGAGAAAAGCAACAAGTAGCATTCAAGGGAACTTCCATAACATTATTAGCTGATTTTTCAGGAGAAACTCTACAGGCCAGAAGAGAGTGGCACAATATAATTAAAGTAATAAAATGCACTCACACATAATTGATATTCTACTTTGTACCTGTTATAAATATGATGTAACATGGCTAAAAGAATGATGAGATTTGATGCCAAATTTGAAGTCTGAGCTTGAATGCTCAGTTTAAACATCACTTGCTGTTTTACCTTGCACTTTGATGTTAAGGAGACAGTTTCTTTCCTTAAACCTCATGAACCAACCTCTGCCGGCTTCAGACTTTTCTTCTGTAGCTTCCTCACTTCTCTCAGCCTTCCTAGATTTGAAGAGGCTTAGGGTCTGCCTCTGGATTAGATTTTGGCTTAGGGAATGTTGTAGATTGCTTGGCGAACGTTGTAGATGGCTTGATCTTCTATTTAGACCACTAAAACTTTCTCCATATCAGCAATAAGGTTGTTTTGCTTTCTTATCATTCCTGCATTCCCCAAGTAGCACTTTTAACTTCCTTCAAGAACTTTTCCTTTGCATTTACAATTTGGCTAACTGCTTGGCCCGACAGGCCTACCTTTCAGCCTGTTACGGCTTTCAACGAACCCTCCTCACTAAGCTTTATCATTTCTAGCTTTTGATTTAAAATGAGAGACATACAACTTTTTCTTTCACTGGTACTCTTAGAGGCTTTGTGTGATTATTAACTAGCCTAATTTTACTACTGTTCTGTGTCAGGGACTAGGGAAGCCCAAGAGAAGTTTTGAGAGATGGGGAAACAGCTGGCTGGTGAAACAGTCAGAACGCATGCAGCATTTGAAGTTTACCATCTTGAATGGAACGGTTTGTGTGTCCAAAAGAACTATAATAGTAACATCAAAGATCACTGATCTCAGATCACCATAACTAACATAATAACAAGGATGAAAAAATGGAATTCTTGTAAAAATTATTGCTAAAATGTGACACAGAGACATTTGGAAAAAATGGAGCTGATAAACTTGCTGTAATCACGATTGCCACAAATCTTCAATTTGTTATAAAAAAAAACAAAACCCAATATATGTGAAGCAAATTAATATATGTCCACAGCTCAAAACTTGACAGGATATCAAAGCTGAAGGTAGTCGAGGGTAAGTCAGGAGGAAGACAGCTGACAGCTAAGAACATGACAGTGGATGAGACAGCTCAGGAGAGGGTGACTAACGAACATGAAATTGGGCAAAGGAAGAACAGTGGTCACTCACACACTCAAAGTCGGGGCAGACTCAAGGAATTTCAGTAAAGGAAGTGGAGAAGAAGTTATGTGTAGCTAGATGCAGACACAGGTACTAAGATAATGAGAGAGAAATGAGTTTCAAGAAGACATAACACAGACTTCCCTGGAGGGAAGCTGGGACTCCCCCCAGGGGTTGGGACTCTGGATTTCCACTGCAGGAGGCTCAGGTTAGTTCCCTGGTCAGGGAAATCGCATCCTAGATGCTGCATGATGGCAGCCAAAAAAAAACAAAAAGTTCAATAAAAACAAAATTCATTAAATTATAAAAGAAGAAGAGTCAGAATGATACTACTGAATACTGCAAGGTGAGTGGTGACTTTGAGAGGAAAGTCTTACTTTTGTTGGAAATTTATCCTTAAGCTAATAATGACATTCATGGATCTCAACCACAAGTAGACCTTAATACAATATGCAGGCCTTAATGCATATTTAATGAGGATTAGTTTCCTAATTAATGGAGTAGCATATATAATGGAAATTAGTTTCCTCTATTAGAGTCCGTTTAACAAAATCTTATGGATTACTTTAATACCCTATATATGAAATAAAGACTATCTTCAGATCTGTACTAATATCTCATCCTTAAACAGTCATGAATGTAGAAGCATGGCATCAAATCCCATCATCCCTTTAACTTTGTTACATCGTATTGGAAACAGCTACAAAGCAGAATGTCAACTATGTGTGACTGTGTTTCTATGCCTGAGTAGCCAATGAGTCCATTTGATCTCTGAGAATCACTCTGGATGTTACTGAAGGCAGACAAGAGACTTTTGGCAGTAACTCTTTTTTATTGCATCTGTTAAGCTGAAATTTAGGTAATTTAGTATGAAAGCATGGCAAAATGAGTTTCCCACTCTGTGTTAAGCTTTCTAATGCTTTGTCTAAATGTTTAAAAATATGATCTTCTGCCAACACTGAATTCACTCAAAAACCCTCTAATAAAATGAATCCAGTCAAAAACAATTTGTAAAAGTTGCTGAGAGACTATAGTGTTTGCATTTATAAGTGCAGAAATTCTGACAGAGTTGTGAGAGCAAAGAGAAGGAAAGTCCAGAGTAGGAAAAGGAATATTTCCACTTCTTTCTCTACTGTCTTTCTGGTTATGATATGCTTTCTCTGGTCATGATCCACTATGGCAATGAATGCTAAAATACTGGTATATATTGGTGTGTGTCCCTTCTACTTTAAGAATACTGATATATAACTTTAAAAATGTAATACTATTTTTCTGAGTTACATTTAAAGCAACATTTTGTACTCTATTTAGTTTTTTATACAAGTGCTCCTCAAATTATCTGTGGTAAAGAATCAATTTTTTTGTTTTTAAAAATTTAGTTTTTTGCAAACCAGTACTTTTAAAAACACAAGAAAGGCTTATTACTAGAATAAAATTTAAAAGAACACACAAAATGCAAATTCCAATTTAAAATTTTTAATTCATCTGATATTAAATTACCCTCAAATTACTATGAGAGTTTTAAAATCCTGATTCTCACATTTTGTACTAATGATACGTCAGTAATAAATAACTTACCAAATGGTACACGTCCCCAGACCACACTCTGAGTAGCCTGATATTACAACATCATTTAGGACATTTTATGTACCCTACACCATTGTTCATATATACCAAAATTTGGTCCACTGGTCACTTTTGCTGTATTTCCTTCTTATTGGACCTAGGCAGGGATGAATTTTGTAAACACAAGACTTTGAGGAAGCAGTTATCATCAGAGATGAATTCTATTATGTTGGAGATGTGCAAGGTACAAAATTTAGTTAGTAGAAATAAGATGAGTAAAATGCAGAAATTTGGACAAAGTGTCAAAGTAAATGACTGTTTTTGGAGAGACAACCAGAACAAGCTGGCAAACAGTGGAATGGTTTCAATTTTTTAAGCTTAGAAATGAGAAGAATCAAAAACACAATTAGTCTATGACCAGAGGGAGTACTCTCTCCCACAAAAGTTTCCACCAGATCATTGTTTTCCAAACTAGGACACATGTAACATGGGTAGAAAGCAGCATGTTATTTTGTGGTACATAGATAAGTATGTTTCATTTTCACATGTATCAATATTCATGATATTTGATAAATCAAACTAAACATGGAAATTCTGAAATCATAGCTAGCATCACTTAAGGCTATGTAGTGAAGAGAGTTAAAAGAAAATAGTAACAGTACAGATGTCATGCAAATATAGTTCTATGGAAAACATTACATCTAGGGGAACTCTGAATTCAATGTAATTTAAGCTCCTATTCTGAACAAAAAATAGAATTACCATATGATCTAGCAATCCCATTCCAGGGCATACATCCAGACAAAACTATAATTCATAAAGACACGTGTACCTCTATGTTCACAGAATCACTATTCACCATAGCCAAGACGCGGAAACAACCTAAACGCACATCCACAGGTGAATGGATAAAGATGTGGTACCTATGTACAATGGAATACTACTAATTATAGTAAAATAATGTCATTTTCAGGAACATGTGTGCAATTAGAGATGATCATACTAAGTGAAGTAAGTCAGAAAGAGAAAGCCAAGTACCGTATGAAATCACTTATATGTAGAATCTAAAATATGACACAAATGAAGCTATCTATGAGACAGAAACACAGACAGAGAGAACAGACTGGTGATTGTCTAGGGGGAGGGGTGGATAGGAGGTTGGGAGTAGCAGATGCAGCTTTTATTTACAGGATGGATAAACAAGGTCCTACTGTATGGCACAGAGAACCATATTCAATATCTTATGATAAACCATAATGGGAAAGAATATTTTTAAAGGAACTTATATATGTATAACCAAATCACTTTGTTGCATGGGAGTAATTAACACAACACTGTAAATCAACTATACTTCGGTAAAAAAAAATAAGATTCTGTGTATTTTCAACAATTGTTTTGGAGCATAATGTATATCATAGAAGAATGCTGGGCAGTGGGAAAATGAGTGTAAACACAAAAGAGAGAATTTGGTTTTGGTTACTATTGTTGTAAAACAAACCACCTTAAAATGAGTGGCCTAGAGCAACCGCTTTACTATGCACATGTCACAGCCATGTGGGTCGGGAATTCAGCAAGCCAGCAGGATGGCCTGTCTTGCCCTCCCATCATCTGGAACCTCAGCTGGGAAGATTCCAAGCACCTGGGCCAAGAGGATCTGAAGACTGGAAACCACCACCAGGAGCTGATGATAAAACATACCATCTGTACACTGTTGAGTGGGTCTAGATTGGGGAGTGGGTCAAGGACAGCCAGAGACTCTTACATCAATGATGCTGGCCCCAGGGCTACACTTTGAGGCGCCAGTACACAAAGACACGATATATTTGGGCTTCTCATTCATGAGAAGAACTTTTTTAAACCCCGAATTATAATTGGCTTTACATAGTGTTTTTCCACACACAGACTGGTTCATAACTACTATCAGTCATTTCAAATAAAGTCAATTTATGATCAAGTGGAAACTTTCCAGTCTTTTCCTAGAAACACAAGATTGGCAATATCAAGAGAGATTGTGAGGAGACGTAGGGTGACGTTAATGAGAAGTGGCAAGATAACTATAATGTTTACCAATATTTAACTCACTCATTTGAAAGTATAGTTTCAAGTTTGGAAGGCTAGTGCCCCTGATCTATGTTTTCTCCTTAGACACAGGCCAGCATGTTCCTAACCTCAGAACAAATCGAATGTTCAGAGCAGCCAACCACACACAGACAGACACACACACTGAGTCAATCTACTTTGAGCCAGCAGCATCCCCAAAAGTGTGTGAAGAAACCAGCTGGATATTTCTATCCGAGTCCCAGCCCTGGGCTACTTTCCCAGCTAAGTCTGAGGGGAAAGGAAAAGCCAATAGTATGCAATTAAAGAAACTGATGATTTACACATTAACAGGCAAGGCAGTGCAACCCACAGAGGGGAGAAGAAAGCTGTGGCAGCTAATGAGTGTCGGTACTTATTACGGCTAAAGAAACAACCTACGAAACAAATCTAATCCTTTCCCAAATGGTGTGGGGCGATTATATTTGGCATGAGTTCCATGGGGAAAATGCAGCTTTAGAAATATAAAGAACTGAGAAATGAGAGGAAGAGGGCCAGCTGAAGATACAAGGAAAACATTTACCAGATATATCACAGGCAAGGGAAAGGACAATGGTGAGAAAACAGAGACTTTGGGGGCCATGGGAAAAAGGGGAAAAAATGAAATATGCCTTTTTAACCTCAGCGTTCATTCCAGAAGATGACAGAAAAATTTAAATTTCAAAGTCATCCACAAGAACTTGGAGAATAACCTTGATGGAAGATTTCTACCAGTACTACAGAGACCTTTAATGCCTCAAATCAAGAGAAACAGATTTGAACAGTCCCTTGAAGAATGTATTTCTTTCCTAATGATAAATTTGTTAAACACTGACTTTTTACTAGAAATGATGAAACAAATATCATTTCTGCCTTCAAGAAGTTTCCATGAAGTGGAAAGTCTAGACACACTTGAACACTGAATCCAGCAGTCATGTATACAAAAGTCCTTTTCCCATTGAGATCTCTTGAGTTTAGATTCCAAGTGCTCTACTTAGGAGAAGAAAAGATGATCTTGGGCAAGATGCTGCACCCCCTTGAACCACTGGCTATTGGTCTTTAAAATGGAAATGATACTGTATATATATAACTCAAGGCTGTTGGGAGAATTAAATATGAAATGCCCACCTCATAAATGTATAATACTGCAGAAGGTCATGCTCAAGGATAATGTCAGTGACATTCAGGTGGTCCACGTGCTTTCCTAGCTTCCCCTCTTCCTCTCTCTTTACCCCTTAGTTGCAAAATTATTGAGCAAACAACAACGAGTGACATTCCTGGGCTTGAAGAGCTCACAGTAGAGAAGAAGAAACAGAATCGTAAAACAGTCAGTGCAATGCACTAAGTTCTGTGTCAAGGTGAGTCCAAGCTACTGGAGGAGAATCAAGGATAATATTCTTAATTCTGAGCAAGAAAATGCAATGTAAAAGATAATGGTGATAGAAGCATTCAAGAAGGGCTGTCTAGAGGCAGGGGCATTCATGATAAGTTTAGAACCTCCAAAAGGGCCTAGTCTTATTCATTGTCTCACCCCATTTCTAGCATGATGCTTGGTATGTAGTTCAAAGTTAATAAATTGGAGAATAAATGGATAAACGAAGGCAGAGGGCAAGGACAGAGAGAAAACTGAATTATTGAGAACAATATTATGAATCATGGGCTGAGCATCAGAACAACTATAGGAGATTCTAACACCATATTTTAGGGATGGGGTAAGGGACAATATTTTTTAATAAATCTTCACAAACAATTCTGTTATCCATGCTTGAAAGGGATGATGCTATGTGTTGAGGTCCAGCAACACAAGATATCTTGTTATCAACAGATAATCAAGAATTAAGCAAGGAAGAGGCAAGATGGTAGGGTAGAAGAACATAGCTCATCGCTTCTTATATAAACATCAAAATCGGAACTAACTGCTGAATAACCACCACCAGCACCAGAACATTGAAACCTACCAAAAACAATGCCTGTACTCAAGACGAAGAAGGTGCCAGGAGACAGTAGTAGGGGTGCAATCAGGATTAAATCAAAGCCCACACATGCCATGTGAGCCACCAACAAACTGCTGAGCAACTGAACCACAGAGAAGCTCTCCCACAAGAGTGCGAGTTCTAAGCCCCACATTGAGCTCCCCAGCCCAAGGGTCTGGTGATGGGAGGAGGCCCTCCATAGAGACCGGCTTTGAAGGCCAGTGAGGTTTGGTTGCAGGAATTCCACAGGCCTTGGGGAAACAGAAACTCAAATCTTGGAGGGTGCACACAAGGTCTTGAGCACAATAGGACCCAGTGGGTAAAAGCAGTGACCTCATAAGAAACAGCTGAACTTACCTGCTAGTGTTAGAGGGTCTCCTATGGAGGTGGAGGACAACTGTGGCTTACTACAGGGACAAAGACACTGGCAGGAGTGGTTCTGCTGAGTGCACACTGGCACAGACTCTACAGGAGGCTGCCATTTTCTCACCAAGACCTGGCCCCACACAGAAGCCTGTAGATTCCAGTGCTGGGACTCCTCAGGCCAAACAACCAACAGAGTAGGAACACAGCACTGCTCACCAGAGACAGTGGCTTAAAGTCCTTCTCAGTTCATAGCCATCTCTAAATACACTGCTTGCCATGGCTCTGCCCACCAGAGGGACAAGATCCAGCTCCACACACTAGTGGGGAAGTGACGGTCCCTTCTACCAGGAAGCCTCCCCCACCAGGGGGCAGACGGCAGAAGTCAGAAGAGCTACAGCCCTGCAGCCAGTGGAACAGAAAGTGCAACCACAGAGAGTTACACACAATGAGGTGGCAGAGAACTAAGTCCTAGATGAAGGAACAAGATAAAACCCCAGAAGAGTAACTAAGGTGGAGATAGATCATCTACTTGAAAAAGAACTAGAGTAATGACAGTAAAGATGACCCGTGATATTGGAAAAAGAAGGGAGGGACAGATCAAGAATATATAAGAAATGTTTGACAAAGACCTAGAAGAACTAAAGAACAAACAGAGATGAACAATACCTGAAATTAAAAAAAAAAAAAATCACTGGAAGGCATCAATAGCAGAATAAGTCAGGCAGAAGAATGAAAAAGTGAGCTACAAGACAAACTGTTGGAAATTACTACCCTAAAACACAATACCAGATGGTCAACACCGAAATCAGACTGATTATATTCTTTGCAGCCAAAGATGGAGAAGCTCTATACAGTCAGCAAAAACAAGACCGGGAGCAGACTGTGGCTCGGATCATGAACTGCTTATTGCCAAATTCAGACTTAAATTGAAGAAAGTAGGGAAAACCACTAGACCATTCAGGTATGACCTAGATCAAATCCCTTATGAGTATACAGTGGAAGTGACAAATAGATTTAAGGGACTAGACCTGATAGACAGAGTGCCTGATGAACTATGGACAGAGGTTCGTGACATCGTACAGGAGACAGGGATCAAGACCATCCCCATGGAAAAGAAACGCAAAAAAGCAAAATGGCTGTCTGAGGAGGCCTTACAAATAGCTGGGAAAAGAAGAGAAGCGAAAAGCAAAGGAGAAAAGGAAAGATATTCCCATCTGAATGCAGAGTTCCAAAGAACAGCAAGGAGAGATAAGAAAGCCTTCCTCAGTGATCAATGCAAAGAAACAGAGGAAAACAATTGAATGGGAGCTTGCTTCAGGAGCTTGCTCAAACTCATGTCCATCGAGTCAGTGATGCCATCCAACCATCTCATCCTCTGTCATCCCCTTCCCCTCCTGCCCTCAATCTTTCCCAACATCAAAGTCTTTTCAAATGAGTCAGCTCTTCGCATCAGGTGGACAAAATATTGGAGTTTCAGCTTCAACATCAGTCCTTCCAATGAACACCCAGGACCGATTTCCTTTAGGATGGACTGGTTGGATCTCCTTGCAGTCCAAGGGACTCTCAAGAGTCTTCTCCAACACCATAGCCCAAAAGCATCAATTCTTCAGCACTCAGCTTTCTTTATAGTCCAACTCTCACATCCATACATGACCACTGGAAAAACCATAGCCTTGGCTAGACGAAACTTTGTTGACAAAGTAATGTCTCTGCTTTTTAATATGCTGTCTAGGTTGGTCATAACTTTTCTTCCAAGGAGTAAACGTCTTTTAATTTCATGGCTGCAATCACCATCTGCAATGGTTTTGGAGTCCCAAAAAATAAAGTCTGACACTGTTTCCACTGTTTTCCCATCTATTTGCCATGAAGTGATGGGACCAGATGCCATGATCTTAGTTTTCTGAACGCTGAGCTTTAAGCCAATTTTTTCACTCTCCTCTTTCACTTTCATCAAGAGGCTCCTTAGTTCTTCTTCACTTTCTGCCATAAGGGTGGTGTCATCTGCTTATCTGAGGTTATTAATATTTCTCCTGACAATCTTGATTCCAGCTTGTGCTTCATCTAGCCCAGTGTTACTCATGATGTACTCTGCATATAAGTTAAATAAGCAGGGTGACAATATACAGCCTTGATGTACTCCTTTTCCTATTTGGAACCAGTCTGTTGTTCCATGTCCAGTTCTAACTGTTGCTTCCTGACCTGCATACAGGTTTCTCAAGAGGCAGGTCAGGTGGTCTGGTATTCCCATCTCTTTCAGAATTTTCCACAGTTTATTGTGATACACACAGTCAAAGGCTTTGGCATAGTTAATAAAGCAGAAATAGATATTTTCCACGGACAGTATGAATAGGCAAAAAGATATGACACTGGAAGATGAGTCCCCCAGGTTGGAAGGTGTCCTATATGCTGCTGGGAAAGAGCAGAGGGCAATCACTAATATCTACAAGCAGAATGAAGTGGTCAGGCCAAAGTGAACATGATGATCAGTTGTGGATCTGTCTGGTTGTGAAAGTAAAGTCAGATGATACAAAGAATGATATTGCATAGGAACCTAGAATGTTAGTTCTATGAATCAAGATACACTGGACATTGTCAAGCAGGAGATGGCAAGAGTGAACATCAATATTTTAGGAAACAGTGAACTAAAATGGATGGGAATGGGTGTATTTAATTTAGAAGACCATTATATCTACTACTGTGGGCAATAAACCCTTAGGAGGAATGTAATAGCCCTAACAGTCAACAAAGGAGTCAGAAATGCTATTACTTGGATGCAACCTCAAAAACTACAGAATGATCTGTTTGTTTCTAAGACAAACCATTCAAATCACAGTATTCCAAGTCTATGCCCCAACCACTGATGCCGAAGAAGCTGAAGTTGACCAGTTCTATGAAAACTTAAAGACCTTCTAGAACTAACATCAAAAAATGATGCCCTTTTCATTATAAGAGATTGGAATGCAAAAGTAGGACGTCAAGTGAGTAAAAGTCACTCAGTCTGGTCCTACTCTTTGCGACCCCATGGACTATACAGTCCATGGAATTCTCCCGGCCAGAATACTGGAGTAGGTAGCCTTTCCCTTCTCCAGGGGATCTTCCCAATCCAGGAATCAAACCAGGGTCTCCTGCATTGCAGGCGGATTCTTTACCAACTGAGCCATAAGAAAGTCAAGAGACACCCAGAATAATAGGCAAGTTTGGCCTTGGAGTACAAAATGAAGCAAAGTTTAACAGAGTTTTGCCACGAGAACACACTGGACATATCTAACACCCTTTTTCAACAACCAAAGAGATGACTGCACATGGACATCACCAGATGGTCAATACTGCAATCAGATTGACTGTGTTGTTCGCAGCCAAAGATGGAGGAGCTCTATAAAGTCAGCAAAAACGAAAGTTGGATCTGACTTTGGTTCAGATCATCAGCTCCTTATTGAAAAATACAGGCTTAAATTGAAGAAAGAGAAAACCAGCAGGCCTTTCATGTATGACCTAAATCAAATCCCTTATGATTAGTCAGTGGTGGTGGTAGAAAGAGTGCCTGAAGAGCTTATGGACGGAACTTTGTAACTTTGTGTAGGAGGCAGTGATCAAAACCATCCCAAAGAAAAAGAAAGGCAAGAAGGCAAAGTGGTTGTCTGAGGAGGCTTTACAGATAGCTGAGGAAAGAAGAGAAGTGAAGGGCAACGAAGAAAGGGAAAGACATACCAAACTGAATGCAGTTTCAGAAAATGGCAAGGAGAGATAAGAAGGCCTTCCTAAATGAACAATGCAAAGAAACAGAGGAAAACAACAGAATGGGAAAGACTAGAGATCTCACACTGTATGATTCGACTTGTACGAGGCACAGAGAGAGACAGTGAGACAGTGTCCAGGGGTGGGGGGAGGCTGAGGAAAGCCTCAGCTTTATCCGATGAAGAAGTTATGGAGACGTGATGCGGGCATGATGCTATGAACGTATTCAATAGCACTGAACTATATACTTAAAATAGTTGAGAGGGTAAATCTTGTACATATTTTATGACAGTGATTTTAACTGAGATATAGAGGTTTACAACATAGTAATTCACAATTTTTAAAGCTTATACTCCATTGGTAGTGATTATAATTATTGGCTATATTCCCTGCACTGTACAATATATCTTTGTATCTCTTAATCTTCTACCTCTATCTTGCCCCACCGCTTCCGTCTTAAAAAATTTTTCACTTATTTTTGGCTGGGCCATCCAGGTTGTGGGATCTTATCTTCTTGACCAAGGATCAAACCCAGGCCTAGCAGTGAAATCACTGAGTCCTAACCACTAGACTGCCAGGAAATTCCCCTAAGCATGTTTCTAAAGAATGTAAGAAGGGTGATTTACAATTTGTAAAGACTATATCCACAGATAGTTATTATAATTATTGGCTATATACCCTGTGCTGTACTCTTATACCTTATTTAGTTTGTACACAGTAGCTTGTATCTCTTACTCCCCGACTTCTATCTTGCTCCTCCCCTATTCCCTCTTTAAAAATATTTCTGAAGAATAATGGAAGGGGTGGGGACAAGGATTTATGAATACTGCATAAATGTTATTTGTCATGATAACATAAGAAAAAAAGAAAAAGGGAAAAATTGAATAAATGTCTTGATTGCTAATGAGTACCATGTGGGAGACAAAGCACATTTAAATTTTGTAAACCAAAGCACAGATTCTACAATTCTCCTGTGTTTCTACAAGATCCTTCATTTATAAACATGTTTCCTTTCATCTTCAAGCCTGGAAGGGAGGCCTCTCCCTCACAGCTTTGCCTTCCAGAAACAGTACCTCCCAAGACTGACACCTTTGACTACATGCACTCTCAAGTCCTTTCCAATTTACCTGCCATGTATTTGGTGTGTATTTCTATGTAACAAATTAATCAAAACTTAATGACTTAAAACAACAAACATGTATCCCAGTTACCATTCTGGTGGGTCAAGGATACAAGAGCAGCTTACCTGGGTTATTCTGGTGCAGGGTCTTTCACGAGGTGGGAGTGGTGTCAGGTAGAACCGAGGTTTCCTGAAGCCTTGATTGCAACTCATTAATGTGGCCTTTGGCAGGAGCCTTCTCCTGTCCTGGTATCGGCTGGAGGCCTCGCTTCTTTACAGGGCTGCTTGAGTGTCCTCCCAACATGGCAGGTGGCTTCCGCATAGTGATCTGAGAGGCAGAGAAGAGGATGTTACTTTGCTCTAAAACTACTGCTTGTCCTCTGGACCCTTCTCTTTCCTTTGTAATATCTGCCCCTGAAGTACTTATATGTAAACCGAAAGTTGTAAGCTCTTTAAATCTCCTTAGGATGTTGTAATGGGTTATAATTTTATTTTTTCTTTCCTAGACGATCTATATGGATTTTTGGAGGTAAAGTAGAATAATTCTTATTCAGGCAGCATAGCCTAAAGGAAACAGAAGTTCCCCAATAAATAATCTTTAATGTGACGATGAACAAATTGATACAAAACCAAAAGACTGATTTATTGAATAAAATGATACTGATCATCCACCATGGAGACAGGATTTCCATGATTGTATAATCAGACTATCATGTTCCGAGAGAAAACCAGTGTTATAACCAAAGGGGCCAGCCAACATTACAACCAAAGAGTTCTCGGGTGATAACAGATTGTGTGAAAGTGGAATCAGTTGTAAAACTGGAACGTTTAGTGGCCTAAGACCTCCTTGTGTGACCTGTGGTTAGCATGGCAGCCTGCCAGGGTGGGCTCATGAGCAAGCTAAAACTACAGCCTGCTGGGTGAAACTGTAGCCTGTAGGCTGCATAAAACTCAGCCTTCTCTGCACCGTGTTATACAATCTCAAACACACTCACTTGGGTTGGGAATATGCACACACACCAGGGTATAACCAATGGAGATAGAGCCCATGTCAGCCAGCATCCATATTCACCCTTGCAGAGAGAGGCTTATGTGTCTGCCTCTTCAAATACGCTCAGCCTGCGGTCTTATTGAAAGCAATCACACAGCAGTGTCAGCCCTGGGTGCCGTATCGCACAGGGGGACACCTTCCTCAAGATCTTCACTTCTCTCAATCTCAAGTCGTTTGTCTAGACCCTTAAGACAATTTCGAATTTATTTTCCTATCGATATTTTCTTAGGAGTACTTTTGTTTAGGAAGCAACTGTTTTTTGTAGTATTGACTTCAAATATTTCCAAGTGTGTTTGGTCAAACTTCCTTATTACCATAAAATTCCAAAGACATCCTTTGCATTTCTAAGGTTATTCGGGATGTCATATTCTGCTGAATTGTTTCTGATCAACTTCAAAGATTTTAGAAAGTAGATAATTTTATCTAAGGTAAGCAGTATAATGGAGTATGTTTTCTTTAACTGTGTTTTGGAGGTGTCATTCTGTAAAGAAAAATGTCTGGTTTTGAGTGAAGAAATGAGTATTCTGTTTTTCTAAAGCATGTCTTTGCTCCTGAAAATAAAAGTTTAAAAAGGAAAGAAAGAAAGCATTGTTAATTGGTGTGGAGATTTCTTAAAAAACTGGAAATAGAACTGCCATACGACCCAGCAATGCCACTGCTGGGCATACACACCGAGGAAACCAGAATTGAAAGAGACACGTGTACCCCAATGTTCATCGCAGCACTGTTCACAATAGCCAGGACATGGAAGCAACCTGGATGTCCATCAGCAGACGAATGGATAAGGAAGCTGTGGTACATATACACAATGGAATGTTACTCAGCCATTAAAAAGAATGCATTTGAATCAGTTCTAATGAGGTGGATGAAACTGGAGCCTATTATACAGAGTGAAGTAAGTCAGAAAGAAAAACACCATTACAGTATACTAACGCATATATATGGAATTTAGAAAGATGGTAACGATGACCCTATAATGCAAGACAGCAAAAGAGACACCAATGTAAAGAACAGTCTTTTGGACTCTGTGGGAGAAGAGGGTGGGATGATTTGAGAAGGTAGTGTTGAAACGTGTATATTATCATATGTGAAGCAGATCACTGGTCCAGGCTCGATACATGAGACAGGGTGCTCAGAGCTGGTGCACTGGGATGACCCTGGGGGGTGGGATGGGGAAGGAGGTGGGTGGGGGGTTCTGGATGGGGAACACATGTGCGCCTGTGGCTGATTCATGTCTGTGTTTGGCAAAAACCACTACAATATTTTAAAGTAATTATCCTCCAATTAAAAAATTTAAAAAAGCACTGTTAATTGATGGACCTCAAACCGACAATTATTGTGAACTTGGGAAAACATGATGCAAATTGAGGCTGCAAATACTAACGCACATGCTTTTGTTGTCATTGTTCTATTTGTTTCCTTGAACATCATTTCTTAAGATTTCATTTAATTAAGCATTTCTTTTATTGGTAGTGATTTTATATACTTGGCTAACGTACCAAAACAAATCATAAGGCTAAAATTTCAAACTATGCTATTTGAGATTAATGGAATTATTTTCAATGAAATTTTAAAAAGGAGAGAGTATCTCAGCAAACTTTCTGTGAAAGTCTCGAATTCTAGACAAATTAACATAGAAAAAGAAACGAGTATTCCTAAGTAAGGGACCTTTTGGACACTGGAGGAAAAAAGAAACAAAAAACTGTTTGCTTTCTAACTTCCAGCAGTCTTGCAAAACATAGGGCAACTGCATGAACTGAATCCAACCTTTTTTGAAAACACACTTGGTTTTAAGAACTAGGGATCATGATATTGATTTCTTTCCACCAGAGGGCGCCATAGACTATGCTCCAGCAACCGTGCCTCTCCTGGGCACATAGACACAATAATCTCAAATGGGTCCTTTAAGTCAAGATGGCATGGAGCGCACCTCTCCTCACAAACTCATCAACAACACATCTACAAACGGAAAAACTCGCACAGAGCTCCTGCTGGAGAAAACCCCCTGCACAACCAGATAGGATGAAGGAAAGAAAAAAGAATAGAGGAAACAAGACGGGCCCGACACCCACGGTGGGAGCTGATGAAGAACTGCTCCCACGTCTGGGGAAGCCCCCTTACAAGTGGGGCGATCAGCTGGGACAGAGGGTGGCTTCAGGGGCTTGGATGAGAGCCCCATCAACCAGTCTGTAGCAGGCAGGTCAGAGTGAGATGTACAGATGCCCCATGCCACAGTCACGTGTGCCCAAACCTGGGACATGTGTCTCCTGGAGCAGATGGGGGCCGGGTGCTGGAAAGTGGGGTACGGAGAATAGCCTAAGGGGGAGGACTGCTGTTGGCTGTGAGTGTGAGTGGGGAGGAGTGAGGAGTTCCACAACAGGGAAGGCTCATGGAATAAGTCAGAGCTGCCACTGCAGCCTCCCCGCTCACTTCCTGGCACTGTCTCTGTAGGCACTAGGAGGGGCTCCTACCTGCATGGGCATGCACGCCCTGCCTGCCTCTGCCATCTCTGCCCCCGCCCACCCTGTCCACCACAGCCTCCACCCCCACCACTCTGGGGAGGCTGTGTGCTCCAGGGCAGCCTCGAGAGCAAACACTTGTGGGTGACCCACACACAGACGCGAAACCACAGCTGAGCCCTAGGGGCTGGGCGACAAAGGAAGAAGAGCTGAAATCTCTCCTCAAGGCTGTGTGAACTGTGGCTTTACACCCACTCCCAGCTCTGTGAACACGGCACCCATGGAGCATCTGGACAGGAAAACTCCCCCTGCAGCTGAGACAGGTCTGGCTTCGTCCGCTGTGGGAGTTATGAGCACTAAACATGGAGACTGCGTCAGGCTGGAGTCCGAGCTGCCCCCACAGGGCCCCCAGCAGGTTCAGGTACACGGTCACCGTGGTCCTAGGACCTGGCCTTCGTGGATCTATGCTGCTAGCCTGCTGAAAACAACTCCTAAGAGGCACCGGGGCCAATTGCCAGCATACCAACAGCTCAGGTGGGCTCAAAAGAAGGGCCACCAGCGTGCACTCTGTGACCCAGCACATCAGGCGAACAGGGACACAGCGGAGCACACTCACAGGGGAGCACCGCCGGAGCAGGGATGCTCAGCGGCTTCCTTCCCGGTGGGAGTGCTCCAAGCACGCTTACTGCACACCACAGGTCAGAGGTAGCTGAGAAACCGATCTGGGGGCTTCTACTCCAGCAGTTAGGGAGCAGATTCCACCCCTGACAGGGTAATGACAGCCACAGAGCAAAGGGCTCTGGTCAGCACACCACCCGTCACACCTCTTATCAGAGGGGATAACAGCCAGCACACATGGGGAGAGAGGAGGCAGGCATCTATACTAAAAACAGCCCTCACACCAAAAAATGTTAAACCCACACAGGCTACACAGGAGCGTTCCAACATAAAAAGGGCCCTCCAAGAGAGTCTGAGGGTCTGGTATCAGGAAGAAGATCCCTCAGAGCATTTAGCTATGAAAGGGGATGGGGTTCAGGAGGTCTCAAGGCTGGGGGCAGGGCAGAGAGACTCCGCTCTCAGAGGGCGCACACACAAGGTCTCACACGCACCGGAAATCAGCACGATGAATTCCCTTCATTACAAACCTGGGTTAGACCTAACTACAGTTTTGGAGGGTTTCCTAGGAAGGCGAGGGTTTGCTGTAGCTCACTGTGAGGGCAAGGACTCTGGCAGCAGATGTCACAGGGAATACTGATCAGCATGAACTCTTCCAGAGCCCCCCACATCGGCTCAAGACCTGGACCCGCCCAACAGCCCAAGGACTCCAGTGCTAGAAAGCCTCAAACAACCAATACCTTATGAACACAGCCCCACCCATCAGAAGACAGGCTACCTGAAGTCGGACTGAGCTCACAGCCACCTCACAACATACCCCTTGACACGACCCTGTCCATCAGAGGAACAAGACCCCAGCTCCACCCACCAGAGGGCAGCACCATTTCTCCCACCAGGAAGCTGGCATAAGCCGCTAGATAGCCTGTTCCACCAGGGCACAGACAGCAGAAGAAAGAAGAACTACAATCCAGCAGCCTGCAAAATGGAAGCTGCAATCACAGAAAGGCAAAACGGGATGGCAGAGGAATATGTCCCAGATGAAGGAGCAAGATAAAACCGAGAAGAACAAATAAGTGAAGTGGAGATAGGCAATCCGTCTGAAAAGAATTCAGAGTAGTGATAGTAAGGGGGATCCAAAATCTCAGAAAAAGAAGGGAGGTACAGACCAAGAAATAAATTTGTAACAAAGAGATAGATTTAAAGAACTAAAGAGATGAACAGCACAATAATTGAAATGAAAATACACTAGAATGAATCAATAGCAGAATAACTGAGACAAAAGAATGAATAAGTGACCTGGAAGACGGAGTGACAGAAATCACTGTCACAGACAAGAATAAAGAAAAAAATGAAAAAAAAGCAAGGAGGACAGTCTAAGACACCTCTGGGGCAATATTAAAAACATCAACATTTGTGTTATCCAGGTCCCAGAAGACAAAAATAAAGGGAAAGGGCCTGAGAAAATATTTAAAGAGATTATGGCCAAGAACTTCCCTAACATGAGAAAGGAAATAGTCACCCAAGTCCAGGAAGTGCAGAGAATTTCATACAAAATAAACCCAAGGAAGAACACACAGGCAAACACAGTAATCAAACTAACAAAAATTAAATACAGAGAAAAATATTTTAAAAAAAACAAATAACATACAAGGGAATCCCCATAAGGCATCAGCTGGTTTTTCAGGAGAAACTCTGCAGACAGAATGGAGTGGCACGATACATTAAACACAATGAAAGGGAAAACCTACAACCAAGAATACTCTACCCAGAAAGAATCTAATTCAAATTTGATGGCAAAATCAAAAGCTTTACAGATAAGCAAAAGCTAAGAGAATTCAGCACCACCAAATCAGTCTTTCAAAACATGCTAAAGGAATTTCTCTAGGTGGGATAAAAGAGGCCACAATTAGAAATAAGAAAATCATAAATGGGAAAGCTCACCAGTAAAGGCAAACATATAGTAAAAGTAGGAAATCATCTGCACGCAAATATGATACAAAAACCAGAAATTGTGAGAACAGGAGAGTACAAATGCAGGAAGTGGGAACTGCATTTGAAATTAAGAGATCCGCAACAACAGATCACAGTGTGTGTATACACTGAAGCTAAGGTTCCTTCAGTCATGTCTGCCTCTTTGTGACCCCATGGACTGCAGCCCACCAGGCTCCTCTGTCCATGGGATTCTCCAGGCAAGAATACTGGAGAGGGTTGCCATGCCCTCCTCCAGGAGATCTTTCCAACCCAGGGACCAAACCCAGGTCTCTTAGTCTCCTGCATTGACAGGTGGGTTCTTTACTACTAATGCCACATAAGAAATCCATATATATATATAGACTGCTATATCATAACTTTGTGGGAACTTCAAATCAAGAAAATATGATACACACACACACACACACACACACACAAGAAAAAGCAGCACAACACACCACTAAAGAGAGTCATCAAAACACAGAAGAGAACAAAAGAAGGGAAGAAGACAGACAAAAGCAAATTGAAAACAATTGAGAAAAGGGCAATAGGAACATATATGTCAATAATTACTTAAATGTAAATGGATTAAATGTTCCAATCAAAAAAAAAGACTAATTGAATGAATATTAAAAGCAAGACCTATATATATGCTGTCTACAAAAGAATCATGTCAGACTAGGAACAAATACAGACCGAAGGTGAGAGATAAAAGAAGGTATTCCATGCAAACAAAAATTGAAAGAATGCTGGTGTACCAATACTCCAATCAGACAAAACAGACTTTAAAATAAAGACTGTTATAAGAGACAAGGAAGGATACTACATAATGATCAAAAGATCAACCCAATAATAAGATATAAAAATTGTAAATATAATATATTCACCCAACAAGGAGCACCTCAATATATAAGACAAATGCTAACAGCCATAAAAGTGGAAATTAACACAAAAACACAATAATAGTAGGGGAATTTAACACACCACTTACATCAATGGAAAAATCATCCAAGCAGAAAGTCAATAAGGAAACACAGGTCCTAGATGACACTTTAGAGCAGGTGGAAGTAACTGATATTTCTAGGGGGTTCCATAGTGTTGTGGGCTTCTTTGGTGACTCAGATGGTAAAGAATCCGCCTACAATGTGGGAGACCTGGGTTCGATTCCTGAGTTGGGTGTACGTGGAACACTCTCCAGGATAGATCATGTATTGGGCCACATATCAAACCTTGATAAATTTAATAAAATTGAAATCACATCAAGCATCTTTTCTGACCACAACACTGTGAAAGTGAAATTGAAAGTCACTCAGTCGTGTCCAACTCTTTGTGATCCCATGGGCTGTAGCCTGTCAGGCTCCTCTGTCCATGAAATTCTCCAGGCCAGAATACTAGAGTGGATAGCTGTTCCCTTCTCCAGGGGACCTTTCCAACTCAGAAATTGAAGCCAGGTTTCCCACATTGCAGGCGGATTCTTTACCATCTGAGCTACTAGAGAAGCCCACAACACTATGAGATTATAAATAAATTACAGGAAAAAAATGTAAAAATATAAGCATGTGGAGACTAAACAATATGTCACTAAACAAAAAATGGATCACCAGAGAAAATCACAAAGATAAAATGAAAAAATAGCTAGAGACAAATGAGAATTAAAACACAATGATCCAAAGCCTATGGGACGCAGCAAAAGCAGTTCTGAGTTTATAGCACTACAGTATTATCTCAGGAAATAAATGAACAAAAATCTCAAATAAACTACTTAACCTTATACCTAAATCAACCAGAGAAAGAATAACAAACAAAACCCAAAGTTAGTAGAAGGTAAGAAATCATAAGGCTCAGAGCAGAAACAAATAGAAATGAACAAAAGAATAGCAAAGATCAAATAGACTAAAAGCTGGTTCTTTGAAAAGATAAACTACGCTGATGAAACTCTAGCCAGAGTCATCAAGAAAAGGAGAGGGTTCAAATCAACACAATTAGAAATGAAAACAGAGAAGTTACAAAGAACATCACAGAAATACAAAGGATCATAAGAGACTACTACAAGCAACTATACACCAATAAAATTGACCACCTTGAAGAAACAGACAAATTATTAAAAGGATACAATCTCCCAAGACTGAACCAGGAAAAAACAGGAAATATGAACAGATCAATCAAAGTACTAAAATTGTGATTAAAAAACTTACATCAAACAAAAGTCCAGGACCAGATGGTTTCACAGAAGAATGCTATCAAACATTTAGAGAACAGTTAACCTCTATCCTTCTGAAACTCTTCCTAAAAACTGCAGAGGAAGGAACACTCCCAAGCTCTTTCTACGAGGCCACCTGATAACAAAACCAAAGATACCACAAAAAAGAAAATGACAGGCCAGTATCACTGATGAACATAGGTGCAAAAATTCCCAACAAAATACTACCAAACCAAATCCAACGATGTGTTAGAGGATCATACACATCATCAAGTGGGATTTATCCCAAGGATGAAAGGAATCTTCAATATACACAAATCAAACAGTATGGTATACCACATTTACAAATTGAAGAATAAAAAACCATATGATCATCTCAATAATTACAGAAAAACCTTTTGACAAAATTCAACACCCATTTATGATAACAACGCTCCAGAAAGTGGGCGTAGAGGGAAACTACCCCAATATAATGAAGGTTGTATATGACAAACTCACAGGTAACATCATTCTTAATGATGAAAAACTAAAAGTACTTCCTCTAACATCAAAGAGAAGACAAGGGTGTCCACTCTCACCACCTTTATTTTCATTTTATAGTTTTATAAGTCTTAGCCATGGCAATCAGAGAAGAAAAATAAAATAAGTCAAAATTGGAAAAGAAGTAAAACTGTCACTGTTTGCAGATGACATGATACTGTACATAGAAAATGCTAAAGATTGGAAGAATCAGTATTGTCAAAATGTCTATACCATCCAAGGGAATCTATAAAATTTCCAATGGCATTGTTCACAGAACTAGAACACAAAGTTTTACAATTTTTATGGAAACACAAAAGACTGAATAACCAAAGTAATCTTGAGAAAGAAAACTGGAACTGAAGGAATCAGACTCCCTGATTTCAGACTGTATTACAAAACTAAAGTCATTGAAATAGTATAGTACTGGCACAAAAGCTGAGATGTAGATCAATGGAACAGGATAGGAAGTCCAGAGATAAACTCATGCACCTGTGGTCACCTAATCTGTGGCAAAGGAGGCAAGAATATACAAGGAAAAAAGACAGTCTCTTCAATAAGTGGTGTTGGGAAAACAAAACAGCTACATGTCAAATAATGAAATTAGAACTCTTCTTAATACTATGCACAAGAATAAAGCCAAAACAGTTAAAGATCTAACTATTAGGGCAGAACACTGTCTGATATAAATCGCAGCAATATCTTTTTGGTTCACCTCCTAGAGTAATGAAAATAAAAACAGAAATAAACAATGGGATGCAATTAAACTCAAAAGCTTTTGAATAGCAAAAGAAATCATAAACAAAATGAATGGGAAAAAAATATTTACAAACTACACAAAAATCAAAATCGCAATCCAACAAAAAAATGGGCAGAAGATCTAAATTTCTCCAAAGAAAACATACAGATGGCCAAAAGCACATGAAAAGATGCTCAACATCACTATCAGAGAAATCCAAATCAAAATTATAATGAGATATCACCTCACACTGGTCAGCATGGCCATCATCAAAAAATCTATGAAAAATAAATGCTGAAGATGGTGTGGAGGAAAGGGAACCCTCCTTCACTGTCGGTGGAAATTTAAGTTGGTACAACCATCATGGAAGACAATATGGAGGTTCCTTTAAAAAACTAAATATAGAATTACATATGACCCAGCAGTCCCACTTTTCAGCATATATCCAAAGGAAACAATAATTTGAAAGCATGCATGCATCCCAATGTTAATTGCACCACTATTTACAATAGCCAAGACATAGAAGAAACCTTCATGTCCCTGGACAGATGAATGGATAAAGAAGATGTGGCATATAAATACACGCAGTGGAATACTACTCAGCCATAAAAAATGAAATAATGCCATTGTAGCAACGTGTATGGACCTAGAGATTATCATACTAAGTAAGTACATTAGACAGAGAAAAAAATATCATGTGATATTACTTACAAGTGCAATGCAATAAGAATAATACAAATGAACTTATTTACAAAACAGAAACCGACCCACAGATCTTGAAATCAAACTTACGGTTACCAAAGCAGAGATGGGGGTGGGGGGAATGATAAATGAGGAGCTTCTGATTAATATTCAGAGCAGATAACCAGCAAGAGCCCACTGTGCAACACAGAGAAGTCCACTCAATATTCTGCAGCAACCTGTATGGGAAGAGACTCTGCAAAAGAAGATATATGCATTGGCTTGCCCAAGAGATTCATTTGGGATTTTCTGTAACATCTTATAGAAACACCTTCAGCCAATCATATATATTATATATATAACAAACTTTTTCGCCAACCATATATCTATGAACATAAACACACACACACACATATATGTATATATTTATATATTTATATATCTGATTCACTTTGTTTATCTGAAACTAAGACAGCATTGTAAGTCAACTACGGTCCAATAAGATTTTTTTTAATTGGAGGGAAAAAAAAGTAGCTCCTTTTAGATTTTTGTTTCAAAGAAAGGTGGTTTTTTTTTTAAGATCAAATAAGCACTATTAGTTTTCAATAAGGTAGGATTTATGATTAAAACACTGACTTGACTCTATACCCTCTAACATTTTTACCCTCTAGATGGAAAAACAAAAAACAAAAACAAAAGTAACAGCAGAGGCTTCATCTTGTACATATACAGGTACTTCTGCTCATCATTTATTTAGAAATCGGCTGATGGGAAACGTTTGCTCCTGGAACGTCAGGATGCTGTTCACCTACAATGTTGTCTGTTGGGATTCACCTAGCACAATATTTGGAATTTACAGAACCTGTGGAGTTGTCCTAGGTTCTGGTTTCCAAGAAAGCTGCCCAGAAGAGAGGCCCTGGCCTCCAGGTGTTTCTCCAGTTCTGGCAGTTGTGTGCAGTCATTCACTTCTAGCCCAATCGTGCAAGCCCCATTCTGCTTCACACAGACGTTGCCCCAGCTCCCACTTACAACGTACTGAAACCCAGGCTTTGCCCCCGAGCCTCTGACACTCAGATGCTTGCAAGCTACCCTTTCGTTTGCTTCAAACGTTGGATCTGTAAAGACAGATTGATACTTGTACTCCTTTCGTGCTCTGAGGGGCAAATTTTATGAGCTGAAAGCTGACTGGCAGTCTCCTGTGTGTGTTCAATAAGGCAAAGTGCTTGTCAAGTATCACCCCCATGGCTGCGTTCTGCCGGCTGGTTAGAACCGAAATAGTGCATTTGGAAGTGGAGTGCCATTGGAAATGCACGGACCAGCCGAGATCACAGCCCAGCATAATTTTCATGTGAAGATGTGATTTCCCACCCCGTTTCCTCTGGTTACTCTGCTGAGAAGCATTAAGTGCATCTCCTAGCCTGTGACAAGGGATTTCTGCCAGGGCACTGCAGGGGAACACAACGCAGAGTAAGGAAGGCACCAGGTTTCCAGAATCTTAGACTGACCAGGGGATGGCTTTCAAGGTAATGGAATGATGACTCCTAAATGTGGAAAAAGCAATGCTTCGGAACAGTTTAAGCCACTTCCTGGTTTTCATACGGGATTTTCCACAGTCACTTTGTATCTGAGACGTGTGTCTGATGGAGACACAGCTTTGCAGCTGAGTGGAAATCTGAGGCCTGAAGGACATGCCTGTCTTCCTAGGACTCTGGATAGTGACTAATAGTTTCTGTTTTCATATAGGAATTAAGGCACTACTAAACCATTTTCAAAATAAAGACATAGACATTCGGCATAGCATGAATTATTTTGTTAGCAAATAAAACTTTTCTTGTAGCTTCCTTCCCCTCCCCTATCATATTTGTTTTCCTTTTCTAATCTTTCTCAGTTCTATTTCATGTCACCTACAAACCTTAAATCATCCCCCTGTGGAATTTAATAAGAACGCATGACAGCCAAGGTTTGGACAATTTACTGGGAAACATGGATTTTCAAACTACGGGTCCCAGTTTAATGTAAATAGTAAGGAGGATGGACAAATTCTAATCAATTTAGAACTCTTTTGGGGGACATGCAGTCTCATTAAAGCAGTATACTTTTTGCACTGCAATTATACCAACACAGTCTGGTTACATCGATCAGAAGTTTTCTGGCAGTTAAGCATTTCTGACTAATACAAACAGGAAATAAAACGGTTTCTGAATAAAGACACAGAGTTCTCTTTCACCTAGCATCCCTGCTCAAATCGGTGCCTCCTCTCTCTCCTCTTCAAAGCCCTCAGGGAGTCCACACAGATACTGATTATCCATTCTTCTCATTTCCTCCGCAACCCTCCATCATTGTTTCCTGCCATCAAACCTTTATTGGAACTGCTTGTGTTAAACTTATCAATGGATTTCTATTTTCCAAGGTCAACAGCTGTCCTGTCCTTAAGTGATTCCACTTCCCAACTTCCTTCTTTACTCAAGTGGTTCTCCCACCTGGTTCAACTCCATCTCTGGCCATTTCCTCTCTGTCTACACTTAAACAGACTCTCAGCTTTCACTCACATTCCTTCTTCCTCAATCTATACTTTCCCTAAGTCTCCTCTCCCTGAATTCATATATCATTTATATGATGATAATTTTTTAGTCTTTTCTGTGGTTCAGACTTATAAGATGTAGCCTCTCATTTCTGTCTCCAGAGTTTCCCTGCCTGGGTGTCTGGCATGGAGTTGGTACTACATGACAAACAAACTGCTGTTTCTCCTTTTGTGTTACCTGGCAAATAGTTGCCAGCCTCCTCTGCAGTGATACGGGGCCATGTGATAGGCTTACGGCCAATGGAATATGGGTGAGCTTGACACAGATCAGATTGCTTTCATTTCTGGTCCCTGTGGTGCTCTGCACGGTCCTCTAAGGTTTTCCTCTTCCCTGACAATGTTGGAGGATGGGAGGGCATGAGATCCACCAGCCAGGAACATTCGGTCCACATTTACTAGAATGAAGAATACTGTTGTCTTAGATCCCTGAGAACTGGGGTTGTCAGTTACAGCAGTTAGGTTGTCCTGGTTATTATGACACCTCCAAAATGAATCTCAGGTCCTCCCACAAAACAAATTCCCCATCTCAGGAAATGAGACTCCAACTCGCCCAAACCAGGAGCTTTCAAGTCCCCCAGAACGTATCTTACAAGCTTATCTCCCATCTGTCCTCTCCCCAGGCCACAGTCACTTGACCACGTTCATGTTGCCATGGACTAGACACTCTGGGTCAGCCCTTCATGGCTCCCAGGGCACACAGTACCAACTGTCTCCTACCTGTTCTCTCCTCCACTCCTCTCATCTTTGAAGGATAATCTTATTCTTCACCATCATCTGTTTTTCATCTTAAAAATAAATGACACCAATTGTCTGCTAATAAATAAATGTATATGCTGCTTTAGAAATTTTGGAAAACTCAGAAAAGTATTTAATAGAAAATAAATGTCAATAACAATTTGATTATTAATACCTCTATATAAGCACTGTTAGACATTTGGTTCCACCTTTATGGATTACAGCCTTGTTGTAGCAAAGGGGGTTGTTAACTCAATGAAGCTATAAGCCATGCCGTGCAGGGATGGCTAAGAAAGATGGGTCATAATGAAGAGTTTGAGAAAAGGTGGTCCACTGGAGGAGAAAGCATTGTTGCAAACAAGACAATGGAGATGATGGAATTCTAGTGGAGTTATTTACAAATCCTAAAATACGATGTTGAAGTGCTGCACTCAATAATTACGCAAATTTGGAAACTTAGCAGTGGCCACAGTACTAGAAAAAGTCAGTTTTCATTCCAATTCTGAAGAAGGGCAATGCCAGAGAATGTTTAAACTATCACACAATTGTGCTCATTTCACATGCTAGCAAAGTAATGCTCAAAATCCTTCAAGCTAGGTTTCAGCAGTATATCAATTGAGAACTTCTCGATGTAGAACCTGGGTTTAGAAAAGGCAGAGGAACCATAAATCAAATTGCAAACATTCATGGAATCATGGAAAAGACAAGGGAATTCCAGAAAAACATGTACTTCTTCTTTGTTGACTACACAAAAACCTTTGACTGTATGGATCACGACAAACTGTAGAAAATTCTTAAAGGGATGGAAGTATCAGACAGCCTGACCTGCCTCCTGAGAAACCTGTATGTGGGTCAAGAAGCAGCGGTTAGAACCAGACATGGAACAAAGGACTGGTTCCAAATTGGGAAAGGAGTACATCAAGGCTGTGTATTGTCAGCCTGCTTATTTAACTTCCATGCAGAGTACATCATGCAAAATGCAAGGCTGGATAACTCATAAGCTAGAATCAAGACTGCTGGGAGAACAACCTATCAGGCAGATGATACTACTCTAATGGCAGAAAGCGAAGAAGAAATAAGAGCCTCTTCATGAGGGTGAAAGAGGAGAGTGAAAAACTGGCTTGAAACTTAACATTCAAAAAACTAAGATCATGGCACCTGATCCCATTCAGTTCAGTCACTCAGTCGTGTCCGACTCTTTGCGACCCCATGAATCGAAGCACACCAGGCCTCTCTATCCATCACCAACTGCCAGAGTCCACCCAAACCCATGTCCACTGAGTCAGTGATGCCATCCAACCATCTCATCCTCTGTCGTCCCCTTCTTCTCCTGCCTTCAGTCTTTCCCAGCATCAGGGTCTTTTCAAATGAGTCAGCTCTTCACATCAAGTGGCCAAAGTATTGGGGTTTCAGCTTCAACATCAGTCCTTCCAATGAACACCCAGGACTGATTTCCTTTAGGATGGACTGGTTGGATCTCATTGCAGTCCAAGGGACTCTGAAGAGTCTTCTCCAACACACAGTTCAAAAGCATCAATTCTTTGGCGCTCAGCTTTCTTCATAGTCCAACTCTCACATCCATACATGACTACTGGAAAAACCACAGCCTTGACCAGACGGACCTTTGTTGACAAAGTAATGTCTCTTCTCTTTAATATGCTGCCTAGGTTGGTCATAACTTTCCTTCCAAGGAGTAAATGTCTTTTAATTTCCTTTAGGATTGACTGGTTTTATCTCCTTGCTGTCCAAGGGACTGATACCATTATTTCATGGCAAATAGAAGGGGTAAAAGTGAAAGCAGTGACAGATTTTATTTCCTTGGGCTTCAAAATCACTTAAAAGATGCTTGTTCCTTGGAAGGAAAGCAATGACAAACCTTAACAGCATATTAAAAAGCAGAAGCATCACTTTGCCAACAAATGTCCATATAGTCAAAGCTATGGTTTTTCCAGTAGTCATGTATGGATGTGCGAGTTGGACCATAAGAAAGCTGAGCATGGAAGAATTGATGCTTTCAAACTGTGGTGCTAGAAAAGAGTCTTGAGAGTCCCTTGGACAGCAAGGAGATCAAACCAGTCAATCCTAGAGGAAATCAATCCTGAATATTCATTGGAAGGATTGATGCTGAAGCTGAAGCTCCAATACTTTGATCCCCTGATGCGAAGAGCCGACTCATTGGAAAAGACTCTGATGCTGGGAAAGATTGAAGACAAAAGGAAAAGGCGGTGACAGAGGATGAGATCATTAAGATATTAATAGCATCACAACTCAATGAATGTGAATTTGAGCAAACTCCAGGAGATAGTGTAGGACAGAGGAGCCTGCAGGCCACGGGGTCACAAAGAGTCAGACCCGACTTAGCAACTGAACAACAACAATAAAACATTTGGTTCACAAACTTCCTATGTCATCTTTATATGTATACATTTTATAGGTTTCTTACTAGTACTATATGAAGGGGAGCAGAATATATACCCAAAATATACATCTTTGGCATAAGAATAATTTTAGGCTGATTATTTTTAAGCAATAGCATACACAGGAGAAGCCCTGAGAACCAAGGAGAAGTTGCCCTTTTGTAAGAGACAATCCGCTTATCAGTGTAAGGGGAGTTATTATAGGGTGGGCTCAGTCAAGAGTCTAGAAAAGTAAAGAGAAAATTCTTTTTCTTCCTTCTACATATATCCTACATATATCCTTTCTATATATATATATAAACACACACACACAATGAAAAACAACAGCTCCCTATCTCAGCCCTCTCAATTTCCAACTCCACCTCTCAGAAGATTCAGGGGTTTTTCTCCATAGTTTTAAATGACATGCTTGTACTGCTATTCCTTGATTTTTAAATTATGTATGTTATCAGCTGACTTTGGTATTAGGAAAATGAAGATCAAGTTCTGTTATATCCACACAAACCTTCTACCTAATAAAATTATGCCACCTTTTTTGGTTAAATCAATAATGGCATTTACATTATTATTACTCTGCAAATGTTATTTAAAATTAAACTTCATATTTCTTTTCTTGCTCAAGTTTTTTTCTGGAGTTTAATAATTGTTTCCATTTACTTTCTTCTTAGTATTCTCTATCACAAATGTATCTCTACATCCTCAAAAGAATTAAATATGCTTTTCCCTACATAAAAACATTCAGTTCAGTTCAGTTCAGTTGCTCAGTCATGTCCACCTCTTTGCGACCCCATGGACTGCAGCATGCCAGGCTTCTCTGTCCATCACCAACTCCCAGAGTTTACTCAAACTCATGTCGATTGAGTCAGTGATGCCATCCACCATCTCATCTAAAAACACATTCGACATTCAATTAAAAACATTTTGAAAAGTCCTCCATATTCATGTTCCAATCTGGACTATACTTTAGAATCCAAAATAAATGTTGTGCTCTGTCATGTCTAAGCCATGAACTGTAGCCCATTAAGCTATGGGATTTTCTGTCCATGGGATTTTCCAGGCAGGAATACTGGAGCGGGTTGCCATTTCCTCCTCAAGGGGATCTTCCTGACTCAGGGATCAAACCTGTTTCACTTGCATCTCCTGCATCAGCAGGCACATTCTTTACCACTAGTGCCACCTGGGAAGCCCAACCAAAATATACAAGTACTGCTTAAAAGTAAATAAAAAATGGAAGAATAAAAAGGTGTGAAAAAGGCTCTTCACAGATGCAAAAATCAATGGCCATTAAACATGTGAAAAGTGGTTCCACTCCCACGGGTATTGGCAAAATTAAAACGCTTGATGATTCTAAGTTTATTACAAAGTTAAAGTGGTACCTTTTGGGAAAGTGTGACATAATCTAATGAAGTTGCAGACATGCATGATCTACACCACAGCAATTCACTTGACATGACATACCCTAAAGTAACTTTTGCTCACGTACATGAGTGGTGTGTACACTTATGCATTCTGCTGCATTGTTCTTATAGCTCCTGAGGGCAACAGTTCTGATGCCCATCAACAGGATGACAGATACATGGTTGATTGTATGTATATTCATGCAGTGGACTGCACTGCTGCAGTGAGATTAACAAAGTGCTTATTTGTATGAATGAATCTCATATAACAAATGCCAGAAAATGACGAAACGCCAATTTCAACATACTAATTATTCCTGGGAGAAAAGTACTTGCGAAGTGATGGGGTAGGAATATGCAGAGGACTATAACCATATTAGCATTTTCTTCTGAATTATCATGGTGACTACATTATATGATTTATTTCTCTTTATCTGAAATGTTTCATAATACATAAAAAACCTGGAGTAATATTAATACCTTGTAGAAAAGCATATTTGTCTTGATTTTTGATTAGGTAGAAACTGGATGATTGAGTAGGTAGAAACTGGTTGTAGGGTCCCCACTGAATGATTTTCCAGAAACAGGATTACAAAAATGTTATTTAACAGAACAGAAAGGAAAAGGCTTCATTTTTTTTTTTCTTTCTCTCTAAATTTCTCTTAGAGACTAGAGATGCTGTGTTTGGATGGTATTTTGGGACTGAGTCTCCTGGCTTGATTAGTGGCTAATGGGCAATTTCATTTTGACTCAAGGGAACTTTATGCCTAAAAGTACATGAAACAGCCATTAAATACTTGACTAGAGAAACGAACTTTGAATATGTCGTTCTGTCATTATAACTGGGAAATAATTGCAGAACACTTCAGCCTTTTGTAATAGCAAAGCTTGCAGGCCTGTATGGAAATGTTAACAGTTTTTCCATATTTGCACCAGCGTAAGTGTGGTGAGAGTGTGAGTTGGTAATTCAGCAAAGGTTCTCTGCCACTGATGTTTATTAACAAAACTTCTAACTCAGTTCTGATTTTTCTGCATGTATTTCATTTTGGGCTGAACACATCTCTGCCTTGGATTGTCAGTGTTTTCCACTGTGATGACTGAAGAAGGGCAATAGGCATGGAAGATTAAAGGGATTAGGGGGGACTTCCCTGGTGGCCCAGTGGTTCAGACTCTGTGCTCCCAGGGCAGGGAATCCAGGTTTGACCCCTGGTCAGGGAACTAGATCTCATACGCGGCAACGGAGAGACCGTATGCTGCAACTGAACAATCCCACAAGTCGCAACGAAGACTGAAGGTTTTGCATGTTGCAACTGAGATGCCATGCAGCCGAAGAACTAAATAAATATATCTTTTTAATAAAAAGGGTTAAAGGGATTATGTTAAGCTCCAGATCCCATCACAATGCTAGAGGTTCCTGAGTGTTACTCTGGATTATGTTAAGCTTCAGATCCCATCACAATGCTAGAAGTTCCTGAGTGTTACTCTGGCCTACATTAAAAGGGGTTCTGTGCTGTTCTGCAGTGAATTCACTCCAAATTTTACTAACTTACTGTCTTGTGCTGCGGAAAGTAATTCCCAGTCTCTCAGCTTTACATCAGTTCAGTTCAGTTCAGTCGCTCAGTCGTGTCCGACTCTTTGCGACCCCATGAACCGCAGCACGCCAGGCCTCTCTGTCCATCACCAACTCCCGGAGTCTACCCAAACCCATGTTCATCGAGTCGGTGATGCCATCCAACCATCTCATCCTCTGTCGTCCCCTTCTCTTCCCGCCCCCAATCCTACCCAGCATTAGGGTCTTTTCCAATGAGTCAACCCTTCGCATGAGGTGGCCAAAGAATTGGAGCTTCAGCTTCAACATCAGACCTTCCAATGAACACCCAGGACTGATCTCTTTTAGGATGGATTGATTGGATCTCCTTGCAGTCCAAGGGACTCTCAAGAGTCTTCTCCAACACCACAGTCCAAAAGCATCAATTCTGTGGCGCTCAGCTTTCTTCACCGTCCAACTCTCACATCCATATATGACCACTGGTAAAACCATAGCCTTGACTAGACGGACTTTTGTTGGCAAAGTAATGTCTCTGCTTTTCAATATGCTATCTAGGTTGGCCATAACCTTCCTTCCAAGGAGTAAGCGTCTTTTAATTTCATGGCTACAATCACCATCAGCAGTGATTTTGAAGCCCAAGAAAATAAAGTCTGACACTGTTTCCACTGTTTCCCCATCTATTTCCCATGAAGTGATGGGACCAGATGCCATGATCTTAGTTTTCTGAATGTTGAACTTTAAGCCAACTTTTTCACTCTCCTCTTTCACCTTCATCAAGAGGCTCTTTAGTTCTTCTTCACTTTCTGCCATAAGGGTGGTGTCATCTGCATATCTGAGGTTATTGATATTTCTCCCAGAAATCTTGATTCCAGCTTGTGTTTCTTCCAGCCCAGCGTTTCTCATGATGTACTCTGCATATAAGTTAAATAAGCAGGGTGACAATATACAGCCTTGACGTACTCCTTTCCCTATTTGGAACCAGTCTGTTGTTCCATGTCCAGTTCTAACTGTTGCTTCCTGACCTACATACAGGTTTCTCAAGAGACAGGTCAGATGGTCTGGTATTCCCATCTCTTTCAGAATTTTCCACAGTTTATTGTAACCCACACAGTCAAAGGCTTTGGCATAGTCAATAAAGCAGAAATAGATGTTTTTCTGGAACTCTCTTGCTTTTTCGATGATCCAGCGGATATTGGCAATTTGATCTCTGGTCCTCTGCCTTTTCTAAAACCAGATTGAACATCTGGAAGTTCATGGTTCACGTATTGCTGAAGCCTGGCTTGGAGAATTTTGAGCATTACTTTACTAGCGTGTGAGATGAGTGCAATTGTGCGATAGTTTGAGCATTTTTTGGCATTGCCTTTCTTTGGGATTGGAACGAAAACTGACCTTTTCCAGTCCTGTGGCCACTGCTGAGTTTTCCAGATTTGCTGGCATATTGAGTGCAGCACTTTCACAGCATCACCTTTGAGGATTTGAAATAGCTCAACTGGAATTCCATCACCTCCACTAGCTTTGTTCGTAGTGATGCTTTCTAAGACCCACTTGACTTCACATTCCAAGATCTCTGGCTCTAGGTGAGTGATCACACCATCGTGATTATCTGGGTCGTGAAGATCTTTTTTGTACAGTTCTTCTGTGTATTCTTGCCACCTCTTCTTAATATCTTCTGCTTCTGTTAGGTCCATACCATTTCTGTCCTTTATCGAGCCTATCTTTGCATGAAATGTTCCTTTGGTAGCTCTAATTTTCTTGAAGAGATCTCTAGTCTTTCTCAATCTGTTGTTTTCCTCTATTTCTTTGCACTGATCGCTGAGGAAGGCTTTCTTATCTCTCCTTGCTATTCTTTGGAACTCTGCATTCAGATGGGAATATCTTTCCTTTTCTCCTTTGCTTTTCGCTTCGCTTCTCTTCCCAGCTATCTATAAGGCCTCCTCAGACAGCCATTTTGCTTTTTTGCATTTCTTTTCCATGGGGATTTTCTTGATCCCTGTCTCCTGTACAATGTCACGAACCTCTGTCCATAGTTCATCAGGCACTCTATCAGGTCTAGTCCCTTAAATCTATTTGTCACTTTCACTGTATACTCATAAGAGATTTGATCTAGGTCATACCTGAATGGACTAGTGGTTTTCCTTACTTTTTTCAATTTAAGTCTGAATTTAGCAATAAGCAGTTCATGATCTGAGCCACAGTCTGCTCCCGGTCTTGTTTTTGCTGACTGTATAGAGCTTCTCCATCTTTGGCTGCAAAGAATATAATCAATCTGATTTCGGTCTTCACCATCTGGTGATGTCCATGTGTAGAGTCTTCTCTTGTGTTGTTGGAATAGGGTGTTTGCTATTACCAGTGTGTTCTCTTAGCAAAACTCTATTAGCCTTTGCCCTGCTTCATTCTGTACTCCAAGGCCAAACTTGCCTGTTACGCCAGGTGTTTCTTGACTTCCTACTTTTGCACTGCAGTCCCCTATAATGAAAAGGACATCTTTCTTGGGTGTTAGTTCTAGAAGGTCTTGTAGGTCTTCATAGAACCGTTCGACTTCAGCTTCTTTGGCGTTACTGGTCGGGGCATAGACTTGGATTACCGTGATATTGAATGGTTTGCTTTGGAAACGAACAGAGATCATTCTATCGTTTTTGAGATTGCATCCAAGTACTGCATTTTGGACTCTTTTGTTGACCATGATGGCTACTCCCTTTCTTCTAAGGGATTCTTGCCCACAGTAGTAGATATAATGGTCATCTGAGTTAAATTCACCCATTCCATTCTATTTTAATCACTGATTCCAAAACGTCAAAGTTCACTCTTGCCATCTCCTGTTTGACCACTTCCAATTTGCCTTGATTCATGGACCTAACATTCCAGGTTCCTATGCAGTATTGTTCTTTACAGCATCAGACTTTACTTCCATCACCAGTCACATCCACACAACTGTGTGTTGTTTTTGCTTTGGCTCCATCCCATCATTCTTTCTGGAGTTATTTCTCCACTGATCTCCATTAGCATATTGGGCACCTACTGACCTGGGGAGTTCATCTTTCAGTGTCCTATCTTTTTGCCTTTTCATACTGTTCATGGGGTTCTCAAGGCAAGAATACTGAAGTGGTTTGCCATGCCCTTCTCCAGTGGGCCACATTCTGTCAGACCTCTCCACCATGACCCATCCGTCTTGGGTGGCCCCACACGGCATGCCTTAGTTTCATTGAGATAGACAAGTGTGGTCCGTGTGATCAAATTAGCTAGTTTTCTGTAATTTTAGTTTCAGTGTGTCTGCCCTCTGATGCCTTCTCGCAACACTTACCGCGCAACACTTACCGTCTTACATACTAAACTGCTGAAAGATTTATAGCAGTCACAAAAGTAGAGTAAGGCTTACTAGATGTTTAGAAATGTCTGCTAGTAAGTTGCCTTTCTTCTAAAGCATTCCAGATTCTGACACTAATTAGGTGTTGTCTACTTATTAAGTGCTAGATGATGAATGTTTTTAGAGTTTTGAAGTTCTAGGGAAGGAATTGTGAGGCATAATCACTTTTGGCAGTGAACAATACACATGATGAAGAGAATGAAAAAACTCTCAAGATATTTCTGTAGCATATTTTTAGCTATTTCCCTGGTGGAACTGGAGAAAGGTATCTAAACTGAAAGGTACAACCACCATAAAGAAACATTGATACATCTGAGTTTTCAGGATGGATCTTCAGGATGTCATGTGAGTTGTGATTTAGGAGGAAATGGTAAGTTTCTGTATTAGCTAATTTGTATCCAGAAAAGCCAATTTCCAGAACCATAGTCAGTCAGCCCTAGAAATATTCTGACTCAAGAAGACATACAAACTCTGCTCTTTGGTTAGGAAAAGAATGGTTAAGGACTTGGAAAAGAATAAAACATTGCACCCAGCACTTCAAAGCATCACTTTCCAACAGTTTTAGAACTATTTCCTAAAGTCTGTAGGCAGTGCCAGGGCACCGAAGCAGCAGTCCTTGGTGCTTCCCCTCCAGGCAGCTTCCGTGGCAAAAGGTCTGAGTTCTCAGCCTGATCATGCCAGTACCCAGCCACCCCCAGACATTGTGAACTTTGTTTTAGAGACATTTTTCCCTCCCTTATGTCTAGGTAGGTTAAACACAGACAACTTCATCAATTATAGGAAGCAACTTCATCTCACTAGAAAAAAGAATGCATTTCATTGATTACCTATAGCTGCTAGGTAAACCAGAAAATGATTATCCTCCATACTTAGAAGGTGTTCTCACAGTCTGTTGATTCCAAGTCAGGAATAAAAGAATTCTAAGTCAGGAATCAGGAACCAAAGACCCATTTTTATAGCAGTTTTTCCAGATAGATGTGTATTTATTTGATTTTTTCAAAGTGACTTATGTATGCTAAGAACCATCTAGGGCTCTCCAAGTCTTAGGTTCTTTTTTTAAAAACATTTATGAGTGGAGAATCTAGAAAATTCAAAAAAAGTCTTTTTTGAGACCAGAATTGTTTTGACTCCAAAGGAATAAAAGTCAATTGTATATGGCTTAAGTGCAAAGGAAGGGGTATATCTGGGTTAAAAACGGAGCAGCAGACAGGGAAAGGATGCGGCTGAGCTCAGAGACTCTCTCCTTTTAGGCCAAACTGCTACAATGCTGACTCACATCCAATTCCTAATTTAAAAAATACCTAAAAGATCCAGAGGAAGGGCTTTGATATGCTTAGAGTGAAAGGGGGGATGAGAAAAGTAAGAAAACCTAGTACTCCAAGGAGAATTAGACAGTAACCACACAGAGAATAAGATGAATGCCCATCTCAGAAGAAATGGGGTTTGAAGCTGACAAAGCAAGAGTTGTCCATGGTGAAATCTCACTGAATCCTTTAACATTTGCAATGTGTAGATGATAAAACAGATTTCGAGAAGGGCAGTGATTTGTCCAGGGGCATGTAATTCCTAAGTGAGGGAACTGTGACTGGAATCTGGACTTTCATCTCTCAGCCCCTTCTTTTCTCTATATTATGTAATCTACTGGCTTCTTGGGCTCCAAAATCACTACAGATGGTGACTGCAGCCATGAAATTAGAAGACACTTGCTTCTTGGAGGGAAAGATATGACAAATCAAGACAGTGTTTTTAAAAGCAAAGACATCACTTTGCTGACAAAGGTTCATAAAGTCAAAGCTATGGCTTTTCCAGTAGTCATGTACGGATCTGAGAGTTGGACCACAAAAAGGCGAGTGTCAAAGAACTGATGCTTTCAAACTGTAGTGCTGGAGAAGACTGTTGAGAGTCCCTTGGACAGCAAACCAGCCAATCCTAAAGGAAATCTACCCTGAATATTCATTGCAAGGACTGATGCTGAAGCTGAAACTCCAGTCTTTTGGCCACATGATGCAAAGAGCCAACTTACTGAAAAAGACCCCGAGGCTGGCAAAGATCGAAGGTAAAAGAAGAGGGCGACAAAGGATGACATGGTTAGATAGCATCACTGATTCAATGGACATGAACTTGAGCAAACTCTGGGAGATAGTGGATAGCTATCTGAGAGACAGCACAGGGAACCCTGGCGTGCTACAATCCGTGGGGCTGCAAAGAGCTGGACATGACTCAGCGACTGAACAACAAAATCTACTGACTAGCAGCGTAGGTGCATTAGTGCTTGTCAGATGACACTGTGACTCTGTAAGATCTGGGGGAGGACATACGGAGGTTCTCTGTGGTCTCAGGTTTGGGATCTGCCTCAAGGAGTCTGTGAGGAAGGCCAGTGAGTCATTTCTTCTCTAAGATGTAGGCTGTGCTAGGGCTTTGAATTACAGAAGGGAGAAAAAGAAATGGTATGACTAATTAACTAAATAATTATGAAGTATTAAATATGCAAAAAGGAAAACTACTCGATGCCATGAGAGGATGTAGAATCACATAAGCTGTGCTTGTTGTGTGTGTGTGTGTTTTAATGACTGGGGATGTGTACTTATGGAAGTTTTCCTTGTGGATGATTCTAAGTCACGTTAGACTTAGAACCTGAGTTCTAAGTTAGGTTAAGTCAGAAGTTGGTTACTTCTGAGTCAGTTCCTAAATGCTCTTGGTTTTCTTTCTGGGAGTCATCTTATTTTAGGACTCATACTCTGAAGTGTGAGAAACTTGAGTTCATTTCCTAGGAAATACATTCATTAAAGGCCAGTGAATGTCAGTTTCTGTATCAGCTAGCTATTGCTGTGTAACAAATCAACTCCAGGAAAGCCAGTGGTATAGGTCCAGTCCAAACTCAAAGGCCTGAGGACAGGGAAAGGCAGTGGTAGATTGCTTGGTCAGAGTCCAAAGGCCCAAGAACCAGGAGCTCCAATGTCCAGGGACAGGGGAAGATGATGTCCCAGCTGAAGGAGAGAGCAAATTTGCCCTTCCTCTGCCTTACTGTTCTATTTATCTATCTACTCAGGCCCTCAGTGGACTGGGTAATGCCCACCTGCATTGGTGAGGCTGATCCTCTTTATAGTCTATGAAATTAAATGCTAATATCTTCCAAAAACACACTCAGAGACACACCCACAAATGCATCCCTTACCCACTCAAGTTGACACCTAAAATTAGCCATTATACCAAGTGACCATCTGATTTTACTGTGTCTTCATTATATTCATTATAATTTTTCCACATGTCAGGAGAGGTTAAGACTATTTGAAAGTGATTTGGCCCATTCTTTCCCTTCTTCAGATCTTAGATTCAGAGTTGACTTAATGATTATCCTCAGTTTAGGCCACATTTTTATCATTACTTCATGTAGGTCCTTTGTTTTGTATTAAAAAATTTTTTCTCCTTAATTCTCATAACTCAGTCTCCTTCTGTTCCCTTCTCTACCTTTGGCAATGATTCTGAATCTTAAATGTGTAGTTGTCCCTTGGTATCTGCAGGGGATCGGTTCCAGGAGTCCCTGTGGATACCAAACTCGGAGGATGCTCAAGTGTATAAAATGACCACAGTATTCGTAGACAACCTATGCACATCATCCTGCACACTTTAAATCATCTCTAGATTTCTTATAATACCTAAACAATATAAATGCTATGTAAATAGTTCCCACTGAATGGTAAATTCAAGTTTTGCTTTTTGAAACTTTCTGGAATTTTTACAGAATATTTTTGATTCCTGGTTGGTTGAATTCATGGATGTATAATCCCTGGTTCCTGTTTGTATCTGTTCTTTCAAAATGTGCATTGATAGTTTTATGCTATTGTATTTTTAATTATGTAAGTAATATTGTGTTATAGATCTCATTTTATTTCTTATTTTGCACTCAGCAATTCTCATGTCACCACGCATATGTATCATCCATTTCTTATCACTGCTTTTAATATATAGTGTTTAGGGGTCTGTACCCACCATTGGGTTTGTTTCCTATCCTCCCAAAGAAAGAGACTCAGACTGCTTCCAGTTCTCCTAGAACACAAATAACCCTTAAAAGAAAATATACATATCCTCTTATGTGCCAAATCTTACGGTACCATTCTAAGTAGTCTGGTATGTCTATATGCCATTAATACACTGTTTAAAGGATTAAAGCAGGGGAAAGACTTGACTGCATTTTTAGAAGTGACTAGATGTCATGTGTAAATGATGTTAAGCTTGGGTAAAAACTCTGAAAGCAAGATGGTCACTTAAGAGTTCTGTTGATCACCCAGGCAAAGCTGATACAACCAGAAAAAGTCAGAGAGAAGGAAGAGGGCAGGAAGAGGAGTTCAGGGGCTAAAATGATGGGCATGACATTTCTCCTGGAAAGAGAAAGAAGTGAGAGCTGGGAATCTAGAACAAGTCCGACATTCCTGCCTGGGTTGCATGATTGGGAAAAAATGGTTACATTCCAGGATGGTTTCTCCCCCAGATGAGGAATGCTGGAAAAGAAGCAGGTTAGGAGAGTAAAGAAAGCAAGCACATTCAGCAAGGGCTTAGTATCAAACAAAAGTTCCCAAATGAGCTGTGTGTGTGTTCGTGTGTGTGTGTGTTTTAATTCCTTTTCTCCAAAAGCAGTATACCTTTTCCCTAATATATTAGATCTGAGAGCCTGTTCTATTTTGTACTTGACATCTAATATATGTATGTATGTTTTTATTAAATTCTAAATATATCCAGAGGGTTTGCTTATTAATTGAATTTCCTGGGGCATAACTCATTCCCATGAGGTGCTAATAATCTGATAGTTTCAGGTCTTTAATGCTAGAAGTGTTGATGAGAGCAGTTAAACAACTTCTTAAGCATTCTATTAGTTATATTTGTCTTTTAACTTGGCTCGAGCATGAATGTCTTTCATTATCTCTATCTCATACACACACACACACACACACACACACACACACACACACATCTTCCTGTTTTAGGAAGCCTGCAACCATAACCATCTGATGTGTTATCCTTCAAAAGACAGACTTTTCAGATCTAAAAGTATCACCTCAATCACCTTGCTTCTAGTAGAAGACTCCTGCCCTGGGCTTTTGAGAGAAGGTTAAGTGAAGCCAGAGGCTTCTGTGTTCTATCTCACTGACCTCCCCTAAAGGCTGTTCTCTGCATACTCCCACTGGATTGAATCAGTACCTCCCATTATGTGAACTCTCCGATGTGAAACAAACAGCATCCTCTTTCAAGCAGAGGAACAGGCTGGGTGAAGCCACCATCCAGCATCCCAGGGAGCAGACTTCGTGGGAAGCAGTGGTGAGGGAGGCTGAGCCTGCTGGACCCCTGGTACCCAAGGCAGAGCATTGCTCCCCACTGGAAGAGAGGATGTCAGGGAGCAAGGTGACAGACTCACCACGACAGAAGAGTGACAGCAAGTTAAACAGGGGTGATGGGATGAAACCACCGACGAAGCTCTTCTGAGAACAAATAGCTCTGACAACAATTCAAACAGTGCAGCTCTTAGATTTCTGCAACATCTGGGAGAATCTGAACACGGTTTGGTTTGTTTGATTTGAAAACTGGCTAAATGCTATAAGGGGTTTCATGATGGAAAACCTCCAGCATTTGTATCAGTCATGTAATTGTCACAGATCCATTCCAATGGAGTTTTGTGTTGTTGTTGCTATTTATAGCATTTATTCTTTCTGGGTGACTTTGGGTGTATCTGATGTTCTAAAAACCAACTTGCAAATTCAGCACCACATAAAAATTCTGATGTGAATGCTAGTGTCCACTTCAGGGAGTTACTATGTGTCAGATACTGATTAATTCTAATAACACTGTAAGTTAGGTGCGGTTTATAATGATTTTTAAAATTAGAAGATTAAGCTCCTAGAGGAGGAGGGGGTTTTCCAAGTATTCTATTACTACTTATACAATAAAATACTGGGCCTGGGACTTACAGTCTGGCTACAACAGTTATTCTTTGACTTGTCTTCTTGCTTCTTACACTTCTATCTAAAAAACAAGTCTGGGTGATTTTAAACCTCTGTGGTGGAGCATAAAGATCCTGGGAACATCCAAGTCAAGCCATGCTTAGAACTTCTTCCTGGGATGCTGACAATCCACACAAAAGTTTTCAGATACAGTGTCATGTACTTAACAACACAGCTTAATCAACTTGGAAAACAAATCTTTTGGTCAAGGTTTATATATGAAAGCCAGGATTTTTTTTTTTTGAAAGCTAAGATTTTCAAAGCTTGGGAATAGATAGATCCAAACAGTGTGGCAACTTGAAAAATCATATGATTGAATCTTTAGATTTAAGTCCAAGTGAATATAAACATGGAAGTGGAGAGGTATTTTATCAGCTCCAGAATCTAGAAAAATGATTCCAGCCAGGGAATAGAAACTTCAAGGAATTTCTATGACATAGAACACAGATCAGGAGCAGACCTGGGCACATGATAACATTCCACAGATTGGTAGTTTAGTGCCCCTTCAAATCCATGTTCTCTAGTATCTGGTAAGAATTTATCTGTAAATGACATGAAGGATTGCCCAAGCTGGGGGCAGGGCTTAGGGTTAGGGGTCTTAGTCTCCCCCAAGTTCCGACATGTGTTTCCCAGGTAGCAATTAATAGGAGCCTCCTCGTAAAGCCGTCCCCTTCCCAAAGCTGTTCAATGATAACCTCCTGTTACATGAGCAGGTGTCTCATGGATTTAACCCGACTTTAAGCCAGGTATTCCTTCTAACCACGCAGTGTTGGTCTTCCCTCCTGCATCCTTCCATCTTAGTGTTTACAGATCACGACCATTTCCTCCATTTCTGGGGAGCACTACTTTCTCCCCCAGGGAATACTGATAGATACAGTTGCCTTCTTTTGCATGTTTCCAGTAACGTTTTTGTTCCACACTGATGCACCTCCCAGCACTTGAGCATGGTGATCCTTCAAGCCTCCTCTGATCCAAACGACACTGATTTGAAAGAAAATACAATCTGTATCCCCGCCTCACTGCTTGCAGACAGTAAGCAACTGGAAAAAATATTAAGCTAAAGGCTATTGTCCTTTCTAATTTGAAGAAAATATGCACTGGAAGTGAGAGGGAAGTGTGAGGGGGAGGACAGTGAGGCACGTTCTAATCTCACCAAGTCTTGAGGACATACTGCAAGAAATGCAGGGCTGGAGGAAGTCGGGACCTGGCGTGTCACATACTCTGTATTTGCACATGGCGCCTTAGAAGGTGTCAAGGGAGCTTCCAGGAAAGGACAGGGTGCCAGGAAAAGGAGTTGCCCTGCCTGCCTATCACAAGGCTGCCAACACAATGGAAAAGTCTCTGCAGACACACAAAATGCCCTACAGCCAAACCAAAACAAGTCAAACAAACAAAACCAAAATATTGCTCTTTATCTCTTCTTCTACCACTACCTTCTGGCTGCTGAACCAAATCAACATTCAATAAAAATAAACTTGCCCTTCTTTCTCCACATTTATCACCTTTTCTAGAATCTCTCATCCCAGTGCTGGGGAAAAAAAAAAAAATTCTCTCAATAAAAACTAACAGAAGAAAAGGTGAGACACTTAAAAACTACATTTAAGTTAATAGATAATTTAGTGAAAACTTAATTAAGATAATGATTCAAAGCAAATTTATTACTATCATTAAGAAGTACTATAAGAAAATACAGAGAACAGGCTGGTTGTTGCCAGGGGAGCCAAGGGTGGGGGGGATGGGTTGGGAGGTTGGGATTAGAGACACAAACAGTTTACATACATGATGGATAAACAAGGTCCTACTGTATAGTATGGGAAGCTATATTCAATATCCTGTGATAAAACATAATGAAAAAGGATATGGATAACTGAGTCACTTTGCTGTACAGTCAAAATTAAACACAACATTGTAAATCAGCTATTGTTGTTCAGTCGCTCAGTCGTGTCCGACTCTCTGCGACCCCATGGACTGCAGCACGCCAGGCTTCCCTGTCCTTCACCATCTCCTGGACGTTGCTCAAACTCATGTCCATTGAATCAGTGATGCCATCCAACCATCTCATCCTCTGTTGTCCCATTCTCCTCCTACCTTCACTCTTTCCTAGGATCAGGGTCTTTTCTAAATCAACTATAGCTCAATAAAATAAAATTTAAAAGTACTATAAGAAAAATGAGAAAAATCTCTAATAAGTATTCTCAAAGACAACAGTTATATTATATCTATGAAATTTCAATACAAAAAGGAAAAGCTGGAGTTAAAGATGCTCATGGTTATAACTGCTACATGAATATGACCGACAAATTAAAAAATACGATGAAGTAATGGAAAACAGTAGAATGTTTAGAAATTTAAATCAATGAAGAAGAAAAAAGCACAAGACCTCTTGTCTAAGTCATAGGGAGAAAGGGAGTGATCACCAGTGCTCCTTTCTAAATATTTTTAATTCTCTGCTCAGGTTCCAAGATAAAACCAAGAACACCCAGTTAAACTTGAATATCAGTTAAATGACGATTTTTAAAAAAATATATGTATAAATATGTCTAAAATATTGCATTGGGGCATATTTATATTAAAATTCACTTACTTAAATGAAATTAATATTTAAATGGGAATTCTGTAGTTTCATTTGTTAATTTCCATCAACCCTACTCTGTCCTTGGGGGTTGATAGAATACGTTTCCCCACCTCCTGAAGAAGCTAGGTGTGACCATGCCATCTGCTCCGCCCAAGGACATGACAGTGGTGGGGATCTGAGTCACTTCCAATGGGCAAGTGCTACAAGCCAGTGAACAACTTGTCAGTAGAAACCCCAATCAAGACACCTAAGACAATTAGTATGACGGGGAAATAGACCGTTGTGGATTTAAACCACTGAAATCTGGGGATTATTTGTTACAGCAGCATAATCTAGTCTAAAATACTAGATAGATTATGAGTACATACGTAAGAGCTGACTCATTAGAAAAGACCCTGATGCTGGGAAAAATTGAAGGCAGAAGGAGAAAGGGATGACAGAGGATGATATGGTTGGATGACATCACCAATTCGATGGACATGAGTTTGAGTAAGCTTCGGGAGTTGGTGAAGGACAGGGAAGCCTGGCGTGCTGCAGTCCATGGGGTCGCAAAGAGTCGGACACAACTGAGTTACTGAACAACAACAACAAAATACAAGAGTAATGATACAGTTGGGAAAACAGATGCATGTAATTAACGTTGCAAACACACTTCCACCCACAATTTATTGACCAGACCTAGTCACAGCTCCCACTCAGGAGTAACAACAGGTACAACCCTACTCTGCCCCTGAAAGAGGGGAGAACCAGTAACAAAGCGAACACTACTAACATGCTTACACAGAGATGAGACGATGCAGCGGGGAAGAAACAATCTCTAAATAAAAAGCTTTAAAAGTCTGACAACAAAAGTTAAAGCAATGTAAAAGCCGAGGTATTAGTAAATATGTTCAATAAAATAAGAACATTTAGAAACAAAAGGTAAAAGCTAATTATCTTCAATATACAAAAACATTTTTAATTTATGGCCATTAATTTATTCTTTCCTGTCATTATGAGAAAGTTGGTTTTATTTCTTTATTTTGGGGATTCTGGGAACTTTGTACCTCTAGTTGTTTTTTCCAGCCTCTTTTTCAGACCAAAGCTGCCAGATGACATCATTCTGACCAATAGGAAGCATTAATAATTGGAAGTCACTGGGAGTGGCGCCCCAGGAGAATGGTCTGAACTCCAAAGAGACAAGTTTTTGCTTTTTTGTCCTTTCCCTTCCTCTTACCTGGAGCACATCTATAATGCTGGAGGTGGCACACCCATTTGTGACAATAAGGAAATAAGCAGGAGACTAAAAGCTCCTAAAGGAAAGCAAAGGACTAGAAGGACTAAAAGGAAAGACTAGAGATCCCTTCAAGAAAATTAGAGATACCAAGGGAACACTTCATGCAAAGATGGGCTCAATAAAGGACAGAAATGGTATGGACCTAACAGAAGCAGAAGATATTAAGAAGAGGTGGCAAGAATACACAGAAGAACTGTACAAAAAAGATCTTCACAACCCAGATAATCACAATGGTGTGATCACTCACCTAGAGCCAGACATCCTGGAAGGTAAAGTCAAGTGGGCCTTAGGAAGCATCACTACAAACAAAGCTAGTGGAGGTGATGGAATTCCAGTTGAGCTATTTCAAATCCTAAAAGATGATGCTGTGAAAGTGCTATACTCAATATGCCAGCAAATTTGGAAAACTCAGCAGTGGCCACAGGACTGGAAAAGGTCAGTTTCCAATCCCAAGACATTGTGATTGGGTTTCATTCCAATTCCAAAGAAAGGAAATGCCAAAGAATGCTCAAAATACTGCACAATAGCACTCATCTCATCTCACACACTAGTAAAGTAATGCTCAAAATTCTTCAAGCCAGGCTTTAGCAATATGTGAACCATGAACTTCCAGGTGTTCAAGCTGGTTTTAGAAAATGCAGAGGGACAAGAAATCAAATTGCCAACATCCGCTGGATCACTGAAAAAGCAAGAGAGTTTCAGAAAAAACATTTATTTCTGCTTTATTGACCATGCCAAAGCCTTTGACTGTGTGGATCACAATAAACTGTGGAAAATTCTGAAAGAGATGGGAATACCAGACCATCTGACCTGCCTCTTGAGAAACTTTTATGCAGATCAGGAAGCAACAGTTAGAACTGGACATGGAACAACAGACTGGTTCCAAATAGGAAAAGGAGTATGTCAAGGCTGTATATTGTCACCCTGATTATTTAGCTTATATGCAGAGTACATCATGAGAAACACTGGGCTAGATGAAGCATAAGCTGGAATCAAGATTGCCAGGAGAAATATCAATAACCTCAGATATGCAGATGACACCACCCTTATGGCAGAAAGTGAAGAACTCAAAAGCCTCTTGATGAAAGTGAAAGAGGAGAGTGAAAAAGTTGGCTTAAAGCTCAACATTCAGAAAACTAAGAACATGGCATCCGGTCCCATCACTTCATGGCAAATAGATGCGGAAACAGTGGAAACAGTGGCTGACTTTATTTTTTGGGCTCCAAAATCACTGCTGATGGTGACTGCAGCCATGAAATTTAAAGACACTTACTCCTTGGACGGAAAGTTATGACCAACCTAGATAGCATATTAAAAAGCAGAGATGTTACTTCGTCAACAAAGGTCCATCTAGTCAAGGCTATGGTTTTTCCAGTGGTCATGTATGGATGTGAGAGTTGGACTATAAAGAAAGCTGAGTGCCAAAGAATTGATGCTTTTGAACTATGGTGTTGGAGAAGACTCTTGAGAGTCCCTTGGACTGCAAGGAGATCCAACCAGTCCATCCTAAAGGAGATCAGTCCTGGGTGTTCATTGGAAGGACTGATGTTGAAGCTGAAACTCCAATACTTTGGCCACCTGATGCGAAGAGCTGACTCATTTGAGAAGAACCTGATGCTGAGAAAGATTGAGGGCAAGAGGAGAAGGGGACAACAGAGGATGAGATGGTTGGGTGGCATCACCGACTCAATGAACATGAGTTTGGGTGGACTCCGGGAGTTGGTGATGGATAGGGAGGCCTGGCGTGCTGTGGTTCATCGGGTCACAAAGAGTTGTACATGACTGAGGGACTGAACTTAACTGAACTGAAGGATGACTCAGTGGAAAGACAGAAGGAGCTTGGATATGGATTTATTTCTATGATTAAAATAAAAGCTCTAATTATTAAAGGCACTGTAGGATAAACAGTCTTTTAAAAGAAGCCAAGTTATACCCCTGTCAAAGGGGTTCCTCTGGTCCTTAAGAAAGCTTACTCTAGAAGTTTATCCTAGGACCCCACTATTAACGCTTTATAAGTAATTTCCTATAGTTACGCTTACAAAAATTTTGGAGTAATTATTTCTGGTTCTTATTCCAGAGTGATGTGTTATTCGTTTTCAACCAGTCTTTCTGAGTATCTCTATAATGTCTGCTTTTGAAAGAATTCTTGTAGATGTTGTAAGTTTAATTTTACCACAAGTTAAATAAAGCATCAAGTGTGTATTTGTAATGCTAAAATATAAAAGAAGTCAAATATAATTTTTAGCAGATACAGACATCAAAAAGAGAAATTTAAAATGTTAAGCTAACGTGGGTGAAGTATATCAGTAGTTACATTTGCCTTTATAAAGACAAATTCAAATCTATAGTAAAATAAGAGAATATCCTGTATTGATAGTGGGGGTGTGTCTTGCGGAATTACAGCTATAACTGTGTTGTGAGTATAATGTGGTCTAATGTTGATGAAAATTGTTTAGGGGAGTACACAGAAGCTTTTTATATTATGCATGCTTCTGACAAGCACTAAGATCATGGCATCTGGTCCCATCACTTCATGGGAAATAGATGCGGAAACAGTGGAAACAGTGTCAGACTTTTATTTTCTTGGGCTTCAAAATCACTGCTGATGGTGATTGCAGCCATGAAATTAAAAGACGCTTACTCCTTGGAAGGAAGGTTATGGCCAACCTAGATAGCATATTTAAAAGCAGAGACATTACTTTGCCAACAAAAGTCCGTCTAGTCAAGGCTATGGTTTTTCCAGTGGTCATGTATGGATGTGAGAGTTGGACGGTGAAGAAAGCTGAGCGCCGAAGAATTGATGCTTTTGAACTGTGGTGTTGGAGAAGACTCTTGAGAGTCCCTTGGACTGCAAGGAGATCCAATCAATCCATCCTAAAGGAGATCAATCCTGGGTGTTCACTGGAAGGACTGATGTTGAAGCTGAAACGCCAATCCTTTGGCCACCTCATACGAAGAGTTGACTCATTGGAAAAGACCCTGATGCTGGGTAGGTTTGGGGGCAGGAGGAGAAGGGGACGACAAAGGATGAGATGGTTGGATGGCATCACTGACTCGATGGACATGAGTTTGGGTAGACTCCAGGAGTTGGTGATGGACAGAGAGGCCTGGCGTGCTGCAATTCATGGGGTCGCAAAGAGTCAGACACAACTGAGCAACTGAACTGAACTGAACTGACAAGCAATTCCATTTCTATAAATTTATCCTATGGACGCACTCAGCATAGGTTAACAGAATGTTCTGAAGGTCTTTATTAATAATAGTGAAACTGAAGTTGCTGTTGTGTCTGACTCTTTGCAACCCCATGGGCTGTAGCCTACCAGGCTCCTCTGTTCATGGAATTTTCCAGGCAAAAGTACTGGAGTGGGTTGCCATTTCTTTCTCCAGGGGATCTTCCCAACCCAGGGATCAAACTCAGGTCTCCCGCATTGCAGGCAGACGCTTTACCATCTGAGCCACTAGGGAAGCCAAAATCTTAAGATAAATTTGCCCCAAATCAAGGTTTGTTAAATCAATCACAGTCATTGTATCAGTTTAAATTTTACAATTATATATATAAATAATTAAATTAGAAAAAGTTGCGGCTATGGTGTTTGAATTAACATGCAGAATTCTGGGCTATGAATGCCATATATAACACACATTTATGCATATGCACAATTTTCAGAGCACAATCATACTACATGTAAATTGCTTTTTTAAATTAAATATAGGATGCTCTATCATTTCTTAATATTAAGTCTCCTAGAGTTCCCTACAGTTCTTCATAAAGAGAAGTCTTATAGTTGTTTAGCTCATCTGTCTGTTTTTTGTGCTTGTTTCTATGGCTTTCAATTTTTCTTCCTTCTCCCCATCCTGAGGTTAGATATACATATAACTGAATTTTATTCCTTTAAAAACAGTTTTGGGACTTCCTTGGTGGTCCAGTGGTTTCAAATCTGCCTGTTGATGCAGGGGACATGGGTTCAATCCCTGGTCTGGGACGATCCCACATGCGATGGGACAACCAAGTATCTGTACCCCAATTCCACAAGCTCTAGAGACCGTGTTCCACAAGGCAGAGGAGCTCCCATGCACTGCAACAGGGCAAAGCCCACGCGGCAATGAAAACCCAGCAAAGCCAAAGATAAATAGACAAAGAATTTGTTTTAAGTTTCATTTTTTTGGCCCCCAATCCTTTCAATACTTCTAGAATGTCCAGTATGGGGCAAGGTAAAAATTAAGATTTTTAAAGTTAATTTATCAGCCAACTTTCCTTATTCAAATTTATGAATGAAATATTTTTTTGTACACATCATTGTATGGGCATATGTTAAACTGGCCATGTACCCGGAAATCAGAAATCTGAGCATAATAATAAAACCTTCCAGTGTTTCTCCTGAATGACTTGAGGCAGGACTATCAGTGGCCAGGATCCTCCATCCCACAGCTGTAAGATAAAAACATCCCTTGCTTGTTCATCTGTCAAGGTTACATGAAATAGAACACTAGCTGCATTTGACTACAACTGTCAAAACAAGATAATGGATGGCTTATTTGGACAGATCAAATTGTGGTAAGATTTCCTGTCTCCCCAGTAACTACCTTTCTTTACTCCACTCTAAAGCCCAAGGGATACATTTGATTGGCGGATAGAAAATAATCAAGGAAGAAATATCAAGGGATGGCAGGCTAGGGGGTTGGGGGGGGGGGGATGAAGACATATTCCCAAGGATGCCTTTGATGTTTGAGAAGCTTAAGTGCCCTCTGGATCAGAATGCTGCAGGGCGAGCCTGCAGATGCAGGGTCCAAACAAACCAGCTGCCACTGGTGTGGAGCCAGGTGGACACTCCAGGTACATTCAGAGTTGTGTCTCCCTGTTATTCAGAAAATGGTCTCTAAAAAGTGGTGGAATGCCATTTTCATTTTCCTCTTCATGTCCAGCCTCGTGACTCTGGATTCCTATGTAAACATAATTCTCCCCCTGGCCACAGAGGTCACCCACATAAGCCTGAGGTTACAGGATGATCCACCATTTGGAAGTTATCTTTCTAAATGAAAGCCCTGCCGTAGTCCCAGGAAGCCCTGACATTAAAGGGTATGAGGGAGCTTTTGAAGTGGCTGAAAGGTCATTCCTTCCTACACAAGGCTTTCTGAGATTACAGTCTGGGAGGAAAATGGCTTCTTGCCAATTCTACTACATGTTCAGACTCAAGGGGCAGCCTCAGTTTCCAGATGATAGAAGGGGAAAAAAAAAAGTGTACCTTTGATGACTGTTCTTCTTTTACCCTTTTGCTTTATTATTTTATTCTATTTAGGAAATACAAAGGTTTCTTACAAGTAACCAAAGAGGAAATGGTGAAATATATAACATTAGCATTTTTATTAGGATTTATGGATTTTGCTAACTTCAAGTTTCAGTGATTAAGTTTTAGACAACCAAAGAGGTAACTAAAATAATTACATTTGTAGTATACAGACAGTGCTTTTAAAGGTACTAAAATTCAGTTCAATCGGTATTTTTTTGAGTACTGCCATTTGGCCAAGCACTATACCTAAAGAAAAGCTTATTTAACTTATATGCAGAGTATATCATGAGAAATGCTGGGCTGGATGAAGCACAAGCTGGAATCAACATTGCCAGAAGAAATATCAATGACCTCAGATATGCAGATGACACCACCCTTATGGCAGAAAGCAAAGAAGAACTAAACAGCCTCTTGATGAAAGTGAAAGAGGAGAGTGAAAAAGTTGGCTTAAAACTCAACATTCAGAAAACTAAGATCATGGTGTCCAGTCCCATCACCTCATGGCAAATAGATGGGGAAACAGTGGAAACAGTGACAGATTTTATTTTTTTTGTGCTCCAAAATCACTGCAGATGTTGACTCCAGCCATGAAATTAAAAGATGCTTGCTCCTTGGAAGAAAAGTTATGACCAACCTAGACAGCATATTAAAAAGCAGAGACATTACTTTGCCAACAAAGGTCCATCTAGTCAAGGCTATGGTTTTTCCAGTAGTCATATATGGATGTGAGAGTTGGACTATAAAGAAAATTGAGTGCCAAAGAATTGATGCTTTTGAACTGTGGTGTTGGAGAAGATTCTTGAGAGTCTCTTGGACTGCAAGGAGATTCAATCAATCCATCTTAGAGGAAATCAGTCCTGAATATTCATTGGAACGACTGATGCTAAAGCTGAAACTCCCAATACTTTCGCCACCTGATGTGAAGAACTGACTGGCATTTGAAAAGACCCTGTTGCTAGGAAAGACTGACAGCGGGAAGAGAAGTGGATGACAGGATGAGATGGTTGGATGACATCACCAACTAAATGGACATGAGTTTGAGTAAACTCTGGGAGTTGGTGATGGACAGGGAGGCCTAGTGTGCTGCAGTCCATGGGGTCACCAAGAGTCGAACATGACTGAGCAATTGAACTGAAAGGAAAGAAGAATAAATGAGTCACAGTTCCTACCCTCTCAAATATTTCAGAATGGTAGTTATGGGAAGAATTTAAACTGAGTATCTTATATGTTAGTTAAATGTGAATGTTCCTGTTATTTCAGAGTAACAGCTAAGGGCCCCAAACTAAGAGTTAGAGGAGCTAAGCAACCCCACATTATAAAGTAAGTTATAAGACTGTCTCTGCAGTACTTATAAATTGGGGAAATCAGAAGCTACTCTCATGCCACTGTTTGGAAAATTTGCCATTTCTTTGAAACTTAAACATAGAATTACCCTATGATCCTGAAATTCCTCACCTTGTTATTTATCCAAAAGAAATGAAAACATATGCCCATAAACAGGCCTGTGCCCAAATGTTCATAGCAGGTTTATTCACAGTAGCTTGAGAAGCTGAAAACAACTCAAATACTCATCAACACGTGAATAAATAAACAAATGATAGTATATCCAGACACTGAGCACTACTCAGCAATAAACAAACCATGGAAAATGCAACAAAATATAGATGACTATGCTCAGGTAATGAAGGCTGACTCAAAAGAATACATATCCTTGATTCCACGTATCTAAAATTCTAGAATGGGTACTTTAAATGGGCACATTCTATTCTATGTAAAGTGTACCTTAATAAAGTTGTGTTTTGAAAGATCCAGTTGTGCCAAATTAGTTCTCCCAATTATGTAAGAAGAAAATGAAGAATTCAGAGGGACATATTTCTCAGAATCCCCCATGCAGACCATTGCTCAGCTCTTATCCTGAGATTACTCTATAATTGCAAGTAGAAGTGGGAAAGTGATTGTCTGGCTTTTCATCACAGGTCACGAGCCTTGGGCAAAGGAGAAAAGGTTGGAAAAAGCTGTTTAATTAGCCATACAACAAGGTTTTACCCAGAAGATATTCCCATAGCCTTAGAGGGAGATGACTAAGGCTTGAAATGGAGTCGTGGAAATTGAACAAGACAGTAGGAAATGTGTTAAAGATACATTTGGATGGAAAATATCTGTAGGATGTCATGAATGAAAGATGTAGGCTGGCTAGAACAAAAAGCCACTGATGTCTTTCAAGTTGGGTAATTGTTAGGTAACGATGAATATAAAATGAATTTAGAAATAGAAGAGATAAAACATTTTTCAAAGCATGGGAAATCACAGGTAAGTTCAAAGCTGAACGTGGCAGTTTTGTCCTGATAGAGGTAGAAGCTAGCAGATGGCATGGAATTGTGAGATATCTATTATATAATTATTGTTGTTGTTGTTCATAATAAAATATGTTTGCATGGAATCTTATGCCTCTGGGGGAAAAAAACTAGCAGTCACAATACAGTTTAAGATACAAGAGGAAATTTGGTGGATTAAATTTGCAGAAAATATAGAGAAATCAAAGGGTCTGACAATGAAATCAGCACTGAACAAGAGGAAGGATAGCGCTCCGAAAGTCACAGCTAAAACCAGTAAAACCCCCAGACTACTCAGTACAGGAGTCAATCGTTTCCCTCATTCATGTGCATCTGTATCAGTCACTCAGTCCTGTCCGACTCTTTGTGACCCCATGGACTGTAGCCTGCCAGGCTCCTCTATCCACGAGATTTCCCAGGCAAGAGTACTGGAGTGGGTTGCCATTCCCTTCTCCAGGGGATCTTCTTGACCCAGGAATTGAGCCTTCTTAGGTCTCCTGCATTGAGGGCAGATTCTTTACCATCTGAGCCAGTCATATGTTTTTATGACGATAAAAATAAAAGACTACTCCCAAAACATGTGCCCTGATTTCAGAGAAAAGACACAAATTTTGGCACTGCCAGTTATGAGTTGAGTGATCCGGAAGTCATTTAAGTTCTCGTGTGTGTCACGATGGTGACAATGATTAGCTCAGAGAACTGATGTCCAATCACACGAGATAAGGTCCAACCAGCAGAAGGCCCAGTGAGGCTTAATCATCTTTGTTGCTACTACCTGTCCTCACTCATAACGAGACCTGAAATATTAAATTGCACTCAGTACCTCTCAATTGCCCTATGTCAATACACAAGGTTAATAGTTCTTATCACATAGCTTGACAATGACTGAAGAAAACAATAGATGAAAAGCTCTCAGCAAAATGTCATAAACATCACTAAGTACAAGGCAGTCACTATTATTGTTTTCCTAAACTCCAAATGATAACCTGCTCTGGTATTCTTGCCTAGGAAATCCCATGGGCAGAGAAGCCTGGAGGATGCAAAAGAGCTGGACACCACTTAGTGACTAAACAGCAACAACAAGACTCCCAAACACCTCTCTCCATTCTCCTGAAGCAGTTTCCTGCACTCCAGACTTTCAAAGCCGTATGGAATGAAGCCACTGTCGCAACTTAAAATCTTTAATAACTTCCCAGTATATTAGGAGGAATACCTACAGCCATACTGTGGCTAAAGAGGCCTGTAAGCAGACTTTCCCAGCGGTCAAGTGGTTAAGAATCTGCCTGCCAGTGCTGGGGACACAGGTTTGATCCCTGGTCCAGGAAGATCCCACATGGCACAGAGCAACGAAGCCCGGGCACGACAGCCACAGAAGCCCACGCTCCACAACAAGAGAAGCCGCCCAAAGGGGAAGTCCGAGCACTGCAACTGGAGAGTAGCTTCTGCTCACCACAACTAGAGAAGGCCTGCGTGCAGCCACAAAGATCCAGAGCAGCCAAAAACAAATGAATACAGAATTGTATATGTATACGTGTGTGTGTGAGGCCTGTAAGGATTCAGGGAAGCAGGTGCAGGAGGAAGCAGGCTGCTGTCCTGTCCCTGGGACTTGCTGACTCCCTGGGCTCCTGCCTCTTTAATCCAATGAACAGACCTGTTCTCTCCTGCCCTGATTCTGTTCTTTGTATGTGCAGTTCCCAGCGGGGGTTGTGGGGTGGACTACAGAAGGCCTAGTTATCCTCAGGTATCAAAACCTAAACATTTGTAAAAGAGGTTGGCATTTCTCTGCAGATGAGTGGTTTTTTCCTAGCAGAAGGCTCCACCTTCAGAGCATGTTTTCAGATCGGAATGAAGGACCACAGGAACCAAAGCAGATTACTGAGGGGTTTTCCTGAAATCAGATCTAATAATAGCTTGAGCAAGGGAGAAATCTGTTATCCCTTTGTTTGCTTTATTTTTATCATTCTCTCGTGTATTTCTTCCCCCAAACAGCTCTCGGTATTTCAGTTCTAAGTGTGAGTATTTACTTGAAATTTTTCTGATGGGACTGGAGCCATCTGTTTCTTGATGTGTGCGCTTTAGAAGACCACTCTTTTTACCTGTCATCCCTTAATTCAGGCAGAGACTGTTGCATTTATGCTTGGCCCTGCCTTCTGTGACTGGATTTACCCACTTTGTGTCTGTGGCCAGACATGTTTTTCTGATTCCTTTTTCTGTTTTTTTTCTGCAGCAGTGCAGCAATAATCTTAATGTACTACTGTGTTTTAATAGTCAATTTAGACTGACTATTAAGATAAAATAGTGCACTATAAAACCACAGCATAGATGAGCAACCTCTAAAGGATGGATCTCAAGGAAATGGTGTTTTTTCCAAGGGACAGCAGAGGGCACAGGGTTTGATAGAGAAGGGAGGACAGTCTGTCTGTCCTGGATCATGGCCCTAGCGTTCACTCTGTTATTTATCTTTCATGCTGGTGTCTGTCTGTTCGCTGGGTTACTTGAAGGAAAATCACTGACACTTGTTAAAATGGTAAGGAACACTCTGTCCAAAACTATAGTGATAAGGGCATTGCAATAGAGGAGAGAAATCAAGTTCAATTCTGAACACAACAATGACAGCTGGGAGTTTACAGTCAAGAAGAAGGGTGAAGGGGGTCAGTGGATGGAAAATTACTAAGAAGACACATCAAGGGTTTGGGGAGAGTCCCTGCTAAACTCACAGGATTCGGGTGAAGGACAGATCGTGGACACAGACATCAAATGTAGGTGATCTGATAGAAGATCTGATGGTGAGGTTGGGGAAGACTCTTGGCAGAGACTGTGCTGGACAGGGGAATGTTGGATCAAGTTGACAAGAGGGCTCAGAGGAAGACTGAAGTCCGATCAATGGGAGCCTTCGTAACCAGGTGGCCAAGACCAGGTGTCTTGTAAACAAGACAGCACTGGGACTTCCCTGGCAGTTCAATGGCTAAGACTTCACCTTCCAATGCAGGGAGTGTGGGTTCCACCCCTGGTTGGGGAGCCAAGATCCCAAATAAGTGTGTGTGTGCTCAGTCGCTTAGTCGTGTCTGACTCTGGGACCCCATGAACTGTAGCCCACCAGGCTCCTCTGTCCACGGAATTTCCCAGACAATGATACTGGAGCAGGTTGCCACTTCCAACTCCAGGTGATCTTCCCAGTCCAGGGATCAAACCCACCTCTCTTGCATCTCTTGCGCTGGCGGGAGGATTCTTTACCACTAGTGCCACATGGAAAGCCAAGATCCCATACGACTTGAGGCCAAAAAACCAAAACATAAAACATAAGCAATATTGTAACAAATTCAATAAAGACTTTAGAAATGGTCCACATCAGAAGGAATAAAAAAGTCTTAAAAAATAAAAATCAAGATAGCACTAAATGAGACAATGTAAGCCTGTTATCTGGTATGGTGCTGTCTGAATTCCAGCTCAGTCCTGCCCAGAAAGCACTGAAGAATCAATTCCACAGGGAATTTCCAACTTTTGTATGATCTTAGGCAGAGAAGTGCCTTCAGGTTAATTCAGACCTAGGAGACACAGTGAGATCCTTCCCTTGCTGTTGCTCATTAACAACTCAAGTAAGAAGGGACCTTTAGCAAAATTTAGACTAGAGTATGTTTTCATTTTTGCATTTCACTTTTGCCTAAATGCTGACCAAGTCCCATTTTGACCTCACACTACTTCCTGACTGCTCTCCAAATTTTAGATTTATCTCTATGTCTCCTTCAGAAAATTTTTAAAGAATTTTTCCACAATCCCTCACACATACCAAGTGACAATTTGCATATAAAAAAGAACCCCCTGGATGTAACACTTGAAGTGCAAGATTCATGCAATGGAGTAGTATGATAATACTGTCAGAGAAACAGCTTAGGTCCTGGGAAGAAGGAAGGCTTTGGTCTCCTATAAATCATATCATATAGGTTTCAGCGTACTCTGTGAATTCACAAAATTGATCTTGATCTAGACTCCTGAAATCTTTATCTCAGAGAAGATTGAACAGTCGAGAGCCTTCAGAAAAGATCATTTTATACCTTCATCCATGCTCTTTTTCTCTAAAATCCTGGCTCAGGCAATACCATATGAAGAGTTAAGAAAACAGACAGGAATCAGGGAAATTCTAGACAAGCTCACACTTGACAAGTCTGAAGTTAACTGGCTAGAGGTTTTTTCATTAGAATATTTTTCTTAGTTGTAATCTGTCAATTATAAATTTCATCAAGATGCAAGACTTTGCATTGAGTAAATCTATAAGCCAGACTTTACAAGAAATCGGATCGAGCTTGTGTATGTGACCCGATGTTGATTTCTATCCAGCCGTGTTTATGTATGCTTGATGAGGAAATGCTAACTACAAATCTTAAAATAGGTCCTCAGAGAGGAGCAGCTTAGGATGTATTCATGGTCTTCATCTTCAGGAAATGGTCTTGTTCTAGAGATGGTGCATGCTCTGATGTGATGTGTCTGCCCCTCTCTGTACAAGTCTGTTTTTCTCAACCCACTTTCTATGAATAGTTCTCAGTCTCTTACAGTCCCTTGGAGAGAAGAGAACAGGAAAGTTCAACACAAAGTGAGAAGTTGAAAATGCCAGTGCTAGAGGAAGAGGGTGGAAGAAAACTTAAAAACAACCCAGGAGATTCCCAGGGGCTAATGGTGATACCTTCAGTGACCCTAATGGGCTGTGGATAATTCCTATTGTCTACACAAGGCGGGCGGGTTTCTCCACCAGAGCTCAAGTGAATGAGAATCAACGCTGTACACAGGGACTTTAAGTGCTGACATCCTAATGAGATCTATAAACTGCAGAGACAGGGTATGGCTTCTTCTACACCGAGTATTAGCCATGCTCTCAAAAGAGATTTAGCAGTCAGCAGTTGCCAAATAGGATGCTTTCAGACTGCGCTTTGTTTCCTTTAATCACAATAAGATGGAAATTGTGGGAAAACAAAGAGCAGAGAGCAGTCCTTCCTGTGGCTTTTATTTCCTATTGAATGTAGTGAGAAGCAATATCCATATATTAGTTGTTCTGCCTCCAGCACTTGGCTTCGAGGGGGTCTCTTCAACTCTCTGTGCGTCCTCAAGTCCAGGGTCAGCACTTCCCACTCTGTGATCATGAAGAGAAATCACAGGACTGTGCCCCATACCAGCCACGGAACCTCTTAGAGTCATTCATTCCAGCAAAAGGGACAGCCCATTCCTAGCAGAAATTATAGGAGCCACAGTGAAGCAGAATTACAACTTCCTTTTCTCTATTGATACATTCTCCCCTAATTTATCAAAAAGTTCAAATAAATAAGAGTACTGTGCAAATGGGTGCTTCCTGGAGCTGGTTTCTTTTCCGAGGTTAAAGGAAATGTTTTCAGCTATTTTGTTGAAATATATTCTTGACCCTTTTATCTCTTCTCCTTCTGGGCCCTCTGTAGTTTGAATGTTAATGTGTTTAATATTGTTCTAGAGGCTCGTAAGCTATCCTCATTATTTAAATTCTTTTGGAATTTTTTTTATTCAGATTAGGTAATTTCTACCAATTTTTACTCCCGTTGGCTGATCTGGTCCTTTGAATCATCTCATCTAGTACTGATCCTCTCCAGTGTATTTGTCATTTTCTATAAAATAAAAAATAAAATTGCTGTATTCTTCAGCTTGGTTTAGCACTTTTTTATATTTTCTAACTCCTCATTAAACTTCTGACTGTGTTCATCCATTCTTCTCCTGAGTCCACTGAGCATCTTTATGACTTTGAACTCTTTGTTGGGTAAATGGTTTATCTCTGCTTCACTTAGTTCCTCCGGGGTTTCCTTTTTTCCTTCCTCTGGAAAAGACTCCTCTGTCTCTTCTTTGTGCCTGATTCTCTTGTTTACTTCTGTGTATTGGGTAGATGAGTTACACTTCTCAGTCTCAGAGAAGGGGCCTCACGGAGGAGACGTCCTGTGGAGTTAGCGACATGCTGTCCTCTGGTCACCAGCCAGGTGCTTTAGGGGAGTCCTCCCTGCGGTCGGTGCAGTCCCTGTGTTGCAATGAGGCCAGCTCCTGTGGGTGCTCTGGTGGGAGGGGCTGCCCCCGGCCTGCTTGGCTGCCAGCTTGCTGGTGGGTGGAGCCAGGTCCTAGTACAGTCGGCTGTAAGTCCAAGGGGATCTCGAGTCTGTGCTGACCCACTGGTGGACAGGTGAGCCCCTGATGCTAATAGCCTGGAGAAGGGAACGCAAAGTAATGCTCATTTGCACCAGCGTTCTCACGGGAGAGAGAACCTCCAGAGACGGCTGCCACCAGTTCCGGGTCTCCAGGGCAAGCCCCAGCTGCCTCCTGCCCCTCTGGGAGTCTCTTCTAGATGCATTAGTAGGTCTGACCCAGGGCTCTTTCAACGCACTGCCTGCTATGCTAGGACGTGAGACGTGTGTGGTTTTGTGTGCGCCCTTTGGGTATGGAGACTGTGTCTTCCAGCTCTTCCCTACATAAGCTCTGCTGGCCTTCAGAGCCAGATGTTCTGGGGGGTCTCCTCCCAGTACTGGACCCCCAGGCTGGGGAGCCTGACATGGGGCTTGGACCGCTTGCTACCTTGGGAGAACCTCGGCGATTGTGATCATCCTCTCATTTGTGGGTGATCTTCCCAGGGGCGTAGGTCTTGACTAGACTAGACTCCACCCATATCATTTAGCTCCTTCTTTGTATATTTAATTTTGGAGAATCTTTTCTGCTGGTCTTCAGACAGTTCTCGTTGATAAATGCTCTGCAGACAGTTGTAACTTTGATGTACCCATGGGTGGAGGTGAGCTCAGAGTCTTCCTTCTCCACCATCTTGGTTCCTGCATTTGTTTTATTTTTCTTCCTGCACTTCACTGTCAATGCTAAACCAGCTCAAAGCTATCTTCATTGTTTCCAACCTAACTTGGCATCAGCCTAGATCAAGCTTACAAGATTCCTTGGATGTTCAATCAAGATAATAGTGGAAAAGCATTCGGTGAATTTTAAAGTGATATAGAAACAAAAGAAACTATTATTTTCTCTGGGATAAACTCTCAAGTTTTTTACTTCAACCTTGGTGCCATTATGAGACAATCATGTACCATGATCCATAACTCTAAACTAGAAGGCACTCCCTTTTCCTTACAATTAGAAGATAAATAGAATTGAGCATACATATGTGATTTTGGCCACCTGATGCAAAGAGCTAACTCACTGGAAAAGACCCTGATGTTGGGAAAGATTGAAGGCAGGAGGAGAAGGGGACTACAGAGGATGAGACGGTTAGATGGCATCACCGACTCAATGGACATGAGTTTGGGTAAACTCCAGGAGTTGGTGATGGACAGGGAGGCCTGGCATGCTGGGGTTCATGGGGTCGCAAAGAACTGGACTCGACTGAGCGACTGAACTGAACTGAACTGATATGATTTAAAATAATCATAACTGAAATGACTTTTTCTCAGAGCTAATAAAACAATTAAAATTTCTCAGACACACAGACATCTTTTCTCAGTAATTCCATAGAGAATCAAGTGCATTATTGACTGTCTTCAACTTGTAGTGAATCTTAAACTCTGTCTCAAATTATATCCAAGAGATTTGGCTTGTAATTCTGGTCTGGGGTTTTAAAAGTCTGCTGATGTCCCTACTGCCAAGTTTTAATTACTTCCTGCAGGGGGTCCTTCTCCTCTCAGTCCCTGAGCTTATTCAGAAGAGACACATCTGCTCCATACTAAACTGAAATGAACTTCCAGCCACAACGAGTTTTTTCTCTCTCACTTTATCTTTTCCCCTCCATCCACTGAAGAATAAGGTCTGTTTTCTTTCAAAGCACTTGCTTTGCCTCCAAAACAATAAAAGCTCCTTACCTATCTTCAAAAATCCCCAAGAGAACTTTTCTTGATATAATCTTAGAAAAGCGGGAAGTTTAATATGTATGTAATGACCGAGGTTAATTAAATAAAACTCCATGGCCAGATTTGCCTGGAAAACTGAGAAAATGGTGTATCTTTTGCAACGTGGTTCATCTAAAGAAGTAAAGTGGGGGCGGGACTAAGATGGCGGAGGAATAGGACGGGGAGACCACTCTCTCCTCCACAAATTTATCGAAAGAACATCTGAATGCTGACCAAACTTCACAAAACTACTTCTGAAGGCTGGCAGAGGACGTCAGGCTTCCACAAAGACAGCGCATTATCTTCAAAAGCAGGTAGGAAAAATTATAAAAGATAAAAAGAGAGACAAAAGAGCTAGGGACGGAGACCCGTCCTGGGGAGGGAGTCGTAAAAGAGGAGGAATTTCCAAGCACCAGGAAACCCTCCCACCGGCGGGTGTGGGGGAAGATGTCTTATCTCGGAGGGCAACGTAACTGGGAGGAAAAAATAAAAAAAATCCACAGATTACGTGCCTAAAGCAACTCCCAGCAAAGAACCCCAGACGCTCGCATCATCCGCCACCAGCAAGTGGGGGCTGAACGGAGAGGAGCGGGCGGCACTGCCTAGGGTAAGGACCGGGCCCGAGTGCGCCGAGGGCAATCTGAGGGAGCTAACGTGAGATAGTAACCTAAACTGTGGGGCAGCCAGAGAGAGAGAACTATCCCGCGAAAAGCCCAACTCTAAGGCACTGCCGGCCCGCTCACAGAACAAAGGACTGAGCGATACCAGAGGAGAGCTAGCCGGCTGCGGACCGCCCCATCCCCCGCCGGACACAGCGGGCAGGCGGGGCCCGCCAGAGCTGGAAAGGGGCAAACTCAGCTCCAGAGAGGGCACCCCCTACCAAACTGCAAACAGGCTCCCAGTTTCTAAGCAAAGACTGCCTGAGATCCCGGAGGGTCGACAGCCGCCGGGAGGGTCGCAGCCAGAGACCAGCTCCCCAGAACCGACACAAAGCACACCGGAGCCGGGCGCGCCCGTAAACCGAGGCGGGGACCAGGGAGGTGATAAGCCGCACCGCCCCAACAGGGGAGAGCGCGCTCGCCAAACTCCTGGCTGCCGGGGCAGCTCCGACCGGGAAGGGCACAAGCCGCGGGCGAAACCGAGTCTGCGCCTTTGTGGAGTAACCGGGAGCCTGAACCTGAGTGGCTTAGACCTGGGAAGTGCACACAGCTCAGGGCCCGCTCCCCGGCCAAGTAACCTGAAGCCTGAGCAGGGTAGACGGGGAAAGCACACACGCCGTGAGCGGGGGCGAACCCAGTGCGGCCGAGACACTGCGAGCTTACCACACACACGCCAGATTTGCAGTGTTCCTTCCTCCCCACAGCACGATTGAACAAGCGAACCTAAAGAGATCACCTCCACCGCTTTGTTGCAGGGCGGAAATTAGATACTGAAGAGATCTCCAAACAGAAGCCAAATAAACAGAGGGAAGCGCTTTGGAAGGGACAGGCAAACAGATTAAAATCCCTGTAGTTAATACCGACTGCATTGAAAAGGACCTATAGATCTTGAAAAGTATAAGCAGGAATAAGGATCTATCTGAAACTGAGCAGATCCCACACTGCTCACAACAGCTCCAGAGAAAGTCCGGGATATATATATTTTTTTACTATTATTTTTTTTTTTTTTTTAATTAAAAAAAAATTTTTTTTTTCTCTTCTTTCCTTTTTCTTCAAGTCCTCTATTACACCTTTAAATTTCATTTTCATAACCCACTATTAACTTGCAAAAAAAAAAAAACACCCTATTTTTGAAGCAAACTACATACATATATCTTATACCTTTTGTGTTTTCTTTTTTTAATGTTTTTTTTCCTGTTTTACTTTTTTTTACTGTTTCTTTTTTTACTGTTTTACTGTTTTTTTTTCTTTTTACACTGTTTCCTTTTTTCTTTTTTTTTTTATATTGTAAGTTTTATAAGAGTCTAACCTCTACTCTAGATTTTTAATCTTTGTTTTACATATTTGATATCAATTTTGTACATTTAAGAACCCAATCTTTAGGACCCATTTTTACTCAGGAGTGTGATCACTGGCCTGATCACTCTCTCCCCCTATTGATGCTCTTTCTTCTCCCCCAGGGAACCTCTATCTCCCACCCTCCTCCTTCTCTTCTCAACCCAATTCTGTGAATCTCTGAGGGTGTACTGGGTACCGGAGAACACTTCAGGAACAGGATACTGCCCAGATCTCTCTCTCCCCTCTTGATTCCTCCCTTTCTACTCATGCTCACCTCTATTACCTTCCTCCCCCCTCTCTATGTATCTCTGTGAACCACTCTGAGGGTTCCAAACTGTGGAAAGCACAGAGGGAAGTGCTTACTGGCTAGATTGCTCTCTCCACATTTGAATTCCCCTCTTCCCCTCCTGGTCACCCCAAACCCCCCCCCACCACCTCATCTCTCCATGTAACTCAGTGAACCTTTCTGGGTATCCCTCACTGTGGAGAATCTTTTCACCATTAACCTAAAAGTTTTATTATTGAGGCTGTATGGAAGGAGAAGTCTAGAGGCTACTGCAAGAATAAGACTGAAAGCCAGGGGAAACATTAATTAATAAGAGACCATCCAATAGCCTCCATATATACACTGAAACCAAGCTCCACCCAAGAGCCAATAAGTTCCAGAGCAAGACATACCACGCAAATTCTCCAGCAACGCAGGAACATAGACCTGAGCATCAATATACAGGCTGCCCAGAGGCACACCAAATCCATAGACATCTCAAAAATTAATACTGGTCACTCCATTGCACTCTAAAGAGCAGAAATCCAGCTCCACCCACCAGAACACCGACACAAGCTCCCCCAACCAGGAAGCCTTGACAAGCCACCTGTCCAACCCCAACCGCAGTGAGAAACCTCCACAATAAAGAGGAACTTCATACTACCAGAATACAGAAGGGCCACGCCTAACACAGCAATCTAAACAAGATGAAAAGGCAGAGATATACTCAGCAAGTAAAGGAAAATGAGAAATGCCCACAAAGCCAAACAAAAGAGAAGGAGATAGGGAATCTATCTGAAAAAGAATTTAGAATAATGATAATAAAAATGATCCAAAATCTTGAAAGCAAAATGGAGTTACAGATAAATAGCCTGGAGACAAAGATTGAGAAGATGCAAGAAATGTTTATCAAGGACTTAGAAGAAATAAAAAGGAGTCAATATAGAATGAATAATGAAATAAAGGAGATAAAAGACACTCTGGAGGGAACCAACAGTAGAATAACGGAGGCAGAAGATAGGATAAGTGAGGTAGAAGATAGAATGATGGAAATAAACGAAGCAGAGAGGAAAAAAGAAAAAAGAATCAAAAGAAATGAGGAAAACCTCCGGGACCTCTGGGACAATATGAAACGCCCCAACATTCGAATCATAGGAGTCCCAGAAGAAGAAGATAAAAGGAAAGGCCATGAAAAAATACTCGAGGAGATAATAGTTGAGAATTTCCCTAAATTGAGGAAAGAAATAGTCACAGAAGTCCAAGAAACCCAGAGAGTTCCAAACAGGATAAACCCAAGGCGAAACACCCCAAGACACATATTAATCAAATTAACAAAGATCAAACACAAAGAACAAATATTAAAAGCAGCAAGGGAAAAACAACAAATAACACACAAGGGGATCCCCATAAGGATAACAGCTGATCTTTCAATAGAAACCCTTCAGGCTAGAAGGGAATGGCAGGACATACTTAAAGTAATGAAAGAGAATAATCTACAATCCAGATTACTGTACCCAGCAAGGATCTCATTCAGATATGAAGGAGAATTCAAAAGCTTTACAGACAAGCAAGAGCTGAGGGAATTCAGCACCACCAAACCAGCTCTCCAACAAATGCTAAAGGATCTTCTCTAAACAGGAAACACAGAAAGGATGTTTCAACACGAACTCAAAACAACAAAGTAAATGGCAACGGGATCATACTTATCAATAATTACCTTAAATGTAAATGGGTTGAATGCCCCAACCAAAAGGCAAAGGGTTGCTGAATGGATACAAAAACAAGACCCCTATATATGCTGTCTACAAGAGACCCACCTCAAAACTAGGGACACACACAGGCTGAAAGTGAAGGGATGGAAAAACATATTTCATGCAAACGGAGACCAAAAGAAAGCAGGAGTCGCAATACTCATTTCAGATAAAATAGACTTTAAAATAAAGGATGTGAAAAGGGACAAAGAAGGACACTACATAAAGATCAAAGGTTCAATCCAAGAAGAAGACGTAACAATCATAAATATATATGCACCCAACATAGGAGCACCACAATATATAAGGCAAATACTAACAAGTATGAAAGGGGAAATTAACAATAACACAATAATAGTGGGAGACTTTAATACTCCACTCACGCATATGGATAGATCAACTAAACAGAAAATTAACAAGGAAACACAAACTTTAAATGATACAATAGACAAATTAGATTTAATTGATATTTACAGGACTTTCCACCCCAAAACAATCAATTTTACCTTTTTCTCAAGTGCACATGGAACTTTCTCCAGGATAGATCACATCCTGGCCCATAAATCTAGCCTTGGTAAATTCAAAAAAATTGAAATCATCCCAGCCATCTTCTCTGACCACAATGCAGTAAGATTAGACCTCAATTACAGGAAAAAAACTATTAAAAATTCCAACATATGGAGGCTAAACAACATGCTTCTGAATAACCAACAAATCACAGAAGAAATCAAAAAAGAAATCAAATTATGCATAGAAACGAATGAAAATGAAAACACAACAACGCAAAACCTATGGGACACTGTAAAAGCAATACTAAGGGGAAGGTTCATAGCAATACAGGCGTACCTCAAGAAACAAGAAAAAAATCAAATAAATCAACTAACTCTACACCGAAAGCAACTAGAGAAGGAAGAAATGAAAAACCCCAGGGTCAGTAGAAGGAAAGAAATCTTAAAAATTAGGGCAGAAATAAATGCAAAAGAAACAAAAGAGACCATAGCAAAAATCAACAAAACTAAAAGCTGGTTTTTCGAGAAGATAAACAAAATTGACAAGCCATTAGCCAGACTCATCAAGAAACAACGGGAGAAGAATCAGATCAACAAAATTAGAAATGAAAATGGAGAGATCACAACAGACTCCACAGAAATACAAAGGATCATAAGAGACTACTACCAACAGCTATATGCCAATAAAATGGACAACTTGGAAGAAATGGACAAATTCTTAGAAAAGTATAACTTCCCAAAACTGAACCAGGAAGAAATAGAAGATCTTAACAGACCCATCACAAGCACGGAAATCGAAATTGTAATCAGAAATCTTCCAGCAAACAAAAGCCCAGGACCAGACGGCTTCACAGCGGAATTCTACCAAAAATTTAGAGAAGAGCTAACACCTATCCTACTCAAACTCTTCCAGAAAATTGCAGAAGATGGTAAACTTCCAAACTCATTCTATGAGGCCACCATCACCCTAATTCCAAAACCAGACAAAGATGTCACAAAAAAGGAAAACTACAGGCCAATATCACTGATGAACATAGATGCAAAAATCCTTAATAAAATTCTAGCAAACAGAATCCAACATCATATTAAAAAGATCATACATCATGACCAAGTGGGCTTTATCCCAGGAATGCAAGGTTTTTTTAACATCCGCAAACCAATCAATGTAATACACCACATTAACAAATTGAAAGAAAAAAACCATATGGTTATCTCGATAGATGCAGAAAAAGCCTTTGACAAAATTCAGCATGCATTTATGATAAAAACCCTCCAGAAAGCAGGAATAGAAGGAACATATCTCAACATAATAAAAGCTATATATGACAAATCCACAGCAAACATTATCCTCAATGGTGAAAAATTGAAAGCATTTCCCCTAAAGTCAGGAACAAGGCAAGGATGCCCACTCTCACCACTACTATTCAACATAGTTTTGGAAGTTTTGGCCACAGCAATCAGAGCTGAAAAAGAAATAAAAGGAATACAGATAGGAAAAGAAGAAGTAAAACTCTCACTGTTTGCAGATGACATGATCCTCTACATAAAAAACCCTAAAGACTCTACTAGAAAATTACTAGAGTTGATCAATGAATATAGTAAAGTTGCAGGATATAAAATTAACACACAGAAATCTCTTGCATTCCTATACTCCAATAATGAGAAAACAGAAAGAGAAATTAAGGAAACAATACCATTCACCATTGCAACAAAAAGAATAAAATACTTAGGAATATATCTACCTAAAGAAACAAAAGACTTATATATAGAAAACTATAAAACACTGATGAAAGAAATCAAAGAGGACACAAACAGATGGAGAAATACACCGTGTTCATGGATTGGAAGAATTAATATAGTGAAAATGAGTATACTACCCAAAGCAATCTATAGATTCAATGCAATCCCTATCAAACTACCAATGGTATTTTTCACAGAACTAGAACAAATCATCTCACAATTTGTATGGAAATATAAGAAACCTCGAATAGCCAAAGCAATCTTGAGGAAGAAGAATGGAACTGGAGGAATCAACCTGCCTGACTTCAGGCTCTACTACAAAGCCACAGTCATCAAGACAGTATGGTACTGGCACAAAGATAGAAATATAGATCAATGGAACAAAATAGAAAGCCCAGAGATAAACCCACGCACATATGGACACCTTATCTTCGACAAAGGAGGCAAGAATATACAATGGAGAAAAGACAATCTCTTTAACAAGTGGTGCTGGGAAAACTGGTCAACCACATGTAAAAGAATGAAACTAGAACACTTCCTAACACCGTACACAAAAATAAACTCAAAATGGATTAAAGATCTAAACGTAAGACCAGAAACTATAAAACTCCTAGAGGAAAACATAGGCAAAACACTCTCCGACATAAATCACAGCAGGATCCTCCATGACCCACCTCCCAGAATATTGGAAATAAAAGCAAAAATAAACAAATGGGACCTAATTAAAATTAAAAGCTTTTGCACAAAAAAGGAAACTATAAGCAAGGTGAAAAGACAGCCTTCAGAATGGGAGAAAATAATAGCAAATGAAGCAACAGACAAACAATTAATCTCAAAAATATACAAGCAACTTCTGCAGCTGAATTCCAGAAAAATAAACGACCCAATCAAAAAATGGGCCAAAGAACTAAACAGACATTTCTCCAAAGAAGACATACAGATGGCTAACAAACACATGAAAAGATGCTCAACATCACTCATTATTAGAGAAATGCAAATCAAAACCTCAATGAGGTATCATTTCACACCAGTCAGAATGGCTGCTATCCAAAAGTCTACAAGCAATAAATGCTGGAGAGGGTGTGGAGAAAAGGGAACCCTCTTACACTGTTGGTGGGAATGCAAACTAGTACAGCCACTATGGAGAACAGTGTGGAGATTCCTTAAAAAACTGGGAATAGAACTGCCATATGACCCAGCAATCCCACTGCTGGGCATATACACCGAGGAAACCAGAATTGAAAGAGACATGTGTACCCCAATGTTCATCGCAGCACTGTTTACAATAGCCAGGACATGGAAGCAACCTAGATGTCCATCAGCAGATGAATGGATAAGGAAGCTGTGGTACATATACACAATGGAATATTACTCAGCCATTAAAAAAAATACATTTGAATCGGTTCTACTGAGATGGATGAAACTGGAGCCCATTATACAGAGTGAAGTAAGCCAGAAAGGAAAACAACAATACAGTATACTAATGCATATATATGGAATTTGAAAGATGGTAACGATAACCCTATATGCGAGTCAGAATAAGAGACACAGATGCATGGAACAATTTTATGGACTCTGAGGGAGAAGGTGAGGGTGGGACGTTCTGGGAGAATAGCATTGAAACATGTATATTATCGTATGTGAAACAGAACACCATTCCATGTTCAATGCATGAGACAAGGGCTCAGGGCCGGGGCAATGGGATGACCCAGAGGGATGGGATGGGGAGGGAGGTGGGTGGGGGGTCCAGGAAGGGGAACACATGTAAACCCATGGCTGATTCATGTCAATGTATGGCAAAAACTATTACAATATTGTAAAGTAATTAGCCCCCAACTAAAATAAATAAATTTATTTTAAAAAAAAAATAAAATAAAGAAGTAAAGTGATGGACTCTACTTCAACAGAAGAGCTAATTAAGCTGAAAATACACTATTGGCCCCCCAACATTGTTCGCAGACAAAGTACTAAACAGTTCTGCCCAGGCAATTAGAAACAGGAAACTCCAAAATGTGTTCATTCTTTTGAAACTGTAGTCACTACAAGGAAACTTGTGAAGGAGGGGTGGGCAAGGCGTAGAGTCATAAAGCTAGAATTCACTGAGCGTTGGGAGAGGGAACTTTTGTCAGAAAAGACTTGTCCCTTCCTGGCTGGGTGACTGTGGGCAGCTCATTTTAAATCCTGTGGCTAAAAAGAAGAGAAAAGAAAAACAAGCAAACAAAAATGAAGACTGGAGAACAGACACGTGCACACAGAGGGGAAGAGGGGACAAACTGGAAGAGCAGCGCTGACATAGACACACTAGCATGCATAAAAGAGCCAGCTAGTGGGAAGCTGCTGTACAGCACAGGGAGCTCAGCTGAGTGCTCCGTGATGACCGAGGGGTGGGATGGGGGGAAGGTCCGAGAGGGAGGGGATGTATGTATGCATATAGCTGATTCATTTTGCTGTACAGCAAAAACATAACATTGCAAAGCAAATATACTCTAACTTTAAAAAGAAAGAAAACAGAACCCTGTGGCTCAGTCTCCTTATTTCTAGATGGGAATGCTATAATGACCACTTTCAGGTTTATAGCTAAAATAAGATATACATAGCTATTTTTCCTTTTTTTAACTTCTTATTTTGTATCGGGGTATAGCCAGTTAACAATGTTGTGACAGCTTCAGGTGAACAGTGAAGGGACTTAAGATACATTTAGCTTTTGATAGCACTTTGAAACTGCCTAGCACGTGGCAGATCTGATCTTTGGATTGTTTATAGTTGTCTACTCTGTTTGCTTTGGATTCTTTCTTCTCTACCAAAGGCTGCCTTCAAATGGCTGATCATAGTTTTATACTTCAGACCCAGATACCAAAAAGCCATTTGGAAGCACTTTGTGCAGAGATGGGCTTCAAAACCAAGTGATGGCTTTGGACCAGCTTTTGGCCGAGAAACACTCAAAGGTTAGTCTGAAGGTCTTTGCTCAGAGGCATTTCTGTTTTTTCAGAAAATACATCCAACTCCTGCCTGACTCATGATGTGAGGTGGCAGGTGCCTAGCAGCCAGTAACAGGCCAAGGAGACTTAATCCTCAGGTTTTTCATCTTACATTCCATGTGCATCTTCCATTTTTCTATATGTCTCTATATGTCTCATTTTTCTATATGTCAACTTCAGGGCATCTGCTCCAAAGAACAATCTTGGGGTCTCTTTTGGGGGAAGAAAGCTAATCTGGCTTATTAGGGTGAGAAAGGGGACCAAGTTTATAAATGACTTATATAAAGTCTTCATTAATGATTTGGTTCAATTTTTATTTAGGCATTCAGTGAGCTTCTGGGAAATGCTGTAATTGTTATTTTCCCCATATTCACTATTTTAAGAAAATCTTGGCCAAGATTTTATAATTTTCATATGAGGGAGGTAAGAGTAAGAGGGATTTCTGATATGTATAGAAAAATATAGAGAATAATCAGAGATTAGCTCAAAAAGACATATAGAAATTTGGAGTATGTTTTTATTTTAGGCCTGGATCTAAATAGATGCACTCTCAAAATCCATTATTAATTTTTTTTCATGAAAAGAGACCTCTTCATACTTGTTCTTCCCTTCAGAGAATGCTGTGCTGTGGTGGTTTTGTCTGTAAACTTTTTAATGTTCATCCTAATGAGAGGCAGGGTCACTTTTCCTCTCCTGGAGTAGAACTTGATGTTTCTGACATTTAACTTATATGCAGAGAACATTATGCAAAATGCTGGGCTGACGAAGCACAAGCCAGAATCAACATTGCCAGGAGAAATATCAATAACCTCAGATATGCAGACGACACCACCCTTATGGCAGAAAGTGAAGAAGAACTAAAGAACCTCTTGATGAAAGTGAAAGAGGAGTGTGAGAAAGTTGGCTTAAAGCTCACCATTCAGAAAACTAAGATCATGGCATCTTGTCCCATCACTTCATGGCAAATAGATGGGGAAACAATGGAAACAGTGAGAGACTATTTTCTTAGGCTCCAAACCCACTGCAGATGGTGACTACAGCCATGGAATTAAAAGACACTTGCTCCTTGGAAGGAAAGTTATGACCAACCTAGACAGCACCTTAAAAAGTAGAGACATTACTCTGCCAACAAAGGTCCATCTAGTCAAAGCTATGGTTTTTCCAGTGGTCATGTATGGATGTGAGAGTTGGACTATAAAGAAAGCTGAGCACCGAAGAATTGATGCTTTTGAACTGTGGTGCTGGAGAAGACTGTTGAGAGTCCCTTGGACTGCAAGATCAAACAAGTCAATCCTAAAGGAAATCAGTCCTGAATATTCATTGGAAGGACAGATGCTGAAGCTGAAACTCCAATACTTTTGGCCACTTTATGTGAAGAACTGACTGATTAGAAAAGACCCTGATACTGGGAAAGATTAAAGGCAGGAGAAGGGGACCACAGACGATGAGATGGTTGGATGGCATCACTGACTCAATGGACATGAGTTTGAGAAAGCTCCAGGAGCTGGTGATGGCAGGAAAGCTTGGCGTGCTGCAGTCCATGGGGTTGCAAAGAGTTGGATACACCTAAGGGACTGAACTGAACTGAACTGATCTCTGTTGGATAATTGAGGTTTGGGGGAAGGGCGGTTATGTCTATCCACAAAACCAAATTAATATCTTAATGTTTTATTGTATATAAGTGTTTTTTCTAAATAAATGCAATTGGCATGTACCAAGGAAAATGTCAATAACATGTAGGAATGGAAAGGTGTGTGTGTGTGTGTGATCTCAGTTACTCAGTGTTGTACAACTCTACAACACCATGGAGGTTGCAGAGGACTCCAGGTTCCTGCATGGGATTCTCCAGACAAGAATACTGGAGTGAGTTGTGATTTCTTATTTCAGGGGATCTTCCCAACCCAGGGATTGGGTCTGTGTCTCTTGAGTCTCCTGCATTGGCAGGCAGATTCCTTACCACTCTGCCACCTGGGAAGCCAGCAATGGAAAGATAGGGGCATGTAATTAAATCTGTTCTGAGAGCCCAGCAAAGATTTGTGATTGAAGATTGGATGTGTTTTTCATGGAATATCAGCATTTGTATCACCATGATATGCATTCCTAATGATCAGATCACTTGCCATTACATTTATACATTGTTTTTACTTTTTGTTTGTTTTTTTGAAGTATCAAGGACGGATTTCCAACAATTTAACAACAATTTACAGAGTGGTCTTAGTGATTAAAAAAAAGAGTAACAATATAGTGTGGCAGGTTTAATGTGTTTATGTCATCTGTGGTTGATAGGCCTTGTCTCTCACTTTTGGAAGGTGACCTTATTGCCTAAAATGCAGTGAGAGTTAAACTTTACTTAGCACAAGAATCACCTAGAAGCTTGTGAAGGCACAGATCCCTGGACCCCATCCCCGGAATTTGAGTCAACAGATCTGCATGATCTGAGGATCTAATAAGCTTCCAGAGGACACTGATGCTGGTGTTTCTGGACCACACTATGATTGTTCACCAGTATTAAGATGAAAAAGTCATATCTGCCTACGTCACTGAGACCCTAACTTATCTTAGGAAAAGGCTTCCCCACAAGAAACCCCATTGCTCTGTACCAAACACCAACCAAATGTGGAAGGTGATTAAACAAGGATTTCAGAGAGAAGGGTAACTGCATTTCAGGATTTTAGCTTTAATAGGCCCAAAGTCATTCATTCATTTGCTATATATCAGTATCAGAAACTATCAAACAAAAAATTAAAATGTGACTTGGGTAGAGAGAAAAGCTTTGTTTCCTCTTTCTCTATCTCCCTACTCACAGGATGGAGCACATGCCCCATCCCATTAAGAAAACAATGTAGGTTTTCCCAACGACTTGAATAAATGAAATCCATCTCATTACCCTTACCCCAGTCTGAAACAACCACCACCAAATGTACCATCTCATTTTGCTTTGTAGGTTAAAGAGCCGGAGAAACCGTGAACAGTCCAGGAACAAAACTGTTTTTAGGTATGTATACCTTTGGGATTTGCGCCTTTCAGGGTGGGGAACACTGGCCGCCCCAGCTGGCCATGAGTGCTCTCTGTCCCTCCCTGTCTCTCTCTCATTCTCTGCAGGCTACGGGCTGCAGAGTTTATAATTCCTTCCTGCACATCCAACCCCCTTATTTGGTGAGATTTCTGTGGAATCTGTTAAGCCTGTGTCATGTGCTTTACTGGGTTGAAATATACTCTCTATTAATGTGCAGTATTTGGAAGACAAATAAAAGAAAGAGGAACAAATACTATATCAGCTTGATAATGAAAATTGACAAAGTATCTTTTTGAAATAAAGAGCTAGACTCCTCTTACACACACACACACACACACACACATATACAAACACACACCAGAGTTCCTCATCGCTCACTCCAAAGTCCTTTTTCCCTCTTTCCACTCCACTTGGTCTTATTATTAAGCTTGGTGGCTTGATTTCAAAAGAGATCCCAGAATGTCTAGCACCCTTGTGTTCTAGAAGCAAATGTATCCACAAAGGAGAACACTAGAGTCACACACTTGGGTTAAAATTCTAGCTGTGCCACATTCAAACTATATGAGCTTGGTCAAGGCACGTGGTTTAGCCACGTGACTTAAATCCTCTTTGCTTCAGTAAGACAGGGATGATGGGAATGCTGATTTGTGCCTCCCAGGTGTGGGGATTGGCAATGCCTGGGAAGCGCAGAGCACAGCATCTGCACAAATACTCAACGATTCATAGTGGTTGTCATTTTTCCTACGTGTTCTGTTTCTCCTTCTTTCCTGCCGTTTTCTATCTCTGTAGAGATGAAAATCTTTTCTTGGCCACTAGGTGGAGAAAGCAAGCCTTCTACAGTATTTGAATTAAACAGGAGGCCAAATCATCCTGACCTAAATACTACAGACATTTAAGGGAGAGATGATTTTTTTCCCTTCCTCTTCTTTAGAACTTCACACAGAATTAACAGGGGATCTGGAGACACGTCTGGGGAATTTCTGAGCAGTTCACAATGAAATGTTTTGAGTTTTGAGTGTGGTCCTGCCTCGAGGCACTAGATTTTTACCCAGGACGAAGTCCACAATTCAGCTTTCCAGCACCTTCTCATCCGCTGTGCCCTAATCTCTTTTTATAAACATTTTATTTTAGATTGAAATATAGTTGATTAACATTGTTGTGATAGTTTCAGGTGTACAACAAAGTGATTTGGTTATACATATACATGTATCTATTCTTTTTTAAATTCTTTTCCCATTTACATTGTTACATAACATTGAGCAGAGCTGCCTGTGCTACACAGTAAGTCCTTCTTGGTTATCCATTTTAAACATAGCAGTGTATACATGTCAACCCCAAACTCTCCCACCACCCTTCCCCTCTACACTGTAATCATAATTCATTCTCTATGTCTATGAGCCTGTTTCTGTTTTGTATAATAAATAAGTTCACTTGTATCATTTCTGTTTAGATTCTGCACGTAAGTGATATCATAATGATATCTGTCATTCTCTGACCTATTTCACTCAGTATGACAATCTCTAGGTCCATCCATGTTGCTTATGCCCTAATCTCTTCTCACCTGCATTTCAAGCAGGGACTTGCTCAGTACATTTTTTCCCTCCAGGGTATTATATAGCTACTGACTCCCAGGGACCTTTGCATTTTGACATGAACTCTCTTGATAAGTTACCTTTCTTTAGTCTGATAAGAGTAGTAATGGGAACCCATTGGACCTACTTCACATAAGTGTTGCAAGGGTCATTTAGTTAATACCTGTGCAATCATACGTGAACTTTACAAATACAAATAAAAAGTTATTTTTATATTGAAGATGTAAATTTCTGCCTTTAAAGAAAAAAGTTGAGAGTCCAAAACATTCTTGAAAAAGAATCAGCTTGCAAGGGGATGTGGTTATCCTTCTAGGTAAAGCCATAGGACCCTCTGCATGTAATCTCAGGTAATGTTCCACACTCCATATTTCTTGCCTTATATTCCTCATCTCTCCTTCTCACCTGGTTCCCAAAGTCTCTTCATTTGCTGTCATACCCATTTTTACCTTCCCAGCACTGATCCTCCAGATGAACAACTATTTGCAATGTTAACCCATTCTATTCATTGGAATCTCCCTGAGAATTATCCAAATTGGCTCCAAAAATTGCAGCTACACGTATATCCTTAACCCAACATTCAATAATTTGTGCTGTTTCAACAGTGCCTCATGCTCTATACAAAAATATGTTCTGGCAAGAAACACACAAAGAATTTTCCCTTTTATCCATACTTTCACTTACAAATTTTCTTCTTTCCATGATGGAAAATAACCAAGCTGCATACCAAATTTTTAGCCTGTAATTTATGTAATTATATTGCAAAAATATTCATCTCCCATTTGCCTTTCCACTAGTGCTCTTTACAGGCACTTCTGTTGTTGTTTTGGTTTCCTGTGTTATTTGAGGAAGGAAAAACCTAGGGAAAAATTTTAGTTTACTTTCAGTAAATTTCCACTGTAGGATCTGAATTTCCTTCAAGCAGCCAAGAGCATGGCAGGAGCCCTGGAATGCTATTCCATTTACATGTGGTCTGAAATAGCACACTTATTTCCACTAAATGTATTTTTAATGCATCTCATAGAATGATCATTTTGCATAATACACACACACACACAAGCTCCAAGAGCCTAAATATAGGATACAAATGTAAATTCCATGCTTTTCCCTTACAAAATTTTCTGATTTTCAGTTCATATGTTAAACACAGTGATTATGGAACACAGAAGATTATTCATATATGATACTACATATGTTATAAGGAGCTTCCCACCAAGTAGACTGAGACACAGATTTGAAAACAAGCAGATTATCAGGAAGTACAAGTAACAGGGGTAGCTGAGGGACACAGAAATACAGAGAAGAAAACGACAATAAAGTGGGCTCCCATATAGATAACCGGAGCTTAATACTGGGCAGAAACCCTGGAAGTGATATAAAACACAGTCCTTAGTATTAACAGGTAAAGAGTGAGGAAAATGGGGTATTTATATCCCTATACCTGTCAGTCATTGGTTACTGACTTGTGGAGGAGGCATGATCTTAATTCTTAGTCCTTTCCATAGGCCTTGAATGTGAAGTCCTCCAACAAAGATGCAAGTGCTGGCCTTTGGAAGACAGGCTGTCAAACACAGAAATGAAAGATCCAAGATGAAAAGGGTAGAGGATTGATCTGTTATGCCAAATTATTAGCAAAAAGAATGCTACTCATTTATCACAATTCATGTTCATGCTTACATTTATATCAAATCCCCAAACTAAGGGCTTCCCTGATGGCTCAGCAGGTAAAAAAATCTGCAATGCAACGCAGGAGACAAAGGAGATGAGGGTTCGGGTCAGGAAGATACAAACCCTAGGTTGGAAAGATCCCCTGGAGGAGGAAATGGCAACCCGCTCCAGCATTTTTGCCTGGAAAACCCATGGACATGAGTACCTGTATGAAAGGCAAAAAGATATGACACTGGAAGATGAGCCCCCCAGGTTGGCAGGTGTCCTATACGCTACTGGGGAAGAGCAGAGGGCAATTACCAATAGTTCCAGAAGGAATTAAGCTATTAGGCCAAAGCAAAAATAATGCGCTGTTGTAGATGTGCCTGGTGGTGAAAGTTAAGTCCGATGTTGTAAAGAAAAATACTGCTTAGGAACCTGAAGTGGTAGGTCCGTGAATCATGGTAAATTGGACACAGTCAAGCAGGAAATGGCAAGAGTGAACATCGACATCTTAGGAATCAGGAAACTAAAATGGACTGGAATGGACAACTTTAATTCAGATGACTGTTATGTCTACTACTGTGGGCACGAATCCTTTAGAAGAAATGGAGTAGCCCTCACAGTCAACAAAAGAGTCTGAAATGCAGTACTTGGATGCAATCTCAAAAAACGACAGAATGATCTTGGTTTGTTTCTAAGGCAATCCATTCAGTTTCACAGTAATCCAGTTTCACAGTAATCTTCCCAACCCAGGGATCGAAATCAGGTCTCCTGCATTGCAGGCAGATTTCCCTGATGAGCCATCAGGGAAGCCCTAGTTTGGGGATTTGATATAAATGTAGGCATGAAGATGAATTGTGCTAAATGAGCAGCATTCTTTTTGCTAACAATCTGGCATAACAGATCAATCCTCTACCCTTTTCATTTCGGATCTTTCATTTCTGTGTTTGACAGCCTGTCTTCCAAAGGCCAGCACTTGCATGTTTGTTGGAGATGCCCCACAGTAATCCACAGTAATTTCACCACTGATGCCAAAGGAGCTGAAGTTGAATGGTTCTGTAAAGACCTACAACACCTTCTAGAAAGTGACAGTGAAAGTTGCTCAGTTGCGACCCCACGGACTATACAGTCCATGGAATTCTCCAGGCCAGAATACTGGAGTGGGTAGCCTTTCCCTTCTCCGTGGATCTTCCCAACCCAGGGATCGAAACTAGGTCTCCCGCATTGCAGGCGGATTCTTTATGAGCTGAGCCACAAGGGAAGCCCGAGGATACTGGAGTGGGTAGCCTATCCCTTCTCCAGGGGATCTTCCCGATCCAGGAATCGAACCGGGGTCTCCCACATTGCAGGCAGATTCTTTACCAATTGAGCTATCAAACACCTTCTAGAACTAACACCAAAAGAGATGTCCTTTTCATTAATGGGGATTGGAATGCAAAATTAGTCAAGAGATACCTGGAGTAGCAGGCTAGTTTGGCCTTGTAGTACATATTGCAAAATTCAGGTTTAAATTGAAGTAAGTAGGGAAAACCACTAGGCTTTTATGGTATGACCTAAATCAAATCTCTTATGACTATACAGTGAAGGTGACGAATAGATTCAAGGGATTACATCTGTTAAACAGAGTGCCTGAAGAACTATGGATGGAGGTTCATAACATTGTGTAGGAGGCAGTGACCAAAACCCTCTCCACAAATAAGAAATGCAAAAAGGCAAAGTGGTTGTCTGAGGAGGCTTTACACATAGCTGAGGAAAGAAGAGAAGCAAATGGCAAGAGAGAAAGGAAAACAGATACCCAACTGAATGCAGAGTTCCAGAGAATAGCAAGGAGAGATAAGAAGCCCTTAAACAAACAATGGAAAGAAATAAAGGAAAATAATAGAATGAGAAAGACTAGGGATTTCTATCAAGGGGACATTCATGCAAGGATGGTCACGATAAAAGAGAACAACAGTAAAGACATAATAGAGGCAGAGGAGATTAAGAAGAGGTGGCAGACTTGAATAACGCACACTCTACTGGAAAATGACCAAATATTCTCTACTGGTTACATTTGTGGAAGGCAACCTGATCAAGACTTGGGGCAAATATTAGTGTTCAATTTACATCCTTTATAATTTTCAGATTTGCTTTTACTATGTACACATATTACTTAAAATAATGATAAAACTAATTTCAAACAAACAAACAAACAAAAAGAGGTGGCAAGAATACACAGAAAACTATAGGTCTTAAATGACCTGGATACCCATGACAGTCTGGGCACTCACCTAAAGCCAGACATTCTGGAGTGTGAAGTCAAGTGGGCCTTAGGAAGTATTACTACAAGCAAAGCTAATAGAGGTGGCGGAATTCTAACTGAGCTATTTAAAATCCTAAAAGATGGTACTACTCAGTTGAGTTCAGTTCAATCACTCAGTCATTTCCAACTCTTTCAACCCCATGGACTGCAGAACATCAGGCTTCCCTGTCCATCACCAACACCGAGAGCTTGCTCAAACTCATGGCCATTGAGTCAGTGATGCCATCCAACCATCTGATCCTCTGTCATCCCCTTCTCCTCCTGCCTTCAATCTTTCCCAGCATCAGGGTCTTTTCTAATCAGTCAGTTCTTCACATCAGGTGGCCAAAGTATTGGAGTTTCAGCTTCAGCATCAATGCTTCCAATGAATATTCAAGACTCATTTCTTTAGGATTGACTGATTGGATCTCCCTGCAGTCCAAAGGACCCTCAAGACTCTTCTCCAACACCACAGTTCAAAAGCATCTATTCTTTGGTGCTCAGCTTTCTTTATGGTCCAACTCTCACATCCAAACACAATTACTGGAAAAACCATAGCTTTGACTAGGCGGACTTTTGTGGGCAAAGTTATGTCTCTGCTTTTTAATATGCTGCCTAAGTTGATCATAGTTTTTCTTCCAAGGAGCAAGCATCTTTCAATGTCATGGCTGCAATCACCATCTGCAGCGATTTTGGAGCCCAGAAAACTAAAGTCAGCCACTGTTTCCACTGTTTCTCCATCTATTTGCCATGAGGTGATGGGACCAGATGCCATGATCTTAGTTTTCTGAATGTTGAGCTTTAAGCCAACTTTTTCACTCTCCTCTTTCACGTTCATTAAGCGGCTCTTTAGTTCTTCGCTTTCTGCCATAAGGGTGGTGTCATCTGCTTATCTGAGGCTACTTATATTTCTCCTGGCAATCTTGATTTCAGCTTGTGCTTTATCCAGCCCAACATTTCTCATGATGTACTCTGCATATAACTTAAATAAGCAGGGTGACAATATATAGTCTTGACGTACTCCTTTCCTGATTTGGAACCAGTCTGTTGTTCCATGTCCAGTTCTAACTGTTGCTTCCTGACCTGCATACAGATTTCTCAGGAGGCAGGTAAGGTGGTCTGGTATTCCCATCTCTTTAAGAATTTTCCACAGTTTCTTGTGATCCACACAGTCAAAGGCTTTGGCAAAGTCAGTAAAGCAGAAGTAGATTTTTTCTGGAACTCTCTTGCTTTCTCAATGATGGCAATTTGATTTCTGGTTCCTCTGCCTTTTCTAAAACCAGCTTGAACATCTGGAAGTTCTCAGTTCACATACTGTTGAAGCCTGGCTTGGAGAATTTTGAGCATTACTTTGCTAGTGTGTGAGATGAAAGTAATGGTGCAGTAGTTTGAACATTCTTTGGCACTGCCTTTCTTCAGGATTGGAATGAAAACTGGCCTTTTCCAATCTTGTGGCCACTGCTGAGTTTTCCAAATTGCTGGCATATTGAGTTCAACACTTTCACAGCATCATCTTTCAGGATTTGAAATAACTCAACTGGAATTCCATCACCCCCACTAGCTTTGTTTGTAGTGATGCTTCCTAAGGCTCACTTGATTTCACGTTCCAAGATACCTGGCTCTAGGTGAATGATAAGGCCATCGTGGTTCTGGGTCATGAAGATCTTTTTTGTATCGTTCTTCTGTGTATTCTTGCTACCTCTTCTTAATATCTTCTGCTTCTGTTAGGTTCATACCATTTCTGTCCTTTATTGAGCCCATCTTTGCATGAAATGTTCCCTTGGAATCTCTAATTTTCTTGAAGAGCTCTTTAGTCTTTCCCATTCTATTGTTTTCCTCTATTCCTTTGCAGTGACCACTGAGGAAGGCTTTCTTATCTCTCCTTGCTATTCTTTGGAACTCTGCATTCAGATGGGTGTATCTTTCCTTTTCTCCTTTGCCTTTCACTTCTCTTCTTTTCTCAGCTATTTGTAAAGCTTCCTCAGACAACCGTTTTGTCTTTTTCCATTTCTTTTTCTTGGGGATGGTCTTGATCACTGCCTCTGTACAATGTCATGAACCTCCATCCACAGTTCGTCAGGTACTCTGTCTATCAGATCTAATCCCCTGAATCTATTTGTCACTTCCACTGTATAGTCATAAGGGATTTGATTAGGTCATAACTGAATGGTCTAGTGGTTTTCCATACTTTCTTCAATTTAAGTCTGAATTTGGCAATAAGGAGTTCATGATCTGAGCCCCAGTCAGCTCCTGCTCTTGTTTTTGCTGATTGTATAGAGCTTCTCCATTTTTGACTGCAAAGAATATAATCAATCTGATTTTGTTATTGAACATCTAGTGGCATCCATGTGTAGAGTCTTCTCTTGTGTTGTTGGAAAAGGATGTTTGCTATGACCAGTGGGTTCTCTTGGCAAAACTCTAGTAGCCTTTGTCTTGCTTCATTCTGTACCCCAAGGGCAAATTTCCCTGTTACTCCAGGTATCTCTTGACTTCCTACTTTTCCATTCCAGTCCCTGATAATGAAAAGGACATCTTTTGGGGGTGTTAGTTTTAGGAGGTCTTGTAGGTCTTCATAGAACCATTCAATTTCAGCTTCTTCAGCATTACTGCTCAGGGCATAGACTTGGATTACTGTGATACTGAATGGTTTGCCTTGGAAACAAACAGAAATCATTCTGTCATATTTGAGATTGCATCCAAGTACTGCATTTTGGACTCTTTTGTTGACTCTGAAGGCTATTTCATTTACTCTAAGGGATTCTTGCCCACAGTAGTAGATATAATGGTCATCTGAGTTAAATTCACTCATTCCAGTCCATTTTAGTTCACTGATTCCTAAAATGCTGATGTTCACTCTTGCCATCTCCTGTTTGACCACTTCCAATTTGCCTTGATTCATGGACCTAACATTCCAGGTTCCTATATAATATTGTTCTTTACAGCATCGGACTTTACTTCCATCACCAGTCACATCCACACCTGGGATTTGTTTTTGCTTTGGCTCTGTCTTTTCATTCTTTCTGGAGTTATTTCTCCTCTGATATCCAGTAGCATATTGGGCACCTACCGACCTGGGGAGTTCATCTTTCAGTGTCCTATCTTTTTGCCTTTTCATACTGTTCATGGGGTTCTCAAAGCAAGAATATTGAAGTGGTTTGCCTTTGCCTTCTCCAGCGGACCACATTTTGTCAGACCTCTCCACCATGACCCATCCATCTTGGGTGGCCCCACATGGCAGGGCTCATAGTGTCATTGAGTTAGACAAGGCTGTGGTCCATGTGATCAGTTTGATTAGTTTTCTGTGACTGTGGTTTTCAGTCTGTCTGTCTTCTGAGGGATAAGGATAAGAGGCTTATCAAAGCTTCCTGATGGGAGAGACTGACTGTGGGAGAAACTGGATCTTGTTCTGATGGGCAGGGCCATGCTCAGTAAATCTTTAATCCAACTTCCTGTTGATGGGTAGAGCTGTGTTCCCTCCTTGCTGTTTGACCTGAGACCAAACTATGGTGGAGATAGAGAAGATAATGGTGACCTCCTTCAAAAGGTCCCATGCAGGCACTGCTGAACTCAGTGCCCCGGACCCTGCAGCACACCACTGCTGACCCACACCTCCACCAGAGACTCCTGGACACCCACAGGAGTGAGGGATACCAATTAAAATGTCAGCAAATTTGGGAAACTCAGCAGTGGCCACAAGACTGGAAAAATCAGTTTTTATTCCAATCCCATAGAAGGGCAATGCCAAAGAGTGTTCAAACAACTATACAAATGTGCTCATTTTGCATGCTAGTAAGGATATGCTCAAAATTCTTCAAGCTCAGCTTCAGCAATACATGAACTCAGAAGTTCCAGATATACAAGCTGGATTTAGAAAAGGCAGAGGAGCTAGAAACCAAATTCCCAATGTTCACTGGATCATAGAGAAAGCAAAGGAATTCCAGAAAAAAACATCTGCTTCATTGACTACACTAAAGCTTTTGACTGTGTGAATCACAGCAAACTGGAAAATTCTTGAAGAGATGGAAATACCAAACCAGCTTAATTGTCTTCTGAGAAACTTGATGTGGGTCAAGAAGAAACAGAGCTGGACATGGAACATCTGACTGGTTCAAAATTGGGAAAGGAGTAAGACAAGGCTGCATATTGTCACCCTGCTTATTTAACTTATATGTAATGTACTTCATGCAAAATGCTAAGCTGGATGAATCACAAGCTGAAATCAAGATTGCTGGGAGAAATATCAACAACCTGATATGCAAATGATATCACTCTAATGGTAGAAAGTGAAGAGGAACTCAAGAGCTTCTTGAGGGTGAAAGAGGAGAGTGAAAAAGCTGACTTAAAACTCAACATTAAAAACACTAAGATTATGGCATCTGGACCAATCGTTTCATGGGAAATAGAAGGGGGAAAAGTGGAAGAAGTGACAGACTTTATTTTCTTGGGCTCCAAAATCACACAGATGGTGACTGCAGCCACAAAATTAAAAGACACTTGCTCCTTGGTAGGAAAGATATGATGGACCTAGACAGTGTGTTAAAAAGCTAGAGACTTCACTTTGCTGACAAAAGCACATATAGTCAAAGCTATGGTTTTTCCAGCAGTCATGTACAGATGTGAGAGCTGGACCATAAAGAAAGCTGAATGTCGAAGAACTGATGCTTTCAAACTGTGGTGCTAGAAAAGACTCGAGAGTCGCTTGGACTGCAAGGAGATTCAGCCAGTCAATCCTAAAAGAAATCAACCCTGAATATTCATTGGAAGGACTGATGCTGAAGCTCTAATAATTTGTCCACCTGATGTGAAGAGCCAACTCACTGGAAAAGACCCTGATGCTGGAAAAGATTGAGGGCAGGAGGAAAAGGGTACAGCAGAGGATAAGATGGTTGGACAGCATCACCAACTCAATGGACATGAGTCTGAGCAAACTCCTCTATGTGGGTCAAGAAGAAAGATAGTGAAGGACAGGGAACCTAGCATGTTGTAGTCTCTAGGGTCACAAACAGTTGGACACAGCTTACTGCCTGAACAACAACCACTTCAAGCTAAAATCTGATAGCCAATTATATTTCAATAAAGCTGGAAAAATCAATAATACATAACCCCCCCCAAAAGAAATGTTCATTGGATCATAGGGAAAGCAAAGAAATTCCAGAATAACATATGTGGGATGTTTTCTTTGGAGAAGTCTACAAAACATTTAAAGAAGAACTAAAAACAATTTTATGTGATGTTTTCCAGAAAACAGAAGAGAGAAAACACATCCCAGTGCATCTTATGATACATAATTGCTAATATCACAAAAATTAACTGTTCTATATACTAATGATATGCAGGAGTTGAAATTAAAACACAATTATCATTACAATCATTTCAATACTTAGATATGCACTCTAAAAGTATATACTTAAAAAAGGTCCAGGTATTGTATGCTGAAAATTACAAAATGCTGTTAAGTCAAAGAACAGAATATAAATGTTCATGGATTGAAAAATCCAACATATTAAAGATGTCAATTCACCAAGTTTATATATATATATATTAAGTCCAATTCCTCTCAAAATCCTAGTGAGTTTTTTCCTCGAGATAGTCAAGATTATTATATGATTTATATGGAAAGGCACTGGTAGAAGAACAGCTAAAACAGTCTTGACAAAGAAGAGTGCAGTGGAAGGAATATCTCTCCCTGATGTTAAGGCTTACTGCCCAGCTGTAGTAACTGAGTGTATGTGGTATTAGTGGTGGAACAGGTACACAGACCAACAGAACCAAATGGAGAACCCAGAAATGGACGCAAGCAAAAGTATCCAGTTGACTTTCTACAAAAGTGAAAGAGAGATAAAGTGAAGAGAACAGCCTTTTCAGCAAATGATACAGGAACAATCAGACATCCATCAGAAAAAAAAAAAAAAGATTATGAACTTAAAGGCAAAATGTAAACATATAAGTCCTTGGGAAAAACAAAATCATTCCTCTATTTTATGCAGTGTAACTAACATAGGTCACTTCCCTGTCTCTTGACAACAGTTTATTTGACTTCATTTCTTTTGAGAAGCAGGAGAGAGTTTGAATGAGAATGGTAACAATAGCCCCCATCTTGAAGGGAAGTCAGAAGGATTAAGTACATATACAGCTGATTCATTTTGCTGCACAACAGAAACTAACACAACACTGTAAAGCAACTATACTTCAGTTAAAAAAAAAAAAATTTGAATAAAAGGTGGAACATAAAAAAAAAAGATACCAAGTTTATTTTTTAAAAAGATGAAATTGGAGACAAATTTAAGTGTTAGTTTTAACTATATGAAATACAGAAACTTCTATAAATTAAAAACAATGCAAAATACAGGGACATGAGGAGTAGCACCCTATCCCTGATAAGAACTCCAAAAGTATTAGGAGTTTTCTAATATTTAAATCTGAATATTTTCTTAAAATTATCACTAGGAAAATGCTTCCCAAATCCATGTTGAAGGCCTATTAATTAAAATAAATTAAAACCCTGCATTTTGATCACTTGCTTACACAGGAAAGTGATGGACGCTTTTTGTTTTTTTCCCCGAGGGACGCTTGTTTCCAATCCTATTTTGCCCAGGAAATAGCATATTTGGCTTCTTAGAAGAACACAACAGACACCCATCTGAGGTCTCAACTTGATAAAAGAGTGGAACTGGTTAACAACAGAAATCAGAGTGGAGATATAAAGGGAGTAAAAGATTAAATATAGATAATGTAATTATGTACTAGGAAGAGAACAATACCAACAACAATGGTGCCTCAAAATACGGATTTTCCTACTCATATTAGAATTAATTCCTGAAGTTTATAATGCAGCAAGACATGTAGCTCCCAAATTAAATACTTCCCTCCTGCCTCTGGAAGTTTTGCTTTTAAATTAAGGATTTGTTTCCCAGAAATAAGTTGTCATTTTCAGTATCCACCAAAATCTATGAGAAAATGTGATTTATTCTCAAAACATGGTTCAGTCAATGCATTTTAGGGATTTTATATTTTCTTTGGCATCTACCCAGTAAAAATGTATGACTTGATTTCATGCATATTATGAAAGTTTAAGGTAAATTTCTATTTGTATTTTGCATAATCAACTTCATGCCTAATCCTTGGTGGTCTCTTTGATTTTAGCAGGACATTCCTTTTTCTATAACGCTGATCAACTTCAAAATTATCTGTGAATTTTCCCAACTTATAAACCTTTCATTCTACTCAATCTACTGTTACCATTGCCAAGGAAGAACACATTTTAGAATTGGTGTCATATTAACAACAATTAGAATTCCATTATCTGTTGTCAGTTTGATACCATCACCACTAAACTCTAAGGGTAGGAACTGTATTTCCTGGAATCCTCTTCAACGTAAGGTTCCAGGCTGGTGTTTGCCAATGAAAGAAACTCATGTCTGATTTGAGAGGTGGAAGCAAAGAGGAAGGCATTCCTATCTGCCGTCAGGTACAGCTAGATGTGCAGCAAGACATGTGTTTACAGCAACTTCCCGGTGGCCTCCAGAATATGACCCACTTTTCAGCTAAAGCAAACAGCGGGAGCTTCTCAGTGATTCTCAAGAGTTGTAAGAGCCTTGAGGAAAATGCTAAAAAATCAGCAACTTTGGTGTTTCATGCTGAAATCTTTAGCATCAGGTCCTCTGACTTCTGTCAGTGGTCCCACTGTGTTTCTATGGCAGTTTTGCTGTCGTTCTTCTAACGGCCACATAAATCCCTAATTCTGTATGAAATCTGTAATGCCAGGAATACATGAGTCATTCTGTTTCCTTAACTGTACAAAGACTTTCAACACCTTGAAAATATTATCCCAAACACAGCCACAAGTCCTCCATAAGTATCCCAACTGAATTCATTAAAAAATATTATCTGTTGCATGGCACCTGCTGTGGTGCTCTTAAGATCACTCCATCACTTCCAAGACTGCAGTGCCCACAAAGATGTCCCTGGCCCCCAGTGATGCCTGTGCAAAGCTGACCATCTCCAGATAGCTCTAAATTGCTGAGAATGGCATTTGAAAAACCCAGAGAGTGTCAAGGCTAAATCATAATTCATGTAGAAGGGAAAAATTGCCATGGTTCCCCCATTTAAGGTCAAACTTCAACACAAACATCAAATTCAACTTCAAACATCAGCTCCTAAAGCCTATTTCCAGTGTTTCACAGATTTACTCATGATAATGTCAGGGAGGCCTGGCGTGCTACAGTCCATGGGGTCGCAAAGAGCTGGACATGACTGAGCTACTGAACTGAACTGAATGTCAACTTTAACTTCTGCTGTTCATCACTTTTGCAAACTCAGGGTTTACATGGAAGCCCTACACTGTATTCTCAGCCCTCTGTCTTGAGAAAATTTTCCACACACTGCCCCCCCCACCCCATTCCTCTACTCCTGGAAGCTACCCTTCGCGGTTCTGGTACTCAGAGGGGCCACAGCAGTTGCAGCATGGCTAGACATGCCTGTCCCAGCCTTGAGCAGAACTTAATCCAAAGTGCTGCTTCTACTGAGTAGAGACTATTACTTTGACATCAGTGTTCAGAAAATTCAGGGGCAATAGTGAAAAGAAACCTTTCCGGAACCCACCTCTCAGGAACCACATAATGGTTTAGTCTAGAAACTTTAGAGCAGACTGCCAAGGCTCCAATGCCACCTGAAGCACTTACTCAACGCTAAGTGCCTGGTTAGGTTACTTGGTTAAGTCTTGGTTAAGTTACTTAACCTCTCTGTGTCTATCTAGAAAAGAATAGAATAATAGGATTCGCATAGTGGGATGTTATGAGGAATATTTTAATTAAGATGATACTCTTTTGTGTGTTCACACTAAGTAACTTTGGTAAAATCCCTATGCATTGACGAGGCAACTTTGGCCTTGGAGTATAGAACGAAGCAGGGCAAAGGCTAATACAGTTCTGCCAAGAGAACCCACTGGTCATAGCAAACACCCTCTTCCAACAACACAAGAGAACACTCTACACATGGACATCACCAGATGGTCAACACTGAAATCAGATTGATTATATTCTTTGCAGCCAAAGATGGAGAAGCTCTATACAGTCAGCAAAAACAAGACAAGGAGCTGACTGTGGCTCAGATCATGAACTCCTTATTGCCAAATTCAGACTGAAATTGAAGAAAGTACGGAAAACCACTAGACCATTCGGGTATGACCTAAATCAAATCCCTTACGATTACATAGTGGAAGTGAGAAAAAGATTTAAGGGACTAGATCTGATAGACCGAGTGCCTGATGAACTATGGACAGAGGTTCGTGACATTGTACAGGAGACAGGGATCAAGACCATCCCCATGGAAAAGAAATGCAAAAAAGCAAAATGGCTGTCTGAGGAGGCCTTACAAATGCTGGGAAAAGAAGAGAAGCAAAAAGCAAAGGAGAAAAGGAAAGATATTCCCATCTGAATGTCAGAGTTCCAAAAAATAGCAAGGAGAGATAAGAAAGCCTTCCTCAGTGATCAGTGCAAAGAAATAGAGGAAAACAACAGATTGGGAAAGACTAGAGATATCTTCAAGAATATTAGAGATACCAAGGGAACATTTCATGCAAAGATGGGCTCAATAAAGAACAGAATAGGTAGGGACCTAACAGAAACAGAAGATATTAAGAAGAGGTGGCAAAAATACACAGAAGAACTGTACAAAAAAGATCTTCATGACCCAGATAATCACAATGGTGTGATCACTCACCTAGAGCCAGACATCCTGGAATGTGAAGTCAAGTGGGCCTTAGAAAGCATCACTACGAACAAAGCAAGTGGAGGTGATGGAATTCCAGTTGAGCTATTTCAAATCCTGAAAGATGATGCTGTGAAAGTGCTGCACTCAATATGCCAGCAAATTTGGAACACTCAGCAGTGGCCACAGGACTGGAAAAGGTCAGTGTTCATTCCAATCCCAAAGAAAGGCAATGCCAAAGAATGATCGAACTACTGCACAACTGCACTCATCTCACACACTAGTAAAGTGATGCTCAAAATTCTCCAAGCCAGGCTTCAGCAATACGTGAACCGTGAACTTCCAGATGTTCAAGCTGGTTTTAGAAAAGGCAGAGGAACCAGAGATCAAATTGCCAATATCCGCTGGATCATCGAAAAAGCGAGAGAGTTCCAAAAAAACATCTATTTCTGCTTTATTGACTATGCCAAAGCCTTTGACTGTGTGGATCACAATAAACTGTGGAAAATTCTGAAAGAGATGGGAATACCAGACCATCTGACCTGCCTCTTGAGAAACCTGTATGCAGGTCAGGAAGCAACAGTTAGAACTGGACATGGAACAACAGACTGGTTCCAAATAGGAAAAGGAGTACGTCAAGGCTGTATATTGTCAACCTGCTTATTTAACTTATATGCAGAGTACATCATGAGAAACGCTGGGCTGGAAGAAACACAAGCTGGAATCAAGATTGCCGGGAGAAATATCAATAACCTCAGATATGCAGATGACACCACCCTTATGGCAGAAAGTGAAGAAGAACTAAAGAGCCTCTTGATGAAAGTGAAAGAGGAAAGTGACAAAACTGGCTTAAAGCTCAACATTCAGAAAACTAAGATCATGGCATCTGGTCCCATCACTTCATGGAAAATAGATGGGGAAACAGTGGAAACAGTGGCTGACTTTATTTTTTTGGGCTCCAAAATCACTGCTGATGGTGATTGCAGCCATGAAATTAAAATATGCTTACTCCTTGGAAGGAAAGTTATGACCAACCTAGATAGCATATTTAAAAGCAGAGACATTACTTTGCCAACAAAGGTTTGTCTAGTCAAGGCTATGGTTTTTCCAGTGGTCATGTATGTTTTTCCAGCTCATGTATGAGAGTTGGACGGTGAAGAAAGCTGAGCGCCAAAGAATTGATGCTTTTGAACTGTGGTGTTGGAGAAGACTCTTGAGAGTCCCTTGGACTGCAAGAAGATCCAACCAGTCCATCCTAAAGGAGATCGGTCCTGGGTGTTCATTGGAAGGGCTGGTGTTGAAGCTGAAACCACAATACTTTGGCCACCTCATGCAAAGAGTTGATTCATTGGAAAAGATCCTAATACTGGGAAGGATTGGGGGCAGGAGGAGAAGGGGACGACAGAGGATGAGATGGATGGATGGCATCACCGACTCGATGGACATGGGTTTGGGTAGACTCCAGGAGCTGGTGATGGACAGGGAGGCCTGACGTGCTGCAATTCATGGGGTCGCAAAGAGTCGGACACGACTGAGTGACCGAACTGAACTGAACTATTCATTGACTGTTTTTGAATCCCCAAATGGCGATACTATTGAGCAATTTCAGTTCTAATAGTCTATGGATCTCTGTGTATATTTTTCATTAGCATGACTTTAATCCAATTGGAAAACAGCAGCAGCAATGAGAAGAAGTGACACTGATTTTATCCAAGGCCAGGGCAAATTGCAGCAAAACCACTAACCTTCCCACTGAACTGCATGCTAGGCAGTAAATTCTGAGAGTAAATCTTGAATAGTGAAAGGAAAAAAAGTCTCTCGGTTAAGAATGTTCTCTGACATTAAGTGGTATGTAAAACTGTTATTTTTTCTTTCTAACTTCTAATGCCCTATCTCCACTTCCAACTATGAAAATTATTAAGTGTTGACCTTCTATTCTCCTGATACCAGGGCAGCCTTCTTGATAAGTGTGGTCAGAATCTGATTTCTAACTGCAAACATATATAATTCCTTTCATTTTAACTCCTTAGAAGGCAGTCCGATTATTAGCTCTGTGTCGTCCACAAAAAATAAATAAATAAAAAAGAGGGGCTTATAATGTATTTTTCTCTCTCTTCAGCATGGTTTACTTATGAATCAGAAACCTAATAAGAAGTTATAAACTGCTGAGTTTACATGGTATCCTATGACTTTGGGTATGTCAGACTTCAATTACATAAAGCATAAACTAGATAATCTAAGCAGAAAGAAATTTAATATAGAGAACTACATTGAATCAAAAATTAGTATCAGGGGACTTCCTTGGCAGCCCAGTAGTTAAGAATCCGCCTTCCAATGCAGGGTACGCAGGTTCAATACCTGTGTGGTTCATGAACTAAGATCCCACATGCTGCAGGGCAACTAAGTCCATGCTAAGCCAACAAAGCAGCCTGCATGCGGCAACTACTGAGCCCCCGCCCCACAACTAGAGAAGCCTGTGTGCCGCAATCACGACCCAGTGCAGCCAAAACCAAACCAAACAAAATTAGTAGAAGGACTTGGATCTTGGGCTGTGCCATGCATCTCTCTCAGAAAAACACTATGGAATTAGTTCATGAGAGCAGCTGTCCAGGAAGGCACTGGACAGAGTGCCTTCGGAGTGTGAGCTCCGAAAGCAAATCCGCTTGCCATGCCCCTAGAGCCATGCCACGCCTACCAGACATCTACTGTGAAAATACTGGATGCTCCTTACCTGGCCTCTTGACATGCATAATCATTCTGAATTCAATGCTGTTACAGGAAAAAAATACCCAATTCCAGCTATGCCTGAGCCCCACTTTCCTGTTCCAAACCTCACAGAAGTAAGTCTGATTCATTGAAACTAAAGATGTGGAACTCTAGATACAAAGGAGCAGAGAAATGTAATTATTGGCTAGCCAGGCTCTATAGTACACTGGGACATTCTGGAAGGAGAATGCGATTCTTGTAGAAAGCTAATCCACCACAGCCATCACAAGCATTTATGGAGGAGTTTTTTTTTTTTTTTTTCCTGATTGCAGAAGTAAAATGTTCTTATTAAAAAATGATAGGCTGAAAAACGTGTAAAGAAGAAAACAGTCTCTACTTATAGTGAGAACATGTTAATATATATTTGCCTATGTAGAATTTTTCTACAAATTTGTCATTAAAGGCTCTTAGATTTATTTGTTGTTTTTAAGGCCTCTGCCTTTGGGGGATTTATGTTGGGGTGGGGTGGGGGGAATGATTTTAGTGCCTGTTTCCAAACAGTCTATATTGTATTTCAAAGTGTCCCTTAGAAAAAACTTCAATTTTCAATTCATCTGGAGTCTCTGTTGTAAGTCAGAGCAACAATACCCAAATATTGTTGTTGTTTTTTTTAAATCAACTGTTTTTATTTCCACAACAGATTCATAATCTAGCATTTTTCTTTAACTTTGCTGTGCAAAGTGCTACAAAATACAGAAAAATGTTAAATGGTGTGTATAGTATTATATACTGGGTTGGCCAAAAAAGTTCATTCAGCTTTTTCTGTAACACCTTATGAACATTCTGGCCATCCAATATTTTAATTAGCACATATAATGAATTGAGTGTAATGTATTGAAAAAATAATGTAAGGAAGTCCGCTGACTAAAGGAAAAATGATTAAAATAAATTGTAAAAAGTAGAATTCAAGAATTTCTGTATAACCAACCCAATCTCCCAAGCTTTTGATTGATACTTCAGATTTGCTGCAAATATTTGCAAAACAAATAAATACTATGAACTATTTGTAAAGAACCTTAGTGTAAGGTAACACCTCTGAATGATCAAATCTCACACTGATTCTACCATAATCAATGTGAAAAATCTGATCTACAAATAAAATGAGTTAAAACAATGAAACATTCATTAGCTGGCTGTACCCAGCTGGGGTGGAGTGGGGATGGGGGGCTTAAAAAGCCAAGCCTGTGACACCATCTTTCACAAACTATCTCCTGTTCTTCTTCAGGAACTGAACTGCTTGTCACCAGAATCCCCCCAAATGTTTAATTATTCAGGGAGTGTTAGGGACTGAAACTTGTACCCCCACCCCATCCAAATTTGTATGTTGAAACTCTAACTCTGGGACTTCAAAATGTGACTATATTTGGAGGTCGAGCCTTTAAAGAGGTAATTAAATTGCAATGAGGTGGTTAGGCTGGACCCTAATCCAATCTGACTGGTGTTCTTGTAACAAGAAATTAAGAAGCAGCGTTAGCCTCCAGGGAGACCTGTAGGGCTGTGTAAGAACACAGTGGGAATGACACCCTCTGCAAACCAAGGACAGAGCTTTTAGGAAAAATCCAAGCATGCCAACCCTGAGATCTGAGACTTGACCTCCGGAAGTATTAGAAATAAATATACGTGTTGTTTAAGCCAACTACCCTGTGGTATTTTGTTATGGCAGCCCTAGCAAACTAATACAGGGAGAGAAAAATGAAATGTAGAACTTAAACAAATAAGTCTGATGCTCCTCTTGGTATATAAAGTTGTTCTCAGAACTTCGCTGGTGGTCCAGGGCTAAGATTCCAAGCTCCCAATCCAAAAGGCCTGGGTTTCATCCCTGGTCAGGGAACTAGATCCCACATGCTGCAGCTGAGAGCCTGCATGCCACAACTACAGATACCACATGCTGCAGCGAAGACCTAGCACAGCCAAATAAAGAAATAAGTATAAAAAAAAAAAGTTGTTCTCAAACAGGAAATTCTGCTCTGCCTAGGAGACATCAAGCAATGTCTGGAGGCAGCTTGACTATCTCATTGGGGGGTGGGGATAGGGTCTACTGACAGTGAATAGCAACTGTGAGATACCCCACAATGCATAGAACAGTCCCCCTCCTTCATAACAAAGAATGATCTAGCCCAAGCACTAAAGTTGACAAATTGTACTATAATGGCATGAATTTGCCTTGCAGGTTTGTGATTTGAGGATGAGAAGATTTAACTTTTTTTTTATTTTCTGCTGGTTGGGCCTACAAAGTCATTTCTACAAACAGCTAATTATCTTGTGCCAGCCACTTTGAACAGTTAGCTAGAGGATGTTTCACTAATGATCTCCATCAGGCCAGTTGACCCTACCTGTGATGAACATATTGAACCCGGGAACTTTCCACTCCACAATTAGTAGAATGGAAACATTCCTGCTATTCCATTCTCACAAAACACAGAAGGCAGAAACTAATTCCATATGTCAAATGTATCTTCCTTTAAAGATGAAGGACAAATAAGCCCATTCTTTTTACCCACAATGTACTGGACATGACTTATTAAACCAATTAATCACTGAAGTGAATTTTTAAAAGCCTTATTTAATGACAAGGAATATTAAAACTGAATTAGGGCAGTTATTATTTTTTTTAAAGACAATGAGTCTTTTGAAGCTTAATTCCTGTCATTTATATCCTTTGACACGGTTCTCCTTTTCTCTTTTCCTTTTACCCTCATCTATAACTAGCCACCAAGGAAGAGCAAGAAAGGCAGTGATGTTAAGACCTGAGAAGGTGGATTAATGCAAGGATGCTCTATGCCTCCCTAGATGAAGTTAGACCTCTTGCTTTTATGGGCTACCTGATGCTCTTTGGACAGAATCAGCACACAATGTTCTTTGCTTGGGGACAAATACGGATGATGGAGGGTGCCTGGCTTGACTGACCTCTCAGAATTCTGCAGTGTAGGATTTTTTTTAAAGTCCTTTGGATTTAAAATTGATAACCAACCAAGACATACTGTATTGCACAGGGAACTCTGCTCAATGTTACATGGCAGCCTGGATGGGAGGGGAGTTTGGGGGAAAATGGATACATGTATATGCATAATTGAGTCACTCTGCTGTACACCTGAGACTATTACAACATTATTAATCAGTTATACTCTAATATAAAATCAAAAGTTTAAAAGAAAAACGTTTAAGTTTAACTGTTAAATCTTTGTAGACTTTATCATTTTTATTTTTTCCTGTATATTTCCTTTTCTGATGATATTTTAAATTATCTCACATTTTCTATAAGTGATTATTAGCTAATAAAACACATAGCAACCTACATGCAATAACAGATTCTATTTTGTGTGATATAATAAAAGGTTTTAAATTGAAAAATAAGAAAAGTCCTTTAGGATCACAGAATCACATTACAGTTGAAGGCTCGGTGAATTCAGTTGACACAATGGCTCCAGCTGGTATCGCGTCCGGCTTGATGCGGTGATGGTTATTGAGGCGATTTCAGTCATGAGAGACCCCGCGGACCACCAGCTCTGCATGTCCCCTGCTTCTTCCCCTCATCAAAGTAAATCAAAACTTTAAGAGTCACAATTCGTTAAGCCGACTCCGTGAGTGCATGATAAATTGGGCAGATTAGATTTTATATCTCTTTAGCTCCACAAATCATCATTTATGAGTCCCACTGTCAGACAGAGAGTGATAAGAGAAATATGGAGAAATATGGGGACCAGGGTGAGATCATCTCATTTGAATTAGACAAATGAGGCCCTGCTAGAAAGGAACACCCAGGGTCTCTGGACAAATTTATGAAGTCAAAACAAAAAATAATTACAGCACAGAAAAGGCTGGTGCTGGATGAACCCACTTCATTCCTAATGTTGGTTGGCAGCTCTTCATCCTGATTATTCCATCTGGAGATAATTGTGTGATATCAACCATAAAATTAAATCATAAATCAACCCAACTAGTGAATAGGCCAGCAAGCTGCTGAGAAAGCCACGCGTAGGGGAGGTGAGATTTCTCATCTTTGTGAGAGATGTGGGAGGGAAATTAAGAGAAGATCTACCCCCAGCATGTCCTCAGGCTCGCTTGCTGACAACCTCTACCAAAGTCCACATCCCAGCAGAACCAGGACAGCCAACCTGTTGCCTGCACACATGTGCTGATGAGGGAAGGAGGTTCTGTTCATGAAGGGAACCATGTCCTGCTTTTCAAGGATCTCTGCTGTGAGTTGTTATGTTCAATTGCTCATTTGTGTCTGATTCTTTGCGACCCCATGGACTGTAGCACCCCAGTCTTCCCTGTCCTTCACTATCTCCTGGATCTTGCTGAAACTCATGTCCACTGAGTCGGTGATGCCATCCAACCATCTCATCCTCTGTTGCCCCCTTCTCCTCCTGCCCTCAATCTTTCCCAGCATCAGGGTCTTTTCCAGTGAGTCAGCTCTTGGTCTCAGGAGGCCAAAGTATTGGAGCTGTTGTGAGTTGGGGATGTCCAAAATGGAACACTTTATTTCCTTTCCTGGTGGAATGTTAGTAGTGATAGAAAGTTTATAAACACTAGGGAAACCTTAAACAAGAGTATATAATCAAGCAGCCTCAGAGGCTTAGTGTTTGGAGGATTAGAGAGTACACTACGATCTCTGACTTAGCAAACTGTGGTTAATCCGCATGGCTATATTTGGAAAGCGACTCTCAGAGGACAAGGTATGCTTTCAAAGCAGTGGTTATGATGCATATAAAAGAGTAATTAGGATAAAGATAAACATATTGTTTAAATGGCAACCACTGATTTACATAAGTGCCTTTGCTGTGGCCGGTAAGTTGGAGGGATTCAAAAGTCAAAGATGATCCCAGATTCCCTAAGAGCTCAGGCTGTAGCAAATGTCTGAAGGGCATGAAATACTTCTTCCAGTAGAATCATTTGGGATGATAAATCCCACTGGCTTTGGAGATTCTGCTTGTGACCATAGTAAAGGTAGAGTCTAGCTATACACTGAGCTTCTGAGCTTTCAAGTGGCAACGGCAGCAGATGCTGGGAGGCTGGCGGCCTGTGAGCATCTGCAGGACAGTCACTGTGCCACTCAGCAAAGACGCCAAGTAGAAAGATGATGATGAAGATAAATTCTTTCATGTCCTTTTCTTCCTCCTCTGAATAATATTAGGATCAGCAGAGCAACAAAAGCCACCAGTTCTGGAAAATGCTTATTCTTTCATTTCAGTCCCAATTGTACTGTGTCCATATACTGCATATATACAGAACCCAAATATTTGTAAGTATAGGAGTCTGGTTGGTTTTTGACAATTCTGAAGTGTAGGCAAACCAAAAAATGAAAAAAAACCTTTGTAGGAATAAATACTATTTGCCTGTTTTTAATGACTCCCTTTCCCTCATCTCCTAACCCCCAAGAATGTTTATTTTCTATTTTTCAGTCAAACTCAACAAGAAACCAGGAAACCACATACATATACCAATGTGATGATAATGAGCAGCACTAGAATTCTGTTCTATCAGGTTTATTCAATTGGCCAGAGATCATTCAGTTGCAAACCTCAGAAACCCAACTCAAACTAGTGTATGAAAAGAGAAGAAACTCACTGTCTTATATCAGTCAGTCAGTTAAGCCACTCAGTCACGTCTGACTCTTTGTAATCCCATGGACTGCAGCATGCCGGGCTTCCCTGCCCATCACCAGCTCCCAGAGCTTGCTCAAACTCATGTCCATCAAGTCGGTGATGCCATCCAACCATCTCATCCTCTTCCATCCCCTTCTCCTCCTGCCCTCAATCGTTCCCAGCATCAGGGTTTTTTCAAGTGAGTCAGTGGCCAAAGTATTGGAGCTTCAGCATCAGTCCTTCCAATGAATATCCAGGACTCATTTCCTTTAGGATGGACTGGTTGGATCTCCTTGCAGTCCAAGGGACTCTCAAGAGTCTTCTCCAACACCACAGTTCAAAAGCATCAATTCTTTGGCACTCAGCTTTCTTTATAGTCCAATTCTCACATCCATACATGACTATTGGAAAAACCATAGCTTTGACTAGATAGACCTTTGTCAGCAAAATAATATCTCTGCTTTTTAATATGCTGTCTAGGTTGGTCATAGCCTTTCTTCCAAAGAGCAAGAGTCTTTTACTTTCATGGCTGCAGTCACCATCTGCAGTGACTTTGGAGCTCAAGAAAATAAAGTCTGTCACTGTTTCCATTGTTTCCCCATCTATTTGCCATGAAGTGTCTTATATATTGCCAAATTCAGATTGAAATTGAAGAAAGTGGAGAAAACCACTAGACCATTCAGGTATGACCTAAATCAAATCCCTTATGACTACACAGTGGAAGTGAGAAACAGATTTAAGGGACGAGATCTGATAGACAGAGTGCCTGATGAACTATGGATGGAGGTTCATGACACTGTACAGAAGACAGGAATCAAGACCATCCCCAAGAAAAACAAATGCAAAAAACCAAAATGGTTGTCTGAGGAAGCCTTAAAAATGACTGTGAAAAGACGGGAAGCAAAAAGCAAAAGAGAAAAGGAAAGATATACCCATTTGAATGCAGAGTTCCAAAGAATTGCAAGGAGAGATAAGAAAGCCTTCCTCAGCAATCAGTGCAAAAAAATAGAGGAAAACAATAGAATGGGAAAGACTATAGAGATCTCTTGAAGAATATTAGAGATTCCAAGGGAACATTTCATGCAAAGATGGGCTTGATAAAGGACAGAAATGGTAGGGACCTAACAGAAACAGAAGATATTAAGAAGAGGTGGCAAGAATACACAGAAGAACTATACAAAAAATGACCCAGATAATCACAATGGTGTGATCACTCACCTAGAACCAGACATCCTGGAATGTGAAGTCAAGTGAGCCTTAGGAAGCATTACTACGAACAAAGCTAGTGGAGATGATGGAATTCCAGGGGAGCTATTTCAAATCCTGAAAGATGATGCTGTGAAAGCGCTGCACTCAATATGCTAGCAAATTTGGAAAACTCAGCAGTGGCCACAGGACTGGAAAAGGTTAGTTTTCATTCCAATCCCAAAGAAAGGCAATGCCAAAGAATGCTCAAACTACCGCACAACTGCACTCATCTCACATGCTAGTAAAGTGATGCTTAAAATTCTCCAAGCCAGGCTTCAGCAATACATGAACCGTGAACTTCCAGATGTTCAAGCTGGTTTTACAAAAGGCAGAGGAACCAGAGATCAAATTGCCAACATCTGCTGGATCATCAAAAAAGCAAGAGAGTTCCAGAAAAACATCTATTTCTGCTTTATTGACTATGCCAAAGCCTTTGACTGTGTGGATCACAATAAACTGTGGAAAATTCTGAAAGAGATGGGAATACCAGACCATCTGACCTGTCTCTTGAGAAACCTGTATGCAGGTCAGGAAGCAACAGTTAGAACTGGACATGGAACAAAAGACTGGTTCCAAATAGGAAAAGGAGTATGTCAATGCTGTATATTGTCACCCTGCTTATTCAATTTATATGCAGAGTACATCATGAGAAACGCTGGGCTGGAAGAAACACAAGCTGGAATCAAGATTGCTGGGAGAAATATCAATAAGCTCATATATGCAGATGACACCACCCTTATGGCACAAAGTGAAGAAGAACTAAAGAGCCTCTTGATGAAAGTGAAAGAGGAGAGTGAAAAAGTTGGCTTAAAGCTCAATGTTCAGAAAACTAAGATCATGGCATCTGGTCCCATCACTTCATGGAAAATAGATGGGGAAACAGTGGAAACAGTGTCAGACTTTATTTTTCTGGGCTCCAAAATCACTGCAGATGGTGGTTGCAGCCATGAAATTAAAAGACTCTTGCTCCTGGGAAGAAAAGTTGTGACCAACTAAACAGCATATTGAAAAGCAGAGATATTACTTTGTCAACAAAGGTCCGTCTAGTCAAGGCTATGGTTTTTCCAGTGGTCATGTATGGATGTGAGAGTTGGACTATAAAGAAAGCTGAGCACCAAAGAATTGATGCTTTTGAACTGTGGTGTTGGAGAGGACTCTTGAGAGTCCCTTGGACTGCAAGGAGATCCAACCAGTCCATCCCAAAGGAGATCAGTCCTGGGTGTTCATTGGAAGGACTGATGCTGAAGCTGAAACTCCAATACTTTGGCGACCTGATGTGAAGAATTGACTCATTTGAAAAGACCCTGATGCTGGGAAAGATTGAGGGCAGGAGGAGAAGGGGACAACAGAGGATGAGATAGTTGGATGGCATCATCGACTCGATGGACATGGGTTTGGGTGGACTCTGGGAATTGGTGATGGACAGGGAGGCCTGGCGTGCTGCAGTTCATGGGGTGACAAAGAGTTGGACACAACTGAGCGACTGAACTGAACTGTCTTATATAAATTTATCTATTCATATGTCTATCCATCCATCTACCCTTCATCTAGTCATCTACCCATCCATTTATCCATCTATCTGTCCATCCATCCATCCATTCATTTATCTATCAATCCATCCATTCATCTATCCTTCCATCCATCCATCTATCTATCAATCTGTCCATCCATCTGTCTATCCATCCGCCTACCCATCTATCTATCAGTGCATTGGTTCAGAAACGACAGCATCAAAGTCTCAATTAATGCTCTCTTGTATTTTCTCTCTTTCTCTCAACCTCTATGTCCCTGTCCATCTGTCTCTCTTGATTCTACTTTCCCCCTTGGTTTTTTTCTCAGTTATGTTTTCTTTCTATAGAAACAAAGCCCAAGTGGCTCCAGACCTATATATGCCTTGGGATCCATGATTTCCCAGTGGAGGAGAAACTCTCTTTCCCAGGGATTTTATAGAACCTAGAACAATGTGGTATAAAGTGGAGGAAATTGTGGCTAGGCAATCTGATTGGAGCCAGACTGAATGTCTTGCATTTAGCCTACAACAGGAAGTTTGCTGAAGTTTTAAAGTTGTAAAATAAAAGCCCAAATCTTTGTTTTAGAAGGATTACTCTGTCAACAATGTGAGAAATGAAACAGTATTGGAGAAAACTAGATTTTAGAAGAGGGGTGCATGCAGCATAAAGTGAGGGGAGTAGTGGTAGAAACATTAGAAAGGATGAAAAGCAGATGGCAAAGGCCTCTGAGGAATACAACTGGAATAACTTAGTGACCAACTGAATGTGAACAAATGAAGAAAAAGGAAAAATGAAAGACAGAACAGATGTTTCCAGTTTGGATGATTAAGTGGATTTTAAGGTCATTCATTGATATTTATGTTGAGACAGCTCAAAGTACAGAGTTTGAGTGCATTCTTTCCTTGCAGATATGTTAAAGTAATTTTTCTATCCCCTAGGTAGAAATACGAACAAATCTAGTATTACTACCTCTTATATTCCGCTCATAGCAGAGAAATTGTTAACAGATTTTAGGCAATGTTCAAGACTGAAATTAGAGTAATGCTTTTATCAACAAGACCATTTAGTTAATTCTTCACACTAATTCTATTAAAATACATCAAAGTTCAAATATTACTTTTCAGCTTTTAATAATTCACAGTATTGATGTTATAATTGTTTGATTTTTCTTAAAATAAAATATGGGCTTCGCAGGTGGCACTAGTGATAAAGAACCTGCCTGCCAATGCAGGAGACACAAGAGATACAGGTTTGATCCCTGGGTTGGGAAGAATCCTTGAAGTATGATTTAAAGATTTTTTCTATGTTAGTTTATTGAAGGCTGCTTTTACCTGGTAGAGGACAATTACCTGCTAGAGAACATGCAGGAAGTGACAGAGCCCATAGGTGCTTGAGTGCCCACAGTGTGAGTAAGGAAGAATATGGGGACCCAAAAACAGATGGGCAAACAGTTTGTCAATTTATTTTTTTCATGTTGAACTATAACATTTGTAACATTCTCTGTTTTTCCTCAAGGATAGTGCTTCAGTTTAGTCCCATTTAGCTGGTTCTAAGCCAACAGGAATTTGTTACCAAATACAAGCTCAGGGCATTGGATTCAGGAGGGAAACTATGGGTGGGAAAATTGAGAAACAAAAGAGTTTCTCCATCAGGTGATTAGCCTAGAATCCCAGATCTCAGGGGAGCCAAACCCATTTGCAGAGTGTTGCAAGAACTACAGGCCTATTCTGGGACATCACCTTTCAAACAAAACCCACTGAACCACAGCAGCGTGTCTATGAGTCATTTGGTAGGTTTTCATGGGCCAAGAATGTGCTCTTAAATTTTCTGAATTGTGTTAAATAGGAGGAAATAATTTATAAAATGTGATACTTGATTTTCAGCCTTGCTTCTAAAAAATGTGGTCTATGGATCAACATCGCAATATCTCCTGCTTGCTTGTTAAAATATATGTTCTTAGGCCACATCTCTGGCCTACTGGATCAAAATCTCATTTTAACAATATCCCCAGGAGATTTGTGTACACATTAAAGTGTAAGACATGGCCTCCAAAGGAGTGCAAAATTAAAACAACATTTATTATTGTTTATCTCATGCCAATTCAATGATGTGTATATATATTTTATAATGTATATCACTATAGTTAGTGCACATCTATTATTATTGGGGTTATGTTTATAGACTTTTTAAAATATAAATACCAGAACAGAAATTTTTGGAGACCACTGCTTGGAAGGTTACAAGTGTATCTAAGTCCTTGAAAATAGAAATAAAAGAGGAAAGAACAAAGCTTGGAATATTCTAATTGTCTGGAGTCACCTTCAACAGTAGTCTGTTATCCCAAGGTCATGATGACTAATTACTGTATCTATGAATTAAAATGCTCATATAGCCCTCCAGGAAGCTTCTTAATCTAACTCATCCTCAAGTGTTTTTTTCTCTTCCTGTAATATCTGATCCCAGAACACAAAAGCAAGTTGAATCCACAAATCAATGCTTAGAAAATTATCAAGTGATGAAGAACAAAGCAAATTCAGAATCTCTACAATCCTTTCTTAGAGTGATCAAGGGAGTCATAGCTATCCATTTTAAATCCCTTTCATTGCAGTGGATAAACAATGAAATGCAAGAGAACAGATATGTGGTTGCCAAGGGTGAGAGGAGTGGAGGGAAGGACTGGGAGTTGGGGGTTAGTAGACCAAAACTAGTACACATAGGATGGATACACAGCGAGGTCCTGCTGTATAGCACAAGGAAACTATGTTCAATATCCTGTGATAAACCATAATGAAAAGGAATATGAAAAAGAATGTCTATATGTGTATAATTAAGTCACTTTGCTGTACAGCAGAGATTGGCACAACATTGTAAATCAACTATACATCAATTGAAAAAACAATGGAATGTAAATACAAGGGTGATTAATGACCTGATAAGGGTTTCATACCCTTGGAACAGGGAAGTTCATGCTAGGTCTGGCCCATTTCTGAAATGTATCCTCCTGTGTAACTAGTGATGCTCTGAGTTAGCCACCTGGGCCCAGGTCAGTTTCTTGTTTTTTTTTTAAGATTGTTTTGATGTGGACCATTTTTTATAAAGTCTTTATTGAATTTACTACAATACTGCTTCTGTTTTATATTTTGGGGGTTTGGGGGCTGTGAGGCACGTGGGAATCTTGGCTCCCTGACCAGGAACTGAATCTGCACCCCCTGTATTGGAAGGCACAGTCTTAACCACTGGACTGCCAGGGAAGTCCCTCTTGTTTCTTTCTCGCTTCCTAAATCTCTATCCTTCGCTTTCTCTTTTTTTCTGTCCTCTTTGCCACACATTTCAGGCTATAGGTGACTCACATTAACAGAGAAAAGAAAAATCAGTCAAAGGCTCTTGGAAAGATATTAATAGTAACATTTAACTTGAGAACTACCTGAGAATTGCGTAAGTAGACATTTCTTTCAAGCAATGTTTAAACTTATTACTTTCGTATATCTGAACATGGCATTTAGGAGAAATTCAAACACCAAGTCCCAGGCCAAACGATTTTCTTTTCAGCCTTTGTATTCAAGATGCTCAAGAATGTGCGTCTACCGTGCAAAGAACACACATTTAGAAGATTCCTCCCTTCCAACGGCCTGCACTGTGCTTGACCCCTACGGGCGCCCACTCGGTGCACAGGTGACTCGGGTTTATGGGAGCCTCACTTCTCCAACGTTTTCCCTGCATCACTATCTCAATCCATGAACAGGGAATATCCATTCACTGGATCTGCTTTGATAAAGAGCTAACACTGTTATCAAAGTCAGTGTTAGACTGACTTAGGCTGCGTAGTGTAAAAACCCTGAAGGCCTTTTGTTTGAATTTCCCAGAAGCAGTCCAGAAGGCTGGGACTTAGACGCAGGCAGTATTCTGAAGGTGATTTCACCCAGCACGAGCAGACGAGTGGGGGAAGTGAGACAAGAAATCTGCACGTGTCATCTGTTCACGAACGTGTCATCTGTTCATGAATGAGCCCTTGCTGTGGGCAGCTGGGACTCAGCCCTACTGGGGACACTTGAAAGGACAATGCAGCGCATACTTCAGAACTGCTCACATGAGGGTCGAGGAAGCGGAGTGTGTCATATTTCCCTCCAGATATGGCCACAACAATGTCCCCCAGGCCATATTCTCTTCCTGTAATGTGACCTTGAGGTTCCTTTATTCAAGGACTTGGACAGATTTTCAACTTTGGTAGAGGTGGTGCTGTATGACGTCAGAAGCTTGGACATAAAGGGCGATACAGCTTCTTCCTGTTTCTCTTGGGGTGCTCATGCTTGTAGGAAGCCCTAAGGAGCCCTCACAGAGAAATTATATGGTGTTGCAGCCATCAGACCCATCTGAGGACCCAGCTACAGCCAGCACTGACCCAGAACTGGGACTGGGCAGTTCCTCTGATGGTTTCCACTTTTGGTCATCAAGTCACTCTGAGCCTTGGCATCTTCCCCAATGAGGCCCAAACATCATCGAGTAGATGCTCTATGCTGTTTCCAACCCCCGAGTCCCAGAACTGGTGGGCTCCCAGTTAGGAGCGATGCTGTCTTTCAGCTCTGAGCCTGGGGGGCGGGGGGGGGGGCGGGGTGCTATGTGGTAGTAGATAACCAGACATCGGGGCACTCATCCATCACACCCTTTGTCCGTTATGATGCACCAGGTTCCCAGCACACTCAGGCTGCCCTGTGTGGCCAAGGAAGTGCCTGGAGCCTTGTGCAAAGACCACAGGCAGAGAATGACACTCACAGGGGGAGCTGCCAGCTGCACGGCCCCCACCTGGCAGTTACAGCTGAGCACGGAGTGGACACGGGGCCTGAGAGCAGAGCAACAGCAGCTCTGCTCAAAGGGCTCACGTGGTGGGTGACAGATAAGCAGGTAAACGGGGAGGTCTGATGTCAGAGTTAGTGGAGGGCGCTCTGCAGCACAAAGGAGACCCGCCACCCCTGGCCGCTGAGGACCAGGAAGGTTCCCCAGAAAAACAGTGAAGTGAGCAGTTTAGCCTCCAAGGTGAAAACCGAGAGAGGTTTCTCCAATATGCCAAACCCCTCTAGAGAAAACATTTACAAAGACATCTGTTTTTAGGATAGCATTATGTTGGGCTAAAAATGAAACCCTCATAGGTAACAATTAAATATACAATCACTAGTGGCTCTCCTTTCTAAGAGAATGAGGTCTCAGAATGGACAAAACTGATTTCACAACCCGGCTAGCCTTAAGATGCAGAAGGACATCTTTGCTGTTTCGGGAAGTGAAGAAGACATGCTCTTTCATATTGATATTCCATCAATGCTTGCTTAATTCAAGAAGGTATCTTTTCTAGGGGACTTCCTTGGAGGTGCAGTGGTTAAGACTCTTCACTCCCAACTCAGGGACCTGGTTTCAATCCCTGGCCAGGGAAACAGCAACTAAAAATCCCACCAGCCACAACAAAGATCAAAGATTTCAAGTGCTACAACTAAACCTCACTGCAGCTAACCAAATGAATATTTTTTTTAAAAAGAAGTTATTTTTCAACATGAAGATAAAGAAGAAACTGGAAAAATGTTGTTATCTTTGGTTATCTATCTGAATATGAAGGCTTTATTAAACACTGCTCTTTTTGACAAATTCTGAGCCCCTAATTCACCCAATTTTTCTGCCAGTTTCCACGTGCTGAACAAACTCTTCTCTGTGTGCATCTTTGCGTGAACACATTTCTTAGTGTTTATTTCCTGACTCTTAAATGAACTTTTCACCTGAGTATAACATACAGAGAAGTACACAAATCATTTTAGCTCAATGACGTTTACAAATATGTACATTCATGTAACCAACACCCAGGTGAGTAAGAATAAACAGAACATAATCCAGCACCCCAGAAATTCTGATCCACCTCCAGAGACAATGCCCTCAGAGGTGATCACTCCCCCAATTTCTGACAGACTAGCATTCCCTGCTATAAATGCTTTATGGATGGGATCACACTGTGTGTACCAGGCTGGGCTGCCTTCTTTCATTCAGAATGACTTTAGTGAGATTCATCTATCTGGTGTATAGTTGTTCATTTTGACCGTTTGATCTTAACTGCTATTTATTAAATTTTTATGTTACTGGAAAAAAAAGAAACAGGAGGTTCATGGTTATCATCTGATATCCTGAAATTCTGCTTCCAACTGAGGAAAGCCTTTATTAGCAAGAAATAAAAAAGAGAAAGAACTTTCTGAAACACACTGCATGAGTTAGTGTTTCCTCCGGAAGCTTGGCCAGGGTATGGGATATATTAGTCATTCTGAGTATGTTGTCCTCAGATGTCCTGACTCGGAGGTTGAACAATTCCCATTGTAAGCTGAGATTAACGCTGTCACAGGCTCTCTGTGTATGATTCTGTATTACAAATGTAAAAGTTAGATTTTAAGTTCTAAGTACCACCAGTGATGTCATTTGCTCGCATTATCATAGTTTGGGCTCATTGCCCCTGTTAGGGCTGGGAATTTGGGGTCAAAGGTACAGTAAATTTCCTTTCTAATATAAACATCTCGGTGCCTAAGGAAAAAAAAAAAAAAAGATAATCTTAACCTAGTGATTTTATTACTAAGTTCTACGATGCCGCAGTAAAAGTGGAGAATATTCATCTTCCTTGCTCAGAAAGCAGCAGCATGCTGGGATGAGCCTGCCTCCAAAGAGGAAATAAACTATCTTAAAATGCACAGGCAATTGAAATTGCAAAAGCAATTCATCCAGGAAGCGGGTGACCATCACCCGAGCGGTGTAAGCAAGACCTTAGTTTAATCACAAACGGGTAAGAGCATGGGCCACCAACTCAGGCCACGTTTCTTGTCTCCTTACAGTCCTAAATTCCTCTTGGCAAGGACTCCCCAGCTGAGTAGTCTCTATATGTATCTCGAGTCTGCTATGATGTTCTGAAAAGCTAGAAGGTGCTGGGTCTAGTTTAACAGCAGGAACTAGAAGGCAAGGAGGGGATTGAACTGCCCCTGGTACACTGGGTTTCACTGTTGTTACCCTTTGCAGGAGAGTTATTAACAAAACTGAGTAGCTTTATGGGTAACCACCCACAACAGTGAGAGACCTCAAGATGCCCAATAATGGTCACTAGCATTTGCGATGCCTTCATGGCATGCTAGACCTTCTCCATGGATGACGGCATCTGAACATCTCAATGACTCCCCAGGTGATCACATTAATATGTCTGCATTTTCACAAATAAGATAGTGAGACTTAGGGAGATTTCCCAAAGTCACGGAACTGGTAGAGCCGGCTTTGAGTTTTAAGGGGTCTGACACCAGGGCGAGAGCTCCGAGCAGCAGACCACATGACTTGTCGCGGAAGGACTCTATAACACACAGTGCCCCAGCCTCCAGGGTCCTTGAGCCATATAAATGAGATGACCGTGTACAGTGCTCACCTGAGGTCTTGACCATAACAAAGCCCACAGTAGGGACTTCCCTGGTGGTCCAGTGGCTAAGACCTCATGTTCCCAGTGCAGGGGGCCCAGGTTCGATCCCTGGTCAGGGAACTAGATCCCACATGCCAAAACTAAGAGTTCACATGCAGTAATGAAAGATCTTGTGTGGCACAACAAAGATCAAAGATCCTACATGCTGCAATTAAAACCTGGAGGAGCCATATAATTTATTTGTAATTCTGAAAGTAAACAAGTAAATAAAGTCCACAATAAACTCTGGCCACTATTACTATGAACAGAACAGTAGTGAGAAAACAATTGACCCGGAGAATTTAGCGGGTATTCCCTGGTAGCTCAGATGGTAAAGAATCTGCCTGTCAATGCAGGAGACGAAGGAGGCACGGGTTCGATCCCTGGGCCGGGAAGATACCCTGGAGAAGGGAATGGCCACCCCCTCCAGTATCCTTGCGTGGGAAATCCCAAGGACAGAGGAGATTGGCAGGCTACAATCCACGGGGTTGCGAAGAGTCGGATACAACTGAGCGAGCAATAGCATGGCTCTTAGTATGAACAGAACAGTATTAAGAGAATGATTAGCCTGGAGAATTCAGTGGGAACGTGGCAGTAGTCTTAGAAGTAACTTCCTGTGGGTGGTGATGCATAGATGGCAGACAGCATGGCATTGTGGGAAGGCCATTCATTGCTTTAGATCTAAGGCACTGCTGATTCTTTTTATAACTGACTTTTGGCAAATCACTTAACAACCTTGAATCTCTTTCTGCATCTCTGTGATGAAGACAATAATTGTTACCTTTCAGAATTCTTATGAAGGACATGTAAAAAGTGCCCTAAAAATGGCACATAAGAGAAACTTGCAGAGGTTAATTTTCTTCTCAACAACCTCTGTGACTCAGGACTAGAGGATGGAATTGTGATCAACCAGAGGAAGTTTAGATGCTGTCCAAAAATCATTGTCTGAATGAGCTTCCTCAAGAGAAAGTGCTGGCTTGCAGTGGAAGTTGCTCAGTATTCAGAAGAGGGATGGCCTAGTGAACAATATTTGACCCTTAGTCCTTCAACTATCATGGCACCAAGAAAATATTCACATGGCTTTTCAGCAAGTTCCTTGAGGACACCACAGACAGCTCTTGGTTAAGCTCAGGGGCCACTAACCTTGCCTACAGCCAGCAGCAGTGATGGGAAGACCATCAGAGCCTCGCGGGTTCTGCTCACTGGTCTGCTTCCTCGTTGTTGTGCAGTTGCTCAGTCATGTCCAACTCTTTGTGACCCCGTGGACTGCAGCACGCCAGGCTCCCCTGTCCTTCACCATCTTCTGGAGCTTGCTCAAACTCATGTCCATTGAGTCAGTGAGGCCATCCAACCATCCGTTCCTCTCCTGTCCTCTTCTCCTCCCACCTTCAATCTTTTCCAGCCTTAGGGTCTTTTCTAGTGAGTTGGCTCTTCGCATCAGGTGGCCAGAGTGTTTAAGCATCAGTCCTTCTAATGAATATTCAGGATTGATTTCCTTTAGGTTTGACTGGTTTGATCTTGCAGTCCAAGGGACTCTGCTTCTGGCAAAGCTTTGTTTCCTCTGTAGTTCAAAGTGGTGGTGATTTGTGTTGATTTTGTGACAGCATCAAGGATAATGTTTTATTAAAATGATTTTTAAGACCTTCTGCTCATTCTATATTGGAGAAGGAAATGGCAACCTACTCCAGTGTTCTTGCCTGGAGAATCCCAGGGACGGGGGAAGCCTGGTGGGCTGCCGTCTATGGGGTCGCACAGAGTCGGACACAACTGAGGTGACTTAGCAGCAGCAGCAGCTCATTCTATAATTGTCCTTTCTCCTTTTCAAACCAGGAGCCAGGGGCTTTGCCTTTTCTCTCCTTAGACTTTCGCTAAGCCAAGGTAACCTGAAAGAGGCAGGGACCCAGCTGAAGGCAATTAAGTGGAGAAGATGTGTTTCCATCTAGGAAGGGATTAGAAGGCTTCCATCCTGTGAGCAGGGAGGACATGCCAGGCCCTCTTCTGGGAGCAGCCCCAGGGAGACACGGAGACTTCAGAAGATGTTTCCTGGTGGATGCAGAGAAGCAAGTTTCCCAAAATCAGCCAACATCACCGTGAGAGCGTGCGGCAGTCAGCAGGCTTAGAGGAACCGGGTAGTGGGCGTCTCACGTGAATCAAGGAGTCAGGACCATGACAACAGCAGTTTCCTCCACCCATGCCTACATCCTGGAAATTCCTGAACCCTGATGGGGAGCAGCAGCCGCTGGGGCTGACAGCAAATCCTCCTTCAGCCTAGTGAGTCTGGAATCTGATTTAGGTTGATCCTTAGAAAAGGAATTATGGTTATTTCTGCCACATCTGATTTTGTAGTGGTGAGTTTAACCTTCCAAAAAATAAACCCATTTGAGAGTTTTCAATCTAAGGTCATAGCATCCAGGTCTCTCATTATGATTAGAAAGTGCTGCCTTGTTAACCCAGTCAAAGGTGAGGACCAAGGGACCCTGAGAGTATTAAGTGATTGATCCAGATGCATCTACGTGAATGAAATTTGTAGTTTTAGATTTCCCAGCTCCTAATTGCTCCCTCTTCAGGTTTGAGAAATGCTGTCTTGGTATGATAGCGATTATTTCAAGCAAGATTTTATTTCTGCTTGTGATATTTATGGAAACTGGGCGGAAGATGGAAATGCAAGGGTGCCCTCCGGGTGCCTTTAAGAACCTGGCTCCCGCCCTTCATGCACAGCTCTCACGTTTCTCCTGCCTGGTGCTGGGAGCAGGGGGCTTAAAGAAAGCGCTTCCTGATTGAAAAGGACTTTAGCATCCTGAGATGTAAGCGCTCTGTGAGATTAAAGTGCCTCTCCTTGAAGGATTACCTCTGTTTATGCTTTGGCTGCCACTTGGTCGTGTTGAAGGGAAAGGCTGATTTCAGAAATTGATCCCTTTACCCCTTGAGCGAGCTGAAGTGGGCAGCATTGAAAAGAGATTTCAGGCTGCCGCTGGAGGCTTTATTGTGGAGGCTGTTATCACCCCAGCATGGGGACAGTCTCAGGGGTTTGGCTGGACTCCAGGAGTTAATGAAGGCCCCTGAGAGTAACCTCAGTCTCTTTGCTGCTGCAGCTCACACCCTTGAAGGTGGGTGAGAGAAGAGCTCCTGAGCAGGAGGAATAGGGGGCACCTGCCCAGCTGCCCGCTGTCAGCTCCTCTACCCCCACTTGGGTCAGGCTGCTTTCCAGACTGAGATAACCAGGCAGTGAGTGCCCGTACTGTGGGCTCAGGTGGGATGGAGACTGCCTTAACTCAAGTGGGGACAGGGAGATGCAACAGGAGGGAGAATGGACTCTAGGAAGATGCTCCCGATTCCTGGTCACTGCACAGGATGCTACTGTCTGCAGTCCTATGAGCTGAGATACCCGGGAGGCTGCATCCCCCTGTCTTTCGTCCGCTCCATCATCACTCCTCATCCCACACTGGCTTTCTGGTCTTGGACAACCTTTCTTTTCTTGAAATTCTTACTTTTCTTCCTAATGTCTCAGTATAAGTAGATACTGTCAGAGCTTTAAAGGACTTCAGCAACCGTCTCCTCAAATCTCTCACTTTACAGAGAAACTGAGGCATGTGAGGGACTAGATGAGCTGGTGGCAGAGCCAGGAGCACATGTCTGGGCATCGCATCCCCTCTGCCGGGCTCTTCATAGGCTGCCCCACTGCTTCCTCCCCGTCCCATGAAATGACATCAGGAAACAGGAAATCAGAGTTCTTGTCCTGACTGTCACTAAACGACTGTGTGGCTTTCTGAAAATCACCCAGACCCAAGTGTTAAGCTTGTCCATCTGTGAAATGAAGGACTGAATTAAAGAGTCTCAGTGATGATCCCACGCGTTCACCAAATCCAGCTTGTTTTCCTTCAGGGCATATGGGAACACTACATTTCCTGGCCTCCGTTCCACCATTTTGGACAGAGGACTGAGATGGGCCAACAGAAGTGGAGTGTCTGGCTCCAAGCCTTGGTCAGCACCCACCTCCTCACTCTTCTCCCACTTTGCAGTATTAATACCTTGAGGCCCCAAGGGCGTCAGTGGGCTTACAAGATGGAGAATGACCACACAGAGTATTACACCCCACGACCACGACAAGGCCCTCTGCACATCCCCTACCAAGACCATGATAACACAACACACTGAGCATTTATCATGTGACTGAGAATCAGGGTTGTCAGTTATCGCAGTTACCTACCCTGGATAATAAAATCTCCCAGACCCCTCTCAGCCACAATGTGCTAAGATTTCACCGATCCTTCTCAGTTTATATTATTCTCCTTTACTCAGCATTTATTAAGCACCTCTGATGTACCAGAAATCGTGTTATGATGTAGTTTCTCATCTCTGTCAGGAACCTCAGCCCCAAATCCAATTTGAACACAACTGTGGGGAGTCTGGTGTGCCAACCATAATCTGCATTTAATTTCTCTCTCTTCACATAACAGTGGTAAAAAAGGACTCAGGGAGGAGCGGCTTTCAATCGCCATCATCCAGCACCATGGTAAGGAATTCTCAAAGCAATGATTTAGTACCAATGGGCCAAGTGACAAAGGAATGAGAGGCAGAGGTGTTTCAAATGATGGGGCTGGTGGGGCCGAGCTGAACTGATTCCACACCATCCACTCCAGGGGCCTGGACTCCATGACCCCATTTAGAAATACCTGTATGGAGCCTTTTGGGTTATTTTGAAAACATCTTTAAATCAGGCCCACAGACAAGCAGACCATCTATCCTCATTAGAACCGCTCATTTCCTACTGGCTCTGCTGTCCACTGCCGCTCTCGGATTCTTCAGGAACATTTTTCTTCTCAGCGTTGAAGCTGAGCACACCCATCTGGCCGGGGAAAGGATATAATAGGGCATATTTTCAGCATGACCAATTAGATGTGCAACTCCCATGAACAATAACAGGACTTAGGCTCCAGATTCTTCCTCAATAAATCCAGCCTTTCCCCTTATGAGCAACAGATGGGTTTCTCACAATGGCTCATTACCTCCTGGCTCAGCTCTGCCGCCAGAAGTGAAGTATAAAGTTATTTATGGGTGGAGAAAGATGCATAAGTCACCACAGAGTACTTTCCGCCATCCTTTCTCGTTTATTTAGTTAGAGTTTTCTCCCACCCGAGATGACTAAGTTAGAGAAGATGGCGGTGTCCCCGCTGGGAACGGAGATGCATGTCGCTCTAGCCCCATGACTTTTCCGGAAGGCCGAGGATTTCTAGGGGTGAGGCTGTGTCTCCCGCAAGAAGTGGTAATGGGGATACTTCCATAGAGAAGACACCCACTCTTCAAAATATCCTCTCGCCTGTGGGGCCATTTCTGTGAGATCTGGGCGGCAGGGGCACAAGTCGGTGCTACTTAACTGCACATGATACGTTCGAGAGGAGAAAACCAATTGCTTCTTGAAGAAATGCCAATATTTTCCAGTGCCTGACATCTCAGCCAGATGGACAGCATTCCTCGGTCAGCTGGAGGAGAACAGGGAAACAGGCCAAGAGACTGCCCGGCTAGATGTTATAGGGGAGACACACAGAAAAGGGTGGGGGAAGAGCAAGGATGAAGAGCAACACTAACTGCAATGGTCTCAGATCTGGGGCTACGATGCCGTGTGAACATACTTCTATTCTGTCCAGCTCCTGCCTGGGCAATTCCTTAAATGCTCTGTACCTGAGCTTCCTCATCTCTCAAATGAAAATAATAAGAGGATGGCCTAGGGTTAAAATGAGTATTAAATGAAGTAATATTTGCAGAGCATTTGTGATAGTGCCTACCATACATGATGTGCTGTGACTTTCTTATATAGAGAAACTCAAGCCAGCAGTGGACATGAATTGATTTGTCTTCCCAGGTGGTTCAGCGGAGTTGCTAATTTGGGGAACTTTCTTCCCCCCTCAGGCTGCTGGAATGGATATAGATCCAATCCAGGTTCTTCCTGAGGATTTTTCAAATGGATTCAAAGGAATGATGGTTGGTTCCTCTCCTAAGGCTAAGGTTCTGAGTTATAAATCTTGACAGAGGCCTTGTGACCTACTCTGTCACAAGCTGGTTAGGAGTAAGAGAGATGAATCTAGCCCAGAGGGAAGAAGAGACAAGAGATGGAAGGTCCTAAGCTGTACTCCAGCCCCTGGTTCATTAGTTTCTGAGCTAGCTATACCCATGTTCTTCCTACAGTTTGCTTATAGGAATCAAGACATTCCCTTTCCTGGGAGAGGAGGAAGGAGATAGTCACTTCAAATTGGGTTTCTGTCCCAACCACAACAGACCAAAACTTAGTGGATAAAGGCCAACATTTACTGGAAAATACAATTCTCTATGCTTTAACTCTTCCCCTCCCCAAGGAGTGCCTGGTGTGGGGCGGGGGAGTGGGGGTGGGGAGGAGAGGAAGGAAGATAGGTCATGAGGTATGGGGATGATAAAGTCACTTTTTTTCTTGTTAAATTTTTATTGGGGTGTAGTTGATTTATAATGCTGTGCAAGTTTCAGGTGTACAGCTAAACTATTGACAAAATTCAATACCCATTTATGATAAAAGCTCTCCAGAAGATAGGCATAGAGGGAACATACCTCAACATAATAAAGCCCATATAGGACAAGCCCACAGCAAACATCATTCTCAATGGTGAAAAACTGAAAGCATTTTCTTTAAGATCAGGTAAGGGGCTTCCCTGGTGGCTCACTGGTAAAGAATCTGCCTGCCAATGTAGGAGACATGGGTTTGGTCCCTGGTCCAGGAAGATCCCATATGCCACAGAGTGACTAAGCCCATGCACCACAACCACTGAACCTGTGTTCTAGAGCCTGTGCTCTGCAGCAACAGAAGTCACCGCACCGAGGAACCCATGCACTGCAACTAGAGAGTGGTCCCCGCTCTGCGCACCGAGAGAAAACTTCACGCGGCAGTGAAGACCCAGGGCAGGCAATAAGTAAACCTCCATATAAAAAGATCAGGAATAAGGAAGGGATGGCCACTCTCACCACTATCACTCAACCTAATTTTCGAAGTCCTAGCTGTGGCAATCAAAAAAGAAAAAGAAAGAAAAGGGATCCATACTAGCAAAGAAGTAAAACTGTCACTGTCTGCAAATGACACTTATCCTCAAATGTCACTGTCTGAGAAAATCCTTAAGATGCCACCAGAAAACTACTAGAGTTCACCAATGAATTTGGTAAAGTTGCAGGATACAAAATGAATACCCAGAAATTTCTTGCTTCTCTATATACTAAGAACAAAAGATCAGAAAGAGAAATTAAGGAAACAATATCATTTACCATCGGATCAAAAATAATAAAATACTTAGAAATAAACCTGCCTAAGGAGACAAAAGACCTGTACTTAGAAAGCCATAAGGTACTGATGAAAGAAATCAAAGATGACACAAACAGATGAAGAGATATACCATGTTACTGTATTAGAAGAATCAATATTGTCAAAATGATTATACTACCCAAAACACTCTACAAATCTGATGCAATGCTTATCAAATTACCAATGGCATTTTTCCACAGAATTCAAACAAAAACTTTTTACAATCGGTATGGAAACACAGAAGAGTTATTTTAACACATGATTGACCAGATGATTTTGCAGAAACTAATGCCTGTGGCCAGCGATTTATTATGTAAGCGAATATTGAAACATTCCAATCAATAACGTTTGGGTAACAAAAGACATATTAATACATTTCTGGTCGATAAATTGTTTAACAAAACACCTAAGGAGAAGAAATCCTAGGGTTATTGTATTTCCACAGCCCAGGAATGCAAATAACAAACTCACAGAGTCCCAGAGCTGAGAACTGCCTCCCAGTTTTTATTCAGATGAGATGAGCTCAGACTTTGCCTACTGAACACAGGGAAGCCATTTCTTCTGAGCTGAACAATAATAGCTCTACTGATGACTATAGATATTGCTCATGTTTAAGCAAATATGACTCAGAGAAGTGTCCCCAATTCTAGTCCTTTCCTCAGGAAAACTATTCACTTCCATCCTACTCACATGAGAGGATGAAGATATTTGAACAGCTTTAATTTCCCCATAAGTCTTTTCTTTGGGGGGATAGACATGTCTACCAGAAACATTCCATTAAATAGTACCAAGAGAGAAACTTTAGGATACTCGAGCATCAGCAGGGTTGGTTGAAAGAATGTTTGCTTAAATTCAAACTGATACCATGTTAAAAAGTGGCAAGGCTGATTGGAGTCTATTATGTGAACAAAAAAGAAATGATCACGGGTCTGGGACAGTCTTTCAGCAGGAAGACTGGGTTCCTTCACAGTTGTGATTCTATGATATCCTGTGGTTGGTACTTAAGAGTTTTCATTTAAAACACCACTTGCAGCAGAGAGGTTACTAAAACACCACCTACCTTACCTGTATAACAGTTTTACCTGAAAAGAACACATTTCTGAGGGCTTATTTTCCTGGAATTGTGAAGAAGAAATTAAAAGTGGAATAGAGGGGACTTCCCTGGTGGTCCAGCGGTTGAGAATCTGCCTTCCAATGCAGGGGACCAGGTTCAATCCCTAGTCAGGGTACTAATATCTCAAATGCTGTGGGGCAACTAAGCCTGCATGCCATAGCTACTGAGCTCATGCCCTCTAGAGCCCGTGATCACAACTAGAGAAGGCAGCATGCCATAATGAAGACCCAGCACAGCGAAAATAACAACAAAAACTGGGACAGAAGATGCCTCTCCGCCCCACTTTAGGTTTCATGCCTTGGGTCATGGAGGTCTGGGGACAAATTACTGATTCAGGCAACACCATGGATGGATCTCAAATGCTCTGTGCTAAGTAGAGACAGACAGAAAATACTACGTACTCTGTGACTATTTATATGACAATCTGGAAAAGGTGAAAATAGAGAGACAGAACGGAGCAGTGATTCACAGGGGCAGAATGTGTTAGAGGGGACTGCCAACAGGAGTGGAGGAACTTTAGGGGAGGTCAGAATGTCATGGTTATGATCTCATGCATGTACATTTTTCAGGATTCAGAGAGTGGTAGACCGTGACTGGTTGACCAGTGTTGCATGGAAATGATACAGTCATAAGCATCCATCTTTGAAAGCATTTATATATTTATGTGACTGCCTCGGGTCTTCGTGGAGACACATGGGACCTGTGCGGCACCATGTGGGATCTTTTGTTGCGGTGTACAGGCTCAGCGGTTGCTGTACGTGGGCTTAGCTGCTCCACACCATGTGGGGTCTTCTGCTGCGGTGTACAGGCTCAGCGGTTGCTGTACGTGGGCTTAGCTGCTCCACAGCATATGGGGTCTTAGTTCCCTGATCAGGAATCAAACCCATGTCTTCTGCATCACAAGGCAGAGTCATAACCACTGGACCAAAATAAATGTCCATTTTAAAGTGCTATCCAACAAACCACTCTAAAACTCAGTGGCTTAAAACTATCATTGTCAAGGCCCTGTGCGTTGGCTGTGAAGGTTGACAGCTGTACTGGCTGGCACAGCTCTGGCAGCTCTGCTTGACGGAGGGCCACAGGTCTAGGTCGGACCTACCAGCTTCTTATTCTCCTGGAGCCTGCAGGGTGGCTGGGATGTGTTCTTCTCATGCTGGTAACGGGGGCACAACAGAGCAAGTCCAATCACAGAAAAATAGTTCGAGTTTTGGCCTGTGTTCCATCTGCTAGAATGCCTTTAGCAAAAGAGTCATAAGACAGCCCAGATTCAAGGGATTGTGAAGAAAAAACAAGCTCTATTGGGAAGAACTACCTAGAAAATGCAGAAATGTAGTGTTGGAACAATAATCCAACCTTACAGAAGGCTCCCTACTGAATTACAACTGAAGAGTATGCTCCTATGTTTCTTTACGGGTGGTAAGAAGCAGCAGTCATATGAAGATCATTTTTGCTTTCTTCTGCATTATTCATGTTGAAGATTTGTTTTTTAATTTAGTGTTTCAATTATGAGGATATCACTGTAAATTCTTACAATTATACCACACATTCACACTCTGCTTTCCGGGGGGGGTGGGGGGGGGCGGGGAGAAGTATAGTCAATTTTATCAGGCCACCATAAATCTGATTGACCTTGATGTCTTTTCACATTGGTAACCAGGAAGCTCAGTGCCAACTGTATTGCTCAGTGGAGACAACTGTGCCGTTCCAGGTTCTTTCTGTGTTTCTCCTGCCTGCAGGACTACAAGCTCTTTTAAAATCTTTACACGTATCCACCTTATTCTCTTTGTGCTTTTTATTGCAAGGTTCATAAATATCTTTTGAAAATAAACAGAAGGAAAAAGGTCATAAATAATGCAAAGAATAGTGGATAGGGAGGTAGGATATTTATACTCTAATCATTTCCTTGGAACTTAATACACGAGCTTCGTAAATCTCTTGATCTCCCCAGGCCTTGATTTTTTTTAATCATCTTATGAGGCTAATTATGTTTCTGCTTACTTTTCAACATAATGGAGAAAACATGTGAAGTCACGATGCATTTTTAGGCACCATTGACTCTGGTTATTAGCCATCTTCATCAAGCGAATACACAGGTGTGACTCTGGCCTGAGAGAAAGCCCATATTGTTCTATAAATGGAACAAAAAGCCTCTCCTTGGTTTCTTGTAGTGGCTTTGCCAGCTGAATGGTTTAGGAGATTTGTAAAAAGCAGACAGCACAAATTCAGTTCACTGGTGGTTTCAAACCCATACAGAGGGATGAGAGTTCTTCAACTGCTGAAATGAACTGGTGGTCTCAAGGTGATTTTAAGTAGAAAGCCTGCCACAGTCTCAGTAAGATCCTATGGGATTTACTGTGTCAAAACCAAGGTTGAATAAAGTGCAGGGATAAAGGAGCCTGACTGGAGACAAAGGGGCAGCTTCTAGGTCAGTGAATCATTGAAATGGTACAGATGACAGTCCTTTGGTGAGAAGGTAGTGAGGGGACTCCTGGAAGGAGTATAATTAGTTCTCTGACCTATTCATTCTCTCCTCTTGATGCACAATATTACATTGGGCAAATGTCACAACTTCTTGGAGTCATTTTTTCATCATAAAAAGGAAGAGGAAAGTGACTTAAACGGACAATTATTTAGAATTTGTAGAGAAATCTGAGCCATAACATTTGTAATCTACCTGAGCTCAGAGTACATGTTTGATTTCATCAAAGTTTTAAGTCCCAGGTGTTTCCAAGAAGACTTGAGTCAGTGAAAAATTACTTAAAGCTAAGAGCAAAATTACACTTTGGGGTCTATTTCTCAAAGAATACAACATGTATGAAGAAAATCATCAATCTATGCCTGATAATTGGAATGTTAATTGACCAGAAGTCTTCTCTTGCAAAAAGACACGTGTAAAAACATAAACCTATACCAGCATCACCTAAATTGTGTGTTTTAAGTGCTAACTAAGGGGCCCTCTTCAGATATTCTGAATTAGAATGTCAAAGGCGGGATCCTGCCTGGAACTTTAAACAGATGCCTCAGTTGATGTTAAAAGATGATACCATGAGAATCAGAATATTTAAGCAGGGGCCATGCTAAGTCATGTTTCACAAACCCAGGTTCTTGCTTCCCAGGTGCACAAAACCAGAAAATAAACAATTCTGCATCAACCCAACTCTCTTCATTTTTAAAGTAGTTAACTTGGTATCCTTAAGCACCCCTATATTTAAAATAGAGAACCAACAAGGACCTACTTACTGTACAGCACAGAAAACACTGCTCAATATACTATGAAAACTTGAATGGGAAGGAATCTTAAAGAGAGTGGATGTATGTATATGTGTAACTAAATTTGCTGTGCACCTGAAACGAATACAACCCTCAGTCAACTATGCTCCAATATAAAATTAAACAAATTTTAAAGAATTTTTATGTTCGTCAACAGATGAATGGATAAAGAAGATAAGGTAAGATTCAAATGAAGCAGTCCCAACTCTGTGTCTATCCACATGAGTCCCACATATAACACCAGGGTCTGTTATCCTTCTCAAGGACATCTGGTAACTTGAGTCCTCTGATTTCATAGAACCATTCAGAGGCTAACTCTTGGCAGCATTCCTCCTGTAAAGGCTGCACACCTCACTGTACTCCTGTATCCTGTTCACACAAGGCTGGGGAAAGAACAGCTCTCAGCAGCCATTCCCTAGATTCTCATCTTTTATTTCACCAATGCAAACCCATGCCCAGCATTTATCATGGAATCAAGGTAATTTCACAAATAAAAGCTAACTTCTCATAGTTACATGCTATCTTAAAAAAACTCTGGTGGACTTCCCAGTGGTTAAGACTTTGCATTTCCCCAGCAGAGGGAATGGATTCCATCCCTGGTCAGGAAAGTTCCACATGCCATGGTGCAGCAAAAAATAATGTTTTTAAAACCTTAAAAAGAAGTGGAGACCCAACCGGCTCTCAGTTTAGCCTACTAGTTGACCAACCCTGGAGAAAGCATTCTTGAGTAGAATGCAGTCTCTACATGTGTTGTAGACTTATCCAGCTAACACTCAGAGATCATCATTCTTTCCATGTTAAACTATTATCACAAAAACTATCCATGTCTTGAACTTGGCCCCAGGAAACTTGGCTAATTGGATGTCGTAGCCTTGAGCTTCACACTGTGTAGCATGGGGGATGCCCATGCCCTATTTGTTGAATTAACTAATAAATAGGTGCATGAATAAATGCATGACTCAGTCAGTGGCACCATCTCATCCTCACCACAGCACTGTGAGATGTTATCACTAGTATATAGATGAGGAAACACACACAAGAGAGGTTAAACAAACTTCTCAAATTCTACCCACTTGCATCATTATTCTGAGTCAATGTCCCCACAGCATGGGCTCACGTCCCCATGCACAGAGGTATGGAAACCCACAATAGGTTTGACAAACTTAAGAAGTTCAGCTTAGTGCAACGTGAGACCATGTGAATGACGAGGGAGATTATATGGGAATACAGGTATGATTTATCTGAGAGTCATATGCTTTATTTTATAGATTGAGGGTGATTCAAAGATTTTTTAAAAGAATACTGACCTAATCCCAGTTGTACTTTAGAAAGATGGCTCTTCCTAAATACTGAGTTGAGTACTTGCTGCAGAGACCATATGGTCCACAAGTCTAAAATATTTACTATCTAACCCTTTACAGAAAACTCTGCCAACCTGTTCTAGAAGAAAACAGTCTTAGTTATTTTAGGTGGGATAGCACAGTTAGTGAGAAAAATCTAGACCCTGACTTGTGAAAGACAGAAGAAAGGAGGTTTTGCTGGTCTACCCGGTATGAGTGAGTATAACCCAACCATCCTTGTTTATCCAGATTTTTTGTGTTATTTTTTATTTAATTTTATTATTGTTTTCTTTTTGGCTTCAGCACCAAATATCCTACATTCCAGGAAAACACTTTCAGTTCTATGCAAATGAACAGATATTCACCCTAATTACCAGAGTAAAGTCATGAGAAAACAAGTCAGAAACTAGAGAAGAGAAACATAAAGACCCATTTGGAGATGAAATCAAGTAGGTATGTTTCAAGAACCATCATGGTCAAAGTTCACAGGGTGAATTTGGCTAATGAAATATGTAACATGCTCGTCTATCAGTTAGGATTAAGTTCAGCTGTCAGTGACAGAAAACACAGAAAGACAAAAGAAGATGGGAGGTAAATAGTTCAGGACTTGTTCAACAGTCTCTTGAACATCAGGTTCCTAGACTCCTTCTACTCAATTGTATCACCATCCTCAAAATGTTGCTAGCTCTTTCTGGACCAAAGTGGCTGCTTGATCTCCAGCCATCACAGCTACAATACAGTCAACAGAGAGAAGAAAAGGTGAAAGGGGTGCACCTGTGTCCTCATAATAACTCTTCTTCAAAGTTGCAAACCTCACTTCTGCCAGTATGTGGCCATACCACACAGGAGAGGCTGGAAAGTATAGTTTTATTCCTGGAAGTCAGGTGCCCAGCTAAACATAGGGAATCCTATTACTAATGAAGAAATAAGGAATGAATATTGGAGGACAACTAGCACTCTCTGAAACATTTAGATAATTATCAATGTAATTGTTATAAATCCATAGCTAATACTGTTGAGTTGCCTCTAGTTATCAGGCACTGTGCCAAATCCTTCTTGTACATTTTCTCACTTAATCCTCCCAAAAATATGTCAGTTAGACATTACCATTATTCTATATTTGCTATATGGGGAAATGTAGACAAATATAGATAAAATTAGCATTAGTGGATCACAGAGTTATGAAATGGAGCTAGGATTTAAACCCAGGTTAGAACCATGAACCTAACTGTCCTGTAATATCACTTCCCCCCAGTCCCGCAAAGCATTTTATAAGGCATGATTTTTACCAAGATTTTGCCAGCCCACAGACCAACATCTTGCGCATAATGTTGACATGAGTTCAACCACTGGATTGCTATAGATTTCTAGAAAAGAATGTCACTAAATGTTGTTCAGTTGCTAAGTCATGTCCAACTCTGTAACCCCATGGACTGCAGCAAGGCCAGGCTTCCCCATCCCTGACTATCTCCTGGAGTTGGCCCAAGTTCATGTCAGTTGAATCAGTGATGCTATCCAAACATGGTACCTCCTCTCTGAGGTTCTGAAGCTCCCATGCCCCCACCTGTGAGGAGCTGTGAGGAGCTCTGAAGGAGCTGTGAAGGAAGAACTTTTCCTCCTTCATGACTTTCTATCCACCATGGTTGGATAGCATTTTACTAATACGGTTCCTCAAAAAATGAGAATATATGCACAACTGTATCTACTGATATATACACATTTATGATAAATCTTACTAATAAAAGGAAGAGTGGCATGCAATTGTTGAATAATAAATATACAGTAGTCTTTATTGTAAATTCTACACAGCCAATGGATTCCCATAGATCGCTTTCTTCGATTTTTGCCAACCACTTGTATTCATAGCCAGACTACAGCTGTAATTGACAAACAAGAGTGGTTACATGAATACAAGTGGATATTTTCATTTTTGCTAACCACTGAGAGGCAGGGAAACCTTCATTTATTCATCTATTCTTTGCCAAACTGGATAATAATTTTCAAACATCGGAAAAATATTTACTCAGCTTTTGTGTTATTGATAATCTAACAGCTACAGGCACTGCATACTTTTAAGTATAGTCTGCATTACTAACATTTTCTTTATTACTTTAAGTTTAGAACAAGATTTGAAAACTATGACCCTTTATCAAAATCTCTCTCCACTGATTTTTGTAAAGATAGCTTTTTAAGAACACAACTATGGGGGGACCTTTCAGATAGTGGAGGAATAGAATGGGGAGACTGCTTTCTCCCCAACACATGTATCAAAAAATCATCTGCATGTGGAACAATTCCCATAGAACAACTTCTGAACACTGGCAGAGGACCCCAGACCTCTAGAGAGTCAAACCACTCTCCGTGGAATGAGCTGGGGCAAAAGACCAAGACAACAAGGGAGACGAAGGACTGCGGGGCGGGGCCTGTGCCCCAGGAGGGAGTCCCGGAGGTGGGAAAGTTTCCACACGGCAGGAAACCCCCTCACAGGCGCGGGCAGGGGGAGCTTCGGAACCTCAGAGGGAAGTGCAGCCAGACAGGTGCTCTGAAGGAAAATGGAGAGAATTCACCACAGAGATCGTGCGAAGGGCACTTCCCAGCCAAGAAGGGGCTCACACACTTCTGTCCGCCCACAGCGAATGGGGGCTGGGTGGGGAGGCTCAGACCTCAGGGGTCCATCTTCAGGGAGAGGACCAGGGCTTGCTGCCAGAAGATACTCTGAGGTGGCTAATATGACACAGAACAAAGGAGCCCGCCCTAGGGAATGCTGAGGCAGAGCGAGCCTTCTTCAGTCTAGAGCCCCAGAGACAGAGGAGCAGGCAAGAGGGCCAGCGGCGGAGGCAGGAGCCGCTCGGGTCTCCAAGCTGAGAGCGGCCGCGGGGAAGCGCACAGCCTGCCTCAGACTGTGGGGGACCCCTGCAGGGCCCAGGCACGGCGAGCACTCCCCACATACCCCAACAGCACCTGCAGGAACCCTCCCTCTTCTGCGAACCCTAATAAGTGGCTACCTGCGCCGCCCCCTTGTGACTGGGGCAGAGAACAGCCACTGCAGAGAGACACAAACAGAAGGGGCCCGAGACCAAAGGCGACCGCCAGGGGCTGTGTGAGCAAAGGGAAGGAGGGGAAACCGCCACAGACGCGGCATGTCCAGTGGTTTGGAGTAAAGGGGAAAGTGTTAGCCGCTCAGTCATGCCCGACTCTTTGCGACCCTCATGGACTACAGCCTGCCAGGCTACTCTGTCCGTGGGATTTTCGAGGCAGAAATACTGGAGTGGGTAGTCATTTCCTTCTCCAGGCGATCTTCCCAACCCCGGGATCGAACTTGGGTCTCCTGCACTGCAGGCAGATTCTTTACCAACTAGCTACCAGGGAAGACTCCTCCAGCAGTTTAAATTCCCATAATTAGCCTGAGACTGTGCGCGTTAGGGGCAACTGTAGATTTTGAGAGTAAGCTGGAGCAAGGGAAGGTCCAAGTCTGATCTGACCGTATACTGAACACAACAGGTCCAGAGATCTTCCTTGATATATTGAAGGACTTTCTGATTGGGCAAATCAACTGGAGCAGGAAAACAGAGGAAATACTTGAACATTCCTCTCACTACCATTCTCTAAATATTCCCCTTTACCCCTTTTTTCTCATATTGTCCTTTATTACTCCTTAAATTTTTATTTTATAACCTACTTTTTCCTTTAAAAAAAAAACTTATTTTTTAAATGTATTTCATGTTTTAGATTTTTGTTTTTGCTTTTGTATTTCTGAGAGCCTAATTTTTTCCATGTTTTTAATTTTTTTTATCTTTTGTTTTTGGTTCTGTATCTTTGAGAGTCTTAATATATTTAGTATCCATTGTCACTAGGGGGTTTGATTATTGGCTTGATTACTATCTTCTCTTTTGACTCCTCTTTTCATCCTTTTTCTCTTTCTTCCCTCTTCTTTTCTCTATAGAAGTGTGTGAATCTCTTTGGGTGTCCTTGGCTGTTGAGAGTTGTTTCACCATGAGTGTAGGGGTTTTGTCTTCTGTGGAGTGTGGCCTATGAAGTCTTACTGCTGTAAGAGGTCAGGCCTGAATCCTAGAGGCAGGAGACTCTACTCCAGGACTTTGGACCACCAGAGAGCTCCTGATCCCATGAAACACATTAATAGGCAAGAACCTTCCCAAAGGCCTCCATCACAACACTTAGACCAAGCCCCATGCAGATGCCAGCAGGCCCCAGTGCCAAATACCACACACCAACCCTTCAGCAAAACAGGAGAACTACACTGCCCATTAGCAGACAGGCTGCCCCAGGCCACAACAAACCCACGGACAACACAAAACGCACTACCGGACATGGCACTACTCTCTAGAAAGAGAAGATCCGGCTCTACCCACCAGAACCCAGGCCTCCCCCAACCAGGACACCTCACAAGGTGCTGGTCCAGCCCTACCCACGGGGGAAGGACTCCGCAATTAAGAGGAACTATGACCTTCCAGCCTGCAGAAAAGAGATCCCAAACACAGTCATTTAAGAAAAATGAGAAGACAGAGAAATGCAGCAGATGAAGCGACATGGTAAATGTTCCATAAGGTCCATAAGACCAAACAAATGAAGAAGAAACGGGCAGTCTACCTGAAAAAGAATGGCAGAGTCATGATAGTAAAGATGATCCAAAATCTTGAAAATAAAGTGGAAGCATGGATAAACAGACTCGAGGTCTGGATCAAGGAGATTCAAACAATGTTTAGCACTGACCTAGAAGAACTAAAGAATAAACAACCAGCAATGACCAACGAAACAACTGAGATTAAAAATACACCAGAGGGAATCAACAGTAGAGTAACTGAGGGGGGAGAATGGACAAGGGAGCTGGGAGACAGAAGAGGAGAAAAAACTGAAGCAGAACAGCACATACAGAAAAAGAATAAAAAGTAATGAGGACAGTCTCAGAGACCTCTGGGACAGTATTAGGTGCGGCAACATTCAAATCACAGGGGTCTCAGAAGAAGACAACAGGAAAGGGCATGAGAAAATATTTGAGGAGATTATACTAGAAAACTTCCCTAAAATAGGAAAGGAAATAGTCACTCAAGTCCAGGAATCCCAGAGAATCCCATACAATATAAACCCAAGGAGAAATATGCCAAAACACATATTAATCCAACTAACAAAAATTAAACCCAAAGAACATACATTAAAAGCAGCAAGGAAAAAGCAACCAGTTACATACAAGGGGATCCCCATACGGCTGACAGCTGATCTTTCAACACACTCTGCAGGCCAGAAGGGAGTGGCAGATACACTGAAACTGATGAGAGAGAAAACCTGTGACCAAGATGCCTCTATCCAGCAAGGATCTAATTCAGATTCAAAGGAGAAATCAAAAGCTTTACAGAAAAGCAAGTTAAGAGAATTCAGCGTAACCAAACCAGCTCTTCAACAAATGCTAAAGGAACTTCTGTAGATAGGAAGCAGAAAAAGAAAAGTCCTGCAAAAACAAACCCAAAACAATAAAGTAAGTAGTAACCGAATCATACATATCAATAATTACCTTAAACGTAAATGTTCCAAAAGGCACAGACTGCCTGAATGGGTACAAAAACAAGACCCCTATATATTCTGTCTACAAGAGACCCACCTCAGACCTAGGAACACAAACAGACTGAAAGTGAGCGGCTAGAAAAAGATATTCCATGTAAAAAGAAATCAAAAGAAAGCAGGAGTAGCAAAACTCTCATCAGATAAAATACACCTTAAAATAAAGAATGCTATAAGAAACAAGGAAGGGCACTACACACAATGATCAAGGGATCAATCCAAGAAGAGGATATAACAAGTACAAGCAGCCTAGATAGGAGCACCTCAATACATAAGGTAAATGCTAACAAATAGACAATAACACTATAATATTTGGGGAATTTAATACCCTATTCACACCAATGGACCGATCATCCAGATGGGAAATTAATAAGGAAGCACAAGCTTTAAATGATACATTGGACCAGTTGAACCTAATTGATATCTATTAATACAGGGCGTTTCATCCAAAACCAATTCATTTCACTTTTTTCTCAAGTGCACATGGAACATTCTCCAGGACAGATCACATCTTGGGCCATAAATCAAGCCCTGATAAATTTTTTAAAATTGAAACCATTTCATGCATCTTTTCTGACCACAACACTGTAAGATTAGATATAAACCTCAGAAAAAAAAAAAACAAAAACACAAACACATGAAGGCTAAGCAATACACTTCTGCATCACCAAAAGATCACCGAAGAAATCAAAAAGGAAATCAAAATATGCTAGAAACAAATGATAATGAAAACACAACAACCCCAAACCTATGGGATTCAGTAAAAGCAGTACTAAGAGGGAAGTTCATTGCAATACAAGCCTATCTCAAGAAACAAGAAAGACATCAAATAAGCAACCTTACCTTACACCTAAAACAACTAGAAAAAGAATTAAAAAATCCCAAAGTCAGTAGAAGGAAATAAATCATAATGATCAGAGCAGAAATAAATGAAAAAAAAAAACAAAACAAAAAAACAAAAACGGAGACTATAGCAAACATCAATAAAACTAAAAGCTGATTCTTTGAAAAGACAAACAAAATTGACAAACCATTAGCTAGACTCATCAAGGAAAAAAGAGGGGAGGGCGGTGGGGGGGATGTTCAAGTGGGAGGGGACATGGATAAACCTATGGCTGATTCATGTTGATGTTTGGTATACTGTAAACACTATACTGTAAACACTAATCCTTCTGTTAAAAACAAATCAGTTTTAAAAAAGAAATAAAATACATCAAAATATTTTTTAAAAAGAAAAAAGGGAGAAGACTTAAATCAAAAAAATTAGAAATGAAAAAGGAGAAGTTAAAACAGACAACACAGAAATACAAAGGATCATAAGAGACTACTATGAGCAACCATATGCTAATAAAATGGACAATCTGGAAGAAATGGACAAATTGTTATAAAAGTACAACCTGCCAAAACTGAATCAGAAACAGAAAATATGAACAGACCAATCATAAACATACAAACTGAAACTATAATAAAAATTCTTCCTATAAACAAAAGTTCAGATACAGATGGCTTCACAGGTGAATTCTACCAAAACTTCAGAGAAGACTTAACACCTATTGTGCTCAAACTCTTCCAGAAAATTGCAGAGGAAAGAAAATTCCCAAACTCATTCTGTGAGGCCCCCCTGATACCAAACCAGACAAAGATGCCACAAAAAAAGAAAATTACAGGCCAATATCATTGATGAAAATAGATGCAAAAATCCTCAACAAAATTCTAGCAAACAGAATCCAACAACAAATTAAAGATATCATACATCATGATCAAGTGGGCTTTATCCCAAAGGATGCAAGGATTCTTCAATATAATCAAATAAATCAATGTGATACACTATACTAACAAATTGAAAGATGAAAACCATATGATAATCTCAATAGATGCAGAGAAAGCTTTTGACAAAGTTCAACACCCATTTATGACAAAAACTTCCAGAAAGCAGGCACAGGAGGAACATACCTCAACACAATAAAGGCCATATATGACAAACCCACAGCAAATATTATCCTCAATGATGAAAAACTAAAAGCATTTCCTCTAAAATCAGGAACAAGACAAGGATGCCTACTTTCATCACTATTATTCAGCATAGTTTTATAAGTCCTGGCCACAGAAATCAGAGAATAAAAAGAAATAAAAGGAATCCAGATTGGAAAAGAAGAAGTAAAACTCCCATTATTTGCAGATGTCATGATTTTTTACACAGAAAACCCTAAAGATGCCACCAGAAAATTTCTAGCACTAATCAGTATAGTGCTACTGATTACAATATAGTAAAGCCACAGGATACAAAACTAATACAGAAATTCCTTGCACTCCTATACACTAACAATGAAAAATCAGAAAGAGAAATTAAGAAAACAATCCTATTCACCATTGCAACAAAAAGAATAAAATACTTAGGAATAAATTTATCTAAAGAGACAAAAGACCTATATGCAGAAAACTATATAAGTCAACACAAAGACTTGAAAGAAAGACAACACAAACAGATGGAGAGACATACCATGTTCTTGGATTGGAATAATCAATATTGTGAAAATGACTGTATTACCCAAAGCAAGCTACAGATTCAGTGCAATCCCTATCAAACTACCAATGATTTTTTTCACAGAACTAGAACAAATAATTTTACAGTTTGTATGGAAATACAAAAGACCCCAAATAGTCAAAGCAATCTTGAGAAAGAAGAATGGAGCTGGAGGAATCAACCGTCCTAACTTTAGACTATACTACAAAGCTACAGTCATCAAGACAGCATAGTACTCGCAAGACAGAAACAACATAGAAAGCCCAGAGATAAACTGACACACCTATGGGCACCTTATCTTTGACAAAGGAGGCAAAAATATACAATGGAGAAAAGGCAATCTCTTCAATAAGTAGTGCTGGGAAAACTGGGTAGCTATGCATAAAAGAATGAAATTAGAATACTTCCTAATACCATACACAAAAATAAACTCAAAATGGATTAAAAACCTTAATATAAGACCAGAAACAATAAAACTCTGAGAGGAAAACATAGGCAGAACACTGTTTGACATAAATTATAATGATAGAGCAAGATCCTCTATGACCTACATTCTACAATAATGGAAATAAAAGCAAAAATAAACAAGCGGGACCTAATAAAACTTTAAAGCTTTTTCACAACGAAGAAAACTTAAGTACAGTGAAAAGACAGTTCTCAGAATGGGAGAAAATAATAGCAAATGAAACAACTGACAAAGGATTAATCTCCAAAATATACAAGCAGCTCATGTAGAAAAACAAACAACCCAATCAAAAAGTGTACCTAATACCTAAACAAACATTTCTTCAAAGAAGGCATACAGATGGATAATAAACACAGGGGAAGATGCTCAACGTCACTCATTATCAGAGAAACGCAAATTAAACTACAATAAGGTATTATGTCACACTGGTCAGAATGGCCATCATCAAAAAGCCTACAAACAACTAATGCTTGAGAGGGTGTGGAGAAAAGGGAACCTTTTTGCACTGTTGGTGGGAATGCAAATTAATACAGCCACTATGGAGAACAGTATGGAGATTCCTAAAAAAACTAGGAATAAAACCAACATATGACCCAGCAATCCCACTACTGGGCATATTCCCTCAAAAAAACATAACTGAAAAAGACACATGTACCCCATTGTTCATTGCAGCACTATTTACAACAGCCAGGACATGGAAGCAACCTAGATGTCTATTGGCGGATGAATGGATGAAGTTGTGCATATACACAATGGAATATTACTCAGCTATAAAAAGGAATTCATTTGAGTCAGTTCTAATGAGGTGGATGAATCTAGAGCCTATTATAGAGAGTGAAGTAAGTCAGAAAGACAAAGACAAAATATCATATATTAATGCATATATATGGAATCTAGAGAGATGGTACTAATGATCCTACTTGCAGGACAACAAAGGAGATGCAGGCAGAGAGATTTTTGGTCACAGTGGGGGAGGGACAGGGTGGGATGAGTTGAGAGAGTAGTATTGAAGCACATTACTGTATATGAAATAGACAGCCAGTTGGAATTACTTTATGATGCAGGGAAACAAGAACCAATGTACGGTGACAACCTAGAGGGGTGGGATGGGGAGAAAGGTGGGAGGGAGGTTTAAATGAGAGGGAACATGTGTATGCCTGGGGCTGATTCATGGTGATGTATGGTAGAAACCATCACAATATTGTAAAGTAATTCTCCTCCAATTAAAACTACAATTCAAATTAAAAAAATAAAAGAACACATCCATGCCCATTTAATTAAATATTCTCAATGTCTATATTACTTACATGTATTAATATCTATGGGCTTCCCAGGTGGCTCAGTGGAGGAGGAAATGGCAACCCAAGTATTCATGCCTGAAAAATCCCATGGACAGAGGATTCTGGCAGGCTACTGTCCATGGGGTCACAGAGGGTTAGATATGACTGAGCACATTTATAATATTTATAGATGATCTACTTTTATGCTACATCACAGCTAAAAAATTGTGACTGAGGTCCTATGGCCCACAAACTTGAAATTATTTATTATCTGCCTATTTAGAGAAAAGGTTTGCCAACACTTGGCCTAAATAAATGAGACTGGGCCTTGTAATTTCAGAGGAAGAATCAGGACTTTCACAAAGATGAGAAGCTGTTTTGAGAAAACAGATCTTAGACACTTTCAGAACAACAACAAAAGCAAACAGAACACCTTGGGTTGATCTAAGTAAGAATTCCTGGAATTTCAAGGAATGAGGCAGACTACTATACCAGTAGAAGATTGGCATTGTATTTTCCCTAGATGCTGATTAAAATGCAAGTTCCATTGAATTGAGTCCTCAGTTGTGCCCTACTTTTTTGCGGCCCCATGGACCTCATCACAGCAGGCTTCCCTGTCCTCTACTATCTCTTGGAGCTTGCTCAAACTCATGTCCACTGAGTCAGTGATGCCATCCAACCATCTCATCCTCTGTCGTCCCCTTCTCCTCCTGCCCTCGATCTTTCCCAGCATCAGGGTCTTTTCCAAAAAGTCCAATGGATAGAGATGTTGAAGAGGAGCCAAGCCAACCCTGGATGGGTACCAAAGGTCTCTCTGTCTACAAGTTCATTATGTAAGCATCTGAGTTTCATAGTATGAACGAACTTAGCAACAACCAGAAGCAGAAGCATGAAGCAGGCACCATAGAGTGTCCTGTCCAAAAATTCACCTTTTCTCTTCTGAAGCACAAAGGCCTTAGGTTTCCAAGATAGTTGCAAGTCACCATATTTCTGAAGTTTTTTTTTTTTTAAGTTTATAATGCCCAGACAAGAAAAAAATAAAAGACTGCAAGAGCAAATGAGGGTGTGTGTGAACTACAAAGACAGCAGATGTCTTAAAAGCTAAATGATTTATAGGGGGAAACTGATGAGGTAATTCTCAAAATGCAAGGCGTTAATTACTTATTTCTATTCTGGGTATCCAACCCAATTACTGCTGGAATCAGAAACAAAGAATTCATCATGGCATATTTAATATCACTACTAAGCAGCATATTTAACATGAACAAAACCGTGTTGGTACTAAACTGTTGAAGAGTGATACACTAAGATGAGAAGCTCCAACCAAGTCTCCTCCCAGGGTGAGTACTGGACACTCTGCTGCAAAGCAAGTTCTTCTGAGGTTAGCATCATCTACTTTCGAGGTTACCACATCATGCCTGAATCCTCCGATCATTTTTCTGTTTTGGAAACTCTGCAGAAAATATAATTTGTTTTGATCCCAGACCATCATGTAATTTTAGCAGAGGCCTGAATTAATAAATGGAAATAGAAACTTCAACACTGAAATATTGTGACAAAATTTCATTATAAGGAGGTCACCTACATGACCCCGGGAATGTGAAGTTTTTGATGTTTATTCAAATAAAAATATAGAAACAGAAAACTTCAAAAGTCTTAGAACTCCCAGAGTTCTGGGATTATGTTCAAAGACGCTGAGGAATCCATCTGAAAAGAGTCAATAGGCTAAATATTTTTCAAATGCATTTGACTTTATTTTTGACTGTACCACGTGGCTGGCAGGATGTTAATTCCCCGACCAGGGATTGAACCAGCGCCCTCAGCAGTGAAAGCACAGAATCCTAAGCACTGGAGCACCAGGCAAGTCCCAAAATGCATTTCACTTTAAAACCTTGTGTTTGTGGAGCAAATCCATTAGAAACATATTTTGTAAAGTCTAGGATTTATGAAAGAGTTCAATTCTGTTATTGGTCTCTCCCCCATGGTAGAAAAGCTAAGTGGAGAAGCAGCCTAGCCTGGGGGAGCTGTTTTCTCAAGGTTCTGGGAGACAGCCAGTTCCATACAAAGCTGAACCACCACCTTCACACAGCCCAAAACATTCTTAAGGTTGAAATGTAGGAAACTACTTCACAGTCTGGGTCCTGAGGGGACAAAAGCCAGGCGCCCACGTTCTGTAGAAAGAAGAGCTCTTGTGGTGATTCTCTAATGTGGCTGGTTCTCAGGAGAGAGCCTGTTGTTGAAGAAACTTCGAATGAACTGTGCAGTCTTCCTCAGTGTGGATCAAGTCAAGTCCTTTCAGATTCTTCAGGGCTTTCTCAGGATTAGGTCGATACATTTATAGAGCATTTTTCAATGGGGACCATTTTTTAAACAGTCTTTATTGAATTTGTTACAACTTTGCTTCTGTTTTATGTTTTGGTTTTTTGGCTTTGAGGCATGAGGGATCTTAGCTCCTCCACCAGGAATTGAACCCACACTCCCTGCATTGGAAGGCAAAGCCTTAACCACTGGATTACCAGGCAAGTCCCTATAGAGCCCTTTTAAAGGTCTTCAGGCATTTTATCAATCAGGACAGAGAGAGAGGGAGAGAGAAAACAAGCTTTTGTAAACGTAATACACGCATTAGTCCACAAGGCCACCATAATAAAACGCCACAGTCTGCATGGTTAAAACCACAGGAGTTTCTTATCCCACAGTCTGGATGGACCCTGGAAGTCCGTGACTACGGTGCTTGGCTTGGCGAGGGCTGCCCTTCTGCTGTGTCTTCACGTGGTCCTTGCCCTGTGTGCCTGCACTGTTGGTGTCTCTTCCTGTCCTCATAGGACTATGGCCTATTTTATGAGCTTCTTTAACCCTAAATCCTTCTTTAACATCTCTTCAAATACAGTCATTTTAGGGGTTAGGACTTCAACATACACATTTTGGGAAGACAGAATTTAGTCCATAACAAAGCCTATGATAGGGCACCCCAACAAATATTAAAGAATGAAAAAGAGTGAATTTTTAAAAATCACTCAAATAACATTAGCTTTAAGTAAATGTTATTCAACACCTCTCTTCAACCATATGGATGAATCACTAGCTTGAGATTGAAAATGAAGTGAATAGATTCAAAGTTATGTCAATGGATTCATAGTTTATAAATTTGCTTTTAATTAAATAATTCAAATTTTTAGTGTTGTGATATTTTACCTTGCAGTTGATTCTAAAATGAGTACATTGATTACTATTTATTCTATAGATATTTAAATAACTATACAGTATACTTTTCATGTATAAATGCTGTTTACTAATAGCTAGGAATTGCTAGGAATACTTGAGATCTAAGCTAAACTAAACGAAAGTGGGGGCTGTGGGGAGGAAAACTTATTGTTTACGTCTAATCGTTTAAGCCATTCAATAGATGTAAAAGAAAGAGTGAAAAATTAGGAAGCACTCTTAGTTGCTTTCAAGGGTCATTTCTGTCTGTTTTAATATGGTCTCTGCAAGTATATAACAGGGCTTTCCTAGTAGCTCAGCTGGTAAAGAACCCACCTGCAATGCAGGAGACCTGGGTTTGATTCCTGGGTTGGAAAGATCCCCTGGAGGAGGGTATGGCAACCCACTCCAGTACTCTTGCCTGGAAAATCCCTATGGACAGAGGAGCCTGGTGGGCTAAAGTCCATGGGGTCGCAAAGAGTCAACCACATCAACATACAGCCAGGGCTTCCCCAGTGTCTCAGCGGTAAAGAATCTGCCTGCAGTGCAGAAGGCACAGGAGACATAGGTTCAGTCCCTGGGTTGGGAAAGACATGCTGGAGGAGGGCATGGCAACCCACTCCAGTATTCTTGCTGGGAAAATTCCATGGACAGAGGAGCCTGGTGGGCTACAGTCTATGGGGCTGCAAACAGTCGGACGTGACTGAGTGACTGAACACACAATGCAAGTTTATAAGTTGGTTTATTGATTTTATTAAACGAAACAATATATCTGACAGCACCTGTAGAGAACCATAATACCTATTCAGAGCAGATACTAAATATTTGGTTGACCAAAAAGTTCCTTCAGGTTTTTTCACCCATCTTATGGCAATCCACTCCAGTATTCTTGCCTGGGAAACCCCATGGACAGAGGGATTTCCTGGTGGGCTACAGTCTATGAGGTCACAAAGAGTTGGGCACAAAGTAATGACTGAACAACAACAATAATTTATTGAAGTAAATCTAAATTTTACTTAATCAGAGCCATAAGTATACTGGTTTTTGAAAGATTACAGAGAAAAATGGCCACCTGTCTTCCCAATTTGGCACGCCGCATTGGAGTTTTATCAAATAACTCTCTCTCTTTTACCCCAAGGCATTGGTCTAATGGAATGGGGTTTTAAAAAGATGTGTTGTATAGTCATCCATAAATTAAATGATACAATTATACTATACTTAATGTGGCAGAAAAAAGTTTTAAATGCAGTAAAACTCATTTAAAACTTGAAATTGATACTTCTTAAACCAACATATATTATTTCCTAAAATACTTCTTAAACTTTATAAAAAGATTATAAAAACAATTAAGATTTTGGTGTCATTATTGTATTTTTACAACATATGCTTCTCTTTTTAGATTCCTTGCTATAAATGATGATGAGATTTAGGCTCTTATAATTCCTCTTCACAGCACTTAATTTTTGTTATGGGCATATGTCTGCACAGACTCGTGAGCTCTTGCAGTGAGAATTACATATGTATTTCATTCTGTGACCATAATTCCCACTGTTTCTTAGTTCCATTTCTCTGTGAATTTAATATTCGCCAACAGTCTTTTTCCTTCATCTTCTGCATTTCCAAGCTCATTAAACTTTTTTTCTTAATGATTGGAAACTCAGAAAGTACTTTTATTCCATAATGAATTCATGAGTTCTGTGTGGCTTAGTTCTTGCATGTTTAAGATCGTATATGACCTTTATTGCATAATGACATAATTATACATAGTATTCATGACTTGCATTTTTTTCTTCTCAGACTTTGCTTCTGTATTCTAGTTTTCAATGTTGATGTTGAAGAGTTTACAGCCAGAATAACATCTCCTCGCTTGCTGTCTGAATGCCTGAAGAATTTTTTTCCATAAATTTTCAAAGCTTACATGAGTCCAAGTGTCAATCATTCTAAATCCAGTTTTTCTTCTAAAACAAATTGGTTTTTCCCAACTTACAAATCAAGTTGTCCTCACTTTTCAAGGGATTTGTTTGAAGTCCTTTCTTTTTCAATTATTATGTTCCTAACCTTACCAGGAACATTCAGGGGTAGCAATTTTCGTTGTGTTGAGTTAGTTTTTCCACCTTATACATTATTTTCTTTCTAGAATTGGTTTAATCATTGTCATTTTTTGTTTAATTATCTCAAGACTTTTCCTATGTCATCATTTCTAATGTTGATTATGTCTCTTGTGTTTTCTCTTATGCTCAATTAATTTATTGTCTATAGTGGAACCATTTTTCTTCTCAATGAATTGCCTCAATTCTTCAACCCTCATTTTTATTTCTTTCCATGGTTTTGTCATCTTGTCTCTGTTGAATTCATTTTATGATTCTAAACCATAAAACCTTCATGGAAAATTTATTTCTTTGGATTTTTTTTACTTCTAGAATAATTTCTTATCCATTTATTCCTTTTTCTCTTTTTTCTTTCTTTCTTCCATATTTCTGCTAAATATTTATAAATTTGCTATTAGGCCACTTTTCATCTTCCCATTTTAATGCAGGTTCTGCTCTCCATGTATTTTATTCTTTAGGGAGTGTGTTTGAATTTTCTTGGACCTCCTTTATTCTCTATCAAGACATTTTTATCTTCTCCTCTGATCTATAGCTTGAATGTTGAGTTTTAGTTTGGGTTCATATTCTGGAGATAAAGGAATAAAAGGAGATCAGCTAGACCTAGTCTCCTTTAATGAAAAGTTACTAGTTTTCTACCTAATAATAATGGAGGTAAAAGATCTCCTTGCCGTGGTTAACAGTTATCTGAAGATTCAGATTATTCTGCAAACTGAGCATGTATTTCCAGAGGATGTACATCAGCATTCTCCATGGTTACCTGCTTTCTAATTTCATCCCACTTTTATCCAGTGGACTTTGCCACTTCCTTTGCATGCTGCATGTCATAACAGAGAGAATGATGGGCATTGCCTCATCTTCTCCCTTCACTTCCAATCTTAGGACATCAGTGATACTGTCAGGGTTTGTCTGGCCCTTAATACCATTCCCAGTGGAGTTTTACAAATGATGCTGAGTCATTTCAGAATGTCTGTCTTTCGTCGCCAAGACTCTTTGATATTTACAAAATATCAAACCTGTGACCATGGTTGAATTTTTACCTTCCTTTCTTCTTTAAAAATTTATTTTTAATTTCATTACCTAGTTTTGGGTAAGGGGATTCTTGGATCTGACCTCAGTCTGCCGTAATCATCTATGGGGCCTCATCCATTAGGTTTTGATTCCTCCAGGGCTTTGTCGTCTTCATCACACCCCCAGAGGTACTCCGCTTCCTCGGCTAATAATGAGACTTGTTTTTAAATTATCCATCCATATATGTTGGTGAATATAAAAAACAATTATTTGTTAATACTTGTTGTTGTAACACCTGGCACAGAACTCTGGCACTCTAAGAGGACTGTGTTTACTGGGAGAGTAACAAAAATGCTGGCGATTTCAGTGTAAGAGTTTCAGAGGGCTCCAGAGGCCCTGGTAGTGAGCATTGCCCTTTTCTGCAGACAGGAAATCAGATGCACAACTGCAGTATCTTGCTCAAGGTCAAACAGCTATAGAGGAAGTGTCGGAGCGCCTGTTAGCACGGTGATTGTGCCTTTTAAATGTGCCTTAGGCAAGAAATATTAAACAACAGTCACCCTACTGACTTTCCGACGGTTCTTAACCTGAGGCATGCAGAGGCCCGTGGCTGACCCAGGCTCTGTATTTCCAAGAGTAATCAGTCTCCCGTGGATGCACAGAGTTGTGGGCATTTTCCCCTACTCATGTTGGTTAATACATTTCCTTCTTTCACTGTGGAATTATACCAGCTTAGAAGCTGCCAAGTTTGTGTCTCTTAAAAAATTCAGCACACACTTTCAGTCATAAAAGCAGAAACCCAACTGCTTCCTGCCCTAGTGAATTGTAAGAGCTGACTGAATCTACCCAAAGCAATCACTTTAAAAATTCAGCTTTACTGCTCAGGGATAGAGAAAGGCAAGGGAGGATATTGGGGGTACTCTAAGGTGGTAGGGAGACAAAAAGAAAAAGGAGTCTCTTCCCTCCTCATTCTGAGCTAGGAAACCCCAACAAGAGAGAACCAATGTCTCTAGAATTCCCCTAGTCCACTATCTCCTTGGAGTCCTGACCCCAAATCAGCAGCTTATGAGAATGCTAGATTCTCCCCCATATCACAGCAAACTTTCTTTAATCACATGAATTTTTTTTTGTTTTTTATTAATGAGACTTTAGGTCCCTTCACTGGGATAAGTAGAAAAGGCACTTTTAAAAAATGAATGAGGAATTTCCCTGGTGGTCCAGTGAATGGCTAAGACTCCACATTCACAATACAGGAGGCCTAGGTTCCATCCTTGGTCAGGGAACTTGATACCACATGCCTTAACTAAGTATTAACATGCTTCAACTAAAGACTCCACATGACAACTAAAAAAAAAAAAACCCTGCATGCTGCAACTAAGACCCAGTGCAGTCAAATAAATAATTAGTTAAAATAAATAAATATTTTAAACAATAAAAGAAATTATTCCTATGGAAGTATTATATGCTGTTTATAAATAAAGTTAAATCTGAAAAAAAAAAGAATGGTGTAGTAGAAAGAATAATGTCCTTTCTAAAGATGTTCATATCCTAATCTTCAGAACTGGTGGCTATTTTACCTATATGGCAAAAAGAACTTTGCCAGATGTTATTAAATCAAGGATCTTGAGATGGGGAGATGATCCTAGATGATCCATGTGGGTCCAGTATATACAAACGTCACTACAAGGGAAAGGGGAACAGGAGGATGAGATTCATAGAAGGAAATGTGAGAAGCAGAGGTCAGAGGGGAGATTTAAGGTGCTACACTGACAGCTTCGAGAAGAGGAAGGGGCCATGAGCTGAGGGATACAGGCGGCCGCTAGGTGCCAGAAAAGACAAAGAAATGTCCCCTCGAGCCTCCAGAGAGAATGCAGCCCAGCCAACACAGTTCAGAATCCTGACCTCCTGAGCTGTGAGATAATAAAATAGTGGTGTTTCAAGTAATTCCTTTTGTATTAACCTGTCAGAATAGCAGAAGAATGGAAGAACTCTCCGATATTATTAGCTCAGGCAGGCGTGTGTGAAAGGAACACAAGTCAGTAGATTCAGTCTTGTCTCTTCCTCTCTCTCTGTGGTCTGTTTAAATTATTTCACATTTCTGGCCTCAGATGAAGATGCTATTGAATTGGTCACGATACTTTGGGTTGCAAGGCATAGAAATCCGATTTATTCTGGATTAGGCAAAAAAGGACTTTTTAGTCTTATCTAATTTAAAGAGCAACAAAGTAAGTATACTTCCAGGTACAGCTGGATTTGGGTAAACAAATGATATTAAAGCTCTTTATTAATGGCTTTCATGTTCCTCTGTTATGTCTTATCTTCAGGGGGTCCCCAAATGGCCAATGGCACAGATGTTATTTACCATAAGGTCTGTTTTTTTGAATCATTTCTTTTTAGACTCTGCAGATAAGGGGTATCATACAATCTTTCTCTTTTTCTGTCTGACGTTTCCCTCAGTACGTCTGTCTCTGGGTCCATCCACGTTGCTGCAGATGTATTGTTCCTTAATGGCTGAGGAATATTGCGCTGTGTACGGGTACCACATCTTCTTTATCCGTCCTTCTCTCGGTGGACATTTAGGTTGCTCCCGTGTCTTGGCTACTGTAAACAGTGCTGCAGTGAACACTGGGATGCATGAATCCTTTCAGGCCATGTTTTTTGAACTTACGGTTAGCAGCGGGGAGTGATGTGGAGAAGGGATAGTTGGGGGGTTGAGACCGACAGGTACACACTGCTACATTTAAAATGGATAACCAACAAGGTCCTACTGTAAAGCACAAGGAACTCTGCTCAGTGTTACAACATGACAGCTTGGAATGGGGGGCGCAGTTTGGGGGAGAATGGATACATGTATATGTATGGCTGAGTCCCTTTGCTGTCCACTGGAAAGTATCACAACACTGTTAACCAGCTATATTCCAATATAAAATAAATGATTTTTCTTAAAAATAAAAAATTCTGTTCTTGCCCTCTTACATGCTACTGCAAAGATCAGGTACCTCTAAAAATACTTTGTGCACAGAAATGACCACTTGAGTATTAGCAATTTTTACTAAAATGCCCAACTGGAAATGGTACTAGTTGCCGTCTAAAGCATCATTTAACACTACAATCTGGTTAGAATAGTGGAATCATACCTATTGCAGCAAAAAGTCCTTGGGACATACTTACTACCTTCAGGATTTTCGGTTCTCATGATAACCTAGATTCATGGCCCTTTGAATTTGAAAATACTCCTTCCAGCCCTGGAAACTCTGTTTCCTCTTTAGAGGCAATTGCTGAGGGTCTCAGCCTTCAGCTTAGTAACTGAAGGGCGCTGAAATCAAGCTCATCAGGTGACGGCGCGCAGACAGCCAGAGGCTCTGTTCTGAATCTGTGACCCTGCCATCTCTGGAGGAAAAACCGCAACTCGATACAACGTCTGCCTCCAGCTTTCTGTGCCACTTAATTTCCATGCCTACCATTTACAGTAACTAGTGGGATTTTCAGAATTCTCACTTCAAAGAGGCATCTTCCCATTTACTGGTCTTCCCCATGACACACACACCAAGGGACTTGCTGTCCTGGTCAGGCTGGGGTCTGCGCTGCGTGTGGCTGTAGGGAAGTGTGGCAGAGGTGAAATGTTTCCGCTCGCTTCATTGCCACACGGATTAGTTTCTTTGAGGAAAGCAAAAATTGGGGGATTTTCTGAAAAAACGTAGGTGGTACTGCTGTCCCTGTGTGGAAACGGATGCAGTGAGAGGCTGGGGAGGGTGCTGAGGAGAATTTGGGTTCGCGGCTTAGGAATGACCCATCCCCTTGAACGTCACACAACCTGAACCCAATACGAAACAATTTATGTAATATTTTAAGAAAGCCCTGGCTCTTTCTCTTTTGAAATGCTGCTATTCCTGCCACTGTGATCCATTTCCCTCCATAACCATTGTTAAACAGTCCACTTCTCAACCCAAGGTTTTCTGGAATTCAAAACGTCAAAAATGTACCCTTCCTCCTGGCAGCTGAAACCCAACCAGTTCTTAGAGATGGCCACCTGGTTGGAGAGCTGGAATAGGCAGCATATTTCCTGGTGAAAGAACACATGCTTTTGTTGATTTGCACTTGAAAAATTCATACCAGTATCTACAAGCAATACAATGGTTGTTCTGAAAGTTAAATACTAGGAAAGCTATGAGGTTTTCCCAGGCCATTTCTTATCAAATCCATCTTCATCTTACTTGCTGATAATGGGCATACAGACGCACAGGGTATTAATAGCACCACTGAGAACAATCCCTGCTACTAAGCACACACTGCGTCTGCCTTCCTCATTTAGCTCATAACAATAGATAAGAGCATCAGTATCGCTGTATCATCAGTATCACTATCGCTGTCAGTAACAGCATTTCCTCACACAAAGAACAACCGTCGGAAGCATTTATCTTTGTCATCTACTTGTTATGCCTTTCAATCCCTCCATTAGTTCCTTCTGTCAGAGTAAAGATCTCTTTTCATTTTCGCCCCAAATCTACGGCTTGATCTCTGAATCCACAGATACTGTCTTTCTCACTGCACCCTTCCCTACTGTGGACATTGGTCAGATGACCCCTGAAACTGGCTGGACTGACTACTGCTGGTACGAAAAGACTGCAAGGACTTCCCTGGTGGCACAGTGGTTGGGAATCCACCTGCCAATGCAGGGGTCATGGATTCGATCCCTGGTCTGGGAAGATCCCACAGGCCGCAGGGCAACTAAGTCCATGTGCCGCAACCACTGAAGCCCGCACTCTAGAGCCCGTGCTCTGCAACAAGAGAAGCCACTGCAATGAGAAGCCCAGGCACCGCAGCTCGAGAGCAGCCTCTGCTCACAAGAACCAGAAGGGCAGCAACGAAGATCCAGTGCAGTCAAAAACAAGTTAATTAATTAGAAGAACTGTACGAGAAAGGTCTTAATGACCCAGATAACCATGATGGTGTGATCACTCACCTAGAGCCAGGCATCCCAGAATGTAAAGTCCAGGGGGCCTAAGAAGAATTACCACAAACAAAGCTAGGAGAGGTGATGGAATTCCAGCTGAGCTATTTCAAATCCTAAAAGACGATGCTGGGAAAGTGTTGCACTCAATATGCCAGCGAATTTAGAAAACTCAGCAATGGCCACAGGACTGGAAAAGGTAAGTTTTCATTCCAATCCCAAAGAAGGGCAATGCCAAAAACTGTTCAAACTACCACACAACTGCACTCATCTCACACAGTAGCAAGGTAATGCTCAAAATCCTTCAAGCTAGGCTTTGACAGTATGTGAAGCAAGAACTTCCAGATGTTCAAGCTGGATTTAGAAGAGGCAGAGAAACCAGAGACCAAACTGCCAACATCTGCTGGATCATAGAAAAAGCAAGGGAATTCCAGAAAAAAAATCTACTTTTGCTTCATTGACCAGGCTTAATAAGCCTTTGACTTTATGGATCACAACAACCTGGAAAATTCTTCAAGAGATGGAATACCAGACCACCTTATCTGCCTCCTGAGAAACCTGTATGCTGGTCAAGAAGCAACAGTTAGGACTGCACATGAAACAGCAGATTGGTTCCAAACTGGGAAAGGAGTAAGTCAAGGCTCTATATTGTCACCCTGCTTATTTAACTTATATGCAGAAATTTAACTTATCTGTGAAATGCCTGGCTAGATGAAGCTCAAGTTGGAATCAAGACTGCCAGGAGAAATATCAATAACCTCAAATATTCAGATAACATCACACTAATGGCAAAAAGTGAAGATGAACTAAAGAGCCTCTGTGAAAGAGGAGAGTGAAAAAGCTGGCTTAAAACTCAACATTCAAAAAATGAAGATCATGACCATCCAGTCCCATCTTTTCATGGTAAATAGATGGGGAAACAATGGAAACAGTGACAGACTTCCATTTTCTTGGGCTCCAAAAATCACTGCGGACAGCAGATACAGCCATGAAATTAAAAGATGCTTGCTCTATGACAAAGCTAGAGATCATACTAAAAAGCAGAGACATCACTTTTCCAACAAAGGTCCATAGTCAAAACTATGGTTTTTCCAGTAGTCAGATACCGATAAGAGAGTTGGACCATAAAGAAGGCTGAGTGCTAAAGAACTGATGCTTTCAAACTGTGGTGCTGGAGAAGACTCTTCAAAGTCCCTTGGACTGCAAGGAGATCAAACCAATCAATCTTAAAGGAAATTAACCCTGAATATTCATTGGAATGACTGATGCTGAAGCTGAAGCTCCAGTTACTTTGGCTACCTGATGCAAAGAGCCAACTCATTGGAAAAAGACCCTGATGCTCGGAAAGACTGAGGGCAGGAGGAGAAGGAGCAACAGAAGTTGAGATGGTTGGATGGCATCATCCAGTCAATGGACATGAGTTTGAGCAAACTCCAGGAGACAGTGATAGACAGGGAAAACTGGTATGCTGCAGTCCAAAGGGTTGCAAAGAGTCAGACATGACTGAGTGACTGAACAAAGACAAATTAATAAAAAGACTGGAAGTTTGTCAAATCTCGTCCTTAGGGGCTCAGGACCTTGGTGGCTGTCATGTTCCCTGCACCCCAGCCCCCACCATCTAGGTGAGCTCAGAGTAAGAAGCTCACTTTTTTTTTTTTTCAAAGAAACGTTTCTTATCCCTGGTGGAATATCAGAATCACCTTGGCAGTTAAAAACAAGACATCAAACAGCAGCAGCAATAAAAACAATAAAACCCTAACTAGGTGACATCCCGGATCAGTTTAGTCAGAATCTTAAAGACTGAGACCACGGCTACTGAAAACCACTGTTCGACAGTTATAAACAGTCAGAGTGCCCAGGTCTCAACGTCTTTTCAAATGCTAGGCTATCTACTGAGATGAGCAAGCAGAGTAAATCTGCAAAACCCCAGCATGGCATAGTAAAGCGGCGGTTTTCCACCAGAGGTGATTTGGCTGCAGACATGTAGCAATGTCTGAGGATCTCTCTGGTTGTCACAGAGGGGCAGGAGGTGCTACCAGCACCCCTAGAGGGTAGAGGACGAAGATGCTACGCAGGCTCCAACGTACAGGACGGCCTCCTACAACGAAGACTTCCCTAGCCCAAACTACCCATAGTCCTAATGTTGAGAAAGCCTGCCCTAAAGAAAGGTAACTTTCTCCTTTTGCCAGGACTCTGTATATAAGATGTACTGAATTGAAATTCAAAGTTCCCTAAAGGTCAAAGGAGGCTTACTTTGTCCATTTCTCTCTAAGGTGATTATTAAGGTATGCTGCTGATTCCTTTACATCATGTTCATATTCCGCTTTGGGGCTTCCCCCGTGGCTAAACGATAAAGAATCCACCTACAATGCAGGAGACACAGGTTTGAATCCCTGGGTCAGGAAGATCCCCTGGAAGAAGAAATGGCAACTCACTCCAGTATTGTTGACTGGAAAATCCCATGGACAGAGGAGCCTGACAGGCTACAGTCCATGAGGCCGCAAAGAGTCAGATATGACTTAGCATGAATGCATATTTTGTTTTACTCTGAGAGAAGGTATTTTTAGAGAAGGTGGGCACAATCTAGATTTCTTTGAATCTATTCTTCAGATGGTTAATGAGAAATCTGTTTCTTCTCTGAACACTAGTACAAAGAAAGGGGTAAGGAGAAGGCAGTCTTTACTCTACTAATAAAAAGGACAAACATAAGTCACTCCACTTCTTCCCGCCTTGAATGCAGACATCTGTCTAGCACATGGGCAGCCACCTAATGCTGAAATCTGACGGCGAGGCTGAGTGAGGGACAGCCGTCAGCACCGGTACTTTCAAGTCACTGAACCTGCACGAGCAACTGCCTGCATCTAACCTGTTTGCCATGCGAGAAAGAGACACCCTTTGTAGCTTAAGTTAATACAAGTTTTCAATCACATGGAGCTATGAACATCCTTGACTGTTACACAGTGTGTCTGGTAAAAAAGCAGAGACACATCTTAAAATGAAATCACCTAATTGGAAATTTTCACAACTGAGTTGAAAAATAATCACCATTTTCCTCTCTTGCAATATAAACGTTTACTATCTGCATCTGCATGATCCTTTCCCCAGGTGCATGAGGCGAGGAAGATGGAAAGTCAGGTTGTTCTGGTTTTTCACTTCTGGTTTGGGAACAAATGTAGAAAAATGATTCTCCATAGAGAAGAAAAAGCCAGGATTCAAATTTCCAGGGCCGACTTTTCTCTGTGCCCAGGGCCCCAAGCCCTGAAGCTGGACTCCCCACTCAGGTTTCATAAGCCCAGATGTCTGATTTTGAAAAGCTGCTTTGTGCTGGAACAGTGAAGCTATGTGTGATAGTACGTTAATGTGTCTAAATGGTTGTATGTGTCTTCATTTAGAACACAAGAGTTTACCAAAAAAGATATATATTAATGAAAGAATACATCTAAGGAGTTGTAGCTTAGCATAAGACAGCTGGGCTAAGCATTAAAAAGGTTCATATTTTTCTACATTATGATGCTTCCAGACTGTGATTAGATATTTGTCATTATATATAAAAAGTCAGCTTACAAGCTAAGCTTACTTAGCTTACGTGGCATTGGAGTAGAACGGACTTGAAATTGAATCCTGGTTCCACCATCTGTTGTGGGAGAGGTACCTGCAGCTAGCTCACTGATTACTTATTCAAATGATAACTTTGGACAAGTCATTCAGTCTATCTGAATCTCAGCGTTCTCCCCTGAAAGGGAAGTGATTAATACCTGTCATCCAGGTTGTGAGAAGAAGTGAAGAAATACAACTGATCTACAGTATCAGCTCTTACAATCATCAGCCAGCATGTGACAGATCAACAGCCTCCCTCCCTCTCCGACCCTCTGCAGGAACTTCCCACAGAGTCACTCTAATAACCTGAACCACTGAGATGTTCAGTTCATGCCCTGCAACATTCCTGAGCAACTGCTTAAGCCATCTGGACCAAGCTCAATTTAATAAACAGATTCATCTGAGTGAAGATGATCTGTGTTGCCCTCTCTCCAGGGCTTTTGTGGTTGGCAAGGCTGAAAGTCAGAGGTGGACCGGAGGTCAGAACTATTCCTGTTTGGAAGTCAGAGTCACAGATCCACTGGAGTAGGAGTACAAGCATTCCCTGAAGAGGCCCTTTTTGCAGTGACACAGAGAGGGAAACCAGATGTTGATTCATCCTCTCCCTGCACTGCAATCTCTCCTGTTCCTCTGCAGATTAAAGACGTACACAGTCTCCCTCTCTGTTATTGATCTTGAATAAAGGAATTCTAGACAAGTTCTTCATTCGGTACAGCTTGTCCAAGAGGTATGCAGTATGTCATAAAAGGGTATCTGCCAGATTGCTTCACTGATTTTTAAACCAAACTGATTTCTTATTCTGACAGCCATAGAATAAGAGTTTCCAAAGCTTGAAACCTAACCTAGTGAATATGAAATGCAAGAGTCAGGTAAATTACAAAGACAGATGATAGATTTCAGTGAGTGGGAAAACTGAGGCTTGGGGATTTGCCTCAGTTTAGAATTTACCGTGAATGAGCTAAGGTTCTCCTGAGATCATGTGACCTGGGTCAGACCTCAATTATAATTTAGGATCTGCTATTAAATGTCATGGTACCCTGGAGGTCACACTGCATTTCTAAGTCCTTGCTACCCCATCTGTCATATTAGTTTATTTGGATTCAGATATCACCAATTTAGACACTACCAGATAAAGCTGTAGCTTTGCCAGATGAAAATTATTATATGTAAAATGGATAAACAAGGTCTGACTGTATAGCACAGGACACTATTATAGTCAATATTCTATGATAAATCATAATAGAAAAGAATATTTTAAAAAGAATGGATAGGACTTCCCTGGCAGTCCAATGGTTAAGACTCTGAACTTCCACTGCAGGAAGCAAGAGTTCAATCCCTGGTCAGGGAACTAAGATCCCACATGCCGCAGTGTGGAAAAAACCCCTAAACTGTGTGTGTGTGTGTGTGTGTGTGTGTGTGTCCGTGTGTGTGTGTATAACTGAATTCTTTGCTGTACAGCAGAAATTAACATAACATTGTAAATAGACTATATTGCAATTTAAAAAAATTTTAATGGTAGCTTTGCAAAGTTGCGTGAATGGTGATAATTAAATAGTTGTAACACATTTCCTGATCCCCATCATGCCATGTATGGAATCAAGCTCTATGTTCTCGGGATGGAATACTGCCATTTCAGTATTACACCGACTTTTCCTTTCAATACACACATGACGGGATAAAAGTAGAACTTGCAGTAAAACGCTCTTCTGGATATGGGAGAGTAAGAAACGTCTTCATCCAGATTCATTTGCAAGCAGCTAACAAAAATTATTGATCCTTGGAGTTTATAAAAATTGGAGCCTATTAGGCTATTTCACTAGGCCCTTTATATTTCGAGTTGAAAAAATTCAGAGGTATAGATATTCTAGTACCGTAAAAAGAGGAGAAAAGTGACTGCACAGTTAAATTGCACAGACCTGTAGCGCCACCTGTTGGCTGGTCTGTTAATCGCTACAATGTCCTAAACTGAGCTGAGAAACAGAAGGCAGAGTCGCTCACTAGTGTCTGACTCACTGCAACCCCAGGACTGCAGCCCACCAGGCTCCTCTGTCCATGAAATCGTCCAAGCAAGGATAGTGGAGAGGGTATCTATTCCCTTCTCTAGGGGGTTTTCCGGACCCAGGAATCAAACCTGCATCTCCTGCATTGCAGGTGGATTCTTTACCATCTGAGCCACCAGGGAAGCCCCAGAGAAACAGAGCTATCTCCAAGACATTGTACAGAACAAGGGGGCAGGTTGAGTGAAGGTCAAATACCAGTTAAACTCTTAGTTTCAAAGAAGCTGCATGTCCCTGGAAGATAGGCGGTACGTGGTAATTCTCGATGGCCGTGTGGGAACCACTGATTTTCATTCACTGTTTTTGATGAAGCACGAAGGAGAAAAACGAAGACATGGAATGATAACGTTTCAAAACTGGGTAAGTCTTTAAATAACACCATAATCTATTCGTTATATATATGAGACAACCAAAGTTCCAGGATATTATGTATTTCAGAGCTTCAGAGCTCAGCATTGTGGGTACCAGGACCATAATGCACTTCTTCAGAAGTTTAGTTCTCTCTTGATGACTTTAAGAAATTTCATTTTCATAACCCAAGTACACTTTCATTTAATACTTTGTTACTTCATTTAACACTATGTTATTACTTTGTCATAACAAAATAATCCTAATTTCTCCCTCCAGTCTCATCATTGCTGTCATTTATATCACTTATACATAAGCATACATACAGTGTGGACAAATTATTATTTTTTTAAATCAACAGAAAAAAAGCAAAAGTTTTAATTTTACCTTTAAAGGTAAAGGTAAAATTACCTTTTACAACAACACAAGAGAAAACTCTACACATGGACATCACCAGATGGTCAATAACGAAATCAGATTGATTATATTCTTTGCAGCCAAAGATGGAGAAGCTCTATACAGTCAGCAAAAACAAGACCGGGAGCAGACTGTGGCTCAGATCATGAACTGCTTATTGCCAAATTCAGACTTAAATTGAAGAAAGTAGGGAAAACCACTAGACCATTCAGGTATGACCTAAATTAAATCCCTTATGATTATACACAGAAAATGACAAATAGACTCAAGGATTTAGATCTGATACACAGAGTGCCTGAGGAACTATGGACGGAGGTTCCTAACATTGTACAGGAGACAGGGATCAAGACCATTCCCAAGAAGAAGAAATGCAAAAAAGCAAAATGGCTGTGTGAGGAGGCCTTACAAATAGCTGTGAAAGGAAGAGAAACAAAAAGCAAAGGAGAAAAGGAAAGATACACCCATTTGAATGCAGAGTTCCAAAGACTAGCAAGGAGAGATAAGAAAGACTTCCTCAGTGATCAGTGCAAAGAAACAGAGGAAAACAATAGAATGGGAAAGACTAGAGATCTCTTCAAGAAAATTAGAGATACCAAGGGAACATTTCATGCAAGATGGGTTCAATAAAGGAAAGAAATGGTATGGACCTAACAGAAGCAGAAGATATTAAGAAGAGGTGGCAAGACTACACAGAAGAACTATACAAAAAAGATCTTCACAACCCATATAATCACGATGGTATGATCACTCACCTAGAGCCAGACATCCTGGAAGGTGAAGTCAAATGGGCCTTAGGAGGCATCACTACGAACAAAGCTAGAGGAGGTGATGGAATTCCAGTTGAGCTATTTCAAATCCTAAAAGATAATGCTGTGAAAGTGCTGCACTCAATATGCCAGCAAATTTGGAAAACTCAGCAGTGGCCACAGGACTGGAAAAGGTCAGTTTTCATCCCAATCCCAAAGAAAGTGAAAGGGAAGTCGCTCAGTCGTGTCCGACTCTTTGCGACCCCGTGGACTGTAGCCTACCAGGTGCCTCCGTCCATGGGATTCTCCAGGCAAGAATACTGGAGTGGTTTGCCATTTCCTTCTCCAGGGGATCTTCCCTCACCCAGGGATCGAACCCGGGTCTCCCACTTTGGAGGCAGACGCTTTAACCTCTGAGCCACCAGGGAAGGCAGTGCCAAAGAATATTCAAACTACTACACAATTGTACTCATCTCACACGCTAGCAAAGTAATGCTCAAAATTCTCCAAGCCAGGCTTCAACAGTACATGAACCGTGAACTTCAGATGTCCAAGCTGGATTTAGAAAAGGCAGAGGAACGAGAGATCAAATTGCCCACATCCGTTGGACAATCGAAAAAGCAAGAGAGTTCAGAAAAACATCTATTTCTGCTTTATTGACTACGCCAAAGCCTTTGACTGTGTGGATCACCACAAACTGTGGAAAATTCTTAAAGAGATGGGAATACCAGACCAACTTACCTGCCTCCTGAGAAATCTGTATGCAGGTCAGGAAGCAACAGTTAGAACTAAACCTGGAACAGACTGGTTCCAAATCAGGAAAGGAGTACATCAAGACTATATATTGTCACCCTGCTTATTTAAGTTATAAGCAGAGCACATCATGAGAAATGTTGGGCTGGATGAAACACAAGCTGGAATCAAGATTGCCAGGAGAAATATAAGTAACCTCAGATATGCAGATGACACCACCCTTATGGCAGAAAGTGAAGAACTAAAGAGCCTCTTGATGAAAGTGAAAAGGAGAGTGAAAAAGTTGGCTTAAAGCTCAACATTCAGAAAACTAGGATCATGGCATCTGGTCCCATCACTTCTTGGCAAATAGATAAGGAAACAGTGGGAACAGTGAGAGACTTCATTTTTTTGTGCTCCAAAACCACTGCAAACGGTGACTGCAGCCATGAAATTAAAAGACGCTTTACTCATTGGAAGAAAAGTTATGACCAATATAGACAGCATATTAAAAAGCAGAGACATTACGTTGCCAACAAAGGTCCATCTAGTCAAGGCTATGGTTTTTCCAGTAGTCATGTATGGATGTGAGAGTTGGACTATAAAGAAAGCTGAACGCTGAAGAATTGATGCTTTTGAACTGTGGTGTTAAACAAGACTCTTGAAAGTCCCTTGGACTGCAAGGAGATCCAACCAGTCCATCCTAAAGGAAATCAGTCCTGAATATTCATTGGAAGGACTGATGTTGAAGCTGGAAACTCCAATACTTTGGCCACCTGATGCGAAGAACTGACTCATTTGAACAGACCCTGATGCTGGGAAAGATTGAAGGCTGGAGCAGAAGGGGACAACAGAGGATGAGATGGTTGGATGGCATCACTGACTCAATGGACATGAGTTTGAGTAAACTCTGGGAGTTGGTGATGGACAGGGAGGCCTGGTGTGCTGCAGTCCATGGGGTCACAAAGAGTCAGACATGACTGAGTGACTGAACTGAGCTGACCTCACCTTTAAAAAAGAAAATTCATTTCCAGAAATCTTTATAGTCTCTATTTTTAATAGTATTCTATTGAGAACCAAAGGCATCTCACAATATTACTTAGTTAAATTCACACCATTCATGAAGCAATCTCAACAATAACCTATTTCTAGCTGCCAGTCAAAAACATTGACTATGTGTTATGACATTTAGAGAATCAAACTTTGCCAAAGGACAACTTCTTTCCTTCTCCTTCACCTCAGCAATCCATTCATTTTTTGCCCCACTGAGTCTATGGTATCCGATAAGTGGCTATAACTCCCTTGAAACATACACAACTTTCATGTTGCGGTTCCCTACGATGCTAATGGTTCACCGGAGACAACCAAGTCCAATGAACAACAGCGCTCCTGTGGCAACTGCATCTCCAGGCTCATCCAGAAGGAATGGAAACTCAATTGAGGAACGGGTCATCAAAGCATAGACAGGGCGCGTCAGAGAGAAATGTTACTGAATGCCACCCTTGGTGATCGAAGATCAGTAAGGTCCCATAAGCACCATTTGGGACACAATTCAAGAAATATCTACAAGGATCCATAGTTTTTAGAACTGTGCAGTCTTCCAAAAGTAAAGAAACTTACCTCTATTTTTTTATTCAATAAATAATTAGCAACTAATTAATTTGGGCGTCCCTGGTGGTTCAGATGGTAAAGAGCCTGCCTACAATGCAGGAATCTCAGGTTTGATCCCAGGGTTGGGGAGATCCCCTGGAGAAGGGAATGGCTACCCACTCCAATATTCTTAGCTAGAGAACTCCATGGACAGGGGAGCCAGGCAGGCTACAGTTCGTGGGGTTGCAAAGAGTCGGACACAACCAAGTGACTAACACTAACAGGCCTTTCCTTAAAGAGAAATAATACTTAGGCTCCCTTCCTGAGAGAACAGCGGGGAAGAGACCTTGGGAGGTGAGGTCTTGCTTCCTGGTCAGTTTTGAGGGTACAGTGTGATAAGGAGGGAAGCTTTAGGGAGGAGAGGAAAGCAGATCATATGAAATTAGATCAGATGAATGCTGCTTTAGGGCCTGCAAAGTGGCCTTAAGGACTTGATATATTGGAGATGTGTATGGATCCTCAAGCTAATTCCCCAAATTCAGTCCACTGCCCAAATCAGAAGGCTGAGGGTTGTCAATTATCTTCCGTCCCTTTCAACCTTTATCATTTGCATCACTTCCAAAATACATGAATCTGTCCCTCCTGCCCCACTCGCACCACTCTGTGGCATGCTTGACCTACTGCCCTGCAACTCTCTCCAAACTAACCCCCTTCAACTCCATTTTCCACGCTGCCACCACCTAATCCTTCTGAAAGGCAAGCAACCTTGTCCTGTCCTTGCTTGAAGCCATTGGGCAGGGACAAAATTCAAGCTTCTTAGTGCCGCATATAAGCCTTCCCAATCTGGCTCAGACTTCCTGTTCAACCTTACTTCCTTGCTCAACACTTCCAATTTTCCCTACAAATTCAGCTCCCTTTTTCCACACACTTGTCTGACTACAGCATGTCTGTCTGTATCGATGGTCTAGCCCTCCAGTCTGTCATGTCCTTTGCTACCATCACCGGGCGAACTCTTACTCACGCTTCAGGGTCCACCTTCTATTGTCACTGTCAGGGAGGAGCCTTCTCTAAACGGCTCAGGCAGAGTGCTTCTCTGCCTTGCATCCCTGTACTCTGCTTCCTCGTCACTTACGTGGAGCGACATTAAAGCCCAAAGCCCACTAGCATGTTTGTCTTTCTCACACAGACCATGAGTTTCCTCACAGAAAGACCCTGCCAGATCTTTTCAGCAATTCAAATTCTTCTCAGGTTCAGTTCCACAAATGTTCACTGAAGGTTAATCATGAATCTTTCACTGCGCTAAGCACCAGAGATGCAAAGATTAGACGTAAATGGCATCTGTTGTCATTTCACCCAAGGTCTGCCTCCTTTGCATCCTAAGTATACAAAGAGCTGGAGAGCAGAGAGTTGTGTGTGCTCTACACTGGCTGAACCCCACTGCAATGCGGTGACCCTCTGGTACACCGAAATCAATGGTGAGACGTACTGCACGCAATATGTGTAATTTTAGCTCTTCCCAGCCCTCTTGTACCTGGATAGAACAGATGACATCATCTACATCACCATCTTGGCTGTGCCATGTACTGCCCTAGGCAATTGTAACCTGTGTACTGTGTCCCAGGATATGCCATGACGTATTTGTGGTACAAGTAAACATTGGCTGGAAGGATGTATGAGTGGATGAGTTAATGGATAAGCTGTTGGGTTGATGTGCATATGGATAAATTTGAGCTCCTGAGCACGAGTGATGAGTATCCACTGCAGTTGGGAATTAACACTGTGGACTTTCTTGTGGCTGCCAAGTGGAGAGGGTCTGGGAGAGGGATGGAGTGGGAGTATCTATGTGTGTAACTGAGTCATTTTCTTGTACAGAAGAAATGAACACAACATGGTAAATCAACTATATTTCAACTAAAAACAAAACAAACACCTGTTGACGTTAATGTGGGTACTGTTTGCTGACAGTTAAAACTAGCTCTGTTTTTCTGGGCTGTCCCCTGCTGTGTGTAGGCATCAACTACAGGGCCTTCCCTGGTAGTCCAGTGGTTAAATTCACCATCCAATGAGTGAGACTTGGGTTGGATCCCTGGTTGGGGAGCTCAGATCCCACATGCCTTGCGGCCAACAAAGCAGAAGGCTATGAAGCCCTTTTTCTCCATCATGCATGGCCGCTATAGTTAAGTGGGCACTGACCGACGGCCAACATGGGGTTTTGCTTGTGGTTCTCAGATCATCTTACAAGAAATTACCTCTGGTGCCACAGGCCACTCACTGCGTGGTGGTGGCTTTGTTGAAATTCCCAAACTTCTAAATTCCCGGCCAGTTACCCTCAACCTAGGTACAGAATTCATAATTCATGAGATATTGGGTAAAATACTGAAAGGAGTTTTAACTCTTATTTCATCTACCAAAACTTGAATGCAAGACCTAAACTGATCAAACTGTTTTTAAGTAACTCAACTACATCCAAGAACAAGTTCTAGAGTATTTATAGGAGTACAAAAATATCCAACATCTAAAAAGGTAAAATCCACAGTGTCTGTGTCCAGTACAAACATACCACATATGTAAAGAAACAGAATACTACAACCATAATGAGAAAAATAAATCAATTAAAAATGAGACAGATGATAGTTAATCAACAAGAACACTAAAGTAATCATTATAACTATATCCCATATGTTCAAGAACTAGAGGAAAGATTTAACATGTTAAGTAGAGATATAAGAATACATATTTTCAAAAGACCTAAATCAAACTTGAAAGGATGAAAATACATTAATGGCAGATTCGAAATTAGAAAATATTAGTGAACACAAGAATCTAGAATTAGAAACTATACACAATGAAACTCTAAGGAAAAAATACTGAAAAAAAAAAAAGAATGAATAGAGTATTTGTGAGCTATAGGAAAATCTTCATGGTTTAACATACATGTAATTGGTATTCGCAATGGGAGGAAGGACAGAAAAAATAGTTGAAGACACAGAGGTTGAAAACTTTCTAAATTTGATAAAAATTACAAATCCACAGACCCAAGAAGCTCAATGATCTGGAAGGACAAGAAATCTGAACAAAACTTCAGCAAGGCATATCATGATTTATTTGCTTATAACCAGTGCTAAAGAGAAAACTCTTGAAAGTTTATGTAGAATAAAGAAACATTATATAGAGGAAAAAAATAAAAGATAAAGATGACAGAAAATTTCTTGTTGAAGACAATGCAAGATAGAAGACACTTTGTTTTAGTAACATTTTTAAAGTACTGAAAGGAAAAAATGTCAACTTGGAAATTTTTACCCACCAAAAATACATTTCAAAAATGAAAGTGAAATAAGAACTTTTTCAAATACATCAAAGCTGAAAGACTTTGTTTCTCTCAGACCTAAACTATAAAAAATGTTAAGGAAGTCCTTCAAGCAGAAGAAAAATGATATCAGACAGAAATCAAGATCTTTGGGAAAGAATACACAACACCATAAATGTCAACTATGTGGGTAAACACAAATAATTTTCTGTTGTTATTTAATTCTCTGTAAAAGATAATCAACTGCTCAAAGCAAAATAATAATCTATTGTAGGGTTTATTTTATTTGTAAAAGTAAAATGTCTGACAACAACAGCACAAAATCCAGGAGAGGAGAAACAGGTATAAAAGGATCTTGTGTTATAAAAAAGGAGAAGTATTGTAACATTACATAAAGATAGATCCTGATAAGTTAAGGATGGATACTATAAACTCTAAAGCAAAGTATAATAACAGAAGCCAACATCAATAAGCCAGAGATGAAACAAAAACATCATTAATCCAAAAAAAGTCAGAACATTTAAAAAAAAAATAACGAAGACTGACTTCCCCGGCAGTTCAGTGGTTAGGACTTCGCCTTCCAATGCAGTGGGTACAGGTCTGATCCCTGGTCAGAGCTAAGATCTCACATGCCTTGTGCCCAAAACACCAAAACATAAAACAGAAGCGATATTGCAAAAAATTCAATAAACACTTAAATAATGGTCCAGATCAAAAAAAAATTTTTAAAAATTAACAAAGAATAGGTCGGACCAAAAGAAAATGAGTAACAAGTTGATATATTTTAATGCATTCATATCAATTAACATTGAATACAAATGGTCTAAGTATCTCAAGTAAAGGTGAAAACTGTCAGACTGGATATAAAGCAACACAACTCTAGGCTGCCATATGAACCTCACGTTAAATAAAAAGACACAGCAGTTATCCAATAAAATGATGGAAAAAAGATAAACCACACTTTTAAAAGAAACCAGGAGCAGCTTCTATATTAATACCAATGAAGATTTAAGAGCAAAACATATTATAAGGATGTATGTATGTATGTATGTGAAAGTTGCTCAGTCATGTCTGACTCTTTGCGACTCCTTTGCCCTGCCAGGCTCCTCTGTCCATGGAATTCTCCAGACAAGAGTACTGAAGTGGGTAACTGTTCCCCTCTGCAGGGGCTCCTCCCAACCCAGGGATAGAACCCAGGTCTCCCGCATTGCAGGTGGATTCTTTACCATCTGAGTCACCAGGGAAGCTCATTTTAAGGATTGATCATTATCAATTCATAATGATAAAGGTATTAATTCATCAATAAAATATACAAAACTTAGATGCTTATGTAATTAATATCAGAGCTATTTCTGTACACATGAAACAGAAATTGATAAAACTGCACATAAATAGGTAAACCCACACCTGTAGCTGGCAATTTCAAAAACACTTTTTTGACTAGTATTTGTTATTCAGTCACTCAGTCGTGTCCAACTTCTTGCGACCCCAAGGACTGAGCACACCAGGCCTCCCTGTCCTTCACCGTCTCCCAGAGCTTGCTCAAGCTCATGTCCATCGAGTCAGTGAGGCCATCCAACCACCACATCCCCCATCATCTCCTTCTCCTCCTGCCTTCAATCTTTCTCAGCATCAGGATCTTTTACAATGAGTTGTCTCTTCACATCAGGTAGCCAAAGTATTGGAGCTTCAGCATTAGTCCTTCCAATGAATATTCAGGACTGATTTCCTTTAAGATTGACTGGTTTTATCTCCTTGAAGTCCAAGGGACTCTCAAGAGTCTTCTCCAGCACCACAGTTCAAAAGCATCAATTCTTTGGTGCTCAGCTTTCTTTATGGTCCAACTCTCACATCCATACATGACTACTGGAAAAACTATAGCTTTGACTATACAGACCTTTGTTTGGCTAGTATATATGTTAATAAAACTATTAACCATCATGACCTTTTTGGTATTATAGATCACGCCACCCCCAAACCATAGTATACACATTTTCTGCAAGTGCATAGCCACTCTTTACCATGACAGACTATTCTGGGTCATTAAAAACAGTCTCAATAAATATAAAATATTCTAATCATACAAAGTATACCCTTTACTGTAATAGAATTAAATTAGAAATTAATAATAAAACTGAAAAATCTTCAAATATTTTGGAAAAAAAATAACAAAGTACTCTAAAACCCACAGGTCAAATAAGAAGTAAAAAAGAAATAAGATGATCAATTAATTGAATGCAAATAAAACAAGGCATTTCAAAATATGTGGGCTGTACTGAAGGCAGTAATAAAAACTGGTATCACCAAATTCCTATATTTGACAATAAGAAAGCTTAAAATCAATTATCTATTTTCTTTCTTAAGAGAATGAAATAAGAAAATCAAATTACATTCAGAGTAAAGAAAAGAAATAAGATAATAAAGAATAGAAATAACTGAAATAGAAAACAGAAAAGTAGTAGAGAAAAATCAATGAAACTAATAGCAGTTTCCATGAAAGCATCAATAAAACTGATCAAAAAAAAAATTCAAGCCAAACTGAATAGGAAATAAGACAGCAAATGCAGCTCTTAAGCATCAGGAATAAGAGAGGTAAAGCTACTATATAGATTCTACAAGTATTAAAAAGGATAATAAAGAAATATTGTGAGCAACATATTTCCAATACCCTCAACATCTTAGACGGAATGAATGAACTCCATAGAAGGCACAAACTACCAAGCACACTTAATAAAAACAAACAGCTAACAGGGATGTACTATACCTAAAAAGAACTGAGCTTGTACCTAAAAAACATCCCACAAAGAAAACTCCAGGCCCAGATGGCTTCCCTGGAGAATTCTTTCAAATATTTAAGGAAGAAACAATATTAATTGTGTACATATTTCCTCCCAGAAAATTGGGGAATTGAGTACCCTTCCCAACTCATTTTATTGAGAACAGCAGTATCACTTTGATATCCAAACTAGGCAAAGATATTATAGGAAAAGAAAAATATACACAAATAACATTTGTTACCATAAACACAAAAATTGTCAACAATTTAGTAAATCAAATTGAGCAATATAAAAACTGTAATATATATGACTGCAGGAAAGAATTTCCCCAAACCAAAGAGAGTTCTAGCCTATAGCTTTGACTCTTTGGAGTTAACCCCTCAACTCATGGAATGTTCTGTCTGATAAAAGTATCTCTGTTTATTACCTGGTGGCCTTGGATCATGCCAGACAATCTGCTCAGAGTAGAGGCTTTTTGTTTTGTGGTATTGGTTCAGATGCTGGAGGCTAAGGTCAGCCATGGCTATTCGCTGTGCAGACAGACCACAAGACATTCAGATCCAAATCCTCCAAATTGATCTGTATATTCAACACATTCATAATCAAAATAAGCATTTTTCAGAGAAGAATGGATTTAAAAATCATATGAAAATGTAAATAGTCGATAACAGCAAAATGCATTAATAACAATTTCTTTGAAAAACAAATGTGAACTCCTAGTACTTGACTCTCCAACATATATATTCTATTTATACTATTGTACATGGGCACGTGTGTGTATATATAGTATTGTATATATGTACAATATACAATACAATGTACTATATACAATACATATTAGTGTCCACATGGACAAACAAATTAACGAAACTGAATATGAATCCAGAAATCAAACTACACATGTACATCCTGGGTTTCCTTGGTGGCTCAGTGTTAAAGAATTCACCTGCAATGCAGGAGACAGTTTCAATCCCTGGGTCACGAAGATCCCTGGAGTAGGAAATGGCAACCCACTCCAGTATTCTTGCCTGAGAAATCCCATGGACAGAGGAGCCAGACGGGCTACAGTCCATGGGGTTACAAAAGAGTTGGACACAACTTAGTGACTAAACAGCAACAACAGTGTAAGGCCTATCGGTTGCCATTCTTTTCCTTATAGATACACACACACAAAGGAAAAAGCAACCCAAACACAACATTAAAGATAGCTTTCACACCACAAGAGAACAAAAGAGGAAGGAAAGGAGAAGAATCTAAAAAGAATACATATATGTATAATAAACTCACTTTGCTGTACACCTGAAGGTAACACAACATTGTAAATCAACTATAGTCCAATACAATTTTCTTTAAGTTATCAAAGGTTTTTTGGTTGTTTTTTTTAATATATAGACATCCAATTATTTCAGTACCATTTATGAAAAATACTGCCATTCTTCTCCATTGAATTTCCTTTGTAACTTTGATGGCTCCTTTCCAGATTCTAACACAATGTGTGGAACACAGGAGATACCTCCCAACATCCCTTAAGTGGTTGATTGATATTTTTATTTTCTCTCTCTCTTTTTTAACTAACTGGAAAAGACAGCTTAGAATAGGATGTAACAATGTTGGCTTGCCCACAGCTACATGAAATAAAGATCTGTATCATTATTAACATAATGAAAAGGTGTACAAATATTTGTCTGCACAAGGACATCTGGGAAGTGATTGTTCCTTCTCTGCCTGAGATTAGTAGGTAAAAAAATTTCACTTGACCGTCAGACATGATTTACTTTCCCCAAACTTGGTTTGGCTCCATGTGTAGATAGGCATGGAGAATTTTGGAGACTGAAACATGATCAGATCACTATTACTTGGATGGTTTTGTTTATTATTTTCCTCTGTAGTCACAGATAAGAGTTTCATATATGAGGAATGGACTTGGTATGAAGAAACTAAAGTACCCATTTTAGATTGATGGTGTTCCGACTTTGTCACAAATTTGTATTCTAATGGGGACAGTTCATGGAAATTCCATAGTTGAAGCCCCTGACAATTCTGAAAGGTTGCTGTTTATTTTGTCTTTAATTTCTTCATCTTTAATGTCTTCACTCTTGTTAAACCAGAGTTCACAGAAAGAAGAAAATGAAATTAATTAAGGGGTATACCTTCCTATTGTATTTTTTTGCCATGGGAAAAGGGTGCTTTTTAGCTTGCTGGAAAGCAGCAGACACCACTCTATACACATGAGAAAGGAACAGAGCCTCAGTCAGAAGTAAGCTCTAAACAGTGGACCAGCATGGGTCAGATCATGAGCATGCAAGAAATATTTGACCAATATTCCGATTCACTGAAGCTCAACCAGGAAAGAGGAGCCCTCCCTTTCTAAGGGAAAAAAAACAGAGATCATCAGAAAAAGTCTCTGACTTCTTAGCGTAGTAAACATTGAGTCAGAAAGCTTATAGCAAGTTAAAGATCTTTTAAACAAGTTGTTTTAAAATAAATATACACACTTTCCAGAAATCTTTGTTCTTAGATCATTTCATCTGATTTCTTTTTAGCTGCAGTATAGTTGCTTCACAATGTTGTGTTAGCTTCTGCTGTACAATGAAATGAATCAGACATATATATATATATATATATATATATATATATATATCCCTTCACTCTTGAACCACCGTCTTCTTATTGTATTTTCATCTCAGTTAGAAAGCTCAGAAATTTTATAAGCATGAGTTTTGATATGAGTACTCCATCCTACTGACTGATCTGCAGACATCTGGGTTATTTGACATCATGTGATTACTTGACCCAACACCAAACCCACCTCCACAAATACAATATTCTGGGATCTTTTCATGTTTCTATTTTTTTCCTTCTCTGCTTGCACCTATTCATTTATTTCCACAAACCAAATCTGTAAAGTATGTCACTTAACTGTCACAGTCAAATTACTATGTGGCTGGAACAAACAGCCACCCATACAGCAAAAGAGAAACATGCTATAAAGCCAGTTGTTTCAAGGAGTTTTCTCTGGAGGTGATTTTGCAAATGCCCTAAAGATTTTGAACCTCTGTGAACAGGGTGCTAGTTTTGTTACTCAGTACACTTTTAAACAATGGTGATTACATGCATATTCCTCCCACAGTTTCTCCTCAGGGTTGAAATATTTTCTGATTGGAGGATGAGAGTGGTAATTAAATTGTTACTTAATTATCTCCTCAGGAAGGTAACATTTAAATTTATTGGCATTGAATGATGAACAAGAGAGATCAACATCAAATTTTCAGTTCAGTTCAGTCGCTCAGTCGTGTCCGACTCTTTGCGACCCCATGAACTGCAGCACGCCAGGCCTCTCTGTCCATCACCAACTCCCGGAGTCTACCCAAACCCATGTCCATCGAGTCGGTGATGCCATCCAACCATCTCATCCTCTGTTGTCCCCTTCTCCTCCCACCCTCAATCCTACCCAGCATTAGGGTCTTTTCCAATGAGTCAGCTCTTTGCATGAGGTGCCCAATTATTGGAGTTTCAGCTTCAACATCAGACCTTCCAATGAACACCCAGGATTGATCTCTTTTAGGATGGATTGATTGGATCTCCTTGCAGTCCAAGGGACTCTCAAGAGTCTTCTCCAACACCACAGTTCAAAAGCATCAATTCTGCGGCGCTCAGCTTTCTTCACCGTCCAACTCTCACATCCATACATGACCACTGGAAAAACCATAGCCTTGACTAGACGTACTTTTAGCGGTCAGTTATATATTCAGAACAGAAATTCAAGGGCAGGCTCAGGAGGGAGCCTGACCATGAAAGTACTAGAAAGCGAAATGCAAAAAGGAAGATCAAAGCAAGTGAGGTTCCTTTATCTGAGGAGGCATGGGAGAACCAGAAGACCTTTCAAAGAAGTAGCTAAACAGAATTCCTGGGATATTAGACTCAAAGGAGTAAACTAGGACTAATACACTGAAGAAAAACAGGCTTGAAAGATAACATTTCATTTACTTAAATGGAGTGCTAGGTTAGAGAAGGGCTTCTCTGGTGGCTCATTGGTCAAGAATCCATCTGCCAATACAAGAGATGCAGGTTCGATCCCTGGATCAGGAAGATTCCCTGGAGAAGGAAATGGCAACCCACTCCAGTATTCTTGCCTGGGAAATCCCATGGACAGAGGAGCCTTGTAGGCTACAGTCCATGGGGTCCCAAAGAGTTGGACACGACTGAGCGACTGAATAACAAGGTCAGAGAGGTGCAGGGACCAGGGAGGATGCTGGCTCAGAGAGGTGCGGGGAGCAGGGAGGATGCTGGCTCAGAGAGGCATGGGGACCAGAGAGGTGCCAGGACCCAGGGGTGCTGGGTTAGAGCTGCCTGGTGGGCCTGCTAGTCTCCGTTTTCATAAAAATCAGGTGAGAAGAACCTCACCTATGCTGCAGTGGAGGGATTTAGGCCACCTCCCAGTGGATTTCAGGACCACTGGGTGAAGAGTTTACCACCATTTGCAGAGAACCATGTAGGAAAAAGATGACAACACTACTCTGAAGTTTGCGGATAATAATGTTCTTCTCTGAATTGGTAAAATGTGTCCTACTTAACGATAATAGGTGGGAAGGAAAGGTATGACAGGCACTTTCCAGAGTCTCTCTCATGACTTTCTGCCCATCTAGCCAGGCTTCTGGAGGAGGCAGACAGTGAGGTTGCCATCTGATCTAATTTCTCTTCCCAGCTTCCCATGTGACATGGAAATATTTCTTTTCCTTTGAATCAATGAAAAAGCTCATCATTGCCATTCTAAAAATCCACCCTACATAAGTCCCTATCAAAATCAAGGAAGCCTCTTTGATATTAATACGTCTTTAAGTCTCTCAAAGGCTACAAGAAGGACATTTTGCTAAAAAACTACAGAGCTTCAAAAACTATCAGAAGAATGTTCTTTGTGGTTGTCATCTGAGATTCCTTAAATCTTCCTCATTGTACTTGAATCACCCCCTTTGGTTTTGAAATACTCCTTTTGAACATTGATAATTTGCCAAGACGTGTCTAAGAGCTGAAAGAAAAAGAGATGGGAAATATGGCACTAGTGATAGGATGTGTGTCACAGAGCAATGAGGCATATTCCAAAATCCATTCTGCATTTAATAAAGGATGCTGTGCCCACACCTTGAATTTCCCAATATTATCGTCATCCCAGGGGTAAGCATTCTGACACAGCCCAATACCCAGGAGAATAAGGCTTTCCTTTAGTCTGTGGTGCCATAAACACCCTGGCCATGAAATAAAATATTGGCAGTCAAAAGAATAAAAATTTCTTTTTTTTTTAAACTGTCAGGCTGTATTTGGCATTTTAGCTTAATCAAGAAAGACTACTGATATCATTAAATGAGCCCAGGAAGTCTTTGGACCCCCAAAAGAAATCTATTTCATTCATTGATAATGATATGAACTTAGTCGCATCACTTCTCATCTGTGAGGATGTTTTCTCAGTCATCTCCAATAAATGGAAATGCTTATGCACATTCACATAAGAATTGTAAGAATCAAGATAAATATATTAAATTTTTCAGTTTTTACATAATAAGAACATAGTACAATTTATTTTACTTTCCCCTCGAGCCCCTCAAACACTTTTTCTGCTCTAAACATTTAACTATTCATTTATTATTCACTCACTTGTTTTTTGGATATTTATTGAACATTTATTCTTGTCAGGTTCAAGACTAATTTCTGGCTATTCCACTACAAATGACACATAATTGGTGCATATCTAAGGGCATTTGGTGTCATCTGGGAACCAGATAAGTGCAGGGGTTGCAAGCTGGCTACTAAATTAACAGACATTTTCTCGTCTTCGCTTATGTTTTTGTTTTCTGCATACACACTGTTTAATATTTTAGATTTGAGTGCTTTTGCACAGACATTTGATCTTCAATTAGGCAAAAGCCCACTGTTTCCATATTTTTTCACCCTGGTTTATCTCTCAATTTTTTTCCTTTTCTGAACCCTCAAAAGATTTTTGTGTATGATCTGCTTATAAACAATAATTACTATAGAGTAGAAAGAAAGAGTATTAAGTAACATGGGTTCAGCATGTTAAAAGAAAAACAGACTAACAATGCTAACTTTAAAGTGAATAAAATAGAAGAACTGGCCCCAGACGTGTCTCACTGATGTGATCTACTCTGGCTTCCCATCCTCTGTTGATAGACCCAAATCCCAGGAGAGAAGAAGCAATCATGTTTCACCATTTCTGAGAAGCATCTGCCTCTTGTACACAGATACAAGAAACTTCGCTTGAAATCAAATTTCAAGATGAATAATTCAATGGTAGTATATTTTGAATTATTTTAACTCAAAAATTAATTAACTAGAAAACAATCTTAAAACCATGTTAATAAAGGACATTCAATCATCTAACAGCATTTGTTTCCATTTTAATCTCATTTTCTTTCATCTCTAATGTATCTTATTGGGACTACAGAATGATTTTGCTTTAGGTAGGAAAAAAAAAAAAGAATTTGCTAGGTGTGGGCGGAGCTGGAATAGGAGTCCCAGTGCAAGGCTGGGTTCATCCCGGGTGCCCGTAGATTCTGGCTGAACTCTCAGCTGGGCACAGTTTGGGGTCATATAGCTGGCTGGTGCATCCAGGACAGCTGATAGCAATACTACAAATTTCCAGTTTCACAGCTTCCAGTTATCAACTGGAAGAGTAACTGGGATGCAGCAGTCACCTACATTTCCATACCTACCAGACCACTTCCTTGCCTAGACTTCCTGTCTCCCTATGTCCACTTTTGCCCATCCCCAGGTGGGAGAGGAAGGGCTACTTAGAGAAAAGAAGACAATCAATTATACTGTATCCAATATTTGTTTTTATGGGGTATTTTCACAAGACTTTGCTATATGTAATTAATGTTCCTTTAAAAGTTAAGTCTCCCTTGGGTGTTGAGACCATGCAGTGTCTGAGGTCAGGGATTCTACCTTGCATCTCTATGCCTCTTCTTCCCAATGCATTAAATACAGCAGTAATTATAATAAGTATCCAATAAGTGTCAGTTTATTAATAAATACAGTTGATGAATGATCAACATAGAATTAACATCAGCAACCTTCCATCAATGACACACATTGTGACCTGGGAAAGTCATTGCATGCCCAGGTGCTTCCTTTAAAAAGTAGGGATCAAAAAAAAAAAAAAAGTAGGAACATTAATAACCTATCCACTGCACAGGGCACAAAGAAGAAACTGGTGTAAAAGCATAAATTGCAGTCATAACACTGTAGAAGTGACATGTGGACTAACAGTTTTAATAATTATTGACAAAAACACTATAAAACTCTTAGAAGAAAACATGGGAAGAACACTGACATAAATCACAGCAAGTTTTTTTATTTTTTGACCCACCTCCTAGAGTAATGAGAAGAAAAATAAACAAACGGGACCTAATTAAGCTTAAAAGTTTTGTACAGCAAAGAAAACCATCAACAAGACAAAAAGACAACCTTCCAAATGGGTGAAAATATTTGCAAATGAAGCAACTGACAAGGGACTAATCTCCAAACTATAAATATACAAACATCTCATGCAGACCAATATCACAAAAACAAATAACCCAATCAAAAAAACTGGGCAAAAGACCTAAATAGACATTTCTCCAAAGAAGACATACAGATGGCCAAGAGGCACATGAAAAGATGCTCAACAGCACTAATTATTAGAGAAATACAGATCAAAGGTCAAGTAGCATCCAGGGTCAGTAATGGAGGCCATGACGAGATACCCCACATCCAAGGTAAGGAGCAGAGGCTCCACTTTACTGGAGAAGCCATGAAGAGATGCCCCACGTCCAAGATAAGAGAACCCCCAATAAGACAGTAGGCACTCAGAGAGGGCATCAGAGGGCAGACAGAATGAACCCACAATCACAGAAAACTAGGCAATCTGATCACACGGACCACAATGCTGTCTAACTCAATGAAACTAAGCCATGCTGTGTGGGGCCACCCAAGATGATGTGTCTTGGTGGAGAGTTCTGACAAAATGTGGTCCACTGGAGAAGGGAATGACAAACCACTTCAGTATTCTTGCCTTGAGAACCCCATGAACAGAATGAAAAGGCAAAAAGATAGGACACTGAAAGATGAACTCCCCAAGTCGGTAGGTGCCCAATATGCTACTGGAGATCAGTGGAGAAATAACTCCAGAAAGAATGAACAGTCGGAGCCAAAGCAAAAACAACACCCAGTTGTGGATGTGACTGGTGATAGAACCAAGGTCCAATGCTGTAAAGAGCAATATTGCATAGGAATCTGGAATGTTAGGTCCATGAATCAAGGCAAATTGGAAGTGGTCAAACAGGAGATTGCAAGAGTAAATGACATTTTAGGAATCAGTGAACTAAAATGGACTGGAATTGGGTGAATTTAACTCAGATGACCATTATATCTACTACTGTGGGCAAGAATCCCTTAGAAGAAATGATGTAGCCATCATAGTCAACAGGAGACTCCAAAATGCAGTATGTGGATGCAATCTCAAAAAAGGCAGAATCATCTCTGTTTCCTTCCAAGGCAAACCATTCAATATCACAGTAATCCAAGTCTATGTCCTGACCAGTAACGCTGAAGAAGCTGAAGTTGAACGGTTCTATGAAGACCTAGAAGACCTTTTAGACCTAACACCCAAAAAAGATGTCCTTTTCATTATAGGGGAATGGAATGCAAAAGTAGGAAATCAAGAATCACCTGGAGGAACAGACAAATTTGGCCTTGGAGTACAGAATGAAGCAGGGCAAAGGTGAATAGAGTTTTGCCAAGAGAATGCACTGCTCATTGCAAACACCCTCTTCCAACAATACAAAAGAAAACTCTACACATGGACATCACCAGATGGTCAACACCGAAACCAGATTGATTATATTCTTTGAAGCCAAAGATGGAGAAGCTCTATAGAGTCAGCAAAAACACACTGGGAGCTGACTGTGGCTCAGATCATGAACTCCTTATTGACAAAGTCAGACTTAAATTGAAGAAAGTAGTTGAAACCACTATAACATTCAGGTATAATCTAAATAAATTCTGTTATGATTATACAGTGGAAGTGAGCAATAGATTTAAGGGACTAGATCTGAGAGACAGAGTGCCTGATGTACAATGGACGGAGATTCATGACATTGTACAGGAGACAGGGATCAAGACCATCCCCAAGAAAAAGAAATACAAAAAAGCAAAATGCCTGTCTGAAGAGGCCTTACAAATAGCTGTGAAAAGAAGAGAAGCAAAAAGCAAAGGAGAAAAGGAAAGATATACCATTTGAATGCAGAGTTCCAAAGAATAGCAAGGAGAGATAAGAAAGCCTTCCTCAGTGATCAGTGCAAAGAAATAGAGGAAAACAACAGAATGGGAAAGACTAGAGATCTCTTCAAGAAAATTAGAGATACCAAGGGAACATTTCATGCAAAGATGGGCTTGATAAAGGACAGAAATTGTATGGACCTAACAGAAGCAGAAGATATTAAGAAGTGGTGGCAAGAACACACAGAAGAACTGTACAAAAAGATATTCACGACCCAGATAATCACGATGGTGTGATCACTCACATAGAGCCAGCCAGCCAGGACTTCACCAGGAAGGTGAAGTCAAGTGGGTCTTAGGAAGCATCACTATGAACAAAGCTAGTGGAGGTGAAAGAATTCCAGTTGAGCTATTTCAAATCCTAGAAGATGATGCTGTGAAAGTGCTGCACTCAAAATGTCAGCAAATTTGGAAAACTCAGCAGTGGCCACAGGATTGGAAAAGGTCAGTTTTCATTTCAATCCCGAAAAAGGCAATGCTAAAGAATGTTCAAACTACCACACAATTGCACTCATCTCACACGCTAGTAAAGTAATGCTCAAAATTCTCCAAGCCAGGCTTCAACAATACATGAACCATGAACTTCCAGATGTTCAAGCTGGTTTTAGAAAAGGCAGAGGAACCAGAGATCAAATTGCCAACATCTGCTGTATCATTGAAAAAGCAAGAGAGTTCCAGAGAAACATCTATTTCTGCTTTATTAACGATGCCAAAGCCTTTGACTATGTGGATCACAATAAACTGTGGAAAATTCTTAAAGAGATGGGAATACCACACCACCTGACCTGCATCTTGAGAAATCTGTGTGCAGGTCAGGAAGCAACAGTTAGAACTGGACATGGAACAACAGACTGGTTCCAAATAGGAAAAGGAGTACGTCAAGGCTGTATATTGTCACCCTGCTTATTTAACTTATATGCAGAGTACATCATGAGAAACACTGGATTGGATGAAGCACAAGCTGGAATCAAGATTGCTGGGAGAGATATCAATAACCTCAGATATGCAGATGACACCACCATAATGGCAGAAAGTGAAGAAGAACTAAAGAGCCTCTTGATGAAAGTGAAAGAGGAGAGTGAAAAAGTTGGCTTAAAACTCAACATTCAGAAAACTAAGATCACGTCATCCGGTCCCATCACTTCATGGAAAATAGATGGGGAAACAGTAGAAACAGTGAGAGACTTCATTTTTGGGGCTCCAAAATCACTGCAGATGGTGATTGCAGCCATGAAATTAAAAGATGCTTACTCCTTGGAAGGAAAGTTATGACCAACCTAGATAGCATATTGAAAAGCAGAGACATTACTTTGCCAACAACAGTCCATCTCGTCGAGGCCATGGTTTTTCCAGTAGTCATGTATTGATGTGAGAGTTGGACTATAAAGAAAGCTGAGCATCGAAGAATTGATGCTTTTGAATTGCGGTGTTGGAGAAGACTCTCAAGAGTCCCTTGGACAGCAAGGAGATCCAACCAGTCCATCCTAAAGGAGATCAGTCCTGGGTGTTCATTGGAAGGACTGATGTTGAAGCTGAAACTCCAATCCTTTGGCCACCTGAGGCGAAGAGCTGACTCATTTGAAAAGACCCTGATGCTGGGAAAGATTGAGAGCAGGTGGAGAAGGGGACGACTGAGGATGAGATGGCTGGATGGCATCACCGACTCAATGGAGCTGAGTTTGAGTAAACTCCGGGGGTTGGTGATGGACAGGGAGGCCTTGTTTGCTGTGGTCCGTGGGATCACGAACAGTTGGACATGACTGAGTGGCTGAACTGAACAGATCAAAACTACAGTGAGGTATCACCTCATACTGGTCTGAATGGCCATCATCAAAAAATCCAGAGAGGGTGTGGAGAAAAGGGAACCCTCTTGCACTGTTGTTGGGAATGTAAATTGGTACAACCACTATGAAGAACAGTATGAAAGTTCCTTAGAAAACTAAAAAGAGGACTACCATATGACACAGCAATCCTACTACTGGGTATATACCTTGAGTAAACAATAACTCAAAATGATACATGTATCCCAGTGTTCACTGCAACACACTGCAGCTACTGCTCCTTTACAGTAGCCAGGACAAGGAAGTAAGATAGATGTCCATTGACAAGAAGAATGGATAAAGAAGAGGTGGTACATATCTACAATGGAATATTACTCAGCCATAAAAAAGGAACAAGATTGGGTCACTTGCAGAGACATGGACTGACCAAGAAAAATGCACATGAGTTTTGAGTTAAGTTTCACGGGGGGCAAAAATGAGGACCCGAGCCCAGAAGACAGTATTTCAGATAGCTGAGAAATTGCACCCAAGATCAGGGGGAAAGGTCACTATAGTTGGGATTTTGGTGAGGGAGTACATGCAAGGAGATGATAACAGTTAATTTCAAGCTTTCTTCCAGGCATTTTTTGTTCTTTCAAAATTCGGAGAATCCTAAAACCAGTATTTTATTGAACTTTCTCTGTGCACATAAAAAGAACTGATTTTGTATGTCAACTACAAATTGGTGCTTGCCATCTACCCCTACAAGGACTAAATCATATACTGCTGCAGCTGCTGACTTTAAACACCCCTTGAAAGGAGTTTAGGGTGGAAAGCAGAAATGAGGCACCCTATGCTCTGGGAAAAACTGACAGAACAGGTCTTCAAATAGTTATCCCAGAAGCCGATTTCATAAACCCAATTCTTGTATCTCCTCATATCTACAAAAGCATTAAGTTTCTTCATGGTGATGACTGCTGCTGGTGACAAGAAACCTTCTGCAAAAAATATGTGTTTGATTGAATGTATCTCCCTTCACCAAAATCTATACTGACCTTCCCCCCTGCCTCTTGGGAGCAGTTTCTCAGAGCTATCTGAAATACTGTCTCCTGAGTTATAGTCATCATTCTGCGCCCAATAAAACTTAACTCACAACTTTCATGTGCATTTTTTTTAAGTCAGCATGGAATTTCAAAAGAGTTTCACCTTAACCAGTTTTCTGGAGTCTGAAGAATATTATTGGTGGCCACACAATGTTTAAAAACATCTTTCTCTTTAGTCACACTTTTATAGCCAAAATCCTTCTTAATGAATTGCACCTGAATTCACCACTTTACAAAAGGCAACAAGAATACCAATCACTCAAATGGAATACACACACACACCCCCAAAGACAACTGTCACAAACCCTCCGGAGGATATGGAGTCCCAAACAAACACTTCCCAACACATACAAGCCTCGACAGCAGAAACACATCAGAACCAACTGGCAAAAATGCCCAAATAGCACTTCCTGCTCAAAAGAGAAGTTAGCCGGGTACATACCGAAGGACTTAGTCTTGGAGCTCGTCAGCTAGTCCAGAAGCATCTTTCCGTTCCAACAAGGAAAAGCGTACACTGGCAGCCTGTGCTGAGCAGGGGAGAAGCAGGGAGGATCCCCGAAACAAATGGTTTCAGCAACTACCGGGAACATCCCCCAAACCCCGTCCCAAGGCCAGAGAGCCATGAGCAGCAGCTCCTCACAGCCTTCCCAGCGGGGCATCATGGCGGCAGCTCCGCGTGGGGGAAACCCACCCTGGGAGCCAGCTATCGCGAGAGCGCGACCTCACGTGGGCGCCAAGACCTGCTAATGAAAGTGGATCCAGGTGCTCCCCGCTCAAAAGCCAATAAAGAGGCAAGGTTGGGGGAAAGAAAGTTCGCTTAATTTTAAAGGCTGACAACCAAAGAGGGCAAGCCTGTCCAAAGTCTGACTTCCCTCACTGACAACCAGCGGGCCACAGCTCTTTTAGACAGAGGCAGGGAAAGGGCTCCATGCAGAAATAGCAGAGTCATCTTGGAATTGGTCATCAGTGGTCTGACCAGTGGCATCGTCATTGTTTTAAGTATAGTTAATCTTCAGTTCCAAGTTAGTTTGTTCCCATTTCTTTGAATTCCCAATCCTTGGAACCGTGGCACCTTATGTTATAGCTACAGTTTGGTCTTCATGTGATTAAATTCTTCCATGTGGTGGAGGCTTCAGTATCTACAAGTCAGCTCACAGAACATGTTTCTGAGTATTATCTATAGCCCTTGAGGAGGAATGCTTTGCTTGCTGCTGCTGCTGCTAAGTCGCTTCAGTCGTGTCCGACTCTGTGCGACCCCATAGATGGCAGCCCACTAGGTTCCGCCGTCCCTGAGATTCTCCAGGCAAGAACACTGGAGTGGGTTGCCATTTCCTTCTCCAGTGCATGAAAAGGAAAAGCGAAAGTGAAGTCGCTCAGTCGTGTCCGACTCCTAGCAACCCCACGGACTGTAGCCTACCAGGCTCCTCCATCCATGGGATTTTCCAGGCAAGAGTACTGGAGTGGGGTGCCATTGCCTTCTCCTAATGCTTTGCTTACAGACTATATAATTGTTTTGTCCTGATTGACCGCTTTGTTTCTGCATTTTCTCACTTCTCTGATTAAACTTATTCTTTGGCTAAAGTTTTTCCCCAGACGAAAAGCTGGCTGAGGACATGGGGGCCAATGATCACAGGGACCTCCTGTTTAGAAAGAAGGAATTGTTTGCATAAAACTAAGTTTTGTAATCTCCCACAATTCTATTGTTTTCTAGTTAAAAAAAAAAAAAAGTGTGCCTCCCCCAGAAAGAGCCCAAAGTGCCCAGCAGTCCACAGCTGGAACCACTTGGACTTTCTTAGAAATTGAATTTGTTTAGCTTATTTTTTCAAATTGTATGTGTTAATTTTTGGCCGTGCTGGACCTTTGGTGCCGCACAGGCTCTTCTCTAGCTGCGGTGATCGGGGACTACTCTCCAGTTGCAGGGTGCAGGCCTCTCACTGTGGTGGCGTCTCTTGTTTGAGAGCACAGGCTCCGAGGCACGTGGGCTTCAGGAGTTGTGGCTCCCAGGCTCTAGAGCACAGGCTCCACATTTGTGGTGCACAGACCTAGCTGCTCCAGGGCATGTGGGATCTTCCAGGATCAGGGCTCAAACCCGCGTCTCCTGCATCGGCAGGCAGGTTCTTTACCACTGAGCCACCAGGGAAGCCGCCGCCTGGGCTTTTGGTGTGTGCTAATCAGCGTGTCAGAGCAAGGGCACAAGGATGAGCCATCTGGAGTTTCAAATCCCAGTTGTACAACCTACCATTTATGCGGTTGCCTCATTTATATGATGATAATATGGTTGAGGGTGATGCTGAGAATTCACACAGGTAAAACACTTGCTTCTGTCTTATCCAATTAATGGTAGCTGTTAAGATTACGAATGTCAATACCTACTGAACCCAGGCATCTACCAGATCTGAGAAATCACTTCTATAAACTCCTGGACCAGAAAATGTGTCCTACTAAATGGCAGGTGATCCTGTGATGTCAGCAGGCTAGCATGCAGACAATAATAGTAAGAATTATTAGGGTCTTTTTAGACCTAATGTTATTAGGTCTAAATTATTAGGCATTTCCTGTGTACCAAGTCACATGCTAAACATTACACATGTGCAATACCTTTTTTTATTGATATATAGTTGATTGCCAATATTGTGGTAGTTTCAGGTGTATAGCAAAGAGATTCAGTTATTTGTTTTTCCGATACTTTTCCAGTATAGGTTATTGCAGGATATTGAATTTAGTTCCCTGTGCTATACAGTAAAATTATTGTGGCTAATCTATTTGATATATAGAGGTTTGTATCTGTTAATCCCATATTCCTAAATTATTCCTCCTCCCACATTCACCTTTGGTATCCATAAGTTTGTTTTCTATATCTGTGAGTTTCTTCCTGTTTTGTATAAATTCACTTGTATTATTTTTTAGGTTCCACATATGTTATATCATCTAATGTGTATCTCTGTTTATCTGACTTACTTCACTTATTATGATATTCCCTAGGTCAGGGGTCCCCAACCTCCAGGATCTAATGCCTAATGATCTGGGGTGGAGCTGATGAGATAATAATAGATACAAAGTGCACAATAAATGTAATGTACTTGAATCATCCTCAAAGCATCCCCTCACCTCCAGTCTGTGGAAAAATTGTCTCCCATGAAATTGGTCCCTGGTGTCAAAAAGGTTGGAGACTGCTGCTCTAGGTCCTTTATGGTTGGGTAATATTCCATTTTATATCAAATGAAATGCATATGTATACACACACACATATATACTGGGCTTCCCTGGTGGCTCTTGGTAAAGAATCTGCCTGCAGCAGGAGACCCATAGATGCAAGTACAATCTCTGGGTCAGGAAGATCCCCGGAGAAGGCAATGGCAACACACTCCAGTATTCTTGCCTGGGAAATCCCATGAACAGAGGAGCCTGGTGAGCTACAGTCCACGGGATCACAAAACAGTCAGATATGACTTAGCATGACTTAAACATGACATGACTTAAACTACAACAATAACATATAGATAGATAAATACATATGTGTATATGTACATATATGTCATATATTCTTAAGCCAATCATCCGCTGATGGACTCTTGGGTGGTTTCTGTATCTTGGCTATTGTAAATAGTGCTACAGTGAATATTGAGTTGCATGTATCTTTTCTACTTATGATTTTCTCCGGATATAACCCAGGAGTTGGATCACTGGATCATATGATAACTCTATTTTTAATTTTCTAAGGAACCAACATACTGTTCTCCATAGCGGCTGCACACATGCAGTATCTTATTGAAGCCCCCTAGTGACTTCAGGAGTGCTAATGTTACCCCCATTTTATAAGTAACAAGACTGAGGTATAAGTTAATTGCCTGAGACTGAAAGAAGAGGAGCTCAGGTTTGAACAAATGTCTAACTCTGTGGCTGCCCTCTTCACCAATGAGGTATAAGAACAAACATTTGTAAAGCATTTGCTAGAGGAAATCACTCTTTATTAATTAAAAGACTTATTATTGCTTTCAGTCTTAATGTAGTTTTATAAAATAAACAGTATTATCTCATCAATGAGACATTATCGTGTGAGTATAAAAATGTTTCCTGGACACTCAGAATAAAGTATGGCCCTATTTCCATTAGTTATATGGACTGTTGAAACCTGTTATTATGAAATCATCCCCCTTCCATTTAAATAGGACAGACTATAAATCTGAGTGATCACACTGTTTCCACTTGGACAATATCCCAGTGTTTAGTGACATTGGGGGATAGGGTGGGGAAGGAGGAGGGGGAGAAAGGCAAGCCACGGTCTAACAGATAAATCTGTTTCTTATTTTCGCATCACTGTAAGCTGAAAAGGCTGCAGAAAAGCTACCTAGGATGGAATACGTTAGGAGTGGACAGAAGGCTTTTCACAAACCTGTTGTTTACCTAATAGAAGCATCTCATGGTCATCTCGGAGGAATTCACTTTCCTGCTTGGTTTGCCATGGAAGAGAAGGAGGGCCTTACAAACAGAACCCTAGGGTTTGCTCAGCTGTTAGATTTCCATTAACCACCAGAAGTCTGCCTGGGCATACTGTGTGTTTGCTCAGCCCAGGGTGGCATCTTCTCAAGACCCACTGTGGTCTGGAGAGCCTTCCAAAGTCCTAAGTCTGTAACAAAGTAAACAGCCTGCACAGCCAGACTCTGGTTTTCTAGCACAGCCTGTGAATGTCACTGGCTGAGCTAAACCTCAACAAGACCAAATGCCATGTATGACAGGTAAATATGTTCTTGTACCTGCGGGGACCTTAGCTATTTCCTGTAAAATAGTTCTTCACCACCAAACTATTGGAAATTTGATTGTAAAGTGCAGACAGGGAGAAATTCATTCTCTGAGCTTTATTGAGGAACTTTTCCCTAACTTGGTAACCATATTTTCCCATGAGTTCAGAGTCGGGTACATAGTAATACTATGTATGTGAATATATGCAGGATATACATATATATATATATACTCACACACATATATACATATATGTGTATACATACATAGGATACATAGGATATACATAGGCTATATATACAGGATACAGACACACATGCATGCATGGATATTATATATATATATATATATATATATATACATATCTTATATCCATAGCTAGCAATTATGTACATGGCCTGGCTTTTCAAAATTATTTCTCCATGTATTTTTTCCATTTTCTTGGAACAAGTCTCATCATTATTATTATCTCAGTTTATTTATCAGAAAACTACTTCCTCAACAGGGTTCGAGGATTTTGGTAAATTTTTTCTTTTTTTGCCTGTGCTGGGTCGTCACTGCTTTGTCTCTAGTTGTGGTGAGCGGTGGCTACTGTTCTGTTCATGGCTAACACAGTAAGGAATCTGCCTGCAATGCAGGAGACTTGGGTTCGAACCCTGGACAGGGAAAATCCCCTAGAGAAGGTAATGGCTACCCTCTCCACTATTCTTGCCTGGAGAATTACATGGAGAGAGGAACCTGTTGGGCTACAGTCCATGGGATCTCAAAGAGTTGGACACGACTGAGTGACTAACGCTTTCACTTCACTTCTTCTCTTGGTGCAGAGCAGGGCTCTACGCACGGGCTTAGTTGCTCTGCTGCATGTGGGATCTTCCAGGACCAGGGGTTGAACCCGTGTTCCTTACATTGGTAGGTGGATTCTTATCCACTGCACCCCCAGGGAAGTCCTTGCTAAGACTGTTTATGTAGTGAATGGGAGAATTAGGATACCTGTGGTCCTGCCTCTACCTTTCCACGCCTCACTCCATATACAAACCCCACAAGACCTCTGGTACTGGTGGTAGCAATGCGTGGTCTGTGGGGCAGCAGCAGCCCAGAACCTGGGAGCTTGCCAGAAAGGCAAAACCCCAGGCCCTATCCAGACCTACTGAATCTGAACCTGCAATTTTAACAGGATATCCAGTTAACATTAACATCTGAGAAGTATCCCGCTAGTGACTCACGAGGGTAGCATCACCCTGCCTCCAACTGAACAATACATTACCATGCGATGGCGTTTGGAATCACGTGTACTGAATACCAACAGAGAAGCTGAGATCACGCCATTTCTTAAGATATTGTACTAGCTTAAGACCTGTAATTGTATCTTCACTTCTAGAAAATCCCATTTTGGCTACAAATGCAGCTGTACCCACCGTTGCCTGTACGCCCACCTAAGCCAGGTAATGATTCTGTGTGTCTCTCCCTGCCCATGTAACACACCTTGCCATGAGCTGGGTGCACTGTGCGGGTAAGCCATGTGAAGCTTGAGCCATATACTCCATCAGCAGCTTTCGAGTAGATGCACACCTTTAAATTAAAAGTTCAGTGCCAAGTAAATGCTTGTGAAATTGTAGTCCTCCTGCCATAAGTTGTGCTGCTTTATAATGGATTATATCTGATGTTCCCAAGACAAATTATCTATTGGAAATCAATGCCATGTCCAATAGTTTTGCTGATAACCAGTTAAAGGAGCTCAGATAAGTCATTTAAATTCCTTGGTGCTTATTTTTCTTGCCTGCAGTGTTAGATCAGGTGATCTCTAGGCATCTCATCCAAGCACAGAATTGGAATTTTAAGAGGTACCGAAGATTTATAGCATCTGGAAGAACAAAATGAATTCACAGCCAAATAATCCAAATAATATCTCTCCCTTCCTGCATGCTTTTGTGAATGGAATCTTCTGGACTCTTCATTCACTACACTTAAGGCAACCATTTCCTTTCTTATCTCTAGTGGGAGAGAGCTTCTAAAATCTCAGCAATGTATAGCTCAGACCTCAAACGAAATGTGTGATTGAATGTCTAGGAGTTGCTGAAGCACTCCAAGGAATCTGAACTACAATCACAGGGCCAGATGCTGGGAAGCTATGGTAGGTGGCCCAGGGGAGGGTGTTTTTGGTGAAAAATTACACAACAGCAGAAACCTGAATCCTGAGAAATAGGTTCCTTTTAGTACTAGGAGTATTCTTTTGACATAATCTCCTGAAGAATGGCTCATTCTCGATGTTTAGAATGGTCTAGGTCTTTTCATTCTCTTGTTTTTTAAAGACTTTTTTTTTTTTTTTGGATGTGGACCATTTTTTAAAGCCTTTATTGAATCTGTTACAATATAGTTTCTGTTTTATGTTTGTTTTTTTGGCCAAGTGGCATAAGGGATAGTAGCTCCCCGGCCAGGGATTGAACCCCCACCCCCTGCATTGAAAGGTGGAATCTTAACCATTGGACCGTCAGGAAAGTCCCTGGGCCCTTTAATTCTTTATCGGAGATTTCCTGTGCAAACATGGCCAGGCCGTGAGCAGACATTTCAGATGATACCCAGATCCTTGGGATGACGGGGGAGCGCTGTCTGGCTGGTCCTGGTATCTGAGGGGACACCAGCATCCTCATCTCAGACCCCTGGCACCTGGGGTTGTAATAAGGGGTGTGTGTGCACGTGCGCATGCGTGTGTGTGCATGTGTGGGTAGTGGGGACAGGGAGTTTTAGAAACAGAAAAATGAATCCCAAAGTCTAGGAAACATTGCATTGAGTGAAGTTCCATAATAATTAACAAAGGGCCTAATAACATTTTAATGACATGTTTCTAAGTTGAAAAGCTGATATGATTTTCCTCCAAGTGAGGCCAGACTCCGAGCCTCCACTCCTGTCTGTGAGTGGGGAGAGATGAGGACGCGATACAGGGCTCTCCAGTGTAGAGCAAGAGTAGGAGTGAACAGTGACCCCAGCAGCTCCCACAAGGGGGGTCAGGCAGGGTCCAGGGACCACCACCTGACCCTGAGGTCCCCACACCTTCCTGGGCCCCTCATTTCTCAGGTTTGTTTTGGGGAACCCTAGGATCTCAGACTGGCCACACTTTATGAACGAAGAGCCCTTAGGACCAAATGATTGTATAGACGCTTGCCCAGATCAATCTTCTTAGCATTAAAAACCACAGACATCTCATGGTTTTACATGAATCCCAAACACCAGCCTCCCTTTTCCAGCTCTTTTCTTTCCTTCCAGACCCACATTTAAAGAAGGCATTTTATACCAGTACACACACACACACACACACACACACACACAAACACACAAAATGTCACTTGTAACAAGGCAATGTCCAGAGATATTCCGCACCATCACAACAGAGGGCAGGTGCTACGGGCCTCAACAGTAGAGGCAAGGACATCACTAGACATTCCACGATCCCCCACTGGCCCAATCAGAAAGCAATTATTTGGCACCAAAGCGTCATTAGTGTTGAGGTTCAGAAACCCTGGTTTAGCTACATCATAGAATTGAGTCCACAGATGACACCAGGGTTTTATGTTATTTCATAGAGCAGGTGGGTCTCAGCCATGCCAGTCCTCCCTAAAGAGATGTCCCTCTTCATGCTAACTTCACTCTTGCCAAGTCTGAGCCCTTTAATAGGGTGACAGTCTCAGGACGGCATCAGAGGTAACCTGGTTGCAGTTCTGCTTTGGTGTCTAACTCCATGCTTGAAACATGGGCGCACCTGACGGGTTCAGACTCTGACGCTTTACAGGCTTCAAAGTGATGTGTGGTCTGTGTCTCTGGAAATATTCAACAAACCCCAGGAGCATCTGTCAGGGAAGAAAGTAAGGGGAGGTCTTCGCTGCCTAGACGGTTCCCTCCAAGCTCAGGGGTATCTGATTGCATTCCCCAAGAGGTCGCTGAAACAAAATGCGAGTCAGCCCATGAGCTAGGAAACCCGTGGTCGCCGGCAGTATTTTTAATGAGATAGGAGTGTTGGGTGGTCTTTCTGGGGTCACAGAGGCTCCCACTCGCTTAGACCTGCCCTCGCCACGTGGGCTGCTCTCCTCGGGTCCCCTAGTGTAGGAGGACTTCTGAGCTCTTGGGTCTAACGCTGCAGCACTGGGCCCCAGGGAGCATGGCTAAGGCTTGGCAGGACCTAAAGGAGGGTTGTCTGCTAACCCTGCCTGCCCACCTGCCCAAGGCCCCAACACTCCTGTACTTGCTACCCTCACACCTGGCCAATATCACGTGGGTATTAAAACAAGAATGTTTCCAAAATAGCTTTTAAACAAGCCCTGAAGAATTTGAAAAATCAAGTCGATGTGCCTCTGAGCATGATAGTCACCTGAAAAACCCCTCTCCTGAAGGTTTGCCTCTGCCTCCAGCTCCGGGGTTAATGGAATGAAAGCCTTTTGCCAGTTCGCCATCAGGAGAGTCTGGGGGATAGGAGGAGGCTGTGGCTTAATTTTAGCACTCCACCACTTACCTTAGCTCATTGCTCTGGAAAATAGTTGAGGCTGGGGTGTGTTTTGTCTAGTTCATGTGAAATTCAGCAAAGAAGGAAATAAGGCAGTGTTTTCATATGTTCCTTACACAAAGGAACAAATTCTGCTTTCTCTGTTTATGAGGTGGGCAACCTGTTAACAAAGTGTGGGCTGCACCTTTGGCTTAAAACATCTGAAGGCAGTGAATCCAGGCTTCATCAGGTGACTCACAGGAAAACCATGACCCTCTTGTCTCTACTCCCGCTGGTTCACGAGTGGTCATCCTGATCACCTGGAGGGCAGGTTACACGGATGCCGTGTTTCCCATTTGGTAGGCCTGCATGGGGCCCCGGAATCGGCATTTCACACGTGTTCCCAGGTGATGCTGATGCTGCTTGGGCTGGGATGATACCTCTTTAAGAACGATTACACTACATATAAATCAGATAACCAACAAGGGCCTACTGTATAGCACAGGAAACTATATGCAGTATCTTGTAATAACCTATAATGGAAAAGAATCTGAAAAAGTATATATGCACATAGGTATACATAAATACATACATATACATACATGAATCTGCTGTACACCTGAAGCTAACACATTATAAACCAACTATATGTAAACTAAAAATACAGGGGAAAGAAAAAGAACCTTTACCCTGTATAATATTATCAGAACTAATGGTTTAATTAGTTTAAAAAGATTATTATCCATGTGACCTCCTCCTTAGGAATCTTATCTGTTGAAAAAAGTTCATAATTACAGCCCAACCTCTAAGACTCCTCAAAACTGACCCATTTCCCATCAATACTTTCCAAGCTCCACTCACACTTGGTTACAAGGCTGCTCTCCATCCCCCAGAACATTGGGACTTTTATGCAGTGTCTTCTTCCGCTACCCTTGCCTGAGCTGAGTCCTACAAACGCATGAAGAAACAGCTTCAGCATCCCTTTCTGTTTCCCCACCAAGCAGAAACACTGGCTTTGACCCCCTGGTGGCCCCTACATTCTTAATGGTCAGCTCCTGTGTGCTCAGTCACATCCAACTCTTTGGGACCTCTTGGAGTGTAGCCCGCCAGGCTCCTCTGTCCATGGACTTTTCCAGGCAAGAATACTAGTGTGAGGTGCCATTTCCTACTTCAGGGGATCTTCCCGGCCCAGGGATCGAACTTGCATCTCTTACACCTCCTGAATTGATAGGTAGCCCGCCAGGCTCCTCTGTCCATGGACTTTTCCAGGCAAGAATACTGGTGTGAGGTGCCATTTCCTACTTCAGGGGATCTTCCCGGCCCAGGGATCGAACTTGCGTCTCTTACACCTCCTGAATTGATAGGCAGATTCTTTACCACTAGTGTCATCTCTTCATACTGCTCATGGGGTTCTCCAGGTAAGAATACTGAAGTGGTTTGCCATTCCCTTCTCCAGTGGACCACGTTTTGTCAGAACTCTCCACCATGACCCGTCCATCTTGGGTGGCCCTACGTGGCATGGCTCATAGTTTCATTGAGTTAGACAAGGCTGTGGTCCATGTGATCAGATTGGCTAGTTTTCTGTGATTGTGGTTTTCAGTCTGTCTGCCCTCTGACGGAGAAGCGTAAGAGGCTTATGGAAGCTTCCTGATGCAAGCGACTGACTGAGGGAGATGAGATGGTTGGATGGCATCACCGACTCAATGGACATGGGTTAAAGTTAGCTCCTGGAGTTGGTGATGGACAGGGAGGCCTGGCATGCTGCAGTCCATAGGGTAACAAAGAGTCAGACATGACTGAGCGACTGAACTGACTGACTGTCACCCTATAGCAGAGCTCTTCTCATTTCCTTAACAAGAACCCTCCACTGAACCCCCCACTGCACGGATGCCTGCTTTGTGTGTGAAAGTGTGCCAGGCCATGTGGAGGTGACAAAGCCACAGACGGAAAAGAGCAAGGGGTCTGCTTTGCAGTTGGCATGGCCTCCATTGAATACTTCAGGTGTGCAGGAAATATCACATTTCTGTATTTTTGTGGTGTTTATATTTTAACTGAAGTCTGACACCAAACTTTACTGAATGAGGTTGGTAGGAAATGGAAACGCAGTCACTTGAGAGCTATCCCCTCCTCTCAGGTTCGCACCAAAATCCGGGAGGTTCGGGTGGTGGCCGGAAGGCTAAGCAGACTCTCATCATGGCCAGCTCCCAAGTGTACTGTCAGCCGCAGGGCCCATGCCCACCGTGCTAGATCTCTGCTTCACGACATGCTGCAACCAGAAACTTCCTGCCCAGGGTCCCGGCCCCTGCAGCTGGCCTTCATGAACCACCGTTGTGCTTGGAGACCCTAAATTTCTTTCAGCTGAAAAACTTTCAGAAATGACTCCAGACAGAGGGACTTCCCCAGTGGTCCCGTGGCTAAGACTCTGCACTCCCCTGGGTTCCAGGGGCCTGGGTTCCACCCCGGCCAAGTACTAGATCTACCTGACTGCGTCCTTTGTTGCTATTGTGAGTGCTCAGTTGCATCTGACTCTTTGCGACCCCGCGGACTGTAGCCCACCTGGCTCCTCTGTCCCTGGGATCTTCCAGGTAAGAGCACTGGTGTGGGTTGCCATGCCCTCCTCCAGGCGATCTTCCTGACCCAGGGATCGAACCTGTGTCTATCGTGTCTCCTGCATTGGCAGGCAGATTCTTTACCACTTGTGCCACTTTTTTCTCCAAAAACTCTCCCCAAGCTATGGCAAAGAGCCAATTTTTATAATAAACCTATTTTGCCAATATAATCTATACATGCTTTTCTTCCATTTTAAGGCAATGGATAACAAAAGTACATAGAATCAACAGCTTTTAAGTTTAAAAATTCACTATTATCTTATTATTAAAACACATTATTTTTTTAGCTTAACCAAGTTTCTGACTTATTCAAGGATGGAAATAATAAAAAACTCAGGTAATCCTTTTCAATAAAAAGGAGAAGTAATAATATGCGATCATACCTTGGTTACGCATCAATGATCATACTCTACACAATATGGGTGTGTCAGTGTTTAAAAATTTGACACTAATATGGACATCTTCCATTAAAAGTAAACACAAACCCCTTGCCAAAGTTGTAAATTCATAGACACTGAAATAAAAAAACCAAAAAACAAGGATGTTTTTAAACACTGAAGTTTCTCAACGATGTTACAGACCAACCCAAATGCAGAGTACAAATAATACGACAACAACCAAAAAGTGACCTGATCAGCTAATTTCCACCTCCCTCCATCATGTGGCTGTTGGGTGTTGCACACGGCTATTTCAAAGACTAGTGACAAATCACTTTCAGCAGCCAAGACCGTCAACAAACAATCTTAATAGCATCAATATGTTCATCTGTTTTAAAAAAGAAAAAGAAGCAGCTTTGTATACACAGAGATGAAAATTTGCCACGTCTCGCGGCGGGTGCCCTAGTTTGGTTCCCCAGAAGCGGACCTGAGACAACAAATCAGGGCATGCAGTTACCTGGGAGTTGCAGGGAACACCAGTGGGTGAGGAGGCAGTGAGAGGGGGTGGGTGTTGAGATCCCTATTCCGTGGGCAGGGACGCTCAAGCCCATGGGGAGACGCTGGGGAGCAGAGAACGCATGCCTTGGAATAAGCCCATCCAACGGGTGAGGGTGAGGGAGCCTGTGTATCTGTCCATTGACTCAGTTCCTGGTTGAGCCCTGCTCCCAGGCCTTGTTAATTTCCTGGCATTTCAGGCTTGGCCCTCGGGCTTCTGGGCAGAGCCAGCAGTCTGCTGTGGTTCTGAGACACGAGGTGCAGAGACAGGCCGATTACTGACGGCGGGAACAGACTGGAAAGTCTGAGTGATGTGGCTGCAGCCCTGAGTGCCTCTGCCACGGTGAGTCCCAACAGACAGTTCCCTCACCCTCAGCTCATAGAGTACAGTCAAGCTTGTCATCAGGGTAAACATCTCTTACAGCCTCTATCTTCTTACTCTGAACAGTCATATCAGTGTTAGTCAGCATCCCTAGAGGCCTGGAAGCCGCTTCTGGAAATAAAGCTTCAAAATCTCTCTGCAGCTTCCGTATGACAGAAAATACCAACCATTAGTGATTTAATTATTATAGTGTGTTTCTGGGTGTTGTGGCAATCTGTTGTTTAGTCGCTGTGTCCAACTCTTATGCGACTCCATGAACTCCACCAGGCTCCTCTGTCCACGCGATCTTCCAGGCTAGCATACTGAAGTGGGGAGCCACTCGCTTCTGCAGGGGATCTTCCTGACCCAGGGATCAAACCCTGTCTCCTGCATTGCCAGCGGACTCTTTCATGTTGAGCTACCAGGGAAGCCCGCTGCGTTGATGCGCCAGCCATATTTAAGTGAATGATCAAACAGAGGCATATGTAACTCATAATATTGTATGTATTTATAATTTTTTGATAGTTTAGAAAAGTTTTTTCCCGTTTTACAAAATTTTACTGGGAATCATAAAATTTTAGGATATCAAATTTGAGAAAATATCCTTGAAGTTTCTTTCTTGCGTAAGATTTGGAAGACTTTTTTTAGATGGACGAACTTCTGTCTCTAGACACTTTGAGCCTGTTTCTCCTCCACTACTTACGTACTTCTTGTGCCAGGTACTGTGAGATACCTTTATTTTGTAACACAACTTCTGGATCCTGGGCACCTGTGTGTCTTAGCTCTGGGGGAAGTTTGCACAGTTGAACTAGAAGCTATTCCTACAAGGCGACAACCGTCAGTAAGCACACAGCACTGTCAGCAAATTATGTAAATATGCTTAACTAAACTTCCTCTTTGCTAGAACCCCAGAATGTCTGTGGATGCTTAAGGTAAGAGACCAGCATGACGGAGGGGACCTCTGAGTGGAAAGAGACCCAGGTCTCCTTTACAGAAAACAAGGCACTTTCAGACTCACGTGACATAAACGTGACTATAAAGAATACATGGCTTACCCAAAGCCTTTCCCATTTTTTGAAAAAGTCTTTAAAACAGCCTTCCTTGGTTTCTTTGTAAATCCACCTCATTTACTGATAAAGGCAAGCGGGGGCGGGGAGCAGGCAGGAAGCCCACATGAAGTATATACAGTTCTATACAGAGCAGATCTTTCTTTCCATTGTCAGATTTCAACAGATACTGAAGTTACTCGATTAAAAACATCATCCCTGTGTGGCCTCATCTGTCCCAAGAGAAAGAACTAGGATCTGGATCAGCCTGTTCCTTCAGTCCCCCTCACCAGTTCTCATGACTCTGTGACGCTCTTTGGAAGTATCTCTGCGCATTCGTTGTCTCAGAAAGGCCAGTGGAGATGCCAAGTGCCTGCTTGAGCCGAAACTAGAGGAAGTTCCCACTTCTGAGAGATCACTGTCGCAGGAAGTTGGCTCCGGTACTGATAACAAGGCGGGGCTAGTGGTGGGGGCTGGGAAGGGGGCATCTGGGAGGGGGAGCTAGGGCCTCCCACCAGAGGCGGCCTCCCGCACAGGGACACTTGTTTCATAAACCAGATCAGACTTAGTTTCAGCTGCGAATCAGAGCTGGGCTCAGTGCTTCCTGCTTAATTTAATTTGGATTATTTATCTCTGCTTAACGTGGTGTGAATGGAATCATTTTCACTCAGATGGTACCATGCTCCCCAAATGAAGCCTTAACTATAATGGACAGAGAATTCAGCAATGACATCTGTCATGCTTTAGTTAATTAGAGTGCCCCTAATAAGACCCGGAAGAACAAATATCACATCTGAGCACAATTACATTATATCTGCACAATGGCCTGCGTTTAGCAGTTCTGGGCTTCCTGTTTCTCTGTACTCTACCTTACAGAAACAGAAACAGAAGTTTTATCCATGTTAGATTCTCAAGGAACCAAACCTAACAGGCTTTGGAATTCGATTCTGCAAATATTCAGTGGACAGATTTTTTTTTTTTTTTTCTCTTCACTGAGGTTAAAATTAGCTCAGTGGAAATTGATGTAAGTAGGTGTAGACCAGGGAATTATTTCAATATTTTGTAGCATGCTTGTTTCAACTAAGTCCAAGATTCGCCTAAAATGTGTCGACTTTTACGTTCTTAAGTTTTTTTCACCAGTCCTGGTTTCAAATTTCTTGTGTTATTCCCCCACTAGGGAGGCTCATGTTTCTCGCTTTAGGGTGATCACAATTTTGGTTTAGAAAATATTGGGCAAAAGAGAATTTTGCTTTGCTTTTTGGCATCATTTTCTTAATTATTAAAGCTGCAAAGGTGAAAGACAGTAAAGTTGACATCGGTGCTGCAAATTTATAGGCATCCCAGTCTCTCTCTCTGGTATAAGGGGAAGACTTTCTTGTTTTGTTCATGTATGTGTATGAAAATACACACACACACACACACACACACACACACACATATACTTCTTGTGCTCAGTTGCTGTCCGACCCTTTGTGGCCCCAGGGCCTGTAGCCTGCCAGGCTCCTCTATCCATGGGATTTTTAAGGCTTGCTCCTTGGAAGGAAAGTTATGACCAACCTAGACAGCATATTAAAAAGCAGAGACATTACTTTGCCAACAAAGGTCCGTCTAGTCAAGGCTATGGTTTTTCCAGTAGTCATGTATGGATGTGAGAGTTGGACGGTGAAGAAAGCTGAGCACCGAAGAATTGATGCTTTTGAACTGTGTTGTTGGAGAAGACTCTTGAGAGTCCCTTGGACTGCAAGGAGATCCAAGCAGTCCATCCTAAAAGAAATCAGTCCTGGGTGTTCATTGGAAGAACCGATGCTGAAGCTGAAACTCTGACACTTTGGCCACCTGATGCGGAGAGCTGACTCATTTGAAAAGACCCTGATGCTGGGAAAGACTGAGGGCAGGAGAAGAGGGGACAACAGAGGATGAGATGGTTGGATGGCATCACTGACACAATGGACATAGGTTTGAGTGGACTCCGGGAGTTGGTGGTGGACAGCGAGGCCTGGCATGCTGCGGTTCATGGGGTCACAAAGAGTTGGACACAGTTGAGCGACTGAACTGGAACTGGATACCTGAGTGAGTTAACATTGCTTCCTCCAGGGGATCTTCTTGACCCAGGGATTGAACCCGAATTTCCTGTGTCTCCTGCATTGCAGGCAGATTCTTTGCCACTGAGCCAGCAGGGAAGCTTTATGTATATATATATATATATATATATATATATATATACACACATACACGTGTGTGTACATGTGTGTGTATGTGTGTGTGTATGTGTAGACATGTGTATGTGTATATATGTGTGCTGTGCTCAGTCGCTCAGTCACGTCCCACTATTTGCGACCCCAGGGCCTGTAGCTCGCCAGGCTCCTCTGTCCATGGGAATTCTCCAGGCAAGAATACTGGAGGGGGTTGACGTGCCCTCCAGGGGATCTTCCCAACTCAGGGGTCGAGCCCAGGTCTCCCGCTTTGCAAACGGAGCCTTTACCTTCTGAGTGGGGGAGGGGCTGTATGCATACAAGAGCTTCAGCACCAAAAGAAAAGCAGCCATTAGGTTGACTAACTTGCTTCTGTTAAATTTTCAAGTTGATCTATACTTCGTCTATCACAATATTTAAACATTTTTTAGTTTTGTTGATTGTCTGATTTTCAAGCTACACCGTTAAGTTTCAAGGCAGTAAGATCACATAGATCACGGTAATGTATGCCTTATTCCACTCATCATTCCAATCAGGGAATGCATACTTTTATTAGTGATAACTAAAAAACAGAATTCCAATGTGTACCAAAGGCATTCTTGTTAACAGTGAAATTCGGGAAGATTATTTAAATCAGCTTCTAAGAAATTCACCATAAGTTGAATCAAATGTGGGTAACAATCAGTACAGGTCAGTTTCTGCTTCTACTTTTACTGGCAAATGATGGCCAAATGCCAAAACGCAGGGTCAACCCACACAGCTGTTTGCAGTGATTCATTTCCCTTGATTTCCCAGCTGACCCATCAGGGAGAACAGCAGGTTTCAAGTCCTTGTTACCAACCTCATGGTTGCGAGGACCCTCCCTCCCCTTCCACTGTAGGAGCATTTTAAAGGTTACGGTGAGGGTCAGTCGTCCTGGGAAACAAAGTCGTTTCCACGTCTAGAGTGTAAGCAGGAAAGAAAGATCCAGAAGAAACTGAAATGTTGATTTTTTTGGGTCAGTGCTCCCCATAGTGCTGAGTCACAAAACGCTCCCCGCTGCTGGTCGTCTGTCCCACCACACCCAGACATGAGCCCCATGTTCCAACCACCCCACCAGTTTCCAAATAACAAAGCTTCTTCTACCCATTGGTCCCACCACTATTCCCAATGGCTGGAATGCTCTTTCCTCTTCTTTGAGAACCTCCCATTCCCTCCCTGCTGCTGCTGCTGCTGCTAAGTCGCTTCAGTCGTGTCCGACTCTGTGCGACCCCATAGATGGCAGCCCACCAGGCTCCCCCATCCCTGGGCTTCTCCAGGCAAGAACACTGGAGTGGGTTGCCATTTCCTTCTCCAATGCATGAAAGTGAAAAGTGGAAGTGAAGTCACTCAGTCGTGTCAGACTCTTAGCAACCCCGTGAACTGCAGCCCACCAGGCTCCTCCGTCCATGGGATGTTCCAGGCAAGAGTACTGGAGTGGGGTGCCATTGCCTTCTCCGCATTCCCTCCCTGGTGCAACCCAACTGTCTCTAGAAGCTTCTCATAAACCCTCCAAGGTGGATTAGATCCTGCATTCTTAGTGGAGGGCTAATGAACAGAAGGGGATGAAAACTGGCTCTTGGAAGGCAAAAAAAAATCTTACTCTTTTTATATATAAAACTCATAAATACATGATGGGGCTTCCCTAGTGGCTCTAGTGGCAAAGAACACAGCTGCCAATGCAAGAGATGTAAGAGATGTGAGTTCAGGCCCTGGGTTGGGAAGATCCCCTAGAGAAAGAGATGGCAACCCACTTCAGTATTCTTACCTGGAGAAGCCTATAGACAGAGCAGCCTTGAGGGCTACACTCCATAGTGTCACAAAGAGTCAGACGTGACTGAAGCTACCTAACACGTATAACCAGCATGCATGTACCTATACTATGAAATTTTCATCTCAGAGGCAGCGGTTAGAAGAAAACATCTAAAAAGCCTCCTTAAGTGGGTATTAGTGAAAATAATTTTGAGAAGCCCTGGGTTATATGCTCCTTTGACTCTCACTGTGCATACTGTTTAGCTTGTTTCAAATCCTTGATTGAGGAGAGTCTGCTGCCCAGCATTTTTGCAGCAAAAGCCTGTAAATAGCCTGCCTTCCTTGACCCCAGTTGTGGCTGTAAGAGTCTCAAGAGCTGGGACAGCTGTCTTGCTCTCCATCGCCCCCTCAGGCCCAGGCCCGATACCTCAACACAGTGGACAGTGGACAAGACACCAAGGAGATGTTTGTTCAACAGCCCTGAGACGATCACGGCTTCTCAGCCCTGCTCACAAGTTTTATACAAGTTGTGCTCTGCAAAGAAGCTTTGATTCCTTCCCACACTCTTTCAGCATCTATATTTGATGAGATGGTGTTTCATGAACTTTGACTCCATTGGCAACAACGGAAGAAGAGATGACTCCAATCTAATATGCACAAGTGTGCATTATAGTTTGTATGGAAACAATTTTCCTCTCTAAAATCACTCATTTCTACCAAAATAGCCAAAAACAAATTATTTTTTTTAAAAAGGAAATAAAAATTTCTTGTAATCTTGAAAAAATATCGAAGAGATGATTCCAACATGAACTTACAGTGCAGCTTTGCGCTGTTCCGACGTCTAAGGGGTGCTTGGCCTCAGCTGATGTTTGCTCTGCTTCCCAACGCGTGGCAAGCCCCCGGTAACCATGTCTCCATCAAGGAGGGCGTGTGCACTGTGACATAAGCTGAATCAGAGGTGCCAGGTGACAATGTGCAACGTGTTGACAGCTTTTCGTAGTGGCACAGATCCCTGGGACTGCTTCACATTCCTTGAAAAGTCAATATTGAAAAGCTGTGCTTAAAAGTGACTTGTAGCTGTCGTTCTTCTATGAAGGAGAGGGTAGGCTGTATGGAGAGAGTAACATGAAAACATATGTTACATATGTAACATAGATACCAATGAGAATTTGCTGTATGACTCAAGTAACTCAAACCAGGGCTCTGTGACAACCTAGACATGGGGGATGGGGAGGGAGGCGGAAAGGAAGTTCAAGAGGGAGGGACATGCGTATACTTGCAACTGATTTATGTTGATGTTTGGCAGAAACCAACACAACACTGTAAAGCAATTACCCTTCAATTAAAACTATGTAAATTTTAAAAAATGACTTGTACCTGTCATTCTTCTATTTATCTAACTCTTGTATTAATATCCCATCTTGTAAAGAAAGAGAAGACAATGACAGGGAATACTTAAGTTTATTGAGCATATTGTTGTTAAGTCATTGAGTCATGTCTGACGCTTTGCAACCCCGTGGACTCCACGGACTGACGATGTTCCATCTGTTTCACCCAGTGTTTTCCATCCAGTGAACCCTCCCAATAGTCCAATAAGACGAGTATTACTGTCTCCCTGCTTTGCAGATGAGGAAACTGAGGATTAACACAGGGAAGCAGTTACCTCAAGGGTTCACAGCTCGAAGTGGGAGAGCCAGAACTCAAACCCGGGAAAATCTGACTGCAGAGCCGAAGCTTTCAAAGCACTCTGCCTGTTTTTTGTTTTTTAAAAAAAGCTGTTTCAAAAGCACATAAATAGGAGCTTCCCTAGTGGTCCAGTGGTTAGGACTTCACCTTCCAGTGCAGGGGGATTGGGTTCAATCCCTGGTCCATGAGCTAAGATCCTACACACCTGGTGGCCAAAAAAAAACACCCCAAACCAAAACATAAAACAGAAATAATATTGTAACAAATTCAATCAAGCCTTTTTTAAAGTGCATAAATAAAATACTGCATTCTGAAAACATCTAAATGATGATGATCATGATTGCTGTTAACAAGTTTAAATAAATGGACAGGGTGTTTAAATCTGCAGATCAAGATGAAATTTCCACTTGGGATACACACACAGCAACCCAGCTATCTGTGTATGAAAAATGGACTGTTCCCAAATATTAAGAAGTTGAAAAGAAGATTCCAAGGAAAATATTGAGATGTATTGGAGAATCTGCAGACTCACACTTGTTACAAGTTATTGTTGATAGAGATATGTGAGTGTGTGTTGAGAGGAGAGGGGGATGTTGAAAGGAGACAAAGGAAAAACTGGAAGTATTGAAAGAAAAAATTCTCCAGTCCTGTGTTGTTAGCATTTCCACGTCCCTCCTCTGTTCCAGTTGACAGCATGAAGGAATTCTTTTCATAGAAAGCTGGCATTACAATAGGGTCGCAGCAGCTAAAGCAGAAGAAGAAGAAAAGAAACTCCTAAATGTGGATAGTGAGTCGTGGATCAGAAAGCATGAACTCAGCATAGACCTTTTCTATTTCTAGGAAACGTGACGTTCCCCATGTAGCGACATTTCACTTGGCACTCTTGAAAAATCCAGCCACATTTCACAGTCTTTAAAAGAATACCGAGCGAGTAGTACTGTTAAACTTCAGTGGATCCTTTTTAATTATGGCCTTAAAACAGGGGAGAATTGTATTGTCCTACGTGCTATGCTTACTCGCTCAGTCGTGTCCAACTCTTTGCGACCCCATGGATGGTAGCCTGCCAGATTCCTCTGTCCATGCGATTCTCCAGGCAAGAATACTGGAGTGGATTGCCATGCCCTCCTCCAAATTGCCCTATAATAAGGGCAAAATAGAATCCAATTCTCTAGCTAAGAAATTTATTCCAAGTGAAATTTCAGATTTGATTCTTATCCTGAAAACGTCCCAAGCAGGCTTTTCTGTGAGCAAAAACTTTTTTCCTAAGACTCATCCCTGATGCTTACTTATTCCCACTCATCAGCTATCTTGTTATTGGAAGTCACGTAGTCTAGTTGAAGGTGTGGTCTCTGGGGTAAGACACACTATTATGTTCTCTGATAGATCCCTCACCTCTGACCCTCAGTTTCCATACCTATCAAGTCAGGTCGTAATATTTACTTCTGAAGGTGGCAACAAGTTGAATGAGGAAGCGTATATAAAAGCTCAGCTTAATATTTTCCCTCTTCATTCCTGATTTCCTTCTTTGGTTGGCAATACTTTCTCCAATGTTTCTTCCAACTTTATAGTTCTATGGAAGTTAATTACCTTTGTAAGAAATATTTTTTGTACTCTGTTGGCTTTCCTGTAAAATGTTAACTGGTAACCAGAGGGTGGAGGCAAACAGGAAAAACGGCATGGAGGAAATTTCATGGCGTGGTTTCACGTGTGCCGCTTGCACTGCTGCTTGTGGTCTGAATTAAGGAAAGTCACCCAGTTGCCATTGGAACAGAAACTTGTAAAGTCGCTCGGCAAGGTCTGGCTGAACAGACGTTGCTCCAGAGCACCAGCTGGTGATGATTATAGAAGGCCTTGAGGGAAACAGAAAAAAAGAAAGCACAGCATTATAAAGAAGGAGAAAAAGATCATCAATTTAACGATTCTTTTTATTGGCAGGCACTTTACCAATATGCATTATGTTGTGTGATCTTAGTAAAAACATAGTATAGAAACTTTTTAACCCCATTTGCAGATGAGAAAACAGATTCTCAGAGGCTGAGTTAATGTCCCTAAGTTTAATCAGGTGACAAGCACTTAGGGCGGAATTCTATCCCAGTCTAGGGACGCCATGGAGAAGGCAATGGCACCCCACTCCGTACTCTCTTGCCTGGAAAATCCCATGGACGGAGGAACCTGGTAGGCTGCAGTCCTTGGGGTCGCTATGAGTCGGATATGACTGAGCGACTTCACTTTCACTTTTCACTTTCATGCATTGGAGAAGGAAATGGCAACCCACTCTAGTGTTCTTGCCTGGAGAATCCCAGGGACAGGGGAGCCTGGTGGGCCGCCGTCTATGGGGTCGCACAGAGTCGGACACGACTGAAGCGACTTAGCAGCAGCTAGGGACACCAAAGGCTGTCCGTGTTACCTGCTGATTCCCAATGATACATGAGCCAGGATGTATAATTCAAATTAGTTTAAGCAAAAATGTGCTGTGCTCAGTCGTGTCCAACTCTCTGCTGCCCCACTGGCTGCAGCCCTCCAGGTTCCTCTGTCCTTTCCCCACAGGCAAGAATAATGGAGTGGGTTGCCATGCCCTCCTCCAGGGGATCTTCCCAACTCAGGGATCAGTCTTGGGTTTCCTGCATTGGCAGGCGGATTATTTACCACTATTTACCATTATTTACCACTATTATTTAGCCACCTGGGAAGCCAAGGTAATGTATTAACTCCCATAGGCAAGTCATAGGAAAGAGTAGGAAGAACTAGTCCCAGAAACAACTAGCTCCAAGGAGACACACACACACACACACACACACACACACACAAATATATGGGTTGCCCATACTTCTCTTTTACCTCTGTGCTGCTAATATTTTATTTATTTATTTGGCTGTGCCTGGTCTTAGTTACAGCACGGGGCTCTTTAGTTGTGGTGCATGGGCTCAGTTGCTCTGAGGAGTGTGGGATCTTATCTCCCCAATCATGGATCATACCCACATACCCTGCGTTAGAAGGCGGCTTCTTAACCACTGGGCCACAAGGGAAGTCCCCATCCTCCTAATATTAATATAACTTTGATCTGTAACATTTTCCGTATTAAGGCTTGTGATTTTAGAACTCACACCCGCTCCCCCAATACACACACACACACACACAGAGTGGCCCCTTACCCCAGGCACTGTTTTCAAATGGATTGTAAGCTCCTGGAAAGGAGAAACGGTATTTTCTGCATCTTTTGTGGTCTCAGGGCACCTAGCAAAGGGCTGGGCATTGCCCTGTGTCAACGGTACTTATTTTAAAAGTATTTGTTAAAGAAAAATTACATAAAAAGTACTTGTTAACATACACCATCGAAAGATTTACAGACTAATCACATTTGGAGTCCACATTCAGATTTGGCACTGCTTGAGCAAGTGTTCTAAGACCTGGGCAAATATGTATTTCTGAGAATAGGTATTCAGAATGCTAATATTCACTTTTATTTCAAATGTGCAAATGGTGACATTTCCTCAGTTTTTTAGTCTAAAGTTGCAAGGTTATATTAAATCATTTTCATATTTAATGATATTGTTGCCTTGAGAAAGAGGAATATAATGAATGTTAAGCCCTTGCAACTTGCCCTGCATGATGAGTTCCCATTATTTAATTCTGTTTTTCTCATGATCATTTCTCATATATTTCCATGTATTAATTATGTTCACAGTGTTGTTTGAAATAACCTCAGTTGAGCTCATTATATATTTTGATGGAAAAGCACTTCAATCTAAACCCCAGCTTCCATTTCTCTTTCTAAAGTAGATTTGTAATGACTGTTGTAGACTTTTCCCTGAATAGAGTCTGATTTTGAAATTCTAATTGAATTTTATATTTTGTCCCACAAAAAATAAGCACATCATTATTTTGCCTGAAATTACTGGGTGTCTCACTCAATAATGCACGGCTTAATTTATGAGTATTTCTTGTCCTTTTGCTGGTGGCTTGAGAACTATCTTCCAGGAATGCCGTGAATTGTGGGTAAGTACTGAGGACATGTAGGTGATTTAAGGATACCCAGAAGGTCAAGGGCTGATTGTGCTCAAACATTCTTTGGGATGTCAGCATTTCTTTTGTATGAAATAGGAGGTATGAATCTCCCATTATGCATTGTGAGTCAGGCTCCAATTAGTTGGAGTCTCTTTTCTTCTGATTCCTTTCAGTAAAGCTTTTGTAGAGCTTCTGGTTACTCTAGAATACAGTTCAAACTGCTTAAGGTTGCCCTCAAGGATCTGCAGGTTCTAGCTGCTGTCTAACCCCAGGGACACATCTGCAGCCCTTGCCCCCACCCCTGCCAGGCTGCAGCCACACTGTCCTTGAGTTTCTCTAATGAAAGCACCCTGCTCCCCACTTAGCACACAGTATGTTCCGGTCACTATCCGTCCTGTCTGGGATGCTTTCTCCTCTCCTCCTTCCCCTGGCTGACACCCACCAGCTCATAAGTTTCTGCTGAAGTAACATTTCATCCTGACCTCCCAGACCACATGCATATTTTCAAAGGACCACGTACTACATAGGTTTCAATCTGAAAGTCTAGTTAAGGTTTATGATGGTTCCCTGAGCCACGGGCAGTTCTGGGCCCAAGCTCATGGGAACCAAGAATGCAGAGCAGAAGAGCAGGAACATCTGGAGTTAGATGCCTTTCGTGTCCTTTTCCCAATTCTGGGTCCCCAGAGAACGAAGTTGACGAAAGGAGACCTGAAAGTGACAAAGCCTCCAAGGGTGGAGTCAGTCACAGATGAGCCAGCAGATGGAACGATGTTCCTGGGCCAGTCTTGGGACCAAGACGAGGGAGGTGCTCTTCACGAACCGTAGCAGGGAAGCGGTCCTCCTGCATCCAGGCACCGCCAGCCTCAGCTGCCCTCAGGGTCTCTCTGCTTGGCTCGGGGCCCTGGGTTCCTTCTGTGAGCAGTGACACCTGGGTGCTTCTGCTCAGCATTGTGAGCCAATGTCCTCCTGTCGTTACTTTGGTTTACAGAGGTGATGAGTGTGTGTCTTCTCATGACTACAAACATACCTCAACTTTCAGATTTTCATGCACAATGCTCCATACTCACAAATGACATTTTCACAGTTTCTGAAGTCTCTGAAATCTAATTGGCGATACTCCAAACACCTGTGAGGAAGTCACGCCTGTGTGGAAGGCTGACCTCTGGCTACAGTTTCCTGCCCATCACACATCTGGTACTTTCCTTAGTAGTGGCATCACCATCACTGATTATTTAGTTTTCTAATTATTTGTTCAAGGTCATTTTATCCCAGTAGTCTGTATATTTCATGAGGTTTGATTCTGTTTTGTATAAATATGTGTGTGTGTGTGTGTGTGTATGTTCCTTTTCAGATTTTTTTCTTTTATAGGTTATTGCAACATATTGAATAGTGTTCCCTGTGCTAAATGGTAGGTCTCTGTTAGTTATCTATTTACATAAGGCAGTGTGTATATGTTAGTCCCAAACTCCTAATGTATCCCTCCCCTGCTTTCTGTTTTGGTAACCATAAGTTTGTTTTCTATGTCTGTAAGTCTGTTTCTGTTGTGTAAATCACTTGATTTGTTTCATTTCTTTAGATTCCACATGTAAGTGATATCATACGATAGTTGTCTGTCTGGTTTACGTCACTTAGTATGATCATCTCCGGGTGCATCCATGCTGCTGCCAACGGCATCATTTCATTCTTTTTATGGCTGAGTATTATTCCGCTGTATACATGTACCACCTCTTCCTTATCTGTTCCTCTGTCAATGGACATCTTGGTTGATTTCATGTCTTGGCGGCTGTAAACAGCTCTGCAATGGACATTGGTGTGCATGTACCTTTTCAAGGTATGATTTTGTCCAGATAAAAGCCCAGGAGTGGGACTGTAGGATCACATGGTAGTTCTACTTTTAGTTTTTTTAGGGAATCTCTATACTGTTCTCTGTAGTGGCTGCACCAATTTACATACCCACCCACAGTGGAGGAGGGTTAACAAGGAGGCTTTTTAAAAGGAAGGAGGATTACCTTGATCTGACTTAAAACCACACAGATCAAGCCATGCCCCACACAACTCTAATGTGGTGGCAATATATCAACTTTTCAAATAATTAGGTTAAAACACTTTCTTGAATACTTAATTATGAACAAATAATTGTGACAATTCAATGAATGGCAGCTATTTGCTGACCTTGGACAAAACCAAAAGATATAACAAACCGTCCCTATTCATGAAGTGACCTGTACATCAGCTGGTCATAAAAAGTGCAAAATACACTCTGTCTAGATGGTAATATAAACCGTGCACATAGAAACGTCCACCTAACTTTTTACATGTCCGTACATTATTACAACCGCTTTTATTTAAAAATATATTTCATCATATATTCATGTTTTCCATGCAATGAAGAAGTTTGTTTCACACACACACATACACAAATACACACATACGCACTGCTTGTGTGAAGGTATCAGAACACACAAAATACAAAGGCAGGGTGCGTGGGGCTGGGATTTGATAGTTCAGCCCTAGCTTCACAAGATGTTATTTTGCAAATGGATTTCAAAAATATAATTACATTAATCAAAACTCCATATATTCTCCTACATTGGTACTGATTTCACCCACATTTATCAAATTTATGTTCTGCCTCTTGCCTGCCCCTTGCTGCCTCTCACTTTGTTGGGCGAAGAGAACATACCTGACCGCATGCTCAGGGCCCTGCTTTGAAATGAGAGGTCTGTGAAACTTGAAACACAAAACACCAGGAATGAGGCTCACGCTTTCCCGTCCCTGTTTCCCATTAGACCTGCTCCTGAAATTCTGGGGTCTACCCTAGTTTTTAACTGATCTTAACTATAGAAGCAAATGATGATTGCATTATATTTAGTTCTCTGAACATGCGTAAATTACATCATTCTTGTCATGACACATGAGGGCATGAAAATTAAATAGCAACTAAGATTTTTAGAAGCAGCTTAAAAAGAAAATATTAATGTGCCCTAAGATATCAGTGAATCTATAATTCAAGGAAACAGAGAAAATAAGTAACAAATGTGTTAAAGACTAACACTTGGGGAATCGCGAGTAAACAGTAATTCTTTGTATGATTATTGAAGTTTTGTTGTTGTTAGTCTGAAATGATTTTAAAATAAAAAAAGTCAGGTAAGATTTTAAATGACAATGACCGCAGACCATTTAAGATGGTGACTATGTGGTTTTTTGAGGAACAGGGTGATTAATGAGACCCTCGGGTAAAGTGCCCACTAGACAATATCTCAGACCAAAATTCAGCCATCTTTAAAATGCATTCATCTCTGCAGAGTGATCCTGCTTAAGATCCAGACAACTCCAAAATTCAATATCCGTCTTCCAAGCCACTACTGGTAAAAGAAAGTAAAATAGGAAGACTTGCACGTGAATTTTGCTTTGAACATAGCTCCATACAGTATCAAGTGTCCTTGCTCACCATTACCAAAGACCATATCAAAGAAAAGCAACCCAGTATGCAAGCCACACATTGGCAGTCTCATCCATGTCATACTTGTGATCAGTGCTTTTTTCCTATATACTGAGCATTTTCATCAGCTCAGTTGTCCCTAGGGAACCCATCAGGTACCAACCACCCGCCAGTAGGACAACTGTCCACTCACACCTCTCCCTGGTCACCAGGGCCATTTGCAACTGTGAACACAACATCAGAAATTCCCCGGCGGTCCAGTGGGTTAGGACCCCCTGCTCTCACTGCTGAGGGCCCAGGTTCAATTTCTGGTCTGGGAACTAAGATCCCACGAACTATGCAAAGACACAGTACCGCACAGGGATGATGAGGGAAGTGAGCGCTCCCTCTACCACACCTCTGGGTCCTTCACTCATTTCCACATCGTGGCATTTTATGACTTCCCCTGAGAGAAGACTCCAGTTAATCTCACAGTTTATCTAGGTTTCTGGAAAAGTCTGTTGGCAAGTTGCCTTCCTCCCCCACATCCCCCGCAATATGTTTACTGAGGAATACATTTTACCTTTACATTTTTATTTCTGAGGAGACTCTACTCACCAGACATTTGTTTTCCATGTGGTTCCCTGAGAGAGACGCACACAAACAGGAAGACTGTAAAATAGCAGAGGATAAATTGGGATGCCGAGATAAACATGTATTTCAATTCTGATATCCTGAACCTATTTTTAAGAGCTCAGGAAAGAACAAATTCTGTTTCTCCTCCTAAGTAACTCCATGGGAATTCTCTTGGTGCAATGATAATGCTGAGCACAGAGAAGCTCTTTCTATTCCTGGAAGGGAAGTTCGGCTCTTTAAATCTCCAAAAGAAAAGATTAAAGTTGTTCTTTACCTCTCAAAAAATATTCTCTTCTGTTAGCTTAGTATTGGCAGCAGTTGTCATACCTTGGACTGGAATACTATTGGTAGAATCACTACATTTCCAAGATTCCTTAATTTTCTGAAAGTTTTGAAAATAAAAAAGACAAGGTATGTGACCTTTAAAACTCTCTCCTTTGTCTGATTGTATAGAAGGGATGCCTTTTGAAGAGGCAAAGGGGGAATCATTTGGAATACAATGTTGGTGTCATGAAAAGAATGGAATGCAGTTTATTCCTAAGAATGCATTTACCTGAAAGCCTATCAGTTGCAGTCGATTCCAAATGATCCGTGAACATCAGGGAGAGAGAGGGCCCAACCAATGAGATTCCAAGGTTAATGTAAATCCCCCTTTTAGTTCTTTCTTCTTGCTCCCCATGTTCCTTTATGCCACAGGACCTTTGCATGTGCTGTTCTCTGTTGCACACAATAATGCTTTATTCATTTTCCCCCCTTATTTCTTTCCTTGTACCTGTATTTAAGTCTTACCAATAACTCAAATATTTGAATTAACAGAAATGGTATTTATTATTCAACAAGTCTTTATGTGTCCAATAATGAGCAGTATTTTGTCGGCATTTGGAAGATAGGAATTATCAGGATACTGGCTTTGCAGGTAGCAAAGAAGATTGTCACAGACCTGCACTGCATTCTAGCAGGGTCAGCACTCTGGTGGAGGCAGGTGTGGCATGGGAAGCAGCATGACATGCGGGTTATGAGCAGTGTGTTCTGGAGCCGCACTGCCTGGGATTGGTCCTACTCTATCACTTACCAGCTGTGTGACCTTGGGCAAGTGACTTACCCTCTCTGGGCCTCAATTTCCTCATCTGAAAAATGAGGATGATGATAATATGATATCTACCTCAAAGGACGGCTTTGATGATTAAATGAGGCCATACATGTAAGGTGCCTAGAAGAACATTAAGTAAGGTTTGTTCTTGCTATCAATGCTCCATGAGTCAACAGAAGTCCCGGACTAATTCTACTGGAGAATTCTCAGAAGACCAGGCACTAGGATTGCATGTTTTGAGGGCACAGCAGTACAGAAAATGTGGACTTCTCTTTCAGACATCTTGACAACACCAGAAGATGTTTCCAGATTTCAAATTCCTACCTTATGGTAACTACACAGGTTCTAAGTTTCACCTCAATACTCTGCCTCATGTTTCTCTTTTCCCTTACTCTTTTTTTTTTTTTTTTTTGGCTACACAATAATGTGGTGTGTAGGATCTTAGTTCCTGGACCAGGAACTAATAAACCTGCATGCCCTGCAATGGAAGCATGGAGCCTTAACCACTGGACCACCAGGGAAGTTCTTTCCCTCTTACTCTTTTCAAAAAGTATTTATTTATTCGGCTGTGCCTGGTCTCGGTTGCAGCATGTGGGATCCTGAGTTGTGCATGCGGGATCCAGTTCCCTGAGCAAGGATCAAACCCAGGCCCCTGCTTTGGGAGCACAGACGTCTAGCCCCTGGACCACCAGGCAAGTCCCTTTCCTCCTACTCTCTAAGGGAATCGCTATTTCCTATTTTAAACAAATGCCATGGAAAACCACCTCAGGATTTCCTCATGAACGATTCTAGTTTTGGAAAACATGTTCTCCAGAAACATCCAAACTGTATGTCCTGAACATCCCTGGATTGTACTGGGCTTCAGAATGCATGAAGGTGGGGCTCCAACTGTGCCTGGGACCCCCTGAGACACACCACTCCCTCACAGTGGCTGAGGCGCTTGCTGAGGGTAAGTGTTGGTTTCAGCTGCATTTATTTGCCGTGATTTACCACTCTCTATTTACTCAAGGATTTCAGATCATGAACAAATTACTGTAAGTCATCTCTGGTCATCTCCAACCGACAAAATTTGTCCCTTACATATCAAAAGGAAGGCAAATCTGAAGTTTGGTGAGTTCTCGTTTCTTGAGCATTCCATGCTCTATGATATCTGAAAGAAAAAAAAAGAGAGAGAGGGAGAGATTGTAAGACTTCTCTGATGGTCCAGCAGTTAAGACTCTGAGCTCCCAATGTAGGGTGCAAGGGTTTGATACTTGGTCTGAAAACTAAGATCCCACATGCCCTGTTGCTCAAAAAAGAGAGAGATTGTACTGAAGATTGAAGCTACCTTATATTTCTTTAAATTGCAAACATGACAATAAAAAATGGAAATCCCACATATTTAAAACCTTAAGTTTACTTTAGAATTTAGATAAATTTTAACTACCTGCTATGGTAGGGCCTAAAAGGCAGACTTGTTAAGAGAGGAAATGGTATAAAGTGCCCAGGTGAGGAAAATAGGATGAGCGTGGATACAATACATTTCCGCGTAGAAATGTTGAAAATTGAAACAGTACCATAAACCTTTTGTTTTTTAATAAGCTGATGGCCTTTAAAATTATTTCTAGACATTTATGAAGTCTGAAGTATCATGTAAGATATTTTTTTAAATTAAAATGTGGCTTGGGGAGAAGAAGGCACGATAGATGTGCATTCATTGTTTCATGATGAAGAAAAGGGAGTCTGAGTTTGTGTCCTGTGGATGAAGGGCTTGACCAGGTAGGGTGTGGTCATCCCAGGAGATGTAGTCATGATTTTTTTCTCTCAATGAGAACACTTATTCAGGGCTCACTCTGGGGTAGGGCTTTATATACAAGGTGGATTTATTTCCATCCTCAGGGAGTGCGTCAGGAAACAGATGGCTAAATATTTGGAAATGACACAGCTCGGGAAACGCCGAGATGGAAATGGGTCTCAGGTGCTGGCGGACCTTAGAGGGAGCTAACTCAGCTCACATGGGGAGAAAAAGTGGTCAGGGAATCAGGCCTGGCTGAAGCAACGCTGAGCTTCAGCTCCTCTAGCAGGGAAATAAGACCAGCAGGTGGAGGGTGCTGAGAAGGGAGAGGTAGGAGCCCAGCCCCAGAGCTGTGAATCCAGGATGCATTCAGGGAAGGAACACATTCCTGCTGGAAGCGCAGCTGTTGTTCAGTCGCTCCGACTCTTTGTGACCCCATAGGCTGCAGCACGCCAGGCTTCCCTGTCCTTCACCGTCTTCCAGAGTCTGATGCCATCCAACCATCTCATCTTCTGTTGTTCCCTTCTCCTCCTGCCCTCAATCTTTCCCAGCATCAGGGTCTTTTCAAATGAGTTGGCTCTTCGCATCAGGTGGCCAAAGGATTGGAGCTTCAGCTTCAACATCAGTCCTTCCAATGAACACCCAGGACTGATCTCCTTTAGGATGGACTGGTTGGATCTCCTTGCAGTCCAAGGGACTCTCAAGAGTCTTCTCCAACACCACAGTTCAAAAGCATCAATTCTTCGGTGCTCAGTCTTCTTTATGGTCCAACTCTCACATTTGTACGTGACTACTGGAGAAATCATAGCTTTGACTAGACGGACCTTTGTCAGCAAAATGATGTCTCTGCTTTTGAATACGCTGTCTAGGTTTGTCATAGCTTTCCTTCCAAGGATCAAGGGGCAGTTTAGGGTTGTATTACGTATGTTGCTTGTTTGCAGGGTTCATTTCATGTTCATTGCAGGGTGTAAGAAGATTCAAATGTCCAAGTATCCTGTCTATAATCTTCATTTTAAATTACCATCCTAAGCAGTTAAATATACAAAACACATCTGAAGAATTCAGAAGAAAGGATGAAACAACTGTCTCCAATATTTTGCTGAGTCGACAGGAGGGCCACCTTAGCAACAGATTTTATCATGTAATTAAACAGGGATCCTTGATTAATTAAATTGAGAGGCGAACTTGTTTAAACTGCTGATGTTAGAAAGAGATTACAAGATTTTGCCTGAGCCAAAATAAAGCAAAATGGACAAACTCTCTCTACAATTTGACTTTTTTGCTGACAAATTTTCAGTCCTTAGATCTATTTTTCAGATCTATTAAAGGCCTTAAAGCAACAAGGAATTGGAATGAATATTTGAACAGAGAGCTAGACGTTTCCCGTGCTGAGTGAATCATCGGAATCAGAGCTGGGGCATCAACTGTGTTCATCCACGTGGCTTCCCTTCGTCCAGGGAGCCACGCAGTTGACACTTGACCATAGCACCCAGCCGTGGTAAACCCTGCACTGAGTGAGCTCTGTTTTCATTTCAAAGTGTTGCTTCCCATCCTGAAAAGTAACAGTTAGGAGAAATGTTCATGAGACTAACAAATCAAATCTTTGTCCTAATAATCAGAGTTATAACACCATCTTTGGTACTTCTGCATAACCAGTCAACCTGGCATTGCGGGTGGAGGGGTTAAGTCATGTAGATAGACTCTTGGTTACAACAGCCTTTCTTCTAAGGGTCTCCAGAGATTGGGACACACCTGTAAGCCACTAAATCTTGTCCCTTTCCACAGCCAGCTCCCTTGTCTGCTCCTAACATGCTGAAAGGTTCACATGTGCTGCCCCTGAATGGACAGGACCTAGAAGCTGTCCCCTTCTCTGGACGGAGCCAACCCCACCCAGAATCAGACTCCTCCCAGCATTCTGTTTCTAGACATTGCCAACAATTTTTAACCTAAACTTTCATAACATCCTAAACATCATTTCCTAAACATCGTAGATGGCCGCTGAGATCTGTTTACCGTTTGCATCACCCGTGCTTTGAGTTGGCAGCCCCAAGTCTTTGACCTGCCCTTGAAAAGGGACCCTTCTCTGCCTTGCTATATACAACATAGGGACTTCCCTGGTGGTCCAGTGGTGAAGACTTTGCCTTGCAATGCAGGGGGTGCTGATTTGACCCCTGGTCAGTGAACAAAGATCCTGCATGCTTCATGGCCAAAAAAAAAAAAACGGAACATAAACAACAGAAGCAATATTGTAACAAATCCAATAAAGACTTTAAAAATGGTCAACATGAAAAAAAAAATCCTACAATACAATTGTGGGCAAGAAAATAAAGGTCTATAAAATACGTCTCCAAGAGATATGATGGAGAGAGGAAGGGACTGTTTGGCATTACAAGAAAAACCTGGGCATGTCCCTTCCGTGTGTGTGACAAGAGGTTAGAGATAAGCGTGCTTTGGGCTTGGCTGGTGGAGGATTGCAGTATTTCTCTTCATTTATAAGGACTGACATGTTTGTAATGAATTTTCCTAGCCCATATTTTGGTCCCTGTTTCCCGTTTCCTGAAATAACTCTTCCATTTTTTCAATTCTACTCCAGCGCCCTCTGGCCTTGTCAGTAGCTCCCACTGGTAGCTTATGAGGTGTTTAAAACCAAATTACTCTCTTTACATGCAGTAATGCTTCTCTCTTTTTCTCTGCAATTTTTCCAACTTGCTATCAATCTTCATGTAAGGTTTCCAACAAAAGTGTGTGGATAAAAAATACCCCCTTTCTAAGTGGCTTTTTCTATTAACCTGGCTCATCCCACCTTGTCAAAACACTTAGTAACTCCCTTCAAGTCCTGGCTCACATTTCAATTTACCAGTGACCTTGTGTGGGTGAATCACTTTGCCACTGTGACAAAAAAGGCTCCTCAGGGAATATAGGGATATTCATTCTCTTTTCAGCTACCGAGTGAGAATTTGAGGACTTCTTAGTATTTGAACAGTGCCCTGTGCCCTGCAGTTGAACAGAATGATACAGTCTCTTTGGTGACCTTGATCAGTTAGAGACATAGGGAAAGCTAGTATCCAGTACCCCATCAGAGCTCAGAGCAACTTCTAAAAGATCAGGACTCCATCATGGTTCCACAACTGCCCCCTCATTCCAAAGTCAGCAGCCCACCCGCTGTGGAAACAGGTTTTTATGGTAATGACTTGTTTATGCAAATGACACCGTTGCCTGCTATAAAAATTTCCCAGGGTCCCTTCCTAATGAGCTAAAATTACTGTTGCCCAGTGAGATGTTTATTCCCATGTAGAATAACTAACTGGACAGGTCAATGCATACGTGATCATCAGGGGTAGCTTTGTGAGGATGGAAGGATGAAGGCTGGATGGAAGCTGCCATCATTCCAGGGAGATGATGGCGTCAGGCCCACCATCTTTCTTGGTGACAACTTCACTCTTTCTCCATGAAGTAATTATTCCCTGGAACAGAAAGGTAGAGTGATTTTTCTTTATTCTTATGTGATACATATAAGAAATGCTTCCATGCTCAATAAACGAGTGGCTTTTCTTCCTCACTAGATTCTGGTCAATAAATCATGCTCCTGTCAAGCAGTCATCTGTTGTTAATTTGTTTTTTTTATTTGCCAGGTTCAGTATTGAGGCTTTCTTCATTTAAGCAGCTTTTGTTGTAATCATGAATAGCTGCCGTTCCATCTTGTTTGAGAAGTCTGTAAAAATGCAGACAAGAAGTTTCAACATTTCTAGTGCGTCATGGAGCTTTTCTATGAAAATGAGGTTTTCTAAAGAAAATGAGGGAAAATGGTGACTATCTTTCTGCTCACAGCCAATAAATCTGCTATATTCCCCATTGCTATAATTACTTTCCAAACAACACAGCTGAGAGTGTGAAAAAATTGAAAACTTGTGACGCCCGAATCACTCGGAGCCATCCTATTTTTCTGTTGACAATGACAATTGCCTACATTTTTTCTGATTTTCCATTCTGTACTCAGTTGGGAAAGCTGACATTCTTCTTTTGACTCGTATTCACAAAATGGGAAGCATTCCTTAATGGGGCTTTTTCTTGACAGATTCATGGCTTCAGTGCAATTAAATAAGTGAAAATTAAACATAAAAGCAATCTTGTTTCATGCTGGGAATACTAGTACACCAAATAATCTGATAAGAATTAGAAGTGTGATATAATTTAAACTATATTTTTCTGCCTTCTATTATGATTTAACTTTTGTAAATATATGTTGACACGAGAATATAATATTCTATGTTATTTCATGAAAATATTCTCTCATAGTATTTTCCATCAATCACTTTCCCTTCATTTAATTATTTAAAGGTTCTTAACAATATTTGTTATACCATATTGACAGTTTCAAAAATCATTATTAATTATTGTAGTATATGCTTGAAATAATAAATATACATTTGGATTCAAATGACCTTTATCTCAGTTTCCTTATCTGTAGAAAGAGGAAGGAATGTCTACTTCTCAGGGTTCTTGAAAGAGCTCCACGTGATCATGATGGTGAAAGCACATCGTCATGCTGTAATTCACTGCCATCATTTAAAATAACCACTACTACACATATGTGTGGGTATATGGGTGTGTGTATGTATGTACATAGGTAGAATCTTGTGCACCGGAAAACACGTGGCTCTGGAAACCAGCGTGCTGTGTCCTGCTGCCAGCTCTCCTCCTTGTAAGCAACTTGCAGTGGACACAAGTCCTTTTCCACCTGCGGATTTCAGTTTCCTCATCTGTAAAACAATATGTTTGGATAAGCCTAATATATAGCTCCTTCATGGCCTAAAAACCTTTTCTAAAGTTTTTTAGAAATTCAAGTGTTGATTTCTTTCCTGCTCTACCCTTCACCCCAAACTAAACAATGACATGTACACCTGAGTACAATCTCTGCATCCTGGTTCTATGTCCAAATACCATTAAAAAAATAATTATATATATATATGTATATATATATATATATATATATATATATATATATATATATATATGTGTGTATACTTCCTCCTAAATGACCAGAAACAATCCAGAGTGAGTTACTCCAGAGTCTTAAGGTCTTGGCAATGTTGCTAAGGTAGCAGACACTATATAAAAACTTTAAAGCAACTCAGTAGAGACAGATTTAACTAAGAAGCACCATTGTTACCGGAGACATCTCATTACCAATTCAAGGAAGGGTCTCACCTAGACATAAACATATTTAGCATTAGCTGCAGCAGTATACCATTACGAATTTTGGGTCAGAAGATGTGCACTTATATGTGTATGCCCAAGGCAAGAAATAATTCATGGAATGCTAGACAAATGTTTATTATACATTTTTATTTCCTTTATTGTTTATGCTCTATTTTAAGTTCCTCGAGGGCCAGTGCCATGTCTGTCATATCTATTAAAAAGACCAACATTTATTTACTGCCTGCTAAGGATTTATATACATAGTAACTTAGTTTATCTGTACAACACAAAGAAGAAACACAAAGAAGGCGATTAGGCTTGTATTACAGCAGCCATCCCAGCGTGTGACTTCCATAAGACCACCTCATGGCTCAGGATGGCTACTAGGGCTCCAGCTACCATATTTATACTTCAGGCTGAAGGAGAATGGAAGAAAAGAAAGGGATATAGCTCTAGACTGGGTCTGAAACTTTAATGATCCTTTCCAGAAGAGAACACTTAGGCTAACCTCTCATTGGTGAGAACTTAGTCACAAGGAGACTGAGAATCACCAATATTTATGCAGACAGTGTCCTCACCTAAAAATTGGGAGTCTGTTCTTTCCTTCCAAGGGAAAGAACACTTAATAGACAACTGATACATCTGTCATCTCCATGTTACAGAAGCAGACATTAAAGGCTCACTGTGGTCAAATAACTGTGTGCAATCAGAAGATATTATAGCTAGTGACCTACCTCATCCCAAAGCATGGACTCTTCATGACGTAGCTCTGCCATCAGTGTTACCTCGCAGATGGCTGCTGTGTAACAGGCATCAATCCAGGGTCCTGCAGGGAGGCAGCAAATGGGCACCCTGGAGCAGCAGCAGTAAAATGCTGAAGAATGTGCTTCTCCAATTTTAACATGCTTGTGACTCCTCTGTGCATCTAGTTAAAGTGAAGATTCTGGGGTGGATCTGAGAACCTAAATTTCTAATAATCTTGCAGGGAACAGCTATGCTGCTGGTCCACGGACCACACCATCCAATAAAATAGCCACTTAACACGTGTGGCTATTGGGTACTTTAAATGTAGCTTTCCTGAACGGAGACATGGTGTGCAGTAGGTATAAAATACATAGTGGATTTCAAAGATCTAATAAGAAGAAAAATAAAAAATATCTCATTCATATTTTAGATAGATTTTATGTTGAAATTACAGTGTGTTTTGGTTATACTGGATTAAGCAAGATATACTATGGAAAATTAAATTAATTTCACCTATTTCTTTTTAATTTTGAAATAGAAAATGCAAGATTGCATATATGGCTCACTTTATATTCTTATTGGCCAACGCTGGTCTAGATGCTTCATGTTCCTGCTAAGTTGCTTCAGTCCTGTCTGACTCTTTGCAACCCTACGGACTGTAGCCTGCCAGGCTCTTCTGTCCATGGGATTCTCCAGGCAAGAATACTGGAGTGGCCACTTGCCATGCCCTCCTCCAGGGTATCTTCCTGACACAGGGAGTGAACCTGTTTCTCTTAAATCTAGCTGCATTGGCAGGTGGGTTCTTTACCACTAGCACCACCTGGGAAGCCCTAGTTCAAGCCCTGAATCCTCACTCAGTAGCAGAAAGACTACAGGTCAATTAACGTGACTAAGTTCAGTTTTCCCTTGTAACGTGAGGGTAATAAAAGTGTTCACTTCCTAGGGTTGCTGTGATGATTAAATAAGAGAAAGAAAACGAAGTGCTTAACACATGGTAACTCTTTGAAGCCAAGCTATGGTGTTGGGATTTCAATAAGGACCACTAGACAAAAATCATCTGATGCCTCATGTTTTAAAAATATGCCAGGCATAGTCATCGGACACTTTAATAATTTTGTTGCCTACTGATTTAAAAGGGATGTTGTTCTTATGCATCACATAAACCAGGTCCTTCTCGTAATTTTCTAAATTCAGTAAAACTGATGAAGTTCCCAGTGAACCCAAACGCGGGAAGTCACGTTCAGTCATTGGTGTCAGATAGAGTTACTGAACCTACACTTGCAGGTCGGCTGATTGATGTCAGCTCTGCTTGCACAGAACTTTTTACCTACGTTTTACTGCAGGTCCCCAAACAATTTATATACCAAAAAAGAAAGAATCTCTCCTGAGCTCCATGCTTTCCCAGAACACACGGGGTCAGATAAGTTCTCCAGAAGTCCATTCACTGAGTGGGCAATTCGCTGAAAGCCAATCAGTGGAAAGGCCAATTCACCAAAAAACTGATTCATCACATTTGCTTATACCATTCAACTATTTTGTTGGGGTTCGTGGGTTTGATCGTGTCCTCATTACAGTGTTTTAAGGAACATTTAATTTGTTTTTGCCACAGTCCCCACTGTTCCAACTGAAGCCAAAGGCAAGAGAGGAAGAGGCTGAAGAAAGAGCGGAGAAAGGAAGCTTGAAAGGGGGAAGCTGGGAAGGGGGTAGCGGTGGTGGAGGAGACAGACTCCACAGAGGGTGAGGAGCGTGTGGTGACAAAACTATCGCTCGATCTCAGATAGGGAGCAGTCTTTTCAATGTATTTTTCAAGATAATTATCAGTCACACAAGTAGACAATGGCAATAGTTCTTGATATTCAAGAAAGTGGGCTTCCCAGGTGGTTCTAGTGGTAAAGAACCTGCCTGCCAATGCAAGAGACATAAGAGATGCAGGTTTGATCCCTGGGCGGGGAAGATCCCCTGGAGGAGGGCATAGCAACCCACTCTAGTATTCTTACCTGGAGAATCCCATGGACAGAGGAGCCTGGCGGGCTACAGTCCATGGGGTCACAAAGAGTTGGACATGACTGAAATGACAGCACGCACACACTCATTCAAGAAGGTACTCCAGAATGTGTATGTATTGACTATGTAAAGAATTCTTAACAGTAAAATCTCCCAATGCATAGTAATGATCCTTTTTTGAAAAAGTATAGTTGACTTTCAATGTCATGTTAGTTTCTGCTGTATGTATGCATGCATCTCCTGTGTTTTGGATTTCCTTCCCATGTGGGTCCCCACGGAGCACCCAGTAGAGTGCCCTGTGCCGTGTAGTAAGTTCTCATCAGTTCTCTGCTTTATGAGGTGAAAGAGAAAGTGTTAGTCACTCAGCTGTGTCCAACCCTTTGCAACTCCATGAACTGTAGACTGCCAGGCTCCTCCGTCCTTGGAATCCTCCAGGCAAGAATACTGGAGTGGGTAGTCATTCCCTTCTCCAGGGGATCTTCCTGACCCAGGGACCCAATAGTATCAATAGGGTATAGATGTCAATTCCAATCTCTCAATTCATCCCACCCTTCTTTCCCCCCTGGTATCCATACATTTGTTCTCTACATCTGTGTCCTCTATTCCTGCCTGCAAATCGGTTCACCTGCACCACTTTTCTAGATTCCACATATATGTGTTAATATACGATACTTGTTTTCGTCTTGCTGACTTACTTCACTCTGTATAAGTCTCCAGGTTCATCCACGTGTCCGCAAATGGCACAATTTTGTTCCTTTTTAAGGTAATAATACATTCTTATACTCAATTACTTATACTCACTTGTCTTTGGCAAAATGGTCATTCAGTAAATCAGCTTCTAGAATATATTTACTCTAGAAGTTATATATATACAACTGAATCATTGTGCTATACAACTGAAACTTACACAATATTGTAAATCAACTATATAAACTATAAATGTCATTAAAAACATTTTTAAAGAACTAATCTAAAAATATCAATTAATTAATCAATCAGCTTCTAGGAGCTGGTCTACTTGGAGATATGCAAAGAAAGCTGATGCTGGTTGAGTTAAGAGGGAGGTGCAAAAAACTGGAGAGGTTGCATATTATGGTTTCTGCTTTTGTGAGAAAAAGGTTTAGACAAACAATGATCAAAGATTATATACAATCTTTTACTTTACGAGCCCTGGCTATCGTGCAGGCTCTAAAGCAGCGTCAACAAATATTTGTGCCCAAGCCCAGCCCCCCCCACCTTCCCCCACTGCTCAGCCATTCTGCTCCTTGCTTACGTGCATGTGAGTAGAACCGGCAGAGACGTTCTGAGGTCAGCGCACTTTTTGGCGTGTGAATAACAGGAAATCTAATTGCCAACCTGAGTCTCCCCACTATATTATCACATATGAGTGAACACAGCTGTTCTTCCCCAAAAATAAATTGTAAAAGAAATATATACCACCATCTTAATGAGAGGGTGTGATGCACATACCGGGAGGACGTGCCTAGACACAGACTGAAGATCTTAGAGTAATTAAAGACTGCGTCAGGGACGAAAGTTGCTGAGCGAGCTGAAAGGAATTATGATGCTCTCCTGAGATCACGGGTGCCTTTCTCCCCTGAATCCACCTGTGTGGTCCTGGAGTCAGCTACACTCATCTCATGAGATGGGAACCTTAGATTGCCATAACCTGACTCATTTAAAATTTCCATCCTAGATTTGACCATTTCTCCTTGTCATCTTATTTGCGCAACATAGTTTCTAAATATAATTTGACATGGAACAATGGACTGGCTACAAATTGGGAAAGGAGATACATCAAGGCTGTCTATTGTAACCCTGCTTATTTAACTTATATGCTGCTGCTGCTAAGTCACTTCAGTCATGTCTGACTCTGTGCGACCCCATAGACGGCAGCCCACCAGGCTCCCCCGTCCCTGGGATTCTCCAGGTAAGAACACTGGAGTGGGTTGCCATTTCCTTCTCCAATGCATGAAAGTGAAACATGAAAGTGAAGTCATTCAGTCCTGTCTGACTTTGCAACCTGGTGGACTGCAGCCTACGAGGCTCCTCCATCCGTGGGATTTTCCAGGGAAGAGTACTGGAGCGGGGTGCCATTGCCTTCTCCGAACTTATATGCAGAGTGCATCATGTGAAATGCTAGGCTGGATGAAGCACAGGCTGGAATCAAGATTGCTGGGAGAAATATCAATAACCTCAGACATGCAGATGACACCATCCTTTTGGAAGAAAGTGAAGAGGAACTAAAGAGCCTCTTGATGAAAGTGAAAAAGGAGAGTGAAAAACTCAGCATTCAAAAAATTAAGATCATGGCATCTGGTCCCATCACGTCACAGCAAATAGATGGGGAAACAATGGAAACAGTGACAGACTTTATTTTTGGTGGCTCCAAAATCACTGCAGATGGTGACTGCAACCATGAAATTAAAAGACGCTCGCTCCTTAGAAGAAAGGCTATGACAAACCTAGACAGCATATTAAAAAGCAGAGATATTACTTTGCCAACTAAAGGTCCATCTAGTCAAAGCTATGGTTTTTCCAGAAATCATGTATGGATGTGAGAGTTGGACCACAAAAAAAGCTAAGCACTGAAGAATTGATGCTTTAGAACTGTGGTGTTGGAGAAGACTCTTAAGAGTCCCTTGGACTGCAAGAAGATCAAACCAATCAATCCTAAAGGAAATAAATCCTGAATATTCATTGGAAGGACTGATGCTGAAGCTGAAGCTCCAATCATTTGGCCACCTGATGCAAAGAACTGACTCATTGGAAAAGACCCTGATGCTGGAGGGTTGAATGCTGAAAGATTGAAGGCAGGAGGAAAAGGAGACGACAGAAGATGAGATGATTGGATGGCATTACTGACTCAATGGACATGAGTTTGAGCAAGCTCCGGGAGTTGGTGATGGAAGGGAAGCCTGGCGTGCTACAGTCCATGGGGTCACAAAGAGTCGGACATGACTGCGTGACTGAACTGATAATTTGACTTCTGTGAGTTACGAGTATCTGAGTCTCTTAACATCTCTTTCTATAAATTTTGCTTTATAATCATTCTTAGGATAATCATAGTTATCATTTTTGCTCCATCTTGCCTGCTATGTGTGTTTGTATGTATACATCATACCCTTAGATCTTTACAATGATGTTATGAGCAAGATATTTGGATTCTCATTTATAGAGGAAATAGTGAAAGTGTTAGTCTCTCAGTCACGTCCGACTCTTTGAGATCCCATGGGCTGTAGCCTGCCATGCTCCTCTGTCCATGGAATTCTCCAGGCAGGAATACTAGAGTGGGTAGCCATTCCCTTCCCCAGGGGACCTTCCCAAACCAGAGATTGAACCTGGGTTTCCTGCACTGCAGGCAGACTCTTTACCATCTGAGCCACCAGGGAAGCCCATAGAGGAAATAACCAGATCCCAAATATACAAGGAATGTGCTCAGCTCAGGAGACCTCAGCTGGACAAAAGCCGAAGAGTATCTTTGACTCCAAAATCTGTGGTGCTCAACCCTTGTGTGCTAGCATTTTCTGAGTCGAAGAGTCATGTCACTCTTGGGAAGGTATCTGAACCAGATTCTGAATTATGGAAAATCCACACTTTTTCAGGCAGTCTTTCCTGGGAGTGATGGAATAATGTTCATATCTGCACCAGCTATTTGCAACTTCCTGTTTTTCTTATGATTTGAAAGTCAAATTATTGGGTAATAATAACACTACACGTGTGCTTACTATTTTTCTCATATATATATATATTTAGATTACTGTAGTAGAAAAAGGGCATTGTTTTTTGTTCAAAGAATATCTAATAACATCTCACAGAGTCAGAGCACTTTTATTTAAACACATGAGATATGCAAACACAGTGACCTAGACTCAGGCTCCCCTGAGATGAATTCTTTGGGTTAGGAGCAGCTTTTGGCTGAGACAAGGCAGCACAGCCCGCTCACCACCAAAAATATAACAATGGCAGTGAGGCCAACCAAAGCCTGACTAAGGCAGGAGTCCAGCCAGTAATGAAAACCAGACATTCTAGAGCTGCTGGACATCAAGATGAAAGGCAAAGGCAAAAACAAAACAATACTAAGGTCAATGCAGAAATAGTCCTGTGATGAACACACTGGAACAACTTGAAAAAGTCTCATTCGAAAAAGCTTCCTTCTTTTCCTTTCTAATTTAAATCTTGCGCAATTTGTGAAACATCGAGCCAATTCTTGGATTCCTTGGATGAGAACAGCTTAGAAGGTAGTGAGGACAGATGAAGGGCTTTCCGCTTTCTCAGTGGAGAGAGAGTAGGAGGCTTGATGGCAGGAACCTTGATAGGTACATATGATAATTCTCAGAATATTGAGTTTATCAGAACATCCTGTTCTTTGGTAAAATAAGGCCTTCCTGACACTATTATTCCTGACCTTGGGAAAATATTTATGAGTGCGTGTACAAAAGGATGTGTTTTTGTGTTTGCATCTGTGAAATGAGAGCAGTGAATGATGCTCGGAAAGGGCTGGAACACAATTCACTGCTTGGGATGCTTCCAGGATTTTAAAAGGCTCAAGTCGGGATTCGAAGAGAACATGAGAATTTACCTTCACACCACTTAAGTCTTAACAAAAGAAGAACGACAATTAATATAGGGAAAAGGAGTTTTTTTTTCAGAACACAGGAAACTGAGTCAGAAAAAAATCCAGGCCTTGGATTCCAAGTTCCAATTTTGGCCTGAATGAGCTCAACGGGCAGTAAGAATCTATGAACACCAAACCTTCATGAAGGGAAGGTACGGATGGGATGAGCCGGGGCAGCCCTGTATAATTCAACCCACACCCCCCCGGTTCTTAAAGGTTCAAAAAAATGACACAGTAAAAATAGGAAAGCAAAATATCCACCAAGGTGGCGGTGTTAGTCACTCAGCCATGTCCGACTCTTTGCAACCTCACGGACTGTAGCCCACCAGGCTCATGGGATGCTCCAGGCAAGAATACTGGAGTGGGTTGCCATTCCCTTCTCCAAAGGATCTTCCCGACCCAGGGATCGAACCCGCGTCTCCTGCATTGCAGGCAGATTCTTTACCGTATGAGCTACAGGGAAGTCCATATCCACCAAAGAACCAAACAAACACGGAACAAAACCCTGTAAGGGCACGGTTCTAAACACAGCAGGATCAAACAGCCTTCAGGACTGTTTTCCAGCAGGAAATGAAGACACAAGTCCACAAAGCAGGGAACAGGTCTGAGACCTACAAGATCAGATCGGTAAGAGCATCAGTGAGATGTGATCCTCACTGGATATACACCATGACTCTAATGGGATTCCTTGGAATTAGAAAGGGGAAGCTGAATTTTAGTGTACATCCAGTAGCATAAACCACAAACGGATGCTAAAAAATAAAGACTCTCACCTCATGCCATTTGAAGATGCTCAGGTCAATGGAAAAGCGGCACTGCTTTATCGTTCTTCTTCACAGTTCAATTTCTTGAAATAGACTGATTTTTGTGCTAAGTCAGTTGTGTCATTCATGACCACCCTACCTATTTGGTAAGCAGAGTAGCTTCCATCTGTTGGTGGTATGTGAGGGTATCTGGCTTCTCTCCCCTACTGTCATGACCAGGTTGCAATGAAAACCAGTCTACAACCAAGTGTTCTGGCACAAACAATATGTATTACCAAGCAGGTATGATAACTGTTTGTAAAGGAGCGAGTCAGCTCATGAAGGGCCAGCTCTCAGTGCTCTGACAGTAACTCCAGGAAAGGTCCACTCGGTCCACTGGGGACAAAGTCAACGAGGTTGTACGGGCAGTAATGAGGCTGCAAAGAACCCTAGGAATCTGTACCTGTAACAGGGATCATTGTATTTCCTGTCTGTCTGCTTTCTATTTACCTTTACCTACATAACACCTGCCTATATTTATAAATATAGATAGATGATAGATATGTATGTGTAATCTATATATGTATGTATTTATTTGCTATTATCTGAATATTTGTGTCCCTACAAAATTCAGAACCCCCAAAGGTAGGTTTAGGTCACTGTAACAAAATACCGCAGACTAGGCAGCTTATAAACAACAGAAATTTATTGCTCACAGTTCTGGAGGCCAGGAGTCTGAGAGCAGGGGGCCAGCTTGGTCAGGTGAGGGCCCTTTATCCAAGTCACAGACTGTCTGAATCCTCGGCGGTGGGAGAGGTTAGGATACCCTGTGAGGTCTCCTGAGCATTAATCCCATTCATGACGGCTTCATCCTCATGACTTAATCATCTCCCAAACGTCTCACCTACTGATACCATCGTCTTTGGGAGGCAGGAATTTTGTGGGGACACAAATATTCAGATCATAGCAAATACACACACACACACACACACACACACACACATAATGGGCTTCCCCAGTGGCTCAGAAGGTAAAGAATCCACCTGTAATGCAGGAGACATGGACTCAATCCCTGGGTTTGGAGGATCCCCTAGAGAAGGGAATGGCAACACACTCCAGTATTCTTGCCTGGAGAATCCCATGGACAGAGGAGCCTGGCGGGGTACAGGCCATGAGGTCGCAAAGAGTGAGACGTGACTGAGTAACACACACACATATAACATATCATATAATCAGAATGAATACTTCAGTGTTTTTAACTGTATATAATTATATCTGGATAAAAAATTACAAACAACATACCTAGTAAAGCCTCTGGAGAGCTTAGAAGTTACCACTTTATTAAGGAAGAAAATGTACATTCGGTATCTTGAAAGTAATACAGTAATTCCTCTGTGTTAATAAGCAGTTCCAAAGTGCCAGGCACTATGCTAGGGATTTGCTTTATGTAATAATTCAGTAATTCTCTCAACAACCTTTTGAAGCTGGAATGGTCATCATTCCCATTTTATCAGTGGTGAAACTGGTGCCAGAGGGTGCATATTCTGACCAATGTCAGCCTGGCTGCAATTTCTGGGACCTTTGGGCCATTATCTGAGTTCTGCATGACAACTGTTTTACCAAAAGCAAGAGGAGGGAACTGTTAGCTGAGGGAAGGTTATTAAAAAGTCGACCAAGAGAAGAAGCAAAGGGCAAAGACAGAAAAAAATGGTATTGATCTCCTGAGCCGGAGCCTTATAAAAGGCTTTCTCCTCCACGAAGAGCAAGAATTTAATTGCTGTCAAACCAAGCTGAAATTATGAAACAGACCCTTTGTTTTTCTTGCATTCTAATAACTTCTCATGCCAATTTCAGATTGCTAGAGTATTTTTTATAATTATTATTTGCAAGAAAGTCAATTCTGATAGGAGATGAGTTTCAATTCTTAAGGTTGTAGGGCACTTGTAGTATCTTCAGCTAATTGGGTCACCATTATTTCCCTCTGCTCATTTAGAATTCCACTTTTACTCTTTCCCAAGATGTTTTAAAAACAACAACAAAATCTAAAATCCCTAGATAGTCTTATAATTCAGTTCATAAAAATAAAATCAAGGGAGATTCACCTTTTTTTTTTCACAAAGTGGGACAATTTTTTAAAGATAGAACACAGGAAGATATCCAAATAAAGGAAGAATCTCATCATTTTTAAAGTCTCATTTCATATTTACTAAACTGGCTTCACTTTGAATGACACAAGAAACTAAACACTGTTTAGAGCAGACTTGGCGTGTTCAGTCCTGTGTAAGCCTGTGGCAATATTAGCTATATAACTAGGTCCCCAACTACTCCAGGAAGAAATTATAACTAGGATATTGTATATGCATGCTCAGTCTTCAGTCATGTCCAACCATTTGCTACCGCACAGACTGTAACCCACCAGTCTCCTCTGTCTATGGGATTTCCCAGGCAAGAATACTGGAGTGGGTTGCCAGACCTCGTCCAAAGCATCTTCCTGACCCAGGAATGGAACCCACGTCTCTTGCACTGGCAGGTGGATTCTTTACCACTGAGCCATCTGGGAAGCCCAGCTAGGATATTACAGTGGCACACACATTTCTCATGGCTTTAAAGAGACATTTTCACAGGTTCTGAATGTTCTGGCAAGGCTGCAGTAAGGATGATTGTTCTTCTCTGCCTTTCTCTGCCTTTTCTTCCTCCTCAGTCCCTGTCACGTACATACAAATCAAGTGTTCACACATCCCCCTATACATATGAACCGAACTGCATGTCCACAGGGACAGCTGAGCAGTTTAAGAAGCTCTGCCGGCCCCCTCTGTGTGCTGTGCTGAACGGACACTTTATTCCTGCAGGTGGCTGCTTGTCAATGCAATTAGGCCCTGCTCTCCCCGGGAGGGATCACGTACACCACACGCTGGTATTAATACTAGTAACTTTCCACCTGCAAAAAAGTGGGAAGCTCATGCCGAAAGAAGTGAGATGTGTGGCCAGGTGCCCAGGCCATGTGGCTGATGCTATTTTGTGCAGAGAAGTATTCAAGCCTCAGTCCATGATGTTTTGGTGGAGGTGGATCATCCTGGGCCCATTAGCAAAGCTTTTTCTCAACAGCCAGAAAAACCCCTGTTCCTCCTTGTGTGGTCCTGCCAAAGAAATGTGTCTGCAGTTTAGTGGAAGGAACATGGGCTTCGGAGTAAGAGACCTGCACTCTTATCATAGCTTGAAGGTGTTAGCCCACCAAAGAGTAGCAAGTCAGGATTTCAACATGGATTGCTTGAAGCTAGTCCTACCTGTTCTTTCTTAAAATATATATATATATATATATCTCCTTATTGTCTTTCCTCCATTCTTTCAAGTTTCTTGTTCCAGAATTTCTATTAGGCATATTTTGGATCTTCCCAGTCCACCCACCTTGTCTTTTTTAATTTTTTTTTGGCTGTGCTGGGTCTTCATTGTGGTGCACACAGGCTTTTCTAGTTGTGGCACGTGGGCTTAGTTACCCCATGGCATGGATGATCTTAGTTCCCCGACCAGGGTTTGAACCTGAGTCCCCTGCCTTGGAAGGTGGATTCTAACCACTGAACTGCCAGGGAAGTCCCCATGCTTTCTATTTGAATGTTAACTCAGGATCTAGGACCCACAATGAGATGAATGAACATCATATCCCAGGAAACTAATAATGGAGGCCTTGGCCAATTTCAATTAACCTTTTAGAAAATACAGGTTTAAAAAAGGCAGGTTATGTTATTTTGAACTAACATCTTAGAAGACCTTTCTGGGATTAGGATGGACCCTGAGACTTCATTCTCAGGTGCCACGTTATACTCAGCTATCTAGAGACTCGTGACGTGTGAGAGTTCATGCTTTCACAAGACACAGTTGGAAAATCAAAACTGGACTAAAAACCACTGAAAGATTAATCTCAGATGATTCCTAATGTGAATCAGATAAATAAAAAATCAGGTAGCTTTCAGCTATAAGAGCTTATAGCATCACAGCCAGAGGGTAGGAGGGGGCTCTGGTGATGATGAGGAGCCCCGGAGGAGGACAGACAACAAAGGGAGTCACTTGAGTCCACACCCAAGGAACATGAGCATCCTGGAAGACAAATGAGAAGCCTACAGATTGGCCAGAGCAAATTTCAGATATACCTACAGTAGAACAGGAGGCATCACATGCTTTGTTAAGGCAGGAGAGGAGCATATTTAAGACTTCCATCTCTTCACAGTGACACTATTTACAGTAGCCAAGTCATGGAAGCCACCTACTAAACAGATGAATGAATAAAGAAGATGTGCTCCATATATGCAATGAAATATTACTCAGCCATAAAAAGGATGAAATCTTATGTCTGCAGGACCATGGGTGGAATTGGAGGGCATTATGCTAAGTGAGACTAGTCAGAGAAAGACAAATACTGCATAGTATCACTTATATGTAGAATCTAAAAACTACAAGGAATTAGTACATATAATAGAAAAGAAGCAGACTCACGGATACAGAGAACAAACCAGTGGTTACTAGTGGGGAGAAGGAAGTGGGTGAGGGGCAAGACAGGAGTGGGCTCTGGGAGGTACAAACACTTGGCTGTAAGACAGACTTAAGGATGTATTTTACAACACGGGGACTGTAGCCAATATTTTGTCATACCTGCAAATGGAAAGGAACCTTTAAGAATTGTATACAAATATTTTTTTAGAAAAGAATTCAGTCTCCAGAATTAGCCAGCATTTTAATCCTTATTGCATCACCTACTGACCATGACTTTTGCAAATTATCTGATCCCTTGAAGCTTCAAATGGACATATTAAAGGTATCTCCTTTGCAGGTTGGTTGTGAAGGTTAAATGGGAAAATCTATGCAAAGCAACTGGAAGATAGTAGGTGCTCACTTAGTTAGCTCTGCATATTAGATCTTGGGCATCACTGTCATCCGTGCTCTGATCTATATAACCTGGCTTATAAATACACCCCCAAAGCAGTGTTCTAACCTGTTCCAATACAAGAAAAATATGATGAAACATCTATGAAAAAGGAAGCAGGAGCTCTTAGCCCAGCCAATGTCAGTACTTGTTTCTCTAAACAAGTTTATTCATCTCTTATCCTCTTTCTACTTATCCTGAAGGCTCATCTCAACTCCACTTGACCTCAATAAAGCTCCAATTCCCCAAATCAGAGAATTAATTCCTCCTTGTTTTAAATTCCCAAAATTCACTGTATGACTCACTTGTTGCCATTAGTTCTTTCTGTTTGGTACCCTGGTTAATTGCATGACCCTCTCACTAGCTAACTTAGCAAATTCTCGAGGACTCACTGCTGATTCCAAACAGAGCTTCTTGTTTTCAGCTTAGCAAACAATTGTACTATTGCCTATTTAATTAACATTGACAGCAGAAAATATTTTCATGGACAATAAGACACTGAACACACACACTAATTGTGGTTCACCAACTTTGTCCCAAAAGTAAAAATGTACACATAGGGACTTCCCTGGCAGTCCAGTGGTTAAGATTTTGCCTTCTAATGCAGGGGGCGCAGGTTTGATTCCTGGTCAGAGAGCTAAGATCCCACATGTGTCGCAGCCAGAAAACCAAAACATAAAACAGAAGGAATATTGTAACAAATTCAATGAAGACTTTAAAAACAGTCCACATAAAAAGAAATCTTTAAAAAAAAAAATGTACACATAGCCTCACTATACAGTGGAATTTTTGGAAAGAAACAATACATGATTCTAATCAGTGAAAGACCCAGAGCCACCTCCACCCTCTCCACAATTTGGCAGCCTTCATTAGCCTCACAGAAAAGATAGAGGAAGGAAGAGAGACCCATAGTCCTGCGTATGCAGCTGTATTATTGAGAGGAAATGCCTACAGCTCTTTGTTATAATGAAAGGGAAAAATGGGAAGCCCCCTGAAAGCCTGAGAAAGACAGCTGAAACACAGAGTTCAAGACAAATTTCCTTACTATATATACAAATATATATATAAAACTTCTTTCTCATAAGGGTCATCGCCACAAACCAGTGGACTTAAGCGTAGGATGCCTTCATACAAGTAATTCCTGTACAGAGATAATTTTTAATTAAACTGCATTTAACTGCCCGTTAAAGTTTTTCATCAAAACCCTGCACACCTCAACCAATACCAACAAATTCCCAGGCTATTTAAAACAATTGGTCTCCAGCATTGCAGGCAGATTCTTTACCATTTGAGCCACCTGGGAAACCTCCAACGTAGGGGAAGTTCTTGGAAAATTGTTCAAAGTCTGTCTCTCTCTTTCACTCACTCACACACACGCATACACACATATATACACTATTTTGAGTGCACAGAATGTTTCAAAATGTACCACCCATTTTGAATAAAAATAGCCTTTTTTCCTGCTATGTAAGAGGAATTTAGACGGTTTTTTAAGTCAGGGTTTGGGTCCAGAAAGGCTTTCCTTTTTAGTCTCAAGAAACACAATAATCCATTCCTATAAGAGAGAAAAATGTGTTTTCCCCAAATATGTTGCACAGAAAAGATAAGACGACTTCTCCCCAGAGGGATGGGAAGAACAAACAGTGCTGTCAGCGCAGGAAGGCTGCTGCAGAGGTGGCCACATTCCCCTGCCACCCTGATTAGAGAAAGCCAGGAAGCAGGCTGTTTACTTGGGAACCACCATGAGAACCACCGCGCTGCAGTCCTCACCCAAGGGGGAGGGGGAGAAACGACCTCATCTGGCATCTGGGATTCCAGCCCGGCGTCCTTCTCCATCTCCTGAAGCATGGCCTGCTCCTGAGTCTGAGCCCACAACGCCAAGGTATCAGCCGTCACGTCTGTCCTGGCCAGGACACAGCGGGGAAGTGGGCCAGAGGTACCCGACAAGGGTCTAGGACAGGAAGGAAAATCACAAAACTCTTAATTCAGAAGGTTGCTGCTGTTCAGTCGCTAAGTTGTGTGTGACTCTCTGTGACCCCATGGACTGCCCCACACCAGGCTCCCCTGTGCTTAACCATCTCCCAGAGCTTTTGCTCAAACTCATGTCCATTGAATCTGTGTTGCCATCCAACCATCTCATCCTCTGTTGCTTCCTGCCCTCAATCTTTCCCGGCATCAGGGTCTTTTCCAGTGAGTCAGCTCTTTACATCAGGTGGCCAAAGGATTGGAGCTTCAGCATCAGTCCTTCCAGTGACTAGGGTCGATGTCCTTTAGGATTGATTGGTTTGCAGTCCAAGGGAGCGTCAGACTGTCTCTAGGGAAAACGAGGTTGAATTGATCCTCTGTGTGGCAGGTTGGAGCCATGTCAATTTAGCTGAGCAGGAACTGTGTTTATCAGGATTCCCTCCATTGAATAATTCCAGCTTAGCCTGGGCCACAAGAAACATAAACGGTGGGATCTGGAAGTCAGGCATAAATCATACTCTTCTCAAACGCTGAAGGGCAGTGTGGGCACCCGGGCAGGCACCGCACCCCATCGTAGCTCACCTGTGTGACGGCTGCTCTGGCCTCACCTGGCGGATGTGGGCGGGGCCCGGTACTCTGCTCCTCCCTTCAGGTCCCAGCTCCCAGACCAGGTGCAGGCTCAGTGACCCCATGAAGCAACGCTTTCTCCTGCAGGCCACTCACATCACTGAAGCTGAAAGCTTCCAGCCCTGGATCTGCTTGTCTCTCTTCTCCCCCACCTCACATCTATCTTTCTTTCTTTGATTGCCTGCCCTGCTGCTGACTTCAGGCTCAGCACCCGAGTCAGAGACAACATTCATACATAAACTTCTTAACTGCCTCCCTTCGTTGTGAGTGGTCAAATTTTGGTGAAAAAAAAGCAATTTATTCTATATCACTCTTGGACTTTCCTGGTGGCTCAGCAGTAAAGAGTCTGCCTGGAATGCAGGAGGTGTGGGTACAGTCCCTGGGTTGGGAAGATCCCCTGGAGAAGGGAATGGCAACCTACTCTAGTATTCTTGCCTGGAGAATCCCTTGTACGAGGAGCCTGATGTGCTTGCAAAAGAGTTAGACTTGACTTAGCAACTAAAAGACAATAAATACCACTCCTAGTGGTTCTGTTTCATTGGTCAAACCTCACCTGATCCCATCTAAACTCTGGAAGACAGTCTGTCCATGTCTTCGGGGCTGGGTTGACTTGGTTATTAACCAGATGGTTTGACATAGGCCAGTCGGGGCTCTTAAGATTTCTGATAAAATAAGTCATGAAAATATAACTGTAGAATTGAAAAATGAGACAGGAACAGATGGCAATGAACAATACCCATTCTAAAGCAGTGAAAATGACAGCTGTAAACTTTAAGAATTCTGAATTAGAGGCCATTTCAAGAAATGTATGCTCTTTTTATATGTGTAGACCCATATACAGATATATATACATATATAAGTGTGTATATACATATATAAATATTATAAAAGTATAAATATATATATATATATATAGAGAGAGAGAGTTAAGACAACATATTACCCAGCAGACATCTCCATGGGACTCATTTCTGTAAGCAAATATGAATCAATAAGCTGCCAAAGCAATGTTAAAATGTGAATCCTTAATCCAGGCTGGTTTGGAGAAAATAACATTGCTTTGTAAGTCTGAGAAATAAAAATGATTGGTTATAGAGTCTTCTATATTACTTCTTCATACTCTATCTCATTTCCAAAAATATTTGAGGCAGCTTGTGATATATGTACACCAAAAAAATAAGCTGATGATGAAAATGGAGCAAAGGAAAACTATAAATATAAAACAGAGCAAATTTGAAATGAATTCAGAAATGTATACAAATTCAAAAGAATCCATACAACTAATTCCTGTGCAGCTGAGTATAAGATGTATCCACAGTGTGGCCCAGAGACCTGAAAAGTGAAGGCAGTATTGGACTAAATGAATCAAGATTTAATATCCTGTGTATGGAAACTGATAATTTAATTTTGCTCTATACTAATCAGGTCTTTCCTACAAGGTTTATTCAATTTATGGTTCCAGGTCCTAAAAGATTTAGAGAACAGGTTCAGTTAAGACTAAGAAATAGTCAGAGGCGGGGGGTAGAAACTTGGAAATAATGCCTTGGGAAGAACGGTTACAGGAGCCGAACGGTTTTAACCTAAAAGAAGGAAGATTTTATGAGACAGAATAATTGTGCTCAGTGTAGAGGACTCCTCGGTGGAATAGGGCAAAACTGAATGTATTACCTGGGGATAAACGTAAGGTCAGAGTAAGGATAAAGAAGATAAATGTAAGCTGAATGCAGGATTCACATTTACACAAACATAAACATGAAATCAAAGGCTATAAGCAAGTAAGATTCCTCCTTGCTGGGATATCTATCAGAGGAGAGGCAAACCCCAAGTGTGAGCCTGAAAAAAGATGTCAGCTGTCACTTCCTGTCTTGAGCCACATTGTAAATGCCACCCCAGCACTGGGGTACACACTTTTTCCAAAAGCCATAGGCCAAGTGCTTGCAATTTAAGAGACAGAACAAAGCCCTGGTGGACTTCCCTGCTGGTTCAGGGGCTAAGACTCTGAGCTCCGACTGCAGGTAGACTGGGTTCAATTCCTGGTCAGGGATTGAGGTCCCATATGCCACAGCTAAGAGTGTGTATGCTGCAAGGAAGACCCTGCATGCCACAACTAACACCCAGCACAGCCAAATACATACATAAATAAAAATAAAAAAAAAATTTTAAAGCATTGGCCATAGTTTGAGTGGCCTTCTCAAACTAAAAAAAAACAACAAAAAAAAAAACGGAACCCTAAATGTGAACAGCTGAGAGCTTTGTTCTTTTTCCTGGGGAACTGGCAAGAGAAAAATGGCCACACCTGAGACACACCTGTTAGTGACACCCTCCCCAATTCTCCTTAGTCATTTCTCACACACTTTAGAATGTTTCCAATGCATGCTCCCTGCGGTAGACTACAGGCCAGAGGTTGGATGGCCCATGGTGCCAGCCCACAGGCTTAACCCTATATGGAATTTAAAGTTTTAAAATTAGTTTCCAACATTTAAAAGTAAGGAAAATTCATACGGAATTTGAGATTGGCAACTAGTCTTGAAGAACAGAAAGATCAGCTTTCAGGAGTCTAGAAATGTCTTAGAACATTGCTGTAATTTATCAACAGGGCAAATCTGTCTTGTGAAGGACTGTTGTTACAATACTGCTTAAAGTATTTAGGTGTGCCCAATGTTCACTGTAGCACTGTTTACAACAGACAAGACACGGAAGCAGCTCAAATGTCTATCAACAGAGGAATGGATAAAGAAGATGAGGTACGTGTATACAGTGGAATATTATTCAGCCATTCAGTTCAGTTCAGTTCAGTTCAGTCGCTCAGTCATGTCCGACTCTTTGCGACCCCATGAATTGCAGCACGCCAGGCCTCTCTGTCCATCACCAACTCCCGGAGTCTACCCAAATCCATGTCCATTGAGTTGGTGATGCCATCCAACCATCTCATCCTCTGTCATCCCCTTCTCCTCCCGCCCCCAATCCTACCCAGCATTAGGGTCTTTTCCAATGAGTCAACCCTTTGCATGAGGTGGCCAAAGTATTGGAGTTTCAGCTTCAACATCAGACCTTCCAATGAACACCCAGGATTGATCTCTTTTAGGATGGATTGATTGGATCTCCTTGCAGTCCAAGGGACTCTCAAGAGTCTTCTCCAACACCACAGTTCAAAAGCATCAATTCTGCGGTGCTCAGCTTTCTTCACCGTCCAACTCTCACATCCATACATGACCACTGGAAAAACCATAGCCTTGACTAGACGGACTTTTGTTGGCAAAGTAATGTCTCTGCTTTTAAATATGCTATCTAGGTTGGCCATAACCTTCCTTCCAAGGAGTAAGCGTCTTTTAATTTAATTCAGCCATTAAAATTTTAATTTAATTCAGCCATTAAAAAGAATGAAATAATGCCATTTGCAGCAACATGGATGGACCTAAAGATTTTCATGCTGAGGGAAGTAAGTCAGACAGAGAAAGAGAAATATCATGCCATATCCCTTATATTCATAATCTAAAAAGAAATGATACAAATAAACTTATTTACAAACAGACTCACAGACTTCGAGAAATAACTTACGGTTGCCAGGGGGTGGGTGAAGAATAGGGGGAAGGAATAGTTAGGGAGTTTGGGATCGACATGTACACACTGCTACATTTAAAATGGATAACCACCAAGGACCTGCTGAATAGCACAGAGAACTCTGCTCGATGTTATGTGGCAGCCTGGATGCGAGGGGAGTTTAGGAGAGAATGGATACATGTACATGCATGGCTGAGTCCCTTTGTTGTCCATCTGAAACTATCTCAACATTGTTAACTGGCTATACTTCAGTATAAAATTAAAAAAAAAAAAAATTTCAAGAATAGGAAGATCTGGGACTCCTGAGCCCACTTTCCTGCTTGGCATTGTCAGTCCTGAAGCTGGATTCAATCTCCCTTCTTTAGATGCAGCCTGGCCCCAGCTGGCACCTTTCCTATCTGGTTCTTGCGTTTACATGGCCTGACTAGCCCCAGTTGAATACAGAATCGCTGCCGTGTATTTTGAGCACACCAAATGGTAGACGTTTTTACTTTTATTTTGTTGGACTGGTAAGTTTTTAGTGTTTGTGTATCTTCTTAAGAACGTCTTAGCAGGGTTCTGCAGAGAACAGAGCCCGAGGCAAGGATTAAGTGCTTTGTTTGGGAAGTCCAAACCTTGGGCAAGAAGAGGACAGAAAAAGGAAAGAGAGAGGAAATCAAAGGAAGCCACTTCTGGGAGCTGGGGAACATTTCTGGGTATGGCAAACCACTTAACAGGTGCAAACACTCAGCCAGGTGGGATGCAGCAGATGATTTTGTACCTGAAACTGTTACCATGGTAACTGTGTTACCTCCCTTCTACCTTTTCCGACTTGTCCAAGTTTGCATCATTGGAAATTGAGCTCTCTACACTTCTGGACTATATGACCTTTTCCTCTGGCAGCCTTTATGATGCCAGACTCATGCCCCAAGGTATGACGTGAAGTGAAAGTCACTCAGTCGTATCCAACTCTTTGTGATCCCATGGACTGTAACCCGCCAGACTCCTCTGTCCATGGGATTCTCCAGGCCAGAATACTGGAGTGGGTAGCCATTCCCTTCTCCAGGGGATCTTCCCAGCCCAGGGACTGAACCTAGGTCTCCTGCATTGCAGACAGATTCTTTACTGGCTGAGCTACAGTTCTATCCATTTCTAAAAACTAGAGGAGGAGATGGAAACTTCAGGTATGTGGCTGCTGAGGCAGGCTGTGCGGTGGCAGCCGAGGGCGGTGGGAGAGGTGCTTGGCCCCAGGCGGTGGGACTCTGGTCTGAATGGAATTCCAGCCAACTGACAAAAAAGTAAGTGAATCAGGACTTCCCTGGTGGGCCTGTGGTTAAGCATCTGCCATGAAATGCAGGGGACATGGGTTCAATCCCTGGTCAGGAACTATACCCCACATGCCTCTGGGCAACACGGCCTGCACACCACAATTAAAGTCCATGAGCCTCAAGGAGAGATCTTACATGAAGCAACAAAGATTCTGTGTGCTGCGACTAAGGCCCTATGCAGCCAAACAAATTAAAATGTTAAAAGCAAGTGAATCTTATTAGTATGAGGTTGAGGGGGGTCTCATACCACCTGTGTTTTGTAGAGCAATAAGCTATAAATGACTTTACATTTTTAAATGGTTGAAAAAAAAAATCAAAGGAAGACACACTTCATGATGCATATCAATTATATGAAATTCCCATATCAGGTCCATAAATAAAGCTTTATGGAGGCACAGCCATGCTCCTTCATTCACGTATCGCAGGCATGTAGATGGCAGACACCACATGGCCTGCAAAGCATAAAATACCTACCATCAGGCCCTTCACAGAGAATGTTGGTCAACCTCTGGTCTAAGAAAGCCACTTCAGTGTCTTTGAGTCAAGAAGCAGAACTAAACATTCTCACCAAAATGCACTAGGACTGTAATGACTCAAAACTGATGCTAAAAGTGACTACAACTGACACAGCCCACTTCTGCCCTCATAATTGTAAATAAAACTGTGCTCTGTGAGCAATCGGAAGAGGCTTCATGCATTTAATGCCCTGTGTTCTACTTACAGAATTACCTACAAAATGACAAAATAACTTTTATGGCTTTAACCCCAATAGCAATATAGTAATTCTTTTCTCAGATGAAAATAATCCCAGAGCTTTATCCTTATACATGCAACAGGGCCAGAAAGAGAACTAATATTATTTGTCTATTATGTTTCTGATTCAAGCCACATCGTTTTTGAATTTTAAAATGCTACATGGAAAAAAATGTAAAAATCGTGTATGCACAGAGAAACCTCAGCCCTGAGCAACCTTCTGCGTGCCCCAGGGGTATGTTTACTGTGGGTATCATTTGACCAGAGTTGAAGGCTCTCCAAATGGGCTTCCCAGGTGGCGCTAGTGGTAAAGAACCTTCCTGCCAATGCAGAAGAAGTAAGAGACGTGGCTTCTATCCCCGGGTTAGAAAGATCCCCCGGAGGAGGGCATGGCAACCCATTCTAGTATTCTTGCCTGGAGAATCCCATGGACAGAGGAGCCTGGCGGGCTATGGTCCCTAGGGTTGCAAAGCGCTGGACAGGACTGCAGCGACACAGCACGCATGTTGTCTAGCATAAAGGCTCACAGTGGGCCAGGTGGAACCATACACGCTCACGCTAACGATAGGCCTGATTCTGCTGACAGCTGGAGCCGAGAAGCAATCTGTGGGACTGCCTATATTAAGAACTCCGTACAGAGAAAGAGTCTGAGCATTTCGAGGAGATCTTTTCTTTGGGCATGAAGTTCTGTTTATTCACTCGCTCAGAAGGCATTCTCTGAGAGTCTAACAGTACTAGGTGCGAGGTGAGATATGCAGGACACAGGGCCTGCCCTGACACTCAGGACCCCATCAGCCAACACCCGGCCCCTGGGGCCTGGCCGCTGTCCGCTCTTCGTTCCCTCCCAGAATAGCCTGCTCTGGGGACCTGGGCTCCCAGGGGAACAGCATCCAACTGTTCTTGGCTCCACTTCCCAGGGCCAGCCGGGCTTTTCACGGCAGCTGGAGAGCATGCCAGCCTCTCCTGGCATGTGTGCCTCTGAGCCAAGCGTGAGCAGTGCCTGTTTTTCCAGGAGAGGACCCAGCTCGGGTCCAGGACAGCAGGACCCCTGCTCTGCACAGCAATGGTGGCACTTCTCTGCTTCTCAGCTGCTGACCTACTCTGTGAGAACCAAGTACTACCCTGATCTGTCTCAAAGTGGATCTCCCTTTGTTGTCTTACAAGACCTCAGAATCCGAAGCTGGAATTTGAGTCCTTTCTGATATGACTGTCTAGGCATGGGGAGGGGTCTCTGAAACATCCAAGTGATAACACTCTGTGTATATGATAAATGTTCTCAACAGTGCCTCCTAAGAACTGTGTGTTAGCTGCTCAATTGTGTCCAATTCTTTGCAAGCCCATGGACTTATGGACTGTAGCCTGCCAGGCTCCTCTGTCCATGAGATTCTCCAAGCAAGAATATTGCAGTGGGTAGTCATTCCCTTCTCCAGGGGATCTTCCCAACCTAGAGTTCAAACCCGGGTCTCCTGCATTGCTGGCAGATTCTTTCCCAATAGTGCTTTTTATTTTTTTTAATTTAAAAATATTTTTTAAGTGGTTCTCTATGAGGCAGCATGGTGTAGTAGAACTCATGTAAGTGTTCTTAGATTATTTCCCACCTTTTGGCCATTAAACTTGAATCCTTATTGTCACAGCTCTGCTCCAAAGGTACAGGAAAGCTGTATTCCTGGGTGATCTGGGGTAAGAATTCTGTCATTTGAATATCATTCAAAATTCTGAATTCTTATCTTCTTTTAAGAATTTAGAAAAGGATATGGTCATAACATTTTAGAATGCTATGGAGACAATAAAAAGATCAGTGGTTGCCAGGGGTTAGGGAGAAAGGAAGGATGAAGAGGCAGAGCCCAGAGGCGTTTTGGGGCAGGGAAGAAATCTGCACAATACCATCATGGTAGAGATGTCATCTTCATTTGCTCAGAAACACAGACTGTTCAGCACCAAGAGGGGATGTGACAGGGCAGGGACCCTGAGAGGGGGCAGAACCTCCACTGTACCAAGAGCAGGAGAGAAGAGGTCTCAGGCAGGAGCCAGTCCGTGTTGGGAGCAAGGCTCCAGCTTCAAGGCAGCACAGGGTACCCTCCAGAGAGTCTGGAACTGCACACTAGAAGCTGTGACAACAAGACTGGGGTAAAACAGGAGGGTCCCTGACCCCACAGGACAGATGGGCAGGCTGCTGTGGGTCCGGAGAGCATCTTTATGTGAATTAGCACCAGGCATCCCCTTGGCAGACAGCCCTGCATCAAGGGCTGTGACTTGGCACCAGCTGGTGGATTGGATTTCTGCCCCGCCCGCTCTGCCAGCCCGGCACCTTTGTATAGGACTCAAATTGTAAGCTCACACAGTGACCCCGAGGATGAGAGCTGCACCAGAGGGAGAGTGATGGCCAAGGTCTGCCTTAATCCTCCCACTCTGTGAAACTGAGTTGGCCCCTGGGGGCTGGGGCTGTCTCAGCAGGTGGGGTCTTGCAGAGCTTGGAGGCAGGCAGCCAGGGCTCTCATTACGTGTTCTGGGCTCCAGAACAATCCTTTAATCCCACCAACAATCCCTGCAAAGAGAAACACTCATTCTCCTTTTATTTAATTAGAGGACTGTTGTCTCTTGAGCAGGCTGCCTGATTTATGAACACCTATTGTTCAAAATGTAATTGCATATTCAGCCCTGCTCAATGGGAATGGGACCATGTGGGCTTGTAGTGCTTGCTTTACATTTTTAAAATCTTTTGCTTAAGTGTATAGAATTCATTTCATTCTGATGCATTCAATCAAGGCATTCCAAGAGGCACTGTGTGATTATGTGTTATTTTGGATTGTCGTTAAGACTCACCGGGGAGACTGTGCCAAGCCATACAGAACGTGGCCAGGCTAACTGTAAAGCCTTGGCATTTGGAATAATAACCAGGTTAAGGCTGAATCGCAGAGGTACCCATAACCCCTGTGAAAAGAGATCCATTTTACATGAATGAAAGACTGAATCATACTGTCAAGCATGTAGGACCACACAGCAGCAATCATATGCCCCCCACCCCCCAAACTAGACAACTGATGTTCTCTAGATACTCAGATACATTTTAGAGAAAATGTTGCAGGTTTGGGGAAAACTATACAGACATTGCCATGGGGCTAGATCATTTCATGGGTCTTCTCTGTGGCTTCAGGGGGTGGAGCTATGACAGGCAGGCCTGGGGAGCGGAGATGGAAGCCGTAGTCATGGTTGATGTTCCATGCCACCCATCTCTCTCCCCCAAACTCTGATTTCTACCCCCATACATCATTAACCCCCACTCCCCCACCCTTCAGCACCTTACGGAAGGGAGCACCTTACTCACTCTTCGCCACATGTTCCCAGGCTGTCCCACTTCCTCGCCTTTGCCCATATTGCTTTTTCTGCCTCATCTCAGTTCCCAAGGAAACTAAGAGTAACAAAAATACCAAATAGCCTAAAACTTATTTACAGTTGTAATGCTGCATTTAATAGACATGAAGAAAGAGTGCTGGCCACACCCTAATAAGATCATCTCAGAGAACCAAGCATTTCTCCCTGGCAGTCATCAACAGATACCTACACGGCATCTGTTATGTAGCAGGCATTGTTCTAAGCTCTAGAGACAGGGCAGTAAATCAAAACCAAAACTCTTTCATTTATGAAGGATCTTAAATACATCTACTGATTTATTCTGAGAAATGAATTGGGTTTCCCATCATAACACTAAAACTACATGAAATTACACAATTGTACAATTAACCTGAAATCACTCAATTAATAGGTGGAAACCATTAGCAGTTGGCATTCTGTTTATGTCTTTTTTTTTTCTTTTTTTAGAGAAGAGAGTTTGTAGGACATTCCTCACAGTTCTAGTGGAAGGGGTAACTTTGTTTCCCACTGTCTGTACGATCAGTTCAGTTCAGTCACTCAGTTGGGTCACTCTTTGCGACCCCATGGACTGCAACATGCCAGGCTTCCCTGTCCATCACCAACTCCCGGAGCTTGCTATTTTTAATTTAAAAAACTGAGTTTTAGAATATTTTTGACCACTCAATTTTTTTTAAAGTTTCCTTGTTAGTCTTTCAACAAAGCACACACACACACAGAAAAGTACACAAAACATAGCTGTACAGTTCAGGGAATGACACAGTGAATCCCTCAAAGCAAACATCTGTGTCACTGAAACCCCGGTGCTGGGAGGGGTTGGGCTGGGGGCAGTGCCCTGTGGGTTCCTGGGAACGGAAGCCTGTTTTTTTTCCTGTTCCTTGTAGGGAAGATTCCAGCCTCAGTGACCTTCCTTGAGTTTCAAAGGGCAGACTCAAACAATTGCTCATCAAGGGAGAAGCAGCCAAGAAACCACCTGAGGCAAGACTCAGTTCAGTTGCTCAGTTGTGTCCGACTCTTTGCGACCCCATGGACTGCAGCATGTCAGGCTCTCCTGTCCATCACCAAATCCAGAGCTTGCTCAAACTCATGTCCACTGAGTCGGTGATACCATCCAATCATCTCATCCTCTGTCGTCCCCTTCTCCTCCTGCCTTCAATCTTTCCCAGCATCAAGGTCTTTTCCAGTGAGTCAGTTCTTCACATCAGGTGGCCCAAGTATTGGGGTTTCAGATTCAGCATCAGTCCTTCCAATGAATATTCAGGACTAATTTCCTTTAGGATGGACTGACTGGATCTCCTTGCAGTCCAAGGGACTCTCAAGAGTCTTCTCCAACACCACAGTTCAAAAGCATCAGTTCTTCTGTGCTCAGCTTTCTTTATGGTCCAATTCTCACATCCATACATGACTACTAGAACAACCATAGCTTTGACTAGACGGACCTTTGTTGACAAAGTAACATCTCTGCTTTTTAATATGCTGTGTAGGTTGGTGATAGCTTTTCTTCCAAGGAGGCAAGACTAAAGGGACAGAGAAGCTCATAAAGATCAGGAGAGACTGCCTGAGACACGGCACACACCCTCATCTTGTCAGCAACCTCACCACTGAGACGTTCCTATGAAACTCCTCAGCAAGTCCACCCGGGTTGGAATACACAGTTGCTGGAGGTGGGAGCTGCTTGCCTGGCAAACCAATAAAGCTATCCTTTTCTATTTCACCCAAAATTCTGTTTCTGAGATTCGATCCAGCACCGGTGCAGAGAAGCCGAGTTTTTGGTAACGTTAACACCACCCAGATCTAGAAAGACACTGTGACATACACCCCCAAAGTACTGCATATGCATTCATCAGTCAACACACCTGCCCTTCTCCCCACGGATCGCCATGACTCTAACTTCTAGTACCCTTGTTCAGCTTTACTTACTTTCTGAACTTCATATAAATGGAATTAAAAAATCTGTATTCTTTCCCATCTGGCTTTCTTTCACCAAACTTGGTGTTTGAGATATTCACACATCACTGTACAGTATGAACATACCGCAACTGACTTACCTATTTCACTCTTCGTGAAATCTTCATCTTCACCCCAACACTGATCATACAGAATTAATTCCTCCAAACTCACTGTCTATTTGAAGACAAGGTTTCATTATTTTCCTCATATTCTGGTCTCCTGATTACTTCAATCAAAGAGTGAGCCTCTGGATGCCACAGTATGTCAATTATGTCTCTGTGCTTAGTCTGAATTCATGAAAGTATGTTCTGTTTGTGTGTTCATGGTTTGCTTTTTTAAGATTTTTTTTTTTTAATGTGGACCATTTTTAAAGTCTTTATTGAATTTGTTACAATATTACTTCTGTTTTATGTTTTGGATCTTTGACGGAGAGGTATGTGGGGTCTTAGCTTCCAAACCAGGGCCTGCACCTACACCCCCTACGTTGGAAGGTGAAGTCTTGACCCCTGTTCCACCGGGGAAGTTCCTGGGTGTCTGTGTTTTAACTATCCCATATAAGACACTTCACCAATTCATTTTACCTAAAAAAAGTAAACTCCCTTCACCATCTCACCCCACACTTCTCAATAGCCTCTTCCTATGCCACAGGGAATAGTTCAGGTTGATCTGAAATATGCTTCGCCAGAAAAGGGGTCTCCTTTGTGGTTTCCAAACTGCATTCACTCTCTGCCCACGTTGAGTGGCTGATCACTGTAGCACCATCGTAAAATGAGAGCCCAAGAGAGGAGGGGAGAAGCCGTACACTACGTCAAACTTATCACCGTCTTCTGAGTTTAAAAGATGTTCATTGTTTCCTAAATTTATCACAGTCTTTCAAGTTTTTAAATTCTAATTTTCCCTTTTGGGGGAATGACTTGAATAACTTAGGAGAGAGATGACTGAGAATCACTTTCCCTAGAAACATTTTAATGCTTCTGCCTATCATTCCATATTATTGTCTGATACAGAAAGATCTCCAAGACACTCTATTTAAAAAGAAAAAAAATAGGATCCTATATTTCAGCTGCCTTGAATAAACATAAAGGATCTCTAGAAAGATATACAAGCAATAGTGGTTACTTCATTGGGGGTTGGTAAATGGGGATAAATAGCCAACACATAAGGGAAAGATTTCACTGAATTTCTTTTAAAATGTATTGGATTTTGACACAGATTAACATGTCACAGGGCTTCCCTTGTGGCTCAGCTGGTAAAGAATCTGCCTGCGATGTGGGAGATCTGGGTTCAATCCTTGGGTTGGGAAGATCCCATGGAGAAGGGAATGGCTACCACTCCAGTATTCTGGTCTAGAAAATTCCATGGACTATACAGTCCATGGGGTCACAAAGAGTCAGACATGACTGAGTGACGTTTACTTTCACTTTCACAACATGTCACAAATTCCAAAACTTAAATAAACAAACAAACAAAAAATCACATATAAAAAAGTCCTCAAGGGACTTCCTTGGCAATCCAGTGGTTAAGATATCAAACTTCCACTGCAGGGGGCACAGGTTCAATTCCTGGTCCGGGAACTAAGATCCCACATTGCCATGTGGCAGGGCCAAAAAAAAAAAAAAAAATCCTCAGAATGAAAGAACCTTTACCCCAATAAAGCAAAAACAATTACCATAAAACGGTGAATTTTTAGATAGTCATTCTAATGAGAATTGAAAAATAAATCAGGTATCATCATGTCAACATTCCAAAAATCTAAAAATAGATTATTTTTAATAATATGTTAAGTAGCTTAGTAAAAAAAAATCTAATAAATTATTTTACTACGATCTTCAAACAGAGAAGGTGATGGCACCCCACTCCAATACTCTTGCCTGGAAAATCCCATAGACGGAGGAGCCTGGTAGGCTGCAGTCCATGGGGTCGCAAAGAGTCGGACACAACTGAGCAACTTCACTTTCACTTTTCTTTCCCTGAGTTGGAGAAGGAAATGGCAACCCACTCCAGTGTTCTTGCCTGGAGAATCCCAAGGACAGCAGAGCCTGGTGGGCTGCCATCTATGGGGTTGCACAGAGTCGGACATGACTGAAGCGACTTAGCAGCAGCAGCAGCAGCAACGATCTTCAAAATGAAGGGGACAAAATTTTGCTGTCAACCACGATGGAGTAAGTGGGGTTAGACTTGTCTGCTCACCATAAACACTAGAAAACTGAAAAATATACATGAATTATCTTTCAAACCCTGGACAATGAAAAAGAACATGTCATGATTTTTGAGATAATGGAACTAATGAAGGAAGCCCCCAAATCACCCCACTCTCTGCCTAAAAGCACACTCCAGACTGCAGTGCAGAGAGGGAAATACAAGTATTATCATGGCATTGAGGCTGAGCTAAGGAATCAGAGCTCAGAGTTCAGGGAGCCTAGGCAGCTGAAATTTGGGAGCAAAATTCTAGAAAGGAGGAGGCTACAAAAAGAAATCGCTCCAGATTGATATCAGGGTCAGGAGTCTGTTGCTAAATTCTAAGCCATATATATGCAGCCTGAAATCCACGAGGCCAGGCAGAAATGGTTGGAGGTCTACCAGCTGACCCATTTCCAAAGATTTCACAGGGCTGGGACAGGTGTCAGTTCTGGGGAGATTCCTAAGTGAGTGCAGGGCATCCAGTAGATTCCCAAGGGTGAGGGTGATGGTGTAGTAAGGGTCCTAAACTATTCCTAAAGGAGAGGCTACTTTAGGTCAGCCCTGTCCAACAGAACTCGCTGCGATTATAGAAATGCCTGGCATGTGCATTGTGCAAGAGTAGCCTCAATCAACAACTGGCTTGTGAGTACTCAGAGTATGGCTAGTGTGCCAGAGGAAGTAAATGTTCATCGTACTTAATGTTAACCAACTTAAAACGATATGGCCACATGTTAGCTTCAGACTCATCAGAGTAGCTTAACAAAACCTGAAAACAGGGCTTTCCTGGTGGTCCAGTGGTTAAGAATCCACCTGCTAATGCAGGGGACACGGATTCAATCCCTAGTCTGGGAAGAGCCCACATGCCACAGGGCAAGTAAACCAGTGCACCACAGCTACTGAGCCCACCAGCCCCAGAGCCTGGGCTCCAGGACAAGAGGAGCCACCACAAGGAAAAGCCCGTGACCCCACAACTGGGGAGCAGCCCCTGCTCACTGCAACTAGAGAAAGCCCGTGCAGCAACAAAGACACAGCACAGCCCAAAATAAATCAATACCTTCAGTTCAGTTCACTTCAGTTGCTCAGTCATGTCCGACTCTTCCCGACCCCATGGACCACAGCACCCCAGGACTCCCTGTCCATCACCAACTCCTGGAGTCCACCCAAACTCATGTCCATCGAGTCGGTGATGCCATCCAGCCATCTCATCCTCTGTTGTCCCCTTCTCCTCCTGCCCCCAATCCTTACAAGCATCAGGGTCTTTTCCAACGAGTCAGCTCTTCGCATCAGGTGGCCAAAGTATTGGAGTTTCAGCTTCAACTTCAGTCCTTCCAATGAACACCCAGGACTGATCTCCTTTAGGATGGACTGGTTGGATCTCCTTGCAGTCCAAGGGACTCTCAAGAGTCTTCTCCAACACCACAGATCAAAAGCATCAATTCTTCTGCGCTCAGCTTTCTTTACGGTCCAATTCTCACACCCATACATGACTACTGAAAAATCATAGCCTTGACGAGACGGACCTTTGTTGGCAAAGTAATGTCTCTGCTTTTTAATATGCTGGCTAGTTTGGTCATAACTTTTCTTCCAAGGAGCAAGCATCTTTTAATTTCATGGCTGCAGTCACCATATGCAGTGATTCTGGAGCCCAAAAATAAAAAGTCTGCCACTGTTTCCCCATCTATTTGTCATGAAGTGATGGAAACTAAGATGCCATGATCTTAGTTTTCTGAACGTTGAGCTTTAAGCCAACTTTTTCAGTCTCCTCTTTCACTTTCATCAAGAGGCTCTTTAGTTCTTCTTCACTTTCTGCCATAAGGGTGGTGTCATCTGCATATCTGAGGTTATTGATATTTCTCCCAGCAATCTTGATTCCAGCTTGTGCTTCATCCAGCCCAGCGTTTCTCATGATGTACTCTGCATATAAGCTAAATAAGCAGGGTGACAATACATAGCCTTGACATACTCTTTTTCCTATTTGGAACCAGTCTGTTGTTCCATGTCCAGTTGTAACTGTTACTTCCTGACCTGCATACAGATTTCTCAAGAGGCAGGTCAGGTGGTCTGGTATTTCCATCTCTTTCAGAATTTTCCACAGTTTGTGGTGATCCACACAGTCAAAGGCTTTGGCATAGTCAATAAAGCAGAAATAGATGTTTCTCTGGAACTCTCTTGCTTTTTCAATGATCCAGCAGATGTTGGCAATGTGACATCTGGTTCCTCTGCCTTTTCTAAAACCAGCTTGAACATCTGGAAGTTCACAGTTCATGTATTGTTGAAGCCTGGCTTGGAGAATTTTGAGCATTACTTTACTAGCGTGTGAGATGAGTACAATTGTGCGGTAGTTTGAGCATTCTTTGGCATTGCCCTTCTTTGGGATTGGAATGAAAACTGATCTTTTCCAATCCTGTGGCCACTGCTGAGTTTTCCAAATTTGCTGGCATATTGAGTGCAGCACTTTCACAGCATCATCTTTTAGGATTTGAAATAGCTCAACTGGAATTCCATCACCTCCACTAGCTTTGTTCATAGTGATGCTTCCTAAGGCCCACTTGACTTCACATTCCAGGATGTATGGCTCTAGGTGAGTGATCACACCATCGTGATTATCTGGATTGTGAAGATCTTTTGTGTCAGTTCCTCTGTGTATTCGTGCCACCTTTTCTTAATATTTTCTGCTTCTGTTAGGTCCATACCATTTCTGTCCTTTATTGAACCCATCTTTTCATGAAATGTTCCCTTGGTATCTCTAATTTTCTTGAAGAGATCTCTAGTCTTTCCCATTTTGTTGTTTTCCTCTATTTCTTTGCATTGATCACTGAAGAAGGCTTTCTTATCTCTCCTTGCTATTCTTTGGAACTCTGCATTCAGATGGGAATATCTTTCCTTTTCTCCTGTGCTTTTCTCTTCTCTTCTTTTCACAGCTATTTGTAAGGCCTCCTCAGACAGGCATTTTGCTATATTGCATTTCTTCTTCTTGGGGATGGTCTTGATCCCTGTCTCCTGTACAATGTCAGGAACCTCCATCCATAGTTCATCAGGCACTCTGTCTATCAGATCTAGTCCCTTGAATCTATTTCTCACTTCCACTGTATAATCGTTAGGGATTTGATTTAGGTCATACCTGAATGGTTTAGTGGTTTTCCCTACTTTCTTCAATTTCAGTCTGGCAATAAGGAGTTCGTGATCTGAGCCAGTCAGCTCCTGGTCTTGTTCTTGCTGACTGTATATACTCTCTCCATCTTTGGCTGCAAAGAATACAATCAGTCTGATTTCAGTGTTGGCCATCTGGTGATGTCCATGTGTAGAGTTTTCTCTTGTGCTGTTGGAAGAGGGTGTTTGCTATATGACCAGTGCGTTCTCTTGGCAAAACTCTATTAGCCTTTGCCCTGCTTCATTCTGTACTCCATGGCCAAATTTGCCTGTTACCCCAGGTGTTTCTTGACTTCCTACTTTTGCATTCTAGTCCCCTATAATGAAAAGGACACCTTTTTTGGGTGTTAGTTCTAAAAGGTCTTGTAGGTCTTCATAGAACCGTTCAAATTCAGCTTCTTACTTTATAAAACTTGAAAACGAACTTCAAAAGGCTCAAGCTGATTCTAAAGTAACTCAACTACCTTTGAGAATTAAAGTCTAATACTCCTTAAAGAGGTCTTCCCGGGTGGCACAGTGGTAAAGAATCCACCTGCCAACACAGGAGATGCAAGAGACTCAGGTCCAATCCTTGGGTCAGGGAGTAGGAGTGTTACTCCTACCCTGGAGTAGGAAATGGAAATCCACTCCAGTATTCTTGCCTGGATATAATCCTCTGGACAGAGGAGCCTGGTGGGCTACAGACCATGGGGTTGCAACAAGTTAGACATGACGAAGCAACTAAGCATACACACTCATTAAAGAAAGACAGTAAAGTATGAAGTTGAGGTTTCCCTGTATGACTGACAGCAGACTGTGCCAGCGACAGCGTCTGACCTCTGTGGCTGGACCAAGAAGGCACTGGGGTTGCCACCTTAGTCCCCCAAACTTCTCTGCAGGCATGCTCAGTCACTTCAGCAGTGTCCGACTTTGTGACCCCAGGCTCCCCTGTCCATGGGATTCTCCAGGCAAGAATACTAGAGTGGGTTGCCATGCCCTCCTCCAGGGGATCTTTCCCAACCCAGGGATCAAACTCAGGTCTCCTGTGTTGCAGGTGGATTCTTTACCGCTGAGTTACCAGGGAAGCCCCAGACTTCTCTAACAGAGGCCAAATGCAAGGCTGGGGAAACTCTCAAGCCGCCCTGAAAAGAGGCTGAACTGGGAAGTAATTGAGGCCTCCCACCAAACACCAGTCCCAGCCAGCGAGCCCCGAGGGCGAGCTTCTTGGAAACAAACCCTCTAAGCCCAGCCATGTGGTCATGTGACTGCAACACCAGACACATAAACCACAGTCTGGTAAAGTCTTGAGCCAGAACCAGCCACAGCACTTCTGAGAATTCCTGGACCACAGAATCCAGGAGAGGTGTAAACAATACATTATTGCCGTTTTTAAGCCACTGTTTTGTGGTAATATTTAAAAACATAGTGGTGTTACTCCGTTGTGTTCAACTCTTTGCGACCCCATGGACTATAGTCCACCAGGCTCCTCTATCCGTGGGATTCTCCAGGCAAGGATAGTGGAGTGGGTTGCCATTCCCTTCTCCAGGGGATCTTCCTGACCCAGGTTCTAGACCCAGGTCTTCTGCATTGCAGGCCAATTCTTTACCATCTAAGCCACCAGGGAAGCCCTATTCAATCACTAATACAATTAGGAATTATTTTGTGACAGTGAATTTGACAACCTAAATCTAAAAATACCAATTCCTTAAAAACTACAAACAACCACATCTGATGCAAGAACGTTTGGATACCTAAGAACCTGCAATTTATTAAAGACATTAAATGTGTATTAAAATGTCCCCACAAAGAAACTTCAGGCTCTGATGACTTAACTACACTGATGAAGTCTCTCAAAGTTTTACAAATTATACCAATTCCACACACACTCTTTCAGAAAAAGAAGAGGAAAAAACACTTCCAGACTCACTTGAAAAGGTCAGTATAACTCAGATACCATATCCAGGACAGACAGTAAAAGAAAAGAAAGCCATAGACTAATATCCCTCATGAATGGAAATTAAAATATTATTAAGAAAATATTAAAATATTGAATCAGTTTATAAATAGAATAATGTATCATAACACATGGAATTTTTCTCAAGAATGCAAATTTGAATTAACATTCCAAACTCAATTAATAGAAAATGTTCTTGCATTAGATTTTGCACCATGAAATGAATAGACTAAAAACTACTGAATAGTGTACCTGAAAATGATGAACTTTAATAGTATGTAAATTATATCCCAATAATGCTACTATAAAAAGTTCAGTTAGTGTAAATCACCAAATTAACTGAAAAGGGAAAGAAAATTCATGTGATTATCATAAAAGATGAATAAAAAGTATTATTCAGTAAAAGTAATCTCATGAAAAAAAAACTCAGAAAACTACAATTAGAAGTTCAACTTAATAAAGAAAATCTATGAAAAGAAACTACAGGTAACATTGTACTTGATGGTAAATGCTTAACGCTATGTTTCTAAGAGCAAGAACAAGGCAAGAGTATCTACTCTCATCATATCTATTCATCATTGTACTAGAGACCACAGATAAGACAAGAAAAGAAACAAAAGGAAGAAGAAAGATTGTCTTTATTCAGAGTCAACATACGGTCTGTATAGAAAGCCCCTAAAAATCTACAAAAAAAAGCTACTACAATCAATGAGTTCAGCAATTTTTCAAAATAAAACGTTAATTCACAAATTAATATATTTTATCTATTTATATACTTATATATATTAGAAAAAAAAAAACACTGGGAATTGACATTGAAGTACAAAAGAAACACATTTCTAATAGCAGAGGCATTCACTTTCAGCCAAGATGGAATAACAGGAACCAGATTTGACCTTCTGCCTGAATTTTTTTTTTTTAAGGACAATATATGAAACAAAAGTTCTCAAGATGTTAGTCATCAGATAAAGAAGGACGAGGATTCCTGAGAGATGGAACAAAGGAGATGACAGTACAGTGACTCCGTCTTGCTGCCAAGAGAGAGTCTGCAGACTGTGGGGAGGAAGAGGGAGAACACAGAGATAGATGCAGAGGCTGGCGACTCCCTGAGTTAAGAGGATTGAGATAAGCATCTGGGAAAAGCAAGGCAGCCCCACTCGGCAGGGCTGTGTCCTGGAGAGGAGGAGATCGCAGAGAGTGAGCATGGGGTTTCTGCAGAGGGCTTCCCTGGACGCAGTAGACCCCTGGGCAGTGCATGCCTGTGAGGAAACCAGAAGCCAGGAAAGAACCACAGGAAGGATTAGAGGCTGCAGTTCCCCGCCCTCACCTGGGTCTAGGAGGTGCCAGTCCCTGCCCACCAGAGTGGAGAACCTCATGTTCCCCTGGGCTTTGGGTAGACACCCAGGGGCCTGGACCCAGCTACACCTTTAGTCTTCCTGCCCAACAATCTGGAAGTCAAGACTTCAACAGATCAAACTGTTTCCAAGTCATTTAATTGCCTCTCAGTACAAAGTTTAAGAACATTTAGAGAGATGCAAAAATATCCATGTAAATTTCACAGCACTTAAAAGTTAAAAAAAAAATTACCAGACATGCTGTAATGGACTACTATGTGGCTGTGACAGACGTAAGGTGAGGAAGACCTCATTGAGATAGTGTGGGATGATTTCCAGGATATACTCAAGTGAAAAATGCAAAGCCTGAAAAAATGGTCTCTAGTGTGTTAACACTTTATATAAGAAAGGGATAGAAGACAATATATTGGTATCTGATCATTTGTCTAATAATGATTCTCTATTCTCCTTTGTTCCCAAACAAGGCATTCAGGAGAGAGAAACTAGAAACTAAAGAGGTTGGTTACCTCCAGGGGTCTTAGGAAAAGGGTTGGGAAAAACAGGATGAGGGAATAAGGAAGCAGGCATGAAAAGTTTGGGGGGGGGTAGCGGTGGGCACGCACTTCCTTAATGTAACTTTCCATGTAACTGACTCTTAGAACCATACTACTATCCATATATCCTTCCCATAACCTCAAGTTTAAATTCTTTATTTAAAGCACACAGAACATGGGGGTAACTCAAAATGGAACACAAATACCAGCAAAGGAACCTAACAGGATGGCAAATAAACAATGACCACACTAAAAGGAATGGAAGGAGAAGAGCCATCCAAGGAGCTTTGGAAAACTGTATCTTCCTTGACTGGATATCGTAAGACTAAGGACAAAAACAACTGTAGAAATTGTGACCCAGTTAGTGAAAGTGTTTGGTTGTGTCTTTACATGGGGGTAAAATCTTAACCTTTCTTTAAAGTCTAGCAATTCTGAAACTACTTTCTGTTAATATTAGACTTGAACAAAAAAGTGAATAGACTGTAGACAATGGGAGGTAGGGTTTCTCAGTGTTAGAAAAAGAATTTATAAATTAGGAAAAAGGAAAGACGAAAATAAACACCATGGTATCATATTAGAACCAGAGCGGGCAGGAATGAATTCAAGAGTTTTCACCTTATCTATGTAGATATGTGTGTAAGTGTGGATTAGTATAGGCTTCCCTGCAGGAGACAACAAGACACAGGTTTGATCCCTGGGTTGAGAAGATCCCTTGGAGAAGGAAACGGCAACCCACTCCAGGGTTCTTGCCTGGAGAATTCCATGGAGAGAGGAGACTGGTGGGTCACAGTCCGTGGGGTTGCAAAGAGTCGGACACAACTGAGCGCGCACGCATGCCCACATGGGGATTAGTACACATGTATGAAGTAACAGCTCTGCCCTAGTGGAGAGCTGAGCAACGGTGCCCCAGTAACAGTGAGAACAGCTAACACTCAGATACTGACTCCAAGCACTGTATTAAAATGAAAGGAAGCAGGGCTCCTCAGAAAAGTGATTCATTTCACAGCTGGGCCATCACAAATATAAAATGAGCCAGAAACATCCCATGATGCCAGAAGGAATGGGAATGCTCAAAAAGTCAAGGGAGCCTTGGCAACAGAACACACCAGTTCCCCCAATGGAGCACTTCATGGCCCAGCTGGAAAAGTGTTAGCACCAGAACCTTAGCAACAAGACTGTACTTTAAGTCCGGAATAAACCCCCATGAGTCCAAACTGATGTAGATAAATAGTGGAATAAATATATACAGAGAGGAGAAGAGATAGTTCTTCTGCACAGCAATATTTAGATTATTAAATGTGGAAGAGAAGAATCAGGGGCATTAGGGAAATACCACAGAAATAAAGGATGCAGAACGATCTTGTAAACCTTAGCAGCTCCAAGTCTCAGTGTAATTTGCATACAATAAAATGCCCTGGGACTTCCCTGGTGGTCCAGCAGTGAAGACTGCGCCCTTCCACTGCAGGGGGCATGGGTTCCTTCCCTGGTTGGGGATCTAAGATCCTACATGCTACACAGAGTGGCCAAAAAAAAATCATCTTAAAAAAATAATAAACAGCAAAGTAAAATGACCTATTTGCATGTAAACAATCCAGTGGCTTTTGACAAATATATATTTATATTTAGCCATCATGAAAATCGTGATTTGGAATATTTCTATCACATGAAAAAGGTTCCACCTACCACTATGTAGTTAACCTCTCCCATCCATGGCCCAAGACATCCACTGTTTGCTTTCTTTCACTGTAAATTAGTGCTGCTTTTTCTAGGGTTTTATATCATATTATTCCAGAAGCTTTGTGACCAACACTGTAAAGTCAACCAACACACTCTAAAGAAAAACCACAAACACATGGAATCATCACATACAATTTCTAGGTCCCTACCTGGGCTTCATTTGGAGCTAGATTCTCCCTGGATGAGTCAAGGTCCAGAAAGAAAAATGTTCTCTGTGTCATGTTGTTTATCAGATGAAACTGAACATTGGAAATATTAGCTGCTACTAGCCCTAGGGTGGGAAGGACAGCAGAGGAGAGGCCGTAGCCAAGCTGGATTGAAACTGGATCCAGGGCTGGAGCTGCAGGAGAGGGTCAGGACCAGGCAGGAGATGATGTGAGAGCCCAGAGCTGGGCAACATTTTCCAGCTGCAACCTCTGTGCCTCCTGTGAGTTGATCACAGCCGGAAGCCGGAAGCAAGGAGCCTGGAAAGGCAGCTGGGCAGGATCAGCCCTGTGGGGAGGCCGGGGAAGGCCAGGAGGTGGACCTCAGGGCACACAGGCAAGTGAGCAGCCCACTCCCAGTGTGACCGAAGGGGAAATGAGCTGGTGTGGAAGGTATGAGGTTCTAAATTTTATACCTTGTTACAGGGAAGCGCCAATTCTGACTCCATGATGGATCTGTTTCTTTGACTTTAACCTTTGTTTTTCATTGCTTTTGTAATTATAATCATACAAAATGACCTGCCTAGGGTTCCCCCCTCTGCTTGGAGAGATTAACATATCCCCTCCATGAGGCTGGCCATTCCAGGAGATATTTGCAAGATAATGGTCTTTACTTCCTCAACTCCTCCCCTCTCCACCCCTGACTCTGTCCTATAAAAAGAACCTGGCATCCAGACCCCAACAAAATGGTTATTTTGAGGTATTAGTCTGCCATCTTCTAGGTCAGCCAGCTTTCTGAATAAAGTCATACTCCTTGCCTCAACACCTCATCTCTCGGTTAATTGGCCTGTCGTGGCAAGCAGACTGAGCTGGGACATGGCAATATCCTGACCTTCCTGATTAAGGTAAATGGGGAGGGATCCTTTGGTTTCAAAATACCTCCCCCAGGGTGTTTCATAACATGATAAGAAGCTGCCAAGAACTTACCTCAGAATCTGTGCCAGGTGAACGTGAAGTAATTTCTGGGCTTCAGATCTTACCTTGGTGGGTCATTCCATTTTGAGTAGAAAATGAAGTCAATCGTAAGTGAAAAAAAGGACAAGTATATAAACATCTGAGCATTCCTCTTGGTAACATTAAATAGAGCAGAGAGATGGATAGAAGCCTGGCCAAGGCGTTTATCTTTTAGAAATGCTGAAGTATCACTAAGCAAATAATAAGCCAGAAAAAGCAAACACTCGTTTTCCTGCCATTTCTGGGTGTGATCCTAATTCCTTCAGTTCAGCATATTTGTGAGCTGCCTTGCCCTCTTTGCTGCATTCTCCCAATTCCTGTGTCCTTGAGGGATGCAGGCTTTTCACTTGTGTGTTTTTCGTGCTTAATAAAGTCAGAGCTGACCCTGCTTGCGCTCTCCAGGGAGAAATCGCTTGGCTGTTGTTATTGATTCTGTTGCTAAGGCCCTAGAATTTGCTGATGCTCCCCTGTGGGAGTGGAGAAACATGTTCTTATAATTTTCCCATAAACCAGATGTTTTCTTTAACTCTTACATCTTTAAAATATGTTCTCTTGAGAAAAGAGAGGGAAAAAAAAGAAGGATTAGAACAAGTTTGGGATGCCAATTCTTATTTTCTCAGCACACCGCAAGCACACGCCCGGAAGAGCGGGCAGAGAATTCAGGCTGCAGGCGCTGCAGTGTGTGCTACGCCTCGGATAAAGGACACAGAGAACTGAAGGAAAGCATGTTGCTTTAGGGGGCTCCCCAGTGGTGCTAGTGGTAAAGAGCCCGCCTGCCAATGCAGGAGACATTAAGAGATGGGGGTTCAGTCCTTGGGTTGGGAAGATCCCCTGGAGGAGGGCATGGCAACCCATTCTAGTATCCTTGCCTGGAGAATCCCTGGACATGGGAGCCTGGCAGGCTACACTCCGTAGGGCCACAGAGTCGGACAAGCCTGAAGCAACTTAGCGTGCATGCACATGTTGCTTTAGTTAATTATATTTTTCCCACCTTCCAGTGATTCCGTTTTAAGTACCATTGCTGTATTAACACACCACACCAAACTTAGGTAAAACAACAACAATCTTATTTCACAGATGTGGGGGCCAAGATTTTGGGTAAGGTTTAGCCAGGGCAGTCACCTGGGCTCAGCCAGGATTGTCATATGTGATGTATACATGGAGTCTCTCCAGAGGGGCAGCTTCAAGGGAAGCTGGATTTCCATCATGGTGGCCTTCTCCCAGAATGAGTGTCCCAAAAGAACCAGGAGAATTCTGAGCAACATTTTATGATGGCCTGACTTCAGTAGTCTCAAAACCTCATTTCTGCCAGTGCAGTGATTCTCAAACCAGGGCCACGTTTGCCCCCAGGGAGCATGTGGCAGTGTCTGAATAGACTTCTGGGAGGCTCCTGGCACTAGTGCTTCCAGCCCAGGAATGCTGCTAAATATTGGGCAGCGCACAGGACAGTCCTCCACCCCACAGCAGAAAGACTCCTTGGTCCAGAACATCAATGATGTTGAGGTTAAGAGATCCAGACAACGGTACAGATGAACTTATTTGCAAAGCAGAAACAGAGACACAGACATGGATACAAAATGTGGGGAAGAAGGGGTGGGGGGGATGAATTGGGAGATTGGGACTGACATATATACACTATTGATACTGTGTATAAAGGAGAGAATGAATGAGAACTTACTGTATAAAACAGGGAAGCCCACCTCAGGGCTCTGTGGCAACCTAAATGGGAAGGAAATCCAAACAAGAGGGGATATGTGTATACATACAGCTGATTCACTTTGTGGCACAGCAGAAACTAACAGAACATTGTAAAGCAACCATACTCCGGTAAAAAATAATTAAACAAAAAAGAGCCAGCCCTAGCTGCCAGATTTAAGGAAGGGAATACGGATCCTGATCCTTGATGAGAATAGAGCAAAAAGGAAACTGTGGACAGTTTATCAAAAACTACCACAAAGCTGTTAATTTACATTTTTTTATAAATCAAATACCAAGTCTCCTGGTAATTCAATTCACGGGCGGTAAATTAGAGAAAATAAAAGCTGTAACAGTTTCAAAGCCAGGTTAAACATAAATGTAAATCCCTGGATCCAGTCACACGGTCAAGCAGGACAGCCAGCCCAAATATCAGATGTCCAATGTGATGTCCCCAAGCCATCCTGTGCTCCTAATTCTCATGTCTCCACTTCGTTTCAGGTATTCCAATGTTGTCCAGCTTTAGATGTACTATTTTTAGGTGTTACTGTGGTTATATTTAAACAATTTTCAGATCGACCGGCCTGAAATCTCTATCTGGAAGCTCCAGGGAGGAAAATAGTACCCCTGGGAGGCAGGGGGGATGCTCTGTGCCCAAAGGAGGCTTTGGCAGCCGGACCTCAGCAAGCCCAGGTGCTGTGGACAGTTTCTGCAGTCCGTCCACACTGACGGACAGCTGCAGTGAGGACAGAGTGTCCCGACGGGCCCCCGGCCCAGGGTGGCGTGTGGCAGCAGCCGCTGGAGGCGGCAGTGTCGATGAGAGAGTGGGTGGGGTTTATGTGGGGAAAGCGCTAATTGCTCCAACACGTTTCCTTTCACTCTTTTCTTTAAAATTTTCTTTTCAATGTTCCTTTATCTGCTCCAAGTCTTTCCTATTGTCCTCAGCACTTGCTTTCCTATCGCCTGTTATTCAGTTGATGAGAGGGTAATGATCTGGTTTCATTCCCACACTCATCAGCTGTTTCTGGAGCAGCTCCGATATTCCAGCTTCTGCACTGCATGTTAAAGAGTGTAGTAGCGACAGACAGACCCACACCCACTGTAGAAGCCCCTGGGGTCACCAGCTCCACGTGGCCTAGTGTTTTTATTACATATTCATACACATTATACATATCCATAAGCATATGATGACATGGGTTATAAACAATAGAACAACCATCAACGTGTTGAGTCTGGAAGCCTTCCTGGAGGAAGAGATATTGAAATGGAAAGCAAGCACCCAACACACACGTTTGGAGTGCAGCGAGGAGGAGGGTTTTCCCAGTCAAGGAAGCGGAGTGGATGCAGTCCCTTTCTCAGGTTCAACATTATTGTTGTTGTTTCTATTTGTTACTGGATTCCCTGCCTGCCTGTGTGCAGGTTTAAGATGTAGAGATAAATTCTTAAATCTTTGCACAAAAGCAGCAAATAATTTGGAACGAGCTGCTGGGTGTTAGCCCTATGGTGTTGTTCAGTCGCTAAGTCGTGTCCGACCCTTTGACCCCCTGGACTGCAGCACGCCAGGCTTCCCTGTCATTCACTACCTCCCAGAGTTTGCTCAAACTCATGTCCATTGAGTAGGTGATGCCATCCAACCACCGCGCCTCTGTCGCCCCCTCCTCCTGCCCTCAGCATCAGGGTCTTTATAGCTCTATAAATCTCTGTTTTTCTGCATGTGCTGTGCTGTGCTTAGTTGCTCAATAGTATCCTACTTTTTGCAATCCCATGGACTGTAGCCCGCCGGGCTCCTCTATCCTGGGGATTTTCCAAGCAAGAATACTGGAGAATTGCCATTTCCTCCTCCAGGGAATCTTCCCAACCCAGGATCAAACCCAGGTCTCCTGCATTGCAGGCAGATTCTTTACCATCTGAGCCACCAGAGATATGTATTATTTCCATCTTATATCCTTTTCACTTGTCCTGCACTATTTCTATAACCCAGGGAAAATTCATTTCATCCCTCTTTGTTTTCAGTGATGTTTTTGATCGGCGATCAGCCTGACGCTCGCAGACGATCTAACATGTGCCTTTGGCCACACTTCCCCAGGCAGATCCCAGGCCCTGAGCTCTCTGAGTTCTCCCTCGCTTCTAACCACTTCATGCGCGTATTCAGCAAAGTAGCCATGGAGCCACTCTGCCGTCCCTCTCAGGCTAATCTACTGAAGAACGCACTTGCTGGTAACGTGAACAATGGCGTGTTAGCTGTCTTCGCTTTTCAAAGGGTGCCTTTGTGAACAGCGCTTTGTTTCCGTCACTTCTATGCAGGATAACAGACTTACTCTTTGCCTCACTTAACAAAATCCTCCAAACTGCCTTGTTTCTAATTCCAGTTATATGGAGACAGCCCTCCAAACTGGAGGATATTCATGCTCTAGGGATCATGATAGGAGAAGGAAGGCTTAAAGTGAGAAGGAGAGATACAGTTTGACAAAAATCTAGGTTCCCAGAAAAGATCCTTTTTTTTTTTATAACCCGAGCAAGTACAGTGAGAACCAGTAAATGCGCAGGTAGAACCATGCTCTTTCTGTAACAGCTCAAGGCTTTTTAACAGTTATGTGGGCCCCCTGGTCCAGCCCTGGGCTATTCCCTACTACTTCCTTTCACACTTTCTCTCCATCACAGTCCCTGCTCTGAGTCCTAGCTCTCACCCATCCTTCACATCGTACTTCCACCCTCACTGTTATTTTTATCCTCCTGACTTCTGATCTTGTCTTTGCTCCTCTTTCTGTCCTTACCTCAGGCTTTCAACTTGATATATTATAACAACATCACAACTATAGGTTTGACTGAAGCACTATCAAATATATCACTCTCGATTCCAAAGCATGTGTTCTCAGAAGACTTCAGTTCAGTTCAGTCGCTCAGTCGTGTCCAACTATTTGCACGCCAGGCCTCCCTGTCCATCACCAACTCCAGGAGTTTACCCAAACTCATGCCCATCTAGTCGGTGATGCCATCCAGCCATCTCATCCTCTGTCGTCCCCTTCTCCTCCTGCCCTCAATCCTTCCCAGCATCAGAGTCAACTAATGAGTCAACTCTTCGCATGAGGTGGCCAAAGTATTGGAGTTTCAGCTTCAACATCAGTCCTTCCAATGAACACTCAGGACTGATCTCCTTTAGGATGGACTGGTTGGATCTCCTTGCAGTCCAAGAACTCTCAAGAGTCTTCTCCAACAGCACAGTTCAAAAGCATCAGTTCTTTGGTGCTCAGCTTTCTTTATAGTCCAACTCTCACATCCATACATGACTACTGGAAAAACCATAGCCTTCACTAGGCAAACCTTTGTTGGCAAAGTAATGTCTCTGCTTTTCAATATGCTATCTAGGTTGGTCATAACTTTCCTTCCAAGGAGTAAGCGTCTTTTAATTTCATGGCTGCAATCACCATCTGCAGTGATTTTGGAGCCCAAAAAAATAAAGTCTGACACTGTTTCCACTGTTTCCCCATCTATTTGCCATGAAGTGATGGGACCAGATGCCATGATCTTAGTTTTCTGAATGTTGGGCTTTAAGCCAACTTTTTCACTCTCTTCTTTCACTTTCATCAAGAGGCTTTTTAGTTCCTCTTTACTTTCTGCCATAAGGGCGGTGTCATCTGCATATCTGAGGTTATTGATATTTCTCCCGGCAATCTTGATTCCAGATTGTGCTTCCTCCAGCCCAGGGTTTCTCATGATGTACTCTGCATATAAGTTAAATAAGTGGGGAGACAATATACAGTCTTGACGTACTCCTTTTCCTATTTGGAACCAGTCTGTTGTTCCATGTCCAGTTGTAACTGTTGCTTCCTGACCTGCATACAGGTTTCTCAAGAGACAGGTCAGGTGACCTGGTAGTCCCATCTCTTGAAGAATTTTCTGCAGTTTATTGTGATCCACACAGTCAAAGGCTTCGGTATAGTCAATAAAGCACAAATAGATGTTTTTCTGGAACTCTGCTTGAACATCTGGAAGTTGACGGTTTATGTATTGTTGAAGCCTGGCTTGGAGAATTTTGAGCATTCAGGTATGACCTAAATCAAATCCCTTATGATTATACAGTGGAAGTGACAAATAGATTTAAGGGACTAGATCTGATAGACAGAGTGCCTGATGAACTATGGATGGAGGTTCATGACATTGTACAGGAGACAGGCATCAAGACCATCCCCATGGAAAAGAAACACAAAAAAGCAAAATGGCTATCTGAGGAGTCCTTACAAATGGCTGTGAAAAGAAGAGAAGCAAAAATCAATGGAGAAAAGGAAAGATATACCCATTTGAATGCAGAGTTCCAAAGAACAGCAAGGAGAGATAAGAAAGCCTTCCTCAGTGATCACTGCAAAGAAATGGAGGAAAACAACAGAATGGGAAAGACTAGAGATCTCTTCAAGAAAATTAGAGATACCAAGGGAACATTTCATGTAAAGATGGGCTCAATAAAGGACAGAAATGGTATGGACCTAACAGAAGCAGAAGATATTAAGAACAGGTGGTAAGAATACATAGAACTGTACAAAAAAGATCTTCATGACTCAGATAATCACAATGGTGTGATCACTCACCTAGAGCCAGACATCCTGGAATGTGAAGTTAAGTGGGCCTTAGGAAGCATCACTACGAACAAAGCTAGTGGAGGTGATGGAATTCCAGTTGAGCTATTTCAAATCCTAAAAGATGATGCTGTGAAAGTGTTGCACTCAACATGCCAGCAAATTTGGAAAACTCAGCAGTGGCCACAGGACTGGAAAAGGTCAGTTTTCATTCCAATCCCAAAGGAAGACAATGCCAAAGAAAGCTCAAACTACCGCACAATTGCACTCATTTCACACGCTAGGAAAGTAATGCTCAAAATTCTCCAAGCCAGGCTTAAACAATACGTGAACCGTCAACTTCCAGATGTTCAAGCTGGTTTTAGAAAAGGCAGAGGAACCAGATATCAAATTGCCAACATCTGCTGGATCATTGAAAAAGCAAGAGAGTTCCAGAGAAACATCTGTTTCTGCTTTATTGACTATGTCAAAGCCTTTGACTGTGTGGATCACCAAAAACTGTGGAAAATTCTTCAACAGATGGGAATACTAGACCACCTGACCTTCCTCTTGAGAAATCTGTATGCAGGTCAGGAAGTAACAGTTACAACTGGACATGGAACAACAGACTGGTTCCAAATAGGAAAAAGAGTATGTCAAGGCTATATATTTTCACCCTGCTTATTTAACTTATATGCAGAGTACATCATGAGAAAAGCTGGGCTGGAGGAAGCACAATCTGGAATCAAGATTACCGGGAGAAATATCAGTAACCTCAGATATGCAGATGACACCACCCTTATGGCAGAAAGTGAAGAACTAAAGAGCCTCTTGATGAAAGTGAAAAAGTTGGCTTAAAGCCCAACATTCAGAAAACTAAGATCATGGCATCTGGTCCCATCACTTCATGGCAAATAGATGGGGAAACAGTGGAAACAGTGGCTGACTTTATTTTGGGGGGCTCCAAAATCACTGCAGATGGTGATTGCAGCCATGAAATTAAAAGACACTTACTCCTTGGAAGAAAAGTTATGACCAACCTAGACAGCATATTGAAAAGCAGAGACATTACTTTGCCAACAAAGGTTTGCCTAGTGAAGGCTATGGTTTTTCCAGTAGTCATGTATGGATGTGAGAGTTGGACTATAAAGAAAGCTGAATGCAGAAGAATTGAAGCTTTTGAACTGTGGTGTTGGAGAAGACTCTTGAGAGTCCCTTGACTGAAAGAAGATCTAATCAGTCCATCCTAAGGCAATCAGTCCTGAATATTCATTGGAAGGACTGATGTTGAAGTTGAAACTCCAGTACTTTGGCCACCTGATGGGAAGAGCTGACTCATTTGAAAAGACCCTGATGCTGGGAAAGATTGAGGGCAGGAGGAGAAGGGGACGACAGAGGACGAGATGGTTGGATGGCATGACCGACTCAATGGACATGAGTTTGAGTAAACGATGGACAGGGAGGCCTAGCGTGCTAGAATCCATGGGGTCACAGACAGTCGGACACAACTGAGCAACTGAACTGAACTGAACTGATAATCATTATTGGTAGTACTGTATAAACAATAATGAATTATAATAAAGTGCTTTTTAAATTATCTTATATTTCTTTAATGTTCCCATAGTGGTTATTATTACATACCATCTACAGGGTGTACAGTAGAAACAAGTAGCTTGACTTGATATGTTCACAGAGAGTTAGTGAGGGCATTTCAAACTGAGACAACAACCTGTGATGGTGATACAAATTGTTGCCATCAAGATTTTACCTCAAATGGAAACTATCTCATTATTTAACAACTGTCTTTTATGTAGGCATTTCACAAATATTTCACTGAAATGAGAAATGAGGGAATCATTATTTAGTAAAAAATTAAAATTCAGTTGTCCATCTTCATAACTATAAACCTTCCCCTAAACCAGTGAGTCTCAAGCGTCAGTTCACATCAGGATAACCTAAGAGCGCCAGAACCTGCCCCACAGGTGTGTCATGAGGCAAGAGTCTGCATTTTTAGCAAGAAACTCCCATGTCATTGTTACTGTAGAGCTGCCTGCACCTCAAACTTCATGATTATTCTGAATAGGAAAGATAAGAAAAAAAAAAAAAATCAGTTTTTAAAAAAATTGAGATGTAATTGCATGCATGCTAAGTTGCTTCAGTCACGTCCAATTCTTTGTGGCCCGGTGGACTGTAGTCCGCCAGGATCATGTGTCCACGGGATTCTCCAGGTAAGAATACTGGAGTGGTTTGCCACGCCCTCCTCCTGACCCGGGGATTGAGCCCACATCCCTTCCATCTTCTGCATCGGCAGGCAGTTCTTAATTCTAGTGCCACTTGGGAAGCCCTAATTGACATGTAACATTATATTAGTTTCAGGTATAGAACACAATGATTCCATAGTTTTATATAAATATATATCATGAAATGATCACCACAAGTCTGATTAACATCCATCATCATCCATGGTTATGAAATGTTTTCCTGTGGTGAGAATGTTTAAGATCTACTCTCTCAGCAACTTTCAAATACATGCAATAGCTTTATTACCTAGAGTCACCGCGCTGTGCATTACATCCAATGACTTATTTATTTTACAACTGGAAGCTTGCATCTTTTAACCCCCTTCATCCATTTTGCTCAATCCCCACGTCCACCTCTGGCAACCAGCCATCTATTCTCTGTATATATGCAGTTTTTAAAAAGTTTTGATCATTAAGTTTTGCAGTTGAGCTATCATATTAATTGCTTAAGTCTTGCCATTTTGCTCTTGTCCATGTAAACAAGCTAAAGGGTTGGCCTATTGCAGAAAGAGGTTTTTTGTTGCTTTCCCATTTCCTTAGTTAAACAAGTCAGTCTGGTTAAACAACAAACAAATGTGTTGCTCTGACCTCCCTGGACTTGTTCTGTATCTGGGTCATAGGGCAGAAGCAAAGTCCCTGTCACAAACAATAGCCTCAGACTCCAAACCCAGAACCAGGTTATCATCCGTAACCCAGCACCATTTTCCATCATTGGCTTCTCTGTGTAAGAACCTGAAAAACACAGTCTCCACAAATTCAGAGAAAATTTTTATGCTTGGGCAGCAAATAAATTCAAGGAGAAAAAATGAGTACGTCGTTACTCTGTGTCCAGAGCCCATCTTTCAACAGTTAATTCATTTGTTAGACACTTTATGATAATACATTCCCTGGAGGCTACCAGATACACTTCCAATACCTGGGCCAGGTCAGTGACCTCGGGGGTTGTCTGGAGCTTTACTTAAAAAGCAGGAACCAAGCAGAAGCAGAGATGAATTTAGGAAGAAATTAATCATATTATTCTTTGGTGTCTCAGTCAAAAAGATGCTTTAAAATCTGACAAGAGGCAGAGAGCACACCTGGGAGAATGTGGGGAGATGACCTCATCTGGGATCTCCTGGGGCAGTCAGGTCCCCTGAGTCATGTTCCAAAGAGCCACGACCTCATAGAGCAAACAGGCTGAAACAAAGACACAGGCCATCTCCTGTAGCCTGAGGGCTTGTTTAGCACTGACTGAAGGAAGATTGTAAGAGCGACTGAGATGCAATCCATATACAGGCGCGTCCCTACATGTTGACTCAATTACAGATGGAATTAGGTACTTGCTGGTTGATGTCTTATCATCTGAGTGTCCTTGGTATTATTTGAGTGGTCGGCACAGCCAGGCCTAGAGCTAAGCCACATTCTCCGGATATTTACCTGTCAGAGCTGTAGCAGGAGTTAAATTTTAATACCGTGCAAGCACCTTAGTCATTGGAATGCTCTCACAATTTTTGTTCTTTTGTCCTTTGGAAAGCAAATCATCTGCTGTGAATCTAAGACTGTCTTAAGGGACAGGACGTAACACAGAGACCACCTTAGGGAAGTAAAGCAAATGGTTTGACCAGCGTGGTGGACAGAAGACTGGCCTCCCAAAGATGTCATGTTCTAGTCTCCAAAACTGTGAATAGGACTTTATCTATGTGATTAAGTTAAAAACAAAACATGTGAGATTATCCTGCATGATTCAGGTGGGGCTAATGTAACCACGTGGGTCCTAATAAGAGGATAAAGGTCATAGAAAAGACATGTAATGCCTGAGGTAGGGCTTAGAATGATGAGCTGTTGAAGATAAAGGATCACAAGCCAAGGAATAGAGGATGCCTCTAGAAGCTAGAAAAAGCAAGGAAACAGAGTCTTCCCAAGAGATCCAAAAGGGATGCACCCCTGCTGACACCTTGATTTTAGGGCCAGAGGACCTATTTTGAACTTCTTACCTCCTGAACCATTAGACAATAAATTACATAGTTTTAAGCCATTATGTTTATGGGAATCTGTTACAGCAGCAACAGGAAATTAACACAGCCAATGTGCCTTCAACTGAGAAACACGTGGTGTGGTATGAAACACGTGGTGTGGGATGTCATTGCTCCTAAGACAGATGCTGTTTTGGTTAATGAGTCTTAGAAAGAATCACTGTGCTGCAGGTGAGGTTAACTGCGGTGAGCTTGTAGAGAGAGAGGAGGTAAACCCAGCAGTGGGTAAGCAAACAGAGGAAGAGTTATGAACATGCAACAACCAACAGGACAAGAAAGAGCCAAGAAGGACAAAAAGTAGGTTAGACAAATGTTTATTATAAGCATTACTGGTTAGAAGTTCTCAGACTATCCCAACATGATAAGCTGAGGGTAGAGAAAATGTGGCTGCTGTCACAGAGCTAGTAACTGGCAACCAGAATTTGCACCAGGAAGTCCGTCTTCAGAGCCCGTGCTCTCAGCCTCCCTGCTCTACAGCCTCCTGTGTGCCTGCGACATGATCTGTAATCAGATGGGCAAGTTCTTCCAACATGTCACAGACTAAAGAACTCTGCGGGGGACCTCTGATGGCACGGGAGTGCTTTAGCCAAAGCGGGTAAACGTGGGAGGAGAAACAAGAAAGGCGAGGCAAGAGCAGGAGTGGACCCAAGGAATGCCATCAGTCCGTCAGAGGCCACAGGCAGTCCGATGAGAGAGCTCAGATGAATCAGATGGCAGAGATCAAGACAGTGCAGAGAGTCTGGGCGGCAGGGAGGTGGGGGGCTCAGAAGAGCAGGAGCACAACTGGGGGGAAGGATGCTTGAAGCCCAGGCCAACCTCTGCCTCAAACAGGATTATCAAGGCAGCCCCTGGGATTGACCCAGGGGCCAGTAACTCTAGCATCTCGGAAATCCCTTTGAGCGGACCCTGGGAATACAGGAAACTCAATAGATATGCAGCATTCAACTGTGCATCAAAAGTAATGTCCGAGAATATTTATAGAAACTATTTATAACAGCTCTACCCTGGAAACTACCCAAATGCCCATTAATATCAGGATCTATAAATAAATTATAGCACTTTCACACAATGAAATACTACTCACCAAAGTAAATAGAAGACTTCCAACTACACTTGAAAATATGGTTGAATCTTATAAACATAATGATACATGAGGGAAACAAGACATAAAAAGTACCTACTTTATGATTCCACATATGAAGCTCAAAAACAAGCATAAACCATCCAAAGTGTTCAAAGGCATGACAGCTGTTACCCTGGAAGGGGTGGGGGGCGTGTCTGGAGGGGAACACAGAGAGAACTTCTGAAGTACAAATAACCTGTCTTTTAATCAGGGTAGTGGTTACATGGGTGTGTTCAAGGATTCTACACTTACGTGTGCACTTTTCTGAATAATAATAATGTTAATAAAAATAGGAAAAAGGTAGAAATATAGATGGATCTCTGGGTGACAGGAAGTGTTAAAAATTATATTTGAATCCAAACCCAGAATTAAACTGGGCTCAGCATCTGTAATTGGCTGTTGGACAAAAATCCGATAGCTACTTGAGAAGACTCAAGACCCCACACTGTTGCCAGCTGAGCTGTATTTAATGTCACTTGGCCTGCACACAGTCACTCACTGTGTCAGGGATAAATCCTTGGTGCTTGCTGTTAATAATTACTAGCCACAGTTCAATTGACTTACCTTACTTCTCACACTGATTACATATGTCTTCTGATGAATAGTTCATTCACATCGGTAGATGGTTCCAAATCATCCACATCATAAATATGCATCCATGTCGATGGTAAAAGAGATGGCAGTTTCACAGCTCTGTGGAATAAGCCAGGTTCTGTGTTCAACCATCCACTGGCTCAGATAAACTTTCTGTCATCTAGATACACACAATATCATCCAGATCCATTTCCTCTCTTTTTTGAATATTCACTAGCTCCCTGCTGATGAGCACTGAATTTTGATTTGTGCTCAAAATCACTTTGTCTAAGAAAATTTCCTTTAACAAGATGTTACCAAGGTAATCAAGTCAACAGTTTGTTTGTTTTGCTTTTAAATAATGGGAATTATAAGCACAAAATCAACAGGGCAGGATGGGTGAAGACAATGGGGATGGTTCAGGATGGGTCTAAGCTGATACTGTTACAGGCAGTTGTAAGTTTTTGCAGCGTTTATACATAAAAGCAGAAAGCCAAAAATATGAATTGTCTAATTTTTAAATTTTGTCAACGAGTCTTAAAAATTTCGTTTAGTACAAGCCAAGCAAACTGAAGCTGAAGCTCCAATACTTTGGCCACCTGATGTGAAGAGCTGACTCTCTAGAAAAGACCCTGATGCTGGGAAAGATTGAAGGCAGGAGGGGAAGCGGGTAAAAGAGGAACAAATGGTTGGATGGCATCATTGACTCAATGGACATGAATATAAGCAAACTCTGGGAGTTAGTGAAGGACAGCCCAGCGTGCTGCAGTCCACGGGGTCACAAAGAGTGGGACACATCTTAGCAATTGAACAACAACACTGAACAAGCAAACTGTATCTATGGGTTGGGATTCAGCTCGGCATGGCTAGTGTGGGCTTCCACAAGTATAATTTTATTCACTCTGCAAAAATGCCCTACAATGGGGGCATCCTACAGACAAGGCTCACAGAGGTAAACTGTTTGGGTCAAGGTCACACAGCTACGGAAAGGCCAAGTCAGGGCAACACTCAAGTCTAATCATCCAGATTACTCTTCCATTCCCCAATAAAAGGGTTCCTGATGGCTCAGACAGTAAAGAATCTGCCTGCAATGCAGGAGACACAAGTTTGATCCATGGGTCAGATACCCTGGAGAAGGGAATGGCAACCCATTCCAGTATTCTTGCTTGGAGAATCCCATGGACAGAGAAGCTTGGTGGGCTACAGCCCATGAGGTTGCAGAGTTGGACACGACTGAGCGACTAACACACACACATACACACACACACAAACTTTCCACCTGCTTATCCTGAGTGTGGTTTTCCAGAGAGAAGTCTTAAAATGACCTCAATCAGGTCATCCAAGTGTATACCCATTTTACCTGAAAACCTTTCCTCTTTGACAAATGAAGAAATATTTTTAAAAAATTATTTGGAGAACCAAAAGTACAGAATTGCTAGGAAATGCCTCTTGCTTTGTTTGTAATATCCCAAACAGACATTAAATACGTCTTGTCTTTGAAGAAAAGTAAAACCATCTGTAAATAGTATGAAATGCGATTGATGAATTACATGTGAGGAGAAAAGATGGCCTATTTATTTATTTTGTTTGTTTGTTTGTTTTGGTTTTCTCTAATATAGAAGGGTGTAAGCCACATCTAGGCTTTATTTTAAATTATTTTAAAGTTTATTTTAAATTATCTTTTTAGCTTTTGTTTTCTCTAACATAAAAGGGTATAAGCCAAAATTAAGGGGTTCCAATCCTTTCAGTTTGCAGGGCTGGGGCCAGGCCTTGATCATCTCTAAAAATCACAAGATTCCTTTGAAATGAGATGCTTGTTTGCTTCACACCTCGGTATGGCGTTAGCTATTTTAGTTAGAAATTTGCATCTGGTAGGCTCTTTGGTTAATGTATATGGGAAAGGGGATGTATGCTAACATCATCCTTCATATGTTCACTGTTCAGCAAGCTATGTGGGAATGTGCTGAATGCAAATTCATTTCAACCTGCTAAAACCACTGAAATATTGCTGTTTCCTCCTTTTGCTTTTACTGCTTAGTCTTTTCAACTTTTCACATGCATTTGCATAAAGATCTTACCACATATACCATCTTCTTTCCCAAGACAGTGACTCAGACCTTGACACTAAACCAAGAAAGTTAATTTTGTTCCCCTCATACTGTTGATCACATGAACTGGCTTAAACTTGAACACAAAAATGTTCACTGTAAGTATGGCTTCACCTTTTACTCTAGACACTACAGTTTCATGGGCAGAGAATATCAGGTACTTAATCTTAAAAAATAAAATACTAAGGCCCTAAAAGGAGCTTCTACTTGGTTAGTGTTTTTCCCTGGAGGAAATCAGCCAATTTATTTACCAGTTCTAAGATCATTACTACCTTGGGAGCTGAAGAAGAAAAAAGAAAGAAATGTATATGTTATTTACATATAGTTTAATATTTAGTAATGTACATTATTACATATAGCGATTCTTATATTTTAGTGATTTATATTATATATGTTAACATATATGTATATATACATATTAATGTAACATTCTATCTTAGATGGCTTACAATCTATTAAACAGTTGAAATAAAGAAAGTATAAGACTATTTCAAATGCAAATATATCTTGCTTGTGTTTTTATTTAAAATAGCCCATGATAATATTAACACACCCTTACACAGCTTTGGACACTAAATAAATATAAAGCAGGCGGTACTGTCAGATTATTTAGAGAATGTGTTACATGTCTATTTCACGTAGTTTTTAACCTTGTATAGGTTAATTAAAAAAAAAAAAACCAAACAGTGGACTAGGGAATGTTTCTACTTAAGGGCAAATTGCAAAAAAATTTCTTTCGTTGATAAAAGTAGTATAGAATAACCACAGAATCAAAGGCTATTTTAAAGAGCTTCTGTCTTTATCTTTAGCCAATACTGAATTTTGTTGTTTTTCAAATGATTGTTACACACAAAGCCAAACGCTAAGCCAGGCTCCTGGGAGAATTAAAATTGTAAACGGTAGTCCCCACCCGAATGAAATCCCTCATCCAAACGGATGACATAAAAGTAAAATCTAAGTGGATGCCTGGTGGTGAGGAGAGCTGGGAGCCAAGTGCTGGTCTGTGCAATGCAGTTTAGACCCCCTGCCGTGGGGGAGCTGCTCTCAAATCCTGTCTCAGCAGCACATGCCGTGGGGAAACAGCTGCAAACATCAATCATGAAAATATCCACACACCAACTACATGTCAGAGTTTCAAGACAAACTACATTGATGCCTCTAGGTTCTACTGTTCTTGGCTTTTGCCCCAAACGCAAAGCCCTCTTCCAATGCTGTGTCCTTACCGACCCTCTCTGGGCACTTGACGACTCTAATTTTTCTGCTCACACCTCTGCTAGTGCTTCTTTTCTTCCTCTTCCTGATTAGAGCTGTTCTTGACATATTCTGGCCATTAACTGTCATTATTTTTGCAAACATCACCCAGCGTGTCATCTGTCAGCTTTGTTTACAGTGTCCTTCCTTGAACACAAGCTTTCAGTTTTGAAAGTCAAATTCGCTGATGTTTCCATGTTGGTTTGTGATAGAGGGAGAAGAGCTTATTTACAAAACTCTTTCTCCCTAAAGTGTCACAAAGACCTTCCTCAGAAGAACCCTTGCTATTTACTCTTTATTTTTCAAATCAACTGGGCCTGAATTCTTCTGTATATATTCAAAATAAGCTTGTCATTTTCTTCAAAACAATCTTGCTGGAATTTTATTGAATTTATAGACCAATCTGAGTTGTCGTTCAGTTGCTCAGTTGTGTCCGACTTTTTGTGACCCCACGGACTGCAGTATGCCAGGCTTCCCTGTCCTTCACTACCTCCTAGAGCATGCTCAAACTCATGTCCATTGAGTCGATGATGCCATCCACCCATCTCATCCTCTGTTGTCCCCTTCTCCTCCTGCCCTCAGTCTTTCCCAGCATCACCAATTTGGGTAGCACTGACATCTTTCAAGTGTTAGCTCATCGCAAATATAAACAATACACAGCTCTCCGTTCATTCAGTTCCTCATCAGTATCCTACAGTAGAGCTTACAAATGTCCTTTCTACGTTTCTTTTATTGTCTTGGTTAAGTTAGTTCCTGAATAGTGTAGCACTTTTGTTAGTTTTGTATTTTTGTTTATAATTTCTTAATTACTGTGAAAAGAACACTATTAATTTATATTTATCTCATCTCCAACCATGCTCTTTTATTAATTCTAATAATGTCTTGATTTTGTATGATTCTTTGTAGATAATTAACACATCTGCAAATAATAATATTTTTGTCTTTCCGTCTTCTATGCTTATAACTAGACAAAACCTCCAAACATGTTGAACAGTAGCAGTGATGAAAGGGTTTCTTGTCTTTTTCTGGTCTAAAAGAAAATACAACTAAATGTTTTCTGTTATGTTTAATGTTTGTCTAAGTTTTGGATATACAGTTTTAATGATTAAAGATATTTCCCTTTTGATCATCATTTTCTGAGAGTTTCTCCTATAAACAGGTATTGAAGTTTAGGCTGTTTATGCAGCAGATGAGATACCCATGTGAATTTTTTCAGTTCAAGCCAACTTTTCCAATCATGGTGTGGCCCAGATTTCAAAATGACTTCAGATCTCAGCAGCTGCCTGAGAATTAAGTGAGAGGGTGCTGGATCCCAAAGAACCTGGCTGTGGGTTGGAGCTTGGTTATCGGGAATAACTCTGGAAGGAACAGCTCGGATCAGCATCTAAAGACACAGGAACAAGGACACTTTGGGTGGTCCAGCATGGAGGGTTGCTGGCCCAGGCTGCCTGCTCCCCGCCCAGGGATCTGACATGACCATAAAGCCCACCAGAACTTAGATGCCACTCCAGGAAACAGGCAAGGGGCAGGAGATCAGAGCTGACTGCCCCAAAGTCTTCACCCACTGGCCAAATGAAGGAGTTAGAGTAGAAATGGTGTTTCCTGTGGAAACCTAAAGTGATGTATCTTGCACCCTGAGTTTGTGAAAGGAACTTTCTACCCACTATACACTTTATATCTCCCAGCTGAAAAGAGTACCTGTCAAAGATGTGGTACGTGGTCCGCTGGAACATAACGACAAGAGGTCATGACCTCTGGCAAATGTCTCAGTCTTGACGCAACTTAGCAGCAGCGGCAGCAGCCACATCTATGGTGGGGGCTTTATCGCAACTTGTTTAGTAATGAAATGAAGTACTGCGTGTTTCCCAGCACAGACTGTCTAATTAGTATTTAGCGTTTATCTTTCCATTTCCTAAGTCTAACTCCAGAGAGAAAACATAGAGAAAGTGGCTACAGAGATGTAAAAAAAAAAAAAAAAAAAGAGCTGGGGTAAGGTATCAGGCAGAAGATTACTAATGTTGTTACTGCTAATTATGAGGCTGGGTGTGCAGCTTCCGGACAGGAACCTCAATTGGCAAAATTTGCGATTGGGGGCTCACTCCAGTTAGTGAGGCCAGGCCTGCTGGTTAGCCAGGACTCCAAGTTCTTATCAGCCTTTTTCACCTCCGCTTGCAGCACCTTGGGCATCAGCTGTGCAAGATGGGGCCCAGAGACACCCATGATACCTGTTCATCCGAAGGGAAGCAGACAACCTTCCAGGTCTCCACTCTAACAACAGGGAGTTCCGTCAACACTCCGCCACGAATTAACCCACACGGGAGCAAGAACAGCTCCTGTGTGCTTACTGTCTTAGTCCTTCTGAGATCCTGAGCAGACAAATGTATGGGTAGTCCTCCTGACTTTGTTTTCTGCTACTTGCCGTATGCCCTACCCGATTCAGCCATGTGCCTGTAATTCAACAGCATGTGATTTCCCCCTACCTTGTGTTCACAACTTCACCCTTAGAGATTTATTCTTCTAAGTCCTGTATGATCTTCCAGTGTAAGGAGTTCCCCCTGGAAATATGGTGGAGAAACTATTTGGTCTTCCCTGCCTCAAATTTTATGCGGATTTGTCAGTGACAGCCTGGAAGACTGTTTTGGAATTTCTCGGCACTGGGGCTTTGGGCCGTATCTGAGGGCTTTGCCTTTCTCGTTGATAAAAAGAAGTGTGAAGTTAAGTCATCTGTAGTTACATGGAACATATATCATACATTTTCTGAAACAGACTTCATTTCAAAGATTCTTTCCCTTTGTTCTCATCAGTAGATTCATTCCTTTTAGACCCAGAGTTCAAAAAAGCATCTCAATTTACTTTCAAGATTATAACTGATCAAAGTTTCTATGATTCTGTTAGAGAACAAAATATAAAACACCTTGGGAGAAAGAAACAGAGGGAGCAAGAGAGGAGGCTGGAAGGCGCCACGTTTCAGAAGGGAAGACGTGGGCTAGGAAAGGGAAGAGGGGAACGGACCGAGGTGACTTCAACTTCTTCGCAGATTTGCTCAGACTTTCCTGGCAACCCTGCAGCAGACATGAGCATGTTGACTTCAAATTCAGGGCAACAGGGCCCTTCTGTGTAATTGCTTTCTTGTAAGTTAGAAACTAAACATTTTGGTACATGCTTTAAATACGAATGGGGGTGTGGAGTGCCCTCAGAATCAGAACTGAGCTGCATGTGACAAAGAATAGACACAATTCATTCACTGGAACAATGTCTACAGACAACAACGGTGCCTCAGGCGCTGTGCCCATCAGTGGCAGAACAGGGATGAGTGAAGCCCTGTCTCTGTCCTCAAAGACCTCAGAGTCTAGAGGAAGAAGCAGATGTGTCAGTAAGTACAACAGAAATATAAACACGCATCAAAGGTAGCTCAGAGCAGGTGAGTAACTCCTACGGGGAAATATGAAAGAAGTGATCCCTGCAGAAGTGGAGATGTGAGTTGGATTCAAAGGACAAAGAGCACTTCCTCTGGTGATAGTGGACAGCACTGAGGGAGACATAAGGCAGATGATTCTGGAGGCAGGCCAGAAGAAACATAAGCTCAGGTAGACTGTGAATTCAAGGGCAGGAACCTGTTAGAGCATTTCAACCAGAGCTACACGCCCATGAGGAGTTGGTGAAGCACCTGAAGGTAGTGACCGGCAGCTCCCAGGAGGTGTTCCCGAGCATACAGAAACAGTCCAGGTGGGGACTCGGGATGGCTTCATCAAGGACGGTAGCAGTGAGAAGGGAAACGATGTCTTAATGGGGGAGATGGTCACGAAACGCAACAGAATCTGATGCCTGATGTGAGGGGTGAGAGTGACCGCAATCCTCAGGCCCGCTGGATTGAGTAGGGTTTGGTGTCATCAATTGAAAAGCAAAATGAGAAAGGGGCATGTGGAATGAATCTGAGGGGCCAGAGGTCAATCCAGACCCTAGGAGATGACGGGGAAGAGCTGTAAAAAGCTTCAGAGGGACTGCTGGTGTCCAGCTCTGGAGGGCACCACCCATCATCATTACGCACCTGATGCCTGTCACACAGGAGTCACCAAGCTGGACTCAGGGCACATGTGGAAATTGCTCCAGCCCCAAATGTAGTGGCCTCTAGGGGATTTACAAAGAACGCAATGTGCAAAGGGTTCTCAGCGCTGTTAGAGGAGAGGCAAGGACTGTTGACAACACACACAGAGGGTTCACAGCAGAGACCTGGCCTTGAGGTGGCGTAGGGATGTGGGGCATGGGACAGGCAGCCTGGAAAACACAGAAAATGAAGAGGAAAACTAAAGAGTTAGTAGGAATCACAGAGTTAGTGAAAAAGAGGAAGCAAAGAACCTCCCAAGCAGTGGAGGCTGCAGGCCCAACAACCACAAGCAAGCATGCGGGCAGGCTCCTGAGGACAGGGAGAAGCCCCGCGGGCTGGAAGTGGCCAGTATTGGAGGAGAAGGGCCAGAGGCAAGGCTGTGAAAGCCAGTCCAGGTAAGAGGCAGCAGAGAGCGTTTTTGCAGAGCTGAAACTTCATCAACCCTGTAAGAGAAAGCCACTTGAGGGTTTTTAGCAGGGGACTGAGACAATCATAAGCCTTTTATCCTTTTCCATCAGAGGGCAGACAGAATGAAAACCGCAGTCACTGATCACATGGACCACAGCCTTGTCTAACTCAATGAAACTATGAGCCATGCGGTGTAGGGCCACCCAAGACAGACGGGTCATGGTGGAGAGTTCTGACAAAATGTGGTCCACTGGAGAAGGGAATGGCAAACCACTTCACACCATTCTTGCCTTGAGAACCCCATGAACAGTAAGAAAAGGCCAAAAGACAGGACACTGAAAGATGAACTCCCCAGGTCGGTAGGTGCCCAATATGCTGCTGTAGATCAGTGGAGAAATAACTCCAGAAAGAATGATGGGATGGAGCCAAAGCAAAAACAACACACAGTTGTGTGGATGTGACTGGTGATGGAAGTAAAGTCTGATGCTGTAAAGAACAATACTGCATAGGAACCTGGAATGTTAGGTCCATGAATCAAGGCAAATTGGAAGTGGTCAAACAGGAGATGGCAAGAGTGAACTTTGACATTTTGGAATCAGTGAATTAAGATAGAATGGAACGGGTGAATTTAACTCAGATGACCATTATATCTACTACTGTGGGCAAGAATCCCTTAGAAGAAATGGAGTAGCCCTCATAGTCAACAAAAGAGTCCAAAATGCAGTACTTAGGTGCAATCTCAAAAACGACAGAATGATCTCTGTTCGCTTCCAAGGCAAACTACTCAATATCACAATAATCCAAGTCTATGTCCCAACCAGTAATGCTGAAGAAGCTGAAGTTAAATGGTTCAGCTTGTAGGTCTACAAGACCTCTTAGAACTAACACCCAAAAAACATGTCATTTTCATTATACGGGACTGGAATGAAAAAGTAGGAAATCAAGAGATACCGGAGTAACAGGCAAATTCAGCCCTTGAAATACAAAATGAAGCAGGGCAAAGGCTAATAGAGTATTGCCAAGAGGACACATTGGTCATAGCAAACACCCTCTTCCAACAACACGACAGAAGACTCTACACATGGGCATCACCAGATGCTCAATACCAAAATCATATTGATTATATTCTTTGCAGCCAAAGATGGAGACACTCTATACAGTCAGCAAAAACAAGACGGGGAGCTGACTGTGGCTCAGATCAAGAACTCCTTATTGCCAAATTCACACTTAAATTGAAGAAAGTAGGGAAAACCACCAGACCATTCAGGTATGACCTAAATCAAATCCCTTATGATTATACAGTGGAAGTGACTAATAGATTCACAGGATTAGATCTCATAGACAGAGTGCCTAAAGGACTATGGATAGAGGTTTGTGACATTGTACAGGAGGCAGTGATCAAGACCATCCCCAAGAAAAAGGAATGCAAAGAGGCAAAATGGTTGCCTGAGGAGGCCTTACAAATAGCTGCGAAAAGAAGAGAACCAAAAAGCAAGGAGAAAAGGAAAGATTTGAATGCAGAGTTCCAGAGAATAGCAAGGAGAGGTAAGAAAGCCTCCCTCAGTGATTAATGCAAAGAAATAGAGGAAAACAATAGAATGGGAAAGACTAGAGATCTCTTCAAGAAAATCAGAGATAACAAGGGAACATCTCATGCAAAGATGGGCACAATAAAGGACAGAAATGGTATGGACCTAACAGAAGCAGAAAATATTAAGAAGAGGTGGCAAGAATACACAGAAGAAATATACAAAAAAAGATCTTCGTTACCCAGATAACCACAATGGTGTGATCACTCACCTACAGTCTGACATCCTGGAATGTGAAGTCAAGTGGGCCTTACAAAGCATTGCTACGAACAAAGCTAGTGGAGGTGATGGAATTCCAGTTGAGCTATTTCAAATCCTAAAAGATGATGCTGTGAAAGTGTTGAACTCAATATGCCAGCAAATTTGGAAAACTCAGCAGTGGCCACAGGACTGGAAAAGGTCAGTTTTTATACCAATCACAAAGAAGGGCAATGCCAAAGAATGTTCAAACTACTGCACAATTGCACTCATTTCACACAATGAGATGAGCACAGCAAAGCAAGGCTTAAAATTCTTCAAGCCAGGCTTCAACATTACATGAATGTGAACTTCCAGATGTTCAAGGTGGATTTAGAAAAGGCAGAGGAACCAGAGATCAAATTGCCAATATTTGTTGGATCACTGAAAAAGCAAGAGAGTTCCAGAAAAACATCTATTTCTGCTTTACTGACTATGCAAAGCCTTTGACTGTGTGGATCCCACAAATTGTGGAAAGTTCTTAAAGAGGTGGGAACACCAGATCACCTTACCTGCATCCCGAGAAATCTGTATGCAGGTCAGGAAGCAACAGTTAGAACTGGACATGGAACAACAGACTGGTTCCAAAAAGGAAAAGGAATCCATCAGGACTGTATATTGTCACTCTGCTTATTTAACTTATATGCAGAGTACATCATGAGAAATGCTGGGCTGGATGAAGAACAAGCTGGAATCAAGATTGCTGGGAGAAATATCAACAACCTCAGATATGCGGATGACACCACCCTAATGGCAGAAAGCAAAGAACTAAAGAGCCTCTTGATGAAAGTGAAAGAAGAGAGTGAGAAAGTAGGCTTATAACCCAATTCAGAAAACTACGGTCATGGCATCTTGTCCTATCACTTCATGGCAAATAGATGGGGAAACAACAAAAACAGTGAGAGACCTTATTTTTGGGGTTCCAAAATCACTGCAAATGGTGACTGCAGCCATGAAATTAAAAGACACTTGCTCCTTGGAAGAAAAGTTATGACCAACCTAGACATCATATTAAAAAGCAAAGATATTACTTTGCCAATAAAGGTTCATAGTCAAGGCTATGGTTTTTCCAGTGGTCATGTATGGATGTGAGAGTTGGACTATAAAGAAAGGTGAGCGTCAAAGAATTGAAACTTTTGAACTGTGGTGTTGGACAAGACTCTTGAGAGTCCCTTGGACTGCAAGAGATCCAATCAGTCAATCCTAAAAGAAATCAGTCCTGAACATTCATTGGAAGGACTGATGCTGAAGCTGAAACTCCAATACTTTGGCCACCTTTTGGCAAGAACTGACTCACTGGAAAAGACCCTGATGCTGGGGAAGATTGAAGGCGGGAGGAGAAGGGGATGACAGAGGATGAGATGGTTGGATGGCATCACTGACTCGAGGGACATGAGTTTGAGCAAGCCCCGGGAGTTGCTGGTGGACAGGGAAGCCTGACACGCTGCAGTCCATGGGGTCGCAAAGAGTCAGACATGACTGAGTGACTGAACTGAATTGAACTGAGACAATCGCACTTGTATTTTAAAAGCTCACTCCAGGTACTGTGTGGAGGAGAGATTAATTAAAATAGCGAGCCTGAACCATTCCGTTCAACATGCTAACGTGCTCTGCCCTGTGGACTGCTTTTAAAATTTTCATCCTGAATTAGTTGTGGGCATCAAACAATTGGGAGCTCTCATATACACTTAGAGTTACAGGCTTCTTTTGAAACGTAGGTGACCTGGCAATGCTGGGGACATATTCCCGACCTTTTGAAAACTGGCTGGAGCATGAGCCTTCTAAACAGCGACCCTTTTTGGTCAGAGTGGGTGCTCTCCTACATGCCACGGTCTGACGGAAATTCTTGGTTCAGTTTTATGGCTCCTGCCTTACCAGGAGAACATGAAGACCAAGGATGAGGGAACATGATGTCCACCTAGGTTAAACCAACGTTGGGAGCCATGTCCCATCCCCAGGCCCTAGTCACCACAGACTTCATTCCAACAATTTTCTCCTTTCTCATCGGATTTTCCCTTTCTCCAGGATCATTCTCATTGACATAAGAACCTGCTGTCATTTCTTTCATCTTAAAAATAACTTCTCCTGTTCTGCTTTCTCAGAGCAAGAAGGATTGCACCCAAACAAAGCTCCCCTTCACACTGTCAGGAATTGGCAGCTGGCGAGCTTTAGCAGGCATCGCTGTCCTAGGCTCAGGCTGCTGATGCGTCCAAGAGCAGTTTATCCTCACTAGCAAGGCTGTGCTCACTCCTGCCCTGTAGAAGGGAGAGTAACAAGGCAGCAGGTCCTTCCCTTAGAGTTCATCTAGCTGCTTCCGGCTCCAAGCACATTCCTGCAAGACAGCGGGGAACTGCATGCCTGATGGCCATCTGTCACTGATGTCACCAGAATCCTGTGCACATCCCCCTTGGCCTTTTCTTTTTCTTGTATCTCACATCCTCCTGACTCTTTTCTCAAGGCTGTAACTGACCACTTTCCATCACCTCCAGGGATGCTTCCTGATTGAAGCCATGATCTTCTCTGGATTAACAATATTCACTGTTTTAGTTATCTATTAGTTATCTATTGCTGTATATCACATGTCCCCCAAACTTCCTGGCCTGAAACAGCAACATCCATGTTCTCAAAACTCGTGTGGATCAGCAGTGCACGTGTGGCTTAGCAGGCTCCTCTGCTTTAGAATCTGTCATGGTCTCTAGGTATCCATTGGGCTGCCCAGTTGGCTCCAGCCACACTGGCCTCCCCTTTGTTCTTTAAACATGCTGGTCGTGCCGCTGCCCAGGGACTCTGAACTGACTCTTCCCTCCTCAGGAAAGTTCTTCCTCCAGGTTTCTGTATTGTTGATGCCCTCACTGGGCTTCCCCGATGGCTCAGCTGGTAAAGAACCTGCCTGCCAATGCAGGAGACACAAGAGACACGAGTTCAAAGCACTAACTTCCTTTAAGGCTTTGCTCAAATATCATCTCCTCCTTGCAGTCTACCCTGGCAAAATCACCCCATCCCCAGAACTCCTGATTTCTTTTATATTCTTTTGTTTTTCAATAACAGTGCTAATATACTAGTTAAATTACTTACTTATTACATAACATATAACGTTAAACCCATAAGGGCAAAATTCTTTTTCTGTGGTTTATGGTTGAATCCCAAGTGCCTGGAAAAGAATAGATGCTCAAGAAAAATTTCCTAAATGAATAAATGAGGATGGCTGAGGACCAGCCTTGGGAAACACCATATTTAAGTGACTGGTAGAGGAAAAGGATCCAGGAAGAAAACGGAGTACTGAGCATCTCCTGTGCCCTATTTCATATCCTACTGGCCCCCTTTTTCTCTCTTTTTTTTAAACTCATAATTCTCTCAGTTTTACTAATTTAATTTTTGTCCACATCCTTCAGCAATGTGTGACCTTAGTTCCCTGACTAGGGATCAAACCTGTGCCCCCTGCATTGGAAAGCGGAGTCTTAACCACTGGACCACCAAGGAAGTTCCCTACTTTCTTAATCTTGCCATTTTTGGAGGTGCATCCAGCTGAGCTCACACATAATCGGAAAGTATCTCATCACAGCTGTACCAAATGAGTGGGGGTTTTGCTACAAGGATGTGCTGCCATCAGCAGGAAGGGCACCTTCAGGGACCCCCTGGACTCTTCTCCCACTCACACAAATGGTGGAGTGAAATGCTTTTAACAGCCTTGACCAGTAGTGGATGGGAACTGATTGATGGGTGAAGCCTCCCCTCTACTGACCCTCAGGAGGAGCATCCCCAAGTGCATCTTCATAGCTCCCTACACAGTCCCTAACAAGATAGAATCTGGTGGCCATAGTGGTGATATTCTCAGCCCAGGGTAATACCAGAAAATCAGCTTGTTTTCCTTCTCTGCTTTACTGTTCCAATCCCCTCTGAACTCATGTTTAGACAGAAATCACTTTCAAAAATGAATTCCTGGCTTACAAGCATTTGTTTCATCATCTGCAGAGAAAGCTGTGTTGAGACATGTCAAAGTGAGACTATTATTAAAAAAATGAACCCACAGATAATCAAAAAAGCATGCATGAAAATATTTTCAAATGCTATGCAGAGTCGATTGAGATTAGGAAATCTGGAGACTATGCTGAGTGCACCAGTGAGGTGGGTGGGGAAGCAGTATCAAAAATCTACAATGAGGTATCAACTCACACCGGTCAGAAGGGCCATCATCAAAAAGTCTAGAAATAACAAATGCTGGAGAGGGTCTGGAGATAAGGGAAGCCTCCTACATTGTTGCTGGGACTGTAAGTTGGTGCAGCCACTATGGAAAACCATATGGAGTTTCCTTAAAAAATCTAAAAATAGAGCTACAATATGACCTAGCAATCCCACTCCTGGGTGTATATCCAGAGAAAATTCTAATTCATAAAGAAACTCTAATTCAAAAACTCTAATTTGAAAAGCACTCCAATGGTCACAGAAGCACTATTAACAATAGCCAAGGCCTGGAAGCAACCTGAATGCCCACTGACAGATGAATGGATAAAGAACATGTGATATATACATAAGACGGAACATTACTCAGCCATAAAAACAATGAAATAATGCCATTTTCAACAACACGGATGGGCCCAGAGATTATCATACTAAGTAAATAAAGTCAGATAGAGAAAGTCAAATGTTAGATGCTAACACTTACATGTGGAATCTACAATATGACACAAATGAACTTGTTTATGAAATAGACTCACAGGCATATAGAGTAAACTTCTGGTGACCAAAGGGGAAAAGGTGTGAGGAGGGATAAATCAGGAGTTTGGGATTAGCAGATATACACTACTATATATAAAATAGATAAACAAGGTCCTACTGTATAACACAGGGAACCAGATTCAATACCCTGTAATAAACCATAATGGAAAAGAATATGAAAAAGAATATGTATATAAATATACGTGCATAACTGAATCACTTTGCTATACACTTGAAACAAACACACCATTGTAAATCAACTGTACTTCATTCTTTGAAAAAAATAAAATAGACTATGCAGTAGAAGAAGGTAAAAAAATGGAGATGACTCTATTTCGAAGGAAATGGGCAGATTGGGGAGACAGCTTGAGGTGGGAGTTGATATGCTGGGACTACACACAGTGGGACAAAACAGATGTTCCAAGAATAACTACAATCTAATGAATAAAGTGTCATAAAGTGATAACACAGGGATCCGCATGCCACATCTGCTGAGGAAGGAATACAGGAAGGCGATTATGAGCTGAGTTTTCCAGGACAGCGTTGCTAGCAGAATTGTTGAAGGGTTGCGGGCCCACAGCCTGTGAAAGGCACTGAATACTGAACGAGAGGTGTGTGTTTGAGGAATTTCAAGTATAGCACCCGGGTTGCAGCCTACACTGTCCTGATGGTTACAGGTGGCACTGGAGTCACGACAGGGCCAGAAGGTTGTCTACAGTGGCTGAATATTCTCTCAGTGAGCTTTCTTTCATTAGGAACATTTCAGTTACAGAAGAAAGAGTGCCGTGCTCACCCTGACAAAATCGATAATTCCCTGGTGTCATCTAATACTTAGTCCATCATTTATTGAAGCCAACTGTTTTTTTTTTTTCCTTCTGGCCAACCCTGTGGCATGTGGGATCCCCATGATCAGGGATTAAACCCGTACCCCTTTATTGGGAGCACAGAGTCTTAACCACTGCACCGCCAGGAAGTCCCTGACCCAACTGTTACAAGAATATTTTTTAGAGTTGGTTTGTTTGAATCAGAATCTAAACAAAAGCAACATTTTATATTTTAAGTGACTCAAGTCTTTTTCATCTAGAGAAGAAGCCCACATTTTTTTTTCCATGACATTTACTTGTTGCGGAAATTGAATTCAAACATTTTAAAGTGTGTCTACTGAATAGCCAGGCAAGATTGATTTTATAATATCTGCCTTCTGGAAATTACTGAGATTTTCTTTACCACCCAAACACGGTCATTTTTGGCAAATGATTAACGGGCCCTGGGAAAGGAGGTTTACTTTACGTTTGGATAATTGTGTTAAGGCTTTTGCAGTCCTGGCAGCCCAGCAGCTGCAGGCTATGCTCAGGAAAGGTGTAGATCAGGATCAGTTAAAAAAAAAAAAAAAAAACCTGCCCTGGATCACCCCATATGTTTGGTAAACAAGCATCCCTTTGTCAAGAACATGCAGCTAATTGTCCCCAAGTTCTCCACACCCGGGGTTCCAGGCAGTCAACCGAAATTCTGTAGAACGTATTCAAGATGACTCCATCCACAGGGGGAGACCAGGAGGAAAGGGTGGAAAAAGACGAAAGGCAGCTCCTGGCTCATGTTTTACCACAAATACTTAGGAGGGAGACTTCTGAATCAATAATGAGGCGCATGACCCCTTAGCCCTCAAGGAGGTCTCATGATGACTGGCAAACAGTTTACACCTCCTCTGCCAGAGCCTAACTGTGACTCTGCTTTTGCATCCACAGTCCTTGTACGCACGCCCCTCCATTCACGATCCTCGGGCACAAGCTCCTCCCCTCTCGCCCCAGTGCGGTTCGCGAAGCTAGGTCCTGCGGGGTGACCGCACGCCAAACCCAGACCATGATCCCTCGAGTCTTCAAAGTTTCCCGGGACAAACACTGCTCTGAGTCTTTTGACTATATCACATCAGCTTAAAATTGAATTCAGATATTGGTAATAGAGACCAGAAATTCTAGCGGCTTCAGTTTGCCTGTCTTTTCTGTGTAGAGTAACTCTGAATTAGTCAGGGCATTAGGAAGTAACAGTGGCTTCAGGATACCATTGAGGAACCAGGGTCCTCCTACATTTCTGTCATTATAAACCAAGGTTTTTCAGCACACAAGTACCTGCATTCTGGACTTCCTCTTTTCCCTTCTATTCCTACTGGAAGACAGGTCAATGATTTTTCTGAGTTCACCTCTTTAATGTGAAATTCAGCCAATAGTACCAAGTCAGGCTACTAGTATCCTGTTTGCAACTCCTAAGACCACAAGCTCATTGAGCTTATTATCTGTCTTCCAAGTTAGTGGTGAGAATTAGATCAAATGTTTCACTATAGCATAAATGAGATGGCGTCTTAGTGGTTTCATAACTTTCCGTGCCATTCTCTGGCCAGACCCAGAGTTGATTGCACATATATTGTTTGTTGTTTGTTTTTCCCTCAACACTTACTTTTAGACACAGGTACTTGTTGGGATGGTCTGGCTGTGTTTCTGTAATAAACAACCTCAAAGATTCTGAGGCTTATAACCACAAATTTTATTTCTTTTTCATTCTCACCTTGCTGAGATTCAACTACATATTTTCTACATCTCAAGACTGAGATTAAGTGAGCACTTTTCCCAGATGTTGCTGGGTACAAGGTAATAGAAAAAAGAGAAGGTGATGGCTCTTAAAGCTTCTGTTACAAAGCTGAACACATTATGTCTGCTCAGATTTCGTTGGCCAAATTTTCATGGCAGTGGCATAGAGAAACATAACCCTCCCGTAGAGAAGATGATGCATTACCTGTCCATGCTTGAAGTCGGGGCAGGATATGCGTGCCTTTCCCATGGAGGGAAGGCAGATGAAGCGAGGCCCCCATGAGTATTCCCTTGGCCTGACTATTTTGGTACAAATTGGCCTCACATCCAGCTGCCAGCATGGAGTGTTCCTGTCCATGTTTAGAACAGGGCCATAATGCCAGGAAATCCATGCCTCCTCCCACTGCCCCCCACCCCCAGGAAGTCTTCCACGGATGAACATTCCAGCTCCCTTATCCCTCAGCTGCCCTCTGTGGTAACATGCTTTATAACATCCCCTTTGCTGGCTTCTGTCCTGTTTATGTCTTGCTTTTCATCCCCAAGCTCGTTTTTCCTGTGATCACTTCCCCTTCAAATTACTTGCTCTTGAATCTTTGTTCCGGGGTCGCCTTCTGGGAATCCAAACTGAGGCAGAAGGACATAAAGTATTTAGAGCAATGATACAATCTGCCTGGAAGAGAAGAATGCCTTTGGGCGGTAGTTAGCCTTCAAGGCCAGAAATTCCATCTGGAGAATGGACCCACCCTTCTCCAAGTATCTGTCCTCAAATCTGGTCATCTCTTAGTCAGACCATAAACACTGTTTCCCAGAAGTGATAAGGACTCCTGTACTAGATTTTTTTTTTTTCTCCCATTTTTGGATTACAGGAAGCAAGACTGGTTGTTTACTCTAAACAAATTTCACTACCTGTCACAGGGCCTGGAGGTATTTACACAGGAATTCCCTTTGTAGGCACGTAGGCTCCCTGCTCACAGCACTGAAGCTGCTGTAGCACGTGGAGAGGCTTCGAGCCCTTCTCTGTGTCTCTCCTTCCCTGCTTCCCAGACCCACCCCCTCCCCCCACCCGCCAATTCACAGAGCATTTCTCCTCCATGGAAATCACCTTGCAGTGCTATCCGGCATCCAACAAGCCTCCTGCGTATACAAAGCACTCTCTCCATGCACATAGGCATGTGCTATGTGCTAAGTCGCTTCAGTGGTGTCTGACTCTTTGCAACTCCAGGCCTGCAGGCGGCCAGGCTCCTCTGTCCACGGGATTCTCCAGGTAAGAATACTAGAGTGGGTTGTCGTGCCCTCCTCCAGGGGATCTTCCCGACTCAGGGGTCGAACCTGCTCTCTTACATCTCCTGCATTGGCAGGTGGGTTCTTTACCACTAGTGTTACCTGGGAAGCCCGCACACAGGCATGCCTACAAACTAAAGCAGAAATAAGGCAACTTAGTTTTCTTATTTTGAATCAAAAATTAAAAAACAACAACAGAAAGACTGAAAAAAGATCTTTCTAAATTGGCGCGCTGTCTCTCTGTCTCTCTCTTTCTCACACACACACACACACACACCCCGAGTCAGTTTGATACTCATCCTTCTCATCGGTCTACCACTGGAAATACTTTGACACTACGAAGTGTGCTGCTACTGCTACTAAGTCGCTTCAGTCGTGTCCGACTCTGTACGACCCCATAGACAGCAGCCCACCTGGCTCCCCCGTCCCTGGGATTCTCCGGGCAAGAACACTGGAGTGGGTTGCCATTTCCTTCTCCAATGCATGAAAGCGAAAAGTGAAGTGAAGTCGCTCAGTCATGTCTGACTCTTCGCGATCCCATGGACTGCAGCCTACCAGGCTCCTCCGTCCATGGGATTTTCCAGGCAAGAGTAAAGAGTACTGGAGTGCGGTGCCATTGCCTTCTCCGACTAGGAAGTGTAAGAGCCCACAATTCAGTAGCATGTGTTGTACAGGGCAGTGTAAACTAGAGCTACATTCGTCCGCAGAAACAAAGTGTTTTGGGCTCTTTAGGAAGAAAGTAAATATAAAGACATTTTTAAAAGGAAAACCAAAACAGGAGTAGAAAAATCCGTATTCAATCTAGTCCAGGGCTTCCCTAGTGGCTCGGGTAAATAATCCACCTGCCAATGCAGAAGACATGTTCAATGCCTGGTCTGGGAGGATCCCACATGCCATGGAGCAAGTAAGACCATGCATCAAAACTGCTGAGCCTGTACTCTGGAGCCCGGGAGCTGCAACTTCTGAGCCCACCTGCCACAACTTCTAAAGCCTGCACGCCCTAGAGCCCATGCTCCTCAAGAGGAGCCCCCACAATGAGAAGCCCACTCACTGCGACTAGAGAGCGGCCCCCACTCGCCACAACTAGAGAAAAGCTCAAGCAGCAACGAAGACCCAGCACAGCCAAAAGTAAATATCCACAAGTTAATTAAATTATTTTTAAAAATCCTGTCCAGAAATCAGAACTTGGTTATAAAATAATTTAAAAGCCCTTTAATTTAAAAGGATTGATGTTGCTTATTACTGTAAAAGTCAGAAATCAAGCCAAACCTTACATAAGGGTGAAGCCGTGTGGACTGTGACGGGAAGAGCAGAAGCCCTGTTCTCGCTGACATCCTGCACACAGGCTGCAGTCATCACACAGATAGGAGAGGGAATGAGCTTCTGTTCCCGAGAAAAGATGCACATATTTGTGTCCAAAGGAAAAAAAGCTCTCAGCTTTTTGTGTCATCTTTGAGTTGTCACATATTTTCACTTCTTTGTATTCTAAGTGTCCGCTCTTCTCTCTGTCCACCTGTCATCATAGACTGCTGATTCTCTGTCAGTTTTCCAATCATAGTCCTCCCCTGAAAGGGAGCAGTACGAGGACTCGGGCCCCTCTGGGCAGGACACGCTGGGCGGGATGGGCGGGGGGGACCTGAACTTCCATCTGGATGTGACTTTTGATGACGCCAGTCATCGTTTCTTTGAGGCGATGTCCTCAGAGGGGGAAGATCAATAGAGTGACATGCAAGAGGCATTTGTGGGTTGGAGACACAGCTAGAATCTAGACTCTGAAACTGACAGCCCTTACACCGAGGCTCCCTGGGGAAGTTAGGTCAATAGTGAAAAACTGGGTGATGAGGCAAAGCCATGCAAACTTTTAGTTTTACTGAGTGAGCAGATTAAGAAAAGCCAACCTACAAAAGATACCACTTATTAGTGCTACTATTTTCAAAAGGAAGGACATCTGACTCTCCCCTTTCAACTGACTGTATGTGGCTTTATGAGAAATGATAATACAGTCTTAGTTTTCCTCCAGGTTGACGTCTCGATTAGGCTGGGGAAAGCTCCACGCAGGTCCCACTCTATTCCAAGGATGGATGTTAGGGAAACACTGTTTCAGGGATCCCCCTTGGAAGAGCTTTTATCTCCTGGGCAGGGATCTTGACAGGCTTCAGATGTCATAAAGTCGAGCACCGAAGCCTCTGGTTCATCCCTGAATTCCACAAATGTTTTAAGTAACTAGTTTGGTCTCCCCTGATAGATTTATAAAAATGTATGTTTCAATGCCATTCATATAATTCTTGAATTACTCAACTGATAGGTTTGCACACATGGGTGCACAAGAATGAGCTAGAACAAATTCACTGGGCCAAGTGTCTTACTATAAACCATTACAGCCCTTGCAAGATAAACGATCGGCCCATATTTTTGAAAGTGTTTGTCTCTCTCTCTCTGCTAAGCAGAACATATATTTGAAATACAGCTGGTCTTTCCTCCATCAAAAAAACCTGAGCCAAAGGCAAGGGGAGTGTGCGCTAGTTGAGCGTCTTCCTTGAGGATGAGGCAACATGTATCATCTGGGTCCCGTTTAATGAGTCTGGTAAAAGAATTCTTAAAAGATCTTCAGGGATTTCCCCGGTGGTTCAGTGGTTAACACTGTGCACTTTCACTATAGGGGCACCGGTTCAATCCCTGGTAAGGGAACTAAGATCTCACATGTCTCACAGCATGCCAAAAAAAAAAGACCTTTCATCAGGAAACCAAGGGACGTTGCTAGTTCTTTTCAGCAAGGTAATTCATTTTCTCATTTAAGAAAATGTCCATATTTTAAAATAAAACGTATGTCCAAAGTCAATAAACTTGTGATGACTATAGTAAGGATTTGTTCCCAGGCAAGACTCTTCAGTGGATACTAAATCTAGAGGGACATTTTTAATGGAGAGCAAAATATTTGCATGGTATTACAGTATCTCCCCTTAGAGGATCTCTTAGTTGAAAGAAGAAAAAAAATATCCTAAATATACAGTAGAGTAATTGGAACAGCCCTGGAGCAGGTGATCACAATTAATGTCAGGTGGACATCATGGTCCTGCAGGTGTGGACTTGTCTTCACGTCTGTAGTCATTACGTGGACAAAGGTCAAGTCCAAAGGATGTAGGTGCAAGACCTAAGATGAATCTTGGGAACTTGGAACAACCATGGGAGGAACCACGTAGTGGCCCTGGATCATCTTAGAACTAGTATCATGTGGGATGGAAATAAACTACCTTTTTTTTTTTAAACGTTTAAAGACAGCTAAAATCCAACTTAGATACTTTAAAGATTTCTGCACTCTTGATTCAGAAAGCATATCAAAAGCAATTGTAGAAAATTCATATGTGAATTTGTGGCCTGTTCTAAGAGGTATTTCATTGTTATAAGTGCTGTAATTATTAAACAAGAAAAATAGCACAGATGTGAAAGGATTCAACTCAAGAAGTTATATGAAGATCAATAAAACAAACCTAATGAAATACAAGGAATTAATAAAGTTAAAAGCAGAACATAAATAATTAAGAGAAATAGACTGCATAAATAAAAGAACATATTCTTGAAGACAACAATGAATTTTTCTGTCAAATGTCATCTCAGAAAGAAATTAGAGAATATAAATTCACAAAGTTAAGTTGAAAAATATGATATAACCAGAGAAACGGGTATTGTTTTCAAAGTTTTAAAAAGTAATATATATTACCAATTCTTACACAAAATAGTACAAAATTGTACACAGATAAAATAGGTAATGAATAGCTGCAAAAGAAATGGAAAATGTTACCAAAGTAAGGTTCACTCAGATATGGCTTTGTAGATTAGTTATTTCAAGTATGAAGGGACAGAAAATTCTCATAATAACTATTTCTATCACTGAAAATGATGGGAAGCTTCACAGCTCATTTATGTAATGAGTGTAAGGCTGAGGCAGAAACCTAATAGAAAAAACAAAAACTTAAAGTTGAAGTAAAATATACAGTATTTTCATGTGATTGTTTCACATTTATGATTTGAACTTTTCTATATAAATGTGATACTTCAGTAAAAAATTAAGATAGAAAAATATAAATCTCACTGTTGATATAAATAGTAAGCTCTTAAATAATAGTTGGATTCAGTAGTTTATTAAAAAGGGCCACCTCAGGAGCAAGTGGGACACTCTAAAATTTTTATCCTTGAATTAAGATTTCTTACTAAAATATATAATAATTTATCACATCAAATAAAAAGCATGTAGTAAAAAGTCATTTGGTGAATATAAATATACACAAAAGATTGAACTAGAAATACAGAGAACATTTAACATGATTAAAAAAAAAAAAAACTAAGGCTAGCTTAGCTTACAAAAATACCAGAAACAGTCTCATTATAATAAGAAAAGAGACAAAGATTTGAACTATTGCCACTGCCTTTTCTTAAACCTTATTTTGAAAGATTCAATCAATAACATAAATGTAACTAACATATTTAACAACTGCAAAGGAGGAGATACAATTACTATTTGTAGTTGCTATCATTTGACTTGAAAAATGAAGATAATTCAATAGAAAATTTTACACAACTAATAAAATGCCCAGAGACAAAGTATATATGTAAAAACCAATAGCTGTAGTGGAAAAATTATTACTTCCGCAATGTACAATAAAATATTTAATATCTAGGAATATGCTCAACAGAAAAAAAGTGTAAGACAATTCTATAAGAGAAATAAAATGTGTTGTTATGCACAATATTCTGGAGTGAAAATAAATCCTTACCAAATAAATTTAATGCAGCATGTCCTTTAAAACAGCTCAAAGTGTTTGTTTGTTTTAATTGGCAAATTGATGATAGAAGTTCATTTTGGAAAATATAGGATGATACTTGCCAAGAATATTTTGAATAAACAAGGATTATTAAAAAGAAACTACTCAACTAAGTATGAAAATACACATAAAGAAACAATAATCAAGTGAAAGTAACTTAAACTACAGAAAAAAATGTTTTTTATATACTAAAAGAAGACTTTCAAAGGTAACATTTTGCACCAATAAATATTACTATGACCATTGGTTAACTATTTTTGGGGGGAGGAGGGAGGGAAGATTAAGAAAGGCTTCTTAAGTCAACAATGCAAAGAAATAGAGGAAAATAACAGAATGGGAAAGACTAGAGGTCTCTTTAAGAAAATTAGAGATATCAAGGGAACATTTCATGCAAGGGTGGGCACGATAAACATTAGAAATGGCAAGGACCTAACAGAAGCAGAAGAGATTAAAAAGAAGTAGCAAGAATACACAGAAGAACTATAGAAAAAGATCTTAATGACCCAGATAACCACGATGGTGTGATCACTCACCTAGAACCAAACATCCTGGAGTGCGAAGTCAAGTGAACCTTAGGAAACGTCACTATGAACAAATCTAGTGGAGATGATAGAATTTCAGCTGAGTTATTTCAAATCCTAAAAGATGATGCTGTGAAAGTGCTGCACTCAATATGCCAGCAAATTTGGAAAACTCAGCAGTGACCACAAGATTGGATAATGTCAATTTTCATTCCAACCCCAAAGAAGGGCAATGCCAAAGAATGTTCAAACTACTGCACAATTGCATTCATTTCACATGCTAGCAAAGTAAATTCTCAAAATGCTCAAAATTCTCCAAGCCAGGCTTCAACAGCATGTGAACTGAGAACTTCCAGATGCTCAAACTGGATTTAGAAAAGGCAAAGGAACCAGAGATCAAATTGCTAACATCTGCTGGATCATAGTAAGAGCAAGAGAATTCCAGAAAAACATCTACTCTGCTTCACTGACTACACTAAAGCTTTTGACCGTGTGGATCACAACAAATTGTGGAAAATTCTTAAAGAGATGGAATACCAGACCACCTGACCTGCCTCCTGAGAAATCTGTATGCAGGTCAAGAAGCCACAGTTAGAACCTGACAAGGAACAACAGACTGGTTCCAAGTTGGCAAAGGAGTACGTCAAGGTTGTATATCGTCACCCTGCTTATTTATCTCATATGCAGAGTGCATCATGCAAAACGCCAGGCTGGATGAAACACAAGCTGGAATCAAGATTGCAGGGAGAAATATCAATACCCTCAGATATGCAGATGACATCACCCTTATGGCAAAAAGCGAAGAGAACTAAAGAATCTCTCGATGAAGGTGAAAGAGGAGAGTGAAAAAGCTGGCTTAAAATTCAACATTCAAAAAACTAAGATCATGGCATCTGGTCCCATGACTTCATGGCAAATAGATGGGGAAACAATGGAAACAGCAGCAGACTTTATTTTCTTGGGCTCCAAAATCATTTCAAATGGTGATTGAAGCCATGGAATTAAAAGACTCTTGCTCCTGGAAGAAAAGCTATGACCAACCTAGACAGCATATTAAAAAGCAGAAACATTACTTCACCAACAAAGGTCTGTCTAATCAAAGCCATGGTTTTTCCAGTAGTCATGTATGGATGTGAGAGTTGGACCATAAAGAAGTCTGAGTGCCAAAGAATTGATGGTTTTGAACTGTGGTGTTGGAGAAGACTCTTGAAAGTCCCTTGGACTGCAAGGAGATCCAACCAGTCTATCCTAAAGGAAATCAGTCCTGCATATTCATTGGAAGGACTGATGTTGAAGCTGAAGCTCCAATACTTTGGCCACCTGATGTGAAGAGCTGATTCGTTTGAAAAGACCCTAATGCTGAGAAAGACTGAGGGCAGGAGGAGAAGGGGACAACAGAGGATGAGATGGTTGGATGGCATCACTGATTCAATGGACACGGATTTGAGCAAGCTCCGGGAGATGGTGAAGGACAGGGAAGCCTGGAGGGCTGCAGTCCATGGGGTCACAGAGTCGGAGACAACTGAGTGACTGAACAACAACATCACCTTACACAAAACATCACAATGGATCCCAGGTTATTAAACAGGTAAACATCTTCAAACAAAGCCTATGGATGAGTAGGTGATGAAAGGTTGGATATTAAAGCCTTCTCTTACAAATTCTAACTGAAGTGGTCAAAAATATTGACAATAAACTGTTAAAAGAATAACAGAAATAGGTCAATGTTGGAAACAAGGAAAATGTGTAACCATACACCCCAAACTGCAAGTGTTAACATGAGAACAGATTACAGAAAGGCAACAAAATTCTAATTTCCCAGTAAGCAAAGCAAAAGTCACCTAAAGAGTAACCAGGGACACACCTGAGAAAATGCAGGGACTTCCCTGAGCTCGGAGCTGGGTAGCAGGACTGGTGAAAAGTCCTTGGTGGGCACCACTGCCCTGTCCCCTGGAAGTGCCCTCAATGCTCATCCGGGTCCACAGTGAAGCTAAAAGCTCTGACCATCACTCTGCTACCTTCCCACAGTCTCCAGAGACAAAAGAGACAGAAAGATGAAACAAGGGCAACAAATGGATAGAGATACTGTGGCACAGACATACCGTATTTCTCGGCCATAAAAAGGCACGAAATTGGGCCATTTGTAGAGATGTGGATGGATTCAGAATCTGTCATACAGAGTGAAGTAAGTCAGAAAGAGAAAAGCAAATATGCATATTAATGCATGTATATGGAATCTAGAGAACCTATTTGCAGGGCAGGAATAGAGATGCAGATGTAGAGAATGGATGTGTGGACACAGAGGGGGAAGGGGAGATTAGGACTGATACACACACACACACACACACACACATATATATATATATACACTACCATGTGTAAAATAGATAGCTAGTGGGAAGCCAGTGAGCACCAGTTCAGTGCTCTGAGATGACCTAGAGGGGTGGAATGGAGGGTGGGGGGTGGTGGGAGGGAGGTCCAAGAGGGAGGGGATATATGTATACAAATAGCTGATTCAAGAAAAAAAGAAAAAAAAGGGCAACAGACATGGCAGTCCTTGGGATGGGTGATGGGAGAGTCCCCTAACATCTAATCACCTCTGCCCTGGCGTCTGTGTCCAGTGGAAACTTTCTTTACATTTGGGAATCCCAGGACAGAGTGAACTTGCACCCCTGCTTGTCAGAACTATAGGTCCCTAGACGCCTGGAAAAGAGACTGAGGATTGGGGCTCTTGTGAGGGTCTGAAAGCAGCCCCGCTCCTCCCCCCTCCCCTGATCCCCTGCAGCCTCACAAAGGCAGAGGAGACTCCCCGACCCCATCCTATCTCAGGAGGAGGCCACGGAGGGTCCTAAGGAGGGCAGTTCAGTGGCCTTCGCCCACTGCTGAGAGGGGCAGCCTGCCGGGGCCTGGTGACTGGAGGGTTGGTGGGGCCAGAGTCGTGTCGGTGGGGACAGAACTGATGACCAGCCTCCAGCGAAAGACAACTGGACAATTCCCAGGGGCTCACGGGGATGAGGAAGGGGCCTGAGTGCTGGCAGCGATGACTAGAGAAGGAGCAATGATCCAACTGCCCCACCACCATCACAGAGGACGTCATCCCTGCACACATACCATTCACCTCTTGGCAGGACGCACGCAAGCCCCTACTCCCTGGAAAAGGAAAGGGTGATTGAACTATACTTCCGGATTTACTAAAAAGTCACTGGATTGAACTGAGAGAAACTCGCAGTTGGAGAGATCTGACTGACTGCTGCTGGGCAGCCTGAGGCTAAAAATCAGAAATTAAATTGGGTTATGATATAAATTCCATTTTTCCACGCCTGTGGCTGTTATACCTTCATCAAGTCCGGTCTCCCCTGGCTTGCCAAGCCTCTATAGATTCTCAGCTGTGCTTAGGGTAAGAATCAAGGTCATGGCTCCCAAACCCTGCTGAGCTCCGCCCTGTGTTCCCCTCCTGGTTCATCTCCCCACTCCCTCCCCACCTTTCAGACCCCCAGCAGCACAGCCCTGCGCCCACCCTGAACAGAGTAAGACCTCTCCTGTCAGAAGTCTTCTGACCTCCTGGGCCCTCTGTCTGGACTGCTGTTCCATTGCTTGGAACACAGTTTTCTTTTAACTTCGTCTTTAGTCTTGAATTCTCCGTTCACTGTCACATCCTCAGAAATGGTCTGATTTCCCTAACGAAGACAGAGCTCTTTTCTATTATATTCCTAATGTAAATTCTTCATAATACTTTGTAAATCAGATTCTGTATTTATCATGTTTACTTGTTTACCATGTATTATGTGCCTCCTCTCATTGAATGAGAACTGCCTGGTGCTAGGACATCTTTAGCTTTTTTTTTTTTAATTTGGTGAATCCCAATTTCCTAGAACGGTGCCTGGTGTATAAGATGCGTTTGATAAAACTTTCTTGATTGAACAAATTACTCAATTATTTAAAATCGTATTAAAGGGACTTCCATGGTGGTCCAGCAGTGACGACTCTGCCTTCCAGCGCAGGGGTGCATGTTTGATCCCTGGCTGAGGAACTAAGATCTCACATGCCTCATGGCCAAAAAAGCAAAACATAAAACAGAAGCAACATTGTAACAAATCCAATAAAGATTTTTAAAATGGTTCACATAAAAAATATTTACAAATAAAATCATATTAAAGAAGAGTATGTGTAGAAAGGAAATGTTCATGATATAGTAAGTGGAAAAAGGCAGATTACAGATTGCTATTGTTGTTTAGTTGTTAAGTCATGTCCGACTCTTTGAGACCCCATAGTCTAGAGCCCGCCAGGCTCCTTTGTCCATGAGATTTCCCAGACAAGAATACTGGAGTGGGTGGCCATTTTCTTCTTTAGGAGATCTTCCCAACCCAGGGATCAAACCCATGTCTACTGCATTGGCAAGTGGATTCTTTACCACTGAGCCACCAGGGAAGCCCAGATTATAGATAGATGATTTCAACACATAGCTGAATACTGAAATTTTTAAGTCCTGGAAGGAAATGTACTAAAAACTAACAGTGACTATTTTGGGGGTACTGAGATCATTTCTACTTCCTCTTTTATATCTTACTGGATTCTCCAATTTCTTGATCCTATACATACAGGCACATTTTTAAAAGTATTAAACATAGCAATTATCTGGTGGAATTTTATATTTTTTTAGTCTGTTCTCTTTTATCTTTTAATCCTTTCTTAATCCTAACCCAAGAAAGAGGATGTTGCCATGGAAGCAACAGACTCAGACTGAAATCCATCTACCTCCTAATGAGCACGTGATTTGGGGCAAGGTACTCCTCAGCTTTTCTGAACTTCCACTTCATCGTATAATAGAATCCTGTTACAGGGGAATAACGGACAGTATCTCACAGGAGATGGTGCGGACTACCGCCCTTCACTCTGCGCCCACCTGCTGTCAGAGAACCTGAAAGGAGAGGGGAGCTATGGCCTCCCCTTCCACTCTCGCTCCTCATTGAGCTTTTACTTATAGTTCCTCCCTTTCCTATCTGATCTGCATTCCATCAGTTCTGGAATCATATCACAGGCGTCTTCATTTATTTGAGAAGGCTCATCTGCTCAGTAAAAAATGGACTAGTATGGGCGGGGCCAGAGAAACTCAGAGTAAGATTCTTGAGATGCTTTGGGTTCTGCTTCTAAATCCCCATCAACCTTTCCATTTCTCTCACTGTTTCCTTTCAGGCTTTGAAACTCTTGACGCTAGAGAGGGGAAAATGGCAGTCTTTGGATTAGAGCTGGAAAATCTTAGAGAAAGAAAAATGATCAACCAATCATATTTGACATTGTCTTTTCCTAGCCAAAGAACAGGTCAAAAACTGCAAAATTCGACCTGCAGACTATATTTGGCTTAGACCAGGGTGGGGTGGGGCGGGAATGAATCTAATTCCAAACACGAGAAAAATAAGTTTGGATTTATTTTCTCACCGACTCAGGATTTGAGTAGAAATGTTTCAGTGTGGCTGGCTTCTCTCCACCAACACCATGCATTTCCATTCCACGTGGGAAGAACAAAATGAGGCAAACAATCCACGATTAAATGAAAACAGGTGGATAGGGAGCTGCATTTACATTTACCACCTGGAGAAAGAATATTTCCCTCTCGTGGTTTTTATAGACTTGGGGGCTGTTGAAGAAATCACACTGTCTATAAATTGAATCAACAGTCATTAAGCTCATTGGGAGAGATTCCATTAGGAAAACAACCTACATGGAAAACAAGCCCTTTGTTTCTGTTGGATTTTACAATAGGGAGCACTTCAAGTTTGTAGACATTAAGGTGAGAAGGAGCTAAATGTAGAAATTATCTGGTGTGATTGGATTTGGGGGAGACTCTGTGTCTATAGAGACATAAGCATATTTATAGCAGAAGACTGAGATTAGACAGATATTTTATTTTCTTCAACCCCTCAAATAATAACCTCACCGTCACCCTATGCTCTTTCCCTACCACCAACAGACTCCACTCCTGCCCGGTTCTCCCTCAGTTTCATAGCTCTGCTCTAAAGAGCTGGCTTAGCCTGATGATGTGAAGCTTATTGCCGAAAGTCCAGAAGCAGCAAATGGTACATAATCATAACTGTACACAGCACTGCAGAGCCTTATCTCTGAAAAACAGCACTGAAATGGCCACTTAAAACTCAAGTAAGCTCTCTTTCCATACCAGACTGGTCTTTCTGTAAAGACTTTCCAGGATAAAGAAGTCACTCTTCCGAAGTCCACTGCAAACTGGTTTCAATGTAAACACGTCCCAGGCGCCAGGAGCTATGCGGAGTGCTGCACGTAGTATAAACAAGGGAAAGGGGAAGGGGAAACTGCCAGACTCTTTCTGGGAGCTCCAGACCTTGCTTTGTTGGGGACTGTTTACCGTCCATTAAGCTGAGTTACAGGGGATAACTGTTACCAGCTAGTACCCTAGAACCGGAACGCAGTTAAGTGCTGTTCTAAAACTCATGATTTTTCCACTATCCTAAAGTTTGAGATGACACAGAGGAAATATTTAGGTTAGTATCAGCCAAAATTCTATGCACCAGAAGTATTCTTAGAAAGAGAGAACACTGTTCATGTGGGAGAAATTCTTTGATACGCCCATCCCTTCACCCTGTTCCTGGTAAGATGTGTTGTTCATGATGGGATGCTGAAGGCATGATGGATAAGAAAAGGGATCTGTCCTGCTCCTGGGAGGGAGAAGGCAGGCAGGTGAGCAGAAAGTGTCTCAAGTCTTCTGTAGACTCCCCAGTGCTAATGAGTGCTGCTAAGTCGTGTCCAACTCTTTGTGACCCTATGAGCTGCAGCCCTCCAGGCACCTCTGTCCACGGGATTCTCCAGGTAAGAATACTGGAGTGGGTTGCCATGCCCTCCTCCAGGAGATCTTCCTGACCCAGGGATTGAACCTGGGTCTCTTACATCTGCATTAATCAGGTTCTTTACCACTAGTGCCACCTGGGAAGTCCATTAATGAGTGGGGTATCCTGAACACAGTAGGAAAATTAAGTTTTGAGTCATAACTGACCTGGAGGTAAGAGACTCTGCTCACGTGATCTGGGAATTCACATGACACCTCCTGGATTCCTTTTGCTTCCTGGACTGCCTGCCTCCCCTGTTAGTGAAGAAATTGCCACCTTCCCATAGAAAACCAGCTATTTAGACCAAAGGTCTGTGGCAGGAGAAGCTGAAAACCACCTCTAAAAGAGCAAACATATATTCTGTCTTCTTTAAAAATTACCTTTGCAGGTCTGGATATGTTCAAAGTGTCACTTTGTCAGACGGCGGCAGGAAAGCCCATCACCCTAGGATAAACTTGAGCTCACAGGGAAAGCTCAGGACCCCAAACCGAAAGGACCCTGGCGTGTCACCAGGGACTCAGGAAAGTGTGACTTTATGACTTTGCAGAATCAAGTGTTCTTTCAATAGTCTAAGTCTACTAAGAAAGATTCTGCAAAAATCAGTTCGATGCTTTTTAAAGAAAGTTGTTCATGCTTTTGATGCATTTTTTTCCAGTTAAATAATGAAGCGACAAGCAGGCTGAGAGCATTCTCCAAGTTAAAATGTTAAGGTTATTCCAATTGTACCTAATCTTTATTGTTTCAGAGACCAAAATTAAAAGTGCTTCGTGTGAAACCATTAATCAAAATGAAGTCACTGCTCACTACCCCGAGAATTAAATGCACCAACAGGGTTTCACTTTCTAACCAGGGGATGTACCAGTCAATCATTTACTTATACCGCAGTCCCTTTGAATAATTAAATGGTATTTCCAGGTCTTATGTGCTGTATGAAGAGGAACAATGAGGTTTTGAATTGCAGAATTTCATGCTTGAATTTCCACATCTTTGGAGGAAAGAAAGCCAATGTTCTGGAGTGGATGATGGAGATGTCAGTGTTTCCTGATGTAATTTTTTTCTACAGAAAAGAACATACTACTCATCCCTGTCCTCTAGATCCAGCATGGATTACCTACAGAGCCATTTACCTCTATCAAATACTCTATTCACCTCCTTTTCAGCACCTTGGCGCTGCCAATCCAAGTAGAATACAGTAAGCTCCCAACCCGCCCCCCCGCCCCCATACAAACCTTCAAGTTGTGAGCTTTCAAAGATGCAGACGGGTATCCCATCACTGTCAGGCATGAGTGAAATCACAGCTTGCCGTCTGTCTCCTATTACTGGTGACTTCAGCTCTACCATCTCCCACCTCCTCTCCTCCAGGCAGTAACTCTCCTTAGTGTTCACTCGACGCCAGCCCCTATATGCCAACTGCTGTACTGTTCTACTGTACTTTTCAAGGTCCTCTACTGTAAGATTAAAAATGTTTTCTTTATTTTTCTGTGTTTGTTTTCAATGTATTATATGAGTGAAAAGTATTATAAACCTATCACAGTACAGCACTATATAGCTGATTGTGTTAGTTGATCACCTAGATTAACTTTGTTGGATTTATGAACAAATTGGATTTACGGACATCCTCTTGGTATGAAACTTGTTTGCATGTAGAGAACTCACTGTATACAAATTTAGTATCATTACATGTTTTTCTGGTGTATTAGTTTTTTAGGTTTTGGGCTTTTCTGCCAATTTCATTTAGGATATGATTCACAGATAGTACAATTCACTCACTTAAAATATAAAATACAATGGACTTGAGCATATTCACATTACACAATGATAGCTACATCACTTTTTGAACATTTTTATCACTCTAAGAATAAACTGTATTTATTTTAAAATATTTTTAAAATATTTATTTATTTATTTAGGCTTTGTTGGGTCTTAGTTGTGGCACAAGGGAATCTCCTGGGATCTTCAATCATGAGAACTTTTACTTGCAGCATGTGGGATCTAGTTCCCTGACCAGGGATTGAACCCAAGCCCCCTGCATTGGGAGCATGGAGTCTTAGCCACTGGATCGCCAGGGAATTCCTATTTTAAATTTCATTCCTATTGAAATTTTGATACATGGATCACCTATGGGCCTGTTTCTCTTGACTGTTTCTTTTCTTTCTTAATTACATTTATTTTGCTCTGTCCCCTGACATATTTGGTAGTTGCGAATGAATGCTGGACATTGTGAATGAAGTATTACAGAGGCTCTGTGTGAAGTTACTTTTTTCAGAGAAAATTTCATTTTCTTCTGACAGGCAGATAGACTGGGGGCGAATCACCTGATCTGATCAAGAATTGAGATGTTTTCAGCTTGAGAGTTTGTCCTTGTGAGGGCTAGTCTAGTTTTTCATTTACTCCCAGTCTTCTCAAATGAGATCCCAGCATACACCAGGAACTCCCTTCAAAGAGCCCTGAAATTCAAATTCTCTCTCACCAGCATCATAGGTTTGTTAGAAAGCTGTGCTTAATTAACATTTTAGTTTTTAGCTGCTGTTCTCTGCTTTCCTTGTATATACTTCTACTACATGTAGTTTATGATTTTGCAACTGTTTTGCAGGTAAAACCTGAATAAAATTTTAGAACCACTTCTCTGGAGTTTCCCTTTCCTCTGAGACAATAGGCCCTCAAATTCCAGCTATTTAATAATAACCATGAGTGCCAAAGTTGTCTCCTCAAGCTAGTGAGACTACAGTAGGCTTGAGCTGTCATTTTTCTGCTTTGTTCTTAGCCCTCCACCTCTTATAAATTAGTAAATATGTCAAGAAGAAAAGTAGCCAGGAGTCCTAGACTCACCATGATACATTTTTCTTCAAAATCATGGTTGCTTTCCAAGGTCTTCAAACAGCTAGGAGAAGGGGAGATTGTTTTGTTTTGTTTTGTCGTTTACTCAGCTTTTAGAGATTTCTAAGCAGTCTAATGGACCTATATAAGCTACCTGATCATTGCAAAAATCAGAAGTAATATTCTATTAAAATATTTGCTGATGGAAAATTTTATGGGAGTTTCAGGTCATCATTAGTGCCAATCCTAAAATTTTAACTTGATCCCCGTAAGATTGAATCTGACTCGTTGCTATCTATCTACATGGAAATTTATAGCTGGAAAAGACCTAAGAACATATCCCTTCATAATTTCCCTGTTTTGTAAGTGACCCATCAATTTAGTGATGAAGTTGGGGATAGAACCCTGGTCCCCAGGCTTAGTCCAGTATGGGCTCCTATGCCATGGTGCCTCATGAGTAATGCCACCACATTCTCAATAACTGCATCTCCGTAACTACATCCTTCCAAAATTCCTTCAGCAGGGTTAAGTTGCAGTGACTTAGGAATAAACATATTCTTGAAGCTCTACAAGGAGTTTCTACAAATACACAGACACATTTTAGTCAGACCAGCCTCCCAGTAGGAAACTATCATTCTTTCATCCTTTGGCTTCTGTTCCTAAATAAAAACAACCCCTATGTCTCAGATAAATAAATGATGACGTCTGTAGGCAGAATCATGCTAACAACCCAGGGCAGGTCGAATGGTTCTAGGACCGGAGAAATGTCCACATCTACCGATGAGGACTTTGGGACTGAAACCAGAGAAGCTTATTAATGTGAAATAAACTGAAGCACGTCAGCCCAGTTTCAGCTAGACAACTCCAGCTGCTGCTTCTGCTGCTGGCACTAAGTCCAGTTAACGGGAATTCATGTTTCTCTCAGGAGGCCCTAGGATGGGAAAGGCATCTTTAATTGTAAAAAGCAGGATGAATCTCTTTCTCGCCCTTTCCCTAACAAGCGCTTCCACAAGCCTGGTGGTGGGGGTGGAGTTCTGTAAGGCAGGGTCTGCATATGGCTCTGGTCCCCAAAGTCGAAGCGTGTTCAGTAACTGTTTGCTATTAAGTCCACAGTCCATGCCGGGTATTCAGGAGCCTTTCAACAACACGTTGGTTGAGCAACTTTCAGCCTGGCTGTCACGTGACCAGGCTTCTCCAGGGTGTGAGTGATATACTCAGCTCAAAGACTTTTCAAGGGCCAGCTATAAAAACACACAGAATTCTGCCTGGTTACCCATGTGAAGCTTTATTTCCCCAGTGCTTTTTCTTTCTGAAATTAAGTTCCCTCCATTGAGAGAGATGGGAATTTGCTTTACCAGCCAGAGAGTCATAAAAAGGTACCTCCCGATATTTCCTGCCCTACAGCCCGGGGAACACCCTTGGCGTTAGAATCTACTCTGTTTAATGTACAGCAACACATTGCTCCTACAGCAAGCAAAACAAAAGTTTTATATTGAGAACCTAGGCATTCTGACTGTGTCGTCTTATTTTCAGAGATTATATAAAATCATCAGTGATAATTACCACCTAGAAATTCATTAAACACCCCATCAGTCAAGGTCACAGAAAGCACTAGGGTTTCCATACTCTTGACTCTGGTATCTGTCAAAGGAAGTCACAAAAGTGCTTTCAGGTAATGAAGGAAAGCAAATAAATTGTTTTTACAACCACAGTTTATCTCTTAGGAGGCAGGCAGTACAACAGAATGTTCTGGAAATAGTCTGTATTTTAATTGGGGCGTGAGTCAAACAGATACACGCATTTGTCCAAGCTCATCAAATTCTACACTTACGACCTGTACATTTCACTGTGTATAAATTGTACTTTGAATTTAAAAGGAGTTGGGAGGAGGAAAGGGAAAATGACTCCAGTTCTGGCATGAACAATAGGTGTCATTTACTGAAATACAGAATCAGGAACCTTCCCCAGAGTCACTGGAGGGACTGGGTGGGAGGGCAGCCTCAGGCACGGGCAGCCTCAGGCACATCCAGCCAGGGAGCCAGTTCGCAAAAACCCTCCACATGAGGCTTAACGTTCTGTTTCTTGTGTAATTCTCTTAATGTGTCTGTATCTTTTATTATAACTCATCTCACATTCCTTTTGATAATAGAAAGAACTTAAGTCACCAACAGATTCAATTTATCACACCCTAATGTCACCAGCTCAACTCAGCATAGGCATCTCTTGACCTCACAGCTGTCTGACCAGCTCTTTCCTACTTGGTAAAGACCCCATGGTCCTTGCAGAGTGCTGGTCACTCTCTGGAGCACAGTGAATTCAGCAAAACTAGAAGAAAAAGTTTCACACCACCTAAAATGTTCTCTCTTGCAATAAAAAGGAAGCTTTGTTTAAGAAACAACTGCCTGCTTCTCCTCCCCCCAGGAACCTCTCTATGCTTCTTTTCTTTAATATTCTAGTTGTTATGACTAAAGAACAATTAAGGAAAAAATGCCAGAGATCTAGATGCAATTTTAAAATAGAAAACAATTGTTATCTTTCCGAATTGGCAGGTATTTTAAAACAACACTTTCTCGGTGTATCTTGAAGGGAAGTAGTTTTTCTCTGATTTCCTACAGTGACTGTAAGATAATAAGGCAGGTACTAAAAAACAGCTTTGGCAATTAATAAACATGTCCAAACCTACTTTTGCTGTTTCTTTGTGTAAGTGGTTGTAGCCTATGATGGATAGTTAACATGGCCCTCATTTCCAATGGGACTGCTGCCCAGTCGTTTCCTTTCAGAAAAAAAAAAATCTTGAAAAATAAATTCCATCAGTGGAATACCTTGGGACTCTTACTGTGGTTCATCTTGCAACCCCCCACTATTTTCATGAAAGAGTTCCACTCTAAGGCCAGAAATCGGATGCCATTTTATCAAATAGGTTCTAGAGGCCAAGAAGGTGTAACAGCACAACTTTTCTTCACACATTTCCTTATGTATTGTTTTGAAAAAAAAAAAAGTGTCCAACACAAAATATGATGGTGGAAGGTGGAAAATAAGTGGGTTAAGAGTCTGGAAATCTGTTTCAAACTGTGCTGGTTGAAGAACTTTAAGTGCAGGATTGTACATCGATGGTGGTGGTGGTTAAGCAGAGGAAAGGACTTGCCAAGAATACTAAGAACCAAGGGAAGTGGGTTCAAGTCACAGTCGTGCTACCGGTTGCAAATGTTAGCTAAAGCTTGGACAAATGCATGCATCGGTTTGACCCACGCCACAATTAAAATATACACCATTTCCAGAAAACGCTGTGGTACCCCCTGCCTCCTAGGAGATAAATTGTGGTTGCAAAAATCTTTCAAGAGGCCTGTTTGCTCAATTAGAGCACAGTTCTGGGCAATCTAGCACTCCGTCCGGCCCTAGGATTCTGTGCAGAGTGTGTGAATGTGGAGGCTTGATCAATACTGATTTGTAGCATTTTAAATCACCTAAGCAAATCTCAACATAAAAAGTGAATCCATTTATTTCTTCCTATCGTGTGCACCTGCCCACAATAGAGCATCTCTGTTTTCATTTCCCAAGTAATGGCCATTTATAGATCGAGAAGTTAAATGAGCAAAAAAGCAGATGGTTTGGCACATTTTCTCTTTTCCTAATACTCAACTTCCGGTAATGGCAGTGGAAGTCTTATTTGCTTAGGGAATAGATCAGCCTTAAGGATCCCAACTGACTATCCAGTCAAGGTCATTGAAAGGGCAGAGACCAGCCAAGGGAAACAATTCAGAACTCCCTAAGCTTATTTTTAGTTTGAAGTATCAGCCTGCTCTCTTGTTTTCTTTCCAATGTGCTTCCACATAATATGATTCTGATTACTAAATTAATGAGGAAATTTTGAGGTTTGGCAGTCTTGCTCAGGACTGTCTGATCCTCTGGTTCAGAACTTGCCATTTACTGTTCTGGAGATGTCATTCCCTTCTATCTGCAAAACAAGTACATCCTGGTGTGTGGACTCTTGCATTATTATTTACCATCTACATAAACAAAAGGGTCCAAAGAGAAATTACATATTGCACAAATCACAAACTTACAACATTAATAAACAAAAACCACACAGCTGAGAGCAGCTGTTTACAGTTTCCTTTGGGGCCCTGACATTGAACTCAGCAAATAAATAAGAACTTGATGATTTCCCCATAACTTCAACAGTAGGTGGCACTAAAAAATCTGTTTCCTAAACCCTGTGTATTCTATAGGATTTGATGCATCCCCACCTCTCGGTCCTGAATCACAGAGCTGTTGCCCTCTTCTGTGAAATTAACGCCATTGACTACATACAACCAGCAGCCAGGGGTCTCGGTCCCTTGCCTGTACAGACAGGTGACAGGCCAAGCTCTAGGCTTCAGACAGACTTAATTGATACTTAATTGATACTTCTTAGGATTTTAAAACTCGTGTATACTTAGAGTTGTGTTCTAAACATAGCACTAACCCCAACCTGCCCAGGAATCGCCTGGCATCCTTGGCAGAGCTGGTGTGTGTGGATCATTAGCAGGTTGAAAGAGTGAGTGGGAGGGTACCCAGGACATCCCTGCCTCTCACTCCTTCCACCTGCGTGCCTTTGTTATGAGCCTGCGGGTCAAATGTAACTTCTGTCTTCCGAAGAGAGAGAAAGAGAGGAAGGGAGGAAGCAAGGCAAAAGAGTTATTTTTTTAAAAAATCTTTCATGACCCAGGGTCCATGTCAGATTCAAGAAACACAAAGATGGATTAAAGGCATGAGTGTAACCTTCAGACACCCCCCGTCCAGGCCCAGTCTAACGGTGGAGGCAACATGTGTTCACGACGATTACACGAGTGTGATCAAGTCAATTAGAACTACACAGTGATTTCACTCTGTCCTCCCAGTTGTACTGGAACCACAGAGTTTATCTAATGTTAAGATTCTGAGTTCCAGGCTCACGAGGTCCTCATCAAGGCCCTGACAATGACTCCATGCAAGCTCCTGCTTAATCACCAGACCCCTCTTGATCTTCAGCATCCCCTTCTGTGATGTGGGAGTGGGGAAAGGAGTAGCAATAACACCTATATCATAGAAGCGCTCATTATAACTAGCAAAATAATACCTGCCAGTGTTTACATAGGGACTTCCCTGGTGACTCAGTTGGTAAAGAATCTGCCTGCAATGCAGGAGACCCAGGTTGGATCCCTGGCGGGGAGTGTTGGGGGGAGAGCGGAGGTTCACTGGAGGAGGCAATGGCAACCCATTCCAGTATTCTTGCCTGGGAAATCCTACGGACAGAGGAGCCTGGCAGCCTCAGTCCATGGGGTCACAAGAGTCAGACACGACTTTGTGACTAAAACCAATGTTTACATAGGGTTTGCAATGCAGTAAGGATGCAATAAAAATGTTAGCTCTTTCTGTTAGATCACAGATGAGAAAACAGGCCCAGTCTATGCAGGGGCCTTTGTGTTGCAAGAACCCAGCTTGATTCCATATGTGACTCTGAGCCCAAAGCCCTTCCCTGTGTAGGACTAACAGGAAGATTAAAGTGACTCTGTCAAGGGCTCCGTTCGCAGATATGCATTGCTGTGCTCCAGAGTTCTCTCTCCTCATGTACCGCTGGTGTGTAAGCTTATTCCTGCCTTCACCTCAGTGGCTCAGTGGCTACGGGAGCTCCCAAATATCACAGACTATGCCTTCATCTGCTCGCAAAAGAGCCAGAATTGAGATTGTGCCTAGGGGAGGGCCAGTGACTCAGGACAAAACACATTTCTTCCCCTTGTCAACATCCCTTATCCCTTAGTGAGAGTGGGCATGTGAAATCTCACTGAAAACCAGGTCTTCCATTCAATCTTTGCTTCACACGGCTTTCTTGGAGGACTGACTTTGTGACAGGTGCTGTTAAAGATTCTAGACTCTGCGTAAGCCAAAGTCTGTGCCCGTGGGGAGCTTAGTTCTGGTTGAGGGTGTAAAACGTGAACGTGTAAACAAATCTATTCTGTGTTTTAAACTGTGGATCAGTGCTATAAACAGCATAAGGCAGGATGACGAGATGCAGAGTGGGGATGGGTGCTAGCAGCCCGCGGGGCAGGGACATTGTGAGCTGGTGAGACCATGGTACCAAATGAGATCCACAGGAAGGACCAGCTCCACGGAGAAGGATCACTCAGGCCCCTGAGGGGGGAGACTGGAGTTTGTTCCAAGTGTAATGCAACTTCCTGGAAACGTTTAAGCTTAATGAGAATCTCATTTTTTAAAGTTGTCTTGACTGCTTTGTGCAATGGGCTACAGAAGGGCAGGAGTAGAAACAGGAAGACTAGCTGGGAGGTGGATGAGGGAGTCCTGGTTAGACATGCCGGGGAGTTGGACCAGAGAGCCAAGTGTTCAAGTTTTCAGTGAACTAAAGCGATTATTTTGTATTAAATATTTAACACTGGAGTCTGTACTTGAATAATTTATAGAGTGGTATTTCTACAGCAGAGATAAATTGATCCTGGAGTCTTCAAAGTTTGAAATGAGGTGATATGTACTCAAGAGTTAAAGGCCCCTCGAGATCCTTAAAATTTTACTTCCAAAAAAACTATACTTTGGAGAGACACATTTTGGAATCTAAGCTTCATCTTTTTTAAAATTAATTTTTATTGGAGTATTGTTGCTTTACAATGTTGTGTTAGTTTCTACTGTACAGCAAGGTGAGCCGGCTATACGTACACATATATCCCCTCTTTTCTGGACTGCCTTCCCCGTTAAGCCACCACAGGCACTGAGGAGGGCTCCCTGTGCTGTGCAGTAGGTTCTTCTCATTAGTTACCTATTTTATACATAGCAGTGCATACGTGTCATTCCCAATCTATCCCACCCTACTTCCCCCCCTTGGTGTCCATATATCTGTTCTCTACATCTGTGTCTCTATTTCTGTCTTGCAAATAAGATCATCTATACCATTTTTCTAGATTCCACATACATGCATTAACATATATTTATTTCAGAAAGACGCATGTACCCCAGTGTTCACTGCAGCACTCTTTACATTAGCCAGGACATGGAAGCAACCTAAGTGTCCATCAACAGAGGAATGGATAACGAAGATGTGGTACCTATTGAGACTGGAATGTTACTCAGTCATGAAAAGGAATGAAATTAGATCATTTGTAGAGATGTGGATGGATCTAAAGACTGTCATACAGAGTGAAGTAAGTCAGAAAGAGAAATCTATGCTTCTTAACCTCTAAGAGCTAGCATCGTTTTCTGGAGAATGAAATGGCAACCCACTCCAGTGTTCCTGCCTGGAGAATCCCATGGACAGAGGATCCTGGAAGGCTAGAGTCCATGGGGTCACAAGAGTCGGACACAACTTAGTGACTAAACTACCACCACCAGCATCGTTTTCACTTGTATATTGAAAATGTAACTAACTGTGCCTGCCTGCCCTTCCTCACTTTGAGAAACACAGAATTTCCTACAAGCCACAAATCAACTATCTGAGTTTGACTCATGTCTGTGATGTTTTCCCTCCTTCCCTTTCTCTTTCTGGTTTTGGTTTTTGAAAGACCCCTTTGCTAGGAGAAGAGATCAGCCGTGAGAAAAGGTCCATTAAGGAACCTCCATTGGTCACAGTGATAGATCACTTTGCAAGTGTTCAAAGCGTGGGAGTGACTGTCATACACCACCGCGCAGCCTGTAACTGCAGGTGTGAGGAAGGAAATATCTAGTCACTAAAGAAATGGAATCCTCCAAATTGCTACTATCTGGCTCCATTTTGAAGAATAAACTAGCAATATTCAACCATTGATTTATAGCTCCTACCCACTTTCCAAAGCCATCCAAGCCACAGGCATCCAGCATTCACTACTGCAGGGATTAATCTGGTCAATGACTTGGTTGGCCTCAGGAAAGCCATCGTGGGAACTTCAGGATGAAGCAAGAAGGATGCCAAGATTACTCTTTATAGGTTAAAAGCCTCCTCTTTCTCTTTATTAATGTTTTCCTCCACTGAAAGATACCAAGATATTGCCCCTGCCCATTGCTCTAAAATAATCGTAAACCCGGGGTCTTTTCATGGAGGGGGTCCCTGAAAGCTTTGATAGAATAAGCCAGACCTTTTAAATTCTCCTCTGAGTGTTCTCTGTGTATGCAGTTCTTGGGGCTAAGACCCAGAGAGTCAAGGTACATAAGAGCGTGTGTCTGCAAAAGCATCACACTCAGTGAAGTAGCATGTTCTTTTTTATCCCTCCTTCTTTAATCTCCAAACTTAAAACATAGATCCCATCCAGTGGTGGCAGCAAAGCTTATTCTGTAGCAAAACTGTGACCTGAATAATTTTCAGAGGTATAAATGCAAAGTCTTCATTTTTATCTTTAAGGCAAACAACAGGGCATGGGCAGTAGGGTAGCCCATGGGGGAAAAAACTGAAATTATTAATGCTTGTAATGCCGTTTGATGGATTGCTGAAAGTTTTTGCTTTTGAGGTAGATGTGAGATTTGTCTTTAGGGTATGTGCACCCTCTTTGGAGACCACTCCCCCAAGCCTTAATATAGAGTGCCTCTAATTAAATGACCTTTAAATCCAGTAAGAGCTATGAATCAGTGTTTAGATTCTGCCAGTTTCTGTGATAGATTGCATCAACATGATGTCAAAGAATGCAGTAGTTGGATGGATTTACTTTTTTCTATAACCTTGTGGTTCCTTCTTTACACATACAAAAACACACACACACACACACACACACACACACACACACACACACCCCACTCATAAAAACATGCCAGTCCTACTGGAAAGGGCAGGACGGGCTTACCAAGACCACTGAGTGAGGCAGAGGTCATTCAAATATCTACTCATTGTCCTTGGGAAGGACAATGAAGCCCAAGCTACTAAATGTTGTTTAGACATTCTATTTCCTTTTGCAAGAAAACTGATTGTTCTTAATATGTATGTGTTTTGAAAGGCATCTTTTTAATAATTGGGAGACCAAGGCCCATCAGGAGGAATGAAATGCTGGAGGGTTAGGGAAAAGTATCTGCATAGTTTGGTATCTCCCCACGGTGTTATTTTAGCTTGAATCAGCCAAACAGGAAATGAAATGTTGAAGGCTGGAATTGCCTGCTTTAGATACAGAGGCCAATTTACACCCTTAGGATGGAGCTGGATATTTCCTCAAAAGGAAGTGAACATTCTCAGGTTCACAAATCCTGGGGAAGAAAAACACCCACAAATGTTGATATCTTAAATTGAGGGAGGTAAGAACTCTTTCCCTTCTACTGAGCACAATGGAAAGCTGGGAGCCTGTCTTCAAAATACCTTTGTAAAAAAGAGAAGTTGGCCCCAGATACACCGAGGCACACTGAAATCAGGGAAAGAGAAGATCTGTGTGGCTGAGACCAAACGTTGCTCAGGATCCAATGACATTTTCTGCATTGTACTATCCTGCTCTTGTTCCCAAACCCTGACCTTAACTGTCCTTTCGGGAAATTCACAGAGATGCCGGTCCCCATTGTGAAGATGTAGCACCACTGAGGAAGGGGATGTGAAACAGATGGCTGGTGAAACAGACAAGTGAGAACCACGTGGAAATCGTCAAACTTGTAAACAGGCCCCTGGCATTCTCAGATACGCTTGGAGAGGGGAAGAAATGACAGGCCAGACTTTCCACAGTCAGTCAGGATGACAATGCACATGGCTGACATTTGGGCATTAAAGGGAAAAGGGACCGCAGAGACACAGGCCAGAGAGAGGAGGGGAATGAAGACCCCAAGGCTCAATGACCAAGGATAACACGTCGTCTTCTGAGCACCTCCCTGTGTTAGGCACTCGGGCCCTAAACCATCTCACTCTGTCCTTACAAGAGCACGGGGGGGGACTTCCAGTTGACAGGAAGCAGCCTTGGCCCCCTTCATCGTCTCTCTCTCATTGACTTTCTAAAACTCAACACTGATGAAGTCAGCCACCAAACGGAGCCAGACCTTCTTAGGAGTAGAAACACCAGAGGCCAATTCTTGCTCTGCCATTCACGGATTGCCCCCTTTGGTTGATAGAATAAACCTTCTCGGGTGTCAGCTTTCCTCTCTGTAGGAACTATTTGCTGAGTATTTATTGATACTTTTGAGGAAAGCAGAGTAAAAGTGGGTTACTTTTCATCACTGCCCCTGAGCAAGGTTAAACAATGGCATCAGTTCAGTTTAGTTCAGTCGCTCAGTCGTGTCCGACTCTTTGCGACCCCATGGACTGCAGCACACCAGACCTCCCTGTCCATCACCAACTCCTGGAGCTTGCTCAAATTCATGTCCATTGAGTTGGTGAGGCCATCCAACCAACTAATCCTCTGTTGTCCCCTTCTCCTCCCACCTTCAAACTTTCCCAGCATCAGGGTCTTTTCCAGTGAGTCAGTTCTTTGCATCATGTGGCCAAAGGATTGGAGTTTCAGCTTCAGCATCAGTCCTTCCAATGAACAACCAGGACTGATTTCCTTTAGGATGGACTGGTTGGATCTCCTTGCAATCCAAGGGACTCTCAAGAGTATTCTCCAACACCACAGTTTAAAAGCATCAATTCTTTGGGGCTCAGCTTTCTTTGTAGTCCAACTCTCACATCCATACTGACTACTGGAAAAACCATAGCTTTGACTAGATGGAATTTGTTGGCAAAGTAACGTCTCTGTTTTTTAACATGCTGTCTAGGTTGGTCATAACTTAGACAAAGGCCTACCAAACTGCTATTTTCATTTGTTTTTCCTTTAGTTTTGGTACATGTTTTCTAAGCACCCATCTAGAAAAATCTGATCATTAATTCGATCATTAATTTGACTGAAAAAAATTACTCTTCACAAAGGAAACAATGATCATCATTTTCCATGGAGACTCTGTTAGGAAATGTTGCTAAGGAAGCAAATGCTAGTCAGTGTGCTCAACATACAGATATTTTGATGGGTGTCCTGTGATCATACAAGCTCTGAAAATATAAAGTGCATTTTCCTGGGAGTTCCCTGGTGGCCGAGTGGTTAGGATTCTGAGCTTTCACTGCTGTGGCCTGGGTTCAAAACCTTGTTGGAGAACTGAGATCCTACAAGCTGTGTGGCTTGGCAAAAAAATTAATAAATGAATGAGTAAATGAGTGAAAGAACATTTTCTTGACTCATCAGAAACTTCATGTTTTATCATGAGGAGTGAAGCTTTGATATTTCTCCAGAGTTATGGGTCCTTGAGTCCCCCTCCCAATCCTGAGCAGTAAATCTATCACAAAAAGAGGAAAACCAAGTAATTTGCAAAAGCCATTATCATTATGCTGTATAAACTGATCAAAATAATGTATGTAGATTTACCCAGTAGGTTGTACTGCAAATTAGTGGATGATACCTATTAAATCAACCCTAGAAGGCCTGTCTACCATTATGAAATTTTGTGATTTATATTAGCTATTAAGAAATATTAGAAAATCCCCAGCCAGGGAAAAATTGCACCAGAGATAGAGGAGTTCCCTGGACATCCTGAAGACGGAGGGGATTCTCCTGGATGGGCTTCTCCTGGATGGGCTTCTCCTGGAAGAGATGTCCTTCACGCTTGACAGCCGCTGGGCACATTCTGTGATAGCCTTCCAAATTTTCCAAGGTTCACAGTCATTTCATGGTTTAATTACTAAATGCTGGCTGTTCTAATCATCCGTGGTTTGAAGGTCTGAGGAATTTGCTCTCAAGTCCTCTGCTGCTGCTGCTGGTGAATGGTAAGTCTTTGTTGGTAAGTAACTATTAAGGAATCACTCAGATGTCTGAGAGACCAAGCAGATCCAAGGGAAACAAAAATAGAGATGTTGGCCTGTGTGGAGTTGCAAATGTTAAAGAGGAAAAGTGCTGGTGTGAATGTCCTGCAGACCCAGTTACCATTTTCCTGACCCCAAAGAAATGCTCTTGAGAAAGCGTGCTTGTTCTGACACTAAAACGTCTTCTTGTCAATCTCACAAAGCTGTGTTTTCCAACTCTTATGAATGCATTCTTAGGACTTATATATAGCTCAAGCTCTTGGAATAAAAATGGTTGAGTGACAATAATATCATTATTGTTCTAATGGATCAAAGCATCCCTTCATGAGAAAAGCCATTTCAACAGACTTATATGTTGACCAGAACAGGCCCACAAACTGCACTGAAGTTCTCTTTCATCAGGGCTTGATTCTATCCAGGATCATCAGAAATCCCTTCATGGGACAAAAAAAAAAAAAAAAATAGCCAAAGACACCTTGAATCTGGAGAACTTGTTCTAAACATCTGAGGCAGAAAGAATATTAAAAGTCAGATGTGTGGTGAGAAGACCCATATAACACATGGTGGATTTTAGGGGCCAAGAAGGGCCACATTTTTCAATCTAGAAAATAATGACTGACAGAAACACGTGCATGTATTTTTATTTTCTCCTCCAGTTCTCCAAAGTTTTAAGAATTTGCAGGGGGCGGAGGGGCGGGGGGTAGGAATAATTTGAAAGTTATAAAAATAGTGCAAATAGTCCTCATATGTCTTTCATTTTCGCTGTCGTTCACTCGCCAAGTCATGTCCGACTCTTCGCGGCCCCATGGACTGCCACACACCAGGCTTCCCTGTCTCTCACCAACTCCCAGAGTTTGCCCAAGATCATGTCCATCAAGTCAGTGATGCCATCCAACCATCTTATCCTCTATCACCATCTTCTCCTCTGCCTTCAATCTTTCCCATCATCAGGGTCTTTTCCAATGAGTCAGCTGTTCATTCATAGTTCCCCACAAATTTTATATAAGCTTTGTCTTTCTCTAGAGATAGATACAGATAAATGAGAGGTAGAAAATTAGATAGGTAAATAGATAACAGAAATGATAGATGATAGCTAGAGATAAACATGTGACAGATTGATAGATAATTTTTTCTGAACTATTTGGGAACACACTGCAGACATACGATCCTTTTATCTTTAAACATGCCCTTGTGAATTTCTTTATAACATAAGACATTATCTTATACAACTGTAGTACAGGTATTGAGATCATGAAATTTACACTGATAAAATATTAACAAATCTATAGACTTTACCCAAATTTCACCAATTGTTCTAATCAGTTCAGTTCAGTTAAGTCACTGTCATGTCTGACTCGTTGCAACATCATGGACTGCAGCACACCAGGCCTCCCTGTCCATCACCAACTCCTGGAGCTTGCTCAAACTCATGTCCATTGAGTCAGTGAGGCCATCCAACCATCTCATCCTTTGTCGTCCCCTCCTCCTTCCATCAATCTTTCCCAGCATCAGGGTCTTTTCCAATGAGTCAACTCTTCGCATCAGGTGGCCAAAGGATTGGAGTTTCAGCTTCAGCATCAGTCCTTCTAATGAATATTCAGGACTGATTTCCTTTAGGATGGACTGGTTAGATCTCCTTGCAGTCCAAGGGACTCTCAAGAGTCTTCTCCAATACCACAGTTCAAAAGCATCAATTCTTCGGGGCTCAGCTTTCTTTGCAGTCCAACTCTCACATCCATACATGACTACTGGAAAAACCATAGCTTCGACTAGACAGAACTTTTTTGGCAAAATAATGTCTCTGCTTTTTAATACTCTGTTTAGCTTGATCATAACTTTTCTCCCAAGGAGTAAGCGTCTTTTACTTTCTTGGTTGCAATCACCATCGGCAGTGATTCTGGAGCCCCAAAAAATAACATCTGTCACTGCTTCCACTGTTACCCCATCTATTTGCCATGAAGTGATGGGACCAGATGCCATGATCTTAGTTTTCTGAATGTTGGGCTTTAAGCCAACTTTTTCACTCTCCTCTTTCACTTTCATCAAGAGGCTCTTTAGTTCTTCTTCACTTTCTGCCATAAGGGTGGTGTCATCTGCATATCTGAGGTTATTGATATTTCTCCTGGCAATCTTGATTCCAGCTTGTGCTTCATCCAGCCCAGCTTTTCTCATGATGTACTCTGCATATAAGTTAAATAAGCACAGTGACAATATACAGCCTTGATGGATTCCTTGTCCTATTTGGAACCAGTCTGTTGTTCCATGTCCAGTTCTAACTGTTGCTTCCTGACTTGCATACAGATTTCTCAAGAGGCAGGTCAGGTGGTCTGGTATTCCATCTCTTTAAGAATTTTCCACAGTTTGTGGTGATCCACACAGTCAAAGGCTTTGGCATAGTCAATAAAGCAGAAATAGACATTTTTCTGGAACTCTCTTGCTTTTTCAATGATCCAGGGTATGTTGGCAATTTGATCTCTGGTTCCTCTGCCTTTTCCAAAACCAGCTTGAACATGTGGAAGTTCACAGTTCACATATTGCTGAAGCCTGGCTTGGAGAATTTTGAGCATCATTTTACTAGCATGTGAAATGAGTGCAATTGTGCGGTAGTTTGAGCATTCTTTGGCATTGCCTTTCTTTGGGATTGCAATGAAAACTGACCTTTTCCAGTGCTGTGGCCACTGCTGAGTTTTCAAAATTTGCTGGCATATTGAGTGCAGCACTTTCACAGCATCATCTTTCAGGATTTGAAATAGCTCACCTGGAATTCCATCACCTCCACTAGCTTTGTTCGTAGTGATGCTTCCTAAGGCCCACTTGACTTCACATTCCAGGATGTCTGGTTCTAGGTGAGTGATCACACCATCGTGGTTATCTGGGTCACAAAGATCTCTTTTGTACAGTTCTGTGTATTCTTGCCACCTCTTTTTAATATCTTCTGCTTCTGTTAGGTCCATACCATTTCTGTCCTTTATTGAGCCCATCTTTGCATGAAATGTTCCCTTGGTATCTCTAATCTTCTTGAAGAGATCTCTAATCTTTACTATTCTATTGCTTTCCTCTATTTCTTTGCACTGATCACTGAGGAAGGCTTTCTTATCTCTCCTTGCTGTTCTTTGGAACTCTGCATACAATTGGGTATATCTTTCCCTTTCTCCTTTGCTTTTCACATCTCTTCTTTTCAAAGCAATTTGTAAGGCCTCCTCAGACAGGCATTTTGCTTTTTTGCATTTCTTTTTCTTGGGGATGGTCTTGATCCCTGTCTCCTGTACAGTGTCACGAACCTCCCTACATAGTTCTTCAGGCACTCTGTCTATCAGATCTAGTCCCTTAAATCTATTTCTCACTTCCACTGTATAATCATAAGGGATTTGATTTAGATCATACCTGAATGGTCTGGTGGTTTTCCATATTTTCTTCCATTTCAGTCTGAATTTGCCAATAAGGAGTTCATGATCTGAGCCACAGTCAGCTCCCGGTCTTGTTTTTGCTGACTGTATAGAGCTTCTCCATCTTTGGCTGCAAAGAATATAATCAATCTGATTTCAGTGTCAACCATCTGGTGATGTCCATGTGTAGAGTCTTGTCTTGTGTTATTGGAAGAGGGTGTTTGCTGTGACCAGTGTGTTCTCTTAGCAAAACTCTATCAGCCTTTGCCCTGCTTCATTCTGTACTCCAAGGCCAAATTTCCCTCTTCCTCCAGGTGTTTCTTCACTTCCTGCTTTTGCATTCCAGTCCCCTATGATGGAAAGGACATCTTTTGTGGGCATGAGGGCTTTCTCTAGCTGTGGCGAGCGGGGGCTACTCTCCTGTGTGGCGATGCACCAATTTCTCTTGTTGTGGAGCACAGGCTCCAGACTGCAGGCTTCAGTAGCTGTGGCTCACAGGCTTAGCTGCCCTGTAGTTGTGGGATCTTCCCAGACCGGGGATTGAACCCATGTCCCCTGCATTGGCAGGCGATTCTTAACCACTGGACCACCAGCGAAGCCCAAAAATGTTTTTAACAGCAAGAGAAAAAAGTAGTATGTCTATGTCAATGCATTTCATTATCGTGCTTCTTTAGTCTTTTTTAAACCTGGAACAGTTTCTCCTTCTTTTGTATCACACACTTAACACAGTTGAAGACTCTTGAGCCATTGATTAGTTTTTAAACTTTTCCTTAGTTTGACTTTGCCTGATGTTTCTCCATGATTTTGTTGCATCTTTGGTACAAAGGGCACAGAAATGATGTTGGAGCTTTTCCTCCCTTTGGAAATACGTTATTCCCCAGGCTTCTGTGACATAATGCTCACCTGAATTTGCTCCCCTTCATCTGCTTCTCCATCCCTGTCTTCTCTATTAGATCCCTAAATGGCAGCAAAACCAGAATGTTCCCTCTGCCCTCCTCCCTCCACACCATCTCTGAATTGTCTTGTCTAATATCATAGAGATAGGTGCCGCCCAGCCAATGCTCTCTCTTCCCTACACTCCAAACTCATGTACACAATCTCCAACTCACATCTTTCTTAGGGTGTCACAGAAGCATCAAAAACTGAAAGAGGGACTAAACCAAAATATTGACCCTTTCCCTCCAAAATTTACTACCAGAGACTCGAAGTTAAGACCTGAATAATAAGGAGGAATCCAGGCAAAAAATGAATCAGTTGACCTTTCTAGGATCATTAGAATCAGACAGCTGAAGAACTGATAATTGCCTTAGAAGTTCTAGTCTAATACTGCCCAGTCTATGACAGCCCTCCCATAGGGGCTGTGACCCTACAGCTGTTGGGGTTGTGATCATAAGAAATCTCACTTTATTAAAAAATTGTGTCAGAGAAGCGATTAACTGAGCAGACCATAGTTTCACATATACCTCCATATCATCTATATTATATATTATTTTGGAAATGAACATTAATCATATTGCAAAAATGCACAAAATTGCAACACAGTTCATGATTGCTGACACTGAACAAAGGAATGGATGCAAAGTAAGCAAGTAGCACCTGAACATCTGTGCATTATTAATACCATGCTTCCTGTAACACTTTTTCCCCTATGCTATCATGTTATAACTAATAGTGGTCTACACAATACAGATTGCGTTCCTGAATTAATCAATCAAAGTACATGCAATTTAGCTTAAGGGAACACAAACTGTAGAAACAGTATCTGTAATTAGCTCCTGCTCCAATGCTCTTGCTGACAAGGAGACTACAATCTCACAACGTGACCCTTTTCATTTTTAAAATATTACCCAATATTAATAATGACTTCTTCACATTAAATCAAGTGCTACCCCTCAATAATTTTTGCCCACTGACTCTAAGCTCAGTCCTCTGAAACTACAGAGAAGTCTTAGTTCTTCTGTACATAGTGTGGTATGGAAACCGCTTCACCTGCTTTATCTTTCCTAGGCCAATACATCGCTGGCTGTTAAACACCTTCTTAATAAAAATAAAGACAAAGAGGTAAACGTGGCTGTTTGTAGACTGAACCAGGACAAGCTGAGGTCTTGGTCCAGGCTGATGAGATTGATCGTCCTGCCTCCCAGGCTCTTCCCAGCATTCTAGTCTTACGGTGATGATGCCAAGTCCATGTTTACCCGTTGTAATACTCATCATGTAGTCTTTCTCTGCCCCAACTGCAATGCAAGTCTTATCTATAACCAAGGTGGCTCAGTGGTAAGGAATCCACTTGTCAAAGCAGGAGACCCGGGTTCGATCCCTGGGTTGGGAAGATCCCCTGGAGGAGGGCATGGACACTCACTCTAGTATTCTTGCCTGGAGAATCCCATGGACAGAGGAGCCTGGCGGGTTACCGTCCATGGGGTCCCAAAGAGTCAGACCCGACTGAGCACCTGAGCACAGCACATGGCATAAGGACTTCAATGTCCGTGAAAAGCTAAGTGATTTCCCTCTAAACTCTCATTTGGTTCCACTATGAAGAGTTCACATCCAGTAGCTCTGACACCCTGGAAGCTATTGCACAATTTCTATGGCTAGTCCATGGCTGACATGTTACAATGATGTTTTCACCATCCACATGAAATATATTCTGTTCCTCAAGGTGGACGGCAGTCTTCTTTTCCAGAAGGTCTCAAGGTCAAATGTAATTGTTCTGGCCACTGAGTGACCAGAGTTGGTTGTGTGGAGATTTAACAGCATCACCCGGGCATAGCTGACCCATGATATTTAAAGTATGCAGTCTGATATGTCTGGCATATGTATATACCTAGAAAGCAGTCACCACAATCAGAAGGGCAAAAACATACATTGTCCCCCAAATTTCCTTGTGCCCCTTTTAAATTTCTCCTTCTCCTTCTCATCTGGTCCTGCTTCCTCAAATACTCAAGCCACTATCAACCTGCTTTCTGCCACTATAGTTGCATCTGCATTTGTAGAGCTTTCCATAAGTGGAATCATACAGTATGTACTCGGTCTGCCTTCTTCCACTCAGAATAATTATTTAGAAGTTCATGTGTATTGTAACGTGTCACGATCTCATTTATTTTGTTGCTGAATAGTATTAGATGGATTTACCACAATTTTTTAACCATGCGTCTTCACTAGCGCCACCTGGGAAGCCTTAACCATGCATCTAGCAGTTGTCAATTGGGCTGCTCCTTCATTTTGGATATTGCCAAAAAAAAGAAGTGAGCAGAGTTATCCTGATCTATCTTGGACAAATAGGTCTATCAATGATTAAGGTTCTCTGAGGTCTTCCAAGGGCCCACTGATTCTTTTAAAGATCCTCCTTTTACAAGAGCTTAGAGTAAGCACTTCAAAGACCTGTGCTTATAGGAAACGTCAGCTGGCATAGCACTGGCGTGTGTTCGTTGCATACCTTTAGATCTCTCTCTCCTCAGGAAGATTTTCTGCCCATTGAGAAAATGTGAACTTTCCCTTCCCAAAGGCTATAGAAACCATGTTTCTCCTAAGAGAGCTTTGGGCTCAAATCTTGGAATATGCGTTGTTTGTCCTCAAAGTTCTATGCTCCTTTGTGAGGGAGGGATTCCCAATATTTTACCTTTATGTTTTGGAATCTCTAGGTAAATATTCAGCTTAGATCCACACTCCAGTTCTCCTTCTTAAAGTAGAAGGATATTAGGGAAGAAGACATTCTCTGCCATTTTTTGTGTGAAGTTCCTCACTTTGAATGAAAATGATCTACCACACCTCCCCTACTTTGGATCAAAAGTTTCCTTTAGAATAATATGGAAAATGTTAAAAAATTGTCAAAAATCAATGAGATGGGTATATCAGTTCTCTTTCTTTTTCCAACCAAGTCCTGTTCTGCTGCAAACCTTCTAATTTGGACTAAATTTGTGGGAATACAGGAAATGCAAAAATCTTTTTTTTTTTTTTTTTTACATGTGAGACAGATGACAGTCAGGGAGGCTGTCATGGCTGGGATCAGTGCCAGGTTACTTGAGAGCAGTTTCTGGGCTGTCACATATTTGAAAATGTTCCCCCCGCCAGGTTACTGGAGTGACTGTTCTGGATACAACTTGGCCTCAGTCGAGGGCCCTGAGATCATGGAGCAGCTCACGGTTCACCCAGAAACCATTCTGCTGCGCCTTCAACAAAGTTCTCTCCCCTTGTCTTTGACTTTCAAGCAAATTACCTTTCAACAGTGGCAGGAAAAAGTCCGCATCAACACCAATTCAATTTCTTAACATCAACACCAATTCAATTTCTTAAATTGTGACCGTGTGAGTTTATAGGACCATATTAGAGCTATTCATTCACCTTTCATGTTGAAATCATTCCATTCAAAAAGGGAAGGTAATACTCAGGTTTTGTTGAGTATCTGGGCTCACTCTAAAGACTTCATCCAGTCAGAAATTAATCTAAATCTGGGAAGCAAATGCTAAGGCTCTCAAACCTGGATTCTCTCACTGAGAACCCCACCCATCAGTGTCACTCAACCTCTCAATCTCATTGGTTTCCCTGTAATTAATAGGATGCCAAGAATGAAATGATTAAACTATAACAGACTCGTATACTTGCAAAGGGAATGACACAGGAAGCCCAAGGATGTCGCATACGAGGTTTTATGGGTTTGTGCCAAGTTGGCCTTCATTTCAAGTTCAAGAAAACTTCTTGATTCAATGGAGCTTTCAGATCTCAGATCACCTCTGCTTCTGGGATGATGTATGCAGAATTAGAGTCAAAGAACAAGAACCAACACATGCAGATTAGAGACAGAACACTGACCTGAGTTTAAAGCTTCAAGGTTTATTGTGATATGATCAGTGTTCTTAAGGTTGAGACACTTCAATCCAGCTCAAACTGGTTTAAAAGGCGATGGGGAGGGACTAATTAGTTTTTAATACTAAACAAGTCCTAATGTGTGTAAGTTGAAGAAATGGCTGGATCCAAAAACCCAGCAGTGCTGTCAGGACCCTGCCTCTCCCCATCTCTGAGCTCCGTTTCCTCTGTGCTGGTTTGACTCTACGGTAGGCTTTCCCCTCCCAGTGGCAAGGTAGCCGTTGTCTTGCTCTGAGTGTTTATTGGTAGATTCCAGAGAGCATCTCTTTCCTAGTGTTATCATAAAAATCTCAAACAAATAAAATTATTTTTAAGAAATTAAAATTGCAAAGGTGCCAGTTAGCAATTTCTTGCCTCTTGGCTACAAATCTAGCCTCCACTGCCCTTCCCGTGATGCGGGAACACTTTTCTCTGGCCAGCCGGAATGATGTGAAGCTCTGTCAGTAGCGGATGCTGGAACGGCCCTGGAGAGGCCCTGGGGAGGTGAAGGGCTCTCTTCCTGGTTCCAGCAGGCTTGGCCTCTCCCGGCTCCTGCTGTGTTGGGCTGACACCCAGGACACTCAGTGGAGGTCACCACCCCAGGTGGGCTTCCCAGCAGGGAGATCCACTGAACAAAGCCCTGTGGGTGGCTGCCCGGCCAGTTCCGGGGGTGAAGCAGCAGGCTTCCCCGGAGTGGGTTCCACAAGGGCCCTTGCTCACTCACCATCAGCTTCCTGCTGACAGGTTCCCAGAGTCCCCACGGCTCCAGAACCCCAGCCCCACTCAATGACTCCAGCATGATTCTCTGCAGTTTCCATAGTGACTCCTACGGGCAGCTTTCCAGGCAATCTCTGCCTGCTGGCCACACCCCAGCAATGCTGGACCAGCTCTGGTCTGAGCATCCTCAGGAGCCTCCCCACCATCCAGCAGCTACAATCAGTCTCTCCTGTGGGGTCTGAATCCTGGCCTCAGGGAGAACATCCTATCTCAGTTTGGTCCTTCCTTGGGTGTTCTCCCTCAGCCCTAGAATGTTCTTTAGGCTTCTCTTTTATCTCTTTTTAACTAACCCCTGTAAAACATCAACAATCCTTTATAATAAATCTTCCTGTTCAGACAACCCTGTATATCTGTTTCCTGATCGGATCCTGACCAATATGGCAGAGATATTGGCTAGTCACAGATCCACGGCTAACCTCATATTTTTGTAACCAGAGAAGCACAGGGAGCTCGTTGGCCAAGCCTGGCTCTGCATCCTCTCCTAGAGCTAAAGGCCTCTGTTGGATGCCTACACCGTATGGACTGGGAACAGGAGTGGGCTGGTTCCCTAAGATGAACTGTGAGCAGTGGGTTTCCAGGAGGCACCCAGAACACAGTCCATCTGTGTATGTGCTTCAGCAAAGAGAGAGAGAGAGAGACTTAATAATGAGAGTCCTGAAGCAAAAAGCAGACATTTCAACTCAGAAGAACACAGCTGACAAAAGCATTGTAGGTCCCACAGGGTAGAATCTAGACGGGAGGAGAGGCCTTTCTTTAGACTCCAGAAGTATGGTTCCCAGAGTTTCTAAGAGAAGAGGGATGAAGAGTAGGACCCAAACCACAATAATCTTGCTAAAACAGCAAAGAGGCTATTTTGGCTCACCTAACTAAACAGGCCAGAATTAGGGCAAAATTTCAGCAAGCCTTGACCCCTCAGCTCAGTACAGCGCCTCCTGTCACCTTTCTGCCTTGTTTTTCACGGCGCTGGCCTCCCCCGACCTTGGCCTCGCTCTTACTTTTTCAGAGGGCTGCCAGCAGCTCCTGGGTTTGCTTGTCTGGAAAGAAACTGGGAGCGTCTCCGACCCAGATTCCTGCACAAGTTCTGAGACTCCTTTTTTGTTTGACCGACCTTGTTCACGAATCCATCCTGGAACCGCTGACTACAGCCTGGGACAAGGGAACATTAATCAGCTGAGCCCATGTTCTATGAAGTTCTGAGACTCCTGTTTTGTTTGACCGACCTTGTTCACGAATCCATCCCGGAACCACTGACTACAGCCTGGGACAAGGGAACATTAATCAGCTGAGCCTATGTCCTACCTTCTGTGCCTAAAACCAAGAGCAGCACAATCTGGGATGGTGGGAAAGCACAGCGTCCATGCTAGGAAGTCAACCCGCCGGTTCACCCACAGGACTTAACCACTCTTTCACCGAACACATTCCACCTCAAGCAAACGTCTAACTAACACCTTGTATACTTATCGTATTTGTCTTCACACAGACAACCCCTCCACCAGATTCTAGGTAGTTTCCCTCAGTGACAGGGATTGGTCCTTGTTTCTGATTTTACTGTCAGGGAATAAACAGTAGAAGCGTAATAAAAGTTGAGATGAATAAAAGGCCTTAAACATTACACATGACAAGAGAGTACAAATTTTACCCTGTAAACCATGAAGCCTTCTTGAAGGGGGTTGACAGAACAGAATCACATTTTAAGATGTTTTAAAACCAGCAATGTTGGAAAAAAAAGAAAACTGGAAAACTGATGTGGAAGTGATTGTAATTGACCAAGCCATTGACTGCAAGACTAGTCTTAGCAAAGACAGCAGAAATGAAGAACAAAAGATTCTGAGAAATTTCAGAGGTGCAAACAGATAGACTTTGATGATTACTATAAAGACTGATTTGTTGTTTAGTCGCTTAGTTGTGCCTCTTTGGCGACTCTATGGACATTAGCCCTCCAGGCCCCTCTGTCCATGGAATTTCCCAGGCAAGAATACTGCAGTGGGTGGCCATTTCCTTCTCCAGGGGATCTTTCTGACCCAGGGATTGAACCCACATCTTCTGCATGGGCAGGTGGGTTCTTTACCACTGAGCCACTGGGCAAGCCCACAAAGACTGAAGTAGAGGGAAGTTTTTAAACAATTCAGCTTGGGTCACTAGGCAAGTTGACAAAGTTAAAAAACAGAAAACAAGGAACAGATGTGTGGGAAAACATAAAGAGTTTACTTATAAACTGTAGAACTCAATACTTGTTCATACATACTCGACGAGAAGACATTTATTTATAAACAGCCCTAAGATTTTCCCAGCTTACCTCAAATTAGAGAGGTAAAATATTTGTTCATTATTATTAATTCAGTGTATATTATACCAAGAACAGATGGCTCCAGTGTGACTAGCCTACAACATGACTTCTTCCACTTATGATGGCTTAGTGGGTTTCTTATTTTGCTATCTACATGGCCTGCTGAATTTCCTTAGACCGCTGGCTGCATCAGTAAGAGAATGCAGTGATGGACAGTAGCCAAATCCACCGTGGCCATGTCTGAGCTAAGGACTGGAGTAGGGGTTGAAGGGTTTTGTCTGCCTGCTGTTATGCTTTTCATAGCTGAGCAGGGCTGAGTTCAAACCCCTGAACACAAGCCTGCAGAAGGGACCTTTGACATGGGCTTCCTGCCAATAGGCAATGTTGGAATGAGGGTATCAAACATGCTGTCTGGGGCCTAGCCTTTCACTCCCCTGTCTCTGCTAATCTTGAAAGGATGGGGTTCGGGACTCAGAGCAGGGCTAGGATTTATAGCACATACTTTAAATCAGGACAGACTGATCTTGAATTGCATTATCTACCACTGATTATCCATATGATCTTGAGTTATTTTTTAAATCTTTTTTAAACCTCAATTACCTTATCTGTAAAATGAGAATAAGTGGAAGTCACTCAGTCGTGCCCAACTTTTTGTGACCCCATGGACTATCCATGGGATTCTCCAGGCCAGAATACTGGAGTGGGTTGCCATGCCTTCCTCCAGAGGATCTTCCCAACCCAGGGATCAAACCTGGGTCTCTGACACTGACCCGGAACCACTGACTACAGCCTGGGACAAGGGAACATTAATCAGCTGACCCGGGTCTCTGACACTGTAGGAGACTCTGTCTCCTACACTGGACAGCGGGTTCTTTACCACTAGCACTGCCTAGGAAGACCCACTCTAGTCAAGAGTAAACCTAATGGACTTCCCTGGTGGTCCAATGGTTAAGACTCTGTGCTCTCAATGCTGGGGACCCGGGCTTGATCCCTGGTCAGGGAAGATCTCACATGCCACGTGGTGTGGACCCTGCCCCACCCAAGAAGAATAAACCTAACAGTTGCATGATGATATGCCATGAAGTTTACAACTATGTGATGTGATATCACTCAGTCAGATCCCATTCCCTTAATACACACACAAGTACCTTATTATGAAGGCCATCTCCCCATCTCCTCATCCCACTCCTCCCAGGAACTAGCACGGAATATGGCACACGGATGCAAATAGACAAGAGTCTGGAGTCCCACAGACTTGGATTCAAGTAAGTTTTCTGTAATTTGGGGGCTCATCTGAGTATTGATGTCAATAATACATCTTCTCTCCAGGGTTAATAAGTTCAAGGAGGTTAGAGATGTCATCTGTGTTGTTCACTAGTATGACCCAAGCATTTCATCCAGTGCCTGGTATGAAGCAGGTAGTCAACCCATATCTGTTATAATAAATACTGGGTTGGCCAAAAAGTTCATTTGGGTTTTTCTGTAAGATGTTTCAGAAAAAACAAAACAAAATTTTTGGCCAACCCAATACTATTGAAGTTATTTCTACTTCATCTGCACCATTAAATCTATTTTTTTCCATTTTGTGTTCCTCCTTTACTAGCTGACTGATGACCTGAAGTTCATGGCAAAGCACAGAACTGTCAGAGATGCTAGGTTTCCATTGTCCCATAACAAAGCGATAGCTGTTTTGAGCCAGTTCTACTTTTCAGATGATCTTTGTTCCACACAGCACTATTTGAATTTCTGCTAGATAAATCTAAAAAGTTGCTAGCATCTGGGCTAATACAAGATTCCACATCGATATCCAAATTGCAGCTTCTCCAGAAATTTGGAAGATCTGGCAATGCACGGCTACAGTCTCACCAGCAATAATGAGCAGAGCATCTGTGCCCTCAGACAGGGCGGGCAGTGTTCCAAAGGACCACCGTCTCCACATCTCCCTACTGTATCTCTGACACTGCAGCTGACTTGCTAGCTATTGTCAATTTTGCTCTATTGGTTTTCTTACATCCAAATACTTCTCTTATTTACTTCCCAGCTTCTGTAGGTAGTTGAGTTTGTCAGCCCTGTTCCATAGTTTTAAAGGACTATTGAGAAAAGGGTGGTTTAATGAATACTTTTAAGCCTGGGATAGGAGTGGGGACCTAAATACAAGCTGAGGATCAGGTGGAAGAGGGGGTAAGAATCGTTTCTCTTGCTAAGCCATATAGCTATTCAGTAGTGTGCTTTACATTTCACGACAAATATTTCCTCAATCTGTAAATACTGGTAACATTATAGCTGTCACCAGTGATGCCATAAAAACGCTGACATTTTTGGAAGCTCCATGAATGTTTAAATGAATAACCTGGAATGTTTTATAGTAGGGACATGTCTGGAAATATTGGTTGGGCTTGTGCTTCAGAACTGAGTCTTAAATTATTTCATGGACCAGTGGCATCTGAAGCAGCAGTCAGTAACCAAGAAGATGACAGAAAGCATTTGCTGCTGGAACAACCACAGCCTTTAAAACGCCTCCGTCACGGTGCGCTTCCCCTAGTCTTTGTTTATGTAAGTCGGTGATTTGTGGGCTCAAGAATTTCAGGATTTATGGTCCTAGGAAAGGATGATGGGAAACAAGAAAACATAATCCTCTGAAGCTAACTTTAAAACATCTGGCTCATGAGGTGTGGAATAAATGAAAGAAATCTACCCAAAATTCAAAGAGAGAAAGAGGTGGTAGGGGCAGAGAGGGAAGGGAAGGAAGGGCATGGAAGAGCAGAGAAGAGGGGAGGAGGAGAGAGTGCCAGGGGGAGGGAAGGGAAGAAAGAGAAAGTCAAGAAGCCAGAAGTTTCAGCCTTGCTTTTCTTCTATCCAAGTCATGAAAGGAGAAGACTGCAATCAGAAAAAAAGAAAAAAAGAGGGACTTCCCTGGGGGTCCAGGGGTTAAGACTCCAAGCTTCCACTGCAAGAGGCATGGGTTCCCTGGTCAGTAAATTAAGACCCTGCATGCTGTGTGGAGTGGCCAGAAAAAAGGCAGGGGAGGCGATGAAAAGGTGGAGGAGAAGGAGCGAGAGACGGAGGAGGAAGAGGAGAAAGTAATTAACTAGTGGAAATGTCAGGATTTCTATCTTTTTCCTCTGCTCCCTTTTGGAGGCTACATAAAAGCAGAAAAAGAAATCAAGACTCCCCAGAGAGTTTACAAGATTCTCTTACTGGGTGGAATATGCCAGTTCCTGTCATCTGGTGAAATGACAGAAACCTGAATTCTGAAGGACTCATTCTTCATCTCCAACAGCCCTGTAGTGAAGGCTGGCACCAAATAAAATGTATCTTTATTTTCAACCACTCTCCCTCACCTCACACCGAGACATACAGCCTCTTTTCTCAAGACTCAGTCCTTTAGAGTCTTAAACTGCCCCAGAGAGATGTGGTGGGTTTTACCAATGAACAAATAAGAAGGGAAGAAGGATTATCCTGGTTCATGGTTGTGGCTGCAGATCCAAGCTGCTTTCTCCTACACCATAAATAAAGTTGGTATTTTGGTGTTCATCTAATTAATTCATTTCTCTGTTCCTTATTCCTGAACTCAGAAACACAAGAGAGAAAGAGCCATTTATCGTTTTGTAAAACTCCCAATTAGTGAATCAACTGGGAACCTTGATAGTTTTAAGCACTGATATTCAGAGGCTGAAATAATCTATGAACTCCATGGAGACGCAAAGGTTACTGGTTCAATCAGGACGGGAAGATTAGCTTCAAGCTTCAGTGTTTCATAAATGCAAGCCTTTCTGGTTTTTGATCTTGGCAATTTGTGGCAGTTTTCATGGTGATTATACAGCCTTTTTTTTTTTTTTTTTTTAAACAGGCATGGGTTGTGGGGGCCTCTGCAAATTACCCTGAACTGTTCTCATGGGCTCAGACTGCCTTTAGCAGGGATTATATCATTCAAACGCACAAATATTTCACAAGGACCTACTAAGTGCCAGGCACTGCTCTAATCTTTGGAATCCTACCAGAGAACTAAGAATAGAGGAAGATAAAGAGAATTAGGAATTCCAGGAGCTGGACTTCCCTGGTGGCTTAGTGGTAAAGAATCTGCCTATAATGCAAGAGATGCTGGAGACGTGTGGGAGATGGGTAGGTTTGATCCCTGGGTCGAGAAAATTCTCTGCAGGAGGAAATGGCAACCCACTCCAGTATTCTTGCTTGGAAAATTCCATGGACAGAGGGACCTGGTGGGCTACAGTCCATGAGGGCACAAAGAATCAGGCATGACTGAGCAGGCACGAATATATGGGGGATTAGGAATTCCAAGGGTTGGAGGAGGGTTTCCAAGGTAAAAATGGCTCGGTCAGGCTAGTCCACAATGAAAAGATTATGTTAGAGTAATGACTTAAGGGAGGTGATGGATTGAGCCAGGTAGCTGTGAGGGAAGGGGAATATTAATAGAAGAGCATTTTAGGCATAGAACATGGCTTAAAAAATAATGTACTGCAACAAAGCCTGTGAGGCCAGGACAGAGTGAGCAAAGAGGAGAGTGCTGGAGAGGTCAGGAAGGCATGGAGGAGAAAATATAATGCAGAGACCTGTTAGAATTGTGCAGATTTACTTGAGTGAGAGGGAAGGTCATTCAAGGGCTTCGTAATCTGAATTAACATTTGTAAAAATCTTTGTCTGCTGTGTAAGAAGAGAATATAAGGTGAGGGAGGAAGTAAGGGGACCAGTTAGAAGGCTGCTACATTTATTACAAGTGAGAGATGATGGTGACTTGGACCAAGGTCATCAAAAGGGAGGTATTATAGGGTATTCAATTTGGGGGTGTTTTTTATTGAACTATAGTTGATTTATAGTGTTGTGCTAATTTCTGTTACACAGAAAAGTGACTCAGATATATATTCTTTTTTCATGTTCTGATATCATGGTTTATTGTGTGTGCTGTGCGTGTGCTAAGTCACTTTAGTCATGTTCAACTCTTTGCAGACCCATGGATTGTAGCCTGTCAGGCTCCTCTGTCCCTGCGATTCTCCAGGCAAGAATACTGAAGTGGGTTGCCATGCCCTCCTCCAGGGGATCTTCCTGACCCAGGGATCAAACCTGCATCTCAGTCTCCACTGGCACCACCGAGGGCTTCCCTGGTGGCTCAGATGGTAAAGAATCTGCCTGAAGTGTATGAGGCGGGGGTTCAATCCCTGGGTTGGGAAGATCCCCTGGAGAAGGGCATGACAGCCTACTCCAGTATTCTGGCCTGGAGAATCCCACGGACAGAGGAGCCTGGTGGGCTGCAGACAGTTGGGGTAGCGAAGAGTCGGACATTATGGTTTAATACATGAATGATCAAACCTAGTCCCCTGTGCTATGCAGCAGGTCACCAGTGGTTCTCTACTGTATGTACAGTAGCGTGCGTATGTTAATCCCAAACTCCTAATTTATCCCTTCGCCCACCCTTCCCCTTTGGTGACCGTAAGTTTGTTTTCTAAATCTGTGAGTCTCTTCCCGTCCCGTAGATAGGTCCATCTGTGTCATATTTCAGATTCCACATACAAGTGGTATCATACAGCCTTTGCCTTTCTCTTTCTGACTTTGCTGATGTGTGTGGGAAGCCAGCTGTGCAGTCCTGCTGTGATAAAACCAGGAACCGGGGTTACTGGATCCCAAGGAAGTGAACGTGATGAGGTGGGATTGTATCTCCAGGGCACACACTTCTAAGAGGCCACAAATGAACCAGTTCACTTTTTTTTTTAAATAATGAGATCATTCAGATTCCTTTACCCTCTTTCATAACTGATGCATCAGTCCACCCTCCCACTCACTCGCTGCCCCAATACCGGTCAGCATGTCCTAGTCTTCCCACCTGAGCTCCCACCCTGGAATGAGCTTTGACTCAAACGCCGATCCTCCCAGGAGGCACCAGCCCCTTCTCCCTGGGGAAGTGAGAGAAAGGGCTGCCTGATAACCGCAGAGAGACAGTTTTGAGGAATTGGCTGCTGCTGAATAATGCATGGGCCGTGTTTGTGAAGCTAATTAACTGAATTCACTTAATCGAAAGATGGTGCTAGGAATCTTTCACTTTCAGAAAAGGCTGGAGGATTGAACAGGAAAATTATCCCTTGGCAGCACGGCCCTGTTCTCTGTCACCAGAAAGTCACGTCAAACCGCTGAAGGTGCAGAATATATTTCTCCAATTGCTTTTTAGCTCTGTAATTACAAGGATCTAAAAACCTCGGTCTGATTTTTCAGTATGTGATGGAGGAACCCCATTGCCGGCACAGGCAAAGCCATTTCCACCATGCCTGTGGGGATGGAGTGGATCGTGGCAGAGCAGGATGGGGAAGTGATATATTTTCCCTCATCTTCAGCAGTGGCCTAGTTTGTCACTCATTTTATTTCCTATTGTTAAATTCTAGCTGGTGTGTCCTGTGTTAGTCGTTGAGTTGTGTCCAACTCTTTGCAACTCCATGGACTGTAGCCCACCAGGCTCTTCTGTCCGTGGGGATTTTCCAGGCAAGAATATTGAAGTGGGTTGCCATTTCCCTCTCCAGAAGATCTTCCCGATCCAGGGATCGAACCCAGGTCTCCTGCATTGCAGGTGATTCTTTACCATCTGAGCCACCAGGGAAGCCCCCAGTTCCGCATGGAGGGATTGTTTTACTGATTTTGAAGCCCTGCAAGGCCACCTTTGAATAGGAACGGGGACATATTTCAGTTAAACTCTGGAGAGCTCGGCAAAACAGGTGATTTTTGTTTTCCTCCCTGCGTGTGTATGGTTCATCATTCTCTGCTGGATCAATGCATTATTAAGACAAGGCAATGTGTTGAGTCTGTCTTTAACCATCACTCAAACGCCATCCGTGAGGCTTTGTTTCTTTTCTAATTTTTCTTTGTGTGGAATTTGTTTTTGCTGCTGTTATGTTTCATTTATTTGGGTTTTTTTTTTCCCCAATTTAATTTCAAGGCTATTTTCCCCCCCAAACAATCCATCATCCAATGTTTATATTCATCTAAAAATAACTCACATCTCTCAATAGCTGATTAGTCTACTGACAGTTGACTTTAAGACACAGTACATATACTCAACTTCTCATCCTGAAATTCAGAACCATGCTTGAGAGCTAATAATGGAATCCACAGCTCTGCAGGGAGAGGAAAGCTGCTGGGTTTGTCCCCAGGCTTTCTTCCCCCGAGTTGTCCCACTTGACTACCTGAAAATTCTCTAGAGGGCAATTCAAATGCTTGGGAGACATTTCTTGTGAGCCCTAACGGGGCCCTTGAGCTCAGCCCACCCTAGCTTGAGCAACAAGCAGCGTCCATCTCCAGCAGCTATGGATTTCCCCTGCTTTTGTTAGCAAAGGCTGTGAGCAATCAGCCAGCTATGCTGGCCCCAGCCCTGGGTGGATTCAAGAACAAAAGACAGATGTGTGTCATGTGGCCATGCCCTCCGCATGCCACAGACCCGAACTTCCCCAAAGTGTGGCCACTACACACTTGTGTTCTCAGGAGAAGTCGATGTGAATGGAAGATTACACAGACGTCCGCTAGAGCAGATATAAAGTGCAGATCAGGGGTGGAAGGCTCATCAGAGCAGCGTTCATGCAGGGTAATGGCAGCTGCATCTGACAATGCCATTTAAGGGGAGGGGTGATATTCTTGTTCTTACCGTGGTCCATACAAGGGCAACCTGATGGGTGTCATCAACCTGTATGATGTCAGAGGCTGGGCAAGATTCCCACACTCAGAAAAACTGAAAAAAGAAAGAGGAAGAGAGCGTTAATTAAAAACCTCTAAAATCTTACGAAGTGAAGTAAGTCAGAGAAAGACAAATATACAATATAATTTACATGTGGAATCTAAAAGAAAGGTACAGATGAACTTATTTACAAAACAGAAGTAGAGTCACAGATGTAGAAAACAAACTTATAGTTTCCAAAGGATAAGGGAAAGGAGATTGAGATTGACATACGTACAGTGCTATATGTAAAATGAAAGTGAAAGTCGCTCAGTTGTGTCCAACTCTTTGTGACCCCATGGACTATGCGGTCCGTGGAATTCTCCAGGCCAGAATACTGGCGTGGGTAGCTGTTCCCTTCTCCAGGGGATCTTCCCAACCCAGGGATCAAACCCAGGTCTACCCACATTGCAGGTGAATTCTTTACCAGCTGAGCCACCAGGGAAGCCCAAGAATACTTCAGTGGGTAGCCTATCCCTTTTCCAGTGGATCTTCCCAACCCAGGAATCGAACTGGGGTCTCCTGAATTGCGGGAGGATTCTTTACCAGCTGAGCTACCAGAGAAGCCACATACGTAAAATAGGTAACTAATAAGGACCTACTGTACAGCACAGGGAACTCTACTCAATACTCTGTAATGATTTGTATGGGAAAAGAATCTAAAACAGTGGGTATATGTATACGTATAATTGACTCACTTTGCTGTACACCTGAAACTAACGCAACATTGTAAATCAACTATACTCCAGTCATTTTTTTTAATTTAAAAAATTTCACTAATAAAATATATCCCTTCCAATTCTCCACCTCCTTGGAGAGCTAGGCTAGGGACTCTGGGAGACGTGGTTAACGACTGATTGACACAGATGGTATCAGGGATAGAAGACTCCTGGGTTTCTGGTGGAAGCAGAGACGAGACCCTATGAGGCAAGCCAGGGGCCAGGGAGTAAAGCTTAAGGAGGCTGCACCCACTCCCAGGTGCTGGCCGAGGAAGACAGAATAAATATCTCAAACAGCACTTTTAGAAAATGAACTGGGACACCAAGTAGGAAAGGAACGATGAATAAAATAAAAGGATTCATGCAATATGTGCAGCAGACTGAAAGGAGAGATGGTGTGAAACACAGACTTCCTGTCCTCTAGGTTGGAGGGCTTTATCCACTTGTTTGACTTATTCGGAATCCACAGTATTATTTTATGCTGGTTGTTGTAGCGATGTGCTATTCGTATTATCTCTGCATTTTGTCTGCTTTCTGACTTAGCTGAAATAACTATGGCTTTGGGGTAGGACAGACTGGATTCCAGTTTTACCACTACACAAATTTATGCAACTTTGGGGACATCCCTGGTGGTCCAATGGTTAAGACTCTGTGCTCCCAATGCAGGTGGCCTGCGTTTGATCTCTGTTCGGGAGACTAGCTCCTGCATGCATACTGCAACTAAGTCCATATCCCACAACTAAGGTCTGCACACCACAACTAAACATCCCATATACCACAACAAAGACCCAGTGCAGTCAAAATAAAATAAATATTTTTAAACCCACCAAATTTGTCCCACTTTGAAGAAATTATTTGCCTCCTTGAGTCACAGATCCTTATCTGTAAAGCAGGGTTATTGCTGAAATTAAATGAGATAATTTATATGAGTTTACTCAGGCATTCATTCGGCCAAGTGTGTGTGTGCTTAGACTCTCAGTTGTGTCTCACTCTTGAGACCCCATGGACTATAGCCCACCAGGCTCCTCTGTCCATGGGATTTCCCAGGAAAGACTACTGCTGTGGGTTGCCATTTCCTCCTCCAGGGGATCTTCCTGACACAGGGATTGAACCCCAGGTGTTCTGCATTGCAGGCAGACTCTTAACTGACCGAGCTACAAGGGAAGCCCAAATGCCTAGTTATGCCAGAGTTTATAACAAAGGCACAGAGAAAACCAAGATGGCCCTAGGTTTTAATCTAGTGAAGGAAACAAATATGCACTATCTTTGGAATAGATTAGACATGAGTGAACATCTGCTCAAGTACTGGTTGTCCAGAGATGGAGTAGATGCTAATATTTGAGGGTTCCCTGTTTCTTAGTGTAGGGGTGCTAGAATCAGTTTATATAAGGGATTATTTCTTGACTCATAGGTTTCATCTTTTCCCCAGTAGATTAATTTAGCTTTACACCTCACCAGGCAGACGTTAGAGCTCACTGAGCGGATAATACATGTTTCATAAATTCTCTTACACAAAAGATGGCAGTGAGTCACACTTTCAAAAGTGCCCGAAGATGGATTTAGTCCCCATGACAGTCATAATGGTTCATTCAGAGAAGTTATACAGTCTGTTGGGTAAATAGTGGAAGTTGTATAAATCTCATGGATGCTGTGTTTACACAATAGACCATTATGACTCCAGAGGTGCTCAAACTCTCTGATACAAGAGCATGTTATAAATGACGTCAATACAGTGCAGGTTTAAGTTAATCAAGGAAGCAGCCCCAAGAGGGCTGGTTTGTCAGGGAAGCCTAAAGAAGATAAGATGAAAAAAATACGTGACTTTGGTAAAAGTTTATTTTAGTTACGCCTCTTGGCTGCCAAATCACTGGAGTTTATTTAAACTTCCTTTAATTAAAAAAAAAAAAAATGAGGAAGGGGAGAATTATCTCTTAAAAATATCCAGGGGTGCTTCACAGAACCCAAAGTCAAAATACAGCTAAGTTTTCAGAAGGAACTGAAATTAGGAGACGGAATGTTACAAAAACCCCAAAAGTTTCTCATTTCTGCCCTTTTTTCACTCAAAAACTTCATTCTACTTTTGAAGTACAAATTGGCCTTCTCTGCTTTCTTGTTTGAGTGGCCTCTTAGCATCTGAGTTTCCCTGTTGACTGTTCCAGGTGTGTGCAGAGGCAGACTTCCTGTCTTTAGGTATTGATTTCAGTTTCCCAGGAGGGAGATTCTCTGTGGCTCGCTTAGGGTCAGATTTCCCCGGCCCCTCACTCCTTTATAGGAAAAGGTTGAGGGTATACGGTAGAATCAGGGCTGCCTGGAGCAGAGATCTGTAGGGAAGGAGGTGGTTCTCAGATGAGGGAAATAGCATATGAACTGGAGAGACAGCAAAATACATGCCATTCAGTCATGATGGACGTCCTCGTTATAACGAACGTCCCCTTATAAGAGGAGAAGTGGGCTGTGAGTAGATTCAGGAGAGACTGGGCTGCCTAGACACAGCCAGCAGGGAGAGAGGCTGAGGAAGCTAGCAGGATGCCGTCTGCTTCATAATGACTCGACTTACCTTAGATACAAATTTTTAATTCTAATGGAGTGCTCATGTCTTGGCAGAACGCACTGCAAAATGAACAAATAAAAACTAAAGCAAAGCCCACAGTTTCAAACACAAGAAGGATAGGCGTTTGGTGTTTTCCTTCACTTCCTGTGCGCATGAAAGGAGCTCAGTGAGTGTCCGCAATTCCCATAGTTGTATTTACATGGGATCCAGATTAGAAACCTGTGAATACTCTAGGCACCTGTTAAGTATCAGGGGCTTGATATGTGGTTATTATGACAAATGAAAGCTCATTACCCAAGCACGTTGTGACTCTGGCTAACTCCCGTTTTGCCAGAAACAATGATTGCCGATGGTTTCCATCACAAGAATGTTAGGGGAGTTCTTTGAATTTACAGCACATATGCTTGCCAGTATCCTGCATCCTCCGTGGTGACCTTTACCTCCTGGGATACCCAGAACCATGACTTTCCTTTCCTTGTCTCTTCACTCCCCGTTCTTTTCTAGATGGTTCTCAGAACACAAGAGAAGAACTTATTTATCGGTTGATGAGCTTGAAAAAGGCATTTTATTTATCAATCAGTCCAATATACATGTAAGTAGACTGACAGGCATTTCTGGGGTGTTTGGGAGACTCCTGCTTCTTTCCTTACCACTCAGCACATAATTTAGTCATAGAAATGCAAATTCATGTGATATTTTTCTAAAAGTATGCTTTTTCTTCTTTGTGAGAAAAGGGAAGAAAGTTTAAGGATGAAAATGAAATCCGCTCATGATTCCACCAAGTTTAGCGTGAGGCATTTCTCCACAAAAGAAAGGGAAGACAGAAATCATACAAAGTGGATCTTTCACGGAACAGTACACATGCTTTGCTGGAGGAATTGATGAATTCATATCAAGATCGAAGGATCGAGACTGCAGACAACATTGACTCAAAGCTTACTCCACAGTGTCAAACACGGCCATCACCTCAACTCAGGACGATCCTATAAAGTAGTTAATGTCCACATGTTCACTTTAAAAGAGATTTTTAGACTTGGGGAGCTTAAATGCCTTGTCCAAAGTGACACGGTAATAGATGGGATCACTGGAACCCAAGTCAGAGTTTCTCCAATGCTGACGTCCATCCCCCGATAAACTACTCTCCCTTCGTAAAAAGAAAGGCATGTGAACTTCTTAATGGGAGGAAAACAGTCTTGCTCTTCAGATGCCCCAGCTGTGAAGTGTCTCCTGAGACACATTAGTGATTATTATTGTTAGTTACTAATCACACAAATCAGGTGATTATTAAAAGTCCTTTACTTTTTAAATAGCAGTCCTTGTCCACCCCCCACTTAACCAGATACAGAAGTTAGACAAGCCCCTGCAGCTCTGAACCAAGCCACACTGGAGGACGTGGTCAATGCGTCACTGACACAATACATTCCAAGCAAAAGACAGTCAAAGGGACCATCTCACTGCAGAGTAAGCCACGAGGTAAAGTAAGCCAAGGGCTTCCCTGGCAGTTCAGTGGTAAAGAATCCACCTGCCAATGCAGGAGACACAGCCTCGATCCCTGGGTCGGAAAGATCCCCTGGAGAAGGAAATGGCAACCCACTCCAGTATTTATGCCTGGGAAATCCCATGGACAGAGGAGCCTGGCGGGCTACACTCCATGGCGTTGGCAAAGAGTTGGACATGACTGAGGAACTAAACAACACCACCACCTCAAGTAAGCCACATGCAGAGAAACAAAAAAGCCATATCTGACACTGGAGCCAGGCAGACATTAGATCTCCAGGCAACTGCCAGGTCCCTGCTGTATCTGACAGGTGAGCTCCGAGCTCAGTGATTAATGCAGCATCTCAGCCGAGAGGAGAGGACGCTGGTCAGAGACGTATTTCAGCTTATTTCACTGCACTGTCAGCTCCTGACTGGGGATGGAGCCTGGGGGTGGCCATTCGTTAATTCACGTTCGTGGTTTTAACAATGCACAAAGCACAGCGCCATGCATTTAATAGGTTCTCAACAAAAACATTCAAAGCAGTTGAAAAACATGACAACGGTCAGGAGTTAAGGGGGAAGATATTTAAAAAAAAAAAAATTAGAACACGTTACTCTCTGGAGAGAGAGAAACTGCAGATAGATTTCCCAACATCTTACAAAAAGAAGGATTGTGGCAGAGCTTGGAGAATAACTCACTTCTTAAAGAAGATGTCCTCTGAGGACTTTTCTGGCAGTCCAGCGGTTAAGACTATGCGTTTCTGATGCGAGGGGCCAAGGTTCGGTCCCTGCTTGGAGAACTGACATCCTACATGCCTGCCGTGAAGTATGGCCAAAAAGCAGGAGATGTTCCTAAAAGCAGATCAGAAAACGGTCCCTTCAGTTGTACCACAGACTATGAAGTATACAGAGCTGGTGTTCGACTACCAGTGGGGTCCAGGCAGTGGAGAAAGTCTGGGGAAGGGCTCGCCCGCTTTGAGGGGCCCCTGCAGGCCTTCCATGGTTCTGACCCCTTAGTGTTAGACAAAGGAGGGACTTTCTAGGGTCCTAAAATAAAGCTGTTGTTGCTGTAGGGGATTTCTCTCCCTCAGTCTCCAGGTTTTTTTTTTCAGTCTTTCTTGCAGCAGATGCACTAGAATACTTTAGGGAAGTTCTTCTCTTCCCTGGCACTTGGAGTGGAAAGATATTCTTGAGGATCCAGGCACTGACCGAAGGTGACAGCTCTCATTTTAGAGGGAGTTAAGCTGCGGGTTCAGCTCTGCCACCTACTAGCTATGTGACCTTGAGCATCACTTACCTGCTGTATGCAAGCCTCAATTCCATTTGATGTAGAATGAGGAATCATAAGGGTGCCCTAACCTTATAGTGCCGCTAACATTATAGAGAGAACGTATGAAGAAGGTAAGCCCAGTTCAGGCTCTCAATAAATTATTTGTTTTTTTCCTTTCTTTATGGATGAGAATACTTTGCCATACTCATCATCATCTGTCAGGAATATATGAGATGGTTCTCAGGATTTACTTAACAGATACAAGTAACAGGATAAACTGTAAAGAGTCAGTATGGACTTAGGGCAGCAATGCGTATATAAAACTCCATGTGAGTATTATCTAAGTGTCAAGGTTGTTGTGAAGTCTCTTGAGAGATTAGAAATAGTTACCGATGAATTAATAGGAATGGGTTCTATCTCTTTTTAGTTTCTTTCCCCTACTCTTCCTTTGTCTTTGCCAGCTCAGGTGTTTTCAACAGAATACTATAGAGTGGGTGGCTTAAACAACAAACATTTATTTGTCACAGTTCTAAAGGCTGGGAAGTCCAAGATCAAGGTGCTGACAGATACGGTTCTTGGTGAGGGCCCTCTTCCTGGCTTGCAGATAGGCCACTTTTTTTTTTTTTTTTTCTTTTGAGTGTGCTGGGCCTTCACTGTGAGCAGAAGCTGTTCTCCAGTTGCAGTGTGAGGGCTTCTCCTGCTACTGAGCACAGGCTCTAGGGCGCTTGGGCGTCAGAAGCTGCTGTGCGAGGGCTCAGGAGTTGCCGTTCCCAGGGTCTGGAGCATAACTCGTGCTCAATAGCTGTAGTGCAAGGGCTTAGTCTCTCTGCAGCACGTGGGATCTGCCCAGATCAGGGATCAGACCTGTGTCTCTTGCATTGGAGGACAGATTCTTTACCACTGAGCCACCAGGGAAGTCCCACAATTTTTTTTTTTAACTGAACTATACTTGAGTTACAATATTGTGTTAGTTTCAGGTATACAGCAAAGTGATTTCAGTTTTATATATACATATATTCTTGTTCAGATTCTATTCCATTATAGCTTATCACAAGATAGAGTAGAGTTCCCTGTGCTATATAGTAGGTCCTTACTTTATACATAGTTGTGTAGTTGTGTGAATATGTTAATCCCAAACTCAAATTTATTCCTCCCTTGCTTCTCCTTTGGTAACCATCAGTTTGTTTTCTATGTTTGTGAGTCTGTTACTGTTTTGTACATTCATTTGTATCATTTTTCAGATTCCACCTGTAAGTGATATCATGTGATATTTGTCTTTCTCTTTCTGACTTACTTCACTTGCTATGGTCATCTGTGGGCCACCTCTTTGCTATTTTCTCACAGGACAGAGATTGTGAGTGAGCTCTGGGTTCTTACTCTTACAAGGGCACTAATCCCCTCATTGGGCCCCACCCTCATGACCTCTAAACCCAGCTGCCTCCAAAGGCTCCCCTCCTAACACTGCCACATTGAGGTTAGGGCTTCAACATCAGAACTGACGAGGGATACAGACATTCAGGCCGTAACACCCTCTTTTCTTCCACACCATCCACCCACGCTTGGTCTTTCTCAATGACTGAGATTCATTTAGTTAGCATACACTGGTGTCATAGAAAAGAAAAGGATGAGCGTGATGGGATAGACTAACAGGAATTTTCTGTTATATATGAGCAGACGCCTTAATGACCTACAAGAGTCTGGACCTGCTGTCTAATTGCTCACAGAGAGAAGGCATGCAGATCACATATTCTATAATCAAAATCTCTGCTGTGCGTATAAGGGCTTAAAGCCAGCAAAACTACATAAAAGGTGAACTCAGGTGTCTAGGAGTATATTTTGCAACTTATTTGTCCTGAAGATTTTCCAAAAACATTGCATTATTTAAAGGTGGATCCTGAGAGGGTAGCTATTTCAGTTATTGAACTATTAGGATTTTATACTATAGAGAAGAGATCATGAAACTTTCTGTAAAGGGCCAGATAATAAAAATGTTAGGCATTTAGGCTCATATGATCTTCATCACAACAACTCAGCTCCACCATCAGAGCCCCTGAAGCAGCCATAGAAAATTCATAAACACGTGAGTATAGCTCTAGTCCAATAAAACCGTGTGGACACAAGCTTGAATGTCACATAATTCTCCATGTCTCAAAATATTATTCTTATTTTGATATTTTTTCAAATATATAAATATGTAAAAATTGCTTTAGCTCATGGACCTTATAAAAACAGGCAGCCAGCCAGATTTGGCCCCGGGGTTGACCTGCTTCCCCTGCAGCACAGCACACTCCACACTAATGTAAGCTTCGGAACTCATTCAAGTGGGTGCTGCCAAATATCATTCACATCTGATCATTCATTTCCCAACCTCAGTGAGGGAGCTGAGATGCAGGTTATTTAGTCATGTCCCAGAAGACCTGAACTCTTGTGCAGTTCTGGCTCTGAGTGATCTTGGGGAAGTCATTTAACACCCCAGCAGCCTGTAGGCTGCCACAGAAGCCTGGGATACTGACAGTGAGGGGAGGGTGCGCAGGGTCTGGCCCCTGCCTGCCTCTCTCATCTCAACCCACTTCACTCCGCCACCCCATTCCCATTCTCTTTAGGCACTTGTGTCTATGTGTGCATGCTCAGTCATGTCCAACTCTTTTGAGACCCCGTGGAGTTCCTGGCTGTTCTTCAAATATGTCAAACTTGTTTTTGCCTCAAGGACTTTTACTTGCTTTCTGTCTGCAAGTCTCTTTCCCCAGAGACTTAGATAAGTGAATCATACACATTGTTTAGCTCTTTACTTACATGTGACTTCCTCCACTCGGTCTCCCCCACTTCCTGATCTAGACCAGCACCCAACACCCGCTACACCATCTCCTTGCCCTGCTTTATTTTCTGCAGTGACATTTTTTTTACTTTCAGTTTTTTAATATTATTTGGCTGCACTGGGTCTTAGTTGCAGCATGTGAGATCTAGTTTCCTCACCAGGGATTGAACCCGGGCCCCTGCACTGGGAGTGCAGAGTCTTAACTACTGGATCACAGGCAAGTCCCCTACATCCACACTTATTGATAGCAAAATGATCTTGTTCATTTAAATGTTTACTTCTTTGGTATCCTGCTTCCCAATTGTCATGAGGACAAGCTGACCAATCCACTGCTAGAACAGAGCCTGGGATATGGTGGTTGCTGCACAATCATTTGTTGAATAAACAATGAATAATTAATATGTGTCTCTGGAAATAAAACATCTTTGGGGCCCTTATCCTTGGAACCAAGTCCCAGAATTTGATTCGGAGTATTCTCTGTAATGGCGGATACTAAATACCTTCTGCCATGTAAGGCAAGCTAGGATAAATATTAATAACTTGCCAAGGGCTCAAAGCTAATACGTGGCAGAGCTGATGGGTATTTGAACCACGTATCAGATTTGAAATCCCTGTTATTTTTGCCCCTCTTTTTTTTTTTTTTTTAAGATTCTTTCTTTTTTCCTTTTATTTTTGGCTGTGCTGGGTGTTCGCTGCGTGGGCTCTATCTCTTTGTAGTGGCACCAAGGCAGCTTCTCTTGTTGCTGAGCTTGGGCTCTCAGGCGCACGGGCTTCTGTAATTGTGGCTCGTGGGCTCAGTAGTTGCTAGTTGCGGTTCCTGGGCTCTAGAGCACAGGCTCAGTATTTGTGGTGTGTGGGCCCAGTTGCCCTGTGGCATGTTGGATCTTCCTGGACCAGGGATCGAACCCATGTTTCCTACACTGGCAGGCAGACCCTACCACTGAGCCACCAGGGAAGCCTTACCCCTCTCTTTGATGATGTCTGAGATCCTGTAGCTATGGGGACCAAATTGTCCACCAATAAAAGCCAAGGTGTTTCCCCATCCAATGTCCTGGTGTGTTTATAAATTAGGACACTACAGAGAAGTCAAAAGGAACAAGTTCCTGCTGCTTCCAACATAATGGCTGTGTCTCACAGATGTCAGACTGAGGGAAAGAAGCCTGACCCAAACAGCTCCACACTATGTGGTTCCATTTCTGTGAAGTTGCAAAACAGGCAAAGCAGAATGATGATAACAAGGGAAGCTCACAGAAGGCTGGCAATGTTCTATCTGTGTCTGTGTGTACCATTCTCAAGATGCACGCTTAAGGTTTGTGTTCCTATATGCAGATACTCCTTGAACAAAGAACTGGAATTGAACAAACGTTGAAACATAAAAAGCCAAGCTATTTATAGAGACTATGGGATAGAACAGCTGGAATTAGGATGGCCTGAAAAAATTCCAAAGATGTGGTGCCCCAAGTTACAGAAAAGCTAGCAGATCATCTAGAAGGGAATTCACTATGGTCTCAGGCTGACAGCTGACGGAAGATGAGACTAACCTCTGCCATCTGTCTGAAACCACCGCAGAAAGAGCTGAGCCATGCAAAATTTGGGGAAGTGTCTCGTTTTCTCTTGCCTGTCTTGCCTCAGCTCCCCACAAGTCTTTGAATTTCATGAAGCTCTTTCTACTCAGATCCTGATCACCCTGTTTTCTCTTAAGCAGCGGGAGAGATGAGACACTCTTGTCAAATCTGAATCGTGTTTGGCAGGAAAATAAGCTTGTGTTACTGTTTGTCTTGGGAATTATCTTCCATTAAAAAGATTACAGTGAAGACTGCAAGTCTTTTCTTTTTTTTTTCCATAACAAGTCATAAAAACCTCAAGCCAATTAGGTATAGAAATCTCTGAGAGTGCAGAGATTTGGGGCAGTCTGAGTTTTTATTTAAAGAAACACTCACTCCCCTGAGAAGAAGCCAGAGAGGACACGACTGTGATGGGGGAGGAGGGACAGTCACCCCCAAAATGAGTCAGGGTCCTAAGAGATAAGTTACGGACAAGTGACCTCCTTGAGCATTTCTGACAAATGACATCTGTGCTGAGACCAAATCAAAGGACAAGGTCGGTTTCCCCAGTGAATGAGGCTGAGCAAGTCATACATCTGGGCGCCCCGCATGCCTGGTCCATGAAGTCATCAGAGTGTCTAAAGAGAGTTATGTCTAAGGCTGAGGCTTGTTTATGGAAAAATGAGTTTCAGGGCTTGACGGTACTCGAGCCCAGACCTTCTGGGCTAGGAGTACAGCGGCTATTCTTTACAAAGTAGTTCTTGTCCTCAAGAACAAGTGTCTCGATTCCGGCCTCAGCATGGAGTCCAAAGGCCTGGCCTATGGGTTTCCTCATTTCCTGCGGGCTGGGCCACCCCCCATTCTCAAACAGCAGCTTTGAAAACGACGCCCACAGCTCAGTTGGACGCTGGTACCCTATTCAAACGAGGAAGCCAAGAAACACAGGAAGTATATATAGGCTGGAAGCAGAAAAAGGTGGCAAGGACCGCGGTGGCCCTTTCACAGCACAACTGGCCTCATCCACCCCTTCCACACACAGAGAAAAGGAAAAGGACTGAGCTTTCTGGACTCAGAGACCATAGGACAGAAGGCTCCCGGGCAATTTTCTCTGCCCACAGGATTCTTATCTGAAGAAACTAATTACTTATTGCCATTTTCTGCTTTCATCAAGAATACTATGTAAAAAAAACCATGACAAGATGATATGAAAATTGATAAAGGCCTCTCATTATGTTTCTTGCCCCAAGTCTCCATGGAGATCTCGGCATCTTCAAAATAAACTTGACGTGACGCTGACACACTTGAGCTACTGTGGAGTTCTGAGAAAGTAAAAGCGTGAACTAGAATGTTATCATGGCTGACAAGGGGGCAGCTGGGGCTGGCAGGATGTGCGGTTCTCCAGCAACGTGCCTGATGATCTGTGGTCCCTGCTGCCTCTCAGAAAATGTTTCTGCTTTCCCCAAGGTGTGCACGGTGAGAACAACCCTAAGGAAACTTCCATTGCTCTGCCCTTTCTTTAGAGCCTGCTTTGTAAATTCCAGGGATGGTTTTTAGGGACCGGGGTGAGGAGATGGCGCTGTGGCACGGTGAGGCATCAGCCATGACCACTACCCCTGTGGGCAAGTCTTGGAGACCTTTCCCATCTCCCTTGCTCAGTAACATGCTGAGTCACCAAATGCGGGTGTGTGCCTGACAAAGGGACTGTGTCTCCCCTCCTGCTTCAAAGCACGTGATTTACCCAAGTGAATCAAAATACCTCCTGCCCAGCGAAGCCCACAGTGCACGCAGACCCGAGGAGGCCTGGCTGGGGGCGTAGAGGGGACAGAGTTCACTGGAGCTACTGTGTGGCCTGGTGTGGACTCTGGCCTCCCTGGTTCACCCAGCCATTCATTCACAGACATCAGTTATCATTACCAGGTACGTTCTCTCCTGTACTGGAACCACTCTGAAGTTCCGATTTCTTGCACATGACTGACTGTCTCTGCAGAGAACCACTAAATAAAAACAAATAAACAAAATCCTTAAGACAATGGGAGAGGATGCTAAAATAGGATGGCTTTGTTCAGTATTCAAGAAAACACATCCAAATCTGAAAAATACACACACACACACACACACACATAACTGAATCACTTTGCTGTACACTTGAAACTAACCCAACATTGTAAATTAACTATACTCCAGTTTAAAAAAAAATCAAAATAAATAAGTAAAACCCATCCAGGAAATCCATAACACTGCATTCAGGATACTTGACTTCAGCTCTCATCCACCTCCATTCTGCCAGATGTAGTTCAAAAACAAAAGCAATGCCAGAATAGTAAAGTGTAAGAAAATCCAATGTTGGCATTTTTTTCCCCTAAAATAACTACTTTTTACTTTAAAAATGTACAGACTGGTTGAAAATAAAATAAATTGTCCTTCTCCTGACTTCGTGGTATCTGAAGCACGTGTGTGATCTTATCACTGGGAAATTCAGCACTTCCTGCAGCTGAAGGGAAAGACTTCATCGGATGGCCTGTGCCTGCCTCTCCACCCTCCCAAGCCCCACACTTTGTGCTTCCAGCACCAGGGGTCATGCAGATTCTGTACTGTATCCACCCCTGGCCTTTGCCCTCTAAACACACACACACACACACACACACAATGCAAGCTCAAGTCTTTGATTTTGTTCATGCTTCCACATTATACGGAATGCTCCTCCCACTCCCAATACCCAGGCCCTGTTTACTAGGCTATTATAATTCCTGTTATTCTTTGAGCCTCAGTTTGACAGCCTCTCCTCCAGGCAGCCCTCCTGACTGCCTGGCCCCTTCCTCATCACCCCTGCAGGCCTCTACCAGAATATTCTACACTGGTCTGCAGTAATCTTTTCACTTTGTTTTTCCCTTTTTTCTTTCTTCTTTTCTAGTTTTTAAATTATGAAAGTATGATAACACATTTACAGGAGGCTGGGAAAATACAGAACAAAGTGGAACATATAGTTCCACTATATAATATAATTATTTTTTAAGTAGACAAATTAAAATTTGTAGTTGGAGTTTCAATATCAAACTCTCAAAAATTAATAGAATAAATATACAGAAAAGTAGAGGGATATAGGAAAAGTAGAAGGATACATAGAAGGAAAAGGACTAAAAATAGCTCCTTAGTGGAGTACTTGGAGTAGGACATGGTAACCCACTCCAATATTCTTACCTGAAAAATTCCATGGACAGAGGACCCTGGTGGGCTACCGTCCCCAAGAGTAGAACACATTTGAGTGACTGATCACAGAAGGATATAGTAGATCTGAAAAGCACCGTGAACCAATCCAACATAACTAAGACTTACACAATTTTCACGCAACAGTAGGATACAAATTCTATTTAAGTTCCCATCGACTATAAACTCGGAGATACCAGAACACACCCACGTACATAAACCAAGGTGCAAAAATTTCATGGTCTAAAGGTGTTGTGCAGTCATCTTTCGATATTCATCTTTACCACTAGATTATAAGGGTTTTAAGGGCAAAGATTATTTCTTTTTCATCTTCTGTTGCTTTAGTTTGATAAACTCAATTATTTCTAGTTTTTTGCAACATAGTGTTCCTGAAAGTTATAATGTGTGCATGCTCAGCCACTTCAATCATGTCTGACTCTTTGTGACCCTATGGATTGTAACCCACCAGGGTCCCCTGTCCGTGAGGTTCCCCAGGCAAGAATACTGGAGCAGGTTGCCACGCCCTCCTTCAGGGGATCTTCCTGATCCAGGGATCAAACCCACATCTCTTATGTCTCCTGCATTGGCAGGTGGACTCTTACCACTAGCACCACCCACAAGCAGGTGAAGTCATTTTCCAAATATCTATGAAACTGTCAGAAAGCCCTGAGTGTCCTTCCATTCTTCCTTCTGGGCACAGGTCCTCACTTCCTCTTCCCAAACAATCATGCACCTGCTCTGACCAAGGCTTTCTCTAACAGAAAATATTTCCTGTACTTTGTCATGCCTAGGCTGAGCAACTGACCAAAGACTTGACTTTGTTCATTAACATTCCTCCTTTTTGCGCAGGAAACTTTTCAACCCAGCTCTGTGGCAAGAGATTTGATGAACTAGTCGAACATTTCCAAGAGGATTTGGTGAATTATTTAAGGTGGCATTTTAATAGTTATAATTAATTTTATTGTTTGTATAATCTATATAACTAGCAGATTGAATCAGAAATTTCATAGTTATTATTGTTTAGCAGGAGGCTAAAATTTGAAGGAAATGAGTCACCTTAATAGAATATATTAAGCAAGACCCTAAGTAACATAAAAATGTGACAAAAATCAAGAAGAATCCTTAACTATGATGGTCAGTATTAAGTGCCAGTTTGGCTCAACCTATTGTACCCAGTTATGCAGCTAGTAGTAAAGAACCACCTGCTTGCCAATGCAGGAGACATAAGAGACTCAGGTTCAATGCCGAGGTTAGGAAGATCCCCTGGAGAAGGGCATGGCAACCACTCCAGTATTCCTGCCTGGAGAGTCCCATGGACAGAGGAGCCTGGCGGGCTATAGTACACAGAGTCACAAAGAGTAGGACAGGACTGAAGCAACTTAGCCACACACACGCGTGCATTCAGTCAAACACTAATCCAGGTGTTGCCATGAAGGTAATTTGCAGATATGATTAACATCTAAAGGAGAATATCCTCCACAATCTAGTTGGGCCTGATTCAATTGGGTGAAAGACTTCAAGGGTAGAGAATTCTGCCTGCAGAATTCTGATCTTCAGTGTCAGATCCTATCCAAGTTCCAGTCTGCCCTTGAGACACGGTGGCCTGCCCTGTGGATTTTAAATAGGTACAGCCAAGTCCCACATCTGCCAATCAGGAAAGACAGACAGGTAGATAGGGAAATAGAGATAGATAGAAATGTATATATAGAGAAAGAGATTGACGAAAAAGAGAAAGAGAAGAGAAGGACCACATCCTGCTGGTTCTGTCGTCCCGTTCTCTGGTGCTACACTGATATATTAAATGACTGAGGTTTTGCTTGAGTTTCCCACCACCAGGGATAACTGCATATTAACTCTGACCTTCTGGAATCAATGCTTAAGACCATCACTGTTTAGGACTGCTGTAAACAAAATCTGAGACTTTCATACCTTCACAAGATGCCTTGGCTCCCTTCCTGGTTCTACATCCTCTACCGCACTGGCTCGTGGACTTGCTGTCCCTGCCAAATGCATCAGCTGGGAACAGAAGAGTAATATATTTCAGCTGACATATATCACGTGACTCAGCTAACTGATGCTGGTACTTGGTACTCACACGTACTGTCAAGACAGAGGTAATGCCTAGAACCCCGGGATCATAGAAGAGTCAAGCTCCACAAAGCCCTGGCATCCAAATTATCTAGAGATATTTTTATTAAAAAATGGGATTTTTTAGACCCCCATCTCAATTCTCCTAATGTTTTATAGAAGTCCACAGGACCTTATTTTGCACAAGCTCACGGCGTGATACTTATGTGTACCAGGTTTTAAATCCAGTGCCCTGGGATTCCCTGGTGGTCCAGTGGTTAAGACTCTGATCTCCCAATGCAGGGGGCCTGAGTTCGATCCCTGAAAAGGAACTAGATCCCACATGTTGCAATGAAGACCTGGCACAGCCAAATAAGTAAATATTTTAAAAAATAAGTCCAATGCCTGAGGAATTCCCTAGAGGGACTGCAGAATGATTGTAGCTTTATATGTTTTAAATTGGGGGATCCTGAACCCACTGAGCCAGTCTACAGTAGGTTGAATTACTGATCTCAGTTCCTTCCCTGTTCCACACCTTTGCCCTGGCTTCTTCATGGATGGAGAGCATTTCCACACTCCGTCACTCTGGCGTTGGTTATGTGACTTTCTTTACCCAGTGGTACATGGGGCAGAACTGACCTGTTGACCCTTGGTGTTGAGTCTTAATGTTCAGTTGCTAAGTCGAGTCTGACTCTTTGCAATCCCCTGGACTGCAGCTCGCCAGGCTTCCCTTATTGTGGTGATAGCTAAATGATATATAGTCTAAATCCCTGTTTTTATAGATGAGGAAACTGAGGACCTAAGATGCACAGTGACTTTCCTAAGGAGACAATCTGAAGGAACAGCTCAACACGGCAGGGCTTTCATGGCAGGTCAGAAGATGGACACATTGACAAGGAGGTTTTCCACACTATTCCTTCCAACCACACAAAACAGACCAACATCCTAAGGCTGATGGACCTTTGGAATAACAGCACTGGTCCCTCCAGAAAACTTCACCATGTCATCCTTCGTCAAGGAAACAGCTGAAATTCAGTGGGACAAGCTTACACTCTGCAAGGACACCTGGCGTCCTTCCTCCTCCTCTGATGCCCTCAGTTACTGTCAAACAATCAAGTACTGTCTGTTGGAATGAAAACAGATGCCACTAAATGCTACTGTCTTGAGCATGGCATTTTTTGGTCAACCACTCAACTGTACACAGCCAAATGCCTCTATTCACTACACCAAGAAACCATCTTGCCTACTGGACAAGCACATATAGTAGTTAATTTGACAGGGGAAGAAGAGAGTGGAACCATTTGTCATACGAGAGTTCAGTTAGGACTCAGAATTTAATTGCTCACTAAGACTTAGGAGAGTCCACACTGGGTGTTACAGAATATACTAGAAACTCATGATAACCCAAAGGACATTGTTTTAATGCCTGTACATGTCAGAGCCCGGTGCTTCAGATTACCACAGTGTTTCCTGGAAACTCTGTTTTGCCAAATACCTTGAATTCAGTCCAAGCATTTCCCCATTCATAGCCACATGGTGGGGTCAGTACTGAAGGGTGATGAACACCTCAGTGTCCTTGCAGAAGGCTCAGACTATGCAATATTTAAATTAAAAAAGATGAACACATTCCGTGCCACATCACTAAGACCCAGTTCCTGTTATCCATCAAGTAGGTTTTAAAATAGTCCACGTTTTTTAGTCCTGCATAGTCAACAGTACTGGAAAGTTGGCAGGTCCACTTGTTTAAACAAAGCTCCCAAGTTTTCTGCTGGCAGGTGTTTCCAGAGTTCTTGGAGCACAATCCTTTGGATAGGATATTTGCCAATATACATAGCAACAGGAAAAAAAATGTGTTTTCCTTTGCCACAGTGGAGACACGAAAATGCCTTAGATGCAAAGCTGGATATTCAGCTTGGGGCTTATTTTGACTCTATGTCAAGGAACAAACAATAATAAAATCCAGCATCTCTCTGTCCAGATCTGATGGGTTTCGAGTGAAACAGGTCTACTTCTCAAGTTGCCAGAGCGGACTCTCCACCCGTCTCTGCACAGTTTGACCCATGAGTTTGTCTTCCCTTCCTTGTCAGTTCCTCCAGCCTCCTGAGCACCCCATTCTCAAGCTTTCCTGCTAATTCTGCTTGAAATTGAGGTGAGGGATGGTTGGTTTGAAATTTAATTTGATGATGGCAGAACAGGTAAGATTTATTCCTCCTCTATCTGCCCTTAGGCGTTGATTTTCAGTTATTCTTAAATCTAACTTTCCAAAATCCAAACTTGGGACTGCTTTAAAATCACATGACTAGTTTCATAATCTCTTTCTTGCCAGTTGGACTAATTCATATTTGCTGCCATTAGATTCATTCCCTAGTCATTCAGTTAAACTTGACACATGTGCTGGAACACCACGAGAGACAAATAATCCTGGCTCTCACCCTGAATTGAATGAAAATAAATAGAAGATTCTTTTAATGCAAAATCAAAGTTTTTTTTTCCTTTGAGTTTTACAAATTTGCCCCCCAAACCTTCTCCCCCAAACTTAAAGGAAGTCAAACTGTAACTGGCTTAGAAGGTACTTACCTAGTGGACATTAAATTGAAACCCAAGGAAAATTATGAGTTTCAAATTCTGTTTACAAAATAAAAGAATATTAGGCACTACTAAAATTTATTTTAAGTCATTTCCTCTTTAGTTAGTTGCTGGTGGAGAACACATTATTTCATTCTGGTGTTAACTGGCCTGATTTATGCCTCTCTCTATTACCTGTCTGTTCCATCTCTCATATTATCTTGTCATTTAGTATCTTTGGAAGCTTCCTTACAAATTTCAAAATGAAGATGCAGTTTACGGATGTTTGGGGTTTAGAATGGACCCTTTCTGTAGAGAGTCATGAACATAGCCAAGGGTCTTATAAAATCCATCAGTTTGGGGAAAAAGAACTGGACATTTGATTGTTAGGGAGAATATTTATTTTTTCATTCACCTTAACTGTGGCTACAGAAAGAAACCACATTGATCAGACTCTGGATTTTTCACCTCTGGAAGATGTCTGAAGGAATAATAGTAGTGATAAATACAGACTTTGGTCAGACAGACCTGAGTTCAAATTCCTGCACTGCCATCTACTTGTAGGTGTTAAAAGATAAGGCTCGGACTTCCTTGGTGGTACAGTGGATAAGAATCTGGCTGCCAATGCTGGGGACGCGGGTTTGATCCCTGGTCTAGGAGGAGTCCACGTGCTGTGGAGCAATTAAGCCCATGGGCCGTGAGTACTGAGCCCCCCATAGGCAATAACTGAAGCCCTTGCACCTCGAGCTGGTACTCTGCAACAAGAGAAGCGACCTCAATGGGAAGCTTGTGCACCACAATGGAGCAGTCCCCACTCTCCACCGCTAGAGAAAGCTTGAGTAGCAGTGAAGACCCAGCGCAGTCAAAAATAGAATAAAAACCAGCAACAACAAAATATTTAAAAAACAGTAAAGCTCTTGGGACTTCCGTAGAGGTCCAGTGGTTAAGATTCTGGGTGTACAATGCAGGTGGCCTGGGTTCACATCCAATGTGCTATGTGGAATGACCATAAATACGTAAATAAATAAGGCTTTTAATTCAGTAGCAGTCAAATCTTCCTATCTCTGAGACTTAGGTCAGCTTGTGAAACTCTTATGGGCAACGTGAGTGGATGTGTTCGGGAAAATTAAGTAAGGTAATACACAGCCAGTTCAAAGCCCATTTCAAGATGAAAACAGTAACAAAATCTGAAAAAAAAGCCTACCTGGCTGCAACCTTGGTATCACCACACTTTGTTTCAGCTTTCATTGTGTTTTATCTCATGAGTAACAAATATTTGTTGTTAAAAAAAAATGGAAAATCTAGGTAGATTTTTTACAAATAAGAACTGCTTGCTCGCCTATAGAAGCATCTCCCAGAAATAATTCCCATGGGGAGTCTGACTGAATCCTTTCTGACCCAATCATGAGACACCCAGGTGACAGTACGATGTCCCTTAAAGGCTCCACTTCCACTGGGGGGCCGGGGGTGGGGGGGCGGTGGATCGGCCTGCGCCCTGACGGAGGCGTCAAGAAGGCCGTGGGAAAACTGATTCCTACAAGATAATAGATCAGAGAAAGGATCCTGAGAAGATTTGGGAGGAAATGAATTTTTTTGTTTGTTTTCACAAATGAAGAAGTGCTGTGAATTCCAGGCAGGATACTGTTTTCTGCCAGATGGTTTTTTGGAAGAGGCAGCAGTGCTAAGACAGAGTTCCTCCTGGAAAGATCACAGGCCCTGGAGGATCTCTGCTGGGTGAAGTTTCAGTAAATATGATGAATCAATATTATTTTTACTGTTAACTCCCAATGACTGAATTGGAAAGGACTGATAGAGCAGTAACTTTTTTAATAAGCGGCCTTGCTTTTCCCTTGATTAGTGAAAAATCTGTGAAAGCTTTCTGGCTGTCTCTGTGGTCTTTACTGTCACAAGATCTCAACGAGTATTTCTGAAAAGTTTCTCATTCTCATAAAACCTGTTTGTTAACAATGTTGTATGTAATGTTTATACATTGCTTCATTATTCATTATACTTAGAATATTAATACCTTAGCTATCGTCTTTGTGGTGCTCTGCATAAATCCTCCAAATCTCATTTTTAAATTAAAAATACTGAAGCTTAGAGCAGTTAAGTAAACTGGTCAAAGTCACAGAGTTACTGAGTAGTGGACGTGGAATTTAAACACAGGGCTCCCACAGCCCCCAAATGATATTCTATTCACTACATGTTACACCTCGTTGTGCGTGTACACACACAAGCTCATATATGCTCCAGACCACTCACCAGGACACAATCAAGTAACTGCTGATAAAGGAAGATATGCATAATTAAAGAAATATTGACAGGTAGGAATATGCTTGTCAGGGGTTCATCGGGAACAGAACACAGTGACCCCTAGACTTCCACCTCCACCGAGAGCATTGCCTTTACCTGTGTGTCACACTTAGTTACTGATTAGTAAGTTAATAAAATCTATTGATGGTCAAAAGCCCATACATAGACATGAAAATTGTATTTTCAAAACCCAGAGAAAGAAAGAAAAAACACCAGTGAGCTCTTCACAGGTTCTGAGATGACTCCCAAAGGACCGCGGTCTTGATATGGTGGCAAAGATGAGCACAGATAAAACCACCAGCAAGTGGAGGGGGAGCACAGGGCGTCGATGGAAAGGGGACGGAGGATGGAGAGGGAGTTACAAGGCACCCAGAGCTACTTCCTGTGACCACAACTTCAACCCTTCCCTTTTCTTCTATACTTCATAGACTCGTCAGTCCCTTAAAAATGTACTGAATATCACAAGGAAACTTCTAGAATAGCATGAACCATCTTCTGCCCTTGTCCTCTCTCCCTTAAACTTCTGTTTTGAATTGGGGATGAAGCTTTATGAATGAATGGACAGGAAGCTGGAGAGAGAATAATGTTTATTAAGCACTCTTGAGGGCCAGACCTTCACCCGGGTGGTTTGTATGTTGACTCCCTCCCAAGACCCCTGCAAAGTATATATTATTATCCCATCTTCCAGGTGAAGAAACTGAGGATCAGATAAGTCATCTAACTTGACTAATTTAATCCATGTATTAAGTATCATGGACTTCCCAGGTGGTGCCAGTGGTTAAGAACCTGCCTGACAACGCAGGAGACATAAGAGGCACCAGTTCCATTGCTGGGTTTGGAAGATTCCCTGGAGGAGGGCATGGCAACCCACTCCAGTATTCTTGCCTGGAGAATCCCACGGACAAAGAAGCCTGGCAGGCTATAGTCCATGGGGTTGCAAAGAGTAGGACACAACTGAAGCAACTTAGCACACACATGCACACACATTAAGTATCACAGGAAACCTTTCTACTGTATCGGGGAAAGAAAACACAGGCCTGAACTTTCCAATTTTATAGCCATGGCATGACATATTCTTAATTCTGTTCAGTTTATGATTATAATATCTGAGAATTGAATGTGTATCACATTCTTTGGGTTATGATAATCTTTTATAATTTTGGATTCCCAATAAATGCCCAATCATATTCCAGTCCAGACCTTGCAGTAAAAAGAGGTTCACACAACAACAGCAAAAACATGTATCTCTGCTACATTCCTGCCCCAGGGTTCTGCAAATGTCTAGAGTGTATTAAAAAGCAGAGACATCACTTTGTCAACAAAGGTTCATATAGTCAAAGCTATGGTTTTTCCAGTAGTCATGTACAGATGTGAGAGCTGGACCATAAAGAAGGCTGAGCGTCAAAGAACGGATGCTTTCGAACTGTGGTGCTGGATAAGACTCTTGAGAGTCCCTTGAACTGTAAGGAAATCGAACCAGTCAATTCCAAAGGAAATCAACCCTGAATATTCATTGGAAGGACTGACGCTAAAATTGAAGCTCCAATATTTTGGCCAGCTGATGAGAAGAGTTGACTCATTGGAAAAGACCCTGATCCTGGGAAAGATTGAGGGCAGGAGAAGGGGCAGACAGAGGATGAGATGATTGGATGGCATCATCAACTCAATGGACATGAGTTTGAGCAAACTCTGGGAGATAGCGAAGGACAGAGGAGTCTGGTGTGCTGCAGTCCACGGAGTCACAGAGACATGACTTATTGACTCAACAACAACAAAGGCTGTTTAAATACACACTCTATGAACTGTCTTCTTAAGACAGTGTCTGCCTTTTTCCTTCTGTTTTTCTCCATCTCACTGTGATGATATCAAGAGTGGCTGCTCACTCCACTGCCCACCACGAAGGTCCTCACTGCTGCTGCTGCTGCTGCCAAGTCACCCTTCCCCCAAGGTCCCCTGTGCCAGACTCTGCCTCTGCCCGAACTCCCAATATCAATGCTGCTGACACATTGAGATCCCAAAGCCCACCGAAGAAAATCATATTAAAAAAAAAAAGAAAAACAAACTTCTTTACTTGTTCATCTCATTCTGTGGGGCCTGGTCTAGAGAATCACTGGAGAGACAGGTCCCAGGAAGGCTCAAGATGCCCAGCCCTCCTCACACCAGTCCCCCACCCAAACCAAGGTGTCTGCAGCTGCCCTGTCTTTTCCCAGGATGTGGTCTTTCTTAGGAGGAACCTCATTCCTTCTTGTGAGGACTGGCTCCACATAAAGGAGGTACTAAAGATAATCTCAGTTTGGAGCCTACCTCCAATCCCTGCATTTGACATGTGTATGTGGAAAATGTGGTCCAGGGAATGCACAGGTTTGTTCAGTGTTCTCAAGCTTCTTGGGAGCAGAGAGGCAACCAGAGTTCGGATATCCTGACTGCTAATTCAGACAAGTATTATTTGGGGACTTCCCTGGTGGTCCAGGGGTTAAGTCTCTGTGCTTCCTCTGCAAGGGGTATGGATTCAATCCCTGTTTGAGGAACTAAAATCTCACTTGCTACATGGCCCAGCCAAAAAAAAAAAAAGAGAGAGAAAGAGAGAGAAGTATTACTTTGTTTATTTTTGTATCCATTCAGTAACTATGTATGGAGGGCTGGTTTCCTGCCAGCCACACAGGACCACCTGTGCGGGTTCTTAGGGCTTCTGCCCTGACAGTGTGATAAAGCTGCAATCCTTTGGCCACCTGATGGGAAGAGCTGACTCACTGGAAGAGACCCTGACGTTGGGAAAGGTTGAGGGCAAGAGGAGAAGGGGAGACAGAGGATGAGATGGCTGCATGGCATCACTGATTCAATGGGCGTGAGTTTGAGCAAACTCCTGGATACAGTGAAGGACAGGGAAGCCTGGCGTGCCTCAGTTCATGGGGTTGCAAAGAATCAGACACAACTTAGTGACTGAACAACAACAAATGGGTGGTAAGGGGTCTGTAGGGTGAAACTTAAGTTCAGTGGTAATTCATAGGAGGGGCCCCAGAGATGAAAGGAACTTCAGGACAAGGAGAAGTTCTCAGGCTAATGAAGGAGGCTGACTTGGAGGGGATGTGCTAGGGAGGCTGGGGAGAGAGGTTTTTGATCCAGTGAAACCAGAAGGCGGCTGAACTCTAAGCTTTTTGGCCAAAAAGCCTATGTTTTTCCTTTATAAGTTAAACATCCATTTTCTTTTTCTTGGTAATAACACAGACCTTTAAAAAACAGCAACTTTATAACACAGAGGTTTCCTTGTAAATTTTTATAAGGACAGACAGAGGATGGGAATTTAGTTAATGAGAAGGACAGTGTTGGATGTGAGATTATGACTTCAAATAAATTAGGCAAAACCAACATCAAATAATCCTCAGGGATGGACCCAGTCTTTGTAGGGCCTGAAATGCATATGACATGGGGGACACTTTTCAAGAAAAGTAATGCAAAAAAAATCTTACCTTTGTGATTTTTTTCAAAGACATGTGAGTACATGGCAGACTATAATTTGGGACAGGTCTTGTGAAAAGGCAAGGTCCTGAAGTTTGTCCATTAGCATCTTAATAAACCTCCTTCTAAAAACACCACTTCAGGGACAGAGAGAGGGGGCCAGCCTAAAGCAATTATAAAATTTTCTCAAACCCTGGGCTGCAGGCCCTTGAACTCCTTATGATATTAATTTTGAAACTCTCTGTTTGAGTGGTCCCAGGGAGTTAAGAGAAGGGAAAGAGAGAAAAGTGGTCAAGCTCTGCCTGTCTGGGAGTGTGTGTGCCTTTTCTTATAACTATGTCCACTCAGGGAGATTTCTCATGGTCAGTTTTAATAAACTGTGTTCTAGGAAGATTTCAACACCTTCTTAGCAAACAATGGCCACATAACCTGAAGTGAGCTGCCAAGAGGACATGGTCTTTCAGCACTTGTATCTAAATATCACTGCCAAGGGACGTCCTGTATGAAGGTGAAGGAAAAAATGAATCTTCCTGTGGACACACAGGTTGTCTGCGTTTCTCACAAGTGTTTGGCTTGGGCTCTTCAAGTGTGGGCTGGGGAGAGGGGTGGGAACGTGGAGGGGGCCAGGCGGGGAGGATGGGGTCGGGAAGGTGCTCTACTGTCTGTCCCGCTGTCTCTGCAGAAGAGAGAAAAGCCCCGATGTCCACGCACCGTCTGTGCTGTGAACTCACTAGGGCAGATTCCAGTGCACGGATCTGCTGTCACTGACCGGGGCTGGGAAGATAGGGGTCCAACCAGTTCCTGCAGGTCACTGAGCCCCACGGCAGGAGAAATCTCCAGACGTCAGTTTTGTGCGGTCTGGTTGAGGCTTCCTGGTGGGGCTTCCAGGGCAGATCTTTTATTTCAAATCATTTCACATGTGAGAAGCAAGGGCCTGACTTTGCCTCCAGCACCTGCAATAATACACAGATGAGGGATGTCAGGCCCCACACACTCTCGAGAGAATGTTGCTGGAGTGAAGGCGAGGCAGACCTGGGAGCAGGGCTGGCCTGGGTTTGGGGGACTCCAGATGGGGTCCTGGCGCCCTGCTCATCAAGCTCCGCTCTCAGAAGCTGCAGCTTCAGGAGCAGAGGCTCAAGCTTGGGAAAGAGCACAGACATTACAAAACAGGGCCACCTTTACCAGGGACTGCTTTAAGTATGGTTCAGTTTTGGTAGAACATGCTTAAATAAATGTTTTGAAGAAAAATGTTGGTTGACTGGCGCTTTATTTATATATTAGGAGTACATGTGACTTGCAATATGAATGTTTTTAAGAAACTGGTGTCCCCCTCCCCCTTCCCCCCTCCCCCCTTCTCTCCCTCCCTTCCTCCCTTCCTCCGTCACAGTGAGTGATTACCAGGTTCTACACTAGATGCTGGAACGAAACAATGAATAAGGCAAATAGGATGTGGTGTCTACAGTGAAGGAAACACTCACATGAATGCCCACCTAATGTGCTGTGTTTCAGAGGCTGAGACAGAAAGGCGAGCCAGACAGAACCATGGAAGGAGTGTCAATTCTGGCTGCAATGAGGGGCCAGAGAAGGGAAATCAAAGAAGATTGTGTGTTGGGAATGTGGGATTAGCAAATACACATATGCTGTATATAAAATAAACAACAACGTCCTACCGTATAGCACAGGGAACTGTACTCAGTATCTTGCAATAACTTATAATGGAAAAGTATCTGAAAAAGAATGTGTGTGTGTGTGTATGTGTGTGTGTGTGTGTGTACACATGAATGTATAACTGAATCACTTCGCTGTACACCTGAAACTAACACAACTTTGTAAATCAACTGTACTTTGTTAAAGGAAAGAAGATGAAAAGCAGATTGCGTGGAGTCAGAGCACAGAACATAAAAGAGGAGACATCTGATGACCAGGCAGGTAGGGCAGCGTGTGGACAGAGCAAGAGGGCACAGGTGGAAACCCATGGGTTGGTCAAGGCAGCACGAAGCCCTGAGGTCTCTAGATCTGGGACAAGAGCTGAGACAGGAGGACACTTCCCATGGAAAATCTGGAAGCGTGTGCCAGGCTGTTGGGATTTTATCCTGCTGGTATCGAGGAGCCTCTGGTGGGTCTTTAACTGGAGCATGAGTGGGTCATTCCTGGATTCTGTTTGGGGTTGGTTTGACGCCTCACTCTAAGGTTGCTGCAGGAAGAGTGGATCGGGGGATAAGAAGCTAGGGTGATGAAAGCAAAATGGGGTAGTGGGCTCTAATGATGCCACTGACCCTGGTGTCATCTTGTTAATAACTAACGAGGACAAACAGAGCAGGGGAAGGAACTAAAAACTTACAAGGAGATAGAATTATCCAGACTTTGTCACCGCTTTGATGTAGGGTGAAGAATGGTTTAAGGTGCCTCCCAGGTATCTTGTTAGGGGTGAGGGGCAGGGCAAGTATTTACTGAATGGTAATGAACGGAGGGCTTCACTAGAGGGTCAGAACCATAAGAAACAAAACAATCAAAGTACAACAGCAGCAAGGACTACTTTATAAAATACTCTGAGATCGCTAGGATTCAGAATATGATAAACAGCATCATGAGGATGAGATGGCTAGATGGCATCACTGATTCAATGGACATGAAACTGGGCAAACTCCAGGAGATGGTGAGGGACAGGGAGGTCTGGCAAGCTGCAGTCCATGGGGTTGCAAAGAGTTGGACACAACTTGGCGACTGAACAACACCAACACATTCTTACAGTCATTATCAATTTACCAAACCTCACTTTGATGCTGACCCTGGTGTTATGAATACAGTGAGTGGTGTTCAGAGGGATGGAGGGGCATGTTCAAGGTCACAGAGCTGCAGCAGAGGTGAGGCAAAGGGTCAGGCTGTCTCTCAGTCCTGGAGCAAGAATGGAGGGGCAGACTGGACACATGTAGACAATTTTCCTTTTCTTCTGCTGATGGTTCTGCCACTGACCCCGGGTGAGCTGCCTCCAGTCTCTAGTTTCACTGGGCAGTCTCCCCATCAGTGCCAAGGTCACATGAATGGACACTTTAAAGGTCTTATTTGAGTTGCCTAGAATGATGCCCAAATAGAAAAGCCTTGACATTCCTGGGGCTCCAATGATCCATGACATTAGAAGGATCTGAAAGACTGCCTTCCCATTTGTCATCATAAGATCTGAAACTAAAGAGGAAGAGGCAAATCTATTGTCATCTTTTCCTTTTCTGTGGAAAGCGGAAAGCAAAACACAGCAAAGCAGCTGCTGCCCTCAGGTCAAGCGACAGACACTGACCCTGGACATTCGATTCAGAAGGCTTCAAAATAAACAGAGAAAGATGGAAGCCTGAAAAAAGGAAGCTAAATTAGGGACATCAAACTCTCTCTTGCCTAGGAAAGGACAGCTTTTCCTACTGCTCTATATAGGGCTCTGGAAGAGAAAATGAAGTTACTTAAAACCAGTTATAAATCAGAGTGAAGAATGCAATGTCCTTTGCAGCTTCTCAGAAGATGGCACGCGGCTGGGAAATCTGTAAATGTCAGCTTGGCTTTTGTAAATTTCACCAATCCACATCTTCCTCCTACACTTACCGGCCTCTGTGCTAATTGGCTAGCACTGAGGGAAATGTCTCCACATACAGTATTCAAGAAGGAGGAAAGAAATGGATCATGGTTCTTCTCTCATCTCGGAAAAGAGAACAATACTCTGATTTATGTGCACAATTAAGCCTAGCCTGGGAGTAGGTGTTGTCACTCAGTATATCTTCAACTTCAAGCTGAACCATTTGATACAACGGAGACCCACTCCCCCCTCCTAAAGGCTTTATCCTCTGGTGTTCTGGACACCCTGACCTCCGGGTTTGCCTCCTTCCTGGGTGCCACCTTGTAAAAAGCTTTTCTTGGGTCCAGGCCCTCCTCCTTCCATCAAGTCTCACAACCCTGTCTCTCTCTTTTTGCTCTCCTTCTCAGAAACTTCCCAGTGACCTTATCCAACTCCATCCTTTGTGACCTCTTTGTTGTTGTGGTTGCGGTTCAGTCACTAAGTTATGTCCGACTCTTTGCGACCCCATGGACTGCAGCATGCCGGGCTTCCCTGTCCTTCACTATCTCCCAAAGTTTGCTCATAGTCAGGTCCATGATGAATATGATGTCATCATGGACACAAATATGAGTCAGTGATGCCATCCAACCATCTTATCCTCTGTCGCCCCCTTCTCCTCCTGCCTTGACAAATTCCGAAATCACTACGCTGGTCCCGATCTTTCCCATAAAATCTATATTGGTAAAACCAACAGCCAAGCTGACATCTGCAGGTCGGTATCCACCAGCATCTGAAGCTCATGCACAGATGGACTCTGATCACTCGCTCACTCCTGTCCCCAAGATCATATCCCCTCCTGCCCCCTCACAGCCCTGCTCCCCATCTCTACAAAATACCATTACCACATCGCCGTCTTCTAGTGTTTTAGGGCAGAATCCTCGGAATCCTCCTTCATCTACCTGTTTCTCTATCATCCCAAATCCAATCCATCAGCAAACCTCTCTGCTTTCACCCAAAGCTGATCTCTCCTCCTGGGCGCCATCATCTCTCACACGGACTGTTGCAGTCACTTTGAAACCTGGCTCCCTGCTTCCTCTCTTGTCTCCCTAAGCCTACCACTCCTCCACCTACCAGAGATGTCTCTTAAAAATCAAAATGAAACACGTGACTCCTCTTCAAATTAGATTCAAGCTCCATGCCCTGATCGTCACAAATTCTCTGATCTTGTCTCCTCTGGTCTCCTGCTCTGAACACACCCACTCTCTTGCAGCTCTTGCATATCCGTATCTGGGTACATCCCACTCCAGGGCCTTTGCACATGCCATTCCTCCCCCTGGAATTTATTCTCTTTCTGCCATTCTTTACGAAGCTCAGTTGCTATGATCTCTCACCTGTTGAGTTAGATATTCCTTCCTCAAAGAGGACTTTTCTCGCCACCCAAACATTTTGCCCTCTATAATCTGCTCTATTTTTCTTGAAAACACTATCACTACTATCAATTTTCATTACTTTACTATTTTTCTGCTTTCTCTCCTCGGTGTTACTAGGGACCATTTCTGTATCCTCAGTGCTTGAAAAGTGCCTGATAGTAGTGAGCAGCACACAGGCACCATATAAATATTTGATGGATGAGTTGATCAACGAATGTGTCTATAAGATTCAACATCCCTAGCAAATAATTTTTTAACTCCCAACTTGCATAGATAAGCAGTATGTGTGTGGGTGTGTTTCCTGAAGCTCAAGCACAGAAATGATGGAACTCGAGATTTTCAGCAATCTGAGAAATTAACATCATTAGTTTAGAGACACTGTCTTCCAAGCACAGGCTGGATGTTACTACTACTGGCCATCAATAAGAGCAAGCTGAGAATTGAATGATTTTCTCAAGAACATTCTAACTATAAAGCAGACACTGGCATTACTGGCTGCTCTTGGGTATCTCTTATTCTCTCGTGCAAAAAGAGCGACAGAGTGCCTACCGTAAGTGTGACACTGTGATCAATACAAAGACGGGTGGTTGAAAAGACAGGCGAAGTCCTACCCTCACGCCGCTAACAGGGAAGTCAGACATTCAAGAAATAATTACCAAGAGGCAGAAAAATGTTCGAACCACAGAGTACTAGCGAAAACCATTAAACTTACATTTACAGACACAAAAATGCAGCTTACAGAGACAATACGGCTAACTACAAGTGCACCGTTGATGTATGGCAGCCACAGGGCATGAATCTCAATCTGTGTTTTTTCTTTACCTTATTTAATTGGAGGATAATTACTTTGCAGTATTGTGAAGTTTTTTACTATGATATTTTTGCCATACATCAACATGAATTGGCCACAGGCAGATCCACGTCCCCTCCCTGCCTCCCCTCCCACCTCCTCCCACACCCCACCCCTCCAGGTTGTCACAGAGCACCTGCTTTGGGGGCCCTACGTCATACATCAAACTCCCACTGATTATCTATTTTACATATGGTAGTGTATCTGTTTCAAAGCTATTCAGTCTGTGATTTATCAATTTTTTGCTCTAATTTAGGTGACATATATCCTAGTTTGGCTAAGACAGTGCTGGCTTATCCCTTCACTGTATTCTTTTATTTTAATTGACATATAGTTGGTTTACAATATTGTGTTAGTCTCAGGTGTACAGCAAAGTGATTCAGTATTTTTGCAGACTATATTCCATTATAGGCTATTTACAAGATATTGGGTGTAATCCCCTGTACTATGCAGTATACCCTTGTTGCTTGTCTATTTTACACACAGTGAGTTCTCTCTGTTAATCCCACACTCCTGATTTGTCTCTTCCCCCTTCCTGTCCCCTTTGGTGACCACAGGCTTGTTTTCTATATGTGCCTTCACTCTATTTTAATATCTCCCTCCTTTCACTGTCACATGCGTCCTGGTGTGGACAGTGTGGCATCTTAACCCTGTCACGCTGTCTACACTAGAGCAGAACAGAGGACCCTGGAAGGGGCGGTCACACTCACCCGTTTTGCTAGAAAGCCAGTTTTACCCGTCGTGTGAAAAATGCCATATTCAAGGTCGATTCTAACAATAGTTATTTGGACTAGAAATCACTCCTGGAGCATCCCCACAGGTAAGAGGAGAGACTGCCACGCAACAGGATGTTAATTGGATGGCAGTTAATTGATCTTCTTTTCAGGAGTTCTGAGCTTGTGGTCAGTCACAGTGACAGCAGATGGAGGCAGGGACTGGTGGAGACCATAAAGTATGAGCCTCAAAACAAACAAACAAAAACAAACTTGCAAGGAACAAAATGACCAGGTCACCAGGGCTGCTGTGCAGTCATGAACAGCAAAAAATGACATCTCCTTACTGCTGACTGAACAAAAAAAGCACAACATAAAGCTGAAAGTTATATTTTATTCCAGGGAGCTAAGGGAGGGACCCATAGGAGCTTTTTGCAACAAAAACCCAGGTAGTCTGAACATTGAAAGATGACTGCTAATTAAAGAAAACTGGACATCACAAGGTAATGAATTTAATGCTTTTCTATGTATGGGAAGATGCAAGAGTCCGGGCTTATTGACATCACCTCTTTGACACCCAGCTTAACTCTTTAGGGGCCAGTGTCCTGCCCTTCTCCACCCTGAACCTCCTCAGGGAACATAGTCGGGGCCACTGCAGTGGCTGGTGACCCCACTATCCTGTGTTTACTGATATGCACGTGATATTTTCTGTCCACATGACTCTGTGAAGTGTTCTTGCTCAAGTACTGTTTTCCTTGAGTTCCTTACTTCCTTATGTTTCTTACAAACTGAAAACACGTGGTATGTTTATAGTTCATGGATACTCCCTCTTTCAATGCCTCCCGATGAGATGCAAGCTAGGGACCATCCAGGTCTCCACTGTCATATTCTAGAATTCAAGACACATATCACAATACAGCCACCATCAGGAAAATCCACATATGACAACGTCAGCTCAGCTCAGGTCCAGCCAGTCCTCACAGTGTTTTACAAGAGGCTTGCCTAGGCCAGGATATCCACATGTGTTATACGCTATATATAATAAAATTATTTAAATAATAAATACAAATATGATGGTATTATTAGAGCTCACTTTTGTGCATCGAGGCACTCCTTGTATTTTTGTTCCTCTAAATTACCCAAAAGACTAAAGGGATCTACTTCTACTGATGTCTGAACACCACAGAAAAATATAAAGCCAGAATTGTTTTCCTCCCTCTATTAATTTTTATTAGAATAAGATAAAGAAAAATTGAGAGTTCAGAAATCAATAACATTTAAATTATATTTCTTATTCTTTTATTTTTATTTGGCTTTAATACCTCTTCTCCTAGGCTGAATCAGTCACGTTAAAGCAGTCATCCCATAATCAATAGATCAACAAGTCTTCATGATACAAATGTTACTCACATTGTCCTCAAGTGACCACCATCAGGCTAACTTTAATTTCTTAAAGGAAAAGTATTACAACACATAGCAGGAAGAAGTCCTTGGCATGGCATTGTATGAGCAGGACTACTAAAGGACATATTTTCTCAAAACTGTCTCACCTTTGTTGATATATGCCCTAAAATTCTATTCTTGCAAATTCAAGGCTTTTGGTTAATGTTCTCTGAACTGTCACATAATTCTGCAGGTTTAAACACATTAACTCGCAATTAATCATTAACAGCTCAAAGTGAATCAGTCCAGAATATACTTTTCAGAGTGTATTATTCTTAAGTGTGCTAGTATTAATATGCTTTTTAAAAGGAGTTTGGGTTTCTCAAAAAATTAAACACATAAATATTATCTGATTCGGCAATTCTACTCCTGGGTATCTAACCGAAAGGCATGAGGCAGTCAAATAAAAACTTGTACACATGTTTGAAGCAGCACATTTGTGCTTCGGTGTTTTTTCATAATAACACAAGATGAAAACTCCAACTGTCCGTCAACCGATGAATAGACAAACAAAATGTGGTATCATCCATGCAGAACATTATTGAGCCGTAAAGAGTAATGAAGTACTGATATATGCTGAACCTCAAAAGCATTATGCTAAGTGAAAGAAGCCAGATACAAGAATTTATATATTATGTTATATGATTATATTTATATGAAACATCCAGATTAGGAAAATCTACAGAGACAGAGGAGACAGGTGGGCTGCCAGGGGCGGGAGGAGGGGCGATGGAAGCTCCTGCTCAGTGGACACAGGATTTCCTTTTAGGGTGATGAAAATGATGTGGAGCTAGATAAAGGTGCTGGTTGCACAACACTGTGAATGTATAAAACGCCACTGGGTTGCACGCTTTAAAATGATTAATTGTATGTTATGTGAGCATTTTAAAGACTCCAAAAACTCCCACAATGACTTAGATTTAACTCGGAATTTCTCAAGTGCCTCTCAGCACAGAGATGTCAGTGCTTCGTAACTGTATGTGTGAGTGTTCAATCAGTCTCACAGAAAGAGATAACAAAGTGAAAAGCAGAGACATCCTACTAAGATCAGAGAGAAGAAAAAATGGTCCAGTAGGGAGCCCTTAAATATCAAGCACAGACCTGGAGAAAAAGACAAAAGGTACAGGAAGGAGTAATGGGTAGGTGACTAAAATTCAATTGCAAAGTAACACGGATGATTTAATGAGATGGGGACCAGAAGAACTTGTGTCCATGTGTCTCAGGTCAGTTTCTCTAGGAAAGTAGCCTCTGAGATGAAGATTCATAGGCAGGAAGTTTGGGGGAATTCCCTAGGGATCCACATCTGTAAGGGGTGAGGAACAAATGATTGACAGAGGAAGAAGCTGAACTGTAGTGCAAATCCACGGAAGGCCTTAGCCAACCCCACAGAGACCTTGGAGCTACGTGCCCTTCAGAATGGGTCAGGCCTCGGTCCTCCGTACCGGCAAGTGTGGGGTGCTGGCTGCCTCAAGGGTGTAACCTTGGTTGAGGAGGAAAACTGCAGACACATTCGTCTATAAGCCCAAGGAAGGAAACGCTCCTGGCAGCTGGGTGATCAACAGCTCTGTCCTGAGGTGGGGATCCAGAGGCCACACCAGAGCATCCTCTACCCTAGGCCATGATTTTCTGAAAAGTTCCCAACATCCCACAGAGGTCATTCCAGCAAGACCTCTTCCCACACCCACACATCAAAGGAACATCACCTTCAGGAAATCTGCAGCTCAGTGCTTCTGAGAGATTTCCTATCCATGCACTGTGATGCAGCCTTTTTGGTTTGTGAAGAAAAAGGAAAAGCACAAGCCTACTCTCAAGTAGCAGTTTCTCTAGTAGGGTGGCCTGCAGAATTAGTATTAACATTACTTCAGAAAGAGTTGCTACAGATTAATCGCCCTCAAATTGAAAAGATCGTTTCTTGCTGCCATCCCCATATGCTCCATTAATTTACATCAAATAATGCCATGGTTTGCTTTTGGTCCCTGTGTAAGAGAAGAGCGAAAGCTGACTCCATCTTGCATCTGTTTCTTTTATTTTAACCATTGCTTTTGTTGCTGTAATCACTAAAAGGATGTTGCCTATAGCTGTAAGCATACATAATAGCCTGCCTTGGGGAAATGTGTCCCTCGGCCTGAAACTACAGTGCCTGTGTTCAGCTCTCAGGAGACATTCTGACCCTGCCCACCTGTGAATGGTGGCAGGAAGGAAGAAATGAACACATTCCCTCCTAAAGCCTGGCCAAATCAGGAGATATTTTGCAAGACATTTCTTTTTAGGGCTTCCCTGGTGGCTCAGATGGTAAAAAATCTGCCTGCAAGGCAGGAGACCCAGGTTCAATTCCTGGGTTGGGAAGATCTCCTGGAGAAGGGAATGGCAACTCATTCTAGTACTCTTGCCTAGAGAATTCCATGGACAGAGGAGCCTGGCGAGCTACAGTCCATGGGGTTGTAAAAGAGTCGGACATGACTAGGTGACTAACACTTTCACTTCATGGCCTTTTTACTTTACTTCCTCCCCTCTTCCCCTCCCACTCTCTGGTCTATAAAAGAAATTGGCACCCAGACTCTGATAACATAGTACTCTAGGACTCTAGTCCACCATCTTATCGGATGCCTGGACTTCTGAAGTCACTATGCTTTGCCTCAACATCTCCTAATTATTGGCCTGTCATGCAGCGAGCAGACCAAGCTACTCCTTCCACTGGGGTTAGTCCTTCTTCTGCAGTGGAGTCACTTCAGGGAGCAATAGCTAAACAGAGACTCCTGGTCCCTCTCAGATGATCTGCACCAGAATCTTCAAGGAAGAAGCACAGCAATTCATCTTTCGTATTTGATGATTCTTGTGGATATAAACATCAGAGATCTACTATTAAAAGTATTCAGACCTATCCTAGTTTGAGTAGATGATTAGGGAGTCATGGGTTTATGGTCCATCACGCTGGCCTCAGCAGCCCTCATTTTACCTAACTAGATGCCAGGATTACCAAACTCGGGTTTGTCTGCTTGCTGCTGGAAGTCTCTGTGTTGATAGGAAAGAAAAGGCTGCTTTATTCAGGAGGCTGGCAACTGGGGGAGAAGGTGGACTCATGCCCGAGTAACAACTCGGATGACTCTGATCAACCATGAAAGTTTTTAAAGGAAGAATCATTTGGGGGAGGAGGTCAGAGCCTTTGTTTTCTTCCAGTGTGTACAGGCCTTCTGAATGGTTGGGGGTGAGATAATAGGGTGGTATCTAGGAATTTTGAGCTCAGCCTGAAAATGTGCTCAGGCGCATCTTTCAGACCTCTCAGTCACTCATTTGAAAATCTTATATGATTGTCTCTGATCATCTCTCTCCCCTGTTCAAAATCTCCTTCAATGTCTATCATTGTCTTGAGTATAAAATACAAACTCTTCAGTCTGACATGGAAAACGGGGCCTCCTGGAGTCGAGTTGTCCTGGGTCCCTCTTGGTTTATTTTTTAATATTTGTATTTATTTATTTGGCTCCACCATGTCTTCGTTGCACCACGTGGAATCCAGCCTCCCAGCCAGGGATCAAACCCGGGCCTCCTGCATTGGGAGCACCCAGTCCTCACCACTGGGCCACCAGGGAAGGGAGAACTGCTAAAACATGGAGAATCACTAAAATGGAGGACCACTAAAAAATGTAGAACCACTAAAACAAAATCTCAATATTTTGGTGCATGTTTGCAACATGTAATAAGGGCTTCCCTTTTGGTTCATTGGTGAAGAACCCATCTGCCAATGCAGGAGACGTGGGTCTGGTCCCTGGGTCGGAAAGATCCCCTGGAGAAGGGAATAGCAACTCACTCCAGTATTCTGGCCTGGAGAATTCCAAGGACAGAGGAGTCTGGGGGGCTACAGTCCATGGGGTCCCAAAAGAGTAGGATATGACTTAGTGGCTAAACAATAACAACTGAAGTTACCATCCTCCACCTGGGTGGGGGCACAGTTCCTGCAGAAGAACTCAGAGATACATTGTTCTATATAGTCCTTGAGCAGGAATCAGGACCCTGCCCCAGGGCAGCTGCACTATTGTTTCCTGCTGTACCTCCCTGGTCTCTGCAACCCCTCTGTTCCCTGATTAGCAACTGTTTGAATCTGCCTTTTGATCTCAGGGAAGGTGGAGGAGGCTGAATGAAGCCTATTTCCTATAAACAATAAATGGGAGACAGGGAAAGGATTTGTACCGAGGAGGGTCCCCAGGGTCCTGCTGTGTTTTACCAGGAGCCCATATTGTGCTGTGTTGTATGAAACTCCTCTGTACATGTCTGTGTTTACTGATGAGATAATGTTTATGACATTTCATAACTCTATAAAGACTCATGGGAGAAAGTTCTGACCTCAGAATCAGAATTGTTCATCTCTTGAGCAATTATTAGATGGTTTTGACATTATAAGCGGTGTGAATCACCCACCTATAAAGTTTCCTTCCTTTTGTTGGCTAGAAGAAACTTCAAATCAAGTTTGTGACACTCCTCTAGCAAATATGCATGACTTCATCGTATGATTTTTGTGCCCTGACTCATCTCTACCTCTACTGTACTTTCCTGACTCATTTTTCTTTATTTGTTATTTCATATGTATCTTAATAAACTCTTTTACATCCTTTCTGAAAAAAAAAAAAAAAGGATGGGTATAAATAATCAACTGTTTTCCAATTATTAACAAGTGTACAGACTTTGGACAAACCCGATATATCAATGAAATATCTTGACAGCAAAGTATCCCCTGCCAGTGTATTCTAAGTGTTTCTGCACAGAAAACTAAGTGAAGTTATTTCAGTAAAACCAAACCGTAGCCAATTAATTGGATAGAATTTCAACTTTTGACACCAAGAACTGGTCTGACAACATTTTGTGAGTTGGCACAACAGTAAATCTAGAAAATAATAGGCCTTGTGAATTTCCAAAGAATTACTGAGGAAGGAATTTAGAAAATGTCCTACAATTTTAATTCTCTTTCCTTTGCCCCTAATCTTGTTTGCTTATGTAAGTGTAGGCATAAAAATAACACAGTGGTTATAGAACCCCAAGATTTGAGTAAAGCATTTCTGGTTCTCTGAGCTTTACACGGGAGCAAATTCCCACTTTTCACCCAGCTGAAATGCATGTGTTACACTTTGCTACGCACTGAGAAATCCCTAATACATGGTCTGTTGCCATGACTGAGTTCGCCTTGGGAAAGTGAAAGTTAAATTGAACATATTTAGAAGCTTGGGGTTAACACACTACAGATGAATTTGCATTTTGTAGTAGACATTAATTGCAAGAATATATTATAATTAGTGCTGGCTATTTCCTAGAACTATACGAAGTATCTGAGTCAGCCAGAAATGAGCTAATAATTCTAATGACTGAGGACTTAATGAGTGGATCATGAAGCAGCTCCTCTCCCCCATTTCCACTGAAGTCATCTTGGGAAATAGCACAGATTCGGGAAGAAAGGGTGGAGCCCTGGAAAATCTCTGGAGCTGTTGGAATTACGCTTCCACCACACTGGTGAGTGACAGAGTTAAGCTGGCTCTGGCATCGGATTGCTCAGTTAAACCCTGGCCCTATTACATATTAGTAGCGACAATGGGATATTCAACTGAATCCCTCTATGCCTCAGTTTCTCTTTTTATAAAAATAATATTACTATCTCACAGATTTGCTTTGAAGATCAAAGCAGTTGATCCATAGAGAGCTCTTGGACCCAGACCATACCACAAGTTTAATGTGGGCTCGATCCCGGAGTCGGGGAGATCCCCTGGAGAAGGAAATGGCAACCGACTCCAGTATTCTTGCCTGGGAAATCCCATGGACAGAGAAGCCTGATGAGCTACAGTCCATGCGGTCGCAAAAGACCTGGACACCATTGAGAACACACTGGATAAGACCTGAGACAGAGATTAACCTGCATTCTTTATTAGGAGGTTTGACAGGAAATCCCCAACAAGAGGAGCCACTGCTGCCATAATTGTCATCAGCCGCATTCCTAGTGAAGGACGCCAGGAGCAGCATGGCTGACATGCTAGGAATGAACCAGCTTCACTAAGGAGTTGGGACCTCATCCAGAGACAAATAAGAGCACCTGGAAGGCTGTAATGAGAAGAATAAAAGGACTAGATTTGGCTTTTAGAAGGACTTTTTTTGTAGACAGAGATTTCTTAAAGTGAGAGAAAAACACACAAATTAAGAGTGGCCTAAACAAGACAGAAGTGTGTGTGTGTGTGTTCTGGATGTGCTAGGTAAGTATATGGTTCTTTCTCCGCCTTCCCGTCCACTCTCCCTCCCCTTCCCTCCCCTCCTTCCTTTCCTTCCTGCCTCTCTGCCTCTCTTTCTCTGTTTCTTTCCTTTTTTTCAGGTGAATGTAATCTCTTTGTACCCAGTCCCACACTGGAGGCTGTTGAGACACATTCTCAAACTCATCGCCAGCGAGGACTCCTCCATGCTCAAAAAGGGGACTGCACTTCAAGATCCAGGATGAGTACTCAAGACAAGGCAGTTCGTCTTCATTCCAGGCCTCAGAAAGACAGAGAAAGGAAGGCTCTGCATTCCTCCTTTAAGAAACTTCCCTGGAAGTTACATAGAAGACTTCTGCTTACTTCCTTTACCTGAGCTCACTCACTCAGGTAAAGTGACTCCTTTGTGGTCTCCTTGAGCTGCAAATGAGTCTGGGAAATGTGGTCTTAATTCCAAGTGACCATGACATTTAAAATATCTGATTATAGAATGAAAAGAGAAAGGTGATTTTAGGGTGCAGTTAGCAACTATTGGTAAATAGCTATGGGCAATGTCAGAAAGCTAGACCTCACAGGGCCAGCTTTGTGTAAAGTTGACTCCAGAGTCAGGAGTGCCCCAGGCTTCTGTTTTTCGTGAAAGGATAGACAGTAGTTTGTCAGCTGATCCAAGAAAGAATTAGTTTGTAAGGAAGATCACGTACATCTTTGAACACCTTAAGCTTGAGATATTTGTGGGACAACCAAATGGAAAATACATCTGAACAGGTGTATTCACATTTGAGGAGCTCAGAGGATTCATTCCAACTGGTTCTACTGATGTATCATTGCTAGAGAAGGCGGTTAAAGACAGGGAGTGGGTGAGACAGCGTTGGCTCCACCTCCCTTCTCTTATTATGGCCCAGAAGGGTGAGGGATACGGCTGGTGAAGGCTCTGGCTGCGATAGACCCCGCGTGGCCACTCTGAGAGCCAGGATGACTCTAGACCCTCACCCAAGCTGGGAAGGACCCTTATGGAAACAGGAAGCCTATTAAACGCAGGAGAGGTAGAAAAGAGACGCTATGGAGAGGGTGGGTGCCGAAGAGTTTATTCAGAACAGCAGGAGGTTCCACAGGTAACACCAGATGGCCTGCAGGGGAGCAGGGGACAGGAAGACAGGAAGAAAGCCCCTGTAGAATCATGGCCGCAGAGGCCACGTGATGAAGGGTGGCTGAGGAGAGAGGCTTGGGGGTCTCCCCAGGAGACTTTGTCTCTTCCCTGAGTCCTGGCAACTGCTAATGCTTTAGGAAAAGCATTTTTTGCAAGTGATTTCTCTAACGATGGTTTTTTGCGTAGGTAAACCCGTGTCCTAAACCCTAGCAGTAGCAGAGGCCGAAGGATCCCACCATAAGGTGCTGGACCACAGCCTTCTGCCTGTGCGCTGCTCTCCAAGGGGAGCTGGGAGAAGGGGTAACACTGAGACGCCCAAAGATGTGGAGCTGCTTGTGGGGCTGTGTCCTACCTGTCCAGAGGGTGGAGGGAGGGATCTTCTCATTTCTCCGTATCCCATGAGCAGCTACCGTCGGGGGCTTGGAGATAAGTCTTTGACAGATAGGCCAGCTATTTAGGAGTATCCACTTGGACCGAACATTGGCAAACGGGAGCCCAAGGGGCCAGACTGGACCTATGGCCGGTTTTTGTAAACGAAGTTTCATGAAGACACTGTGGTTACTTCAGAATTGTCTCTGGCTGCCTGGGTGCCACGGTGGCAGAGCAGGGTAGATTCGACACAGGCTGTATACCCTTCCCTGTCTACAGTGCTTACTACCTGGCTCTTCACAGAGACAGTGCCCTAATCTGATAATACATGCAAAGCACTTTCAATACAGTAATCTAGCACAGAGTAAGTACTGGTAATTTATAGATGTTTTTATTTTTACCTCTGAAGGCCAAATCTGAATCACTAATGCCTTTGTTATTGGCAATTTGATGTTAGATGCTCTAGAAAAATGATCCATCCTTGCTAATTTACATGTCCTTGGTGGTAAAACTTTCCTATTTCTCCTTTTTCTCTAAAGGCATGGATGTATCATTTCAGTCATATGGATCTTTATGAGTGTGGAGATCATGCCTAATTCAACCATATGGAAATTATTTTCAACTTAAAGGCATTTAAAACAGATGATTTCATCTCTTATGCATGCAATTATTATGAGAACTAAAATGTCCTACTTTTGGATGCCAGGACAAGTGAATTTGAGGGTCTTTTAATCACTAATATTGACTATAAAAAGGGAAGTAAAAGTGCAATTCCATTAAAGTGTAATATTCGTGGTTGTCACATATGAAAATTAATAATGTGCTGGAATAACAAAACACAATAAGACTTGTGGATCCTATGACCTATTTTCCATTTACTTTAAACACACGATTAAAAGATTTCAGCCTTAAAACGAAAATGCTGTGATAAAGTAATACACTAAATGTTAACCCAAATGAAGCTTAGAGTTTAGTGGAAAGACATTCCTTCTACAGAATATGGGAAATATACCTAGTTAATATACGTAATTAAATTTAATTGGAATCATCTATAGAACGTAATTTGAGAAGAGGTGGACTGAGTTGACACCTTACAAAGAAATACCAAGAAGGGACTCGGTAGATGAAGGGTAGTAACAGCAGGGCCACAGTGCAAAGAGACTTCGAATTGAGCTCAGGTAGTGATAGGAAAGGAAATGACTCATGTGGGAAAGTCTGGGTGTATCGTGCTCAGTCCTCAGCAGCCTGGAGGGGCAGAGAAGTTCACGTCTCATAAAATCTCAGGCTTCGGCCGAGGTCAGATCTGAAGCAGTAGAAGGTTGTTTTCAATCACCGTCTTGCTCCTATTTTAGCACATACTCACCTCCTCACAAGTTTGTTCTTTCCTGCCACCAAGGCCGGTACTGTGATGAGAGAAACATTTTGCATCTGCGCTGCCCACGTGGTCACTTGTCACTGCCCCGGCTCCTGAGCCTTGGGAAGGTGCCTAGTGTACCAAGGAACTGAAGTTTCTGCTTTGTTCCCTTTAAATTTATGTTTAAATATCAACACGTGGTTGATAGTTACCACGCTGGAATCACAGGGTCTACACCAAAGAGGTTTCAGAGCGTTTCTTCAGGGCACAGAGAAAGGCTCAGATGAATTCCGTAAGTGACACTGATGGATTATGGCTTGAAGATGTTTCCTGATGCTGCGGAACACCCGCCAGATGTGGCCCACTGCATTCTGTACCTCTCGCCATCTCTCATCCTTCAAAACACATTTATCCCGGGTCCCATTTCTGAAATTCTTGTCTTCCAGCCTCTTTTCTAATTCATTAGCTCAGCGAAAGGTTGTTGAGTAACAAACATCAAAGCAGAAAGTGTGAAGAGACCGTGCCTGTGTGCTGACTCTTTGCGACCCCGCGGACTGCAGCCCGCCGGGCTCCTCTGTCCGTGGGATTCTCCAGGCAAGAGTACTGGGCTGGGCTCCCATGCCCTCCTCCAGGGGATCTTCCTGACCCAGGGATCGAAGCTGCATCTCCTGCGTCACCTGCACTGCAGGCGGATCTTTACCCACTGAGCCACCTAGGAAACCCAGTAAGAGATAGTGCCTTCCCCTAAAGATTTAATTTTTTTTTTTAATTTGGGACGTAGCTGATTGACAATGCTGTGTTAGTTTCAGGTGTACAGCAAAGTGATTCAGTTGTACATATACAAATATCTATTGCTTTTCAGATTCTTTTCCCATGTGGGTTATTACAGAATACTGAGTAGACTTCCTTGTGCTACACAAGTAGGTCCTTGTTAGTTACCTATTTTATATATAGCAGTGTGTACATGTCAACCCCAAATCTCCCAATCTACCCCTACTCCCCTCCACATGTTTATTCTCTAAGTCTGTGAGTATGCTTCTATTCCCCCAAAGTCTTTTTTTAGTCAGTTTTGTTCAGAGATAAATACCATAAATTTGTGAGAAAAAAATAAATCATTCAGGTTAAGATTAAAAAATTGACTTAGAAATTGTGGGAAATCCTTACAACATCATCTTGGTAAATATCTGACTATCTAGCATGATTCTGATTTTGTTTGTGTACATGTATAATCCTTTGATGTCCAAGTTATTAGACACAGTGAAAGTGTTATCTTATAAAAGCAAATAAAATGTGGCAGGATAAGACTGACTCTCTAATAAAAGAGCTTTTCAGAAAATCTGTAAAATGGAAACATTTCTATAACCCTGGATTTGTTGGGTTTTTTTTTGGTCATTTTTCTCCAGTAAAGGCCTGTGTCTGTCTACTGGGGTTAGTTCGAGAGAAAGATCATGTCAGCACTATTAATGACCAAAGCAAGTACCTCTCACAAATTGGCCACCAAAACAGAATCTTGTCAATGAGCTTTCTGACTCACTCATGAAATTATTTTCTTTTGTTTTCTGAGTCTCAGTTGCCTCCTCTCCAACAGAGATCAAACGCATGAGGGGTGTCCAGTGACTGAGAACTCAGGAGATACAGACCTGCTGCCTTCGGGCAGTTGTGAGAGTGAAACCCACCAGGACCCTGTGGGGCTCCTGGGCATGGAAGCCTTTCAAACAGCTGCTCATCAGGGAAGGGAGGGGACGCAGAGACAACTGGGGAGCAGCCCAGAAGTGCAGCCCTGGGGCAGGGTCCTGGCTTTCCTTCAATGGGTACACAAAACATATCTTTAAGCTATTCTGAAGAATAAAAACCTCACAAAATTGGAAGGTGTTCCAGAGAGAAGACACAGTGTGATAACCTCGAAGCTCATCAGTGAGGCCAGATTAAAGGAATGCAGGCCCTAATCTTATCAGCAACTCCACCCTTGAACCACTGCTAAAAAACTCACTAAATCCTCCTGGGTTGGGACACACAGTTTTGAGGCATAAGTCTGCTGTGTTGCTTTGTGCCTGGCAAAGCGATAAAGCTGTTCTTTTCTACTTCACCCAAACTCGGTCTCCAAGACTGGGATTCAGCACTGGTACACAGAGACCAATTTTTAGCATCAAGAGGAAAAGATGATTGTGTCTTCAAACAAGTTTTAAAGAGTAGAATGTGCCGATCCCCATATGGCATTGATTTTCATCCAGTGATCACATCTAGGTTTTAGAGAAACTGCAGTATTTCAACAAGGAATTGGAAAGAACTGGCCCACATCCCTCAATATCCCTCTTAGCTGTATCACTGTCTCCCCTCCGAGTAGACCCTACACAGACAACTCAGTGGGACACGAGAAAGTGGCTTCCCCAGCCAGATCCCAGCCTGGGGACACAGGAGGCTGTGTGCTTTTACCAAATAGTGAGCCACTTTCTCCGGCTCCCCTAGACCTGGCTAAACCCCCAGGGGAGCTATGAACTCAGACACCTTGCTGCCACTCTTTGGCCGCCCTGTTAGACTACCAGTTGTCTCTATTCTTAATTCTTCTCAAACTTACATACTTAAAATTTTTAAATAAAACCCTTAGGGTTAATAGAAAATTAAAGTCATGTTTGATATGTATGCCTGAGAGGGATATTTTAAATCCCTTTTACTATCCATGGGACACTAACAGAATCAAAATGAAGGCCTCATTGAAATTCCAGGCTTCCACTGCAAGAGAGACAGGTTAGATCCCTGGTTGGGTAAGTGCCATATACCATGCAGTGTGGCAAATAAATAAAATAAAGAGCGCATTTTGATAAACTTAATATTAACAGAGAAATAAATTCTGATACAAGTTGCTGCCATAATTAGACTGAGGTGAACTGTGTTGTTGGAGAAGACTCTTGAAAATCCCTTGGACTGCAAGGAGATCCAACCAGTCCGTCCTAAAGGAAATCAGTCCTTGGGTGTTCATTGGAAGGTCTGACGTTGAAGCTGAAACTCCGATACTTTGGCCACCTGATGCGAAGAGCTGACTCATTTGAAAAGACCCTGATGTTGGGAAAGATTGAGGGCAGGAGGAGAAGGGGATGAAAGAGGATGAGATGGTTAGATGGCATCACCGACTCAATGGACATGAGTTTGGGTAAACTCCGGGAGCTGGTGATGGACAGGGAGGCCTGGCACGCTTCAGTTCATGGGGTCGCAAAGAGTCGGACACGACTGAGTGACTGAACTGAACTGAACTGATACAATAAAAGATAGCTAGAAGTGCAAGTAAATCTCTTTTTTAAAAAATGATGTCAAAACATGAAAAGCGACAACTTACATAGGGAGGGGGAAGTAGAAAAAAGATGATATCAAAAAAGTAAAATATGCATAAGACTGTAAGTTATGTGCAACTTTTTCAATTTTTAAAATAGAAAATTATCCAGTCTCGTGGGCACTTGACACAGGCCCCCACTCCACTCTGAGGAATCTTGGAAAAACTCCATTTTAGAACCTGGAGCTCAGGTTCTGATGGACTTTCTGAGGACTTCTGCCCAGGAGGGAGCCTCTCAGATCGCCTGAAGGACTGCTCTGTATGGGTAAAGGAGGAGCCAGGATACATAGGAATTTTTGAAAATGAGACCAGATAGTCGGAACATCAAAAGATTGCTGTTAATTAAAGAAAATCAGACATTTTGAGTTAATGAATTTAGGGCTTCCCTTAGTATGGGAAGATGCAAGAGTCTGGGTTCACTGAAATCATTGATATGCACCTCAGCTATTTGGGGCCAGCACCCTGTTCCTTTACATCCCAAGTCCCCTCAGGGTGCACCCTCCACCGTGGCTGCAGTGGCTGGGGGCTTGGCAGTGGGCAGTCCGTCATCAGCGTGGCTATAGTGGCTGATGGCTTGCTGGAAGCATCCTTTGTTTGCTGATGTGGCAGACGACATTTTCTAGTCACAGGATGAAAAGAGGAAACTGGTCTCTTGGTGCTGATCCCAAGACCTCCCCACTCCACTTTTAAACTCAACATCTTCCCCAAGCCAGACCGGAGGCTGCCTGCTCACTTTCCTACTTTCAAAATGTTTCGCAAATGGATGAAGTAATTAATAACAGATGGTGAACAGGAGAAGCAGAATAAAAGAAAATGCTGTCTCCCCATGGCATTCTTATTGAGACCCTTCTCCCCAGACGGCCGTGTGGCAGAAGGACCACTCCAAAGAAGCAACAGAGGTGAACTTTAAAACGTGAACTCTGTGGAGTAATCAACCCAGTTTGGGGACACTTGGGTCTCTGTCAGGCAACAGGAACACCGGAATCGCCCTATGGTATGGAACAGTGACTTATATTCTGATATTCTGTCTGCTACTGAAACGTATCCAGCTCATTTTGAGGAAAGACTAAACATCACAGAAGCACCTATTGTTTACACTGGCAGAGGGGTGTTTTGGGGAGTATGAGAAGGGTGGTTTTCTTCCTAAAGCACATGGGATGTATAAACAGTACCTAGACCCCCGCCCCCTAGTTTAGATTTCTGGGCAACATGGTGAACAGGATTTCTGAGCTGCAAAAAAAATACTGTGAATGATGACAACAGACACATACTATATATTTTATTATTATTGGGGGTTTTTTGTTTGTTTTTTACTTTTTGGCCATGCCCTGTGGCATCTAGTTCCTGACCAGGGATTGAACTCACGTCCCTTGCACTAGAAGCATGCAGTGTTAACCACTGGACCACAAGAAAGTGAAGTCACTCAGTCGTGTCTGACTCTTTGAGACCCCACAGACTGTAGCCCACCAGGCTCCTCCATCCATGGGATTTTCCAGGCAAGAATACTGGAGTGGGGTGCCATTGCCTTCTCCAGAGAAACTTCTTGACCCAGGGATTGAACCTGGGTCTCCCACATTGTAGGCAGACGCTTTACTGTCTGAGCTACCAGGGAACTTGGACCACAAGAGAAGTCCCTATATTTTATTATTTTCAAACACCTCTTGTTTTCTCTGTGCCTTGCCTTCTTTCATCTCCAAGAGGATCACACTACCACATTTTTTGAGTTTTCTATTTTGACCTTGGGTAAAGCTTCTATATTTAGCTTTCCACTCTTGCATAGGGAATACTAATAACTTCTAGCAATTCCATTAAAAATGTATGTTCTCAAACTACCTGGAGCATCAAGACAATGATTCTGTTTATCTCTACCTGATGTTTATCTATTTACCCAACAGTTACAAAATAGTATTTTCAGTCTGGAATGCTTCAAAAATCCCCAATGCTGCCTTGCATTTTCTACTACTTGCCTTATTTTGTTAGAATCTAATGTTTTCTCAAGGAATTTTTTATTACATAATATTTTATATCTATTCAGGAAGTTTCAAAATATGTCAACATTTTAAATTTCTTAACTGAGGAACTATCTACTTTTTTTAAGAAGAAATGTAAAAGTCTCAAACACATTCTCATTATATCAGAGTCCCTGGTTCTGTCCACTGCAGCACTAACGATGTGATGCCCTCAAACTACAGAACTTGAACACTTTTTCTTTAATATGGTAATAGCTACAAGAAGATGGATTGAAAATTCACAGGTAACGTTATTCCAATGCAATTTCCTCGGAAAGGAATGCCCTCACCAAAGTGACAATAGAACTCATATGGGAAAATGCTCCATTAGAAGCCCCAAGCACTGGGGCACATTCAGAGCACTTTACCGAGAAGTCCGCAGGGATAGATGAAAAAGCAGCAGAGAATGAAGGGGCAAGAGCCATGCACATTCCATCTGAGGTTTCATTATTCTGACCCATCTCCTATTGTCTGGTCCTATACACTTGTTTTTAAAATTTTTATTATTTCCATTTTATGAGAAATAATTTTATTAAGCTCAATGAATGCGTTAATTCAAAACATAAAATACAAAGGAATCTGCCCATATAACCTGAAATGTATAATCATACAAACAACTTGGAAAAATATCTAGAAAAGAAATTATATCAGTAGATAGAAAAGAAAAAGACCAAAAAATGAATCTTGTTTGACTGAATCATCCATGCTCTAGTAAACAGTCCTGGCCCCAGGATACTTTGCATAAATGGTGGAGTAGATTCCATGCAGTAATGTAGGAGAAGAAAAATCTTTCTCCTTCCACATTTCTATGTTCAGTAACTGGGACCTGCAAATTAAACTGGCAAAAAAGACTAACAAGAGAAAACACAGTTTTAATTCTAAGTGTATGTACCAGACTTCACAAAGAAAAACGTGGCTCCAGAAGGCAGCCAGGTAACTGAGGCTTACATACCATGTTAGGCTAAACAAATGAAAAGGGGCTCTGGGCTGCTGGCCAGGGGAGGTGAGTTCTGGGAAGGCCAGGGAAGAAAGGCATGATCAGTAAGGGCATCTTGTTAAGCCGGTTAGAGTGCTCCGGTGATAAGGGTCCTCTCGCTGCCTGATACGGAGACATGTCTACAATGGAAATTTCTATTTGTAATAAATAAATGCATTTAATCTATAAAAAGGGACATTTATACTTTATTTCTAGGCAAGTAGGGGGAGGTGAAGAGCTTTCCCTGTGTCTGCTGGCTCTCAACTGCCTTTAGCTCAAAATATTCCTAATTCCAAAGTGACATATTTCGGGGTTCCCTATTCTGGTTCCCTCCAGGGACGTATTACCATAAATTAATGAATGTGAAATCCATCACCTCCCACTCTTCTTGTCCCTGGAGAATGCAGACTTCATTTCATCCCAGGTAAACTGCTAAATAATTTAAGAACATAGCGTGCTGCAAAGCCTTTTATTTTATAACAAGGATGGGAAAAATTTTGCTTTCGAGAGTAAATACACCACCAGGACTAGGGTGAGGCCAGTGAGGCTTCTAAGGCACAAATTTAAGGAAGCTGTCTCTTATTCAGGGTAATGCACATGCCCCTGGAATGACTACCTTGTTAAACTTTACACCTCAGGCCCCTTCCTCACCTCACCCTAGTCCTGATCCCAAGTCAATCTGTTATGCTTTGCAGGCCAGATGGGCTCCTGCATTTACCCAACTTGGACACTGTCCCCCCATCACAACATAGACACTGGAACATGAATGGGCATGGCTGTGTTCCAATAAAAATTTAGTAATAAGAACAGGCTCTGGGCCAGATCTGACCTGAAGGCTCTAGTTTGCTGACTACAGTTTTACAGGAATATTTTAAACTAATATAAATGCTATATTATTTGCCCATTAAATTTCATCAGTATGCAGAAAATGTTTTGTCAGCAAATGACATCTATTTAAAGACAAGTTTCGAGAATACTGAGTGGACTTATGCAACGCTGGAAAGAAAGTTCCAAAATTGGAATCCCAAATGCCACTCATTTCTGGCTAAAGTATGTATATATTTTCATACCTTTTAAAACTTGTTTTAAAAATTTCTTTTCTTACTTTTTTTCGGGGGGTGTCTTTCACCCACCTACCTCCTAGCCCACCTGTCAAAATGCTAATTTATTTTCTTAAAAAGCTAAATTTAAAAACTGCTTCCCCTGTGACACTGTCTCTCTTGGTCTCATCTCTCGTGATACAACATTACTCACATTCCCTCTGTGATGATAGAGCCCTTGGTTTAGAATTCTATACTAAAAGTCTTCAAGTGGCCTTGGGTTATAATTAACTATGTGTGTGTGTGAGCACTCAATGGCTCAGTCATGTCTGACTGTTTGTGACCCTTTGGACTGTAGCCCACCAGGCTCCTCTGAGCATGGGATTTTTTTAGGAAAGGTTATTGGAGTGGGTTGCCATTTCTTCTGCCAGGGGATCTTCCTGACCCAGGGATCGAACCCTCGTCTCATGCATCACAAGCAGAATCTTTACCATTGAGCAGTTGGGGAGGCCCTATAATTAATGTGCCTAATCCTCACTAAACTGGCAGGGCTCTTCCTGAACTCACCTATTTTCCTAAATACTAAAGCATGTTGCATTTTTGTGTGCTAAGTCGCTTAGTCGCGTCTGACTCTTTGTGACACTATGGACTGTACCCCGCCAGGCTTTTCTGTGGGGTTTTCCAGGCAAGAATACTGGAGTGGGTTGCCATGCTCTCCTCCAGGGGATCTTCCCAACCAAAGAATCGAACCCACATCTCCGGCGGCTCCTGCACTGCAGGCAGATTCTTTACCACTGAGCCACCAGGGAAGCCCATTGCATTCTTGGTGGTCTTTAAATATATATTGCAGTAAAGTGAATTGATATTTTGCATTGATTTGTTCTTAAAGTTTATAAAGCACCACTGTTACAAATCTCTCTCAGACCACTGTGCTCCACAAAGAAGTGCCCTGAAGCCATGTGGGAAACCTGTTGGCAGAACTCTTGGCTACAGACCACAATCTCAGCCCACACTTTGTATTTTAACAAGCTGATATGCCACCCACCAGTTAATTATTATACTCTAATTTTCTGATGCTATGTAACTCATAATGAGAATGCTCCAACAGTCCAAACATGCTACTCTTTATTAGAAAAAGATTAATTGCAGACGATTGCTCAAGGTTATTTCACCAAATGCTATGATATCTGGAATTATCTTTATAATAATCTAGTGGGGCAGAGGAAGAGAGGGCACAGATGAACCAAGAATGGCCATGAGTTGATGATGATCAGGTGCTGGATCTGAGGTAGGCTGGGACCTGGGAACTTCGGCTGCAGTGCTGCAGTGCTTGCACCTGGACACACCTCTCCTCCAGCAACATAGGACAAAGAAACTGGATGAGACTAAGAATAACTGTGTGCACAGGCAGATGGGACAAATTCTGGGCAAAAGATACAAAAAGACCAAAAAACTCAACTGCCACTTTTGAAAAGTCTGGAGCAAAAGCAGGGTACTGTGCATGTCTCCTGCACACAATACCACCTAAGAGGTGGGCAGACCACATAAGCCCCCTCACCGGCAGGATCCCTGGACACACCCCAACCCTCATTCCAGGTAAGGAATGAGCTCGCCATCCCCTCACCAAGAGAGTGCTTGAGCAAGGGAAACTGACCTTTGTTCTCACTGCCCCCTGCAGCAGCAGGGGCCCCAGTAAAGCTTTGCCTGAATTTGGCTGGCCTCTAGTCAATTTCTGTTTATTAAGGAGGCCAAGAATACTGGTCAGTATCAGATTCATGGGGGTTTTTATGTATTTCTCTCTGGTTTTACATTATGCTTAAAATTTTCCAGTAATAAAATAATAGCAATTCAGCTAAAAAACCACAAGTTTGCCTTTGGTAAATACATTTTAAATTAAAGGCCAATCCAAAGGGAAATAGAAAGAAAGAATAGATAGATAGATGCTAGGTAGTGGTTTAGTCCCTAAGTCGTCTCTGACTCTTGGACCCCATGGTCTGTAGCCCGCCAGGCTCCTCTGTCCTTGGGATCTCCCAGGCAAGAATACTGGAGTGGGTTGTCATTCCCTTCGCCAGGGGATCTTTCTGACATAGGGATCAAACCTGGGTCCCCTGCATTGCAGCTGGATTTTTTAGCATCTGAGCCACCATGGAGAGACAGATAAAGCATTTCCTGCTGAACCAATTTTTCTGACCTCATTTGCTTTGCCCCAATTCCTTCTAGACCTTCATTTGTTGGTCTGTGCTTATGTTCACAATTCGGGTGAGCTGTGACAGTTTTCTTACTGTCTTAGCCAAAAGCAGAGTGGCATAATAGGTGGGTGGCTGGGGTCTTACATTAATACCAGCTAAATACTGAATGTGTAATAAAGACAAAACAGAGAAGTGCGGTACATTTCATCAATCATCCTTGTATACCAACCAATGAGTTCAATCCTGTTTATTACTCTATTCTAGAGAAGATATTGTGTAATTTGACCTGTGCAATTCTGCACATATCTCATTGGTCAAAATTGGGTCACAGAGTTATTCATATTTGCAAAGAACTCTGGGTCAATCTAGAGATCTCTCCAAGAAAACTAGAGATATCAAGGGAACATTTCATGCAAGGATGGACATGATAAAGGACAGAGATGGTAAGGACCTAACAGAGGTCAAGAATAACAGGTGAAGAATCTGCTTGCAAGGCAGGAAACCCAGGTTTGATTCCTGGGCCAGGAAGATCCCCTCCAGTATTCTCATCTGGGAAATGCCATGGACAGAGGAGCCTGGTGGGCTACAGTCCATGGGGTCACAAGAGTCAGACACGACTTAGCGATTAAACCAAAAACAGAGGCAGAAGCAATTAAGAGGTGGTAAGAATACATAGAAGAAGAGCTATACAAAAAAAGGTCTTTATGACCCAGATAACCATGATGGTATGGTCATTAGCCTAGAGCCAGTCATCCTGGAATGTGAAGGCAAGTGGGCCTTAGGAAGTATTACTACAAACAAAGCTAGTGGAGGTGATGGGATTCCAGCTGAGCTATTTAAAATTCTAAAAGATGATGCTGTTAAAGTGCTGCACTCAAAATGTCAGCAAGTTTGGAAAATTTAGCAGTGGCCATATGACTGGAAAACGTCAGTTTTCATTCCAATCCCAAAGAAGAGCAGTGCCAAAGAGTGTTTAAACTACCAGACAGTTACCCTCACTTTGTATGCTAGTAAGGTTATGCTCAAAATCCTTCAAGCTAGGCTTCAGCAGTACGTGCACTGAGAACTTCCAGATGAACAAGTTGGGTTCAGAAAAGACAGTGAGGAACCAGATATCAAACTGCCAACATTTTTTGGATCATAGAGAAAGCAAGGGAATTTTATAAAAACATCGACTTCTGCTTCACTGACTACATGAAAGCCTTTGACTGTGTGGATCACAACAAACTGTAGAAAACTCTTAAGAGAGATGGGAATACCAGACCATCTTACCTGTCTCCTAAGAAACCTGTATGTAGGTGAAGAAGCAACAGTTAGAACCTTACATGGAACAACTGACTGGTTCAAAATTGGGAAAGGAGTACAAGGCTCCATATTGTCACCCTGTTTGTTTAACTTATACGCAGAGTGCATAATGTGAAATGCTGGGCTGGATGACTCACAAGCTGGAATCAAGATTGTTGGGAGAAATATCAACAACCTCAGATATGCAGATGATACTACCCTAACGGCAGAAAGTGAAGAGGAACTAAAGAACCTCATGATGAGAGTGAAAGAGAGAGTGAAAAAGCTGGCTTAAAACTCAACATTCAAAAAACTAAGGTCATAGCATCCAGTCCCATCGCTTAACGGTAAATAGAAGGGGAAAAAGTAGAATCAGTGACAAGATTTTATTTTCTTGGGCTCCAAAATCACTGCAGATGGTAACTGCAGCCATGAAATTAAAAGATACTTGCTGCTTGGAAGGAAAATTATGACAAACCTAGACAATGTATCAAAAGGCAAAGACATTACTTTGCTGACAAAGGTCCATATAGTCAAAGCTACTGTTTTCTCACTAGCCATTGTATGGACGTGAGAGTTAGATCATAAAGAAGGCTAAGTGTGGAAGAATCAATGCTTTCGAATTGTGATGCTGGAGAAGACTTTTGAGAGTCCCCTGGACTGCAAGGAGATCCAACCAGTCAATCCTAGAGGAAATCAACCCTGAATATTCATTGGAAGGACTGAGGCTGAAGCTGAAGCTCCAATATTCTGGCCACCTGATGCAAAGAGCCAACTCACTGGAAAAGACCCTGATGCTGAGAAAGATTGAGGGCAGGAGGAGAAGGGGTGGCAGAGGATGAGATGGTGAGATAACATCACTGATTCAATGCACATGAATTTAAGCAAATTCCAGGATGTAGTGAAGGACAGGGAAGCTTGTTGTTGCTGTTCAGTCACTCAGTCGTGTCTGACTCTGCGACCCCATGGGATGTAGCACGCCAGTATCTTTATTTTTTTTTTAAACTTTTTATCTGAAAGTAATTATAGTCTCCAGAAGTTGCGAAAATCATACAGAGAGTTCCCATTTCACTGCTTCCCCCGATGGTAATACCTTCCATGACTACAGTATGTCATCAAAATTTAAAAATTTACATGGACAGATTGCAGTTAATGAGACTAGACTACTGACCCCATTAAGGTTTCAGCAGTATTTTTCTCATGACCTCGGCTTTCATTTTTTCTATGTCTGTGTATGTACTTCTGTGACATTTTATCACCAGCGTAGACTATAACTATGGTCACAATCGAGATATGGAACAGTTCTCAAACACAAAGGAACTCCAGGAGATGGGTCTTTTTAGCTACACACATTAACAGCCATGAACAAAATCAGGGATCCTGCTAGGAAGGAAGAAGGGAAATGGATTTAGGGTAGGCAGCAGGCAATACCTGCCACAAAGGGCAGCTATTTTAAGCAGGTGGCGTTTTCCATGATCCTGGAGGTATGAATAGATTGCGTCCACCTCCATCCTTCCTTCTGACACATACACTCCTTTTGTTCTTTAGAAATCTCTCAAACAAATGCCATACAGTTTGATTTATCTCATGCCATAGGGCTGTGATAACCCCATCGAGGTGTGGAATTCATGGTTTCAAGAAATAGCAAATATATGTCTGAGGTCAATACCACTAAAACCCCCCAAGAGACCCATGAAACAACAAAGGGTTTTTGTTGTTATTGTTATAATGAGAATAACTCCTTGACACAAGACCGAAAGGAAACAAGTATAGGGAAATGAAAACCCCATAGGTTCTCAAATCGCATCACGTTTGGACAGGGCACTGGGAGGAGGGGTGACCTCTTAACTAGGGGACCCACCATTATTTGCAGCTCAATTCCAGAACTTCCCGAATGAAATCCAGCAATTTGATTATCACAGGATCTGAGGAACATTCCATCTCGTTGACTAACATGAAAGTTCCTGAAGTGCCAATAATGAGGAGCAATGACTATGAAGAAACACGTGGAGAATTCACACATTTATAGTAGTAAAAAAACCATCTTCCAAAAAGTATAAATGTGTCTAATAAAATAGGACTGTTTATCGAGTGCACTCTGTTTGCATTTGCTCCATCAAAACAAGGACAAGCTTGATGTAATGTGGTTGATTAACTAAGAAAGGTCACCTGGGCACATTCTAATAACTTAGACAAGAGTCATGATAACTAACAGCTATTGAAGGGTCTGCTACAACCACAGCTAATATAATTAGCAACAGGCTACTCAGATCCTGGGCAGAATGACCACACCCAAGTAATCAAAGAGCTACAGGGAAAGCAGTTTACCCCCCTGAGCACATCCTTTTGAAAAGCGGCCTTTTCCACCATTTTTGAGGTGGTCTTGGCATGATGGTGGTTTAAATGGATGATATCAAACACCAGAGAAGGCGGTGAGAAAATAAGGGCCAATCTACTCAATCCGGGGTTGAAATCTTAGTGTTTAAACTACAGACAACCAGCAAGAGTAACCAGAGGTTGATACCATCATTACGTGTCAGCTCCCCAAAGACAGAGGGTCCCTGTGGCATTCCATCTTCCCCCAGCTCACCTGGGCCCCAGTACTAGAAGCTACCCTCAGTAGCTAAGAGTGGTGATACATATTTTATGTACTCATTTCCCTCCATGATAGAGGTGAGTTTCTGAACTAAAGACTTGAAAGACCTTAGAGAAGGCCGTCAAGCCAATAAGGCCTTCTCAAGTTTCAGGCCCTACACAAGTAATGTCCCTAAGGGAACTGGATCAGCGCATTTCAATAAGGAGTAGCGAGGACCATGCCTAAAGGTGGCCCGGGTATCCTACCTAAGCACGTTTAAATTCACAATAAAAACATAAGAAGCAAGGAAAACAAACACAAGCAAAATGGTATGTTCCCTGGATACTGAGGGACAAACTCAATCTGGGATCCTCCACTACGAGACTTCTCCTGAGTAAAATACAAACACGAGACCAGTTGTGTTCTTTCGGCACGCTCCACTTTTCCTTTATTGATGAGCTGAAAGCCAATTTTCTGCCTTCCTCATGGTTTCTTCCATTTGTAGGCATTTTGCAATGAGCTAAACATTGATATTTTATTATTCATCTCTAATGCAGTGCATTATCTTCTAATTCATCTACATAGCCTGAAAACTGGCTGATGTATGAGTCTTGCATTTTGGATGCTGAGCGATGATCTCTTACAACATCCAATAGCTTCAAGGAGGTGACAGATACCTAAGCACATAGTCACCAATTTCTAAAGGCTTGAATTCTCTTGTAGTTCAATTCACATAAGTGAAAGTCAAGACTGCCCATCTTAAAATCAAGAAATTCTGTGCATGCCTTATAGTACAAAATAGCTTTATTGGTAGAAAATATTAAAGGATTAACAGCTCAATGCTTTGTGTGCCCCAAAGTCCCCAAATACAATTTTTTCCTAATAGTGTTTAAACTGCATTTCATCAGCAGCACTAGTGAGGCTGAAGAGGGAATGTGTTCCCAGGCAGTGATGTGCATGTGTCCTGGGCTGGACCAGAAGGGTATGTCCTTGATGAGATAAAATTCTTCACTTTTTCTCATTGGGATGTGGAGTCTGGCCCTTTCCCCCTTGAATCTCCATCTGTTTCTATGTTTGCTTGAACAACAGAATGCAGCAGAAGTTATATTCTGGAACTTCTAGGGCCAAATCTTAAGATGACTAGCAGCTTCTACCTGGGTCTCTTGGAATATGCACTTTGGGAAGAACATAAGGCACCATGTGAGGACTCTTACTACACAGGTGCTGTTAATCTGGATAAACCATATGTGAGCTTGCTGCAAGATGGACCCAGGTGCCACACATGTGAATAAAGCCATCTTGCACCCCAGGTCAGCTCAGTCTAGCCAGCAGCTGAGACCCACTGAACGACCCAGTCAATGCAGTAAAAAATTACCCATGTGAGCCCTAACAAACTCCTGTCCTATATAATTGGGAGATGTAATAAAATACTTGCCTTTTAAAGTCACTATGTTTTGGGTCAATTTTTTATGATGAATAAACTGAACCCTAAAAACTACATATACCATGTGATATTATAATTGGTAAGAAATATGACCAAATTATTTCTCATCTATTTGGTCTTTACTAATGTTCCCTGGATCAGAGATCCTCAAACGCTTGCAATTTCCTTACCAATGAGAGGTGTGGGAATATATTTCATTATAATATTTGGTGTCTGGTCTTTAGGTTGGTGGTTCAGTGGTAAGGAATCCACCTGCCAATGCAGGAGACGCAGGTTTGATCCCTGGCTGTGGAAGATCCCCAGAGGAAATGGCAACCTACTCTAGTGTTCTTGCCTGGATAATCCCATGGGCAGAGAAGGCTGGCTACAGTTCATGGGGTTGCAAAGAGTTGGACACGATTGAGCAGCTGAGCATGCACATGTCTTGTCCTTGGTTTCTGAAATCTTCTCAGAGTCCTAAAGGCTAAATGGGTACCTTGTTATTCATTACAACCCCTGTTCCATGAAGATTGGGTTTATGCTAGTGGAGTGACTTTAGGAAAGGACCTGAGGCTGCGGGCTGGTTTCCAGGGCAACCAACAGTGAGAAGAAGGTTGGAATCCCCTGATCTCTGGGGAGAGGAAAGGGGGCTGAAGATTGAATAAATTATCAGTAACAGCTGATTTAATCACCCACATCCATGTAATGAGGCCTCCATTGAAACTCAAAAGGATAGGGTTTGGAGGACTTGCAGGTTGGTGAACATGTGGAAATTCTGGGAGAGTCACACTTGGAGAAGGCGGGGAAGCTCCGAGCTCTTCTCCATACCTTGCCTTACACATCTCTTTCACCTGGCTGTTTTGTTTTTTTTTTTAATAACTGGTAATGCCTGGAAACTCCCATGGACAGAGGAGCCTGGTAGGCTGCCGTCTATGGGGTTGCACAGAGTCAGACACGACTGAAGCGACTTAGCAACAGCAGCAGCAGCAGCATAACGTGTCTTTATTAAAAACTGCTACTGCTGCTAAGTCACTTCAGTCGTGTCCGACTCTGTGCGGCCCCATAGATGGCAGCCCACCAGGCTCCACCGTCCCTGGGATTCTCCAGGCAAGAATACTGGAGTGGGTTGCCATTTCCTTCTCCAGTGCATGAAAGGGAAAAGTGAAAGTGAAGTCGCTCAGTCGTATCCGACTCTTAGCGACCCCATGGACTGTAGCCTACCAGGCTCCTCCATCCATGGGATTTTCCAGGCAAGAGTACTGGAGTGGGATGCCATTGCCTTCTCCTATTAAAAACTAGATTCCATTTATTTGCTGTAGGCAAGGGCTTTGGGAGTGTGTGCCTTAAATTTTTTTTAGGTGGTCAGTGTAGGCAGACCATCTGTTCCCCTCTGCTTTGCTTCGAGCAAGCTGACCAGCTCCAGGAAGGACTGGGCAGGCTGGTGCAATGGCCACTGTCAAACGGTGCCTCTGTGCACAGTCCGACTCTGTTACACAATGATCCATTTACAAAGGTCCTTTAAAAATATATCCTTCCTGACATTAGGATCAGGAATAGTTACAATTGTTCCGAACAATTGGTTGGCTTTGAATAAGGACTACTTGGTTTAAAAACAAATATACATCCCAACAATAGAGGATCTCAGGTTGTGCATTTTCTTTCTTCCTCTCTCCAGGCTCTGTTGGGTGCCTTGACTCTTGCTTGCACTTAGATTTCATCCTAATTCTTTTTGTTTCACGTGTCTGTAATTTGTGAATGTTTTTAAGTTTTTTAAAACACAAATTGATATCAGTCCACTAATAAAATGATGTGTGAGAAGATAGTTTTGAGCACTTGTGCAAGTTATAGAATTTTACTTAAGATGCTCTGATATTTTGATGTTGAATCTGAAGTGGGTGTGTGCCTGTCTGTGTGCGTGTACAAATTATACCATAGGTTGCCCAGTTAGAAACTCTGAAATACTATTAAAAAAAAAAATTCCTAGGAAAGTATAATACCAAGATAGGATGGGCCAGAGAAGGAAGAGGTTTGCTGTAAACATCAGTTATTAATTGAACACTCTCAGGTAAACGAAACAAAAATACTAAACTACAGGGAGACCCAAAGTTTAAGGCACTGACTTCTATTTGTCAAGAAGTCTGGAGCAGCCTGCTCAGGCTCAGTGCGTTAGCTCCGCCATGAATGTGTGAGGGACTGGGGTCGGATGTTCTCTCGGACTTTGCCCTGGGGTGTAAGGTGGGTTAGACAGACATGGGGCTGCCCTTTACACGTTAGCCTCGATTAGACACAAGTCCCCCAAAACAGTAGTAAAATTCTCACAAGGATGTTCCTGTCAACTTTGTAGTTCTTCCCAGTAAAGAGCTAGAAGAGCTTTTGTGGAATTAAGCTTGAGAAACAAGGTATACTGGTTGTTGGCGGCCCCCGGGGACACTTTCTGGGTCACCTCTGAAGGCTGAAGGGCAGGTCAAGGCTGCCGCTTCTTAGAATGACCGGCCACCTGCCCTGGTCTGAGTACCAGTCCTCAGTCTGTTTGTTCTTTGTCCTCCGTTTGTTCTCTTCCTATACCGAGTTTAAAAAGCGTTTAGCCGCTCCCCAAATGTCTGATAAACGTGTGTCATTTGCTGCAGCTGTAGCGTAGGGTTTCCCAAAATGTGCTCTTCACCAGAATCCCCTAGGCCTGTTTATTTAAAATTCAGTTTCCGAGATTCCATTCCAGGTTCATAAATTAGATATTCTGATTCACTGATTTGGGGCAGGGACCAAGTTTCTTTATTTCAAGCAAAGTCTAAAGCTGGAAACCCACCGAGATTCCTTATAACCAATACTGCCCTAAAAAGATATCTATTTCAATAATTTGAGATGTGAGCAAAGATTAAGTTACAAGAATGATTATCCCTTTGTCTTTGACTGATTTTTTTTTTTTTTCTTCTTCTTCTCTAAATTCTTGTGTTTGACATTCAGCCTTGAAATTCTCATATACAGATTCTGAAATTACATTCCTGGTTTCTCTTGGCTTGTGTCTATGTATGCAAATTAAAAAGTGAAATATTCATTCGAAGTGTTATACAGAAATCACTTCTTGGCCCATGCCAGGAATGCTTTGTTCGTTTCATCAATGAGGCAATATTTTAGAATAACTGTTTTAAATGACTGATGGAGATTTCTTCTTATCCAGGAGTTAAAGAAAAACAGGCAAGTACAGAAAAAATGCAAGCAGTACTTTGTGAATGGCTGAAATTCAGGTACCCTTTTATTACATCACAGCAGCTAGAGCCAGATTAAATTTCAAGCATGGAGACTTTCAATATTGTTCCTGTGATTGCAAAGCATCCACAGGCATTTTTTTTGCACTAATTACCCTTCTCAGTGAATGCAATTGTTCCTAAAAACCAAACAGAAAGGTCTAAGAAAATTACAGTTTCTTTTTGTTTATCCCAATACAAGAGGATCAACAGTAATTAATTAAATGCTCTTGCTTCAGTTCCTATACAGAATTGGTTTTCAACTCAGAGTTAAAGCTTTTTCTTTCACACTTAAGAGCCCATTTATAGGATCATTTTTAATCCTCTTCTGAAAAGGTTTAATTTACAACTGAGCATGCTCTCTTCTCTAGTTTAATTGTTCACAACAAACAATGCAAATGAAAATGTCATTTAAAGCAGGAAGACTGGGGATGAGAGAATTCTCACACATTGACTTTCAATATGTTTTTCTAATTTCTCCGGAAAGGGCATTATATCTGAATAATTGCTCCCTCCCCTCACAATGAAACAAGCACCCAAAGAACCAGAGAGTACAGGGTTTCCTCTCAAAGGCCAAGCCCGCCAGGACCCAGCATGGTGATAAAGAGCGATGTCTTTAATTAATGACTAAAATGAGGAACAATTCTGTCCAGGCTTCATTTCCCCTGACTTCGCCTCCTCCTGCTCCCCTTTTTTCTTTTTTTTAATTTCAATGACTTCTTTATCTCTTGTGAATCTTTAGAAATCCCTTCTTCAAAACAATATTTTGTGTATTTTAGGAAAACACCGAGGCAATAAAAGAAGAACTGAAACGGGCAGGGAGAGTGCGCTGCAGGAAACTGCCAGTTTAAAAAACTGTCCCTAGGGACTTCCCTGGTGGTCCAGTGGTTAAGCCTTTGCCTTCCAATGCAAGGGGTGTGGGTTGGATCTCTGGTTGCAGAACTAAGAACCCACATGGCTTGGTACCAGAAAAACCAAAACATAAAACAGAAGCAATATTGTAACAAATTCAATAAACACTTAAAACCAAATGATCCACATCAAAAAATCTTTTTTAAAAAGTGTCCTTAATAATTGCTCAAGTTGGAAATGTTGCATATACATATACACACATAAACAAGCCCATAGAAGTGTGCACGTGCATGCACACACACACACACACACAAAGTATGCAGAAAGCAAACAGTAAAGATAGTTCTTACTTAATGTATTCTTTAAAAAGGGTATGACCTACCTTTCATCATGAAAATAAAGAAGCTTATTAGCACAAAATGATTCTGTCCCTTCATTTTGTCTGTCTTTGGGAATTTCTTTTTGTTTCATTTCTATTTCTATTTGTATTTAAGTCTTAATAGGCAAAAGTCAACCTGATCCCAAATGGAGCTCAGAGCCACAATGTAGAATGGAGATCACTGATAAGAGGTAAACCCCTTTTCTCTCAGCCTGTCGAGTGAGATCTGGATGGATTAAGCAGATTTGGATCAAACGAACAATGCACTCATTGATTTATGAAAGTCCAAGCTGCGAGCTTGGCATCACACAAGAAACCATTCTTTGGATGCCCCGTGTGTGCGCTAAGTTGCTTCAGTCATGTCTGACTCTTTTCGACCACATGGACCATAGCCTGCCAGGTTCCTCTGTCCATGGGATTCACCAGATAAGAATACTGGAGTGGGTTGCCATTTCCTCCTCCTAGGGGATCTTCCCGACCCAGAGATGGCACCTCTGTCTCTTCGGTCTACTGCATTGGCAGGAAAGTTCTTTACCACTAGCGCCATCTGGGAAGCCCCTTTGGATGTCCTACCCAGGAAATACAGCTCAGCCTCTTCTTCACGGCAAGGTGGGGTCATGAAGGAAACCCAAGGATCAGAAAGCCCACCATCAACTGGCTTGTAGAGAAATGTTTGGCTCATACAGGTTTTTAATATTTTAAATTCATTGCCTACATTTAAGAACAGGAGATTTAACACAGAAAAGCAAAACAACTGGTATTTTTTTAAAAACTAAAATATCTGTCAGCACCGTTCGTGTGGTAGTGACTGGCAAGGATGAAGTAGATGCCACTCCCTTTGGACAGAATGAGGGCCTTCCTTCCTCACCCCCCTTGCCCATGGCCTGCCTAGCCTCTATTGCCATCTGAATGTGTCATTTCTGTTTGAGTTCAGCATATGCACTTTTGCAGCTTGACTGAGGTCGCAAATCTACAGGTGAAGCCAGCGTATCCCTCAGCGGGGTGAAGACAAGCAGAACACAGGGAGTCCATCCCCTCTGTGCTGGGAAGATGATGTGGGTCATTCCAGACACCAGTGAGCAGGGGTCCCTCAGGGCAGGTGTGTGGGCAGCTTTCCTTACCTGGATACTGGTCTGCTTTCTCCCCATAAACCTAAGAGCCTCATACCAAGGATTAGAGGTTTATTGTTACTGTTACTAACAACATCATTAACCTTACTGGAAAGGCCAGGCCCAATTCCTGGGGCCTCATGAGACATGATTCAGTTCCAAGATCTAACAAAGATTGCCCAAGACCAAGGAGAGCCCAGGAGTGGCTGGTCCCCACCGCAGTCAATCGGACAGGGATGTAGTGCATGTTTGCTAAAACAGTAATGAAACTGACTAAAAGTCAGCCTACTCTTTATTAATAGCACATGTTAGCAAATCTGAATAATGCCAATGATACTGAGATATTCTTCTTTATAAAAGTATGTTGCTGTTTAAGTTCCAAGCAATTGCTGTGGTTATAATATTTTTTAATGTAGAAGCAGAAAATTAATATATTATTTCTACATGAAACTCGGAAGATCCTTGGTTAGACATCTTGACCCAGAACACCCAGACCCAGCGATGTGAATCCACTTTGACGGTACATTTTGTGACAGTCTGAAATCCTCTGAGCTGAGTTTGGGCTAAGTTCCTCTTTCTAACCTCTGTTGTATTACATCTTCTTGTGTCTGAACAGTAGCTTGGAAATAAACAAAGATGGTACAGTGATTGCAGAGACAAGAAACAGAACCTGAGTGAAGGGTTCTGTCATTGTTTGGTGTTTTAATTTGTGTTTACAGTTCTTCAACTGTAGAAATCTTTATTTAAAGCCCCTACAATCAATCACACTGTCTTGAAGGAACAAATATATGGGTTGTTGCAGCTGGGGAGATTTGTTATAAAATGGAGTTTTAATAATCTCTGCCAAATTTATTCTTACGTTTAAGATTTGTTGTAACTGTTTTTGTATATGTTGCTTCTTGAAATTAAAATGAATAAAATGTGTTATCTGATCAACTGTGAGTGAAATCAGTTTTAAAAATCTAGTTATCCTCTTTTTTTCCAGGAATATGTTAAGATTAATTTTGATGAGGTTATTAACAAATTGGCAGAAGCTAAGCCTCAAAAGCCAAATGTAATGTTATCATTCATTACTATGAATAATATGTGAACAATATGATGGCTTACATCTTCCCCTTTGTTCAAAGAATACATTAATGTAATTAAAAAGTATTAAACCATTACTCTGTGTTTCTTTTCTGATCATTATTACTATGAAAATCACTACTGAAAATAATGTTATCTAATAAAGAAGTGTGTTGAAGTAGCATAAGCTCTGGGTGGTAATTATGCTAGAGCACGCACATTTTAAAGTGCCATGTTTCACCTTTACCCAAAACTGGATTCCCAGATGTAGGTAGCATCTACATCTGGTAGATTTCTCAGATATAGGTAGCAGGTTTTCACCTGCTGTGCCTGTAGACTAGATTTAGTGTCAGCTTATTATCTACAATAGAATTCTGTGCATTGTGAAATGTTCTCAGAAATCTTGAGACTTGGAGAGGGAGAGCAGTTTACTCCTCAGCTGAACTCATAGTACTTTGCTGACAAATATGTATGTCACAAGTTAAGTGTTTGCATGACCATCTCCCCCAATAGACATGCGCTCTCATAACACAGGGAACGTGCATTAATTGTACTATTTCCATGACATTCCAGGTACCAGTAAATGGCACTGAATGAGTAGATGGATGGAAGAATGGATAAATGGATAGACAGATGGGATGGGTGGGTAGATGGATGGATGGATGACTAATGGACAGATGGATGGGTGGGTGGAAGGACAGATGGATGACAGGTGGATGGATGGATGGATGGGTGGATGGATAGATGGATGACATATGGATAGGTGTGTGAGTGGATGGACAGAGGGATGGATGGATGGATAGATGGGTGGTATCTTATTGGAGAACAATACTTGCAAATACATGTGATTTATAGTCCTAATAAACAAACTTTTGAAAGGAGTGAGGCTTTTCCTTTAAGAGCATCAGTTCAGTTCAGTCGCTCAGTCATGTCCGACTCTTTGCGACCCCATGAATTGCAGCACGCCAGGCTTCTCTGTCCATCACCAACTCCCAGAGTCTACCCAAACCCATGTCCATCGAGTCAGTGATGCCATCCAACCATCTCATCCTCTGTCGTCCCCTTCTCCTCCCGCCCCCAATCCTACCCAGCATCAGGGTCTTTTCCAATGAGTCAACCCTTCGCATGAGGTGCCCAAAGTATTGGAGTTTCAGCTTCAACATCAGACCTTCCAATGAACACCCAGGATTGACCTCTTTTAGGATGGATTGATTGGATCTCCTTGCAGTCCAAGGGACTCTCAAGAGTCTTCTCCAACACCACAGTTCAAAAGCATCAATTCTTCGGCGCTCAGCTTTCTTCACCATCCAACTCTCACATCCATACATGACCACTGGAAAAACCATAGACTTGACTAGATGGACCTTTGTTGGCAAAGTAATGTCTCTGCTTTTAAATATGCTATCTAGGTTGGCCATAACCTTCCTTCCAAGGAGTAAGCGTCTTTTAATTTCATGGCTGCAGTCACCATCGGCAGTGATTCTGGAGCCCAAAAAAATAAAGTCTGACACCGTTTCCACTGTTTCCTCATCTATTTCCCATGAAGTGATGGGACCAGATGCCATGATCTTAGTTTTCTGAACGTTGAGCTTTAAGCCAACTTTTTCACTCTCCTCTTTCACCTTCATCAAGAGGCTCTTTAATTCTTCTTCACTTTCTGCCATAAGGGTGGTGTCATCTGCATATCTGAGGTTATTGATATTTCTCCCGGCAGTCTTGATTTCAGCTTGTGTTTCTTCCAGCCCAGCGTTTCTCATGATGTACTCTGCATATACGTTAAATAAGCAGGGTGACAATATACAGCCTTGATGTACTCCTTTTCCTATTTGGAACCAGTCTGTTGTTCCATGTCCACTTCTAACTGTTGCTTCCTGACCTGCATACAGGTTTCTCAAGAGACAGGTCAGATGGTTTGGTATTCCCATCTCTTTCAGAATTTTCCACAGTTTCTTGTGATCCACACAGTCAAAGGCTTTGGCATAGTCAATAAAGCAGAAATAGATGTTTTTCTGGAACTCTCTTGCTTTTTCAATGATCCAGCGGATATTGGCAGTTTGATCTCTGCTTCCTCTGCCTTTTCTAAAACCAGCTTGAACATCTGGAAGTTCACGGTACACGTATTGCTGAAGCCTGGCTTGGAGAATTTTGAGCATTACTTTACTAGTATGTGAGATGAGTGCAATTGTGCGGTAGTTTGAGCATTCTTTGGCATTGCCTTTCTTTGGGATCGGAATGAAAACTGACCTTTTCCAATCCTGTGGCCACTGCTGAGTTTTCCAAATTTGCTGGCATATTGAGTGCAGCACTTTCACAGCATCACCTTTGAGGATTTGAAATAGCTCAAGTGGAATTCCATCACCTCCACTAGCTTTGTTCGTAGTGATGCTTTCTAAGGCCCACTTGACTTCACATTCCAGGATGTCTGGCTCTAGGTGAGTGATCACACCATCGTGATTATCTGGGTCATGAAGATCTTTTTTGTACAGTTCTTCTGTGTATTCTTGCCACCTCTTCTTAATATCTTCTGCTTCTCTTAGGTCCATACCATTTCTGTCCGTTATCGAGCCTATCTTTGCATGAAATGTTCCTTTGGTATCTCTAATTTAAGAGCATACTCCAATCCTAATATCACTGCTATCACTTTTAAAACTACATCTCACTTGTGTTAAGTATCAGTAAATCTGAACAAATCAAAACTCAATAGCCACTTTTTAAAAAACCTAAACATACATCTAAATTCTGTTATGAGAAGTAATACATGTGCATATTTGAGCTTTATGTGCCTCTGACATGATTTTTCCAATATACTCTTAAATAAACACATGAATATTGAAACATATGCTGTCCATCTTAGAACTAAGATCACCTTGTATATACATGGGAAACACCAACACAGCAGAATGAACATAGGCTTTTAGATAAAGTGAATGGGTGTCCAAATGGGAGCTTTGCATTTCCAAGGTCACTTGACGTCTCTAAATGTCAATTCCTCACACAAATACGGAGTATGGAAACTAACCTCACAGCACTGTGACGATTAAATGGAAAACACATGCAGATCACCCGGTAGGGGCCTTCCACACATTGCTGATGCTCGGTCAGATGCTACAGTGCAGCCGATATTTCACTTTTTATAAACAAACCCTGTTCCTTCTTTCAGGGTTTTCCGATGGCACCACTGCCTGCCGATGCAGAGATGCCAGTTCGATCCCTGGGTTGGGAAGATCCCCTGGTATAGTGAATTGCAACCCATTCCAGAATTCTTATCTGGAAAATTCCACAGACAGAAGAGCCTGGTGGATTGCAGTCCATGGGGTTGCAGAGAGTCAAATACGACTGAGCACAGAGCACATATTCCTTCTTTCTCCACTTCTCCCTCTAAAAATCTGGTGATCATTCTTATTGTGAATACAAGCTACAGAACCAAAGTACCCAACTGTATGCAAAAGAAGCATAATAGAAATAAGTATGAACAATATATAAGAATAAATGCAGACAGCTCTTAGGGAGCAAGTGTAGAAAACGGAGAACTCTCCTCTAGACGCTACTTTGGTGTTTCTTTGCCACCTTGGAAATAGCTTGTGGGCCTTCCAGACCTTGGGCTCGTTTCCATGTAAAACATTACTTGACAAAATGCTCACTGTTTGATACACCATCCCTTTGCTCTCTTGGTTTGCCTCTCAACTTTTTCTTATTCTCATTGTGAGAGTATATGTACAGCAAACGTGACTATAAAAGTGAAAAGATCTTGCACTGGGATTTCAAGAAAGGATTTTTCAAGTTCAGACAAGTTTTAACTGAAGGTCTCTTAAACCTTCTGCTATTGAACTATCAGCCCAAGCCCTTATCAGGTGTCTGATCCACCCCACCTGACATGCCGACTTTTCACTCAAATGACACCAACTTGCTTTTATTTATTCTTATCTCGCTGGGGGACTTGCACTCTTGGAGAGAAAACAGGTTAAAAATAAGAGCAGAAATCAATAGCTGGAATCTGAACCGTGGACAGAAACTTTACATTTTTTTTTTCCAGAGAGAGAAAAGTGCTTTGAGTTTTGATTGTATGGCACTGGCCTTCAAAGCATTTAATTAAGATGTCTGAGGCAGATAATAACAAATGGGAAGGAATCGGCCCCTCAAATGATCACCCTGCAGACAACCCAGAGACAGACAAGCACCAGAGTGAGAATGCCCGGTTCTCCTTCTGCCTCTCCATCCTTTGTGCTTAGCAAGGTAGGCACACATTTGCCCTCGGAGGTCAGCCTGACTGTGGGTAGAAGGACAAAGAATCTGCCTTCAGGCAGACCTGGGTTCCATCCTAGATCTGCTATTATCAAAGGTAGATCTGAAAGTCACTTAAGCTCTCTCTCAGCTTCCATCTATAAAAATGAGGATTATGCTGGGTTTCGTGAAAACTAGCTAAAAAACTATTCTGATTATGTATTACCGTATAATGCACCCACTCCAGAATTTAGTGATAACCAATGACCATGTTTGAACTTCATGGCTCAGGAATTTGGACAAGGGGTAGTCAGTATGGCTTGTATGCACTTTTCTGCCTGGAAACTGTCTGGGGAAGACTCAAATGGCTGGAGCTGACTTGAGTGGATGAGGCCTGAGCTTACCTAAGATTTCTTCCTTGCACATCTGGTGCCTGAGCCAAGATGATGCGGGTGGCTGGGGCTCACTGGATCTCCTGGGTATAACATCAAGGCCTCCCCAAGTATCTTCTCCAGAAAGCCTCATTATCATAGCCACCTTAGGGTGGTCGGATATCCTACTCGGCAGTGTGGAATTCCAACAGCAAGTGTTGCCACAAACAAGGTGGAAGCTGGACGGTCTTTCAGAACCCAGCCTCAGAAACCACTCAGTGTTATCTCATGGTGCTCTGTGGATCGGTGCATTCCAAGTTCTCTCAGACTCAAGATGAGAGAATACTCACAGAGGTTCTTAAAACATGCTATATTTAAAAGCATCAGGTTCACACCTGGAATATCATTTAATCTTCAGAAATACTGTAGATCAGAATGCTCCCAAATCATTTCCCTGTTGTAATAATACTTTAATAAATAAATCTTAAAATATGCAAGCATATCCTTCATAAGGTGCTTTTATATCCATCGATTCATCATGTTACACCATCCCTATCTAAGCCAGTTGTGGATGTGACTGGTGATAGAAGCAAGGTCCGATGCTATAAAGAGTAATATTGCATAGGAATCTGGAATGTTAGGTCCATGAATGAAGGCAAAATGGAAGTGGTCAAACAGGAGATGGCAAGAGTGAACACTGACATTCTAGGAATCAGTGAACTAAAATGGACTGGAATGAGTGAATTTAATTCAGATGACCATTATTTCTACTACTGTGGGCAGGAATCCCTTAGAAGAAATGGAGTAGCCATCATGTCAACAAAAGAGTCCAAAATGCAGTACTTGGGTTCAATCTCAAAAACAACAGAATGATCTCTGTTCATTTCTAGGGCAAACCATTCAGTATCACGGTAATCCAAGTCTATGCTCCGACCAGTAACGCTGAAGAAGTTGAAATTGAACGGTTCTATGAAGACCTAGAAGACCTTCTAGAACTAACACCCAAAAAAGATGTCCTTTTCATTACAGGGGACTGGAATGGAAACGTAGGAAATCAAGAAACACCTGGAGTAACAGGCAAATTTGGCCTTGGAGTACAGAAAGAAGCAGGGCAAAGGCTAATAGAGTTCTGCCACGAGAATGCACTGGTCATAGCAAACACCCTCTTCCAACAACACAACAGAAGACTCTACACATGGACATCACCAGATGGTCAACACCGAAATCAGATTGATTATATTCTTTGCAGCCAAAGATGGAGATGCTATATGCAGTCAGCAAAAACAAGACTGGGAGCAGACTGTGGCTCAGATCATGAACTCCTTATTGGCAAATTCAGACTTAAATTGAAGAAAGTGGGGAAAACTACTGGACCATTCAGATATGACCTAAATCAAATCCCTTATGATTATAGAGTGGAAGTGAGAAATAGATTTAAGGGACTAGATCTGATAGAGTGCCTGATGAACTATGGACAAAGGTTCGTGACATTGTACAGGAGACAGGGATCAAGACAATCCTCAAGAAGAAGAAATGCAAAAAAGCAAAATGGCTATCTGAGGAGGCCTTACAAATAGCTGTGAAAAGAAGAGAAGCGAAAAGCAAAGGAGAAAAGGAAAGATACACCCATTTGAATGCAGAGTTCCAAAGAGCAGCAAGGAGAGATAAGAAAGCCTTTCTCAGCGATCAATGCAAAGAAATAGAGGAAAACAATACAATGGGAAAGACTAGAGATCTCTTCAGAAAATTAGAGATACCAAGGGAACATTTCATGCAAAGATGGGCTCAATAAAGGACAGAAATGGTATGGATCTAACAGAAGCAGAAGATATTAAGAAGAGGTGGCAAGAATACACAGAACTGTACAAAAATGATATTCATGACCCAGATAATCACGATGGTGTGATCACTCACCTAGAGCCAGACATCCTGGAATGTGAAGTCAAGTGGGCCTTAGGAAGCATCACTACAAACCAAGCTAGCGGAGGTGATGGAATTCCAGTTGAGCTATTTCAAATCCTCAAAGATGATGCTGTGAAAGTGCTGCACTCAACAGGCCAGCAAATTTGGAACACTCAGCAGTGGCCACAGCACTGGAAAAAGTCAGTTTTCATTCTGATCCCAAAGAAAGGCAATGCCAAAGAATGCTCAAACTACCGCACAATTGCACTCATCTCACATACTAGTAAAGTAATGCTCAAAATTCTCCAAGCCAGGCTTCAACAGTACATGAACTATGAACTTCCAGATGTTCGAGCTGGTTTTAGAAAAGGCAGAGGAACCAGAGATCAAATTGCCAACATCCGCTAGATCATCGAAAAAGCAAGAGAGTTCCAAAAAACATCTATTTCTGCTTTATTGACTACGCCAAAGCCTTTGACTGTGTGGATCACAAGAAACTGTGGAAAATTCTGAAAGAGATGGGAATACCAGACCATCTGACCTGTCTCTTGAGAAACCTGTATGCAGGTCAGGAAGCAACAGTTAGAACTGGACATGGAACAACAGATTGGTTCCAAATAGGAAAAGGAGTACGTCAAGGCTGTATATTGTCACCCTGCTCATTTAACTTATATGCAGAGTACATCATGAGAAACGCTGGGCTGGATGAAGCACAAGCTGAAATCAAGATTGCCAAGAGAAATATCAATAACCTCAGATATGCAGATGATACCACCCTTATGGCAGAAAGTGAAGAAGAACTAAGGAGCCTCTTGATGAAAGTGAAAGAAGAGAGTGAAAAAGTTGGCTTAAAGCTCAACATTCAGAAAACTAAGATCATGGCATCTGGTCCCATCACTTACTTCATGGGAAATAGATGGGAAACAGTGGAAACAGTGGCTGACTTTATTTTTTGGGGCTCCAAAATCACTGCTGATGGTGACTGCAGCCACGAAATTAAAAGACACTTACTTCTTGGAAAGAATGTTATGACCAACCTACACAGGATATGAAAAAGCAGAGACATTACTTTGTCAACACAGGTCCATCTAGTCAAGGCTATGATTTTTCCAGTACTCATGTACGGATGTGAGAGTTGGACTACAAAGAAAGCTGAGTGCAGAAGAATTGATGCTTTTGAACTGTGGTGTTGGAGAAGACTCTTGAGAGTCCCTTGGACTGCAAGAAGATCCAATCAGTCCATCCTAAAGGAGATCAGTCCTGGGTGTTGATTGGAAGGACTGATGTTGAAGCTGAAACTCCAATACTTTGGCCACCTGATGTGAAGAGCTAACTCATCTGAAAAGACCCTGATGCTGAGAAAGATTGAGGGAAGGAGAAGGGGACAACAGAGGATGAGATGGTTGGTTGGCATCACCAACTCAACGGACATGAGTTTGGGTAGGCTCTGGGAGTTGGCGATGGACAGGAAGGCCTGGCATGCTGCAGTTCACGGGGTCACAAATAGTCGGTCAAGACTGAGGGACTGAACTGAACTGAACTGATCTAAGCCAGGGAAAATATCTTTTGAAAATTTGGAAATAACAGTCAGAGAAGTTAAGTCAGTTGCCCAGGACCACTGGTGCATCATTTAGTTACACTCTTGGCAGCAGCATCCTCGAACACTAAAAAGCACATTGTGTGTGTAAACACAGGAGTGAGGTTATTTATCTCTCATTACCAGTAGAATCAGACCTACATGCTCATTGGCTATTTCTCATTTCATATACACTTAAGAACCTGAAAGTTAAATGCTTGAAAATGCACTGAATGCAACAAACTGAAAAAAATGTCACATTCATATGCCTGCAAAGAAATGCTTAACCCGTGTGTTATTTTGATATTAAATTATATAGACACACACGCATATGGGCTTCCCAGGTGGCTCCTGCAATGCAGGAGACAAGGGTTTGACCCATTGGTGGGGAAGATCCCCTGGAGAAGGAAATGGTAATGCACTCCAGTATTCTTGCCTGGGAAATTCCATGGAGAGAAGAGCCTGGAGGGCTACAGTCCATAGGGTTGCAAAAGTTGGACACGACTTAGTGACTGAAGCACCACCACCGCCACACACACACACACACACACACACACACATACATATGTATACATATATATGTTATAAAGAGCTTTCATAGACATGATCACATTTGATTCTCTTGGAACTATAGATAGACATGATTTTTCATTAAACTTTTAAGGTAATTATAGATCCACATGCAGATATAAGAAATAAAGCAGAAAGATTCCATGTATTCCAAACCCAATTTTCCGTTAGTGGTAACAGTTCAAATCTATAGCACGGTATTTCAAGTATGACATTGACTTTCATGCAGAAGATGCAGAACATTTCTATCATCACCAGGTCCCCAAATGTTGCCTCTTACTGGCCACACCCATTCCCTACTGCCTTCCATCCTCCTTAACACCTGGCAACCACTAATCTGTTCTCTAATTTTATATTTTTCTCATTTCAGGAATGTTTTCCACAGATTTCCCCTGTTCTCTGAAAGCAGAGCATTCCTCTGAAATGTTTATAGGCTGAAATGGTGTGAAGAAAAGAGGCAATTACCTTAGGACACATCTTGCTAAGAATGCACAAGATAAATCGAGATAAGGCACGGGGGTTCCCGGGCAAAGGGAACGTAGCCTTTTCAACAAATGGTACCAGACTTCACGTGCAAAAAACAAAAACAAAACAAAACTTTGACCTAACTCTCTTCCCTGGTAGCTTAGATGGTAAAAGAATCTGCCTGCAATGCAGGAGACCCCAGTATGATTCCTGGGTCAGGAAGATCCACTGGAGAAGGGGTAGGCTACCCACTCTAGTATTCTTGGGCTTCCCCTGGTGGCTCAGCTGGAACTCTCTTATAAGAAAATTAACTCAAAATGAATCACAGACTTAAATGTAGAAAATAAAACTACAAGAACTTTAGAAAAGTAAACAGAGGAGGAAAAATCCTTGAGAGCTAGCTGTAGATTAAAGTTCTTAGTTTTGAGAAAGTAAAACTAATACATTAGATTTCATCAAAATAAAAATCTTTGTTCTGTGAAAGATGCTTTAAGATGAAAAGACAAGCTATGGGTAAGTAAAAATTTTACATTCCACACATGTGATAAAGAACTAGTGTCTAGAATACAAAAAGAATCTGTAAAATTCAACAATACAAAGCAATCAGAGGATATAGGCCAACAACATGAGAAGACATTTTAGGAAGGAAAATGTTTAGGTGGCAAATAAGCCCATAAAAGATGTCCAACATCAATATTTACTGGAGAATTAAATTAAAGCCACAAGGAGCTATCGCTGTATACCTATGAGTGTGGTTAAATAAAAAATAAGGACAACACTAAATCCTGGTGAGGCTGTGGAGAAACTGGGTCACTCATACGTTACTGTTAAGACAGAAAATGGTGTGGTCACTTTGGAAATCTTGGCAGTTTCTTAAATAACTAAACATACAGAGATCATATAACTGAGCAATTCAACTCCTAGACATTTCATCCCAGAGAAATGAAGATACTTGTTCACACCAAAAAATGATAAAAAACGTTTATAGTAGATTTGCTCATAGTAAGCCCCAAACTGGAAATAACACAGATGACTTTCAACAACTGAAAACCACCTTTTGTTGGCTCTTAAACTGAGTGAAGTTCTGAAATGTAGAGATGATCTCTGACATTTATAATGGATGCCTGTATGTTTTTATGGTGTAAATAAAATTGCTAGTATGAAGTGACATTCGAGTTTGTCAATAAAGGAATTGTTCATAACTTTACTCCCAGAAGATACTTTAAAAACTACAGCTATTATATGAATCTACTTTGGAACATAGCAAAACATCTTATACTATATGCAAGTTTTATGACTGTTTTCCTTGTAGATTTTTGTAATTGAGATATTCTTACATCTCCATTTTTGCATATGAAGATAGTGACCTGCTCCAAGTAGCCAAGGTAATAAAATAAAAAAAAAAAAAAAAGGCTAGAATTTGAACTCTAAAGCCATGCTTTGCTGCCTGTAAGATTTTATAGAACAAATCTGGTTCTAAGTCATTTTGTGTATATGTTTGTGTTTCACTTGATCCTCAGAGCTCTGAAAATGGGATAGGGGTGCTATTAACTTGATTTTTCATATGCTGGAAAAAGTTCTGTAGAACCAACTTGCCTAATGATTGCAAGGCTTAACTGAATCCTGAACCAAGTCTTGATTCCAAAGCCTTTAAATTTGACTTGAAAACTTCCCTGATTGGAATATCTTTTGGTATGAGAATACCAAAAGATATGGTTGGATATCTAGCAATAATATTTGCCTCTTTTATTTTGTTGGCTACTTAACTTTGGTTGATCCCAAGTTGCAATCTGAGTGGGGACAGTAGTTGAAACAGATTCAGATTTCGGACAGATTTATCAACTTTTAAGTTAGCTTTAAGACACTGCTACCTTTTTTACTGAGTGAAAAAACAAAGCTATGAGTAAGTTTAATTATATGGAAACACAAGCAAGGGACTGGAAAATTGATTAGAAATTTTCTGAAAAGTCAAGTACTGATTTTTATTTTCCCTGAAAAGAAACTAGTTCTACCGTAACTTTTAATGCCAACTATGGTTTCTAACTTTTCTCCTTTTTTACAGAAAATTGCATTTGCTTCCCGAACAACAAAAAAATCCAATGAGATATACACCTGATAAAAAGTATCCACAATTCCAATCTACCTCAACATAGTAAAGGCCATATATGATAAGCCTACAGCAAACACTATTCTCAATGGTGAAAAACTGAAAGCATTCCCCCTAAGATTATGAACAAGACAAGGGTGTTCACTTTCACCACTATTATTCAACATAGTTCTGGAAGAAACTAGCAATCAGAGAAGAAAAAGAAATAAGGAATCCAGATTAGAAAAGAAGTAACTCTCACTGTTTGCAGATGACATGATACTGTACATAGAAAACCCTAAAAATATTATCAGAAAATTACTAGAGCTAATCAGTGAATTTAGCAAAGTTGCAGGATACAAAATCAATACAAAGAAATCACTTGCATTTCTATATACTAACAATGAAAAACCAGAAAGAGAAATTAAGGAATCAATCCCATTCACCACTGCAACAAAAAGAATTAAATATCTAGGAATACACTTACCTAAGGAGACAAAAGAACTGTACACAGAAAATTATAAGACACTGATGAAAGAAATCAAAGACAACATAAACAGATGGAGAGATATTCCATGTTCCTGGGTAGGAAGAATCAATATTGTGAAAATGACTATACTACCAAATGCAATCTACAGATTCAATGTGATCCCTATCAAATTACCAATGGCATTTTTCACAGAACTAGAACAAAAAAATTCACAGTTCATATGGAAACACAAAAGACCCCAAATAGCCAAAGCAGTCTTGAGAAAGAAGAATGGAGCTGGGGGAATCAACCTTCCTAACTTCAGATTATACCACAAAGCTACAGTCATCAAGACAGTATCCTACTGGCACAAAAACAGAAATGTAGACCAATGGAACAAGATAGAAAGTCCAAAAATAAACCCATGCACCTATGGGTACCTTATTTTTGACAAAGGAGGCAAGAATATACAATGGGGCAAAGACAGCCTCTTCAATAAATGGTGCTGGGAAAACTGGAGAGCTACATGTAAAAGAATGAAATTAGAACACTTTCTAACACCATACACAAAGATAAACTCAAAATGGATTAAAGACCTAAATGTAAGACCAGAAACTATAAAATTCTTAGAGGAAAACATAGGCAGAACACTCGATGACATAAATCAAAGCAACATCCTCTATGACCCACCTCCTAAAGTAATGGAAATCAAAACAAAAGTAAACAAGTGGGACCTGATTAAACTTAAAAGCTTTTGCACAGCAGAGGAAACTATAAGCAAGGTGAGAGGACAACCCTCAGAATGGGAGAAAGTAACAGCAAAGGAAACAACTGACAAAGGATTAATTTCCAAAATATACAAGCAGCTCATACAACTCAATACTAGAAAAACAAACAACCCAATCAAAAAGTGGGAAAAAGACCTAAACAGATATTTCTCCAAAGAAGACATACAGATGTCTAACAAACACATGAAAAGATGCTCAACAACGCTCATTATTAGAGAAATGCAAATCAAAACTACAATGAGATATCACCTCACACTGGTCACAATGGCCGTCATCAAAAAGTCTACAAAAAATAAATGCTGGAGAGGGTGTGGAGAAAAGGCAACACTCTTGCACTGTTGGTGGGAATATTGATACAGCCACTTTGGAAGACGGTATGGAGATTCCTTAAAAAACTAGGCATAAAACCACCATATGACCCAGCAATCCCACTCCTAGGCATACACCCTGAGGAAACCAAAATTGAAAGAGACACATGTATCCCATGGTTCATTTCAGCACTATTTACAATAGCTAGAACATGAAGCAACCTCAATGTCCATTGACAGATGAATGGATAAAGAAGTTGTGGTACATAGACACAATGGAATATTACTCAGTCATAAAAAGGAGCACATGTGAATCATTTCTAATGAGGTGGATGAACCTAGAACCGATTATATAGAATGAATTAAGTCAAGAAGAGAAAGATAAATATCGTATTCTAACACATGTATATGGAATCTAGAAAAATGGTACTGAAGAATTTATTTACAGGGAAACAATGGAGAAACAGACATAGAGAATTGACTTATAGACACAAGGAGAGGGGAGGAGAGGGTGAAATGTATGAAAAGAGTAACATGGAAACTTATACTACCATATGCAAAATAGATAGCCAACAGGAATTTGCTGTATGGCTCAGGAAAACTCAAACAGGGGCTCTGTATCAACCTAGAGGGGTGGGATGGGGAGGGAGATGGGAGGGAGTTTCACAAGGGAGGGGATATATGTATACCTATGGCTGATTCATGTTGAGGTTTGACAAAAAACAGCAAAATTCTGTAATTATCCTTCAATAAAAAATAATTTTTTAAAAAGTATCCACAATTCCATATTATACCTCTTTTTCACTGTTCTTCCTCATCTCCAAAAGAGGGAACAGAATGGGAAAGGCAACATTTAGTTTTTCACTAAAAAACTATTATTGAAAGAGATTAACCCTGGAAATCATGCTTTTCTATTGAAGTCCTCAATGTCCAAGGATTAGGAAATAAAATAGCACACTATTACACAAACATAACCAACCTATATAAATAATGAAGTAACTCACAGTGTTAGGCCTCGAGTATACTCCATACTGTTTTGGATTTCCATAAGCCAAGGTATAAGTTCCTATGTCTTGAGAATGAATGATGGATAAAACTGAACCATCAGAAGGATTTTTCATCATAGCTGAAGCTATTGTATCATGTGGAAATTTTTTTTCCTATTTTAAGTAAGGAAAGGCCATTCTTAAGGACACACGGTCCAACAACCAAAACCAACTCTCAGCATTTGTTACTGTGATATACACTGACTCCGCCTCCTGTGACCATCTCATATCCTCATGAATCATCAGAAATGGCATTTGCTTTGCGGCAAATCTACCACGGTTGTTCCACAATGAAGAATTCAGAAAATGAATGTTCTTTCAAAACTCTTTTAACTCTAGGTCAGACATGACTTCCAGTGCATCTATACTGCTAAAGGCCTTGTGTGCTCCTCTGAGCAGAGTCCAGAGTCCTTGTCCAAGAACAAGTTTTGTGACTTCTGCAGCAAGTTGTCTCTGAGGACCTTGCTTTTTTGGCCCTTTGACATACAGCTGCATTATGTGGTCAACCTCTGCAAGGGGCAAAAAAGTGAAGAGCTTCAGGGACCTACTACCCGATCATTCTGCTGCTTGACAAAAAATTAATACCATTTAAATGGAGATGTCTTATCTCTGTTCAGCCAAACAGCATGGCCAGCGGACTTTCCCAGTTTTGCTTCAGTTGTAATTAGAGGAACAGAGATTCCAAATACATCTTCTCCACTCAACTTGCAGATGAACTTGGACCCAGATATGGTCCTTCCTATCTGATCATATCCACCCAGCTGGACCCGACATCCATAACGCAGGAACAGGGAGGAGAAACCAGAGGCCTGGAGCACCTGGTATGTAAACTGCCAAACTCCTGCCTCTGGGGCTCTTGAAGCGAGTCAGCATGCTCCACCTGTCGAGGTGCGTGCTCATGAGGAAGTGGCTGCTTACTGCCGCTAGCAAATCCACCAGGTGCTGCTTCTGGTACCAGGTGGAGTTTTCCAGAACAGCCTGGAGCGCCTCTGCGTCAAGCGTCGCTTACGTGCTACGTGGCGCCCTGCTTGGGTCTCGCGTGAGCTCCGTGGGTCCGCCCACCAGTGTGATCACGCGGTGGCGAGCTCGCGGGACTCGTCACACTCCCCAAGGCGCCGGCAGGTGCCCGACGCTTAGCCAGTTGGCCGCGGGGGTCGAAGCCGCAGCGGGTAGTATTGGGAGAGCTGCCGACTGGGTAGAGGTCTAAAAGCTGGGGAGTTCTGACTTCCTCCGTCTCTCAGGGGTGAATCCCTTGAACAGACCCAGAGCCTTCAACACCATCAGCAGCCCCTGAGGGCCAGAGTGGTCCTCATGCAGCCCCCGGGGGGAAGACGCCTAACTCGGCTAGGCTCACAGATTCCGCCTCCAGGACGCAGCACGTGTGCGCCATCTTGGCCACTTCACGAAAGGAACGGTGCCTCCTGTGGGTTTATTTTTCATTTAATTTTTGTCTGTTTTAATTTTTATGATATATTGGAGTATAGTTGATTTACAGTGTTGTATTAGTTTCAGGTGTACAGCAAAGAGAGTCAGTTATACGTATATATATATATTCCTATTCTTTTTCAAATTTTTTTCCTGTTTAGGTTTCAGAATATCGAGTAGAGTTCCCTGAATTATACAGTAGGTCCTTGTTGATTACCTGTATGGTAGTGTGTGTGTGTTAATTCCAAAATCCTAATTTATCCCTCTCCCCAGCATAATGTCGTTTTGATTAGAAACATAATACCGTGTGTGTGCGTGTGTGTGTGTGGAGACTCTGCAAATTGGCAAATGCTACACCAATATTAAGGTCTAACTGAAGATTGTATTGTACATTTCATCCAGAAGTAGAATTTTATGTACAGAGTTGTTAACTTTTCTGTTAAACATTTATGTAGAAGACCTGATTTGAAAACTTACCAAAGTTCAGTGGTAAAACCATAATTTTGTTTTTCTCTAGTTAAAAAAAAAAAAATGTCCTCGGGAACATGGGTGTGCCCCTTAAGAGAAGCAAGTATGTTTTCTTGGAGCAGATGGGTGAGATGAAAGAGTCGAGCATAATAAAAGGTGTCTATAAAATCAGTCAAGCAAAACATAAAGTGCTGCGAAAAGAGCTCAACCTTTTGTCTTTCAGAAGTTTGTTTTGTGTGTGGAGGGAAAATGATAACGGTAAATTTCAAAGGCAGCCTCTCTGAATGACTTCCTGTGAAATCTGTAGAACTGGTAGCATTCTGATAGCCTCTAGGTGAGGAATGAGGACATGGAGCAGATGTTTTAATGTTATTATGACTTGGCGATAAGCATTTACCTTGGCAACTCTAAACAAGGACCAATGAGTCTATGGTCAACTTCAGGAGGGAGGCAGCCCTTTGAAATGCCTGCAGCGCAAGTGACTCATGCTTTCCCAGTGATTCAGCAGGTTAATAATTAATAACATCTGAGTCTTGTGCAACTGATTACACAAGAGCACTGCAGCCCACTGTGAATTCTTCACCCCTGATATGCTCAGGCTAAGTGTTTTGTTACCAAATATTCCCTGCAGTCATTCTTAGCCATTAATCTAAAGTTTCTTTGTTTATAGAATTGCTGTGAACGCACCAATTTATCATTGACAAGTATTTGGTTCCTTTGGTTGATGAGACAAGTTGGAAATGAATCAGAACTCCAGGTCTCCCCACCTCCTGGCTACCAGGTAACGCTTCACAACGAAAGTGGATCTCAGACTGAATTCTGCTATGTGTACAAATATTTGTCAGCAAACTAGCATTGGCTTCTTCTGTAGGAAGGGAAAGACTCTGTTCTCAGTCCTTTTGTATATCCTGAAAGTATTTTGCAGGAAATAGCCAGTTCAGGAAAATGTGACTATTTTCTAGCAGTAGAATTCAGTTGATCTGAGATTAAGGGTCAGACTCTCCCGAAAGTGGCTAACACAAGATACTGAGTGAGGCTTAAGGGACCACTCCTTTAAACCAGTCTCCATGTCCCAGCACCAGTTATTTTACCAATGAAAATTCATTTCTCATCTTTTATCAATTGACAAACCTTCCAGAGTTAGCAATAAAGATGGCTTGGAAATTCCCTGGTGGTCTAGTGGTTAAGATTCTGCACTTCTACTGCTGGAGCCTGGGTTTGATCCCTAGTTGGTGAACAAAGATACCACAAGCTGCGCAGCAAAAAAAAAAAAAAAAAAAAAAGGCTTAAGTAATAGGAGAAGTTGCCTAAGTGTATGTGTGCTAAGTTGCTCAAAGTCATATCTCACTCTTTGCAACGCTATGGACTGTAGCCCTCCAGACTCCTGTCCATGAGATTTTCCAGGCGAGAATACTGGCATGGGCTGCCATTTCCTTCTCCAGGGGATTTTCCTGATCCAGGGATCAAATGCACGTCTCATGTCTTCTGCATTGGCAAGCAGGTTCTTTACCAGTAGCGCCACCGGGGAATCTGCCTATGGGTACACTCATTTGATGAGGGCTTCCCTGGTGGCTCAGCTGGTAAAGAATCTGCCTGCAATGTGGGAGACCTGGGTTCCATCCCTGGGTTGGGAAGATCCCCTGGAGAAGGGAAAGGCTACCCACTCCAGTATTCTGGCCTGGAGAAGTCCATGGACTGCACAATCCATGGGGTCACAAAGAGCTGGACAAGACTGAGCCACTTTCACTTTCTTTTCTAAAAGCTACCATTACCTTCCGAATACTTTACCATACAGAGTTTTTACCAGAAAATCTCAAATATGCATTACATCTAATTAGCATACATGTATATTTTATGCTCTAAGCTGTGAAGTAGCATGCATTTGAAGTACAAATTAAATGATGCAGCTCTTAAAATGGTTCAGTATTTCTCTGACCCCAACTAAATAAATCCTCCTTAAGATACTTATATATTTTTTTTGTCATTCAATGTGTACTGCTAAGTGATTTTGTACTTTTGTGAAATGAACAATTAGAACAGTTGGTTGTAAAGTCATAACTTATGTTTAAGTTTTTAACTTTCAAGTCCTGTAATGTAACTGATAACTATTCAATTGAATGATTTTCAAGCTTGGAAAATGATGTCAGAATGAGAGGGAAGTTATCTAGCATTTCTTAGAAAGTAAATATAGTCAGCTCTCTGTATCCACAGGTTCCAAATCTACACATTTCAACTAAGCACAGATGAAAAAGGCTTGATATACAAAATTCCTGAAAGTTTAAAAAGCGAAACTTTAATTTTTCTAATCTACCAGCAACTATTTACATAGCATTTACATTGTATTTACAACCATTTACATAGTATTTACATTGTATTAGGTATTGTAAGTTTTTGAAATAAGATTTAAATTATATCTTAAGGGTGGATGTGGATAGGTTATAAGCAAATATTTAGCAGTATTTTGGAAGGGTCTTGAGCATCTGAGGATTTTGAATCTGAGAGGCTCCGGGAACCAATCCTCTGTGGATGCCAAAGACTGCTGTATCGTTAGACAAAAAGATTGTTAGACAGAATTGGTTAACAGAATTGTCAAACACATAAATCTTCTCCCCTGGGTGAAATCTATCCTCTTTTGTACTGTTTTCACTTTGGGAAGCATTTCTCAGCATTTTAAAAGGAAGCTTATGCTGGTGTTTAGATCTCTTGACAAGCATTTCTAGTCTCATTTTATCTTCAGGCATCAAGGGCACCATAGGTTCTAGTTCCCAAATGGCACAATGTGCAGAGTCTCAGTTCTTGAGTGTTACATGTTATGGCATTTATCCAGTGAATCAGCCTCTCCTTCACAGTATTTATTGAGCAACAAATATGGATCAGGCAAAAGAAGCTAAAGATTTGAAAAACACAGTCCTTGCCTTAAGAATGTCTCAGTCTGGCGGGGAGACCAGAAGGTGCTCGTGTGGGGGCAGTAGGTGACAAAGTTGCCGAGAGCCTGGGCCCTGCAGCCCTCTTGCTGGGCTGGAATTCTGGTTCTGTCATTACTTAGTCTCCCTGTGGTTCAGTATCGCCACCTGTAAAACGAGTGCACATCACGTAGTAACGCGTGTAGACAACATGTGTTGGTTATAGTTATTACTAAGTGTAGGGTGCTTGGGGAGCTGCTTCCACAAAAAATCCCTCTGGTTTATCCGAGTCAGTTCAGGCACCAATTCCTTCCAAACTGAGCTCTTGGTTACGTTTTCTCTCTAGGATTTCCTCCCACTCCTGATCATGACTCTAGTAGGAGTTGTTATTCCACACTGCTTTCCCTAACGAGTCATATGCCCTCAGATGCATCTTTCAGTCATCCCAGTCACTAATTTGAAAATCTTATGTGATTGTCTTTGATCATCTTCCTCCCCTGTTCAAAATCTCCTTCAGTGTCTATCATCGTCTTGAGTATAAAATACAGACTCTTAGTCTGACATGGAAAATGGGGTCTCCTGGAGATCAACTAGTCCTGGGTCCCTCTTGGGGGACCCCTTTTTTCCCCTTAATGTGGTGACCCAAGGACAAAAGAGCAGATTGAACCAAGGAGGGTCTTGGAATGCAGGAACGGAAAAACTAGACCCTGGTCGGCCTTCCCTCCCCCGTGTTGTAACTATTAATGGAACAGTGTAACCTGTCCCCCTCCAGCCCCATAGAGGGGGAGCCTGGTGTAACTATTAATGGAACAGTGTAACCTGTCCCCCTCCTGCCCCATGGGGGGAGCCTGGTGTAACTATTAATGGAACAGTGTAACCTGTTCCCCCTCCTGCCCCATGAGGGGAGCCTGGTGTAACTATTAATGGAACCGTGTAACCTGTCTCCCCTCCTGCCCCATGGGGGGAGCCTGGTGTAACTATTAATGGAACCGTGTAACTTGTCTCCCCTCCTGCCCCATGGGGGGAGCCTGGTGTAACTATTAATGGAACAGGGTAACCTGTCCCCCTCCTGCCCCATGGGGGGAGCCTGGTGTAACTATTAATGGAACCGTGTAACTTGTCTCCCCTCCTGCCCCATGGGGGGAGCCTGGTGTAACTATTAATGGAACAGGGTAACCTGTACCCCCCCTGCCCCATGGGGGGAGCCTGGTGTAACTATTAATGGAACAGTGTAACCTGTCCCCCTCCTGCCCCATGGGGGGAGCCTGGTGTAACTATTAATGGAACCGTGTAACTTGTCTCCCCTCCTGCCCCATGGGGGGAGCCTGGTGTAACTATTAATGGAACAGGGTAACCTGTACCCCCCCTGCCCCATGGGGGGAGCCTGGTGTAACTATTAATGGAACAGTGTAACCTATTCCGCCTCCTGCCCCATAGAGGGGGAGCCTGGTGTAACTATTAATGGAACCGTGTAACCTGTCCCCCTCCTGCCCCATGGGGGGAGCCTGGTGTAACTATTAATGGAACCATGTAACCTGTTCCCCCTCCTGCCCCATGGGGGGAGCCTGGTGTAACTATTAATGGAACCATGTAACCTGTCCCCCTCCTGCCCCATGGGGGGAGCCTGGTGTAACTATTAATGGAACAGTGTAACCTGTCCCCCTCCTGCCCCATGGGGGGAGCCTGGTGTAACTATTAATGGAACCATGTAACCTGTCTCCCCCCCACCCCATAGTGGGGAGGTATTTGCCCTACTCTTCCCCTGCCCAGTATACGTGCCTCATCCAATCAGCAAATGACTTGCAAGACCCCCATCCTACTCCTTGTACCCTGGGTATAAAAGTGGGCTAAGGACCCCCATTCAACGTCGGTTCTCCCTTGAGCTGGCCCGCTGTTCTATCAGCGTCTCCCACTCTATTAACTTGATTTTCCCTCCCATTCAGTCTCATGTCTAGAAATTCTTTTCCAACCCGCGCCTGGACCATGACACCTAATACTTATTTTTATTGTCTATTCGGGGTTTCAGTTGTGGCATATGGGATCTTTTTTAGTTGTGGCATGTGAAATCTTTTATTTGGGGCACGTGGGATCCAGCTCTCCAACCAGAGAGAAAACCTGGGTCCCTTGCTTTGGGAGCATGAGTCCTAGCCACTGGACCGCCAGGGAAGTCCCCGTTTGGGGTTTTGAAATCTTATGAATATGTGAAAATGGAGAACTGCTAAAACAAAACTCTCAAAATTTTGGTACATTTACATGTCTGCAACATATAATAAACATACAAATACATAAATATAATTGTGTAATTCACAAGGTAATTGGAGAAATTCTAGAATTCTTAATTCATAGTTGATGTGATTCATATTCGATACACAGATTAATAGCCATATGGTGACTAGAGCATCTTCCTCTTATGATCAGTGAACTTCTCTGTATTAGTTAGAAATGATTTTGTCTGTAACTAATGACTTATACAATATCAGTTTTTTATGTTTCATGATTCTGCCATCTGGATTGAACTCACTGAGCCTATTCCCTTTGCAGTTTCTGGGGCTGGAACGTTCAAGATAGCTTCATTACTCACATGTCTGGTGCTTCAGCTGGGCTCCTGGGGTAGCTGTGCCTGGCTTGGGGCCTTTTTCTCCATGTGGTCTCACGTGGCTAGCCTGGGCTTCCTCATAGCATGACAGTCTCAGCATATGTAGACTTCTTATCTGGTAACTGGTTTCTGAGAGAGGAAGTCCATCTTTGAGACTAGTCCGTGAACTGGTGGTGTGTCATTTCCATCATATTCTGTTGGTGAAAGTAAGATACAAAACCAGCCCTTTAAAGGAGAGGGAAAACAGAATATAGACCCCATCTCACCTCTGGATGCAGGAAGCAATGTGTGAGTACAGTGAGGGGAGGAAGGGATCACAGCTAATTCTGAGAACTTGGCTACCTCAGTCAGGTAACATCCATATGGAGGTAGCTGCCATACTGATTCACTGGTTCTACTCTGATACCTTTGGCATCCCTCTCATTGTTGAAAGGTCATTGCATCATCTCTGTGTCAGTCTCTGCTCATCATGTCCAAAGATAGGAAACAGAAGTGGTGAGGGGCATGGTGGCTTTCCTTGGGCACTTCTTTGTAGTCACATAAAGAAAAAATCTTTCTGACAAGCCCTGATCAGATTTCTTCTTACATTTCTTTGTGCAAAGTTGGATCATATATCTACTGTTAAAAAGGATGAGTCCTTTCCGTAAGTTGTAGTTTAATTCACATCCTAATCAAAATTGGATTTCTGAGAGCAGTATGGAAAGGGGAGAATAGATTTTCTACAAGCAAGTAACAGTGTTGGCCACATTCTGTAACTGCTTATATACAGCTTACATACTACAACCAACGTTGTAGAACAATTACACAATTGTATATAACTTCAGATAACACTGTAATATTCTCGTTAGATATTTACCATCCACCATCCACATAACAAGCCCCAGACTAGTGTTTGATTTTAAGAACTCTTTGCCTCTAGTGAGAAGAGCCATACAGATCCAAGGCAAAGAGCATGAATTGAGGGAGGTATGTAGAATTGGGGCCAAAACATTGCATCTAAAATCCCCTCATTTATAATCTAGGCATCCTGAAGTCTTTGCCTGGTCTTATGCGCTCCAGGGTCACACATCTGGTCTTGATGCTGCCATTCTGTGTACCTGTAGCATCTTTTCTCATGCCTTCACCTGACCATCCTTCAATATTCAGCTCAAAAGGTATTTCTTCCCCTGGGCCTTCTCTTACCCTTAAGCTAGATTAACGGCCTCTGTTGCCTTTCTGCTCCCATGGTACTCGGAGCTCATCACCACTGTGCTAATCATATTATCAGATTTATTAATATCATGTGTTTAGTTATGTATGTTTCACATTAGATCATAAAGACAGCCTAATGCCCTTCAACTAAAGCTAGGATTACATTTTCTGAGACCTCATATCGTCAATGCTTAAAGAGTATTTGGGTCACAGTAGAGAATCAAATGCTGGTCAAGTAAATGGATGGACAGTAGGCTGAAATTCTATCCTGAAGGCAAGAGGAAGCCACTGGGTAATTTTAAATGTGATTGTTATTGTTGTAATTTCGGTGGGGGACATTGTGGTAGCAGTGGAGAATGCAGTAGAATGGGTGAGATTGAAGAGGTGAAAAGATTAGGAAACTGACAAGACTCTATGAAGTAATGAGAGATAGAACTAAAATAATGCCAGTGTTGAGGGTGAGAGCAGAACAGACTCAATATTTAGAAAATAAAAAGATAGATCCTAATTCCCAGTTGGTTCTAGGGGGTAAAATAGAGGCAAACTCTTAGGTGATTTTTATGTTTCTGGCTTGGGTTACCCATTAAAGATAGAGAGCCTTTTCTTCCTGTCGGAAATGTACCCCAGGGCAGATATTCTGGAGTCCAATTTTAGAATAATGAGCATATGGTACCAGTGGAACAGCCATGAAGAGAGTCGAGTAGGAAGTTGGAATAATTGTAGCTTAAGTGAGAAACCAGAGCTTGATAATTAGGTTTGGAAATCATAGATTAGTCAAGTCATAGAAATAGCTGTGTTCCACAGAAGGGAGGAGAGAAGGGGCACAGAACAGACATAGTAAGAACAAGCACTGACCAATGATGACTGGGTGAAAACAAACCCGTGAAGATACTGAGAAGGAGCAGCTGGAGAAGCAGGCAGAAAGCGGGGTGGACTGGTTTGTTAGGGCTGCCATAGCAAAAGACCACAGACTCAGTGGCTTACCCAACAGAAATCTGTTTCTCAAAGTTCGAGAGGCTGGAAGTCCAGAGTCAGGGTGTTGGCTTCTTGGCTCACAGGCAGCCTCCTCCCCGCTGTAAGGACGCACAGCTTTTTCTCTGTGTTCACAGCAGCATCCCTGGTGTCTCTTCCTCTCCTTGTGAGGACATCAGTCACAGGGGTCAGGATCCTGCCTTCAAATACAGTCATGTTGTAGGGTAGGGCTTCCACTTGTGAATGTTGGGGATACAGTGGCAACATGGCAGTCAGAGGAGGGAGATGATGTGCAAATACCTATGGCATTAGACAGGATTCCAGCTGAATTGTGCCTACCGGTTGTATTGGTTGCAGACCAAGGTGTGAGCCGAAGAAAAGGACTTTCCACCGGACAGGGGGCTGCAGTGGCTGATTCATGAGTAAGAGGCGAGGAAGCAACAGCAAAGGGTGGCGCTGATCATTCCAGAGTCTTCTCAGAATAAAGGGTGAAGGTAGATCAAGCACCTGATGAGCTTACCCTAGAGTGGATACTCCAGAGCTGGACAGGCCTCTTTCGCCGCCGGACTCTGGTCCTTACTACTCTGCAACCTTGGCCAAATACAGTCTTTCTGAACCTCACTTGCCTATGGGTGCTTACCTGCAAGGTGAAAAGTAGAGTAATACTGTGAGGACATGCTCCAGAAGTTAAGGGATTATCTTTGGGTGACAAGGTTAAGGATCGTTTTCATTTTCTGCCTTTGACTTATCTGTATTTCAGAATTTTTCCACCTAAAATTAACTTACATTACTTTTGTGATTTTAAAAGGTTTTGTTGTCTCCAAAAGAAGCTGTTCATGCTTTCTGTAAACATGCGGCAGAATTGCAGTTTCTATGAAGATCTGGAGAACTGCAAACAAGGAAATGAAAACGGAGTAGAGAAAGATGCTCATTTTTCTCTTTAGTGAAGACAGACATACATTGAATACGTAGGGCACAGAGTTGGGTTCACAGCTGAGAAAATCTGTGCTTTCAAAGATTTTATAATTGGTGGGTTAGAATTCCTCCAAATAAATGAATATGCTCCATGTCAAAATGGGACAAAACATTTTAAAAATAGATTGTTGTTGTTTAGTCACTCAGTCGTGTCCGACTCTTTTGAGACCCCATGGACTGTAGCCTGCCAGGCTCCTCTGTCCATGGGATTTCCCAGGGTAGAATACTGGAGTGGGTTGCCATTTCCTCTTCCAGGAGATCTTCCCAACCCAGGGATCGAACTGAGTCTCCTGCACTGGGAGATGAAATCTTAACCACTGAGCCACTAGGGAAGCCTGATAAGTTAAATAAACTAAATGCTCCTAGGGTTCTCCCTGGGGGAGGAGGGATGGCATTAGGCTGGAGGAATCACAAAATGTTTCCTGGAGGAGGTAGCGTCCTGGATGAACTGAGAGGCTGGGTGTCCCTCACACGTTCACTGCTGTCTCATTGCTATTGGTCTGCTTCACAATGGAAGGAAAGTTGGTCCAGAGGTAAGAGCTGAGGATGCAGAATGGCCAAGGTACATGGAGGGGAATCTCCCTGACCACTGCTTTAGTTCCAGTAACCTCGACAGCTGCATGTCAGAAAGTTCAGGGGAGTGGAAAGTTCTTGCCTCATCACAGCTGGGAGATGCAAGACTTGCAGTAACCACATTTTGATCCAGTCCAGTTGTTTTCTGTGTGTGTGTTAAGAGTTTGTAAAGCTGGAAAAACGAAGATATGCAAGCTATGTAACTTTTGTTCAAGTTGGTTTTTATTGTTTTTCAGTTTGATCAGAACATAAAAATTACTCCCTTGTTTTCCTTTTGTAACATAGTTACTCCAGCCTTCTGTTAATGTATTTGTTTGCTTGGCTCTGCTGGGTCTTAGTTGCTGCATGTGTGATCTAGCTTCCTGACCAGGGGTTGAACCTGGGCCCCCTGTATTGAGAGCTCGGAGTCTTAGCCACTAGACAACCAGAGAAAACTCCCCCTCCTTGGTTTTCAAGCCCTGAGTCACACTTTTGGTTTTTGTTTCCATTTGTAAAAGGCCTAGTTTTTGCAGCTGGATCTTAACTGCTTGTGTGAATGCACAGTAGATGACATTAAGTTAAATATGCAACTATGTGTGAGGACCATGGCTTAAGGGTATCAGACTGTTCTTGCAGTGAGAATCCCCAAAGGAAGGTCATATTGACAGATTTGTAAAGTTGTCAGATTGCAGTATATGTGAGTTTATTTTTTTCTTTTTTAATTTTTATTGAAATATAGTTGATTTACAATATTGTGTTAGTTTCAGGTATACCGCAAGATGACTCAGTTACATATGTGTTGACAAATACATATATATATGTAAGTTTTTAGATTCTTTTCCATTATAGGTTCTTACAGGATATTGAATAGAGTTCTCTGTGCTATACACTAGGCCCTTGTTGGTTTTCTGTTTTATATCTAGTAGTGTGAATATGGAATTTGGGATTAAAATATATGTGAGTTTACATGACTCTGATTTCACGTCAGTGGTTTCTGGAAGATGAGTCTGTGCTTGGCAGTGCTGAATTCAGACTCTCAACTGCACAGGGGATTGAGGATGATATCAGAAATGTTAAAGGCAAACCAAATTAAAATCAGTATTAATCATGTACAATGACAGAGATCACCAGTTAAATATTCCATCCTGGAATCAAATACCTTAAACATGGCCTCTAAGAATGTAGAATACCTGTTCATTGCATGCAATAAATATAGAAAAGAAGGCCTTTGGAATTGATTAGGCATTTATTTGCCTCACTGTGTTTCTGGGAGTAAGGAAGTGAGTGAGTGTATGTATACTGGCCAGAGGAACTTGGGTGAGTTTAGAAAAAAAGAAAAAAACAAAACCACATACTTCTCCATTTGTAAGAGAAGGAAGTAGTATGACATCATCCTCAGCTAAAATCTAGCTTGTTTATATCTCAGTTTGTTAGGTAATAGAATGCCTTGTCCCAAGTGATTAAATAATTAGGATGACTAAGTCCAGTTTTCTTCTGAATCTTGATTACCTCATTCATTCATTCACATAACGAATGTCTCTTAAACACCTATTCTGTGCTAGGTCTTGAGTGTACAATAGCGAGTGGAGGAAAAGATATATAATTCCTGTCCTCGAGAAATTTGAACATGAACTGGGAGAATGGAAAGGAAAAAAATGACACAAATTATTATAAAACTGCAGGTGTAGTAAGTGCTAAAAAGGAGAGGCGTATGGTGCCAAGTGAATGTATAATAAAAGGGAGGTAGGGGAAAGCTTGCCCATCAAGGAAGTCAGGATTCACCCAGGAAGACCAGGAGCAGGCTGGGTGGGAGGGAGGACAGAGGAAGCAGAAGAAGGGTAGTGTACATCCCTCTGGTGGAGCCGGGAGGAACACACACCGGGCAAGTTCTAGGAATTTGGAGATGCTCTCAGTGGAGGAGGAGAAACCCTGGGGAAGGTTACAAGAGAGGAAGGGGCTCCAGGGCACCTTAAAGGGGCTTGTTCCTATCTTTTAGCTCAAGAGCTGCGGGAGGTCTTCAGATGACTTTAATAGAAGGGTTGGTACAATCAGGTTTGCCTTTTGGGAAGTTGACTTCCACTCTAATTCGAGAAATGGAGTGAAAAGGCCCAGACTGGCCCTGACTGGGGATGCATGGATGGGAAACTCCTACTCAAGCGATGGTGGTGGCCTGGGTGGCAACTGCGGAGGAAACAGGAGAAACGGATTTTGAACTCAGCTTCCCTCCATCACTCAGGGGCTTTGGCAAGGCCGTTGGTGGGAAGGAAGATGCCCAGGCCTGCTGAGTTCATCCCACTTCCTGCATCCTAAATTCTAGAGCCAGGAAGTGGTCTTTCCCTAAAAGATGCATGCAGAGGCAGCTTCCATGCTGCGTGGAGCGGTGGTGACAAGACTTAAGGTTGTTCCAGGATCACGCAAAAGAATTCTTGAGATTGACAGGGAAGATGGCAGGGTTGGGTTTCCAGGGAGAGCTAGTTGCTTTTATTCCCAGTAAGGCTGGCCACCTGCCTCTGCAAACAAGCTTTCTCTCAGATAAAAGAGTTTTATTGTGTAACCTGCTGGAAGATCTCCTGACCAGAGGGCTGTACTGAATCTAAATCTTTCAGGGCTAGAAGTAGGGTGAGCATATGAGTCATAATCTCACCAGGACAAATGCGAAAGAGAAGGGGGGCCTGTTAATAATTCAACTTTGAAGCAAATATACACCAGGATTGTTTGGGGGCAAACCTGGTCACCTTACCGAGATGGGAAAGTTGGAAGTTCATCCTGTTCTGCTCTCACCCATGTCCCCTTTTGCAGGGAGGGGCTCTGGGTCCTGTCCTATCACAGTGCTGGAAGGCAAACCCTGGCACTTAGCTGACCCCAACCCACTTTTACTGTCACACTTTCTGCCCTACCTGATACATTCTGAAGATGACATTTCCCGTTACAGTTATCACTCTGTGATGGCTTGTGTTAGTATTGCTCACTGAGTCATTCCCAGAAAGAAAGAGGCGATTCCAAACTGGGAGGCATCACCCAAGAGCTCATCAGAAACGCTGCCTCTTAAGAGGTACTGAAGCAGAAGCTGCCTTTTAACAGGATTTTCAGGGGGTCCATGGGCACATTGAAGTTTTCCACCTGCAGTTAAGACAAACATTTTACAATGTGACGGTGTAGGCAAACACAATTGAAACAAAAGTCTAATGAGGAAATACTATTTTATTTGGGAAAAAAACTGCTGACAACTCGGATTTCAGCATCTACTCTTGGGTAGCCACTTGAAGTTTGAAAACCCCGCTCTGAGGCACTAGGGAGCAGCCCGAAGAGGGTTGTAGGGAAGGGGGAAAGATGCTGGTTGGGGGTGCTTTGGAGAGTGCACACACACCCTGCGTTCAGTGACTTTCTGGAACTTGTGCACTAATTGCTCAGCAGTCCTCGGAGTGGGGAACGTGGAGGGCAGCGAGGGGCCGCTGAAAGTTTGCCAGAGCCCCGGAGGGGCCGGTCCCGGGGCCGTGATTGGCAGCTGCGAGGGAGGGCGAGGCCCGGGAGCCGAGCCGGGGAGCAGGCTCCGGGCTGCAAGAGGTCCTGCCCAGCTGTTGGCGAGGAGTTTCCTGTTTCCCCCGCGGCGCCCGGGCGAAGTCGTGAGTCACTCGCACGCCGGGCCCGACGACACTCCGCGCGCGCACCCGCCGGCCGGGCCGGCCTCCAGCTCCGCTCTCCTCGGCCGCCGGGGCTCCCCGCGCCTCGCCCGCCGCCACCCTCCCTGCGGCCCGCGGCGCCACATCTGGCGGCACCGCTGCTGGGCGCCCGGCGCGGGTCCGGAGGGCGCGGCGCGGAGGCGCGGCGTACGCGCTCGGGCCGGTCTATGAGGAGCGGCGGGGGCTGCCATGGGCCGGGGGCTGCTCGGGGGCCTGTGGCCGCTGCACGTCGTCCTGTGGACGCGCATCGCCAGCACGATCCCGCCGCACGTTCCCAAGTCGGGTGAGTGGCTCCCTGCCTGGACTTGGCGCCGGGGTCCCCGGGTCCCCGCCGGGCTGCGCTTGACAGTCGGCCTGGGAGGCGGGCGGAAGCCGGGACGTGGCCTGGGTCCCCGTGCCCCGGTGCGTTGTGCTGGGACGGGTGGGCTTTTCTTTCCAAAGGCCAGGAAAGTGGCTTCGGCGGGGGGCGCGCAGGGCGCCCGGTCCCCTTTGTGCGGGCAGGAAGGGCGCTGCGTCCCGGGCCGCCCCCACCCCCGGAAAGGGAAGTTTGAGAAGTTGGTGATCGGCGGAGGCAGGACGCGGCGAGCCTCGGAGTGAGCGGCCGGCACACCTGGTCCGGGCCTGGGATGGCCCAGCGCCCCGCAAGGGCAGGGTCCCCCATTCTCTGCTCCTTCCCAGGGTCACATGCCCCCGGACTGGCCTCTTGGCCCGGAGTAATTTTAGCAAAGTTTCGAAGAAAAGAGCGATTGCCAAAGGAAAGTTGTCCGGTTCAACTTGGGGTAGGCGTGGATGAGGCCGCAGCAGGGGCTTGTCAGGTGGAAGAGGAGTGTTTACTGAGTGCCTGCTAGGTGCTGGGTGCCTGAGATGTTGCCTGGAGCAGGACAGCCCCGCCTTTCGGGCTTGAAGGCTCTCTGCAGTGGTTTGGTGGAAACAGAGGGGTTAAAATCTTAAATCCCCCTGCCCACCTGATCTTGATGTCTAGAGGGTTTTAAGGGGAGAAAAATGCAGAAATTGCACTCTTAAGGATTTGTTATGGAAAGTATCCAACCCCTGAGACCTCGAAAGTTAGAAATTTTGCAACTCTTAGCTACAGAACTGAGTATATGCATCTGGGGTCTGGTAACAGACCCAGAGTCTTTGGACCTTCATGGCCTCAGTCTCCTCATCTGAGAAAGGACGTGGCTAGGTTTGGATCATTTCAGTTCCCTTCATCGTTATCATCTTATGTCTCTCTCCTTCCTTTTGAAGACTTGGAGATGCCCTGCGTGGATTAGGGATGAAATGTAGAGTATCGGACAGCCCCCTTCACTCTTGAGGACACCTTCTGTTTACCAAGGGTCAGAGGCAGACCACTTTTGGTTTTGTCTGGAAGAAATGTAGAGGAGTTTCTACACAGGACATTCCATAATACTTGAAGTGGATTGACAACTTTTAAGAATTGTGTTTTATGTTGAAGGTGGCATGGAGATGGGAGTTTTTAATAGAATGAGGAAGAAGCAGTGTTGTAGACAAAAAGATCCTAACACAAATTTGAGTTTTACCGTTTACTAACTTCATTCTTGGATGCTTTCTTACATTGCAGTACCACAATGTTTGACTCTCTGATTATACCCCAGAGTCTTAAAAAACAAAGTTATATTTTGCTAATATTTTAAATGGCACCCTTAGTTTTCAGTTTACATTAAAAATCATTAAAACTTTTGTTTCAGTTTATGAAAGAAGGAAATTAGTGGACCCTGATTCAGTTCGGGTTTGTTTACAATGATCAGATTTATGATTTGCAAATTCCAGACTCAGTAGTTCATGAGTCAGTCTCAGTTCATCTATATACACACTTTTAAACAATTAGCTTAAAAGCCAACTGGCTTTTTATTTGGGCTTTTAAACAGTATTACAAAACCCACAGATTTCATATTTTTATGGAATTAAAGCCACAAAATGGTTTAACCTTTGTAGATTGGTATTCATTTGAAGTTACATTTTTAAAGATACTTAAAGGTCAAAGGTAGCTGTAATCAAGATAGGAAACCTAATTCCACTTGTATTTAATTTTCCATGGAAGTCAGTGGTTTCAGGATTTTCCTAACGTAATTACTAACCTGTCATGACATTTTTCAAAATATCTTAATGCATAGTAAGGGGAGAAATAATATCTTTTATAGCCTTCTCTTGGGTTACTTAAAAAAAAAATTTCCATCTTATGTTTAGGATATTGACAGGTGAGCCAAGGATTTCAGCATACGGACAAACTTCACTAAGATACATACTTAAGGGTATCTTAGTTTTTGTTTTGACTTAGTAGACTCACTTATCCTAAATGCCCCAAATTAAGTAATTGCTCTTTGGGGGAGAACTTTAAATGTCTGAAAACTTCAGATCTGAAAAATACAACTTTTACTTTTCAAATATCTAACAGGAGATCCTTGTTGAGGACTCAGTGTTGATGAAAATGTCAGCACGGATAAATTTCTTTTCCCAAATCACTGCTGATTTTGTCAGGGTTCTGGAAACCACTAGGCCCAGAATTTGATCTTTGGTCTGTTTGCTTTTGTTCCCAGAAAGCACCATTTCTTACCTCTAGGCCACTTGCATTAATGACATCTTATTTTTAAGCAGTTACGGTTTTTATAAGATACTCATCACGTTTTGGATTCCTGGTCTTTTTTTCAAGGTAGCACCCCACCTTGAAACGTTGCTGTCTGTAGAACCAGCATACCTGCTACATAGTCTCCATTTCCATTATCAACACAACTTAAAAATTTTTTTTAAACTCTCTTTTTCCAATTAAGAATGACACTTCATTGGTGCTATTACAGAAAATGCCCATTACCTATTCTTCCTTCTTAACAGTATTTATAATGTCATTTTGTGCCAGGCAGGTGGCTCAGACCTGGGAACAGCATCTTGAATGAGTAAGACAGGCCTGGTCTTTGCCTCTGCTGAGTCTAAGATATAGGAGTGTGGTGAAACCCAGAGAAGGATACATATTTTAACCCTGGGTACTGGGAAGCATTATGGACCCTAGACCCCTTTGTCAGAAGCCCAGTTGGTTGAGTGTTGAGTGTTTCCTTCCATTCCCTCCACTGTCCCTCTGAACATAGGTTTTTCATTGATCCGTTCTTTTCTATGCCTGCCTTGTTCCAGGCCCTTGGTTGGGTCACCTCACTTTTGTTCAAGCTGCTGTCTGGAACTCCTGTTGCCTTGGATAATTTACGGTTGTCTTTTAAGGCTTACCTCAAGGGTCATCTTCTTAAGCAAACCTGCTTTCAGTGCCCTGGGTGGAGCGAAAGTTTCCCTCCAGGGGGCAGGCCTCTCTGGTAACAGTAGTAAGGCAGAATTCTCTCTTTATGGGCCTCTCTCAAAAGCAGTGGATTTGTCTTGTTTTCCTGTCTCCAGGGTCTCCAGCAACACCTGGGGCATCACTTAGCACCCAGGAGATGCTGCACGGAGCCCCCACTTCATCCTTTGGGAGGTTGGGCAGGCCAGTGGAGCATGTTCACAACCAGGCAGTCACTATTTATTGGGTGTTTGGTCTGAATGGTCAAATCTTTACTTTTAGTGAAAATAGTTTGGCTCTGATCTCAATAGGCAGTTTTGCTGTTTTATACTGTGTCATTGGTCCTTTTATTCTGATGATCTATTGGAAAAGCTGCTTTTAACTTCTGACAAACATGGTGGAAAGCTGTGAGAAGTTTTCATCCAGCCTCTTTAGCTGTTCAGTTGAATTTGTGTAGGGCATTCAAAGCCATCGCAAAACTTTTTCAAAGTTTCTCCCAAAGATAGTTTCCAGTGAATACTGGAAATACAAATCCATTCCTCCCCCCTCTTTTTTTTTTTCTAGAAAATTGTCGAAAGGAGACTTTCATTAAAAATGAAGTGCAGAAATCTAAATTTAGCTTTGAAGTTTCTTTTTTCATCAGGGTCTTCTGTTTGGGTTTTTCAGCAGTGAGGCAGAGTTTGTCTAAGGCAAGTGCGGCCCTGGGGCAGCTACCGTCTACAGCAGAGCAGTGTCGCTGTTATTTAGGTCTGATGCCAACCTCCAAGACAGTTTAAAACAGGGTGTGGAGGAAGTGTCCTTCCTGGCTACAGCATGGCGTTATTTAGCCAGTTTCCACAGAAAAGCATAACGCTGTCACCTTGTTGGCTCCTGGCCTCTGGGCCCTTTGGTACAGCGTTCCAGAACAACGCATGATTTTCAGCAGAAGTGATTCACCAGATGGGCATGAGCAGCAGGAATGCTCACCATGCTTTTCACACTCCTTTCCCTTGTAATATTTTGCTCTGTATGCACTTGTGGCTTCCGACCAAGATGGGATAACGATGATGGTCCTTCTTGCCTGGCATGTTAGGGGGTTTGGGAAGCCAAGCAGGCACACTGGCTCATCTCAAGGACAGGTAGGGAGAAGTAACATTTGAGAACCTGCTCTGAGCCAGTGGCCTGACATTACTATCTAATTTAATCCTCAGAAAAAATGGAGAAGACAAGTTTCATTACCTTTATTTTATAAATGGGGCAGGTGGCGTCTATACAAGGCCACGTGAAATTTGCCTGTGTGTGTATATTTTCTGGTCTCGTCTTCCTTGCATTCTGCTCGGCCCTTCTCCTTGGTGTATCTGTGTGGATGTGTGTAGAGATGGAAGTTACGGAGTGAGTCAAGGGATGTCATAGGAAAGGGGAATTGACCATCTAATATCCATTCAGTGCCCCAGAGATCATGATTTGCTTTGCTTCTGTGATCCGCCTCCTTCCTGATTGAAATTGTCATCGTACTACAGAAAATCAAGATAGGGAGAGTCTCTTTGCCCAGGGAAACTCAGCTGTTCCTAATAATAGCGTCTCAGTGGTGGGACACCCTGCAGTGTCCCGTCCCATGACCACTGACAGCATTGGACATGGACTGACTGTTTTTCAAGATGTGCTCTGCCAACCCAGATTCCAGGCATGTAGGACCAGCATCTGTGTACAGACCTCCAATAGCTGCTGGAGTGGGCGGGAAGAGTAGGATTTATCCAGAATCACAAAGGAGGTGACTTGATTTTTGGTGTCTCACTCATTGGAAAACTTGTAGGTGGTTAATATGCTTTGCCTCCCGAAAGGATCTCTTTTACTTGCCGTAATCAGTAATCAGCATTTTCATTCTTGGCACTCAACTGCCTCCTTGCCTGTGGTCAACTTAGGATTTCCTGCTTAGCCTCTTCAGGGTTCCCTAGGTCTTTGTTTTGTTCTCAGGGGTGAAGCTATAGATCATTAGAATGGACTTATCCTGGGGCAAGTGTGTGGGATGGTGAGATCGCATCTGGGGAAGGTTGCCTGCCCTTTATTTTATGTAGCTCTTTATTTATTTTTGCTCTTTTCCGATAAGATATTTGCGCCCCACTCCCTCCAACCAAGTTTTTCTGCTTAGTTAAAATATGGGCCTAGTATACAGGCAACAGGAGCCTCTGCCCTGGGATTTAGAGGGCACTGTTTTTATTCTTATCTGGTCAGGCCCCTGTCCATGGGATGGGGAAACCTCTGGGCCTGTGAGTCCAAAGTCTCCCCTTTTTATTTTTAAAAAATATTCATTTATTTAGTTGGCTGCCTTGAGTCTTAGTTGCTGCACGGAGGATCTTTGTTGCATCACACGGGATCTTCCATCGCAGCGCACAGCCTCCCTAGCTGTGGCTCATGGGCTCAGTAGTTGTGGCACGTGGGCTTTGTTGCTCCATGTCATGTGGGATCTTAGTTCCCTGATCAGGGATCAAACCCATCCCCTGCATTGGAAGTTGGATTCTTAACCACTGGACCACCAGGGAAGTCCTCAGTCTCCCCTTTGTAGATCAGTTTCAGGTGCCTGGCAACTCAAAATATGCTGCTCGGATGGCTGTGGACCAGCTTGTACAGCCCGTGTGGACCTTTGGGCCCATCTTCCTGTGGGCCTTTGTAGCCACTGAGGGGTGGCGAAGGCACAGCTGTGTATGTATGGGGTGTAGGGGATGTGACTGTTAAAACTGCGGAGTTTACATGTCACGGGGTCCCTCTGGGTGCCAGATGGAGCAGCCAGTGGAAAGAGGAAGGTAGATTGTTGGCCGGGTCTGGGACGGTGTTTTCCCGTTTCCAGGGCTGGATTCTGAGCAGGTCAAGAGTTTGAGAGTTGAACTTGGTCTTTTCTAAGACGTTATGAAGGTGCACTTGTCAGCTGAGGCGGAAGGCTCAAACCTGTTTTATTGAACAGTTGGTGAGTGTGCTCTATAGCTTTCAGTACTCTGCCCTGTGATCTGTGGGCGGCCGTTTGTATGCCGCTGCCGGATCTCTACCAACCATATGCCTTTGCTGAGGTGTTAGGTACAAAATTAGTTGTTGTTGATTGTATCATATTTTCCCTGGAGTAAAGAGATTTCTCATTAATGAAAAGGCTAAGAGTTTGGCTGTAATCATAGTATTGTATCTCCTTGAGGAAGTTCAGTTTTTCATGGCTTGTCTTTTCCTGCAGGAAGTTTAAGCTCTATTCATTTGACTTGTTCTAGCTGGGATTTCACTTACACAGCTTCTTTAAGATTTCCCAGTGTCTTGCTTGCATTTCCTCTTGATATTGGGAACATGAGGCTCGGTGCAGCTTATCTGGATGTTTTCTTCTCCTGTTGTATATGTTTTATTTGAGTGATCTGCGGCCTTCTCAAGCCTTTTTAAGGAAACAGGAATATCAGTACAGTATAAAGAAGTAAAAAGCTGTTAGGACACCATACAAGGTATTTTTGTCAAAACTGTGCATTTTAGGGAGCTGGTAGCTTTGCAGAATCAACATGAGTGTCTTTGAAGGAAAATAGGGAGTCAGGTGTGTGTTATCAACATTTTCTACTTTTTCTGTTAAAGGTGTAAATTGTGGTGGAGGATTCATTAGCTGTGGCAGTTCACTCCGCCGCTTTGTGGATGACTGCTGGTTGCCCTGAACTTTGCAGAACTTGGCTAAAGTAGGAGGTGACAGTGGCTCAAGCCCCCGCAGTGGTGTTTCATCTTGAGGAAGCTTCATGAGAGATATTTTGTGGACAGGTTTCCTGATAATGTTATGATTTTAGTTACGCTGATTGGACTACACCCAGCACTTGATGTGTACCATTTAACCTCCAGGCAGTAAACTTTATAATCTCATAGTAAGTCTGCTAAGGCCACTCACCTAGCAAATGATTAGTCTGGGGTTGAACCCAAGATGGTCTGGTTTGGATACCTAGACCCTAAGTGTTAACGCTGTTCTGGACAGGCCACCTCGATTGATACAGACCACTTCTCCATTATAGCCTGGGTGCTGGGAGACTGGGGGTTCAGAGAAATAATGGTGATAGCCAACATTTTTCTAATGCTTTGGCCTTTTTTATATGTTATCCCAATTAATTTCTTTAAATAAAATACTGTTTAATCCATACACCAGGTAGTCAGACATTAGGCCTATCTTGTGACCTTAATGGGAAAATGAAATATACACATTAGATGAAATAGCCCTGGCTAAATCATGGCCATCAAGGAGTTTAGGTGTTCTGAGCAAAACAGGCACTTTATTTGGAAGGACTGGGGAAATTCAAGGATGAATTCAAGGATGTATAAGTAGGTGGGGGATATATATGGTGTGCCAAGGTGGTTTTACCATGATGTGGATAGAACTTAACCTCAAGGCTTCTCCCTGGTACAGGCCTGCCTTCTTGCTCTAGGTGGGACCCTGGCAATATGGTTAACAAGTGTCATCAAGGTAAAGACTATTTAAGACATCTTGCAATGCCCTGAAAATTACAGCTCATCTGTAGAAGAAACTTGATACAGAGACTTTCCCAAATTTAGAGGCATCTCAAAACATTCATATGATACTACTTATATGAGTTAATTATGGAGCCAAAAAAAATCTTCCAAGTTATTCAAGAATAAATTAAAAAATTCTAGGAACTTCCCTAGTAGTCCAGTGGTTAAGACTCCATACTTCTGCTGCAGGGGATGCAGGTTCAATCCCTGTCAGGGAACTAAGATCTCACATGCCACACAGTGCATCCAGAAAGAAGGGGAAAAAAAGAATAAATTACAAATTATGGTTAACAATTCTAGAGGAAGTATAGAGTTATTTTAAATTTTCTCTAAAGAGATATTGTGAAATACCATTGGAAGAGATGATTAAAGACAGTGCCACCAAAAACTGGAGTAGCATGTATCTGAGAGGTGTGTCAGGCAGGTAGTTTGTTTTCTTTTCAATTTTATATTTGTGGTGTCTGCAGCTTCTTAACATTTGGAATTTGTAAGATGCCACTTTAAATTCTAAATACTCACTTTCATTCCTAAATTTCTATTCTTAATTTTTATATTCTTTTTCTTAAAGAGTGCCTTTAAAATTGATAAACTTCAGCTTCCAGAAGACCTGACTCTATGCCTAATGGTAGGGTTTGCTTGTTGACTTGGAAAATAAATTTAAAATGTTCCCCACCCCCAACCCCATATAAGTACTCTGAAGTCTGCATTGTTACATCACCAGACCAAAACATTTTTTCCCTGAGGTCTTCATCATTTTCCTAGTTTAGAGGCCCCATGCCAGGTAGAAAAAGAAGTTGTAAATATGTAATTATCACAAAACCTTGATCTTGAATGATCTAACCCTGCCTTGACCCATGGTTTTGAGATTGAGTCTCTGCCTAGGAAACAGCTGATGAAGATTAAACCCCGTCATACTGGCCGTCACGGTGTCTCGGGGCCTGGTTACCTTCTTTGGGCTCCCTGGGTCTCCTTTTTCTTCTATGTATAGTGACAAGAATTGAACTGGGTAAGATTTGCAGCTTCTTCTATCCTGAAAAAGCTGGGTGTTAGTAAAGGAAATCATTGATGTTGACTTAGAAAACATGATCATTAACTAATAAAAATAGAAAACTGTTGAAAGTCATCCCAGAGTGGAACAGACAGATACCACAGACATCCAGTCGGAGTTTGCTGGGAATGGACGCTGTTAGGAAAAGAAGCCAAAGCCAGGGTGATTTTGGAAACCTCCTGGTGCAGGGGCCTGCGCGGACAGCCTCACTGAAGAGCCTGCTTCCTGCAGCTCCCGCTTTCTCCTCACGGCCTTGGTTTGGGTGGGAACGCCATTTCCCTCTGCTTAATTACAGTGTTGGCATCCTCCCCTTCCTCTGAGTTGGTGAGAAGGTCTGTGAATGGTTTTCCTAAGGTAGAGAGTTAGGAAATTGCTTCTCTGTGTCTAGGAAAAGAGAACCCTGACGGAGCGTCTGTCTTTTTGGGGAAAAGAATGGAAACTTGTCTGAATATAACTAGTCTTGTCTTGCCTTTCAAAAATTTCTCCATCTCTTTTCTCACAATATTCTCAGAAAGGACAGAATTTGCTCCATCTAGGCAGTTTTCAGATACTCTTTTCGGCAGGGGAGTAGCTCTGAGTCCCATAATTGCATTTCTGTATAGTCAGCCGCAGAGGGATCTTCTGACTGTTGCTTTGGATGACTGTCTTGTTACCACAGCTCACATTTATGTTTTCTTCTCTCAAACCCATAGTATTGAGCAAAAAAAGAAAGACCATATGATAAAATTTGCCTTCAAATATGTGAAAAGGGGGGGAAAAAAACACCCAGTAGTAACATTTTGTATTCACTGTTCTGGAATCCCTTGAAGTTTGTTGGTCTAAAATAATTTCTAACCCTCTGAACCCAACTCTTTTATTCTGGTTTCTCTCATCACCGCTTCCTCGCTCTAATGCACAGCGGGCTGGCCAGCCTTTTCGTCTGTTGTCCTCTTCTGTTTTCCGTCCCCTCTCCCTGCGGCCCTGCTGGCTGTCCTTTCTCACTCTCCAGGAGCCTCATTTCTCTTTCTGCATCTACCTTTCATGACCTGTAGTGTGCCATGAGGCCAAATTCTTGAGCTCAGAAATGATGCCTTTTTGTCATCCTCTGCTAACAGCAATGAAAGATGCTCCAGTACTTTGCTACCCAAAGGGCGGTCCAGCTGCCAGCAGAATCTGCATCACTGAGGGTTTATGGGAAATGCAGAATGTTGGACCGCTACCCAGACCTACTGCCTCAAATCTGATTCTGCATTTTAACGAGAACTCTGGGTGATTCATGTATGTGTACATTAAAGGGTGAGAAGCATTGTTGTAATATTGTGGAAACCTGTCCACAGGAGTATCCAGTGATCTGCAGAGATTTTAGTATGTCAGGTCACTTTTTTCTAGGTCACTTTTTTCTGTCACTGAGGAAAAGAAGGAAGGATTCAAGGAAGGGTGGCTGCCCATTTTAGGAGGGTACTTTGACTCATCCTCAGCTACAGGGCCCGTTTTAACTGAGGGTAAGTAATGCTCTAAGGCTAGCAGGAAAGAAAATTGCTGAAAGCGAGTCAGTTAATTGAGAAGTTTTAACCCATGTCTTTTGGGCTTCCCTGGTGGCTCAGCTGGTAAGGAATCAGCCTGCAATGCAGGAGACCTGGATTCAATCCCTGGGTTCGGAAGATCCCCTGGAGAAGGGAATGGCTCCCCACTCCAGTATTCTGGCCTGGAGAATTTCATGGACATGGGGTTGCAAAGAGACAGGACTGAGCAACTTTCACTTACACTTTACCCAAAGCACCCTTCATGTCTGTTTTCCTCCACTGACTGTCCCAAGACTAGCAAGTGTAGCTCCTAGGGATCCTTTTCTCTGCCAAACTCAGCATTCATCATGTTTACTCTTTAGGTATTTAATCACAGAACACCTTGACATTTATAGGCCATAATTAAGTCAAGAGCTATTATACACTGGCATGTCCTAAAATATGTTGCACTCATATATAAAGTATGTTTCCAATAAATTAATGAATTAATGTCAGGTTTTTCAGGAAGTGGTTCTACTTTTTAACATGGAAAAAAAAATCTGTTGTCTTGAGAAATGTTTTTGGTCAATGCTCAGGGAGGATTCCATTTTTCTTGAATCCCTCAACATTAATTTTAGACTGTTCTGAGAGCTCTATGACTGGCTTCTTCATTGATGAGCTTCTGTATTTTACTCAACAGGAGGCAATGTTTGCACCTCAGCCGCTTTTATCTTCCAATAGTTGTGGGTCCCTGTCAGTTGAAACAACTCGTTCTCATAACAACTTTTTGATTTTTCCAAATAATTTTATTTTCTGACTTTTTTTTTCTTTTGACATCTTACTTGGCAAAAACAAACAAAACATAGAAAAAACTTTCCATTGCAGCCTTGTCTCATGTTGCTTCTTTTCCATCAGATCTCAACTTATTTATCAGAGTAACTTTAAAATAGAGTCTTGTGTGTGTGTGTGCACGTGTGCATGGATGCACACGTGCACACACTCAGTTGCATCCAACTCTTTGTGGCCCCATGGACTGTAGCCTGCCAGGCTCATCTGTCCATCCCAGGCAAGAGTACCACAGTGGGTTGCCAATTCCTACTCCAGAGGATCTTCCTGACCCAGGGATCCTGCTTTGGTAGGCGGATTCTTTACCACTAGTGTCACCTGAGAAGCCTCTGACTCTGCTAATTAATCAGACACCGTTTACAACAATTACCTAGTTACAAGAAATGCATTTCTGCTCTTAAATTATGCTACCACAGTGCAAGACTGAGCTCCTGCTTTCTGTCATCTGAAGGCTCTCCTCTTTGGTTTCTGCCCATGGACACCCCTCGTCTCTTCAGTACTCAGTATGTATCCCATCAGTTAACTCTGCCCCTCAGCTGTCACGTTGACAGGTGACCTGCGGGAAAGCCTTCTGTGGATCCTTTCCGTGGATCCTAGGTGACTGCAAGGCCCTCGCTTCCTTTCTGAGGTCTGGGTGCATCCCTGGTCCTAGGACACACAGGACCTGGCATCAGTTCGATGACTGCAGGCCTGGATGGGACCAGCCTCTCCCTCAGCCCCCGTCCTGCCCTCTTGCATCCTTAGGCCCTGGGTTCACTCAGCTTCTCTAACCTTGACTGTTCTGCTCCACAGTTTTCCCGTTCTCTCCTCACACCCAACAGTACTTCTGTTCCTTTGAAACAATGCCTGGCCAAACCCCACTTCTCCTGTCACATCTGCAGTCAGATTTGTTGTGTTTTTCCCTTCACAGTCTCTCCGTCAGGCCTGGCTTCCTCTTGGGCAGCCTTGGTGGGAAGCTTCCTGTGGCTGGATGTGTGTGTGTTTTAAGTCTCATCTCCCTCTCTTGAGGGAGAGCCATCTGTCTGATTTTTCCCTGGTGCTCAGCGTGCATCGTCACTGAAAAGGTTGTTGGGTTTGAAATTCATGACTTCTAAAGGCCAGGGACGCGGCTTATAAATCCAGCATGGGGGGTGTTGACGAGATTTTGTGTTTTGGCCCCCCCCGCAGGTGTGTCCTCAGGGCTGGTTATTTTTAGGCGCCGGTGGCGGTGTGTGGGAGAACCATGGGCTTGTGGGAGATCTCGAGCGTCCTGAGTTGTGTACGTGGCTCTTTACAGTGGAGGTTTCCTGTGTGTTCAGCCTGTAGTTTCTGTGAATTTGGGGGAGCTGCGCTCTGGGTGGGGAGGCTGTTGTTTTTCCACCCCATCACAGCCTGCCTTTGATTCATTTATCTGCTTGTGCGCATCTTTTGTCAAGGGCCCAATGTGCTATGACTGCAGAGGCCAGAAAAAGTCAAAGTAAATCATACCATCTGACGACTTAGGACAGTTTGTTGTTTTTTTTTCCGCCAGTTCTGCCTTTCATTTTCTGACTCACAGGTTATTTCCTGTGTTGGGATGGTTGGGGAAGGGGCTGTTGAATGCTGGGGTAGCGGGGCGGTGGAGAGCCGCTGAAGAGATCATCCTACCTGCCTGATGGAAAACATCCCGTCTGCAAGGAACACCTGTTGGCACATTTGGAAAAGTCCTGTCGAAATAGCTCATGGGTAGGAGCCAGGTGGAAAGGCTGCCTTAGGTGGGCACTTAACAGGGATGGATCTCCAGAGAAACCCCGGAACGCCTCAGCCCCGCCATCGCTGTGGTCTCCACAGCCCCTGTGTCCACGCTCCCTTGCTGGGGTGCCTCCTGTGCCAGCACAGCTTCCAGACACATCTCCCCTCCTTTCCAGCTGAGTCATCACCCCTCAACCCTCCTCTGCAGAAATTCTGGAGTAGACTTCATAAAATAACAGCCATGGCCTAGCAAGCGAGCCCCGCCTGCTCTATTGATGGGGGGAAAGGAGGTGAAATAAGGAATTTGCGTCTTAATATTTCTGTGGCACTTACTAGACAGAGAATGCTTTTAATTTGATGTGCCGTTGGTGAGCTTTCAAAACTATTGAAAACATGAATATTCCAAAATGTGGGAATGTTTGTGGCAATTACAGACTTACTTCTGTTTAATTCAACACTTTGCAAAGCAGTTTGTCAAAATCAGAGTGTGTCCCATTATCAGTTTTTGAATTAGAGGCCTCTCGTGTCTTTGGGGCCCAGGACAGAATCTGGTTTCCTAACAGTTCAGTGGTTACTTCTTGAATAAGTATTAGAGCTCCAATGAACTTGAACCTTGAAGCCCCTCTGCTCTAAGCCTATTGGCTTTGCTTCTCAAGGGATCCCTTCTTTTATGGAAAAACAATGGACTAAATGTTAGTTGACCGTGTCACTCATGTTCTGCTAGTCAAAGCAGTTTTGTTCTTCTCTGTATGTCTTTATTTATACATCCAGCTTTAAGTTCTGGAAAAGGAAGCCACAAACAATTCCTGACCTCTGATACAGTGGACTATTTTGCTGATGACCTGTACTCTAAAATAATTTATGTTCCTGAAAGCTTTTGGAGGAAGCCCCTGAAAAATCTTGGCAAGGTTGAGTCGGTCCCGAGTCGTCTTCCCGGTCCCACAGGCGGCCCGCGGAAGCAGACGTGGCCCTCGTGCTCTCTCAGTTGCCGTCTCATGAAGCTGTAAGAGAAGCGAGACGTGAGGCCATGGGTGATTGAGGACTGTGCTGGCTGACAGCAGTCCCGTGAACCTTAGGACATTCTGGGCTTGTTTGCCTTTTACCAGCAGCGAGTGGGGGTGCAGGGGAAGGACCTGATTCAGTGAGCCTTTCTGCCCACCGCCCTCTTGGTGCATATCTCTTGGGAACATATACAATGTCTTTCATTGTTAAAATAGCTGTTAAATGAAAGTTTAAAGCACAGCAAATGTTGTAAAAACAGTCCTTTGCTTACTTGTCCAGGCAGATGGAAAACTAGTGCCAAGGAAACAGAAAAGAGAAGTGATTTGAATAACTTGAAGGAAACGGCAGCCCACTCCAGCATTCTTGCCTGGATATTTCCATGGACAGAGGAGCCTGGCGGGCTACAGCCCATGGGGTCACAGAGAGTCGGATAGGACTGAGCGCGCGTGTACACGCGCTGTCATTGAGACGAACTGACAGAAGACGGGTGGAGAAACTGGAGTCAGATAACTGGGGAAAGCATATTGACCATGCCTGATTATAACGGTGTTTTAATCATCCCGTATGTTCACAGAGTATTTTGTTATCTGTAAAACACTTTCCTTTGCCCATCACGTGTAACCTTGAAGACAGCCCTCTGAGATGGGTCTGCTTATCCCATTTCACAGATGTGGAAACAGAGGCCTAGAAAGATGAAACCCCCAGAGGCATCGTAAAGTATCGTTTGTCTTTCATCATTTAGTCATTATATTCCCTCAGTGCTTCATTTCTAATTAAACATAAGGTCAGAACTCTGGTCCCGTCACGTTTGTATGTCTCTATAACTGAATTGTAGAAAAGGGAATGGGAGGGTTGGTGTCAGAGGCCTTGTCTTTTCGCCTTAAACCTGAGAAGCCGGGTTTAGGACTGGAGCATTCTCTCCTGCCAGACGTTTTTCTGAGGGTTTTGTCCCCCAGTCTCACTGGAGTTCAGACTGGGCTGTGAGTCACTTTTCTTTTTCCCCTTTTCTTGTGGGGACAGTTGCTCTTTTTAACACCCTGTGGCCTACTCTGGGAGGGTCATGTCACCATTGTCAGGGGGCACATGTTGCCATTTATAAGAGCCTGTGGCCATTGCCCTAGTCCTATCGGTTTTCTCTTACCTTGAGCTTCAAGGTACATGACGTGATCAGGAACATGAGGGTCTTTATGTGGGAGAGCCCAGAGATCAATGACTTCTGGGATTCCTTCGAAGATCTTCTTAAAGACAGATGTCTGGAAAAGATGGAGGGAAAAACAGAGGGCTGGCCGAACATGAGTGACAGTAGGCATCTAATGTTTAGTCACGTGGCTTTGATGGAAAAGAAATGGTACCTTGAGGAGTTGTGAAGCCTGCGCCTGCGATCATGACATGTTGAAAGCGTTTGGTGAGAAATGAGCTCGTTGGCAGAAGTGTCATTCAGGCTGCCAGCACGCAAGGATAGTGCAGAGAGTTGATAAAAAGAGAAGTTGGGCTGTGCTGCTGTCTTACTATATTTTGGTTAAGGAAGTGCATAAAAGCAGCCCCATCTGTCACATGGACCACTTTCTCTCCGAGCAGGTCCATCAAGATGATTCGGATCCTTCCTCCTCTGTGACTGCTTCCTAGAACAGATGAGCTTCTGTACATAATGACTGGGTTCATGAATTTGTATCATAATTGCAGAGACTCTTCCAACTATAATAAATTTCAGTGTTACCTTTGTACACTTTCTTTTGTTAAGGAACTTGTAGTAAATCCTCTGGAATAATGCCTTTTATATAATCCTTTAAAATTTATCATTTTACATACTGATTCCTGTTAAGGCAAATGTAATAAGGAAAATACATTTTGAACATTTTAGAAATGGTCCTTGTTTGGATCTGTTATATAGATGGTGCTCAATATATGTTTGTTTAAATAGAAACGTGTGCTCAATATATGTTTGTTTAAATAGAAAAAGAAAAATTTCATGAAGACTAGAAACAGAAATTACAATGCTGGGGCATACTGACTTAAAACTTACCCTTTTTTTTTTTTTTCTGTATTTCGTCTAGTTAACTGTGATTTTTCTGAAGTAAGAGTACAACTGTTGACTCTGATCTAAGGAACTGTGTATCTTGTTAACTTCTTTGCTAGTTTCTCTAAAGGGAGATATGCTTTCTCACGTTCGTCTCCTTGAACTCACTATTCATTTTCCCTTATGGAGGTCAAAACACTTGAGAAATTCAGCTTTCTCAGGAAGCCTGCTCCTCAGACTTTTCAAACAGACCTTCCTTTAGGCCTATTGTCCCCTTCGTGATTGGCAGAGGATTTCCACCCTTTAAATGATAGGAACTTGTGAAATCTGCACTTAAAAATTAATCTAAAAATGATCTTCCTGGAAGGAATTCGTACAATAGCAAACAAGTGCCTTCAGGCCATTATGTTCATGATCCCTGCTTCATCCTAAAACCATTTCTTGAGTCACACACGAAGATTGCTTAGGTTGAACTTGACCCTACCTAGGTAAACATTTATAATAAGGTCCAGTTTGAATGCAGTCTGTAGTTTTCCTAACAGCAGGCCGATGGCTGGTAGGCCTGGCTACCTCTGTCCAGGGGCACCATGCCCCTGTCTGTACACCTTAAGTTTGTCTCTGCTGAGTTCTTCGTTCTGTATAGAACAAATCCTTCCTGAACGGCATATATTTTTTAAATTCTGGCTGCACATTAGAATTATCTAAGGAGTTTTAGATGCCTGACCCAAACTCCTAAAAGTTCGACGTATTTGCTCTGGGTTTAGGCGCTGGCATCAGTATTGTTTTGAACGATCCTCAGATGATTCTCATGTGGAACCCAGAGTGAGAAACATGCATTTAGCCTAACCCAGCTGGGCTGCAAATGGAGAATTTGACCAAGAGATTTACTTGGTCTCCCAGCAAAGAAGTATCATTTTTTAGGTTCAAAATCTCACATCTTCTGTCTTTAAATCCAGTATAACCGATAAGAGCAAGGTTTTGTTATAGAGCTGAAGGAGGATCCGAATCCCTTTACTTCTGGAAACTTTGCTGCTGCTGCTAAGTCGCTTCAGTCGTGTCCGACTCTGTGCGACCCCATGGACTGTAGCCTACTAGGCTCCTCCGTCCATGGGATTTTCCAGGCAAGTGGGGTAAATACAGGCCCACGTCACCATAATGGTGGTGAAAAGTCAAGGCCAAAGGAGGCAGAACGCTGTGGATTGGGTTGGAGATTGATGACTTTTCCAAAGGAGGAAACAGTTGACCATCAGCACGGTCCCCTCGCCAACCCGGGTCAGACTTGTGCACTTGCTTCAAGGAGATGGCACGCTGGGAAGACACCTGCCTGTGATGTGTGCCTGCCGACCACACTGAGGTCGTTTTCCAGTTCCCTGACCATAGCCAAGGTGGGCCTCAGCCTGCTGCGGACACCAGGCCTCCTTGGAGAAGCCGTGCTCCTGGTCCCAGTCACCCTCACAGCTGCTGGCAGAGGCACTGAACTTTCTGTGGGGCCAGTGCGGGCCTCCTAGGTGGTGGTCCCTTGGCACAGCCAGGAGATCTTGGGGGAAGGTAGAAAGGCCTGGGGTGAGGAAAGCAGAATAAATTAACATATCAACGGGTTTCTGATAAGGGGCTTTTGAGCAGGAAGGTAATCAGATTATGAGGGCCGGTCCTTTAGGCTTAATTGTTGTTGTTGTCTGAGTGGGTTATACCTTGCCCTTTCCCAGGGCATCTTTCTTACCCAGGGATCAAACCCGTATAGACAGGTGAATTCTTTTACTGCTGAGCCACTGGGGAAACGCTTTGGCCTAATTGGTGACTGGCAGATGATAAGTAGGGGCATGTCACCCTCAAACCATTGCAAGACCAGGAGGGTGTGATGTGCAGGTAGTGGGCTCCTTTCTTCGTTTCCTATCATGCGTGTGCAACGAGCCGAAGGCAGAGCAGCCCATCACAGCCTCCCTGCATGTCAGGTTAGCTCCCGGACCCTTGTTTCTGATCCCATGGTGAAATATATGTCTCATGGTTTTACATACATGTTTTTTAATTTAATTGAAGTATAGTTGTTTTACAATTTTGTGTTAATTTCTGCTGCACACAGAATGGTTCAGTTATATATATATTCGTTTTCATTATGGGTTAATCACAGGGTAGTGGCCCTGTGCTAGGTGGCACTAGTGGTAAAGAACCCGCCTGCCAAAGCAGGAAACATAAGAGATGCGGGTTCAATCCCTGGGTCAGAAAGATCCCCTGGAAGAGGGCGTGGCAATCCACTCCAATATTCTTGCCTGGAGAATCCCATGAACAGAGGAGCCTGGCGGGCTGCAGTCCATAGGGTCAGAAAGAGTGGGACATGACTGAAGTGACTTAGCACTCACACACATTCAGTAGGACCTTGTTGTTCATCCATCCTATATACACTAGTTTGCTTCTGCTAATCACAGACTCCCAATCCTTCTCTCCTCTAAACACTTCATAATTTTTCAAAACAGTATTTTCTTCATTACACCTCCAAAGATATAAAGGGAAGGTCTTAAGAGGCCCAGAGCCCTTACTATCCCTACTTACCCTTGGTGGCTCAGGCTGTAAAGAATCCGCCTGCAATGCGAGAGACTTGGTTTCATTCCCTGGGTTGGGAAGGTCCCCTGGAGAAGGGAATGGCAACCATCCAGTACTCTTGCCTGGGAAATCCCATGGACAGAGGAGCCTGGCGGGCTACAGTCCATGGGGTCACAAAGAGTCGGACACAACTGAGTGACTAACACTTACCTTAGGTTCCACGTAGACCTCACATCACTCACAGCCTGCTGACTCCTCTGAAATACAGTGTGAAAAAAACAAGGGCACACATTCATTCATTCCGAGGGAGCACTTTCTTTTACCAGGTCTCAGTCATATTTTCCTGGCATGTCTGCACCACAGGTACCTCAAACATATGCTTCATACTTTTAGAAATCTAAAGAATGTAGTGTTTCAATTGAGGAGTGCCTCAGCGGATTCCTTTTCTTCTACTTAATGCCATTTGAATGGGCCTGTGCCCAGGGAGGTTGGGTTGATTGGACAACATATATAAACCTCTGCAAGGAATTCACTAGGTGGAGAAGGATGCCGATAGCCCAGAAACATGTATTCAGGGAGCTTTTTCTTTCATAATCTTCATAATGTTATTGAGACAAATCATGTAGCCATCTTGGTGAGCATCACTGCTCAGGGGAACTTTCTGCAGTGGTGACCTTATCTTGTATCTGTGCTTGCTATCTTCTGTGATAACCATTAGCCACATATCGATGGCTTGAAATGTCACAGCTGCAGCTAAGGAACTGAATTATAAATATTATTTTATTTCAATTAACCTAAATGGACATATCCACATGTGCATAGAGCTATCCACATGGCTGCCATAATGGACAGGACAGTTACTGCCTTAAAATGCCCATTCTCCTCAAGGCATCCAGTGAGGATAATCAGGTCATTTCTTAGTGGGACAGACTGAATTATTTGCACCTCTCCATTCCTGTCTTTCGGAGAAGGCAACGGCAACCCACTCCAGTACTCTCGCCTGGAAAATTCCATGGAGGGAGGAGCCTGGTAGGCTGCAGTCCATGGGGTCACTAAGAGTCGGACATGACTGAGCAACTTCACTTTCACTTTTCACTTTCCTGCATTGGAGAAGGAAATGGCAACCCACTCCAGTGTTCTTGCCTGGAGAATCCCAGGGACAGGGGAGCCTGGTGGGCTGCCGTCTGTGGGGTCGCACAGAGTCGGACACGACTGAAGTGACTTAGCAGCATTCCTGTCTTTTGGAGTTAGTTAGAGGCTGTCTCTTTCCTGGATCCATGATATCCTAATGTTTATAGAAATACTCATCCACAGTAACACTTGAATTATAATCCTTTGCTATAAGAGGATACAGCCAGCCCTCTTTTATTATCCATGTGTGTTTTTTTGTTTGTTTGTTTTAATCTTTAAAGGACTGGACAAACAATATTTCCTTGTAGGAGAAGAATATGCATAATGTCTCTGCCCAGGGAAAGGTAGAGACTGTAAAGCATTCCTCCTGGGAAACCGGGTAAAGAGAAGTTAAAGAGGCAGGTAGAAATCTTACAGAGAAAACTTTTCCTGAAGGAACTGGTTTTCATTGGGTCCCTCTTCCTTCAAAAGACTCCAGGGGAAGAAACTTCCCTGAGGGCACTGGAATTTTCCCTGTGAATAACCCTCCCCGCCTCGGTCACCTCGCTGCTGCTGCCGTGTTCTTGTAGGAGCTCACCTTTCTCTGGTGTCCTGTGACTTACACCCTCATGAAGACTTTAGAAAAAAAAAAAGGCTAGTATTTTTCCTGAAATGTTCATTTCCTTGCTGTAGGCTTATGTGGGCTTTGAGTGGAAATGTGATCTATGCGCCTCACTCTGCATTTGGTCTCAGCCATTGAGATGGGGTTTAATAAGAACTGTTTGATACCTCAGGAGTCAGATGGGCCTTACTTTGTGAGCAGAGTGTTGTCTTAGACAGAGGGATTTGTATCTTGAGAGTGGCGCCAGCTGACTTGAGTCCTCCCAGGCGCCAGCCTGTTGCAAATCTAGTTCGGTCCATGTTTTCTCACTTCTGGAACCTTCTGCGGCTGCCACTCACAGCTTGTGGATTTACTCTGGAACTCGAGCCCTACTCTTTGACTGTCTTCTGTCCCTCCCTCAGCTGTAATACTGCACACGGGCAGTCATTTAATACAAATCACATTTCTTAGGAAGTCAAGATGGAGCTTTAATTTCCAAGGACATCTTAGCCAGTAAGCACATCTCTTCTGGGGAACATCTTTTCTGTTCTATCCTGCTTCTCCTTCCATGTCCCTTGGAGCCTTTGGTTTCAGAGGTCCTTGGAAGATGAGAAACCCAGGTCTTTTGGGATTTCCTTGTATCAGTGTTGTCCAGTAGACCTTTCTTCTGTAATGAAAAATGCTCTAAATCTATCCTGGCCAAATGCGACTACTAAGCCTTTTGAAAATGGCTATTGCTGCTTGAAACTGGAGATTTGATTCTATTTCACTTTAGTTAATTTAAATTGAAATGTCAACTCTCTTTGACTTCTTTCTTTAAATTTTATTGAAGTATGGTTGATGTAGAATGTGTTCATCTCTGCTATACAGCAAAGTGACTCAGTTATGCTTGTGTACACATTCTTCTCCATCCGGTTTATCGCAGGACGTTGGATGCAGTTGGTTCCCAGTGCTATACAGTAGGCCTTGTTGTTTATCCCTCTTTGACTTCTGAACTGACTTCTTTATATTATGGCTAATGTTGACCAACCAGATCTTGAGCTTGTCATTTTCTCTCAACTCTGCCCTGACTGTTCATACCTCCATGTCTGGGTCCAGTACATTTTTTTATCTCTACTGTCCTATTTTCTCTGTGAGTATATTTTTATTCCTGCTCCAGAAAACATGTATTAATTTTTTTACAAGTAAGGAGAATTTATCAGGAGGGTAGAAGGTTTCTCTTGGAACCTAAGGAAGGGAAGTGGAGAACGAGAAGGGGGCTTCTGCGTGCCAGGCCGTGTTCACAGCCTGGAGCACGAAGTCCGTGTGTGCCAGGGAGCCCACGGGACTCTGTGCTGTGTTAGGGATGGTGAGCTCAGGATATGGGCAGAGAGCGATGACTGTCATATCCTTGTGAGCAGAAGGCAGGTGTCTGGAACAAAAACATTTTGGTTGGAGGCAACAGCCAGTTCAGATGCCCTAAAACCGGAGGCCGCTTGTCACCTTCCCCCCACCCCAGCTGCCTGCTGGCTTTCATATTGACTTCTCTTTTTACATTTATAGACACATCTTATATTGTGCTCCATAAGAAACGGAGCCAGACTGCGCCAGCACTGGTGTAGGTAAAAAGATCGGACTAAGGTGGTGAGGAGGCTTCCCTTGTAGCTCAGTCAGTAAAGAATCTGCCTGCAAGGCAGGAAACCTGGGTTCGATTCCTGGGTCAGGAAGATCCCCTGGAGGAGGAGATACAACCCACTGCAGTATTCTCGTGTGGAGAATCCCATAGACAGAGGAGCCTGGCAGGACACGACTTAACGACTGAAACCACCACCACCAAGGTGGTGCGAGGCTGTGAAATAGAGTAGGATGTGCTCTCTCGGTCTCCTAGGAACCATGCTGCTTTTTACACACCTTGGCCTTTGCTCCAGCACAGGGTCAGTGTAATGAATGAGACTTAGTGCAAATCAAAGACACCAAAGTCAGCTGCATACAAGCGCTTGCATAAAAACTCTTCTGAAGAACTATAAAGTATTGTAGCTTGACTTCCTAGTCAAAGGTAATTGACAACATTTTGAAGTTGAAGTTCCATACTCCACCCTTAGCCCTTGTGGTAATGTTACTTCACCATCACCCATCGTTGGAAGCAGCCCACTGGATTCCAGTACCAAATGATAAGATGCACGTCCAGGGCCTTGTGGGTTCTCATTTTTCCTTATTGAAATGACTGTTGGATGGACAAAGAAGGTGTGGTACATACACACAATGAAATACCATTCAGCCATAAAACAATGGAATCATGCCATTGTAGCAACACGGATGCAACTAGAGATGATCATACTAAGAGAAGTCAGAAAGAGAGAGACAAATGCCGTATGCTGTCACTTGTATGTGGAATCTGAAATGTGACACAAATGAGCATATCTGTGAAAGTCAGACTGAGAGATCAGACTTCGGTTGCCAAGGGGGAGGTGGGGTGGGAGTTTGGACGGAGCAGATGCAAACTATTATATGTAACATGGAAAATCAACAAGACCCTACTGTGTAGCACAGGGAACTATATTCAGTATCCTGTGATAAACCATTATGGAAAAGAATGTTAAAAAATTTGTATCTCTGTATAACTGAACCACTTTGCTTTACAGCAGAAATTAACACAACGTTGTGAATCAACTATACTTAAATAAAATACATTTAAAAAGTAAAATGACTATTGGGATCTATCTTGACCCTCCTGCAACCTGTTGACAAAGATTATCATGTAAATGCTGCTTTCTCTTCTCACCAACTGTGGGGCTGTCGGGACTTGCGGGGGTGGGGGTGGGGCTTTTAACGTCTCACTTGTTGGAAGATAGCATGGTGCTGCTCACAGCTACTTACCTCCCCAGAGCCTTTCACACTGTTGACTGCAAATAACAGTAAGGAGTGCTGCCCGGGAAGGGCAGAGAGCCGCCTCACTTGCTGGTCCAGCTGCGCCTTGGGAAAACAGGCCAAGTTGCCCAATTTAAGGGCAGATTCTCACTTTGTTTCAAGTTTCCTACCCTTTGTTGTCCTTTCTTGAACTTAACGTGCTTGAAACTTGCTTCTTTTCTGTTTCACTTCCTCTGCTTGAAGGACATGAAGGGGGGGGGTTTCAAAATGGGTGGTGCTATCTTAGAAACCAAAGTGAACCTGAGCATGCTCTTTCCTCCTCTGATGCCAGCAAGTCAAGGTTTGTTTGGCTGCTCTTAATCCAGTAAAGGTGCCCCACTCCCCCTTCCCTCGCCCATGGCCAAGTTCTTCTAGAGTTGGATCCCTGTTCACATAACACTGAGACTCAGAGTGCTTTTCACTTTCATTTCCTTAAAACTGACTGTATTTTCTTTTCCTTAATTTGCATTTTGGAGAGAATCAACCTTAAACAGATGGTGTCGTAGTAGGAGCTTGATGTTGAATTTTGGCCTTTAACTCAGCCAAGACTTATGGAGCCCCTTGTATGTGGTCAACCTGTGCTGAGGCTGTCTGTGCTGGAACAAGACAGGTGACATTCCTGCCCTAATGAAGTTGCCAGCCTCTGCCTACCAGCCTCAGCTGGTTACTTAAACACTTCCCTCATCTGTAAAGTGAGAACCATCACATCAGTCTTTCATAACTATATGTCACACGTAATCAAGGCATTGAGCAAGCAAAAGGATATTTTTGTGTAACCCTACCTGTTGTTATTAGTTATCTGTCAAGCTGAGCTGGGGAAATGGATCTGGAGTAAACTGTTCACAGTAAAAATCTCTGTTCTAAATTGGAATTTCCTCCTCATCCCCCATAGTTAGTGGAAATGTCTCTCTACGGGCTGAGTGGGAAGTGATCCTCGGCCACCTGACAGCCTTTTCCTTCTTTCCAGTCCCGTGATGCACGGATGACACTCTAGTTTTGTTCTTAGAAGCCTGGGTCAGCTGCCCTGATCAGGTGTATGTCTGTACACATAAAGGGGGGATGGGGTCCTCCAGCAGTGTGCTGAGCGGTGGCCCACAGTGGGTCTCTCCATCTGCAGGGAAGACACAACAAAGCGATACTCCTGAAGCCATTTCTCTCATGTAAATGGAAACACGACATCTCATGCCATTTAAGTAGGGCTGCCAGGCAGTGCTGGGACATGTTTGAATTATTCAGCTTTCATGACTTTGGGGGTGGAACTGTGAATATTTTCCAAAATGAGGACTTAAGACATCATTGTGTTCAGCACAGTATTTGACTGGTCAGAGGATGAACTGTGTAAACTGGTTGGGAGCCTGGAGCCAGGCCATGTTCATCTAGAGCCTTCTCCACTCCCTGCCTGGCTGGTTCTCCAGTGTGATTCGGGGAGCAGTAGCCCCTCCTGAATTTTTACATGATGAAATGGCCTCAAGGAAAGAGGTGAAGGCATAGTGCTTCCCATATGTCTGAATGGCATGGAGCCCCTCTTGGCTGGACACTTAAAAATCTAGTCAAGTTGTTGTCTGTGTTCTCCAGTGTCCTGGTTCTGTTTCCTTGAGAAGGAGAGCCAGACGTAACCGTTTTTCAGCGTGTTAGAATTCCAGAATCTTAGAGTGCCTCCTTGCCTCCCCATCTCTGAGTGTTGAAATTCACTAGTTTTATCACCACATTGCCAGATAACACACTAGGTGTCTCAAAGCCAAGCAGACCAGCTCTGGCTTGTTGAATGTTTTGCAAAGGTCAGCAGAGGATTGGAAAACTTGACCTTCAGCTTACTACCTATTTGCCAGATCTAAGTTGGTTATGAACAATATTTTAAAACCACATTATTTGTTTCTAGAAGGATTGTTAAAAGACCCTAAGCACTCTTGGGAACCTTTTCTTGGTAACAATGATTGTTTCCATTCTATCTCTGAAAGCTTTGGAGCATCACAGTAACAAAAGGTATTCTATTTCGTTTTGTCTATTCACTCAGATGTCCTGAAAGATTTCTTGGAAGTCATCAGACTGCTGCATTCAGTTGATAACTGGGAATAGATTTACCAGACTCAGTTATCTTGGTCTCTGGCATGCTTTCCTGTAATTTTCGTAACGGAGAGAGCGCATTGCCTGCCTTGTTCGTGTGACACTTCTTCTGTCTAGATGGTTTTTACATGTATGTCAGGCCTCTTTTCTCTTCATCTTGACCCTAAAAAGTAGCATTTCATAGATCAAGAAATGGAGGTTCTAAGAAGTTAAGTGGCTGACCCCCAAACCTGAACTCACACTCACGTTTTTGTCTTGAAAAGTCTTGGACTTTACCAGCCTGCCCTTATTATAAGCGAAATAATTTCAGAGAACCAAAGCTGTCTTCTAAGAAGCTCACTGCTCCCCCACCCTTTACCTGCTCCCCTCAACTCCAGCTGGCCATATTCAGGGCCTTTGCCTTTGGCTGGGATGAGTGTGCACCTCTCCTCTTAGACCTCTGTAGCAGGAATCTCTGTTTTATTGTTCATAGCAAGAAAGATGGGGGCTTACATAGGACCTGTGGCTTTGTCTCTCCTTGATTGTCTCTCATTGACCTTCCATAAGTTATTCACCTCTTCGACCCTTACTTTCCCCATCTATACAATGATGATGACAAAATTCCATGGCATTTGGCATGAGTAAATGAACTAATCATCACAGCACTTAGCACTGGACTGTGCATTTGGCTTGCATCCAGTAAATGATGATAATAGAAATAATTATTGTTGTTATTAGTATTAGTCCACAAAGATCTGATTTCTGAAGTAGAAAATGTTCCTTCTCCTTGAACTGAAATGAGTATCCAGAGTAGAGAAGCATATACATATTAGAAAATATCCATATTAGGGAGTTCATCACAAATTTTTACATTCCTGTGAAACCTCTAGTAATGGAAGAGAGAATTGAATGGACATGATAAATACTCACTGATGTAAAACATTTAGATGGCTGCAGGGTGGGGCAGGTAGGCAGGAGACGCGGGGCAGCAGCTGGGAGGAGGCGCAGCTGCAGATGCTTTGCACCACCTCGAGGGTGCTGACCCTCCCCTCCAGAGAGCCGTTATCGTGAAGTGAGGTTGCCCACTGTTGCCCCATCTTTTTATTTTCTTAAACTCAGTTAGAAATCCAGCTTTTCATGTGATGGCTCCTCATTTTCAGACTTGGTTCACATTTGAAACAGAACTTAAGCCATATCTGGGGGCCATGCCCACCTCCCACCTGACGTGATCTTGGCTATGGCATCTCCCAGCCTGGGCCAGCCCCAGGCTCCTTCATTGCCAGAAACCCAGCCTCTCGAACCAGACTTAACATCTAAAGGAGTATCTCTCCTGAGTGTAGTAGTATTTCCGGCCCTTTTCCAGATCACAGATATAGGAATTATCTGCTTTGACTGATATTTTTCACATACTTCATAAAACTGTAATTGAAAAACCTTTCTAGCACCGGGCACGCACCAGGACACTGAAGCACATTTTGAAAGAGAGGTAGGGAAAAACCACCACAGAAATTTAGAAATGAAAAGCCAGATCTCACAGGAAATTGATACTCAGACCAAATTCCTTGCTTAGTTGAAGCAAACAGCTTAACCCAAATACCTGTTTTTCTGATTGTCAGATAGTTGCTACCTTTTAAAAAATCCTTTCCTACCGGGATTTTGTATTAGTTCTGGCATTTTGCTTTCAGTTGCTTCAGCATTTTGAGTTATAGTATTGTTTAATTCATAAATAACTTAATGGAAAAGCATATCTTTGGATAGACCGTTTCAAAGTTCTTTTGGTAAAAATCATTTTGTGCATGTTTTTTATTTCCTGTCAGATCATAAACATCTTGCAGAAAGAACCATGCTCTATTCTGTCCAACCTTTCCATGAAAGGTTAATATGAAGGCTCTTCCAGGGCAGATAAATAATGCATGTTTGTTTATGTTGGCTAATTTTTCTGCTAAGTAATAAATGATTTTAGCTGAATTGGAATGTGATAACACTCCATAAATCCTGTGCTCATTATCTTGCCTCTGTCAGACTATTTACCATGTTGTTTTGACTGTCACTAAGAGAGTTAATCATCTTTTATTTTCAATAATCTCTGTGTTATTTTCCTTGTTGCTACAGTCCATCGTCAGCTCATATCACCTGAGGGAGAATTGTTTTCTCCGTTACTGTTACTTTCTGTAAAGGGCGAACTTTAATGCCGTTCCTAGCAGGATAGTTAAGATTTTGATGTTCTGTGAAATAGCGCCACAGTCCGCTCTTCACTCAGTGAACTACCCCATGTGCATCGATGTGGACTCATTTTTGTCAGCTTGCTTCCTCTTTTCCTCAGCCTCAGTGCCTGCGTGCTCTTGGGTTTTGGCTCGTTTCAAAAATTCTACAGTTAGGATGTATGCGCTACAGATAAACACGCTGTTAAAAATCAGCTTTCTCGGTGATGAACTAAAATGGGCAAGTTTGGACGGTGGTTTTTGTTGCAGACTGCTCACCTCTGCCTAGCCTTCTCAGAAGAGTGTTTTATCCATGAGATCTCTGTTAAAGTTGGGAGAACTAAAAGTGTTGCAGCTCTCTGAACAGGCAGAAGTGCCTGTATTTTGAAATACTGCCTCTGGCAACAAGACAGATATTTCCATCTGCAAGAGTCATTTTAAATGTTTGCGTTTTGTCACCTGATATGTGACCTGATTCTGGGACATATATCAGGGAAAAAAAAAAAAAGCGAATTCAGCAGCTTGCTTGTGAACTCAAACTGGACTTCATGCCTCAGTGATCCAAGAAGTTCAGGGATAAGCAAGGAAACAGAGCCTGCCTCCTTGGGAGCTGTTTGGAGTGAGTGGGGCTGCGAGTGTAAACTAGGGGAGAGGCAGGTGGGATTCCCACTCAGCTGTTTATGTTTGTCACTGTGTTCAGCTAGAGCTTGTTTTAAACATACTAGTTTTATATGTATATAACTCCTTTAATAGTTCCTTGCAAATCAAAATTTAAAAATCCTAGTTCAAAGGCACAATCAAGTTTTCAATTTAAAGTACTCTATGGAATTAATCCCTCTGAAACATCCCATAATTGCTTAATTTGCTTGCTTGGGGAATACAGACTTATGTTTATATGGCTTAAAGCCATCCATAGATCCATAGTGAAGTGTTAAACTCATGAGCCAACAAGGCTAAAAAAAAAGAAAAGAAATCTTCAGAGCTAAGTTCCCTCAGTTGAACAGGTCAGAGAGGGTGGGGAATTACACATAAACATGCGCACATACCCCGCCACCTTCCCAGGCATTCACGGGTACCTCCATAGCAGCGGAATGAGACTGGAGTTTTATCCAGGGGGCAGAGGGCCTGCAGCTGTCCAGGCTCAGTGGTTTATTCACCAGCTTTTGATTTTTAAGGTTTTAAACCAGGCTTGAGTTTCTTCAGTTCACTTTTAGAATGTTGTTGTTGTTCAGTCACTCTGACATGTCCGACTCTTTGCGGCCCCATGGACTGCAGTGTGCCAGGCTTCCCTGCCCTTCACTGTCTCCCAGAGTTTGCTCAAACTCACGTGCATTGAGTCAGTGATGCTCTTTAGCCATCTCATCCTCTGTCGCCCCTTTCTCCTTATGCTTTAAATCTTTCCCAGCATCAGGGTGTTTTCCAGTGAGTTGGCTCTTCATGTCAGGTGGCCAGAGTATTAAAGCTTCAGCTTCAGCAACAGTCCTTTTAATGAGAATAGAATAGTCCCATTCTATAGTCTCATAATAGATTAGGTAGACAAAATCAGATTCTGTTGTTGCCTGTTGTGCTTCTGCTGAGACGTTTTTTATGCCTCCTCACTCTCCTTGCCTTCTGTAAATCTAGTTTGGTCAAGCCATGCTGTGACCTCTGTAAACCTCGGACATCCCTGTGGCTCTCCTTCTCTCCATCTGTAAAAACAACAATTGTTGTTGACTAATTCTCTGTCTCCAGAGATCCTGCCCCGGGATTGTCTGGATTCCCGGTTCTGCTCAGCCTCTCGTGGTCTACGCTCTGCTCCCAGTCAGAGTGCCTTTCTGTCCTCTCATGCCGCTGGAAACCACCCATCCTTTAGGATAAGCTCCTCCGTGAATCTGGCTATCCCTGTATCAGCTTTTTGTCCTTTTCTGAGCTCATGCTTCCACGGAAAGCAAGTTGGTTGCATTTGATAGCCTTGCCTCTCTATCTAGTACATAAGCCCCAGGAGGGCACGGACCCACCTAATGTTTGTTTTAAGTCTCTTTCTTTGTGGAGAGGATTACAGAGACCTGATGAATCCCCGGTTGTTGACCATGTAGTAGGCAGTTTCAATGTGGAAAAATATGTGTTTTTCTTACTGGGCTTTTGACTGCTAGAAATGATCTCCTTGCCTTTTCAAATAGATTTTAGAGTAGGGCTTAGATCATGCTTGGAGGGTCTTTAAGGAGTATTATCATTACAAAACATATCTGCATGAAAAACATGCCTTCAGGCCGGTGTCTCTGTGTCTTCCCTGTGCATTCTCTGGCCTCCCAGTTACCTTTGTGGTGGTTTTTCCAGAACTGCTCCTGGTGCCCACAGACCTTGGGGGACTGTCACTGGAGAAAAGCCCCTCCTCTCCTGCTTTCAATATACTTATCATTACTTAAGGGATGAGGGTTAAAATACAGTTTTAAAACTAATAAAGAAGGTATCGCCTTGTGTTAGAAGTTCCGAGTATGCAGCAGATGTTCTGAGAAGGAAAATCTTTCTCAACTATCTTTGGCTTAATTACGAGGTGTCTTTTTGGTTTATTTATTTATTTATTTATAGCAATCGGCCAAAGGCTTTGACTCACTGGGGAATGTCTCTCTTTCATTATGAATCAGGAAGGGGCCTGGGCGGTTGTTCAGTGCTTCATTCTGGGCTAGAGAATGCATGTGACAGGCCCGCAGACTGGCCCCACTGGTCTCAGGGGCCCTGGGTGTCTGTTGCCTGCATCGCAGACCATGGCGGCTGGCTGCCAGACGGTTGCCTCCGTGTCTGACTCTGAAATGCCAACTGCAGTTGAAAACCTTCTTGCTGAGAACAAGTCTTTCCATCCCGGGACCATATGGTGATCAGAGCCTCTGGGCCCGCGATCGTTTATAGGGCCAGGCTCAAGAGAAGAGCAGATGGGAAGAACTGTCACAGGACACCATGGCTGGAAAAATGATGAGGAATTGGTATTCAATTGTGCTAGATCCAGAATGAGTGGAGACAGGGGAATCATGGCCAGCCACAAACTGGGTTCTCCACAAGATTGCCCGAAGAGTGGACGGGCAGCATCAGCATCAGCTGAGGACAGGGTCAGTGTCCTGCCTGAGAGGAGGGGTGGGGACCTCCCTTGGTGCTTGGTGAGGCTCCAGTGCTCTGTTCTCTAATCAAACAGGAGTCTGGGGCTTGCTGTGAAGGTATAGGATTGACATCTACAATCAGTTGACCTTCCGAAAAGTTCTTCACCCTCAGTAATGTGACTTGGGCATCCTCCAATCAGTTGGGAGGCCTTATATACAAGCAAGAACTGAGGTTTCCTGGCGAAGGAATTCTGCCTGAAAACTGCAACACTGATTCCTGCCCGAGTTTCCCGGCTACCGGCCTGCTAGAAATTGCAGACCAGCTGTCCTCACCATTGCATGAACCAGTCCATGCAGTACCCACACTCGTGTGGGCTTAGCGAGTTCCCAGTGGATTTGTGTGGCTACTAGTGTTGGAGGAGCTCTGCTCTGAGTCACAGTGGTTCTGTTCGCCAGTTGCCTTGGATTATTCTGAGATCCTGCACTTGGTTGTATCAGTTTTAATAATCCTTGCTGTGAAATTTATAGCACAAAGCAAGGCATCCACAGGTGTTTGTAGAATAAATGAATTTCTAAGTGCCCTCAAAACATGCTGTAAAATGACAGTAGATAGATGCAGGAATTCAAAGCTACCCAAATGCATTTCTGCCTAAATGTTTGGGATTATTTCTGGAATTTTGAGACTTTACCTAGTAGTTCAGCTAATGGTAGACACCATTCCAAAAGATAGGCAGTCACAGTTTGTATGCAAAATCCTTAATATTTTTCTGGAATAGTCTAACCCTTATTAGGCTGCTCATCTTTGACCTTCAAAGACAACAGCACTGTTCTAGAAATAGACACAGCTAAGCATTTACTTTGTTCATATTCTCAAGACCTCGCAGCAAGGTCTCTAGGCAGCAAGTTTGGGGAAAACGTGCTCTAAAATGAGGAAGGTGACATAATCAAGACTGCAGGTCTCGCCATTACTCATGAGTCTGTTTGAAAAGAAGTGACATGTGATGGTCCATGTGACTGTCATATGCTGAAGGAGGCCGCCTTTGCTGACTTCCTTTTGCTGGGTGACTTTCTAGGTGAGAGACCTTCTCATTCTGGAGAACGCTGCATGCTGGCTCAGCGTGCCCGGCTCTTTGTGACCCCATGGACTAGGGCCCGCCAGGCTCCTCTGTGCATGGGGTTCTCCAGGCAAGATTACTGGAGTGGGTGGCCATTCTTTTCCTGTGGACTAGAATGCACAGAGGCAGTCGTATGTGGAGTGAATGACCATCTCCCCCTGCCCCCGCTCCTTCCCCCACCGCTCTTGCCTCCCATTCTAACTAGCCTTGAACTTTCCAGCATGTTCTCAGTGACCTGTGAGGACTCTGGAGTGGGCCTAGGTTTCTTCACCTGGGACTACGGCCCTCCAGGGAATAGTGAAGCGATGAACCAAAGTTTGCATGCGTTTATCTCTACCCCCTCGCTGCAGAGTGAGAGCAGAAGTCTTTTATCAAAATTAGGTGACCCCCAACAAAGGTGTGGAGAGAGCTGCGTCCCTGCACTTAGCTCTGCCCTACCAGCGCTCCTGTTCACGGAGGACAGTGCTGGCTTTAAGCAGAGGTTGGGAGTTAATCGCTGGAGGAATGGTCCGGGTCAGGAGCCTCCTGGTCAGCTCGCGGGGAGTGGCTGGTAGGGGTGGGGGCATGGCAACGACTATGCCCTATGTCAAGGCTTTCAAGCTGAAAAAGAAAGAAAGCTGCCAGGCTAGAAAGTCCATTCACCTTAGCAGTGGTAGCTTTTACTGTAACAAAGGGAAAAGCGGGGCCTCCTTGCGGGTACTTAGGAGGCTCTGTGTGATAACTTAACACCTTGACAAACCGGTGAGGAGCATGCAAGCTGCCTCCCTCCACAGGCCCGTGCCTCCAAGCGGGGGTCAAATTGTCCTTTTGCCTCTTCCCCAGAATTCACCAGCGCAAATTCTCTTGTTTGGCCTCCCCACTGGGCAGCCAGGCTAGGCAGCTCCCCGTGGCCCAGCCCCCTAGCCCTGCAGCCTGCTGGCCCTTCTGTCTTCTTCTTTTCTTTCTGTTTTTTGGATGATACTTTTTTGTCTTTTCCCTGTGGACTGTTTTGCAGGCCTCAGATCGAAAGCACTTCTGCTTGTCCACACATCTGTGGCAGCCGCTGCAACTCCCACCACCAGTCCTGTGGGGTTGTCTTGCTCTCCCGTCACTTCTGACTGTCACTTTTGTCACATTTCTTAGCTTTTTGCTAGAAAAAGATTTGCCAGCGCAGGGAAGGACTCTGCGTCAGCAGTGTGTCGGAGTGCTGGTCATGTGGCTTTGGGTGCTTGTTTTTTCTCCAGCTCTGGTTGCGAGGCCACCCGTCCACTGTCACATACATTATGTAGATGTGTGTTGGGGGCAGGGAGGGCATTTTTGTGCTGCTTTGTTTTGTGCTAGTTAATGTCAATTTCCAACTGATTCCAGTGCAGTGTCTCAGCCTTGGTTGCATGTGAGAATTGTCTGGGCAGCTTCTAAAAGTCCTGGTGCCCAGGCCACCCTCCGGAATAATTAAATCAGCGTGTCTGCGGGGTGGAGTGTTGCATGAATTTGTTAAGCACCCTAAATGATGGATGGATTTCAGCATCGGCCCCAAAGTTGATAACCACTAATAGAGGCTAAAATCCTAAAATGCTGGAAGGCTGAATTCCAAGTCCTGGAGGCTTGATTTTATATTTAAAAGCAACAAAGATTTCTAACCAGCAAATAGATGTTTGTCTGAAGCTACTCTATTAAAAAAAAAAAAATCAAATAAACAGAACATGGCCTGGCTTTTTTTTCCCTTGCCCATTTCTTTTACGGAAGCCTGGAGGGCTAAATTAGCTGTTTCACAAATGGATCCAAATCTAACCAATATATATATTATTATTTTTTTCCCTGTTGTCTTAGTCCCAAATGGAACGCAAGATTCAGAGAACATTGCAGCCTGTATTTTTAGCTAAGTTTAGTAAGAGATCTTGGACCGGGAGACATTGAGAATTTCAAAATAGTTTGTTACCTCAAAATACACTTCCTGAAATGGACTTGAGGCCTGAGAGGGATGAATGGGTTTTTTTTTTGGTTTTTTTTTGCTTCTATATTTATTGTACCACAAGAAAGCAAATCTTAAATTTATGTAAGTTTTTATTTTTAGAGACCCAGGAAACAGGTGCTTTGCCCAAGCGACAAAAGGCTGCGTGGCAAAATGTCGATGGCAGCGGCTAGAATTCATGAGCAGGGAGCGGCTGGGGGAGGGCACTGAAGCTGTGCATCTGGCCTCAGGCCGGAGCATCCTTAGCACAGGAGAGGACCAGGAGGACTTGCTCAGGCCTGAGAGAAGCTCCGTCACACCTCCTGAGGGCTGGGCTGGTCTCGTGCCCTGCTGCCCGGGTGCCCTGTCTTTTCTCGTCTAGCAGGAAGGGCCTTTGAGTTCACGTTTTTTGAGGATAGCCCAGGTTCCATCTCCCAGCTCACACCTTCAGTTAGCAGCGCTGCCAATGGAAGAGGGTCTCAGAGAGGAAGAAGAGAGGCGAGGGTGTTCTGCCTCATCAGTGCCTCTCGGCGGGATGTGTGTTGCAAGGACAGCTTGTCTTCCCCCTGTCACTGGTGAACATGAATGAGTCTCGCGTTTGTTAGCATGCTCTGCCCGGGGTGAGGAGTGGGCACTCTGTCCCTCACTGCCTGGTACCAGAGCCAGCTGTGAACCTCTGTGTTTGCTCCTTCGTGGATTAGCTAGTCACCATCGATCCAGTACACTTTGGATATCATCTGTGTGACAGCCCCTCTTCTTGGCCCTGGAGAAGCAGCGTGCAAACATGGCAGAGAAGGCCTGGTGGAGCTTGCGTTTTGGTGTGGATTGGAAGCCACTGGGTCGGGGAGAATGCACAGAAGATCCGACAGAGCCCTGTGTTGGTTCCTTTGTGGGCTGTTTAGGACCAAGAGGTGACATCTAACAGAGACAGGAAGGTGACAGCAAGGCAGGCAGAGGCCACAGTAAGGGAGAGACCTGAGGCAGGTGGGAGCCTGGCTTCTCCCGGGAGACACCCGGAGTGAGTGAAGAGGAAGGGCAGCCGTGGTGCTGGGAGGGCTGAGAGCAGAGAGGGCGCAGGCAGCAGACCCTGGAGGTGGAGCTTGCTGGCACTCACGTGTGTGTTGTGTGTGTATGTATGTGTGTGTGTTTGTCTAGGAGACACACTTTTATCAGCTGAGTTGGCTCAAAGCACTAGGAAGAAGTCAGAGCCAGGCTTTTGCAAAGAAGGCCCTGATAGCTCTATTGAGTGTAGGTCAGGAAAGCAACGGCCAAGTCTGCCCCAGGGTCTGCTCTGAGCTGGCTGACCCCCTTTCCAGATGTGACAGCTGTGCTTCTCGTGGCCCCAATCTGCCCACTGGGAGATGGCTCTCGTTGGGCTCCCACGTCCTCTGTGCCTGCCTCTATTTTGAATTGCCTTGCCCTGATCTGTTTTCATGTCCATCCAGCAACTAAACTAAAATTTCCTTCAAGAGTATGTTCACCAGCACCCAGTACCACTTGGTAGGCCAACTTGATGTCTGTCTCTGGATTGAGCGTGGAGGTTTTGGTGGAAGGAGTACCTTATGATGGTCACTGACAAAGGCAAGAAGTTACCAGGCTTCCCCCACCCCTGCCATGCCCACCCCTCACTGGCTTTCATTACAGCCTTCTCATCTGGTGTGGAGGTGTACGAAGCCTTTCTCCATGTTCATTCTTAACGACCCAGGTTCATCTGAAATTGCATCATATCAGGACTCCGTTGGTGGCTGATTATGTTGGCTCACCATGTGATGTGTCTCTTCTCTTTGCAGTTAACAGTGACATGATGGTCACTGACGACAACGGTGCCGTCAAGTTGTCACAGCTGTGTAAGTTCTGCGATGTGAGATCGTCCACCTGTGACAACCAGAAGTCCTGCTGGAGCAACTGCAGCATCACGGCCATCTGCGAGAAGCCGGAGGAGGTCTGCGTGGCTGTCTGGTGAGGTTGCCCCTTAATGCTCTTCCCTCTTCCTCTCATAAGCAGTGCACATTCGTGGGATGGAGACTCACGTGTCTCGTCTCTTCAGCATCTGTCCTGTTTCCGCCCCTTCAGACCATCTCTCTCAGTTATGCAGTGTAATTTCTCGAGATACTCTGTACACTTTCAAATACACACACACCCCTTCCTTGAGTCAAGGAGAGGGACTTGCCGCTTGCCAGCCCCTTAACTGACATCCCTGGGGACCCTGTAGGGATGCGCAGAGCTCTGTTCTGAGGCAGACTCAGTCCTGTTTCATGGAGACGGATGGTGGGCTGCTGCAAGAGGGACGCGCTTGTGAAAAATGGGGGAAGCGGCTCAGGGCATCAGGAGGTGACCCGTCCCTTAGTCAGAAGCCCTGGCCACCGCATCACGCCACTGCTGGCCAGACTCCGCATCTTTCTCTGGGAGCAGATTCTCTCCTCCCTCCCTTTCCCTTTCTTTCTCTTTCTTCTTCCCTCCCCCAGCCTCTCATTTTTGCTACATACACACACAAACACACACACAGTGGGAATCATTTGATTAGTATGTAGTTATTAACATGTATTACGAATTGGGGGTATGAGCCAGAGATTTAAAAAACAGTGATAATTAAGACAGTCCTCATTTTATAAAAAAAAAAAGTATACATTTGTTGATGAACTGTAACATTTTGAAGACTTATTTGGATGGTGTCAACGTACGTAGTTATTAACATGTATTACGAATTGGGGGTATGAGCCAGAGATTTAAAAAACAGTGATAATTAAGAAAGTCCTCATTTTATAAAAAAAAAAAAAAGTATACATTTGTTGATGAACTGTAACATTTTGAAGACTTAATTTGGATGGTTTCAACGTATCAGCTATTTTTTTTAAAGTAAGCTCTGTGTCTCCTGGCTGTTTGCAAATGAGAATATCCACCCAGTTATCTTTGCCTGCTCCTTTGGGCAGGAGTCTCTGGAGACTTTCTCCAGACCATGTGCCCTCAGCCTGGACGATAGATCTGAGAGCCTGGCACATTTCCCGACACACCAGGGCATGAATCAGGTTCTTAAGAGCTAAAGGAATGTTCACAGCCAAGACCTGTCACAGTGGCTCGCCGTTACCTGCCAGCTGCATTGTGTCCAGCTCTGACCCCTGCTTTTGCAAAAGGGTTTTGACAGAGGTGGCATTTGAGGAGAGAGACACGTGTGATGGGAGGTTCAGAGGACCGAGGGCTGGCGGGGGCAGGGAGCCAGGTTAGTCCAGTAAAGAGGACGTGGGCTCTATGGAGAGAACGGAAGGGCTGTCGAGTGGGAAATGCAGTAAATGGTTGTGCAGAAGCCTGCAAGGTTGGAGAGACACACAGCTTTTCGAAGGGGATGGACAGACAGACTCGTGCTCAAGATCAGTTGAGGTGTTCTCTCCGTCGTGGTTTCCTGCCAGGGGAGCAGGCGCCCTTCTCTGTAAGCATCAGACCAAGGTCAAGAGGGGGAGAGTGACCACCGGTCAGGTTCAGGGCAGGAAGCTCCAGACCCGAGACCCGGTGACCCCAGGCTCCTCCTGCATGTCTGTTTTCTGCTCACCTTTGCTTACGTAGCCACTGGAGATGAGAACTGAACTTCTGCACCCAAAGCAGACTTTTCATCAAGGGTGGTTGCCCTACCCCTTGTCCAAGTGCAGGGGGTAAAAGGTGAACCACGCGCTCCTGGCATTGCTGCTTTGCTATCTCAGAAGGTAGGAGCATGTGGGGGCCCGCTCTGTCCCCTCCGAGTTTCAGATGTAAACACAGTGAAGGTTGTTTCTCTCTGTCTGCGTAAAGGCACATGCAGAGGTGAAGAGAGGAGGTGCCGATGTGGGTCCTGGGCCCCCAGCCCCGCAGCACTGAGGCACCCACCCCGCTCCTTCCGGGGAGGGCCCCTCCCCTGCACTTAGTGAGCTGGAGTCGCTCTGCATGCAGGAACCAGCCGCCTAGGACCGGCTGGGGCAGGGGCCCGGACGCTTGACCACAGAGCCTCAACTTGGGACGGCTCTCATGGGCCCTTCCAACCCCCAGCTGCTCAGAGGTCAGCTGAGGCCTCATCGCAAACCCCTTGCCCACTCTATGCAGCTTTGCTCCCTGAAGGGACATTTCCCCAAAGCACCCGCACAGAGCTCTCACGGCCTCGGAGTCTGTGTTCCGGGGCCCTCGCACTGACACGAGTCTGTGTTAGAAACAGCCAAGCAGGGGAAGAGAAGATGCTCTCCATGATCCGTTTTGGTCTTTTCATCCGTTCGTTTGTTGAATTAATGCCAGCTGTACACTGTCACCATGTGAAATGCTTGAGTCCTTTTCAAGGATAGATTGGAACCAATATTAATTTGATTACTGTGGTTCTTTTGTCGTGGATATTGACAACCTCTTCAGTTGCAGGACAAAGAAGTCTGTGTTTATTTCCCTATATTTCTCCTTTCTGTGGTTCAGTGAATCCAAAATGTTTTGCACAGTGGGCCCTGTCTGTCCAGGGGCACTATTACAGCACTGAGTGGAGGAAGCCATTAAGGACTTTACAGAGCCTCAAGTATTCTTTTTTTTTTTTGACACGAATATACGTGTAGTGAAGGAAGTGAAGTCTCTTAGTCGTGTCTGACTCTTTGCGACCCCGTGGACTGTAGCCTGCCAGTTTCCTCCATCCATGGGGTTTTGTAGGCAGGAAAAGTGGCGTGGGCAGCCATTTCCTTCACCAGGGGATCTTGCCGACCCAGGGATCGAACCTGGGTCTCCCACACTGCAGGCAGTGTCTTGACCATCTGAGCTAACAGAGAAGCCCATATTTGTTTGTGTATATCCATATATATATATATACACATATCTCCACTCTTCTTTAGATTCTTTCTCCATATAGGTCATTAGAGAGTATTGAGTGGAGTCCTCTGCTATTCATCAGGCCCTTATTACTGTCAATCACATATATAGTGTGTGTGTGTCAATCCCCGCCTCTCCTACCCTGGTAACATACATGTCTTTTCTACATCCCTGGCTGTGCTTCTGTTTCGCCTCAGGCCCTAAGGCTGAGCCCCCTCCCTGCGGTCCTGGGTCTGTGGTTAGCGGGGTGGAAGGCGGGGCTCGGGAAGAACTGCCCGGGGGCTCTGGAAGCTTCACAGGGGAGCGATCCCATGCTCTTCCCTGGGAGCCTGCAGGACTCAGCGCGCCTTCATTTTGTTACCAGAACCACACACAGACCCCTCACAACACAGACGAGCGCAGACCTACGTGCGCACGCACCTCTGTTCCACTCGAGAGCCCTTCAGCTCTCTCCACGAAGCCCACACCCTATGGGGTAAGGAGGTCCTCTTGTTCCATGGCCACTGTTGGTGTCAAGACCTCCCAATAACTTGGGGGTTAAGGATAGGATTTTTTTAGTGTTTTTCAAAATTATTTTTTAATTTTTATGCGATTTTTAAAGGTTGCACTCCATTTACAAGTATTAGAAACTACTCCTACACTCCCATCCTTGAATGTATCTCACACCCAGTGGTCTGTGCCTCCCACCCCCGGCCGCCTCCCCACTGATCTGTTCTCGGTATTTGTGAATCTGCTTCTGTTTTGTTACAGTCACCGTTTTGTTGTGTTTCTTAGATTCCACATATAAGCGATGTCATACAGGACTTGTCTTTCTGTGTCTTATTTCATTTAGCATAATTTCCCCCAAATTCATCCATGTTGCTGCAAAGGGCAGAATTTCGCGGGGGAGTCTCCCAGCTCTCTGCTGAGCGGGGCTCCAAGTACACGGTGTGGAGGGACGCTAACCGTGGAGTCCTCAGTCTATGGGATCGGCAGGAAGGACACTTTGCAGCTCTTCCCCACGGATCTCTGTGTCTTCCCTCTTGTTCCTGTCATGCAGGACACCGCAGTTCTTCATCTAGAAGTTTCTTCTGTCTCCAGCCCCGCCAGCTGCTGGCTGGGATGGCGCCCTCACTCATGGAGCCGCAGGCCCAGCAAACAAAAAGAGCAGAACCGCAGCCTCTTTGCCAGACGCACTCCCTGAGAATAACTTAGCTAGATTCTGTCCAACAAACTAGGGATGTGATGGGAGCCTCACAGTGCGGTCAGGAGGGAAGGTTGAGAGTCACCCCGAGGACATAGCCATCTCCTTTTCCCCACACCCTCCCTCTCATGATTGAATGATTGAATTAAGGCTTCCCAACAAGCTACTCCCTGAGAAAACCCTCACGTTATGATCCTAAGTGGGCTCTAAGATAAGCAAAGGAAAAAGTGGAGTGGGTGGGAAGGCGCGGGAGATGCCAGGCAAGCTGTGAGTGATGGGAGGCAGCGCCACTTAGAGACGACGTCCTGAGGTTGATGCTGCCCAGGCTGCCTCCATGGGGGCCACACTCACTCTCCTTCTCTGCACCCAGGAGGAAGAATGATGAGAACATCACTCTGGAGACGGTCTGCCACGACCCCAAGATTGCCTACCATGGATTTGTCCTGGACGATGCTGCTTCTCCAAAGTGTATTATGAAGGAAAGAAAGGGGTCCGGAGAGACTTTCTTCATGTGCTCCTGCAGCTCCGAAGAGTGCAATGACCACATCATCTTCTCCGAAGGTGAGTGTTCCTCCCCAAACAGTCTGCGGGCGCAGGTACACCCTTCCGTGGCTGGTGCTGGAGAGTGGGCTCACAGGCCCCCTTACTTGCCGGAGAGCGGGGCTTAAGGGGTGACAGGGTCGGCTCCGGTCTGTATGCAGTCTGGCTCCTGGGACCCACATTATGATTCTTCATTGAGAAATAGTTTGTGTCACCCAGAGCCGTGGTTCTCCAGGTGCAGGGCCTAGAGAAGCAGTAGTGGCGTCACCTGAGAACTTGATAGAACTGCAGATTCCAGGGCCCCAGCCTGACCATGGAACCGGAAACTCTGGGTCATGTCCAGCAGTCTGTGTTTAAACAAGCCTTCTGGGTGAGTCTGATGCTGCTCAAGTTGGAGAACGACTGGTCCAGCGGGGGGTGGAAGCTGTGTGATTCAGGGAGAGCCCTGCTTTGAGTCAGCTCAAGTGGCTGTGTGCACATGCTCATTCCTCAGGTTTGTCTAAAGGGTACTTACTTAGCCTTTGTTGCGTTTGAGGGCAGCTGCGGCGCAGAGGCAATGAGGAGCTGAGGCTCACCTTCAGGACAAGGAGCAAGTTGAGATGCCAGTGCCCGTCGGGGAAGTGCAGCATCTGGCTCAGTGTGAAAGGAGGGCACCCACATTTCCTTCAGGGTAGAAAAATGGTCAGTGAGTTTAAGGACAAAGGTAGTTCATGTCCCTTATCAAATATACAGACAATCCAACAGTATATGACAACTTTACAATGGAAGTGCCTTCATCTCGTTCCCTTACTCCCAGCCCAGCAGATAAGCTGCACTGATAGCCTGTTGGATGCACCCCTGTCTCTGCCTTTCATCCATATTAGCCTTCCTTCCCTCCCCCTTTCCCTACTCTCTCCCTCTCTCCTTCCCACTTACCCTCCATCTGCCCATCCATTTGTCTATCCACTCACCCATCTGTCCATCCATCCATCCATCCACTTGTCCATCTGTCTATTCATCCATCCATCCATCTATTCATCCTTCCACCTGTCCATCCATCCGTTATTGTGTCCATGCGTTCACCCACCCATCTGTCTGTCTATCCATCTATCTGTCCATCCATTCATTGCACCCACTCATCCATCTTTCAGTGCAAATAGTTAATCATACCATAAATATTACCGGGCAACAATTTCTTTTTCATTCAGCCACTTTTATTCCTTTTCTAAACAAGAGAATATATATAGATCTATGGTAACCTGTTAATTGTTGTCTGGAATTGTATAAACATATCTTCTGCAAGTGACTTAACCATTCCCTTGCTGATAGATTGTTTTAGATATCTCCAGTTTTCCATTTAGTGCTACACTGACTATCTTAGTAATAACATCTTACACATTTGTGCTAATATTTCTGCAAGATAAGACTTCTAGAAATGAAATTTCTGGATCAGAGATACGCACATTTTAAATTTGGATAACCGCTATTTAATTGTTCTCATGCCCCCAAAGATACATAAGCATATGAATTTCCACCTACTTTCTCCAACACTGGAGATCATGTCTTTTAATTTTTCTAGGCATTAGTGAAAATAATATTCTTTTGGTTTTAGGAATGTAAATCAGAATAAGGAAGAATTATTTTAGCCCTCAATAGGTCCAGTTCATTAAACAATCCTTTTGGAACCCAGGTGCTGGGTTGACGTACCGTGTGTACCAGCTATGGGCAACGACGAGCCTCCTGCTGGCTGGCGCCTGTGGGCACTGCGGACCCACCCCTTTCTCTGTGTCCTTTAGCCTGTTTCCCTCCCTTCTGCTCAGCTTCCCATCTACGTGAGATTCTCAGTGTACAAACGCAGGTATGTGTGCCTTGTCAGCATAACACTTTCCAAAATCCCTCCTCTCTCCTCCTTTTTCATCCTACAAGCATGCCATTTCTTTTTTTCCTTATGTAATTTAAGTTAGGAGAGATGCTGTAACTAGATTTAATCACACTAAAACATGGAAACCCTGGTGTCCTGGTTTACCATGCTAACCTTCCCCAAGTACTTCACCTTTAAAAAGAAGGCCCAGGCTAAGCCAAAGGAATTAATCCCTAATAGTGGAATATCCATTCATATTTACTATCATCTGTGAAACTTTTCTTTCCTTTTGCATACTGGCTTATCCACAACGGAAGAATTTATTTCATTCAAAGGGGACAAAAGTTGACAAATGGCTTGAAAATTGGACATATTTTATATGTGTGTGTGTACACTGTAAGCTCTTAAGGTGTTTATGCCTTCAGTTTTCAGTGTATTTCAGCTCACGTGGTAATCATGGGCACTTGTTCATGTTTTCCCTCTTATTCGTTATCAGACTGTTTGTTTCCTTGTGAGGTGAGATAATCAGCATAAAGGCAGTTTCTCATTGTAGAATTCAAGAAATCCAGCACAGCTGATGACTCAGATATCTGAGTGATTTCAGAGTCTTCTAAAATGCTCCAGGGAGTATGCTTAAAAATAAATCTCTCCAGTTGAGCTATTTCAAATCCTCAAAGGTGATGCTGTGAAAGTGCTGCACTCGATATGCCAGCAAATTTGGAAAACTCAGCAGTGACCACAGGACTGGAAGAGGTCAGTTTTCGTTCCAATCCCAAAGAAAGTCAATGCCAAAGAATGCTCAAACTACCACACAATTGCACTCATCTCACATGCTAGTAAAGTAATGCTCAAAATTCTCCAAGCCAGGCTTCAGCAATACGTGAACTGTGAACTTCCAGATGTTCAAGCTGGTTTTAGAAAAGGCAGAGGAACCAGAGATCAAACTGCCAGTATCCGCTGGATCATCGAAAAAGCAAGAGAGTTCCAGAAAAACATCTATTTCTGCTTTATTGACTATGCCAAAGCCTTTGACTGTGTGGATCACAATAAACTGTGGAAAATTCTGAAAGAGATGGGAATACCAGACCATCTGACCTGTCTCTTGAGAAACCTGTATGCAGGTCAGGAAGCAACAGTTAGACCTGGACATGGAACAACAGACTGGTTCCAAATAGGAAAAGGAGTCCGTCAAGGCTGTATATTGTCACCGTGCTTATATAACTTCTATGCAGAGTACATCATGAGAAACGCTGGGCTGGAAGAAACAGAAGCTGGAATCAAGATTGCCGGGAGAAATATCAATAACCTCAGATATGCGGATGACACCACCCTTATGGCAGAAAGTGAAGAAGAACTAAAGAGCCTCTTGATGAAGGTGAAAGAGGAGAGTGAAAAAGTTGGCTTAAAGCTCAACGTTCAGAAAACTAAGATCTCGGCATCTGGTCCCATCACTTCATGGGAAATAGATGGGGAAACAGTGCAAACAGTGTCAGACTTTATTTTTTTGGGCTCCAAAATCACTGCTGATGGTGATTGCAGCCATGAAATTAAAAGACGCTTACTCCTTGGAAGGAAGGTTATGGCCAACCTAGATAGCATATTTAAAAGCAGAGACATTACTTTGCCAACAAAAGTCCGTCCAGTCAAGGCTATGGTTTTTCCAGTGGTCATGTATGGATGTGAGAGTTGGACGGTGAAGAAAGCTGAGCGCCGCAGAATTGATGCTTTTGAACTGTGGTGTTGGAGAAGACTCTTGAGAGTCCCTTGGACTGCAAGGAGATCCAATCAATCCATCCTAAAAGAGATCAATCCTGGGTGTTCATTGGAAGGACTGATGTTGAAGCTGAAACTCCAATACTTTGGCCACCTCATGCGAAGGGTTGACTCATTGGAAAAGACCCTAATGCTGGGTAGGATTGGGGGCGGGGGGAGAAGGGGACGACAGAGGATGAGATGGTTGGATGGCATCACCGACTCGATGGACATGGGTTTGGGTAGACTCCGGGAGTTGATGATGGACACAGAGGCCTGGCGTGCTGCAATTCATGGGGTCGCAAAGAGTCGGACACGACTGAACCACTGAACTGAACTGAACTATGGTGGGATATTTTCCTCACTTACAACATCAGGTTCTTTCTAACACTTTGGGATTGATTTGTCTTATTGCCACTATCTCTTCTTTATATCGGAGAAGGCAATGGCACCCCACTCCAGTACTCTTGCCTGGAAAATCCCATGGACAGAGGAGCCTGGTAGGCTGCAGTCCATGGGGTTGGGAAGAGTCGGACACGACTCAGCGACTTCACTTTCACTTTTCACTTTCATGCATTGGAGAAGGAAATGGCAACCCACTCCAGTGTTCTTGCCTGGAGAATCCCAGGGATGGGGGAGCCTGGTGGGCTGCCGTCTATGGGGTCGCACCAAGTCGGACGTGACTGAAGCGACTTAGCAGCAGTAGCAGCAGCTTCTTTATATAACTGACCTATAATGTGTTATTAATAATTACTGCTACCTAGAAAAGTGACTCACACACACATTCTTTTTTATATATTCTTTTGTGACTGATCATAGGAGATTGAATGTAGTTCTCTGTGCTCTACAGTAGGACCTTTTGATCCATTCTGTATATAAAAGCTGCGTCTGTTAATCCCAACCTCTCAGTCGATCCTCTCCCACCCCCTCCCCCTTGACAGCCGCCAGTCTGTGTCCTGTCTTCAGTTTCTGTTTCATAGATAGGTTCATTTGTGTCATATTGTGGATTCCACACATATGTGATATCATACAGGATTTGTCTTTCTCTTTTTGCCTTAGTATGACCCTCTCTGGGTCCATCCAGGTTGCTGCAATGGCATGATTTATTCTTTTTTATGGATGAGTAATACTCTGTTGTATATGTGTACACCTCTCTGTCCATTCACGTGTTGATGGATGTTTTGGTAACATTGCCAAACGAATCAGTCAGTCCAAGAAGAATACAGTTGATCTTAAACCTGGTCATTTGGAAATCAGCTAAGTAAGCTTTACTCAGTCCTTTCATGTGACAGAATTCCCCAGTGAAATGGGGGTGTTTTTCCATAGTGATAGTGAAGTCGTGTGTGTGTGTGTGTGTGTGTGTGTGTGTGTGTAGTGAAGTCGTGTGTGTGTGTGTGTGTGTGTGTGCGCGCGCACGCTCCACAGACTTTGTGCCAGCGTGGAGCTCAATGTAGAGAAGGTGAGGTGCCTTTTCAGGAACATTTTTTTGGTTTCCATGATAATGTTCACGTTACTTTTTCACTTTTTCTGTGGAATTGTAACCATACTATTGCCTAAAGCAGGAAGACAAGTAGGAATGCCTTCAGGATGCATTTCACAAGATGCTGTTCTGAACTAGATCTACAAGGGAGCTGTTGGGCAGCCTGAGGAACCCTGGACAAGGACTAGAGAGGCATTAAAGGAGTTTGCCTGCATCCTTTTGCTCCTCTACTGTCTATTAGGTTCATCTGCAGGGTGAGAAGGTAACTTGTGGCAGGTTGAAGGAGGTGCGCCTCTGCCCTACTTCCAGCCCCCGTGGCTGGATCCCTGGCCATCTCATTCTCCTCCTGACTTAGAGCTGAACTTCTGGAAATGGCAAGGCCCCTTGGCCATGTGGGAAAGGGCATTAGCAGTAACCTCAAGCCTGGACTCCGAAAAGTTTGGTTCCCAGGCCAGAGGCCCAACCCCTTCCTTAACTGGTGTGCACCATGCCCAGAGCACAGGTGAAAATTCCTGGAACAGTAGTAGCAGTGGTCTCTCTCAGGGTAAGAGCCTGGTAGGGTGACCCACCTGTGCTGGCTGCTTTCAGGGGCGTTGTGTTGTTTCCTGCAGTCATAACTTTTTTTTTGACACCATACTCTAGCATTTTTTCAGATTTACTCAGGTGTACTTAAGAAATAAAGTTGTAGATATTTAAAGTATACATCATGGCAACTTGATATACAGATCCTTTGTGAAAGCATTTCCACTCTCCGCCCCATCTAGACAGTTCACATACCCATCACCTCACGTGTTTGTCTTCTTTGTGTGTGAGATCATTTAACTTCTCCTCTCTCAGTAAATTTCGGTTGTATAATAATGTTATCAGCTATAGTCACTGTGTTTGACACTAGATCCTCAGTACTTATTCATCTTAGAGGTGACAGTTTGTGCGCTTTTAACAACCTCTCCCTGTTCCCCCGTCCTCCAGCCCATGGCAACCACCATTTTTTGTGTGTGTGTGCTGACTTCTTCATATTTATTTTGCTTATGTTAAATGTGTGTATTCTTGGATTCAATTGGACCTAAATTTATGTCTCATGTAGTTAAAAAGCACTAACTATAACACTGCAACCTGCAACCATCTTTCTCTCTGTTTTTATGAGTTTGCTTTTTTTTAAGATTCAACATGTAAATTATACCACGAGGTATTTGTCTTTCTCTGTCTGGCTTCTTTCATTTGGCATAATGTCCTCAAAGTCTATCTGTAATGTTAAAAATGGCAGGATTTCCCCCTTTTTCATGGCTGAATACTACTCCATTGTGTATGCACACCGCATCTTTATCCATGCATCCCTTCATGGACACTTCGGTTGCTTCCATGTCTTCCTGATTATTCACGATGCTGCAGTGAATATGGGAGCATAGGTATCTCATTGAGTTCCTGTTCTTATTTCTTTGGATAAATACCTAGGAGTGGAATTACTGGATCGAATGGAAATTCTGTTTTTGTTTTTTTGAGGAACCTTTGTACTGTTCTCCACAGTGACTGCACCAGTTTACATTCCCATCAACAGTGTAGGGGGTTCCCTTTTCCTCATGTTCTTGCCAACACTTGTCATCTTGGTCCTTTTTAGGGTCATAACTTTTTTATGCTGAAATGAAGCCCATGCAGTTAGCTTGTCCAAACTTTTCATTTTACCCACAAAGAAATGGGTTTCTAGAGAGTGATGTAAATTTCCCAAGATTTCACAGGTGGGTCTCCACCATTTGTCTGCGGGAGAGTTGGATAATTTGGTCTGTTTTTGAGGGAACACCATCAACCTCCCATGTTTGGGGGTGGGAGGGTTGCTTGTTAACAACTGTCTCACCCCGTGCAAGGCTGTGGACATACACCTGGTCACTGAACTGCACCCAGACTTCCCATTCAGCCAGTCCGAGACAGGCAGCTCAACCAGAGGCTATATCGTTCATGGGCTTGTGAGAGGAATGATCTTCACAAATGATGACCAGCGGGGTGCTCATCTTTTGAGACGATTGTGGTCTCCCCAGTGAGATTTTTTGGGTTCGGATCCCAGCTAAGCCATTTATAAGTGGTTTGTCCTTGAATGAAACAATTTCAGTTTTCCCCTCGGAAAAATGGGGATAGAAAACAGTGCTCACTTTGAATAGGATTTCTGTGAGGATAAATGTGTTTATTCACGTGTGGAACGTAGAATAAGGCCTGGCAGAAAGCAAGTATGCAATATGTTCCGGCTGTAAAGGGTCACTTTTGTTTCCTTTGATCCATTTGAATCTTGTCTTTGGATTTAGCCAGAGGAGTGAGGCGCTTTGTACCAACGTCTTGCTGCGTTCTCCTTCCAGAAAATTCCTTCAGCGGACACGTGTATAGGTATTGTCCGTCATCAGCGACAACCCTGGGAATCAGAGGAAATCTGCCAGGAACGCTGTCGAGGAAACTATTCCCTGCACTGTCACCTTGCTGAGGAAGCTGGGAGAGATTTCTCTCAGCTCTCTACCTGGGAGACATTATTCCCTTCATGAGGGTGTATTTGCTTCTGATCTTCAGGACAGCTTGAAGCATAGAGAGCTTCAGATAGAGCAGGGGTCAGCAAACTTCTTTGCTAAAGGACCAGTTCCTGATTATTTGGGGCTTCACAGGCCAAAGAGTCTCTATTGCAGCCACAGACAGTATGTAAACAAGTTGGACACGGCTGTGTTCCAATAAAACTTTATTTACAAAACACGGCTTCGGGCCAGCCCCTGATGTGGATATCATGTTTTACTGTATTTTTCCCTACAGTGCTAAGTACCAGAAAAGCTTGAGTCATGCTTCTGGCAAGTATGTTGATGTGGATTTTGTATACTGACATCATCCGTTTGCCAGTTTTCCTACATTTACTTTCCATTTGTCTTGATTCCAGCTCCCATTCTTAATTTTTCTTGGCCTTTCCCCTGACTGCATCTATCTCTAGGTTGCATGAGATTTTATATTCTACAGGATGGAACTGTCAGTAAATACGTCAGTTATATCTAATTAACTTAGAAACCAGGGCTCTAGAAACCACCCTGACTCAGAGTTCACCCGATGCGGCTAAACAGTGATGCAGCCTCCACACAGCAACGTGAGTGCCGCTGGCCCCCCGCGGCCCCCGCGGCCCCCCGCGAGCTGCCTGCAGGCCCCGAGGTACCCAGAGGCCGAGCGCAAGGGACCGGGGCTCCTGGTAGCCACAGCGTCTCCTTCGCTCCCCTCTCATTGTTGTTGAGTTTCTTGTAAATGAAAACAGACTCTGGTTTGCAAGCCTAAAGCTGGCAGGAAGACAGATGACTTTTTTTTTACAGTATCAGACACACGGTTTCCTGTCTCTGTTTAACTTGCTAGCAGATCATCTCAGCCAGCTGGGTCCCCATGGACCTGTGTGACCTTAATACTGTCGCTTCCTGCCACCCAGCAGACCCACTCTGGGTGTGGATCACGTGCCTTGCGTGCTCTGTGGACGCGTCTTGGTTTGTGAGGCAGGGAGGGCTCGGACCCGCTGCCTCCTGCCTCTCCAGTCTCACTTTGCGTCCCTTCTGCTCCAGCACGCAGGGGCTGCTGTCGTGGGCAAGCGCCAAGTTTCTGCCTGTGAGGCAGCAGCAGAATGCTGGGGCTCCGTCGGCCCTGGGAGCGCTGCTGCCGGTGAGCTGCGCCCTCACAGCTCAGAATAGCCGGCTGGCCAGCTGTGCCTTTTTGTTTTAAGGAAAACAAAGCAGATTTACTTTCTGGTCTCAATGCAAAAGGAAAAAAGTAAGTGTGGAAATGTGGTGGAGAAAAGTTGTTAGATGAGAAAGACAATTATGGATTGAAGTTCCACGTCTGGTTCCTGGGAAAAGAAATCAGTTATTTGAGGTGATGACTCAGTGCTGAAGGAGCCTTGGGTCATGAATGACTTAGAAGCACCCCCTGAATCCCCGAGTACAGCCCATGTCTGGTCAAGGAAATGATAAAGATCGTGCATGCCGGAGGGCACGGTGACTCAGTCCAGTGAGGCTTAGCATGTATTTGAAGTGTCTTCAGGCAAAGCAACTGGCTTCTGTAGGTTTTTTCCCTTTTCCCTATAAGCAGCAAAGTAAACAAAGATGCTTTGAGGCCATGGGTGGTTGCCGGCTGAGAATATTTCTACCCTGGAACCTCATTCTGACCTGAATCACAGCCGAGTGGAGCCCACTAAGGACACAGTCTGTCTCGAATCCCATGCCCGGTGTGAGTGCCCAATGGAACGGTTGGACCAGTGGGGCTGGCCTTGTTACAAGTCTCTCCTCTCACAGCGGCTACCCCATGTTCTGCAAACAGCACCCAGATGGGTGACGGTAGAAAGGGCCCAGGAGACGGTTTGCTCCTTTCCAGGTGCCCCAGTGTCCCACCCGTGGAGAAACCCTGGACTTAGCCAGCCACTGGGACACGGGCCTCCTTTCCGCCCGCTCTCAACCCCAGAGGCTGGATTTACCTCCAGCTGGACATCTGGCTGACTGGTTTTTTGGAAAACCTTTTCTGATCCTCAAATAACTCTTGCTCGTTGCTAATTATGTAAAATTTCAATGTTCCCAGCAATAATTATGCCTTACAAAAGCTAATATTAACTTTTAAAGAAACAATACATATTTGCTTCTCTACTTTAAAAAATATACATACACCTGTGTCGCTGGCTCCAGTGTCAGGAACAATGGATCCTACACTTAGTGATTAAAATTCTTTTCACGACTTCTCTTTTTCTGGGGTCCTATCCTAGTCTCCTGTCAGGCTGAGGTCGTTCTCGGCCTTGGCTACACATTGGAAACACCTGAAAAGCTTTAAAAAAACGACTCATTAACTGGGTCTTAGCCCTGCAGTTTCGGACTTAATTGGTCTGGGGCCTGGTGTCAGGATTTAAAAAAAAAAACAAACAGCTCACCAAGATATTCTAATATGCAGCCAGTGTTGGAAACCACTGAACTCAAGACAGTTTGTTCTGCCAAAGGGATTTATATTTTTCATCCTGTTCCCCATATAACCTGAAAGAGGATGGTAGCAATTAGAGAGTGGCAGCCACCACAGGAAGTAGCCAGATTCAGCCCTTGAGGTTAGAGGAGCAGAAAAACAGGCAAGACACCCACCTGGGTCACCCCTTCCCTGGGGGAATAGGAGGAGTCCTTTCTAGAGGTTATCACGGTGCTCGCCACACTCCTCAAGCAAGCACTTCAGAACAAGGCCAAGGGCCGCCCTGGGTGGGCATCTCAGAACTGGTGAGATGACACATTCTGGGCAGGTTCCTCCGCAGCCTGGAGGTGAGATGGCAGGGGTGGGTGCCGAAAACCAGCCAGAGCGTGCTTCAGGCGGAGCCAAAGAGAAGGCAGGAGGCGGAGGTGTTTGGTAACGAGACAGGTGTTGATAATGTGCACAATTGCTGTGTTTTTCTAAAGCCTTCTGGCCTCCCTGTTGGAGAAGATAGTGGGGTCCCTCAAGCCCGGTCTCTCTACCTCCAGGTTTCCTGAAAACGCGAAGGGCCCTGAGACAGAGGCGAAGATACGGCCCAGACCGTTGTTTTCCCGCCAAGGAACAGAAGGAGAGAATTGGGGCAGCAGCGGGGAGGGGGGTCTACACCAAGCCCAGGCTGAGCGAGCGCTCAGAGGACTCTCCCGTGGACAAGGGAGTGAGGAGATCCTGCCCCAGAGAGCACGGGTCAGCCCGTGGAGGAAAGACATCCACAGCCGGGTCCGCGTCGTGGGCAGAGCCTGGCTCGTTGTCGGCTCTGTCTCCTGCGGGAGGGACGAGCGGCACAGGGGCAGGAATGCTAAGGGCAGGGACGGGACCCGGGCTCTGCCTGCCCGAAATGACCATGTGTGCAACTGGGCCAAACACACGTCAGACGAGGCCTGTCCGTTCGCACAGTCGATGGCGAATAAGCGGCTTATCAGAAAGCGGGCTGGGCAGCTGCTCGGGGTTCAGAGGCGAGTTCAGGTCATTCTGAACCTGGGGACTTGGTGAAGAGAGGGAGAAGGAGACAGGAGAGCACACGGCTAGGAGTCGTCTTCCCGCCTTGCCAAGGGCGCTGGGAGTCCTGCCGCTGCCGCGCTCCACGTGCTGGAGCTGGGCCTGGATCCTGAGGAACAAGAATGATGTCGGAGAACAGATCCCTTCATACTCAAAAAAGGACCCAGCGTAGACGGGGCGCCTGCTTCATGCTGGGCAGGCAGATTTGAGGGTCTGATAAATATGAGTGTTCATAAATAGGTCTTTTCAGAGGTGACTGAAGAAGACAGAGATGTTGAGCCTGAAAAAAGATGATTTAGGGAAATGAGCTAAATGCCCAGCAACGGTTTGAGAACTCCCATCGCATAGGAGAGGGAGTCGTTGTGTCGTCTTTGGCTACAGAGAATAGCAGGAAAGCTGGTGAGGGGACTTACGGGAAGGCCATACTTGATTATAAAGAAGATGTTTTAAAATCAGCCAGTGTGGAGACTTTCTCCTGATATGCCCGTTGGGGTTTGGAGTATGGGGTGACTCACAGAGGAGTGGGGTCCCGCCGTGGTTAACCTTCATGACAGGTTTCCTGTCATGGAGTCAGGGAGTGTTGTGAAGAGGCGGCACTCTGGAGTGGACTGCCTGAAAGGCCCTTTTGAGGGAGAGGGGACGGGAAGGAGTAACATCATGTGGAATGGGATGTGAGGAGGGAGGCAAAAGCTTTGTTTTGAAATATGTACAACTAGAAGAAAGCCATCAAATGTGCTGGAGAGAATTCCATCATTTGGGGAAAAAGTATTCTCAGAGTCTGTCTAGAGTGTCAAACAGTGGTGTCCACATGCTGGAAGTTTAACTAAGCCCTGCATGAGCTCCTGGCCTTCTGTTGTTTAATTAGAGTGGTTTTTTACTGTTTGGCTGAATTTGTTTGCTTTTTCTTGAGATGATGGGTAGGGAATGTATCTCTCTCTGCACTCCCCCTGCAGTTTTTCTACTAGAACATTCTCATGGACCATTTTCTCACTGGCTGGCAGAGTATGGTTGTCCTAGGGCTTTGCCAACAAGTCCTGTCTGTGGCAGACTCCCAAGGAATGTTCGCGGAAGCAGTGCTTCTCAAGCCGTACTGTGTGGGTGAGGCTCATAGAGGACTCGGTCACACGCAGGTCTGCTGCAGCAGGGTAGCACAGGGCTGAGGTGCTGCCTTTCCAGCAAGTCCCCAGGTGGCACCTGGGACTGCGCTGGTCTGAGGGCATGCCCTGAACAGCAGCGTTCCAGGAGATTCTTTTTGTACCATGCCATCAGTATTTTTAAAGATGAGAAAATATACAAAAGTTTGGAACTCCCAAGTTAGAAAGTATGTATATATAGTAACTCCCGAATTAGAAAGTATATATGTAGTATGATGGATGAGGATGTGAGAGAGAGACACGGCAGGAACAGAGGAAAGCTACTAGGATGTGGATGTCACAGAATAAGGAGGCAGTTTGCTTCGCTTCTTACGAGATCCTGTATCTTTTCCTCCAGGGATCCCCATGTGTCTGCGCCTGGCCGGGGCTGCGACTCATTAACGCTTCCCTTGTATGTTGAGTGAACACACTTGGAACTTAGCCAGTAAATGTTTACGGGATGTTGGTACCTTCTGTTCACTTTCAACATTTTCTTTATTATAACTGGGTCCAGCATCACTAGATATGTGGTAAAGCTGAGTTTTGCCTCTGGGAAAACAGAATTCAAACCAGACATCCAAAAAGCGCCTGCCTCTCTCGTCTTACTATAGCCAGACTGACTCCCTCCATAGCCTTCTACTTGCTTTTTTTTTTTTTTTTAATTGAGGAATAGTTGATTTACAGTGTTGTGGGTGTTTGAAGTGTGCAGCATAGTGACTCAGTTATATATATATATACATATATATATACACACACACGCACACACACAGACGTATTCTTTTTCAGGTTCTTTTCCATTGTAGATTATTACAAGGTATTGAATATAGTTCCCTGTGCTATATGGGTCCTTAATTGTTTACCTGTGTTATATATAGTATCAATTGTTTGTACCTACTAATCCTATATTCCTAATTTATCCCTCTCCCACACTTTTCCCTTTGGTAAGTATAAGTTTATTTTTGAAATCTTGGAGTCCGTTTCTGGGAGCACAGGCTCTGTAGTTGAGGCACACAGGCTTAGTTGTTCTGCAGGCTGTGGGATCCTCCTGTAGCAGGTTGAACCCATATCCCCTGCATTGGCAGATGGATTTGTTACCACTGAGCTGCCAGGAACACCCCTGCCTGCTTTTTTGATTTTTTTTTTTTTTTTTTAATATTGAGCTGCATGAGCTCTTTGCATGTTTGAGAGATTAATCCCTTGTGGGTCGCTTCATTTGCAGATATTTTCTCCTGTTCTTTGGGTTGTCTTTTTGTTTTGTTTATGGTTTCTTTTGCTGTGCAAAAGCTTCAGAATCCCAAGTTCTTAAAAACCAACTTCTATCACGCTGCTTCCTCTAAATATACAGAATGATAACGGTCAGTTTTTGTTTTTGGTTTTTTGTTTTCTTTCCATGCTGCATGGCTTGTGGGATCTTAATTTCTCAACCAGGGATGGAAGCCGGACCCTTGCCAATGAAAGCACACAGTCCTAATCACGGGACTGCCATTGTAGAACCTACTGTGATTATTCTTAGGGGTTTCTACTGCCTGATTAAATATTACTAGTTTAAGTCTAGAACTTTTTTTTTCCTAGACTTCTGTTGACAATTTTTTCTTCAAATTGTCAATAAAGGCAACTTTTAAGTATGTATTAAGAAAATCATGAAATTGAATCTCAGCTCAGTGTAGTGTCTGGTTTAGAGGCAAAGAAGTAACGTGAAAAGTACAATACCTTGCTTAGATTGTAGACTTGGAAAGCTCAAGAGAAGTTTCCTTCCAAGGGCTTCAAGTTCAGGATTTGAAATTCAGTCGCTGTTGGGTAATGTCCTGCACAAAAAGTGACCTTACACCCCAGGCAGCAAACACAGCAGGGCAGAGAAATGATTTGGAGATATACAGGAGACTTGGGATAAAAATTCTCAAATAAGCTGTTTTAACAAAATGCATTACAGCCCACACTTCAGCTTCCCCAAAGCAGTGGGGTCACTGCTGATCCAGTCAAGGACCACGCGTGGCCTTCAGTTGTCCTGCCTCTTCCATGTGTCTCTTGTTTTTTGTGACTTTGACTTTAAACAAGTGGACCATTGATCTCATAGAGGCACATTCCGGATATATCGGATGGTTCCCCACTTGTTTAGACAATGGTTGAACATTTCTGTAAGAAGTCCACTGGCATTTTTATTCTAGGAAGTTTAGGGGGTTGACAATTCTGCAAAAAACAAACCCTGATATGTATATCCAGTCATTGGTACTAAGAAATTTGACAGTGAGTCATGGGCTTTAAAAAACATTGAAAGTTAGTTATACTCTATGAAGATTTTTAACTACTCAATTTCTTTAATGTTTGAAAGATTATTCAAGTTTTTCTTGGCTCAGTTTGAGCAAGTTACATGTACTAATTTTTACGATGTTGACCAGTATTGTTTAAGTTTTCAAACTTACTGGCATAAAAAGGTTTTCAGGTGCTTGGAGTCTTGGCTGTGCACGAGACTCGGCCTCCTCCAGGCCTCTGCCTGCCCTTTGCTGTGCATCCCTGTCACTGAGGTTCACCTGCTATGCTGGTCACTACAGCAGAGCCTGCCCAGAGCGGTGCTGATTCTCCCTCCTGTGTCTGTTTTCCATTCCTCCGATTTCAGTGTTTCTCTTTACTCTCTTTCCTTCTCTTTAACTGTATACTCTGGTCCTTTCTCTAAATGTTCATGTTGAACCCACTGTTGGCTGAAGATCCTGGGAGCTACTGTCAGCAACTCTCTTGAGGGACACTGCCCCTGCAGCCAGCCGCTGCCTGCCACGCCAGCCCCTGCTGTACACACAGGATCCCCGTGCGCGCGTCTAGGAAATGACCTGCCACACCAGCCCCCACTGTACACACAGGATCCCCGTGCGCACGTCTAGGAAATGACCTGCCACGCCAGCCCCCACTGTACACACAGGATCCCCGTGCGCGCGTCTAGGAAATGACCTGCCACGCCAGCCCCCACTGTACACACAGGATCCCCGTGCGCGCGTCTAGGAAATGACCTGCCACGCCAGCCCCCACTGTACACACAGGATCCCCGTGCGCGCGTCTAGGAAATGACCTGCCACGCCAGCCCCCACTGTACACACAGGGTCCCCGTGCGCGTGTCTAGGAAATGAGACCTGATTCAGATCTAGCAGCGTGGCTACAGGGCTTCAAAATAATCCACGTGAAACCAGTGTTTGATATTTAGTAGGTTCTCAATAAATGAAAGCTGTACTTTTAAGTATCACCATTAACCCAGTGACTTTAGACAGGAAATCTCCCTTCCCCCAGCCTATCTCTCTCGAGCACAGCTTCCTTGTTTGGCTCTCAGCCACTTGCATGTATATCCTGTTGCTTGAGATGAACATGTTGGCGTGTGAAAGTCTCTGTGGTTAGATGTCACTGCTGGCTTCAGGCAGCTCTGTGGCTGTCAGGCAGTGCTCACCAGCGCACCGAGGCGTACACAAAGCGAGCGTCTGCAGCCCTTTCTGTTGCTTGGGTCAATTTGTGTCTTGGTAAATTTTTGCCCAGACTCCTTCACAGAGTCAGAGGAATTGCAGAGCTAATGCAAATAGTGAAGTAAGAGCCCATCTCTCCCATTGAGCTCTGTTGATTTGGTTTTTATCAAGATACGTTAAACAATCCATATAGGCATTTTTACTCTTGACCTTAATTTAACGTCTTTTTCACTATGTGGTTTTTTTTGAAGAAAAAAAAAAGAATTATAGAGATTCAGAGTTAAGTTCCTTTTGGCAAGCAGCGATGGATTTGGGCCTCACAGAGGACTTCAAAGAGCTTGGGAGTGACCTCTTTTCATTGTGATGTGTGTGCGTGGGATTAGGCAAACTGTTTACTTTTAAATTACTCAGGAGGAACCTATACCAAGGAATTTCCCCTTGAGGTTTTCTGCCAGTTTGTATGTTTTTATGGCATAGTAACATTTATCTTTGACATTTGTCCTTAAAAATATTTATTTATCAAGATTCTGACATTTGCAAATGGCTCTTTATTTGCAGCTCACTTGGGCTCATGTATGTGGGGACACATTTGGTTGGAAAATTTCGGAATTATTAAACAGCCTGTTGGGTTCATTGCTAGGGGAGACAGCTTGGTGGTGTGGAGAGAACAAGGGCTCTGGAGCCATCAGACCTGCAGGAAATGGGGTCCTCTCAGTCCCCCGCCCCACCCCCACGTTCACTCTCCCTTTCCTTTCTTCCTTCCCTTCCCTCTCTTTTTCGTCCTTCCCCTCCCCCTGCCCCCCCAGTAGCCTCATCTATAAACTAGGCAGTGAACAGAACCTGACTTGGCTGCTGAAGAAGTAAAGTGAGATGCTGCTGATACAGTGAGTGAGCCAGGACTCAGCTCAGTAAAACCCATGATGGGTTGGTTATCGCCATCATTCTTCATAGAGTTCAGAGGAGGGTTTCCCATCCTTTTCCACTGCAGAGCTCCCCTCACAAGGGCAGAATCTACCGTTGTCCCTGGGGCATACAACACACCAGCCCAGGAGGATCACTTGTTGGCACCATTTCCTCCCTTACTCAGTTCCTAGAGAAACAGAGGCATCTGGAAGTTTCTGCTCCAGGAAATCTGGGCAGAGAGACCAGCACTCGATGCCTTCACTCCACCAGAGATCTCTGGTTCTGCGTGTGTGCTGTGCACTGCTGGGACGTCTAGTGAAGCCTGCGGACCTCTTCACAGTGATGTCTTTAAATGCCTAAAACAGCACACAGGAATTCAAAGAAAATCCAACACCGAATCATACAATTAAACCATACAGATGATTTAAGAAATTTGTGATATAGTAATCTTTGCTTCTATAGTAATGGTTTAAGTAACAAGATCTAGCATCAGATGGAACAAACTGAAATGGCTAAGTGCTGAATATAAAGGATTCGTTGAGGCCTCTGCAAGAAACGTTAACACAGCATAAAAATATCTGTGGTTTCTCTTGGTGACAAAGTCATGGCATGGCTCATGCTGGGAAATGTGAAATTTTAGTTAAAGATTAGAGAAAATAAAGAGGTGTCATTTTGCCCGTTTAAGTTTACAGGCCCACTGAATTGTGTCTCTGGAGCCCAGGCTGAGAGCCACATTCGTGTGCACCTGGCAGACACCCCCTCCTTTGTAGGAGCCGAGAACTCTGTGGTCATTGTTGCCCCTTGTTGCAACAAGGGAGTGTACAGTGAACCTCAGGTTCTGAGCACTGGTTACTCGTGTGTCCAAGAAATAGTTCATGGAGAGTCCTGATCTTTGATCTCCGGTGTCCTTGGCCTGCAACGGCTTGGAGCGGGGCTTGGGTTCCCATTCGGAGATTGGGGCTCGGTTGCAGCAGTGAAAGCAGTGACAAGGGCTCTGGCCCTTCGGCTCTGCAGAAAAGAACTTCCACAAAGATGGAAAGTAGTGAAGCAAGTAAAGTGTTTTATTAGCAGGAAAAAGAGTACAGTATGTATGGATCGACACACAGGCAGACTCGGAGCGAGCGTCCCTGAGTCGTGTCCTCAAGGCAGTTTGAATCACTCATATGGGGCATTTTTGTCCGGTTTTCCTTTGGCCAGTCATTTTGGTTTGCCTGGTTCACAGTCCATATTTGGTATCTCAGGATCCTCCCATGTGTGCGCACAGATCTCTTGGCCAGGATGGATCCTGCTGAAGAGGCCTCTGGGTAGAGCATCCCATGACACTGCTCCCTCTTTGGCCTGCAGGGAGCTTTTCTGTGCCTGTGTGGTCGGGGAGGTTTCCTGACTTCCGGAATGAGAAGTATGTGGTCTGAGCAGGGCCCAGCCTTCTCCCTTAATTGTCCTGCTATTCTTGTCTTGGAGTTTTAGTCAATAGAGAATGAATTTCCAGTTGCTTTATCCTGGAGGAGGGCCCATCTGCCTCCTCCGTCAGTACCAGTAGTTCAGCAATTATATCTTGAGTTCCCTACATGCTGTTCCTGTGATGATGGGTTCTGAGAGAAGAAAGCAAGTAAGTTTAAGGTTCTTCCTTGTGTAAGATTTTTGATTCCCAGACAGGAGAGAGAGATGCATAGTTGCAGGAACACTGCTCAACTCTGGTTGTTCGTTAAGAACCGAGGGAGCAGTCGACACACCCAAATGTGCCCCTTTGGACGCACTGTCCAGGAACTGCCGGGATCACTTAGTGGACCGCCTGAAGTCCCTTAGTCGAGCCCCAAGTGAAGACAACCACCTCATCAAATTGAGAGCTTGTATAAAGGCATTCTTAATTGGCTCCCAGTGATGTGAAGTTTAGAAACGGTATGGCATGGGGTAAAGAGCAGGCATCTCTAATCAGAGTTTGAGAATCTACAGACTGGGGTTTATAATAATAGCAGTATCTATCTCATAGGGGTTTTTGTCAGTTAAATACAAATATTATATAAAACTCTTGGCACACAGAGAAGTATATAATTTGTATTCAGTTTACTCTTCAATGTGTAATTGGAGGTTGGCAAGAAGAAATACTTCCTGCTGGTCCCTGAGTAAAGGAGAAGCTGAGTTGTACCTGCTATACCCACAGCTGCTGGTTTCTCTAGGAGCAACTCAGGGGTTAACTCTGAGAGGGTGTGGGTGGCTTCTGTTTAGATAAAAGCCACATCCCAGGGCTTCCTTTCAGCCTGATTTGCTATTGTTAGGGTTTTTCACCACCTCTTTGAAGTTTCAAGACTGACAGATGTTAATAGATAATTCCCTCCCCAACAAATTTTTATGTGTAGGTTTTCAAAAAGAAATCACAGGAAATTTGAGGGGAAGGTAACAGTTTGGTTTCTGATATTGAAAGGGGGATTTCTAGAGTCTTCTTTAATCAGTAAATTTCAGATTTCTGTTTCTGTGTTTCCTTTAACCTGAAAAAGACTAGAAATCAGCAAAGAATACTGTTTTTCATAAATGGACAGGAATTAGAAAATAAACTTATCAGTGATACATGTACAGTTCATTTGGTTGTTTTACGCCCTTTAAGGAATTGGACACCCAGCTAAATAATTATGCAATTAATATTTAGAACTTTTTCATTGAGTTGTTTTCTCATACATAAAATATTCACATCAGAGCAAGTGATGGTGCATTGCAGGTGGTTAAAATAGCACCAGTAGAAGAGGGGCGAGCAGACTTTTTCTGTAAAGGCCCAGGGAGTAAATGTTTTAGGGCCAGATGTGATCTCTCTTGTATGAACTACTGAGTGTCTTTTTTAAAATTTAAACAGCCTTTTAAAAATGGAAAATTCATCCCTCTTGAGGCTGAACAAGAGCAGCCCCTGTGCCCTGGGGCCATAGTTTGCCAACCCCTGCTGAACAGCATGGAAAATGAGAGGGATTTTTTAAAATTGAAGTCTAGTTGATCTACAATGTTGTGTTAATTTCTGCTGTACAGCAGATTAACTCAGTTATACATATATATATGTACATTCCAATATGTATATATAAAGGAATATATATATATATATATATATACATATATATACATTCCCTTTTTCATATTCTTTTCCATTATGGTTTATCATAGGATATTGAATATAGTTTCCTGTGCTAAACAGTAGGGCTTTGTTGTTTATCCATCATGTACATACTAGTTTGCCCCTGCTAACCCCAAACTCTGAATCCATCCCTCCCCCAACCCTCTCCCTTGGGCAAGCACGTCTGTTTGTGTTGTCTGTGGTTGTTTGTCTCATAGGTCGGTTCATCTGTGTCGTATGTTAGACCCCTCGTGTGAGTGACGGCGTACAGTATCTGTCTGTCTGTCTGACTTAGTGTGATCATCTCTAGCTCCGTCCATGCTGCTGCAAAAATGGCATTTTGTTCTTTTTTATGGTTGAGTCCTATTCTGTTGTCTATATGTAGCACATCCTCTTTATCCAGGAAGGGAGGGATGTCATCTTATTATTGATCGTTCATCCAGCTTCTGCAGGAAACATTTGCTGAGCACCTAAGTGCCCTGCGCCAGCTGCTCAGCAGAGTGTGGTGATGAGCACCTGCAGATTTACCCACGTAGAGCTTGCTTTTTCATGGGAGGAACAAGCAGAGAATCAAACACATTTATTTATAAGACATCTTATGTTGTTACAGACAGGTGTCCACTTGAAGAAAACATTCCCATTGGAGTCCAGATAGTAGAGGTGGAGTTACAGGAGAGGAATGTTACTTTCTGCAGCATATGCTGCGGTATCTGATGCTGATACTGCATCAGTATCATTTTATCTGTCCCCTCAGTCTTGATCTCGAGGCTCATTCTTTGCTGGATAACAGGGACCATCCATATCTCCACAAGAGTTTCTATTTCTCCTGTAGCTCAATCTTTCCCTGCAACCGTTTTGTCCCGTCACACTCCAGCCTCTATTCCCACCTACCCTGGGTTCCAGGCAGCCTGCCAGTGTCAGTAAGAACTTAGGTTTTCAAGATTCAGTCACCAAATTTTTCTTCTTCCTGTTTTTTAAAATTTTATTGAATGTAGTTGATTTACAATGTTAATTCCGTATAGCAGAGTGACTCAGTTATATATACGTGTGTGTGTGTGTGCTTTTTCCTACTCTTTTCCATTATGGTTTGACACAGGTTATTGAACATAGTTTCCTGTGCTACGCATTAGGAGTTTGTTTATCCATCCCGTATGTAATAGTTTGATCTGCTTAACCCAGACTCCCACTGCAGTCCTCTCCCAGCCCTTCTTGATAACCAGAAGTCTGTTTCTATGTCTGTGAGTCTGTTTCTGTTTTGTAGATAGGTTCATTTGTGCCATATTTTAGATTCCACATGTAAGTGACATGATATTTGTCTTCGCTCAGTATGGTAATCTCTAGGTCCTTCCATGTATCTGGCAGTGGCATTATTTCATTCTTTCTTATGGCTGAGTAATATTCCATGGTATATATGTACATCTTTATCCATTCATCTGTTGATGGACATTTAGGTTATTTGTATGTCCTGGCTGTTGTGAATAGTGCCAGCAAAGCATTTTTAAAGGCCAGCGAGGAGGGCCTTTTTCTCAGCTTGTAATCAGCTTGTTCCCAATTCTCTGATTGGTTGATGGTGAATTTTGATTTCCAACCTAAGTTTTGAGGGAAGAGTAAAAGACATTGACTAGATGGCCAGATGGACAAGCACATACAAGCATCCACGCCTGGAATAAAAAAAACTTACCATACCGTGTCCATAAACACTGTGCTGATGGTGAAACCCACAGCCTGGGGTGTGGACCACTTCTTCGCAGTGCACACCTGCTGACCCGCTCCTTCTCTTTGTTTCCACTTCAGAGTACAGCACCAGTAACCCCGACTTGCTGTTGGTCATCTTCCAAGTGACAGGCGTCAGCCTCCTGCCACCCCTGGGCATCGCCATCGCAGTCATTGTCACTTTCTACTGCTACCGCGTCCACCGGCAGCAGAAGCTGAGCCCAGCCTGGGACTCCGGCAAGCCGCGCAAGCTGATGGAGTTCAGCGAGCACCTGGCCATCATCTTGGAGGACGACCGCTCCGACATCAGCTCCACCTGCGCCAACAACATCAACCACAACACGGAGCTGCTGCCCATCGAGCTGGACACCCTGGTGGGCAAGGGGCGCTTCGCCGAGGTCTACAAGGCCAAGTTGAGGCAGAACACGTCTGAGCAGTTCGAGACCGTGGCCGTCAAGATCTTCCCCTATGAGGAGTATGCCTCCTGGAAGACGGAGAAGGACATCTTCTCAGACATCAACCTCAAGCACGAGAACATCCTGCAGTTCCTGACGGCCGAGGAGCGCAAGACGGAGCTGGGCAAGCAGTACTGGCTCATCACTGCCTTCCACGCCAAGGGCAATCTGCAGGAGTACCTGACTCGCCACGTCATCAGCTGGGAGGACCTGCGCAGGCTGGGCGGCTCGCTGGCCCGCGGCATCGCACACCTGCACAGCGACCACACCCTGTGCGGCCGGCCCAAGATGCCCATCGTGCACAGGGACCTCAAGAGCTCCAACATCCTGGTCAAGGGCGACCTCACCTGCTGCCTCTGTGACTTCGGGCTCTCACTGCGGCTGGACCCCACCCTGTCTGTGGATGACCTGGCCAACAGTGGGCAGGTAGGGTGGCCCTGCCCCTCAGGCCCTTCCCCTTGCTGCTGGCGCCCCTCCCTCCCGTGCTCCATCGTCCCTGCCCTCTGACCCCGTCTGGGGGATCCAGTCAGCCCAGGAAGGGCTCTCCTGCCAGGGTGCCTCCGACAGCCAACAGCGTTTCTCTCCCTGGCTCTCAGATTCTCCCCAATTCAGGACAGCCATTTTCTCCTTGAGTCAATCCTCATTTCTCATCCATTTAGACATTTTCTTCTTTGCTTCAAGCACTGCTGGTGTCTCTTTTTCCTTAGGATTGCACTCAGCCTCTTTCTGCTCTGTACTTTTGGTCCTTATATTGCTCTCTTTTTCACTTTTTATTTATTTATTTATTTTTACCATTTTAGAAGGCAGTCTTTTTGAAGTCCAAACCCACATACATTTGGTCACATCCAACACCAGGCCTTAAACAGTTAAAGAGACCTATAAGTAGGGACAGTTCTTCTTCTGAAACATTTCACAGATTAAAATGGAAGCTTTTTTGGCTAAGGAGCTATTAGAAGCTGACTAACGTTACCTTGGGGCTTCCCAAGTGGCGCTGGTGGTAAAGAACCCGCCTGCCAATGCAGGAGACATAAGAGACTGGGGTTCAGTGCCTGGGCTAAGATCCCCTGGGGGGAGGAAATGGCACCCGGCTCCAGTATTCTTGCCTGGAGGATCCCATGGACAGAGCAGCCTGGTGGCCTCAGTCCATGGGGTTGCAAGAGAGTCAGAAACGACTGAAGCGACTTAGCGCGCACACACACAGCATTACTGTCATCCTTTATAAAAGACGGGCCCCGTGTTTCACACCCCAGAAGCTGGGCTGTGACTGAGAGGAAAGTCTTGGAGCACTGCTGCTTCCTCGGCCAGGTTGAGGGCTGTGCTTTTGGAGCATCTAGTCACTGCTCAGGCGGCCCTCCAGGTCCAGGGTGCACAGCCAGTGAGGAGACAAGCACGCTGAAGCTCAGACGAATCAGTGTGCCAGGGTGACCAGTCGTGAAGTGACTTATTAAAAAGAAAATTTTCTTCTAGTGCATGACAATAAAAAGCATTATTTTGGGGTAATATTATCAACTCACTTGACATTCCCCTGGATCCTTGGGAAGGTAGGACTTTGCTGTTATTTAGTCAGTCTATACAAGCTGCATTATCACTCACTGAAATGATGATTTTCCTTAGAAGTATTTTTTTCTTTTTTCTTCTGTATCACAGTGTTTTCATACTGTCAGATAAAATCACACAGGATGCCTATCAAAATTATAAAATGACCAGGTTTGAGCTTGTAATGGAAATACTTGCATACAGTTCCGCTTAGCAGAGCTTTTCTGTAGTTCTAGGACATCCTCGGCACACTAGAACATGCCATGGGGTGAACACAGATTAACGCAACCCTCAGGAGACCGAAAGGGTCCTGGCAATGATCATTTTCACCTCCTATCTTGGAGTTTCAAGAATGAAAAGATACTTAACTTGGAAAAACACTGAAAGTATCAGTCACCAGTGTGGTCTCGGGTTCTCTGCAAGGACGTTACTGTACACATGGTATGATGATCTTGTGTCCTGAGCCTAGCTAGACACAGCAGCTCTGGGCTTTGCCATTTCCTTATTTTGGCATTTGTTCTTTATATTCTTTCAGGCTTTTTCAGGGAGAGACAACCTATCTATCTTTAAAAACTACATAAGCTCTACCTCTCTATGCAGGTCTCATTATCTTAAAAAGCATCATGCTTGTGATCAACTAACTCCTCACGTAGGAGACCAAGCAGCAGCTATGTTTTGAAACCAGCCCTGCAGCTGGAGTTGGATGATGGGCCTCAGCGTGTGTTCTTCTTTAGGTGGGAACGGCGAGATACATGGCTCCAGAGGTGCTCGAATCCAGGATGAATCTGGAGAATGTCGAGTCCTTCAAGCAGACGGATGTGTACTCCATGGCCCTGGTGCTCTGGGAGATGACGTCTCGCTGCAACGCAGTGGGAGGTAGGCGGGGGCCACCACCCTGGTGCACCTTCACGGGATGTGCTCACGGCTTCAGCACGGGTTCAGGGGTACAGAGGAGCTGTTGGAGATCCGGTAGGACACAGATATTCCAGCATGATGTGGAGCCACTGATTGTGCTAAAAAGCCTTGGTTCTGCAGCTGAAAGCCAGGTTTGGAGCATAAAGCATTTTATCTCCTTTCCTGAAGTATATAATTACTTTTCCCCAGACCCATCTCTCCACCAGTATCTACAAATCTGGCAAGAGAGGAACACTAATAATATTTATAAGAATTCATTTCTGCTTATCAAACAAGAACCATGATTCAGAAAATTATGATTATTATTATTATTTTTTTTTGTATTTTAAGGTTTTTCAGAATTATAAGGTCCAAAAAATAGATTTGACTCAAAATTTACTTTTATGGACATAACTTTTCTTTGCTGGACAAAATAAGCAGAATGGTTTGATGGATTTGTTTTGGTTTTGAAAAATCTAGAGAAGAGAGGTTATTGAGGAATGAAGCATTCTTCAGGGGTACCGAGGGACACCATGTTATAGAGAGCACTGTCCCCTTATCTTCCTGGCGATGGGAATGGCTAATGTCTACATCACGTCATCCTTTCCTGAGCCTCCTCTCAGTGGTTACCATCCGGGTCTGAGGTCTCACCTGAGAAGTTTATATATCCTAACCTGGTCCTGGCTGCATGCTAAGTCAAGTCAAGCCAACTCCAATTTTATGTTTAACCCTTTGTTTCATCATAATTTTAGACTCACAGAATCACTGCGTGAGTAGTACAGGGAGTTCCCATATGCTCTTCACCCAGCTCCCCCTCCTGTTAACATCTTACCTAAACCCAACACAGCTGTGAAAGGTGGGAAATTGACATTGGTACCATACCCGTAATTAATCACTAGGACTTATGTATTTCCAAGTCCCCAGAATTGGGGACCAGGATTCACTCCAGGATTCCACATTACCTTAGTGTCCAGGCCACCTCAGTCTCCTTCAGCGTGTGATGGTCACCCAGTCTGTGCTGCTTTCATGACCTTGGCAAGAATCCAGAGCAGTTATTTTATAAACAGTCGCTCACTGTGGTTCCCCTGCTGTCGTCTCGTGGTCAGATCGGGACTGTGCCTTTCGAGGCAGGATACCACAGAGATGATGTTGTGCCCGCTCGGTGTCACGTGCGGCTGGTACGCCGGCGTGCTGTCCAGTCTCATCCCGCGGTGACGGTGTCTCCAACTTGCTCCCTGTGAAGATACTACCTTCCCATTTGTCATTAATACATAGCTTGTGGGGAGGCACTTTGACCTGTTTCTACTAAACACCTGTTTAATAAGGAAACTAGGCCTGTTTTTTAATGATAATTTTACCTGCTGATTTTTAGCGTCAATTAATAGTTCTTACAGACAACGATTATTACTATAATGTTTGCTTAATGGTGATTTTCTATTTTTCTTATCCCTTCTACATTTATTCATAGATGCTTGGGAAATATCTGTCCTTTCTCTCAGCAGCCCCTGTTGTTTATTCATTTTACTGTGTTTACATGAGTATGGGATTGTGGGTATTTTATTCCATGGATATTCAATATTATCAATATTTACTTTGTCACTTAGGCCAGTTTTGGTCACTGGGCCGGACTCTCCATCGTTTTGCTCCCGGTGGATTAGGTTGGCACCATCGCTGGCTCTGATCATTCCTCCTGCTGAGAGCTTCCGTAGCTGGCTCTCCAGGATGGGCTAGGTGGGGAGCCTTGCTGTCCCATCACCCATATCCTTGGGTCCCTGCATGGGACATAGCACTTCCCGTCTGGCTAACCCAGTTATTTTCTGGTTTTCTGCATGAGATGTCTTCCCTCACAGTATTTCCAAAAGTAACTGAATTTTTCCTTGCATAGTGAAATTTGTTTAACCAGGTTTCAGTCACTGAGAGTCATTTTCTGCTTGAAGCTTTGACAGTTCCAAAATGAACCGTTAGACCAGACCAGTGTGAACTGTGTAAGAAGAGACAATGCTGCTGTCACTGTCAGAATAAATTCACCTAGATTTTGGTATCTCTCTTAACCTTTCAAAGAGGCTCATCCTTCTCTAAACATATGCTGGAGACTGTCTCTGTCGTCCTCTCTGTTAGTGTTACCAGCTTCTTAAGGCCTGATTTGAGCTCCCTGCTTCCATAGTTATCAATGACTGAAGCCCTTTCCTGTTGATATTTGCTGAGTGTGGAAGAATTCCAGCTAGTGGGGAAGAACTGAGTTCACCAGTTTTTACAAGATCTAAAAACGGATACAGTATAAACAAGTTTTCCCAAGGAAGGAACAAGGTCCTGTTTGTTCAGTAAGCCTCATAACCTTTAGGATAAGAACAGACAGCTTTGGGGAACCGGAAAAGAGGCCATCTCAGTTCTCATTTTGTTTGATCTTAAGCCCACAGTACTGTTTCTCCCATCAGGCTGCAAAAATCAAGGTAATTTGTCTGTCCTCACTTTGGTCCAGCAGACAGCCCTTCTCTTGCTAAGTGTGTGAACTCATGTGTTAATAACCCCTTTCTTTTGCCTACTTTTAAAAGTATTATTATTTTCTGGTTTTTTTTTTTTTGCATGTATGTGTACCTCAAAAACTGTAAAGGCAGATTTTCAGCCTAATCTTAATTTCAGAGACTTTTATATTTAAAGAGCTTCTTGGAAGGTACATTAAAGTTAGGACCTTCTAAGGGGAGTTGGGATGTGTTGCTTCTTCCCTGTTGTTGTACAAATACAGATTTCCGTAAAGAAGCTTGCTGTCCACTGATGAAACAGGCTTTTTTCCGCCTTCTTTTAAAAAATTTGCACTTTCAGACACATTTCTTTCTTTACACATAAAATAGGTAATACCACTCTAGTGGATATTAGGCTTTAATTTATACAGAGGGCAGGATATAAAAGGCCTTCCTGAAGCTTAAACTTCTTTGTATAACTTGAAATACAACATAAGAAATTACTATTTTTTTCATGGACAGTCTCATTTCAGAAAAGGAAATGTGGAAAATGCTTACCTCAGTATAGATATTTTATTTCACAAAGTAGATCCACTGATATTTCCTCCCAGTGATTCTGAGGAGCTGGACATCTGACTGAACGAAGCAGGAAGGGACTAGGCGTCAAGGGACTGTCTTGCAGGGGGAGAATGTGAAATCCCAGCTTTCCTGCCTGGAGGACAGGACTCCATTCTGTTCTCAGGGCCGAGCCCAAACTTTTGGCCTGGATGCCCAGGTGCTGCCTGCGCTTATCATAGGACTCAGCACTAGACTTTGTCGTGTGCTGTTTACCAGGCCTGGAACACTGAAGGAGCCTTTTTTGCAGGCGAGGCAGGGTACACCAGACTGAGTGCCCAGGTCGGCTAAAGACAGTGTGACAGCAGGGTCAGGCAAAGAGGGTTAGATCAGCTTGTGAAGGAACAGTGAGGCTCCGAAGTGTCCTCTCTGTGCAGGCAGCACAGAGGGAACATGAGCAAGGAAAGCATGACACTGGAGAAGCCGCATTCTTCTCAGGTGGGAACATGCAGACATAGTAAGAGCACCCTTTGGAAGCCAGCCGGTCCAGCCCCCTTACCACGAGATTCCACCTAGGAGCTCAAGACATGGATTGTTGTAAGTGAAGAAGGTGGAACAATTCATCCCATTTACCAAGGGTTCTTTGAAGGGTGTGCTGTTACTAGCCCCATTTTACAGGTGGGTAAACTGAGGCTTCAAGAGGTAGGATAGTGGAGACAGAAATCAAAGCCCTGTTGTCTGACTCTGGCTCACAGACCCTAACTGTCCTACTACAGCACTGATAGCTTATTTAGTCTGTGGCAGCTAGGATTACCATTATTATTGTGGAAGGGGTAGTGAGTCCTACTCTGTGTATAATGGCCTTTGACTTGAAGCCTTTCTGAAAGCACCTGGCAAGAAAGTCACACACTTCAGGAACATTCAGTGATGGCCTCATGCAGAATGTTTGCAGTGGAATCTGTTCATGGAATCCCAAAGCTGTTAAATGCTGCAGCATGTGTGCCGCACATGCCTTAGTGCCTTAAATTCTGAGATAACTTCTTTATGCTTTTTCTCTGAAGACGTATCTATTCATTATTTCTTTCACCCAACTTGTATTTTTTGAGTACCTTCTGTGTGGCAGGCATCATTCAAAATGGTAAGAGTGCAGAGACTCTCAGGAGATGGCAGAGTAGAAAGTAGTGAGCTTCCCCCCTTCTCACAAAAACACCAAAATCACAACTAACTGCTGAAAGCCATCAACAAAACAGAAATGGTTCAGTTCAGTTCATTTCAGTCGCTCAGTCGTGTCCGACTCTTTGCGACCCCATGAACCACAGCACATCAGTCCTCCCTGTCCATCACCAACTCCCAGAGTTTATCCAAACCCATTTCCATCGAGTTGGTGATGCCGTCTAACCATCTCATCCTCTGCCCTCCCCTTCTCCTCCTGCCCTCAATCTTTCCCACCATCAGGGTCTTTTCAAATGAGTCAGCTCTTCGCATCAGTTGGCCAAAGTATTGGAGTTTCAGCATCAGTCCTTCCAATGAACATTCAGGACCCATCTCCTTTAGGATGGACTGGTTGGATCTCCTTGCAGTCCAAGGGACTCTCAAGAGTCTTCTCCAATGCCACACAGTTCAAAAATATCAATTCTTTGGCACTCAGCTTTCTTTATAGTCCAGCTCTCACATCTATACATGACTACTGGAAAAACCATAGCTTTAACTAGACGGATCTTTGTTGGCAAAGTAATGTCTCTGCTTTTTAATATGCAGTCTAGGTTGGTCATAACTTTCCTTCCAAGGAGTTAAGCATCTTTTAATTTCATTGCTGCAATCATCATCTGCAGTGATTTTAGAGCACAGAAATGGTGGAACCTACCAAAAAAGATAATGTAGGTCCAAAGACAAAGAAGAACCCATAACAAGACAGTAAGAGGGATGCTGCTGCTGCTAAGTCGCTTCAGTCGTGTCCGACTCTGTGCGACCCCATAGACGGCAGCCCACCAGGCTCCGCCATCCATGGGATTCTCCAGGCAAGAATACTGGAGTGGGTTGCCATTTCCTTCTCCAGTGCATGAAAGGGAAAAGTGAAAGTGAAGTCGCTCAGTCCTGTCCGACTCTCAGCGACCCCATGGACTGTAGCCTACCAGGCTCCTCCGTCCATGGGATTTTCCAGGCAAGAGTACTAGAGTGGGGTGCCATTGCCTTCTCCAAGAGGGATGCAGTTGCAATAAAATCAAATCCAATACCTGCTCGGTGGGAAACCCACAAATTGGAAAGTAATTATATTGTGGAGATTCTGCCCCAGGAATGAAAGTTCTGAGCCTCACATCAGGCTCCCCAGCCTGGAGGTCTGTCAACAGGAGGAGGAGCCCCCAGAACATCTGACTTTGAAGCTCAGCAGGGTTTGATTGCAGAACTAGGGAAAACAGAAGCTCCACTCTTAGAGGGCACACACAGAGTCTTGTGCACACCAAGACCCAGGGGAAAAAGCAGTGACCTCATAAGAGCCTGCTGGTATTAGAGGGTCTCTTGCAAGGTTGGGGGACAGCTGTGACTTACTGTGGGGACAGAGACACTGGTGGGAATAGCTCTGGAGAGTTCTCATTGCTGTGAGCCCTCCTAAAGGCCATCATTTTTCACCATGACCTGGCCCCACACAGCAGCCTAAAGGCTCCAATTCTAGGATGCCACAGGCTAACCAACCAAAATGGTGGGAACACAGCCTCACCCATTAGCAGACAAGCTGCCTAAAAACTTCTTGAGCATGTGACTGCCCAATAAACACACCCCTTGACATGACTCTGCCCACCAGAGGGACAAGAACCAGTTTCATGCACTGGTGGGAAGAAACCAATCCCACCCACCAGGATGCCAGCACAAGCATCTTAGACCAGCCTTAACCACCAGGGGGCAGACAACAGAAGCAAGAAGACCTACAACCCTGCAGCCTGTGGAACACAAACTGCAATCATAGCTGCTAAGTCGCTTCAGTCGTGTCCGACTCTGTGCGACCCCATAGACCGGCAGCCCACCAGGCTCCGCCGTCCCTGGGATTCTCCAGGCAAGAACACTGGAGTGGGTTGCCATTTCCTTCTCCAGTGCCTGAAAGGGAAAAGTGAAAGTGAAGTTACTCAGTCGTGTCCGACTTTTAGCGACCCTGTGGACTGTAGCCTACCAGGCTTCTCCGTCCATGGGATTGTCCAGGCAAGAGTACTGGAGTGGGATGCCATTGCCTTCTCTGCAATCATAGAAAGGTAGACAATAATGAAATGGCAGAATATGTCTGAGATGAAGAAACAAGATAAAACCCCAGATGACCAGCTAAATGAAGTGGAGATGGGCAATCTATCCAAAAAAGAATTCAGAGTGATAACAGTAAAGACTATCCAAGATCTCAAAAAAACAATGCAGGCACAGATAGAAAAGATGCAAGAAATGCTTAAAAAAGAGCTAGAAGGTCTAAAGAATGGACAAGCATAGATGAGCAATAAAATAACTGAGACGAAAAATGCACTCAAATGAATAGAGTAAATGGGACAGAAGGATGGATAAGTGAGTTGGAATACAGAATTGTGGAAATCACTGCCATAGAACAGAATATAAAGAAAAGAGAATGACAAGAAATGAAGAGAGTCTGAGAGACCTCAGGAGCAACATTAAATGCACCAACATTTTCATCATAGGGTCCCACAAGAAGAGAGACAAGGACCTGAGAAAATATTTGAAGAGATATCAGCTGAAAAATTCCCTAACATGGGAGAGGAAACAGTCACCCAGGTCCAGAAAGCTCAGCGAGTCCCAGGTCGGATAAACACAAGGAAGAACACAAGACTCACAATAATCCAATTGACAAAAATTAAAGACAAAGAAAATTTTAACAGCAACAAGGAAAAATCAACAAATAGCATACAAAGGAACTCCCATAAGGTTATAAAGCTGATTTTTCAGCAGAAACTCTTAGGAAGTGGTATAATATATTTAAAGTGATGAAAGGGAAGAGTCTACAACCAAGAATCTACAAGCTGGAGTCTACAAGCAAGGTTCTCTTTCAGATGCAGTTAAGAAATCAAAAGTGTTCAGTTGAGTCGTTCAGTCGTGTCTGACTCTTTGTGACCCCATGAACTGCAGCACACCAGGCCTCCCTGTCCATCACCAACTACCAGAGTCTACCCAAACCCATGCCCATAGAGTTGGTGATGCCATCCAATCATCTCATCCTCTGTCGTCCCCTTCTCCTCCTGCCCCCAATCCTTCACAGCATCAGGGTCTTTTCAAATGAGTCAGCTCTTCGCGTGAGGTGGCCAAAGTATTGGAGTTTCAGCTTCAACATCAGTCCTTCCAATGAACACCCAGGACTGATCTCCTTTAGGATGGACTGGTTGGATCCCTTGCAGTCCAAGGGACTCTCAAGAGTCTTCTCCGACACCACAGTTCAAAAGCATCAATTCTTCAGTGCTCAGCTTTCTTCACCGTCCAACTCTCACATCCATACATGACTACTGGAAAAACCATAGCCTTGACTAGACGTACCTTTGTTGGCAGAGTAATATCTCTGCTTTTCAATATGCTATCTAGGTTGGTCATAACCTTCCTTCCAAGGAATAAGCATCTTTTAATTTCATGGCTGCAATCACCATCAGCAGTGATTTTGGAGCCCCCCAAAAATAAAGTCTGACACTGTTTGCACTGACAAGGAAAAGCTGGAGAATTCTGCACCACCATACCAGCTTTGCAGCAAATGCTAAAGGAACTTCTCTAGGCAAAAAAGAAAGAGCCACAACTAGAAACAAGCAAATTACAAATGCCAGAGCTCACCATTAAAGGCAAAGATGCAGTAATGGTAGGAAATCATTCATACTCAAATATGATGTCAAAACCAGTGATTGTGAGACCAGGAGAGCACAAATGCAGGATATTGGAAATGTATTTGAAATTAAAAGGCAAGCAACTTAAAACAATCTTGTTTATATATAGACTGCTGTATCCAAACCTCACGGTAATCACAAATGAAAATGTACACTAGATGCACATAGAGAAAAGCAGCCGAAACACACCACCAAAGTTAAGTCATCAAATCACAAGAGGAAAGAAGAAAAGAGAAAGGAAAAAACACCTACAAAAAGACAATTCCAGAACAGTTAATAGCAAAAAAAGAACATACACACTGGATTAAATGCTCCAACCAAGAAACACAGACTGGCTAAATGCTTACAAAAACAAGACCTATATATGTGCTGTCTACAAGAGACACACTTCAGACCTAGGGACACATACAGACTGAAAGTGAGGAGATGGAAAAAGGTATTCCATGCAAGTGGAAATCAAAAGAAAGCTGGAGTAGCAATACATGTATCAGACAAAATAGACTTTAAAGACTGTTACAAGATACAAAGACAGATACGACATAGTCATCAAGGGATCGATCCAAGAACAAGATATAACAATTGTAATATATTTATATATATGTAAATATATATGCACCCAACATAGGAGCACTTCAATATATAAGGCAAATACTAATAGCCATTAAAGGAGAAATCGACAGCGACACACTTTGATCAATGGATGGATCATTCACAAAGAAAATAAGGAAACACAGGCTTTAAATGACACATTAGACCAGAGGGACTTAATTGATATTTATAGAGTATTCCATTAAAACTGTGAAGAACACAAACATGTGGAGGCTAAACAGTATACTAAACAATCAATGGATCACTGGAAAAATCAAAGAGGAAGTCAGAAAAGACCTAGAGGCGAATGAAAACAGAAGTGTGACAACGGCAGAACATGCAGCAAAACCAGTTCTGAAGGGAAAGTTTGTATCAATACCGCCTTACCTCAGGAAACAGGATAAATCCCAAATAAACAACCTAAGGTTATACCTAAAGCAACTAGAAAAAGAGCAACAGAGAAAACCCATAGTGCAAGCAAAGAGATCATAAAGATCAGAGCAGTAAAAAATGAAATGGAGACAAAGAAGACAATAGATAAAGATCAGTGAAACTTGACAGCTAGTTCTTTGAAAAGATAAACAAAATTGACAAACCTTTAGCCAGACTCATCAAGAAAAACTAGAGGGCTCAAATCAGTAAAATTAGAAATGAAAAAGGAAAAGCTACAGTGGATATCACAGAATACAAAGGATCATAAGAGACTACTACAAGCAACTATATGCCAATAAAATGGACAATCTAGAATAAATGGACAAATTGTTAAAAAGGTACAATCTCTCAAGACTGACCCAGAAGAAATAGAAAATATGAACAGACCAATCACAAGTATGGAATTGAAGTCATGATTTTAAAATTCCCAACAAACAAAAAACACTCCCATACTCATTCTATGAGGCCATCACTCTGGTACCAAAACCAGACAAAGATATAAAAAAAAACAAAACCAAAAACCTAAATCACAGACCAATATCACTAGTGAGCATAGACCCAAAAACTTCAACAAAAATACTAGCAAATCAAATCCAACAATACAGTAAAAGGATCACAGACCATGATCAAGAGGGATTTACTGCAGAGATGCAAGGATTTTTTTTTTTTTTAATATCTGCAAATGAATCAGCATAACATTAACAAAGTGAAGAATAAATTTGTTTCTTATAGTAAACACTCATACTATATGATATAAATAAATCATTATACCATATGATCCTCTCAACAGATTCAGAAAAAGCTTCTGACAAAATTCACACTCATGTATGATGAAAATCTCCAGAAGGTGGACATAGAGGGAACATACTTCAACATAACAAAAGTCATATATGACACACCTACAGTCAACATCCTACTGATGGTGATAAGCTGAAAGCATTTCCTCTAAGATCAGAATAAGGTAAGGATGTCCACTCTCACCAGTTTATTCAACAGTTTTGGAAATCTAACCTCTGTAATCAGAGAAGAGAAGGAACGAAAAGGAATCCAAATTGGAAAAGAAGTAAAACTATCACTGTTTGCAGATAACATGATACTATAGATAGAAAATCCTAAAGATGTTACCAGAAAACTATATGAGCTCATCCCTGAATTTGGTAACATTGCAGGATACAAAATCAATACACAGAAATCTGTTGCATTCCTATACACTAACACCAAAAGACCAGAGTGTGAAATTAAAGAAACAATCCTATTTATCATCTAACACCAAAAGACCAGAGTGTGAAATTAAAGAAACAATCCTATTTATCATTGCATCAAAAAGAAGAAAATATCTAGCGATAAATCCACCTAAGGAGTCAAAAGACGTGTACTCCAAAAATTTTATACATGCTGATGAAAGAAACCAAAGGTAACATGAACAGATGGAAAGATATACCATGTTTCTGGATCGGAAGACATATTGTCAAAATGACTATACTACCCAAGGCAATCTACAGATTCAGTGCAGTCTCTATCAAATTACCAGTGGCAAGTTTCACAGAACTGGAACAAAATTTTTTTACATTTGTATGGAGACACAAAAGACCCAGAATAGCCAAAGCAATCCTGAGGAAGAAAACCAGAGCTGGAAAAATCAGACTCCCTAACCTCAGACTATACAACAAAGCTACAGTAATCAAAAAAGTATGGTATTGGCACAAAAACAGAAATACAGATGAACAGAACAGGAGAGAAAGGGCAGAAATAAATCCGTGCACCTATGGTCAATTAATCTGTGCAAAGGAGGCAAACACATACAATGGAGAAAACACAATATCTTCAATATTGTGTTGGGAAAACTGAACAGCTACATGTAAATAATGAAATTAGAACATTCTTTAACAGCATACACAAAAATAAACGCAAAATGAATTAAAGACCTCAAGGCAGGACAGGATAATACAAAACTCTTAGAAGATAACATAGGCAGGACACTCTGACATAAATCACAGCTGTGTCTTTTTAGATCTATCTCCTAGAGTAATGGAAATAAAAACAAAAATAAATGGGACCTAATTAAACTCAAAAGCCTATTGCACAGTAAAGGAAACCATGAACAAAATGAAAAGGTAACTCACAGAATGGGAGAAAATATTTGCACACCACCACACTGACAAGGGATTAATCTCTAAAATTCACAAACAGTTCATGAAACTCAATATCAAACAACCCAATCAAAAAATGGGCAGAACCTAAATAGACATTTCTCTAAAGAAGCCATACAGATGGCCAAAAGGCACAAGAAAAGATGGTCAACACTGCTAATCATTCAGTTCTGTTCAGTCATTCAGTCGTGTCTGACTCTTTGTGACCCTCTTTGTGTGGACTGCAGCACGCCAGGCCTCCCTGTCCATCACCAACTCCTGGAGCCTCCCCAAACTCATGTCCATTGAGTTGGTGATGCCATCCCACCATCTCGTCCTCTGTCGTCCCCTTCTCCTCCTGCCCTCAATCTTTCCCAGCATCAGGGTCTTTTCAAATGAGTCAGCTCTTCGCATCAGGTGGCCCAAGTATTGGAGTAATCACTAGAGAAATGCAAATCAAAACTACAAAGAGATAGCACCTCACACCAGTCAGAGCAAACAATAAATACTAGAGAGGTTGTGGAGAAAAGCGAATCCTCCTAAACTGTTACTGGGAGAACAGTAGTATGTGGTTCCTTACAAAACTAAAAATAAAGCTACCATATGATTCAGCAATCCCAGTGCTGGGCATGTATCTGGAGAAAACCATGGTTCAAAAGGATAGGTAACACCTCAGTGTCCATTGAGGCACTATTTAAAATAGTCAAGACATGGAGGCAACCTAAATATCCATTGCTAGGTGAGTGGATAAAGAATATGTAGTTCATATATATGCTGGAATATTACTCAGCCATGAAAAAGAATGACACAATGCCATTTGCAGCTACATGGATGGACCTGGAGGTGATCATACTAAGTAAAATAAGTCAGACAGAAAAAGACCACACACACCTTTTTCTGCTTATATGCAGAACCTTAAAAGATACAAATGAATTACAAAACAGAAACAGACTCACAGAAAAACTTATGGTTACTAAAGGGAAAGGTGATAGAGAGGGGTGAATAGGGAGTTTGGGATTGAAATATACACACGGCTACATATGAGACAGATAACCGAGAAGGGCCTGCTGTACGGGAAAGGTGATAGAGAGGGGTGAATGGGGCGTTTGGGATTGAAATATACACACGGCTACATATGAGACAGATAACCGAGAAGGGCCTGCTGTACGGGAAAGGTGATAGAGAGGGGTGAATGGGGCGTTTGGGATTGGAATACACACACGGCTACATATGAGACAGATAGCTGAGAAGGGCGTACTGTGCAGTGCAGGGAACTCGGTTCAATATTCTGTGATAACCTAACTGGGAAAAGAGATGGAAAAAGAATAGATACATATACATGTATAAATGAATCACTTTGCTGTACACCTGATGCTAGTGCAACATTTTTACTCAACTGTAGACCAATATAAAATTTTTAAAAATGCTGAGAGTGCAGCAGTGAGAAAAGTCTTTGTTCTCAAGGGACTTCCCTGGTGGCTCAGATGGTAAAGCATCTGCCTACAATGTGGGAGGATCCAGGTTCAATCCCTGGGTCGGGAAGATCCTCTGGAGAAGGCAATGGCAACCCACTCCAGTACTCTTGCCTGGAGAATTCCATGGACAGAGGAGCGTGGTAGGCTACAGTCCATGGGGTCGCAAAGAGTCAGACACGACTGAGCAACTTCACTCACTCAAGGGACAGGGTCTAATGAAGAGCCAACACAGCGTGCTGCAGTCCATGAGGCTGCGAAAGACTTGGACATGACTTAGTGACTGAATAACAACAAAATAAGCTAGAAAGACAAGTAATGTGTCAATATCAGGGCTGGGGATGATGGTTGCAGAAAGAAAAAGCAGAGTTGGGCATAGCGTTATTTCAGAGACTTAGGTCATCTGGAAGTATGCAACAGAAAAACCAAGAAAACAGGTTTTTCAGAGTTGTTTGAGGAGGGAACAAGATGGAAGGAGCTGGCTGGTGTGTTCTTGTTTTATAAAGGAGTAAGTCATGAACTCACCATCTCTCCAGGACAAACCTGGAGACTGGCTCTCTTTTACAAAGAAATCTCTGTCCTGGCTTTTGGTTTGTCTGGTGTCCATGCAAGAGTTTGTGTGTGATGTGTGGGAGCCGGAGGAAGGCGGGTCCTTTCAGGGCCCCCCTCTGGGAGCACGGCAGGCACAGTATTCACGCCACCCAGCCAAACTGGCCCCCAGGCCGCCTGACTTTCAAATCCCTGGCCACATCAGCCTTTGAATAGCAGCTGACACACAGCAGCCAGCTGAGCAAGTATTTTCACAAGACGAGGAGAAACACAAACTCAGCTTGCTGCAGCCTGTGAGGCAGAAAAAGTGAATCGAAAGGAAAGGAGTGGGGTGGGGGCAGGGAAGAGGCTGGGAGAGGAGTGAAGAGCCTGGGATAGCAACCTTCGTCTTCCGGAGTTTTGAGGCAGTATAATTTGGAACGAAGGCAGATATAAAAGGGTTCCGCTCTGGGGAAAACTGCCAACAATTCTGCAGCTCTGTGAAGTTGGAACCACGATCAAAACAGCAGCTGTGGACCAGATGCTGACTTTAAGAGGAGCATCCCTACTGCCCAGGCCCCTCTGAGCACCAGAGCTCAAGATGCGGAGTTTTCTTCTGACAGCCTCCAGCCAGACGAAGAGATGCCAAGGGGTGGGGGTGAGGCCTTGGCCCTCAGGGGAGCCTGGGATGGGGTGGAAAGAAGAGCAGAGAGATCTAGAAGCTTCCTAGAGCAGAAGTAGTTTGAAGCTTTCAAAGAGATCCCAAGGTGTCCCTGGTGTCCCTAGCCCTGGGGGGTGGGGGTCTGGTCTCAGCAGGTGATCCTGCTGTGGGGAGCAGGGTGTCAGCCTGGGGATGGACCGAACCCTTGGGTCAGCTGGACTCTTGAAGAGGAACCCAAGTTCTGCAGTGTGCAGGGAAAAGAAGGCAGGGAAAGCCTAGGAGCGAAGGAACAGGAAGTGAGACAGGATGTGGAGGGAGCTGGTGAGCTCTGTGCCACCAGGCGGTCACCTGGGGAACGGTTGACGCATGATCCTCCTGGGGACTGGGGGCCCTGGCGCAGAGCCCACACACGCGTCAGCATCACACCGCTGACTCCGGGTTTGTCTTCATCTGCTGTCACGTGAGGGCTGTCCTTGGGGCACAGTCCCAGACAGTTAGTGTACCTTCCCCCGGCATTGAGTTTATGATCCACAGCTGCTTGAATCGTGGATGCAAGGCTCACGATGCAAGGCTCACGTATACAGAGGGTCAAGTAGGAGACTGGGCGTCCACAGGTGTTGGGATCTGCCTCTGGTCCTGGGACCAGCCCCTGCCGGTACTGTGGGAGCCCTGTGCTGAGTGATGGTGGCAGCACTCACGCTCTCTCTTGTACTGTGGATAGGGAAACTGAGGCACAGTGTTGCCCTCTCTTTTCCAAGTCCTCATCTCTAGTTTGTATGGGATCCAGGCAGGCACAACCAACAATATCCCTACTTACGATGCATACTGTTAGCACTTTTGTTTTAAGTGGTAAACTTAATCTTACTCTCTAAGCTTCTTGATTCTTTTTTCATAGAGGTAGTTCCAATTTTTTTTTTTTTTTTTGCCACAGTGCACAGCACACGGAATCTTAGTTCACTGACCAGGGGTCGAACCTGTGGCCCCTGCAGTGGAACCAGAGTCCTAACCACTGGATTGCCAGGGAAGTCCCCAAATTTTTAAAAGATGGTATTTGAAAAGATGGCACTCTCTGACCTACCCTTTGACTTGCTTTCTCTGCTGTTCTTCACATTATTTAATCAAGGGCACAAAGAGGAAAACGCCACAGTCTCGTTTTTCCCCACCTGCACTACCACCAGCCTGACCCCAGGACTGATCCTGATCCAGACATGAACTGCACCATAGTCAGATCCTCCAGAGGCAAGACACTTGGACTGTCCAGACTCCCATGTTGTCATTGGTTTAAGACTGCCCCTAGGGCTGAGGCTGTCATGTTCTAGAAATCTCCAGGCCAGGAAGCTCCTATTAGCCAAGGGCAGTTCTCCATAGAAGGGAGAGAGTGTGTGCCCTTACGACCCAATGCCTGCAGCAGCTGGGGGCTAGTGCCTATGGCTCAGGAAGGGGGTTTAGGCAGGCTGCCAGCCACACCTGCTATGGCAGCCAAAACGGTTGGAAAGGGAGAGTGAGTGGACGAATGCATTGTCTAAGGAGCGGTTTCTATCATATACAGATCCTATCATATCACACTGTATTACACATACCTCAAGGCATGGCACTAAGAGAGCATCAGTATTTGATTAGACTGGGTTCCAAGACAGCTCTGTAGGGGGGCATGAAGCTCATCCAGTTCAGAAGCCCATTCATTTCAGAGAAGAGAAGACTTAGGTCAGAGTAAACCCTTACTGAGAACAAACTCTGATTCTCAGTTCTCAGCTCTGGCTTGAATCCAAGCTAGCTCATGTTTACTGAAAGCCACCTACGTATAAGACATAATTTCAGGAGGGAATAAAGACACAAAACTCAGTCTGTGTCTTTGTCCTTAGGAATTTACAGTCTGATAAAAAGGTAAGGGAATGGAAGAAAGAAATAAGACACCTAAGTAGTATCCAAATGAGAGTTCAGATCTCACTTCCAGAGCAGTCTAGATTTAGGGGCTGAGGGCTCTTGAAGGCAGAAGCAGACAGACAGTAGGATGGTTTATGCTTGTCTCAAAGTGATGGGGGGTACGAGGAGGGCGAGAGAAGCCTTCATCCCAACTAAGGAAAAACAAGATCCTGCCAGCACTGCTAGTTGGGTGAAGCTGAAGAAGGTAAATACACAAGTAGGGCTCTGGGAACGGGGGAAAGTCAAATAAACAAGAACAAGCCATCTCTTTTCAAATGTCATTTTGCCTTAAACGCTTCTTCAATTCTAAGCCTGTAAGGGCAATTTATTGAAAGTTTCACTCATTAAACAGGGTTATTTTGAAGTAAAGGCCAAAGGTTGTATTTATTTTGGAGGAAAGTGTTGACTCATGCCCACTCTTCCCTTTGGGCTCAGACATGTTTCGGTACTGTAGGGTTTTTATTTTCTAAATTGTCCTGTGACTCACTGACGTGGGCATTGTCCCACCCACTTAAATTAACAGCCTTTCTAATCTTCACCTAGAGTTTATGCATGGGCCACTTTGCATAGGACCTAAGATTCATTCATTTGTGATAAAACCTCTCAACAAAGATGAAACAGAGGGAACACAATTCAACATAATAAAGACCATTTATGATAAATCTACAGCTAACATTATTCTCAGTTGTGAAAAGCTGAAAGGTTTTTATCTAAAATTAAGAACATGATAAGTATACCTATGGTTGCCACTTCTATTCAACATATTACTGGAAGTTTTAGGTACAGCAGTTAAACAAGAAAACAAGAGGCATCCAAAAAAGAGGCATCCAAATAAGTAGAGAAGAAATTGTCACCATTTGCAGATGACATGATATTATATGTAGAAAACCCTACATGATATTATATGTAGAAAACCCTAAAGACACCACCAAAAATCTAATGGGACTAATGAATGAATTCAGTTAAGTTGCAGGATACAGGATTAATATATAGAAATCTGTTGCATTTCTAAACACTAATGAACTATTGGAAAGAGAAATTAAGAAAACAATCTGATTTACAGTCAAATAAGAATAAAATACCTAGGGATAAATTGAACCAAGGGTAGAAGACTGCCTGTACTCTAAATACTATAAGACATTGAAGAAGGGTAAATGGAAAGATATCCCATGTTCACAGAATAAAAGATTAATAGTTAAAATGTTCATAATATTCAAAGCAGTCTGCAGATTTAATGTAATCCCTATCAAAATACCCATGACATTTTTCACAGAACTAGAACAAAATAATCCTAAAATGTGTATGGAACCACCAAAGACCCCAAATAGCCAAAGTAATCTTGAGAGAAAAAGAACAAAACTGGAAGAATCATGCTCTCTGACTTCAGACTATACTACAAAGTAGCAGTAATCAAAATGGTGTGGTACAGGCACAAAAACAGACATGTAGATCAGTGGAACAGAACAGAGGGCCCAGAAGTAAACCTACACACTTGTGGTCAACTAACCTACAACAAAGGAGGCAAGAATATACAATGGAGAAAAGACATTCTCTTCAATAAGTGGTGCTGGGAAAGCTGGACAGTTACACATGCAAGAATGAAATGAGAACATTTTTAAATTGTATTTGTTATCAATCTCTCTAAAACAGTATCTCCCTGAACCTCTTTTTCATTATTACTGTTGAAAGGAGGCTTTGTAGACTGTTTTTTTCTTAACCACTACTCCCCACAACTTTTTCTTCCTGTGGGAAAGTATACATGATATAAAATTCACCAGTTTAGCCATTTTTAAGTGTTTACAATTTTAAAAAAAGTACGTGGTACAGTTGGGTAGCATTAAGTACATTCACAATGTTGTGTAATCATCATCATTATCCATTTCCAGAACTTTTCCATCTTCCCCAACTGAAACCCTGTACTAGTGAACAGTCTCTCCATCCCCCAACAACCCATACTCTCCTGTCTCTGTGCAGCGGCCTGCTCTAGGTGCCTTACATAAAGGAACCATACAATACTTGTCGTTTAACGTCTGGCTTATTTCATTTGGCATAATCTGTGTTGCAGCATCTATCAATTTCATTCCTTTTTTATATGGCTGAATCTGCAAGAAATTTAACACCACATATTAAATCTGTTTATGTGCTGTGGACCTTTGTAGGATCACAAACCTTTGTAATATGGAAGATTTTTCTACCTCCCAGGAACCACGATCCTAAAAGCCTGTATCCCCTGACCTTGTTGATCTTGTTCTCTGATCTGTCTCCAGCCATTAGCACTTCATGGTCACTGAACAGTCACGTGTTGAATACTTCAAGGTCCTTCTATGACCCCTCCTTATAATTTTAATCCATTAGAATTAAAAACCACCCCCAGCGTAATCACAGATGCATCCTGACACTCAGTATCCCAACTGTGCATGCCCTTCTCAAGGCCCTGTGTCCACCTGCTCTCTCCAACAGAAGTGAAGGACTATGAGCCTCCATTCGGGTCTAAGGTGCGGGAGCATCCCTGTGTGGAAAGCATGAAGGACAACGTGCTGAGAGATCGAGGCCGGCCAGAGATTCCCAGCTCCTGGCTCAACCACCAGGTGAGGAGTGACTGTTGTATTCACCCAGAGGGAGAGGGGCATCTCAGGCAGCAGAGAAGTCCAGGCTGTTGGGCATCAATCTGATGTGTTCCGTGATCCTGCTTGGTTTTCTGCATAAAGGCATTTCAGTAAAATGGGATGACCTTGTTACTGTATGTCCTACCACAAGTAAGAAAGGGCTCACACAGGATCATGTGACGGGCACCTGTCATATTGTCCAAGACCCCTTGGTTCTGAACTAAAATATTTTGTTTACAGCCTCTGCCACTCATCCTTTCCATAGGGAGTTTGCGTTTTGTTCTCTTCTGGGTTCCAGATGTTTTCTTCTGGGAACCTTCAACACTGGCAGGAACTACGGAGTGAGAAAGAAGGGGGATGTGCCCGCCAGCTGGCCTGCGAGGGGCTGCCGCATACTCAGGCCCACGCAGGCCTGTGGGGGAGGAGGCGGCCGGGATGAAGAGAGGCAAAGAAGAGCAGGGGCAGGGGAACAAACAGGAAACCTGTCTTTCCAGAACCTCCTGACAGGCGGTGGATGCGGCCGGCTGTCCACAGCAGATTCTTTGCTTTGGGGGCATTTTGATGGGGCAGTGGTCAGAGCAGGGGGAGCAGGAAGCGTGGGCTGTAGCAGCAGAGCCTCTCTGGCACAGCAGGGAGGAGCCCTGGACCACACCCCCGTGCTCCCAGCTCACCCTGCCTTTTCCATTGACGTAAACCTTTTATGGCTGCCTTGGGATGAATTCCCTCACCCGGGGAGGGCTGGGCTAAGTCCTAGGCTTCCTAAGGGCAAGGCAAATGCAGATGAGAAACCGAAACCACAGGTCAGGCGTGGCCGAGGAGACAGATGGAGCTGGAAGCCTGCTGTGTGCCCACCGGGCTGAGAGCTGCAGGCCCGGACAGCATCGGGGGAGCCCAGGCTGCCGACCCAGCCGTGGGGGCCCAGGGTTTCTCCCCGGGTTTCAGCAGAGCCTCTTTGACTTTGAAAATGCAAAGCTGTCTTGTGTTAACTCTAAGCTCAGAAGGTACAATACCGTTTCCTTCAACTCAGTTGCCTCCTCTGCTGTCCAGTTCTTATAATGAAGTCATTATTCACGATGATAAAATTCCGGAAAGAATTTGCATAACACATTTTTTTCTCTTAATGAGGTTTTGTTGCCCTATTGATTTCAAGTTAATGCTTAATATTTAATTTAATTTACTGCCTGTAATTACAGTGCCAGAATAAAATAAATGTTACTTGTGTACCAACAACAACACTCCACTCTTAACAGGGCCATCAATCAATACCGTCAATTAGGGGAATTATACAGTTAATCCAACATCATGGGCTCACTCACGGGGCAGGAAGGGAGGCCAGGTCCTAGGTGTGGGGTGCCGTTGCTCAGACTATAGACAGGAAAGTGCCGCTCTCAGGGAAGGGCTGGGATGGATCCGTCCCCTGGGGCCAGCAGACACAGGGTTGGGCCTCTGAGAGGCACAGTCTGTTTCCACTCATTGGGCTATGTATTTAGTCCGTGTCTGGTTTATTTCCAAAAAACAACTGGAACTAACAAAAATATTTGCAATGCAAAATGAGAATGAAAGCCGTGAGAGAAGCCCCTTGTCGTCTGCTGTGGACAGCATTTTCTGGATGGGCCTTCTTGAGTGGGGCCTTGTAGGGGTTAGGTCAAGCCCCCTGATAGAGCCTGCAGGACATATGAAGACAGCTGTTTGCCAGGGTGCAGCCTGAAGCTGGAGAGGAAGGGCCTGGCAGAGGGTGTCCTTGAAACTGCTGGAAGATGGGCTTGGATCTTCACAAAGTGTGTGGACTTGACAAATGCAACCAGACTAATGCCCACACGTCACTCCAACTGGAACAGTCAGTCCTATTTCAATAGGAATGCTGGTGGCTCAGCCAGTAAAGAAGGAACCCGCCTACGGTGCAGGAGCCCCAGGTGCCATCCCTGGGTCGGGAAGATCCCCTGGAGAAGGGAATGGCAGCCCACTCCAGTATTCTTGCCTGGAAAATCCCATGGACAGAGGAGCCTGGCGGGCTACAGTCCACAGGGTCGCAAAGAGCTGGACACGGCCGAGTGACTGACATACACGCATGCTTCCGGCTCTCTCTGGAAAAGGCAATACTGTTGAGACAGTTAAGAGATCAGTGGTTGTTGGGGGCTCGGGAAAGGAAGGCGGGCCGACGAGGTGCACACACAGGATGATGTTCAGGGCAGTGGGGGCTGTAATGATGGACACTTGTCAGAACCCTGATCCTGTACCTCACCACGAACCTCACTCTGGTTGATTTTGGTCAACAGTGACATGTTAGTGTTGGTTTACTGGTTTTAACAAATGCCTCACACAGATGTTGGGTGTTGATGTGGGGGGAAGGGGTATATGGCATGGAAATGCTGTAATTTCCATTCGATTTTGCCGTGAACCTAAAACTTCCCTCAGTAGTAAAGCCTGTTACTGCGCCCCCACTCCCCAGAATAGAGAGGTGGAAATGGCATTAGAAGCCCACTTCATGGGGATTTTCACAAATGGGGATGCTGCTGTACCCCAGAAGCCTGCTGGGGGACCTTGTGCTGTGTCTGTGCTTCCCTGCCTCCTGTGAGCAGAAGCCCCCGGAGTGCTGCGGTCAGATGGGGCTGGGGAGCTGGGCTGGGGAGCTGGCCTGCAGGCGGGGACAGGGTGGGGGCTCTCTCCCCCCAGAAGCTGCCACCCCCTCTCAGGGGCCTGTGGACCCTCTCCCCCTGCAGGGCATCCAGACGGTGTGTGAGACGCTGGCCGAGTGCTGGGACCACGACCCCGAGGCCCGGCTCACAGCGCAGTGCGTGGCCGAGCGATTCAGCGAGCTGGAGCACCTGGACAGGCTCTCGGGGAGGAGCAGCTCGGAGGAGAAGATCCCCGAAGACGGCTCCCTCAACACTACCAAATAAATAGCTCTTCCCGCGGCCGGCCTAGTGTGGCCGCCCTGTGGCCAAAGAGCAGGGGCAGCAGGAAGCTGCCCCTGAAGATGCTTCCTGGAACCCGGGGTGCTCCCTCCCCCAAGCTGGGAGGGGGTGGCAGGAAGCAGCCTCTGCCTTTGACGTTGTCATAGGATAAGCTGTGTTAGCACTTCCTCAGGAAATGAGACTGATCTTACAATAGCCAATAACATTTGCACTTTATTAATGCCTGTATATAAATATGAAATAGCTATGTTTTATATATATCTATATATGTCTATATATACACAGCCATACTCGTGGAAAGAGGTGAGGACAAAGATCAAACGTGTCCAGACGTGGGCTGGACGGGCGAGCTTGCCCGAGCGCAGAAGGAAGCACTCTGGGGCAGCCTCAGCACTTGGCAGCACGCGTGTGCTGGGCCCTGGGCACATGGGGGTGGGGGGTCTTGGCCTTCAGAGAGAGGCTCGGGTCTCGGAGCCTGCTGTGCCACATTGCACTTGCTTTTGCAACGTAGTAACTCCCTGCACTGGGTCCTGTTTTGGCTGTGGAGTCGATTGGAGCCGCACTGTTTGGGGACCAGAGCCTGAGGTCCCCATGTCCCATCATATCTCCTGGCCTCGTCACTGAGCTTCACACCCATGTCTGGTTTGTGAACCTCCTTCCTCAGCTAGCTCAGAAAGTCTCATTGCGTCAACGATTTAAGTCCCATCTTTTAGCTCCACAAGCTACAGAAAAATCAGGACATGTTTTCTCTACCGGTGAAATTGCCACACCTTGTACTAATGAGAAATTGTTCTTTTTAAAAAAACTTCCCCCATACCTATGTTACTGTTCCCTGCTTCCTAAAAGGGAACAGAGCTCCCTTCCAGGTTCTTTATGTTCAGGTTTTCATCACGCTTGGTTTCTCTCTTCCGCTTGCTCTGCATCACTGGTAGGTCTCGTGCTCCAGGCTCCAGGGGGCTTGAGCACGTTTTGCAGCAGCATGGCACTGCCACAGTCAGGACTGTCTCTTCAGGCACTCGGAACGCATGTTTTGCTTGGCCAGCACAGTGTTTAACACAATTGAGCCACTTTTTAAATATCTGGAGATTTTGCAAAAAAAATTTTGGATCCCCAAGTGAGACTAGATCACAGATGGCTTCCAGTTCTCGCTGTTCCACGTCCTTCACGGGTGACGGTGTAGACACACTTAGGAAGCTGCCCTCTCCCGCTGTTCCCAGCCTAGGGGAATTAAACCTTCTTTCCCCAGCCAAGGTCCCCTGCAAGAAATGTGCATTCACGCAATCATTCTCTGGCTACAGAGTGTGGTTTTGATTCCCTTCCTGGGGTTAAAATTTGAAGTTGGCCTTTGTTTTTTGGAGTGACAGGGACTGCCTCTGGATGGTCCCCGTTAACCCAAATCTCTTTTGCTTGCATATTGAGTGTTCCCCTCTGCATTCAAGGGGGAAGACCTTTGCTCCAAGAAGCTGCTGTCATGGTTACCAGTCTCTTAGTCATACCCACCTTCCCAGTGTTTGCAGAATTTGAATGTGGGATGCAGGAGTCCCATCTATAGTTAGTTAGGAAATCTGTGTCCATGTGGGTAAGAACAAAGAATGAGCTTTAATCCTCCATAGGAAACTCAGTAATCCACAAACAGGTGTTAATGCTGCAAATAACAAGCTCTTTTGTAAAAATGATTTGAAACTTATTTTCAGCCAAATAGGTAGGAATATTGGAGAGGGACTGGCAATGGTCAGGTCAGCTCTGCTTGGGTTTTGGAAGCCACATCTCATTGGGGTTTTAGCAGACACGCTGAAGTTGGGATTAGGTGGAGTTTTTAGGAACCCTTCTCGGTTCAGGTGGACTGAGAGAGGTAAGGCAGTTTGGCCACAATGCCATGGAAGTGCCCAGAAGTCCCGTGCACTTTAGGGCTGGTGATGCTGTCCCAATAGCTGTTGCTCATTGACCTCTAGTGGTGAATTTCTAGAGTACTGGCCCATTATGAGAACTTCCAAAACTCAAACGAGCTTTATCACTTCTGGGTCATCATCAGCATAAACTGGAATGTAGAGGATACTGTGGCTTGTTTTGTTTGTTTTTTCCTTATTCAAAAAAAAGACCAAGGAATAACATTCTGTAGTTCCTAAAAATACTGACTTTTTTCACTACGTAAAGGGAAAGTTTTATTCTTTTATGGAACATTTCAGCAATACTCATGTATTAAAATAGGAATGTGAATGCTGTATACTCTTTTTATATCAAATGTGTCAAGCACTTATTTTCATTCTATGCATTGTTTGTCTTTTATATAAATAAAATGTTTATTCAATTGAATAAAGCAAAAATACTCAGGTCAGCTTCCTGCCTCCTGTTCCTGTTCCTAGGAGCCCGCAAGCCTCATTTGGTCATTTTGTAGTCTGCAGAAAAATCCGCAAGACAGATCCTGTCCAGCCTTTCCACACTCCCTGTCATCTTCACCTGACTGTGGCGGGTCCCTATTTCTAAAAATCAGTCACTTAGTACTGTGCCACGTGGCAGGCGCGGGTGGTGGCTTGCTCCTCATTCCAGGGCCAGCACGGTGTCACTCTGCATCTCCGAACAGGACCGTGTCCATTGTCTCGAGGGGCTTCTCTAGGGCGTGGCTTCTCGCAGAGCTCGGCTTCGAATGGGTCGTGGCACAGCCTTGGCTCCACGCGTGCTTGCTTCTGCCCTGGCTTCCTCCTCACAGTGACGGGCTGCCGCCATCTTTCTCCTCCCAGGTGTCTTGCTTCCTGCCTCTTCCTGTCTACCCAGCCACCGCACCTCGCCTGGAGCTTTTCCATTGAGGTATAGTTGATATACAACACTATATTAGTTTCAGGTGTACAACATAATGATGCAATATTTGAATCTATTGTGAAAGGGCCACCATAATAAGTTTAGGTAACATCCATCATCAGTTATAGAAATTTTTTTTCTTATGGTAAGAACTTTTAAAATCTACTCTTAGCAACTTTCAGACATGCAATATGGTATTATTATCTATCGTTGCCATGCTATACATTAGATCCCCGGGACTTATTTTATTAACTGGAAGTTTATACATTTGGACCCCTTGCACCCATTTCATCCACTCCCACCCTCTGTCTCTCTGGCAACCACCAGTGTGTTCTCTGTATCTCAATTTTTTTTTTTCACCCAAATTCCACATATCAGTGAGATCTTAATGGTATTTGCGTTTTTTTGTCTGACTTATTTCACTAAGCATGATGCCCTCAACTTCCGTCCATGTTGTCACAAATGGGAAGATTTAAATTTTCATGACTGAAAAATATTCTGTTGTATATATGTACCACAGTTTTAAATCCATTCATCCATCAGTGGTTGCTTAATTTTATATCTTGGCTTAATGCTGCAGTGAACATGGGGCACAGATATGTTTTCAAGTTAATGTTTTCATTTTGTTTGGATCAATACCCAGAGGTGGTATTGCTGGATTGTTTGGTAGCTCTATTTTGAAATTTTTGAGGACCCACCATATTGTTTTACATAGTGGTTGCACCAATATCCATTCGCACCAACAGTACACCCTCCCCTACAGCTGTGACAACCAAAAGCATCACCAAACATTGCCAGATATCGCCTGGGGACAAAATTGTGGCTCCCAGTTGAGGGTCCCTTAGCTGGACATGGTCCTGTCCTGCTGTGGGCATTAGTTCTAATGCTATCTTAACTAGTATCTTGGCAGTTTTAGAGATTACTAATTTTAGCAGTTACTTGCTCCTCCATTTACCACTTACATGACCTGAGTAATTTTCCCATGCCTCACTTTAAGCATGTGTACAATGGAATTTTTACAGGCTTCGTCTGATACCAGAGACCACTGTGGTAAGGAACACTGGTAAGGCTTTTGGAGTTGGTATTGAAATTGGAAAGCCCTCAGTGCATATTGGCCAATGTTAGGCTGCTTTAGTGTGCCAGGGCTGCCTTCCAGAGAGGCCAAGACTGAGATACATCTTAGGGAGCACTAACAGCACAGAAGAAAAATGGATGTGCCGCAAGCCTGGAGCACAGGGCAGCTCCTGTCCTGGGTGCACACTGGTCATCTGGGGAGGATGCCCGTTCACTGAGCACCGGCCTGGACTTGCTCCCTGAGGCAGGTACTGTGCCCATTTCACAGATGAGAAATCATGCTCAGAAGACTCCGGTAAGAAGCTTAGGGTCTCAGAGAGGTAGGTCTGCTTGCGGAGTCAAGTTGTCCTGGACCTCGAATCTGGAACAATCATTTGGAGTAATGCTTGGTTCTTCTCTCTTGGTACTGTCTCCTGAGGGCTGGCTTGCCCAGTGGCATGACAGGGCCACATCACCACAAAATGTCCTGCCCCATCCGCACAGCACCATCGTTCTCATCCCCCCGCCCCCAGGGGCTGTGTGCACAAGCAGAACAGGGAAGTGTCCATGTCCTCATCTGTGCTGCCGGACATGCTTCCTCCATGTGAGAAGTGCTGCCTAAGTTCTTGCTGAGGGCAGGACTGGAGGACGAATGTGCACGCTCCTTCAGAAGGTTTTGGACTGTGCCAGCCTTTAAAAACATTTTTTTGTGTGTGTGTCTATTTTTTAGCATGTGCTAGAAAAAAAATTAACACATTCAACCTGGACTTTTACAAATATTATGGCTTGAAATATAGCTGAGTTTAAAAACTTGATATTTTTTTAATGCATTAAGTAGATAATTGTCCTTATTTTTGGCAGCTGCAGGGGCTGGGATGAGGAATGATGAGGTTAGCGTGCTGCCTGCAAGGGAAGTAGATCCATATAAGCCCTTGGGAAGTACCAAACACGATGTGCTGTGTTTTACCATCCCTATCTGTTTTCATCATCACCACCAACCTATGAGGAAGTCTCACCTCCACATTAGAGGTGAGGAAGCTGATGCAGGGAGTGAGGTATCAGTAAGGGCCCATGGTGAGTGGTCCTAAGGCCAGGACTGCACCTGAAGCAGTCCGATCCTGGAGCCCACACACAGACCCTGAACACAAGATGAGGCAGGAGGTGAAGGCAGGTGGAGCCTAGGATGCTCAAGGGTCTGATTCCTTAGGGTCAAACCCAGATGAGGAAGATGCAGTGCACACTGGAGGGGCTGGGGTGGCCGTCAGGGAGTGAAGATTATTCCTCAAAGGAATGGATTCTGGGCTCCAGCCCAAGCACTCCAGGCAAAACGGGAGCCAAGGTCTTCTGACCCCCCTTGCCGGCTCCGTTTTGCCTGGGTTATTTCAGTTCTGGCTACTGCAAAGTCAGAAGCATTCCCGGGGGCGGTAAGTCTCCACGTGCCCTCAGCAGGGTCCTGGCCCTCGCACCCTTCAGCAGCTTTGGAATGCAGGCACTCTCTGTGCCTGGCAGTTTCTAGTGTGCAGTGGTGGCTTTTAAGTTCTCTATGCAAATGACAGTGTGTCCACTAATAGTCTAGTCCTGAGGGAAAAGCCTTCCTGGGTGACAGGGAAGTTTTCATTTACGCAAACTTGCCCATCCGTTTTCACAAAAGTCACTAAAGTTGACATCTGCAATTTTGTTCATTTTCCTCCCAAAATAGGCTGCCTAATCGTTACTTATCACATTTCCAATTTTTTTTTTTTTTTTTTTTTTAAGTTGGATAATTATCGCTCCAGACCATGAGCGTGGGGCCATGGCTTTGGGGCTTACTTTGCAAACTGTTCAGATAAAGACAAGACTGGGAACTTTCCCCCATTACATGGCCTGCCAATCAGCCTCATGTGGTGAAATTTAATTCTAATATACCTCCTGATATTGCTGCATTTAAAAATAGCTTGTTATTAAGAGTCTTCCTATTCTAATTAAGCTAAAATTGCACATGCTATGAAATGTGTGCTGTCTCATTTTCTACACACACACACACACCTTCCTGAAAAGTCACATTCATGCAACCTACGCAAAACAGCACTGCTAACATTGTTCTCTAATCTTCCCCCTCTGTGTCTGCAATGTAGACAATAATGATAGCCCTGGTGCTAGAAAGTGACATGGCTCTCAAAATGTCAAAAAGAATGACATGTCTTCAAAATGTCATATTTTGTCTATTCATAATTAAATCACTAAAATTGGGACCTCTGGAGCCAGACTTCCTTGGTTTGGTTCAAATCCTAGCTCTGCACTGACTATCTGACATGGTGTGAGCCTTTTAATCATTTTATTTGATTCCTTACCAAGTAAAATGGAACCTACCTGGGAGAGTAGTAAGAATAACTGTAAAAATAGGGTTAACTATTTTCAAAGTGGTTAGGACAGAGATAGGTGCATGTAAGTATTGATTTCTATTCAGTTCAGTCGCTCAGTTGTGTCTGACTTTGCAACCCCATGGACTGCAGCACGCCAGGCTTCCCTGTCCATCACTAAGTCCCAGAGCTTGCTCAAACTCATGTCCATCAACTTGCTGATGCCATCCAACCATCTCACCCTCTGTCAGCCCCTTCTCCGCCTGCCTTCAGTCTTTCCCAGCATCAGGGTCTTTTCCAGTGAGTCAGCTCTTCACATCAGATGGCCAAAGGATTGGAGTTTCAGCTTCAGCATCAGTCCTTCCAATTAATATTCAGGACTGATTTCCTTTAGGATGGACTGGTTGGATCTCCTTGCAGTCCAGGGGACGCTCAAGAATCTTGAACACCACAGTTCAAAAGCATCAATTCTTTGGCGCTCAGCCTTCTTTATGGTCCAACTCTCACATTATTACATGACTACTGGAAAAACCATAGCTTTGACTAGATGGACCTTTGTTGGCAAAGTAATGTCTCTGCTTTTTAATATGCTGTCCAGGTTGGGCATAGCTTTTCCTCCAAGGAGCAAGCGGCTTTTATTTTCATGCTGCAGTCACCATCTGCAGTGACTTTGGAGCACAAAAAAAATAAAGTCTGCTACTGTTTCCATTGTTTCCCCATCAATTTGCCATGAAGTGATGGGGCCAGGTGTCATGATCTTAGTTTTTTCAATGTTGAGCTTTAAGCCAGCTTTTCCCCTTTCTTCTTTCACTTCTGTCAAGAGGCTTTTGAATTCCTCTTCACTTTATGCCATAAGGGTGGTCTGCGTATCTGAGGTTATTGATATTTCTCCCGGCAATCTTGATTCCAGCTTGTGCTTCATCCAGCCCAGTGTTTCTCATGATGTACTCTGCATATAAGTTAAATAAGCAGGGTGACAGTATACAGCCTTGATGTACTCCTTTGCCAATTCGGAACCAGTCTGTTGTTCCATGTCTGGTCCTAACTGTTGCTTCCTGACCTGCATACAGATTTCTCAGGAGGCAGGTCAGGTGGTCTGGTATTCCCATCTCCTTAACAAGGCTTTGGTGCAGTCAATAAAGTAGAAGCAGATGTTTTTCTGGAACTCTCTTGCTTTTTTGATGATCCAATGGATGTTGGCAATTTGATCTATTATCTACTCCAAAATGAAGTTATGATGGTGTCATATTTTAGAGACATAATATCTCAACATCACTATCAGAGAAATGCAAATCAAAACTACAATAAGGTATGAGCTCACACTGGTCAGAATGGCCATCATCAAAAAATCTACAGACAATAAATTCTAGAGAAGGTGTGGAGAAAAGGGAATACCCCTACACCACTGGTAGAAATGTAAATTGGTAACAGCCTCTATGGAGAACAGTATGGAGGTTCCTTAAAAAACGAAGAGATACCATGTGATCCAGCAATCCCACTCCTGGGCGTGTATATAGAGAAAACCATAATTCAAAAATACACATGCACCCCAATGTTCACTGTTGCACTATTTACAATATCCCGGACATGGAAGCAATCTAAATGTCCACGACAGATGAATGGATAAAGAAGAAGCGGTACATACATAGAGTGAAATATTACTCAGCCATAAGAAAGAATGAACTAACGCCATTTGCTGCAACAGGAATGGGCCTAGAGATGATACTAATAAGTGACCTAAGTTAGAGCACGATAAATATATGATGTCACTCCTATGTGAAATCTAATTTTGAAAAAAACATAAATGAATTTATTACAAAACAACAACAGACTCAAAGATTTCAAAAACAAACTTATGGTTACCAAAGGGGAAATGCAGTAGTGGGGGAACAATTTAGTAGCTTGGGGTTAACATACACACACTGCTATATAGAAAATAAATAATCAACAAGGACCTACAGTATAGCACAGGGAACTTGATATTCTGTAATAACCAATACAGGAAAGAATCTGAAAAAGAATGAATGTACGTATATATTCAATCACTTGGCTGTATACCTGAAACTAACACAACATTGTAAATCAACTATACTCCAGTAAATTTTTTTTAAAATACACATGTTCCCCAAGTCATTGGGTAAAATGGTCCCACGAGGAAGATGAGCCATGTCTTCTGTATAAAAACCTTGCCACTAGCTCCCTCCCATGAAGCATTTCTAACTCATGGTTTGGCACTGCCCTATTCAAACAGATGTTTGCTCTAAGTCTTCAAAATTTATTATGGTTCAGTTTACCTTTTAAAACACAAATAAACCACAATTTCTTCATTTACCTTACTCAGAGACACTGGGATTTTTCTTTTTTATTACAAAATTCAGAGTAGACAATATGGATATATTAAAGAAGGAAATATATCAAAGTTAAAAGAAGTAAGATGATTTAGATTTTAGAATTCATTGGAAAATATACAGATTGAGCATGACTAGCGAAGAAGCTGGACAAGAGTAGAAGACAGCAAGCATAATGGTGGCTTCCCCAAAGCGAGGGAAGCTCCACCAGTGTAAATCCTAGCAGAATATGTGCAGGACCTAGATACTGAACACTACAGTAAATTGATGAATATAAAAGACAAAAATAAATGGAATGCTATACTTTGATCATGAATTGGAAGATTTAATATTGTTAAGATATCTGTGCTCTCCAATCTGATCTGTAGAGTCAAGACAATTCAATCAAAGTTCTAACTTTTTTTGGATAGATATCAGTAAGGAAATTCTAAAATGTATGTAGAAGTGCAAAGGAACTAGGATGGCACAAACAATTCTGAAAGAACTAAGTTGGAACGTTTACTCTACTTTCAAAACACACTATAAAGCTACGCTGACCTAAAATAAATATTCTGCCATTTATTTCTCCAGCAAAAAAATAGGTTTATTTTGGATCCTCAAGAAATTGCAATTTGGAGGGGCAGTCCTAAGATGGTGGAGGAATAGGACGGGGAAACCACCTTCTCCCCCACGAATTCATTGAAAGATCATTTGAACGCTGAGCAAATTCCACAAAACAACTTCCGAACACTGGCGGAGGACACCAGGCACCCAGAAACGCAGCCCATTCTCTTCGAAAGGAGGTAGGGCAAAATATAAAAGATAAAAAGAGAGACAGAAGAGTTAGGGACGGAGAACCGTCCTGGGGAGGGAGTCATGAAGGAGGAGAAGTTTACAAACCCCAGGAAACCCTCTCACCGGCGGGTCTGTGGGGAGTTTTGGAATCTCAGAGGGGAACATAACTGGGAGGGGAAAAAAAAAAAAAAAGAATCCACAGATTATGCGCCTAGCTGCGACTCCCAGTGGAGAGGTAGCCCAGACACTCGCATCCGCCAGCAGCAGCAGGGGGCTGAACACGGAGGCGCGGGCTGCCTGCTTAGAGTAAGGACCGGGTCTGAATGCCCCGAGGGCAATCAGAGGGAGCTAACGGGAGACAGCAACCCAAACGTGGGATAGCCAGAGAGAGAAAAAAAGAGAACTTTGCCGTGAAAAGCTGTAACCTAAGGCGCAGCCTGGCTGCTCACAGAACAAAGGACTGAGCGATACCAGAGGAGAGCCAGCCGGCTGTGTACAGGCCCCTCTCCCTGCCGGAGGCAGAGAGGCAGGCGGGCGACAATCTCGGCCCCAGAGACGGCATCCTCCACCAAATTGCGAGCAGGTTCTCAGTCACTAACCAAGCCTTCCTGGGATCGTGGACGGCTGACATCTGCCAGGAGGGTCACAGCCAGAGGTCAGCTCCTCAGAGGAGACACACAGCGCGCCTGGGACGGTGCTCTTATGGTGCCCCCGGGAACCGAGTGGCCACACCAGGGAGGTGATAAGACGCACCGCCCAGCTGGGAGAGTGCGCTCGCCAAGCACCTGGTGGTCACCTGAGCTTCTTGGACCTGGGAAGGGCACAAAATGCAGGCCAAACCGAGTCTGAGCCTTTGTGGAGTACCCGAGAACCTGAACCTGAGCAGCTCAGACCCAGGAAATGCACGTAACCAGGGCCCGCTTTGGACAGTTCCCCTGCAGAGCAACCTGGAGCCTGAGCAGTGTAGACCGGGAAGGCACACGCGCCGTGAGCGGGGACAAACCCAGTGTGGCCCAGTCACTGCCAGCACTCCCCACACGCGCCAGTGGTATTTGTTTGCAGTGTTCCTCCCTCCCCACAGCACAACTGAACAAGTGAGCCTAAACAAGTGACCACCTTCGTCCCCTTGTGTCAGGGCATAAATCAGACACTGAAGAGACTTGCAAACAGAGGAAGCCAAAATAAACCAAGAAGAGGGAACGGTCTGAAGTGGCAGGTGCAACAGATTAACACTGTAGTTAGCAATGACTACACTGGAAGGGGCCTATAGACCTTGAAAAGAAGTAAAAGCTGGAACAAGGAATTATCTGAGACTGAACTGACCCCACACTGCTCTGAACAGCTCCAGAGAAACTCCTAGATATATTTTACATTATCATTTTTTAACTTTTTCAATTTTTATTATTTTTAAGTTCTTTATTACTCCTTTAATTTTCATTTTTATAACCTACTATTACCTAGCAAAAAAATACCCTATTTTTAAAACAAATTTCATATATATATTTTTTATAATTTTTGTGATTTTGTTTTTTTTTAATACTGTATTCTTGAGAGCCTAACCTCTACTCTAGGTTTTTAATCTTTGCTTCTTGGTTTTTGTTATCAATTTTGTACCTTTAGGAATCCAATCTTCAGTACCCATTTTTACTTAGGAAAGGGATTACTGGCTTGATTGCTCTCTCCCCCTTTTGACTCTCCTTTTTCTCCCCCAGGTCACCTCTATCTCATGCCTCCCCCTTCTCTTCTCTACCCAACTCTGAATCTCTTTGGGTGTTCTGGGCTGTGGAGAACACTTAGGGAACTGATTACTAGCTAGATCTCTCTCTCTCTTTGACTCCCCCTCTTCTCCTCCTGGTCACCTCTATCTCCCTCTTCCCTCTTCTCCATGTAACTCTGTGAACCTCTCTGGGTGTCCCTCACTGTGGAGAATCTTTTCACTATTAACCTAGATGTTTCATCATTGGTGCTGCATGGATGGAGAAATCTTGAGACTACTGTAAGAATAAGACTGAATAAGACAGAGACAGGAGGTTTAAATCCAAAACTTGAGGACTCCAGAAAACTCCTGACTCCAGGGAACATTAGTCAACAAGAGCTCATCCAAAAGCCTCCATACCTACACTGAAGCCAAGCTCCACCCAAGAGCCAGCAAGTTTCAGAGCAAGACATACCAAGCTAATTCTCCAAAAAAGCAGGAACATAACCCTGAGCATTAACATACATGTGGCCAAAAGTCACAACAAACCCACAGACACCTCAAAACTCACTACTGGACACTTCACTGCACTCCAGAGAGGAGATCCAGCTCCACCCACCAGAACACCGACACAGGCTTCCCTAACCAGGAAAACTTGACAAGCCACTCGTCCAACCCCACCCACAGGGAGGAACCTCCACAATAGAGGAACCACAAACTTCCGGCATACAGAAAGGCCACCCCAAACACAGCAATCTAAACAAGATGAAAAGGCAGAGAAATATTCAGCAGGTAAAGGGACATGATAAATGCCCACCAAACCAAACAAAAGAGGAGGAGACAAGAAGTCTTCCTGAAAAAGAATTCAGAATAATGATAGAAAAAGTAAAAATGATCCAAAATCTTGAAAACAAAATGGAGTTACAGATAAATAGTCTGGAGACAAGGATTAAGAAGATGCAAGAAATGTTTAACAAGGACCTAGAAGAAATAAAAAAGTCAATCAATAATGAATAATGCAATAACTGAGATCAAAAACAATCTGGAGGGAACCAACAGTAGAATAACTGAGGCAGAAGATAGGATAACTGAGGTGGAAGATAGAATGGTGGAAATAAATGAAGCAGAGAGGAAAAAAGAAAAAGAAATGAGGACAACCCCAGCGACCTCTGGGACAATGTCAAACGCCCCAACATTCGAATCATAGGAGTTCCAGAAGAAGACAAAAAGAAAGGCCATGAGAAAATACTTGAGGAATAGCTGAAAACTTCCCTAAAATGGGGAAGGAAATAGCCATCCAAGTCCAAGAAACCCAGAGTCCCAAACAGAATAAACCCAAGGCTTAACACCCCAAGAAACATATTAATCAAATTAACAAAGATCAAACACAAAGAACAAATATTAAATATTAAATAACAAATATTAAAAGCAGCAGGGGAAAAGCAACAAATAATACACAAAGGGATTCCCATAAGGATAACAGCTGATCTTTCAATAGAAACTTTTCAGGCCAGAAGGGAATGGCAGGGCATACTTAAAGTGTTGAGAGAGAAAAACGTACAACCCAGATTACTGTACCCAGCAAGGATCTCATTCAAATATGAAGGAGAAATCAAAAGCTTTACAGACAAGCAAAAGCTCAGAGAATTCAGCACCACCAAACCAGTTCTTCAACAAATGCTGAAGGATCTTCTCTAGGCAGGAAACACAGAAAGGTTTATAAACTCGAACCCTAAACAACAAAGTAAATGGCAACAGGATCATGCTGCTACTACTACTGCTGCTGCTAAGTCGCTTCAGTCGTGTCCGACTCTGTGCGACCCCATAGACGGCAGCCCACCAGGCTCCGCCGTCCCTGGGATTCTCCAGGCAAGAACACTGGAGTGGGTTGCCATTTCCTTCTTCCAACAGGATCATACTTATCAATAATTACCTTAAATGTAAATGGGCTGAATGCCCCAACCAAAAGACAAAGACTGGCTGAATGGATACAAAAACAAGCCCCCTATATATGCTGTCTACAAGAGACCCACCTCAAAACAAGGGACACATACAGACTGAAAGTGAAGGGCTGGAAAAAGATACTTCACACAAATGGAGAACAAAAGAAAGCAGGAGTAGCAATACTCATTTCAGATAAAATAGACTTTGAAATAAAGGCTGTGAAAAGAGACAAAGAAGGACACTACACAATGATCAGAAAGATCAATCCAAGAAGAAGATATAACAATTATAAATATATATGCACCCAACATAGGAGCACTGGAATATGTAAGGAAATGCTAACAAGTATGAAAGGGGAATTAACAGTAACACAATAATAGTGGGAGACTTTAATACCCCACTTACAACTATGGATAGATCAATTAAACAGAAAATTAGCAAGGAAACACCAACTTTAAATGTTACAATGGACCAGTTAGACCTAATTGATATCTATATGATATTTTACCCCAAACAATGAATTTCACCTTTTTCTCAAGTACACATGGAACTTCTCCAGGATAGATCACATCCTGGGCCATAAATCTAGCCTTGGTAAATTCAAAAAAATTGAAATCATTCCAAGCATCTTTTCCGATCACAATGTGGTAAGATTAGACGTCAACTACAGGAAAAAAAAAAAACTATGAAAAATACAAATATATGGAGGCTAAACAACATGCTTCTGAATAACCAACAAATCACAGAAGAAATAAAAAAATAAATCCAAATATGCATAGAAACTAATGAAAATGAAAACACAACAACCCAAAACCTATGGGACACTGTAAAAACAGTGCTAAGGGGAAGGTTCATAGCAATACAGGTGTACGTCAAGAAACAAGAAAAAAATCAAATAAATAACCTCTACACCTAAAGCAACTAGAAAAAGAAGAAATGAAGAGCCCCAGGGTTAGTAGAAGGAAAGAAATCATAAAAACTAGAGGAGAAATAAATGAAAAAGTAACAAAGGAGACCATAGCAAAAATCAACAAAGCTAAAAGCTGGATCTTTGAGAAGATAAATAAAATAGACAAAGCATTAGCCAGACTCAACAAGAAAAAAAGGGAGAAGAATCAGATCAACAAAATTAGAAATGAAAATGGAGAAATAACAACAGACAACACAGAAAAACGATCTTAAGAGACTACTATCAGCAACTATATGCCAATAAAATGGACAACTTGGAAGAAATGGACAAATTCTGAGAAAAGTATAACTTTGCAAAACTAAAACAGGAAGAAATAGAAAACCTTAACAGACCCATCACAAGCACAGAAATCGAAAGTGTAATCAGAAATCTTCCAAAAAACAAAAGCCCAGGACCAGACGGCTTCACAGCTGAATTCTACCAAAAATTTAGAGAAGAGCTAACACCTATCCTACTCAAACTCTTCCAGATTATTGCAGAGGAAGGCAAACTTTCCAACTCTTTCTATGAGGCCACCATCACCCTAATACCAAAATCAGACAAAGATGCCACACACACAAAAAAGTACAGGCCAATATCACTGATGAACATAGATGCAAAAATCCTTAACAAAATTCTAGCAAACAGAATCCAATAACATATTAAAAAGATCATACATCATGACCAAGTGAGTTTTATCCCAGGAATGCAAGGATTCTTAAACATTCACATATCAATCAATGTGATACACCACATTAACAAATTGAAAGATAAAAACCATATGATTATCTCAATAGATGCACAGAAAGCCTTTGACAAAATTCAACATCCATTTATGATAAAAAAAACCCCAGAAAGCAGGCATAGAAGGAACTTCCCTCAACATAATAAAAACCATATATGATAAACCCACAGCAAACATTATCCTCAATGGTGAAAAATTGAAAGCATTTCCCCTAAAGTCAGGAACAAGACAAGGGTGCCCATTCTCACCACTGCTATTCAACATAGTTTTGGAAGTTTTAGCCACAGCAATCAGAGAAGAAAAAGAAATAAAATGAATCCAGATTGGAAAAGAGGAAGTAAAACTCCTACTGTTTGCAGATGACATGATCCTCTACATAGAAAACACTAAAGACTCCACCAGAAAATTAGTAGAGCTAATCAATGAATATAGTAAAGCTGCAGGATATAAAATCAACACACAGAAATCCCTTGCATTCCTATACACTAACAATGAGAGAACACTAAGAGAAATTAAGGAAACAATTCCATTCACCATTGGCAACGAAAACAATAAAATACTTAGGAATATATCTACCTAAAGAAACAAAAGACCTATATATATAGAAAACTATAAAACACTGATGAACGAAATCAAAGATGACACAAGATGGAGAAATATCATGGATCGGAAGAATCGATATAGTGAAAATGAGTATACCACCCAAAGCAATCTATAGATTCAATGCAATCCCTATCAAGTTACCAATGGTATTTTTCAGAGAACTAGAACAAATAATTTCACAATTTGTATGGAAATACAAAAAACCTCGAATAGCCAAAGCAGTCTTAAGAAAGAAGGATGAAACTGGAGGAATCAACCTGCCTGACTTCAGACTATGCTACACAGCTACAGTCATCAAGACAGTATGGTATTGGCACAAAGACAGAAAAATAGATCAATGGAACAAAATAGAAGGCAGAGGTAAATCCATGCACCTATGGACACCTCATCTTTGACAAAGGAGGCAAGAATATACAATGGAGAAGAGACAATCTCTTTAACAAGTGGTACTGGTAAAAGTGGTCAGCCACTTGTAAAAGAATGAAACTAGAACATTTCTAACACCATACACAAAAATAAACTCAAAATGGATTAAAGATCTAGATGTAAGACCAGAAACCATAAAACTCCTAGAAGAAAGCATAGGCAAAACACTCTCTGACGTAAATCACAGCAGGATCCTCTATGACCCACCTCCTAGAGTAATGGAAATAAAAGCAAAAATAAACAAATAGGACCTAATTAAACTTAAAAGCTTTTGCACAACAAAGGAAACTATAAGTAAGGTGAAAAGACAGCCTTCAGAATTGGAGAAAATAATAGCAAATGAAGCAACTGCCAAAGAATTGATCTCAAAAATATACAAGCAACTATTGCAGCTCAATTCCTAAAAAATAAGCGACTCAATCAAAAAATAGGCCAAAGAACTAAACAGACATTTCTCCAAAGAAGACATACAGATGGCTAACAAACACATGAAAAGATGCTCGACATCACTCATGATCAGAGAAATGCAAATCAAAACCACAATGAGGTACCATCTCACGCGGGTCAGAACAGCTGCTATCAAAAAGTCTACAAACAATAAATGCTGGAGAGGGTGCGGAGAAAAGGGAGCCCTCTTACACTGTTGGTGGGAATGCAAACTAGTACAGCCACTATGGAGAACAGTGTGGAGATTCCTTAAAAAACTGGGAATAGAACTGCCATATGACCCAGCAATACCACTGCTGGGCATACACACCGAGGAAACCAGAATTGAAAGAGACGCGTGTACCCCAATGTTCATCACAGCACTGTTTACAATAGCCAGGACATGGAAGCAACCTAGATGTCCATCAGCAGACGAATGGATAAGAAAGCTGTGGTACATATACACAAGGGAATATTACTCAGCCATTAAAAAAATACATTTGAATCGGTTCTACTGAGATGGATGAAACTGGAGCCCATTATACAGAGTGAAGTAAGCCAGAAAGAAAAACACCAATACAGTACATTAACGCATATATATGGACTTTAGAAAGATAGTAACAATGACCCTATATGTGAGATAGCAAAAGAGACATAGATGTAAAGAACAGAGTTTTGGACTCTGTGGGAGAAGGCGAGGGTGGGATGATTTAAGAGAACAGCATTGAAACATGTATATTATCATTTGTGAAATACACTGCCAGTCCAGGTTTGATGCATGAGACAGGGTGCTCAGGGCCGGTGCACTGGGATGACGCTGAGGGATGGGATGGGGAGGGAGGTTGGAGGGGGGTTCAGGATGGGGAACACACGTACACCCGTGGCTGATTCATGTCAATGTGGCAAGAACCACTACAATACTGTAAAGTAATTAGCCTCCAATTAAAATAAATTAAACGAAAAAAGGAAAGTGCAATTTGGAGTCTGCAACCATGGCAGCCACATGCAAGTCCCCTGCACAGCAAGGAGAGGACTCTTTTAAAGGGGAAGGGGGAAGAGGAAGTGGGGGAGACAACCTATTAGGTGTAAGGAGGGCTCAAGGGCGCAACACAGGGAATGAAACCAACAGTTTGTAATAACTGTAAATGAAAGCTATCGATACAAACTGTACATTTTTTTATTAAAAAATAAAGAGAGAAAAGGTGGTTAAAGAAGCTGTAGTAAACAAAGAGTCCACTGGAGAAATTAAGATTTTTGAATAACTGTGGCTTTTAATTGGCTGAGTTGTGACAGGCTCTCATTGGCTGACCCCTTGCCAGGCATAAAGAAATAGTCTTCTTGTGGACTCTGCTATGGTCACAGGACATGAGAGCTCACCCTTCTGGCCTTTTGGCTTTATTTTAATTGATGTTCTTGTTTATTAATATTGATGGCTATAATCATCAGAATAAAGAGTGCAGATTCAAGACAGAAAATCAATAAGGCAACAGAGGTCCTAAATGATACAACAGAACAGTTAGACTTAATTGATATCTTCAGGATATTATATTCAAAAAAAGAAGAATAAACATTCTTTTCACGTACACAGGAAACATTCTCTAGGATTTTCCATGTGTTAGAGTAGAAAACAAGCCTCAACAAATTTAAGATTATAGAAGATATTTCAAGCATCTTTTCTGACCCACAATAGCATGATGCTAGAGATCAACCGCAGAAAAACAAGAAAAAATTTACATGGAAACTAAACAATATGCTACTAAAAACCCATGGTTCAACAATGAAATAAAAGAGGAAATTTAAAAATATTAATACCTTGAGACAAAAGACAATGAAAGCACAACCACACAAAATATATGGGATGCAACAAAAGCAGTTCTTAGAAGTTGATAGTGATATGGATTTTAAGAAACAAGAAAAATCTCAAATACACTAACCTACCACCTAAAAGAATCAGAAAGAGAAGGACAAACAAGACCTAAAGTCAGAAGAAAGGAGACAACAAAGATCAGAGAGGAAATAAAGAAAATACAGATTGAAAAAGCAACAGAAGAAATAAAACTAAGAGATGGTTCTTTGAAAGGGTAAACAAAATTGACAAACCTCTGATCAGGCTCACCAAGAAGAAAAGAGAGAAGATACAAATAAACAAAATAGGAAATGAAAGAGGAGAAATGACAACTCATACCACAGAAATACAAAAAAAAAAAAAAAAACCATAAGAGAATACTATGAACAGTTACATGCCAACAAATCTGACAACCTAGAAGAAATGAACAATTTTCTAGACACATACAAGCCCACCAAAATTGAGTCAGGAAAAAACAGATAACTTGAGTAGATCGATCATTAGAAATAAAATAGAATCCATAATTTAAAAATGAATTTAAAAAACCCTCCCTTCAAATGAAAGTCCAGGACCAGATGGCTTCACTGGGGAATTCTACCAAACATACAAAGAACTTATACTGATCCTTCTCAAACTCTTCCAAAAGACTGAAGAGGAAAGAACACTCCCAAAGACATTCTATGAAGCCACCATCACCCTGACATAAAAATCAGACAAAGAAACAATGAAAAAGGAAAATTACAGGCCAATATCTTTGTTGAATATAGACGTAAAAATTCTCAATAAAATATTAGCAGCACATAAAAAAGGTCATACACCACAACCAAGTTGGATTCATCCCAGCATCACAAGGTTGGGTCAACATATGCAAACAATCAATGTGATACACAATATCAACAAATGAAATGAGGAAAAACCATACGATCAACTCCACAGATGCAGAAAAAGCACTTGACAAAATTCAACATCCATTCATGATAAAACCCTTGTGAAAATGGATACAGAGGAACATATCTCAACGTCATAAAAGCCATTTATGACAAACCAATATAATACCCAATGATGATAAGCTGAAAGCCTTCCTGCTGAAATGTGGAACAAGACAAGGATACCCACATTCACCACTTCTCTTCAACACAGTACTGGAATTCTTAATCGCAGCAATCAGACAAGAAAAGAAATAAAAGGTATTCAAATTGGTAAGAGGTAAAACTGTTATTATACACAGATGACAAAATACTTGACAGAGAAAACCCTAAACACCCCACACAAAAACTACTAGAACTGATAAACAAATTCCGCAAGGTAGCAAGATACAAGATTAGCATACACAAATCAATTTCATTTCTTTAACAATGAAATATCAAAAAGGGAACATAAACAAACAATCCCTTTTAAAAACACGTAAAACATACTTAGAAATAAACCTCACCAAGGTGGTAAAAGACTTATATGCTGTGATAACTACAAAACTGTAATAAAGGAAATTAAAGTTGATTCAAAGAAATGGAAACATATCCCATGCTCTTGGGATGGAAAAATTAATCCTGTTGAAGTTGCAATAGTACCCAAAGCAGTCTACAGATTTAACGTGATTCGTATCAAATTACCCATGACATTTTTCACAGAACTGAAACAAATAATCCTAAAATTTATATGGAACCATGAGAGATCCAGCATTGCCAAAGAAATCCTGATGAAAAAGAACAAAGCAGGAGGCCTAACCTCCCAGGCTTAACACAATACTGTAAAGCTACAGTAATGAAAACAGTATGGTATTGGCACAATCACAGACATACTGATCAACTGGCCAGAACAGAGACTCGAGAAAAAAAAACCCACACCCCTATGGTCAGTTAACTTTCAACAAAGGAGGCAAGAATATAAAATGGAAAAAAGATTGTCTCTGCAGCAAGTGGTGCTGGTAAAGCTGTACAGCTGCATGTAAATCAATGAAGTCAGAACACACCCTCACATCATACACAAAAATAAACTCAAAACGGCTTAACAACTGCAGCCTAAGGCATGACACCATAAAACTCCTAGAGGAGGCCATAAGTGAAACATTCTCTGACAGAAATTGTACCAATGTTTTCTTAGGTCAGTCTCTCAAGGCAATAGAAAATTAAAACAAAAGTAAACAAATAGGACCTAATCAAACTTAGAAGCTTTTGCAAAGCAAAGGAAACCATAAACAAAAACCCAGCCTATGGAATAGGAGAAAATATTTGCAAACAATGTGACTGACAAGAGCTTAATTCCCAAAATATACGAACAGCTCATATAACTCAATGATAAAACAAAAAAACCAATTGGAAAATGGGCAGAAGATCTAAATAGGCATTTCTCCAAAGGAGACATACAGATGGCCAACAGACGCATGAAAAAGATGCTCAACATCACTAATTGTCACAGAAATGCAAATCAGAACTACACTGAGGTGCTACCTCACACCAGTCAGAATGCCCATCATAAAAATGTCTACAAGTAACAAATGCTGGAGAGGGTGTGGAGAGACGGGCACCCTCCTACACTGTTGGTGGGAATGCAAATTGGACCACTGTGGAGAACAATTTGGAGGTTCCTCAAAAAAACTAGAGTTGCCATGTGATCCAACAATCCCACTCCTGGGCATATATCCAGATAAAACTATAATTCAAATAGATACATGTTCACAGCAGCACTATTTTCAACAGCCGAGACATGAAAGCAACCTAAATGTCCATTCAACAACTGAATGGCTAAAGAGGATATGGTACATATATACAGTGGAATATTACTCAGCCATAAAAAAGAAAAAAATGCCATTTGCAGCAACACAGATGGATCTAGAAATGATCATACTAACTAAGTCAGAAAGAGAAAGACAAATAACATATGATATCACTTACACATGGAACCTAAAATATGACACAAATGAGCCTATTTACAAAACAGAAACAGACTCACGGATACAGAGAACAGACTTGTGGTTGCCATGGGGGAGGGATGGAGTGGGAGGCTGGGGTTAGCAGATGTAAGCTTTTATATACAGGATGTATAAACAACAAGATCCTACTATAGAGCACAGGGAACTATATTCAATATCCTGTGATGAACCATAACGGAAAATAAGAACACAGAAAAGTTTTCTCAGATAAGTCAATCTACATTAATTTGCAGGGGGAAACCATTCTCTTTTCCTGCAGGAGCACATATACTAACCAGAACAGGTGACATTTCAGTTTGTAGCACATGCTTTAAGAAGGTGATTTAAGGGCTTTCTCTAAGACATGAATTAGTTATTTTACATGTATGTATCCAGGAGTTCCCTAAATAAAGAAGTTATATCCAAAGGCAAACCTACCTGCCAACCCTCCTGCCATGATTATTTGTTAACTTAAGCCCGGATATTACAGTTCAATTTTTTAATGCATAGAGATAGATAATTACAAATAGTGATACATGTAGAGAGAACTTTTATTGGGGCAGACCCCCTTTTGGGTGGGTGGAAGGCAGGCAGAGAATATCCCTAAGAAACAAAGAATCAAGCTGAGATCTGAACTGTAGGCAGAAATTTTGCTGCAGGGTAGGGGGCCAGCATTGCAGGAAGAGGCAGGACCACATCCCAAGATTTTCAACAGCTGGTGTGAAGAGGAGCGGTGGGATCTGAAAACAGCCCAACTTCTGGCTCCCATCAGGGCAGAGACACTGCAGCCCAACCTCTATGGGACTGGAGGGACGCAGCGCCCTGGCAGCCACCTCCGTAATTTGATCTTTATCCTGGGAATTAAGACCACTTGCCTTCGTACAGCTTAACTATCAGGACTGCAGTCACCTATATCAACATGATTTAGTTTTGTCCCAGGAGACTTTTGCTCAGAAAGTTCATGTTGTAAATCAGTGAGTGGCTTTACTGTTTGCTTCAGGAAACTCCTGCCAACCCACTTATCCAGACAAACACCTGACTCATCTCTTCCATCAGGATAAGAGGGCTCAGCCTGCTTATCACACACAACAGTTTATGTATCGAGACCTGTGCCAAGATGCTCCCCTCGCTGTGCCCACCAACCCCACAATGTTACATGATGGACTATGTCCCAACCAGTTTGCCTTGAAAGACTCACCTTAAGCCACCTGAGTGCACACACCTGAAGCTTGTAAACAGGCATCTCCAGCCCGATTCCGAGACCCCACTGAGGCTCACTCAGGGCAGTGTTGGCCCCTACTCAGTCAGGCTAATAAATTTTTAATTTGCTTTCCTTGACCAATAGCTTTCCTGAAGATTTTTTGCAGAGTTTGTAGTTGTCAGTCCTAATAGCAAACAAACAAAGTGAGAGACAGGATCAGTCTGTGTTTTAATCTGGTTGTAGTTTGGTGAGCAGATGGGACAAAGTCCAGAATCAATGCGTAGATGCAGTAAGCAGGCTACAACTATAGTCCAGAGGAGAGGTGAGAGGAGTTTGGAATTTGGCCATGACAATGGAGCTGGGATAAGTGGATGGGCTGGAGACACGTTTTGCAGGTAAACCCAACAAGGTCTGCTAATAGGCTAGACAGTGGGGGAAAGACAGAGACAGAGATATAAGGTGTCATTTATAAATGTTGGTTCGCCAAACTAGATAGAAAATGATGCCATTCACTGAGATGGAAAAACAGACAAAGGAACTTGTTTGAGGAGGGATGTGGAGTTGGGGATAGAAAACCTCGAGTCACTTTTGAGTTTGGGTGAGACCACTGAGTGATGCTGTCAAGTAAGCAGGTGCGCACGTAGTCATGGAACTCACAAAGGTCTGGGAAGAAAGCAACGGCCAAATACACAAAACATTCTCACATCCGCTGGGGTCCCTATAGAAACATTTCTGTTTCAAATCAAAAGGACCTCTAGACTGTTACCCTCCAACTTCAGTGGCCAAAACCAGACAGGAAAATTCCTATCTTCCGGTTTGAAAAACGGGACATGACAATATGATATAATTATTGCCTCTTCAGTTCAGTTGCTCAGTTGTGTCCGACTCTTTGTGACCCCATGGACTGCAGCACGCCAGGCCTCCCTGTCCATCACCAACTCCCGGAGTTTACTGAAACTCATGTCCATTGAGTCAGTGATGCCATCCAACCATCTCATCCTATGTCTTCCCCTTCTCCTCCCACCTGCAATCTTTCCAGCATAAGCATCTTTTCCAATGAGTCATTTCTTCATATCAGGTGGCCAAAGGATTGGAGTTTCAGCTTCAACATCAGAAGGCAATAATGAGAACCCGGTTCTTGATGCTTTCTTTGCCTGGCGACTGTGGGATGTCAGGCACAGTCAGGTGGCAAGATTAGTCCAGGGTGACCCTCTTCTGTCCATACATTTTTAGCAGCAAAGTGAGGATGTTTACAACCTGGGCTCTGGGGAGAGGTGGACTTAGGCTTGACCCCCGGGTCTACCACTCCATAGATGGATAATCTTGGAGAAATTTCTCACACTGTTTGAACGCCAGTTTCCTTGAATGAAAAATGAGGATAAGACTCCCACCTTGATGGAGTTTTGTGAGATGTGAATAAGATCATGTAAATGTACTAGCTGGCATGTAGTATGGACTCAGTAAATGTTAGTGATTGTCACCATCCTTGGTTTTCTGCGTTAGAGGAGGCTCAAACTTGTGGAATTTGCTATGAGAAACACCACACCTGCAGGGCTAATAGATTAAAGAAACAGAAAACCTCTATCATTTTTCTCCTTTTGGCTACGGCACGCCACATACTCCCCCTACCCCACAGGCATTTATTTTAAGGGTCTTGGTGTCCAGTGCTTCCTTGGTTCAGTCTCATGTCCCCTGGAAGTTGAGACTCGTAAGTAACTTATTGTATGTATCTGGTTCAGGCTGACATACAGACAGCTCATACTGTGTGTGACTAAAACCAGGCAGAGCCTCTCTTCTCATCCCCAGAGCCGGCAAGTCCTTTCTTAAAGTTGTACAGGCCCAAGATAGGTGAAACTATCCTTGATTTTTCCCCCTTTTTTAAATACTCAATTCTAGTAGCCAAACCTCTGGACTCCACCTTTCAACACCTCCAGGGTTAGAGCCCTTTCCACCACTTCCCTCACTACCCCTCTAGCATAAATGACTATGGTTTCTTGCTTGCACTATTGCAATTGCCCCCTATATGAACTCCCTGAGTCCACCCTTGCCCATACACACCCTGTTCTTCAAACAGTAGTCAGAGTGATCCTCTGAAAATAGAAGCTGAATCACGTCAATACCCTGCTCGGACGCTCCAATGCATATCCATCTGAGTCCCACCTACACAGCCCAACATCCTGACTCCCAGAGGCGTCCCTGACTCCTTTGCCCCATACTGACTACCACTCACCCCATTGTTCCTTCCACTCCAGCCACACTGCCTTCACGCTGGTCCTTGGATGGACCACAAGTACGGCTCCTCAGCCTTCAGCTGACCAATCCCGCCACCTGGAATACCCTGTCCCAGATACCCATGGGCTCTCCCCACTTCCCTGATCTCTGTGCAGAGGGTCCCTTGTCAAAGAGGCTCTGCCTAACCTACTTCTCTCCAGCAGCCAAGTCTATCCTCAGTGACACCACGCTCCACCCCCTCACTCTCTTTTTCTTAAAAATATACATTACCATCTGCCTTGTATTAAAAAGCAGACATCACTTTGCTGACAAAGATCTGTCTAGTCAAAGCTATGTTTTCTCCAGTAGTAATGTATGGATATGAGAGTTGGACCATAGAGAAGGCTGAGTGCCAAAGTGTTGATGCTTTCAAAACTTGTGGTGTTGGAGAATACTCTTGAGTCCCTTGGACAGCAAGAAGATCAAACCAGTCAATTCTAAAGGAAATCAACCTTGAATATTCATGGGAAGGATGGATGCAGAAGCTGAAGCTTCAATATTTTGGCCACCTGATGCGAAGAGCTGACTCATTGGAAAAGACCCTGATGCTGGAAAAGATTGAGGGTAGGAGGAGAAGGAGATGACAGAGGATGAAGTGGTTGGATGGCATCACTGACTCAATGGACTTGAGTCTGAGCAAGCTCCAGGAGATAGTGAAGGAGAGGGAAGCCTGACATGCTACAGTCCATGGGGTGGCAAAGAGTCGGACATGACTTAGAGACTGAACAGCAACAACCACCCGCCTTGTTACAGGCTGACTTGTTGACTGCCGTCTCTTCACATGAGCAGGGACTTCTGTCTGCTTCAGTCACTGTGCATCCCCCTACATCCAGATAATGGCCTGGGACAGGAGGCCCAGGAGCAATATGTTTAGAAGTTGAATGAATTACAATTAACCTTTTATCAAAAGGGCTTCCCTGGTAGCTCAGCTGGTAAAAAAAATCCACCTGCAATGCAGGAGACCCTGGTTCAATTCCTGGGTCAGGAAGATCTGCTGCAGAAGGGAATGGCTTCCCACTCTAGTATTCTGACCTAGAGAATTCCATGGATTGTATAGACCATGGGGTTGCAAAGAGTCAGACACGACTGAGCGACTTTCACTTTCATCAAAAAATGTTTCTTGATCATTCAGTCAAATATCTGATTGGGGGATGGTATGTCTGTACATTTGAAGGAGAAAGAAGTGGGATGTTTGAAGTATCTGGTAGCATTATTCTTCCCCTCTGAGCAAGAAACTGTCACCTCACAAAAGAAGGCCTGACAGGAGTTGAACTGAGGCTGTGGGGCCTCCCATGGCCTGCCCAGATGAAGACAGACTGAACAAGAGGCAAACCCATACTGGTTATAACTGGTTTCTCTACTTCATGTAAGGTGTTAACTGGAAAACAGACCACTTCCAACCTGCTCTCAATTATTTAACCAAAACACCAACAGAGCCCAATTCACTTCTAAAATGTACTGGTACCAAATAAACTAATTTACGAAAGAGAAACAGACTCACAGACCTATATAGAAAACAAACTTAAGGTTACCAAAGGGTAACACTGTAAATCAACTATAATCTAATATAAAATATAAAAAAAAAATTAAAGATTTTAACACCTAAAAAATTAAAATGATTATGTACTGCTTACAAAACAAATAACATGTATTGGTACAATCCAGTGAAGAGGAAAAGACAGGAAAAGAAAAGCCAAACACACTGTATGCTCACATTGCTTTTTTATTTCATTGAACCCAAATTATTGCAAACATCAGTTTCAGAACATTTTAGGGAGATGTTTAAACAAAAAGGCAACAAGAGATGCAATACACATACCACAGATTAAAGTAGTTCAGAGAAAGTTTAAAATATTCTTTGACTGATGGAGATACTGAGAAACCACACACTCTAAAATGAATAATAGAATGCAAGGAGATAGTATTATCTGCTTTTTAACTCTTCAAAGTTTAAACGGCGCAGGTTAGTGAAGGCGTACGAGATGGGTATTGAAAATGCTAAGTCTAATATCTGAACACTCAGTCACATGACTTCCAAAGTGAAGCTCTAACTACAGTTGTAACTACCTTGTTGACCTCTGCTCCCATCTAACACCTGAACACTCTCAGTCACTTGCCTTCCAGAGGGGAGCCCTAATTAGAGTCATAATTGTACCTTGTTGACCTCTACACCCACACCTCTGAATTCTGTTTATTTCTTAGTCAAAGGAAATTCTGCTAGAGATCTAGGACCAGGATTAGAGACAGAATTACGATTGTTCACTCCCATGATAAAGGGTGGAGGTGCTTGCCCCACAAGACCTCTAATTCTCTGATTCTCTGCCCAATATAAACCCTTTAATAGTCTACACTGCCATTTTAAAGCTTGTGAAAGGGAATGTCGTATAACCCTGGACTTCATTCTTGTTATTTCCTACAAGCAGAGAGCAAGATAAGAAAGGGGCCCCCCAAGCGAAGAGGCATCTAATTAGAGACATGTATACCTAACATGTACTCCCAACTAATGACACGAATCATTTTCGGAAATGAATTGGGGACGTTGCTTTGATTAAAAGGCTACACTACAAAGTCTGTGTCTTTTATCCTTAGCTCTAATTCAGATACTTTATAATAGATAGTGGTTAATTTTAACTTTTGAGAATAAACATTAAGCCGGCATAAAAGATACCTTTTCATAAAGTAAACATCTTATATATATTATAGTTTCTCTTTTAAAAACAGCTTTGCTATACTTCTGATGCCCCTAAACTTTTGTGCTAAGAGGCCACAGCTGCATTTTCAGAGCCACTAAAGTATCAGATATCCCTTTGCTGGCAAACACGTCAGAGTGCGTAGTACTGAGGTAATTCAAAGTTGCGTTAAACCGCTGGCTCTCAGGTTTTACCTTGCCTAAGAAGCACCTGGAAGGCTCCGTGAAGTTCAGAGCACTCAGCACCCCCCACCCCCCAGGGTTTCTGATTCAGTGGGTTTGGGGCAAGGCTGAGGTCAGGCATTTCTAACAGGATTCCAGGCTGCTGGTCTCCGGGTCACACCTTGTAAGCCACTCTTCCACCCGCTAATTCAGGTGCTCTTTCAAGAGCAATGAGCCCAGAGCCCACGTGGTACCTCACTCTCCGAGGCTCTGTCCCAGGGGTCGTCCGAGAGAAGACTCACCTCTCACTACCTCCTTTATTGCAGCAGTAGCCCCCTCGCAACTAGAGAGCCCTTAACACTACTTGCTTAGCATTTCGGTTTTGCTGGACAAGGATGGGGCATGTGTCCCACTCTTCCCAGAAGGGCTGCAGTCTCTGTGTCCCCAGATGCCCTGGACCCTTACCCTCCAGGGCAAGACCCGTGCTTCTGGGGGACCCAAAGCCACAGCTACATGTCCCTCCCCAGTAGGTCTATCTCATCCAGCAGGAAGTCCATGTCCTCCCGGCTGACTTGAGGGCTGATCACCACCTGCCGGAAGAAGTTGACCTTCCCCCGGTGGGGCTGGTAGCCCAGCATGAGGCTCCCCTTCTTCATCATCCGCTCCTTAATGGCTGGGGCCACCTGCACGGGAGAGGAGGGAGATGGTGAAAGACCAGAACCCCAAGTGGCACGACTGCATCGCACCCAGGCACGGGCAGCTCACGGTGTGGCCACTGGCATGGAAGCCACTCACATGCACACAGCAAGGTCGGCGTTAGTAACAGCAACCAGCTGAGAACCTACGGCACACGAGTAGCGAGTCAAGCACCTTCGACAGGTGAACTCACCTAATCTTCACACTAAGTCCACGCGAGAGATACCATTAATATGCCCTTTCTAGGTGAGGAAATTGAGGTGCATGGAGATTAAATAAATAGCCTGAGGTCCTATGTTTGGTAAGGGGGAGAGCTGAAATTTAAAACCAGACAGTCCCACCCAAGTCCTTGCTCAGAACCTTAAATCACGATGCAATCCTGTCGCATTAAAGACAAACCAGTGTCCGCAGGGGTCACACTTTCAAAGGTGTCAAATGTTACATACAAAATTTGTCAGAACTGAAAAATACTTCAGTTCAGGGAACTCAAATAAATATTAGTCAGAGATGGATAAAAATCACCCAAAATAACAGCCGTGCCTTGACAGTCTACCAAGGAAAACGTTAAAACAGGTGCTTTATGCAGTTCTATTTTGAAGACTACGTTTATTAGCTTATTCATAGGACATATTGGTTTATTAATAGTAAATATAAACATTGTGTCCTTTATTAAGAGTGTACAGTTGGTAATAAAATAGGAACTACATATTTGAAGGACTTCTAGTGAACACAGGGAGAACAGGCCATGAACGTCCAAAGGCGCAAATTTTTCTACTTCTCCATTTCAACTCACAGCTGCTGAGCATGTCCTAAGTGAATATGGGGAGAGAGACTGGAAGGACTGTGTGTTCTCTCTTGTCAGGAAGTGGAGAATTAGCTAATAGAGAGGGAGAAACACATATGCAGAAAAAGTCAGACACAGTGTGGTATAAGATGCCTGAGGTGAGGGGCATGAACCTCCATTCCCAGGACTTCTCAGAGTGTGACCACCCCATCCCACCCAATACCACTCTGGTTTGAACCACACCTATGATTTGTCAGGTATTTCCCTAAAGACATGCCAAACTGCTTCATCCAGCTCTCAACTTAGGGATCTGTTCCAGGCTTCTGGGAAGATCAATGCTTCAGAGCTCTGGAGATCTATGTTGGACTCAACTAGAGTCTTATCAAGGGATGTCCAAGGGTCCTTTTCACTAAAGGATTTTTTCATCATGTGCTCATTTCAGAACCTAAATCTTATAACACATGGACCATAACCTGCTTAAAACAGCAAAAGCAAAGATCTACTAAGCTCGATCACAGTCATTCCAGTGAAGGACTGAATGTCTCTCATGGTATGAGGAACATAGAAAGAAAATACATGAATTTTAACAAAAAGTAAACGTAGAAAAAGATGATGAAGTCAGAGTTCATGTAACTGAAAAAGTACAGGCCATCAGATTCTGTAAATTTTGGGAAATGTGTCAAAAAATTTTTCTTGAACTTTTTAGAGATGAGGAAAACAGTTGAATCAGTACTACCTCCATCCTCTTTGCAAAACTTAGAGACAGAAGTCCGGTGGATTATGAAGCTGGCAGGTAACTCTATGCATGTCCGTCTGAAACCCCTCAGCTTATATGCTCTTAGTATCAGTTTTCTTCCAAAGTAGTTTATGCAAGTACCAGGTCTTATTAGAATTATAAAGTCTAGTGAAATAATACATAAGCAAATGAAAGTGAAGAAGGGTGTTTTCCATAAAAACTAAGTTGAATCCTTTGGAAAGACCAGATAAGGGGGAAGAGGGGACTGACAAACATTACTGCTATCGAGTTAGGTGTGATGGAAGAACTGTAAAAGTTTTACAACAAAGCTTTGAGAATCCAGGCCAAGTCTGCACACAGGCAGCTGCCCAGGTGCTGAGCACGCTCTCCATATAAAGACTCCTGAGCTGGAAATGGCAGATGATTCCTGAAGAGTGTAGTTTATGCAAGAACCATAGATGCCCTCTGAGCATCAGACTTCTGCTCAAGACAAGCCTCATTGGCTCTTGGAAATCCTCACTTGATGGGAAAAAATAGTTCTATCAAAAGATGTAGAAACTGAAATGCACATAGATGGGTTTTAAGTTAAAATATTTAAGTTATGTATGCATCACATTTTTTTTCTAGGATTATTTGCTTTAACTTGACCAATCCTCACTCCCTTAGGTAGGTAGGCTTCTAGTGCAGCTGGGCATCTGAATGTGCATGCATGTGTGTATTCAGGCATGTGCATGCACGTGCATTTGTGTGTGTGTACCTGTGGGCATGTGTGGGCACGCATGTGTTTGCATGCATTGTGTGCATGTATGTGTGTGCATGTGCATGCATAATCACATGTAATTTAAACTTCCAACCCCCACCTGTCATTTACAGCTCTTGCAATCCTTCCTATTCAGTCACGGGGCAGTGCAGAACTGTGGGCTGACTTAGGCTCATGCCAAAGGCACATTTGTTTCTAATTCCCAGACTGAGTGGGCTCTTGCCTGTAAGCTGCAGGTGTGAGGTAGGTATGAGAAGGCATGACCACAGTGACTGTGCTCACCAACCCCAGGAACACCCAGTCCATGTGGACAAAGGTCTGCCCAGGAGAGGGCACAGACTATCAGTTTTAGAGCTAACAGCTTGTGGTTCTGTAGATTTTTTTTAAAATAAAAATATCCCTTGTATTTACCTCCATCTTCCTCTAGGTACCCAGGGTATAACCTGCTCTGGCTTATAGCCAATTTTAAATTTAAAACAGGCATGTTCTTGGCTCAAACTTAATTTGCCTTGTCTATTCCTGTTTACTTTTCCTCTGTTTTTCTTCCCCAAATGATAATTTATGCCTTACCTTTGGAGAGCAGTAGAATTCTGATTCTGGCCCCTAATGTTGTCAGGGGCTCACAGGAGACACATATCAAAATGAATGTCAGGTCTGCATTTCTTGTAAGCAAACCCAAAACATCTTCTAATGTGAGCAAGGAAGATAAGACTAAGAGGGCCAGTCACATGTTTTAATATAAAAATATTTTTGACCTTTAAATTCTTATTCTTTGTAAGACATAAAAATGTGCTTTCATGGGCAGAACCCATGGCTCAAGGACCAAACTTCTGAGACAAATTTTGTCACAGATTTTCAAAAATTATAAAGAAATGACTATCTCTGAGTCAGAGAACCAGCTAAGTAAGGGTTTGGCAGTAACAGCATACATCTTATCTTTGTACCCGTGAATATAAGCTTAATTCCTATAGGTAATTACTCCAGGCCAAGAGGGAAAAACTATCTTTGTTTATGAATACTTCATGGAAAAAGTAACCTGTAAGCAACACCAAGGCTGGTATTCATTAAATCTGCAACAAACTGTATCAATAACAGCAGTATCGACTGTTACTGTTAAATATTTTACCAACTCTAAAAACTGCAATGCGCTTTCATGTCTCTCACTCTCATGAACCCAAATGAAAAAAGAACCCACATTTTAGCAATTTAGAGACCAAGAATGTTCTCGTTAACAGCCGGCTTGTCACCTTTGAACTTAAAAGAAAAAACACAAAAAACACAAAACACTTCCTATTTATAGAGCTTCAGGCATAATCCAGCACTGGGCAACTTGGAATATTCTCTTTTGCTGATCACAGCAGAGAAGCAGTCCTAATCCGACAAGATGGAATATTCACAAGGGAAAGAAAATATGCACAAACTAAATGTAAGCATTCGAATCTCGCCTCTAAATGGAGCACACACGCAGGAAAGCAATTTGGTGGGAATGAGATTGCTTTCCAGCTCTCAGTTATCTCACTGCCGGTTCTCCTTCCAATCAGCGCACTTGTCCCTGCATCTGACATTTCTATTTGTACAGGAACTTAACGGACACACTTCTGTAGGATTGCTGTCCTCCCCCCGCCCCCACCCACCGTAAACTATAGTGATTTAGTCATTTAAACACAATTCTGTTGTCACACCCTTGCCACATAGAGCAGCATTTGGTATTTAAAAGTTGTTTAAACCCAAGGGAAAAAAAAGACAACTCTCTCCTTCTGGTCAAGCACAGCAATTTGATAGCAAATAACTGACCAGGTGTTACCACAGCCTTTTATTAAAATAAAATGGTCATGTCTGTAAAATGACATTTCTTCTTTAAAATGTGTAACTTATTTAATGTTAAGCAACACGTTTTTTCCCAATATACAGTGTTTCTTAAACTCTGCAAAGTTCATTTTTTCCAGTCCGTTACAGACGTACACTTGTGAAATACAATAAAAGTGAATTACTAAATAAAAAAGACATAAAGACAACAAGGTCCTATTGTATAGCACAGGGAACTATACTTAATACCCTGTGATAAACCATAAGAGAATAGAATATGAAAAATAACATATATATAACTGCATCATTTTACTATATAGCAGAAATTAATATAACATTGTAAATCGGCTATACTCCAATAAAATGAATTTTAAAAATTTTCAAAAGACACAAAAAGAAAAGAAGGTAAAAAAAAAAAAAGGACAAAAATACAAGCTAAATTAGTTTTAAAAATCAACAGGAAAGTTACTACTGTTACAAAAGTTTCTGAACAGTTACTCTGGATTCCCATACTTTTCTTGTCTCAGACTGGTAACACCCAGCTCATGGATCTGCAGGGGGCTAGAGACCACATCTTGAGGACTGTTTTACCTCCCTCAGTTCCTTAGGGGTGTATATCATTTAGGTATGAATCTTGGCATTATTTTGCATACTTACTTCTGCATATTAGCATAATCTCAATACCATTGTGAGACATGTTTCTGTTTTTCACTAAGCCACTGTGCCACAGCTTATCTAAACATGTCCCACTTACTGAATCTTGGAGCTCCTCCAGTTTAAATGGCATTTCCATGAAATCATGAACCTAATTGTGAAACCTCTAAATCAGTTCTTCAAAGTCAGGTTCAGAGATTATAGGAGTAAATGTCTCAAAAGCTTCTAGACTTTAGGATCTTTACAAACTTTTCCCATCATTTGCTATAGGAGTGAGACAGTCACATTTTCACCTCGAAGACATGGGCTGCACAACAGCCAGAGTGACTGAGAAGATAAGCCCGTAATTAAAGGAAGTGATCCTTTTCAGCAGATACAAGGGACGAAGACTACACGCATGTCTGCTGTGACTCTAAGACAGCAGCATCATTCAGAGCTTCTAATAAGTCTAGCGAGACTTGTGTTTGCTAAATTCTCCCCCGAATCAGTGTTCTTCAGATTTGATTTTAGAGTTGTTTTCTCGCTTCATTTTAATTAAATCTGCATTCTCTAATATCCAAATATTCTTTGAGGAGTAGGAGGCTAAACTCATAATAAGTTGCACATCCTGTGGGCAGAGCATGGGGTGGAAAGGCAGACTAAAAAACTGGAGAATAAATTATAAGAATTTTATTGTAATTGATACTTTTTCTAGGATTATCTTGTCTAAGAGAGAGCTAGTTGTATTGAATGCAGAAAATTATCTACATTTTTTTTCTATGAAAGTCACTTAAAAGAGTTTTTGATTTCTTTATATTAATATTTACATTAAACTTCACACATCATTGGCCTCTTCTGTATTTCCCAGAACAGAGTTTATAGCCATACCAAAGCCACTCATTACAGCACATGGTTAAGGAAATTAACACCAAGAAAACTTTATAGTGGGTGCTTATTCAGCTGCTATGTAGAATGTTAGCTGTTCCAGCTCTAGGGTGACAACTTTTCTTCTCCGTAAGATGGCAAACAGTAAATATCTGGGGCTTTGTAAAGTCATGCATGCTCTGCTGCAAGCACTTCACTCTGCCACTGTGTCATGAAAGCAGCCCTGGACAACATATAAACAAATGAGCATGGCCATTTAGGGACCTGAAATTTAGTATCACATGATTTTCAAATGTCATGCAATAGTAACTGCTTTTCATTATTTTTCAACTGCTTAAAAATATTAAGCCATTTGTAGCTCCCACGCTGTACATAAAGAGGTGATAAGCTAGATTTCATTTTGGACATAATTTACTAACTCCCTGGTCAAAATGGAAAAAATGTATCAGGATATGTAAAATCTACCCCTTATAAGGAAAAAGTGAATGAAAATTAGGTTCACTGGGCTTCTTTCAGAAATTCTGAATTGAGCCAGGAAATGAAGTCGCTCTTTCTGGCCCTTTTTCTCCAGCAGAGCATGAACCCAGAGGCACAGACAGGTGGGCAGGGTGGCCACAGTTATTCTTGAACCATCATAAACAAGTAGCTTGCTTTATATTGTCTTCCCAAATAATCTGGGTTATGAACTCGAGGTGAGTTCTTCTGAGTAGGATATTAACATTTAGCTCATGAAAAGAGATGGTACAAAATGTCCACACTCGGTACCTGGTACCTAACACGAAAATGTTTATGAAACTTATAATAAGCTATATAACTCCTTTCCTCTTTAAGTCACTTTTTTGGTATAGTCTGGAGACATCCCAGATTGGCTGAGCCCAGACAGAGGCAGTACAGATCAAAGCCGGGGCCAGAATCCTAGTCCTGAGGAGAACTAGCATGTCTAAACCACTCAGAGCGCCTGAGTGGGCTTTCCAGGCACCTTCCTTCTGAGGTAAGTGCAGGCCAGCCCAGTGACAATCTAGGAGGCACACAGCCTTCCCAGTGCATATGAGCCAAAGGCCAGCCAATCCTTTGGGAAAAGCTACCCTGAAGAGATTCCCCAGGCAGTCCTGAATGCCCTGTTTTGCTGTTGATAGAAAATAAGATGTGAGAAAGGAGTACCTCCTGAATTTGTGCATGAGTTTCTCTGGAATCTGTCTCCATAACTAAGGCACCATGATGGTCCTTGCATGAGCCAGTAAATGGAAGGTCATCAGAACGCCTATAACTGAATTATAGTCTAAACACAGGTTTGCACCTCATTTTCCTTTCAGCATCAATTAAAAAATCAAATGTCCTCTACAGTGGAAGAGTGTTCCATCAATTTTCGGTCATGAAAGAGCTCAAACATATAAAAACTTTCTAAAAATTAAATGAACATTTCTATCTTGATTTCTTCTGACTACACAAGAACTGGCTTTTCCAAATTTTAAAATTTGTATGAAAACACAGAAGACTGCAAATAACCAAAGCTGTCCTGAGAAAGAAAAACACAGCTGGAGCTATCAGGCTCCCTGACTTCAGACTATACTATAGAGCTATAGTAATCAAAACAGTGTGGAACTGGCTCCAAAACAGAAATATAGATCACTAGAACAGAATAGAAAGTCCAGAAATCAACCCATGGACCTATGATCAATTAATTTGTGACAAAGTAGGCAAGAATATACAATGGACAAAAAATAGTCTCTTTAATAAGTGATGCTAGGAAAATTGGACAGCTATTGTAAAAGAAGGAAATTAGAACATTCTCTAACCATACACAAAAAACAAACTGCAAATGGATCAAAGACCTAAATGTCAGGTTATTTACATATTACTTACATACATTTACACTATAAAGCTCAGAAAAAAAATATAGACAAACACTCTCTGACATAAATTGCAGCTATATCTTTTTTGATCCACTTCCTAGAGTAATGAAAATAAAAACAAAAAAATTTTTAAAAAGGAATGAGACTGGAGAACAGTATCGAGGTTACTTAATAAACTAAAAGTACAACCACCATATGACCCAGCAATCCTACTCCTGGGCATATATCCTGAGAAAACCATAATTCAAACGTATTATTTACAATGGTCAAGACATGGAAACAACTTAGATGTCCACCAACAGATGAATGGATAAAGAAGATGTGGTATATATACACAATGGAATACTACTCAGCCATAAAAAACTGAAATGATGCCATTTGAAGCAACATGGATGGACCCAGATGTTATTATACTAAGGCAGACAGAGAAAGACAAATATCTTATGATATCACTTCTATGTGGAATCTAAAAAAAATATACAAATGAACTTATTTACAAAACAGAAACAGATACACAGATTTCAAAAACAAATTCATGGTTATCAAAAGGAAAAGGTCGGGGGGAGGGATAAATTAGGAGCTTGGGATTAACATACACACCACTATACATAAAACAGATAACCAACAAGGACCTACTGTGTACTACTGTGTACAGCATAGGGAACTCAATGTTCTGTAATAACCTAAATGGGAAAGAATCTTAAAAAGAATATATATATATATATATATATATATATGTATGTTTGAATAACCGAATGGTTTTGCTATACACCTGAAACTAACACAACATTGTAAATCAACCATACACCAATAAAATTGAAAAAAATTCCATTTTTATGGGTATAACATATTTCTGCTGTTTGGATATATGTGAAATCTATATAAACAAACACTATTTTAACAGTGAAACTTTCAATCAAAGAAAAAAAAAGAACTGGCTTTTCCTTTACACATGCACTTCAAAACATATCAAAATGGATTTTGAATTCAGCTAAATATACATTCTCCAGTTTGCAACCTCTATATTACACAGGGAAGTTATTGCTAAATGAGCAGCTATTGAAAGAAAGCATTTCCTTACAATATAAACATGCTACAGTCCACAGGAGAAAGTGATTTTTTAGTCTTGAACAAAAAGTTCCTTGTGGTAATGGTTAGCTTTACATCTTTTAAATAGAGTAAAAGGAATCTCTCACCCATCACTAAAGTAATAGCTGCTACCTCACAATATAGAAACTGTTCCATTGTATCTCCAAGCATGTTGGAGTAATTTGCCCCAAATGTGATATTCTATATAGCATAGGCATTTGCCCTCCTAACATAGTTCGCTTTTGTCTATAAAACTGTTCTGAGCTCACAGCCCTAAACTGCAGAAATCTTGTTTATGGCTGATCACAAAGGGAGTTTCCACCTCCCCCCCCGACACCCATCAAGGAAAAAACCGGTACCTGCCAGAACATTAATGCACTTCCACATTTCTAAGAGCGTTTCTGACTCAAAGGTGGAAAACCATGATACTATAGTGCTGGATACATGATCACTGGTCTATAAACTCTGTTCAAAGCTGGGTCTTCACTTTATTTTTCTTTATATCCCTCAGAAGCTAATGTAAATCCTTCCCAGGAAATAATGCTATATAGTTGTCAAAACTCACAGAACTGCACACCTTAAAAGGTGAAGTTTACCTAAAGCTTGTAAATTTAGAAATGAATGAATAAATTAATTAATTAAGAGAGAGCACACAGATATGTGAGATGAGGCCAATAACTTCAGTTCCTGGTGCCCCAGTATCCTTACCTCTAGGCAGGAGATGATAATAATAGTACAGACCTTTTCCTAGGATTGATAAAATATGGAGTGTGATATTGTAGGTGAAGTGCTTAATGCTGTGAACAAGCAGTCTGTGATGGAGATTAATATTTTCACTCAAGAAGAGTCTAGAAATACAAATAAAACCCACAATGAGGTACCATCTCACAAGGGTCAGAATGGCCATCATCACAAAGTTTACAAACAATAAATGCTGGAGAAGGTGTGGAGAAAAGGGAACCCTCCTACACATCTGGTGGGAATGTAAATTGGTACAGCCAATTGTGAAGAACAGTATGGAGATTTCTTAAGAAACTAAAACTAGAACTACCATATGATCCACAATCTCACTCTTGGGCACATATGCAGACAAAATTTTAATTTAAAATGATCCACACACTCCTATGTTCAGAGCAGAACTATTCACAATAGCCAAGACATGGAAACAACCTAAATGTCCATCAGTAGATGAATGGATAAAGATGAGGTACATATATACAATGGAATACCACTCAGTCATAAAAAAGAATGAAATAATGCCATTGCAGCAACATGGATGCAAATAGAGATTATGATAGTAAGTGAAGTCAGAAAGAGAAAGACAAATACCATATGATATCACTTACATGTGGCATCTAAAATATGACACAAATGAACTTACTTATGAAACAGAAACAGCATCATAGACAGAGAGAACAGACTTGTGGTTGCCAAGGGGGAGGGGTTGGGGAAGGATGGAGTGGGAGGCTGAGGTTAGTAGATTTAAGTTTTTATATGCAGAATGGCTATAAAACAAGGTCCTGCTGCATAGCACAGAGAACTATATATAATATTCTATGATAAGCCATAATGGAAATGAATATAAAAAGGATATATATGTATGTGCGCATATAATATATACATATAACTGAATCACTTTGCTGTATAGCAGAAATTAATAACATAGCATTGTAAATCAACTATACTTCAATAAAAAGATATTAAGACTGAAAAAAAAAAAAAAAAGAGTCCAGAGAACAAAATCTGGAAAGGAAATGGAGCCTGAATCGGGATGTTTCTTTCTAGTTCTACCACTAGTTGCTTGTCCCAATGCAAACCACTTACATTCTCTGTAGGTCTGAAAATGAAAAGTCACTCTGACCACTGTTATGTGCAAAGGGTAAGGGCATTTTGGACATGGTGGCACTTGAAGCTTTTCTTCATGGTGGACAGTGGAGACTATTGGAAACTGTGGCCCGAGGCTTTCTGGAGGCTCTACAGCACATAAGATCAAATGGACTGTAACAGGGAAGAACAAATCTGCCTTTACGTTACATCTGTCCCTTTCGCTTTGACCTTTGGGCTCTATTGCTGGTGCTTAGTCACAGTGACTCTGCACCTTCTGTTACACAACGTTGCCTCTAGCCTGAGACATACAGGAGAGCCCATTCTCAAGATTCTGAACTTTAAGAATCCGTTCATATACAGAACAGAGAATAACATGTGTTTCGTTGGAGGTTTACAGGAGCATCGTGACCTGCCCTATGTGACAGCTGCAGGAATGAAGGATTCCAGAAGTCTGTAACAGCTAACCAGACCCCTTCTCCCGGGTTTGCCTTTAAAAGTGCTTGCTGACACCCTTTGGGGAGTCTGGGCTTTCTTTGGGCACAAGCCATCCATCACCTTACGTGGCCCTGCGATCAATCTTTTCTCTGCTCCAAACTCCGATGTTTTGGTTCATTTAGCCTCACTGCATGGCAGGCATACAGACTTTAGTAACAATACCGCTATACTGATTGACTAGAATTCACGTAAAATTATAGAGGATTTCAGCTGAGTTGTGACTGAGTTAGCATGATCTTTCATTATGTTTGAATTTGCAGTTTTTCTTTTGTATGCTGGAGCCATCTTTAGAAGCTAGCAAGTATTTTTCAACGCCCTCATTCAATTTCTATGTCCCATCCCCACGCTTAAGTTGCCTGATGACTAAATAAACTAGCTCTATCCACATTACAGTGGCCAAACACCCAGTGTTTTCTACCTGTAAATATCAACAGCACTCCTTTTCACTTTTAAAAGTGTCTGAGTCTAGATGTTAAGTTGTATGGTTTAAACTAACCATAAACAGACCGAGAGACTAGTTTATGGACCAGGGATCCAACTCCCGAGATCCCACGAGACTCTGAACGAGCATTTAATTCCTCTCAGACGTACAGTTTTCTCCTATGAAGAGCGATAATCCTTGTAGGACTGTTACGTGGACTAAATGAAATAATATACATAAAAAACCAAGCATAGAATTGGCATCTGCTAGGCACTCAATATGAACTTGTATTATTAATTTCTTAAAACAAATTTGCTTTTAATTGATTTACAGTCACACCTGGCCTTTTACTACTCCATTTCATTCTCTCTCAAGACACGATAATTTGAAAGTGTTGTGAAAACATGATTTGTAATTTATTCTTTCTCCCCAAAGCATCTAAACTGTATTAAATAATTCTGTGAGTTAGCAGTTTTAGAAATTAAATCTTACACCTCATGCATGCTGCTTCTATATTAATCTTCTACATATATTCTAGGTTTTTTTCAAACCAGACAGAAAATAACAAAGTAAACTCTTTTTTTCCTTTAAAATGTAAAGCAGTTGTTGATTATCTTGGCAGTCTGGTGGTGGGGAGAGAAGTTTTCATTGAAACATTTTGTGGATGGGAATGGGTTCCCATTGTATGCTGGAAATTTCTGTGTTGTACAATTTTGCAAATTACCAAAGCATTTTCTAAGTAAAGAAGTTACTTCTTTTTTGGACACATGAAAAGGTCATTCATATTCATGAGCTCTGTCCAAACTTTAGTGTCTCTGTGTTATCCTGCCACATACATTTTCACCAAAGGATGATCAAAATACTGTGTTAGGTGCTTCCCAAATGTGCCTGATGATACAGGGCGCCTGGACCCAGACCCCAGTCCACAGCAACTTAATTTGAATCTCGACAGAGTAGGTTGGTGGTCAGTCTGTTTACTGACCAGGCAATCAAGTTCTTACTGCTGCTGCTGCTAAGTCGCTTCAGTCGTGTCTGACTCTGTGCGACCCCACAGACAGCAGCCCACCAGGCTCCTCCGTCCCTGGGATTTTCCAGGCAAGAACACTGGAGTGGGTTGCCAATTCCTTCTCCAATGCATGAAAGTGAAAAGTGAAAGTGAAGTCACTCAGTCGTGTCCGATTCTTTGCGACCCCATGGACTGCAGCCTACCAGGTCCCTCCGTTCATGGGATCTTCCAGGCAAGAGTACTAGAGTGGGTTGCCATTTCCTTCTCCCCAAGTTCTTGCTAACGTGATGCAAGTCTGGGAACTTGGACAATGGCAGTCCTTTAACTAGGATGCTGGAGACACAGGGTGTGGTGAGGTATTGGACAGGAAAAGCAATTTTGAGAAAGGAAGGATGTGAGATTGGGAATGAACTGCTTATGTCAATTTCACAATAAACAAGTGACCTTCAAAAGAAGTTGTGAGCCAACTTTTCTGTTAACTGTTAAACATGAAAAAGTGTTCAAAACACTTAATTATGGCCCAGGAAACAATGAAACTCTTGGCACTGACTGCTTAAAAGATCAATTTGCCTCTCACCGTATATTCCCTGCCATTCCTTACCTCATCAATTCTCCTGCTCCTCTGCCTTCACTCATTTCCCCTGATGCCCTGCCTGCTACCATCATATAGAGGTGGGTGGCACTGGTGTGCCTCCCAAGCCTACATTACGTAAACTTGATGGTCTAAAGGCCATGAAATCATTTACATCTAAGAGGTCATTCCAGCTTGGCAGACATGGAGGAACCAGCCACGCTCGCGGCATACCTTTTTACCAGCATGGATTTTTACCCTTATGCTCCTCTGGAGTGTATCTCAAAATCAGCACAACATTAAAAAGTGCTTCCATAAAAGCACTGCCCTGTCCATATGCCTCCAACACAGATGAGCAGAGCCACAGAACTGGAGAGCTCAGACCTCCAGCAAGAGTGAGGAGCACAGTTAGCTTCACATGTGGTGTTTACAACGCAGAAATGACCAGGAAGGCATCTTCAATAAACTTAATGTCAGTCATATATTCAAGGCAGCCCAAGTGAACAGTCATAAAAAGAAACCAAACTGAACTGAAAGCTTTAACTGAAGGATGGACACAATAAACGTTTTACACCCTCTATAAAGCTAAGCCTTAATGCTCAGAGGTGTCACACCTGAGCTCACAGCTCCTCGGTAATTGCTGTGGGCCAGCTCCAAACACCAGCCCACACTGGGAGATCACTACATTGTTCCTTAGAGTGGCAAGATCTGTGGGAATGCTCAGCCAGGGCTGACATCACCTCTCGGGGGCAAATATTTGGAGAGGAGTGCAAGGATTCTGGCTCATTGCAATGACGGCTGTGTGCTTCCTGCACTTGATGTCTGAGGTCAAGGGTGCCAAATGCTTCTTGAAGCTCAGACTCAACTGACCCAAGGAAGAAGCATGTGGCCCCGAATGCCTATGATGCCCCGCTGAGAGAGGCTGGTCAGGAGCCATGTGGGCTCTAGGAACACCTTCTACACTTGGTCGTGACACCTCTTGGTCCTTTCAGATTCTCCTGCAAGTTACTGACCTTGCTTTGAGTCAGAACAGGTGACTAGACTGATGGGTCAGTCAAGTAAATGGAAAAAAAAACCCAAAACAAAACAGTGTTTGGTTGTTTGCCTAAGATTCTTTTTTAATGCTTCAGCTTAATCTCATTTTTTCCAGCTTTATGAGGTTAATTTGAGAAATAAGAATGGTATGTATTTCTAAGTGTCTGACATGATGTTTTGATATACACTTAGGTAACAAAACGCTTTAGGTTTGCACATTTTGAGCAAATTGACAAACGTAACAAACGTGATTATACATTCTACCTTACGGAGCTCACTCAACACTACTGAACCCAGTGCTTAAAATTAGAAGTTGCTTTTGAAACCACATACAAGCCCCCTTGTCTTTTGAAGTAAAAGGCTGACTCAAGAATTAAGGACTGGGGAATGTGAAGATGCAGGAACAAAGAATAGCTATTGGGCTGGGGAATTGGTAACGATTTAGACTATAAATCCACCACATAGCAGAATCACAAAATTCCCTGAAAGATTTTTTTTTAAAGACTTCACACATATTCTTAAGTTGTTGTTACAGGAAGCAGACTTCCACCAGATGAAAACTGCTGACCAAAAGCACATAAGAGGCACATAAGACCTTAGACTGGTTGGAACCAGAAGGTTGATGATGCGGACTCCCAATTACCTCAGCACCAACCAATCACAAAAATGTCTGCAAGCTGATAAGCCCCTGCTCTTTGACCCATTCCTATAAAACTCCTACTACTCCCTCCAGGGTGGGACATGCAGCCCTGAGGGCATGAGCCTGCTGTGTCCCCCTTTGCCTGGCAAAGCAATAAAGCTATTTCCTTCTACTTCACCCCAAACTCTGTCTCCAAGATTTAATCTGGCACTGGTGTACAGAGGCCAGATTTTGGCAACACTTTTTCCTTGAAGTCATGGTCCAGTTGTGTTCCAGGGGGCTGCCACAAGCGGCAAGGAGGAGGCAAAGCAGACAGGGACTTTTGTGGCCTCAACCTTCCACTTCACCTATCTCACTACATGTTTGGGTTCTATGTAAGAATTAGACAGAAAGACATCTGCTGCTTAAAAAGACCAACTTTAAATCTGATTGGAATGTGTTTATTATTGGGGAATCCCAGGTGGCTCAGTGGTAAAGAATTAGCCTGCCAGTGCAGGAAACACAGGAGACATGGGTTCAATCCCTGGGTCGGGAAGAGCCCCTGGAGGAGGAAATGGCAACCCACTCCAGTATTCTTGCTTGGGACATCCCACGGACAGAGGAATCTGGTGGGCTACAGTTCAAGTGATTTCAAGAGTCTGACATGACTGAGCATGCACACACATGTTTATTATTACTAATTTAAGATCTATTATTTTGGGATACCTGCAAAATAGCCCTCAAGATGTTGGCCAAGGAATGGTCCCTAGAAGCAGAGTCTAAGGGCAGAGAGTGGAACCTAGGGTCTGACATTCCGAACTGGGTTGGGGAAGCTAAGAAAAGTCACAGAGAAACATGTCTCTTTGCTAAAACCGAATTTCTTTTGTTTAAGAGTTAAGAATAAGCCATACGTCATCAAGTCACATTCAAGTTTAATAATGACAAGTAATCAGTGGCCATCTGACATAACTGAACTTCAAGTATGTCCCACTTACAGCCAGGGAACAAAGCCGCATCAACTTCCCGTCGGCGGGCTCTGCTGCCTCGGCAGGTGATCACCACCCCATTCCTGGGCTCCTACTCCCCCACAAGTGCCCCAGGGTTTCAATTCAGCTGCTGGCTACTCCAATGTCCTCCTTTTAAAAAATGCTCATTCATGTTCTTTGCCCATTTGGGGTGGTCATCTTTTCTTTTTGATTTGGAAGAACTCTTTGTTGGTAAGGACAGTATGCAAGGGTTTTACATGTTGCAAGTGATTCATCTGCTTTTAATTTTGTTTTTGGCTATTTCAAGTACAGTTTTAATATTTATATAATCAGACCTGTCAACTATATATATATAGTTTTCTAATACTTCTGTTAGAAAGCCTGATCCACACTAAGATTAAAAAAAAAATCTGGGTTTTTTTCTGATTTGATTCTGACCCTTAAAAACTTTGAATCCATCTGAGCATTTGCACCCTGTGTAAATTGGAGACGCACTCCCCACACTCTCACATTTAACCAGCAACGTCAGTACCACTGATGGAATAAGCCCTCCTTTCCCCAGCACATACTGGGAACACGCATGATTGCTACATTCCTACTTGGAAAACTTGGATTACTTCAGTCTGAGTTTTCAATTCTATAAGATTGATATGTCTATTCTTAGAATAATCAAGTGCTTTTATTCACTGTCATCTATGAAGTATTAAACTGCTTGCAAAGAGCCTCCTCTTATAATATTCATCCTTCTCAAAATGTTCTTATGTATTATTATCCATCTGTTCCTTTAGATAATAGATATCTAGATAGAAACAAGTTTAAAAAGACCCTTTAACCCTCCTACACTGTTGGTCAGAATCTTAATTGGTGCATCTACTATGGAGAACAGTACAGAGTTTCCCCTTAAAGAAAATAAAATCTCAAAATAAAATTACTATATGATCCAACAGTCCCACTTCTAGGCATATATCTAGAAAAGATGAAAACTCTAATTCAAAAAGATATATGCATGCAATGTTCATAGAAGCACTACTCACAACAGCCAAGATATGGAAGCAACCGAAACGGCCATCAACAGATAAATGGATGAAGCAGATATGGGAGATATATTAAAAGTTCAAATTAAACCATGTATAAGCCAGAATGACTTTCCCATACCTCAATATGTGAAAATGTCTTCCATCATTTCCCCCTTTTAATTGCAAATCTTTCCATAGAAAGCATTGATAATCAATACATTTTCCATCATCGCCAGAGTAGCTCAGTTGCCTGCTGTGGGTCCATTTATGTCTCTTCATGTTAGGTCTACATTTTGTTTATCTATCTGCCTAGTTATCCATGTTGGGGGAAAACTAATCAGACACAACAAACAAGGACAGAGAGGTATGTTGATGGAGAAACATTTCTTGGGCCATACTTTTAGCACTTATACCATATTGTCACATAAGCGTTGTACATGTGCTTTTGGCAGTGAACTTAAAGCCACCAGTAACATATCATAAGTAAGTATATTCTGATAACGTTGCTAGACAGTTTTTTTCCATTCTAACATTAAGGTCAAAAATACGGTTTGAAGCAAAACAACTTTTCCATTAGAATCCTTTAGATTTCTTACTAGTTTGGCAGTGTGATCTGAAAGTTATTAAGTGTCTTCCATATAACTTAGTACGCCAGATAATCCTAGCTACTTAAATATTTCCTTCTGAGAGGCCCAGGAGCCTTTCGGAATGCTCAAAGTTAGCTAGAGAAAGAAACTTGCAATTTGTTATCAAAAGCAGCTCAATATTCCAGGAAAATTTTGTTTTCTTAACAGGGAGAACATTACCTGGGGACCAGTAAAAGAAAGAAAATAAAACTCCAGTCTTGTACCAGCTTAGTACAACCAGTCAGAATTCTGACAACAGTATTTTATAAAGCTAGCTTTCTCTAACTGCATATGCAAGAAGAATCAGTTCTGGAATTTCAAGAGTTTCATCTTCACCATTTTTTCCTGGAATCTAGAAAATACTGTTGTCATATATTGTTAAAAAATTACATTTTTCTTTAATCATAATATCATGGCTAAAATTTTTCTAATGAATTGAACCTAAATTTCCCATTTTACAAAAGGCAACAATACCAATCACACAAATGGCATACACACCCACAAACCAGAAGATAGAACTGTCACAAACCCTTCAACAAGGATGACCAATACAGTCCCAAACAAACACTTCCCAACACAACGGGCCTTGACGCCAGATACACGTCAGAACCAGCTGGCAAAACACCCAAAAGACCCTCAGTGTTCACAAAGGGTCCTCAATGGCAGACACGCCATCAGAACTAATTGGCAAAACACCCAAACAGCTCTTCGCGCTCAAAAGAAGTTAGAAGGGTACACACCATAGACTGTCTTGGAGCTCGTCGGCTTGTCCAGAGGCGTCTTTTCTGTTCCATCAAGGAAAAGCATAGCTGGGAGTCAGTGCCGAGCAGGGGAGAAACAGGGAGGGTCCCTGAAACAAATGGTATAGGCAGCTGCTAGGAACGGCCCCCCAAATCTCTCTCAGAGGGGCCAGCGAGCCACGAGCAGCGGCTCCTTGGAGCCTTCCCGGTGCATCATCATGGCGGCGGCCTCGCTGCGGAAAAACCCCGAGGAGCCAGATATCGCGAGAGCGCAGCCCCACGTGGGCGCCAATAGCCGTTAGTGAAAGTGGGTCCAGGTGCTCCTGGCTCCAAAGCCAATAAAGAAACGGTTGGTGGAAAGGAAAGTTTGCTTTATTTAAGAGGCCAGCAACTTGGGCTGAGGGAAGAACATGGACCTCTGTCCAGAGGCCAATCCCCTCCTCCACCCACCGATCAGAGGGCAAGAACTTTTAAAGGAGGGGGCTACATGCGGGAAACAGCACAGTCAGCTCTGACGGTCATCTTGAAATTGGTCATCAGTGATCTGACCAACGTCATCCTGATTGTTTTAAGGCCATTTAGTCTTTAGTTCCAGGTTTGGTTTGTTACCATTTCCTTGAGGCCAATTATCGGAATTGCAGCATCTTAGGCCATGACTGTAGTCTGCTCATCATGCAGTTAACGTCTCCCTCCTGGTGGGTGTCTTGGTCTCCATAAGAGAGCTCCCAGGACATGGCTCAGAATATTATCTGTAGCCCTTGACAAGGAACTAAAGCCTCGACTTTGCTTACTGACTAAACTGTTACTACTTAGTCTTGTTGGACTGTTTTCCTTTTTTTCTGCATTTTCTCACTTCTCTGATTATATTTATTGTTTGGCTAAGGTTTTTACCCAGACAAAAGGCAGGCAGAAGACACGGGGTCAAGGACCCACAGGGTCCTGCTCTATTTCAGATGGACCTAGAGATGATCATACTAAGAAAGACAAATACCACATATCACTTATATGTGGAATCTAAAAAATTGATAAATGATTTTATTGACAAAACGGAAGAAATTCACAGACATAAAAATCAAACTTATGGTTACCAAAGGGGAAAGTGGAGGATGGATAAATAAGGAGTTTAGCAGTAACAGATATATACTACTATTTATAAAATCAACAACAAATACCTACTAAATAGCATAGGGGACTATATTTAATATCTAGTAATAACCAAAATGGAAAACTGAAAAAAAAAAATATATATATAGCTAACCACTTTGTTGTACACCTAAAACTAATACAACACTATAAACTAAGTATATTTCAATTAAAAAAGAAGGGATACAAAGAGGATTAAAAAAAAAACCTTCCATTGATATGATTAGAATTATATCAGGCCTATATATTAGTTAGGGAAAATTGATCTTCTAATCTAAAATTATGGTGTTTCTTTATGAGGTGATTTTTAAAATATGGCTGCAAATTCTTTGGCACTGTTCTCAGAGATTTCCTGAACTGGAGAGGATCTGTGGCAGGTTAGTGAGCAGTAGAAAGCGGTGGATGCTGATGTGGCCTCCAGGTGAGGTCAGGAGAGTGGGGCAGAGTCCAGCTGGTTCTCAGGGACCTTTTGAGGTCCAACTGTCCTGGGCCCCCAAGCTGTGCTGAATCCCAGCCCCCTGGGGAGGTCTCAAGCAGGTGCCCTGGTTGAAAGCCCCAGATGGGGTTCCCAACCAGGGCCAACCATCAGACACAAGTGTGAGATGCTTCCAGAATATTCCAGACCCAGCCATTGCATCACCCTTGGTCTTGTGATACCATTTGCTTTGTGCTGTCCAAATTCCTACCCACAAAATCTGGGAGCATAATAAAAAGGCTGTTTAAAGCTGCCACACTTGAAATAATTTATAAAACAGAAATTGTTCCTAGAACATAAAGGGTATATTTTTGGTCCTCCAAGTTTTATAGTTATCTTCTGAAGGTACTATACTTCATTTAACTCTTATTTATTTTTCAAGTATTTTTTGCTATTGTGGTCATGAAATTATTTTGACTAAAAATCTGCCTTGTGATATAAGTTTCAATTTTCAAGCTCCTAATTTCTCACTCTGTAAGTAAGGAAACTGTTTTTAGGTATTCAACTTTGATCTACTATGAAAAATTTCTAAAGGTTTTTTTATTTGCTGCCCTTGGATCTTACAGGTTTCTAGTTATACAGTCTAAAATAAATGTATTTGGATCGTCTCCTTTTAAATATTTTAAAACCCATGCTTTCTTCTGACCATTAAACTGGGAGTGCTCATTAAACAACATTAATGCACCGCAGCATGGGCAGATGCACCTCATTTGTTCCTCAGTTTAATGGGAAGACTTTTGTGTTTTATACATATTAATCTAATATATCATATAAGCAAACAAAATGATATAACCATGAGATAACCTCTAAACCTTATTTTTTTTAATTGAAGTATAGTTAATTTACAATGTTGTATTTGTTCAAAGTTGTGTTGCCATGTTTGAACAGCAGTGATTCAGTTACATACACATGCATATACATATAAATATTTTTCAGATTTTTTTCCATTTTGGTTATTATAAGATATTGAGTACAGCTTCCTGTGCTATACAGTAGGTCCTTCTCATTTATTTTATGTATAGTAGTGTGTATCTGTTAATACAAAATTCCTAATATTAATTTTGAAGGTCAGTCAACATGTGTATTTCATTTTTCAATTTCTAAGGATGTGTTAGCATTTTAAGTGGGAGAAATACTTTTGGACTACTTTTCTTGATTTACTTGTTCAGCAATAGATATAAAATGATGAAATTGCTTTTTCAAACCTGCTTTGGCTTAGCTTTGGAAATAATGGAGTAAGGCGGAGAGGAGCACAGAAAATGGACCGTCAGCCATGTGGATGACTAATCCATCTCCTTGAACCATTTCAGGGAGTCCAAAAACACTGTATAAATTAAGTTGGTCAACTTGTGTGAGTGGATTATTGTGCGGCTTCCTGAAATCAGCCTCTCATCTTTTACTGCAGTTCTGACCTAGTTTGGGGAAGGATCTTTAATATCTTCTTCTGCTTCCCGGACCTTGAGGTGAACTAGCCAGAAATACCTGCATTTAACAGGCAACTTTCATCTTCAAGCTCACAAAGCGGTCACCTTTCTTTAAAAAGGACTTGGAAACTTATACCGCAAGGTATCTTCCTAGGTGATCTGACTTTCTCTGCCGTGACCCTGACAGACGGAAAGCAGAGACCTGAAATGACTGCAGTGCTCAGAATGGCGCCCACCCGCTGATGGAAGTGAGTCAGGAGCGGCCGACGGGACCTGCTTAACCTCACCATGGATTGTCTCTCGAGTCACAGGGACTCGCCCCAGAAAGAAAAACAGGAACATGTGGTGTGGAAGGTGAGGTAGGGCTGGGGGGTTAGAACAGGACACAGACAATAACCTACCCTGAACTTGGAGACTTCACAACCCACCCCGGTTATCTACAGGACACTTAGGAGGTTGGGGGTCCTCTAGTGGTGGATGGGGGATGGATCCTTTTGGCCTGCGGGAGATTCTATTATTGTCCTCAGTTATCCAAAGGCCCTTCCTGCTGTGTGTCTCTGCCCTTGCCTGGTAGCCTCCGGGGCCTCTATGCAGCAGGAATATGTAACATCCTCCCATTGGCACATGGCCAAGTGCTCGCTGAACCTTTAAGAGTCCTTGTGCGTTTCTGTCAGCTCTTTCCTTTCCCTTTGCTATGAGGATGGCATATCCCAGATGGGGTCCTCCTTCAGTCAGGCTGCGAGGATGAGGGCCCTGCAGCAGAGCAGAGCAACGACTAACCCTCAGCAGACCGTGAAATGTGATCAAGGAACAGACTTGAGATTGGGGGTGGGGGAGCTCCTTTGCTCTGTATTAGTGCGTGAAATCTAATGAATGTGATTCAAACTAAGGTGTAGAAGCTTAGATCTAGGACTCACAAAATAAAGCTAGTCCCACTTTATTTTAACTTTATTTTTTAAACATTTATTTATTTGGCTGTGTGGGGTCTTAGTTGCTCCAGGGCATGTGGGATCTTAGTTCGCAAACCACTGATGAACCCATGGCCCCTGCATTGCAAGGTGGGTTTTTAACTACTGGACCACCAGGGGAGTCCCTGAGTACCATTTTAGAAAAATCCAGGTAATTCCTCTTTGTCTGGAAGTTTGTGCATGCGTGTATGCATGCTCAGTCATATCCCACTCTTTGCGACCCCATGGACTGTAGCCCACCAGGCTCCTCTGTCCATAACACTGGAACAAGTTGCCATTTCCTTCTCCAGGGGATCTTCCCAACCCGGGAATCAAACCTGCATCTCCTGCGGCTCTTGCATTGGCAGGTGGATTCTTTACCACTGAGCCACCCGTGTGCCCAGTCTGGAAGTTTGGCTGTAACTGATTTTCCTCTCATTATACAGGGGAGACTAAAGCCCTCAGGCTCTGAGGACACCACACACTTAGATTTCCACAGGCAGAATCAAGGCCACAGTCTGAAGATTCAAAACGATTATTCGGTGATTCCCTGGTGGCTTGGTGGTAAAGAACCCACCTCCCAATGCAAGAAATGTGGGTTTGATCCCTAGGTCTGGAAGGTCCCCTGGAGAAAGGAATGGCAACCCACTCCAGTCTTCCTGCCTGGAGAATCCCACAGACAGAGCAGCCTGGCAGTCCATGGAGCCTTAAAGAGTCAGACACGACTGAGTGACTAAAAAGAACAACAAGATTCACTGAGGACCTATATTAGGGTTATCTAGGTTAAGATGAAATAGTAACATTAAAAAACACAACAACTCTGAACTATTACTTGATGAGTATCTGCCACCCTGAAAGTAGTTTAGTCATACAGAAACAGCATTGACCTGTACCACAAGGGTTGGCTAGGTTTTTCTGTAAAGGACCAGACAGTAAATACCTTAGGCTTTGAAGGCCATGTAAATTCTGCTGCAACTACTCAGGCTGTAAGCGAAAGCAACTGTAGATAAGAAAGAACACAAGACCGTGGTTGTGTTCCAATAAAACTGAATTTATAAGAACAAACAATGGGCTGGATTTGGTCTGTGGGCTGACACTGCTATAGCATAAGAAAACTTAAAAAACACACAACCAAGAAGCCTAAAGTCTTACAAACACGTTTATAGTGTTTTAACATTAAAAACTACCCAGTGGCCATGGAAGGACATGGGTAATTCCTCAGTTTTGCCACAGAAATAATAGAAGCCACTTCATAAGGTTTTGGAGGAATTAATTAAGATAAATATAGTGTCAATGAGTAAGCACTCAGTGAATTTCACTCCCTGCATCCATCTTTGTCCTGCTCTGCAGACTCAGGGTAGATTCTCAGTGAAGATCTATTTAACACACGTGAGTTAACACGTGAGGTCAGACAGTAATGCGATGAAGCAGAGAATCCTTTAGATCAACATTCGCTAAACAGTTGATTTGATAAGACAAACAGGGTAACTGGGAATAAATATTAATATCTGCCATGATTTACATGTCCATTAATTAGATTCTTAATTATATTGCCCTGACATGGAAGTGCTTTATTTTCAATTCAGGGGTGTATATTGAACAAGAGATTATAATTCTGTGTTCTACAGCAAAGTTAAGAAATTCCCGAAGCCTTGCATTAGAGCTTGTCCTGCATGGACAAGGGATAGAAAACAAGATCTCAGTGCCATCTGCTCAGGTACACAGAAGTCAGTTTTGTGACTTATTGAACTCAGACTGGGAAGTCAAGCTTTCTTTTAAAAGACAGTGAATCTCAAGACTCTGTTGCTCTATGTTCTGACACTTCTGTCTTCTAACATAAACCATGCGCATCAGATGTGCTTAGGACTGCACCTCCTATATCCACCATCTTTGGCACATGGACCACAGAGACAATTGTTGAGATAACTGAACCAACTTTTTTCTCCCTGTAAATGTAAATGCCGCCAGAGAAAAATATATTTAGTTTTCTGATACATTTTTTGGCCTGATTTAGCATTTTAAATTTATCTTCCCGTACTTCCTCTGGATTCACTGTGTCCCTGAATTAAAAAATCCCCTCCCCTCCATCCTTCTCATGTCTTCTGCTGCCAAACTAATGACCGACATCATTAGCAACCACACAGTGTCTTTTCTGTCTCAGAAATGGATGATCTGACTCGCACCTTATCTGTCACTGTTCCCTCAGAAGACACGAGGCAGGTCTGAATGCCTGCCTCCCGGCATAGTGTACAGAGGGAGGGAGAAAGATTCTCCTATAAATTCTGCAGATAAACTTAAGGAAGCTTCTACTTATTCACAGGGTAGAGGAGATTTTTAAAGTAGTGAAATTGCTCTGAGGTGACGGTATGGTTGTGTGTTTTAGAAAACATGTGGAGGATAATATTTGTTTAATCCTGACATCAACATAGTTCAAGAGTAGTGGTGGGTGAAGACCGTTGCATTTACACGAGGCCCCAAAGCACCGTGTCTAGTATTTCTGGAATTTGCACACCATGCCTCTGAATCGTCTGGAGATGGTTGATAAAAATACAAATGTTAGGGTACCACCCACTGAACCTCCTGAACCTTCATTCTGTAAGAAATTGAGCCTGGAAATCTGATTTTTACCATAACTGCCCTATGATTCTGAGGTGAAGTCAAGGACGGGAACCTCCTTACTGAAGGCACATGAAGATCAGGAGAGAGGCAAACAGGCATCCCCGTTAGCGTGTTCACGGCGATGTAAAGAGTGGTACTGGGGCCCGTCCCGCTGGGCAGCAGGGTGACAGGTGGGCTAACATTTCTGTGAGAACCATCTTTCTCTTCCTCCTTTGTACTGTTCTCTAGGCCACTGGGCATCTCACAATCAGGAACATCAACAAATAAAAATGAAATATAATTTGGGGATGCAAGAAAAAAATTATTAAAATAACCGTCACTTAAAATTGCCATTTGAATGCTTGTACATAGATCACATGTAAAAAAGTAATTTGCTATGGATTCAGTGTTGTCTTTGAGCATTTAGGCTGGCTATGAAGGAGAGCAGAGATGAGCTAGCGTGAGTTTGAGCGTTACGAAACAGAAGAGCACCCAAAGATCCTTCATGAACGAACACAGTCGAGAACAGGAACTCCCATCCTTCATCCTCGCAGGCCCTCTTGGTCCCTTGGGAAACCACAGCAGTTGTATACGATGGCATGGTTCTCTTTGTTGCTCAGATAATTTTCATCACCATTGGCCTGCACTAAGCCTTGTACACGAAGCATATCCTCAGACCAGTCCAACAGAATTGGGCTCTGCTCTGTCTAAGGTGCCAGCAGAGTCATCTCAAGTGGAACCAGGCCACTGTTCCCTCCCAGGGATTTCAGACCCAACCCGCTGGCTTGTCTAAAGGTTTTTTTTTTTTTTTTTTTTTCATGAAGCTGCCTCCAGACTCAAACGTGGTTATGAAAAAATTCAGTCTCCTTGGCTACTGACAATAATGAATCAACTGCATATACAGCTGTCAAAGTGACGGTATGTTTAGCTATCAGAATAATCAAGCAGCCAGGGCAGGAAGGAGTGAGGAACTGTGGAACTAAGTAGGACAAGTTCGTATCTATTCATACATCTCATTGGACTGTTGTTTTTAGAGCATCCTAAAATCCAGTTTGTTTTTGAAAGATGGTCTCCAACATCTTTTGTGAATCAAGTGAATTTTTCAGTATTTAAGAAAAACAGTAATTCATCACTTCCTTTGAAATAAAGACCCTAGACACAGTGCTAAGAAACACGGATCCAAGATTTACGTATGTGGGCACAAGAGTGTATACTTCTGGGATCTATCACCTTCTGTAAATATTTCTATTCATTACTCATCTACCTCACTCCCCACCCCTGGGTTGCAGTTCCTGTCGTGACAGCGGCCTGCGGTTTGAACTGGCCATCTTCACCAGGGAGTTAGGATGAATTGTTTGTGATTTCCAGCACCAGCAAGAGTCAAGGGACTGCCGCTGACGGGTCTAGCAAAGCTTCCTGCCAATCACTCAGAAAGGCTTCCTGTCAGAAGCCCCCTCCCCGCACAGATACTGAAGAGCATGGCCTGTAAAACAGCTCAACAATACGCACCCCTGCACACCTACTCACTGGCCAGCGGGGAAAGGTCCAGCCATTCTTGAAGCCACAGGGAGGGACCGCGGTCGGTTACAGAGGGATGGCGGTGTGTTTCCCCCGATTTCCTGGACCAAAGCAACCATGTAGAGAGTATGGATTGACATGGAACACCATCTAGTGAAGGATCTGAGGAAGTGCAGGAACAGAGAGAAAATCCCAAGCCCAATTCTGATTCAATTCTTTTGGACTCTCAAGTGTGTCAGAAATGATGCTGGTGTGATTTTTAAAGTGAGGGCAAAAGCCAAACAGGATGACCTGCGTGTACTCCAGCCAAGACCAGCTGCAGCGAGTTACCCGTCCACCTCCTGGGATAGAAGGGCGAGGCTCCCTTAGCACCTTCCCACGGATCATGGTAGGACTGGAAGGAACACCTCAGGAGTCACCCCAACCAGCCCAACCGGCCAGAGGTCCCATCTGGGAGGTCACACTGAAGGGCTTGGGAAGAATGAGGCTAGGGTACCAGATTTTCAAACACCCATCTATCAACCGCCACGTTTTCAGTTGAACAGTACACGTGTCTGAGGCCTTAGCTATCAAAACGTTTAAAAAATTTCTAGAACTCAATTGCTTTTATTGGCAGAAAATGAGTACCAACAGCACCTTTTTCACAGTGGGCTGCACACAAAAAACTGCCAAATAAATAGAAGATTGTTCAATAATGAGAGGTGGGTGTGAGAATTTTCAACTAGGGAGGAACGTTGAATATAATTCAACTATTACATTTTGAATTCTCCTATATAAAGCTGTGTTCTTTATTTACTTACTTATTCATTCATTCAACTATTCATAACTTCTCAGCTCTGCATTTCAAAGTCACGCCCCTCATACATTGCATCTACATGCTCCGGGCATTGAATAAATGTCATGTGACTCCTCTGAACTTCAAGAGGAAGAAATAAAGCAAACAACAAGCCCCACACCCCACCCTGTGGTATGTGCATGTGTGTGTGCAAAGTCACTTCAGATGTGTCCGACTCTTTGTGACCCCATGGACTGTAGGCCACCAGGATCCTCTGTCCCTAAGATTTCCCAGGCATGAATGCTGTTGTGGGTTGCTGTGCCCTTCTTCAGGGGCTGTTCCCAGCCCAGGGATTGAACCTGCATCTCCTGCATTGACAGGTGGGTTCTTTACCACTAGCACCACCGGGGAACCCCAGTATTACTTTGACTGTGATTAACTATCAATAGTTTCTAACAAATCTTCATTCATCTTCTTCTGACTTTCAGAAAACCTGACTTCACTTTCTGGATCGGAAGCTTGCTTTGTCATTTCTAGCTGTTGCTCAGAAGTTACGCTCTCCATGTGCCATCTGGGGCATCACCGTTTCTAGGATAACTGAGTCTAGCTATTCTAAATGGAAATAAATGCCATATTCATGTTTCTCATGTTGCTGAGTTGTCCAGTTCAGGTGAAGAAAAAAGCCTCCATCAGGTCTCCCAGCCTGGATCAGTGGCCCCTGGGGAGACAGTGATGTTCCGTCTTACCCTTGGTCTGTCTCTAATCAGAAGGGAAGCGAAGCAGCCAGAATTCTGGGTGGCTGTCCTGCTTCCTCCTTGAACTCTCCTGCTGTCTGACAAATGGCATATTTGTGTGTGTGCTCAGTTGCTCAGTCATACCCGACTCTTTGTGACTCCATGGACTGTAACCTGCCAGGCTTCTCTGTCCATGGGATTTCCCAGGTGAGAACACTGGAGTGAGTTGCCATTTCCTTCTCCAGGGATCTTCCTTCTCCAGGGAGTAAACCCATGTCTCTTTCATCTTTTGAACTGGCAGGCAGATTCTTCACACTGCACCACCTGGGAAGCCCCAAATGGTATATTACCCATCATTATCTTAATCTAGCCCTGCTTATTTTTTTAGCAACAAGTGACTTTTGAGAAATTTCTTCAAGAAACCAATATATATATATATGTTAGTCGCTCACTCATGTCCTACTCTTTGTGACCGCATGGACTGTAGCCCACCAGGCTCGTCTGTCCATGGAATTCACCAGGCAAGAATACTGGAGTGGGTTGCTGTTTCCTTCTCCAGGGGATCTTGTCAACCCAGGGACTGCACCCAGGTCTCCCACACTGCAGGCAGATTCTTTACCATCTGAGCCACTGGGGAAGTCCTCAAGAAGACAATACTTTAAACCAACTGGACTTACTTTGAACTTTAGCGAACACAGCAGTTTTCAAACATTTCAACTATGCTTTCTGTGTATTTATTGGAGGCCCTACACCTAAGAAAGAGGGAAGGTCTTTACCTGGCAGTTCATCCTCAGTCTGCTAGACAGTGTGAGGAGCGCCTGGAGGCAGGCAGAGGGCGGGTGCTGCTGCTAAGTGGCTTGAGTCCCTCTGCCCACGTCATCTGCCCTAGCTCAGCGCTTCACATAAACCAGCCGCTGAGGCTGCTAGCAGGGAATGAGCAGGAAAAGCACATCACTTCTCACAGAGGGGTGAGAAAACATGAAAATGACCACCACAGGAAATGAAACTGGTTAAATATCAGAACTGAAGAACCGGACGTGGTGGAGATTTAAGGCTCAGTGGTCTATAGGCAGATAGCAGGGGTGCTGCAAAAGGATGCTTTGGGTAGGAGAGTTTGTACTTTAGAGAAGGTTCCAGAGATACTGCTGGCACTCGACAGCTGTGTGGTGTGTGGGCAACTTATTATTAATCAAGTTATAGTACAGGAATTTGCAAGTAACACCTCCTCTTCCTCCTCTTTCTTAAAAGTTAAAAGCATTTCAGATTATTCCCCATATAACATCCCTCTCACTCCTCTGGCATGCTTTTGTAAAGAGAGAGAAGGAGTTAAAATTACAATCAAAAGAATGTAAACCGGATCATTCACCTCTGTTACTTCTAATGTTACAAATGTAGAGGGGAGGGGCAAAGTAGCTTGGGACTAACATATACACACTGCTATATATGAAACAGATAACCAACAAGGACCTACTGTATAGCATAAGGAACTCTGTGCAATACTCCATAATAACCAATATGGGGAAAGAATCTGAAAAAGAATATGTATGTGTGTGTATAACTGAATTCCTCTGCTGTATGCCTGAAACTAACACAACGTTGTAGTCAACTATGTGCTAAGTCACTTCAGTCGTGTCCGGCTGTGTGTGACCCCCATGGAGTGTAGCCCGCCAGTCTCCTCTGTCCATGGGATTCTCCAGGCAAGAATCCTGGGGTGGGTTGCCATGCCCTTCTCCAGGGGATCTTCCCGATCCAGGGATTGAACCCGGGTCTCCTAAGTCTCCTGCGTTGCAAGCGAGTTCTTTACCACTAGTGCCACCTGAGAAGCCAACTACACTCCAATATAAAACAAAAATTAAGTTAAAAAATGTAGAAACTAAATGTTAATAATGCAAGACTGAGTTGTGTAAGATGATGGTACATGCATTCTCTTGTGTGTATAGCCATTAAAATTATGCAGACCCGTACTGGACACCATGGAAAGATGCCTAAGTGTTTACTGAAGGCAAGCAGATGTGCAGAACATTATATATCACTTGATCCCATTTGTGTAAGAGTATATTTGTGTTTCTGTGCATGTATATGCGTATTTAGAGAAGACCAGAAAGATGTTTACCAAACTGTGAACAGTAGTTACTGCGATGGACTTTTACTTGCCTTGCACTTTCTGTATTGTTGGGTTTTTCAATTTGCTTTCACAATGAGTGTGTATCATTCTCACTGCAAAGGCCTCTTTTTCTAGGAGGATTCTGGTTTAATCAAACACATATATCAAAACAGAATACAAATATGCTTTCTGCTTTTGGAATTCATCAGAGGAATAATCATGAAGAAGAACAAGCAAAGAGCATATAACCAGGAATGCTGGTTTGCTCCAAGATGTGTTTTTCTCGTGTAATTGTTAACACCATTCACTTTACTTTCAGAAGTGTCTTGAGTTGAGCGTACATTCTTGGTCACCAGACACACTCTGATAGTCTGTCTTGTGGATGCTGCGTAAGTGCATGGGGTTGCTCACATGGGCAGGATGCACTAACAGCCCCTACTGGCCCCGGAGCCTGTTGGTTTTCCCTCTGCTAAGGTTTCTGAAATGCTGGGTCTCCCAAGATATCCAAACAACATTCCAAATGGTGAGGCTGTAAGAAATGTCATAGTGGCCATCGAGAGGGCACCACTGTATGCTTTCAAATGTTGGCAAGTATACAGCAAGTACAAATTTACATCTCTCCCTTCCTTCCCCTATGCCAATCTTTTGCCATAAGTGCTACAACTAATTGCCAATATTAGCAACACATACCTACATATACCACACACACACACACAGAAGCGTGTATGCGTATATATAGTTTGTTCTGTGATTTCATATTGCTTGATTTAAATTAGTGTCTTTGTCAAATTAATTTATTTTCAGCTGGACTCCAAATAAGTGCTAATTCATGAGCTTGACTTGGCTTATTTTTTATTTACAATGAACATCAGACCCTGATAAAGCGACTAAGAAATAGAACCTGATATATTATACATAGTTTGGAAGACACTGGACTTCATCTGTATCCCAAGGTCAACTTTTGTAGCAAAGCTAAAAGAGTGCATTTGGTAAAGAAAGAAGTAAACAGTCATTTCTTAGGCAAACCGAATAAAAACAAACAGCAGAAAAAAGCCCTCCAGGTTCTGAATGGTGGCATCTGTGGAATGCAGGCTAATATATAAATTCAAAGACAAATGATTGGAGGGGTGATCTCACCTCCCCCAATCCAGGTACACCCCAGCGGTGTCCCAGAGACAATGGACAATTAGATTCCTGCTGCACTGGCGCCCCCCACTGGTCTCACCACCTCACCGCTCCGCTCGGTTTCCGAGGAAAACCCTTTGGTTTTTGTCACAGTCTGCAGCAGCCTTTAAACAGCAAAGTTAATCCAGCTTTCCTCTTCACCCCTAGCCAATTTCCTTCCTCTCTCTTTCCAACAAGTGAACGGCAAAGGGTAATGAGGCCAAAAATGAAAAGGACCAAAAAAAAAAAAAAGATGTAATGGATGGATGGGTGTCTGAATAAAGCAGGCTGAGGTTCTGAAATTAAACCCAGCAGGCTGAATCTTCCAAAGACTGCCTGACCTGACGGCTGAAACCTTTCATCCAAGTTCCAATCGCTGTTGTGGGTTCTCAGTCCACACACACAAAGGGAGTTTCACTGACATACCTGAGCTTTGGCCTGCTTCCTTGGTTTCCTCGGGTAATTTCAGGGCCATTAGCAAGGCAGGCAGATTCACAAACTGAGCCCTAGTGCAGGCTGGCAAGAGATAAAGCCTACTGTTCTCTTGGTTCAGACCCCGTGGGGCTTGCTCCTCCGATCTGACAGTTACAGGCACAGTTTAAGCATAAACCTGTGTAAGTGGTGTGCTGTGCATGGAGGTGAAGAAATTCATAGTACAGGATAATGGGAATAGCAGAGGATTCCGCACCAGGCCAACCTCAGCTTCAGCTAATGACCTGCATTTCATGGTTACCACAGTTACTGTGCATTTATGGTGCATCTCCATAGCCCTGGAGATGAGGGTGACATGAAACTCTACTTGCGTCTTTGAATCACCAGAACCACTCTGAGATCCCCGGCTCAAGGAGCTTCAAGTGACTCTTCCCTTGTCGCCTCACCTCTCCCCCTTAACCATCTGAGGGCTGCCGGGAAACTGTGGTTAGAGCTCACTCCACAGCAGACAGCAGGAGCCGGAGGGCAGCATGGATTGTTCTAGAAGCAATTTCCCCATCTCCTAGTTCACCTGTGGGTTTCTAGAGAGTGCTGGAGTCCAAAGATTTGTTTGTTACCATCTGAGAGATGCTAATCACCTATTAAAACAACCCAATTGTTGGGAGATTGGTGTCTGTTTTATTTAAATTTATAGGATAACTATTTCTTAAAGTCTCAAAAATAAATGCTAAAAAAGATGGATGGAAGTCAAGCCAGTATAAGTGGATGACAGCAAACAGCTAAGACCTTTGAAGTCAGCTGAAAAGGCAGACTCTTCATCCTCACCAACTTTCATCAGCGTAGGACACTCTACCATCAGTATCAACGAAGCCTGTCTTTTTTTTTTTTTAATTACCTTATTGAAGCACGGCTGTTTTACAGGGTTGCCTTAATTTCTGCTGTGCAGCAAAGTGATTCGGTTATATATACACACGCTCTTTCCCATTACGGTTTACCACAGAGCACCGAGTCTAGCTCCCTGTGCCATACAGGAGGGCCTTGTTGTTTATCCATCCTGTATACTTTGCATCTGCCAATCCCAAACTCCACTCCATCCCTCCCCTGACGCAATCTTAAATTACACGTCAAGTATAATCAGATTTGTAGAGAAGAGTCATAAGAGGCATCTTCATAAACCAACTTCTCTTTAAAACAAAACAGTCACTGCCAGCAGACAAATGCAATGTTTTCCCTCACTAATGAGACAGGGATTTACGGCCTCTCTGATCTCAATCTGCTAAGTAGGCTTGTGAAATATTAACCATACCCTAGAAACCCCCACCCACAACTGCACGCGCGTGGGGGACCTGCCTTCAGACTACTGTGTGTGGGGACGGTTCCAACTGACAGTGCACTGGGTATCCATAACAGCAGTTTTTTCTCTGACAGTCATTCCTTCGATTCAGAAGGCTTTCCTCAAAAGCAGCTTCCATAGATCCAAATACATCTTTAAGGACCCCTGGGACAGGTTTGCATCCAATATGCATTTTGCTTATTTATTTTGTTCAACTGGGGTTCCTGCTTATTGTCTATTTTTATATTTTCTTAATTTCAACATTTAGGGAAAACAGAATGTAATACTCTAAGTAGTCATTTTTTTCAATTTAAAAAGAAACCAAACCACAAAAATTGAACATAACACCTTAAATCAATTATATTTCAACAAAATTATTTTAAAAAGAAAGCAAACTACTTCTCTTAAGTAAGACTGGTTTCTTGTTGTTGGTGTTCAGTCATTAAGTCGTGTCCAACTCATTGTGACCCCATGAACTGCAACCCCAGGCTCCCCTGTCCTCCATTAACTCCTAAAGTTTACTCAAATTCATGTTCATCGAGTCAGTGATGTTATCTACCCATCTCATCTTCTGTCACCCCCTTTCCTTTTGGCTTCGATCATTCCCAGCATCAGGGTTTTTCCCAACCAGTCGGCTCTTCACACCAGGTGGCCAAAATATTGGAGCTTCAGCAATAGTCCTTCTAATGAATATTCAGGGTTGATTTCCCTGCTGTCCAAGGGACTCTCAGAAGTCTTCACCAGCACATTTCAAAATCAGTTCTTCTGTGTTCAGCTCTCTTTATGGTTCATCTCTCACATCCATACATAACACTGAAAAAACTATATGGACCTTTGTCAGAAAAGTGATGTCTCTGCTTCTTAATATGGTGTCTAGGTTTGTCACAGCTTTCCTTCCAAGTAGCAAGTATCTTTTGATTTCATGGCTGCAGTTTACTGTCTGCGGTGATTTTGGAGACCAAGAAAATAAAATTTGTCACTTGCTTCCACTTTTACCCCTTCTATTTGCCATGAATTGATGGGACCAGATGGCCATGATCTTAGTTTTTTGAATGTTAAGTTTTAAGCCAGCTTTTTCACTCTCCTCTTTCACCCTCAATAAGAGGTTCCTCTTCACTTTTTACCCTTAGAGTGGTATCATCTGCATATCTGAGGTTGTTAATATTTTTTTCTGGCAATCTTGATTCCAGCTTGTGATACAACCAGCCCAGCATGTCACGAGATGTGCTCTATATATGTTAAATAACCAGGGTGACAATATACATCCTTGTCATATTCCTTTCCCAATTTTGAACCAGTCTGTTGTTCCATGTCCAGTCCTTCTTGATCCGCATACAAGTTTCTCAGGAGACAGGTAAGGTGGTCTGGTATTTCCATCTCTTTAAGAATTTTCCACAGTTTATATGATCCACACAGTGAAAGGCTTTAGCATAGTCAATGAAGCAGAAGTAAATGTTTTTCTGGAATTCCTTTGCTTTCTCCGTGATCCAATGAATGTTGGCAATTTGATATCTGATTTCTCTGCCTCTTTGAAACCCAGCTTGTCCAACTGGAAGTTCTTGGTTCACGTGCTACTGTAGCCTAGCTTGAAGGATTTTGAGCGTACCCTTACTAGCAGGTGAAATGAGCACAATTGAGCAGTTGTTTGAACATTCTTTGGCATAGCTCTTCTTTAGGATTGGAACGAAAACTGACCTGGAATTCCATCACTTCCACTAGCTTTGTTCATAGTGATGCTTCCTAAGGCCCACTTGACTTCACATTCCAGGATGTCTGGCCCTAGGTGAGCGATCACACCATCATGGTTACCCAGTTCATTAAGACTTTTTTTTTTTTTTTTGTATAGTTCTTCTGTGTATTCTTGCCACATCTTATTTATCTCTTCTGCTTCTGTTACACCCTTACCATTTCTGTCCTTTATCATGCCCATCCTTGAATGAGATGTTCCCTTGATATCTCCATTGAAGGTAATTAATGAGAAATTCTTTCCCCACACACTACCACTGAGCTCATCCAACAAAACCAAAGACCACAGATGTTATAGGATAACTGGTTAGTCCCCCTCGTGATCAATATTTAAATCCACCCTCCTAACCTCATGTTTACCTGAAGGACAGGGCCTCCAGTAGGTCTCATTGACATGTGTGTAATTAATTATATGAGGAAACCAATGTGAATCTAGTAGCCCAAATATGAACTACCACAAAAAATAAGCGTTGACAATCTCATTTGCTTCTTAACTATTAAACTTGGAAGGCATGGATTTCTAGGTAAACTTTAGCTAATTATCATAAACTGCAAGAAAACAGGCGAGTCTACTAGACCTGTTAACTCACTTATGAGCTGACTCAGTACCTTAGTTTTAGCGGCCTCTGCAAAAATAGGTAATAAGCAGCTTGACTAAAGGACATCATCTGTCGGGTAGGAGCACACTAAAGTCATGGCCATGCACAAGATTTTCCCGAGGGTGCTTAGGGCCACTTGCATCACACATTTTATTCTACGTCTTCAACCTTCAAGTGATAAACTTAACTAGTTACACAGCCTCCTGTAAAAAAAAAAGGTACCTGATAGATATGTGGTCTCTTGATGATTAAAAGCCCTTTTAATAAAAAGTGAAATGGAAATGTATTAGTTTGCCTTTGACATGTGATTCCGTCCTTTTAACTTCCTCCATGGGTCACAAGTCCAATGGGTGTGCGGGGCAGCAAGCCCACCATTTATTTTTATTTTAAATAAGATATTTATTTATTTGGCTGTGCTGGGTCTTACTTGCAGCACGTGGGATTAGCTTCCTCACCAGGGATCATATTCGGGCCCTTTGCATTGGGAGCTTGGAGTCTGAGCCACTGAACCACCAGGGAAGTTCCTATTTTTCCAAGATACATAAAAACAGTGCTACACACAAGCATGCAAACTATAATCTTAAACAACAAATGAAATGACAGCTAGCAAGTAATATCACCGTGGGCTTTCCAGATGGTGCTAGTGGTAAAGAACTTGCCTGCCAACGCAGGAGATGTAAGAGATGTGGGTTCGATCCCTGGGTTGGGAAGATCCCTTGGAGGAGGGCATGGCAACCCACTCCAGTATTCTTGCCTGGAGAATCCCATGGACAGTGGGGCCTGGCAGGCTGCAGTCCATGGGGTCACAAAGAGTCAGACATGGCTGAAGCAACTGAGCACGCAGCAGTATCACCTTATGGATTCCTTCAGAAAAGAAAAGTGGAGTCTGTTGTGACTGCGTTTTGACAGTCACGACGCAGTGGTGATGATAAACATTATGAAACCTAAATCCTAAAAGGATCCAGAAAGAGGGAGCGTCACAGGATGCTGGTAACAAACTTCTGAAGCTACAGGAGCCTGGGAGCATCATGAGTGTGGAGTCCAGCTTCTCCAGCTGAGCTAACAGACGGTAAAGAGTGTATTACCTCAATGGCTAAAGATTTAAGCTTCATGGAGTGGAAGATATTTGACTGTAAATGAGCCAAGAATACAAAATTAGAAGGAAAAAACTGCCTGTGAAATTATACTGCAGATATAAATCCTCAACTGCCCCAGAGCCCCAGTGCCCCAGTTTTTTAAAAGCTATGGTTGACAGAACAAATTAAGTAGTGAGATGTTTACTACGGTTAACAGAGATAAACTGGAGCGTGTTAAAGATGTAATTACCCGGCATGTTTTCCTAAAAATGAATCGTAACTCTGGGCCATGGGAGCACTGGTTTATTTTCCTCTTTTTCTTCCTTCCTGAAAAATCACCTCAGGTGCTTGGGAAAAGTTTTAAAATTTTTCTTTAGAAACTAAAAAGGTGATCAAATACTGAAAAAAAACTGAGCCTTTCCCTGAGAAAGCATGACAGCCTCTCTGAAGAGGATTTCCTGGGTGAAGACTATTATTTGGGCTAGCAAGAATCCAGAGGATCCACATTACTACCAAGGACTAACCTTTCCCTTCCTGTAAATTATATTGCAACTAGTTATGTCTTGTATGTAATAGGAGGTAATTATTTATTGACTGGGAGGTATAAACACAGAGATGTTTACATTACAAAACCATAAACCTGATTTATTAAAGAAACTGGATGGGTTTTTTTTTTTTTTCCGTGTTATTAAATAGCAGCATAAAAAGAGGACAGTTCCAATCTAGTTCTTGAGAAAAGAGAACCACGGTAAATAATTAAAGTTTTCTATGTGGTGAAATGCTTAATAAGCCAAATTTTCTGTAAGCCAATACTGGAGTAAATAGACAGATGATTAGTCACTCATTAAAACATATATTAAGCTAAATAAACCCTTTGTGAAGATTCTTCCTCTCCGTAGGGCCTTTCGTGAGCCTCTCCTAGAAGGGTTACCTTCTTTGCAATACTGTTAAGACAGAAAATTCTCAGGGTCTTTTGTCAGGGTGTGCCTTTGGAGAAAATATATACTTGCTGAATGATGATAAAATTATAGTTACTTATATGTCTGTCTGTATATTTAAGAAAGGGAAAGTCTCTCAGTCGAGCTCGACTCTTTGTGACTCCATGGACTATACAGTCCATGGGATTCTCCAGGCCAGAATACTGGAGTGGGTAGCTGTTCCCTTGTTCAGGGGATCTTCCCAGCCCAGGGATCGAACCCAGGTCTCCTGCATTGCAGGTGGATTCTTTACCAGCTGAGCCATCAGGAAAGCCCCTGTATATTTATATGTATTAATATATATATTTTGTACATATGCACATATACGTGTATATATGGTATATACTTATATACACTAATGTAATGTTATTTATTTCTTCTGTATGTTATCTGTATGTTATACTCATAGAGTACATACACATATGTATACACATACATACACATGTATAAACACATGTAAACATATATGTAAATATAGTTTATTTAATATATTTATATTATAGTATATTAATATATATAGTATATTTATATGTTGTATCTCCCATTAGACCTTAATCTGAGAACAGTGCCCAGCATATGGGAAATGCTCACTAAGCATTTATTAAATGAGTGAATAAAATCAAAGCTGAATGTTCAGAAACATGTTATGATAGAAAATGATTTAAACATGTACAAAAATACTCTCTCTTCTCCCCCTAAAGAAAGTGTGAGGTACTCATCTGCGCATCCAACATTCACCCAGGCAACCCCAAGGCAGCCTTACGGGGCGGTGCCCCGGGGCCCCGGCACCACCCCCTGCGTGATGTGAGCCTGGCAGCAGAGACCCGCCCGGCGCAGGGGACTCTCACCGAGCCCGAGGAGCTTCCCAAGGTGCCTGCAGTGTGGAGCCAGCGGAAGCAGAGACAAAATCACGCCCCCTCTCCGGACACACACGATCTAGCTACATCCAGAGAGCTCCTCTCCCCTTCATCCTGTGACGTAACCATCTTCTCGTGTGCCATGAACACAGCATGAGCGTGGCGACAATAAGAACCAGATTTAGGCCCTGGCTCCACCTCAGCTCCACTGGATTATATGCCTGATGAACCAACCTGGGCCTCAGTTTCTTCATATGGAAGATGGGGAATGATCCTCCTAATTAAACTGACTTTATGGGATTCTTAGGCAAGTTGGGTGAGATTGTGGATGTGGAAACACTTGCCAAGCCACAGAACATGCTCCGCTGTACACAGTTATAAAGAAAACGGTCTGTGTGGCAGAATGCTAATTTTCTATCCCTCTGCCATGCTTTTCAGTGTGACTTTTAAGTCCTCATCAGCAGTGGTGGCGTCTCTTCCTCCACTATACCTCCTCTCTAATCTGGCTGGCTTTGCAATTTGCTCTGGTCTATAAAAAAACAGCAGAGGATGGTGTGCCAGTACTGATGCCAAGAAGTCCTGCAAACTTGCATCTGCTCTCTTGGAACCCTACCGCTCCTGGGACGATGTGCCCAGAACAGCCTGGTGAGGATTAGAGTTGTTGGGAGGTGAGCTCAGTTGTCCTCGCTGAGGCGGTTCCTGGTCCAGCAAACAAAGCGATGGTGAGCAGAACCACACAGACCATCTGACAGTTCATCAGGACTGAGAACAGCTTCCTGTTTGAAACCACTGGGTTTGGGAGGAGTCTGCTATGTAGCCATCACTAACTGACCCAGCATCACAGCTTCCTATCAGAGCCCTTGGGAACAAGTCCAGAGCAGAGGGCTCACGTGGTCAGAAACTGGGTGAGTCGGTGACAAGTGTACGGGACAGCTTTCCCCTTCAGCTCCCTTCAGCATTTCCCGGGTGGCTTCAACCAGTTTCTGGCTGACCTCAGGACTAAGGCCGAGAGCTTCTGATCTCAGCAGAAAGCCTGCCCTGAGTTCACAAGACACCGTGAGAACAGCTGTGGTTTTGCTTCCAAGACGCGATCTAAAAGCAAAATAAGAAATGGCTTCCTGGATCTCATCCCTCTTGAAGTATGCTGTCTCAGTAAAGAGCCGAAGATGCAGGCAGGTCTCTTTTTAAATATAGCTTCTGAAATCAACCTGCTCAGACTAACATTTAAAAATCAGCTGATACACGAAGGGCCTAGTTGACAAAAGTGGAAAAGGGAGAAGACCAGAGGCTAGACCATCAGAAGCCTGTAAAAACCATAAATGCTCAGGACAATCTGCATTGGGGAATGGCAGGGTACTTAAGAACGATGGGAAAGGTAAAAGCCATTTAGTCTTCTTGATGAGCAACTGTGTCTGCACTCATTGAGGTCTGGCCACCATTACCACAGCTAACGTGATGCCCTTTGTGAACATTCTGAGGATAATCACAGGCCCAGGGATTAATGTTTCTCTGTGTTTCTATCTTACTGTTAGTGTTTTGTTTATTTTCCAGGACTTAACTCACCCACAGAGTGTATATAAGCCTGGGACGAGGGCCCAGGACTCCAGTCATCCAAATATGTCTCAGGATTAATAGATTAGGTTCACAAAGCTATGAGGATTTGAAGGAATTATACAACACCTACAAATATCTCCCCACCGTGGCTTGAAGGGTTTTCTTTTTATATTGTAACTTCTGGATACCCAGCCTTCCCTCTTTCTTGTTATCAAAATATACTATCAGCAAAGCTGTTCAAACTACCAGCAAGTCAGCAAAAACAAAAAGCCACTAAGCTTAAAATAAGAAGGCGAGGGACCCATCACCACTGACTGCAGACATTTACAAGTCCTTTACGATGTCCTGAGGAAGCCCAGGTGACTCAGCAGTAAAGAATCCACCTGCAATGCAGGAGACATGGATTTAATCCCTAAGGATTCCCTGGAGAAGGAAATGGCAACTTACTCCAGTATTCCTTCTGGGAAAACCCCGTGGACAGAGGAGCCTGGTGGGTTATAGTCCATGGGGTCGCAGAGAGTCAGACGCAACTGAGCAATTGAACATGAGCACATACGAGGTAGTGAGGACCACCTGTTCATCCAGTATCTCAGATTTCTCTTCTTAGCAATTCCATGAGTTGGCATGAGTAAGCCCACTTTACAGATGAGACTTGGCAAGATACAGTGGCTTGTCCCAAAGTCTCATAGCTCATTACCGGCAGAACCAAGCTGAGTCTGAAGATGACACCAAAGCACTTCCCTCCCAACAACCACTTGAACCTCAAGCTTTGACTCCAGCCAAAATTCTCTGCATTTTAAAGTAATGCTTATTCAACATGTTACAAACTGTCAAGCGTTGTCAGCTGCCTGCACCAAATGTTTCACCTTCCCTAGTGAAGCCCTTTCCTTGGCCGAACTTGGTCCAGCTCCCTGCAGAGTCCCTTCTGGTTGATGATTTTCCTCGGGGACCACTCTTTGCAGCCTTTTCCAGATCTACCTTTTGCCCAAGCTTCATTACCTACACTGTGCCCTTCGTTTGTTTTGCTTCCTTCGTTTTTCTGAGAGCCGTGGGGCCTGGACTTCAGAACGTTAGGGTTAGACTAGCTCTGTTGCTAACTAAGAGACTAATTAACAGGTGATGTCCCACATGTAACTTACCTTCTCCGAGGGTAATGATAGAATCTACTTCATAGAAAAGACTAAAATAAATAGGGCCCCAAACAACTCTTAATAAATTTAAGAGGACAGAAATTATTTCAAGCATGTGTTCTGGTCACAACTGCATGAAACTAGAAATTAATCACAGAAAGAAAAAGGAGAAAGAGACAATAACACGAAAACTGAACAATATGTCGCTAAAACACTGTGGGTCAACAACAAAATCAAAGAAGAAATTTAAAAATACTCCAAGACAAACGATAATGAAAACACGACCATACTTAGCAAAAACAAGCCTAAGAGGGAAGCTTACGGTGAAACAGGCCTTCCTTAAGAAACAAGCAAAGTCTCAAATGAACAACCTAACCTACCACCTAGAAGAATTAGAAAAAGAACAAAAAAACACACCCTAAACTGAGCAGAAGGAAGGAAATAATAAAGATCAGAGATCAGGTTTTATTGATTTTTTCTATTGTTTTTTGATCTGTATTTTATTTATTTCCTCTCTGATATTTATTATTAAAGATAAAAATAGTGTAAACGCTCAAAAAATGTTATGGAAAAATAAATACAGGACTTCTATGAACATGCAGATTTGGTGGGAGAAGTCAAACCTAGATTCTAGATTCTCATTACTAAGAAAAAGGTCTCCATGGTGACCCCATTTGAGAGGACTCCATTGGAAGTCCATAAAGCAAGCCTTCTTTATCTTTGCTGCTTTACAATTTATAAAGCACTTCAATAAACAGAATGCTATGTCATCCTTGCTACAGGCGGCACTTTCTAAGACCTGGTACCAATGTCACCCTCTCAATGACATCTTCCCTGAACTTCCTATAGAAGACATTCAGGATTCATTTAGCATCACCAACCTCCTTCTCAATTAAGTCCACTCTTGTTCCAAATAGGGAAAGGAGTACGTCAAGGCTGTATATTGTCACCCTGCTTATTTAACTTATATGCAGAGTACATCATGAGAAATGCTGGGCTGGAAGAAACACAAGCTGGAATCAAGATTGCCGGGAGAAATATCAATAACCTCAGATATGCGGATGACACCACCCTTATGGCAGAAAGTGAAGAAGAACTAAAGAGCCTCTTGATGAAGGTGAAAGAGGAGAGTGAAAAAGTTGGCTTAAAGCTCAACGTTCAGAAAACTAAGATCATGGCATCTGGTCCCATCACTCCATGGGAAATAGATGGGGAAACAGTGGAAACAGTGTCAGACTATTTTTTGGGGCTCCAGAATGACTGCAGCCATGAAATTAAAAGACACTTACTCCTTGGAAGGAAGGTTATGGCCAACCTAGATAGCATATTTAAAAGCAGAGATATTACTTTGCCAACAAAAGTCCGTCCAGTCAAGGCTATGGTTTTTCCAGTGGTCATGTATGGATATGAGAGTTGGACGGTGAAGAAAGCTGAGTGCCGAAGAATTGATGCTTTTGAACTGTGGTGTTGGAGAAGACTCTTGAGAGTCCCTTGGACTGCAAGGAGATCCAATCAATCCATCCTAAAGGAGATCAATCCTGGGTGTTCATTGGAAGGACTGATGTTGAAGCTGAAACTCCAATACTTTGGCCACCTCATGCGAAGGGTTGACTCATTGGAAAAGACCCTAATGCTGGGTAGGATTGGGGGCGGGAGGAGAAGGGGACGACAGAGGATGAGATGGTTGGACGGCATCACTGACTCAATGGACATGGGTTTGGGTAGACTCCAGGAGTTGGTGATGGACAGAGAGGCCTGGCGTGCTGCAATTCATGGGGTCGCAAAGAGTCGGACACGACTGAGCGACTGAACTGAACTGAACTATACTGAAGATGCTCGTACATTTCCAAGACTTCCTTGCAGCCAGGGTGTCTGGTGTGACTGCCGATCAGAGGCACGTGTATAAGCCATCATTTCAGAACTGACTGGGAGAAGACGCATAATGGTAGGGATCCACTTTTGCTGGGAAGCTCATGGTGGGACAACTGGTTCTGGAGTTGGTATCTCTCATGGCAGACTCACAGTTAAATGGGCCACCTCAGGCTCAGGCAGGAGCAGCAATCCCCTGCGTGGCCCAGTTCTGTGGCAGCACATTGAAACGTGTGTCTTTTCGGCCCTTCAGTGATTATGTGAGTCTTTAGTTTCCTAGAAATCCCTTTCTCCTTAAATTAGCCCCAGTGTGCCCTATTTTCGGTACTTGATCTCTAAGCGGTCACTTAGAAGAATTCTTCCTGCCTGCCTTTTTGTATGCATCGCACTTTGTTCCTGCCCATAATTCTTGTGACATTTGACTTTTCATTACAGTAACTTTTTTTATAGATGACTGTCTCTCCCCACAGTTGAAGGCTGCCTGAGAGAAGACATCGTTTTCATCTTTGATTTTCCCCACAATGCTCAGAACAATGCATGTGCTGAATGGAATGGAGAACAGGTTTCCACAGCAGCGCTGTGACTGGCAAAAGACCGATTCTGAATTATCACTAGGTTTTATTATTCCATGTCTGAGTTCTTTATTAAATCATGCCTAAACACAAGATTTCAAAGTGGCCATCTTTATTTGTGGTAGCCTAGGTAACTCTTCAGAACTATTTCTTCTGACCTCCTCTCTTCTAAGGGAGTCATATATGATTTTGGCCACATGGCTTGCTTTGGCCTCACACTGGGGCGGGACATCTCTCCACATCTTTTCATGTTGGGTTCACTTATGTGATTTTCTTTGGCCAATCATCGATTAGCAGGCAAGCTATGATGGAGACTCCTGACAAGCTCTTATGTAGTAGGTTTGTGCACGTGGGTCTCTGTCATTGTCCTAACATCATGCCCAGAGCGTCCACTGGCTCAGGGAGGAGGATAAGGGACCCGTGGAGCAGAAATCTCCCCACAAGAGTCCAATCTAAATAGCTCCCCCTTTCTCTTCCCCTCTCATCTGTCTACTGCTGCCTATCACTGAGGTTTGATTACACAGCGCTGTTGTAACAACAGTCACATTCCTGGAGAGACAAAGAGGGAAACTCTCCCTTTCAAAGAAGACTGGGTGTGTTGGAAAGAGAAGGTGCCTCCTGAAGCTTAATACCTTCCTAAACACCTTCCCTTCTTCCAGCCCCACCTTCGCTCAGCTCTTCATCTCCACACAACATGCGCTGCGGGGGCTGGGGCTGCTCCTCTCTGCCCCGCCTGCCTCACCCTCGCACGCTTCTCGGGAGATTACTGATTCTCGTCACTGAGTCCCCTTCTTTCCTCTCTGTTTCATTTCCAAGGACTTGTGTCGCTCTGTGTGGAAAATGCCCAGACGCTAGCCCCCGTCCCTAAGGTGTCCTTAAGTCACAACCACTGAGTTCCAGGTGCCCAGAGACTCTCTGAGGCTGGTATTCCTCTGGGATCTCACACAGCGCTCCCAGACCATGCCCAGCAACTTCTTCTAACTCATTCTTCTGTCTCCTCTTGCTTTGACTGACCATCTTCCAGGTCACACAACTGCAAAAACCTCAGGATTAAACAGTTCTCTTCCTGTCACCCAGCACCTGCCAAATACCTTGCAGGCGAACTGATGTGGCTTTCAGAAGCGTGCAGAGGGCGTTACTTAGGTTCATGGAGAACACTCTCTAGAAGCGGAGTGACTGTGGCAATGTGACTTTGCCATGAATGTGTTCCCTAATTTCAGGATTTTTACTGTACACATTTTCCTTGAACTGAGGGCAGGTGGTGAAGGACAAAAGATAGAGCTTCACCTATAAAAAGATTGCAGGGACCAGTGAGGGTTTCGGTGGGAGAGAAAGGGCATAGGGAGACCATGGCCATGTCCACTCTGATCTTCAAAGTTAAAGGCTGATATCCTGTACTGTCTTATTCAAAAATCAATGACTGGAACTTTCTTGGTGGTCTAGTGGTTGAGAGTCCACCTGCCAATGCAGGGGACATGGGTTCAATCCCTGGTCCGGGAAAATCTCACATGTCACGGAGCAATTAAGCCCATTGCTACAACTACTGAAGCCCATGCTCAGAGAAGCCACCACAATGCAAGAAGCTCAGAGAAGCTTCTCTTCAGAGAGAAGTCTGTACACCACAACACAAAGCAGCCCCCACTGGCCACAACTAGTGAGAATCCACGCACAACAACGAAGGCCCAGCACATTCAAAAACAGCAAAATAAATAAGCAAATAAAACTCTAAAAATCACTATAAAAATCAATGGCTAATAAAAATGTACACAATATTAACTCAGGCTGACAAAATAGGGATTAAAATTTACTATGCAGAACACAGCCCCTAAAAATTTTGCAACTAGATATTTTTCTTTTGCCATTCTAAAAGGATAACACACTCTTAGCTTTTAGATAGGCATTTAAGAAACGACCTCTGAACAGACCCTGGGCATAAATCTCACACTGGACGCTTTATCTACCTTGTCTTATATAATCCCAGCTTTTCTTCCATTCTGGCTGACTTCCCATCACACTGTTGCTGAGAGATGTCTGTCACTGGGGAAAGTACTGTCAGGGAAAGTACTGGGAATTCTGGGCACAGGCTCCAGGAGGGAGGCCGTGACAGCCTATGACAGCCCCTTACCAACTGCTGAGTTAAAACTGACTCAGAGAATATTTATTTGGCAGATTCTAGGAATGAATAACAACTGTTTACTGAGTATGTGTGAGGCTTATGAACAAAACAAGTCGCTAAGGCTTCTCCCAGGCACCCAGTGTCTGCAGCAAACACATTTTCACATCCCATTAACTGCAGAACCTGAGGTTGTATATGTTTATTTTTATTTCATGGTATATTTTAGCTCCTGTGCTGGCCAAGATGTTTTGTACAGATGGAAATTGGGTAGACTTCCTTCCCTGACTCTCTAGCTGATTCTTGTTCTTCACCTGAAAAAAGTCTCTGAGTCTAGACTAAACTTTATCCAAACTGAAAATATCAGTATTTAGCAGACTGCAGTGATCACAAAGGGGGCTGGGATGAGATTTTCAGAGGTGTGTAGGGGGAGAGAGAAACAGAGGGAAAATGAATTTAGTGGACCAGCATTAAGTCAAAAAATCACATTGGAACTCTTATTCTATACCATACGCACAATCAAGCACCCAAACACATACCAATTGGGGCCAAACGTAAGGGTGAGTATTTTAAGACAGTGCTGAGATAGTATACCACATCAATGTGTTGTCTTTGGCCTTATACATAAGAAATGTATATATGTGTACACACATGTATGTGTATGTGGTATTTCAGGAAGATGGGGCCATGGGTGTGGTGAGATTCTAGGGAAAGGGGGCACCAGAACTAAGGTACCGAAGGGAGGGCGGAGGCCTTGAGCTTGGAGCTCTGGGGTCCGAAAGGAACTCATGTGGCCTGGACAGGTGAGAGATATGGATGTGCAAGGAGGTGAAGCCACGTCTCCAAACACCCTAATGGCCCTGCTCAGGCACCTGCATTCTCTAGAGAAGGTGGTGCGAAGGTCTTTAGTTGGATGGAACACAGCGATTCAACGTCCATTTAAACATGGCCCTCAACGGTCTAAGGACAGAGGCTCGGAGCAGAGCCAGCACTGGAAGCAGAGGGTAGCTGGAGACTTTGGGGCGATAATCTTTGCAGGAAAAGAGGCGTGAGGAAATAGGTCTAAAACAGCTTCTGGTTCACCCAGAACTTCAATGCTGCTAAGTCGCTTCAGTCGTGTCTGACTCTGTGCGACCCCATAGACGGCAGCCCACCAGGCTCCTTCGTCCCTGGAATTCTCCAGGCAAGAACACTGGAGTGGGTTGCCATTTCCTTCTCCAGTGCATGAAAGTGAAAAGTGAAAGTGAAGTCGCTCAGTCGTGTCTGACTCTTCCCGCAGCACTTCAATACAATGTCCCTTTGGAAGGCTACAGTCAAAGTTACAAAGGCTTTGTTACAAAGGCTACAGAAAAATGTGATTTTTCTGAACTGCCATTACTTGAAAAAATACACAAGATATAGATCTGAGTTCTCTAGTGCAACAAGCTTACCTCCAAAATCAGAGATTAGAAACTTAACAAAAATATTCTTATAAATGGTTTTTAAACATACTTCCCACCCTCTGACTTCTACAAAAAATCTAAGTGTGCATATATAAATAAACGTATATACACACATTAAAATTATATATGAATATATATATATTTATACACATATATCTGTGTCTGTATATGTATATTTATATGGGTGTTTATGTGTATGCGTGTGTGCTAAGTTGCTCAGTAGTGTCCAACTCTTTACAACTGTATGGACTGTAGCCCACTAGGCTCCTCTGTCCATGGGATTCTTCAGGCAAGAATACTGGAGTAAGTTGCCATGCCCTCCTTCAGGGATCTTCCTGGTCCAGGGATAGAACCCACATCTCCTTCACTACAGGCGGATTCTTTATCATTGAGCTACTGGGGAAGCCTCCTTTATATGTATATATACATATAAAATCTTTAGTCAGCGTTTGACCAGAAATTTTAAAATTATGTAACAAAGTTAATATATCTATGAAGTGAAAAAATGTACAAGTATCAGAAAATATCTTTTTTTGAAATGATGTAGAATATGGCAATCTAAATTTAGAAAATATGGCTTTGTAATACAAAAGGAACTATCTTTCCATTGATTTTTTTCTTTGTAACAAAAAGAACCAAAATATCAAAGGGTGTTCTCATTATCTAACTTTAAAGGTCTGAATGAGGCTCTCAGGCCATAAAATGTTTTATTTAATATGAATTTTATGATAATAGCATAGAAAAATTTAATAATAGTATTTTACAAAGATGTAAGTTTGCATTTTACATAGTGAAGCTATTTTATATTTAAACTTCATACCAAAACATAAATAAACTGCTTTAAGAAATTTTCAAAATTTAGTTCTCTTAAAGCAATAACTGAAGATATGAAAGTGGAGAAAATCTCTTAATAGAATTATAGTATAAGATTTTAGATTCAGGTTATTTTCTTTGTTCAGAGTAGAAAAAGATACACAGTATCCATCTTGGAGAATAGTTTCCAAGACATGAGCTGATAGATTCTGGTGTTCAGAGTATAATAGAAATCATAACTCAGCTTTGCAAAATTTATGTTAGATTATACTTACAATGTAATGTATGCCTGTCAGAACAACAGAACTGCAGGACTACTGCATTATAAACTAAAAACCAAGCTGAACTTTTTATTTGTAAAAACTGAGGGGTGATTCAGTTTTAATTTTTAAAATCTTTCCCATTATCTTTCATAAAAACTCAGCCTCTAGTTGTATGTTTCCAAGCTCTGATCAACATCGCATTAGAGAAATTACTCAACAACAGAGATGCACTCAAGCACCCAGAAGAGAATCTGCCACATGGCAGGTGCTCGATACGCTTTCTGAATGAATGGGCAGATTCCAAAGTGAATTCTGACTCCCTGATTGTCTTTTTACACTGAAGCATTGTTAATGCACATGAAAGATATGAGGAAGACCCAATTCACTACCTACAAGATTCTCGTCCACTGTAGTACCACCTGGAAAAGCAGCTCCCCCAGGCTGTAGGCTGACAGCCTCCATTCTGAGTCAGACAGGAGGAATTACAATCAACTAAAGCAAATTCTGCTGCTGCCTTTCTAGCATTTGAATTACCCCTCCCCCTCCCTCAAACAGTGGGGAGCTATCATTTTTAAGACCTTCTAGATAAGGGGATATTTTCATAGGAAGCAGAGCATGATTGAAAGAGCGATAGTAGGAAAAGTCTGAATTAAAATTAAGAGAGCCATCTGAAGTCACACTTTAAACATTATGACTTCCAAAAAATGTTTTTTTGCATTCTGAACTAATGATGATTTGGCCAACAGAACACAGCTAGACAACCACAACACCAGCCTGCTAGATTCACATGGAGATAGAAGATGTGGCCTCCTCTGATTCCTAAAATGTCTTCCTTATCAAGCTGCCCTTGTCCTGAGAATCCCCCACACAGATCATTCATGAGATGTGATGGTTCCCAGACCTTCCTGCATATCAGAAGCCAAACAGAATAGATGATCCCAGAGCTTCACTCTGGACCAACCAAATCAGCTAAGAACGAGCAGTCACAGATTTTAAAATTTCTATGGGTGAGCTGATGGGCAAGAAAGATAAAAGCAACTAATGTCCCTAGGAAACCACTATAAGCATGTGAGCCAGTCACCCACAGGGCAACCTATTAGGCCATGTCTTTACTCACCGACTCATTCATTCATTGAGCATCTGGAGCATGTTAGCAGCATTGTGAGAAAACACAAAGTAGTAACACTAGCAACTGCCCTCTTATTAAACACACCATACGAGTGTAGGTGATCACTAGGATGGGTTCATAAGTGTGCAACATGCAGCTGCAAAGGACCCTGGGTGTGGAAGAGCCTCATGCTTGGTTTAATGCTCTGCCATCACTATCTTGAAATTCTTGACGATTTTGGAACAAAGGGTCTGTATTTTTGTTTTTGCCAGGGCTCTAAACAAGCCTGGCATAGGATGTGAAAGCTCGAATATGGCTAACTCCAGTGGGACACCCTGCCACTTTCTTCATCTCTCTTCCCATCAATAGTGCCATCAATACAAATGAGTGAATCTTTGCTGAGCACAGGGATTATCAATGCATCTTCCTTCCTTGTGCTAAAATCCATCAGCTATTTCCTCCAACAGGTGGACTCCTGATTGCCTGCTCCCCTCTTCCCTGGCTTGTTGCCATCTTTCCCACTCCCTGCCCCAAATGTTGCTATCTTACAGTAACTGCCAAGACAGGGTAGCAAAGGCATCACAGGAGTATATGGAAAGGGTAATAGTGGTGGTTCAGTCGCTAAATCATGTCTGACTCGCGCAACCCCATGGACTGTCGCCAGCCAAGAATACTGGAGTGGGTTGCCATTCCCTTCTCCAGGGGATCTTCTTGACACAGGATCAAAGCTGCGTCTCCTTCTCTTTACCGACTGAGCCACCAAGGAAGCCCCATATGAAAAGGGTATGCATGCTCAACTAAAGTGCTTGAGCACACTCAGGAAGTGCTCTCAGGGCAAGCTGGGGTTTGACAGCTTAATTGGAGGTTGACTCAGACCCCCGAATGCCCTATATACTAGGTTGAAAGCTACATGAGGCTTGGAGAAGACTAGGTCATAGCCATGTTTCTTCAGCGGAGGAAACAGGTATGGTATCTCTGGAGCTTCCAGGAGGAGATCGCACACGAAGATGGTTAGCAGGAGGCTGAATTAAATCAGATCTCCGCAGGTCCTGAATGATTGTGGACTCTCTCCTCTGGGACAAAGGGAAACGTAGGGAGTGACAGGATCAGGGCTGTAAGTTAGAAAGTTCACTGTTATAATGGTATTGAAGGTAATCTGGAGGGGGACAAGAAAAAAGACACGAAGAAAACATTTAAGGCTCCTACAGCCCTTCAAACATGGGGAAACAGGATTAATAATAATGAAAGGTAGTATTTAATGAACACTGACTCTGTGCCAGACACTGTACCTGAGTTATGCCAACCCTATCAAAACCCTTTATGGTATGTGATTTTTATTAGCCCCATGCTATTGAAGGAAAAGGACTTCCCTGGTGGCTCAGAGGTTAAAGCGTCTGCCTCCGATGCAGGAGACCTGGGTTCGATCCCTGGGTTGGGAAGATCCCCTGGAGAAGGAAATGGCAACCCACTCCAGTATTCTTGCCTGGAGAATCCCATGGACGGAGGAGCCTGGTAGGCTACAGTCCATGGGGTCGCAAAGAGTCGGACACGACTGAGCGACTTCACTTTCACTTTCATTGAAGGAAAAGAGGAGGAAAAGGGACTTTAAGTAGCTTGTCTCTGGTTATACAGCCAGCGGGCAAGAAGGGCGTTATTTATTTAACTCCAGACCTGATGATTTTAAACTCCAATAAAAATCTTATCATGATAACTTTTTAACTAAAAAAAAAGTTCTATGAGAGGTACACAAAGTTTTAAATATTCTATTAAAGACTGTTCTTTTAAAAACATTCAGAAGGGTAGCATTTTAGCAGCCTTGAGAACTCATTGTAAAGCAACACCATTTAAAACCTTTTGTTCCTGGAACAAAAACAGAAACACAGATCAGTAGAACAGATTGGAAGATCCAGAAATAGAAAAATTGTTTTTAAAAAATGTGACACATGATAACACAAGCTTCCCATAATAAAAAGTGCTAGAAAGAATTATTTAATAAATCAAATTGAAATAACTAGATAATAATTTGGGGAACTGATCAGGTTAGATACATATCTTATACTGTAAACAAAAATAGCCTCTGCATGGATTAAGGAGTTAAATACAAGTAAAAAAAATTGAATGACAGAAAAACCGGCAGGAGATGGAATAGAATATTTATCAGATTTGTGAAAGAACAGTAACTTCAGCTTTGAAGCAGTGGAATAAATCATGAAGGGAAGGACTGACAGATTTGAATACATAAAAAATTTAAAACCTCTGTACAAGGAGAAAACAGCAAGGCTAAAATAAAAAGGGCATTATTTGCATTCCGTCTGACAAAAAGGGCTTTTAAACTCAAACTCTATATACCCTCATTCAAATTTATAAGGGAAACATCAGATCTCCAAATATAAATATGTAATATAAGGAAAAAATAATGGATACACAGAGACGCACCATAGGTAAAGAAAAAATAGACAATGGTTCAGTCCACCAACAATTAATACAATAAAAGGAAAACAAACTTAAGCTGGGATTTTTTACCTTTCTAAGTACCATTTCCCCCCAGGCAGACAACACGCAGGGTTGCTGCACTGAGATGGGAGGCTGATGAGCGCTGGTTGCTTACTGGTGGGGTGCAACCTTCTTAAAAACCAGTGTCACAGCACACAGCTCGAGTCAGGCTCCAAGCACAGCGATTTCCATAATCAGCAATTACATACTGAGCCCTTTTATCTTCTGGAAATAATCAAAGCAAAAGTGAATTGAGCCTGGAGATGGTCATTCATTATCGCTCACAAGGGGGAAACGCTGTAAATCACCTGAACATCCCAGATGATGGGAATGGTTTTATAAACTATGACGTTTAAACTTTTCAGAATTTTAGTCCCAAAGGATGGTGAGAGACAGGTAGCTATCCTGAGAGGGAAACAGTATGAAAAACAAATTATAAAATTATTTCCTTTAAGGTTATTAGAGCCCGGATGAGCTTACCATTGGAGGGGAGTAATATATTAGAGAAAAAAGAAGAAGGAACAGGTGAGAAGGAGAGAGAGAGAAGCAAGGAGAGGAAGGATGTGAGCAGAGGAGAGGGGAGCGCGTGCTGAGAGTGCGGGGCTGAAGCCCAGACAGCAGACAGCTGCCAAGGTGAGCCCAGACGAGAAGACAAGGAAAGAGCAACCGAAACATGCTTGAAGTGAAGGCACAAGGTCAACTTCATCGCCTGGGAGTTCCTCACCAGGTAAGCTGTTCTTGATTCGGCAGAACCCCGTACCCTTGACATCAGCGGTGCTATCATTCTGTAACCTTTTAGAACAGTCAGCATTTAGTGTCACTTCCCAGCTAGGAAAGGAAAAATGCACAGAAGTGCCACCAGGGGGCAAGTGTGGTACTGGCTAAGGGACTTCAAACAGAACATGCAAAAAAAAAATATATATATATCTGGTTTTCTTTCAGCACAGGGTCCATTCTTTGTTTTGCAACAATAAATACTGCATCAAGTTCAGAGCAATTTCCTTAATGGGTGTGTAGTGAGTAAATTTCACTCAGGTGTGCAAGAAATGTCACAGTGCTTTACATCCTTTAAATCAAATTAAATCCAACCTCAAGCTGTCATCCTACTAGTTCAGGTTAAAAGTCAATTCAGTCATCATCATGGCTCCCGCAGCCTCACAGGGTCCAGCAGAGATTCTTGGCGGGGGGGTCTCAGCCAGGGCTAACATTTGGTCTTTGGTTCAATATGTGAAAGGCCTATGGTTTGAACCAACATGATCCCTTGATAGGCTGTGACTTTTTAGGAATGGGCAGACAGCCACCTGAAACACACACACACACACACACGCACGCATGCACCTCCTTAGAACACTCAGGGGAGGGAAGCTGGGCACCAAGTCATCCTTCTCTGCAGAGCTCTTATCTCCAGCACGCCATGCCCCTCTCTGCTCCTCTTCACTGTGCCTGCCACTCTGCCTCCACACGCCTCACCTTCCTCTGTGGGTTTTGTCTCTGGCCAGCTGAGGCCTGCAGAAAATCTAGGAAGACAGACGTCTTCAAAACTACAGAAGCCTCAAGGGAAGCGTGGAGTCCAGAGGCCAGGTCTAGTCCTCAGGACAGGGAAGGTTGAAAACACAACAGCGGCAAACACACCTATATCCTAAGCATGCTGCCACACTGACCACAAGACCACAGCTCTTAAAAATCCCCTGCTCACAAGTCCGACAGCATGGGACAATGAGTTTTCTTTTTCTGGCAGATGACACAGAACTCAGATACCCCTCAGAGCTGATGGCAGACCGGGCCAGGCCAGCAGATTAGCTGCCCTGGGGGAACAAAGACCAGGGCAGGGCACATCCTCATCTCAAGGAGCTTCTGGTGACACACACGGAAACATGGGATTGGGTGCAGGTAGATTTAGGTAAAAGTTGCAAACAAAACGCCTGAAGGCCACATCCCACTGGCCTTAACACATTTTTCGTTTGCCAACATTTAAAAGCAAAGGCCAGTTTACATAAGTTTCTATAAATCTAGAATCTCTTTAAAAAATAAGGAGACCTGGAAAGCCAGGTCTGCACCCCCACATGGCAGCCATCACTAGGAACTGAGTAGAGGCTACCTGGAACCACTGCTCCCCGCCAGTTGGTCACAGTCCCCACCGCTCCCTACTGTGTTACGCCCCATCTACTTACTTCCTGTATGCTACTGGCCTCACCGCTACAGGTTTTAGGTTTGCAACTCTCCACTGAGTGAACTAAATAAAATTATACTCAGGACACAGTGGGAAGCATTCCATGAAACTAACAGCTTCTTCAGTGCTCAGTGTGATGGATCTGGAGATTCAGAGTTATTTCAGACAAGCCTGAAGATCTGAGCAGAGACTAAAGAAACTGCCATATTTAAGAGATCGACTGTTTCATCTGCACATGTCACAGACAAGGCCGGGCATCCTCTCAGCATCACACAGAGTATATGCATGATTGTGTGCTGAAGACTAAAGCCAAGGCACAAACAGGGATTTGGGAAATGCAGCTGCGGCTGTGCTCTCTGGTCTCATTTCCCGTTACTGCCATCCTGAGCACCCCATGGATCAGCCAGTCACAAGCGGACAAGTGTGTGCTGGCGTGAGTGAGCTGCCAGAGGCCGCACCCACAGACATTCTTCTCTCAGACACAGTCCTGTCCTGACCTCAGGTCCACGGGCTCAGCCCCAGCCTTTAGAGACACTGGCTTCACTTTTCTAAACTTAAATTTTCAACAGATCGTTACAAGCTCAGAACGTCTTGCACAGTCAATTAGAGAAGTCTAACAGAAACATGAGAAACTGTTAAACTTAGGGGAGAAAAATAAAGGAAAGAAAGAAATAATTTTTTACTGAGAACATCTAGACTTGTCTGGCTTTCTTGGGGGGGGGTATGGTTCAAGTAATAATCTGTGGAAACTCTTCCCTATATGTCTGAAAACAATGCTTAAAGACCAGAAAGCAATATATGAAATAAATTAACAACACCAATTTGACTAATGTATTCTACATGTTGAAAAGTGTTGCTGAATACAAAGGACAACTCATGTGAACCTCCCCTTTATACACACACCCCCAACACGGAGCTGTGTGACTCTTTAACTGCCTGAAATTGTATTGACCCAACAAAGTAGAGCTACTTAGAAACACCACGCGGAAACAACAGGGAAGAGAGAGAGGCATAAAACCTGTAAGACAAAGCACCCCACCTCCTTCAGCACAAGGGACCCCAGCTTCCCTGGCTGACTTCTGAAGAGGTTGTATGCAAGGGACCGAGTAGCTCCTTGACCCCTGATGACACAGAAGAAACTGATTACAACTAACAGAATATCTGACAGACTGTACAAAATAACCTCTTTCCCTGAGACAATACCCAAAAGAACAGCATTTTATCTCTGGTCTTAGTAGTTTGTGGAAAGACAATATAGTATCTGTCTCCAATGGCTCAGCATGTAAACCCACCTACTGATGCAGGAGACACAGGAGATGTAAAATCAATCCCTGGGTCAGGAAAATCCCCTGGAGCAGGAAATGGCATCCTGCTCCAGTGTTTTTGCCTGGAAAATTCCATGGACAGAGGAGCCTGGTGGTCTATAGTCCAAAGGGTTGCAAATACTCAGACATGATTGAGCAACTAAGCAGGCACGCAGACAAGACATAATACAGTATTTTCAAAATTGACATCCCAGCCAACATCAGAAGGACAGCATCCCAAGTTACACTTAGAAATATTTTGGGCTTCCCTCATGGCTCTGTTGGTAAAGAATCTGCTTTCAATGCAGGAGACCCCAGTTCGATCCCTGGGTTGGGAGGATCCCCTGGAGAAGGGAAAGGCTATCCACTCCAGTATTCTTGCCTGAAGAATTCAATGGACTGTATAGTCCATGGGGTCACAAAGAGTCGGACGTGACTGAGTGACTTTCACTTTCTTTTCAAGACACTTCTATATTAGTATATTCTTAAATATAATTTTTAAAGTTTGGCTTTAAAATGAAGGATATCCACTAGCAAACAGGATTTTTGAAGATATTATAAATTCTATATCACAGGGTTAAAAAAGAAACTCATGTTTGAAAATTAAAAAAAAAAAAAACACCCACTCCAGTATTCTTGCCTGGAAAAGTCCATGGACAGAGGAGCCTGGTGGGCTGCAGTCCATGGGGTTACATGACTGAGCATGCATGCATGAGGGTGGAGGGAGATGGGTTGGTAGCAATAAACCGGTAGAACTAAAAAAAACAAAACAAAACATTGTCATGCCTTTACAGAAACAGGGGTTTTTAGTTCACAGTCAAAAAAGGAGTGATTGATAAGCCAAGGTCACAGATGATGAGGGAAAGAAAATCAAAATCAAGTCCTCAAAATACACAGAAGACTTCAAAATGTGTCCGGACTCACATGCACTCGTGTGAATGCACGCACGGAGGAAGCCAGGGAAGCACAGCCAGCACACTGAGGCCCTCCCTGCCGCAGGCCCAGGGCGTGGGTGTCCTCGGAAGCACACGGCCCTCCCCAGTGCGCGCTGTCTCAAACGCTATTCACTGGAAACCCACCAGCGAGAACAGGAGATTCCCTCCAAAAATGCCTAGAGTGCCGCATCAAGTTATACCACCAAATAAGCAATAAACAACAAACCCATCAAGCAGGTTCTAAAAGATTTAGTCCTCAACCAGAGATCAAAGTGCGAACATCCGCTGGATCATCGAAAAAGCAAGAGAGTTCCAGAAAAACATCTATTTTTGCTTTATTGACTATGCCAAAGCCTTTGACTGTGTGGATCACAAGAAACTGTGGAAAATTCTTCAAGAGACAGGAATACCAGACCACCTCTTGAGAAACCTGTATGCAGGTCAGGAAGCAACAGTTAGAAGTGGACATGTAACAACAGACTGGTTCCAAATAGGAAAAGGAATACGTCAAGGCTGTATATTGTCACCCTGCTTATTTAACTTATATGCAGAGTACATCATGAGAAATGCTGGGCTGGAAGAAACACAAGCTGGAATCAAGATTGCCGGGAGAAATATCAATAACCTCAGATATGCAGATGACACCACCCTTATGGCAGAAAGTGAAGAAGAATTAAAGAGCTTCTTGATGAAAGTGAAAGAGGAGAGTGAGAAAATTGGCTTAAAGCTCAACATTCAGAAAACTAAGATCATGGCATCTGGTCCCATCACTTCATGGCAAATAGATGGGGAAACAGTGGAAACAGTATCTGACTTTATTTTTCAGGGCTCAAAAATCACTGCAGATGGTGACTGCAGCCACGAAATTAGACGACACTCCTTGGAAGGAAAGTTATGACCAACCTAGACAGCATGTTAAAAAGCAGAGACATCACTTTGTCAACAAAGGTCCGTCCAGTCAAGGCTATGGTTTTTCCAGTGGTCATGTATGGATGTGAGAGTTGGACTATAAAGAAAGCTGAGCACAGAAGAATTGATGCTTTTGAACTGTGGTGTTGGAGAAGACTCTTGAGAGTCCCTTGGACTGCAAGGAGATCCAACCAGTCCATCCTAAAGGAGATCAGTCCTGGGTGTTCATTGGAGGGACTGATGTTAAAGCTGAAACTCCAATACTTTGGCTGCCTGATGTGAAGAGCTGACTCATTTGAAAGGACCTTGATGCTGGGAATGATTGAAGGCAGGAGGAGAAGGGGGCAACAGAGGATGAGATGGTTGGATGGCATCACTGACTCGATGGATATGGGTTTGGGTAAACTCCGGGAGTTGGTGATGGATAGGGAGGCCTGACGTGCTGCGGTTCATGGGGTCGCCAAGAGTTGGACACAACTGAAGGACTGATCTGACCGACCATGGAGGAGAAAGGAGCCTGTTATAAATGTCCAACATTAGCCACAAATCTGCAAGTCTGTGAATGAAAAAAAAAGTTGAAATGACCATGCCTGATTACAAAAACCACTTTATTAATTCCTTTTACAAATGTAAATTATGTTGGTGGAATGCAGAACTGTTGAAGAAATGTCGACAGAAGAGGAACTCTTCTGCATCAGAACACTGAGTCATGATGAAATAAAACCAACTGACAAACTTTCGGTTACATCCCCTGGGTCTTATGGCTTCAGCTTTCTCTCTGCCCCCTCTCCCCAGCTCCCCTGCCCTTCCTACCTAGCCATGGAGTGATGGACTCCCAAAGTCGCCTTAGGGAGTGATGCATTCTTGACCACAGGGCAGGCAGTCTTTAGAAGCCCTGGGAGGCCTGCCAGAGCTCTGGCTCTGGACCCAGGGGCACCGTCTCTGAACCTGAAATCAGCGCAGACAGTGTGAGTGTCTCAGCAAGGAGGTAAGGAGAGGAGAGACAGAGAAGTGTGAAGGGAACGCGGATGTCTGCAGACTGACTGACCGCGGCATAGTCGCGGTCTCCAAACAAGACCCTTTGGCAGAAGAAGACAAGGTTAGAGCCTCTCTGGGTGATTAAACTTTGAAACCCATTCCTAAAACACCTGTTTGTTCTCTGACAATCGTGAAAGTCGCTCAGTTGTGTCCGACTCTTTGGAACCCCACGGACTATACAGTCCCTGGAATTCTCCAGGCCAGGATACTGGAGTGGGTAGCCTTTCCCTTCTCCAGGGGATCTTCCCAACCCAGGGATCGAACCCAGGTCCCCCACATTGCAGGCGGATTCTTTACCAGCTGAGCCACAAGAGAAGCCCAATATTTATTTTGTGTATCGTTTAAATGTACATACTATTTTTAAAATGAATACATGTAGGGGACTTTCCTGGCGGTCCGATTTTGGGGTTTGATCCCTGGTCGGGAACTAAGATGCCACATGCCACAGACTAATTAAGCCCACACTCCACAACTAGAGAGTCCACATGCCAGAACATCACAAGTGGCGCAACGAGACCTGATGTGGCCAAATAGATAAAAGGAAATTAAAAAAAATTAATACATGCAGATAATTTAACAACAACTAAAACATATTGCATTTCTTTTCCATGGGGATTTTCTTGATCCTTGTCTCCTGTACAATGTCACGAATCTCTGTCCATAGTTCATCAGGCACTCTGTCTATCAGGTCTAGTCCCTTAAATCTATTTGTCACTTCCACTGTATACTCATAAGGGATTTGATCTAGGTCATACCTGAATGGTCTAGTGGTTTTCCCTACTTTCTTCAATTTAAGTCTGAATTTGGCAATAAGCAGTTCATGATTCGAGCCACAGTCTGCTCCCGGTCTTGTTTTTGCTGACTGTATAGAGCTTCTCCATCTTTGGCTGCAAAGAATATAATCAATCTGATTTCGGTGTTGACCATCTGGTGATGTCCATGTGTAGAGTCTTCTCTTGTGTTGTTGGAATAGGGTGTTTGCTATTACCAGTGCGTTCTCGTGGCAAAACTCTATTAGCCTTTGCCCTGCTTCATTCTGTACTCCAAGGCCAAACTTGCCTGTTACGCCAGGTGTTTCTTGACTTCCTACTTTTGCATTCCAGTCCCCTATAATGAAAAGGACATCTTTTTTGGGTGTTAGTTCTAGAAGGTCTTGTAGGTCTTCATAGAACCGTTCAATTTCAGCTTCTTCAGCGTTACTGGTCAGGGCATAGACTTGGATTACCGTGATATTGAATGGTTTGCCTTGGAAACGAACAGAGGTCATTCTATCGTTTTTGAGATTGCATCCGAGTACTGCATTTTGGACTCTTTTGTTGACCATGATGGCTACTCCATTTCTTCTAAGGGATTCTTGCCCACAGTAATAGATATAATGGTCATCTGAGTTAAATTCACCCATTCCAGTCCATCTTAGTTCGCTGATTCCTAGAATGTCGACGTTCACTCTTGCCATCTCCTGTTTGACCACTTCCAATTTGCCTTGATTCATGGACCTAACATTCCAGGTTCCTATGCAATATTGCTCTTTACAGCATCAGACTTTTCTTCTATCACCAGTCACATCCACAGTTGGGTATCGTTTTTGCTTTGGCTCCATCCCATCATTCTTTCTGGAGTTATTTCTCCACTGATCTCCATTAGTATGTTGGGCACCTACTGACCTGGGGAGTTCATCTTTCAGTGTCCTATCTTTTTGCCTTTTCATACTGTTCTGCTGGGTAGGATTGGGGGCGGGAGGAGAAGGGGACGAAAGAGGATGAGATGGTTGGATGGCATCACCGACTCAATGGACATGGGTTTGGGTAGACTCCAGGAGTTGGTGATGGACAGAGAGGCCTGGCGTGCTGCAATTCATGGGGTCGCAAAGAGTCGGACACGACTGAGCGACTGAACTGAACTGAACACATATTGGGGTAAATACTCAATTAAAATTTTTTTTCTAACTGTTACAAGATTGTGGTCAAAACTTGGATAGCCTTTGTCTGGATAAACACTCAAGAAACTCTATGACTTCATTGGGTCTATACTTTGGTTTACTATTATTGTTGCTGTCGTTACTATTACCTTCACAAAAGCAATATATATTGATTATAGAAATTAAGATAGTACAGAGGAATAAAAAGAAAGGGAAAAATCACCTGTAACTATTTCTAAAATAGTTTGGTGTCTGTTGTCTGTCACTTTCCTAACCACATAAACAATATTTCATATGTACATGAATATCTATGTATATACAAACTAGGGGCTTTCCAGGTGGCACTAGTGGTAAAGAATCCACCTGCCAAAGCAGGAGATGCAGGAGACGCAAGTTTGATTCCTAGGTCATGAAGATCCCCTGGAGGAAGAAATGCCAACCCATTCTGGTATTCTCACCTGGGAAATTCCATGGATTGAGGAGCCTGGTGGGCTACAATCCATCGGGGTTGCAAAGAGTCAGACACGACTGAGTGATTGAGCACACACACATACAAACAGTAATTTTTCAAAATTCGCATCGTGCTGTAGTGACTGTTCCATAACTTATCTTTCCAGTTAATAATAAATTATGAATATGTTATTCTGGAACAAAATTTTAATTGTCTATACACTACAAATTTGCATATAAATTGTGTACTATATTTGAACCAATTCCCTATAGCTGAATATTGAAGTTTTTAAAAATGTCTTGCTATTTTAATGCCTGAGGATCAGACATAGAGGCCTTTGGATGCCAAGCAGAATGGACTAGAGTGTATCCTGTAGATCAGTCATTCTCAAGGGAACGGTACTACACCTCCAGGGAATATTCTGGGAATTCAGGGAGATGCTTTTGGTTTTCTTGATGTCTGGGGGTTGCTACTGGTGTTCAGTAGCTTGGGCACCCAGATGTCAGCTGCCCTGCCGTGTGCAGAGCGGTCCTGAGCCAGAAAGAGCCATCCCACATCCTGCAGGCCTTTCAAACGTCCTGCTGGAAATGTGGGAACCCAAGAGCCTGATTACAGTTGTCAGAACCCTGTTTCACAAGCAAATGCAAACTATTCTATGCCCGTTTTAAATAAACACTAAGTTTTCTACTATCATGTAAATCAAGGGGAAGTGTGTTCTTCAAAGCTTTACCTAGAGTTGTGTGTCTTTTTTTGAAGATTAGGGGGCCTTCCCCGGGGGGCCAGTGGTTGGGACTGTGCTTCCAGTGCAGCGGGCATGAGTTCAATCCCTGAGCAGGGAGCTAAGACCCCGCATGTCGCACAGCACAGCCAAAAAGTAAAAATTAAAAAAAAAAAAAAAGAATGTTATGTCACTAATATCATCATCCCATTGCTATTATTTGCATCAGCAAAATCACCAACTTTTAAGAGTCATATTCATGGTGATTCTAAGAGGACGTGTAAGGATCTTATCACTTCCTCGTGTCTTCTAATACTGTTGTGCCAAATGTTTATGTAATAAAATACACACCTTTAAAGATTATTATTCCTTCATATGACCAGTATGGCCTTCTGCTACCTTTTACAAAATTCCACGTAGGTAGGTCTTATTTTCTATTGGTTTCATCTTCAGAGAATAAAGAGAACATGAACAGAATTTATTATAAACAGTGGTCGGTGGTCGATCGGGTGGAAAGCTATGACTGGAAGAACAAGGAACGCATTCAGAGGCCTTCAGTAGGGAAATGAGGAGATAAAACAGGGCAGCAGGTATGACTGTGTGGAGAGAAGAAAAAATAAACAGGAGACAGAGACCAGAAAAGATGCAAGAACAATCTGCTCAGGATTGTTAATGAAGACCTAGAATGCCGCAATGCCTGAAAAAAAAACAAAAAGAAGAGCTCTAACGGAGGACAACTTAAAAAGGGGTCTGGAACTCACTGCACACACAGTGTCAGAGAGTGGCTGTCACAGCAGCAGGAGAGTGACTGTGTTCTCAAAAACAGCCTCACATGTGCACATAAGCATACACAGATACACACACACACACCTACACACTCAAACTCCAGCTTCATTACCAAATAAACTTTCTCCCCTCCTACTGCCAGAGAGAAGACTTCTCACACCATTGATTCTGAAATCTGACAGCTCCGTCTGACTCCAGTCTGAAGCGGAGGGGCAAAGTCTTATTCGGTTTATTTATTTGTTTGTGATTCTCCAACCAAGATAAACCCTGAAATATATTTCAAGTGTGCTTTAAGTACACTCCAGGTTATAAATCACACGCTTGCATTCTCATACTACAGTAAGCATGAAATCGCATAGATCATCAATAGATATATATGCCTCCCTGCCTTGCCAAATTCATGCACCCACATCTACGCTGAGAGAGGCTAAAAGGAAACAAGACTGAGCACCCATGAAGATTCATCTGCAACATACGTGTTTATTAATCAGAAGAAACCAGAACAATTAAAATAGCATGATACTAGACTGGGCAAGGGCCCCAAGGTTCTAACTGGCAGAAAAGCGTTTTCAAAATGAAAGGATAGAGATTCATGGATGTTAATCACGAGAGCGCAAATGCTGGCAAAAACTGCAGGGAGAAGAGACGGCCCTGATTCATATTCAACTTCCAGTTAAGATTAAAACTGTATTATGTGCTGATTTATCTGATTTTAACTTATATATCCATCTTGATTTCAAATTTTCTGAGATTAGATCATGTAAATATTTCTTTAAACAAAGGAAGAGTGAGTCCATAGTATCCCCAAACGTAAAAGGGACTATTTAGTTGTCCTGATCCATGTCCGTGCAATGGTCCGTAAAAGATGAACATCACCTTCTCATGTGCTTTTCTTAACAATCAGAAAGAGAGAAGAATGGTCACCATGTTTTTGTCAGCTGTTAGCAATTATCCCCCACATCACCAAACAATGCCTCATGGGTTCCATCAAAGCAAACAGTGTCCCTGGAAACATCACGAGTAAATTCTCACACCGTTTAGCTCTTGTTTCGTTTTGAGTCACTTACCGTCTGAAATGTATTCTTTAGTGCTTCCTTATTTGCACTGTGTGATGTATGAAAGGCAAGCCAGATCCTGCCTGAAACGGCCCATGGAGGGCTTGTCTAGGCAAACGCACAGGTAACTCTGTCCATCTCTCCCCGTCTCTGCTGCCTGACCGCAGGTTTAATGAGAGGTAGAGTATTTATATATTGGGTATGTACTGTGCTACCCTGCAGGAGACAAAGTGAGCCACGAATAAACACAAAGTGACCCGAGGCAAAAGAAGACGCTGCAGGGAAGGATCCAGGTGGCTACGGCTTAAAGGTCATGATCTCCCCACCTCCACCTAAGTAGGCACAAAGTCCAAGCACCTCGCTGTGGGAGATGGGCCTCCAGCTGTGCACGCCACTCACCTGCTGCTCTCACCCTGCCCTCAGCACTGCCCCCACCCCACTCTGCGTGGTCTTCCACCACGCCCTCCTCTCGAGCCTCTGGGCCATCATGCTGTGATTCTTCCTGGAACCCGCCTCTTCACAGTTGTCCCTGACTGGCAGCTACTTACTATTCAAGATTCCGATCTACTGTCACACACAGAGGGTGATGTCCTTTCTCTCTGCCTTTATAGTGTTTCTCTCCATCGAGGCACCTATGAGTTACCTTGTGATGATCTCTTTACTCGTCTGTCTCCTAGAATATGGGATTCCCAGGACGGGGACCAAGTCCCTTACGTGTATATCTCCCGGGCCAGGGATAGTGAGCACCTGATTGGCAAGTTTTTCCTTTTCTTCTAGAGGGCAAGGAGAAGGGGTATCATCTATCGATGATAAAACTATAGCTGTTAAAACTATCACTGATTTCCCCACTGAGGGCAGAGAGGGGTTTGCAAATAGGAGCTGTTACTGTCAGGTCCATAGAGCTAGCTCACTGTGCTGGAGAGGGAGCAGGCAAGGGATACAGGGCTCCTGACGGAATGGTAACCAAGAACTTTCCCTTTACATGACATGCACAGAGTCCTCAGGGGATGCTCATTCAATTCAATCTACACTCCGTCCATGCAGCAGGGAGGTGAGGTCACGGAAGGTCGACCTGGGAGACTTCCGAGTTCTTGGAAACGTGGGCTAGAAGGAGGGTGCTCCCTGGCAGGGCCATGCTAGGGGAGGTGCAGGAGGGACACAAGAGCGCCCGAGGCTTCTCCTCGCTCTGGATGGCCAGCCCGCCCCAGCTGTGTGTGAAGGTTCCCTGCAGCATATTCAGTTTGATGGTGAGTTGAAATTCATTGCTGGCATCTCTTTCTTTTTTATGTTAGTCCCTTGGGCAAAAGATGCAGGGTCTTTGTTGACAGAAAGAACAGAAAGTCTCACATCCACAAAGGGGACCAGATTTAGACTTTAAGGTTACCTTCTAGTGAGGTGATGCAAACAGTCACAGGCAAGCACCAGCAGAGATGAAGAAAGAAGCCCTTCATTGTACGACATTAGCCACTGCCAGATTGCATGCTCTGAAGCGCACCGTGAATGAGAACTTCTCATAAATTCTACAACCATTTTGCAAACAGCACAATTATTCTGAATTTGTATGTGTGTGCCAAGTGTGTTGGCTGGTCAAATGTAAACAATGCTTACAACTGTTTGGGATATGCTTAGCTTTTAATATACTAAGAACCACCTCTCTAGAACTTCAAGAAGATCTTGGAGTCTGAAATTATTTACAGGCTCAATAGGCAACGGGCATTGATCTACATCATCGGAAGGAAAGATGTGATATGCTTATTACTCACCAAATGAAGTTTTGCCCAGAACTCAGGTCCTTCTTCCATCTGTCTCAGGCTCGGTGGAATGTACCAAAAGCAAATATTGGCATATTCAGGCTGAAGAGGAAGAAAGTTTGAAAGCTGTTAATTAATCTTAGAATGCAGTTCAACTCTCAGCTAGTTTCTCTGAGTCATCATATGTGTCTTACGTTGGTAAGACCAGAATATGATAGATTAGACATCCATCCTGCCTTACTTTCGGTAACAGCTTATTGGGAAATTTTCTTCTCCTTTGGTGTACCCAGAGAGTGCTATTCCCTCTGGGTATGGGGTGAGCACAAGAACAAGAATAAACACAGTGAAGTTAGAAGCTGACCCAACGCAGCTCTAACTAGGCATTAGTTACCGTGCCTGACACGCATACACCCAGAGGTGCCCTCACTTGTCCCTCTGGTCTGATCACTCACCTAGAGCCAGACATCCTGGAATGTGAAGTCAAGTGGGCCTTAGGAAGCATCACTACGAACAAAGCTAGTGGAGGTGATGGAATTCCAGTTGGGCTATTTCAAATCCTAAAGGATGATGCTGTGAAAGTGCTGCACCCAATATGCCAGCAAATTTGGAAAACTCAGCAGTGATCACAGGACTGGAAAAGGTCAGTTTCCATTCCAATCCCAAAGAAAGGCAATGCCAAAGAACGCTACAACTACTGCACAATTGCACTCATCTCACATGCTAGTAAAGTAATGCTCAAAATTCTCCAAGCCAGGTTTCAGCAATACATGAACCGTGAACTACCAGATGTTCAAGCTGGTTTTAGAAAAGACAGAGGAACCAGATATCAAATTGCCAACATCCGATAGATCATCAAAAAAGCAAGAGGGTTCCAGAAAAACATCTATTTCTGCTTTATTGACTATGCCAAAGTCTTTGACTGTGTGGCTCACAACAAACTGTGGAAAATTCTTCAAGAGACAGGAATACCAGACCATCTGACCTGCCTATTGAGAAACCTGTATGCAGGTCAGGAAGCAGCAGTTAGAACTGGACATGGAACAACAGACTGGTTCCAAGTAGGAAAAGGAGTACGTCAAGGCTGTATATTGTCACCCTGCTTATTTAACTTATATGCAGAGTATATCATGAGAAACACTGGGCTGGAAGAAACACAAGCTGGAATCAAGATTGCCGGGAGAAATATCAATAACCTCAGATATGTAGATGATACCACCCTTGTGGCAGAAAGTGAAGAAGAACTAGAGAGCCTCTTGACGAAAGTGAAAGAGGAGAGTGAAAAAGTTGGCTTAAAGCTCAACATTCAGAAAACTAAGATCATGGCATCCGGTCACATCACTTCATGGCAAATAGATGGGGAAACAGTGGCTGACTTTATTTTTTGGGGGCTCCAAAATCACTGCAGATGGTGATTGCAGCCATGAAATTAAAAGACGCTTACTCCTTGGAAGGAAAGTTATGACCAACCTAGACAGCATAATAAAAAGCAGAGACATTACTTTGCCAACAAAGGTCCGTCTAGACTAGGCTATGGTTTTTCCAATGGTCATGTATGGATGTGAGAGTTGGACTATAAGGAAAGCTGAGCACAGAAGAATTGATGCTTTTGAACTGTGGTGTTGGAGAAGACTCTTGAGAGTCCCTTGGACTGCAAGAAGATCCAACCAGTCCATTCTAAAGGAGATCAGTCCTGGGTGTTCATTGGAGCGACTGATGTTGAAGCTGAAACTCCAATACTTTGGCCACCTGATGCGAAGAGCTGACTCATTTGAAAGGACCCTGATGCTAGGAAAGACTGAGGGCAGGAGGAGTAGGGGATGACAGAGGAGGAGATGGTTGGATGGCATCACTGACTCGATGGACATGAGTTTGGGCGAACTCCGGGGGTTGGTGATAGACAGGGAGGCCTGGCGTGCTGCAGTTCATGGGGTCGCAAAGAGTTGGACACGACTGAGCGACTTATCTGAACTGAATCCTGATCATTAAGTTATCTCCCACATCTCCTTCCAACAACTTCTTCTCTCTTTAAGGAAGCCAAAGTTGTCTTCTATTATCTGCTATAGTTGATGAATGCAAAATCACCGATTACCTGTGAATTGATAACATGTGGCATACTTGGGCTTCACTTAACCAGCCTTGCCGTGACCCTGATCAATACAGCATCAGAAGGAAAGAAAAGAAACAGAGCATCACCTTGACTCCTAACTCTCGAGTGTCAGCACTGGGAAGGGTGTGAGTCCACTAGAGACCCTGCTCACAGTGCACACTTAGCCCCTGGGCTTGGAACCCCCGGAGTGCAGTTCAGTCCATCACAGAAATGGCTGAAGAACTGGCATTTTCAGAAGCACTTCTGGGGACTTCGCTGGTGGTGCAGTGGTTAGGAATCCACTTTCCAGTGCAGGGAACATGGGTTCAATCCATGGTCAGAGAGATCCTACATGCCTTAGAGCAACTAGGCCTGAGTGCTGCAACTACTGGGCCCATGCACAGTGAAAGATCCCCACGTGCCTCAACGAAGACCCGATGCAGCCAAATAAATAAATTAGTTAATAAATTAGCTTTTAAGAAGACGCATTTCAGGTGATCTCAAGTGAGCTGTACATCATCTATGTTTGAGAACTTCTGGTCTAAAATGGCCCAGTTATTTTCTCCAGTAATCTGTTTTTCTATCTGAAATACTTTGGTTAAATGTGGAATAAGGTCTCACAATAGGCTCCAGGCAGCTGTTTTCACAGAGACATAAACACAGGGCCTGCTAGGGGCAATCACAGACTTGTACTCAATGACCAGGTGATAACAGACATTACCTTGGGGGTTGACAACTCAGACACACCAAGCTGTACTCAGAAAAGACCATGGGTCATGCCCGCCCACTTGGCACCTTCCTCATCTGGTTTTTCATGCGGATAGTTTTTGAAATGACTTCTGTTTTCCCACCACAAACACAGTTTGCAGGTAACAACCAGTGTCAGCATAAAGTTTCAAAGTATTTCAGAGAGAGAGGAAATGGCTATCATCTCATCTCCTAAAATCAAAACTGGTACTATAGAGAGTTTGGATTTTAGTAGATTTTAAATTACAAGTGATAGCCCAGAAACATTCCCAGCTCAACAAGATAAGCTCTTGATCTGATCATCCTTTCACCTTTGAAGTCTGTAACAGGTTTATTGAATTTGACCAAAAAAAAAGTCCAAAGATTAAAAAAATAAAAAAGGAGCTAACAATCTTCAAAACAGAGAGGAGTTCAAAATGGAGTACTTTGTAATTCTAGTCACTTTCCACAAACATTTATCATGAGACTATAACAGTCTTTACAAATCTACACAATTTATACTTGGTTTTCTAATTTATGATTAATTTGGTTTTTCTAGACTAGACTGTCCTGGCCTTCAAATTATTTAATCATCTAATGTGAACAAATCTTTTGTTGAATAAATAAAGTCACTACGGTTGATTAGAAAGTAGAAAAAAATGCAGTTATTATCTGTCACTAGATTATAGGAATTTGTGTCTTTATATAAACGAAGGATTTTTTTCCAGATACCATTTATGTCAGTTATCAATTTATTGCCTCTCAGCTCCAAATCCACCCTCTCTGTATGTCCTGCAATAATGGAGGTGGACACTATAAATATTTCTCCTTGCAGTCTGGTCCGATCAGAGACTTTATCAGCAGAGGGTGCCGGAGGGACACAGAGGAGGAGGAGCTGCCTTCTCCTGGTCTCCTGGGCTCATCTCACAGGGTTCCTGCAGTGGGTGGGGCTCTCATCAGCAGTTTTGGTGACCAGCACCAACTGGCCCCAACAGCTTCCCCCAGCACCGCACCCTGGGGCGGCTTCACCACAGCCTGGTCGGAGGTGGGCGCCCATAATGGTTTTCCCTTGCACACTCTCCACCAGGGATCTCATAGGGAAGGCTGCCAGCTAGGCGAACTTGCCTCAGACGGCTTGAGTGAGTCCAAGATAGGGCAATGCCCTGAAATCAGCGTCCTGCTCTCCAGCACCCCAGCTGGTGGATCCCTAGAGACCCCACCGGTCTGCCACCTTGGAGGATGTGCCTGCCATCCTGTGAGTCACACACGCCCTTTCTAACCAAGTCTGGATCTCAGATCTGGGTGGGGGCGGACTCTTGTCTGATGCTCCATCTCAGTTCTAGAAGTGACAGCTGTTCTCTACATCATCTGCTATTTCTGTACTTCTTAAGGTCTTTTTCTCTCTTGTGAGGCAGCTCTCATGACTCCAATCCCCTATTAATAATTCTTTTTTTTATGGAACTCTTTACAAATCTACATATTATCGTTGTACTGGGACCATGCTAATCTTTTCTGTATCACTCTAATTTTAATATATGTGCTATTAAAGCAAGCATGATAATTCTTTTTTTTTTAAAAAAAATTATTTACTTGGCTACAGCGGGTCTTAGTTATGGCATGTGGGTTCTTTGTTGTGGCGTACAAACTCTTAGTTGCAGCAGGCAGGATCTAGTTCCCAGACCAGGGATCCAACCCAAGCCCCCTGCATTGGGACCACAGAGTTTTAGCCACTGGACCACCAGGGAAGTTCCAAGCACTATAATTCTTTTCATTTTATTTTCCCACTTCAAATTATTGTGTAGTTTTTGTCTTCTTATTAGACCCTAACACATCATTAAGTTAGCCATTCTCTTTCGTTTGCAGGGCAACATTATGAATCATTTTGCAGTAGCTTCTATCTGATTCCCTGGTGGCTCAGAGGTAAAGAATCTGCCTGGAATGCAGGAGATCTCCGTTCGATGATCCCTGGGTCAGGAAGATCCCCTGAAGAAGGGAATGGCAACCCACTCCAGGATTCTTGCCTGAAGAATTTCATGGACAGAGGAGTCTGGTGGGCTACAAATCCATGGGGTCGTAGACATGACTGAGTGACTAACACATCATTAAATTAGCCATTCTCTTTTATTTGCATGGCAATATTGTGAATCATTTTGCAATCGTTTCTATCTGCTATCACATCTGCTCAATATTTTATAATTTGGGGCTTATGCCTTTTGAATCACATTTTAAACTTTCTTCCTTCAGTCAGTTTCAGTTTAGATATTTCAGAAGTGACAAGTCTGTGATCTCTTTGCCCAGCCTTGTTGAGAATGGTGTGGCTTCAGTGCTATGACATTTGAAAACTGGTGAAGCCTTTTTGAAATTTCATTTCATGGAGGAAATCTGATGTGCCATTTGGTGGAATACCTGTATGATAATCATTCCTCAAATTATTAAAACTTGAAAAAAAATAAGTTTTTTTTTTTAAAATAAACAATAAACCTTGAATATTCACAAAGAATGTTCATATTGAGTTTTCCTGTCTCTTTGCCTATGTAGCTTTTATTTTATATAGACTTTCTTCAAGTGCCTTCAAAGCACTAAACTGTATTTTCAGAGTAGAATTATCCACATGCCACTTAATTGCAAACATATATGGAAGCCTGACCTCTTGGTTGCCTTAGGGCCACATTTAGCCCATATTGTCAGACACTGCAACATTGAGAAGGCGTAAGAAGGAATCCAGTGTCCATACCAGGCAGGTGATAGAATGGCACAAAAAATCTATAGCAGGAAAAGTGTTGTCATCATTGTTAAAAATTCATGAAGACGTAAAGAACTGTCACGAAAGAAAAGATGGGTTCATTCCACTCTGATTTTCACAGAGAAAGAAAGGAGATATATTCCAAGAAATAAAGCCAGTGCTTTGATGTCAATTCCAGCAAGGATTATTGAGCAAATAATATGAGACTCTTGGGGGGAAAAAGTCAATGGTCACCAAGCTGTAGTGGCTTGCATTCTCTAAAACTGAGTTTTGTCAAAGGAAATTCTTCTCCCTTTCTGCAATATCATTGGGTCACAACCACAACAATAATAATAAAAGCTAGCACTATGCTTTTTAATAAGTATAAATGTAGAATCTAGCACATAGACTGAAATGATCAATTATGCAAATGTAGAATGGACAAGGGGGTCATGATGGATTTTATTTGACTTCAAGCTCAGATTTTAAGTAACCGATTACACTACTGAAAAATTCCAAAGACAGCACTTGGTAGCACAAAGAGCCTGGGTTTTGGAGTCACATGGATGCAGTCTGAATCCCATCTTCACCAGATCTTTGCTTGGACAGGTATCTGTCCAAGCGCTCTAAGCTTCAGCTTCCTAATCTATAAGATGGAGATTGCACTGTCTACCCCACAGAGATGGCTTGATGAGTAAAGGGATTATTTCCAATATTTACCATCGCATCTGGCACACAGAAGGCACTCTCCCATGTAGTGACTATTATCTGGAACTATACTGGTAGGAAAATATGTCCTCTTCAGGTGGATGAACAGCACCATTAACATCTCTACCAGGTGAGACACATCACTGTGCAAATTTCTGCCTATGTATTAGAAAGGGACCATGAAAAAATTCTAGCATGTCAGAAGAAGGGCAACTTAAATGTTCAATTTAATAAGAAACACAGAATAGAACTCAAACTTTTTCTATGTTCTAGAGATAAAATGTAGAAAAAATGACTTACACGTAATGCTTATCTCCAGCAACTCAGAGAATAGTAATAAAGCTATTAAAGATACAGGTGATCAAACTGCAATGGGATGAGCATTTTAAAAGAAGAACTTTCTCATAACCCAAGAAACGTTCCTGAAAAAGCAAACGAGTTCACATGTAGAAGCCCGTGCACCCAGGGTGATGATAGCGCTTGGGACGAGCAGGCGTCAGGGTGAGCTGAGGAGGCGTGGTGCTGGAAACAGAGACAGGCACCCTTCATGAAGGGCTTCCTCCTCAGCCATGCTGGGCACACTGGGCTTCATCCCAGAAGCAGCTGGAGAGTTTCAGTCCAGGGCACAGATTTCATTTTATTAGAGAGCCCTCCTGGTGGCTACAGTGTGGAGATGGGCTAAGAGGTCTAAGACTGGAAGCAGGGGATGAGTTGGGAGACAGTGTCAACCTGGGGGGGTCTGAACTAAGGTGGCGGCTTGAGGAGTGGAGAAGGGAAACAGTGAAGACAGCATCAAGACTTCTTAAAGACGGATTTGAGTTCTAATAACAAAGAAAGTGGGTCATAGCTCTCCTGGAAAAGAATTCCAAAAATTCATCTGGAAAATGAATTTATCAAACTGCTGATAAAGAAAATGGCTACACCTCAGCTTTAGAAGTGATGAATCTGAGGCTCCTGAGAGAGTCTCGTTGAACATTTCAGGACATACAAAGGACTAGAGTCCAGGAGACAAATCAAGGACGGAGACATTATTGAGATGGTTGATGACAAAGCTCTAGATACGGATAAAACATTTCAGGTAGAGTATGTAGACACAAGAGAGGACCGAGACAGAAGACTGCAGAACATCTAAGTGGTACCCAGATGAAGAAGACTGGGTTTTCTTACAGAGTCGGAAAAGAACGAGTCATATGGGAAGGAGAAAAACTAGGAGAGAAACCTGAGGAAGCCCAAACAGGAGCGAATCTCAAGAGGGATAAAGTGGGTAACGGTGCAAAATGCTGCAGAAATCCAACAAGGAGATTCAAGAATGTGCATTGGATTTAGCATTTATAAGATCATTGTGATCTAATATAACTACATAAAAACTATGTTTAAAAAACTGTAAGTTGCAATATGCTTGATACATATTGAATCCTAAGAGTAGGATTCAGTAAGTATTAGAACACAAATAATTAGAGCTCCCTGGAAGAGGAATAAACTGTGAATTCTCTTACATAGGAAGTGTTCAGGTAGAAGTTGACTTCCTGTTACAAGAACTAACAAGAGATTTCCTGCAGTGAGCAGGCAGTTGACTAGATGTCCTTGAAGATCCTTTGTAACTTGGAAAGTCGGTGAAACCTAAATAACTCTTTCTAAGGCAGAACTCAGGAAGAGAAAAACAAAAAGTTGAATAATTAGGACTCTCCCAAGAGATCAAAATAGAATGTGTGAATGATAGTATATACCTCTAGGAAACCATCTATTAGATCTTAGGTCCAACACAGAAAACTAGAATTTTCAGGAGCCTATGAATAATGCAGAATTCATTTGAAATGATAAATTTCAACCATCTTCAAGAACATATACGTTATTTTTATTCTTTTTAGGAAAAGACATTCAAGTACTGGATACGCTGTTTGGTTGTGTTCATTTAGTTTTTAATGTTCCACTTAACGCTCTCACTGCCATCTGTTTCACAGTGAAAAACATATATGCCATGACAGACTGGTTTTTTGTAAATTGACAGCCTTGTAGTTTTACAGACCTGGGTTCCCATCAAACCTGTATTCTTTCTTCTCTTAAGTATGCATTCGAGTTATCTTTAATCAATCCAAGGAAGGCATTTTTTTTTTTTTAACAATAAGAGGCTAATCAACTTGACTCTTATATGTGACAGTCAAGGTCTAAATTTACTTTATTTCTCTAAATGGATACAGAGAAAAGAGGTACATGCAGATCACATACAGAATCCCTTGTAAGTAGGAACTCTGGAGGACCACTGAAGAAACCATCTTTCCTGCTTTGGGGCCATCTGGCTCCCAGAGATAAAATAATCAGAGCAGGAGGTTGCCTAATGATTACAATCCACCTTAACTTTCGTTACAAGGATGTGAATGCTTGTATTTCCCTAAAGCTGATGGCAAGAGGTTCCTCCCTCAAATTTTAAGCCTTTAGGAAGAATATATAAACAACTTTTAAATCAGTTCATAATTTTTCTCATCACTTTTCCTCTCAGCTCTATCAAAAGTCCATGCAATTCTGAGGTGTACAGCACTTTTCACAAACCTTTTAGCTCCCACAACCAAAGAAATACAGAAGGCACTACAAACTTGAGAAAATAAAGAGGTAATTCAACCTCAAGAAAATGCAAGATGGTAACTCAAACTCAAGAAAATAAAAAAGGTGGTTCAGACTCAGACTCAAGGCAATCATGCAGTTGTTGCTTCATCCTTACATGATAAGTATGTATCTCTAGAAAATACAGACATTTTCTTCCTTAGATACAATGCCATCATCATGTCTAACAAAATTACTGATAATTCCTACCAGTTCATATGAGAAATTCCCCAACTGTTTCAAAATTTACTGTTTATAATTGACTCCTTTAAACTAGGATTCCAGTGTCTACCCATTGCCTCTGCTTGTCCTGACTCTTAGGTTTCTTTGATCCTGAAAATGATTATCATTACTCTCTCCTTTATTTTTCTTCATGCCACTGACCTGCTGAAACCAAGTTGGCTGTCCTGTGGAATGTTCCACATTCTAAATGTCTTCTGGCTTCTTTCTAGTGTTATTAGAAAGTCTTTTAAATATGGATTCTTCTGCTATTTTTGCAAGTCCCTTTCTATCTCTAATTTTCAAGGGGTTTGAATTCTTAGAACCTTCTGATCTGATGTCCCCTTTGCAGTCGGAGTCTCCAGAGCAGTGTCTCCCAAAGTGATCTGAGGACCATCCTCACACCCACCGGAGTTACTGCACTGGGCTCCCAACTTGTCTCACTTATTCTTTTCTTGTCCTCCCCTCACCATCACCCCCACTCTTTCTCGACATCCAGCACCGTCTTTCAAATGGAAATCAGACTCCTTTCTGCTTAAAATTTCTTCAAGGGTAATTATACTTCAAGGGGGTATTACAAAAGCCAAAGGCCTTTACCAGCACCTACATGGCGCCAGCAGCCTCAGTCTCTGCCAACCTCTCCACACCAGCACCTACTATACCCCAACCTTGCTCGATGCTCCTTCCTTTGGCTCCTCAAGTGGGCAGAACTTTTTCAGTTTCACGCCTTGCGGTTGTCTGTGGACTCTGCCTGGAATGCCTTTCCCTTGAACCTCTACATGGCATGCTTCCCACCAACGCACAGCAGGTCTCAGCACCAAGAAAGCCCCCGAGCGCCCTCCCTGCACCCAAACCAAACAGGCCACCCCCACCACCATGTCAGCATGTTTATTTATTTATCACTCTATTTATTCCCACATCTGGAACTGTCCAATTAGCTATTCATAATTATTTATTATCTCTCAGGTATTTCTTTTATTGTTTCCTTAGTATCTGTTTTACTGTTTCCTTAAGGCTTCTCCCACCCTGATGTTCCCCATTTAACAATTTGCTTGCTTAACTGCCTGTTACTTTCCCTTTGAATGTAAGCACCATGACAGCAGGGAGCTTCCCTGTCTGGCATCTCCACCACACAGCAATTGCTCAACAAATCTTGCTGAATGAATAAATACCAAAAAATAGCCAGATTGTTTATACAGAGGATAGATTCCTAGGCTACAGCCTCTAGGTGATTTTTACATTATCTTAAAAGTTGCTACAAAGTATACACTCTAAGAAGGTCTAACTGAACCTCACATTTCATATTTCTTAAAATCAGATTTCAGTAATATTTTATCATTTTAGCCATACATTAATATTTTAGAAAAAAAAAACCAATATTCTCTTTGTAACCCCTTTGTTTCTTATTTATAACAAACAATCCAACAACAAAATGATTTATTTTCCCATTGTTCCAAAGCTAATAAGCTCTCATTATTCTATAAAAAGGGAAAACTATCTGCACTATTGTACATTCACTTTAATTGATTTTTCACCTATAGGCCCCACCATAACACAGTTCAGTATTTGCAGTACAATCATTATGCAACTTAATATATCAAGATAGAGGTCATAATTTATTCCATACTATCCTTGGTAATTATCATCGAGCACTTTAATTTTCAATGCTCAAAGGCAAGTGTTCTCTGTGAGTCCAACAAAGGAAAAATACTCACTAATAGAATAAATTAACATAATGGACTCTAAGAATTAAGCTAATGACTTGCTTTTAAGTCTGCAACACAAAAACCAGTGAAATATAACAGATTAGAAAATTATCACCTTCATCACTGTTGACTGAAAAAATCACAAGTACAATTTTGTAATCACTTACTTCCATCAGTAACTTGAATCCTTCTCTCTTCTTGATTTCTTCTACTAGGTACCTAAAAAAAAGTCACAAAAATATTTATAAACTGCAATCTAAAAATTCCATGAACCTGACATACAATGAAACTATTGTACAATTTCCAATATAGAGACAAGGTTTAGAAATAAGTAAGGGTCCATTACACAGACACAGGATTGGATCTATCTAAATGTAGATGGCTTACTGCAATCCTCTGGGCCTGAGTAAAAAGGTACACCTTTTTCATGAGATGATGTCTATCTCATGTGTTAGCATCAGACTTTGTGTGAAAGCCACTTAGAGTAGACTGGATATATATCTCTGACCATGTGGGATTTCACATTCATATTCTAGATGGGGATTTAGCACAGGTACTTAAATTCTCTAGCTGGCGTAGCGGAAAGGGTTTTCAGTGTGTCGTTCTGCTTGTGTGTTCTTTTTAGATCAAGGAAGTGTAACACCCTCTCTCCCAAGGCCAGGTCACAGGGAGCAAAGACTGATCACCGATATCATGCTAAAAGGAAGTGGATTGTAGACACTGATAGAATGCCTATGAAATTATCACAAATATCAGGGAAAAGAGAATTATCATGCCATAAGCAAAGGCTGCAGCTACACGAAATATGCAATATTATGGAGAAAAGACTAAAATGACATTGAAAATGTAGAGTAAATTAACATTGACTTTGCCCTCCTGGGCTTTGTTATTGTCTATATGAAAAGGTAAATCTTTTGAACAACTAGCCTTGAAAAATAGTGATTTGATCATGAGCTTTGAAAAGTTCATAACATTTGACCCAGAATTTCAAATTTGGAGGTCAAATGTAAGGAAACAATCAGAGGTGATGACAAAAATGTAGTTGCTAAGGAATTTTTTATATATAATAGCCAAAAAAGGAAGGCAGGAAAGAAGGGATAGAGGGAGGGCTAGTTTTGAAAATCCTGTCCATATCAGATGGAATTACGATACCATGACATGGAACATGATCATGTAACTGAATTACATACATTCAACTAAAATTTAAGGACAACAAAGAAATGCTTCCCTTTGGACCTCAATTCCCTTACTTGTAAAACTGGAATAACCTATGCTGATTTTCCAATCTCAAATGGATGTTGTAAAAAAAATTAAATAAAATCACGTAAAAAATTATATAGAATATAAACTGTGAAAATGGAGGATTATTATAATTATGTTTATTTACTAAAGGCCATCCCAGAATGTGGGTATCGAATACATCAGTTAATGGGATGCAGTTCTTTTTTCCAAAACATTTTTTTTTAGTTTTTTTGCATAAGGTTAAATATTGGTGTCTAACATAAACATTATAAAAAATAATCTTTAATTTATAAAAAAAAATATAGATTAACTTTAATTTTAAATTATAAAAAAATCTTATAAAAATCCTATCAGTATTAAATGGATAAACATGAGTCTTTTATATTGAGCAATAATGTTGTGATACCACACACACACTGACTCACAAAGTATCTGACGTTCTTTCCACATACTCCTTTCCCTGAATAATCTTTCAGGAAATGTTATGTAGTTGTAAAGTTTTTACACACTTAGCACACTGCCTAACTTTCAATAAAAGCAATTCTGATGGTCAATAAACATCAGAAAAATGCTCAAGATGATTGGTAATCAGAGAAGTGCAAATTGAAATAACAATACTAAACCATGTTGCCCACAGGACACTGGAAACAAATAGCGACAACATTTGGTGCTAGTGAGTGTGATAGAGAGCTGCTACAAACCTTTCAAAATTAATAATACTCATATATTCTGATACAACAAACCACTTATGAGATGCTGGTCTACCAGGAAAATCTCATCAACACTAAGGTAGGTAGATAGATGGCTTATTGCATGGATGGATGGGTGGGTTAGTAGGTAGATGGATGGATGGATATATGGATGGATAGGTAGGTAGGTAAGTAGACCAGACTGTTGAACGGATGGATGGATGATGAATTGATGGAGAGGTAAGTAGGTAGAAAGGCAGGGAGATGGGTGGATTGTTGGGTGGATGGATGGATAGGTAGGTAGGTAGACAAACAGAGATAGAAATATAGATAGAGACAGAAATAGAGACAGATAGACAGATGATAGATGCATACACATATGTTACTGCATCTACATTACATGTGTATGTGTATGTATTCCATACAGAATAATTAGAATAAATATCCAGAAATTGACAAAGGTAAAATAAAATGTATTATAGCAACACATGTTCTATGATGCAGCTATTAAAGAGGATGGATTATATCCACTTCAATTAAACCACAGAGATGCTCATGATGCACTAGACATGAAAGCAGGGGATTGAGAGATATAGATAATGTGATTCCACTTTTTAAGAAGCTCTAAAAAAGAAAGCATAAGTGATCCCTCTCCACATGTATACATGAGCACGGAATAAAGCATGGATGACCAATCATAAATCCCTGATATACCCGAGGAAGGGAAAAACCGGATGCAATGGGGAGAAAGGGACTATTCACTCTATGCCAAGTTTCATAGGTGTGGTTACTTACAATTCTTGAAAGGAAATTAATAAAAGAAAAAATATAAATTACAAAGCAAAATAAAAAACACATACAATCTTTATCTATACAAGGACCAGCTTTGTGAATCCTATTTTTTCCTTATCTTCTCAGGCACAAATGTAAAGGCAATCTGCAAACTCAATGCCAGGATTCCATTCTGAGGGAGCCTGCACTAACCCTGAACATCCCCCAGACTATAGACTCTGGGGAATGACTCTAGAAGATTCTAGATGTGTAACTGACTGATTCTGTGACTCTAAGCAAACTCCTCAGCCTCCCTGAGCCTGCCTCAGCTTCCTCATGCACAAAATGGAGAAGGAACTAGGTTGGTCAAACTCTTCCCCAGTAGATTATGACGACATGACACGCTGCCTATAGTTGCGATTTACAATAGCTGTCAAACTGGTGAACACTGCTTCCGGGCAAAAGGCATGCTGGAGCGCATCTGAATCACTTCAGTTAAAACTCTGCTCTGCGCTAACCACGAGGACCTGGGTTTTGTGTCAAGGTCAACGCCCCCATTCAGTCACTCTCAGAATCTATAAAACCTGGTGTAACACTTCAAACGAACTGAGGGTAGAGGAGATCTGCATAGAGAGTTATAACAATCATAAAAGGTTTACACCAGAGTTCCCAAACGATGTCCCATGATATACGGTGCTAACAGGTTTCCCACTTATCCATTCAAATAAATTTGAGCAATATTAGGCTTATCAATTAGATTATTTTTGTCTGAAACTAAGCGTATACTTGGCTTAATTCATAAGAACATCTATTGAACTGCTTGGAAGGTTCAGTAATATCACCAAGAACCAGGCTTTTTCAATTATTTCAGCTTGCCATGTTTGTAGTGTTACTGAATTCTCTCCTGTTCACAAGATGGCAGTCACAGCTCTGCCCATCACATCCACATATGACAGTGTCCCAGGAAGGAAGAGAGGGGGTTAGAAAGTATTTTCTCTTAGCTTCTCTCTATTTAGGTAAGAATATTTTCCCCAGAAGCCTTCACAGAATTCTTCCTGTATCTTAGTGACTGAATCTGAGTCATATATCCATCCCTAAAGTAATGATTGGCAAAGAGGGTAGACTTAGACCAATGTTCCCAGTTGGAACACTGCTATCTATATAAAACAGAGGCTCTGTTGGTGGGAAAAAGGAAGAATGGTATTTGGATGAACAGTCAACAATGTCTGCCTACTGGCTAAAGTAAAGTTAAAATTGTACCTTTATTACAAGCCTTTCAGAGACTTCAATGTACTAACAAACGCTCTGAACCTCCAAGAGAGGACTAATGGATTGGTTACCATTTCTCAAACATACTTGACTGTGGAGACACTTTTTGGAACATCTATTAAGATCTTCTGGAAGCCTATGACCCCACAGAGTGTAGGTTCAAAAATGCTTGTTTCTAAACTAGTGCCTCTTCTACAGGTACCTACCCTCTTCTTAAATAAATGTTTAAATAAATTGAGTTTGGGGGAGGAAATCCAAACAAATTCTGCCTGCATTCATAGATGACTTATTCCTCACAACTTTTCAATATATAAAAACAGTCTAAAGATAAAATATGTGGAAAAAAAAACTCTATTCTTATCTGATGCAAGCCATAAAAAACGAAAAGATGTACACTGAGTTTTTGGATAAAACTCGGGAACCATAAACCACTTCTACCAAAAGGCATCCAGGTATTGTTCAGAAAGCAACAATAACTTCATAAAATTCACTGTTCTTTCCACTAAGCTTAGCAAGAAGAGAGAATACTATACATTAGTAAGAGTTTTCACCAATCCTACTGGGTAAAAACTCATTCTATTAAGATTCTGGCTTAGTTTTGAATTGCACAAAAATGAAATCTTGCTCTGAAACACTTCCTGTCCTTGGTTCCATGTGTCCATCTAATACTTGTGTATTTCACTTGCCCTTTCTGAAGGGCATGCGTTCCTTTCTGGAAATAGCTTTTCCAGTCTCTTTCTCAATTCATCAGCCTCCTGGTGTCTCCCTGGAGCGCTCTGGACCAAGTGCTTCTTCTGGTCTCATCTCTTCATGGGAAATTTCTTCTGATGCAATGGAGCCTCCCTGAGTTTCTGAGATTTTTTTTCCATCTGGTTTGTGCATGCTCTGCATACATGAGAACATACTGCATGGCCTGTGTGATTCATCACAGACACCTGCATGTTCCATTTTACTGCACTATGATGTTTTTAAAAATTATAAATATAAAGAAAAAATGCAAGCGTTGCCCCCTCTATAGTCTTCTAAACTCTCTCCCTCTTCTCACCTAGAGAAATACACTGGCACAAAGGTGCTATTGTGTAACTGCTTACCTTTTCCATACTGGTACCAATAAATCCCTCAGTATTCATGCAAGTCAATGAAATGAATTCCATCTGAGAGATTACAGAGATTGTGTGTCAAGGGAACAGATAAATGATACACAGGGGACCAAGCAAAGCAGCAGAATGGGAGTTCCTGAGCTGTTTGTTGTTGTTGAAAAGACTTACGCACATGACTCTTCTGGATTTGCTTTAAAAATTGCCCCTCAGCGAATATCCATTTAACTTGAGTGTTGTAACAACAGCCTACAAGGTGCCCTCAGCAACCAGAAGCCCTGAGTACTGTAACACATTTTCAACTTTCCTAAGCAGATATCAGCGATCACAACTGCCTGCCTTCTGCCAGAAATGGTGATTTTAAACTTCAGCCTTCTGGGTTTCAATTATGCTTAATAATCACATGCTGCTTTAGGTTCACAATGTCACTGGTTTTCAAACAACCAAAGAAAAAGGCAAGTTTTTAGTCATTAATATTTCTTGAAAGCAATGTTCTCTCATCCAGTGAAATGACAAGGGTCAAATGGAAATTAGGGGATGCCTTGGAGATCTTCTAGGAACTAATTAGTTCCTTCTTTCTGGATTTGACAACTCATAAAACAGGAATTGTTGTCCTCTTCAGAACAGAAGAATTGTTGTCCCTCTTGCTTCCCCGAGGGAAGAGGGAGCATCTGACCAGGGTGATGCTGTCCACTGGTCCATCAAAACCTGGTCCTTACATCTTAAGGTCAATATACAATTTTTAAAATATTTACTTTTATTTTATTTTGGCTATGCCAGATCTTGGTTGCAGCACATGGGATCTCTCATCTTTAGAGTGGTGTGTGGGATCGTTTGTCATGGTGTGCAAACTCTTAGTTGTGGCATGTGGGGTCTAGTTCTCAGACCGGGGATTGAACCTGGGTCCCCTGAATTGGGCGGCTTCTGAGGTGGTGCTAGTGGTAAAGAAACCCGCCTGCCAATGCAGGAGACGCAGGAGATAAAGGTTTGATCCCTGGGTCGGGAAGATCCCAAGAAGTAGGAAAAGGCAACCCGCTCCAGTATTCTTGCCTGGCAAATCTCATGGATAGAGGGACCTGGTGGCCTACAGTCCATGAGGTCGCAAAGAGTTGGAGACAACTCAGGACTGGAAAACAACAACAACCACTTCATTAGGAGCTCGGGGTTCTGGCCAGTGGAGCACCAGGGAAGCCCCTGATATACAAATTTTCAAACTAAGCTCCATTCTGGTTCAGGAACGTGGAAGCACTGTGTCCATGGAGTCAGAGCGGTCCTTACTGCAGTGGGCCAGGGGGAAGAACACAGCCCTCCCCGTGTTTGAGACCTGACTCAGGCAGCGCCTGTGCGAACGGACACACCTTACCCACCTCAGGCTGCTGAGGACAGATGTGCACCCCAAACAGCAACACGACTGTCACCCGCAGCTTTCCTTTGCTAAAGTTACCTACTGCAGAAAGTCATACTCCTTGGAAACAAAATGATGCTGCTGTGACCTAGAAATTAGCCAAATACAGTCTTCTGACCATGGATGAGAATTTTTATTAGGTAAACTCTAAAACAAGTGGCTGAAGGTCAGTAGGCTTGATGAGAAGTGGTATTTTAACTCCTACCAGCCAGTGGTTTAAATGGACGATGTTGGCTCATATAATCAATGGTGGTCTAGAGCTGGTTTGTACTGGTTAGTGAGATCCAACTGTTAAATATACAACCATTTACAAGCCATGGCTGTTGGCAGCTTGAAATTTCCCACAGTGGGAGTATTTATACCACGGAAATTGGCAGACATTACAAATTGTCGCTTTTCTTCCTCTGAGATCCAGTTTACTAGTACACAACTGCACATGGGCACCAGCAAATAGAAGAAACTTCAGAATTCAGAAAATGTTGCCTCTTTCCTGAAGAGCAGACCACACTTCATTTGAAAAAAATTAAATCATGAAAATAAAGCACTTATGTTGCTAACTTAAAATAATTGTTATTCCCAGAGAAACGTTCTCCAAGTTGATAATTTCACATTTGTTTCAAGTGACATGCCTAAGAGGACTCTGCCCTGGCAGTGGGGGTGGGGGAACTCCAGGAAAGGACTGTTGGATAACAAGAACGTGGGACGTTCAGGCAAGAGAACCACTGTGACTGACAGCATCACAGAAAAGGGATCATTTTTCAAATATTTAAATACAGGTCACAGAGCCTGCAGTGATGCTCACTGAAATGTTAATTCAATTCAATTCAACATGACAAACATTTACAAACAATAAGTGTTGTTGAATTGAATTGAAATGTTAACATTTATTCTCCTGTGATATTTCTCTGCAAAAATTAGGAGGTATCCTTAGACTATAAATTAAATTCCACCCTGAGATGAATGTTAACTTTGTAATAAATATGATCATCAAATATTTATATCTAGCCTTGTTTCAAGGCACCTGCCATTGAATTACTTAGTGGCTTAGATAAAATAAAGCAGAGTCTACCATACTTATATAGTATGAGATAAAACAAGCAGGGCAATAGAACTTTCTGAACCTTTTAGTTCAATGGGCAACTATGAATATTTATGGTTGACAGTTTCACGTTTTCACCACTGGGTGGTCATCTCCCAACTTCTGAAGACGACATCTGTCAAAAAGAATTAAAACCTTCTCGGGATTGTTGAGAAAGGAGCACTCTCTCCTTTTGACCTTGAAGTTGAACCTGGGAGGCTACAGATCTGACCCTCTTGGGAACTAACTTCCTACAGGGGAGTAAATCCAACATGAAGGAAAGCAGATCTGACTGATGAATAGAAATTAAGGCCTGGTGAACTTGCTTAAGCACTTAGAACAAGCCATTCCATGGTCATCACTACACTGACTTATAAGTTACATGAGCAAATAAATTAACTTTGTTTATAATACTTTGACAGTTTCTGTTGCTCACCACCAAAACAGTCCTAATTTATAAAATATTTATAGATTTTTCAAACTACTTTTTAAACCCAAATCACCAGAAATGCTGACTTCTAACAGTCTTCTGAAAGTCTCTTTTCCTATCTTTATTTCCAAGCCCTTCGGCATGTAACCTTGCAATTCTTCCTACCTCTTGATACTGACCTTGGCCATCTGATCTGCTCGGGCCACTGGAATGCTAATAGGCATGATGCATGCTATCAGGAGTTTAAAGCAGGCTTGCCCTCTTGGGCTTCTGTCACCACCATCACAAGAACAGGCTCTGGCTCAAGGAAGTTACAAGACACGCCAGCAGTAGACCCAGGCCTCCCTCCACCCCGACAGCCACCAGAGAATGAGATGAAGCCACTCCAGCCAACTTGCAGACCTCTTAGAATAAGCAACTGTCGGTTTAAGATCCTGGGTTTTCACTATTTCCAAGGCAGGCATAGAGACGCAGACATAGAGAATGGACACGTGGACACGGTGGGGAAGGAGGCGGGGTGGGATGAATTTGGAAAGGAGCACTGATGTATACACACTACCACACGTAAAACAGCTAGCTAGTGGGAGGCTGCTGTCTAGCACAGGGAGCTCAGCTTGGTGCTGTGAGGATCTAGAGGGATGGGACGGGGAGAGGGGAGGGAGCTCCACGAGGGCAGGGATATATGTATGCATGTGGCTAATTCACCTCACTGTGCAGAAGAAAGTAACATAACACTGTAAAGAAATTATATCCCAATTAAAAAAGAAAAGATCCTGGGTTTTCAGACAGTCCTCACTGGTACTCAGAGGACCCTTATCACACAGAGTGGCATGCAGAGCACCTACACCATCCCCCTAAAGAAGGAGGAAGCTGAGTAAATCTCAGGGAGACCCTGCCGGCTTTTGCCAGTGAAATATGAACAAGGAGTAAAGAAGGAGAGGTTTTCCAAACCAGACATCACAAACACTGATGCTTCTAGTGACCAAGCAGGTAAGAAAATAATTAAAAAAAAAAAATAATTAAAACATAGCATGTGGCATTTGCCAGGCACTGTCCTGGGTGTTTCACAAATATCAATTCACTGAGTCCTCCTAACAGTTATCTGAGTTCAAAGTTGCTATCTTCATGACACTGGGACGGAAGAGCACAGAAAATTCTAGCAGCTTGCCCCGGCCATGAAGCTTGTCAATGGCGGCCCTTGCTTTCCCTGGCTCTTGGCCTCTCTGTGCCACAGGAAAACAGGCTTGACGGAACCCAGGGGGTGTGGGGGGCACCACTGTGTTCACTGCCTCGTCACCTCGTGGGGCTGAGAGCGCTCGCATCTTCCGAAAGAAGCCAGGAATCTAGACGTTTTACAATTTCCCTATTTAAAACTGTTTGGAACGTTTGAATGTTCGATTTTTAAAACACCATCCAGGTTAGCCCTATAGAACTCAGGCTCGGCCAATCACAATTAGAGCTACTCTTGGCCGTGGCCTGACCTCCACACACGCTGGTCTCAGCAGCAGAGCCTCTCAGGTGACGAGTGTGCAGCTCGCACACCTCAAGAGCTTCTCTAGTGTCACGGAAAGTGGTTTCAAAAGCTTTGTCCTTATGCTGCAAAAAGACGAGCAAGCAGGGTGCTGCCACGTTCACCTCTACCTGTCTTCCTTCTGTCAGCCCCACATTCTCACAGGCCATATTTCAGGCCCTTGAAGTTCCTGGGATCTCTCCCGCACCCAGAGATTGGACCTGGGGCTCCCTGTGCCTGAAATCAGTCGTCTCTCCTTTCCTCACTGGGCCTTAGTTGCATGTCACATCCTCCAGGAAACCTCTGCCAGCACCCCTCACGACCATACTGGGGAACCCACCTGAGTGCTTCTGGAGCATCGTGTACCTCCCCTTACCAAAATGTAGGTGCACCTGTATTTTATTTGCTCTGCCACCTGGATGAATCTCTCTCCAGGCTAGGATGCTGCAGAGCAGAGGGGAGAACTGCTTTGTTCTCAACATCTAAAATAGTGGGTGCTGAGAAATGGTTATGAGATGAAAGAAGGGATACATATATGAGAGAACATGTATAGATCTTACAAATGGTACTTTCAGTGAGTCTATTAGACACCCATGGACACACAGACACACACACACAGCAAGTACCTAGATAAAGCAAGAGCGCGGTTAACTCTTTCTTCAAGGCCGAATGTGCCCAGGGCCTTCCAGGCCATCCAGAATTTGAATGCATCTGGTCTCCTGCTGCATTGGATGGACTTGTCACCTGTGTCATAGCTGACATCATAGAATTTATCCTGCTGGAAGAGGTAAGACGCGTTGGCGGAGTAACATCTCTTAAGGAGGTCCTTTTGGGAAAAAAATAAAAGAAAGAAAGACAAATTGTAGTATTGTCCATTTTTCAAATACATTTGATTTCAAAAAACACACCCCACCAGCAAAACCTTGTATAATATTCTACTGCTTTGTGCCAAAGGCATTTGGTCTGGCTCTGTGACTGACCTGGGTCTGGAACACTGCTGCTGCTGCTGCTAAGTCACTTCAGTCGTGTCCAACTCTGTGCGACCCCATAGATGGCAGCCCACCAGGCTCTGCCGTCCCTGGGATTCTCCAGGCAAGAACACTGGAGTGGGTTACCATTTCCTTCTCCAATGCATGAAAGTGAAAAATGAAAGTGAAGCCGCTCAGTCGTGTCCGACTCTTTGCCACTCCATGGACTGCAGCCTACCAGGCTCCTCCATCCATGGGATTTTCCAGGCAAGAGTACAGGAGTGGGGTGCCATTGCCTTCTCTGTCTGGAACACTAGGTGTGTATTAACTTTGAGACACAGACGACTCCTTGTATTTTCAAAAAAAACAAAAATCCTCAGAGTTGAGAATGCTAAGTCCATCTTCACACTTGTATTGGTGAGTATTAAGAAACTTTAAATGACCATGTCATCATTTGTATGACATCAACATGGGCAAATTTCTCCAGATGGAAAAAAAAAATCTATCTGTAACTCACTCAAGGTTCCACATTAGAAAAATACCCGACATACTGTATATACTTCATACAATTTCACAGGTGAAAAAACTAGGCCTTGGGGACTTCGCTGGTGGTCTAGTGGCTAGGACTCCAGACTCTCAGTGCAGGGGGCCTGGGTCTGATCCCTGGCCAGGGAACTAGATTCCACATAATGCAACTAAGAATTCCCACGCCACAGGGAAGATCAAGGGTCCCACGTGCCACAACTAAGACCCAGTGCAGTCAAAGAAATATAAATTAAAAAAAAACTAGGCTTTAAAATCCCTGTTTTCAATTCATATCCATAATGAAAAGGCCAGAATCGACAGTTAACCCAGAGACTTGAAAAAAAAAAATCTGAGGAAAGAGCAATGGAAGAGTAAAAAAAAAGGACTAAATAGCACCTACAGTTCCATAGGGTCTGGGGTTTGGTCTCACACTGGTTTTATCTGTAATCAAATTCAATTTACATTTACTGACTGGCTACTTTTCTCTACAATTTACCTGGGTGACAATTTATCCTGTTTATTTCCATTCTACAGTCTTTAATTTGACCTCAAATTATTAGCGTTTGAGCCCTGTTTCCTTCAAAGTCATGTGGGATCTAAACCCCCAGGATGCCTAACCCATCCCTCAGCCCCCACAACTCCCTGAGTATCTTCACTCCCAGGGAGCACCTATTAGAACCTCTGCTTCCCCAGGATAACAAACTATTCAATGTCCCTCAACCACAAGATCATGCCCTGTCTATATCTTGGTTCACACTGTTTGCTTGACCTTGTCTCTGCTTTAATATATTTGGCACATTCGGAAGAATATACCCAGCATATTTATCAGCAGTAAAGTTTACTAACATCGAATGTGGCTTCCCTCTCTACCTAGGTCAGCCTTTCCTTTGGGTTCCATCTCAGGTTCTGCTTCCCTCCACCTTTTTTTACCTGCCCCTCCTGCTAGACCCTTTTCCTCCTCTCACCCTTGACTGCATTCGTTGGCTTTGGTTCTGAGTCACCCCTACTCGGCAAGCAGCCCTCTGTATTCTCTCCTCGAGAACCAAGCAGCTTCTCGATGGCAGGACTCATTTCCTGTCCATGTCCACACCCACAGAGCTTAACACGGTATTGAGCACAAAGATCCTCACTAAGCTGTTAGGTGAGGACACAGCTCCCCACGTTCTGTCCCTCTCCCCCACCATCCTAACATATCATATGAACAGAATAAACACAGGCACAGGGACATCTTCCAGACTTCAACAATGCAGAACCACCAGTGCTGACAGGAAGCCCTGGAGAAACTCCCCAGAGTCACAGAGGTCCTAGAAAAAAATGGTCCCTCCTAAAGAGGGAATATGCGTTTTATTTTTCCTTAGAGACTACGTATTCATGCATTTAACAAACATTTAGAAATTTACTTGTGATGAGTCAGGCACTGTACTTTACAATGTGCGTACCAAACGGAGAACATATTTTCTAATAGTAAGGATAATTCAACGATCATTTTCAATATTTACTTCTGAGAATAAGCTTTCTTTTGTACACACTGTTATATTTAAAATAAAATGCTTTTCCATGAGAGAATGTACTTATTACAGGTACCCATCTGACTGATCAACAAGTATATAAAGAATAAAAAGAAAATTTCAAGGTATCATATTCTAAACAAAAGCACACATTTGCTGTTTCAATAACAATATCGGCCTGTGTGGACACTAATTTGGGTATTATTTGCACCAGAAAGTATGATTCAATACTATGCAAAAAATGTATACCGGCTATAGTCAAGAACTCCCAAGTCCCACTCATCCACTATCCAAAAGTAAACTGATTTTAAAATAACAAAGGAATACTCATAAGCCTTCAGCCTGGCTCAGATGGGTAATATTGGTAGACACAGGAGAAGAAGATATTGCTCCAATGTGATCATTAAGGTAGAAAAAGCGCTTATTCTTTAATCTTTAGCTTAATTCTATCATCAATCTCTCAACTCTGATCATAGCTGCCACCACCACATCTCCCTACTCTCAGAGGTCAGGAAATTTGGGTATTGTTTCCATAGCAACTACAGCCTGACCATATATTATGACATTAAAAGGACAGTGCAGCTTAAGGATAAAGCACGCACGTGCGCACGCGCACACACACACACAGACACACACTTGTACTTGCATCATGAGAACAAATTTACTTTCATCAACTATGAAAGATGCAAAAAAAATCCCCAAAGCAGATGATCACCGGACACATCCCGGGCAAGTTTCAGTGCCTGCTGCTAGTGATTGAAAGGGAGAGGAACCCATCCATCCTGGGAAGATGAATGGCATCCCTGTAGGCAAATGGAGGCGCAGAGAGCCAGGAAAGTGCGTCGCAAGATGAGTGATTACCCTGCAGTCATGACACTGCTGATCTCGCTGCACTGAAAAATCCTCCTGCCTTGGGAAGGTTTCATGAACAACTAGAGGCTTGGGACTTCCTTTATTGAAAATAAATGAAAACTCTACCCGCAAAGTCCCTGCTTTGCATTTTAGTTTCTGTCCTTGTACTAAAATGGATGAGATGTCTCTAGTTTTAAGACAGACATCAACTAAGAGGATGTTCAGATCTCCAGAGAAAAACAGCACTTTAGAATAAATGTGGTAAAAGTTAACGTTTTTGAAAATAATTAGTCACTGTTGTGCTATTAAAGAGAAGGACTGTGTTTGTCTTGCTTATCTTTATAGTCTTAACCCTGGAAAGACAATAAACACTAGTTATCCAAATTTCAAAGAAAAATGTTCAATGAGAATGCAGATTGTTCCATATTGTGATAGCGTCTCAAACAGTTCTCAGGAATTAGGAGAAATGGGGTTAGGGCACAAACGGTGACACGTGAAAGAAATGAAATCAACAGCTTAAGCAAAAAGGAGAATTTTTATAGGCATGCATATTTTAAAATCCAGTCATATGTCATATATCAGGCCCAGGTGGATCCAGGACTAAATCGGGAATCTATCTTTTGTCTCTCATTCTACTTTCTATGTGTTGGCCTCACTCCTAAAGCAGAACATGGGGAGGAAGCCTCGGAACGGGGGCTCCCAGTGGGACCTGTGAGCCCAGAGGGGAGGCTCTGTGTGGAGAGCCAGGAGATCAGAGAGGAGGTGGCCTGGCGGGTGATGCTACCCATGCAGAGAGAGAGAGACCAGTGACCCGCCAGCCGCAAGCTCTGTCTGAAGCCAATGGGCCAGTGAGCGTGGAACACGTGGCTCCCAGCAGTCAGGCACCTTTCGGGGCAAAGCAGAGGAAAACTGGAGAAGGAATTACACGGTAAAGAGAGATGACAAAGGACAAGCACACTACAAGAGTCTAGAAACCACAACTCTCCTTCCCACCGAGCACGTGACAGTCACGAGTGGAGCTAACATTTGTAGAGTCCTCATTTTGTGCCAGCTACTGTGTGTGGACGAACTCGTAAATCTCCTAACAGCTTGAAGAGGTTGTTCTATTATGTTTTCAATGCCACTGCAGGTGTGTGAAAGCTGCAACCTGGCAAGGTTCGGCTAATGACATAAGATCATGTAGCTCCTGAGGGGTACAGCTGGCTTTCCAACTGAGGCTGCTAGGATTCAGGGTGCGAACTCTCTAACCCGTGACACTCTCCTCTCTCTACACCGGAGCTTAAATACATGTGGAGGAGAAAGAAAAGAAAGAAAGTGAAGTCACTCAGTCGTGTCCGACTCTTTGCGACCCCATGGACTGTAGCCCACCAGGCTCCTCCATCCATGGGATTTTCCGGGCAAGAGTACTGGAGTGGGTTGCCATTTCCTTCTCCAGGGGATCTTCCTGACCCCAGGATTGAACCCAGGTCTCCCTCATTGCAGGCAGACACTTTACCATCTGAGCCACCAGGGAAGTTATGTGGAGGAGAGGGCCCCATAAACATTCATGAAGGTTTTTTTTTTAATTGGAGTATAGTTGCTTTACAATGCTGTGTTAGTTTTTGCTGTACAGCGAAGTGAATCAGCTATATGAATGCGTATATCCTCCCGTCTTTGGATGTCCTTCCCATTTTGGTCACCACAGAGCACTGAGTGGAGGGGCAGGGCAGGTGGTGGGGTGGACTGGGAGACTGGGGCAGATGTGTATACACCACGGGTGCCATGGATAAAGTAGGTGGCTGATGAGACCCACGGTACAGCTCCAGGGGCTCATGAAGTATTCCTGAACGCGGCAGCAGAGCGCACCGCACTGGAGGGCAAAGCCGCTCAGCCTGCTTCAGACTCGCGCTCTGTTCCTGTAAATGTGACTGTTGGTCTTACTAGTATCATATCTTCTCTCTAAGCACTCTGAGATTCTTCTAAATACGTGACTGGCCATACTTAATCTATCACATGGTGATACTTAATCACTGAAAGGACATCCTGAGTCATGAGTCTACATCCTGAGTGATATTTTCATTGTCAAGGTTAGCTGAGCTGTCTTTGATTTCCACAGGCCAGACAAGATTCTGCAAGCTCCTTTCCAGGAGCAGTGACTACCCAGACCTACTTGAAGTCCCCACTTGCAGCAATCATGTTTTTCAGCTTAACCAAATCTCCTAAAAATTCTTCCCATATGGCTTCTCACATAGTCTGTCCCACATCACCCTTATTTATATATGAGAAATTGCCTAAATGCTTTAGGAAATGAGTCTATTAATCACCTTCGTACTAATTAATTCATTCCATATTAGGTATTGAGGACTTTTATACAAGCACTATGGTGCTTCGGGCCTAGAGATATAATCCCACGGAGGGACTAGGCATCTAGGCTCATACTTGGTGACTGAATGTGCAAAACTAAATTTAGACTGTGAGTAACAGGAAGGCTTAGTTGTGGTCTAGAATACAAAAGTGAATTTTTAAACTGATCATAGCTTCTGATGTTGTTTTATGTATTTAATGAGGAAACATTTGAGAGCTGGACTATATGCCAAAAGCTGTGCTAGGCACTGGGGCTGGAACGGTAAATGAGAAAGTCACTATCCTTAAGAAGTTTAAGGTGGAGACGGGACGAGAGAAATAAGCAGTTACAGAGCAAGATGAGGGGGAAAAACAAAGTCTAATGAGCAAGAAGGAAGCTCATCTTTCACCAACTTAGAGGCATCAGCTGGGGATCTTCAGAAGCAGAAATGTGTCACCTAAGAGCTGAAGGATGAGGAACAACTGAATAGGAGAAGGAATTAATTCAGTAAGAGCAGGGCTAATTAACGAGGTCACACACAGAGAGGAAGAAAGAGAAGCCAAGACAGTGAGGATCTCAAATGCCACGGGAAAGTGACTGGCTGTGGAGTTCTCTACAGCTCCTAGAGATACCACACTTCACCGTCACTAATGATCTGGGAGAAAAATGTGAGAATTAGCACATAAAGATCCCACTTTTGGTTTCATACCTTGGTGTCAGAGCTCAAAGCGAGTCACTTAAGTAATTTGGGCTTCATTTTCCTCCTTGGTTTGGGCTTCTCTGATAGCTCAGTTGGTAAAGAATCAGCCTGCAATGCAGGGAACCCCAGTTCAATTCCTGGGTCGGGAAGATCCGCTGGAGAAGGGATAGGCTACCCACTCCAGTATTCTTGGGCTTCCCTGGTAGCTCAGCTGGTAAAGAATCCACCCGCAATTCAGGAGACCTGGATTCAATCCCTGAGTTGGGAAGATCCCCTGAAGAAGGGAAAGGCTATCCACTCCAGTATTCTGGCCTAGAGAATTCCATGGACTGTGTATAGTCCATAGGGTTGCAAAGAGTCGGACAAGAGTGAGCGACTTTCACTTTCCCTTTCCTCCTCACTCTCCCCTCCACCCAGGAATGTGATGAAAATCTGGGGAAATGCTGTTACTGGGAACACTCAGTCTGTGGCCAACACCACCCACCCCCAACCCCACTGCTCACTTTCACATGCATATCCTCCTACCCTGACCCTAAGCAGACATTCCCACCATTCTTTGATTTATGCTCTCCCCAGGCGAGATACTGACTAGGATGATGCCAGCTCTAGACTAGCTCACTGTTTATGAAATGAGCCTGTTACACCTCCCGCCCACTCACCCTTTGTCATGGGATGTATCTGCCAGTAACTCTATAGCAGTAAACCAAGTTGATAGAATATCTTAAAGCTATTATAAGACATCCTAGAGCAATAGGAAGACTGGTCCATGGTTCTCACTCTCCAAGCAGAAGTAAGCCTGCTCTTGCTTAGCTATCATACTAATGGCTGTCTTAGATGATGTGGGTCTTTACAAGTCCCGGTGTAGTTAGAACAGAAGACACAACAAGCGCAGTCCAGGGTGAGAGTGGGCAAGGGCACGCACTAGGGGAACTGAGGGCCAGGAGACAGCACCTGGCTGGGTGGAGCTGGTCTGGGGGTCTTCAGTGTACTTAGGTAGAGGGGGGGCAATGGATGTGTTGACTGATTGCTGAGGGATAGGCTGGGGAGGAGGGAAGAGAGCAAGCCAATGACAACAATGTCAGTGTCCTTTTCCATGAAAGGAAGTAGATCCAACTGAATCATGGACAAGGTGGCTGTATTAGGCAGAGCCATGAAGAGTCTGGAAAGAAAATAAAGGAGAAGGAAGAGAAAAGAAGGAAGGAAGGGTAAGAAAATGCTCAAAGTTTATCTCTTTGGGGATTTCTTAAGTTTTTCCTTCCTTCTTTCTTTTTTTCTCTTTTCTTTTCTTTCTGACTTTCAGATGCAAATGGAACATTTTACAAATCCTTAGAAATGAGAGTTGGTCATCAGCATCACTTGGAGCAACAAAAAACTTTGCCTTCAATCTTCCCTGTACTCCTGTCTCTGTCCCTCCGTGAAACCTCCACCCGGTTTGCTAGCCAGCCCCGTGCAGTCACTGACGAGGGTGGCTTGTGTGTTTCATATGCTATCAGCTATGTTGGAAGATCCGCCCACTTAACTGGGAATCTGCTTCAAAGGGTAACCAGCCAGGTCTCCACTTCCGGGACCTGCACTCACCACTCACCGCATGTCTGTGTCATGCCCCGCACACAGATGTGTCTGTCAGACAGACACCCCGGAGTAGGTGTCCCCCTCATTCCCGAATTCTTTACATAGGCACTTTTCATTTTCCATTAATCCCTCTTTTGGGGATTTATTTAATTCATTTTCTTCCTGCTGTAGTTTTTCTATGCTCAGTTACAGTAGAAAATTATTAAGTCATCTCATGTCACCCCCAGGCTGAGAAAATCTGCTTCTGATGAATGGTCACAGTTTCTCCCTCAACTCATCACCACATCTGAGTTCTTATCTGCCTTCTCCTCTGCCACCTGCACAGCTGGGTCAGTCACTGACCGCTTCAGTTCCCGCGGAAGGCTTCCATCTTGCATAAGAGGCTTCAGCGCCCAGTGAGGGGTTGTTTTCTAATCGATTGATTCCATGTTCTGTTCCATTCCCTTCGAGCATGTCCCTGTCACTGGTGGCACCTACACACCAGCCTCTGCCCACATCCTCAGTTAATTCTCCAGTTTTTACTCGCCCCCTTCCCCTCATCACCTGTACATTCTAGCAGATGTTAGGGTTAGAAGTCTGCTGTATTTACGGGGTTTGTGCTTGAAATTCTGAAGAGCTGGTGGATGGCGACCTGGCTGTCTGCTGCCATGTGGTGCTTTCCTGCCATTTCCTCATCTCCTTTTGTAAAGTTCACATCAGCCTCTGTTGTCTCAAAATACAGCTGCGCTGTGACCCCTCCTGGCAGACCTGCTTGATGGACAGCCTGATTCAAGCTGTTTACAGAAAGTTTCTGGGTGCTGTGAGATGGGCTTTTTCATAAAAATGTAATATCCTCTCCTTTTTCATTCAGTTCATGCATATAACACATTTAACCACACAGTGCTCTGTGAAGGGATTGATATATTCCTTGAGGAAACATCATTTCATCCATGAGGATCCAACTTCCATGATGAATACTTGCTTTGTCTTCCTTTTTTGGGGGCAGAGATTATTTTTTCCCCACAATTCCTAAGCTGCTTTTGAACAGTCGAGTTCCATCTCTCCTTCCTTTAATGCATTTGACATAGTTCAAAATTATCACTTTTCCACTGTATTTCTCTAAGTTATGAAACAGATCCTACAACTCTGTGCCCCAGTTCAAGGCAGAAGGGGAAGAAAGCACACACCACCCCCATATTTTCTTCTGAAATGTTAATCTTCCTTAAATACCCCTGAACTAAGGGTTAGACTCAGCAGATTCTGAAATGAGGAGGCTGAGCTAAAAGACATTTTTAAGAAATGCAAAATTAATACTTTAAAGCAGTGGTGGCGCCTATGGGGAGGGGAAAGTCAGGCTCAATGTCTCAAAGAACGCGTGAGGGCTTCTATAAATAGACAAGAACATTTGATAGTCCGGAGTTCACTTGGCAATACCTCTGCATGCCCCACACATATTTAAAAATAGTTCAACAGGGCCTCTCTCTTAGGACAGATGGAAATTTTCTGATCTTCCCCGGGCAGCTATCAACATACCTTCTCTGTTAAAGATAATCTAAAACACTGTTTTTCAAACTCTGACTACAACCCACAGTAAGAGATTATTTTTAAATAGTGATAGCATCCACTCTAAAATACAAGAAATGGAAGCAAAAGTTTTCTGATAGAGTGGTCATCATTTCTACATGAAATGCATACTGATATTTTCTATTCCATTTTATTGTCACTGTTCTTCAAAACAGGAAAATAAAACCCTGACATGACTTACAATTGACTATATAACTCAAGATTAATTAGTATGGTGGTTCTTAATCCAAGTTAACATTAGAATTATCTGATGAGATTTTTTTTAAAAAATTAGCAATTCAGGGTTCTTTACTCCAGACTAAAAAATCAGAATCTTTGATGTGGGGTAATTTTTTTTTTTAAAGTTCCCCAGGTAACCCCATTGTGCAGCCAGGACTGCAAACCACTGCTCTGAGGGATCTTGACCTTATGTTGAAAAATTTGATCTAGAAATTTCAGGAGGCGTGACATTCATGTTGAATCCAGGAGACTCTCAAGTGCTGGGTTTTCACCAGAGCACATAAACCAGGATGATTATCTGCCTTCTTTTTGTGCTGTGAAGGCCAATCATCAAAGTTTTATTTGTGTGTGAGTACAAGGAAAGAGTGATTTTCATCCATGCACCTAAATAAAGAACATCATGGGGTTAATATGAATAATGCTGGACTCTTCGCTGGTGGGGAAAATGCTCTGAGCTATGAAAAATATGACCAAGGATTTGGTGTGGATGTGATGTGCAAAATAAATAAATAAATAAATAAATAAATAAATAAATAACTTTAATTTATTACCAGAGATCAAATTGGCAACATCCACTGGATCACAGAAAAAGCAAGCGAGTTCCAGAAAAACATCTACTTCTGCTTTATTGACTATGCCAAAGCCTTTGACTGTGTGGATCACAATAAATTGTGGAAAATTCTTAAAGAGATGGGAATGCCAGATCACCTTACCTGCCTCCTGAGAAATCTGTATGCAGGTTAAGAAGTAACAGTTAGAATTGGACATGGAACAACAGACTGGTTCCAAATCGGGAAAGGAGTACGTCAAGGCTGTATATTGTCACCCTGCTTATTTAACTTATATGCAGAGTGCATCATGTGAAATGCCTGGCTGGATGAAGCACAAGCTGGAATCAAGATTGCCGGGAGAAATATCAATAACCTCAGATATGCACACGACACCACCCTTATGACAGAAAGTGAAGAAGAACTAAAGAGCCTCTTGATGAAAGTGAAAGACGAGAGTGGAAAAGTTGGCTTAAAACTCAACATTCAAAAAACCAAGATCATGGCATCTGGTTCCATCACTTCATGGCATATAGATGGGGAAACAATGGAAACAGTGAGAGACTATTTTTGGGAGATGAAAAATCACTGCAGATGGTGATTGCAGCCATGAAATTAAAAGACACCTGCGCCTTGGAAGAAAAGTTATGACCAACCTAGACAGCATATTAAAAAGCAGAGACATTACTTTGCCGACAAAGGTCCATCTAGTCAAAGCTATGGTTTTTCCAGTAGTCATGTATGGATGTGGGAGTTGGACCATAAAGAAAGCTGAGCACCAAAGAATTGATGTTTTTGACCTGTGGTGTTGGAGAAGACTTTTGAGAATCCCTTGGATTGCAAGGAGATCCAACCAGTCCATCCTAAAGGAAATCAGTCCTGAATATTCACTGGAAGGACTGATGCTGAAGCTGAAGCTCTAAAACTTTGGCCACCTGATGCGAAGAACTGACTCATTGGAAAAGTCCCTGATGCTGGGAAAGCTTCAAAGTGGGAGGAGAAGGAGACGACAGAGGATGAGATGGTTGGATGGCATCACCGACTCAATGGACATGAGTTTGAGTAAGCTCTGGGAGCTGGTGATGGACAGGGAAGCCTGGCGTGCTGTAGCCCATGGGGTCACAAAGAGTCAGACACGACTGAGTGACTGAACTAACTGAACTAATCTATTACATTTTTTGATTTGCTAGGTGTTTGTGATAAGGGACAAAGACTCATTTGTTTTTGGAAGCTTAATTGTATCCACATGGATATGAGTAAACCTCACTCATTCAACCCAATGGGAGGAAATGAGAGCTTGCATTACTTCCATCTCTGACTTCCTAGATTCTGATATATGTACATATATATATATATACAGCCAACCTTCTTTGTTGCAAAAAGGATTTAAGGAAGTTCACAAAAATACAGTATGGTGAATCAGAAGAGCAAAGGAGGAAGGGGAGGCAAGATAGCAGGGAAGGTAGGAGAGATGAGGGAGGTGAGGTGGTGGGGTAGGAGGGGAAGGGGGAGAAGGTGATGTGGAAACATGATGAAACGTGAAGTGACATCTATGCCAAAAGGAGGATGAAAGGGGACAGGCTATTTGCCAAGTTCTTGGTACACCTGGTCCCATGGAAACAGCAAAAGCATCCAAGCAACTAAGTGCTGAGTCTTTACTGTGAACTGTCAACTATGTCATGCTGCCCCATCACCTCACTCCTCGTACACCGGTAACGTGAAGATAATGACCCCGTGCTGCGTCCCACCTCTTGGGGATGGGTATTCATGGCACAGGTTGAAGTGAATGTCTGGAAGAAAACACTTATTAATTCAGAACATACTCCTTTAGTGTAGATGGCTAGTTAATTCTCTCCAAGATGGGTGGACAGACATAGATGGAAATGAGGTCTTTCAAACTGGACCAAACAGACACCGAGAGAGTGCTGCTTTGGACGGAGGCCAGGGGAGCGCAACATGAACAAAATCAGACTGTGTCTCCAGCTTAACACGATGCTGTTCACAGGGGCAGGTCCAGCCGCAAGGCTGCCGGCCTGCACTTCTGAGGCCTGAGCATCGTTGAGAGGCCTGGCCTCTAAGGACTAGAGCGCAGGTGAGAGACCGACTTTGTGCAGGGACATGCTACCCAGGAGGGCCATTTCTGAAACACCGCTCCCTGCGCGTCTACGTACAAATCCCGTAAAAGGGTTGGTTGATATTACCATAGCCATGGGCAATCCTGCAGAAAACTAGCCTAAACAACAGTTTAAAATGAGCCAGGAAGCACTTGGTGATAATCTCTAAATAGATCCCAGAATTTTGGGAACAAAAGTATTTTTTCCCAGACTCATGGTAAAATATAGAAACGTGCTAGAAAGGCAAAGAATGTTCCCACTATCCACATGGACACTTGTCCACATGGAAGAATCTGTGCCCTCAGTGTGGACAAACAAGGAAACGAGAAATGACCAGCACAGGGTGCCCACCACATGGCTGGCACGCACGGTGCACTTTCACACATTCTCTCACGCAAGGTCATGGTGTTTCTTTCAAAATGGGAAATGTCTCCATTTAACAGAGAAAATAATGAAAGATCAGAGAAGTTAAGTGACTTGTCAAAGTCACATAGTGCAGAACAGAGGGAGAATTTGAACACAGGTCTTGCCAGGCATCAAGGGCCCTACGTGGATGGACCCCCTGATAAACTGTATTTAATGCCAGAGTTTCCTAGTCAGACTGTGGTCCCAGAGCATGGGGAAGACAACGCCCTCTCCTCTGGAGGTTCTAAATCAGGGATGGGCAAACAATTTCGGTAAATGGCCAGATAGAAATATTTTCAGCTTCATACAATATTTGAGGTTTCCCAGGTGGCACTAGTGGTTAAGAACCCACATGCCAATATGGGGGATACAAGAGATGCGGGTTCAGTTCCTGGGTCAGGAAGATCCCCTAGAGGAGGAAATGGCAACCCACTCCAGTACTCTTACCTAGAGCATCCATGGACAGAGGGGCCTGGCGGGCTACAGTCCACAGGGTCGCAAAGAGTCCCTCGGTGACTGAGCTCATGTGAGCCATGTAATCGCTGTCGCAGCTACTTGGCTCTGGGATGATAGGCTGAGAGTAGCCTTACGTGACACATAAATGACCAGACCACACTGGACTGCTCTGGACTGTTTAGAACATATATCTGAGAATAACTGGGGTGAAAACGTCACCCTGATTCCTAGCCTGTCTCCTCACGCCCTCAGGCCCCCTCTGTTCAGAACCCTCCAGGAAGGTACTGTGGGCTGACTGGTCCTGTGCCCAGAACCACAGGAACTTCAGATGAACCACAGCTGTTTTTCTCCTTCCAGTCTCTCAAAATCCACGAACTGGTACAATGATAAAGGACAGCACGTCTTTACGTTTTTCTGTTTTGGGGGCTGGGTACGCTGCATAGCGTATGGGATCTTAGTTCCCCAACCAGGGGTCGAATCCATGTCCCGTACATTGGAACCATGGAATCTTAACCACTGGATCACCTGGGAGGTCTCCAGTATTCCTTTTCTACGATTTCTGCAGCCTGGCACCGAGGAATGACATTTTTTTGGTCCTAAATAATTACGAGAAATGCCCTGAATGGAAGTGACACCCTGCCTCAAGGATGCCCAAAGCAACGGTGGCTTTGGGGCATATCCCCAGCGAGGGACAGTTAATCCCCACAGGTTCCCACCACTTCACTGGTAAACTCCATGGCCAATATCAGACTCTACCGTACACTGAAGACTGCCGGCTTCATAAAGTTTACCCCAGAACTCATCACCAGTGAATCCATCCCCAACCACAACCTTTGTCAATTAAGGAGACACATAAAGAACTTCACTCCCCTGGAGATATTCCTCTTGGCTTTCAACTGAAGCCTTTAAGTGAAGGGCAGCCTATAGCTCTCACAATGGGAAAAGACAATCTGTTAAAGTGACTAACCTTCTAATGCTTGCTGCTGCTACCTTGCTGGTAGAAAACAATCTTTTTCCTATTATATATAAATTCCTGATTCTCAGTAGCTCTGAAAAAAAGCTATGTATTTCATTGCATTTCACTGCATCTCTGGCAAGTTGGATATTGAAATGGCACAAAGATGCTGACAATCCTCTAAATGAATGCATTGGTATTTCCATGACTGGTGGCTGGGTGTCAAGGGTTTAATCCACACTATGGTGCTATCTAAAACTGGTAATAAAACAGAGGAATAATACGCCAAGATAAGATCCAAAGGACATATAATAGTGACATGTGCTGCTCTGTGACAAGGGCATAATGAAACATACTGTGGGAGAGACTCGCTCTATAAAAAAGAAGCCGTGAACTTCTTTCTGACAACTGCTGTGAGCTAGAAATGGGCAAGATGCAATCCATCTTCCCTGTTCCATTTCTGTTTCTGGACCAGGTTTAAAACTCAGCAATCCATTAGTAAGTTGTCACAGCAAGAGATGGAAGATGTTTATAGCTCACAATCCAGGCTCTCTGCCCAGCTGCCAGTGACCCCTTACTCTCTTTCTCTCCCACAGGGACAGTATCCCCTTCCCCCAGCTCATCCCCCTGGTCCCAGCTGACTGGACCAAACGAGGAGAAGACAAGCTGTTTGGAAGAAATACTGTGAAATCCTAATTTAACTTGTGCTGGTCTCTTGGGTAAAGATGTAAACATCATACTGTGAAGTGCCAGCTTTTACCTGTCACATGAACCAAAAAACAAACAAAATTGCTACGAATTTCAAAATGATATCACTTTGGATAGGCAAAAATGACACCACTTTTCTTTTGCTGAAAACATTTCTGATTCGGATCTATGTTTCTTTCTAATGCAAAATATTTAATCGGGTCATAGCCAGAAAAACTCAAAACTCAAATCAAGTGATCTCTTGGACCATACAGACATAAAGTATGGGAGATTGAGATTCTTCCTCTGAGTTTTCTTTCTTTTCCTCTTAGTTTGATATCATTGGGACATTCACAGATGCCACTGAGGAGGGTAGCCAGATAAAATACAAAACCACCTATTGAATTTGAATTATATATGTTTCATATAAACTCATAAAACTCACAAATTTTATTAAAGGTAATATCCATGCAATATTTAGGATATATTTTTACTAAAATATTATATGGGACTTCCCTGGTAGCCCAGTGGTTAAGAATGTGCCTTGCAATGCAGGGGACATAGGTCCAATCCCTGATCAGGGAACTAAGACCCCAAATGCCGGGAAGCAACTAAGCATGCGTGCCATGACTGGAGACTCCGTGTGCCACAGTGAAGATCCCTGTGCCGCAAACAAGACCCAGTGCAGCCAAATAAATAAGTGAAATATTGTATGGCATTTGTCTGAAACTCACATTTCACTGAGCATCTTATGTTTTCAGTTGCTAAGTCTGGTGACTGAAGGCAGGGAAGGGACATGTGTCTGCAGTGTGGTCACTGCTGCCCTTGTACTGAGCCCTTGCCCCATCTCTAGCTCCTCCCAGATGGTCTTTCTGGTTTACGTCTGAAGACCTGACACGGCCTCTGGTCGGCAGCTCACAGGAGTCAGGCTCCCTGCTTCTTGCCCTATTTTGAGGCTCCCTGGTGTCCCTGGGCCAGTCTCAGTCCCTTTCGATTCATCTCCTGACCAGCCTCTCTGAAGCCTACAGGAGAACTCAGGGCTATCTCAGGCACCTCATCTCTGCTTAATTTCTATTTTCCAGATTGACATGAGAGGTAGGGAAGGAGGGAGCCGTCCCATCTCTCTGAGCCTCACCCAGAACTTGAATCAAGAGAGGAAAGAACCCACAGATTCTACTTATGGGGAAGTTCTCTTTTTTTCTGGAACGCCCCTGGCTTTGCTTATTCATTTTTAAAGCTTGGTTCCTCTTCAAACACTCTTCCTTCCTCCCTCCCCAAACCTGAAGACTGTTCATCTCCTTGGGGAAGAAAATGCAACCTAAAAGTGGATTCTGGATAAGATACCCTTCTACCTTTTGAGTTTAAAAGGTAAAAATTCATCACTCTTGATCTCTGCTTTCATTTTGATTATCCGACTACAATAAAACAAACCAGAATTTCATAACATGTCTTCAGCACTTGGGAAGATAAAATTACTTTTATAAATCACCCTTGGCTCGAAGAGTAAATCAACACTATTATTAAAGATTAATTGGAAAATAATTTAAATGAGAATACTCTAAAACAAAACAATCTGAGCCAAAACTGTCCTCAAATGTAAAATAACATTTTTTTACAGAACTAAAACATAAGGAAGCAGGAATAAATGAATAACAATTAAATAAACTTAATAAAGATGTTAATTGAAAAAATAAATGCAAGAAGTGATTCTTATGGAGAGACGATTAGGTAAGCAAATTAGGTCAGAAAAGTATTTTAAAAATTAAGACTTCAGGCAAGGATATACGGTGGAAATTAGATGAAAATGATGAAATGACATAGATTCTATATAATCTCAATAAAATTTATTAAATATTTGAGAAAATGTTCTTGAAATTGATCAAGCAGAGCAGAAAATTCTTAATAACTGAATAAAAGTGACAATATAAACAAAGAATTATCTCCCCCTAAATTTCTGAACAAGAATTTTATGACTGACTTTTTTGACCATTTCTTAAAACTGATGATCTCTATGCTCTTGTAATTATTCTAAAACAAATACAACAGTTGAAAGGTGACAGTCAAAATATAATCCAACCAAGATAACAGATGCTTGCGCGCGCGCACACACACACACACACACTCACACACAGAAGACTAATCATATGCATGAAGTGAAAGTGAAAGCATCAGTCGCTCAGTCATGTCAGACTCTTTCTGACCCCATGGACTGTAGCCTCTGTCCATGGAATTCTCCAGGCAAAAATACTGGATTGGATAGCCATTCCCTTCTCCAGGGATCAAACCCAGGTCTCCTGCATTTCAGGCAGATTCTTTACTGTCTGAGCCATTAGGGAAACCCAATTGTATGTCCATGGGCCAAAATCAACATATTAAAGCAATTTACTGCAACAAAGTGAGGTTAATCAGTAATGTAGAAAATCAATGAACACACACCTAACTTTGTTCACGATTAAAATGACAGAACTATCTTTTGCTATTAGTCACTCTGTCATGTCTGACTCTTTGCAACCCTATTGGCTAAGCCCACCAGGGTCCTCTGTCCATGGGATTCTCCAGGCAAGAATACTGGAGTGGGTAGCATTTCCTTCTCCAGGGGATCTTCCCAACCCAGGAAATGAACCCAGGTCTTCTGCATTGCAGGCGGATTCTTTACCACCTGCAATGCAGGAGATTCTTTAGAGCCACCAGGGAAGCCCTAGAACTACCTTATCAGATATTAAAAAGGGATATGGTAAAATTCAGTACTCATCCCTAAGTCATTTCTTAAGAGGATTTATAAAGAATATATATTTTAAGGCAATTTTAATAAAATAACAAAGAAGGAAAAAATGCCTTCTACTTACTATTACTACTGAACATATTTTTGAAGATTCTATCATAATTGCTACTTATATCAAGCAAATAAAATAAATTAGAATATTAGAAAGAAAGCAAGTCATAGTTATATACTGATATATTCAGGAAATGCAAGGAAACCCTCAGAACTAATAAAAATCTGGTAAAATAATGGTGGTCATCATTTAACAAATGAGTAAATTTAAATCAAGATTTTATAAGCCCAAGTGCCTCTGTTTTTTCGATCCTGATGGTGGTAGGACTGGGTAAAGAAAGGAGATGCAAAATACAGACTCTATAGATTCTATATTTTTATAGAAGCAAAATATATGACTATATCAATATAGAAAAAATAATACATAAATATTCATCTATCAATAAAAATTTAAATGATTTAACTTTGGTTAGTGGGTTACAAATGATTCTTCTATTTCTCATTATTCCTGACACAATGCTATTTTGATCACTGCTTTAAAAATGGAAAGAAAATACCATTTTAAAAGTTACCTCTGTTGCAATTAAATTTTCTAAACCAGCTTCTTCAAGAGGGTTATACTTTCACTTGATCTACATTTACAAAACAACTTCTTTTTACTCTGTTACATAAATAAAAGTATTATATTTTATTCATTTATTTTATATATTTTAATTATTTGCTTAAAATCTGTTTCTCCTACTATCCCTTGAGTTCACTTAAGGCACAGAGCATGTCTTACTTGACTGTATACATTTGCAGGCTGAATGAAATGTGAGTAAATCAATGAATGCTCATCCCCACTGGCAGCACTGAAGTGCAGCTGATTATTAAAAGCCAAAGCCTGACATATTTCAATCCTAGTAATAAAAGACTAGATGAACTTGAAATGTTCCTACTGAAAATAACAAAAAGGTTGGAAAAATATAAAAACTGCATCTAATAAAAGTACTGCAGACCTACACAAGCAGAAATAAACTTTTATTTATTTAGGATGTACAGGAAAGGCAGGAGTGGAGTTCAGAGGTGAGCCAGAGGTGCTTGCAGCACAAGGACATGTTCAGATCCAGGAGGGCAGCTGTGACAGGAGCCAGAATGGGGAGAGGGGAGAGCAAGGAAAGGGAGAGGGAAGGGGAGGGGAGGAAGGGGAGGGGGAAGAGGAGGGGGAAGGTGAGAAAGAGAAGGGGAGAAGGGAGAGGGAAGGGGGAGGGGAGAGGGGAAGGTGAGGGGGGAAGGGAGAGGGAAGGAAAAGGGGAGAGAGGAGGGAAGGGAGAGGCGGAAGGGAAGGGAAGGGAAGGAACGAAGGGGAGTGGGGAGGTGGAGGGAGAAAGAAGGGAAGGAGGGGAGGGGAGGGAAGGGGAGAGGAGAAGGAGGGGGGAAGAAAAAGGGGGAAGGGGGAGGGAAGAGGAGGGGAGGGGAGAGAAAGGGAGGGGGAAGAGGGTGGGGGGGAGAAGGTAGAGAAGAAAGAGAGGGAGGGGGAGGGGAGAGGGAAGGGAAAGGGGAGAGAGGAGGGAGGGGAGTGAGGGAAGGGAAGGAGGGAAGAGAGGGGGGAAGGGGGAAGGGAAGGAGGGGGGAGAGAAAGGGAGGGGGAAGAGGGTAGGGGGAGAAGGGAGAGAGGGAAGGGAGGGAGAGGGGTAAGGAAAAAGAAAGGGGAGAGAGGAGGGAGGGGAGTAAGGGAAGGAAAAGAGGGAAGAGAGGGGGGAAGGGGGAAGGGAAGGGAAAGAGGGGAGAGAAAGGGAGGGGGGAAGAGGGTGGGGGGAGAAGGGAGAGAGGGAAGGGAGGGGGAGGGGGGAGGGAAGGGAAAGGGGAGAGAGGAGGGAGGGGGAAGGGAAAGGGGAGAGAGGAGGGAGGGGAGTTAGGGAAGGGAAGGAGGGAAGAGAGGGGGGAAGGGGGAAGGGAAGGGAAAGAGGGGAGAGAAAGGGAGGGGGGAAGAGGGTGGGGGGAGAAGGGAGAGAGGGAAGGGAGGGAGAGGGGTGAGGGAAGGGAGAGTGTGGCCACATGTGTGGGACCCAGGGCATCACCATCACTTCTCCTCCCAGCAGCCAGTTAATAGGCTTCAGGACAGAGAATCTAAGTGGTGAGTATAACAAGGGGACTAAAACAATTGTTTCTCTTGTTTAAGACCCAAAGGTCTCCACTGGAAAGAGCGGTCAAAGTTATACTGTGAAGATTCAAGAATCTTTAAGCCTTGGTCCTGGATTGCTAATCTCCCTAGATGCCCACAAAATGAGAATAAAATCCTTTAAAGGAAGAGAGCTTCACTTCTAATTTCAAATTATTCCTGAAGGTAAATTTTTAAATAAAATATTCAGTAAACCATCAAGAATATAATAAGGTGCCTCTCTAGAAGAGCCAGGTCTCACAGGTTGAAGAAACAATAGGTACAGCACCTGCAGGAATCCAGATACTGGAGTCAGCAGAGGCAGACTGTGAATCTATGATCAGGATGTTCATGAAGATAAAAGCTGATCTTAAGGTCAACAAGGACCCAGGGATGGTCTATATGTGAAAAAGATTCAATTAAATACTGTGAAACTGGAAAGACAATAAAGAACTCAAGGGATGGTGTTAATAGTAGATTAGACAAAGTTGAAGAGAGAATTACTGAATTTCAAATAGGCCCTAAAATTCTCCACAATGAAGCAAGCAAGGCAAGATAAAGTTATGAAATTTAGAAAATAGAGTAAGAGAAGAAGCAGAAAGGGAATAAAATATGCATTTAATTGGAGAGCCCACAAAGAAAGAAGAGGAGGTAGGGTCAGTAATTAAATGGAGAATCTTTAAAAACTATGAAACATGTTACTCTACACATTCATTTGAGAGGCCCAGTGAAGTCCCAGTGACAAAAACCAAATAAAATTCATATTAATAACATTATAGGTAAGTGTCAGAAAATAAAGTTTGAAAATTTTAAAGAAAGCTAGAGAAAGGAGTCATTTTGCCATTAAAAGAATTAATTAAGTAGTTAACTTTCTAATACACAATACCAAAAGACCCAAAGGAGGAAAAAAAAAAAAAAATTAGAGTTCTAAAGGAAAATTGCTGACAGAATTCTATTGCCAGAAAAAAATGAAATTACCTTTTGATTCATTAAGAATTTCCTAAATATAATCTTCAAGAAAAGAGAAAGTTATACCAGACAGTATCTCAGGGATATAGCAAGCAATGAAGACATGCACAAAAAATGTTCATAGCAAAATTTTGTACAAGCTCCAAATTAGACTAACTCAAATGTTCATCAATAGCAAAATGGATAAAAAAAATGGTGATATGTTCATAAGGAATAGTATAAACAGTGCAAATGAATAATGCTCCAACTATGTGACATGGAGTGATTCTTACAGACATAAGGTAAGATTCAGTAATAACAACAAGACCAAATCAGAAAATGCATACTGAATGACTGCATTTACATAAATCGCAAAAAGGCAAAAGTAAAAAATATATATATTATTTGAGACTATATAACTACAAAACAAAACTAAAGAAAAAAGTTTAAAAGTTGGTATCAGGAGCAAGGGAATTCCTGGGTTTCTGATCTTTGTTTTAATCTGTATGAAATCACCTGATTATTCTTCTTCACAAAAATAAATTTAAGCTGTTTATATATGTATCATGCATGTTTTATATTTTCCTTGTATTTCATAATAATTAATTGAAAAAAGATCAGTATCTTCTAAACTCCCAAATAGCCCTCAGAATGAACTATCAGAGAAGATCCTGGTTCCTTTTGCAATTAACAAAACTCCCTAAATTACGGTTTTTCACCACCATCATATCATTTGTGCTTGCGTGCAGAAATCATATGCTCTTTCAATATAGAAAATATGATGATTATTTTACAGAGTTTCTGTTTTTTGATTCGGTCTACAATTAATTACTTTATTACACGTCAGTAACAATTTCTGTACAAATTAGGGTTTAAGTACAATGACTAAAAGTCTATATAAATCTTTATTTACCTTACCACCTCTGAGTTATCTGCAAAATAAAAATACTCTCTTACTCACATGTACTTGTATCAGCATTTTGAATTGCCATGGAAGAAAAACCCCCATACACACAAAAAATGGACTCTCTGAAATTATTTGGCCTTGAAACAACAAAGCTAGAAAGCCTAATTAGGAGCGTCAGATATGTTTTTAGATATCTTCCTTGGAAAACAACAAATATGACAGCTAGAATTGTGCAAAGGAAAACAAATGGAACAGTTTATGCCAAGAAGTCAAAAGGGCCTCAAGTGTCAAACCAGACAGTAGAAATAGAAGAGAAAGACTTGGTGCAGTGAGATAATAGTAAAACAAAAATAAAAGCAAAAAGAATCTTTTAAAAAATGCTAAAATCAAATTTTAGCCTACCCCACTGAGGCAGGTTAAGCTTGCTATCTATGGCATGCATTTTTTCATTAGCTTCTTTCCAGGTTTCCTTTTACGCCCTAATCCTTATGTTTCCCATTTTTCTTAGATTTTAACTTACATATAATCTTCCTGTATTATGGGACCCTAATCAGTTTTATTACAAGTTAGGATAGAAAAAAAAAAAAATTCAATCTGTAAGTAGAATCTTCTTTCTGGGATACTTTTTCTACTGCTGTTGCTAAGTCACCTCAGTCGTGTCCGACTCTGTGCGACCCCATAGATGGCAGCCCACCAGGCTCCCGTCCTTGGGATTCTCCAGGCAAAAGTACTGGAGTGGGCTGCCATTTCCTTCTCCAATGCATGAAAGTGAAAAGTGAAAGTGAAGTCGCTCAGTCGTGTCCGACTCTTAGCGACCCCATGGACTGCAGCCTACCAGGCTCCTCCATCCATGGGATTTTCCAGGCAAGAGTACTGGAGTAGGGTGCCATTGCCTTCTCCTTTCTACTGCTAGTTTTTGTCAAATTAGAGATGACAAAAGGACGCAGTGGTAGAATTTCCTATTTTTCCCCTCATGGTCATTTCTTAGCAAATCTGAAGTTATTTGTGATGAATGGCAGAGAAGCAAAGGCTGAAGTCCCATAGACATGGGATGGCTGTCATGAAGAACGAGTTCTTTACCTGGAAGGATATCAGAGAGATTCCCACACTCTTCAGGTTCTCTAGAAATAGACAGGCAGATGATATTAAATCCAGCCATGGGCAGCATCCCAACTCATTCAAGTCAAACTGATGAAATTAATGTAGGACGAGGTGGCAGCCACCCAAAGGCGTGAAGGAACTCAAGGATGAAATTGGAAAACTGTTGGCTAAGATGCTGGGTCCAACATTACAAACAGGCACCACTGTCACCCTGGCAGACTGTGAATGTCATTCTGTTCATTAGAAGGGGTCAAGGGAGGACCTGGGAGCCTTAGGAAAGCAAGTGTCTCTTCCGCTTGTCCAATATCCAGTGAAGTACAGCATCATTAGACACTGAAACAAAAATAACTTTCTAGAGGAAAGACAATATGGTTTCTGCAAAGAGGAAAGCATGAGTCACTGATTTATCATTGGTCTCTGAGGCATAGAGACAAGGCCAAATGTTGGCACAGTTTACGGGAGAGTTTTCCTAAGCATCATCATGAAACAGGATGTAAGGAGATAATGGATGTCTCAAACCATATGCACAAGACAAATAACTTCTACATCCCATTAAAAAAGAAAAATTCTAAGTACCAGCAAGAAGGGACAGTCTTTGAGACTTGAAGAGATCAGGTTGTGATGATGAAGGATCTACTGTAGGTAACACATTTAAAACATTACCATTTGATGGTACTGGGAAAAGACACAAAGGAAGTTCACTTCAGGAAACCTCTTTATTGAGCATGAATCAAGTGTCAGGTTTTGTGCTAAGCAGTGTGTCAACAGCAATGAATAAAACCCCTTCTGCTCTCTAATAAGTCAGAGTCCCAGGTAGCGCTAGTGGTAAAGAATCTGCCTACCAATGCAAGAGACGTAAGAAATGCAGGTTCAATCCCTGGGTCGGGAAGATCACCTGGAGAAGGAAATGGCAACCCAATCCAGTATTCTTGCCTGGAGAATCCCATGGACAGAGGAGCCCAGTGGGCTACAGTCCATAGGGCCACAAAGAGTTGGACACGACTGAAGCGATTTAGCACGTACACACCATACAGATGATTCCAAGACCAAGAGATAAGCTCTCTGTTGGGACTCGTACCCATTCATGACATGATAGCAACTATGGATGGAATCAGACAGTACAATCCTGGTCAGGTATTAACACACCCCTCAGGGCTACGGTTCACCAGGGAAGTAGGTTCCTTGAGGCATAATTCTAAAACATACTACAAACCACCCCCTTGTTAAAATTAATGACAATTGCAATACAAACCCAATAAATCCTAAAACTCAATTTTATTGGTTTGTTCAGTGGAAAAAGATATGATGGATTTTAAACACATGCAATTCTAACATGAATTATTATCTCTCTTGACTTTGTGGGGAAGGGAAGCAGACATGATAGGGGTGTTTGTCATGACTGTTAATACCATGTGAGGTTTTTATACATAGATACACATGTACGCACAAATTTCCAAAAGCCTCATAAAAAAAATTAACTTTTTTCATTATAATTTAAGAAAACTCAGCAATGAAAAAGAAAAAGTTCTATTTACCAACCATGAATTTGAAGAACTCTGCTGGTGTTATGGAATTCTCAACCTTGCTGAAAAGTTGAAGAATTCTCTCAGCTCAGGCAACAGTCTCCCGGATCTGAAGAACGACTTCAGTAACCTCAGCCCAGGAGACCCAAGTCTCTCCCGCCAGTCAAATGTTTCTTTATTTCCGATCCGTTTTAAGCACCCACCTTTCCCCTTTCCTGCTTCATTAGCTAGGGGGCTGCCATTTCAAAGAAACGTATAATGTACATGTGTAGGGGAGGTGTTAGTGTTCTCTGGTATGAGAAAAAACATTATTTGATGATCAGATTGCTCAATATTTTCAAACTATTTAAGGCACTTCCATAGGAACTCCATGAAGCAAAATCAGAGCTGAAGAAGAGTTCCACACAAAGGCAGACAGTTTTTTCTAGTTTGTCTGATAAATCACGTTCTCTCCCTTCTTTCTTTTCTTGCACAATTTTTTTAAAATGGTAAATAATAACAGTCCTTTGCAATATCAAACTGAGCCCTAGTGGCTCAGAGGGTAAAGCGCCTTCCTGAAACGCAGGAGATCTGGGTTCGATCCCTGGGTCAGGAAGATCCCCTGGAGAAGGAAGTGGCACCCCACTCCAGTACTCTTGCCTAGAAACTCTCATGGACGGAGGAGCCTGGTAGGCTACAGTCCATGGGGTCGCAAAGAGTCGGACACGACTGAGCGACTCCACTTTGCAATATCAAAGACCACTCGGTACAGAAACTGAAGTTGGTCTGACAGAGAACACATTTCTCAGGTGTGGCATCAAGTGAAAAACCCCTGCCTTCCTTGGGAACCACATCGGGAGGTGGTATTTGTCTTCTTTTCCGTTTTTTCTCCCTTCGTAGCAGCGCTGGGCCCACAGCATACCTTCAACGAGTGTGTGTGCTCAGCTGCTCAGCCGTGTCCAACTCTTCGTGACTCCATGGACCATAGCCCGCCAGGGTCCTCTGTCCATGGAATTTCCCCGGCAAGAATACTGGAGCGGGTTGCCATTCCCTTCTCCAGGGAATATTCCTGACCCAGGAATCAAACCCATGTCTCCTGTGTCTCCTGCATTGGCAGGCGGTTCTTTACCACTGTAGCACCTGGGAAGCCAATGAGTGTGTGTTTTGAATGGATTTCCTACCACTCTTCTTTCTGCTACTTCTCTTTCTAAAGAAAAACTAGGATCATCCTGTACTTGCTGCAGACTGAAGATGAAAGGGAAAGAACTGAAAGCTTACCTCCAAGGCCTCATATTTGAAACCTAGGAAACGCAGCACTGAATGTCAATACTTTCGGCTAAAGATCCCTGAGAAGGAGGTACAGTACATCACTGCATAAAATGAGAAGGAAAATGGTTATGTGTCTGTAAGTATGGGTGTACAAATGTCTTGTCTATCAAATCAATGAAGCTAAAACCTCTTGTGATGTCAAAGGCTAACACACAGAGACACACATGCCTGTTCATACTCTGCTAGGGAGAAAGCAAGCAATTTTTTTAGAAGAAAAATTAGGAAATGAAGTATAAGAAAACATCAAGAAAGATGATCACAACTCTTTGACTTCTAGAAATCTTTTCCTAGGGGAAAATGGAGAATATGCATGAAGATTTAGCCTCAAAGGTACTAGTCATATCTAAATTAGCTCCAAATCAAAACAATATAGTTGGTCAGTGGTAAGGGGGTAGTCCAGTTAATTATCAAATATCAAAATGATAGAACACTGTGCAGCTATGGAAAATGTACAGAATGCAGATTGACATGGAGAAATATTCACAATTTTGTGAAAGAGAACAGGCATGCTAAAATAAAAATATGTTTTTGTATTAGGTAAATACATGTGTATATTTAAGTATGTGTGCATGTTAAATCACTTATAGTTGTGTCCAAGTCTCTGAGATCTTATGGACTGAAGCCCACCAGGCTCCTCTATCCACGGGATTCTCCAGGCAAGAATACTGGAGTGGGTTGCCATGTCCTTCTCCAGGGGATTTTCCTGACCTAGGGATCAAACCTGTGTCTCTTACATCTCAGGTTTTGGCAGGCAGGTTCTTTACCACTAGTGCCACCTGGGAAGCCCCATATTTAAATATATCAATACGCATAACAAAATATGCATCTTCAGATATTTGTAAAGGGCATCTTTTTCTTCATCCTTCTCCCTATCTGAATTTTCTGATTCTGGTCTATGATAAATGTGAATTACTTCTGAAATAAACACAGAAATAGACATTTAAAAAAATCCTTATTATCTACAAAGATATTTTAAGAAAAAAAAAATGTCCCTTTAATCATCTATAGCTGCTAGGTTAAACAGGAAGTCCTTGTGAGTTGGTACTGGATGGCAATGATAAGTTGAAACAGATAGGAATAATTCATACTCAAAAAGCCATCTGATTATCATGTTTCATATCTTCATATAACTGTCAGATTTTTTACACTAAAAAGTTCCTCCAATAAACCTAAAAATCAAAAAGCCAATACCAAGATTTTTCTCCATCTATGCATCTGATTCTTAGAATATGCCTTTTATTTTAGATCAAAGCATCAAAATTGTCTTTGATTCAAAACAACCATGTAGATCCAGCATTTATATCTAAAGTCAGCCTATTTATCATCACAGATTTTTTTAAATACCTGATTTTCTTTTTATCCCTATCATGCAGAGTGCTACTGATAGCAACTTGGATAGTAACAGCTATGTTTTGTTTCAGGGGCAGTCTCCTTTACAGACACAGGAAATTAAAAATGCAAACACTACAAGCTAGTCAATCAGGAAACCAGCACTGTGAATGTTATGACTCTGAGGGTACAAATTAGGGAATCAGTTTTTCCCTTAACAGAAGTATGTTACTAAGTAATTGGTTGTTTTCTTAAACTAGAATTACCCCCTTCCATTAACTGGAGAAGTAAGTCCAAATTAAAATCGCTATTTGTCAATTACCTGCTAGAGGCAGGCTCAAACCTCGGGTTGGGTGGTGGTGGTTAAGTCGCTAAGCAGTGTCAGACTCTGCCACCCCATGGACTATAGCCTGCCAGACTCCTCTCTCCATGGGATTCTCCAGGCAAGAATAATGGAGTGGGTTGCCATTTCCTTCTCCAGGGAATCTTCCCAACCCAGAGATCGAACCCTGGTGTCCTACATTGCAGGCAGATTGTTTACCGACTAAGCTACAAGGAAAGTCCCTTGGGTTAGGACCAAGGCAAAAAAGCTCATCAACTGTCATTATAATCACCATTATCTCAGAGCTCTCAGAAAGCATAATTTGGGGTAGGGGAGATGCTGGAAACTCCTGGTTACTGTTGATATGAAGGCAGACATTGTTGAGGATTTTAAATTAACTGAATCATTCTTCGTTTTTCAGTGAATTTTAATTTTTCCCCTCGTTCTTGGAGGACTTGCTCAGCATACAGGATACAGTAGGGAATATATGACCTGCTCCCTGTCTACATACAGCTTACATCCTAGGGGAGGGAATGTTAAGACTTGAGAAATCATAATCACAAATGTGACAAGCACTTCAGAGGAAGGGAATGGGGTCTGAGAAGGAGGAATGGAGAGGTGACACGGGTGAGTCAGGGAATCTTCTCTAAGGAAGTAACACTTCAGCTACGCTCCTCCTAATATGCTTCTCCTGAGTCTGTTATCATCACCCTTTCCTAGTCCTCCTACTGTCTCCCTGGCCACTCCAGCTCACTGCGGGTTCCTCTTCTTCTACTCCAAACTCGGATTCAGAAGTTTTCCAGGTCTAAGATCTCCATCCTCTCTCACTTCAAAGCTCCCCCTAAGGCAAGCCCTTCCACTCTGATCTCAAGCATCACCTACATTCAACAACCCCTAATTTAGTTTTCCAGTCCAGAACTCTTTTCCAAGCTTTGAATCCATATGTCAGCTGCCTACATGACACCTTCATTTGCATCCCTCACCAGAATCTCAAACGTAACATAGCCCAAGCTGAAGTTAAGACATTTCCCTGTAGCATCTTGTCTTCCTTCAGCCATCTCTGTCTCCTTATGTAGGATCATTTACTTAGTGGCTGCGTCACTCATCAGGGAGTCAACCATGATACCTGCTTCCTCCTCGCATCTCATATATAACTGGGAGTTCAGCCCGGTCTAGTTGGTAGCTGAAATATATCTTGAATTTATCACCTTTTCCCATCGACCCTACCATCAGCTCTTGTTTGGGTACGGCAAGCCTTTTCTCTTCTTATTTTTATTCTGCCCCCTTCCAAATTGCTATCTTAAATGGAAATCTTTCCTGATTACTCTTTGTTTTTAAAATTCTTACACTGTTCTGAACATTGAATCTAAAATTGTTAAAATGGCTTCTAAGACCTTGCATGATCCATCCACTGCCTAATCTTTTGGTCTCATCTCATGCCAATCTTAGCATTATTCATTGTTCAATGAACTGTTTTCAGTTTTTAAAATTAAGAAAATAAAAAGGACCCTCATTTCTTAAAGACTTTTCACATACTGTTCCTTCCATCTTGAACTTCTCAGGTCTCCCTGCTTTATAGCCTGAGTAACATACTGCTTTCTGTCTCAGATACCAGAACATTCAGCTTCAAGTAATAGATTTACTTGTACCTCATATCACAAAAAGTATGGAAGTGGGTACTTCCAAAGTGAATACAATGTCATCCAAGACCAAGACTTTCCCCTTTTCTGTTCTGCTATTCTGTGCTTGCCACTTTTTAATTTAGGGTCATCACCTCATGGCTACAAAGTGGCTGTCAGAACTCCCTACATCATGGTCTGATACAACACTCTTTCTGCATTCATGATAGAATAGGGGAAAGAAGGCTCTCCTCTTGTGTATACCAACTCTCTCAGAAACCAAAACATTTGTTTCACATTTTCCCCTCATCAGATCTGTGTCACAGGGTGACTCCTAGTTGTCAGGGGGGTTGGTTAGATGAGCATCAGGAGAGAAGGGAGATCATGATGGCTGGTGAATACATAACTGACAATGTCCAACACGGTCTTCTGAGCACTTACCAAATTAGTAATCAAACAATTCAACAGGCAGGCACACTTGGCTCACTGTCTCCTCTGTGAGATCATATGACCTTTGACTATGGAGAACACATCTGTTTCTAAGCCCAGCAGCAGTACTGTGCCTGATCTTTGTAGGAAGCAGCTGGTGGTGGGAGAGTGAATTAAAGTACAAGAGAACAGAGGCAGAAACCAGGTACAAAAGGGAGAGAAAACTCTCAACACAGAATCTAGGCTGATGGTCGTCTCTCATACCTCACGGTTCAACTCTGCATTCCAGTTAATTTGAAAACAGTCTTTCATCAAAAAAGGGCAACTTTTGAAAGGGCTGCATTCTCTGCATCGTGAATGCAATTTTCCTAACCTTTTAATCCCTGCCACGTGAGTAGACATGGGGGCTATAGTTTGCATTGAGATCCAGGAATGGATTCTTCAGCGAAAAATTTTTACCACTGTTATAGAGTTAGATGATCCAGAAAATTTTAAACTGCCTCAAGGACATGAATGTAAATCAATTCTTGGCTAAATCACTCCAAGTATCATTCAACAAGAAAAATTTATAAAAGCTAGAAAGTTATTTAAAAGAAGAGTCATAAAATTTGGGGTTTAAACTTTCCACTCCTGAGAGCATCACACTAACAGATGAAGAAATCATCCAGATGACTGGATGAGGGAGAAAGCAGATGTAAAATGCCTGGTACTTGAAGGATGCTTGGCATAGCATTTTTGTTCTTATATCTGGACCACAGGAAAACCTGATCTACTCCTAACTCTTTCATATCCCATATATGTAATTATAGGCAAGTAGAATATATTCTTTGCTTCATAAATAGTATAGTAATCTTAAACCACCTTCCAGTTATAACATGCAGTCACTCTACTATTTAAAAACTTAAGTTAATAAAAATTAAATGGTATTGAACACAGTCCAGAGTGGCCAATCTAATAAAACATGAAGGAATAGATTCATATTCCCAAGATGCAGAATGTGTTCATAGTTTCTGATGAGCATTCTCTCTGGTCATCTCAAAATACAAAGCGCGCTCACTGACATGCAAATAACACAAAATATTTCCTTAAACAAAACTGTGGCACAGACAAGATGAGATTTCAGATTTTAAATATGGTTGTAGTTTGAAATAAAATTCCTTAAAAAGAGAAAATGACTTTAGCGTTGGCAAAGGGAGTCCCTTAAGAAAAAGATGTAAACAGATGGCTGAGAAAGATCACCCACATGCTGCACGCAGATCTTGAGGAGGCATTTCTAAGAATGAGGCGGCACTTCCCAGCCTGGGCCACGGCCCACAGGGATCCTCATTTAACCCACAGAAGCAGAGGGTTTTCACCTCTAACCAAGAGGAACCTCAGCCTGCTGGCCTCACAGTGATCCAGGCCAGTCTCCAGCACTCGCCGGTGTTCTGACAGAAGCTAAGTACCAATCACTTGAGACAGGCGATCCTCTAGTAAATCAGGGTTTGAGATCAGCCCTGAACCAACGTCTTCCCATAAAAACGGGCCGTTAAGCCCCAGCTAAGCATATTAAGCACTCAATTTAATGTGTGACACACATCTGCTTTCCTTTCTCAGGGAGGAGAAGTTTCAAGATAACTTAAATCCCGGACTTAATCAAGGGGAAAAAAAAAATTGGCAATGTTTAAAACTGAGCTTTAAAATATAACCCCAAAGAGGGCGAGAGAGACCATTTAGCTGTAACTAATGAGATTATATAACATCTAAATCAAACACAGGTTACCTGAGTTGAAGTACTTCATCTTTTATTTGGGCCCATTCATCTTTCCATTTGATGCCATCAACACTTACTAAAGACTGTCATCTACCTCTGGCCCAAGGCACAAAACACAAGCAAAAATGCAAATCTGGTAATCCACCCCCCTCCAAGCCCAAAGGCCACAACAGGAAAACTCACAGATTTGTCTTTGACCAGGAAAGCGCAGCACTGAATCCCAGCCATCAACATCTTGTGTGGGTTCCACGCCACAGAATCAGCTCTGTTACGTTAAACAGAGGAAAAAACAGGGTAAGGAGGGGAGACTCGGTTTCTTCTGCAGCTGCATTCAGTATTCACGCCCAGGTCAGCGCTCCAGAGGGCTCCTGGTGTGAGTGTTTTGGGGAGTTTGCTGTTTGGGGATTTTTTTAAAAAAAGCAAAACAATTACTTAGTTTTGGGCCTATTATCAAAATGTCACCTAAGTGGGCAAAGTCCAGAGAGATCCCCTTGCCTAGAGAAAAGGCACTGGGCCAGGGAAACCACGCTTACCTGTGGATACCCTGCAGGAGCCTACGGTGCTTCCTGGACATCAAGGCTGAGCCACCCCAAGAAGCCTGTTGAGATAGTGATATAACCCAATCCATGTTATTTCAGTGTTATTTGTTTACCAGCCAGTTGTCATTTGATACTGCAAATCAATGTCAACCAATATGGACTCTAGGAAATTTTTTAAAATTTATTTATTTTTAATTGAAGGATAATTGCAATGTGTGTTGGTTTCTGCCATACATCAACATGGATCAGCCATAGGTACACATATGTCCCCTCCTTCTTGAGCCTCCTTCCCACCTCCCACCCCATCCCACCCCTCTAGGTTGTCACAGAGCACTGGTTTGAGTTCCCAAAGGGCTCTGGGAAACTTTGATCACCAGCTCTGCTCAGGTGATCTGAATCTCATTGCAATAGATGGGTCTCCATTGATGCTTAGGAATTAAATCCCCACACTATAAAAAGACTGGTAAGTAACTCATTGAGTTGCCTGTGGACAAAAGACACAGTCCACACGCTCTAAAATCTTAGAATCTAAAGCACACAACAGTCCTTCAATTTTGACAACTCCAACAAAAGATAAGAAAGAACCCAATATCACATGGAAAGAAACGGCAAGACTATGTGCACCATGGGTGTGGAGGAGGAAGGAAATGAGAGGTCTCCACGTTCTCAGAGCATCACAAAAGCTGTCCATCATTGGTGGACAGCAAAGACTGGCCTCAAGAACAGCCTTCTCGTTCAGCGCTGGGCCCAGGCGCAGGACAGCGAGTCACTCGGGGTGTACCCTTAAGGAGGAGCTCACTTGCAGAGTTGGGCTCTTACATGGCCCTGGGAGTGAATGTCTCACTAAGTTTTCAAGTACCAAACTGACGTTCTTATTTCTCACATTGACTCTTCCTCCTTCCCCTCCAGACTTACTGACTATGGGATTTCCTTTCCTCTTCTTATTCTCAGTTCTCCTCTCTTTTGCTTAAAACAATTATCTGCCCAATGAACCCTAAGGAACATTGACTGCCTCACGTTCCAGCCTTGCTTCCCTGGACCAGACTCTCCAACGACTCCAGAAGTTCCCAAAGGTTTGTGGGCCAAAACTGGTGCCCAGGCACATCCTAAAGATTCCCAGATAAAAGACTGATGATCAGGATTGTCAGTCAAGCCCCCTTGTTCCTGCCCCGTGTCTCCCACTGTCATTCATGACGGACCATGTGTGACCAAGGCTGAGCTGTGGAAGCAACTGCCCTCAGCCTCTGGGAAAACTTGATCTGAACCTGCTAATTGAGGCTCCCCAGGCCTGGGTTTTAAGAACTTGACCCTCTCAAACATGAAAATCACGTACATATTAGGTTCTTTTACTTCTCTTACACACCCTAAAATCTAAGTTGGCTGCTTTTCTCAATTCTCTTATCCTTCAACTTCTTGAGAACCTACCAGTGGCAACTAGGGGAAGGGCTAATCAGGAAGACTCGGCCACACCCACTACTCTCACCCTTTCTGCCCAACTCACACAGCTGCCCTCCCTGCTGCTTCCTGCACTGCCCTCTGCCTCTTCTTCCTCCTCAAGAAGTAGACAATATCCTGCCCATCTTAGTGAGCTGGACTGCAGTTTTAAAATCTCAGGAGCTCTTGCAAGGCATCAGTTCACTGGTTTACAGGGTGGTTAGGCATGGTTGGGGGCTTCCCTGGTGGCTCAGACAGTAAAGAATCCACTTGCAATGTGGGAGACCTGAGTTCGATTCCTGGGTTGGGAAGACATCCTAGAGAAGGGAAAGGCTACCTACTCCAGTATTCTTGCTTGGAGAATCCCCATGGGCAGAGGAATTTGATGGGCTACAGTCCATAGTGTCTCAGAGAGTTGGACATGGCTGAGCAACTAAGCACAACACAGTACTGGCAGGGTTAGAAACAGCTCAGCCACAGATGCATTCCTAAAAAGAACTAAGGAGAAACACAACACCCTGATGCCAGTGTCCTACTTATACTGGCTTCACTCTGTAACTTCCTCATTTCAAAGCTCGCAACAACCTCAAACCAATGGATGTCATTATGGACCTCTGAGTTAGGTACCACGGGTACCATTTACTATGTTTTTCTCTTTAAGTAACTAGTTAATAATTCTAAATCGTAGGGCTAATCTTGAGAGGGAAGTGGAGGCAGGGTGGAATGGAAAGATGCAGCTCCCAGAGCCCCCGATTTTAAGTGCAGTGTTTGCCACCTTCTCCAGTACGAGGACTTGGGATGGAATGTGAGTGAGACACCACAGGAAGTGTGGCTGGGAGGGTGAGGATTGGCAGTGCCCACGGTCTCTGCTTCAGAGAAGAGCTGGACTAGCCCTGAAATCCTGGTCTCAGGCAGAGGCTGCAATAACCCTGGCTCTCACAGCCAAAACTTTCAACACGACTAAGGTTTTTCTTATTCAGTTGTTTAAAAATGCATTGTGATTAACCAAATTTCAGACACTATCAGATGTAAGGGAACCATTTTTTTGTGGACTGCTGAGAAAGAAAAAGAAAAATGTGACATCAACACACCAATTAGGTATATTAAAGATGTAAACAAAATATGTGTATCTTCAAAATAATAAGATACGGTGTGCATGCAGGGCAACTTGGTTTTAAGGAAAATGCAGAACAAGCGATCCTGATTTCATTTTTAAAAAGAAAGCCAAGTAAATGCCAGTTTTTAATATTTTAAAGGATCTTTAAAATACCCTCTAGAAAATTTCAAACAGGCCAAAGTTATCACTAAATGTTATTAATTTTTTATCTTTAAAATTAATAAACTTGGTATAGAAAGTTTGTTCAAGAGAAGCTACATGCTCCTGCACAGAATTTTTTCAACAGGATTTCCCTGGTGGTCCAGTGGTTAAAGATTCAGGGGTTCAGTCTCTGGTCTAGGAAGATGCTACGTGTGTGGAGCAGTTAAGCCCGTGTGCCACAGCTATGGAGCCCATGTGCCAACAGCCTGTGCTCTGCAACAAGAGAAGCCACTGCAATGAGAAGCCTGCACACGGCAGTGAAGAGGAGTCCCAGGCTGCCGCAACTAGAGAAAGACCATGGGGAGCAACAAAGACCAAGCACAGCCAAAAACAAATAATATGTTTTAAAATGGTTATTAACAGAATGATGTCTGTAATATTAGAGGGTGAGTGCGTATTGTCTCAGTGTTAGAGCCAACTTCTTTAATAAGTTACACAAACAGTTATCCAATTTAATCTAATACTACAAACATGCAAAATATACAAGACATGCAAAATTTTCGTGGTTCAAATATTTCCTTATAAAAGGGTTTTCTTAAAAAATTCAACCTCTGATTTTTAAAAAATCTAGAGAGGTTTTCATTCACATCTTATCAATCACAATTCTTTCTAAGCCCCATAAATCTCTTAACATCACTCCCAATTTGGAAACTGCTGTAGTTACTCTGTTTTACATAAACTATATAATCCATATTTGATGTTTCTTTTATGAGAGTAGAATGTTTAAGTATAACTGCTCATATATTTGATTTTGCCCCTATTTCCACAGTCACAAAAGTACTCACTTCATGTTATCTTTCAGGACATAATATATTATTATACTTCTAAGTCTATAAAAATCAATAACATATAAGTTGAAATGTGAACAGATACAAATCCTACAATCTCATTTAAAGAAGTCACAAATAATTTACCTGACATATTGCCATTTGCATACTAATCAAGCCTATAACTCTAGTGAGCTTCATGTGACTACTGCTGCTTTTACCAAATATCAGTATACATTTAATGAAAGCTTTGAGTTGCTAAAAAATTCTTTTCATATTATGTCATACAAACCTTACTTTCAATCATCCAAAGTATACAATTAGGTGTAGGTGTATGCCCCAAACAAATGTTCAGTGAGTCAAAAATAATGTCCTTTCTTTGTCTGATAAGGAAGGTATGAATCACTCACTGGAGGAAAGTTCACTCAAGTCTCATCTTCGGGTTCAATGGTTCTTTCTACCAGGTTGAATCAGACTAATTAACTGCTGGTGTCATCCACACACAAAGAAAGTCAGAAAGCTCAACAAGCATTCTTAACCAGCTGAACTCAATTTTTTAACCCCGAGTAAGTCGAATTTTAGGTTATTTTTAATTAAGGAAAACAATATTATGAGCAACCCCAGAACCTACAGAACTAATCACACAAAAAGGCCAATCCTTTAAGTTAGAAAATTATAAAGAATATATGTTATCCCAATCACTCTCCAATAGCTACCTATGATAGATTCAGATAAAAGCTGTTTTAATTATGGCATGTAGTGCAGCTATGCAGCTTTTTGCATTTTCCAGCTGACTAGAATCACAGAATGTTAGAGCTAGAAGATCCTTTACCGACCACATCAGGCATTTATTTCCCTCTTTACAAACGAAACCAAAACCCAAAGAGCTGGGGTCACAATGACAAGTAGGCAGGTTCAAATCCTAAATCAGCCTCTCGACTCCACAGTGTGAAAGGAGTCCCCCATACAGTGTTGTCTTAATGATAGTAGATCCAAGGAAATTAGCCAGGAGAGAAGAGGAAATGAGAGGAAACCTGGAAAACTAAGACAAAACACCCATCGAGTCTTGGGCATCGTCTTCCTCATCACCCAACAGGACGCGGCATGTTTATCTCCCTAATCAGAAATACTCTTGCTGTGTTCATCATATCCGACTCTGTGCGACCCTGTGGACTGCAGCCCACCAGGCTCCTCTCTCCATGGAGTTTTTCAGGCAAGAATACTGGGGTGGGTTGCCATTTCCCTTCTCCAGGGGATCTTCCCAACCCAGGGATCGGATCGGGAAGACACACATCTCGTGTCTCCTGCATTGGCAGGTGGATTCTTTACCACTGAGCCACCTAGGAAGTCCCAATTAGAAATATATGTACACTTAGATACAAATAGTTGGAGACCTCACATCTAGCTCCTGAGAGTATGAAAAACTTTCCACCAAAGCTGCAGAAAGGCTACAACGTTTAACAGATGTGCGCACATGGGTGAACTTACGTCTACATGGAGCCAGAGGCCGTGTCTCTCGCAGATGTCCGCTATCTCATCCAGAGGATCGAAGGCCCCCAGCACCGTGGTACCAGACGTGGCACACACAAGGAATGGAGCTGTGCCCTGCGAGAAGCACCCACACGTCAGAATTCAAGCATCGTCATCGTCACCACAGAATCCCTGTATAAATAAACCCAATAAACCCCTGTATAACAGGGGTTATACATCTGGACATTTATCTGGTTTCTTTGGAGACAAACGTGCATTCAGTGAGTGTGTCTACATTTCTCCGTCACATGGCCTCTGCATGATATGATAAGTCACTTCAGTCATGTCTGACTCCTTGCAACACTAGAAACCGTAGCCGGCCAGGCTCCCCTGTCCATGGAATTCTCCAGGCAAGAATACTGGAGTGGGCTGCCGTACAAATAGCTCAAGAAAATAGAAAATGCCACGATGATAGACTCCTCTGTCCCAAGTCCACATGCCTCCTTATTTTCTCTACCCTCATTTTCTTTCCAAGTCTTCTCTATTCTTTAGCTTTCCCAGATAGAAAGTAAATAAGCTAGCAACTAAGAATTGCTGCAGCCAATTAAATAAATAAATTAAAAAAGAAAAAAAGTGAATAAGCTCAACTGCCATGGAAAAATGGCATGCTGTGTGATTCCTAACTCCTTCCCAGGGAGACTCATGGGGGCCCCCTTAGCGCCTCCAAAACAAGAAGGAAAGGCCTGGGAGACAGACCACAGCCCCAGGGGCAGGCCTCACAGGCCTGTCTGCTCGCCACCTGGTGAAGGAAGCGTTGCTACAAGGCGAGGGCTGTGCTGGGGACAAATCTGGTGACTCCCACCAAGCGAGCCCAGCAGGCTCCCTGGGCCCACGGGAGAATTTACGGCACCACGTGGAAGAGAGCACACGAGGCTGTTTCCAGACAGAGCCATCCCACTGCGTCGGCATGGGCGTGCTTCTCTCTGCGCAAGTGCCTTGAGGGGAAAATTTGCAGACAAAGATGTGGGTGGGGAGGGAAAGTAGAATCCCGATCTAGAGCACCAGGAGTCAGGAACAACAATGCTTACTTGTCAAAGTCATTTTAGGATAAGTCATTTTCCCCTCAATTTTATCTTGAAAGGCACTTGTTCTTATAATATAGTTTATGTCCCATTTAACAACAGGGGTGTTCTGCTTGAACCAGATTTATTCCAATTTAGCTGACCTTTGACAAAAAGACGTTACTTCTTGGCTTCTAGATGGAGGCCATCTAGAGCAAGGACATCTCCAGGCTGAGATGCACAGGAATCACAGTGATAGTACACAGTGGGTCCACCTGCCGTGTGGGGAAGTGGCTGTGACCCATGGAATCCAGTCCACTAAGCCTCTTGGGAGCAGGGCCAGTGGGTGACAGAGCCCCTGGGAACCATGGGCTTCAGGGCTTCTGTCCTGTAATCAACTACCAACGGATTATGTCTTTATCATGCCCGTGACCTAAATGAAATGCGACCAAATTTACATCAATCATTGAAAGCAACAGAAAAAGTAATTTACTAAAACCATTAAAGGTGTCTTTAATGCTGGGGCTTTCCTTATAAACTCTACGACATCCTGACAATTGTGAGAAAATATCTGTGCTAGCTATTATAGCCCATTAATGAGTTTTCCTCACCCTTTTAACAATGTAGCTATAAATATAAGACCCAGAAATTAAACTTTTGTAATCTGGATTTAACCTTCCATGTTTTTCCTCTTTCTCATATCTCATGCTATTAATGAGAAAACTCAGTGGAAATAATATTGATTGTATGTTGCCAATCGGCTGAATTCTCTAACAAAGTTTGTCATTTCAAATACCCATACACAAAAATACCTCCACTTATTCAGCGATCATATTAGTCTTCTATTTTTAAAATAAGCACATCAGAACCTCTGCTGCTTCTGTGGCTTTCACCATCTTTATAATGGCATCAGGGTAAAGGTCACAGATCAATCAATTAAAAAACTGATTGTGGCTGGTCAGGGAGTTGAATCCCAGAAGAAAAAAAGAGTTGATATGCTATCTGCTACCTCTGTAATGGCACAAATTAAAAGTTTGAAACAGAAAAAAAACTAGGTCTGAAGAACTGAGAAAAAGAAACTAGTCATGAGGTATGAAGATCTCAGAATGGATGTGAGATCTGTCCTCAGTGAATCCAAGCTCAAGTTTCAACTGATGAAAGAAAACCAAGACAGACCAACTCTAACCCTGTTGCCCTACTTTCAAATGTGCCTAAAGCAATTCTTACTTTTAAACACTTCCCTTTTCAAGTTTTCAGCTTCAGATATGCCCTTTTCACGGACTTTCGCTGTCAAAACAAACAAATTTGAACGATGAAAATAATAATGACTGCTGTGGAATAAAATCCATCCAGTATGTTAGAAGATGAGTTCTTCATGATACTTTAAAAAGAAAAAACTGTTTGGCTATCTTTCAGGATGCTTGGTAACTCACTCACTATTGTGAAAATTGGTAAATAAGGGAAAAATAAAATATTAATTCTGTCTTGGCTTGTTCAAACTGTTCCTTAGGGTAACTAAATAGGGCTGAAGGGACAAAAATGTTTATGATAGTAGGCCTGCCACTAAATGAAGAAGGAATGAAAGTCACTAATGAAATAGTGGGTCAAAGTCCATGAGGTGAGAGGCTGATGCAGAGTTCTGTGACAGATGGAGGGGGCCCAAGACGTCTGCTGACTAAAGGGCAAAATGCCACCCATGAAGTCTTCCTGGTACAAATTCCAACCTGAATCTCCCCAAGTCTCAATATCTAACAGCCAAACAGAAAATATAGAAAACAGGTGGGGACGTATAGGAACAATTAAAGTCAAATTCTCAACACAATCGACAAAATCTACAACGTGGAAAACTCTACAGGACAAAGGACCTGGTGTCTGCAATGGATCACTTGCAAGGGGCATAAAGGAAAAGAAGGCTGTAGGTGGGAAAACATTTATGTGATAAGTCAATCAAATTCAACTCATGGACTTTATATGGATCCTTATTCAGACCACCAGCTATTTTTTATAAAGGACAATGGGAGAAAATCTAATGAGTGAATACTGGATGATGTTAAGAGCTTATTCTTTCTTATAAGTGTGTTACGGGTTTTTTTTGTTTTTTTTTTTTTTAAAGAGAAAGTAAGTATCTTTTACAGATACACCAAATTATATGTAGGTAAAATGTCATAATGTGTAGGATATGCTTCAGAATGATCCAGTGGTATTGGGAGGGAATGGGAGCAAAAGTTAATGATGGTGAAAGTTGCATGACTTGTATGTGTAATCTCGTTATATTAGTTTTACATATATTTAAGTTTTTCCATAATGAAAAGTTTAAAATTCAAGAAAGAAAAAAAGAGAGAAAGAAAGGGGAGGGTGAAGGAAGGATGAAAGGAAGGAATCATAAGAACCATACAAAAAGCGGAGTCAATATTCCCCGCCAACAAGCATTAATAACATAAGTTCCTTCTGACAGGAGCTTCTGTAGCAAAAGACACAATTAGATTTTTTTAAAAATAGATAAAGCTAAAGGTGACATCTGTAGTCCACAGCAGAACAAACAGGTTTCAATGTAGAATTTTACTCAACAGGATAAAGAAATCGGATAACCTGTACCACAAGACAACTACCAAATCCATTTGTCAATGGAATGTTTTAAAACCATAGATCTAAGGACACGCACCAGAAGCCAGTGCATCTGCAATAAAAGCAGAACTTTTAAACAGAGACTATCAAACCAAATACAGTGATCTAGCATGCTGCCGTCTATAGGGTCGTACAGAGTCGGACACGACTGAAGTGACTTAGCAGCAGCATGCTCCAGATAAGGTGAATTCTGGAGAAGTTAAAAAATTATAAAGAGTAAAAGAACAGAAAAAGAGAAATATAATGTTAAAACTTAAAAAATAAAAATAAAAGAACCCATCCCTCAGTGTGAAGCCCTCTGAGGACAGAGAAACTTATATCACAGCTCAAAATCTGAACACAGCTGCTGCTGCTGCTGCCTATTCGGAAGTGATGGGACAAGGGTCTGAAGCTTTGCTGGCCATGGGGCTTCCAGGGGATGGGAAGGATGCATAGAAGTGGCTGTACCTAATCCATCAGGCGTTTGGCCCAAGAAACAAGATGGCTGATGTCAGGCTTAAAAATAAAGCAGATATCGGGGCCAGGCTTTGCTGCAGTATAGCAGGTGACCAGGGCCATGCCTTGCCTCCTCCAGCAATAGGCAGGCCAGCTTTCAAACATTCTGGAAGCCAAGGAAGAGAGAACAGTCTGCCAGAGCAGAAATACTAGGCTCAGACCCAACAAGGGGTGATAGTTATGGATGGGCTTCACGTGGAAACAAACCAGGAGGATCGTTTGATCAAGGAGTCGGAAACCATCCTGAATGCAGCCCACAGGTAACTGGTTTGGCCTGAAGCATCCTCAGAGTCAGGAGCTCTATAGCAGCAAGAGAGGCCAGAACAAGCTTCTGAAGCTTATTCTAGGCAAGAACCTGGTACAGGATGACATCAGTGTTCCAATAGGCTCCAGCCTCCTGGGAATGAGCACATTCAAGAAGCTCCACAGAACATGGAGGGCAAGCACTGGACACAGCACCTCTGCAGATGAGCTCCCTCCGCCCACCCTAAGAGGACCTCTTCTCTCCCCGACACACAGAGGGGGCCTGGCTGCTGCCCGCATCCTCTCCTTCACGCCCAGACGCGTGCACGTCTCCCCTCCCCCCACTCCTTGCCCACGCACCTCTTTCTTGGCCTCCTGCACATGCTTCTCCAGCTCCTCAGGTACCATCTTCCCTCTGAGAGAACAGATCACACTCAGCAGTGAACAGACGTGGCACAACTTTGTAAATGGTATTAATCCCCCCCGCCACCGCCCCGGCCAGGCTTCTGGATCCTGTCCCCATTACCTTCCATCTGTCTCCACAAAGCGCACATTCTCAGTACCAATCCCAAGAAAGGAAGCAGACTTCTTCATGGAGTAATGACACTACATTCAAAGAGGCGAGGGGGAGAGAGAGACACAGATACACGGCATGAAAAAGGTGCTGCTTATTAGCTACATGGGTGTGTGTCACACGGCTGAGCCCAATCTCTGGAATAGTGTTGCCTTAAAACATAAAAAGCATTCAATTGAGCTCTTCAGTATGGTGTTTAAAAACACTGACTTCCCTTGGGATCAGAGAAACCAAGATTTAATTCCAAGTTTTCCCCTACAGATATGGACCCTTGAGCAAAGAATGCATGCTCTCCGAGCCTCAATTTGCTAATCTATAAAGTGACTATATGGGTGCCTCCTCCACCTGCTTGTCATGGAGCTAAAATGGTTAATACATGTAAACAGTTGGCACAGAGCCTGCTGTATGAACAAACTTGGTCACTGAAGGCTGTTGTTTTCCGTAACACTGAGGAAAAGTTTATCTTGATGCTTCTAATAAAACTCAGTATTAATGGAAACAGAATCTTGTCCACTGCTGACTCAAAAACCCTCTAAGGGGTAATCAAGACTCGGTCTCAAAAACTGTAATCACAGACCACAGAAGAAGCCGTTTTCAAGAGCGAATAATGAGTTATACATGCTGATCAGATACTTGACTAGTCTCGTTTAATACTGACTATAAGACTGAAATTAGACAAAAGGGAATGTGGCTAGAATCACAATAACGAAAGTAATAAGTTTGGGATTTTCCTGGGGGTCCAGTGGTTAAGACTGTGCTTCCACTGCAGGGGGCACAGGTTCAATCTCTGGCTGGAGAACTAAGATCTCAAATGCCGTGTGGTGCAGCCAAAAAGTAAATAAATAAAATAAAACTTTAAGAAGTACCACTAATTTACAGATACACTGTGATATAGCCCTGGCAGGAATGACGCTAAGACCTGGCTTTGGAATTAGGTCTTGTCTATTTCTTATTGGCAAATAGTAGTATACACTCTCGATTGTTGGGCCTTTTTTCTCTGCATAAATCCTATAAAATAATTAGCCCTCAAACATTGGATATGTTTCTCTTTATACATCAATGTTGACAGGCGGTCAGTTAATTCTTTTTCATGCCAGAAAAACTGAAGGTGCTAAAGGACATTATTGTACAAAAAAAACCTTAGTAATTTAATTTGTAGGTATGAATACATTAAATGAGTAGTCATGCCTTCACACTTAACTTGATATATTCCCTCAAATGTGGTAATTTTTTCCCTCTTTTGTGAAGAGAGTTTTATGGAGAGCTCTTTTTTAACTCTATAAAAATACATGCCGAAGTAACACCATCAGGAGAAATGACATCATCCTAAAAAAATTAATTTCCAAATATCCAAATAGGACACATTCAAAATGCCTGTAGGATGCATTCATTTCAGGCTGTTACAAGAACACATGCGTAGTGAAGAGTAATAATGTACCTGAAAACATAGTTGATTCTCTACTTGCTACGCATCAGTCCACCATAGATGAGGTGACAACTACAGTGAGTTATTTCTCAGCAGAGACTGGGGCCTCTGGCACCAAACAGCTATTGATTTCATAATGATAAATAGCAGCCTACCCCCACTGACATCTGCCAGTAAGGAAAACCACACTGCTTTGCCCTGAAAAATAGCAACATATCCCCAATCAATGGATCTGCTGAATAAAAACCTTGTCCTCAGAATAAGGAGAGCTTCATGGAGCTATTTTTGAGTATCTCTGGGCAAACTGGGAGTCCAATGGCAATCTCAAGTGCATAAGGACAGATTTTGTTTCAAAGCCTGAAAAACTGAAGTCTAAACATCTGAAAACATCAGAGGAGGAAAAGAACCTTGGAAGGGGGAATAAAAAGAAAGGGTGATGCTTCAGATAAACCGAGTAGTTTCAAGGGAAGGAAAAACCTAGAAGCCGGAGTTCAGAAGTAACAGCTGCATTTAGACACAAGAATGCCTGCTCCCTTCTCTGGCAGAAGAGTAGTCACTCCTTCTAAGACCCAGTCTCCCCCTGGGTTTCACTGTCTCACAGGAGGAGCACAATTCTCAGCAGGCATTTATTTCTATAAAGACAAGACAGCCAGTGCCCACATGAAAGACAGAACTGCATGGAAATGTTCGTTCCTGGTTCCAGAAAAGCTTTCCTCTGTGACCTTGGTTTTCCCAGAGCACTGCAGTTTTCCTTGCTCGTGGGCTGTGTTGTGGGCACTCGGAGTCCTTCTAACATGCTGACTGGTACGGCGCTCAGATGAGCTTCAGGTGGGGGGGAGAGCAGGGTCATGAATGTCATGCCTTAGGAAATGAAGACAAGGAAGTACAGGGACTTTTCCAAGAGCACACAGCTGGTTCGATTTCTAAAGAGGCAGAGCCGGGATCCAGATGGACTGCCTTACATCTGCTCACCCTGTCAGTGCCAGCGATGGTCCTGAACCTGGGGCAGCTTCACTACAGAGCAGGGCCACAAATGGGGTGGAGGGAAGGTGGCACCTCCAGTGCAAAATTTAAGAAGGTGTGACCTCGAGACATGTACTCTAGTCACCTCACTGCCTCACCCCAGCCTGGACCCTGCTGGAAAGGAACCAGGACAACTGGTTGCTGGCCTGGGAGTGAAAAGGGCTTCCTTCCTCCTCGCTTTTGAATGGCAGACAATATTCACTACTTCATGCTGATTTCCAAAATGATTTGAATGACAAAACTAAGATTTCTCTAAATTTAAGGAATTCCCATGTGCTACGCTGCTTCAGTCACGTCCAACTCTTTGCGACCCCATGGACTGCAGCCCGCCAGGCCAGGCAAGAATACTGGAGTGGGTTGCCACGCCATCCTCCAGGGGACCTTCCCGACCCAGGGATCCAAGCCACATCTCTTACGTCTCCTGCATTGGCAGGTGGGTTCTTTAACACTAGAGTTCATATCTAATTGCTAATCAAGCTACAAATGTTTTTTACTTTATTTTTCTCCAGAAGTTCTCTTTTCTCTGGGTCCCCTCTGGCAAGGCAGGGCTACTGTGGATGCACTGATAGTCTATGCTATAGGGTCTCTGCTATGATCTGCCCAGTCTCCACCAATATCTGAGTGACTGTGGACACCTGAACTTATGCAAAACACCTTTAGAGGTGAGGGCACACATTCTGCAAGGTAGAGATGGAATATTTGCCCTGGTTCATGTAGGGCTACATAAAAACTAGAAAAGTAAGGCCACTGAATAAAACAGTCTGGGGAAATAATCAGGGGACCATGGGCCAGCTCTTGAAAGCAAACAAGGGGAATATAATAAAAAGATTAGCATTTAGGATCTTTTAGGGAACACAGCTTTAATTCCCCTTTTAAACTAAGTAAGGAATAGGTGTGTTGTAAGTAGTGGTAAAGAGGACACTGAAATATGAATTAAAATAATACACATGCTGTGACCTGGGTCTCTTTGGCAGAGCAAGGAAGAAGGATGCTGCAAAAAAAACAGCTACAAAGAAGAGTGTGGATGGACGGGGTAGACATGCATATACTCAAGGCTGTAGTGTGTTCACAGCTCTGTGGAGCTCACTTTGTTATGGACAGGATGCTTGGGTCCCTTCAAATGTCTGGCCCCCAGTGTGATGGTCACTAGGGCAAGGTTCCTGTGCAATGAGTGTCCTTGTAGGAAGGAGGAGGAGATCCCAGTCTGACCACAAGCGTGGACAGAAGAAAAGCCATGTGAGCGCACAGAGGCTCACGAGCCAGGGATTGGGCTCTCCCCAGACACTGAATCTACCAGCACCTCGATCTCAGATGTCCGGGCCTCCAGATTTGTCGAGAAATACACGTCTGCTGTTTGGGCCACCCACTCTATATTTCGCTAGTGCAGCCTGAGCAAACTGAGACACAGGTCGAGCTTGGTGTTCTGGCTTCATCTTCTGCTGGCATGTTAGCCAAGGCATATATTTTATTCTTTTTGCACACACATCTCCAACAGAGATTTAAAAAAAATACTTAGGTCTTGGTTTCACAATTCTACAAGGTTTCAATTCTTTTTCAGGCCCAATTTGCCAGCTACACCTGTGTTACTGGTCTTCCCCAGGCATCATCTTCATTCTAGTCTTCCACAGAATTTCTTCCCCACTTCCAGGGCAATTATTCCATAAAAGAACTCTGGTACATTTTATTTATTTATTCTTACTTAATTTATTTATTTTTGGACACGCCACATGGCATGCAAGATCTTAGTCCCCTGACCAGGGATTGAACCCGCTCCCCCTGCACTGGAAGCATGGAGTCTTAACCACCAGGCAGCCAGGGACGTTCCTCTGGTACCTTTTAAACCAAATGAAGAATGAAAAAAGGCAAAAGTAAAAGCACTGTGCTGAGAGGAGGGCCCCTATTTAACTAGCCTTTCCAGGCACGGACATAGCGATTCAAATGCAGAAGGGAGTCTGCGTTTCTGATATCCCAGGGCTCCTCCACCTGAAGTACTAAGGTTGGAACCCAGGCAGGAAAGTCTACTCCATCATCATCTCAAGAAACCAAGCATTTCCCCTAGAAGTCCACGTTCCTAAATATTCTTCTTTAGCTACAGAAAGAACATCTTGTGAGGAAGGGGCTGGGGAGGTAAGTTCATAATGTCAGACGAGATGACTCCTCCTAGCTGCCCCCAGCTCAGTGTCCACTCTGCATTTAGTGCTGAACTAACGAATGGTCAGGCAGGACAGGGGAAACACGTGCGGGTGGTCAGGTTCCTGCAGAGATTATACTTTTGTGATAATAAAATAACTTCTGCTCTTGGAAGAGAGTAACAGATACAGGAAAGTCCCGTTGGAATTAACAGAAAACTGTCAGATTTTGCCCATCCCATGTGTTTGACAGGAGACCTAGGATTACTGCAGGAGGTACAGGAGGGGATGTGGGGAAAAAGCAGGGGTGGGATGGACCGAGGCCACCACCGGAACCACAAACAGAAAAAATAAAAAGCATCCTTTCAAGGAAGACACATTTGAGCTGTGCCCCATGTTAGTGTAGCTAGGCCGTTCCCCTCCTCCTGACCACATGCGTGCTAAGGCACTTCGTCGTGTCCAGCTCTTTGCCACCCCACGGACTGCACCCGCCAGGCTCCTCTGTCCATGGGATTCTCCAGGCAAGAATACTGGAGTGGGTTGCCATTTCCTCCTCCAGGGGATCTTCCCGATCCACGGATTGAACCTGTGTCTCTCCTGTCTCCTACACTGGCAGGTGGGTTCTTTACCACTAGCGCCACCTGGAAAGCCCTCTCCTCCTCCTATTACTACAAAGATCTAACATGTCTGTCTCATATGCGCCAGAGGCTACTCTACATGCTCTAGCTCATCCGATCTCCGCTGATAAGTAAACTCACGTGGCTGCTGGGTTGTTTCTGTGGCTCCAGACTGTCCACTGCCCCCTGCATCCAGTCCCTTCTCAGGGCAGCTTTGCAGAGAGTCTCCTTAAGAGGTGAAGTCTATTTCCCTACTTCTTGGATCTGGGTTCCTATATGCAACTTACTTTACCAAGAAAATGAGAGGAAACCAACAACGTGCCGGTTCTGAGCCCAGAACTCAAGAGGCCCAGCATGTCTCTGTGTTGTTTTTCACCTGCACTGCTGCCATGACAACGGTGGACCAGCCTGCTGGAGCATCCCTGTTGTCAGCCCAGCCCAGCCATGCCCAGAGCAGCCATGGGCCAGGCAAGCCCGCGCTCCTCGGCTGTCCCCAAACCCGAGGGCCATGTCTGGCTATAGTTGCATGCTGCTGGGTTGAGGAGCAATTTGTTACATATTAGAGCTAACTGATACACTCATCTTTATAAATTAGGAAACTGAGTTACAGCGGGATTAATCGACTTACCCAGGTCACTCAGAGAGTAGGCAGTGGAGACAGGAACTGACTCCGGGCAGCCTAGCCCAGGGCCTGCGCACTCACCCACAGTCTGACCTCTCACTTCAGTGGGGGGGTTGTGGTAACATCCCCTTGTGTGTCTGTGTGATGTCACTGTTACTGAAAATCTCCCTTTCCTCGAAGAGCCCTCACATTGGCCACTCAACGCAATCAGTTTCACAAGGAAATGGGAGCAGAAGACAGAGCTGAGATCAGTAGCAATCACCTAAATTCTAATAAATAAGACACTCAGAGCAGAGATTCACAGAAAGAGGTGGCACTTTGAAATTAAGTGTTCTCTTTTCTCCAATAACATGCTACAGACTATAAATCTTAAATAAAGGTGATATACAAAAGAAGGTGGCCAGGGCTTACAATAGCAAATGCATCAGAATTTCTTTTGGAATGAAATACGATGCTATATACAGGCATATGACTTACATATTGACAAAAAGCACCTTGGGAGCCCCCAAACAAACAAACAAGCCTTCTTCCATGACATGTTCATTTTCAGAAAATCTGTATCTCATATCAAAAATAATTTTTTTTTTTTTTACCTCTGCAGATGTGAAAAGGATTAATCTTGGCAAGCCAGACAGCCCCTTTTCCTTAATATCAGGACAGTACTTGTATCTGGCTAAATTCATGGCATACATATTGGAAACTGAACCACCTGCAAAACAAAAATGGAAATATGGATAGGATGACATCATTGTCCCCAGAGTGCCAGCTACAGTGGGAGGCATGGATGGCTGTGGGCACACCTGTCTAATGACAAATGACTGTCAAAATCAAGGGAGCACCCCCTCCCATTCCTTTGGCACACGTCCTCATCTCCAACTCCAGAAGTTTTGGTCTATTCTCTCATTCCAGAGTTTTTCTAAACTCAAAGCTTCCATCTATGGATGTAGGGCTGGTACCCAAGTCTCCATGGTTAATAGTAATAATATTCTTTGTGTCTTTAATCAATAAAATGACAGTATGTGCTCCTCCCTGGTCCCCAAGAAAGACTGTAGGGGAAACAAAATACAATTCAGAAAACTTCTCAAGTAAAATGAATTGATAAGCTTGATAAACATATAATAGCCCTTCAAACTCCCACCAGTAGATAAATTCATTTGTGCTGGATATAAACCCAAAATTTTAGACATCTCATTTGTTGGCATGTATGTCATTTCTGTAGCATTTATAGAAAATATCATACTCTGGAGAAAGGCACAAACTTGATCCTCCCCAAGTAGCATGATTCATACCTAACTTCGTGTCATGTGCAAATCTGCAGGGAGCTGTTCCTCATATTAAGGCAGGAATAAAATCGCAAATGCTTTAATGGAAGCAATAACTAAGTGTACTTACCTGGGTTAAATATTCCATCCCCTTCTTTCCAGCCAATAAATTCAATCATTTTCTTCAGAACTGCTTCTTCCACTAACAGAAACACTGGCGACACCTCATACGTGTAACTGGACAGATACAAAAAACACTTCACTTCTATGACTCGAGTCAGACCATCCTTGCGGAGTCCCAAGAAATGCACACACTTTCATTAAACCAAGTGGCTGCTGAAGCGTGGGAAGAGTCTTTGGAAGTGAATCCATCAGAAATGAAGAAACACGCAGAGGCCACGACAGTGCTGGTCACGGCTGGACAAACACCGGTAGCTGGTGCGCTAGGGACACTAGCTACTTCAAAGCCTAATTTACAGAAAACGTTTGCCTCCATTGGGAGAGATCAAAGCAGTGCATCTGTAGTCTTTGCATTAGCCATGAGCAGCGGCCATTTTGCTCTTTGGATGCTGTTTTGGAGGTTGGTTAAAGAAAAACCATTGTCATGGCAACCAGGTTTATTAGGCTACTACCATGAGCTACCCTGGCAGTCAGCTGTAGAATCTGGGTTTCCTCCACCACACTCCCATGTTGGTGCAAATGGCAAGAGCGCCATGGACATCTCTTACAATGCGACGATTTTCCTATAAAGTGCTACCTGGATCCCTGTTGTGAAGGTTTGTGGCTGAGGGTTGGAATGCTGTCATCAGGGAGCATTGCTAAGTTAACCCCTTTAGGAATGTCCTGTGGTCATCCACACCTGATGACTGGTCCAGCTGGAGGACCAACTAGGCCTGGCCACGTGGGACCAGCTCCAGAACACCCTGCAGGGCCAGGGTAGCTGCAGAGATCCATGGAGTCAGCTGGTGGGGTCTCAGAGCCTGCACAGTGGCTGGACTCCTAACTCTGCCCAGCTGTTTCCTTCCCCTCCAGCACCCATATAGATGCTAAGGGTTTCCCTTAAGAGACACCCTGCTCGCTAAGCTCCATCTAGAGCAGGTGCCCAGGAGCTCCAGCCTGAGGCAGTGACCAGGTCATTCTGTGACGCTTCTCTCTTTTTCCAGAAAGCCGGAGGATGACCACTGTGTATCATCTCCTTCTCCAACAATTAGGTGATTACACAAAATTGAATCTGAGTAAATGTGTGCTCTAACTAAGCTAAAGTAAGGTAAACAGACACATTTAAATTTATAGTCACGGGATATAATGCAATTATGCTAACATCTAGGAGAAGAAAAAAAAAAAAAACTTTGGTAAAGAGGGGAAAAAGAAGAACAGGTACTGTGTATCACCCCCTATGTGCCAAGCACTCTACAGACATTACATCATTTTTCAACAATTTAGGTTCTATTTTCAACCATGTTTAGGAAACTAACATATACTAAAAGTGTGAAAAATGGGACGTATGTAAAAAAATAAAACGTATTACAAATAAAAGGGAAATAATGATTTCCTTTTTAGTATGAAAAAAATATTATTAAACCTGTCTTTGGAAACTAGCTCAATTATAAACCTGAAGGTGGAGGAGGGGGTGATACGGAATGTGCTCATGGCTTAGTGAGATTTTGAGGGGCCTGTTCAGCAATTTAATACTTCAAAAGCCTCTAAATATTTCAAAAGAACCCAGATGAGGTGTTAGAAAAATCCCAGGACTTACAAGGAAAGGGTCACAAAATTGTGTAATTTTACTATCTTTCCTACCACTTATCTCTTCTACCCATTGTAACCTGGTGTCCGGGATTGTCTTGAATATTCTACAAAAAATTCTCTGATGGAAGTCACCCATGATATCCATATTGTTAATCCAGGGGATATTTTTCAGTCCTTGTCTTAAACACTCAACAACATGTGACTCTGGACACACTCTTCTCCACGGCTCCCAGACTTCCCGCTGGACTTTCTCCTCCTTCTCCCTCCACTGCAGCTGGACCCTCCGCCTTCTGACCAGGAAATGTCAGATGCCCTCAAGGCCAGGCGGAGCCCTCTGCTCTCCTCCCTCCATGTTCTGTCCTGCAGGCAGTGCTTCTCCTGCTCCTGGTTTACCTTTTATTTGAAAGTGTCTCCATCCTGCTCATTAAAATCACTTGTTGGGCTATGAAAATGTATCAGTGCCTGGGACACACTGACAGAAATTCAGATTTACTTGGTCTCTGTCGGGATTTTTCTGAGGGGGGCGGTATTTCCCTTTAATATTTTTTTTAAGCTCCCAGGTTGAGTTAAAGAGCAGGAGGAGTTGAGAATGCCTGGCTTAAGGAATCTCATCTATGACCAGTAACACCTAAATTTATAATTTCATAAAAATACCAGGATTCCAGGCCCATGTATATCTCAACTCTCCAAGAGTATACTCTTAAGATATTTTGAAATTACTGCAAACACAAATGCTCACAATTGAAAACTGAATTACTGCTCTTGCTTTTTTCACTGTATACTTGAAAACTGTCGTCTCAATGACTGACATGACCATCAACCCAACTATTAAAGCCAGAAACCTAGGCATCATCTTATAAACTTCTCTCCTGTTCCCATTTCCAAGATCCAGTATATTATCCAGGCTTTTCTGTTTTATCTTCCAAACACATTTTTTTGTATTCCTACCACTTCTCTCTAAATCCAAGCAACTATCATCTCTCACCTGACTAAGGCAATGCCATCCTAATGGGTCCCTTCCAATCCACTTTCTATATTTCCAGCGATCTTCTCAATAAGCAAATGTCACTTAGTGATTTGGAAATCTTCAGAGGCTTTTCATTGTACTTAGAATGACTCACGAACCTGGCCCACTGGGCCCCCCATGTCTGGCTCCAATCTTATCCCCCCGACACCCCTCACAGTTCTCTCAGCTTCACCACCCTGACTTTCAGTTCATAGCGCATGTCAGGCTGTCTCCTGCCACAAGGCATTTGTACATGCTGTTCCCTCTGCTCGGAATTCATCCCTCCTCTTTTCACCCAGCTAGCTTCCACTCATTCTTCAGCTCTTAGCTGTCACCTGCTTAAAGAAGACTTCCCTGAGTGCACAACCAGGAAAAACTCTCCCATGTATATTTATAGCATCATGTACCTCTCCTTCATTTGAAAATATTACATTAATCTGTGCGGATCATTTTGATTAATTTGCATGCAGCATCTCTATATCTAGATTACTTGCTTCGTGAAGGCAAAGCTAAGATCTGCTTTTACACAAAGAATCTCTCCAGCACGTTAGCAGAGATATGGCTTTTCACGCAGGAATAAATGAAAAGTTGCTTAATCGATTTTCTCGTCTGTTAAGTGGAGAGCATTTCTGCCTTAACCATCTCACAGTACCACTCTCAGATCAAACTGCTCTTTACATACTGCTAAGTGTCATAAGACTCTTCCATTATTTATGAGGACACTGCACAATGGAACAATTAAATAGAAGTTCATGAAATAAAACTTCATCTACTTAACAAAATCTCAAATCCATATTCAGTGTAAAATTCCAGTAAAATGTACTTACACACTTGGGTTTAATGCTTCTGTCATAAATCTGGCCACCAAGGAGTAATAATCAAGTCCAGCATATAACTGGTTGAAAAATCTTGGATGGTCTGTAGATTGAAGCAGAATGTTAATCCACACAGGAATAAAAAAGAAAGAAAACTATCGATACGGCAGTAACATAAGTGAATCTTTCGGACAATGAAAGCAGCTGGATACAAAGGGCATACAGTGCATGATTCCAGCTACATGATGTTCAATATGGGGCAAAGCTGATTGATGGTGACAGAGGTGAGAATTCTGGGTACCTCGGGCAAGGAGATATTGATTAGCACTGGGCTTGAGGAGCCTCTGGAGTCCCAGGAATGGTCTATACTTTGATATGAGTGATGGTCACTTACATGCAGATATGTACAAAATCACTGAGTTGAGCACCTGAGATTTGTCCACTTTACTGAATGCACATTATACCTCAATTAAAAAAAAAAAAAACATTTAAAATCTAGTCATGTACAAGGGAAACAAATGTTGAAGATCCATCTCATAAGCCTGTCTACCGAACAACGTTTCTAAGCCAAACTTGAGCACTTTTCTGAGACCTTTGGTTGCCTTATTTCATTTTCTTTTAATAATTTTTACTTGTTTGCTTGTTTTTTGGCTGCAGCGGGTCTGTGGCTGCATGCAGGCTTTCTCTAGTTGCGGCAAGTGGGGGGTCCTCTCTAGCTGCAGTGCAGGGGCTTCTCTTGCGAGGGCGTCTCCTGGTGTGAAACACAGCCTTAGGTGGACGGGCTCTGCAGTTGTGACGCACGGGCTTAGCTGCTTCACAGCAGGTGGGATCTTCCCAAACCAGGGATCGAACTTGTATCCCCTGGGTTGGCAGGCAGATTCCTATCTGCTGTATCACCAGGGAAGTCCCACCTGTTTCCTTTTAAATATAACCCAGACCCAAACCAGAACCCTGAGAAAGGGATTATTTGAGCAATCTGTCCACATACCAAAGCCTGTGGCTACATTTACCTTCTGAAATTATCGATGTCAATTTCTCTAATTTGAACACATTTCACTCACTGACAGGGTTCACTTCAGGCTCTTGGCAGTGAGTGGCCTTTAATTTTTCAGATTGGACCATCTTTTTATAGTGGAGCTGGCATCCTGTCTATGGAGTAAGATGTGACTCATCGCACAGCTTACATAAACTTTCTGATTCAACGGGCTTCAAAGGCACTTGCCTTTAAGACTTGAAAAACTTTAGTTCCAACTTTCTATTTTTTCCCTCCTATAAAAGGTCTCATAAAGGTTCTTGGCTTTACACAGTGTGAATATTCACACCAAACTCCAGGCCAACAGCTGGCTTGACATTCTCAATCATAAGAAGCCCAGCATGATGAAGAATAAAGAGGCAGGGGGCCGATTTAGAAATGTGGGTATTTGGGAACCATTTTAGTTAGTGACCTCTCACAGCAACTCAAAGCATTTGTTGTTTTTTTTTTCTCTTTAAACTAGTTCAATGAAACACAAGAGGCTCAAAAGAAAATGTCTTTTCATATAAAACATGGCAAACTTCTTCTAATCTGGCAAAGGAAACCCGACATTGCTACAAGTAATTTTAATAAGTTTTTTTCTTTTAGTTCCGTGTTAATTTATGATTGATTTCCATGGTAACATTATGGAAAATATCCAGTAAACTGAAAAATCTACTGCACTAAATGTCATTCTGTGCTTCTGACATGCACTATAATAATGAGATATGTATCTCTGCTTTTGAAATGCTAACTGGGTTTTTGATACATGCACCAGACTTTCCTAAGGGAATATAAACCAATTATTTTTAGCCAGGATTTTATTATGTTCTTTCCACTAAATTTAGTTCAGTGTCAGAACTCACAAAGCATAATGCCTGTATGGTCTTAAGTACTAGATTACCTTTACATCACACTGAGAAATGCATATTCTGGAAAGTTTTTCTCCTACTTTTGAAACTTGTTCACTAGGTGTATAGTATATTAGCAGTCAGTCAGAGTAGGACTTAAGCACAAAACAAATATCACGTTGCTGCATTTACAAAAGATCACAGCAGTTAAGCGTTATTGTACCTTCTGAAAGGTTTTTCTCTCTTGATCCTGGTAGATGGGATAAAATAACTTGGTTCTTGCCAACTCTAAGAATACTCTTCAAATAAATCTATCCTTGTTTATAGGAAGACACTCTCTGGAACATGTTGAGGGGCGATATTCTGGGAGGTCAAGATTTAAAATCCCCACCAATTCTATAATGAAACTACCATTTGTCAGTTGGAACCAACATAAGAAATGATAAGTAGCAGTCATAATTTCTGGTCTTGGTTATAAATGGAGGATGGGGATTGCTGAGGAGCAGATAATATTTATATAAGACTGCTTAACACCATCAGTTTTTCTATCAACCTATCTTTGGCCCTGACAACAAATCTGTCCTAGGGATTAGAGGAACCATTGTTAGAACCTCAGAACCACTATTTTTCATCCAGGTTTTTCATCCCATAAAGAATTTCACAGTCAGCTTTACTATGAGGTCTGTGTATGCTAAGTCACCTCTCTCATGTCCAATTCTTTGGGACCCTATGGACTGTAGCCCGCCAGGCTCCTCTGTCCATGGGATTCTCCAGGCAAGAATACTGGAGTGGGTTGCCATGCCCTCCTCCAGAGGATCTCCCCAACCCAGGGATTGAGCCCACATCTTTTATGTCTCCTGCACTGCAGGTAGATTCTTTACTGCTGAGCCACTGGGGAAGCCCCTGATTATGGGATAAATAGGTGCTAAAGAAAATGGAAGAACTGTCAGCAGTACAGATGAAGGGAGTGCGGGAAGCTCTTACTGGTCTTGACGCTGTAGCGTATGATGTCCTGGCAGCGCTCCAGCAGCCGGTGGTGCGACTCTCCTGTGTCCCTCAGCTCCAAGTCGAGAAGCCGCTTCAGCTCTTCAGGGGGCCGCCACTCACAGACCTGGGGATTCGGCAACAGCATGGTTAACGGGGCACCCAGTGGAGCCAGGTGTGGAGAGGATGTAGGAAACACAGACCCCACCCTCGTGCAGCTTCCGGACAAGTGGAAAAGAGAGAGATGTAAATGGGCAAGCACAGGTCCCTGGGACCAGAGCTCTGACATCTGGTAAAGCAGATGCTGTTGGAACAAAGGAGGGGCTCTGTCTTCAATTTCAGAAGGAGTCCTGAAAGAACTGACATCAAAATGGAACAAAATAAGACTGAGAAAGATTGAAGGCAGAAGGAGAACAGGGCGACAAAGGATGAGATGGTTGGATGGCATCACCGATTCAATGGACATGAACTTGGGCAGACTCCAGAAGATAGTGAGGGACAGGGAGGCCTGGTGTGCTGCAGCCCATGGGGTCACAAAGAGTCAGACATGATTTGGTGACTGAACAACAACTAAAGAACCAAGCAAAGATTATAAGGGATGGGGTCATGCAAGGGGCCTTCTAGGAGGAACAGGACAAGCAGGGGCTGAGATACAAGGACACCCATGGCCCACCTGAAGAGAGAAGTCCGCTGGGTGTGGCTTGAACTCAGAGCTTGGGGGATGTCGGGAAAAGTGGAGCAGCTCCCCGACTTATCTCTGTCCCTGGCCCCAGCCCCACACAGTCTGCACTCAGCCCAGCAGTCAGCATGCAGAATGCTCCTCTTCTGTCTCAGCCACAGGCATCCCTCTGCTCAAACACTTCTGATGGCTCCTCATTCCCTTCAGAGTAAGTCCTTACAATGACCTTCACTGACCTTGTACAACTGTTTCCCCGGTGGCACAGACGCACCCCCACCCCACACCCTGGCCTCCTTTCTGCTCCTTATATGTACCGGACGCATTCCCACGTTAGGGTCTTCAGCCCGGAATGCAACCTCCATCCAAATCTCCTCATAGCTAACTTCCTCACTTCATTCAAACCTCTTCTCAAATGTCCCTCTGTCAAGTCAGCAACCCCGACTCTTTATTTAAAATCACAAGCTGTGCGTTACTCTACCTCCAGAAGCCCCCCCGCAACTGTTTCTTCTCTTCCTTTTTCCACAGCCCCTGTCACCTTCTGGGGGGCTGTGTATTCATTTGTGACATCCTACACAATCACCATGAGAGCAGAGGTGTCGGGCAGTTTACTACCACTCCCAAGGAACTAATTCAGTTCAGTTCAGTTGCTCAGTCGTGTCTGACTCTTTGCGACCCCATGAATTGCAGCACGCCAGGCCTCTCTGTCCATCACCAACTCCCAGAGTCTACCCAAATCCATGTCCATCGAGTTGGTGATGCCAACCAACCATCTCATTCTCTGTCGTCCCCTTCTCCTCCCGCCCCCAATCCTACCCAGCATTAGGGTCTTTTCCAATGAGTCAACCCTTCGCATGAGGTGCCCAAAGTATCGGAGTTTCAGCTTCAACATCAGACCTTCCAATGAACACCCAGGATTGATCTCTTTTAGGATGCATTGATTGGATCTCCTTGCAGTGCAAGGGACTCTCAAGAGTCTTCTCCAACACCACAGTTCAAAAGCATCAATTCTGTGGCACTCAGCTTTCTTCACCGTCCAACTCTCACATCCATACATGACCACTGGAAAAACCATAGCCTTGACTAGACGGACTTTTGTTGGCAAAGTAATATCTCTGCTTTTAAATATGCTATCTAAGTTGGCCATAACCTTCTTCCAAGGAGTAAGCATCTTTTAATTTCATGGCTGCAATCACCATCAGCAGTGATTTTGGAGCCCAAAAAAATAAAGTCTGACACCGTTTCCACTGTTTCCCCATCTATTTCCCATGAAGTGATGGGACCAGATGCCATGATCTTAGTTTTCTGAACGTTGAGCTTTAAGCCAACTTTTTCACTCTCCTCTTTCACCTTCATCAAGAGGCTCTTTAGTTCTTATTCACTCTCTGCCATAAGGGTGGTGTCATCCGCATATCTGAGGTTATTGATATTTCTCCTGGCAATCTTGATTCCAGCTTTTGTTTCTTCCAGCCCAGCGTTTCTCATGATGTACTCTGCATATAAGTTAAAAAATCAGGGTGACAATATACAGGCTTGACGTATTCCTTTTCCTATTTGGAACCAGTCTGTTGTTCCATGTCCAGGTCTAACTGTTGCTTCCTGACCTGCATACAGGTTTCTCAAGAGACAGGTCAGGTGGTCTGGTATTCCCATCTCTTTCAGAATTTTCCACAGTTTATTGTGATCCACACAGTCAAAGGCTTTGGCATAGTCAATAAAGCAGAAATAGATGTTTTTCTGGAACTCTCTTGCTTTTTCAATGATCCAGCGGATATTGGCAATTTGATCTCTGGTTCCTCTGCTTTTTCTAAAACCAACTTGAACATCTGGAAGTTCACGGTTCACGTATTGCTGAAGCCTGGCTTGGAGAATTTTGAGCATTACTTTACTAGCATGTGAGATGAGTGCAATTGTGCAGTAGTTTGAGCATTCTTTGGCATTGCCTTTCTTTGGGATTGGAACGAAAACTGACTTTTCCAGTCCTGTGGCCACTGCTGAGTTTTCCAAATTTGCTGGCATATCGAGTGCAGCACTTTCACAGCATCACCTTTGAGGATTTGAAATAGCTCAACTGGAATTCCATCACCTCCACTAGCTTTGTTCGTAGTGATGCTTTCTAAGGCCCACTTGACTTCACATTCCAGGATGTCTGGCTCTAGGTGAGTGATCACACCATCGTGATTATCTGGGTCGTGAAGATCTTTTTTGTACAGTTCTTCTGTGTATTCTTGCCACCTCTTCTTAATCTCTTCTGCTTCTGATAGGTCCACACCATTTCTGTCCTTTATCGAGCCTATCTTTGTATGAAATGTTCCTTTGGTATCTCTGATTTTCTTGAAGAGATCTCTAGTCTTTCCCAATCTGTTGTTTTCCTCTATTTCTTTGCACTGATCGCTTAGGAAGGCTTTCTTATCTCTCCTTGCTATTCTTTGGAACTCTGCATTCAGATGGGAATATCTTTCCTTTTCTCCTTTGCTTTTCTCTTCTCTTCTCTTTCTAGCTATCTGTAAGGCCTCCTCAGACAGCCATTTTGCTTTTTTGCATTTCTTTTCCATGGGGATTTTCTTGATCCCTGTCTCCTGTACAATGTCACGAACCTCTGTCCATAGTTCATCAGGCACTCTGTCTATCAGGTCTAGTCCCTTAAATCTATTTCTCACTTCCACTGTATACTCATAAGGGATTTGATCTAGGTCATACCTGAATGGACTAGTGGTTTTCCCTACTTTCTTCAATTTAAGTCTGAATTTGGCAATAAGCAGTTCATGATCTGAGCCACAGTCTGCTCCTGGTCTTGTTTTTGCTGACTGTATAGAGCTTCTCCATCTTTGGCTGCAAAGAATATAATCAATCTGATTTCGGTGTTGACCATCTGGTGATGTCCACGTGTAGAGTCTTCTCTTGTGTTGTTGGAATAATAGAGCCTGCCATACGAGAGGTTATCAGCAACATGTTGAATGAATGAATGAAGAGATAAAACAAGGCTCAGATGGTGACGGGCTTCATGTGACATGTTATAGAGTTTGAACCTGGCTCTAAAAAAACACCAATATACTTTGGACAAGGGAATTACATGTGATCATATTAGTAGTTTTAGACAATGGCTTTGGTTGCTATATGGAGATTCCAAGTTAAATTGGAAATAAGAGGTTACTCTAATAAAGCAGGCAAGAGAAGGTAGTGGTCTGGATGAGGCTGGGTGCCTCAGGAATGAAGCATATCTGGAGATATTGAAGATGTGCCATCAATGGAACATGGAAAGCAGTAACACAGGAAGGATGAGGGCAAGGAATAGCCAAAGGCCATCTTGAGCTTTCCAGCTGTCACGTGGTTTCATGGTGGGTGGGGTTGGGTGGGGTTGGATGATGAGTTTGGGGCATATTTAGTCCGAGGCACCTTCAGGACATCCAAAGGGGGTGTAACAGTTGGTCTGAAGCTCTTGCAAAAGATCAGAAACAGAGCTGCAGGCATCTAGTATAACGTGGCCCAGGTGACACAGCTCAGGGGGAACCTGTAGTAAGAGTAGACGGTGCGGGTCTCCCCTGGGCAGCGCCAGCACGTAAGCAAAGGGTGAAGGGAGAGGAGCTCACTGGTGAGGTGAGGACACGTCAAAGAGGCAGCGGGCACCCCGGCAGAGCTCAGAGCTACTACACGCAGGAAGAGGGACACTCGAGGGAGGAGACAGTCACCACCGTCAGGTCCTGCAGAGAAGCCGAAGTAGGCAGAGATTGGGAAGAACTCCTGGGATGGATCAACAAGGAGGTGTGCTTGGCAAGAGCGTCTGACGGAGGGAAGTGGGAGTGGAGGCCAGATTGTATGAAGCAAGGACGTGGGAGGTGAGGACGTGGAGGGAGGGGGCAGTGCTGATGATCCTGAAAAAGTTTCCCTGTGGAGGGGAGGAGAGAGACAGGGGACTCTCCAGGGGGTGGAGGCTGGGGAAAGCGGGGGGAAATGCCAAATCGTGCGAGAGGTATGAAATTGAACTCTGAGCTTAGAATCATGCCGGGCAGAAGTCAACCAAATGGGCTGTGACCGTGGATAGGAAGGACTATGAATTCATGAAACGTTGATGAAAAAACCGCAAGGACAGCAAAACCCCACAAACAGAAATCAGTGGTTGCCAGGGGCCAGAGGTGAGGGGAGAGGCTGACAGTGGAGGAGCACAGGGAAATGTGGGGTGACGGGACTGGTCTGTGTTTTGATTCTGTTGGTGGTTACACGATTTGTCAAAACTCATAGAACTGCACACCAAAGGCAGTAAATTTGACTGAAAGTAAGTTACAGTTCAATTGAAAAAAAGTGGCTGAGGAAGAGTGTCTATAAAAGAGGGGGCCGGAGGTAATCATGTCACCAAGTATGGCTGTGCTGTGCGTGTGCTAAGCCGCTTCAGTCGTGTCTGACTCTGCGACCCAATGGACTGGAGCCCACCAGGCTCCTCTGTCCTTGGGATTCTCCAGGCAAGAATACTGGAGTGGGTAGCCATGCCCTCCTCCAGGGGATCTTCCCGACTCAGGGACTGAACTCGAGTCTCTTATATCTCCTGCATTGGCAGGCAGGTTCTTTACCACTATCACCACATAGGAAGCCCATCACTAAGTATGGGGACCCATCCTATCCTCAGGCCACCTTTGAAAGGGGACGTGTTGAATCTCTGACCAAGTAGGCTAAGTCAGCAGCATAAAAACCTCACCCCCCTCTCCCAACTCCAACATAACAATCCAGCTTCACCTGGATGCGTGTGCACTGCGTGACCACCATACTGCAGTGGGCTTGGGGCCGCCGAGTTGACAACTTAGGATTTTAAGCCTACCCTTCTCATCCTATCTCCCATCACTGCCCTGTATGAGCCCTTCTTTCCATGTGAAGGGCCCCTTTGGTGTAATAAATACCTTGCCCTATTATAACGCTCTCCCCCTCATTCACCTTCCACTTTCTGCAACACACCTGGGCCCACTTCTCTCTACCCATCAAAATCTTACTCCAGGAACTTCCCAGGTGGTCCAGTGGCTAAGACTCTGTGCTTCCAATGTAGGAGCTTGGGCTCAATCCCTGGTCGGGGAACTAGATCCCTCATGCTGCAAATAAGACCAGACGCAGCCAAATAAAAAACAACAACAACAACAACAAAACACACCTATTTCATCTTCAGATTCTGCATCAAAGTCCAAAGTGTCCACTTCTCAGTGAGATCTACCCAAAGTCTGCCCAGTCCACACGGCATTTATCACCTTCTTCTTGGGACCTCGTTTTCCATCCCGATTCTGTTCAAAGCTGAGCCTTTATCTTACTTTGCTTTATATCCCCCAGGGCTGAATATAATGCTTTATCCTTAGCTAGACTCAGTTAATATTTAATGACTGAATAAAGGCCAATATAAAAAATTTCCAGGGGAGTAGTGTACTCCAAAGTAAAGCAGGTCCCAAACGTTCCCCGGGTACAGCTAACACAGGAGAAAACGCAATTATAAGCACAAAATTAGGAAATACCTTCAGTGATTTGAAATATGAAAGGTGATCAGTGTGATAGCTATTAATTGTGAGATTCTGAGAGACACAGGGAGGAACCATTAAAAGCACAGACTCTGCAACCAGCCTGGATTCCGGTGCCAGCTCCGAGACCCGCTGGCATGTGCTTTGGGGCAACATCCTTGACATCTTGTGCCACACTTTGCCCTTCATCTCTAGAATGGAGTTGATCAATAGTACCGGCATCTTAGGGGCCTTTACAGATTAAATACACAAACGCACATGGAGTAGTTCTTAGAATATCAATTGGCACAAAGTAATTATTATTAAGAACAGATGTCATTAGTGGTGATTCCAGTATTGATTTGTGCCTGAATTTGAAAGCTAGAACTGGTCACTGGTACCAGTCAGAAAAGTCAGACTTAACAACCCAAGATTTCCAGTCTAAGCTCAGACAAACTTCTAGTAAAGACCCTCAGATAAATTTAAAAACTTTTCACACTTTTTCTACCTTCTGCTTGCTTTCACTAGTAACATAAGGAATATGCACCAGACAGTGGAAAGCAGGCTGTGTGCTGGAGACTACAGAAATCAGATCATTGGTTGATTTATAATTTGTATCGTCATCTGGGGTAGAAAGGCTCGTCCTGTGCTTCACAACCTTACCTGGTTAAACTCTGGGTCTCGGCCAGTCTCCCAAAACTTGCTGGCTGCTTTCCAGGAAAGCAGAAACAGGATGGGGGTCTGGAGGCTGAGGTGGGGTGGGAGAGTGGGTACCAACTTTGGTATCTGGGCATCCCCTTGAAACAAAAGTACACAGGAAATGAAAGCATGATTCCTGTTCCCCTTACATCTAGCCATCCAGGGGTGGATAAAACCTATCAGTCCCATTCTTGCGGTTTTTTACATTTACCTTCTCATTGATGTCTGTAGCCTTCAAAACCACCTCTTCCATTATCAGTCTACAGGCATCTTCCACAAATTTTTCTCCTGCTTTTACATCTGTTGTGGGGCCGTTCAGTATGACTCCATCCACGAGAACCACGTTCTTCCTGCTTGGAACCATCTCTTGTGGACCGATATCTCCTGGAAGCACAGAATCAAACCATGTTTTAGAGAGAATCTTATTCCAGCACAAAGCAAAGCATGGAGGAAATGGCTTCAAAGGGCATCCCTTCATTTGATACATCTGAGGCACTGAAGCTAACAGCTTCCTATGGAGCCCAATGATACGACAGAGTTAAAGAAAGAAAGTTCCATTTTCCATTCCCGCAGCATCTTTTGTTTAGTGTCAGGGAGCATGGAGGAGTTCAAGCAATGTAAATTCAACCCATTTTATTCACTCATACAAACATCTTTCAGACATGTGCAAAAATGATCTTTGTAAACACAAGCCCATGTCTGTTTCATGAGCACACAAGCTCTTGTAATTTAAGGATGACTGTATGTTTCCTTTCATAAGTCATTCCCAGAGAAGAAGAAGAAATGTCAACGTGTCTCTTCTTTTCACTTTACATTGTAAGCCTGTGATTAAATGCCCCCTTGCTGTGTCTCTGAAAGCCCCTTGTTAAATATACTTGGCCATTTCCTACTGGGAGGAGGAGGAAAGCATAGCAGTGTGAAGGTTCCTGTGAACTGCATCTGACGCTTTCAAACTTCTCAAACTTCCAATTTAGGCAGGAGGAGGGAACAGAACACTTTTAGGACTGGACAGCTGCAGGTCCGTGACGAAAGGTTAGAAGTCAACGTGGCAATCTATATCTGAGAATAAAGGTTAGTGCCTACCCAAAATAGCTCTCCTCCAAATTAATCTGGCAACTTAATCCAGATATTCAACCAATATCTGCCTCAAGCTCTGATTCGATCGTATGCTCTCTTTCTAATCAGTATCTCTTTCCTCCTTATTATAGATATTCAATAACTTGCAAAAAGTTACACAAACAATTTTTAAATATTTTTCAGCACCTCGCCAAGCATAGTACCTCACTTAAACACATTGATGGGTCTGTATGTATTTCAAATATTTTTATACCTACTGAGGGTTCTAACAGCATTTTCATTTATTATGCCCTTTAATTCTACGACTGGCAAACTCTAATGGTGTCCACAGGCAGATAAAAACGTCACAGGAAGTTTCTCCAATTTGAGAATGATAGAATCTGTAGCAAACGATCGATCTTTTATCCTCAGACTGAGGAACCATTCAGAGCTCTGATGATGAATCTCAGCTTCATCCTTAGCTTTAACTTGGTTTCCACTTGGAAAGATGTATTTGGCCCTGTGGTTTAGGGCCAAATGGTGAAGCCCTGGAATTGAGCTGTTGGATGGAAGTGCTTACTACTCAAGGCACTTTCCTCCTCTTAAATTTTAGGTCCTAAAAATAAACTGGAAAAGAGGGCAATTATTCAGGGAACCCTGGTTATGTCAGTAGGCAGTGCTATTATTAAGCACACAGAAAAGGTTTGATTTTTTTCTAACCTCATCAGTGGGATTTCAGGTTTCCATTGCCCAGGGAAGAGCAGCCCCTCTTTAGGCCTCTAAGAGTCTCTCTGCTTCTCTCTCTTTCTCTCTCTGTTTCTCTCTCACACACACACAATGTCAAACACTCACTTGCAACCAAAATAGCAGAGAAATTGAAATTAAAATTGTCTCCTGCTCCACAGCCATCAATTATAGAAATCTAACATTTCTATACAGATTTTGAACAATTCTATAGGAGAAAATCCTACTTAAACACTATGAAGGTTTGGGTATAGATTATGCATCTTTTCTTGATGTTTTAATTCCACAACAAGATGTGATCATGTGCCTCTCCTCCTCCCCCCGCCACATTGTCACATTGGCACAGACTGGAAAAGACCCTCTGGAGACTGAACAGTGGGTCAAGCTGTGCTCTTCTGGAGAGGCACATCAGGACTCTATCTGCTAGAGTTGACAGCGGTAAACACTCAAGCCTTCTGTGAGAAGAATGTTCCAGGAAGAATAAACCCAGAATCTGTCTGCTCTTCAGTCCCCTCTCCCATATCACCATCAAATGCTTGGGTTCACTTTCCAATGAACCCTCCAGCTGCCACCCTGCCCCATGTACTGTGAAGACAATTCTCAACAAGGCAGCTCCTATGCTTCTTCAAAAAGCTAAGTCAGATCACATCATGACTCTTCTGTTCAAACCATTCAATGACCCCTTATCAGATTAAAAGTTGAAGTCCTGAAAATGACGTCTAAGGCTTTAAATGAGCTCCTTCCCCCATTATCTCTTGGCGTCAAACCACTTCTCTAATTCCTGCCCTCCAACCTCAGCACATCCCACTCACTTTGGCCTCTTCACTCTTTCCCAACTCTTTCCTTAGGCATCAGTTCCTCAGTGAGGGGTACCCAGTGACCTCATTTCACACTGCACCCACCCTTCTCTCCCATCCCACGTTTCTCTGCTTTATTTGACTCCAGAGTGGTAACCACCCTGTGACATATGATATGTATAATATTTATTTACTTACTTGTTTAAATATTGTCTTTGCAACAGAGATCACGCTCTATGGGAATGATCCAGTTCCTGTCAGCTGATGTCTGTTTCATGGCACCCGAAAGTGCCTGTCAGTTTGCAAGAGTTCCATAAGCATTTCTTGGTTATTAGATAAAAGAAGTCTGGGACCCTGGCTCCTTCAACCAGCCAGTGATCACATCCCCTCCTCTGAGATGCCATTGCAGGTTGCTGTCCTAACCAAGCAGGAGACACTTTTGGTAAGAATAGGGGAGACACAGAACTCAGTTCATGGACTAGAAAGGACCAGAAGGGGCTGAAAGAAGGACCTGGGAAACAGGGTCGATGAGGCAAAGCTGAGTTTGCAGTCTGGGTCATCTTGGGAAACCATGGGTGGGAGGCTCTCACTGTCCTCGCCATGCATTCTTTTCACCAAGGCCACTTTCTGACCCCATGTACTGTAGCCCACCAGGCTCTTCTGTCCATGGAGTTCTCCTGGCAAGAATACTGGAGCGGGTAGCCATTCCCTTCTCCAGGGGATCTTCCCAACCCAGGGGTCAAACTTGGGTCTCCTGCATTGCAGGCAGATTCTTTACCATCTGAGCCACCAGGGAAGCCCAAATGATAAATTCAGCTTCAAATACTATTTCAGAGTTTCATAGGATTAAATGAATTAATACAGATGAAGACCTAAAGCGATGCCTGGCAAATAGTGGGCTCTCGGTAAATATTAGAAATATTAGCTAACTCAGCAAGTGTTAGGTAACAGCAGCAGGCAATCAAGATTATTTATTAAATACATAAATAAACAGGAGTAATTACATGTGACAGTAAGCTATGACAGGGGAAAGAGAGATCTCAGAGTGATCAGACGCCACGGTAGTGAACTCTAAAGCAGCTGATGAGTTATCTCCTGGAACAGTTGGAGGAAGGAGCCTCAGTAGTTGCCCCGTGAAGAGAGCTGAACTTGCGGCCACGGTCAAGCAGCTCTGTCCGCCCCGAGTGGGCAGCTGTCCAGACTTCCTGCCTTGTCACTTTCCACTTTGCAGGAAAGTGGCTATTTGTGTAGAGGTTTTATTTCTTGTACCAGAGTGGAAACAACTACAGAAGGGATCCATGTCTCAATTTTCTGGACGTCCCAGGAAACAGTTCAGTTGTTGGTGTTCGCAAGCACTCAACAGCTCCCTGGGCTGTTGGCTGGCTGCATCGTTATCTTAGAGGTCACCTTATCTAATCGTGTCACACAGCCCCCAGATCCCTTCCCCAGCCCAGTGGCTGGGACAACAGGAGAGCTGAGTTTGAGTCTCTCAGGTTCTCTGATCCTGGAATAACACATTCTGTCTGTGCTTCATTTTCCCTCATTAATAAAATAGGAGACAATCCAGGAAAAGTGCTGGGCCGGCCGCACTGTCACTTACACGAACACTTATACTGACATGCAGGTGGGTTTGGGGACCACAGTTCTTGTTGACCTCTAAGAGGCTTCCAGAATCTAACACCTTTGTCTGCCTGGCTTCTCTCTTATCCTTTAATGATTGTGTATTCATTTCAACAAACATGCATTACTCACCTCCCACGTGCCACACAGCAGGCTGGAGGCTAAAGACAGGAACTGGGTCATCTCCTTGAGGATCTCAGTCTCTTTGGGGAGTTAGGTGCTGAAAATTTACAACAGTACAAGACATGTGGGGTAGACTCTGCTCTCAAAATTTTACAGAGTTGAAAAATTTAATTGTCACAAAATTTCCAGCTGGTTATTCAGTGCTCTAGTTGAGGAAGTTGAGACATGGAGAGTTTAATTGGCTTGTCCAGGGTCACAGAGCTGGTTAAGCAGTGAAACTGGGGTGAATAATACACTGAAGCTTTATGAAGGAGCAACAAGATACTGTGCTATGGACACCTACAGTTTGTAAGGCAGTGTTAAGGAGTTAATAATGACAGCAAGATGAATTAGACCCAGTTTCTGTCCTCTGTAACTGAGAGTCTCAGAGTTTTAATAATGCAATAGGAGATAATGAGTGTCACATGTCCTGAGAAAGACACCAATAACATGTCAAATGCAAACAATGTAGACATTTAGGGTTACGGCTTAGGGTTACAGGAGAAGCGCAGGGGTCAGAGAAGACTTCTGAATTTGAAGACTTGTCTTCCTCTAAAAATCTGCAGTAATTAATAATAATAATAATAATAATTTTAAAACCTCTTCATTTCTTAAAGTAACAACTCCATGACAAACAGCTGAGGGGTCACAAAGCTTCCCCTACAGTGACTCTGAATCTGCCCTGGTGCCATTTCTCCAGGCTTCTACAGTAGATGAGCAGACAAAGCAAGTCTAATTTCTCTCCCGTGGGGCTCTAATCCAAACACATGAAGACCTTCTGCTAGCTTCAGCAGCACATATACCAAACATGTGAAGACTTTTATCGATTCTCATCTAAATCTCTTATTTTGCCAATTAAAACTGCTCCAGCTTCTTCCATGGATCTGATAATCCATGGTTGCTCATCTGAATGAGTTTATTTCTAATAAAAGGAGGCATAGCTCAGGTGTGGTCTTACCAGCTCCAAATACAGTGAATTGGCATTTCCCATTCTCTGGTCAGCATAATTCCATCACTAAGGCTTCCACTAGCATCTGAGTTGATGCCCAGGCTTAAGCTTTGAAACCAGCGAGATGCTGGCCCCAATTCTAACTGTGCCGCTGTGATGGTACCCATGCTACTTAACATCTATGTGACCCAGCCTTCTTATCTGGCCAATGGAGAAAACACCGGGTCGTTGGAAGGGTGGAAGACAGCCATGCAAGCTGCAGAGCTAAGTGGCAGGAACAGAGTATAGGACACAGTGAGGAGGGACCATTACTAAAGCAGAGTTAATGAACTCTTTTCCAGTACTAACATGACATGCTGGTTCGGGTAAAGGTCAGATCTTTGTCAGAAAATCAACCAGTAAGAACCAAGCTTGCCATATGAAGAGTCTTTAATTGTTAAGACAAAATTAGCTCTAGGAAAATAAGTGCTTGCTTCCAAGGAATAGAAAGAGGAAGATGAAGGTGAAGTTGCTCAGTTGTGTCCGACTCTTAGTGATCCCATGGACCTACCAGGCTCCTCTGTCCATGGGATTTTCCAGGCAAGAATACTAGAGTGGGTTGCCCTTCCCTTCTCCAGGAGATCTTCCTGACCCAGGGACTGAACCCAGGTCTCCGGCATTGTAGGCAGACACTACCATCTGAGCCACCAGGGAGGGAGAGGAACAATGAGTCAAAAGCGAATCCAGGCATCTGGTGGGGAGGCCAAGGAAAACTTCAGAAAGGTTGTGCCAGAGACAGTGGGGCCCCAGTGAGAGCTGAGGGTCGGGACCCAGAGAGCCTCGTGGGCCGGTCCAAGACAGGCATGAAAAGAAAACTGGGGAAAGAGGGTAGTATTAATCAATAAATTAATAAGGGCCTCCCAGGTACCGAGCACCCAGCCTGGTGCCTGGGAATACAGAAAGTGAAAAATGCGGTCTCTGCTCTCAAGTTGCTCAAGTTTTGAAAGACAATATCCAGGGGGACAGGGAGGAAAAAACCGAGCTGAAAAGAAGCTGAAGAGACTGTGCTCTGTACTGGAGTCTTGTAAGTCAGGTGTTTCTTCTAAGCTTGAAAAAGTGGACACCTAGTTTAGTCGATGTACCTGGCACTGTCAGATTTATCCACTGTTTGCATCCCTTTAGAGTTTCATATCCATTTTAAGCCATTTGTGCTGTCTTAGATACAGCATGCCAATGAGAGGGTAGCTATGGGCAGCCTACAAGGAAGACGACTATAGGAAATAAATAAATATTAAGAAGTAACAATAATACAAGGCAGTGGCCACAGAAGCTCCAAAGGTATGGATAGTAGCAACAAGTTCAGGGACTAAGTGTCTAAATCTAGCTCTGTAATTGGTTTAATCAGAGACCTGACTTAGACACCAAATGATGTCCACAGCACTGCCCTAAAATATGAAGTCACAGGAGCACGTGGTAAAACTACGCTCACAACTTTAGTCAGCTAAAGATGGGCTTTGTTGTCTGTGGTTTAGTCGCTAAGTCTGTCTGACTCTTTTGCAGCCCAGTGGACTATAGCCTGCCAGGCTCCTCTGTCCATGGGATTTTCCAGGCAAGAATACTGGAGTACGTTGCCATTTTCTTGTCTAGGGGATCTTCCTGACCCAGGGATCGAATTCATGTCTCTTGCATGGGCAGGCAGATTCTTTACCACTGAGCCAACTGGGAAGCCCTAGAGATGGCAGCCAAAGGCAAAAAAAAAAAAAAAAAAAAGACAATGCAAATCACTCCTTTGGTCTTATTTTGGGGGTTAAACTCACTTTAGTTGAAATTCACAGTGAGTTAATACTTCTTTCATTTATAGTTCCCCAACTATTTATTGAATACTAGGTATGTGCAAGACCCTGGGGTAGGCACTGTGAGAGACTCAGAGATGAGTCAGACATTCAGACAGTAACCACAAAGTCCAATAAGGAAACCTAGACACATTTGTGAATACCTAGGATCCCATCCAGAAGGTATAAAGTATGATGCTTGAGGTCGGATAAAGCACCCTGAAATTCCAGAGAAGGGCTTCTGACTGTGAGAAGCAGAAAGTCCTTTTAGGTTAGATGGTATTTAGAATGGTCCTTCATTCAAGCATTCAGCAAATATTTATTTAGGGCCTGTTATGTTCAGAACAATGTGTGAGGCACTGGAAGCTGAGCAATGCACAAGAAGACACAAATTTACTTGGGGTGGATGGGAGAGAGAGTTAATAAAAAACAAACAATTTAAACAACTGCAGACCCTAACAAATGCTTTAAAGGAAGTTACCTGAATGGCTTGATAGAACGAAGACAAGGAGGTATTTCAGATCTGATCAGGGGAAAGTATTTCCTACGAAGAAACGTTTGAATTAAGATGCAAATGAGGAGAAAGTTCCAGATGTAAAAAGACAGGAAAAGAGAGTATTCAGAAAGAAGCAAAAGATGTAAATAATCAATAAATTGTTCTCTCAAAGGAACAGAAAGAGATCGGTATGGACCAAGTGTGAGGACAAGGGGAAAGGAGAACAGAGCGAGCTTTGGAAAAACATGCTCGGGAGCAGATCAGGCAAGGGGCTTTATCCTAAAAGCAGCAGAAAACCCTTAAGAGTTTTAAACTGAAGAGTGGCATGGTCTGGTTTGCATCGCTGACAGGTTTCTCCGGCACCCGTCGAGTGGGGACTGTCTAAGGGCAGACGTGGAAATAGGGAGGCTGCCTAGGGGACTACTGTGGGAGTCCAGGCAGCAGAGGCTGGTGCTTTGACCTGGGAGGAGACGCAGAAAGAAGATGCAGTGACGCGCTGCAATCTGGGAGACTCTGGCAGTAAAGCCAAGAGGGCTGGCTGATGAAGTGGATTCAGGGGGTCAAGACAACAGAAGAATCTTTGAAGACTCTTGAGTTGGGGTCCTGAGCCACCAGGGAAATGGTAGGGCCCTAGGCAGATATGGGGACCCCCAGAAAAGGGCAAGCTGGGTTAACGTGTGGTAAAGTAGGAATGGAATATCAAGACTTTTGACTGATTAGTAGAAATTGGTTATGATGGGGTAGAAACCTAGGTCATGGAAAAGACATTCAGGACCAAAAAACAGCCTGAACTAGGCAGGAAAAGGTGTGTGTGTGTGCGTGTGTGTGTGCAGGAAAAGGTGTGTGTGTGTGTGTGTGTGTCTGTGTGTGTGTGTCTGTGTGTGTGTCCAGGAAACCTCAAGAACTTCTCCTCATCCAAGGGGCAGGGTCTGTAAAAGAGAGAAGTGCCTGACTGCGAGGTGGCGAGAATGTCACTGAGGACTGAGGAACGTGGATGTCACCTGACGGGCAACAGGAGCCGCTGGGAATTTCTGATGGAGTAAGAAAGGTGCCTCAGAAAGATGAAGTGGGTACCAGTGACGGGTTCAGATGGCAAGTCAAGCTGGGGAAGTATGACGGCAATAATCCAGGCCAGGGAGAGAACATGAATTACATAACAGACAGGATGGGAAAGTGAAGAGTTAGTCACTCAGTCGTGTCCGACTCTTTGCGACCCCATGGACTGCAGGCCGCCAGGTTCCTCTGTCCATGAAATTCGCCAGATAAGAACACTGGAGTGGGTAGCCATTCCCTTCTCCAGGGGATCTTTCCAACCCAGGGATCATATCCCGGTCTCCCACACTGCAGGCTGATTCTTTACCATCTGAGCCACGAGGGAAGACAGTGGATGGGGATTATACTTAATCTGATCTCTCCCCTATAATACCGTTACTGCAAACTTGAAGCCAGCAACCCCATGTTTTTCTAAGAAGCCTTATAATTGTACTTAGATAGTATAGCTTTCGGAGAAGGCAATGGCACCCCACTCCAGTACTCTTGCCTGGAAAATCCCATGGATGGAGGAGCCTGGTAGGCTACAGTCCATGGGGTCACTAGGAGTCGGACACGACTGAGCGACTTCCCTTTCACTTTTCCCTCTCATGCACTGGAGAAGGAAATGGCAACCCACTCCAGTATTCTTGCCTGGAGAATCCCAGGGACGGCAGAGCCTGGTGGGCTGCCGTCTATGGGGTCGCACAGAGTCGGACACGACTGAAGCGACTTAGCAGCAGCAGCAGCAGCAGCAGTATAGCTTTTCTACACTCCAGGAAGTCTATGTTCTGAAATGATCTTTGGATGAAAGGTGACAGAATAAGACAGGTAAAAGTCATGTATGGACATAAGCTCCTCTCTTGCAAAGCATGTAGGAACACAGAGCATTTCTGGGTGGTGACATGTTCCCATCACCCCAAGTTTTATTTTGTGAGATTCTCTTGTGTTAGCACCTGGGGTGCCAGTCAAATGATTCAGAGTCTGTGGAAACACCAAGCCATGACCTTGAACATAACAGCTAGGTCCATTAACACCATCCATCCTCTGAGACGGCAAGCTTCTTAGAAGGGAGTCTCTGAAACAGCCTCTCCAATATAGCTGTCAGTGCCCTACCAATGGCCGATACGTGCCCGGTTCTCCATAAACTCTATTTATTTTTAATTTCAAAATGTTTACCTTTCACAGGGCACCAGGCCAGAAACTGGGTGACCTTCTGATATTTTCAGGAGAGTAGGGTTTCCGGAGACGTCTACTCCTGTGACTTGAGTAAAGGTTACTTGACAAGATCTACATGCAGGTATGGGAAGTGTCATCTTGTCAGGCTGACAGGCAGCTCTCAAGACCACCTCACCCACCATTCCCCTCTCTACCTTTTGAACTTCTCTGATGGATACAACTTCGGGTTGCAAGGACTTGGATGAAACCAGGCTCTATGAGAACTCTAGATCAGCATGTGCATACACTATATTTCAGCCCCAGGCTGCAGAACTTGGCTACAGATGATGTGCTTCTGTCTGGCTCAGCAGTAACGTGCTCCCCGGGAACTGCCCTCACGCCCTCTCCTTCATCAGCCCCCCTCTCCTCAACAGTCACCATTCTTGCTGGCATTTCCCCTCGGCCGTCTTCTTGGCTCTGTGCCCTCTCTGACTCTTCACCTAACTTCTTGCTTACAATATCTCTGAAACATTAGATTTGACGTATAGCCTTATCAGTGACCCTCCTGTTTTCTGAGAGTTAAGGCTGAGTAGGGACAATGTTCCTTTTGAATTTGCTTGTTAGCTTGGGCAATTTTTGGCCTGGCCAGCCTCCCAGCTGGAATCTCTCTTTCCCCCAGGATGCAGCCTTGGCAGCACCGACAGTTAGGTTTACCCCTTTCGTGGGTATTTCCAAGTCCCCAGTATTCCAGGTCTTCAGAGTTGCCTTGGCTCCTGTTTCTTCCAAGGTCTCATTATTTAGCTTTCTCACCAATTCTGTGAGTTCTCCCAAAACCTGCTAGTGAACTCCCCCTTCTAGTGAGCAAGAGTCATTCTGTGTTCGGCAAAACCAGAGAACCGTAACTAATATTCAGAATAACTTGGCTTCTGTAGACATTTCTTTTTTTTTTTTTTAATGTGATAACCTTTTTTTTTTTTTTTAATTAGTTTATTTTCTAATCAAGGAAAGTTAAAGCCAACTAGACATAGTTTAGTAAGTATATTCTCTGGACCTTCAGAGTTTCTTATCTATTTTTAGTGTCTCCAAAACTTAGAGGTCACCCAGTTACCATCAGAAAATAAATAGTATATTTCTTCTACTTTATGAAATGTTCCACTCACGTACAAGTCAGGATGTGTGTGGCCAGTGGGTAGATTACTGTCTTAGTAAAAAGCAACTAGAAGAGCTAGAAGACCATGGCCCAAAATAAATATCATGCCAGCCACCTGTGTGACTTTATCTTTTCCAGCAGCCTTTCCAGTAGTAGTATGGCAGAAAGGGAACAAAAATATAATAAAATTTAGAAAACAGTAACAGTAGTTAACATTCAGTACTTGCAAGGGATCAGGTACTGAGCTAGGTATCTTATATATGTCACTTCATCTAATTCTCATAATAATTATCTTCATTAACTCAATTTTACAGACAGGATTGAAGCCAGAGAGACAAAGAGAACTGTAAGTGTCAGAGACTAGAATTCAATGCCAGGTGACCTGAGTTCAGACCTCACGTTCGTAAGGACTATATTCTATCTTTTTCCCCAAAAAAAGATAAATAAGAAGACGTCGTTTCTCATGTAACCACTTTAAACTATTTGGACACATATTTTGTACTCTGAGAGCAACAAGCAATTACTTTGGAACTGTGTATAAACTGCAATGTGCTGCAATATAATATATGGTTTTAAAACCAATTTACTCAAGTGTTGACTGCAGGATTTTAAATGATTCCATTTAACCAGCAATTTAAATAAAATTTAAATAAATGCTATAAATGGGTGCCTCATTTGCATGATCCGTTGATTAACTCTGACGTGATGCTCATCTGTGCCAGGGTTCTGCCTCCTTGACAAGGCCTTTGGAAGGTCATCTTCTAGGTCATTATTGGGCAACTACTCTCAGCTCAGTATCTCAACACGCATGCTAATTCACTTGTGGCCACCCTCAAGTGCAGAGATCTTCACTGACCAAAATCTCTTCATGAAGTTTATTACATGGAACTGGGAAGGATATGCTGAGAAGCTTCCCGGAATGGCAAGAAGGCCTCTCCAGGAAGCATCTTTAAGAAATACATGGTCTAAACTGCCTTCTAGGAAGGGAGGGCTCTTATTTGCAGGGCAAATGCATTGCTAAATGGGGGATGCAAATGTGGGTTCAGAGATGAATTGCTCAGTAGAGCAGAGAAGAGGGTAAGGCAATCACTAACATCTTCCTCCTCATCCTTTATGCTACACAGAATCAGCCTCCCTCCCATAAAATATTAGAGCAAATATTTCAAAAAGCTTAACTTACCTGGAAGGCAACAGTTACATAAACAACAGTATAGATGGTGCCCCAGAAGTGGCAAAAGCAGCAGCTCTGGGGGTGCACACATCTCACTGCTGCTCCTATGCTGATAAATGAAGCACTCAGAGAACACTGCGTAAAAGACCATAAAGCCATTGGCATGGGCTAGTCCACAGCTGAGACCCAATGAGGCATGAGTTTAGAGCCATCTAGAGGATGTGCCAAGCTGAGTTTTGGGCCAATTTTGTGTAGGATCATGGGATCTTAGAGCTTGAAAAGCACTCACAGATAATTTAGGAAATGTCCTCATTTTGAATTTGAGAGGACTGTGATTCAGTGGCATGCAGACTGACATTCATTGTAACTCTACTGGATGTCCGCACTACACCTCTCATAAGCATTCAGAACCTATTTCACATATAATAGCTACCATTCATTCAGCCCTTCTGTGTGCCAGATTTTGATAAGTCCTTTACAAAAAGTAGCACATTTATCCCACACAACAACCCTGTGAAGATACAAACAACTAAAACCCACTCTGGCTAAGTTAAGCACAAAATCGTTTACTGGACGGGTGTGTAAGTTATCTATGGTTGTGCAACAAATGACCTAAAACTTTGTGGATTAAGACAAGGATGGGGACCTCCCTGGTGGTCCGCTGGTTAAGAATCCGCCTTGCAAAGCAGGGGATGCAGGTTCAATCCCTGGGCAGGGAACTAAGGTCCTACATGCCACGGGGCAACTAAACCCTCATGCCATAACTCGAGAGCCAGTGTGGCACCACAAAGCATCCCACATGATGTAACAAGGACCCTGCAGGCCACAACTAAGACCCAACACGGCCAAGTAAATAAACTTTAAAAAAAAAATACAAGGATGTACTGTTTCCTATGATCCTGTGGCTTGGCTGGGTGCTTTTCTGGTCTTCCCTGGGTAATTCACACACCTGCAGCGGTTTGTACGTTGGCTTAGAGCCAAGCTCAGAGCTGGGACGACTAAGAGAGCTGGGCTTCTCTCTCCTTGTGTGCTATCATGTCAGAGATGCGATAGGTCTTCTTCAGAAGGTGAGGCAAGTTCAAACACAGTGAAGACAAAAGTTGCAAAGCTTCTTGAGATCTCAGGGTGGATGTCACAGGGCCTTTTGTTTTTACTTTTACCATACTCTGTTGGTCAAAGCAAGTCACAAGGAAAATCATACTCAAAGATGTAGGAAAAAAGCTCACGTCTTGATGACAGAAGGCAACATCACATTGCAAGTAGGAGGCATTCTAGGAAGGGAGGAATCTGAATCCAGCAGAGGCTACCCTCTGGCCACAAATTATTCCTATTCCTCCCGCCCACAAAATATGCTCTTTCCATCCCAGGACCAACCTAAATCTTATCTCATGGAAACAGTCTTCGGTCTGGGATCTCAGGATCTTTATCAAGCCTATAGACAGACAGACAAGGCAGCTCTTGGTCCAGGGACCCATAAGCTAAAACACAAGTTATCAGACATTACACATAATACACGATAGTGAGAAGGACGGGATAATACCAGAGATACACCAGGAAAGAAGGCAAGGCCCAGAGCTAGGCGCTGGCCCATAGTAGTTCTGAACTCTAGCAAGCTGTACACTGTGTATACTGAATGGGGCCTGATTCCGCCTCTGGGGTGGTTTCCTAACCCAGTATTCTTTGTGGCTCTTGGCTCTGCACTCGGGCAGAAGCGAACTTGCAGCCCAGCCTCTCTGAGATCTGTGAAGGTAGTTGCAGACTTGACAGCACATGGTAGCTTGGTCTCACTCTCTGCTCCTCTCCACTAGATGCTCGGCTCTCCATCTCCTGAGATGGCAGTTACACAGATAAACAGCTTTATTGCTTCAGCTTCATTCACAGTAGTCACACCTTGGCAACTTTGTATGCCTGCATTCACGGGTCCCGCGAACTCTAACCTACCCAGTCTTGATGGTGCTTTGGGAAGCTGGTTAGTGACTCTCCTCTGACTCTAACTCCTTCTTGTGGAATTTTCCTTTCATAGCTCCTCTCACATTTGCGTAAGGCTTAATTTCAATAATGAAGTCCTTGTTCCATAGTGTATCTTACAGACAGCATGTTACTGCATTTAATCTTCATCACAGCTGTGGAAGTTACAGATACGCCCATTTTACAGACAAAGACACTGAGGCTCAGAGAAGTTAGGACATGGCTTCACAGCTAAAAGATGTCAGACTCAGATTTGACCTCAGCTCTCTTTAATTCCTATTCTGCATCTCCTGAGAGAAAAGGTTGGGGGACAATGGAGTGCTGCTAAAATTGTTGTGTTGTGTTAGTTGCTCAGTTGTGTCTGACTTTGTGACATCATGGACTATAGTCCACCAGGCTCCTCTGTCCATGGGATTCTCCAGGCAAGAATACTGGAGTGGGTTGCCATTCCCTTCTCCAGGGGATCTTTCCAAGCCAGGGATCAAACTCAGACCTTCCTGCATTGCATGCAGATTCTTTACCATCTGAGTCACTAAAGCGAAAGTGTTAGTCGCTCAGTCGTGTCCGACTCTTTTTGACAATACAGTCCCTGGAATTCTCCAGGCCAGAATACTGGAGTGGGTAGCCTTTCTCTTTTCCAGGGGATCTTCCCAACCCAGGAATCGAACCGAGGTCTCCTGCATTGCAGGCAGATTCTTTGCCAACTGAGCTATCAGGGAAGCCCCTCTGAGTCACCAGGGAAACTTTAAATTATATCTACGGGAAAAAAAAAAGATCCTGCTTCAAAGCATGTGCCTGTTTTCACAGTATGAAGACTTTCATCAAGCTAATTTCAAGGGATCAATAGTTTACAAATTGGCTTACAATATTTTTGAATATTTAACACCATCATGAGCTGGTATGAGGTAACTTCTACCCACTATGGGATAGGAATCTAGGAAAACAAAAGGTCCTCAGTCAGAAAACATAATCACAGTTAACAAAAGCCTGGTAATGTGGTTCTTCAGGTGTGTCTCATCCAGGGAAAACCTACAAGATTTCTACTTTCATCCTTTGCCTACGACCTTTCTACATCGTCTGTTCACAAGGCAAAGCCAAAGCTCTGAAAAATTAATACCCATATCAGCATCCCTCAACCAACAACTGATAGAAATTAACGTGCAGACGTCCAGTTCTCCTGTCCTTCACATGGGATAACTCTGGGGTGTACATTCTTCACCAACGCTCTAGTTACCCAGCAGAAGTAAACTGTAGTTACCTGAAGCAATAACTCGCTTTATAAGGGGTTCTCTGTGGGGACCACCTTCCAAAGATACTACTTACGCTCCCATCCTTGACTCATGGACTGCTTATGGAAAATCCAAATCAAAACAAATGACTGCTGTTTTTTGAATGCCTGTGGACCAGACAAACACTGTAATAGGTATTCATACTACATGTCTCTGCATGGATCTTCATCCCATCTTATAAGGCAAGTATCATACCCAATTCTACGAATATAGAAATGAGAACCCAAGAGGTTAACTAAGTTTATGGAGGTCATGTAGCTGGCATAGTAAATAGCAGTGCTGACATTAAACTATGATTGATTGCAGTGTCTCTTCTCTTTTCATTGAACCAGGCAGCCACTCTCGCCAGGGAGGCTGGACTAACACAAGGGGAACAATAGAAGAACAATTAACCGCTCAGCTGACGAACTGTATTGAACACTTCTGGGCTAAACTGTCATCATATGTATGTTCCACAATTACTTTCTAAAATTCTCTTTTGTTGTGCCATCACCTTGAAAAATAAGGCCATGGATGAATATTAGGAAATTCAATTTTTCATAGATTTTCTTTCTCCTTTATCACTGCTTCACACAAATTAGGTACCAAAATAAAACTGAGCTGATGGCACAGCAGAACATACCATGAGGAAAATGCATATGAAGTAAATACATTCCTTGCATGTATTTTTTTGGCCCATATAGGATCTGAAAGAACAGATATGTCATAAAATATCAACTAAGGCTCTATTGATTTTGTAAGTTGATACAAAGTATTAGAAGGTCAAACAACACAGCATCCAGAGTGCTGAGTGGGGAACAGTCTTATCAGCCAAGGCACTTATACAAAGGGAGGATTAGGCCATGTATTTAAGAGGCAAAAAATGGAGTGTGAAAATTTAAGATTTGTCAATGCTACAGCTAAATCGCCAAAACCGAGTTTAATATATAACAACAGCCTGCTGACATCAAGTAATTTAGATGGTTGCTCTGCAATATAGAAGCTCCTGGATGCTGAAATTCTTAGTGCTGCACCAAGACATGGCAGATGCTGGTGGAAAGAAACATAAATCTAACTCTGACTTAATCAGTATTTTGCAGGGTTGATTTCTTATGCACAGAAAGAACACTCTGGAATTTGGGAGGGGCCGGGGGTTCCAGACCCAACTCCAGCCCTACCTAGTTTCTGTGGCTGTGAAACAGGACTCGAACTTCTCTGGTTAAGTGACTGGTATTGTTGTTTAGCCGATCAGTCATGTCCAACTCTTTTGCAACCCCAGGGACTGTAGACTGCCAGGCTCCTTCTGTCCATGGAATTCTCCAGGCAAGAATACTGGAGTGGGTTGCCATTTCCTTCTCCAGGGAATTGTCCTGACCCAGGGATCAAACCCATGTCTCCTGCATTGGCAGGTGGATTCCTTACCTCTGAGCCACCAGGGAAGCCCCATGGTTAAATGATACCTTCAGTTAAATGGTGGGCGACAAGATGCCTTGCCACTCTAATAGGCAATAGAAGAGAGAATTCACTCAGTCGTGTCCAACTCTTTGCAATCTTATGGACTGTAGCCTACCAGGCTCCTTTGTCCATGGGATTTTCCAGGCAACAGTACTGGTGTGGGTTTCCATTTCCTTCTCCAGGGGATCTTCCCAACCCAAGGATCGAACCCAGGTCTCCCACGTTGCAGGCAGATGCTTTACTGTCTGAGCCACCAGGCAACAGTTATTAATAACAGTTAATAACAGTCAGTAACTCTATAGCTAGAGCCCTTTTTAAAATTAAATTCTTATTCACATAATTAATATAAATCACATTCCAGCATTTCTAAAAGCAGTCCTCATAAATGATCTGCAAAACTGTGAATTCCTATAATGTTTCAGGGCCTTCATGGTTGTGGTTCAAGAAAGGAACTGATGGAGAGCCTGTTTCATCTCAAAAGCCTCGCTATACTGTTTTGCTTAGAGTCCGTAGGCATGAGTGTATGATGGAACACTTCGGCTTCAAATTACAATATGACTGAATGACATCTGACTGCCATTGCTTTTCCATCTTTAAAAAGTGGAGAGCTTAACTACTAAGCCTCTTGTCATGGGATTCTTCATCAGCAGACCCTTCACACACATTTATCTTTGGCAACTGTACTCCCCCCAAACAGTGCTGATGTCAAGGGCAGTGGCTGAAGCAGCCGGTTTAGTTTCAAGGGTGTCTGTGGCACAATGACATTTATGACACTCAGGTATACTGAGAAAAATGCTGTACTGACACACTTTGGAGATATTGCTGGTTCAGTTCTAGATCACTACAATAAAATAAATATTAAAGCAAGTTATGTGAATTATTTGGTTTCACAGTGTGTATAAAAATCATGTTTACCCTACACTCTAGGCTATTAAGTAGTCAACAGCATTATCTCTAAAAAAAAAAATACATACACCTTAACTAAAAAAATACTTGATTGCTAAAAAATGCTAACCAATATCTGAGCCTTCAGTAAGTCAAAATCTTTTTGCTGGCCTTGACGTTGATGGCTGCTGACTGATCAGAGTGGTGACTGCTGAAGGTTGGTGTGACTGTGGCAATTTCTTAAAATAAGACAACAATGAAGCTTGCTACAGTCACTGACTCTTCCTTTCACAAACAATTTCTCAGCAGCATGCAATGCTATTTGACAGCATTTGACCCTCAGGAGAACTTCTTTCAAAACTGGAGTCAAGCCTCTCAGTTCAGTTCAGTCGCTCAGTCGTGTCCGACTCTTTGCAACCCCATGAATTGCAGCACGCCAGGCCTCTCTGTCCATCACCAACTCCCAGAGTCTACCCAAACCCATGTCCATCGAGTCGGTGATGCCATCCAACCATCTCATCCTCTGTCGTCCCCTTCTCCTCCCGCCCCCAATCCTACCCAGCATTAGGGTCTTTTCCAATGAGTCAACCCTTCGCATGAGGTGGCCAAAGTATCGGAGTTTCAGCTTCAACATCAGTCCTTCCAATGAACACCCAGGATTGATCTCTTTTAGGATGGATTGATTGGATCTCCTTGCAGTCCAAGGGACTCTCAAGAGTCTTCTCCAACACCACAGTTCAAAAGCATCAATTCTTCGGCGCTCAGCTTTCTTCACCGTCCAACTCTCACATCCATACATGACTACTGGAAAAACCATAGCCTTGACTAGATGGACTTTTGTTGGCAAAGTAATGTCTCTGCTTTTAAATATGCTATCTAGGTTGGCCATAACCTTCCTTCCAAGGAGTTAGCGTCTTTTAATTTCATGGCTGCAATCACCATCAGCAGTGATTTTGGAGCCCAAAAAAATAAAGTCTGACACTGTTTCCACTGTTTCCCCATCTATTTCCCATGAAGTGATGGGACCAGATGCCATGATCTTAGTTTTCTGAACGTTGAGCTTTAAGCCAACTTTTTCACTCTCCTCTTTCACCTTCATCAAGAGGCTCTTTAGTTCTTCTTCACTTTCTGCCATAAGGGTGGTGTCATCCGCATATCTGAGGTTATTGATATTTCTCCCAGCAATCTTGATTCCAGCTTTTGTTTCTTCCAGCCCAGCGTTTCTCATGAAGTACTCTGCATATAAGTTAAATAAGCAGGGTGACAATATACAGGCTTGACATACTCCTTTTCCTATTTGGAACCAGTCTGTTGTTCCATATCCAGTTCGAACTGTTGCTTCCTGACCTGCATACAGCTTTCTCAAGAGACAGGTCAGATGGTCTGGTATTCCCATCGCTTTCAGAATTTTCCACAGTTTATTGTGATCCACACAGTCAAAGGCTTTGGCATAGTCAATAAAGCAGAAATAGATGTTTTTCTGGAACTCTCTTGCTTTTTCAATGATCCAGCGGATGTTGGCAATTTGATCTCTGGTTCCTCTGCCTTTTCTAAAAGCAGCTTGAACATCTGGAAGTTCACGGTTCACGTATTGCTGAAGCCTGGCTTGGAGAATTTTGAGCATTACTTTACTAGCATGTGAGATGAGTGCAATTGTGCGGTAGTTTGAGCATTCTTTGGCATTGCCTTTCTTTGGGATTGGAACGAAGACTGACGTCTTCCAGTCCTGTGGCCACAGCTGAGTTTTCCAAATTTGCTGGCAAGCCTCTCAAACCCCCAACTAAATTTACTCTAAATCTTTTGTCATTTAAACAAGCTTCACAGCATCTTCACCAATAGTAGACTCCATCTCAAGAAATCACTTTCTTTGCCCATTCATAAAAAACAACTTATCTGTCCAAGTTTTATCATTGCTGCTCAGTCGCTCAGTCGTGTCCAACTCTTTGCAACCCTGTGGACTGCAACATGCCAGGCTTCCCTGTCCTTCATCATCTCCCAGAGCTTGCTCAAACTCATGTCCATTGAGTTGGTGATGCCATCCAACCATCTCATTCTATGTTGTCCCCTTCTCCTCCTGCCTTCAATCTTTCCCAGTATCAGGGTCTGTTCTAGTGAGTCAGCTCTTCACGTCAGGTGGCCAAAGTATTGGGGCTTCAGCTTTAGCATCAGTCCTTCCAATGAATATTGAAGATTTATTTCCTTTATGATTGGCTGGTTGGATCTCCTTGCAGTCCAAATTTTGTCATGTGAATGCAAAAATTAAGTTTCATCTTCAGGTTCCACTTCTAATTCTAGTTCTCTTGGTACTTCCACCACATCTGCAGTTACTTCCTCCACTGAAGGCTTGAACCCCTCAAAGTCATCCATGAGAGTTGGAATCAGCTTCTTTCAAAGTCCTGTTGGTGTATTGCCCTCTTTCTATGAAACATGAATATTCTTCATGGCATCTGAAGTGAATCCTTTCCAAAGGTTTCTTTTTCTTTTTATTTTTTTAATGGACTTTTCCCAGATTTATCAGAGTCATTATCTATGCCAGCTATAGCCTTACTAAATCTATTTCTTAAATAATAAAACTTGAAGGTCAAAATGACCCATGGGCTACAGAATAGGTGTTATATTATTTACCAAGCATTAAAACAGCATTAACCTCTTTGTATTAATACATCTTCATCAGCAGTCTTGAGTGTCCAGGTGCCTTGTCAACAAGCAGTAAATATTTGGAAAGGAATTTTTTTTTTTTTTCCTGAGCAATAGATCAACAGTGAGTTTAAACTGTTGAGTAAACCGTGTTGGCAACAGATGTGGTCTCATGCAGGCTTTGCTCTTCCATTTACAGAGCACAGGCAGGGCAGATTTAGCATAAGTCTTAAGGACCTTAGGACTTTCAAAGTGGGAAATCAGCATTGATTTCAACTTAAAGTCACCGAGTTAGTTGCATTAGCCCCTAACAAGAGAAATCAGCCTGTCCTTTGAAGCACTGAAGCCAGGTATTGACTTCTCTCTAGTCATGAAAGTTCTTCTAATAGAAGGCTGTTTCATCCACATTGAAAATCTATTGTTTAGCGTAGCTGCTTATTAATTATCTTATGTAGACCTTCTGGGTAAGTTACAGAAGCTTCTACATCAGCACCTGCTGCCTCACCTTGCACTTTGATGCTATGGAGACGGCTTCTTCCCTTCAACCTCATGAACCAACCTCTGCTGGCTTCAAAGTTTTCTTCTGCAGCCTCCTCACCTCTCTCAGCCTTCCTAGAATTGAGGAGAGTTGGAGAAGGAATTGGCAACCCACTCCAGTGTTCTTGCCTGGAGAATCCCAGGGACGGTGGAGCCTGGTGGGCTGCCGTCTATGGGGTCGCACCGAGTCGGACACGACTGAAGCGACTTAGCAGCAGCAGGGCCTGGCTCTGGATTAGGTATTGGCTTAAAGGAATGTTGTGTCTGGCCAGATTTTCTTTCCAGACCACTCAAATCTTCTCCATATCAGCACAAAGGCTGTTTCTCTTTCTTGTTCACTGAATAGCATTTTTAACTTTCTTCAAGAACATTTCCTTTGCATTCACAAGTTGGCTGTTTGGTGTAAGAGGCCTAGCTTTTAACCTATCTTGATGCATGCTTTCCTCAATAAGGTTGATCATTTTTAGCTTTTGATTTAAAGTGAAAGACTTGGGACTCTTCCTTTCACTTGAACACTTAGAGGCCATTGTAGGGTTATTAATAGTCTAATTTCAACATTGCTGTCTCAGGGAATAGGAAGGCCTGAGGAGAGGGAGAAAGATGGGGAACGGCTGGGTGATGGAGCTGTCAGAACTCACACATTTATTGATTAAATTTGCCGTCTTACATGGGCATGGTTCCTGGTGCCAAAAAACAATTACAATAGTAATGTTAAAGGCCATTAACCATAGGTCACCTTAAAACATATAATAATAATAACAGGAAAACTTGAAATATTGTGAGAGTTACCAAAATGTGACACAGAGACATGATGTGAGCAAATGCTGTTGGAAAAATGGTGCCAACAGACTTGTTCAACAGAAGGTTGCCCCAAATCTTCAGCTGTAAAAAACACAGTATCTGGGAAGTGCAAACAAGCAAAGTATAATGAAACAAAGTCTGCCTGTATCTTTATTTTGGTCTCTAATTGATGTTATCTCCTCATGAATCTCCACTGATGGAAAGAGGTGACAAAATTTCCACTACTTAATCCAGTCTGGTTAAAATTTGGTCAGTGATGATAAACAGTCCATTTAGGCAATGCGCCACTTTTACAATGTTCAATAAAAATGCTTGATCGCCCAGATTCCCCCTCCCCTGTCTCCAAGCCTTTTTGAAGGCTTCTAGATACACGTGGAGGAAGCAGACGTTACTCAGCTTCAGAATGGAAGAGCTCAGTGGAGTCCTGGCATCCACGGGGCAACCCCTGGCACTTTGTCTCTGGCAGTCTCACCTGTCTGCGTCTCTACTCCTCTCCCTCCTGGCAGTCACGGCTGAGGCATACTGCGGTCTCTTCTGCCTCATCTTGGTCAGATACTAGGGGTGTTCCCTCACTTAGGTGGACTCATCTTGGCTGTGGGCAATGATGTCAACCCCTCCAGACTTATACTGTGTTCTTCATCAGCTCCCTAATAAAGCAGGTCTATCTGCCCCACTGTTGCTGCCTTCAGCCTCATCAGAGAGAGATCCTCGCAAGAATCAAGGGTGCTCCATCCACCTACCTTCCTCTGAGGACTAGAGGGTGTTTCTGAGTGACTTCCATCCCCTGAAGCACTAAGTTCAGCCTCTCTCTCTCTGTCTTCAGAGAGCCATCACTTCTTTGCTCTGAAGAAGCTGCAAGGTGGCCTCATCCAAGAGAACTCGGTAAAGATGGCTGTTGTTATCATCAGTGCTTCCATTAAATTGGACTTCCCTTGTGACTCAGCTGGTAAAGATCCATCTGCAATGTGGGAGACCTGGGTTTGATCCCTGGGTTGGGAAGATCCCCTGGAGAAGGGAAAGGTTACCCACTCCACTATTCTGGCCTGGAAAATTCCATGGACTGTATAGTCCATGGCATCACAAAGAGTTGGGACATGACTGAGTGACTTTCACTTTCACCTTCCATTGAATTAGGAGGTCAATGGGCTACTGTTCCTCATGACCCCTTGGCTTTGATCTCAGGCAATGAGAAATGGAGACAAATTTTTCAGTCCTGGTATGTCTTGCCTCAATTACTTTTTCTGTCTCCATTATCTTTTCATGTCTGAAGTGGAGACTTTTCACTGACATTTTTTAAAATTCCCAGTGGGTCTTATTTTTTATTTATTTATTTTTTTGCCACACCGCTCGGCACATGAGATCCAGGTTCCCCAATCAAGGGTCGAACCCCCACTCTCTGCACTGGAAGTGAGTTTTAACCACTGGACTACCAGGGAATTTCCCTTTCATTGATATTTTTTACACTAAACATTCTCTTATTTGACCCTAGCTTTTGGGAGATATTGAGGGCAGGAGGAGAAGGGAATGACAGAGAATGAGATGGTGGGATGGCATCACCGACTCGATGGACCTGAGTTTGAGCAAGCTCTGGGAGTTGGTGTTGGGCAGGGAAGCCTGGCATGCTGCAGTCCATGGGGTCACAAAGAGTCGGATATGACTGAGCGACTGAACTGAATTTATAGCTAACCATTAAAGGTGCACAAAGGAATCTTCTTCTTCTGGACTATGAACAAAATTCCTTGAGTTTGTCTTCTAGGTGTAGCAGGACACGCTCAAAGGGAAATAAAAAAATTTAGAAAGTCCTATGTGAAGGCAATAGTCTGTCTTGCAAAACTATTGTTTTGCTTTGAAACACTTACTTTGACCGCAATATCTACATAACAGGGAATTCCCGGTGGCTCAGCAGTAAAGAATCTGCCTGCAATGCAGAAGACCACCTGCAATGCAGGAAACACAGGATGGATCCCTGGGTTGGGAAGATCCCCTGGAGAAGGAAATGGCAACCCGCTCTCGTATTCTTGCCTGGGAAATCCCATGGACAGAGAAGCCTGGTGGGCTACAGTCCACAGGGTTGCAAGAGTCGGACTAAACCACCACCACCACAATCTTCATAATTGCCAGGCTTCTCTGTCCATGGAATTTCCCAGCAAGAATATGGCAGCAGGTTGCCAATTCCTTTTCCGGTGGATCTTTCCAACCCAGGGATCAAGCCTGTGTCTCCGGCAGGCAGATTCTTTACCACTGAGCCAACTGGGAAACAGTTCTGTATATTTATTAAAAATGAATTGAATTGCACAAACAGGAGAATTTAATGATATATAAATCATACCTGAAGAAAGCTCTTACAAAATCATGTGCAATGCAAAAAAAGAGTGCAGCCAGCACACTTGCCCAGCCTCTGGAAAGCTATACTACAGACTTCTTAGTAGTGAAACCAAACAGGGCCCTGTGGGGTTCCTGGGCACAGAAACCTTTCTAGGTCTCCCTCGTGCCTTGTTTGTAGGGAACAGACTCCAGTTTCCATGACCTTCCCTAAGTTACAAAGGACAGAGCTGAACAGTTGTTAATCAGGGCAGGGAGGGGATGCAGAGACAAGGGAGGAATAATCAAGAAACAATAGCGTAGCCTTGGGGTATGGTCCTGGTTCGCCTCGTGGGATACACATAACAAGATACGTTTAAGTTCTTTATAGAACTAAAAGAAAGAAAGAAAGTCAGGTCACTCAGTCGTGTTGACTCTTCACGACCCCATGGACTGTAGCCTACCAACCTCCTCCATCCATGGAATTTTCCAGGCAGGAGTACCGGAGTGGGTTGCCATTTCCGTCTCCAGAGAATCTTCCGGTTCTCCCACACTGCAGGCAGACACTTTACTGTCTGAGTCACCAGGGAAGCCCTGGTAGTTTGGTTTATAGAACTAAACTCCCAACAAATGCAAGATATCAGCATTTTTCTTTCCGGAGAAGCCTGCCTGAGGCTGGATTAAAGGGGTACAGACTCTGTGCACACCTGGATCTCATCAGCTACGCCAGCCTCGTGCCACTGCTAGGCAACTTCTCACCAAATACCCCCGGGGTTGGGATACAGCCGTCAAGGACAGGAGCCCTCTGTGTCTCCCCTTTGTCTGGCAAAGCAATAAAGCAATTCTTTTCTACTTCACCCAGCACTCTGACTCTGAGATTCAATTTCAGTACTAGGGCTCGGGAGTCGTTTTCAGCATCAGTTGGACAGCTGACGGGAGTAGTATCAACGGAGTAAGGCAAGAACAAGCAGGAGTTGCCCTAAGGGCTGGAAGTCAGGCATACTCCCAGTGCAGAACAGGGAGTAAAGCTATAACCTTCCCTTAAACTGAGACTTACTGGCCAATTCTGTTTACCTATGTCATCTACTGAGCAATGTTATCAGTTTCTTCAAACTATAAGCATGAACTATAATTATTCATGCATATGTTTACACAAAAATATTTTTCCAAATAGAAAAGCACTCTATATGGAAGCTTCTTATCTAGCAACATCAACCATCCAGAAGTACCTAACAATACTAGGAATGCAAAATAAATATATAGAACAATGTCAGTGTAACAGGTATTTATAAACTTCACTTATAGTCCTCTTCGTACCTCATTCAGAGGCAAACTACCTTATATCCTAGACAATTTCAACGTCCTGTAAGCTAAAAGAAGCAAGATGAGATAATTGCCAAACTTGTTAAAAACAATGAACTGGACTTAAGTGCACCAAATGGTGATTTAAAATGCTACTAGAATTAAGAGAAAGAAAAAAAGCTGACACTCACGGAAAACACCATGAAGAGGGAAACAGCAACAGGACAGAAGAGAAAAGAATTCAAGAGAAGCAATCTGACATCATTCAATGAAGGGACAAAGAAACAGATGGACACCTCTCAACTCCTGAGAATATAATAATATTCAGTGCTCATAATGGCAACACGAAATACACAAAGAAGGTTAAATCGTTCACGGAGGTAAGTGAGTTCTTAAATTATTTTATGAATTTTTCTATCCTTAAAAGTCTTTTTGCTTGTTTTTACACTGGGTATTCCATTTTTATTGTGGTAAAAAAAACAAAAACACATAGCATAAAATTTACCGCCTTAACCATTGTAACAATACAGTTCACGATGTTAAGTATATTCACATTGTTATGAAACAGATCTCCATAATTTTTACCTTGCAAAACTGAAACTCTATACCCATCAAACACTTTCCACTTCCTCTATTCCCCCTGCTCCTAACAGCAAGCATTCTACTCCCAGCTTTATATAAGTGGAATTACACAGTATTTTGTCTTCTTTCACTTAGCATGATGCCCTTGGGGTCCATACCTGCTGGAGCACATGACAGTACATCTATCATTTTTAAGGCTAAATAATATTCCATTGAATGCATATACCATATTTAGTATATCCATCTATCCATCAATGCACATTTGGTTTTCTTCCTCCTGCTTGCCTACTATGAATACTGCTGTTGTAAACATGGGCGTCTCTTTAACACTCTCTTTTCAATTATTTGGGATATTTACTCAGCAGTGGAATTGTGGTGGTTTTGTGGTTTACTTGCTAAGTCGTGTCCGACTCTTGCAACCCCATGGACAGTAGCCTGCCAGGCTCCTCTTTACTAGCACTTATATGGTGGTTTCATGGTTCATTTCTTAAGAAACCTCCACACTGCTTTTCATAGCAGTTATACCATTTTAGAGTCTAAACAACAGTGTACAAGAGTTTATAAAAACTGCCCCATAATACACCCAAGTTACTACTATTTGAAATAATTAGTAAATGAGAGCATCATTTTTCAGCCAACTCATTATAATGTTTAATGAAGTTCATGAAAGAACTGAGGAGCTGAATAGGAGAAACTTAATTAAATGTTTTATTGCCTAATATTATAATAAAAATCCTAATAGATAGAATGATTTCATGGTTGTCTCCAGAATTTAAGGATCAGACTAAAAAGTGTAATTTAGCCAAAAGGACTGAGAAAGAGGAAGGGCTAGGGAGGCACAAACCAGAGTTCAAAGCAGGCAATCTTCAAAGAAAATGTTAAATCATTAGCACAAAAGCAGTAAAATCCAGATTGCAGAGAATTATGTAGACCAAATGGCCCAAGTTCTTCAACAGATAAATTATTTGAATAGAAAAGGTCAGGATAGTAAATCTATATATTAAAAGACCTATCATAATTTTAAAAATAGGACTAAATTATTAGGTCTAGGAATGCATATTTGGTTGGTTAAATTATGAAATACAAATGTTAGGGTCAGTTCAGTTCAGTTCACTCACTCAGTCATGTTTGACTCATTGCGACCTCATGGCCTGCAGCACGCCAGGCTTCCCTGTCCTTCACCAACTCCCAGAACTTGCTCAAACTCACGTCCATCAAGTCACTGATGCCATTCAACCATCACATCCTCTGTTGTCCCCCTCTCCTTCTGCCTTCAGTCTTTCCCAGCATCAGGGTCTTTTCCAATGAGTCAATTCTTTGCATCAGGTGGCCAACATATTCAGCTTCAGCATCAGTCCAACCAATGAATATTCAGGATTGATTTCCTTTAGGATTGACAGATTAGGTCTCCTTACTGTCCAAGGGCCTTTCAAGAGTCTTTTCCAACACCATAGTTCAAAAGCATCAATTCTTTGGCACTCAACTTTCTTTATGGTCCAATTCTCACATCCATATATGACTACTGGAAAACCAAAGCTTTGACGATACGGATCTTTGTCAGCAAAGTAACATATCTGCTTTTAATATGCTGTCTAGGTCTGTCATAGCTTTTCTTCCAAGGAGCAAGTGTCTTTTAATTTCATGTCTGTGGTCACTATCTGCACTGATTTTGGAGCCCAAGAAAATAAAGTCTATCACTGTTTCTATTGTTTCCCCATCTATTTGCCATGAAGTGATACAACCAGATGCCACAATCTTAGTTTTTTGAGTTTTAAGCCAACTTTTTCACTCTCCTCTTTCACTTTAATCAAGAGGCTCTTTAATTCCTCTTCACTTTCTGCCATAAGGGTGGTGTCATCTGCGTATCTGAGGTTATTGATATTTCTCCCGGCAGTCTTGATTCCAGCTTGTGCTTCATCCAGCCTGGTGTTTCTCATGATGTACTCTGCATATAAGTTAAATAAGCAAGGTGACAATATACAGTCTTGACGTACTCCTTTTCCAATTTGGAACCAGTCTGTTGTTCCATGTGTATTTTTAACTGTTGCTTCTTAACCTGCATAGAGATTTCTCAGGAGGCAGGTCAGGTGGTCTGGTATTCCCACATCTTTAAAAATTTTCCACAGTTTATTGTGATCCACATAGTCAAAGGCTTTAGCATAGTCAATGAAGCAGATATTTTTGTGGAATTCTCTTGCTTTTTCTATGATCCAGCATATGTTGGCCATTTGATTTCTGGTTCCCCTGCCTTTTGTAAATCCAGCTTGAACATCTGGAAGTTCTCAGTTCACAAACTGTTGAAGCCTGGCTTGGAGAATTTTGAACATTACTTTGCTAGCATGTGAGATGAGTGCAATTGTGCAGTAGTTTGTATATTCTTTAGCATTACCTTTCTTTGGGATTGGAATAAAAACTGACCTTTTCCAGTCCTGTGGCCACTGCTGAGTTTTCCAAATTTGCTGGCATATTGAGTGCAGCACTTTCACAGCATCATCTTTTAGGATTTGAAATAGCTCAAGTGGAATTTCATCACCTCCACTTGCTTTGTTCACAGTGATGCTTCCTAAGCCCCAATTGACTTCACACTCCAGGATGTCTGGCTCTAGGTGAATGATCACACCATCGTGGTTATCTGGGTCATTAAGATCTTTTCTTGTATAGTTCTTCTGTGTATTCTTGCCACCTCCTCTTAATATCTTCTGCTTCTATTAGGTCCTTACCATTTCTGTCTTTTATTGAGCTGATCTTTGCATAAAATGTTCCCTTGGTACCTCTAATTTTCTTGAAGAGATCTTTAGTCTTTCCCATTCTATTGTTTTCCTCTATTTCTTTGCACTGATCACTGAGGAAGGCTTTCTTATCTCTCCTTGCTATTCTTTGGAACTCTGCATTCAGATGGATATATCTTTCCTTTTCTCCTTTGCCTTTGGCTTCTCTTCTTTTCTCAGCTATTTGTAAGGTCTCCTCAGACAGCCATTTTGCCTTTCTGTATTGCTTCTTCTTGGGAATGGTTTTGATCACTGCCTCCCACACAGAGTTGCCAACCTCCACCCACAGTTCTTCAGGCACTCAATCTATCAGCTCTAATCCCTTGAATCTATTTCTCACTTCCACTGTGTAATCCTAAGGGGCTGATTTAAGTCATACCTGAATGGTCTAGTGGTTTTCCCTACTTTCTTCAATTTAACTCTGAATTTGGCAATAAGGAGTTCTTGATCTGAGCCACAGTCAGCTTCCAGTCTTGTTTTTGCTGACTGAATGGAGCTTCTCCATCTTTGGCTGCAAAGAATATAATCAATCTGATTTTGGTGTTGGCCATCTGGTGATGTCCATGTGTAGAGTCTTCTCTTGTCTTGTTGGAAGAGGGTGTTTGCTATGACCAGTGTGTTCTCTTGGCAAAACTCTGTTAGCCTTTGCTCTGCTTCATTTTGTACTCTAACGCCAAACTTGCCTGTTATTCCAGGTATCTCTTGACTTCCTACTTTTTCATTTCAGTCCCCTATGATGAAAAGGACATCTTTTTTTGGTGTTAGTTCTAGAAAGTCTTGTAGGTCTTCATAGAACCACTCAGCTTTCGCTTTTTCAGTATTACTGGTTGGGGCATAGACTTGGATTATTGTGATACTGAATGGTTTGCCTTGGAAATGAACAGAGATCATTCCGTTGTTTTTGAGACTGCATCCAAGTACTGCATTTCAGACTTTTTTGTTGACTATGATGGCTACTCCATTTCTTCTAAGGGATTCTTGCCCACATTAGTAGATATAATGGCCATCTGAGTTAAATTCCCCCATTCCAATCCATTTTAGTTCACTGATTCTTAAAATGTTGATGTTCACTGTTGTCATCTCCTGTTTGACCACTTCCAATTTAGCTTGATTCAAGGACCTAACATTCCAGATTCCTATGCAATATCGTTCTCTACAGCATTAGATTTTACTTTCATCACCTCACATCCACAACTGGGCATTGTTTTCACTTTGGCTCAGCCTCTTCATTCTTTCTTAAGCTATTTCTCCACTCTTCTCCAATACCGTATTGGGCACCTACCGACCTGGGGAGTTCATCTTTCAGTGTCCTATCTTTTTGCCTTTTCATACTATTTATGGGGTTCTCAATGCAAGAGTACTGAGTGGTTTGCCATTTCCTTCTGTGTAGAGCAACCCAAGATGGACAGGTCATGGTGGAAAGTTCTGACAAATCGTGGTCCACTGGAGAAGGGAATGGCAAACCACTTCAGTATTCTTGCGTCGAGAACCCCATAAAAGTCAGGGTAATGGTTTCCTATAGGGGAGGGAAAGGGCTATGTATGTACCCCCAGGACACTGGCAAAATTATATTTCTTCATCTAGGTGGTGATTCCAAGTGTACAAAATGTCAGCTAGGTGTCCTACTGAATCAGCCCCTCACCATCTGGGAGGCAGTCTAATCAACACAGTCTGGAGAACAATCATTATGTTCTTGTCTCTCAGGACTCATTAGAAGCTCAAGGTGAAAGTAAAGTGAGGAGGATAGAGAAGGACTGAGCTGGATCCATGAGTGCCGGAGCAAATTTAATGGGAGGGCTTCTGTGTCTGAGACATTATCTCCCTTCAGGCATTTTCCCCTTTCCCTATCCCTGCTACCACAGTTCATGGATAGGGGTACCATCCTCAAATGAAGGAGTTAGGACCTCCAGAGAAGGAATGTAGCAGTGCTGGATAACAGGGAGGGAAGGGGGTCCCCCATACTCAGTGAGGTTATCAGAGTGCCTGGGGGTGGGGGGGGGGAACCTCAGAAATGAGGCAGGGATTTCCTTCAAGACTGAAAAAGCATGTTCCACACGGAAGAGAAAATGGATGGGTGCTGCTGGCAGATCCTGGAAAAAGAGGCCCAGGACCCACTCCTAAGTTGGAAGCCTGAAGCAGCCAAGGGAATTATAAAGGAAACAATATCAGATGTAGGAAACAATATCAGATGTCCCCAGAGATACTGTAGAAGCATCATTAGGATTTCTGTGAAGTATATAAATATGAAATGTTAAGAATATTAATTCTTCTAATCCATGAACATGGTGTATCTCTTCATCTGTTTGTGTCATCTTCAATTTCTGTCATCAGTGTCTCATAGTATTCCAAGTACAGGTCTTTAGCTTTTGGTTCTTAGGTTAATTCCTAGGTATTTTATTCTTTATTAAATTTTATTTTACTTATTTATCTTTTCTACTTATTTTCAAATTATTTTCCCATTTAGATTATTATAGAATATTAAACAGGGTTCCCTGTGCTACACAGTAAGTCCTTGTTAGTTAACTGTTTTAAATATAGCAGTGTGTACTATTTTATCCTTTCTGATGTGATTGTAAATGAGATTGCTTCCTTAATTTTTCTTTCTGAGAGTGCATTGTTAGTGTACAGAAATGCAACACATTTTGGTATATTAATTTTCTACCATGCAACTTCACTGAATTGATTGATGAGTTCTAGTGGTTTCTGGTAGAATCTTTAGGATTTTCTATGTATAGTATCATGTCATGTGCAAACAGTGACAATTTTATTTCTTCCTTTCCAGTCTGGATTCCTTTTATTTATTTTTCTGCTTTGTCTGCTTGCTGTGGCCAGGACTTCCAATACTACATTAAAATGACAATACCACCCAAGGCAAGCTACAGATTCAACACAATCCCAATCAAAATACCGAGGGCATTTTTCACAGAACTAGAACAAATAATTTAAAACTTTGTATGGAGACACAAATGACCTTGATTTGCCAAAACAATCTTGAGAACTGGAAGAATCAGACTGCCTAATTTAACACTACTACAAAGCTAGAGGCATGAAAACAGTGTGGTACTGGCACAAAAACAGAAATACAAATCAACTGGCAGGACAGAAAGCTGAGAAATAAACCCATGCACCTGTGGTCAGTTCATCCATGACAAAAGAGGAAAGAATTTACAATGGGGAAAAGACAGTCTCTTCAATAAGTAGTTTTGGTAAAACTAGACAACGACAGGTAAAATAATGAAATTGGAACATTCTCTAACACTACATACAAAAAATAAACTCAAAATGGATAAAAGAGCTAAATGTAAGACCAGAAACCATAAAACTCCTAGAAGAAAACATGGGAGGAACACTCTTTGACATAAATTGTAACAATATCTTTTGGCTCTATCTCCTAAAGCAAAGGAAATAAAAGGGAAAATAAACAAATGAGACCTAATTAAACTTAACAGCTTTGCATAGCAAAGGAAACAAGCAACAAAACAAAAAGACACCTAACTGAATGAAATAAAATATTTGCAAGTGGTATGCCCAGTAAGGGGTTATTAGCCAAAATATATAAACAGTTCCTACAACTCAACATCAGAAAAACAAACAACCCATCTAAAGAATGGGCAGAAGACTTGAATAGTCACTTTTTCAAAGAATATATACAGATGGTTCAATATCACTAATCATCAAAGAAATGCAAATTAAAAGCACATGAGGGACCTCCCTGGTGGACAAGTAGCTAAGACTCTGTGCTCTCAATGCAGGGGCTCAGGTACAATCCTTGGTCAGGGAACTAGATGCTACATGCTGCAACTAAGTGTTCACACAGAGCAACTGAAGATCCCACATGCTGCAGCCAAATAAATAAACATTAAAAAAAAAATACACAAGCTATCACCTCACACCTGTCAGAATGACTATAAAGCAAAAAGAACAGAAACAAATGTTGGTGAGGAAAGTTTAAAAAGGGAACCCTCCTACGCTGTTGTTAGGAATGTAAACTGGTACAAACACTATGGAAACAGTTAAGGAGGTTTCTCAAAAAATTAAAAACAGATGTACCATACATAGTTTTGGGTATACATGCAAAAATAATGAAACTTCACTCCCAGGTATATATTCAAAACTAAGGAAAACACTATTCTGAAAAGACACACACCCCCCAATGTTCACAGCAGCACTCTTTACAATCAAGATATAGTAGCAGGGACTTCCTTGTTGGTCCGGTGATTAAGACTCCCCACTTCCACTCCAGGGGGCACAGGTTTGATCTCTGATTGGGGAACTAAGATCTTGCATGTGATGTGGCCAAAAAATAAAGATACTCCAGTAGTGTGTATAGTCTGAATTTATACTTAAAAAAATATGAAGGCAACCTAAGTGTCCATCAACAGATGAACAGATAAAGATGTTATAACATATAATCCACACCCACACAATGAAACACTATTAAGCCGTAAAAAAGAAGGAGATTTTGCCATATGCACATATGCAACAACGTGGATGGACTTTGAGGGCATTATGTTGAGTGAAATAAGTCAGACAGAGAAAGACAAATACTGTATAATATAACTTACATGTGGAATCCAAGAAATAAAACAAGCTGGTGAATATAACAAAAAGCAGACTCACAAATACAGAGAACAAATTAGTGGCCACATGTGGAAAGAGGGAGGGGGAGGGGCATGACAGGAGGAGGGTGCTAAGAGAGACAACCTACTATCTATAAAATAAATAATCCACAGCTATACAGTAAGTCCCCTATGTATGAATGAGTTCTGTTCTTCGAGTGTGTTCTTAAGTCCAATTTGTTCAAAACCCCAACAAATTTAGACTAGGTCCCCAACTAACACAAATGGCTAGAGGTTTATACTACTTTTCACACAAGTAACACATAAAAAAGCAAACACAAAAAATAAATAAAACATTTTCAATCTTACAGTACAGGGCCTTGAAAAGTAGAGTAGGATAGTACAGCAGCTGGCACACAGGCTGGCATCAATGAACAGGCAAGAAGAGTTACTGACTGGAGAAAGGAGAGGAGGTGGGAGATGGTAGACTGAAGGATCGTCAGCAACAGGAGACGGAGGGCAAGCTGCAGTTTCACTCATGTCTGAGTGATGCAATGCAGGTTTGCACCTTTGAAAGTTTGGAATTTGAAGGTTCATATGTTGGGGACTTACATATATTGTACAACACAGGGAGTATAGTCAATATTTTATAATAACTATAAATGGAGCATAACCTTTAAAAATTATGTATTACTAAGGTGAAACTTAGTAGAATGTTATATACCAACTATCTCAATTTTAAAAAGAAAAAAATATATAAGGTTAAAAGTTACTTATTCACAGCTCTATTCCCAAAGAATGGTGACTTTTTCCCCCCCAAAGGAAGGAAAGAGACCACCTTCCATGCTTTATAAAGTTCTTTTTCCTGGAACTAACTCTGCAAACAAAGAAAGGATACTTAACGGCAGCCACTGTGAAAGCACCTCAAGTACAGACACAAAACAGCTAGGGAGCGCTGACTAACTAGATATTCATGAGCTGATAATTAGGTATTCATGAGCTGACTAATTAGGTATTCATGAACTGCCTCAGTCTTCACACAAAAGGAAGGAAAGCCAAGGGCACAGGGGTGACCGAAAGTTAACTATGATTTGCAGCAAAGCAATATATTCAATACCACAAGCTGGAAAATTAGTATCTTCTGTCATTGGCATTAAGTTGGTTTTTTTTTCCTACTTTGAGTTTCTTTTTCAACTGCTCATCTCTTTAAATCAATTATGCTACTTTGTAACCCTGAAAGGCCAAAACCCAGTATTTAAATGTTCAAAAAGAGTTGGGCAGACAAATTTGGAAAGTCAGTTGAGAAAACAACTTAAGCGTCCAGTGTCAGGGAATTAGGTGATGCGGTGTAAATGGTCTATGGTATTTTTTTCATTGGAGTATAATTACTTTACAATATTGTATTAGTTTCTGCTGTACAACAAAGTGAATCAGCTATACGTATTCATATATCCTCTCCCTCTTGAGCTTCCCTGCCCCCATCCCATCCCCTAGGTCATCACAGAGTACTGATCTGAGCTCCCTGTGCTACAGAGCATATTCCCACTAGCGATCTATTTTACACATGGTAATGTATTTATGTGAAACCTAATTTCCCAATTGTTTTATGGTACATAGTCTTTGTATCGTTTTTCTTGCTTATAAAAGAAAGCAAGTTCATTACATAAGAATCAGAAACATAAACAAGCAAAAAAAATTAAGGAATATTTATTATTCCATCTATCCAGAGGCAACACCTATTAATCCTGTTGCCTTTCCACCTAGATCCTTTTGCAACAGGTAATGATTTTCCAAAAACAGAATGCCATCACATAGCATTTTAAAGCCTATCATAATTTATTTATGCCATCCAGCAAAGGAATATTAATGTTTTTAACACCCTATTGTTTGGCATGCAAATACTTAAAAATTTTCACAATTATAAACAACCTGGAGGAGGAAAAAGTGAGTATGAATTCAAGCTTAAATGCAAAAATAAGGACTGATGTATTTCAGGAATCACACATTGTTACCACCCATCACTTTCTTATTCATTCGCACATTTCTTTATTCAACAGATATATGTTGAATATACGTACCTACTGTGTGTCAGGCACTTAGCTAGGTACTGGAAAGTGTTAGTCACTTAGTCATGTCTGACTCTTTGTGACCCCACGGACTGTAGCCTGCCCAGGCTCCTCTGTCCATGAGATTCTTCAGCCAAGAATACTGGAGTGGGTTGCCATTTCCTTCTCCAGGGGATCTTCCAGACCCAGGGGTTTAATCCAGGTCCCCTGCACTGCAGGTAGATTCTTTACCATCTGGGCCACCAGGGAAGCCTCCAAGCTAGGTGCTGGGGATTCAGTAAATATAAAGATGTGGTCTATGCTCTCATGGACTTTATGTAAGAAACAGAGATGTAAACAATTGTAAAAAAAAACTCTGAAAAGTGTTACAATGTAGACAAAACAGTATTTATGAAATTATTCAATACACTAGAAAAATCACTGAGCAAGAATCAACGTTTTCAAAGTCAACTGGAGGGTAACTCCAGGAGCAACCTGCTTTCTGAAAAGTACTCTCCCATGATTCACTGGGACTCCTAACTTATTTTTCTGTTTTAATATATAAATTAACTTCTCCTCACTCTTTGCACAAAATGAAAGCTCCAGTTGCAAAGGCACGGCAGTCAAAGCATGCACACACACACACACACACACCTACACACCCTGTGTGTGGCTGATCACACATCTGGCAGACTACCCGCATTAGCAGGTAGACTGTGCCTGTTAGTGTGGTATAGCTGAATGGATGTCACACTAACCCGATCTTTCTGGAAAGTTGCACTTTGCTAACAGATTCTAATTACCTCATTAAACTTTATATCTAATTTTCTGAATATAATAAGTTTACGGAGAGCCTGCTACCTGCCAGACATTCTGTATACCAGTGCAAATGCTCACAGGAATTCCACTAGTGGATATCTTTATCCCTATTTTACAGATGAAGAAACCGAGAGACGGAGTTTTCATCGCGCATGGAGAGATACTACACATCAGAGCGTTTGCTGTGCCTCCTTCTCCTTCCTCTGTCCCCACAGTTCCCCAGAGGGAGCAGCTCTGCTCTACTGCAGGTCGCTTGCTCCCAGGGCACGGTCTTTTTAAAAATTTTATTTTATATTGGGGTATAGTTGATTAACAATGTTGTGTTAGTTCCAAGTGTATAGCAAAGTGGTTCAGGTACGCATATACGTGTATCCATTCTTTTACAAATTCTTTTCCCATTTAAGGTTGTTACAGAATATTGAGCAGAGCTCAGGGCACCACTTTGTAATGTGGACCCATCTTGGGCAGCTTGAGAGAGCGGGACCCCTGCCACACCTGCTCCAGAGAAGGGCTGCAGAGAGTGTCCCGTGGGGCACTGCCTCTCCCTCAGAAAGGTAAAGCTGTGCTTCATTTCTAGCAACCACAGGGTTTCTGCCCCCGGGGCAAAGCACAGGTCCCGACCCTGGCCAGAGGGAGAGAGGGAGCTGCTACTGCCAGCTCTCTGAATACCCATGGTCTTCCCTCCCATCTTTCCCACCCAAAGGAAAAGGGAAGAATGCTCCGGTCACTTCAGTGAGGTTAGCGCCACCTTCCAAGGGTCTCTCCAGCATTCCACCTGTGGACATTCAACATTGTGGTCCAGTAGGAGAGAACCTAACACCCTGGGTTAGGTGTTAGGGGAATGGATTGAACACTCACTGCTGACAGTCACCCTCCCAGAGCCTCAGTTTTATTTTTTAAAAATTCTAATTATAATAAAAGTAGACAATAATAGTTCTCCTTGCTAGTGAGGCTTAGAGAAGCCAGTGCTTGTAGTTCAGCCTAGCAGGTGAGTGTTCAATAAATATGAGCACTTCATACCGTAAAGGAGGGATCAGAGACCGGGTGATAAATGTTTACCTGCAGTGGGTTTCATTTAAATTATGATCAAACGGAATACATAAAAAGTTTACAGTGAGAAAGAAAACAAAGAAATATACAAGAGGCCAAAAAATTACACAGAAATTTTGTTCCTGAATATCATGGTTTCAATTTTATTCCAACATACCAGACTTACAACATTCCATAAAAGTCAGATTTTCAATGGAAAAAGTTTCTGCCCCTTATTATTAAAAGTTTCTTCCAGTTTAAAAGTGAAGAATCAAAATAAGAATCAAAAGCTGCATAAGAAAGAAACTATGACTTTGCAGGCCAAAATTTATGTAGGAAGTTTGTCTTATAACTTCAAACCAGAAGGGAAAATAGAGTTGAGTCCAAAGAATTCTTTATTTCTACTGGAATTAAACTTCAAATCTGTTATAATTAATTGCCCAAATTTCTCTGGGATGTACTATGGGCAGACTGTAAACTGGATCAAAACATGTGGAGTAGAGTAAGAATTACTTATCTGTAATAGGATTCCCTATGACGTTCTGCCATACTGTATAGTCTGGAAGAGATATTCAACCAGACGGTCTGTTTAACAAGGTGTGTCATTTAACATACTCATCACATACCACTTTCACAGTCTTGTCAAACATACTTCAAAATTTACAAAGTCTGACAGATACATATTCTGTCTTCTTTTCAGATGTCACAGCAAACATTTGGCACAATTAGGTGTCATTGGACATGTTACTGCCTTGTCACCTGCTCAAGGATAACCGGACTGCCTTTCGGTATCCTCCAAAATTCAGATTTAAGGTTCAACTCTGCCCTTCCTACTCATACACAGCAATCAATGATGTCCTCACAAGGTGCAGACATGCCTGGTTATAAGGACATATGCTTAATTTGGGAAGACTAGATACTTAAGAAGTTTCTATCAGCGGTCTAAAGAGTTTGTGGCTTTAAAACAGGAATTGAGATTTCAAACAAAACAAAATAAACAAAAGTGTGCAGGGCTGAGGCAGTCAGATCCAACTATCCTGTGCATCCATCCCTCACATAAAGAAACCTGCTATGTTATTAGGAATTTTTTAGAAAAAATCAGCCTAAAGTATCGATCCGTTTTTTTAAATAATTATCTTCCTTAGATTGCACTGTGTGTTGATCTTAGAAACATGAAAGTAATCATTTTACAAAACAGTTCCAGCAAAGTGACAGTTTGTATGTTATTGTTATTGAAAACAGTAACAATGCAACTTAAAAAAAAAAAAAAAACTTTTCATTTTGTATTGGAGTATAGCTGATTAACAACGTTGTGAAAGTTTCAGGTGGAAGGGGACTCCGCCATACATATACATGTATCCCTTCTCCCCCATTCTCCCCTCCCATCCAGATTGCCACATAACATGGAGCAAAGTTCCCTGTGCTATACACTAGGTCCTTGTTGGTTATCCATTTTAAATATGTGTGCATATGTCCATCCCAAACTCCCTCACTATCCCTTCCTCCCATTCTTCCCCAGGGCAACCATAAATTCATTCTTGAAGTCTGTGAGTCTGTTTCTGTTTTGTAAGAATAACAGTAACAATGCAACTTAAAAAAAAAAATATCTTCAAAAGAGGATCCAGGGCAGTGATGCTGGTAACTTTGCTTAGGACTGTGAAAGGGAGGAATGAAATGTTTCTTGCAGCACAGTGATTCTTGTCTTAACCATTACTGTGTGAAAATCCCCGCCCTTTACATGACTGGTCTGCAGGGAACCTTGCCCTGTGCACCTGCCTCACCAAGCCCCCAGAGACTTTCCGCTTAAAAAGCAACTTCATTAAGTCATGTTCAGTACAAACCAAGAGGGTTATTGATGCAAAGATGAGTTATTCCTGGAGGAACGCTCTTCCTAAAAGGTCAATAACTAACTAGCAAATAGCAGTAATGACGACCTTTCAGGGCAGGGCTTCTGAACCAAGGGTAAACCGAGGCAGTTAAGGGGTCAAGTTTGAAATCTTTAGCTAACAAGCGAAAAGATGAACAGGTGAATTTTGATGGGAAAAAAGTTCAGAGTATTTCATCACCCGTTCATAGCAACCTGAGACTCTTCCCTCGCAGAATCATATAACCATCATTTACGAGACGAACTAAATGATATCCGAGTTCTAAAGTCGGTTTGGGGAATTCTGCTGCACGATGCATGATGTCTTCTTTGAACAACTAACATCCCAGGTCCCCCACCCCCAAGAACACGAGGGCTCACTCACTATAAGATGAGGTAGCCTCTTTTAACGCCTGTTTGTGGAGGAAACAGGTGGAGGCGGGGGTGCAGGGGTGATGCTGGACATTTCCCAAGTAGAAGCACAATCATTTCTTAAAGGGAAGGGGCTCCCTCTGCATCTAGAGATACCGGAGGCAGCCCAGCGGTGAAACCTGTCGTGCGCTTGATCTCAAAAACCCGCCCAGTGCCCCACAACTATTCAAGCGCGGTTCTGTGAGCTTTAGCAAAGTTAACTTGTCTCATTCTAAAAAGAACTCCCAAAAGAGCAGGAAAGGAGGCAAAACTCCAGGAAGACGTGGACTTAATACCCACAGCAGCCGCCTTACGGGGAAACAAATAACCCTCCTCCTTGGACCCCTGATCCACCGACAGCGGGAGGTTAGACCTGGCGAGTCTTTACCGTCCAGAGCGCGCTCGCGGTCCGGGAGGCGGCTCATCGCTGCTCCGCGCAGGGCGGCCGGGGCGCGGCTCCTGCAGTCCAGGCCGAGCGGCTGCAGTTGCCGAGGCAGCGCCCCCCGTGGGGACCCACAGGTGCGCGCAGCCGCTGCTGGGCGCGAGCCACGGCTCAGGACGGACGGGGACGCGCTCGCGCTGCCTGAGCTCGGCTGCCCCAGGCTCCCGCGCCTCTCTCTCTATTAATACTTGCCGAGCTGCTGGCGACCTGCCGCCTGCCTGACGCGGGGCCAGGGTCTCTCTGTCCGAGCTGGGAAGGGCTGGGGACGGTGTGTGGGGGCGTGGGGCATTTGCCCGCACAGGAACTGGCAGGGCGTACTCCGCAGCCAACCTTGCCCCGCTCCCCACCCCCCGCCCCCCGCCCTGAGGTAGAGACTGGCATGAGTGAGTGAGCCTTGCAGTGTGACCTTCCCAGCTTCCATCTTTTTGGAGTCACCACCACGCAGGGTCCGATCTGGCGAGAGAAGCCCTAAGCTAAATCTGATGACCACTCTAGGCCACCAGCGCAGGGAACTTATTTTAGGGCAGCCGCTCCTCATTCATTCAGGCCTGCCTTGACATTTAAGAGTTCCATAAGCAAATGCCTTACCCCGATCAGATTTCACCCTTTTGCCTCTGCAACATTCCAAGTTTGAAGAAGGGAAGGCAGTCTGCACCTTGTTGTCCAGGGGTAAAAAGAGCAAAAAAAAAAAAAAAAAAAAGGCAGCGGATTCGAAAGGCCCACTATTTGTTTGGTGTTTAGACTAAAATGTTCACAACACTCATTCTTTCAGCAAGCCCCTGAAAGTTGGGCTCCAGCCATGTTCCTGTTGTAAATTTAAATTTCATCAGCGAGGGCTGCTTTTTTGCCATCCCTCCAACAAGTGTTATGTTTAAATACCCTTAGGAGCTTTTAAGTGAGGCCATTGAGATGACAGGAGCAATCAGTTAATGCTAATTCAAAGAACATTGATGACAGCTACATTACAGACCTGCATTCATAATTTAAGGCCTTCAAGGGCCTTAAAAAAATACAAAACAAAACCTGGTTTACTTCTGCACGGAGCCTAGAGTGGTTTCTTAGGTGAATTACTTCCTCCGGCTGGATAATTAAAGCTTGTATCAGTGAAGACAGTGCAGCCCTTTCCTCTCAAAAGAACTGATGATTCCTAATATACCCAAGACTAGAGTTATTAATAATATTAAAGTTAAGACCCTGCAGACAAATTTTATGAAGTTTCTGAGACCCCCTCCCTCCATCTACGCTTTTGTATGTAGCTCCGCTGACAAAGTCCTGAGAGCTAGTCATGGAAACATAAATAAGAACTTCAGGATTTAACCTTTGGTGACTCTATTAAAAAATATGGAAAGGAGTATACACTCTGGCAGGTTTTTCATTTACTTTTTTTAGCTTTGTAATAAGTGGGCCCTCTCTAGCCCAGCTTGGAACAGTGACCAGTGTCAGCGTCTGCTAAATTACATCTCTCTCTGTGTGAGGCAAACCAGGACCAACTGGGCTTCAGTGGATTGTAGAAATGCCAATTTATAGAACTGTTCCCTCTTCCCCTCTTGCCCCAACCAGGGAATATGCCATTTCAAATTTCTTAGATTAAAAGTCAAAAACTGCTCTCTAAGCTCACCTCTTAATGGGTTATCTCCCATTTTTATTTCTATATTTATTTCCTATAGCAAAGGCATAAACTATATGCCTTTGGGAGCAAAAATAAACTCCCATATTTATTCCTGTAGCAAAGGCATTGTGTTATATTTCTTCTTGCTTTCATTCTTCAGTTGCTTGGCACTTTCTCTGTGCCAGTAACCAGGGATTTCAAGAAAATTCCTGCCCTCAGAATGCTGTAGAGTAGTTGAGAGAGACAGGCTTAGGAGCAGTTACTTTTTTCTCATCTATTTCATGTTCTATGAAAGAAGCGGGCACTGAGGAGCCAGAGGTGAGAGGAGGGCTAATTGGAGGATTAAGAAATGTTTCCAACCAGTAGTGACCATTTTCTCCGATGATAGCAGCTTTTATTTTTAAACATGTACTATGAGCTAGACACCCTGCTAAATGCTGTTTATACATTTCCTTCTATAATCCTTACATGAATGGGAATTACTATTATTCCCTTGTACTCTATGGACAGAGGCTCAGATTTAGTAATTTGCCCAGAAACACAGAGGGAAAGCCTTCAGAACCATCATTGGAAGGCAGCTTTCTATAATTACAAAGCCTGTGCCCAGTGTCTACACTCAGTTGCACTGATTAGCAAAGGTATTTTCCACAGCCGGTGGTAAGAGCTTTTCACCAAAACCTTTCAGGAAAATGGATCCTTGGAGGGTACACAGACAGGCTAGTTGGTGTTGCAAGAAACTGGACTGTGCCCCAGCCATCATGGCTCCTTACAGAGGAGCATCCACATTTCATTGTTAGGCAGGGCCCAAAAACTGGTCTTAAGAAAGACTGCCATGAAAGTAGCATTCATTCATTCACAAATCCATTCATCATCTGTTGAGCATTTACTCTGTGACACACACTTTTCCTGGAACCTGATTTCATCTCAACAACAGATTCCCCCTAGGAATTCTCCAAAGAATTAGGAGTTTACATTCAGGAAAAGAAAGAGGAAGTATCGCTAGACACAGAGATGGGTGGCCATTGGGATAATTTACTTAAGAGTTGAAAAACTTCCCTTTTGCTGGAGAGGCTGTGAGAGAGAAGAAAGAAGATTCACAGCATCATTTCCAAAGAGAAAACTTCCAGCAGTCACACCTACTCAAGGAGGCCCACGGGTCACATTGGTCTACAATTCTGGTAGCATGCTCAGCTCAGGGGCAGTAAAATGTAATAATTAAGAATTTAGCCTTTGTTGTTAAAGAGACACTACATTCAAATGCTGACCTATCAGACCCAGGGTCAATAATGATCCAATATGGTCAATCCAATACTGTCCAGTGAATGAGTAACTTGGGTAACCTTTACAACTAGCCTAAGGCTCTATTTTGTAAAACAAGTTTAATAGTATAAATTCTATAGGATTTTCCACGATAATCTATGTCTCGGTAAAGAACTACTTGCAGTTGCTAGCAGTAGAGGCCCAAATTAGAAAAAAAAATCAGATTGTTTTTCTCCCTTAACACGAAGGTAGCTGAGTTTGAAGCCCTGTGTTTGGTATTGCAGCCCCAGGTTTCCAGCAAGGGCCTGAAGCCTTCTCATTTTCTGCTCCAGTGTCCTTAATACAAGTTTCAGCCTCAGGACTTCGTCATGGACACAAAATGGCTTCCAGAACTCCAGTCCGACTCACGTCCAAACAAGGAGAGGGAAGGGGGAAAGGGCAAAAGTAAAACCTGACAGCTGAGTCAGGTTCCTTAAAATAACCTTCTTGGAAGCCTCATCCAACAATGTCCATGTAAAATTCAATATATATTCTTTCTGCAAGAGAAGCCGGGTATGTCTGTCTGTCTGTCTGTCTGTCTCTGTGTGTGTGTGTGTGTGTATGTGTCTGTCTGTCTTGTCTGCTAACCCAGGCATTTTAGAGATTCTGCTATCCAGGGTAAGGGAGAGAGTGGATACTGGGTAGGCATCCAGAAAACGGTGCCATAGTTGGAAGAACATTTGACACAGTGCCTGTCACAAGTAAACTTAAAGAGAAAGAGACAGAGACACACAGAGAGATACAGAAAGAGAGGCAGAGAAAGCAGCTGTGTTAGAGAGCCAAGAATACTTCCAGACAAACAGACAGTAACAGGACTGATCTGAATGCATGTGCATCTTGGACAGGACAGTGAGGAGTTTGGGTCAGGCAGGTATTTTTCATGAAAGAGCATTCAGTTCATTTCATAAATTTCAAGCAGACTTCAAAACTGCCAGGAAACATCATTTAGATTACAATCAGCACACTTTGGTGCTAGAAACCTAAGGAACACAACTTAGATAAATCGAAGAACTCTTACTCTGTGCTTAGTCATTCAGTCGTATCCGACTCTTTGTGACCCCACAGCCTGTAGCCCACCAGGCTCCTCTGTTCATGGGGATTCTCCAAGCAGGGATACTGGAGGGGTTACCATTTCCTTCTCCAGGGCATCTTCCCAATCCAGGGATGGAACCTGGCTCTCCCGCACTGCAGGCAGATTCTTTACCACCAGGGAAGGCCCATGAGGAAGAAGGACCACAGCAATTCATAGAAACAAAAGTGGAGAGATGGGGGAGAAAAAATGAGGCAGTCATCTATTGTTCACTGTTTCCAAACAAGCTAAACGGCGTCTGCCTACCTGAAGCATTTTCTTTTCACAGGTACTTTACCGGAGGATATCGGAGACATCAGACTTGACTAGAGGTTAGAAAGTCAGGCTTGAAAGTCAAGCAGGAACCAAGCCAGTTCTGAGAGTCCAATGAGGAGGCGGTACAGCAGGCATCTTTTTGCAGGGACAGGTCTAACCAAGGATGCCCATGTCCTCCCTGGAAGACCCACTGCCCCCAGGAGACTCTCCCTCAAGTATCTGGAGAGAATGCAACTTCTTATCTTAATGTCACTTGATCAAATCAATCAGATGAGTGTACCGGACTGGTCAGTCTGGGTCCAGTGGAGGGTACAGGATGGATATCTTCCCCAGGTGCTGAAGTGCCCCACAATTACCATACTCAAAAAAGCGATCCCACACACAGAGGAAGAAGGATAGATGCAAGACAGCCCCCCCCAAAATGTCATGACCATATCCTAGTGAGTCAAGCTGTGTGGAGCACTTGGCCTGTGATCCTAGGAGACAACTGCAGGGGTTCAGAGTGAGCCTTCCCCAAATGTGCCATGTTTGCAAGGTACTTATTTTGAGCTGAAAGCAATCAAGACCCTGAGAGTTCAAAAGAAACTACTGCCCCTCCCTTAACTACCTTGGAGAACTTAAATTCGGAATTTTTCCCAGAGAAGAGTCTGTACTGAAGATAAACGTTATGTAAGTGGCTTCATCTGTATGGCAGGACAAACATCTAACTACCGAGTATCTGCTCTTCTCCATCCTGTGAACTGCCTTCCTGTCCCTGGAAGCCTCAGGCCCCTATTCCATTCTTTAGATCAGAATGGTATATGTACCTCATTTTACCTTTCTGTGTCTGAAACGCTCATGTACGTGGGGTTCTCATATATATGAAATTAAAACTGACATTCTTTTGTTCATGTGTCTCATGTCAATTTAATTCTTAGATCAGCTAGAAGAACCTAGAACGATACAGTTTTCTTTCTCTTCAACATATAAATTTTCCATTTTATAAAATCTTCCATTTTATAAATTTTCAACCAGGTCTTTGTCTAAGGCACCACGCTTAGTAAGCAGAGCTGGGATTCAAACTCATGAATTTCAAGAGCTCTTTCTTTTTGCAGCATGTGACATACTTCATTTTTATCATCATAAAAAATCATCTGCCTCACTAGAGCCAGGATCAAGGGATTTGGAGACTGACATTGGGATACTAAAAGTCATCTGACATTGAACGTGGTTCCTGCAGCTAACTGATGATGAAGAACCAATCATTATTGGTCCACTCTGCAGTCTTTCATTTAAATAACTCTTCTTGAGTTCTGATGATGTAACAGGCACTGAGTTAAATGCAGCTCACAAATAAGACATGGTCCCTCAAACAACACTGTCTGGCCGGGGAAATAGATGTGTGAATAGTTAAATCAAAATGTGTCATGTTAGAGGCAGCAATAAAAGTAGGTATAGGGCTTCCCTGGTGGCTCAGTGGTAAAGAGTCCTCTTGCCAATGCAGGAGACACCATCCCTGATCCGGGACGATCCCACATACTTGGAAGTAACTAAGCCCACGTGGCACCACTCTTGAGCCTGTGCTCTAGAGCGTGGGCGCCGCAACTGCTGAGCCCATGGGCCGCAACTACTGAAGCCCAAGTGCCTTAGAGCCTGTGCTCCGCAACCAAACAGCAGGTACTGCAGTGAAAAAGTCCACACACTGGACCCTGAGAAAAGCCCGCACAGCAATGCAGACTCAGCACAGTCCTAAATAAGTAAAATTATCAAAAGAGTTTGTTTTAAAAGTAGGTACAAAAGCATTTACAGAAGTAGTGCTGAGCAGGCAGCCACTGTGTCAGAATGATCTGGTTTTGTTTGGTAACAAGTAAGTCCTCAGATCCCTGTGGTTGATGATGCCTAAGATTTATTTCTCATTCCTGCTAAATGGCCATCATGCATTTGGAGCAGCTTTCCTCATCACCCAGCCAGGACCCGGGACGCTGCGGTAGCCTCTTACGGGCCATTAATGGGCAAATCATATCTCTGCCTCTGTCAGAGGAACAGCAGCCACTGTCTCTGAGAGTCACATGGCCAAGCCTGAGATCAATAGGACCAGAAAAGAACAATCTTCCTTCCAGGAGGGGCAGCAAATGCTTGAAAAGGAGGATATCATTACCTGGGATAGGGCAGCAGGGGGGAAAGCTTCCCTAGAGATGAGAAATAAGAAGTGACTCTAGATGGGCTCTAGAATCAACCTGGTTTGAACATCACATCTACTACTTGTTTCACAAGCGTTGGAAAATCACAAAAAATTAGCTTATTTTTCATCGACAGTAACTGTAAAGAGTAAATAAAACAAATATTTAGCACATGCCTACTATACTTGGATATTTTAGTACATAGTAAGCACTTCATGGGTTTCCCAGGTGCTGCTAGTGGTAAAGAACCTACCTGCCAATACAGGACACATAAGAGACTAGGGTTCAATCCCTGGGCTGGAAAGATCTCCTGGAGGAGGGCATGGCTACCCACTCCAGTATTCTTGCCTGGAGAAACCCAAAGAGAGACAAACCTGATGAGCTACAGTCCACAGGGTCGCAAAGAGCTGGACACGACTGAAGCAACTTAGCACTCACACATGCAAGCACCTCATAAATGTTAGCCATTATTGGTGTGAACAGCTACCTTTTGAGAAATGAATACAAGTATAACATATTAGGAAACAAGGTAGAATGACAGTCTTCCAGGCAGAGGGACCAACATGTGCAAAGTCTTGGCATCAATAACTGGGTCAATGTTTCTCAGAAAGGCTAAGTGGGGAGATGGGGGTGCCCAGAGATAAGGTCCTCAAGACTCTGCAGACCAGGTTCAGAAGCTTAGACTTTCTCCTGGAGGCAACAGAGACCCAGTGAAGAGTTTTAATCTGGGCACAGATGGAGAGATGGAGTGGCATTATGGAAGATGGATGGAGGGTGAAACCAGAGGTGAGAACAGTCTTTCTAATAATCCAGGTGAGAGTTGGCAAAGTGCTGCCACTGGACGGGATGGGGAGGGCACAGTAAGAGCTGGGAGGAGAGTCAGGCAGGAGGGAGGAAGTAAGAAGTCCATGCATGGAAGGGACCTCTATCTACCTTCTCTACTGCTGATGCCTCAAACCCAGCACATCATCAGGCACGAACCAGGTCCTGAATAAGTGACTGCTAAGTGAACACATCAGCAGGATATGTGCTGTGACTGGATTCAGAAGTGGGGGTGGGGGAAATGTCCACAGTGGTCTCCTTTCTCTCAGCATTTTCCAAATACCACGGCTCTCCAATTAGACATACCTCCTCTCCATTCCTATGTCTTGGATGGGAACTGAAAATCTATATTTTTAACAAGCACTATTGATTAGAGGTGAGACACTAATGATTATCATGAGAAATCTTGCTAAACTGATTAAAATATTATTAGCCAAGAGAAACAAGGGAGCTGTGTATGTCAGTGAGGTCCCGTGAGGTGACCTGGGATATTGTATTCCTTCTTCTGTCCTGGCCACTCATGACTGTACTCTAGAGGACTTACATTATGGTTAGTTATGTCATTTAAAAAATATGTTTCTTTTTTGTAACCAGTGTGGCTTCCTCTATCCACTATTAGGACCCGTGGCTAATATATAAGTTTTCTGGAAATCTTCCCCCATTGGTTCACACGTTGGGTTTGATCAAAAAGGCAGTGCCAATACCTCTAGAATGTTCTTTCTTGAAGTGTGATCTGAAGACCAGTGTCAGTCTGAGAAGTACTCATAACTGGTCCGCGGATAAGTTCAGAGAGAGAAGAAAGGAGTAATTTCGGAAATGTAATATAAACGTAATAGCAATGCTGACGTCTTAGACCTGGAGGTGGCTGTGGGGGCTGCTCTGTGCCTCCTGGGCTGAGGGGGCAGCATCGCTGGCATCTACACACTAGATGCCAGTAACATCCTTCTCCCAATCTGGACAGCCAACAGTGTCTCTAGATGTTGACAAATGTCCCATGGGACCAACTGTTGAGAACCACTGCTTTATAGCAATTTGACAGACTAATTTTATGTCTGATGTATCAAATAATATGAAAATCAAATCAGGACTAGCATCACCTACATCTTTTTATTTTGCTTTTCTAATGATTTGTTATTATCATATTTTACTATTGATTTGTAATGTGAAGTCGCTCAGTCGTGTCCGACTCTCTGCGACCCCATGGACTGTAACCTACCAGGCTTCTCTGTCCATGGGATTTTCCAGGCAAGAGTACTGGAGTGGGTTGCCATTTCCTTCTCCAGGGGATCTTCCTGACCCAGGAATCGAACCCAGGTCTCCCGCATTGCAAGCGGACGCTTTACCCTCTGAGCCACCAGGGAAGCCCACTATTGATTTAAGACAGATTAAAAACATGGTCCTTTCCACAGATAGTTTAGAACGCACTGATACAAAAGGTCACTGTTAAAATACAGCAATGACCCTTATAGGAAAGGATGCAACCTGGCCCACCCTTCATCTCTCCACCACAATAACCAAACATTACGAGGTGACTTATGAAGAAATGAACTAACTTTTGTTTTTATGGTTCTGCTCCTGTAGCCACCCTGAGAAGTCTCCAGCGCTGCACCGCATCAGAGAGAGGAGCATCTTCTGGTGGGAGTAAGTAGCTCTCTTACCTTTCCCAGGACCAGTGAAAATCTGCTGACGAGGGGACGGACCAACAGAGACAGACCCTAAAATTCTGACAGAAAGGCCTAGGCCAGAGGTCACAAACTAACTAGCTACCAGCTGAATTTGGCCTTTAAAAATGTTGTCTTTGGCTCCTACTATGAGCAAAACTATCTCTCATGAAAATCTCATTGTCAGCATCTCTTGAAAAATCAGAAGCTTCTGGCTGCGGTGGGCCTGCCTTCCCTCATGTCAGTCAGTGGAGACTGAGAAGCAGCCACTGTCCTTAGCCCTCTCCTGCTGTCCCCTGACAAGCCCACCTTTATGTGAATTGGCAGGGCCTGGAATAGGCCTTCAGGGCCATGAATTTGGTATCTGGAGAAACCCAAGAGGGCAGAGAACTTGATCTTTGGGCGTCAAAGGAAATGGGGCTGGGGACTCCACAAGTGTGGGGGAGTCAGGTTGCAGTAAGTAGTCTTGGCCTAGGTGCTGGGGGGAGGAGGGTGGGCTACAGAAGGAACTGGCAATACAGGAATCTCTGCAGAGAGAGGCCGATTGTATAGGCCTGACCTTCCTGCCTGATCCAGTGGAATCTGAGTGAAGATTCTAGTCTGCCTGAATGACAATGACCCCTGCCAGCTGGTGTGCAGGACCCTCTCCCAGCACCAATTACTTTGCCTTGGAAGCCTCAGGATTCCCCTGCTGGAAAGCCTAACCAACCTGGCAAGTGAGTGCTCGAGCCAAACTTAATGGACCTCAGGAAAGTAAGTAACTGTGACACTGGCTGCACTCTGGGTGCCAGAGAGAAGTTGCCATCTGTTAGAGAACCACTTTGTGAGCATCTACCGTGGGCAGGCTCTGAGGGCACAGAGACAGACCAGACCAACCAGAGGTCTGTGTCCTGTGATGCTCTCAGCTGAGGACTGCAGACAGAGGTGCAGGAAGAGAATTAGGACACACTGGGTAAGCACTGCTTCAGGGGGTGAATCAGATCCTGCAGCAGCCAGGGCATGAGTAACGGGACTCTGCTAGGGAAAACTGGGGCTCCCCAGAGGAGACAGCGCTAAGCTAGGCTTAGAAAATGAGGCAGTGTTTACCAAATGAAGAAAAGAAATAGCTATTAGAAGAATCAGCGTGTGCAAAATCAGAGGTTTACTGAAATGAGCAGCAGTTCAGGGTGGCCAGGACAGGGGCCGGGGTGCGGGGGGTGAGAGGGAGAGTAACAGAGTGGTGGGGATCTGGGAAAGGGGTTGGGTAAAGTACTGTCTTCAAGTCAAGCTGTTCAGATCTGAACTTGTACACTGAATGTCAACTCAACAGGTGACATTATCAACTTTGCTTCTTTGGAAGTCAAATCTGGCGACATATTAAAGACTGACCAGGTAAAAAGAGCTGGAGACAGAGCGGTTCTGAGGCTGTTTTTAAACCGGAGCTAAGGGGTAAGGCAGTCAGAAGGCATTTTCTAGAAAGTTCAGGTCGTGCATTAAAGGTGGGTATGTGAGAGACAGAACTGACTCAGCTTTCTGACTTGGGAGACTGGGTGAATGATGAAGCTGTCAACAGAAAGTAAAATATAATAAAGAGCTAAAATCATGTTTGGGGTAAGATGCACCACTAACGAGGGCTTCCCAGGTGGCTCAGTGGGTAAAAAAATCTGCCTGCCATGCAGGACACACAGAAGATGCAGGTTCGATCCCTGGGTCTGGAAGATGCCCTGGAAGAGGGCATAGCAACCCACTCCAATATTCTTGCCTGGAGGATCCCCAGGGACAGAGGAGCCTGGCGGGCTGCAGTCCACAGGGCTGCATAGAACCAGACATGATTGAAGTGACTGAGCACACACTCACACATGCATCAGTAATGAATTGTTTGGGATAAACGTCAAACAGCCACGAGGCCTGCAAACGATGCTTTAAAACAGGGCATTTACAGGAGCGTTTACAGGGGCTAGAGAACGAGAAGGAGATCCTAGACAAAGATTTCATGGATGGTGGATGAAGACACAGGCGAGACTGATTATCACCGGTGGCGGGGGGGGCGGGTAAGAAAAGAAAGGCCAGGACAGAACCTCAGAGAGCCCCCTGGGTGTAACGGGCAAACAGAGGGGAGGAGGCAGCAACAGGAGAAAGAGAAGACGGTGGAGAAGCGGGACAGTCAGGTCTAGATGACAGAAACAACAGTCAGGGGTTGTCAGGAGTAGTCACCCAGACCTGCTCGCAGAGGCCAAGCCGGAAGACATCCGCATGGGACAGAGCGATGCAGCGGGCAGCAGACACGGCCACATCAGGGGGCGGTGCTGGCCAGAGCCAGAACGCAGTGGGCTGAGGACTGACCTAAGGGTTTGCAGAGGGAGAGATGGCCAAGGCGAACTGGTCATTCAGAAAGCTGGGTGTTAAAGATGAGCAGAGAGGCAGGAGCATGGTGCTGGGGTTTCACCTTTGTCTTGCTTTCAGACTGTAGTGGGGGAGGGGGGACTTGAGCCCATTTTCAAGGAGAGGGAAGGATCTGGTGAAAAGAGGCAGGCTGACAGTGCAGGGAGGGGGCTCTGGGTCGTGCTCCAGTGAGATCACCATCTGGGACCAAGGGAGGGACCAGAGGACAAGTGGTTTCAGAGGCGTCACTGAAGGGAAGCTGACCTGAGGGAATGTCGCTGGAGAACCTCATGTTGGCAGGGGTGGCAGTGGGAGCAGAGGAGCTCCTCCCCCGACTTGTGAAACCCCCAAAGGCAGGTGGCACCTCCCAAGGATCCACCAAGTCAGACTCTCTGGGAGACGAGCCCAGAACCTACATTTGAAATCAGCACCCCAGGGCTTCCCTGGTGGCTCAGATGGTAAAGAATCTGCCTATAGTGCAGGAGACCTCAGTTTGATCCCTGGGTTGGGAGAAGTCCCCTGGAGAAGAGAATACCACCCACTCCAGTATTCTGCCTGGAGAATCCCATGGACAGAGGAGCCTGGCAAGCTGCAGTCCATGGGGCTGTGAAGAGTCGGAGACAACTGAGCGACTAACACTTTCACTTCCATCCTCGGGCCACAGGGTGAGGAAGGCCATGGAGTGAAGGTGGAAAGAGGGGTCTCTGAGCCAAAGTGCCTGAGTCTAGCTCCCATCTCTGCCCCTAACCAGCTGTGTGATCTTGGGAAATTTATGAAGGGTCTCTGTGCCTCTACTTCCTCCCCTGGAAAGTGAGGATGACAGTGCCTCCTTCACAGGGGACTTCTGGGGAGTATGAGATGGCCTATGGGAAGCATTTACAGTCATGTCTACCACGCAGGAAACACATGTCAAGGGACTTCCCTGCTGGCCCAGTGGCTACGCCTCCCACTCCCAGTGCAGGGGGCCTGGTCAGGGGACTAGGTCCACATCCTGCCACAGTGACGATCCAGAGGGCCTCAACCAAGACCCAGCACAGCCAAATAAATATGAATGCATACTTTTTAAAAAAAGAAATGCATGTAGACTGAAAAAAAATGCCCAACCTAAGAGCTGAGAATTATGTTCTATTTGGCCAAATTGCTGAGGACTTAAGCCCAGGAGACAACCTCTCAGATGCTCTGAGGGACTGCTCTGTAGGGGTAAGGGGGGAGCCAAGATACATAGGGGATTTTGCAGGTAGTCAAAAACCAGGTAGTCAAAATATCAAAAGATTACTGTTAATTGAAGAAAAGCAGGCCATCTCAAGTTAATGAATTTTGTGCTTCTCTGTGTATGGGAAGATTCAAGAGTCTGAGCTCATGGAAATGATTCTGAGGATATGCACCTCAGCCCTCTAGGGCCAGTTCCCTGTTCTCCTCCATCCTGAGTCTCCTCAGTGCACAGTCAGGGGCATCTGTGAAGGCTGCTGGCTTGATGGCTGCACCATCCTTTGCTTACTGACAAGGTAGGCGACATTCTTGCACACAAATGCACATTTATTGTTTTTATTCCACGCTGTCTGTCATAATAATTCTGTTTATAGTTTGCCCACAAATCACCTGGGGTAGCTTGTTAAAATTCCACTGCTGAGACTCCAGAGATTATTGGAGTTGGTCTTGGTCTAAAGTGGGAGCTTGAAACTCTGCATTGGAAACAAGGCCCTCCTCTTCCCAGGTGATTCTGATGCAAGTGGGCGCCAAGACCGCACACCTAGAATCATTGTTCTATAGGGTTGCCCAGCAGGCTGGCTGTCCCCCATTCCCAGCTCAGCCCACACACAGGAGGGTCAAGACAGCCACAGGTCTCAGGCGGCCTCATAAGAGTCGCAGAGAGGAGAGAAAGAGCTGCCAGTTAGAGCTGATCGTGAAGATTTTAGAAACAACTTTCCCTTTGCAAAGCCCTTGTCTCTCAAACTACTTTCCCCCAAATTAGTCATCTGTCTGCCTTAATTACTACTGGCTTTTTCTCTGAGGGCAAAGAAACTTTGAAAAGAGATATGTGTGATTGTGTAGGAACTAAGTTTCAGGGACATGAAGTCATTTCTCGGTGTATTTATAGCACAGCTGTCCCTGTGTCTGTTGGCTTCAAACCTGACGTTACAAAAAACAGGAACTGTAAGAAAGGTAAATGAACACGGCAAACCAAACATTTCCTTCCAACCAGGGTAGTGGTTCCTCAATTTCAGGCTGAATACTCAGCAAAGGGATGGTTATTTATTTTTCCAAATAAAAGTAATGGAAAAAATGATTGAAGGTGAAATTAGATTCCTCCTGGCATCGCTATATAAAGGAGGGTAATTGAAAAGGAGAGGCCAGGTGGCTGGACTCCAGGGTGTGATGCAAATGAAGCTCCTTGCTTGCTGGGGTTTTTCTGGGCAATTTTTAGTTAACTTATCCTGAGACCTGGGATCCTCTGCTAAGGAAAGGGGGTGGCCTAGTGGGTCAGTTTCTGCTCTTCTGCAACCAGAGTGGGTTCATATCAATTAACCAGGATTCACTGTGCTGTGCTAAGTCGCTTCAGTTGTGTCTGACTCTTTGCGACCCTATGGACTGTAGCCCACCATCCATGGGGATTCTCCTGGCAAGAACACTGGAGTGGGTTGCTGTGCCCTCCTCCAGGGGATCTTCCTGACCCAGGGATCGAACCCACATCTCTAAAGTCTCCTGCATTGGTAGGCAGGCTCTTTACCATTGGTGCCACTTGGGAGGCCCGGGGTTCTCTGCATTCTCGATTATAGACATTTGAGTTTTGCTGGATTATGTGGCTTCTAGAGTCATTGACCTGAGGTGGCAGCTGGGCTGTCTGAAGCCACTGCTGGCCCACAGAGGCACTCTCCTGGGCTTGCCTAATGGTTTTGTGTTTTTAATATTTATTTATTTATTTTCGTCTGTGTCGGGTCTTCATCGCTGCATGCAGGTCTTTCTCTAGCTGGGGCGCATGGACTTCTCACTGCAATGGCGTCCCTTCTTGCGGAGCACGGGCTCCAGAGGGAGTGGGCTTCAGGAGCTGTCACCCCCGAGCTCTGGAGCATATGCTTCATAGTTGTGGCACACAGGCCTGGCTGCCCGTCGGCACGTGGGATCTTCCCAGACCAGGGACTGAACTTGTGTTCCTTGCATTGGCAGGTGGATTCTTAACCACTGGACCATCAGGAAGCCTGTGCATAATACTTTTATGTTTCTAAATAGCTGCTATTTTTTTTCTTAATTGAGAGAGTTCATATTAAATTCAGATTTCAAGCTTTTAAAAAAAATACAGGGTTATGATCCAGATTCCTAGATGTTTACAATGAGTAGCCACCACTTTCTTTAAGTTTCTGCACTACCTGCCCTGTGCCTCAGTTTCCTCATCTGAGAAATAGGGTTAATAATTCTGCCTGCCCCACAGAACTGTGGTGAGCAAAGAGCTGATGTATGTAAAATGCCTAGTGCTTGACTGATAACAAGTGTCATAGTCCCCATCCAGCCCAATTAATTCAAATTCCTATCAGGAATTGATATGCACTTGCATTTGTGGCTGTTGCTATAAGCCATGCAAAAGTTAACTGACACAGAAATTTCTGGAAAGCAAAGAAGTTTGAGGGAGTTTGTACCTTTCTGCCAAAAATTGCTGACCATGGCGAATTTAAGATCTGAAAGGGCGCAGACTAATCTGCTGAGAAAAAGAAAGAAAGAGGTCAAATCTGTGATGCATGCTAGACCTCAGAACTCTTTCTTGTTAAACTTTGTAGTGTAAATTTGAAGCTTTGGAATTTTCCCTTTTTGTTTATGTCTTTTACAGGGTTTAAGGGTAGCATAAGTTATTAGAAAACAGCACACAATCTTGGATGTGTTCCAAAGAAAGTAAATAAAAGATTCAAGATAAGACTGGGATCCTGAAAAATTCCTAGTATGAACAGTCAAGTGGCATCAACATTATGAAAGGATCTGGGGCCTGAGTAACGCAAATCCCCCCAAGCCTTCTTGGAGAGAAAGGTTCAGTGGAAGAGGTGTGCACCAGCCGGGTGACGCTGCTTTGTCGCCTGTCTTACCATGCTGGGCGTTTTCACCCCTCTTCCCGGATCCCCTCCTCCCTCTCCCTTACCCTGCTCCATGCCCAGGGGGCTGGCCGGGGTGGGTAGCTCTACTGGGCTTCTCCGCCTACCTTCTGGTATCTAGTTGGACTCACCAAGCAGGGGCTTTGGTAGGAGACAGGCGGGTGGGGAGTGTGGGTTTCCTGTGCACCCCCTGCTGGCTCCCTGCAGGCTGGATGTGTCTCTCCACTAATGACCAATGTGGCTCCCGCCCCACAGCTCTCCAAACAGTCAGGCTCTCTGAGTTCCAGTAACTATTCTTCCAGCTTTGCTTCTTCAGGCAGGACAAGGATGACAAAGGATTTCACTGTCGCCAGCCCAAGGATGTTACTCCATCTTTCACGGGTCTCTAATGTCTGCTGGCATAAGGAAAGCCATCCCTCTAGTAAACGCTCAATTGTCCCAGTGTGGATGGTGCTGGCCTTGGCTTCTCAGCAGGACCCTGACTGATAAACTTGTCTGCTTTATAATATCCATCACCACTTACATCTTGCTTGTATTTAAGAACAGGCCTTTCACATGTTCCTGAACCATGCCCTTACGGGTAAGTTATTAGATACGGCTCCATTACTATCTGGGAAGCAAAGCTCTGTCAGCTGTAAGGGGTACATTCACTAATGTGCTAATCACAATATTTAGGAAGGGAATATTTAGTGAATGGTGACATTTTAAAACATAGTAATATTAATCTGCATGAACTTTGTCTACCATTATCTTGAAATAATGAGGAAAAAAATGCTCCATCAACAGATGAATGGGTAAAGACAATGTGGTATACACGTACCATGGAATGTTACTCAGCCACAAAAAAGAATGCAATCCGCCCATTTGTGACAACATAAATGGACCTTGAAGGCATTTTGCTTAATGAAATAAGTAACACGTGGAATGATAAATACTGTATGATCTCACTTATATATGAAATCTTAAAAAAACAAATAAGAAACAAACAAACAAACTCAAGCTCATAAATACAGAAAACAGATTGGTGGTTGTCTGAGGTGGGATTGGGGGGACGAGGGAGTGGGTGAAGGGGGTCAGGAGGTGTAAATTTCCAGTTATAAAGTGAGTAAGTCATGGCACTCTAACACACAGCCAGGTGACTACGGTTAATAAAACTGTAGTGCACACTAGGGGTGGTCAGCAGCGGGGAGCTTGAAAGTTCTCATCATAAGAAAAAACGCGGGCTTTTTGTTTTGTTTTTACCATATGCAGTGATGGATGTTGACTGGACTATTAAGGTGATCGCTTTGTAATCTATACAAATATTGATCATTACATTCTATACCTGAAACTAACAGGTTATCTGTCCATTCTGTCTCAGCTGAAAAAGAGAACAATGCTTCAGTGTCTGTGTCCCGTGGCCGCCTTGGGCCACGAGCACACCCCGTCTTCCCCGCTCCCCTGGCCATGCTGTTGTCGTTTAGCCGCTCAGTGGTATCTATAGTGCTTCCTGTAGCTCGGCTGGTAAAGAATCTATACTATAGCCCACCAGGCGCCTCTCTCCATGGAATTTTCCAGGCATGGACACTAGAGTGGGCTGCCATGTTCTTCTCCAGGAGATCTTCCCAACCCAGGGATCAAACTCGCCTCTCTTGTGTCTCCTGCATTGGCAGGCAAATTCTCCACACACTAGTACCACCTGGGAGGCCCCATCATGGTTCTTAAGACATGTTCATGATTTTCTGCTAAAATTTCAGGTATAGAAATTGGAAGCATGACCCCAAATGGCAACTTGATTCTGGAAATAAAGTCTACAAAAATTTCCAAAAGATCCTAGTAGCCAAGATGAAGGCTAGGTAACACTGTAATTAGGTAGATCTACTGTGATTGGACAATTCAGGTATTATGATCAGCCTAGGGAGATTCATATTGGGTCACTTTTCCTTCATTTACTTTTTAACCAATAACCTGGATGAAGATATATGTTTTCACATTGTTTCAGTAATGAAAGCAATCAAAAATAATTTGGAAAATGAAATCTAGTTTCAAAGGAACCTTGATATACTCTAAATAATGAAATCTGAGATAAAAGTCCTACATTTCAGTTGAAATTTTTAATACGTCAACCACATGCAATATAAAAGTCTTGTCTGGATCATGGGCTAAATAAACCAAGTTTGAAAAGAAATATTTGAGACAATTTGGAAAAGTTGAACATGGACTCAAGTATTAGATAATATTAACAAAATATTATCACTCTTTTTCTTTTAAGAATAATAATGACATTCTGGTTATTTTTAGAAAGAGTTTAAAAATTTGAACAATACATGAATGTTTAGAGGTACAATTATATAACTGTGAGATCTACTTTAAAATGGTTCAGAAAAAAAATAAGATGCAGATAGATGAACTACAGCAAAAAAATTACAGTGTTGGACCTTGGCGATAAATAAATTCCTGCTATGGGGCTGATTATTACCTATCCCTCTGATTAAGGGTGGCAGATAGCCTTCAGCTTGTTCAAAATTCAAGTCCTGCTTCCTCTTTAACAGTCAAGGAAACACTTGCTGTGGGTGTTGTACCCACCCAGAAGGGTGGTTTGTATTTCGAAGGCCATCAGGCAAGTAGACCACTTGACTCTTCAAGCTCCATCACTCTCTTAAATGCGGGTGAGGCCAACCTGTCTCCTCTGCCCTCCACAAGCCAATGATTTCCAGTTCTGATGTGTGAGGTAAGTGCAGGCGTGTGTTGAAGGAGGGGAGGGTGAAGCAGGGATTAGACCAGAGAGACAGACCAACTTCTCAGTCCTTCCAGAAAGGTAACCAAGTCAGCCGAGATCTATTAGTACTTGGTTTCCCTGCACACTAGTCACTACTTCAGTCCTGCCACGCAGGACCCCTCCTTTTCTAGCCTGGTCAGTGTCCACTTGAGAAAACTGTAAAACAAGGTCCTCCACCCCACACTGTCATGGTGGGGTATGCCCTGTGGGAAGCTGCAAGCTCTCACAGACTTGGTAGGAGGGCTTATGTCCAAGCCAGGTAATTAATTACCTAGGAGCTTATCAGCAAAGACAAGACTGGGAGCTGACTGTGGCTCAGATCATGAACTCCTTATTGCCAAATTCAGACTTAAATTGAAGAAAGTAGGGAAGACCACTAGACCATTCAGGTATGACCTAAATCAAATCCCTTACAATTATACTGGGGAAGTGAAAAATAGATTTAAGGGATTAGATCTGATCAAGTACCTGAAGAACTATGGATGGAGGTTCGTGACACTGTACAGGAGGCAGGGATCAAGACCATCCCCAAGAAAAAGAAATGCAAAAAGGCAAATTGTTGTTTGAGGAGGCCTTACAAATAGCTGAGAAAAGAAGAGAAGCCAAAGGCAAAGGAGAAAAGGAAAGATATATCCATCTGAATGCAGAGTTCCAAAGAATAGCAAGGAGAGATAAGAAAGCATTCCTCAGTGATCAGTGCAAAGAAATAGAGGAAAACAATAAAATAGGAAGGAAAAGAGGTCTCGTCAAGAAAATCAGAGATACCAAGGGAACATTTCATGCAAAGATGGGCACAATAAAGGACAGAAATGGTATGGACCTGACAGAAGCAGAAGATACTAAGAAGAGGTGGCAAGAATACACAGAAGAACTGTACAAAAAAGATCTTCATGGCCTAGATAATCACAATGGTGTGATCACTCACCTAGAGCCAGACATCCTGGATGTGAAGTCAAGGGGGACTTAGGAAGCATCACGATGAACAAAGCTAGTGGAGGTGATGGAATTCTAGTTGAGCTATTTCAAATCCTAAAACATGATGTTGTCAAAGTGCTGCACTCAATATGCTAGCAAATTTGGAAAACTCAGCAGTGGCCACAGGACTGGAAAAGGTCAGTTTTCATTCCAATCCCAAAGAAATGCTCAAAGTACCGCACAATTGCACTCATCTCATACGCTAGCAAAGTAATGCTCAAAATTCTCCAAGCCAGGCTTCAACAGTATGTGAACCGTGAACTTCCAGATGTTCAAGCTGAATTTAGAAAAGGCAGAGGAACCGGAGATAAAATTGCTAACACCAGTTGAATCATCAAAAAAGCAAGAGAGATCCATATATACATCTACTTGTGCTTTATTGACTACGCCAAAGCTTTTGACTGTGTGGATCACAACAAACTGTGGAAAATTCTTCAAGAGATGGGAATACCAGACCACCTGACCTGCCTCCTGAGAAATCTGTATGCAGGTCAGGAAGCAACAGTTAGAACTGGACATGGAACAACAGACTGGTTCCAAATCAGGAAAGGAGTATGTCAAGGCTATATATTGCCACCCTGCTATTTTAAGTTATATACAGAGTACATCATGAGAAATGTTGGGCTGGATGAAGCACATGCTGGAATCAAGATGGCCAGGAGAAATACCAATAACTTCAGATATGCAGATGACACCACCCTTGTGGCAGAAAGAGAAGAACTAAAGAGCCTTGATGAAAGTGAAAGAGGAGAGTGAAAAGTTGGCTTAAAACTCAACATTCAGAAAACTAAGATCATGGCATCTGGTCCCATCACCTCATGGCAAATAGATGGGGAAACAGTGGACTAACAGTGGCAGACTTTATTTGTTTGGGCTCCAAAATCAGGCAAGAATACTGGAGTGGGTTGCCATTCCTTTCTCCAGGGGAATCCCAGGGATCAAACCCTCACCTCTTATGTCTCCTGCATGGCAGGCAGGTTCTTTACTCTAGAGCCACCTGGGAAGCCTAGGGTGCCTCATATTCAGATTTTTTTTTAATAAAGCTGTACATTTTTCAACCTCCTCTTAAAATGAGCAGGTAGGGTCACACAAGCAAATGCTTATCTGGCTGGAAAAGGAAAACTGTGGATTAGGGAGGTGAAGTGACAAAGTCACAAAGTTAATTAGTGTCAGCATGCAAATTAGGATTCAGATCTTTGAACCATTCATTACTCATTTTTTCTCAAACAGATTAAGACAAAGAGCTAGGAGCAAGCACCCACCTACAGAAATATAAAGTTATAGAAAGCCAGTAAGGCTCATCCTTAGCTACAGAGTTTGGAGTTTCATTATAATTTTTTCCTATTATCATTAAGTACCTTAAAAATGGGGCTTTCCTGGTGGCTCAAATGGTAAAGAACCTTCCTGAAATGCTAGAGACCTGTGTTTGATCCCTGGGTTGGGAAGATACCCTGGAGAAGAGGATGGCAACCCACTCCAGGATTCTTGCCTGGAGAATTCCACAGGGTCCATAGGGTCGCAAAGAGTCGGACACAACTGAATAACTCTCTCAAACACACACCTTATAAATACAAATTAGATGGCTAGAATCAGGCTCTCCATCAGGCAAGAGTGGATCCCCAGAGTAGCCGGCCGTCAGAGTCAGCTCCTGTGGGCAGGACAGTGGTGGCGAGGCAGGGCTGGGGCAACGGCTGGGAGCTCCGCTCCCTGCTGGGTCAGACATGTCCACAGGTACCATCAGAGCAGTGCCTGCCTCAGGCTCAGCTCCAGCTGGGCCCTCCCGTGGACCGGGAAGCGCTATCCCTGCTCCGCAGGCTATGAAGGTCTGGTGCACACACCGGCAGCTTCCTGCTGCCCTCCCCACACCCTGACTTTTCTCTGTGCTTCTCCATGACTGCCGAGTCTACAATCACACAGAATCGCAAAACTGTGCAGACCAGCACAGCTCTTTGCAATCACAATGAGGTTGTATTTTTACAGTGTGGGACGTGACTGTTTGACTAAGGACTACGAGATCTCTTGGAGAAGTGAATGGCAACCCACTCCAGTATTCTTGCCTGGAGAAGTCCATGAACAGAGGAGCCTGGCAGGCTACAGTCTGTGGGGTCATGAAGAGTTGGATATGGCTGACCAAATCTCTGTCTGCCTATCCCCACTAGCCTGTAAGCTAAAAAATAAGAGAGAAAAATTCAGTCACCAGACAAAACCCCCTTCGTCTCCTGCTGTCGGCCTCCAAGACTGCCTAAAGCTTTTCCCGCCCAGCCTTCTCCCTTCCCTCCTGTTATGGTGGAAGAGACATGGGTGATCTCTGCCTCTGGCTAATCCCTCCGCCTATATTCCAGGTTCCGCTGGCTCATAACTTGCTATTGGATCTTCCCAATCCTCTCTGCATCTTCCAACAGTCCCACCCTGATGACTCCTACCCCTTAGAAAGCAGAGACCCTCAGGGCCCTGTCACTTCTGCTATCACCCCTTCTCACTCTTTCATTAGTGAACTTGGTGACACTTGTTCACACCCACTATCTCCTTCCACAAATCTTTCTCTCCTTGGCCTCCTAACACCTCACTAAACATTGCTTTTGCCAAGTCACCAACAAACTCATTACCAAGCGCAATGGCTACTTTTAAAGTGTTGGTTTGACTTCATCTCTCAACATTTGACAGTGTTGACTCTTACCTACTGTTGAGACGTCTCCTTTCTCTTACAAGACGCCCTAACCCTGCTTCTCCCCTCATCTGTTTAGCTGTGTTCAGCCCCTTTTGTGTGTGTTAGTCGGTCAGTCATGTCTGACTCTTTGCGACCCCAAGGATTATAGCCCGACAGGCTCTTCTGTTCATGGACTTCTCCAGGCAAGAATACTGGAGTGGGGAGCCTCAAGAAGATCTCCAGGGCATCTTCCCAACCCAGGGATAAAACCTGGGTCTCCCACGTTGTTCATTCAATTAATGACTATTTATTGACCACTTATATGTGCTGGACAATGTCCTAGGTGCAGAGGACAGAGAGGAGGGTGAGTGAGGGGGAGTCAGATAAATAGCTACATACACTAACAAGATGATATCAGAAAGCAAAGCTGGCCTTTAGGCAAGGCTGTCCAATAGCGGCTTCCCAGGTTTAACTGCTGCTCATGCAGTGAACTGGCTGTCTCCTTTGTGCCTCCCTATTTCCCTATTTGGGGAAGGTAATTAGAAAAAGATGACAAAGATGACAGCACATTAGTGACTAGCAACCTGCACCTTCACTCTTGGAAAAGCAAGTCATGAATAGAAAAAACAGAATCGGGGTATGGCTCAGTCCTCCCACAGAGATGCCACCTATTAAGGAAAATGCACTTCCTTGCCCTAACAGACGACGGCACTCTAAAACTAAGAAAGCTATTTGCTCATTCAAACCTGTTGGCTACATTTTTTAAAATAATCACTCAGTTAAACCTAAGACATTTAAAAACAGAAGACAGGCAACACTATGTAAAGCTACTATATAAGAATAATGAAAATGGGAAACAATTGATAAAAATACTCTAAAGAAAGGAAAAACAGAATAAAATTATGCATAACATTTCAACATGAATCATGTGCCATTAACAATTGTTTGCAGATACAGGAGGACACTGCAAATATGGACTCTAGAAGAGAACGGACAGGAAACAGGAATATGTGCACAAAACAACTAAAATCAGGAAATAATTTGAATAAAGAGAAAAAGTACATAGAAATAGACTAAATGACAAAGGCTCCAAAGGAAAATCAACTTGATTTAAAAACAAATGAAGAAACATTGAGGAAATGAATAAAAAGTTAAAGGGGAAAAAAAACAAACAAAGGATCCCAGAAAAAGTGTAAGTATTCTTGGGGTAAGAACAAGCAAAACACATGAAGGAAGGAAACAGAGCGGGGGATCTAACTCATGTGTGAGAGTCTAATCCAAGAAAACACGCCAAGAGGAAAGCATCCAGGAATGTGCATACTGAAAACGCCCACCACGCGTTCAGGACCATCAGCTCCAAACCACAACTTGGAAAAGTTTTAGACTTTAAGAGAGAAACAAAAAAATTACATGAGCCTCTTGGCAAAATGATGGAGTCACTGGCAAGTATAAAATCCCAGGTTTGTGTCAGCAACACAAAAAGCAAAAGAAATTGGATCGACCTTTTCTTAAAATTGAAAGAAATAGTGGACCAAGGATTTTTTGTTTTTAAATCAGGCATGCTTCTAGAATCAAAGCTATTGAAAAACAATTTTAAACATGTAGGAATTTAAGTAATAATACTGTATTCATAAGTCCTTGAAAAATCTACTAGAAGATGACCAAGATTAGAAAAATGTCCAAATTTTGAATATATATATATATATATATACACTCAAAATCAATATATATGTATGAATATGTATGTGAATCAATGTATATATTTTCAAATTTTTGACATTTTTCCAATCTTCTCCTAAATGTATGTGTGTTATATATCTATAAACACACACAGACATACATTACATATATATTTGTGGATCTGAGACAAAAACAAAGGTTATGATAAAGGTGGGAGATGGTTTGTAAATGTTTTGTTTTGATAAAGTTGAAAGAGCACAACTAAACAATTAGAGATGGGAAGGAAAAAAGGAAAGTGAAACAAGCACATCTATCATCACTAGTGACAGGGGAGGTACAAAGGATATCATTTAAAGATGACAAATCAAACTGAAAGCTAACAAAAAGGGAAAGTAAGAATGTATGAAAACTATTAATACTTAGGTCAAGACTAGGACAAAAACACAAACCCTTTCTAAATACCAAAACAGAAATTTTTTAAAAGCAAAAACAGACTACCTAGAAAACAAACAAACAAACAAGAATTTCTAACAAACCCACAGGAGATGTAATCACTTTTCAGTGTGGTCTCTCCTTTCTCCTTTGTCGTTAATCCCCTGCTCTGCTTTCCCTTGCCCCATCCTCACCAAGCTCTCCCTCTCCCAACGTGGTCCACACATGCATGTTTCCATCCCCACCTGTGTTTCCACACTCATGTCAATTACAAACACACACACACACACTCATACACATACATACACACCAGAGGGTTTTGTAAATGTACAAAATGACACGTATCAGTCGCCCTTTCTGTATTTTTCTTCTCACTCGTTCATCCTGAGGCCACACAAAACTCCGGGGTGTAGAAGCGCCCACTCATTCATCTGTTCCCTGACAGTTTTGTGGCCACTGGAAATAATGCTGTACAGACATATGAGTACACACATCCTTTTACTTCTAGAGGATAAATTCCAGAAGCGAGGTTTCTGGTTTGAAGGACACTCATGTATTTTTTATTTCAATAAAAAATTGTTCAATTTTTAAAATTTCTAGGTTGGTTTCCAAACTGGCTGTAACACTTCAAATCTCTACAAGGCAGGAATATTTGGCAGGGACAGGGGTACTCTGCACCACAAGATATGTGGAACTTCCCTGACCAGGGATCAACCCACGCCCCCTGCACTAGAAGCATGGAGTCTTAACCACTGGACCACCAGGCAAGTCCTTATCTCCCTTTTTAAAATTTTAAACTGAAGTGCAGAGAAAATCAGGAAGATGCTGGGATCCAAACTACACTTGGCTGGTTTCGAAACCCCGGTGCTTTTTCCACGTGGGTGCTAAGCCTTCCAAGTAATCTGCACCTGTCCTTCAGCGGCCAAGCGTGGGTGCTTCAGGGTGGAGAGCTCGTTTTCTCCTAAACCTCTGTGCGTGCAGCTGGCAGTGCCCTCGCTGTGGCCACAAGGCCACCATTGCTGGGCTTGCGCTATTTACAACACATAATAGCTCTCTCATAAAAGTATCATGATGAACAATTTGTAAGAATAATGATACTCCAGAAGCAGAAGTAGCTACTAGAGCTTGATGCTACTAAATTCTGCCTGGGAGGTCACAGGAGATTGGTAATAACAGTGAAAAACACAGGGACTCTTCTTCCCGACTAAACACGTTATCCCAGGAAAGGTGCTGGAAAACAGAATGGGAAGGAGAGGCAGGTACTGGGGTCAGTTTGGTTACCACATTGCTACTGTTTGAGTTATTAGGTGTGGTAGCTAACTAAGGAATGTGACACTCACGAAATCCCACTTACTCGGGGGTGGGGGAGCAGGAGAGAGGGAGAAAGCAGAAAGTAGCATTAATTTTAAGAATAAACAAGCTGACATATCTTTCTGTAGCTGTTGTCAATGGAGCTCATTTGAGGAATTCAATCACACCCTGGGCATGTATACTGGAAAGGGTTAGCTGTAACAACATCCTTTCCAGATAAATTTGAGAAAAAAACAAACAAGTTTCTGTTTTGACCACAGGGGGAAACAGCAGCATGGTGTTTGAATCCTTTCGCGGCGCACAGGAACAAAGTTCTGCCTGTGTGTGAGTTCTGGCAGGAGAGACAAATGACGAAAAATATTGTGAATAATAACATGTCACTTTCTTCTTGGAAGAATGTAATAAGAGTGGTCAAGCTGACATGGTCAAGGAGGGCCAAACCATGAACTTCAACAGGTCTGATTTATGCTTGATCATAAGCAGTGGGACAGGAGTTCTTGGGTCTCTGTGGCAGACAGGAAACTTGTAGAAAAATATAAGAAACAGGAAATACTGGAGTGATCCAATTCTGCATAATGGGGCAATATTATGCAATCTTCCTAACTTTCAACTTTCTTTTAAACAGTTCTTCAGATAACTGAACTCCTGTTTTGTTTTTCTTTTAATCATTATGAAAGAGTCACTTTGAATGAATGCTTTAGTCTGAACTGAAAAACAGCCAGGAAGTAGAGATTAGAAGAAAATAACACAGAATCTACCCTTGTGTTTTGAGTCTATGGCTAATCTTTTGGTTCCATATTTGCTCCATTTTATGTCACTTGTAGCTTTCTACATGGCTAATGATATCTGTGATAAATATTTGTACCGGATCTTCGACTTTTTCTAAGAGCAGTCTTTTTACAACTTCCCAGTGGAATCAACAAAGTAGGTGTGCTAAGCCGCTTCAGTCGTGTCCGACTCTGTGCGACCCCACAGACGGCCGCCCACCAGGCTTCCCTGTCCCCGGGATTCTCCAGGCAAGAACACTAGAGTGGGTTGCCATTTCCTTCTCCAAAAGTAGGTGTAATTACCCCCAATTACAAGTGTACAAATTAGTGAAGTCACCTACACAGGGTCATTAAACCAGAAGTAGACTCAGGAAGGACCCACACCTCCAGATGCATAGTCCAAGGGCTTTCCTCAGAACACACCTTTGTACCAAGAGCTACACAGAGTCCAAATCGGCATTTATCACCTTCTGCATGAAACACCCAAGTTCTGGGCTGACGACACTCCACGTACAGAGGTGTTTGAGAAGGGTTATGACACCATCATTGCCATGATGGGTTGGACATGTCTGCCGCGAGTGGAAGAGAGGGGCGTGTTAAGGTACACAGCGTGCCAGCCCCTGTGTCTGTCCCTATTCTCCATTTGGACCACAGTCTTCACTGCTCCTCAAGTCAATGAACCCAATCTCACGGTCACGTCCTGGACCATATCTGTCAGGATTGAACCATCCCTAACATCCCGTTTTTTCATCTCTAAAATCTCCTCTTTCACCATTGTTCTTTCATCTCACAAACACTCCCAATTTCTTGAGCACTTTCTTACCAGTCTGCCTGACTTCACAATCCTTTAACTCAGTCTTCTAAGATGCCAAACTCTTTTCCTCCTTTGTCTTTTTACTAAACTTTACTTAAAAATATTTTATCGTGAATCAATCCAACTAGCCTGGTTTTAAACCGGAACCCAACTGCAACAAACATCTCCACATATAAATCTTAGCACCACTAAAAATGTTGGACATTCAACTTCAACTGGCCTACCTGTGTCCTTTTCAAACCATTTCCTCCTCGTTGGTCAGCAGACTGTCCCGCTGCACAGCACATGTGAATGGTACCTTGGGTTTGCCATGCAGCACTGCTGTTGGTCAGCATCCCTGCTCATGCCCCTCACTGGTCATTTCAGGTCTTCAGGACTTTAGAAAAGGTGACTTCATGGTGCATTAACAATTTGAAATCATGACATAAGGTTGACCTCAGTCTCTCCACTCTTAACCTAAAGAATTATCTGTATCCACCTCCATACTTTTCTGCCTTTAAACATGGGTGATCTCTTCTAGAGTTGTTCTTTCCTCCTACTGAAGTTTAAGAGAGCACCCCTCCTCTGACGCTCTGCCACATGAATCAGTCCCTCTCCTTCCTAAATCTTAAACCCCTCCCTTTCTGTGGACCACTTCACCTTCACTTATAAACACAGTCAGGTTTCTAATGCTCAAAACTGAACACTCCCTCGTGTAACAGATAGTGAGAACAACACCGATATATCCTGAATTCCCTCCATCTCAGGAATTCAGACGTCTGACACCTGCCTCTTCTTTTCGAGGCCTACTTTAGCCACCAGTGCCTATTATCCTTTCAATCAGCAAGCTGAAAATTTCCATGAGGGACTTCCCTGGCCATCCAGTGATTAAGACTCTGTGCTTTCAACACAGGGGGTGAAGGTTCGATCCCTTGTTGGAAAACTAAGATGCCATACATTATGCAATTTGGCCAAAACAAAAGTTCCATGGAATTAATGAACTGCCCTCTACCTCCAGAGTAGCCTTCTGTTGGTGGTTAATAGTAATTGGGGTATAAATATCCCAGCTCCCTAACTCATCAGGTGGGATAAACTTCTTTTTGTTTTTTTTTAAAAAAATATTTGAATTGGAAGCTAATTACTTTACAATATTGTGGTGGTTTTTGCCATACATTCACATGAGTCAGCCATGGGTGTACATGTGTCCCCCATCCTGAACCCCCCTCCCACCTCCCTCCCCATCCCATCCCTCTGGGTCATCCCAGTGCACCAGCCCTGAGCACCCTGTCTCATGCATCGAACCTGGACTAGAGATTCGTTTTACATATGATAATACACATGTTTCAATGCTATTCTCGCAAATCATTCTATCCTCGCCTTCTCCGACAGAGTTCAAAAGTCTGTTCTTTACATCTGTGTCTCTTTTGCTGTCTTGCATATAGGGTCATCATTACTATCTTTCTAAATTCCATATATATGCGTTAATATACTGTATTGGTGTTTTTCTTTCTGACTTACTTCGCTCTGTATAATAGGCTCCAGTTTCATCCACCTCATTAGAACTGATTCGAATGTATTCTTTTTAATAGCTGAGTAATACTCCATTGTATATATGTACCACAGTTTTCTTATCCATTCGTCTGCCAATGGACATCGACATTGCTTCCATGTCCTGGCTATTGTAAACAGAGCCACGGTGAACATTGGGGTACACATGTCTCTTTCAATTCTGGTTTCCTCAGTGTGTATGCCCAGCGGTGGGATTGCTGGGTCGTATGGCAGTTCTATTTCCAGTTTTTTAAGGAATTTCCACACTGTTGTCCATAGTGGCTGTACTAGTTTGCATTCAGGTGGGATAAACTTTAAGGCATATATTCTATATTTTTACCAAGAGTCCTCCAATAGGATTAAGTGCCAGCTGTCCCAAAGTAACTTGCCTAAAGATACATTCTTTTTTAAAGCTTCCTTCTTTTCCTGTCTCACTATAATACTTCTCTATTTCCTGGGATTCCTTCACCAAATAAACTTCTTGCACCTGAATCTATGCTTCAAAGTCAGCTTCTGGGAACCCCCAAAATCCATACACCCTCCTTTTGACCCTCTGTTGACATCTAGTGACCACACACACCCTACCCTTTCACTCCTTCACTGCTAAGGTTCTTGAAAAATAATCATATCATGAAGAAATTATACTTTGCCACTATAGAGAACCCCAAATGACTTAAATTCAGCATTATCTGTTTCTCATGCAACAATAACTTTGGAGCTATGAACTCCTGGGCTGACAGGGCAGCTCCGCCCAATGTCCTCAGGGACTCAGGGTCCTCTGTCTTTCCACTTGGTCATCCTCAGATCTCCTAAGTACCTTGCCATCTTCAAATGGCTGATTCTCCTCCAGTATCACCTGCAGGTGTGGGGAAGGAAGGCAGAAATGGATGGGCAAGAGACAGAGGGCCCTGGCAGCCGAGTCAGCCCCTTCTTCAGTGACCTTTCTCCGACGGTCCAGGAGCTCCTTCCTGTGTCTTCTCGGTCAGAACGTAGACCACGTTGGGTTTCAGAGGAGATTAAAAACTTGTTTCTAAACCTGGGCTTTCTGTTTCCTCTGATAATATTGGGGCTGTCTTATAAAAAGGGAGACTGGATAGTGGGTGGATAAACAGCTATCTCCGCTGTGAAATTCTATGTAACCAGTTACGGTTTCTCAGCTGCTGTTGTCTGGTTAAACCACTCTATGGGAAAACCTTTCTCCTGAGTTAACAGTTACTGTCTACCTCTGGTACACAATAGATAATTTTCAGTCCATTTCATACTGATTTCTCATTGATTCTCCCCATTTTATTTACACATTTGTAAATATTTCCACATTTGTAAAAAATTTTACATCTAAAAAATTTCCCCGTGCTGAACTGAATTAAAAGTGCTTATCAAACCCTTCAGCTTTTCGAGGTCAATAGTCTTATGCTAAAGCTAGTTAGGCAGGCATGGTGGTGGTGCTGGTGGCTTAGTCGCTAAGCTGGGTCCGACTCTCGTGACCCCAAGGACTGCAGCCCACCAGGCTCCTCTGTCGATAGCGTTTTTCAGGTAAGAATACTCGAGTGGGTTGACACTTCCTTCTGCAAGGGATCTTCCCAATCCAGGGATCAAATTCCAGTCTCCTGCACTGCGGGCAGTTTCCTGCACTGCAGGCAAATTCTTTATTGACTGAGCCACCAGGGAAGCCCCGAGGCAGGAGTGGAGGGCAAAGATAAAGTGGTGGCAAGCATATGTCACCCTCTGTCCCATCTCCTCAAATCTCCCTTTAGCATTTATTTATTTTACCGGCAGACCTTGTTTTATTGCACTAAGTTTCATTTCACTTCACAGATACCGTGTTTTTTCCAAACAGAAGGCAACACTGCATTAGCAGATGATGGTTAGCATTTTTCGGCAATAAAGTATTTTTTTAAAGTATGTACATTTTTCAGACATAATGCTCTTTATTGCATACTTAATAGACTACAGCATAATGGGAACATAATTTTTATAAGCACTGGGAACTAAAAAATTCATGTCTCGCTTTATTGCAATATTCATCTTACTGCAGTGGTCTAGAACAACCAGCACTATCGCCAAGGTGTGAGTGCATTCTGCATGTGTGTGTGCACACACACCCCCATCCTGGGACACTGACGTGCTTTTGCCTCCAGTGTTTTTGTTTCCTCCTCTCAACCCACTGGAGCCCACTTTGCCTGTGTGGACAGAGCTAGAAGTCCCAGAAGAGTGAAGAATGCCTTTCTGCTGTGGGAGCAGGGGTATAAAGCCTCAGCTCCCTTGTCTCAGAAAATGACAAGTTTGCGGATGACTGAGGCAGAGCTAATGCTGCCCTCTTGCCACCCCTCCGCTCACACCTCTGCTGGCCGCCTCCCCTCCCCATCGGGTGTCCCCGTCCCCTGGCGTGTCTGTTCAGTCACTTCGGTTGGGTCCGACTCTCTGTGACCCTGTGGACTGTAGCCCGCCAGGATCCTCTGTCCATGAGGGTTCTCTAGGCAAGAATACTGCAGTGGGTTCCCATGTCCTGCTCCAGAGGATCTTCCCAACCCAGGGATCGAACCCACGTCTCTTATGTCTCCTGCATTGGCAGGTAGGTTCTTTACCACTAGAGCCACCTGGGAATCCCCTACCCCACTCTCTTACTGGTCTTCATTGAGAGTCCTTCCCTAAAGATCACCCACATACTTCTGAGGAATCGATGCTGACAATTGGGTAATAAATATCCGCTGGAACTGAATGAAACCAAACAAGCTTTTCAAGATATGCTGCCGCATTAAGATAATCTGGAAGTTTTCATATTACCTTTCTAAAAATTAGACTGCTTCTGAAAAGTAATATTCTGTTACAGCTCATAAAGTCTAAAAAATCCAATTGCAATCATTTGCTTAAATGCACAGCTTATTTAATATTTATCCATAAATTATAGCTAAAATCATATGAATAATCCTCATACAGTGTTGCCTACACAGTTTGAATTGTGCTCTGTACTAGCATCCTTAATTTGATTGTTTTGTAAGAATTATTTAATAAAATTAAAGTAATTTTATAAGCAGTGTCTGAGAAATCTGTCTGGAGATATAGGAAGGTATAGGTATACAATCTTTGTATAAACTCATCCTTTCTTTATTGAAGAACAAACAGTGCTGAATTTTCCTATTATCTCTTCTCCTCCCCATGTGCCTGGGCCAGTTATCAACAGATAATGAGACCCAAAGTCGCCCTTTTTCCCTGCTCCGTGGTAAGGGGTAGACCTGATGGGTACTTCCCCTCAGACAGCCAGGATGATGCTAAGTTGGCAGAGGGCACTGACAGAGCAGTGGAGAAGAAGGGGTGTCCTGGCTGTGCTCCTGCAAAGTGGGTGCTGGCTTTTTGCAGTCATGTCCCCATACCTGGCAGCAAAAGTTACCTGCTCATGGGGTGTTAAAAAACACTCCTAAGGGCAGCTAGTATTAAGTTCCCTGGGCACCCAGCTCATTTTCAGGTCATTTCCCAACGACAGCTTCTTCTCAGGGAGTAAACAGCATCCCATCACAATTTTAGTAGCTTCCCAGAACCTTTCTAGTGAATCCATCAGCTGGCTTTCCAGAAAGTCAACGACACCCACCCCTTGCCCTCCTTGGAAGCTGTCTGGTGAGTTGCCTTGGCCTCCCAGGTATGCCTGCCACCCTCAGCCTCATTTCACTGACTCTGGACACAACAACACAGCAAACTTTTCGCCTTCCAGTTGGCTTCAACCACACCCTTGCCAACAAGGTACGAACCCCAGCCTTGCGAGGAACCCTCCCCCACCCAACAGATTCTGTTCATTCCTTGAGTGCCTCTCTCAGCCCGTGGGTGCCCTTAAGAGTTCTTTTACTCCCTTCTTCTGCCACTTTCCTATTAATAATTTTTCATATTAAACTTTCTTTGTCTGCCTTCTGATAGGATCCTATCTAACAGAGTGACTAAGGAATACAAAATACCTAAATCTTAAAAATGGAAATTTCTCTAAATGTGTGAGTTCTTTGAAGAAGATTTTTTCTAAAGATGTTTAAATAGGTCATGCCTGTTAAATCTCTTTTCCTAAAGTTGTTCTTGAAGTCAGCAAATGGTTTTCAATTTAAGGCAAAAAAGGTTGCCGGCCCCAAGAATGACAGCTCTGATTTTTTATTAATATATTAATGGTTTGGCTATTTGGCCATATGAGTATATATAGTTGATATTAAAAATTGGGGCTGTCACTCTTGGACTATCTACATAGTGCCTGGCAATCTACAAACAAGCATGACACTTAATTCTCAGAAGAGCTCTGTAGGTCGACATCATCTCTGTCTTAGAGATAAGGAAACCAAGGCTCAGAGCTGTGAAATTATTTTCTGGGGTCACCCAAGTGGTATGTGGCCCAGCTAAGATTTAAACCTATGTGAGTAGGGAATTCCCTGGTGGTCCAGTGGTCAAGACTCCATACTTCCACCTCCAGGGGCATGGGTTCGATCCCTAGTTAGGGAACTAAGATCCCACATGGCGGGGCTAAAAAAAAAAAAAAAAAAAAATCATAAAAGAAAAATAAATAAACCTATATGTACGGATTCAAAGCCTTTCCCCTATTTTCCATGGCATCTCCTGTAGGCATAGAATAAAACTTGTCAGGTCTTTGCTAATTCATTCCTTCATTCTTTCCCCAACATTAGCTGGGTACATGCTATGTTTCAGGCACTACACCTCATGATATGTTAAAAATAAAAGATCCAGAGCCCTTGCCATCAAGGAATTTTCATTTTAAAAACATTATTCTCGGAACCTCCCTGGTGGTCCATTGGTTATGACTCTACTTCCAATGCAGGGGGTGAGGGTTTGATCCTGGTGGAGGAGCTACGATCCTGCATCCCTCGCAGCCAAAAAAAAACAAACAAAAAAAACAGAACTTAAAACATCAGAAACAATATTATAACAAATTTAATAAAGACTTTTAAAATGGTCCATGTCAAAAAAAATCTTAAGAAAATACTTTATTAAAAACATTTTTCTCAACTACATAACCTTAACCATTCATTATACCTTGAGCCTTTTACAAGACCTTAAATTTCTTTCCAAGCCCTTGGCAATCTTTTCCAGAGTTGCTGTGAACACCTCCTGCTTGGCAACTCTCTCTACCGGATTTGCCTAGTTTTTCTACCCCCCTGCAGGCCCCGGCGCCTCGGAGTTCAGTCTCTGCCTGTTCCGCTGGCTCTCCTGACCCACCCGGCAGTGTCCCTCCTCTCATCTTTACCTCCTCCCCTTCTCCATCTGAGCGTCTAAGACCAGTCTCCAGGCTCTCCCAGCATCCACATCCATGACCCTTTACCACCTCTCCTGGGGTGTCCCCAGTCAGGCAGTGGCACAAGCTTGCTCTAAGTGGGGAGTGTCTGTTTCACCAGGACTCAGACTTGGGGGCAGCGCTGACCCCCCCCCCCCGGGGGGACACAAACAGGCCAGCTCCTGTGGCTGGCTTCTCTCACCTGTAACAGGGCTCGTCACATGTATTTCCCGAAGGCCCTTCTTTCCCTTTCTTGTGTCTCTGCTCTAGCCCATCAGGCTGCCCTTCACTCTAGTTACCCCGATAGATCCTACTCATCTTAAACCTTTCACTTTAGCATTGATTCTTCCTGATACCCACTCCCTGTCCAGCTCAAGGACATGGTTCCCGCCTCCCCCCTCCCCCGCCCCCCGCCGGATTGTGCTGGCTGATTTTTCCAACAGAAACCAATAGTGTCTGAAGTGCGCTGGAGGGACTGTGTTGTATTAGGAGGTACCCCAGGGCCCAGTGCTTGCTACATGGTGCGTGCATGCTCAACTCTTTACACTTGGCACTTAATTAACATTTGGGGAGGAAGGGTGGGAGGAAAGAGAGAAAAGGCAGGGATGGGAGGAGGAAGAAAGGAAGACAGAGGAAGGAAATGTGCTCTCTGTTTCTCTTTTGGTCATTTGTATGGCATTGCATCATCTGAATTAAAGTTTATCATCTCACATTTGCAATATCTCTAGAAACACTGCCTGAGGTGGGTCCTAGCTGAGCCTCTCTTCCAGCCAGTGACCTCACTCAAAGACAGGACTAACTACACCACCAGCAGCAACACCACAAAAGAAATGACATCAATGTACCAGGCCCCATGCTAAGCATCTTCTGTGCATTATCTTACTCATCACCACAGTCAGCCAATGAGTAGATACTATCTTTGTTCCCATATAAGGAAACTAAAGCTTAAGGTGTGAAGAACCTTGCCAAGGTCACACGGTTCATAAATAGCAGTGCTGGGATTCTAAATCAGGCCTTTAAACAGCCAAACATCTAACTGCCCCACCAGGCTGTGTCTCTGAGGAAATTTGCACATTTTCATGTCCATAAGGCACACAGAACAGAACAGCAGAGTGGATCCTAAAGAGAGACACCTATCAACTTTGATTAATAAAAGCTCTTTAAAAAGCCACAAAAAAATGAGTCAACATGTGATAAACATTTTCTTACAGGAGCAAAGTAAAAGTCACCCCTGGAATGGCATCTGCCTGCTTATTTGAGTGGAGGTGAGAGGGGAGCAGGAAAGAAGGAAGAATCAAATAGCATCATTTGCAAAATTTGCCACCAAATTGATATAAAAACTAATAAAATGATCACGGCACCCAATCAGGAATGAAGGTCTCAAATAGACAATTGTAAAGAAAACAGTGCAGCAGTGAGGCTCTCGAGCAGAATCAATCCCCCAACAGCCTGATACGGTTCTGTCTCCAGTCACAGTGCGTGTGAGAGACCCCATTACACTTGGGGGGGAAACATTAGCGCTTTCAAAAGGAGGGCGATGGAACTCTAACAGTGATAAAACCAGCTTCGCAAGAGTTGGTTTCAAAATTAAATGGCTTAATGATGTTCACTTTGAGTTGAGTCCTGGTGCATCAAGATATAAAATGCTCTTTTACATGCATTCCCACAGCCATCTCTGTTACACTGCACTGTGCTGACAAGCGTGTTGTGTTAGGAGGAAAAAACACACAAAGGGAGGTTGGGCTACCTGGGGACCTACCCTATGCAGTCCCTCTGACTTGCTTGAAATAATTCAAGGATGAATACAAAGAGACCAGGTCTTGCTTCTCTCCCCTAAAACACGCCTGGTCTCCTGGAAAGGCAAGGATGAGTTTTCAGCTTTGAATGCTCAGCTTCAGAAACTCGCTGGCTTGGCTCTGCACATGTTAAATTTAAGACTGGCTTCCACCCTCAAGTGATTCATCCTCAGAGTGATTGGTCACTAGTTGGCTGACAGGTTATTTACTCGGATGCAGGCAGAAAGCAGCAGGACACCGCAGGAACAATTTATTTCTAGTCGCTGGTTCTCAGATAGGAATCCACCTAAGCCATTCATGGGGCATTGTTTGCCAAGACGGCCAGGATCCTTTACTGATTCTTGGCTTGTGGCTTTGCAGCTCCTCCCATCAGCAGATAAAGTTTATTTCACCTCCTATTGAGTTTTGTCTCTGACTTTGACCAATAAAATGTGGCAAAAGTGATACTCTGCAGGTCTGAGTGCGGGCTGCAAGAAGCTTGCATCCTGCCACTCACTTCCATGGCCCCTGACTCCGCCATGTGAACACACCCCAGCTGACCTAGGGCAAGGGCAACCACGTGGACCAGAGCGGCACGAGCCCAAATGTCCCAACCAACATCAGCAAACCCATCCAGCTGGCCACAGTTCATCACAGAGGTGGATGAAGAGGCCCTGCCAAGACCAGAACCACCCAGCTGAGCCTCAACTAAACTGTCGACCCATAGAGTCATGAATTAACAAATGACTGTTATGTCAAATCTCTAAGTTTGTTGTTTTGTTTTTTTAAAATGCACAATAGTTAACTGACATAACATCTCAGAATTCATTCTGTTATTGGTAGCAAGCCTGAAAATTGTCCCTTCCCAACACTGAGAATGGGGGAGTCAGGCTGTGTGCTCAAAATCTGTGACCTGGGCTCAAATGCATGACCATGGGCTCAAAATCTGCGCCCCTGGAGTAAACACTGGAGCTTCTATGGAACACAACTCAGAATGCTCTATAAACAAGATCACATCCAGGTGCAAAACATAAGCTGGAAGCATGGCATGGAGACACCAGACACCAAGGAATATTCCTGCAGGCATGTGGGGGTCAAGAGTGGGAAGCAGGCACGAGGTGGAAACGGAGGAAGCTGACTCCCAGCAGCTGCCTCTTTTGCCAGGCGTGCTCTCCGAGGGCAGACACTGTGCCTGCCGTGCTCACCAGAACCTCACACCTTGGAGGAGCTCAGTGAGTGTTTGCAGAATGAATACATGCAAGCCCATCCTTAGGACTTGCTTCTCTGCATCTGCGGCAGAGTGGACAGGAAGCATGGGGCTTTCTTCTCAGAGGAGACACATTCAAATGATCAGAGGATCCACTCAGTTCAGTTTAGTCGCTCAGTCGTATCCAACTCTGTGACCCCATAGACTGCAGCACGCCAGGCTTCCCTGTCCAACACTAACTCCCAGAGCTTGCTCAAACTCATGCCCATTGAGTCGGTGATGCCATCCAACCATCTCATCCTCTGCCGTCCCCTTCTCTTCCTGCCCTCAGTCTTTCCCAGCATCAGGGTCTTTTCTAATGAGTTGGCTCTTCGCATCAGGTGGCCAAAGTATTGGAGTTTCAGCTTCAACATCAGTCTCTCCAATAAACATTCAGGACTGATTTCCTTTAAGATTGACTGGTTGGATCTCCTTGCAGTCCAAGGGACTCTCAAGAGTCTTCTCCAACACCACAGTTCAAAAGCATCAATTCTTCAGCACTCAGCTTTCTTTATAGTCCAACTCTTACATCCATACATGACTACTGGAAAAACCATAGCTTGACTAGATGGACCTTTGTTGGCTAAGTAACGTCTCTGTTTTTTAATATGCTGTCTAAGTTGGTCATAGCTTTTCTTCCAAGGAGCAAGTGTCTTTTAATTTCATGGCTGCAGTCACCATCCACAGTGATTTTGGAGCCTTAAAAAATAAAGTCTCTCACTGTTTCTCCATCTATTTGTCATGAAGTGATGGGATTGGATGCCATGATCTTAGTTTTCTGAATGTTGAGCTTTAAGCCAGCTTTTTTACTCTCCTCTTTCACTTTCATCAAGAGGCTCTTTAGTTCTTCTTCACTTTCTGCCATAAGGGTGGTGTCATCTGCATATCTGAGGTTATTGATATTTCTCCTGGCGATCTTGATTCCAGCTGTGCTTCATCCAGCCCAGCGTTTCTCATGATGTACTCTGCATATCAGTTAAATAAGCAGGGTGACAATATACAGCCTTGATGTACTCCTTTCCCTGACTTGGAACCAGTCTGTTGTTTCATGTCCGGTTCTACTACTTTAAGACAAATTAAGAAATGTTTATATCATGCTACCTCTGGTTGCTTCCTATGCTTCCTATGAGGTGGTAGGGTCCTACTCACATAATAAATAAGAAGCCACTTAATTCTCTTAAAAGCCATATGAGGTAGGCATGCATTTTACTCACATCTCTCCCACGAAGAGCAGAGGCATGCAGTATCACACAGTTTGCCCAACGACACGCAGCCAGCAAGTGGCAGAAGAAGGAGCATGGCTCTCAGGTCTGTCTGCCGGCATCTCCTCACATTGCCTGGCCTGAAGTCATCACCATGAACACAGAGCCTTTGGAAAGGGCTTAGGTCAAGCCCTCTTTCTGTAGATGTGGAAATGGAGCCCAAGACTTTCATGACTAGCTCAGAATCACAGCAGAGGCTGGGCAAGAATTCACATTTCCTGACACACAGTTTGGTGTTTTCCCCTCGATACCACACTGAGGATACGAAGAGCTACTTCACAGGCTTCTTTATTTTTGGAAGGATTCAGAATTTTGAGACATGTTGAACTCTGAATCTCAAACCCAAGAAGGCGTGGAAACTGACAGCAAGAATGCTAGGGAGGACAAAGGAGACATGAAGGAGGCAAGAGACAGAACCTCCAGCCCTTAGACTGTCCACTCACATCACAGCAGAACTCGGTCCCACTCAGAGACTGAGATCTACTGGGGATTCCAGAAGCTTCCGAGACTCAAGTCTTTGTTCCGTGTGTGTGTAGAGGGGTCTGGTGGACTAGTACAGAGCTTCTCAAGTGTTAACATGTCTATAATTTACATGGGCATCTGATGAAAATGCAGATTCTGGTTAAGAAGTGCCGGATGGGGCTTGGAATTCTAACAAACACCTAGCTGATGCCACTGCTGCTCAGGTGTGGAAAAGAAGCCTTAGCTGGATTCTTCAAATAAGATCTAAGGTCCTGATGCAGACAAACTGTACTCAGGGACCCGAGACAGCCTGAAAGTAAAGGCCTAAATTATGATCAGAGGTCATTCAGAGACCTAGGTGCCTGAGATATATTCATATAAATATTAATAAAAATATGCACTATAAAATACAATTCAGGTTTTCAAAAAGGAGAAAATACCCTTAGAGATTGTTAACACTACATGAAGAAAGATAGCCAGTTTTGTGTGCCTTGTGTTGTCATGTAATAGGAAATACCCAACACCGTCTATGGAATATTCTTGCCAAAAATCACAACTAGAATCAGAGCAGATGTTTAAATCTAACTACCAGCTACTACTGTGGGCAAAAATCCCTTAGAAGAAATGGAGTAGCCATCATAGTCAACAAAGGAGTCTGAAATGCAGTACTTAGGTGCAATCTCAAAAACGACAGAATGATCTCTGTTTGTTTCCAAGGCAAACCATTCAATATCACAGTAATCCAAGTCCAGGCCCCAAGCAGTAACACTGAAGAAGCTGAACTTGAATGGTTCTATGAAGACCGACAGGACCTTACAGAACTAACACCCAAAAAAGATGTCCTTTTCACTATAGGGGACTGGAATGCAAAAGTAGGAAGTCAAGAGATGTCTGGAGTAACAGGCAAATTTGGCCTTGGAGTACAGAATGAAGCAGGGCAAAGGCTAATAGAGTTTTGCCAAGAGAACACACTGGTCATAGCAAACACCCTCTTCCAACAACACAAGAGAAAACTCTACACATGGACATCAGCAAATGGTCAATACCAATTTCAGACTGATCACATTCCTTGCAGCCAAAGATGGAGAAGCTCTATACAATCAGCAAAAATAAGACTGGGAGTGGATTGTGGCTCAGATCATGAACTCTATATTGCCAAATTCAGACTTAAATTGAAGAAAGTAGGGAAAACCACTAGACCATTCAGGTATGACTTAAATCAAATCCCTAACAATTTTACTGTGGAAGTGAAAAATAGATTCAAGGGATTAGATCAGATGGACAGAGTGCCTGAAGAACTATGGACAGAGGTTCATGACCTTGTACAGGAGACAGGGATCAAGACCATCCCCAAGCAAAAAAAATGCAAAAAGGCAAAATGGTTGTCTGAGGAGGCCTTACAAATAGCTGAGAAATGAAGAGAAGCAAAAGGCAAAGGAGAAAAGGAAAGATATACCCATTTGAATGCAGAGTTCCAAAGAATAGCAAGGAGAGATAAAAAAGCATTCCTCAGTGATCAATGCAAAGAAATAGAGGAAAACAATAGAATGGGAAAGACTAGAGATCTCTTCAAAAATGTTAGATACCAAGGGAACATTTCATGCAAAGATGGGCACAGTAAAGGACAGAAATGGTATGGACCTAACAGAAGCAGAAGATATTAAGAAGAAGTGGCAAGAATACACAGAAGAACTATACAAAAAAGATATTCATGACCCAGATAACCACAACGGTGTGATCACTCACCTAGAGCCAGACATCCTGGATTGTGAAATCAAGTGGGCCTTAGCATCACTATTAACAAAGCTAGCGAAGGTGATGGAATTCCAGTTGAGCTATTACAAATTCTAAAAGATGATTCTGTCAAAGTGCTGCACTCAATATGCCAACTCAGCATATTTGGAGAACTCAGCAGTGGCCACAGGACTGGAAAAGGTCACTTTTCATTCCAACCCCAAAGAAAGGCAATGCCAAACAATGTTCAAACTACTACACAATTGCACTCATTTCACACGCTAGCAAAGTAATGCTCAAAATCCTCCAAGCCAGGCTTCAACAATACGTGAACTGTGAACTTCCAGATGTTCAAGCTGGATTTAGAAAAGGCAGAGGAACCAGAGATCAAATTGTCAACACCCGTCGGGTCATCAAAAAAGCAAGACAGTTCCAGAAAAACATCTACTTCTGCTTTATTGACTATGCCAAAGCCTTTGACTGTGGATCACAACCATCTGTGGAAAATCCTTCAAGAGATGGGAATACCAGACCACCTGACCTGCCTCTTGAGAAATGTGTATGCAAGTCAAGAAGCAACAGTTAGAACCAGACGTTGAACAACAGACAGATTCCAAATCAGGGAAAGGAGTATGTCAAGGCTATATATTGTCACCCTGTAATTTAACTTATATGCAGAGTACATCATGTGAAATGCCAGGCTGGATGAAGCACAAGCTGGAATCAAGACTGCTGGAAGAAATATCAATAACCTCATATATGCAGATGACACCACCCTTATGGCAGAAAGTGAAGAAGAACTAAAGAGCCTTTCGATGAAAGTGAAAGAGGAGAGTGAAAAGTTGGCTTACAGCTCAACATTCAGAAAACTAAGATCATGGCATCTTGTCCCATCACTTCATGGCAAGTAGATGGGGAAACAATGGAAACAATGAGAGATTTTATTTTGGGGGGCTCCAAAATCACTGTAGATGGTGACTGCAGCCATGAAATTAAAAGACACTTGCTCCTTGGAGGAAAAGTTATGACTAACCTAGACAGCATAGTAAAAAGTAGAAATGTTACTTTACCGACAAAGATCCATCTAGTCAAAGCTATGGTTTTTCCAGTGGTCATGTATGGATGTGAGAGTTGGACTATAAAACAGCTGCTGCTGCTGCTGCTATGTCATTTCAGTCATGTGCAACTCTGTGCAACCCCACAGACGGCAGCCCACCAGGCTCCTCTGTCCGTGGGATTTTCCAGGCAAGAATACTGGTGTGGGTTGCCATTTCCTTCTTCAAAGAAAGCTATGTGCTGAAGAATTGATGCTTTTGAACTGTGGTGTTGGAGAAGACCTTGAGAGTCCCTTGGACTGCAAGGAGATCCAACCAGTCCATCCTAAAGGAAATCAGTCCTGAATATTCATTGGAAGGACTGATACTGAAGCTGAAACCCCAATCCTTTGGCCACCTGATGCAAAGAACTGACTTACTGGAAAAGACCCTGATGCTGGGAAAGATTGAAGGCAGGAAGAGAAGGGGATGATAGAGCATGAGATGTTTGGATGGCATCACCGACTCGATGTACATGAGTCCAAGTAAGCTCTGGGAGTTGGTGATGGACAGGGAAGCCTGGCATGCTACAATCCATAGGTTCACAAAGAGTCGGATGCAACTGAGTGACTGAACTGAACTGAGCTGAACCAGTTTAGAGAAAATACAGGGGAAAAGAGGAACATGAACTCGTGTTTTTGTACCCATGAGGCACAAAATACCCAGAATGTGAGAAATTCTACAGAACAGAAACCTGATTTATTCAACAATATTATGCCAAGGAAAAGAAGAATAGAGAATTAGAAGTCTCTTGAGAGACTTAATGTAATATAAGGACCTTGTTTGGATACTGATTCAAATGAAGTGTAAGAAAAAAATATTCCTGAAAAAAATCTAGAAAATTTTACTACTAACTAGATATTTGATGCTGCTAAGGAATTATCATTTTAACTGTAAAATGTTTTTTAAATCTATTTTTGGACATAGATGTTGCTGACATATTTGCAGTGAAACAATCTGATATCATTCATAGACGGCTGGGGGAGAACTGTACTGGAACACAGAAAAAATAGACTGGCAGAGAAATATGCCTTGAAGCTTGTGATGGGAAGGTTGGGAGATCTTATATACTAGTTTCTCTATTTTTCTGTTTGTTTAAAATTTTCCAATTTCATGTCTGTAAAAACATATATAAGCAAGAAAAGAAAAAGAGAGAGAGAGAAGTGAGAGGGAGGAGGTTGGGGGAGGGAGAGAACTGCTCACAGGGGCACGTGTCACACCCAACTACTCTCCACAATAAGCAGATTCAGGGGACTGTCAATTACAATCTCAATACCAAGATGTGTGAGATCCCAGGATATATTACTGAAATGGCGAAAGTTAAATCTGAAAAAAAAATAAAGAAGAAGAACAAAAGGAAAAAGCTGAGATTGCCAGGCCCTGCTAAGGGCGGGTTGCTGAAAACCCCTCCTTCTATATTAAGGCTTCCAGACAGGCCTGTCAGTGACCCCAGAGATATAAGGGCTCTGGATGCAGCAGAGCATTTGTCAAAGTCTCCTGTGATCTCTGGAGAGAAGGTGGAAACTGTAGTTCGGGTGAGAGCTTGGCAGAGTGGACTGATGGCAGATTGAACACCCAGCCGCAGGAGGAGCCTGTGTTGGGCTGGGGCAGCTCTTTACCCAACGCAGAGGGACTCCTGTCCAAGACGCTCTTGTTCCTCATGACGACAGATGAAGACACACAAGCTGTGCCGGTCAAAGGGACGGGGGACGTAAAGTCTAAAGGACCACCTCTGAGTACCTTTGATGACAGAGTGATTATTGAAAGACACCTCAACATGCTACAACAGAAGCTCTGTTAACAAGCTGAAATGTAATAGTGTTTATTATCAAACAGCCCATCAGGAGAGTCAAGATGCAGAAAAGGCCAAAGCCTGCGGTTGATGCACATGTGTGGGAGGGAAAGACCGACAGTGGACCAGGTGCACTTAGGGCCCTTGTAAGGTACAGATGATCACAGTTCTCCTCTCTTGGTTGGAGAAACACTGACTTAAAGATTTTCTCTTACTGTAAATTCCATAGAAGTCAATAATCTAAGCAGCTGCCAAAGCTAATTTGATTTTAACATACATTAAAACAATTATTTTCCAGAAGAATGGATGAACACAGTAATGGCATCCAGCATTTGGTAAGCATTTACTATGTGTGGCATCCTGCTAGGGACACACAAACGTTATCTAGTTACTAGAGACACTACACTCAGTCGTGCTCGAGTCTTTGTGGCCCCATATACTGTAGCCTACCAGGCTCCTCTGCCCAAGGGATTTTCCAGGCAAGAGTACTGAAGTGGGTTGCCATTTCTTACTCCAGGGTATCTTCCCAACCCAGAGATTGAACCCATATCTCTTGTGTCCCCTTATCGGCAAGAGGATTCTCTACCACCAGCGCCACCTGGGAAGCCCTGGTTTCTCTGAAGGTAGAATGACACGTCTGCCACTGAAGTTATCAGGCATGGTCTGTCAGAACCTTTCAAGGGATTGATAGAATAAACTATTTGTTTAGGTCCTTTGCCCACTTTTTGATTGCACTGTTTTTCTGGTGTTGAGTTATATGAGCTGCTTGTATATTTTGGAAATTAATCCGTTGCCAGTTGTCTCATTTGCTATTATTTTCTCCCATACTGAAGGTTGTCTTTTCACTTTGTTTACAGTTTCCTTTGTTGTGCAAAAGCTTTTAAGTTTAATTAGGTCCCACTTATTTTTTTTATTTTCATTACTTTGGGAGGTGGGTCATAGAGGATCTTGCAGTGATTTATGTCATACACTGTTCTGCCTATGTTTTCCTCTATGAGTTTTATAATTTCCAGTCTTACATTTAGGTCTTAAAACCATTTTGAGTTTATCTTTGTGTATGGTGTTAGGAAGTGTTCTAATTTCATTCTTTTACATGTAGCTGCCCAGTTCTCCCAGCACCACTTATTGAAGAGACTCTCTTTCCCCCACTGTATATCCTTACCTCCTTCATCACAGATAAGGTGCCCATGGGTGTGTGAGTTTATCTCTGGGCTTTCTGTCTTGTCCAATACAACTCAATACCAGAAAAAAACCAACCCAATCAAAAAGTGGGCAAAATATCTAAACAGACATTTCTCCAAAGAAGACATACAGACAGCTAATAAAAACATGAGAAGATGTTCAACACTGATCATTATTAGAGAAATGCAAATTAAAAATTACAATGAGTTATCACCTCACACCGGTCAGAATGGCCATCATCAAAAAATCCACAAACAATAAAAGCTGGAGAGGGTGTGGAGAAAAGGAAACCCTCTTGCACTGTTGGTGGGAATGTAAATTGATACAGCCACTATGGAAGATGGTATGGAGATTCCTTAAAAAGCTAGGAATAAAACTACCATCTGGCCCAGTAATCACACTACTAGGCATATACCCCGAGGAAACCAAAGTCGAACAAGACACATGTACCCAATGTTTACTGCAGCACGATTTACAACAGCTTAACACGGAAGCAACCTGTCCATCGACAGGTGAGTGGATAAAGAAGCTGTGGTACATATATACAATTGAATTTTACTCAGCCATAAAAAGGAATGCATTTGAGTCAATTCTAATGAAGTGGTTGAACCTAGAGACTATTATACAGAGTGAAAGTGAAATTCTCTCAGTTGTGCCCAACTCTTTGCAACCCCATGGACTGTAGCCTGCCAAGTTCCTCTGCCCATGGAATTCTCTAGGCAAGAATACTGGAGTGGGTGGCCATTCCCTTCTCCAGGGGATCCCCCAACCAAGGATCAAACCCAGGTCTCCCACATTGCAAGAGGATTCTTTACTGTATGAGCCAGCAGGGAAACCCAAGAATACTGAAGTGGGTATATCCCTTTTCCAGGGGATCTTCCCGACCCAGGAATCAGACCAGGGACTCCTGCATTGCAGGCAGATTCTTTACCAGCTGAGCTACCCCACAGAGTGAAGTAAGTCAGAAAGAGAAAAACAAATATTGTATATTAATGCATATATATATATATATATATATATATATATATGGAATCTAGAAAGATGGCACTGATGATCCTACTTGCAGGGCAGCAATGGAGATGCAGACAGAGAGAACAGACTTATGGACACGGAAGGCCGGGAGGAAGAACAGGGTGGGACGAGTGGAGAAAGTTCCATGCAAACATATACACCACCATATGTAAAATAGAGAGCCAGAGGGAATTTGCTGCAAGACTCCGGGAACTCAAACCAGGGCTCTGTAACGACCTAGAGGGGTGGGATGGAGTGAGACATAGGAGAGAAGTTCAAGAGCAAGGGGACATATGCATACCTATGGCTGATTCGTGTTGATGTTTGGCAGAAGCCATGCTGTAACACAATTATCCTTCCATTAAAAATAAATAAATTAAAAAAAAAAAATCTGATCCCTCTGGCTGAGTGTATCCAGACATCTGCTAATGGGACCAACTTATGGACCAATGGCTAGGGCAGGAAATCTTCATGAGAATCAGATAGGCCAGAGTACTGGGCAGAGGTGAAATTTTAAACTTCATAAAAATGTAAAGAGCATGAGACCCAGAATGCCAGGAGATTGACTGAATCTAGCAGAGACTGGAAATGGACATTCAAGTTGGAGGTTGGAAAAAGAGAGTTTGTAGCCAGAAAATAGGAAATAAAGAAAAGCAACGGAGAGCTGGATGCCAAGGTTTGGAGAGTGGGTGGAGGATGGCAGAAGAGGCCTCAGCAGTAAAAACACATTGTGGACCGATGACAGTATGCGGGGTACCGGGTGTGCTGGAGAGGGGGAAGGATGCTGGAAAGAAGTCAGCCTCGTCTTGAACAGGAAGTTGACAGAAACACTTAAGCATCAAGTGAAGGATATGGATTAGTGTCAACAGTGAGGCTCCTTGTGAAGCTAAGACTGTTAGTTCTCATGCCAGGAGTCACATGGTAAAGGATGATCGGTCTGTAGGTAATTAAAATCAGAAGTGCTCCCCATGTTTCTCTGCGTGCTATATGAGTCTTGACAGAGTAAGGATGTTTCTGCCCTCAGATAAATTCTAATGAACAGCAATCCCTGAGTGCCGGCTTCAGGCCATGATGACGCCGTGCGGGGGAAGCATGGCTCCACGGTCTCACATATCGGCTCACTACCTGGTTTTGAAAAGGGTCATTTCATATTAAAATCCATGTCTGATAAACAACCCATCACCAAGGAACCATAGTATGTGTCTTGCATGCTGGTAACGGTCTTTGTAAAACTTTGTTTGCTACATAGAAATCACATTACATTTATCCATCTATCCATCCATCCATCCATCCATCCATCCATCCAGGCTACTGGGGGTACATTATGACAAAATAATACAGACAAGAAGTTGAGATAAAACTGGTGATGAATGCAGGTATGAATCAATAAAAGAAGTGTCATCTTGGATCCTCAAAAGGATAAGGGCATTGGCTGGCTTTTGTGGCAAGTCAGTGAGTCAAGTGAGTCACTGACCTCATGAGGGGGATGAAAAAAATAGATGGAACACCAGTGATCTTTCAGAGTCCTGGAATGACCCAGTTTGACTAATCAGATAGTAGGTCCATTTCGTACTCAAAGAGACAGGCCACACTAAATCATCATGCCTGCGACCTTCACCATTAGCCGTCAGGGGCTGGTCCTTCCCCGTTGTTTATGGAGTGGCCGGTGAGCCAGACCTCTCAGATGTACACAGAACATTAATCTAGGAAAGGATACGAAATTTAAATCCACATTCAGATACAGGTCAGTCGGTGGGGAGTATGATTCATGCCCTCAGCTTAAAACCTTTCAGGAGCAACGTAAGTAGACCATGGAATCTGTTATCTTGCACCCCTTGATGTTTGCCCTCCTGTGATGCAGATGGGTGAGCAAACCTGAATGAATTCCCAAGCTCAAGACTGGCCCAAAAATTCAAAGAGGAGACACAGATTGAGACCAAAACTCCCATCCTTGCTTTGAACTATACATTTTGTAGTTGGAAGTGGTCTTAGAAATTATCTAAACCAATTTCTCATCTTATAGTTGGGAAAACTGATTCCATAAAGGAAAATGTACATATCTCCTGGCCATTCCTTTCCATGACAGAGCATTTAGACAATGTACCCAGTGAAAAAGCATGGGAAAAATAGAATTTGGGTTTGCAGAATTTTAATTTTGAAATCCTGCCACAGAATAATTGCTGTATCAAGGAAGAAACACTGTGGGTCAGAAATTCTATGATGTGGACCCAGTAGCATCTTCACTAGCTCTGGAACCTTCTCTAGAGTCCCTTTCTGATTTTCTCTCTTTATTCCAAAACCTGTCAGAGTTCAGAGCACATGGTTAGGTTAAAGAAATGTTTGATGAATGAATAAATGCACTTAAGCTCTAAATTTCCATACTTCTCTGCATAGCAATAAGAAAAAAGGCACTCTTTTAAAGGGAAGACTTCATTTATCAGAATATGAATATATTCAAATTCCTGGATTTGTGTTAAGATAAATGCACAGTAATTTTGCTAAAAATACTTCCAAAAAAGCAATTAACTTAAGGACACCGTGATGCCCTTAAGAGATGTTCATTCATATCATTCAATTTAGGAAGAGGAGCACTGCATTTTTATTCACTAGAGAGTTAAGACTCCTGGGGACAGCTTTAAAAATTGATGCCCCTTTGAGCTTCTTGTACCCTTGCTTCTCAAAGTGAGGTCCCTGGACCACCAGCAGAAGCAGCAGTATTATCTGGGTACTTGTGCTATTTGCAAAGGTTCAAGCTCAACCCGGAGCTTTTTTTTGGATAACTGCTTTACAATATTGGTTTGATTTCTGCCATACATCAACACGAATTAGCCATAAGTATGCATATGTACCCTCCCTCTGGAACCTCCCTCCCAGCGGCCATCCTTTCCTACCAATCTGGGTTTGAATTTGTTTTCTAGCCAACCCTGGCTTTGAATTTGCATTATAAAAAGAACTCCAGGTGATTTGCCTGTGAGCTACAGTTAGGGAAATGCTGCCCTGGGTTAGTCCAGCAGGCTGAGATGCTCAGGAGACATAACGTCCACTCTGCACTATATAGTTCCCTCTGCCTCTATGGAAGAACCTGCCCTGGGTATTGCCTACCTAAACACCTAAGGATAAATTCCCAGTGAAACAAACTTCAAAGATTTCCCTCTTAATTATCGACTGAACCATATGAAATAACTGGCACTCAATGTTTTTGAACTACAGAAATGGCCATTTCATATATTTGAACTGCTTGTAACGCACCAAATTTTGTGTTAAGTGCTTTAACTCTGATTATTCTAATCCACAGACTCCTCTATGAGGTCAATATTAAGTCCATTTTGTAGTTGGGGAAGTTAAGGACTAGAAAAGTCACATTCCCAAAGTTACACAGACAGGAATGAAAAGGTTCACATTCATACTCAACCCTGACCCCAAGGAGGCCCAGCATTTCTCAAGGTATGATCCTCAGACCATCACGTGGGAAACTTACTAAAATGCATATTCTAGATACCATCCTGGACATATTGAATCTGGATCTCTGGTGTTGGGGACTAAGACTGTATTTTGTTGAATCCTACTCTTTTTATACAGTAATTTCTCTTCAAGTAGGTGGTGAACTGCCATTAGCATAAAAGTCTAACTCATGCCAAGGCAGAGGGACCAGGTACCCAATTTCCCCAGGAAAGTTATGGTTTACAGACACTGCTTATGCTCACGGTACAGCTTCTGCCAGCTCCTCATTTGATTCTCAGAAGTGTTCCGGTTTGGATGATAAGTTATATGGTCGCCTTGTGTTAGGGGGCAAACTGGGTTTCTCCCAAGAGAGCACCAGCACTCTGTCCCCAGCAGGCAATGCTCCTGAGCTTCCTTCCCAGCGCGTGGGGCAGGCCTGGGTCTGTCCAGGGTCCTGAGCGCCCCCTCCCCTCCCCCAGGCCAGCATGACAGGCAGGCCTCCAGCCGACCTGAGGCACTCACACAGGGAGGGCCATGCTGGCATTCCCCGGATACCTGCTGGAGACCTCTGAGCTGTTCTGACCTGCGCTCCACTGAGAACACTGTCCCTTTCCCATGTGTCCTCCTCTGGGGTAACCTTGCCTGAGAACTTTCTCCATGACGACACAGGTGTGTCCCTACTAAGCCACTAGAACTGGCAAGGTCTCACTCTTCTCTGGATCCCAGTGTGTGACCCAGGGTCAGGCACCAGTGAATTCCAACAAGTATTTGCCAGTAGTCCAAATGATCAAATTAATGCAGTTCTCAGATTACTGTTCCAGGAGCAGGTTTTGACAAATTAAGGAGAAAGGAAAATTAGAAAACTAGTGGGTAGGGAATGTGATTTTATCAAAGCCTTAAGGGAGTTCAGAAAAGAAAAAAGGCCCTAGAGTGCAAAGTGAGGATACAAAAAAAAAAAAAAAAAAAACAGCCCTATATTTAAAGAATATGTTAGCTTCACCATCAAATAATATAATCAATATCAGTTCACTTCAGTCACTCAGTCCCGTCCAACTCTTTGCGACCCCAAGGACCGCAGCACGCCAGGCCTCCCTGTCCATCACCAACTCCCAACCATCTCAAACTCATGTCCATTGAGTCAGTGATGTCATCCAACCATCTCATCCTCTGTTGTCCCCTTCTCCTCCTGCCCTCAATCTTTCCCAGCATCAGGGTCTTTTCCAGTGAGTCAGCTCTTTGCATCAGGTGGCCAAAGTATTGGAGTTTCAACTTCAACATCAGTCCTTCCTATGAATACTCAGGACTGATCTCCTTTAGGATGGACTGGTTGGATCTCCTTGCAGTCCAAGGGACTCTCAAGAGTCTTCTCCAACACCACAGTCGAAAAGCATCAATTCTTCAGTGCTCACCTTTCTTAATAGTCCAACTCTCACATCCATACATGACTGCTGGAAAAACCATAGCTTTGACTAGACGGACCTTTGTTGGCCAAGTAATCAAATCAATATATTCTCCTTCAACCTCTAGATACCTTTTCAGGTAAACTGTGTCTACGTTTAAAACAATGGGTTTAATTATGAATGTACTATGGAACACCCAAAAAGTCTGGGAAAACAAAGAAAACAATTTATTTTCCCTTTCAGATTAATATTGCATTAAATTTACAGGAATTTTATCTGCAAATATGCCTGGAGGCTGCAGAAAATGTAAGTTATACACTGTTTAAAAATAAGTTCAACTTACATGTGACGATTGATTTTATATATCAACTTGACTGCACCATGTGGTACCCAGACATTTGGTCAAAGGCTGTTCTGGGTCTTTCTGGAGGAGATTAGCATCTGAATCTACAGAGTGGAGCAGATCGCCCTCCCCAGGGTGGGTGGGCCTCTCAGTCAAGGGACGTCCTGAAGAGAACACCAAGGCTGAGGAAGGGGGCCTCCTCCTGCCTGCCTGCCTGAGCTGTGGCATCAGTCTTCTCCTGCCCTCAGACTGGAACCTACACCATCGGTTTTCCTGGTTCTCAGGCCCCGGGGCTTGGGCTGGACTTCACCTACAGCACTGGCTCTCCTCGGTCTCCAGTGTGCCAGCTGTAGATCTTTGAACGTTTCAATGCCCATAATCACGTGAGCCCACTCTTTACGATAAAGCCCTCGGCTCACATGATCACAGAGGCTGAGACGTGACAAGATCTGCAATTAGCAGGACCCAGAGAGCCAGTGGTCCGTCCAGCAGTAGTCCATATACCAAGGCCTAAGCTCATATACCTACATCTGCCTACCTTCAGGTCCAGGGCAAAATTCAAAATTGCTATAATTCAACTTTCTCTAATATATGTTCAGCCAATCAATATATCCCTCACCCACTCCCAAAACGTTTTGGAGGTCAAGTAAGTGAGAGAAACTCTAGATAGAGGAAAACATGTAGCCAGAACCCCTAAGATGAGTACACACATGTGAGCCTCAAAGAGAGGAACGAGGTTCTTCTCTAAGGCTTTTGACCGCTTATTCCCCATTCGTCCACCATCCTCATTTTACGCTTGCAAGACTGAGATTCCAAGAAAAACACCAGGGAAAAGCTGTGCCCAATCCATTCAGAGTGGCCAGTTCCAAAGAAGAAAGAAGCAGCCAGTGGCAGTGGGGCTCTGAGATGTCTCCCATGTATGGTACCCGAGGACATACATGGCTCTTTCCATTCAAATCCCAAAGGGCTTGTACACGTCTGCTGGCTCCACTTCTGTCATCACAACATAACAGTTTGTCTCTTCCTGTAAAAATCTGCTTTTTTTGGGACTAAAGGTCAATATAAAGCACAAGGACTGTGATTCATGGCTCTAGGCTTACCAGCTGTGTGACCTCAGGCAAGGTGCTAACTTCTCTGTGCCTCACCTCTGTATCCGCAAAATGGAGAAGATAATAGTTGTTGTAAGGATGAAGTGAATTAATGCACGCATTGTGCTGTCTCATAGAGTAGGCATCAGCCACATGTGGTGATTTCCACAAAACTAATGAAAATGAAATTAAACTTCAGTTCTTTGGTTGTACGAGTCACATTTCAGGTGCTTAACAGCCATGTATGACAGGCAGCCAGCATACTGGATGGTACAGAAGAGATGTTTCCATTGTCAGGATGTTACACAGTCTGAACACCCAGCAAGTATGGAATAAGGGCTAGTTTGTATTTTCCCAAAGCCTGCACAGATCAGGCTCATTGTTAGCTCCTCAGCTCATCAGCCAGGTTGCCTTCTAGGGGTCTAATACAAACTGTAGGGCCTCGTCACTCTCCGCCCTCTCTTCTCTGTCCTGTCTCTGCTCCCTCCCCTTACTTCTTTCATCCTTCCTTCCATCCTCCCCCCTTCCTCCCTCTCCCCTCCTTCCCTCCCTCCCTCCCTCTCTCCCATCCTCCCCCCTTCCTCCCTCTCCCCTCCTTCCCTCCCTCCCTCTCCCCTCCTTCCCTCCCTCCCTCCCTCCCATCCTCCCCCCTTCCTCCCTCTCCCCTCCTTCCCTCCCTCCCTCTCCCCTCCTTCCCTCCCTCCCTCCCTCCCATCCTCCCCCCTTCCTCCCTCTCCCCTCCTTCCCTCCCTCCCTCTCTCCCATCCTCCTTCCCTCCCTCTCTCCCATCCTCCTTCCCTCCCTCCCTCCCATCCTCCCCTCCTTCCCTCTCTCCCTCCCTCTCTCCCATCCTCCCCCCTTCCTCCCTCTCCCCTCCCTCCCTCCCTCTCTCCCATCCTCCCCCTTCCTCCCTCTCCCCTCCTTCCCTCCCTCCCTCCCTCCCTTCCATCCTCTCCCCTTCCTCTCCCTCCCCTCCTTCCCTCCCTCCCTCCCTTTCTCCCATCCTCCCTTCCTTCCCTCCCTCCCTCCTTCTCTCCCATCCTCCCCCCTTCCTCCCTCTCCCCTCCTTCCCTCTCTCCCTCCCTCTCTCCCAGCTTCCTCTCTTCCTCCCTCTCCCCTCTTTCCCTCCCTCCTTCCTTCCCTCCCTCCCTCCCTCTCTCCCATCCTCCCCCCTTCCTCCCTCTCCCCTCCTTCCCTCCCTCCCTCCTTCCCTCCCTCTCTCCCGTCCTCCCCTCCTTCCCTCCCTCCCTCCTTCCCTCCCTCCCTCCCTCTCTCCCATCCTCCCCCCTTCCTCCCTCCTTCCCTCCCTCCCTCTCTCCCATCCTCCCCCCTTCCTCCCTCTCCCCTCCTTCCCTCTCTCCCTGCCTCTCTCCCATCCTCCCCCCTTCCTCCCTCTCCCCTCCTTCCCTCTCTCCCTGCCTCTCTCTCAGCTTCCTCTCTTCCTCCCTCTCTCGCTCCCTCCATCCTGCCCTCTTTCTCTTCTTCCTTCCTTTACTTGCTCCCTCCCTCCTTGCTTTCTTTTCCTTTCTCCCTGCCTCTTCGTTTTTCTCAAATAGAAGGACCACCAGAGATTCCTGGTCCCTGACCATAATTTGGTGCCTGAACCTGCTCTTGTATACTCCTAGTAAAATATCCTGCTCTCTGAGTTCACTGTCCCAGGGTCACTGTTGGCATCTGTTCCCGAGATGCTGTCATACCACCTCTGGGAGGCCCTGACTTTGTGAGTCAGAGAGCTGAGCCTATCTTTCCACCAACTACATTCTTTCTCTCTGTCAAAGTGAAAGACTTTGACAGAGATAAACGTGCACCTGCTAAATTATTTATAGTAGCAAACGTCACTGTAACGAGATCAGTCAAGCACCCCACCACCACAGGCTGCTGCCTCGGCCTCAGAGAAACAGGCTAAAGGAAACTTTCTGTTGGTAATTCTGGTTGTCGTAAGATGTGACCACCGCTCCTTCCTAGAAGAATCATAATGGATATCGATTCTTAGTTCTGGAGGTTGGCTCCTTAAAAACCACAAATAGAATTCTATGGGGAACGAGCTATATTGATTGGTTCATTTTGCTTTATGGGTTTGTTTCCTATGTAACACATAATTGTATTTTACACTTGCTATAATACACAAGAATTAAAGACCTAATTCGGCTAAATAAGAATTGACTTATAAATTATGAAACATTCTCTCTCATCAAACTTCTGGATAATTAAACAAGATTTTAGCAAGTGCTATCTTGGTAGATTGTTTTGTATTTGGGGTGGGAGCTGAAAGACTGGGAACCTCTTTTTTTTTTTTTTTTTTTCTGCTGTCACTTTTTAACTTTCTGAGCACTTAAGCCACTGGTAATGAGTTTAGGGATTTCAGACAAGGCTGTTAAATTTTTGCTGAGGTCTATTAAGCTGTCTTTTCTTTCACATTATTTCGCTTCTAAAATCTCAAAATGAATTGCCATCAGTGGTATGGTGGCAAGGGCACAGGTTCTGGTGGTAATTAGACTTAAATTCTAACTCTGCCTCTCCCTCCTCATTTTAGTAGGCAGGCTGTCCTTCCATGCACCCGGTTTCTGCACTTAACCATGTGCAGACACTTAACATGTCTTGGTCCATGTGAAGTGAGTAGATATGATGCACAGAATAACTGGAAAAGCATCTGCATTCTTGGGCTTGCCCTACAGTTCTCTGTCACAGTCACGAGAAGAACACGCTTATATTAGCATCTGGTCCCAGGGGAAGGAGGAAAAATACCTGGAGGAGAGCCACCCTTAGCCAGGCTCAACTTAGACATCTGACTTAGCCCAAAAGGGTATCTGTGGCCTGAAAAAGTGATAATCGTTGTATAGTGCTGGGTGGTATCACAGCTAACCGACAAACCTGTCAAGCATCCTTTATTCACCACCTTCTCCCATTGTCAAGGGGGAAGGCTCTCTCTCAGCACTGCCCTGAGGGATGAGAAAGACACCAACAAGAACACCACCGCCACCAACAGAAAAATCCATTCAGTCTGTGTGCTGAATGGACATGAACACACTCAGTGCACAGCAGTGCTTTCTTTTCTTTTTTTTTAATTAATTTATTTATTTTAGGCAAGCACCTGTGGTTCCCAAGCAGTAACTGCCTGGGAGACTAAGAACACAGCCCTTATACCATGAAACATATGTCAGGGAAAGTTGATGCTAAGATAGGATAAATCATTAGAAAACAAGATAACAGACAGGAAGGAAGAATATAACTAAAACTCAGATGCAAGCAATCTTTAAGGGTCCAGCTGAATCCAAAACCAAAAGATGAGCAGAAAGCCTAAGATTAATTTATGTGTTTTTATTTTCCTTTGTTTAAATCAGAGTCTACAACTCTCACAGGGAGTCTAAGCATCCTATGTGACTCCCTTAATGGTAGATGCACAGTGGCTGAGGGGGTTATCGAGGTAGATGAGCTGCATAAGCCCACTCACTTCAGTCATGGGTGGTAAGAATCGGAGGTGGACCTGCACCCCACCCACGGAATCCTTGTGCTTCAGCACAGAAGCACTGACGGAGCCAGCGAGCTGAGAGGAGGGGGACTGGAAGAGGCACGCACAGGGAGGTGGCCCTCAGGACCAGATGCTCAGGCTGAGCAATGAGAACGCGGCTTAAACAAAGAGAAGAAGAACTTTTCTGTATTGAAAAGCATTAGCCATTAAGTCCTCGAGTCCCTGTCTTATTTGATACTGACCAGTGAGGGAGTTCTGCACAGGGAAATCTTTATCTTTGCACCTGCGGGTACCACTAAGGTCTTTTGAGTATTGTTGGTGACAAGTATGCAGCAACTGAAGAAAGATCCTACAAGACTGATGGTTGAAGGGTGGCCGGTGTGATTGAGTGTTGATAAATGTCTCATACAATGCTTCAAGAAAATTAGTTAACATCCATAATGCTTTACAAGTAACAAAATCGTAACAGCTATTATCTCCTTTAAAAAAATCCTGAAAATCTGTATGAAAGAGGATATATCAACAGGATAATTCATAGCTAGTTTATGAACAGTGTTTACAAAGCTATAATAATACAAAATGCTACTATAACCAGAAATTGTGATATAACAATATTAAGAAAGATGGGGGAGGAGAATTTAGAAAGTACACGTGGAATATAAAATTAATGGACCTAGAGAGTGTCACACAGAGTGAAGTAAGTCAAAAAGAGAAAAACATCATATATTAGCACATATATATGTGGAATCTAGAAAAATGGTAGAGATGAACATATTGGCAAAACAGGAAGAGAGACACAGACATAGAGGACACATGTATGGACACCAAGGGGAGAAAAGGAAGGCAGGATGAACGGGGAGACTGGGACTGAGACATACACACTGCTCTGTATAAAACAGATGATGAAAGAGAGCCTTCTGCAGAGCACAGGGGACCCTACTCAGCGCTCCGTGGGGACTTACATGAGAAGGAGATCTGGAAAAGAGGGAATATGTGTACACACACAGCTGTACAGTAGAAACTAATACGATGGACACATAGGAAGACTATGACCAGCCTAGACAGCTTATTAAAAAGCAAGGACATCATTTTGGCAGACAAAGACTCATATAGTCAAAGCTATGGTCTTTCTGGTAGTTATATACAGATGTGAGAGTTGGATCATAAAGAAGGCTGAACGCTGATGAATTGATGCTTTTGAATTGTGGTGCTGGAGAAGACCTTGAGAGTCCCTTGGACAGCGAGGAGATCAAACCAGTCAATCCTAAGGGAAATCAACCCTGAATATTCACTGGAAGGACGGATGCTGAAGCTCCAATACTTTGGCCACCTGGTGCAAAGAGCTGATTCACTGGAAAACATCCTGATGATGAGAAAGACTGAAGGCAAAAGGAGAAGAGGGTAGCAAAGGTTAAGATGGTTGGATAGCGTCACTGATTCAATAGACATGAACTTGGGTGAACTCTGGGAGATGGTGAGGGACAGGGAGGCCTGGCGTGCTACAGTCCAGGGGGTCACCAAGAGTCAGACACAGCTTAGTGATTGAAGCATGATAGAAACTAACACAACATTGTAATACATCTATACTTCAATAAACAAATTTTTAAAAATTAATGAACTTATAAATAGCAGTTTAAGCATATGATTTAGAAAAGTGGAGGTAAATAGGAGAAGAAAAAGTAAAAGAAACAATTGAGACCAGTTCCCTCTGGGGAGTGGGACTCCTGGGTGGAGAGGAAGTGCTGTTTTTCATGATAAACACTGTGGAAACACCACTTGACTTTTAGAACTCTGACTCCTATTGTTATGATAAAGGAAATTAATCATCTATGCAGAAGCAAGCAAAACAAGCTGGTTCTATATGGGTAAGTTCTGGGCAGCACTTGAAAAGATTTGGGAAAAAGGAAGAAAAGATGAAATGTCAACCTATGCAAGCACAGCTTCTGCATTCTTCTCCTCAGACCCCCACATGCATTTCTGCTCTCACTGCTTAGAGAAGATTTGCCAAAGCAGGAAAATACCCAAGAAGAGGTTTTATTAATCCAGCAGTAAACCTGCTTCACCCTAAACTGACAACCTTCTGTGAAGACACTGGCCCTCCCACTATCCTAAAGCAAGATTAGTAATGATATCTGTCTTGAAGGGTGAAGCTTGATGACGACATTATCAACATTCAACGTCACGAAAGTTTTGCCAAGAAGAATAAGCACTGTGTCAAAGGAGTAGAGAAAAGAACAGGGGACAAGAACAACCCTATGCTCTTCCCAAACGTGAAAAGTACTGACGGAGAGAAATAAGTCAGTACAAATGTATTCAACCAGCTCTGTCGATTACAAAGCTAAATTAATGTAAATACCTGCAATATTTCATCAAGAAACACTCAACTGGTGAATTGACTGATCCACTCAACACATGCAATGTGAGTCAATAGGAATAAGTATTATGTTGAGTGGAAGAAGCCAGACACAAGAGTACATAGCCGCATTTGTTTCTCCTTCTACTGTTCTCAAAACCATACATGTATGATTCACATACTCTTCTAGAATGATATATTTCCTAAACTGAACCATGCTGAGGTTTACTCTTGTAATATTTCTGGAATATAATTCTAAGAATACTCCTACCTATAGAGGTCATCGGGCATCCCTGGTGGCTTAGACGGTAAAAAATCTGCCTGTAATGCAAGAGATCTGGGGTCGATCCCTGGATCAGGAAGACCCCCTGGAGGAGGCATGGCAACCCACTCTAATATTCTTGCCTGGACAATCCCATGGACAAAGGAGCCTGGTGGGCTACAGTCCACTGGGTTACGAAGAGTCAGACATGACTGAAGCCACTGAGCATGCACTCACACATGGAGTTCATTAATGGTTATTGAAAACCTCCTGCGTTGTAGCTACGTTATAGGTATCACTATCTTTGTACTCAGAGTAGCACTGAATTAGGTTATCATGGTTCTAATTTAAAGATTAGACAACTGAGGCTTAGAAGGATGAATTCCCTTTGCCCAAGACCCAGACAGCCATGCAGATCTACTTGATTCCAGGGTCTTGGCTCGTTTGACATTATCAGATGGTGGTAATTATTATTATTAATTTTTTTTAGCAGCACTGTGAAGCCTATGGGATCATAGCTCCCTGACCAGAGATTGAACATACGTCCTCAGCACTGGAAACACGGAGTCTGAACCACTGGACTGCCAGGGAAGTCCTCAATTCCTTTATTTTAAGAGGCGTTTCTAAGAGGAAACAAAGGATTGCTTGGAGTTGTGTGCAGAACACCATCAGGAAAGGCAGGTGAAGCCTAGAGAGGATGGGGGTGGGGTAGCCTCTCCGGAGTGCCGCAGCATTGTCTTCATCATTGCTTCTGCTCCCATCATCTTCCACTCTTTCAGATAATGATGTGCCCGGATGCTTTGAGAAGATCCACCCCAGAAATTAACTTTGACAGTGATACAGAAACATTTGTCCTTCCCAGTGGGAAGCTAAATGAGAAAATAACTGATCAATGATGAGGAGAAGCCAAGAACGAACAAAACTGGAAAGGGATGATTCAAACTGCGGGGTGTCTTAGATGAACTATGTAAGATATTCCACATACACTAGGAACCGACTGTTGCCAAAGAAAGTAAGTAGAACCTCCGTGATTTATTTAAGAGATTGTTTAAATTCACTTGATCCATGGCTAAGGCTCCAGAGGTGATATGACCCAGCCAGAACTGCTCCCCTTTCTGGAGTAAAAAGGAGAAAGAGATAACTCAAGTTTCCTTCTGATCACAAAAGAATGGCTAGAGATTCTTTTAGAAATCTCTTTAGGTTGGATAAATGGCGAGAAAACAGAATCTGCCCTCTCCGGAGTCAGTTTCATTTTTAAAAGTACCACAAGGAAGCCTCCAGCAGGGAGATCACTGCTGCAGAAGACAGCTGCAAACAGTGACTTCTTAAAAACAAGACCGAAAAACAGACTAATGAATGTACAAAATGTAGGGTGTGCCAAGAGTGTAATAAAAATCCATCCCCCTTAGTATCCACTCGTGTTTCAGCAAAACAGGAGCACTTGCAAAGTGCTGTAAATTAAATTATAAGGCACAATGATGGTGCATAATTCCCTCTTATTTATATATATATTTATAACTTTATATATATATATATATATATATATATATATACACATATATATCTGGACAACTGAACTAAAATCATTCTAGATGCAAAAAATTCCTTAATATCTAATTAGTAAACATCTATGTAGGCCCTGTTACCAGGGGCTATATTGATATGGGGCTCTCTCTCATAACTCACATCAGTTTGTTCGAAAATCCTTCAAATAGATCCAGAATTTAACCTCCTCAACAACATTCACTGCTACCATCCTGGTCTGAGTCACCTAGACACTAGATATTAAGAAATTTTTTGCATTAAGACAGAGGGGAGCTTCCCAGTGGTCTCGGCAGTAAAGAATCCGCCTGCCAATGCAAGAGATGAGGGTTTGATCCCTGGGTCAGGAGTATCTCCTGGAGAAGGAAATGGTGATCCACTCCAGTATTCTTGCCTGGGAAATCCCAAGCACAGAGGAGCATGGAAGGCTCAGTCCACGGGGTCGCAAAGAGTTGGACATGACGGAGCAACTGAAGAACAACAACGTTAGAGCGAGAGCAGCACAGAGGAGGACTCAGAGTTTCTCCCTCTGACCCAGGGAAAGGCGGAGTCCTGATAGAGTCAGGTGAAGAACCCGGGGTGGAGCAGATCTGCAGGGAGAGGGAAGCTCAGTTTGGACATGTTGGGTCTGAAATGCCAACTACAAATTGGCACTTACCAAGAGCACTGCCAATGACTGAACAACAAAGGTGTTTGCCCCCTGCCTCTGCGGAGATGGAACCCTGTGCTGCTATAGCTGGTGACCTCCGACAAGCCCTGAGGGAGTTCAGGGTGGAGTGAGGCACTCTGTGCTCCAGGGACTCTGGTGGGACAGCTCTTTACATAGTTGGATGTTTTTAGGAACAGATTTTATGATCTCAATCCTGGCATCTCCTCACATCTAGAGAAGCACTAAATCCCTTCATGGTGACATCAGATCCTCATGACTAACAAAAACCTTTTGTAAAATGAGTGTTTCATTGTATTGAATGTCCCTTTCACCAAAACCTTACATATTGACTTTCCCCCACTGCCTCTTTGGAGCAGTCTCTCACAGCTATCTGAGATGCTGCCTCTCGGGCTGCAGTCCTCATTTTGCCCCAAATAAAGCTTAACTCACAACTCTCAAGTTGTACATCTTTTCTTAGTCAACAGAAATATCCACTAGACTTTCAAGCAGAGGACTAGAGCAGGCAGCTGAACAGGTGAAGAGAACGGGGAGAGGCCTGATGCTTTTTATGTGCTTACTTGGTTGCTGGACCTTACGTGCATCACCCATTTAATTCCCCAGAAACCTACATGTTAGGTATCTCACATGTTTTGCATGTTTTGTTTTATGCAGTTTATATGTGGTGTTGGAGAAGACTCTTGAGAGTCCCTTGGACTGCAAGGAGATCCAACCAGTCCATCCTAAAGGAGATCAGTCCTGAATATTCATTGGAAGGACTGATGCTGAAGCTGAAACTTTGGCCACCTGATGCGAAGAACAGATTCATTGGAAAAGACCCTGATGCTGGGAAAGATTGAAGGCAGGAGAAGAGAGGGACGACAGAGGATGAGATGGTTGGATGGCTTCATCGACGTGATGGACATGAGTTTGAGTAGGCTCTGGAAGTTGGTAATGGACAGGGAAGCCTGGCGTGCTGCAGTCCATGGGGTCACAAAGAGTCAGACAAGACTGAGCGACTGAACTGAACTGAGTATCAAAGCATTTAAATGACGTTGTCAAGGTCATACAGCTGGTAGATGGAGAAGCTGAAATTCAAACCCACATTGTCTGATGCCAAATCAAAGTCCATGCTCTCTTTTTTTGCTGAGCCATGCTGCCTCAGGCCCATGCCCTTTGGGTCTTTTTACACTTTGAGGAAGTGACTATTTCATTAATGAGAACACAGGTTGAATGCTCTAGAGACCTGACATAGTAGTAGTTTAAATAAAACTACTGAACTTATTTCTCTTTTCTGTAACAGACTGAGGTAGGTGCTGCCAACATCATCGTGGGACCCAGGCTCCCCCATCTTCTTGCTCCACTGTCTCCCTGATATTTCCTTTGCCTGAATGGATCAGCACAGCCAACATCACTGGAAATGATCCCAACAACAGGAATGAGGACAGGAAAATGATGGTCCACCTCTGAAAACTGCCCACATCATTACTATTCACACCCCATTGGCCAAAACTTAGTCTGAAGCCACCTCTAGTTGCAAGGCAGACTGGGAAATACTGCCTTTATTTTCAACCATCAAATGTCAAGTTAAAACACCAGGGCTTCTAGTAATGTACTTGGAGAGGACAAGGGAGAAGAGGGATCAGAGGACAGCAAACATGATCTGCTCTGAAAGTTGGGCTAAATCTCTTCTCAATGTCTTCAGGTGAATGCTTATGGAACAAGTTTATTTTATATAGATTTGAGTTTTAAAACACGATTAACATCTCAATGGATGTGAATTTTTACAAATGCTGATTCCTAATATAGAATGCAAGGAAACAGTATTTCAAGGGACGGTGTGAAATCAGGGAAAGTATATCATTGGTCTTTGCAGCCCGTTCCTAACACAGAACTCCTGAAATCCTTGTAATCTCTTAGATGATAAGGCTACTAGGAGAACCCTTCCTTCTCTTATTTGGACTTTGAGCCCAGTTCCTAACACAGAGCTCCTAAATCCTTCTGAGTTTCCTGGGTGACAGGAAACTTTTGTCCTAATGAGGCAACTCCTGGAGGGCTCCTGGATGGCTGCCTGATGGGGGCTGATCACCAGAAAGACCAAGCCACAATGAGAAGCTTGGGACTTTGGGCTCTACCCCTCATCCTCTGGGAAGGGGTGAGAGAGCAGAGATTGAGTCAGCGATTGTGCCTCCTTGATGAAGCCCCCATAACAATCCCCAATGCTTGAGCCTGTACACGTCCAGGGTCGCTGAGCACATCCACGTGCCCAGAAGCAAGTGTATCCCAACTCCCTAGGGATACAAGCCTCTCGCTCAAGACCCCTCTGAACCTTGCCCCACCTCTCTCTATCTGGCTGATCATCTGCTTCCTTCAGCACATCCTTTATTACATAATAAATCAATAACTGTAAGTATGTGTCTCCCAGAATTCTGTGAGCTCTTCTAGCAAATGACAGAACCCTGAGAAAGGAGTCTGGAAACCTGTGCTTTATAGAAACTTGGTCGGAAGCCCCAGTGACCACCAGGGACATACAACTGACACCTGAGGTAGGAAGACAGTCCTGTGGGACTGAGCTCTTAACCTGTGGAGCCAATACCAACTCCAATTAGTGTCAGAATGGAATGGAATTGTCGGACATCCAGCTGCTGTGGCAGAGAACTGCATGGTGTGGGCAAAAACCCACATGGCCGGTGTCAGGAATGTGAGTGCGGCAGCCTTGTGTGCGTGAGGGACACACACAGGAGAGTTCCCTCCACGCAGATGGGGACGATGTGGGTCGTAAACTACGCTGACGCTACTGCCATATGGAGCCACCACTTTAGCTGGTAAATCAAAATACCTGTCATGCTTGGCCAGGATGAGTCTTGAAAGACATGAGTTTTTAATTATCAGATTCTCTCAGTAAAGCATCTGTCACATAAACTGTAGCCGCCCAATAATTCTAATTTCTCTTTCCATGATCCAACAAGACAGTTCTTTTATAACAGAGCAACTCTTGTCAAAATAGTGTTACTTTTCAAATCAAACTGCCAATTTTAGGAAAATGAGGTCAAAAACACCATGCTTCTTCCTCTCTTTTTCTCTGCTCCTATTATTAAGTAGAGTAACAATGACAGTCATAATCATGAGGAATGAGAGAGAAAACTTTTCAATGTAAATCCCACATTTACATTTCTAGTTCACACTTCGAGCTGGTTCATATATCTCATTGTCTCCATGTGGAAGTCTAACAGACACAGCAATCTGAAAATGTCCAAACTGATTTCTTAAAATATTTGCACCCCGCATCACCACCATCTTAGTTGATGGAAACCGCATCCTTCCAGTTATCCAATTCTTCCCCAGCACAACACTTTGGGAAGCTTTTGATGTTCTCATGAAAAGTGAAAGTGAAGTCACTCAGTTGTATCCAACTCTTTGTGATCCCATGTCCATGGGATTCTCCAGGCAAGAATACTGGTTTGGGTTGCCATTTCCTTCTCCAGAGGATCTTCCCAACACAGGGATCGAACCCAGGTCTCCTGCACTGCAGGCAGACTCTTTTTACTGTCTGAGCCACCAGGGGCTCGACATCCAACCTGTTGGAAATTCCTTGTGGTTCCACCATAATCTGACCACTTCTTACCACATCTACCTCCACTATCACGGTGCCAGCCGCCATCTTCCTTTTCCTGCACTATTGCAATAATCCCCATTCTGCCAGACTCCTACGGTCAACTCTCAACAGGACAGTGGAGGTGATGCTTTTAAAACGTGACTCAGGTCATGTTCTTCCTCTGCTCAAAGGCCAGCAGTGGCTTCCCAGGTGCCTCGCAGTAGTGGCTACAATCTCCACAGGCGTCTCCAAACCCCTGAGCCTCCCTCCTGCTCCTCTCTCTCTGCTCTCTCAGCTGAAGCTCCGGGGACACGACAGGCTCCCATCAGGGACTCTGGGACTTTGCTCCCATCAGCCACTTGCATAAAGTGCCCTTTGGGCCAGCGATCCCCGGCTCTCGCCCTCACCTCCTTTATGTCCATGAAATTTCACCTCTTCCGTGAAGGTGACCTTCATCGCTTCTTGACACCTCAGCTACTCCCCACCTGGGCACACTAAATTCTCTTCAATTCTCCTTTTTCTTTTCTTCCCACAGTTAACTTATTTGCTGTTAAGTCTCTCTCTCCACTCAGAATGCGAGCTCCCCCTGGACAGGGATAGATGCGTGCCTTGTTCATTCCTTGCAGGCCCCAGCCTAGAAAAGGGGATGGTCCCACAGGAGGGGGCTTCGCTGGGTACAGCTGCAAGTCACACCTACTAACCATGTCACTTTGCACTTGTCAAAGCATCTGTATCAAATTGTTTTATGGATAAAGAACATTCTCAGAAAATCATGATGTTCTATTGTTGGGATTTTTTTTCTCAGATCTTGCCTCATTTCATTAGGAAATGTTGTGTTTGGGACTTGCCTGGCAGTCCAATGGCTAAGACTCTGAGCTCCCAATGCACGGGGCCTGGGTTCAATCCCTGGTCAAAGAACTAGATCCGGTATGTCGCAAGTAAGAGTTCACATGCCACAGCTAAAAGATTCCATGTGCTGCAACCGAACACGAAGATCCTATATGCCGCAACTAAGAACTGGTGCAGGCAAATAAATAAATATTTTAAAAATATATTGTGTGTATGGCTCAGAAAGCTTAGCCAAGTTACTTATAACTATCAGAGTTGTTGAAAGAATTTAAAAAGAGAGGTAAAAAGAAAACCAGCAGTTTGCTTTCAGGAAAGGCATGAAAGTTGGCAAGACTTCAGATTACTATATGGGAAGAAATTCTCAAGGGTTTCATTTTGGTAACCGTACCTGGTATTAATGATCCACCGAGGTGTTGTTTAAATATGCACGGTCAATACATTTTGCAAACAACACCCTGGCCAACTGCATATGAGGGCTTTGCACACATGCCGCACTTGAGATCCGAAGTCATAGTTAATTCATGGCCAAGGACACAACTAATGCAGGCCGGAAATAAAGTCTTGCCCTGAGGGTCACCAGATCAAGAAAGATGCTGTTCCACTGGAATCATTCAAGGTCATAAACTAGTGTCTCTTTATTTGTTCTGCTTCTGGACAGCGCAAGGACTACTAACCTAGCACCGTGTAGGAAATCAGTCTCTGGACTGAATGAAAGAATGAATGACGAGGCTGCTAAAGAGGACAGAGTCCTTTACAGACACTTCTTAAAGCTGTGCTCATTGCTTTCACTTTTTCATTTCTCGTTCTATTTCATTAAGATGATTGAAGAGAAGAATGATAAATAATTTCAAGAGAGGAATCTGAATAATGATCTGTTTCATGGCAAAGCAATTAAAGGCCAGAGATACAAAATTACTGGGCCAAGACAGCACATCTTCTGGTATAAACTTTACAAATAAATAAAACTTACAGCTGTTTTCTCACATTTTTATAGTTTTTTCAAAACCCACACTCATGATTCTAACATGTCCAGACCACTGGAGATGTTCAGACTTGTTCTATCGTTAGAAATCTATCTCTATCCATCAAAATGATGGAGCTTTTCTTTGAAATTATACATCAAATTCCAAGGGGATGGGGAAATAAAATTCATGAATGATTTATCCCCAAAGAGCTCATGGACATTTCTGCCAGGGTACCCCATTTTTACTTTTATGTGACCCACAATGAGAACTGAGTTTGAGTAGGTGAGAAGAGGAAAGACTCCCTTTTCCCCACCCCCAATCCTTCTCTGTAAGCACTATTTCTTGAAATTCCTTTTAATCAAGGACCACAATTGTTATTCCATAACAATACTTAAAATGCAAATATCTCTGAAAGAGAAAAAACAAAACTGTTGACTTAGATTCACACTAAGGGGTAAATAGCTTATCAGATCTTTTCCAGGGAGTAGTTCTGATAACTTCAGACTCCTGGAGAGAAAAGACACACTGGGGTAAAGGAAAACAAACATCACCTCATTTACATCTCTCCTTAAGGCTACCCTGCCTCCGAATTTAGCGGAGTCTCTACCAGATCAATTCCCTGGAATCTGCTCTGAGCACTCACAGCTCCAACTCCTGATCCATTCTCCCCACCTCGGCCCTCCCCCACCTGCCGGCTCTGGTGCTCCCAACTGTTCCTCTGCCAAACGCAATTCCAGTTTTGTCCTGGCCTGTCTCAGTGAAGCTGCTCTCATGGGATAAAATACAAAACAAGAATCTTTTTGCAATGACCGTAACCCAGTTGACTAGTAAAGGACTCAGCTTTCCCCTAAGGACAGTATTACTTGTCAGTTCCCAAGGCAGCAGGCTCTGAGACGGACCTACAGCAGCAAGTTTATTGCAGACTATTCTCAAAATCAACACCCCTGAGGAGCTGAGTGCAGGGGAGTGGGGCAGGGCGGGGGTGGGGGGGCTGGGGGGGCTGGGGGGGTTGGGGGGGGGGTGGTCAGGAGAGAAGCTGAGCTGCAATACAGTGCAATTGAAGCAAAGATCTCAGTCAATCCAACAGGAAGATCTACAGGCAAGACGGCCTTTCAGAGCTGTCCTGAATGAGGCAGGGGGCTGCCACACTTGACCAGCCTGTGAATGAAGTCTGTGCCTTGAGCAAGGCAGCTTCCTTCAGCTGAGGGCAAGACTCAAAAAGGACCCACAGCTAAAGGCCATCAGCCACCAGCACTGCCAGCAGCTGGGGAAATAGGTGCTTCCATCCTGGAGAAGGAAGGTAGCATGGCATCCACTACAATACATCATTGCTCCTTTTAAGTGCCTGGGTGCTCAGTCCTGTCCCCCTCTGTGTGCCCCCATGCACTGCAGCCCACCAGGCTCCTCTATCCATGGGATTTCCCAGGCAAGTACTCCAGTAGGTTGCTATTTCCTACTCCAGAGGATTCCCCCTGATCCAGGGATCAAACCCACATCTCCTGTGTCTCCTACATTGGAAGGTGGATTCGTTATCACTTGAGCCACCTGGGAAGCCCACCTTCTTTTAAGTTCACACCTTGAATATGGTCTCAGAGAAACAGAAAACGGATGATTATTTTGTTAGAAACTTTACCAAGATCTGTTCCTTTCAAAAATCCCTGCCCCTAACCCCAGCAGTAATGTCACCTATGGTTTGATGTTTGAGTTGCCAATTCAACACACCTGGATCAATCTGCATTTGCAACTGTCACATTGATAATAACTCAACCCGAACATCTGCTTCCCTCCCTGTAAGTGTAGTCAGATTCAGGAATTAAAATGCTCAAAATGCACATTGTAACAAATTACGTTTCTGTTATTTCTCCTTTATGTTCAGTTAAAAATATGTGCATGAGAAATAATATTCATGTAAATTTCATTTCAGGGTAGTAAAGGAAGCTTTATAAAATATTTGATGTGAAAAAGAGAGAATTAAATCTGAAAAAGTAATTTAGGACTAGAACATGCCCTGGAGTAATTCTCCTGGCTGCCCATTAAAATCATCTCGGAAGCTGTAAAATATCCTGATGTCCAGGCCATACCCCAGGCCAATTAAATGGGAACTTCTGGGAGTAAAACCCAGGCATCATTATTTTGGAAACTCCCCAAGGAATTACAGTGTACAGATGAGATTGATAAACCTGGGCCCTCGAGCAGTGGATCTCAAACTTGTGTGTTTCACACTCAACTGGGCCACTCATCCAATCATGTTTTGCTGGGCTCCACCTCTCGAGTTTCACAACTCTGGGAAGGGCTGGTACTGGGCATTTCTAATCAGTTCCTGGGTGATGCTGATACCACTGGTCCAAGGACCACACTTTGAGAATCAAGGCTCTAGGGGCTTGGCCTAACCAGTTTCCCACCACATGTAACAAATCCCCACTCTTACTTCCTGCCTCCTCTCCAGGTAGGATCCCTGGGTTAGGAAGATCCCTTGGAGGAGGACATAGCAACCCTCTCCATTATTCTTTCCTGGAGAATCCCTTGGACAGAGGAGCCTGGCAGGCTATGGTCCACAGGGTCATAAAGAGTCGGACACGACTGAAGGACTTAGCATACACACACACACACACCCTATCCTTACTTCCTGTCTCCCCTACCCTCCATCCCCTAATCACACATCTCAGAAAATCTTGGACATTTTTTCCTCTTAAATCAACCCCTGAGATGCCCCTTTCCCCTCTGCATAACTATTTCCAAATGCTACATTCTCCCATCATCCTGAGCAGCAACCACCAGCCATCAGCTAAGACGACCTCTAACTTCTTCCATGATTTTTCATCTCCTTTTGTCATGAATTTCTTTGCTGCTTAGGCATGATTCTGCAGATTATGAGACTAGAATCATTCCTTTGAAACCATGAACTAATGGCTTCTGTTGCACACTTCAAGCCCAGCATTTATGGTTTGGAAAGCAAAGCAAAAACACTTACCTGTGTCTTTTCACACTTGCTGTTTTGTATCCTGAGATGGGGCAGATGCAGCTGTTTGTCTACACAGTTTTTGGCTGGCAGGATCTAGAAATGCATTACACTTGTTAGGACTCAAAGTGAGCAATGTCAGTAAACAATGCAAAGATGGGCAGTGGTGGTTTGGCTACAGCCCTCTTTTAGTTCCTCTAATATCAAAGGATTTCACAGAAGGGTTTCAAATAAGATTTATTTAACCCCCACCTTCCTGCAGTACTTTCAGTGGGACAGAGACCCTTCCAAAATTCATCTTAAAACTCATACCCTCAACTCCCAATGCTAAATCTGAAAAGGTGTTTGAAGATTCAGATAAGAAAGAACTTTCCCTTTTAAGAGAGCCTGAAGAAAAAGGAGACCAAAAACGTCCTCATTTTCTCTAGCTACAGAAAAATATTCACACAATCTTTCAGTTTGGCCAAGATTAACAACTCATAATCTGAAGATATTGGCTTCTGTTGAAGTGAATATCAAGATTTATTGACCTGCAGAGTAAATATTAACGGAGGTGAAACAGAGGTTAATAACAAACCTCAAGTGATAATACATCTTTATATTTGCTGAAATAAAAAGTCAGTCCATATATAGCTCATACACACATTCAAAAACCTCTTTAACCAAAAAGCTCTAGAAATCTGTTTGCTATGACAGATTGCTTAAATATATGGCTGAATTTCCATTTGTATTAACATCTCTGAAAACCCAGGCAGCCAGAAAAGCGAAGTATTAATCAATTCCTCTGATGGATCATCAGTAGCCAATCAGAGGTCAGTGACTTATTAGCAAATGAGATCTGATTGGAAGAGTCTAACCAGCATCTCATTCTTGTCAGTCCTACTAAGGTGAGCAGGGTATTGAACTGACCGAAACTAATGAATTTTTTTCCACATACAAATAAAAATATTTCAGACTTCTCACTTCATACAAATCCAAATAAATACACTCATTGTCCACAAAAAATGTATAAACTAATGTTTGTTAAGGAGGCATTTTGGAAAATAGAAGCTTACCTGGACAAAGGAAGAGAGCCCTGGGCTCTGATGCAGAGGACCGCTGTTCGCTCTGTGACAGGAGGCTAGTCACTCAACCACTCTGCGTCTCAGTTCCTTACCTGTAAAATGAAGACAATGGCGCCAACTTTACAAAGCTGCTGTGAAGATTAAACGGGTTAGGACATGTAAAGTGCTTTAAGTGTGACTAGAGAACAGTAAGGGGTATATAAATATTTGTCTAAAAAGAAAAAGTTCTAGGGGAAAAAGAATCATTTTGCCGCAAAGTCTCTGAGCTTTATGGGCATCAGGTTCATAGTTTTCTCACGTATGGCCTGAGTCATTGACTATGAAGCACCGCTATCATTTATGTTTATTTAAATTTAAATTCTGTGGCCAACCTCTAAAATTCAGGAGAATTCCATGTGAAATGATCAGGATTTATAGTTCTTGAAAAAAATTTAGCACACACATCCATACTGGACTAATATTCGCAGAGGCCAACAACTGAATGATACTGAGGGGCAGCCACCTGCGGCAGAGAGGGACGGAAGGTCCAGAGGACACACTTCCTTTGGCCACAGTTTCCACACCTCCAATTACTCCCCATTCTGAGTATCAGTGTCATCTGACAGGTATCATCCCAGTGCCATCGTTGCTTTTATTACAGTAGAACAAAAAAGAAAAATGCATCATCACATCCATGTCTTTTTCAAGAATGGAAAAAATAAACAAAGCGTTACATGTTTCCAAAAAAAGACAGACTTTTCTAGGACATAAAGATTCCTGGGTTTAACACGCCAACAAAGTGTGTCTGCAGCAAAAGAATACAACTTAATCTTCTGTTAGGAAAACAAGCTGTGAGAAGAGCCATGACTGGCGTGTGGAAAGGATGCCGATGAAAAGATTAACCATCTGTGAAAGAGAGTGGAATTTCAGCACCGCTGTTTTTGTGAGTGTGAAGAAAACCAGTGGCGACGCTGTGGCACATTCTAATATACATGTTTATGGTCCTGTCGTCTGTCCTGTCCACGGAGGTGTTTGTATTTCTAACCCCTGGCCCAAGCCACGCTTATCATTGTACAAATGAGGGAACGGAAGGCAGACAAGTGAAAGGATGCCTATGAAACCACCACCTTGGTCTCTGACGTACCCTTCAAGGAGGAACAGCAGTGTGACCGCATAGTGATGCTCCGAGTGAATAACACACCCTCACGTGAGCCGAATCCCAATCTTTTCACCTTATCAGACCACAGACACAGACACTCTCTGAATGTCAGCTCTCCAGTTGGAAAACCTGAATCTCAGTCCTGGAATTCTACTCGCCCAAAGTGTTTACGAGATGGAATGAAATGTTTGAGCTACTGGCGTTTGGGTCAATAGACCACATAAAGGAAATTAACACTCACCTGAGGCCTTAATCGGCAAAATGTCAATGTTGAGTGAAAATATAAAACTGACACAAACAGTAAAAACACATTTGGTGACATGACATATCACTTGCCAGGAACGTCTCTATTTTCCTATCTCAAAACAGTACAAACAGCCTTCATTTCTTTTGGAGAAAATGCAGCATCACTTGACATCTCTAACTTAACCTTAGTCAGATCTTTGATTCACTCTAATTTTATTATCTCATTTTCTCTCAGCTGTGTGAGCCCAGTTGGTCGGATACTTTACAAAAATTGCAAGATACATGTTTGAAACTACAAAACTAAGGATGGGATAAAAAACAAAAACTTACCCTCTCTCACAGAGACTGACATGCAAATTATTAAGGTCAAAGGATACAATGTTAATTAATATTTACAGTTATTAACTCCAAAAACATTTTGTTTTGTATGCATTTGCTGTTCCTTTTTTGACCAATGGCTTTCCCAAAAGAGGAAATGAAAATTGTGATTCTGTTGCTTGTTTCATTTTTGATGGTGTTTTCTCTTAATCGTATTCTTTAAGGTATAAAAAACGATCTTTTTTCCCTTCAGTATTGCCCTTTATTTCCCCTCCTGCCTCCCTCCATTCAGGGGGACAGGGCCTTCTAGAACTGCCTCGGGGGAGGTACCTAATGCCTCAAGGGTGGAAATCCCTTAAAGGGTGAAAATGGGTTTTCAGACTTTGGTGGCAAAATTCTATGCCAATTAAAAACTGTGCTGATCATATATCAAGAGAAAGAGCCTGAGGGAAAATATGGCAGAGGGAGAGATCATCATGAGAAAGTTAAGGGGAGCCTCAGAGGATTCTACGGTTCAAACCTGGAGAGATCATTCTCATGGACATCCTACACTGTGGCTCCTTAGGCAGAGCTTCAGCTCTGTCTCTTGATCCCTCCAGAGGCTCAGGTTTCCTTCTCTCTCTTCTTCGGCGGCCAGGCTGCCATGAAGCTCTGTCCTGCTTTGCTGTTCTGCTCCTGCTGACCCATCTGCCCCAACACTCCAATTCACCTTGTCCTTGTCCTTGACCTCCCCTCTCCCACTGGGCTAATTCTTGTGTATCCTGTAAGCCTCAGGAAGCCCTGCTTCCTCTAAAGATGTGACCAGCTGCCCCAACATATGGATGAGCGGCCCCTCCCTAATGCTCCTGCACACCCTTTATATGTATTGCCTTCCAAGTACCTGTTTATGAATCTCTACTCCCCCCAACCCCCACCATTAGAACATATGAATACTGCCAGGCTAGGGACCAGGACTAGGTTCTGGCTTTCTTCCTAGAAACTTCACATGTTTGGTGAGACCACGTGAAGCACGCCTTCAGTGTAATGGTGAGACCTCAGTGAGTTTCCGTTGAATGTGTGGACAGATGAAACACACACACCCCCCACCGCCCCCCCACCCCCCCACCCCCACACACACACCCAGAGGCTCCTCCTCTCTCCCGCTCTCTTGAAGGCAGATCTCTGCTGGAAGATCTAACTTCCAGACTGGCTAATGCCCCAGTTGAACTGAATTGACACCCATGCTGGCCCAGAGAAGAGCTGGGGTTTAAAGAGATAGATGAAGGGTAGGTAAGTTTATAGACGAAAAGGAAACTGGAGAGTGATGAAAGGTTATCTGCAGAAGCAAAAACCAGGACAAAATGCATCACGGAATGTATCTGTGAGGACAGAAAAGGAGGAAAATTGACCTTTGTTGACCATTTTGACCAGCTAACCAGGTAAGCACTATTAAGTTGGTGCAAAGTAATTGCGGGTTTTGCATTGTTGAAATTTCCCTTTGATATTGGAATATATTCTTATGAATAAATAAATGTGGTTATGCTATACATCATTTTAATGCACATTCTCACTTTACAATTTTTTGCTAATGAGTTATTACTTGCAGTTTATCTTATATTTATTTTAGACTATGGAAATCATGTTAGACAAAAAGCAAAACTGAGTAATTTTCTTATTGGAATTCAAAATGGGTCATAAAGTAAAGGAGACAACTTACAACATGAACAACACATTTGGCCCAGGAATTGCTAACAAATATAAGGTGCAGTGGTGGTTCAAGAAGTTTTGCAAAGGAGATGAGAGCCTTGAAGATGAGGAGCACAGTGGTTGGCTATTGAAGTTGACAATGACCAACTGAAAGCAATCATCAAAGCTGATCCTCTTACAACTACATGAGAAGTTGCAAAAGAACTCAACTTCGACCATTCTGTCATTTGGCATTTGAAGAAAATTGGAAAGGTGAAAAAGCACAATAAATGGGTACCTCATGAGCTGATCAAAAATCAAAGAAATCATTGTTTTGAAGTGTCATCTTCTTTTCTTCTGTGAAACAACAATGAACCATTTCATGACTGGACTGTGACATGTGACAAAAGACAACCAGTGACGACCAGCTCCGTGGTTGGACTGAGAAGCTCCAAAGCACTTCCCAAAGCCAGACTGCACCAGAAAAAGGTCATAGTCCCTGTTTGGTGGCCTGCTGCTTATCTGCATCCCAGTGAAACCATTTCTAAAACCCAGCGAAACCAAGATGTATGCTCAACAAATTGATGAGATGCACTGAAAACTGTAGCACCTACAGCCAGTATTGGCTAGCAAAAAGGGCCCAACTCTTCTCCCTGACAATGCCCAACTGCACAACCAACGCTTCAAAAGCCCAAAGAACTGGGCTACAAGGTTTTTGCCTCATCTTCCATATTCACCTAACCTCTTGCCAACCGACTACCACTTCTTCAAGCATCTCAACAATTTTTTGCAGGGAAAATGCTCCCACAACCAGCAGAATGCAGAAAATGCTTTCCAAGAGTTCATCAAATCGCCAAGCATGGATTTTTATGCTACAGAATAAACAAACTTATTTCTCATTGGCAAAAATGTGTTAATAAATAAAGACGTGTTTGAGCCTAGTTATAATGATTTAAAATTCATGGTCTGAAACCACATTACATTTGCACCAACCTCCCTGTAGCTCATATGGTAAACAATCTGTCTGCAATGCAGGAGACCTGGGTCTGATCCCTGGGTAGGGAAGATCCTCTGGAGAAGGGAATGGCAACTTACTCTGGCATTCTTGCCTGGAAGATCCTATGGACAGAGGAGCCTAGTGGACTACAGTCCATGGGGTCACAAAGAGTCAGACATGACCGAATAACACTACTACTACTAATACATTCTTTACTAATTACTTTATTAACTAATTGAATATCCCTCAAGTCCTTCTGAGGTAGATATTATCGTTCCTTCCAAATGAGGAGACGGAAGTTGAGAGGGCATTAATGACACACCCTTGATTAACAGCTAATATGAGAGGGGAGCAGAGCTTCAGTCTGTGTGACTCCAACACTGGCGTCCTTTCTGCCATACCGTTTCTTCTAAAGGTATGCATGCCACCGTGAAGATCGAAGATCCCAGGTGCCACAGCTGAGACCCGATGCAGCCAAATAAATACTAAAAAGATAGAGGTGAAAAATGTTGCTTTTTTTCCCCTCAGTTCTTCCTGGGAACAGAGAGAAGGAATAGAAGGGCCTAATCACCATCTCCTGGCTTGTATAATAGTAACAAACACTTATAGAGCACTTAGCACATGATTTACCCTGTTATCATTCAATCCATAACCAGCCCTGGGGGGAGAAGCAGTGGTGGGGGTCTCCTCACTTGACAGATGAGCAAGTAGAGGGTTTACAAACTTGCCCCGAGCCACCCAGAGCGTGAACAGCAGATGCGGGGTTCAGCAGCAGACCTCGTGGTCACCAGATTGATGCCTGTAACTAATTCCGCCTCCAGTGGTCCCCAGTGGGACACAAAGAGACCAGCAGAGCCTGAGGGAAAGGACACCCAGAAGTCACAGGCTCTTCCTAGTCACCCCAAGGGTTTTCCCTGTAACTCTATGAAGAGAATAGTAGAGATGCATATCAGCACCCATAACACTGGCGACCTTCACCAGACCTTCAATTTGCAGCTAAATTTGATCTTGGAAGAAGGCTATAAGTCATACCAATATAATTTAACCTCCTATTTCCTAAAGGTAAATGCAATAAGGTTTCATTTCTAGAAAACCATTATACTCCATAAAAATACCAATTAGAAGAATACAGGAAAGGAACACAAATGGAGGCTTTCGTAAACATTTTCTATGATAAAAAAACATTTAACCTAAGTTTGGTTCCTGCAGGTACTAGTCTGGTTGAAGTTGGTTAAAAATATGAATTGATGAAGTTTGGATTGAAGATAAATGACTTTCCCTAGCAGATATCCCTGTGGCAAGCACGGGCATATGTCATTGCTCTAGGCATCTTACACTTGAATTCAAAATTAGAGTGATTTGTCTCAAAAAATTTATTCTCATTCAGCGTGAATAAATGGAAAATTTCTGCTCAGTTAAAGCTGGGGAAAGAGTTCCCACAGTGTCATTTTCTCCCATGATCTCTTGCTCTTCTATTTCAGTAAGTCTGTTGACAGTGACCTCCACCTGATTTGTCAATATTGCTGATTACAGTCGTTATTGGTTCTGGTATTTTAGTGTTCTGATATATGCTACTAAAAACTCAGGCATTCCTTACTGGTGTAACACCACTGCTTTAAAATTTAAATAATTCTGAAGATAATTTGCATATCGATTGCATATTGAAAGAGTTCTCTGCTGCATTCCAATTTCCTGTTGAACAAAGCTTTCCTGTTTAGGATGCATTTTGCTAAAGCTCCAGAATCCTCAAGGAGAGGAAGAAAATAACAATTGCTAAAGTAAAGCCTCATCCACAAGAATAATTCTTATCTAGTTCAAAGGCTTTCGGAACAAGTGGTGTATAAATCTGACAGTTTTGAAACTGGAACAGGTAACTAACTCTACTTAGAGTATCAGGAGTACAAGATAAAACCAAAGACGACACAGATAAACCCCAAACACTTTCTTCGAGACAAAAAAATACAACTCTCTCTCTCCCTCTTCTCTGTCTCTCTAGATATATTTTAAACATAACCAAATTCATATAAATATATATGTGTATAAATAAACATCAATTTTACACGTATATATGACTGGTTCCCAAAAGTTATCCAAGGAGTTTCCCTCAAACAGGAGACACAATTATAGTTACTTGAAGATGAAAATGAAAGTCGCTCAGTCGTGTCCGACTCTTCGCGACCCTGTGGACTATACAGTCCGTGGAATTCTCCAGGCCAGAATACTGGAGTGGGTAGCCTTTCCCTTCTCCAGGGGATCTTCCCAACTCAGGGACTGAACCCAGGTCTCCTGCATTGCAGGCGGATTCTTTACAGCTGAGCCACAAGGGAAGCCCAAGAGTACTGGAGTGGGTAGCCTCTCCCTTCTCCAGGGAATCTTCCCAACCCAGGAATTGAAATGGGGTCTCATACATTGCAGGTGGATTCTTTACCAGTTGAGCCACCAGGGATATATTCCTGACAAGAACACGCAGAGCCACGGCAGTAGCTAGAGAAATCTGCCCAAAGATGTGCTCGCGATTCCGCAATCCACAGTATTAACACGTGTTGCCTTGATTTTGCTTTCAGATTTAGCTCTTTAATTTGTTTACAAAGAACAAATGACATTTTCAAATTTTTCATGATTCATTATCATTTCTTTCTCATGCAATGTGCTTTTGGATAATATTGTGTTTATTAATTGTAATCTGTTCATGTGTATTTAGCATTTATATTTTGAATACATCAATAATTTTCTAAACATTTTATAATGTGTTTACATGTTTTTGTGTTGAAAATATATTTCCATTTAGTTGCTGGTTTTAAAATTCATTTTATGAATCCTGAGTATGCTTTTACAAAGGTAGTAATAATGCCTGTGTTACTCAAATTAACTATCAAAATGCTGTAATTGTCTATCAGCAATGATCAAAAAACTTTGTATGTACAAGTTTCAGGTTTGTTTAAAATTTAAGATTAATAAAAGTGAGCAATGTGATGCTATCTTACAAATTAATCTAAACCACTTGTATGACATTTAGAATTTAATTCCACTTACACTCTTTCTTTAGAATATTCTTAAAAGTTTAATATGCACAAGAACCACCTGAGGATCTTGTTGGACTTCAGTCTGATTCTGGGCTAGCGACAAGCATTTTGCAATTTTTAAGAAACTCCCAGGTGATGTTGATGCTATTGGTCCAGGGACCACATTTTAAGGAGCAAGGTTCTTCTCATGTACTTCACATCCCACCTCGTGGATTCAGTCACTTCCAGATAAATGTTAGAGTAGGTACTGGGCAGAATCATTTTGACACCTGCCTCAGGAAATGGAATCTGTTGCAAGGGAGCACACGGAGGTGAGGAAGTCAGGAATCTGTCTTGGCAGTGGCACAAGCTCTCTGGCTCCCTGAGCTTCTGCAGTTGTACAGCCTGCAGGCACCATGGTGATGCTCACTCAGCATCAGCCAGGATGCACCAGGAGCCCCAATCTCCCAGCAGACTTGTTGGCCTCTCCGTGGAGGAGCTCTCAGCTCCCTGAGGCTTCCTAGGTGGCGCTGGTGGTAAAGAATTCAGGAGACACAAGAGACTCAAGTTTGATCCCTGGGTTGGGAAGATCCCTGGGAGGAGGGCATGGCAATCCACTCCAGTATTCTTGCTGGGAGAATCCCAAGGACAGAAGAAACTGGCAGGCTGCAGTCCACGGGGTCACAAACAGTCGGACGTGACTGAAACGACTGAGCATTTGTGCACACATGGCTGCCTGGGTTTTCACTGTGTTCCATCGGTGGTTTGCCCAAGGGGCATCATTAAATCACCAATGCTGTAATGAGATATGGGGCCCAGGGCACGCCCGCTGGCCCTGCAGACTGTCGCTTGTTCACTCTCCACGGCCGACCCGCCTCATCTCCATCCTCCTGTCCTGACCGGCAGGACCCTGAAGGGCGCGTTCTCGGGCCTCCCCAGCGTCAGCACACAGGCTCACTTACACGTGCACGGCCCCTGTTTATGGGGAAGAGCTGCTGCTTAACATCAGGGGCTAAGAGCTCTACAAGAGCTCTTCAAATGGTTTTTAAAATACCACACTTTCATTTTGATAAAGTCGTGTAAGTGCGTTATGGATGACTGACTGACAAAGGACGGCCACGGCATTTCAAGGACCACGTCTGAATGTGGGTTTGTGATCACAATGGTGCCAAGAGGTATGTCTTTGACGACTGTGGACTGCTGACAGGAATAGAGACCAACTACACGGAAATGCTGATTAATTCCTTCTCACCACGGTAAGGGTAGAGAACCTCACCGTCCCTGCGGCCCAGGGCTTAGGAAAGTCCTGTCAGAGTGATGGAAAGCGGGCCCGGTGCCGCATGTCCTACAGCAGAGGCCAAGTGAAACGGGAGACTACCTGTGCACCGCGCAGCCACGAGTTTATCTTGAAACGGCAATTTAGTTTCAGCCAAACGCCATCATCCATCTCACTGGATTTATAGTCTCAATTTCATTTTTAATGGCCTTATACTTTAAGAAATTCATTTGCAATTTCTTTCGATTTCACACCTTTTTAAGAAATGTAAGCATAAGACGTTTATTGAAACTATTGGGTTTATACATATTTAAGTAAAGTTATAATAAAAACAACTAAAGCCAATGTTGGAAGCTAAGAAAACGTTCCCCTCTTAGGAGAGCACCTGTGTACTAATCAAACTTGAGAATGAACTTCTTTCGAGGTTTAACCCCTCTGTTCAAAGTAAATTCTCAGTCAAAGCAGCATGAAAGACACAGAGCAGACTTCAAATGAGACGTCACCTGTGGGGGACTCTGCTGGGGTTTCTCCTAGATCCCCCTTGTCGGGCTGGTACGCCCCCTTCCCAGCTGCTGGGAATGATGCTGCTCACAGTTCCCCCCGCCACCAACTCGCTGGAGAAGTGCCATCAGACAGAGGGGAGCACGTGAGAGATGACACCTGCCGCCCCACCTGGGGACACGCCCCAACCACTGACTGGCTGAGCTGGGGGTACAAGAGGCCTGTCCTCTTACCCTGAGATGGGCTCAAGTCAGGGGTACACACCCTGCTCCAGGGCTCCCCATGGGATCAGGCAGAAGCCAGACTCCAGGGGCCACCACATCCTTACCAAGCATCTTTTGCTCTTCATCCTGCTTCCCTCACCGCCCTCGCTCTCTGGAAAGTGCAGCCTTCACATGCAGCCCCATCCTTGTCTTGCTTGGTCTATGCCTCCAGGGAACCAAACTCAGATGCCCTCCAATCCGTGGAAAATGCACTTGGTACTGAGGCAGGCCTGCTGCCTGGACACACATGGGCTCTCTGTGGACGTGGTATGCCCCTCTCTCCCATCACCATGAAGGGGAGATGCACATCTCATTCCCCAGAACAGGCTGGAAAATATCCCCAAGTGAGATTTAATGACCACAGAACCCTAGCACATCCAATTTGAGGATTTCTGACTCAGTCTGTGTGAGAATTTCAAAACCAAAATGACTTTGTTCAAATATTTCTAAATCTCTAAAACCAGATGATTTCTTTTCATGATCCAGTTATAAGAAACTTCCTTCTGATCTAAGAAGTTAGCATCCCGCCAGGCACTCAGCGCTGTAGCAAACTCAACAACCTCTGGACCCTGGCGCAGAGAGAGAGACCTGCAGCCAGGTACCCACCTTTATCCCCAGGGCCCACACTATTTGGGAGAAGAAACCGAGTCTTTGAGAATGGAAAGCGGAGTCCTGACTGTCAACTTGCTTTCTCTAACATATCATTTCATGAGGCTTATGGAGTTGGATACTTTTCTATCTTATTTTTTGGTGGTTCTATAGGCTTCCCCACTCATCACTCAGCCTAGAAGAAAAAATAAGAAACTCAGGCAAATTAAAACCAAGTTAATTATAATAACAGCAATCAGTTCAGTTCAGTTGCTCAGTTGTGTCTGACTCTTTGCGACCCCATGAACCACAGCATGCCAGGCCTCCCTGTCCATCACCAACTCCCAGAGTTTACTCAAACTCATGTCCATTGAGTCGGTGATGCCATCCAACCATCTCATCCTCTGTCGTCCCCTTCTCCTCCTGCCCTCAATCTTTCCCAGCATCAGGGTCTCTTCCAATGAGTCAGTTCTTCGCATCAGGTGGCCAAAGTATTGGAGTTTCAGCTTCAACATCAGTCCTTCCAATGAATATTCAGGACTGATCTCCTTTAGGATGGATTGGTTGGATCTCCTTGCAGTCCAAGGGACTCTCAAGAGTCTTCTCCAACACCACAGTTCAAAAGCATCAATTCTGCGGCGCTCAGCTATCTTTAGAGTCCAACTCTCACATCCATACATGACTACTGGAAAAACCATAGCCTTGACTAGATGGATCTTTGTTGACAAAATAATGTCTCTGCTTTTTAATATGCTGTCTAGGTTGGTCATAACTTTTCTTCCAAGGAGCAAGCAAGCATCTTTTAATTTCATGGCTGCAATCACCATCTGAAGTGATTTTGGAGCCCAAAAAATAAAGTCTGACACTGTTTCCCCATCTATTTCCCATGAGGTGATGGGACTGGATGCCATTATCTTAGTTTTCTGAATGTTGAGTTTTAAACCAACTTTTTCACTCTCCTCTTTCACTTTCATCAAGAGGCTCTTTAGTTCTTCTTCACTTTCTGCCATAGGGTGGTGTCATCAGCGTAACAGCAATAGTCACCAACCATTGAGCACTTACGGGCTTCCCAGATGGCTCAGTGACAAAGTATCCCCCTGCCAAGCAGGAGACGCAGTTTGATCCTTGGGTCAGGAAGATCCCCTGGAGGAGGAAATGACAACTCACTCCAGTATTCTTGCCTAGAGAATCCCATGGGCAGAGGAGCCTAGTGGGCTACAGTCCATGGGGTCAAAAAAGAGTTGGGCGCGACTAATCTACATCACTGAGCACTCACACGTGTTGGTCACTGTACACAGACTTAACAATTACTATCCTGTTCATCTCTCTCCACTGCTCTGTGAGGTGAGTGTCATCTCCATGCCGCAAAGGAGTCAAGGGGAGCCTACAGGGCTGAAGGCAGGTGTCTAGGATCACAAGGCCAGTGCAGCCCCCGAGGCCTTCTAGGGCTCCGCTCATCTCTCCATCTACAGGGCCGACCACGAGTGCAGACCCCGAGGCCTTCCAGGGCTCCGCTCATCTCTCCATCTACAGGGCCGACCATGAGTGCAGACTCTGAGGCCTTCCAGGGCTCTGCTCATCTCTCCATCTACAGGCCCGACCACGACAGGGTGTTCACTTCCATGTGTGTTTTTAGCAGAGAGTCACACGGCCCAGCACTGCCCACAGTCAACAGTCTACCAATTAACTTCACGTTTGATGACAGTTCCTTGTTACCTCCGCAAATTATTCAAAATTTTCCCTTTCTGTTTCTCCAGCTGTGGATAACTTTAGAACTTGCTTTAGAAAAATACTCACAATAATAATAAAATGATCATGGCTGAAGTTCAGTTATGGATATTTTGAGGCTCATCCTACTATTATCTCTACTTTTGTGTGTGTTTGAAAATGTCCACAGTTTAATAAAACACAACTGCAGGGAAAGATTTAGACAGTCTTCTCAACCAATGGATAGTTCCTTTACAACAGAAATGGCATTTATGTGTTTGCCACATAAGCCTCCTTACCTTATAGCTCCATCTTACTGCAACCTGACATTAAAAAGAAAAAAAAACAAAAAAACACCAGCCCATGTATCAGCAGAATTGAGTTGGGTATGAGATACAGAAATCATAGTGGACTGGCTTAGAGAAGTAAGAGTTCATTTTTTCCTGGTACAGGAAGTCAGGAGGTGAGCAGACCAGACCTGAGCATCTGGTCCATGAAACCACCAATACCTCTATCCTCTCATCTTTCTCTTCACCATCCTGGCATTGCTTTTCATCCCAATGCTCATGCAAATGCTGATGCATGTTTGGGCACCACGTATGTGGTCCCTGCAGGAGGGAAGGCACAGAGACTATGGTTTTCCCCTCGCGCTCATTCACTGAGGGAGGCAGGACCTCTTCAGGGGTGTCCAGCTCTTCTCACAGACCGGAGCCATAAAACCTGACCACACTAGGTGCAGAGGAGGCTGGGAGTTGCAGCACCTCAATTTTCAGTATTATAGCAGCATTCCTAACTACAACTATATGCCAGATATTGAAATAAACCATGTCTTAGTTTGCCTGGGACAGTCCTGGTTTACGCTGGTAGTACTGGCACTATCACTAACAGGATTCCCTGTCAGCCTCAAAGGCCCTGTTTGGATGATAAATGATGGTTAGCCTTTCTGTAACAGAGAATGACAGAAGTGCTGAGCAAACCAACCTTGAGTAGCTGCCCTACTCCAGCAACCAAAATAATTGAAAATCTAAAGTCCTTTACTTCTTTCAAGTGTTCATCCCCATTTCTCGTACCGTCAATATCTTACACATGCATAGCTAAGGTTCTAAAGGGCCTCTCCTATTTCAAGTCCAGAAAATTCTCTTCTAATTCAGTCTGTGCAGCCTCCTCCTCCCCCACCCACATCTTTATTTTGCCCCCCTTACCTCCCCACTGCTGCCTCCTCCCTTCCTCAGCTCTGCAGCATCTCCCCCTCTCACCTCCAAGAAGCAACAGCTGTCACAGTTGCCACTGACAACCACCCTGTAACAGGGTGAGCATCAGCCTGAACCAGAGCAGAAGAGCCCAGAGGCATGGGGCTGGACCCCAGTCTCCTCCCTCAGAGCCCGCTCTGGCCATGGAGCTCCAGGCTGTCAGATGACAGATCTTGTTTGAACCCATGTGAATCAGGATTCTCCTACTTGTAAGCAAGGATGCTCTGACAGATACTCTGGTCTCTGTATAACTGCAGAAGTCCCAGGATAGAGTCTTTCACCCTTTGATGGTAGTGGAAAGGAGAAGAAGCATTCACATATTTGTAAGTTGATATCTTTTATCCCAATTACCTATAACTTCATATATTTTTCTTTTGCTCTTTTTAAAAATGTATATAGGAAACCATAATTTAGGTGGGTTTTGTCTGGGGGCAGGGCCTCTTTGAGAAATCAGAGAAAGGGAGTAATGTCTTTGCTGTTTTCTAAAATGGGCAGACGTCAGCCATGCTGGGGTAAATCATTTTAAAATCAAAGTGGACACATCACTAAGCTGGCGCTGATGAAGGCAAACAGTCTCTTGAATAGGAAAAATATAAAGCTGCATAATGAGAGTGCTGTAGGAAAATATGGACCCACGGGGAAGGGAAAGCAGAGCACAATGGCTCACGTGTTATTAAGCTGCAGAAACATGAAGCTTTGGGGAGAGGCTCCTCTGAAGGCCAAACACCCTTGTTGTCACTGGATGCAATTACAGCGCCCAGAGATTGAAGCCCATCCCCCTAACAAAGCACAGCGGTGGCTGGAAAGGGATTCCACACCCAGAAGTTGCCAGAGGGGCCCAGCTGAGGCTTGAGGGGTAGGGCCCAAATGGCCAACAGGCCTCTCCACTGTGGATGATCCTCCAGAAGACACGATGGTTCAGAGACAGGGGTCAACCTTACAGAAAACACTGGGGAAAGATCACTGTAAATTTAGACAGTCAGAGGCAGGTTGGAAATGAATAAGCCACAGTGAGTTTTTGGAAAGACCATGTCAGTCTGAACCCAGCACTGTTTCTTTACATCTTGTTCTCTATTGTAATAATCTTTGATGCGAAAAACAAATGCAATAATATACGTCTAGATTCTTAAGCTAAACATTTTTTGTGGAAAACAAGCAACACTGATGTCTTCTTCCTTATCTGATCTATATGTTATTTATACACACAACACATAGCCATGCTGCTAAGTCACTTCAGTCGTGTCCGACTCTGTGTGATCCCATAGACGGCAGCCCACCAGGCTCCGCCGTCCCTGGGATTCTCCAGGCAAGAACACTGGAGTGGGTTGCCATGTCCTTCTCCAATGCATGAAAGTGAAAAGTGAAAGTGAAGTCGCACAGTTGTGTATGACTCTTAGCGACCCCATGGACTGCAGCCTACCAGGCTCCTCTGTCCATGGGATTTTCCAGGCAAGAGTACTGGAGTGGGTTGCCATGGCCTTCTCCAACACATAGCCATAGACCAATGCAATTTCCCCAGAGGTCTTCAGCAGACATGCTGGCATAGCACTTGCCCAGTAAGTCAAACCCTATTACAGGGGAAGCCACTACAAAGAGAAAAGGACAAGGGAAGGAAGGAGAAAAGTGAGCAGAGGAAAACTATGAGTTAGGTGTGGGAAGTGGGGGCTGGAGGGGAGTCAGGAATGAGGAGAAAGGCCACTGGAGAAACGAGGAAGGAACTACTCAAGAAAGTGGAGAGATTTTTGGAACAGTATTAACCGGACTACGATAAAATGATCAATGACACAGTGAGCTTCCTGCTCAGGAAAACAGACATCATATAAACACAGCACTGTTTATTCACTGTGTTTGTCACAGGGCATATGAAAAGGGCACTTACTCATCTCATAGTTGAACAATTCCCTCCTATCAAAATGGAACTGGATTTAAACTACTAAACAACTGTGCTCACTCAAAGCATCTGTATATATGACAAAGCTATTTAAACCAATGAATATACTCTTGAAAGTATGATCAACAGTGGGATGGTGAATGCAGAATGCACAGTAACTGCTTGAATTCTAGGGCAGAGACCAACAATGGGGAATGAAATGTTCTTTTTCATGTACTGGACACAGCAATGTGGTCAGCGTTGGACACAAATTTAGATACCATTATGACTCACTGCCTTGTTGTCTACATAGGCAGGAACAGTCCTTCCCAGGAGAGGAGGGCAAGTGCCACCCAGCAGGAGACAGGAAGGCATTTTCTTCCATGGTGTTCCTGCTCAGAGGACTTCTGAAGTCAGCTGTCTTCAGCCAACCAGTCCTCCTCTCTATCATTTGGATTATGCCTTCAACTAAACTGGAAAAATAAACACTCCATCTTACTAACTAGAAAGGACATTTAGCAAATGTGTAGGCAGTCACCAGAAATATGGATGGGCAAGTATTAGCTGTAGACACATAAGGCTCCTGCTCAGTGTCAAGGGAGGCCCTGAAACATCGACTTCCTGCATGAGTCTCCTGCCCGTGCCCCGCAGCCTCAGAGAACAGGACTCTGATACAGAACCGTCCCCAGTAAGGCCAGAGCCAACCCAACCGGACACTGTTTCCATTCGGTAGTATCTGTGTGTGATACTGTCTGCGTGTATTTTATCCTCAGTAAGAAAGACAACAGTCCTAATCTGGCTCAGAGATACTGAATCAACAAATAAGAGTCAAAAGGCCAAGGAAGTCATGGAGACTGAACTAAGAATCGAACTGAGAATTTTATTTTTTTAATCAAAGTATAGTCAATTTACAGTATTATATTAGTTTCAGATGTATAACATAGTGGTTCAATATTTTTGTAGATTGCAATCCACTTAAAGTTATTATAAAATATTGACTATATTCCCTGTGCTGTACAATGCACCTTGTAGCTCATTCATTTTATACATAATAGTTTTTACCTCCTCAGCCCCTACGCCTATCTTGTTCATCCCCCTCCCCTCTTCCTACTGGTCATCACTAATTTGTTCTCTTTTTCTGTGAGTCTGTTGCTGTTTTCTTATATTCATTCATTTGTTTTAGTTTTTAGATTCCACATGTAAGTGCTAACAGTATTTGTCTTTCTCTGTGGGACTTATTTCACTAAGCATAATACCCTTTAAGCCCATCCATGTTGTTGCAAATGGCACAAATTCATTCGTTTTATGGCTGAGTAATATTTCATCATGTATGTATTCCACATATTTTTTATTCACTGACAAAGAAAAAAGACAACCTACTGAATGGGAGAAAATATTTGCAAATAATATGACCAATAAGGGGTTAATATCCAAAATATATAAGCAGCTTATCAAAAAAAGAAATAACCTGATTTAAAAATGGGCAGAAGACCTGAATATACCTATATATATATATATATATACACACACACACCTATATCGGAGAAGGCAATGGCACCCCACTCCAGTACTCTTGCCTGGAAAATCCCATGGATGGAGGAGCCTGATAGGCTGCAGTCCATGAGGTTGCTAAAGTCGGACACGACTGAACGACTTCACTTTCACTTTTCACTTTCATGCATTGAAGAAGGAAATGGCAACCCACTCCAGTGTTCTTGCCTGGAGAATCCCAGGGACGGGGGAGCCTGATGGGCTGTCATCTATGGGGTCGCACAGAGTCGGACACGACTGAAGCGACTTAGCAGCATACCTATATATATAATATATATATATTTTTAAAGAAGAAACACAGATGACGAACAAGCACATGAAAAGATGCTCAATACTGCTGATCAGTGGAGAAATGCAAATTCAAATATCATGTGATATCATTTATATGTGGAATCTTAAAAAAAATTACACAAATAAAACTTATTTACAAAACAAAAATAGGCTCACAGACATAGAAAACAAACATGTTTACAAAAAGGGAGAGAGGGGAGAAAAAAATTAAAAGGCTGGGGTTAACATATACACCCTACCATATACATCACAGATAAACAAGGTCCTACTGTATAGAACAGAGAACTATATTTAATATTTATAATAACCTACAAGGGAAAAGAATCTAATAAAGAATATATATATATAATGGGGCAGTGCATGCATGCTCAGTGGTATCCGACTCTTTGCAGCTCCATGGACTGTAGCCCGCCAGGCTCCTCTGTCCATGCGATTTCCCAGGCAAGAATACTAGAGTGGGTTACCATTTCCTACTCCAGGAGATCTCGCTGACCCAGGAAACGAACCCATGTCTTTTGAGTTTCTTGCATTGGCAGGTGGACTCTTTACCACTGAATATATATATATATGTGTGTGTGTGTATATATATATATATATACACACACACATATATAAACCTGAGTGTATATATATATATATATATATATACACACACACACATATATAAACCTGAATCAGAAACCAATACAACACTGTAAATCAACTATACTTCAATAAGGAAAAAAGTTCATTTAGAGGAGAAAATAGATTTCTTTCATATCCAAATCAATGTACTGAGACGTATGTGTACCATACTATTAATAGCAACCTTTTGAGGCTCAAAGCCCTTGACTGTGTGGATCACAACAAACTGTGGAAAATTCTTAAAGAGATGGGAATACCAGATCACCTGACCTGCCTCCTGAGAAATCTGTATGCAGGTCAAGAAGCAACAGTTAGAATTGGACATGAAACAACAGATTGTAAAGGAGTATGTCAAGGCTGTATATTGTCACCCTGCTTATTTAATTTATATGCAGAGTACATCATGCAAAATGCTGGGCTGGATGAAGCACAAGCTAGAATCAAGATTGCCAAGAGAAATATCAATTACCTCAGATACGCAGATGACACCACCCTTATGGCAGACAGTGAAGAGAAACTAAAGAACCTCTTGATGAAGGTGAAAGAGGAGAGAGAAAAAGTTGGCTTAAAACTCAACATTCAGAAAACTAAAATCATCGCATCTGGTTCCATCACTTCATGATAAAAAGATGGGGAAACAATGGAAATAGTGAGAGACTTTATTTTTTGGGGGGCTCCAAAATCACTGCAGATGGTGACTGCAGACATGAAATTAAAAGATACTTGCTCCTTGGAAGAAAGGCTATGACCAACCTAGATAGCAGAGACATTACTTTGTCCACAAAGGTCCATCTAGTCAAAGCTATGGTTTTTCCAGTAGTCATGTATGGATGTGAGAGTTGGATTATAAAGAAAGCTGAGCACCCAAGAATTGATGTTTTTGAACTGTGGTGTTGGAGAAGACTCTTGAGAGTCCCTTGGACTGCAAGGAGATCCAACCAGTCCATCCTAAAGAAAATCAACCCTGAATATTCATTGGAAGGACTGAGGCTGAAGCTGAAACTCCAATACTTTGGCTACCTGATGTGAAGGACCGACTTATTTGAAAAGACCCTGATGCTGGGAAAGATTGAAGGCAGAAGGAGAAGGGGACGACAGAGGATGAGATGGTTGGATGGCATCACAGATGCGATGGACATGAGTTTGAGTGAACTCCAGGAGTTGGTGATGGACAGGGAGGCCTGGCATGCTGCAGTCCATGGGGTCACAGAGTTGGACACGACTGAGCAACTGAATTGAACTGAGGCTCATTCTCCATTCATGAGCTAAGAACTACCGATGGAGCCTAGTATCCTCATCTGAGGAAACTAAACCATAAATGGGGTCAGCGACCTACAGAGCACCCCACAGCCAGACAAGGCTGGGGCAAGGCCTGATCCGAGGTCTCTGAGCCACAGGCTGGTTCTCTTTCTAGTGTCTTCCCCGCTGGTTTCCCCACCCACCTTCACATGCTCATTTCCTGAGCACAGTTGTGGGGGTCACAACATATGGAGTGCTTGCTCTTATCACCTGGTGGTGATGGTGGCCACGTGCACCCAGACACAAAACAGAAGGAAATATTGCAAGGTCTCCCAGGTGTGAGGAGGACAAGGACGTCCCCTCCAGCAGTGATGCTCTGAACGTGGCAGGGAACCCACCCTTCAGGACACACAGCCATGAACAATTACTAAAGAGGTACCAGTGCCTTCTGACTGGTTATTACCATTGCTTCCTCGCTGAACCAAGAGAAGAAGACATTTTTTTCTGTTTAAATCCAATGCCACAGTCCAAGCATTCATACCTCTGGACTAGAAACTTCAAGTTTAAAATCCATTTGTTCGCAGAAAAATAAAATGCGATTTTCTGTTTGCTGGCAGGAAAAAATGGTCAAGTTACGCCTTAAATACTTTTTGGAAGTTAAATCACTTCTGCCAAGGAAAAATGATGAGTCAATAGAAACTAAATCATGATCAGATGGATTAAATTTTTTTCAATAAAGCAATTTTTTTAAAGGAAGGGCAAAGTGTTTAGAAGAATGGGTTTCCAGTAAATTTTATATTAACGATCATCACTTTTCTGTACTTAAGGCTTATCCAGCCTGTTGTTATGGGAATATGGGATGTGGTCCCAAATGCAATAGTATAATTTCACTGCAAGATTAACCAAGAGAGCAGTAAAACTCCTAGTTAAAATATAGTGCTTTGGTGTTCTATTAAGTACAAAAAGGAAAACAGCACACAGGAAGGAATTTACATTGACATCTTTCACTGCTAAAGCTTTCATTCCAGTGGGAAAATTCTTTTTGACTGCCTCCCCCTTCTGGATGAGCATTTAATTGAACAATGTGTGTGCATCAGTCACTCAGTCATGTCCGACTCTTTGCGAGCCCACGGGCTGTAGCCCACCAGGCTCCTCTGTCCACAGAATTCTCCAGGTAAGAATCCTGGAGTGGGTAGCCATTCCCTTCTCCAGGGGATCTTCCCAACCCATGGATTGAACCTAGGTTGCAGGCATATTCTTTACCGTCTGAGCCACCAGGGAAGCCCTAAAGGAACAATACAGACTTTCAAAGAAACCAGGATATTAGAGCTGACAAAGTATTTGGGAGGACTGTGTCCAGAATCTTCCTTTGGTAGGTAAGGATGCTGAAGCTCTGGGAAGAGGGGTACCTTGCTCAGTCACATAGCTGGGGGAGGGAGGACTCAACCCCCTGGCTCCTGATTCCAATGCCAATGTGTAGTCCACAATAACACCGATCTAAACCCTTTAGAAACAGTTCAGCAAAAGTATGAGCCAGAGCTAGAAATCAGAGACCCCCGGAGGAAAAAGGAACTTGCAGAGATGTTTTCTCCTTGTCTCTCCAGCTTCCATCACCTTCTGCCCACACTCTCTGCTTTTGTTTGAAGACCTCTGGGTCACCCACTTCAGTCCGAGAGGTTAGGTAGGGTCATGCCACCAGCCTAAGGGGTGCAGCACGTGACCTAGGTCAAGCCAATCCCCACAGTACAACCACTCCACTATGATGGAATCATGGATGGGCACATCACTGAGAACTAATAGAAAACCACTAGCTTTTTCTTTTTTCAACTTGAGAAAGTATTTCATTCTTCTCCTCTTTCAACTTGAAAAGGAGAAAATATTAGGCTTGAAGCCACTGCAGTTCTCCTTCTATAACTTGGATATTGAAAATAAAGTTAGTATATCAGCCAGCAGAGCCAAGGGGTGATGGGAACCACCCACAAGAGACACTGTTTGAACCCTGAATGCAGCCATGTCAGAAACCACCTCAAACCATGTGCCTTTTGGTTACATGAGCTGGTAAAGTCCACTTAATCACTCAAACCAGTTTGGATTGGGTTTCTATCATCTGTGGGGCTTCCCTGGTAGCTCAGACCATAAAGAATCCATCTGCAATGCAGGAGACCTGGGTTCAATTCCTGGTCGGGAAGATCCCCTGGAGAGCAGAGCAACCCACTCCAGTATTCTTGCCTGAACAATTCCTTGAACAGAGGAGCCTGGCAGGCTACAGTCCATGGGGTCACAAAGAGTCAGACATGACTGAGCAACTAACACACATACACACACACACATCACTTGCAATTATTAATATGAGTCCTAAATAATACAAAGCCCTTGAGATAATTAGGCCTATTTCCTACACTATATATATATATATTTACAGTTGTTTTAAATAAAACTGAATCCAGACAACTGAAGCATCCTGTGCAGTATCACTGAGTTTTAGTGGCAAAGCCAGGCCAGAACTTGCCTCTGAGTCCCAGGTCAAGTGTTCTTGAGTTCTGTCTGAATTATTCAATACGGATGCAGCCTGGGTCAGGGGACGGATGCCTCAAGGCACCGAGGTGGGTAGGTCATCCAGAATAGGATGAGAAGGGTACAGAGCTAGAGCCGGGACAAGCCTGGATAAGCCTAACAAATAACACAAGAAAAAACTAGCACTGAGGATGAGAGATAGAGATGTGAATCAGGAGAAGAGAAAAGCCAGGATCTGACTGGAAGCAAGACAAGAGCACATGCAATGGAATTAGGATTCAGAGGAGCAAGGAAAGGATCCCAGATACTCGAGGACTTCTGAGGCTTCTCGCTATCAGTCACCTGTTTGTCAAGCCATCCGCCTTTTAAAGGTTAGCACACCAAAGTGTGTAATTCCCATTATGTATGGCTGGCTTGTCCTTCCCCAGTTAGTTGACCCCAGGGTCAATACGGAGGCAGATGTGACTGTGTTGGATATTCAGAGATTGGTGGTCCATCCCAGCTCTCTCACAGACCAGCTGTTGGCCTGGGGCAATGTCCGCACTGGGCTCAAGCTAAGCCATTGGAATTTTTGTGATTTAACTGAAATTCACGCATGTGAAACTTCCTATGGGAACGTTGAGTAACGGTTTCTCTGAAGATAGATGATATATGTATATATGTATATATATGTCATCTATATCATGATGTATATTCTCATACATACTTAGGATTGTGTATTTTCCTTAAACTTTAAATACTTAATCACCAGAATTCTTTACTGGCTCTCCAGGTGCCTAGAGGTTGATATTCACTGCTGCTGGTTGGTCACACAAGTCCCATCACGGTCCAACTGCTACCTCTGTCACCAGCCTTCTGGCTCATCTGCCCCGCCCCACATTTCCAATATTCTTACCACATGTCACCATCACCTGCTCTCCCCTGGGAAAGATTGGGAGGTGGTCCTGGCAGCTAGAGGTTGGACTGACAAGCACTGATACGGATGGGGCCCAAGGGATACGGGGGCTTCCCTGGTGGCTCAGCAGTAAAGAATTTCCCTGCAATGTAGGACACACCAGTTCGATCCCTGGGTCAGGAAGATCCCCTGGAGGAGAGCATGGCAACCCACTCTTGCCTGGAGAATTCCATGGACAGAGGAGCCTGGCGGGCTACAGTCCATAGGGTTGCAAATAGCTGGACAGGACTGAGTCACTGAACATGCACACGTACAAGGGATACAAGCTCCAAGGTCCCTGCAGATGCTCCTCTACCCCCCAAACCCTTGCTGCATCTCACCTCCCTCCTGCCCCATGGCTGAATGAAGGCCTTACGGGAGGCAGGACCACAGAACTGAAGGAGCCTGGATCCTGATAAGACCACTCAGAAGGCTGCTCACTGGCCAGGAACATCCAATTGGACTTCACAAATAAACAATTATGCTAAGCCACCAAAATGTGGGGATTGTTTGTTACAGCAGTTAGCCTACCCTGACTAATACGGGGAGAAAACAGATGTCTGGACAGCCAGCCATAGTCAGGGCTTAAATACTGGAATCTGTGGGTAGCAGAAGATATGGCTGGATCACCACCTTGTTCATAAAAATCAGTGAGATGCCAGCAGAAAAGCCCCTGAGGTTACAAAGGTATGATAGGGAGGCAGACCCGAGACAGGGCCTCTGGTTCATAAGCAAGAAAAGCCTGGGCTCAGAAACGCAGAGGGTTCTTGAGCTTTAGCCCTGGCTGTACTGTTTCAACTATCCTTCCAGCAGGAGGGCGGACCTGAGGAAACCTTCCAGGCACATTGCCCTTTAGGCGCTACAGACCCACCTAAGGTTGCAGAAGAAACCCCCCCAGGGGTACAAACCAGCACAGAATCTGTGCCTAAGCTCTGAGCTCAGTGACAAGGAAATGACACCCTCCTCCATGGCTCCTGCTCAAAAAGAAAATCAGCTTCCTGGGGGGCTAGTGAGGACGAAGAGGCATGAGCTCCGAGGAGGAATGCGGGAAGGAGCCAGCACCGTTGAGGGTCGGCCTCCCACGAAGACCAGCCACCAGGTTTCACAACACAGAGTGTTACACAAGGCAGTCTTGCAATCCCACTTCATCTAATTACATTTAAATTAATTTAACGTATTTGGAAATCGTGGCGTTGGCCAACTTACCGTCACATTTATCTTTTTCCTGAGTATCCATCTAAATATTTGTATATAAATAAACTACTTTATGTGAACAGTTATCTAAACATTTCCTTAGAAAAACCTTGTGTGCTGTGCACAGTGCAGGCCTCTGAAAGCATTCTGATGGTGGAATGCGTGAAAGACACATGTGCTGTAATACCCTTTTCGTGTACTGACAAAGTTCTTATTTCCATTCTCATATACGATTAGGACCCTGGAGAAGGAAATGGCAACCCACTCCAGTGTTCTTGCCAGGATGATCCCATGGACAGAGGAGCCTGGCAGGCAACAGTCTACAGGGTCACCAAGAGTCGGACACGACTGAGTGACTGAGCACACACACACACACACACACACACACACACACACACACACACGATTAGTAATGATCCCTGTGTTAATATCTTTGCTTTTTCACCTCTGGTGTGTCACCCACCCCACTATCCCTCCCTGTTCCCCCAGCAATGACAGCAACAAAACACACATCTCAGAAACATCTCCCAGCAGCATCCTCATGAAGTCACAGCCCTTCCTTCATCTTGCACCAGCCCCTCCCACGTGGCAGCATGTTCTGTGAGGGAGACCACCCTGCTATGATAAAAATCACCCACGTCTGGTGCAGCTTTACAATTCACAAAGCACTCTCTCTAGAGTTAAGGAGTTTGATTTTCACAGTAACCCAGAGAGGAAGGCAAGTCAGGTATCACTGACTCCTGTTTTCAACAAGAAAACTGAGGCTCCGAGGGGCCCCATGACATGCTCAGGATCCTCCAACAAGGAGACGAAGCTCCAGAGACTCAGATCACACCCTTCTCTCTCCAAGCCATGAGCTCTTTAAGCCTGAAGAGGCTGCATCTCCCCTGCTGACTTCTGAGGCAACTGGGCAAATTGAGCCCCCTCCCACCTGCCTCCAGGTACCAGCTCCGCCAGCATCAGCCGCCAGCATCCGTGGCAGGGAGCGGCGGGTGAGCTCACGGTGGGGGCCACTTCCCTTTCCTCTTCCAGGCAACAGGATGGTCACAGAGACAGGCCAGGAAATGAGTGCAGTTGATGGCCAGAGGGGAGCCTGTGGGCATGGGGGCAGTGTATCAGGACGGGCTGCAGGCCTCCCCCAGCCACCAACCACCCGGAGACCAAAGGGAAGCTGAGCCCTCGTACACTTGGGAGTCAGGCACCTGGAGGTCTGAACCCAGCCTGGCTGCTTCCAACTTCTTGGGCAAATTTTAACCCAGTCTCTGAATCTCCAAATGGGGATGAGAATATTAATATTACAACGTATTTTCAGCCTCAGTGGAGAAGGGCAAATAGAGTGCTCAGGGCAAGACCTCAATAGTGGAAGCTACCATCGGCATCTACAATTTCTATCATCATAATACACAAATGACATACTGTAATAAATGAAGCAGGCACAGGTAGACTGAGGAAACAAAATACTACCTATAGCAGCTTTTTGCAAAGAGATAGAGCTGTCTGTCGGAGAAGGCAATGGCACCCCACTTCAGTACTCTTGCCTGGAAAATCCCATGGACGGAGGAGCCTAGTAGGCTACAGTCCATGGGGTCGCTAAGAGTCGGACACGACTGAGCGACTTCACTTTCACTTTACCCTTTCATGCACTGGAGAAGGAAATGGCAACCCACTCCAGTATTCTTGCCTGGAGAATCCCAGGGACGGCGGAGCCTGGTGGCCTGCCGTCTATGGGGTCGCACAGAGTCGGACACGACTGAAGCGACTTAGCAGCAGCAGCAGCAGCAGAGCTGTCTGTATCAGCAAACAAGCACCTAGCACCTGCCTGATGAGTTTGTACGTAATGAGATAGAGGTCTGCACCAGCATCATTCTTGGTGTGGGAGGAGTGGAGTCAGAGGCACCTGTGCCCCAAGGCACAGCTCACACCCTTCAGTCAGAATGTGTCTGTAAAACTGGGTTAGAGCATCTTGGATCTGTTCTCTAATGAAGCAGCTCAAGCACATTCTTGGAGTGTGATGGTCACTCAGGCAACTCTCAGAGATAAGATTAAGAGTCTCCCTGGTGCAACTTTCCAGGATAAAGAGCTAAGTGATTCACAGAAAGACAGGTTGGGGTTCCAAAGCAGAGGAGCATCTAGACTGGGGAGGCCTGCATTCTGCTGAAATCTTAACCCTTTGGGGTGCACTGGCTATTTGCATCTGACAGCCATAGTTCTTGAAACCGGCATGAAGATCCAGAGTCCTCAGAAAGACTAGGAGGAAATAATAAGCTTTGCATCCACATCAAGTGCACTATATAAATTTTACAGACTTGACTTTTTAAATTAATCTATTTATTTTAATTGGAGGATAATTACTTTAAAATATCATTACAGATTTGATTTTAATGCCTAAGTTAAAAAAAAACCTACAGGAAAATTGAGAAACTAAATTATCCTTTTAGAAGTGTTCATTATCTCAATTAAAATAACAGACGTAAATAGGGTTCTCTGAGCTTGGAGAAAGAACGGACAATTCATTGATTCATTCCAAAACACTGAGCGTCTTTCTCTTCTAGTTTGCTCAGAGCTAAAATTTGAGGACAGAGAGTAAGATCCAACTCATTGCCTAAATCAGCTCATAGCTTAGCAAAAGAGGTGGGCATGAATTCAAGCATGGCAAGTGCAGACTATTTTCCAAAGAAGGTTCTAACAACATCTCCCATTTCATATGCTCTTCTTCTAGAACCTCACACTCCCCCATTAAAAAGCAGAGCCTAATTCTCCTTCCCTTCAGTCTGGGCAGGCTAGTGACTTATTTTCAGCTGAAAAAAATGCAGCAGAAAGTGATAAAGTGGGACTTCCAAAGTTAAGTCCTAAAAGGCAACATAACCTCTGCCTTGCCTTCTGGAACCGTCACTCTTAAAGCTTTGAGCTGCCAAGCAAATAGTCTGACGGCCCTGAGAACACCATGCTGAGAGGAAGCCCAGACGGCCCCTGCAGAGCGGCCACATGGAGAGGCGTCAAGACCATAGGAGAAGCGATGAGACGGCCGGCAGCTGACAGATGCTCCACCAGCCCTTCCCGTGCTGTGCCAGCTGCAGCTCCCATTTAACGGTGAGTCCACAAGGGCCCCAAGCTCAGGGTCCAAGCTGGGGTCTCTCTGCCTCCTGACCCATGGAAGCCATCAGAGGGGAGACGGCTTCACGGACTAGGTGTTGTGGAGATCTTCTGTGCAGCAACAGTAAGCGGAATGGGGGCGCTCTCTTCACTCTGTGGCGACCACAGTGCCTGGCAGAGTCACCGTTCTAGAAGTATCTGTGGAATTTTGTTGAGCAGAGGTAAATGTTAGGTCCATGTGGCTAAGTCGCTTTAGTTGTGTGTGACTCTTTGTGACCCCATGGACTGTAGCCCACCAGGCTCCTCTGTCCATGGGATTTCCCAGGCAAGAGTACTGGAGTGGGTTGCCATGCCCTCCTCCAGGGGATCTTCCCGACCCAGTGATCAAACCCGGGTCTCCTCTGTCTCCTGTGTCCCAGACAGATTCTTTACTGCTCAGCCACTGGGAAGGCCAATGTTGGGTACATCTATGCCTAAAGAAATGATTGATGACATGATGAAATAGGAAATGTTTCTCACAGAAGGTGACGGGTCCGTTAGATCTCAAGGGATGAATCCTTATGTTTCAGTCAAACAAGGAAGGCAGAGGGCAAGTGGATGCAAAGGCACAGGGTCCCAGAACCACTCGTTAGATGTGGGGAAGCATAGGTAATGCAGTAAGGCCGAAATGGGGCCTGAAATGGTAAGTGATGGGGAACGTGGCTGCAGAGGCCACAGGCCAGATGGGGAGAGGCCTGCATGCCCAGCGGGGGTGGGGAGGTCTCAGAGTCACGAGGGAGAGTGTCACCCTCTCCATCCCCAACAGAAGGCCTTGCTGGGGCAGTCAGGCCTCCCCACATGTCTTCTATGATTTCCATGCCTGTACTGAGCTCATGGACCTCATCTCTTGACCCTAGAGGTCACTGAAGGGGTGAGAACTCTGTGAAGAGAGTCAGCTCACCGTGCGTTGCAGACGTGTCTTCTCATCAAGCTGATGCTGGGGCTTTTTCAAAGATAGGACACAAATTCTTTCAGATTTTGAATCTCCCAACCCCACTGGGGTTTCTAGAGGAATTGTCCACCTCGCAAAGACACAGAGAGAGGACAAGGACTCAGGGACACAGTGGCATCCAAGCGCTTTACTTTCCCCTCAGTTCTCCATATTTTTTCCCTCTGAGCCTGGAAGACCCTCGCTGAGCCTGGCAGAGGATGGCTGGGATCTCCAGCTGGTCTTTCAAACGTGTTGTATGTATATCTGGGCTTCAGATGTTTGAAATGGAAGGCCACAAATTAGCTCCTTTGTTATCTGTTTTAAAATGACATCCTTGAGATGCTGTATCCATCAGAGCAGGTCATGTAAGGCTGTAGGAACAAGCTGCCAAAAGCCCATGGTTAACATGACAAATGCCTGTTTCCCTCCCTCTCTCAGGCTACAAATCCAGCACTGCGGTGGCGGAGTGGGGTGTGGTTCTGATCATCACCTCCCTCCTCAGGATGGTGGCAGATACCCTTCCACCTCCACACACGCTTCCGCAGTCCCTCTCCTGGGTAAAGGGACAGCACTGTTCAGTATACTGAGTCCTAAACTTCCTGCCTAGAACAGACACACATCAGCACAGGGGTGAAGAGCAAAGCCTGCTATAGAGGCTTCAGGACACTTATGTGGTGGGCTGGGTCGGGAGCCTTAGTTATTTATTATCTTTAGTCAGTTCGGGTTCCCACAGTGAAACGCCACACACCAGGCCGCTTCAGCAAAAGAAGCATATTTTCTCACAGGTACAAGTCCCAGATCAAGGTGCTAGCATGGTTGGCCCCTGAGAGGAGTGGCCTTCCTGGTGTGTGGCCAGCTGGCACCTCACCCTGTTCCCACAGGCCCCCTTCTGCGTGTGCAGAGGCAGACAGGGCTCACTCTCAGGTTTCCCTTCTTACAAGGTCACTAATCCCATCAGATCAGGTCCCCTACCAACCTCGCCTGACCTTCAGTTCAGTTCAGTTGCTCAGTCATGTCTGACTCTTTCCAACCCCAGGGACTGCAGCATGCCAGGCTTCTCTATTCATCACCAACTCCCGGAGCTTACTAAAACCCATGTTCATCGAGTCAGTGATGCCATCCAGCCATCTCATCCTCTGTCATCCCCTTCTCCTCCTGCCTTCAATCTTTCCCAGCATCAGGGTCTTTTCAAATGAGTCAGCTCTTCGCATTAGGTGGCCAGAGGACTGGAGTTTCAGCTTCAACATCAGTTCTTCCAATGAACACCCAGGACTGATTTCCTTTAAGATTGACTGGTTGGATCTCCTTGCAGTCCAAGGGACTCTCAAGAGTCTTCTCCAACACCACAGTTCAAAAGCATCAATTCTTCAGTGCTCAGCTTTCTTTATAGTCCAACTCTCACATCCATACATGACTACTGGAAAAATCATAGCTTTGACTACATGGACCTTAGTTGTCAAAGTAATGTCTCTGCTTTTAAATAAGCTGTCTAGGTTGGTCATAACTTTTCTTCCAAGGAGCAAGCAAGCATCTTTTAATTTCATGGCTGCAATCACCATCTGCAGTGATTTTGGAGCCCCCAAAAATAAAGTCTGCCATTGTTTCCACTGTTTCCCCATCTGTTTGCCATGAAGTTATGGGACCAGATGCCATGATCTTAGTTTTCTGAATGTTGAGTTCAGTTCTTCTTCGCTCTCTACCATAAAGGTGGTATCATCTGTGTGTCTGAGGTTATTGATATTTCTCCCGGCAGTCTTGATTCCAACTTGTGCTTCATCCAGCCGAGTACTTAGCATGATGTACTCTGCAGAGAAGTTAAATAAGCAGGGTGACAATATGTAGCCTTGACGTACTCCTTTCCTGATTTGGAACCAGTCTGTTGTTCCATGTCCAGTTCTAACTGTTGCTTCTTGACCTGCATACAGATTTCTCAGGAGGCAGGTCAGGTGGCCTGGTATTCCAATCTTTTGAAGTATTTTCCACAGTTTGTTGTGATCCACACAGTCAAAGGCTTTGGCATAGTCAATAAAGCAGAAATAGATGTTTTTCTGGAACTCTCTTGCTTTTTCAATGATCCAACGGATGTTGGCACAAGATCTCTGGTTCCTCTGCCTTTTCTAAATCCAGCTTGAACATCTGGGAGTTCACGGTTCATGTAATATTGAAGCCTGACTTGGAGAATTTTGAGCATTACTTTGCTAGTGTGTGAGATGAGTGCAATTGTGTGGTAGTTTGAACATTCTTTGGCACTGCCTTTCTTTGGGATTGGAATGAAAACTGATCTTTTCCAGTCCTGTGGCCACTGCTGAGTTTTTCATATTTGCTGGCATATTGAGTGCAGCACTTTCACAGCATCATCTTTTAGGATTTGAAATAGCTCAACTGGAATTCCATCACCTCCACTAGCTTTGTTTGTAGTGATGCTAAGGCCGACTTGACTTGCATTCCAGGATGTCTGGCTCTAGATGAGTGATCACACCATTGTGGTTATCTGGGTCATGAAGATCTTTTTTGTACAGTTCTTCTGTGTGTTCTTGCCACCTCTTCTTAACATCTTCTGCTTCTGTTAGGTCCCTACCATTTCTGTCCTTTACTGTGCCCATCTTTGCATGAAATATTCCCTTGGTATCTCTAATTTTCTTGAAGAGATCTCGAGTCTTTCCCATTCTGTTGTTTTTCTCTATTTCTTTGCATTGATCACTGAGGAATGCTTTCTTATCTCTCCTTGCTATTCTTTGGAACTCTGCGTTCAAATGGGTATATCTTTCCCTTTCTCCTTTGCCTTTCACTTCTTTTCTCAGTTATTTGTAAGGCCTCCTCAGACAACCATTTTGCCTTTTTGCATTTCTTTTTCTTGGAGATGGTCTTGATCCTTGTCTCCTGTACAATGTCACAAACCTCTGTCCGTAGTTCTTCAGGCACTCTGTCTATCAGATCTAATCCCTTGAATTTATTTCTCACTTTCACTGCAAAATTGTAAGGGATTTGATTTAGGTCATACCTGAATGGTCAAGTGGTTTTCCCTACTTTCTTCAATTTAAGTCTGACTTTGGCAATAAGGAGTTCATGATCTGAGCCACAGTCTGCTCCCGGTCTTGTTTCTACTGACTGTATAGAGCTTCTCCATCTTTGGCTGCAAAGAATATAATCAATCTGATTTTGGCATTGACCATCTGCTGATGTCCATATGTAGAGTCTTCTCTTGTATTGTTGGAAGAGGGTGTTTGCTAGGACCAGTGTGTTCTCTTGGTAAAACTCTGTTAGCCTTTGCTGTGCTTCATTCTGTACTCCAAGGCCAAATTTGCCCGTTACTTCAGCTGTTTCTTGACTTCCTACTTCTGCATTCCAGTCCCCTGTAATGAAAAGGACATCTTTTGGAGGTGTTAGTTCTAGAAGGTCTTGTAGGTCTTCATAGAATCGTTCAACTTCAGCTTCTTCAGCATTATTGTTTGGGGCATAGGCTTGGATTATTGTGATACTGAATGGTTTGCCTTGGAAACAAACATAAATCATTCTGTCATTTTTGAGATTGCACCCAAGTACTGTATTTCGGACTCTCTTGTTGACTATAATGGCCACTCCATTTCTTCTAAGAGATTCTTGCCCACAGTAGTAGATACTACGGTCATCTGAGTTAAATTCACCCATTCCAGTCCATTTTACTTCGCTGATTCCTAGAATGTCGATGTTCACTCTTGCCATCTCCTATTTGACCACTTCAAAGTTGATTCATGGACCTAACATTCCAGGTTCCTATGTAATATTGCCCTTTACAGCATCGGACCTTGCTTCCATCACCAGTCACATACAAAACTGGGTGTTGTTTTTGCTTTGGCTCCATTTCTTCATTCTTTCTGGAGTTAGTTCTTCACTGATCTCCAGTAACATATTTGGCACCTACCAACCTGGGGAGTTCATCTTTCAGTGTCCTATCTTTTTGCCTTTTCATACCGTTCATGGGGTTCTCAAGGCAAGAATGCTGAAGTGGTTTGCCATTCCCTTCTCCAGTGGACCATGTTTTGTCAGAACTCTCCACCATGACCCATCTGTCTTCAGTGGCCCTACATGGCAGGGCTCACAGTTTCATTGAGTTAGACAAGGTTATGGTCCATGTGATCGGGCTCACAGTTTCAATGAGTTAGACAAGGTTATAGTCCATGTGATCAGACTGGTTACTTTTCTGTGATTGTGATTTTCAGTCTGTCTGCCCTCTGATAGAGAAGGATAAGACGCTTATGGAAGGTTCCTGATGGGAGAGACTGACTGAGGGGGAAACTGGGTCTTTTTCGAACGGGCCAGGGCCACCTGACCTTAATTCCTCCCTCATTCCAAACGTAGCCACACTGGAGGTTTTGGCTTCCACATATGAATCTGGGGGACTCAAACATTCAGCCCACAAGAGCTATCATTGCTGAGAAGGGTTAGTACGAAGCCAAGCTGGGACACTCCCTGTTAGAGGGGCGTGCATGCTGAGTCGCTCAGTCACGGTCCACTCTTTGCGCCCCCAGGGACTGTAGCCCGCCAGGCTCTTCTGTCCAGGGGATTCTCCAGGTAAGAATGCTGGAGTCAGTTGCCATTTCCTCCACCAGGGGATCTTCCTGACCCAGGGATCAAACCGCAGTCTCCTCATCTCCTGCACTGCAGGCAGATTCTTTACTGCTGAGCCACTGGGGAAGCCCTACAGGGGTTTGGCTATAACTAAAAAGAACTAACAAACAATAGCCTTGGATAGAAAAATTCCTTACATTTTTCAGATATTATGTAGTAAATCTCTTACCTGCGCTGATTTTCAAAATAGAATTTACCACCTAGTAAGTCAAAAAAAAAAAAGCTTCCACTTAGCTGATTAGTCAACAAAGTCTGAACTTTGAGAAAAGGAAAAAAACAAAACAAAACAAGAGGAAACCAGTTTTGGTCCCTCTCTGTCCTCCAGCTTAAGTTGGCGTTTTCATTCAATAAAACAGTACAAGTGTCACATTGTTTTATTGTAAGAGTCTGTGTTTTGCCATCTGAAATGCAAATTCATTTTCAGTAATTGTAGTTTAGATTATGCCACGACATCATTTAAAAGGCCAGAGTAGGAGGTTATGATAATTTGTAAACTGACAAAACAGAACTGAAAATAAATCTTCTACGCGGTTCTTTATCCTTCCCTTTGGGTCATCATTCTCTCAGTGTTTTCTGAGAAGGTCACCACAATTTGCCACCCCCTCCCTTCTTTTTTTCAGTTTACAGTGAACCTAAACCAAATAAATGTGCTTCTATTTCTAAACCTAAACATGATACGAGGCGGAGTTTGTATTTCAACAAATCTTTGTCAGTATATCCAACTGAGAGAAAAGAAGCAGTGACAGGAAAGAAAGGGGGAGGGAGGGAGGGGAAGAGGAGAGAGAAAGAGAGACTGTGGCTAATTGCTAGCGTCATTATTTCCTTCTCCCAAAGCATCTCTATATGAACCTAGGCTACATTACAACTGGCATTCATCAATAGCAGTGTCTGGGCATTTTTGCAAACTGGCGGGTCCACCCTAAGAGAAAGCCAATTTAACTTAAATGATTTGTATAAAAGCCTTTATTTCATCAGAAGGGGGCAAGAGCAGCTTCAGCCCTGGGCAGCTGGGTTAAGAGATGGGGAGACAGATGGAGGGGTGGTGCTGCCCCAACCTGGCAGCATGAACAGTGGAATCACTGGCAAAAATACCTTCTTTCTCTCCCTGAATTTTGGAGGACCAACAATACAAGATCTTCTCCTCTCCCAGAAGTATTGTTCTCTTGACTTCTTCCCATAAGAGCAGAAGTGACACATCTGGTTGTTAAGACAGGTAGGTGTATTGCAGCCACCTGACCCGTCTTCATTCTCTCTCCGTCTCCTCTCCTGCCCTCTTAGCATGCAGCAAGGTCTGTAAGGAAAGGTCTGAGGATGTTCAGGGCTTCTGCTTGTGATTTGATGTGGCAAGTCAGTTCAAAGGAGCACGTGTAGAAACCCATGTGGCTCCTTGTCTGAGTCTCACACTCGGCAATCTAGCCCTACAGCATTAACTCGGATATTCTTGACTTGTGTGTGCAAGTCATAATAATCAGTCTTTATGTGAGGCTTAGCATGTGCCAGACGCTGTCCCAAATGTTTTACATCTATTTAATCATCATGAGACCCAAGGAAGAGTGAGGTAGGTCTCATGACGATGTCCCCATCCCAATGCCCCAAACCTGTGAATATGTTTCATTAATGACAAAAAGGGAATTTAGGAATTAAGACTAAGGATCCACTGACCAAGATGAGATGATCTCAGATGACCCAGGCGGGGCCCGGCACCTTCACAGGGACCCTTTACAAAGCAGCACAAGGACGGCGGGACTGACTGCTGCTGACTATGAGAACGGACGAGGGACCGTGGGGCTCGGAACACGGGTGGCCTCTAGAAGACAGATCTTCCCCCGGAGGCTCCAGAGAGGAACGCTTGGACTTCGGTTCAGGGAGGCCCACTCTGGACCTCTGTCCTCGGGGACTACAGGGTGACCAGTGTGTGCTGCTTCCAGTCACTCCGCCTGCGATCATTTTTTTACAGCAGCAAAAAAGAAACCAATACGCAGTGGGTACTATTATTATCCCCACTAACCACTGAGGCAAGTGAGACAGGGAAGTGTTACGTGACCCGTCCAAGTTCACACCAGGCCTCTCGCGTCCAGAGTTCACCTTCCCTATCACAGGGCCAGCTTTCCCCGGTTGTATTAGAAGTGGGTGGGAAGAAGGTAATAATTTATTTATTACCTTCACTGGTCTAAATGGGGAAGGAAGACAATAACAGACATGTGAGTATTTACAATTCTGGGTGTTTGGCAGGTACTTTCTCATCAGACCCTAAGAACAGCCCCAGGCTATAGACACAGTTCTCATTCCCATTTAGCAGATGAGAAGGCTGAGTCCTGCAGAGGCGAAGCAGCTCACCCACCGCCCGGGGGTCAGGGAGCAGTGGCAGCAGGGGTGTGCACCACTGCCTCACAGGCAGGCCATACATGCACACACATTGCTTAACGCCAAGACTCGATTTCGCAAACCTTCTAAGACTCACAGACATGCAGCACTGCTTCAGGCCCCGAAGACAAAATATCTTGTGACTCACGGAAGGGGGAATTTCCAGCTTTTCTACAGGCACATAGTCCATCATAAGGCTTGTGTGCCAAAAGCAATGCGGTTCCTGTCGGCCGGGAGGTTGTGGGTGTCCCAAAGACACACACTGCAGCTGCTCTGACCTGGTTTGTGATGACGCACGAGTCATCCCCAGAGGCTTTCAGAAATACTGAGGGCATGGAGCCCAGCCTTTGGGGAAACCTAGGTGTAAGAATTAACAAAATATGACATAGGACCTGTACTGTGATTCTGTCTGTATCCACAGCAAGTGAGTGCAGGAAAAGGCAGACATACCTGAACCACTGAGCTGCTGCCATACTACTCACAAGCACAGAGTCTCAGTCACGTTCAATAATAAGCACTTATTTCTCACCTACATGCTTACACCTAGCCTGATTCAAGCCAAGTTAGGCCTGGGCCACAGGCCATGGTCAGGCCGAAGCTGGCCACACGGGTCTCCTGTTATCTGGGACCAGTCAGCTATCTGCATCCCGTCTTCTCCATGAGAAGAGCAGAAGCACAGCAAGAGCGAGGAGGACGGATGGGGGCTCGACAGTGCCACCCCCACCCTCTTTGGCCACATCAAGGCCAACGCCACTAGGGCAGGGAGGCATATTCTTCCCATGGATGCCAGCGGCGGGAGAGGCGGGGAATATCCACTGACCAGTAATCAAATTTGTCACAATCATGGCAAACCAAATGCCATGAGGAGAAATGGATACTCCTCCCATTACACACACACAGGCTCTTGCTTCTGTTCTATGCAAACTGGTGATCTGTGCTGTCAGACAAATGTAATACAGCATTCCTCATCCTCAACTTACCCATGTGGATGTCTGCTGAGCCTCTCATACATCTGAACCTCAAGGACATCATGTCCCTATGATGCGACAATCAATTTAAGTTCCCGGTGGCATGGAGTCCACTCACAGCAAGAGAAAATTCCACATGGAAGTGGCGCTCTTGTAACAGTCCGTGACCTTGTCATGCTGGGTGTCCACCAGTCACCCCGGCTGTGCCCATGGCCTGTTGGAGAGGCCTGCTATGTGTATCATGGTGGGCTCATTGCAAACTCAGCACTTGGGAAAGAATTTTTGAGGTGTGCCGAGTTTAAAAAAATATTTGTTTTCAATTATCTTCTCTCTTAACTGAAGACTAGAAAAAACAGCAGAGAAAAAGTGAAAGTCACTCAGTCATGTCCAATTCTTTGCAACCCCATGGACTATACAGTCCATGAGATTCTCCAGGCCAGAATACTGGAGTGGGTAGCTGTTCCCTTCTCCAAGGGATCTTCCCAACCCAGGGATTGAACCCAGGTCTCCCGCATGCAGGCAGATTCTTTATCAACTGAGCCACCAGGGGAGCCCAAGAATATTGGAGTGGGTAGCCATTCCCTTCTCCAGTGGATCTTCCCCAGGTAGGAATTGAACTGCGGTCTCCTGCATTGCAGGCAGATTCTTTACCAGCTGAGCTACCAGGGAAGCTCTCTTAACTGAAGACTGGACAAAACAGCAGAGAACAGGTAAGCCCTAAACTATCTGGTTCTCATAAGTTAAAAACATGACTTACAAATGTTTACAAAGGTAGAGCTCCTGTTTTTTTTTTTTCCCTGTGAGAGAAAAAAAGCAGATGACAGTTTTGCACAGCATGAATCCATTAATTGTCTATGGTTGGAAACTCACGCTGCCAGAAATATGATGATGGATTATTCAGTTTGAAATAAGATATTAAAGGAACCCAGGCTTCATTCTTCTGACCCTCAAGACCGTATCTGGAGGAAAAACTGAATTACTTCAAGTGAATCATGTCACCCTTATAGTTTTAAGTTTCTCTCTCTTTTTTTTCCTTCCATGTACTTTCTTTTTTCTTCATGGTTAAAAATAAACAAACAAAAGCAGTGGTAGCCTGTTCCCTGCGATCTTGTGAGAATCAGTGGTTCTTCACTGATTAGTTCTGTTAGTAAATAGGCTCTATTTTCACCGAATTTCTGCTTGGGAGGGTGTAACAGAATAGAGAACTCGCTTTGGAATCAGACCCTCAGACAAATCATTAGCCTCAGCTTCCTTTTCTGTAGGACCGAGATCTTTATGCCTGATTCAATTCAAGAGGTTATTCTGAGCATCAGAACGTCAGTTCAAAAGGTAGCGTCACACCGGGAAGACTGCAGACTTGAGTGATTGGGGAATTCTGCCCTCTCATGCTCATTCTGCAGGGTGGACCTGAGCGAGAGAAAGCGCACACCTCACCCATCTCCTCCTAACACATGGCCAGGATGTATCTCCCCTCTGTTACAATCCTCAGCCCATCCCCGGGTAGCCATCCTCCATATGGGGACTTGACAGTGCAGTCCCCAATCATAGACGAAGGTTCAGAGAGCTGGGGGTGGGGAGGGAGGTGGGGAGGGGGGTGGGGAGGGGGGTGGGGAGGGGGGTGGGGAGGGGGGTGGGGAGGGGGGTGGGGAGGGGGGTGGGTCCCTCCCCCTGGGGGGTGGGGAGCGGGGTGGGTCCCTCCCCCTGGGTCACCCTCCCCCTGGGTCACCCTCCCCCTGGGTCACCCTCCCCCTGGGTCACTGTGAGGGGTGGCACACTGCGCTTCCAGCCCACCGGTTAGAACAAGTCACGTGACCCAGACTCCTTGCAGCAAGACTGGGGACCTGATGGAGCAGATGGATACCCTCCTAGCAGTAAATATCTATCTCCACCACACAGGACTCCAAAAGAACCAAATTCAATTCATTGATCACCCTGACCACAAGCAACTCTCATCTGGGCATCCAAGACTTTGGGTAGGCTGACCAGACAGACATACATGAGTTCCCTCCATCTCTCTGATATGATTACCACTTATGAGCTCAACAACCAGATCGATGTTAAGAGTTCAGGGGAACACTTTTTAATTATTAAGAACACAAAAGATAAAGTATACTGTGATGGGCTGAGATTAAGAAGGAACCCAGTCTGGTGCCTGGGAAACAAGAATCAATAGGATGCCCAGCAGAAAAGAAAGAATCAATGTGGAAATATAAGAAAAAAATTATAGCACAGATAAGAGCTGGTAGCTTCCAAGACACAGCCTTCCCACGGATGTGTTTTGTCTCACTCACACAAGGTTTGAAAAAAATGTTTTAATGAACTGCTAACACTTAAAAAAAAAAAAATGGAAAATGTGACATCATAATCTAGATCTCCCGCTACCGCGGAAACTTTGGAAGGCTGGGCAACACTGAGTTAGCAACAGTTTTTCTGCTACGCCTGGCAACAATAAGCTGGAGAAAGGGCCACCTACTCGCTGCAGAGGCTCAGCCCTCCACACCCAGTCCCTGCCGAGCCCTCATCACTCGTTCACAGCACCTGGTGACCCCACTAGGTGTCTGGGTTTGCAACTTCTGCTCTAAATGAGCTCATTCAAGCTCTTGCCAGCTCTGTAAAGCAATCATGCTGCAAAGAACATACAGGTTGTTTCCAGCAAGAATCTCAAGCAGGTGTCTCCAAGCACTGCTGGCGGGCCAGCACAACCCTTCTGGAAAGCAACTCAGCAAGGTATCAAGGACTTTCCATATCTCTACACTCCTTGATCCTGTAATTTCACCCTTGAGAAGTCATCTTAAAGAAATAATTCCCTACATTGCTTCATGCAAAAGTGCATCATGACTTCGTTTATAATGGAAACAACTGGAAACAAGTAGAAAGTTTACGCTGAAATCTTTAGGTAAGCTGTACTATATAGCTAGTGAGCTCTAATGCATATAAACACAAAATGCCAATTAAGGGTCATTCTACTAAACCACAGGCCTGTGCTCTACAAAAATGTTAATTCATACAAATCAAAAGTTAACTGATAAAGCGTTTAGGATTAAAGGAGACCCAGAAGACAGGCCTGCTAAATTCAATGTGTTATCCTTGATAGAACCCAGTTTGGAAAAACATTTCTATGTAAGACAGTGGTTGAAGCAACTGGCAAAATTGGAATAAGAATATTTATTAGATAATTGCATCTATATTAAATACCCTAAAGTTGATCCTTTTATCAGGATTATGTAAGAGAGTGTCCTTGTTTTTAGGAGATATTTGCAGAAGCATTTAGGAACAAAAGTAAAGTCTTTGACTCAGTCTCAAATGATTCAGAAATAGAAAACAATATTGTATATGGAATAGAGATAGAGATAATGGCAATGTGGCAAAGTTTTTAATAACTGGTGAATCTGGGCAAAGGATAGATGTGTGTTTGTTGTACTCTTCTTGCAATTACTGTGGTTTAAAACATTTTCAAATCAGAAGTTAAAGAAAAGAAGCTCATCTGGAAAATGCCACGACATAATGTTAAATAAAAAATTCAAACCAGGTAATTATGTATCCAACGTGATCTTAAGTTACAAAAATCCTTCTATACAGAAGACAAGACTGGAAGAAAAACACTGAAACATCAACCGTATCTAAGTTTGGTGAGTGGACTGGACTGGGAATGGCTTTACACTTTTTCTATATTTTGTTCACATTTTTAATAACCATCTATCACTTTTATAATGAAAAAAAAAGTTTTTAAAAAAGTACCAAGCACATAGGAAAAAACCGTCATTTTTTTTCCACCTCTCCAAATTCGAGCCTGAAGCCAGAATCCAGAGCAACAACAGAGGAAGTGGTTCAAGCCCTCATCTATTAAGGTGTGAAAGAGTGTGTTTCAGGGGATGCCAAGTGACCTTTAATGAACACCTGTCTGAGACAGAAAAATCAGTTTGGCAGGCTGAGGACTCGCTGTATAATTTAGTACCGTAGTGGGGCCACTGGGTATATCCCCAGATTTAAGATTTATGGCCAAACAGAGGAGTATTGTTGAATCTGGCTGGTTCTTTATGGACTTAGACCCCAGGTTCATGTGCTGCAAACTAGCTAAACAACTTCAGATCAGAAGCCGAGTAGGTCAGGCCTGACCGACTGGTAAGCCTGCAAGCCTCTCTCATCAGGGCAAGGCGGACATCCTTCCTGTTCCCTGGAGGGATCCTGGCAAAGGCTCCCCAGCAACTCCCCGACCCCCACGTCCTTCCAACGAGCTCCTTCTAATGCGCTGACTGCTCTGCTTCTGTTCTCTGGCTCCCGTTCTTAGAACCCACGTCCTCCCTGACCTTCTGCAAAGAGGCCACCCCACTCTTATCTCTCAGAAACAACTCTGTACCCTTAGCAGCTCTCTCCCTTCCTCTGGCCTTGGCTGCAAGCATTCAGTAAAAGCCTCTCTTCCCTCCATTCCACTGGCCCTGGGTATTCTCTCCAAGCTCCCTGCCTGTCACCCAGACCCATTACTGTCCAGTGAAGAAAGTGGGTCACAGGGTATGTGATCAGCTCCTATACAATTCTCTGACTGGTTGATGGTGATGTAACAGGGTGGTTAACATGATCAGCGCTTAGGCTCCAGTAAGTCTGGGGCTTCATGATCATCACGTAGTTAATTTCCTCTGTTTGGTGGGGGGTTTTAGCATCTGAAAAACTCTGGAAATGTGCACTGGATACTATCGCCTGGGTACTTCAGAGAAGAGCTACAACAGAGGATACTGAGGGTGCAGGGGTCTGTCCTGGGAAGGCCCCACTGGGTCCTCCTGGGTAACAGGGAGGATTTCCTTGCTGGACAATTCAAATGCCAAGTCCCACTGACTTCTGTTAATCCAGTTTCTGTTCTCTGACGTCACTGCTTCTGACGCTGCTGGTTCAGCCGCAATTCTCTGAACCTTTGGATTTTCTTTAGCACCTACTTCTTCATCTCTGAAATTCAGAGTCTCTCAAAGAATGCTCTCAAGATCATACAATCACACCACCTGGGTTATCTGTCTAAAGCTCAGACTCCCAGACCTACCCCAACTCCACTGAGTCACATGTACAGCAGGAGCAGATATCTGTAGCCTGAGCAAGCACCCTGGGTCATGGTAAAGATTGAGCCCCCCCGATGAGAGGTCGCGCCCTGTGACCCAGAAGCCGGGATTCCTAGTTTGTCAGCTCACTGACTTTGGAGCCTTGGGAAGACTCTCTCGGTTCCAGTCTCCTCCTCTGGAAGGTGGCGCTGAAGTATGATCAACCTTTTAGACCGAGGTGAGGAGTAAATGAGCTAACTCAGGGGACATGCTTTGAAGAGTACCAGCCTGGGATGGAAACAGACTTCACCATTAACTGAAAAAAATTCCATTCACCCACCAGAGAATGGAGTCAATATACTAGCTAGCTGACTGACTGAAATATGTTTCCTTTTTAATATAATTTCTTTATACATATAATATTTAAATATTATAAATATATCACTATATATCATATATTGAATAATATATAATCTACATAATTGTATGTGAAAAATGAAATTACACAGTAGCTTTTTAAGTTAGGTTACAGAAAAATTGAGCAGATAATGCAGAGTCTTCACATACTCCACGCCCCCTGCATGTACGGTTTTCCCTTATTAACTTAATTTATTAACATCTTCCATTAGTGTGGTACATTCATTAAGACTCATTAATGAATACTGATACATGATTATTAACTAAAGTCCCTAGTTCAATTCCTGGGGCTCTGACAAATGCATAAGGATATGCATCTGCCATCAAAGGATCACACAGAATAGTTTCTCTGCCCGAAAAACGCCTGGCCTCCGCCTACTTGTCCCTTTCCTCTTCCCCTCAAATGCCTGGCCTTTTTAGTCTCTCTGTACTTCAGCTTTTCCCAGTATGTCATACAGTCTAGCTTTTTGAGACCGGTTTCTTTAACTCAGCAACATGCATTTAAAGTTTCCTCCTTAATGCTAAAGTCTTTTTGTGGCATAACAAGTCATTTATTTTCATCATTGGATAATATCCCATTGTGTGGATGTACCGTTTTGTTTACCTATGGAGGGACAGCTTGTTTGCTTCCCGTTTGGAGCAATTATTGATAAACATTAATAAATAATAACCTAACATTTTATTATGAAGTAGAAATTATGAGCAAGTTTTTGTATGGATATATTTCAGTTCATTTGGGTGAAGACCAAGGAGGGTAGCTGCTGAAACATATGGTAAGACTATGTTGAACTCTGTAAGAAACGGCCACACCATCTTCCGCTGTGGCTGTACGAAACTGCATTCCCACCAGCGATGCATTAGCGCTTCTGTTGCTCCACATCCTCGCCAACATTTGGTGTTGTCAGTGTTCTGGGTTTTGGCCATTCTAGGTGTGTAGTGGTATCTTACTATTACTTCAATTTGCAATTCCCCAATGCCACATGATGTCAAGTGTCTTTATGTGAGCTCTATGTAAATCTTTGGTGAGGTGTCTGTTCAGTCCCTTTCGCCTGTGTCTTAACTCATAGTGTCTTTCTTTTAAGAGTTGTTTATATAACCTTTATCAGGTATGTGTTTAGATATAACTCCTTTATCAGGTACATATTTTGCAAATATTTTCTCTTGAATCTGTAGCTCATCTTTCATTCTCTTTAACAGTGTCTTTCAGAGAGCAGAAATCTTTAATTTACTTATCATTTTTTTTTTCCTTCATGGATCATGCTTTTAGTATTATATCTAAAAATTAACCACCAAACCCAATATCATTTAGCTTTTCCCCTATGTTAATTTCCAAAGGAGATATCATTTGACATTTTATGTTGAGATTAATGATTCATTTTTAATTAATATTTGTGACTGGTGTAAAGTCTTTAATATCAATATGCATTGCAGTTCTAGGGCTAAATTCCAAGAAATGAATTTTCAGGGTCAGAAGGTTATGCAGTTTTCATTCTAATAGGCAATGCCAGAATGCATGTTCAGAAAATGTGTTAATACTCCATTTTTGCATCATAAAAACATGGGTAGAAAATTTTACCCATATTCTCAATATAAATTATCATTTTTTTCTCAATATGATGGATATGAAAGGATATTTCTGCATTACTTTTATTTCTCTGACTACTAGTTGAATTTGAAAATATATTTTATATTTGGCAGCCATTCATGTTTTATTTTTATTAATTATTTATGCATATATTATGGGTTTTATTCAGTTTTTTATTGCCAATTTGTGAGAACTCTTTATACGTTATAGATATTACCTTTTCATTATATCTTCATTATACTTGTTTTCCCCGACCTATCTTTTTAATTAAATTTGTTCATGGACCACTTCATCCTTGACTTTATTTCCATTTGAAAGGATCGATCATTGGCTAAAATGCATAGGGAATATTTTAACTAGAGAAATCAGAGTCAAATGAATGACCAAACAGTTCCCTCTGAGAAGGCTGCAGACATAAGGAAATCACAGAGAAGAATAAGGTCATTCTGCTTGGAGGAGAAAAGAGTAGGCAGGGGGTTAGAGAGGAAAAAAGTTATTTCAAGTATCTGAGTGACTGCCATGTGGAAGAAGGACCATGCTAATTCTGAATGCTCACAATGAGAGAACAATATTCAAAGAGAACTACAAGTGGGCCGCCTTAGGTTTGATATAAGCAGGAAATGTCATGGCTGCCTCAGAACTAAATGGTAACTTATGGTTTGTGCCAACATAAGGATGGAGAGCTTCCAGGAGACAATATCAGTCACTCAGTCCTGTCCAACTCTTTGCGACCCCTTGGACTGCAGCATGCCAGGCCTCCCTGTCCATCACCAACTCCTGGAGCTTGCTCAAACTCATGTTCATTGAGTCGGTGATGCCATCCATCCATCTCATCCTCTGTTGTCCTCTTCTCCTCCTGTCTTCAATCATTCCCAGCATCAGGGTCTTTTCCAATGAGTCAGTTCTTCACATCAGGTGGCCAAAGTATTGGAGCTTCAGCTTCAGCATCAGTCCATCCAATGAATATTCAGGATTAATTTCCTTTAAGAATGACTGGGTTGATGTCCTTGCAGTTTGATACAATTTAGGCACTTTGAATAAAACGTGGTTCAATACAGACAATTTAGTGATCACTACAGTGTTGTAAGGGCTGGAGAAGTGGAAGGCAGGACTCGGGCATTAGCTTGCAGCTTCACTCCCACAATTCTAGTCTCACAAGGTGGACAAACGCTGCTGTCACACGTGGGTAACACAGAGACCTCACAGCTAACTTTCCAGCTCCCCCTGTAGCCCTAAGTCAAGTGAATAACAGGAAAGCTCAGAAACCACTGCAAAATCCAGTAGCATCTATGCAATGCCCACATAACCATCCGTGGCCACTACCAGAGGAAGGAGAAAGCAGATTCACCCCTACTCCACCTTACTGTAAGTGCCTCTCTCATTGACAGAGTATAATGGTAAATGATATCCTCAGGGCTGGAAACAAGAGAGTCTGGGAACTACAGTTCATAGACTTCTAGCCCCTGACATGCAGAGGAGCATCAGAAAGATAGCACAGGGCATAAGGTTGTCAAACACCTACAGCCTGGTTCAAGCATCAGTCTGGGGGACAGAGGGAGGGTTGTACTTGATGCTACATAGCCTGCTTAAGACTTACAGAAGCAGGATTCCATGTCACCCGGCACATCTTTCCTTCTCAAATTGATTTTAAAGGTTTTCTCTGTCTTCAGAAAGTACGAGCAATGCTGCCTATCTAAATATGATGGAAACACACCCATTGTATCACTCTTACCGATTCTGTGCAAACTGCATTTTAAAAGATGCCATTCACTTAAGGTGACCATCTTTGTGACTGCTAAAAACACAAGCCTGCAATTCAGCTCAATTAATGTGTATTAAGGAACACCTCCTATGAGCTGTCAGAGGCCCACCTAGCCGCTGGTGCTGCAGACACAACCATGCACCTCAAGCTTCCCCTACCACCACAGAGTCACTGCAGTGCCTTCTGGAAGGCAGAGAAATAAAGACCAGTGGCCTCCTGACTTGGGTTAACTGCATCATGATGGGTGGGCCTCCAACCTCCACCCCGTTTTATGCTCCAAATTTCAGGATCACTCCTATAAAGTCACATAATGAAAATGAAGCCATGGATTTGACTGAGGAAAGGAAATACTCACTAAGACAAGATCAGCAATACAGAAATTCACAGTATATTTCATCTTTCATTATTCTAGTTGAAAGGCATGCCAGGGCCAGGGAGCGGCACCTCTCAGATCTCGTTCAGGAGAGATCTGCTACGAGTAGCATAGTGAGCAGACAGCCTCCTCTTTTAGGGCCTCTGGGATCCACAGGAAGGCTGGAATTCCTCCAGAAGCTCCCCAATGTCTAAGCATCATACAAGTACCAGGGACTGGCCACTTTTGCCCAGCAGGGGACTCCTCTGTGGACAATCTTAATGCTGGCCTTCACTGTTGGAATGACCAAAACCATCCCAGAGCTCCATCGGGGAATGCCAGGAGCAGTCTCCTCGTGCGCCTGTGAGGGATTCCCTGGGGAACCTTCCTACTAATGAAACTGTTTCACACGGCATTCGTTACAGGTCAACTCACTCGTGCACTGGAGCATCACAATTTCAGGCCTGCAGTATATTATGGGCTTAATGTGGACCAAACTGTAGAATAATTTACAACACTTCTAAAGTAAGATGCCCCTTTAAGGATCCACCTGCCACCACCACTTAGAAATTATAAATATGACAAACTAAAGATTATTACTCGAGCACATAAACCAAAGACAAATGAACCTGTGTTGGGTTTGGAAGACAACAACAGACTCCCGTTAAAGGAAGACGGCTCTCAGAGCAGCTGGAATCACCAACGAGACTGAAACAGCATCTTCTTTGAAGAAGATTATAGAACTACAAAGCTAATCCCATTTCATCCTGGTGAAAACCTCACGGGCTTCCTTTCTGCATACCTACCTGTATCAAGAGCTTTATCCACGAGCGAGTACAGTACACCTGCCAGAGGCTCTTCCTCCCATATCTGCCTGCCTTCCTCCTCTCTTGACATGCGTGGCAGATCCACACTGCGGTCTGAAGGCTTGCCCCGCCCCTGCCTGCTTCCCTCCGGCTGACCTTCACTGCATTATCCCCAACACACTTCTCACCCTAGTAACTGGGTCTCAGTGTACACTTGCCGGAGGACCTAAACGAATACAGCTATGACAGCTGCTAGGCACAACATGGACTTTGTTCTTGAGAAGGGAGCCCTTCCCTCTTTCTGCCCACCCCCCATTTTCACCTTGCTGAAGTGATGGGGTGGGGGATAAAGAATAGTGGGGGGAAGGGGGGTAAGGAACTTTTATTGCCAAGTAGGCTGGATTGGGGATGCCAGCTGTTTACGGAGGTTGTCTAAGGATGCCAGCTGCTCGATTCTGTGTGAAATCTGGCTCTTGAGACGACAGAAGATTATGGTCTATAGGAAGCTGATTTTAGATGGAGTTTCTTCCACTGGAAGAAAGGAGGTCCTGCTCCCAGATGACTTGTTGCCCAGGTGACCCAATGGAAACTCTCAGGGCTGTTTGGAGATAGTTCTGCTCATGTTCAACACACAGACAATTGCTCTTTTTATTCATACACCATGGGCGCCTTCAAAGCAGGAGATGCTGAGGCAATCCTGGATTCTACAGCTCCCATCCCCACCTCAGAGCAGGGCTATACATGTATTCCCTGATCTTAAAATTCCCCATTAAAAAGAAGTCCAGTTGGAGAGATACACTGTCACATGTGTACTACTGTGTACTCCAACTCCAAAAACACTTGAACTTGCTGTCATGCTTTGCAAGGATTTATTTTCCCCCACTTCCTCCCCAACATGCCACCTCTGCCCCCTTCCACCCCAGTACCATATAACCATCCTTCTTTCCTCTCCCTCACTTCATTTGTTCTCTCTGATGCAGGAAAAAAGAATTACCACAACCCCTGGCTTTGGACAGCTGATTTATTCCAAGGAACAAAATACAGATCTCGTATTCCTGTATACATACCTCTTTGAAAAAGAGGATGGAGACACTAAGATGCAAAGTAAACTGTATGAACCAAAGCTATGACAGCTTTTCTAGCAAGAGAATCCAGGACTTAGGTATCTAATCTGGGTACCTCTGTCCCTGCCGCAAAGTCTAAGCACATGGCTGCAAACAGAGACCAATGGAGAAGCATGGTGCCAGGTTGGAGGGCGGGCATCACAGGACAGACTACGGTCTTACCTGGCTCCTAATCTATAGAAGGCAGCCAGGGAGCTGGTCCAACACTTCCACTTACTGATGATGGAATGGGTGCGACACCTCACCTACTCAGAGTTTTACAACTAGTTGCGGTCCCTCAGAAACAGGATCGCAGTCTCCAGATCCCTAATCCACCACTCTTTCCTCGGCGTCTTATTGTTTCTTGGTCATTTGACATTTTTCTGCCTCAGTTTCCCTAGCTGCTTCAGTGTTACCCTTACCAAGGACAGATCTAAACAGGGTGGCCCTGATTTTCTCTTGACTCGCTGCAAGGATGTGGCACAGTCTGCAAGCATCATGTGAACTGTCAGCAGGACCATGATTTTCCACCTGTGGGTCAGTTCCTTACATTCTTACCATCTCACTTGCCCTCTTGTGTCCAGCAGCTCTACCATCATCCACATGTATTCCTTTCTGCAGAGAGGAAAGAAGCATGGTAAATAAAGTTGATGAAGGTCACTGAAATTTTTAGGTTCAGTAAGTGAAAATGGATGCAGGCCGGCAATTACTCCTCTTCCACACTGAGTCAGTTCCACATAGTTATTCAGTTCAGTTCAGTTCAGTCGCTCAGTCGTGTCCGACTCTTTGCAACCCCATGAACTGCAGCACGCCAGGCCTCCCTGTCCATCACCAACTTCCGGAGTTTACCCAATTCTATGTCCATCGAGTCAGTGATGCCATCCAACCATCTTATCCTCTGTCGTCCCCTTTCCCTCCTGCCCCCAATCCTACCCAGCATTAGGGTCTTTTCCAATGAGTCGACTCTTTGCATGAGGTGGCCAAAGTATTGGAGTTTCAGCTTCAACATCAGTCCTTCCAATGAACACCCAGGACTGATCTCCTTTAGGATGGATTGATTGGATCTCCTTGCAGTCCAAGGGACTCTCAAGAGTCTTCTCCAACACCACAGTTCAAAAGCATCAATTCTTCGGCACTCAGCTTTCTTTTAGTCCAACTCTCACATCCATACATGACCACTGGAAAAACCATAGCCTTGACTAGATGGACTTTTGTTGGCAAAGTAATGTCTCTGCTTTTAAATATGCTATCTAGGTTGACCATAACCTTCCTTCCAAGGAGTAAGCATCTTTTAATTTCATGGCTGCAATCACCATCAGCAGTGATTTTGGAGCCCCCCCACCAAAAAATCTGACACTGTTTCCACTGTTTCCCCATCTATTTCCCATGAAGTGATGGGACCAGATGCCATGATCTTAGTTTTCTGAATGTTGAGCTTTAAGCCAACTTGTTTACTCTCCTCTCTCACTTTCATCAAGAGGCTCTTTAGTTCTTCTTCACTTTCTGCCATAAGGGTGGTGTCATCTGCATATCTGAGCTTATTGATATTTCTCCCGGCAATCTTGATTCCAGCTTGTGTTTCTTCCAGCCCAGCGTTTCTCATGATGTAGTCTGTATATAAGTTAAATAAGCAGGGTGACAATATACAGCCTCGATGTACTCCTTTTCCTATTTGGAACCAGTCTGTTGTTCCATGTCCAGTTCTAACTGTTGCTTCCTGACCTGCATACAGGTTTCTCAAGAGACAAGTCAGATGGTCTGGTATTCCCATCTCTTTCAGAATTTTCCACAGTTTATTGTGATCTACACAGTTATTACAGGTGGTCATTTGCATCACTGGCCCCACTATTTGTCTCTTTCTGAATTCATACCTTTTTGTGTTTGTGAGTGCTCAGTCACTCAGTCGTGTCCGACTCTTTGGGACCCCATGGACTGTAGCCCACCAGGCTCCTCTGTCCGTGGGATTCTCCAGGCAAGAGTACTGGAGCAGGTTGCCATTTTCTATTCCAGGGGATCTTCCCAACCCAGGGATCAAACCTGCATCTTCTGCATCTCCTGCATTAGCAGGAGGATTCACTGAGCCACCAGGGAAGCCCACGTGTGTGTGGTCACTTTGCTTTGTCAGCTTAGCTAGCTGAGCTGGAACTTCATTTCCTGAAACATTCTTCTGTCTAGTCCTAGGTTAAGTTGGCACTAGAAAAATGTACATGAGTTTTGGAAAGGGGAAGTCAAGCAGCAGTCACTGTCTTTGTTCTGGAGGTGGGTGTCACCATCTGCAGGCTCCTATGTTGCCACAGAGGGCAGCCAGGCCACAGCACCTCCGGCCTCTGTTGGAAATTCTCCTTCACCTTCCGCAGCTCCCATGCCAGGGCAGTGTGTGGTCGGCCACATGCATACCAGCAAGAGCACTAGCCTCCCTGCCTGTCACCATGACTTTGTGCCTAAAGACAGGGGCTGACCTGAGTTCCAGGTGGTCCCTGCTGTGACCCACGGTCTGTCTTACTTTCCCTCCCTGCTGCTGGCCCTGACGACCTTGGACTCGATGTCAAGGACAGAGGGAATGGCCATATGCTGACTTCTTCACCAGCTCCCACAACTGCGTGAGGCTCAGTGCCTGCACCAAATCCCTTATTCATGTCAGTCGTTGTAGTCCTGCTTCTGTAGTCAAACTCCCAGTGATGCCCCCCTGACTTTACACCAACCCCCTCTCCACCAGAGAGTAAATTTCCTCACCCCTTGACTTTGGGTTTGGCTGGTACCCTGCCTCGATGTGGCACATGTGATGTACTCTGCCACAGCCCACGAGAGGGAACTGTGCAATGGACGCTCTGCTGTCACCAGGGGAAGAGTGCCAGCCCCAAACTCAGGAGGAAGAGGGATCCGTGCGGACACAGTCACCGCAGCCACTGCAGCCTGAAGCAGAAGTGCCCCCAGACAACCCCAGACCCACAGTGCAAAGCAGAACCGTCAACCTCAGCCCAGGCTCATCAGCCAGGCACCGCTGACTCACAGAAACATGGACGACAGGAAATACTTGTTTCATTAAACCCACTGAGTTCTGAGGTGCTTCCTTACACAGCAATAACTGACCAATATACTGTCATAACATTTTTATGTCAGAAAATGGATTCCATACATCTCTGACTTTTGCCAAAGTTTACTTTTATGTGTTTTCAGATAACTTAAGTAGCACTTCATTAAAAAGTCCCTCTCTTTCCATTTTGCTCTACAGAGACAGGAGAGGGAAGTGAGGACTTGAGTCGTGGTCCAGGACAGTTTCTCAGCCTCTCTGCCTCCCTGGCGTCAGATGATTCCCAGGAGGCTCAGGGAGTGACTGTCAGGCAAACAGCATGGAGATTCCCACAGAATCCCAAACCTGCACAAAACCGCAGGTTTGCCCCAGGACCAGCCCTCAAGGGGCAGTGAGGGAGCTACAGCACCTGGAGACGGAGGTGAGATGAAGGAATATCCTGCACTTGTATCCTGAGGCTCCCGGAAGCTTCCCTCCCTCTGGTTCTTCTTGGGGAGCCAGACAGAAAGAGCAAATGAAAAGCATCCTTCAAACAAGCCAGGGAAGAGGCCGTGTGGCACATGTTCAGAGGCCCCGAGGCATCCCTTTCAGGCCCTGTGGACAGGTGCTTTCCCTGAAGCAGAGCATTCCCCCTTACTCATGTGGGGACTTTCTGTGAAACTCTGTGCTGACCCAGGTCTCTCCAGCCGGAGATGACCGCTTCCCTCATTCAAGCCACGGGGCCAGCCTAATTTCTGCCCTGTCAATGTAAATAGCTCCTATTAGTTCTTCCCTGGCTTTAGCCAAACTGCTGCTTGTCAGCTTTCACAAATCCTTAATGCTACAGGTAGCTGATGCAGTGTTTATAGATATAAACTTCAATTTGGGAGGTCGGGGTTAACATATACATATGATTATATATAAAACAGATAACCAACAAGGACCTGCTGTAGAGCACAGGGAAACATATTCAATATCGTGTAATTACCTATAATGGAAAAGAATCTGAAAAAGTATATATATAGTGTGTGTAATTGAATCACTTTGCTGTATACCTGAAACTAACACAACATTGTAAATCAACTATACTTCGATTAAAAAACTAAATTTAGGGCTTCCCTGATAGCTCACGTGTGTGTACTAAGTCACTTCAGTCATGTCCAACTTTGTGCAACCCTATGGACTGTAGCCCACCAGGCTCCTCTGTCTATGGAATTCTCCAGGCAAGAATACTGGAGTGGGTTGCTGTGCCCTCCTCCAGGGGATCTTCCAGACCCAAGGACTGAACCCATGTCTCTTATATCTCTTGCACTGGCAGGCAGGTTCCTTATCACTAATGCTACCTGGGAAGGGGTAAAGAATCCATCTATCAATGCAGGAGACAAGGGTTCAATTCCTGATCTGGGAAGATCCCACATGCCATGGAGCAACAAAGCCTGTGCGCCACAGCTACCGATCCCGCGCTCTAGAGCCGGAGAGCCGCAGCTGCTGGAGACGGCGCGCTCTAGGGCCGGAGAGCCGCAGCTGCTGGAGACGGCGCGCTCTAGGGCCAGAGAGCCGCAGCTGCTGGAGACGGCGTGCTCTAGGGCCGGAGAGCCGCAGCTATTGAGCCCGCGCTCTAGGGCCGGAGAGCCGCAGCTGCTGGAGACGGCGCGCTCTAGGGCCGGAGAGCCACAGCTGCTGGAGACGGCGCGCTCTAGGGCCAGAGAGCCGCAGCTACTGAGCCCGCGCTCTAGAGCCGGAGAGCCGCAGCTACTGAGCCTGCGCTCTAGAGCCGGAGAGCCGCAGCTGCTGGAGACGGCGCGCTCTAGGGCCGGAGAGCCGCAGCTGCTGGAGACGGCGCGCTCTAGGGCCGGAGAGCCGCAGCTACTGAGCCTGCGCTCTAGAGCCGGAGAGCCGCAGCTGCTGGAGACGGCGCGCTCTAGGGCCGGAGAGCCGCAGCTGCTGGAGACGGCGCGCTCTAGGGCCGGAGAGCCACAGCTGCTGGAGACGGCGCGCTCTAGGGCCAGAGAGCCGCAGCTACTGAGCCCGCGCTCTAGAGCCGGAGAGCCGCAGCTACTGAGCCTGCGCTCTAGAGCCGGAGAGCCGCAGCTGCTGGAGACGGCGCGCTCTAGGGCCGGAGAGCCGCAGCTGCTGGAGACGGCGCGCTCTAGGGCCGGAGAGCCGCAGCTGCTGGAGACGGCGCGCTCTAGGGCCGGAGAGCCGCAGCTGCTAGAGACGGCGCGCTCTAGGGCCGGAGAGCCGCAGCTACTGAGCCCGCGCTCTAGAGCCGGAGAGCCGCAGCTACTGAGCCTGCGCTCTAGAGCCGGAGAGCCGCAGCTGCTGGAGACGGTGCGCTCTAGGGCCGGAGAGCCGCAGCTGCTGGAGACGGCGCGCTCTAGGGCCGGAGAGCCGCAGCTGCTGGAGACGGCGCGCTCTAGGGCCGGAGAGCCGCAGCTACTGAGCCTGCACTCTAGAGCCGGAGAGCCACAGCTACTGAGCCCGCACTCTAGGGCCAGAGAGCCGCAACTGCTGGAGCTGGCGCGCTCCACAACTAGAGAAGCCACCGCAACAAGAACCCCACACGCCACAACAAAGAGTGGCCACCGCTCGCCGCAACTAGAGAAAAGCCTGTGCTCAGCAGCAAAAGCCCAGCACGGCTAAAATAAATAAATAAATAAAAATTTTAAAAACTGTATTAAAAAAAAAAAACAAAAACGACACAGGCGTCCATGGCCTCATAGCTGGCCTCCTATTTCGTCCTCTCCCTGCTCATCCATTACTGGCCCAGCAACCAGAGGGCCTTTTTAAAAACATAATAAAATGATGTCCTACACTATCCTTGCTGAAACCCTCTTAAGATACAGGGCAAAATAATGCACATTTCATTCACCCAGAAGGAGGTGCAAAGAAAGGCCCCATCACCCTCATTATCACTGGTCTCCTTTGTTCTCTGTCTCCCTGACACCCCAGCCTGTTCCGCCAGTAACCACTGCGCTACTTCTGCCCCAGGACCTCTGCACATGCTGTATTGTTAGCCTAGAACTGTCTCCCTTCACAAGTTAACTCTTTCTTTACCTCTTGGGTCCCTGAGCCAGACGGCCTCTGTTTCACCTTCCAAACCCACTCAGTCCCCTCTCCACCTCCCTCTTCTCATCCCAGGGGGGCTAGTCTATAGGGACGACATGAATGGTCTCCCTTGTCCTCTGACTTCTGGAAGGATACTGAAGAGAGACACAAGAGTTAGGTCAGAGCATTTATCTTCCTGGGTTACACTTCACAAAGGTCAACTCTTTACAACCGGCAAGCGTGTTGTATTGGTCACCCATTGACGTGTAACAGTTAAAAGCTTTCAGGGGCATAAAACAATACACCTCCATTTCTCAACTGCATTGAGGTCATGTAGTGGAGGGAGAGAGACTGCTGGTATAGATTGCTGTAATGATAATTCTTGATTTTCTGTAATGGATGATTTGACATCTTGATAGTACGGGCCAGGGACTATGCCAGTGTCTACCAGCTGAGACTCTGCTCCCAGTGCAGGGGGCCTGGGTTTGATCCCTGGTCAGGGAACTAGTTCCCACATGCTGCAACTAACAGTCTCTGCACGCTGCAACTAAAGGGCCCACATGCCCCAACTAAAAAAGATCTCCTATGCCGCAATGAAGGTCAAAGATTCTGAGTGTCACAACTGAGACCCAGTACAGCCAAATAAATACATGAAAACAAAATTTTAAAAAAGTACGGGCTTTAACTTTAGTAACAGCTAAAGATGTATGCAGGTCAGGAAGCAACAGTTAGAAGTGGACATGGAACAACAGACTGGTTCCAAATAGGAAAAGGAGTTGTATATTGTCAAGGTTGTATATTGTCACCCTGCTTATTCAACTTATATGCAGAGTCCATCATGAGAAACGCTAGGCTGGAGGAAGCACAAGCTGGAATCAAGATTGCTGGGAGAAATATCAATAACCTCAGATATGCAGATGACACCACCCTTATGGCAGAAAGTGAAGAAGAACTAAAGAGCTTCTTGATGAAAGTGAGAGAGGAGAGTGAAAAAGTTGGCTTAAAGCTCAACTTTCAGAAAACTAAGATCATGGCATTTGGTCCCATCACTTCATGGCAAATAGATAGGGAAACAGTGGCTGACTTTATTTTTGGGGGCTCCAAAATCACTGCAGATGGTGCTTGCAGCCATGAAATTAAAAGACGCTTACTAGTTGGAAGGAAAGTTATGACCAACCTACATAGCATATTTAAAAGCAGAGACATTACTTTGCCAACAAAGGTCTGTCTAGTCAAGGCTATGGTTTTTCCAGTGGTCATGTATGGATGGGAGAGTTGGACGGTGAAGAAAGCTGAGCACCGAAGAATTGATGCTTTTGAACTGTGGCGTTGGAGAAGACTCTTGAGAGTCCCTTGGACTGCAAGAAGATCCAACCAGTCTATCCTAAAGGAGATCAGTCCTGGGTGTTCATTGGAAGGACTGATGTTGAAGCTGAAACTCCAAAACTCTGGCCACCTCATGCGAAGAGTTGCCTCATTGGAAAAGACCCTAATACTGGAAGGATTGAAGGCAGGAGAAGGGGACGACAGAGGATGAGATGGCTGGATGGCGTCACCGACTCGATGGGCATGGGTTTGGGTAGACTCTGGGAGTTGGTGATGGACAGGGAGGCCTGGCGTGCTGCGATTCATGGGGTTGCAAAGAGTTGGACACAACTGAGTGACTGAACTGAACTGAACTGAAAGATGTTTACATCCATACTATCCTTGCGTTTTTGCAGGTTGCACAGATATCATATGAAAGCCCCCTAACCACAAACCCCAACACCTGTGTTTTGCCCCGTAGGGGACATCCTGCTCTTTGGGGGACATCCCCGTCTAACAATCTCCCACCACGAGACTGAACTCCTCGCTGTGCCTCCCCTCACTCCCTCTGCTCTGGACTGGCCAGGTGCTTCCTCACAAGGCCCTGTGCAGTATGGCCTATTCCCTCCCCCTGGGAACTGTAAGTAAGGCACTTTCTTCTAACATTGACATTGATAACCCTGACCTCTCCATGATGGCACTTAGTCATCTCCACAAATTAAGTCCCAGGTACATTTTAAAATAGACATGCTCAGCTGGGCAGCAAGAGAGCAAGCCCAATCACATAAGTACTTCTGATGATTTACCTGTCTGTCTCTTCTACAAAACTGCTAGCACCAAGCTTATTCTGCTCACCTTTACAGTCTCGTCACCTAATCAAGAGTCTGGCACATTGCAAATTCTTGATAAATATTTATTGATTGAATGGAAAAAACAGGAAGCCTGTGTCAGAATGCAGCTTGGTGCCCTAATATAAACGGGGGTGGTGACACTATCAGAGGGGCTGTTCCATGCTTCACATGGAAGAATTTTGAAAACACATTGACTTCCTCTGAGGGCACAGGTGTCTATGAATTGTCACTATATAAAAGTGACCACTGCTTGCTAAAAGTGGCCAACTGGATGTACACAACATAGCCCACCACACTGACCCAGACAGTGGTGACCAAGGCTTCCAAGATGCCTAAGATGCCTTGGGACTTTGAACAGATCCCGAGTGAGTGACTGGGAGGTGGAATTTGGAATGAAACAGGCTGACCTGCTATTTGTTCCCCTTCCTCAAGCCTTGGTGGGATACCATCACCTGCCATAAGAGCTGCTGGGAAAACAAAAAGACGCTGCACGACTGTTCTGCAAAATGTACACACCATGATTCACGTACATTGTTATTCGGGTGCTGGCAGTTGTAGTCATGTTAGTTGTTATTATTATTCACAGCTGTGACTGGGGACAAATTGAAATAACATATCCCATTTTTCACTTGCATGGGGCTCTCTGGAGCACATATATGGTTTGAATACGAAGGAGATGTGGGAGACAAGGAGATGGTTTGGTGACCACATACCTGTGCCCTCTGATCCTTAGGCTTAGGGGCCCTCAGTGCTGACAGAATGAGAAAGGAAGGAAGCAGAGAGGGAAGAACACCCTTGCCATTTCAGGGTGCTGGAGCCTGGAGAGGCGGTGCAGAATATCAGAGTAGGTTTCTGTGCCCCAGAGACCCAGGTTCGGACCCGGCTCTAGCACTTTCCAGCTGTGTGATCCAGGCATTGTGCTCAAACAGCTGGAGCCTCAGTTCAGTTCAGTTGCTCAGTAGTGTCTGACTCTTTGCAACCCCAGGGACTGGAGTATGCCAGGCCTCCCTGTCCATCACCAATTTCCAGTGTTTACACAAACTCATGTCCATCATGTCGGTGATGCCATCCAACCATCTCATCCTCTGTCGTCCCCTTCTCCTCTCACCTTCAATCTTTCCCAGCATCAAAGTCTTTTCAAATGAGTCAGCTCTTCACATCAGGTGGCCAAAGGACTGGAGTTTCAGCTTCAACATCAGTCCTTCCAATGAATATTCAGGACTGATCTCCTTTAGGATGGACTGGTTGGATCTCCTTGCGGTCCAAGGGACTCTCAAGAGTCTTCTCCAACACCACAGTTCAACACATCAATTCTTTCGCACGCAGCTTTCTTTATAGTCCATCTCTCACTTCCATACATGACTACTGGAAAAACCACAGCTTTGACTAGATGGACCTTTGTTGGTAGTAATGTCTTTACTTTTTAATATGCTGTCTAGTTTTGTCATAGCTTTTCTTCCAAGGAGCAAGTATCTTTCAATTTCATGGCTGCAGTCACCATCTGCAGTGATTTAGGAGCCCCCAAAAATAAAGTCTGTCACAGTTTCCATTCTTTCCCCATCTACTTGCCATGAAGTGATGGGACCGGATGCCATGATCTTAGTTTTCTGAATGTTGATTTTTACACTAAACTTTTCACTCTCCTCTTTCACTTTCACCAAGAGGCTCTTTAGTTCTTCTTCACCTTCTGCCATAAGGGTGGTGTCATCTGCATATCTGAGGTTATTGATATTTCTCCCAGCAATCTTGATTCCAGATTGCGCTTCATCCAGCCTGGCATTTTGCATGATGTACTATGCATATAAGTTAAATAAGCAGGGTGACAATATACATCCTTGACGTACTCCTTTTCCTATTTGGAACCAGTCTGTTGTTCCATGTCCACTTCTAACTGTTGCTTCCTGACCTGCATACACATTTCTCAGGAAACAGGTCAGGTGGTCTGGTATTCCCATCTCTTTCAGAATTTTCCACAGTTTGTCATGATCTGCACAGTCAAAGGCTTTGGCAAGGTCAATAAAGCAGAAGGAGATGTTTTTCTGGAACTCTCTTGCTTCTTCAATGATCCAATGAATGTTGGCAATTTGATCTCTGGTTCCTCTGCCTTTTCTAAATCCAGCTTGAACATGTGGAAGTTCACGGTTCATGTACTGTTGAAGCCTGACTTGGAGAATTTTGAGCATTACTTTACTAGCATGTGAGGTGACTGCAACTGTGTGGTAGTTTGAACATTGTTTTGCATTGCCTTTCTTTGGGATTGGAATGAAAACTGACCTTTTCTAGTCCTGTGGCCATTGCTGAGTTTTCCAAACTTGCTGGCATATTGAGTGCAGCACTTTCACAGCATCATCTTTCAGGATCTGAAATAACTCAACTGGAATTCCATCACCCCCACTAGCTTTTGCTTGTAGTGATGCTTCCTAAGGCCCACTTGACTCGCATTCCAGGATGTCTAGCTCTAGGTGAGTGACCACACCATCGTGGTTATCTGGGTCATGAATATCTTTTTTGTATAGTTCTTCTGTGTATTCTTGCCACCTCTTCTTAATATCTTCTGCTTCTGTTAGGTCCTTACCATTTCTGTCCTTTATTGAGCCCATCTTTGCGTGAAATGTTCCCTTGGTATCTCTGATTTTGTTGAAGAGATCTCTAGTCTTGCCTATTCTATTGTTTTTCTCTGTTTCTTTGCACTGATCACTGAGGAAGGCTTTCTTATTTCTCCTTGCTATTCTTTGGAACTCTGCATTGAAATGGGTATGTCTTTCCTTTTCTCCTTTGCCTTTCGCTTCCCGTCTTTTCTCAGCTAGTTGTAAGGCCTCCTCAGAGAAGCATTTTGCCTTTTTTCATTTCTTTTTCTTGGGGATGGTCTTGATGACTGCCTCCGGTACAATGTTAGGAATCTCCGTCCATAGTTCTTCAGGCACTCTGTCTATCAGATCTAATCCCTTGAATTGGAGCCTCATTCGTCTGTAAAACAGGGCCTCATTCGTCTGTAAAACAGGGCCCGGGAATACTCCCCTAGTAGGTTTGTTATATGAATTCAGACAACATATAAGGTTCTCAGCACATGTTAAATTCCCCAGCATAATCAGCGGCTGTCACTGTGTTTCATAGAAGAGTTACAGAAAAAAGAGACTCTAAAACAGATGGGAAAGAGTCAGCCAAGTTTTATCCACCCTCATGTTCTCTATACCCACCCAACAAGACATAGCTTTCATACAGAACTCACTCACGTATGGAAATCTAGTAACTGCCAGCAGGGGATACTGCAGAGACTCTGGACGAACACCCTCGGTCAGGTCCCTAAACCTGAGTGCCTCGGAGGTGGATTGTGTACATCCCATGTCATCACCCGGGGCTCCCCGGCCAGACCAGGTCAGCTGTTACACAGCCCACCACTACTCACGTGGGTGAGCAATAAGGTCACTTTTCCCTTGGCATCCAGTCATCCTTAGCCAACCAGGCATTCCAGCCTTTGTCAAGCTGGCCATGTCAGCAAGTAAGACCATAAGTTGTCACCTGTTGTGAGTGCCAGGGATGCACAAGCAGAAACCGGGGCAAGAACCCGAATCCTCTGAACAACTCCCACGACAGCCCATCAGTCTCCAGCACAACTTCCCAGGCAGTTTAGGGGCTCTGTATTCATCTCCTGTTGCTGCTGACAAATTACTACAACTTAGTGGCTTTGAGTGACACACTTATTCTCTTAGAATTCTTGAGTTTACAAGTTCAGAATGAGTCTTGCCATAGAGAACAGACTTATGGACTTAGGGGGCAGGGAGGGAGGAGAGGGTAGCAGGGAAATATATACACTAACATGTAAAAGAGATAGCCAATAGGAATTTGCTGTATGACTCGGTGACCTCACACCAGGGCTCTGTGACAACTTGGGGGTGGGGAGGGAGGCTCAAGAGGGTGGGGACATATGTATACCTATGAATGATCCATGCTGACGTATGGCAGAAACCAGCACAATACCGTAATTATCCTTCAATTACCAACAAATAAGGGAAAAAAAAATGAGTCTTGCAAGGCTGAAATTAAGGTGTTCCCAGGACTGGTTCCCAACAGAGGCTCGAGGGGCGAGTCCATGCCTCGCATCTTCCAGCTGCTCCGCCTGCTGGAGCCGCCAGGCCTGGGCTCACTCACTCCAATCTCTGCTTCCTGTTCCTCTTCTACAGTGAAATCTCTGCTTTTCTTTCTCCTACAGGGTATTTTGATTACATTTAGGACCCACCTGTATAATCCATGGTATGAGTGCTGAAGAGCTGATGCTTTAGAACTGTGGTGTTCGAGAAGACTCTTGAGAGTCCCTTGGACTGCAAGGAGATCCAACCAGTCCATCCTAAAGGAAATCAGTCCTGACTATTCATTGGAAGGACTGATGCTGAAGCTGAAACTCCAATACTTTGGCCATCTGATGTGAAGAACTGACACTTTGGAAAAGACTTTGATGCTGGTAAAGACTGAAGGCAGGAGAAGGGAATGACATAGGATGAGATGGTTGGATGGCATCACCGACTTGATGGACATGAGTTTGAGTAAGCTCCAGGAGTTGGTGATGGGACAGGGAAGCCTGGTGTGCCACAGTCTGTGGGGTCACAAAGAGTTGGATGAGACTGAACTGAACTCCCTTTTAAGACCTTTGATCACACCAGTAAAGTCCCTGTTGCCACATAAGGTGACATTTGCTGGTCCCAGGGGTCAGGATGTGGACATCTTAGTAGGGGGCTGATACTATGGCTCCCTTCACACAAAAGCTGGGGTAATAAATTCATGGCTTAAAAGTATAAGAATCATTGGAAATTGTAGTTTTCCTGATTCTTAATTTCACTATGTTTCACACACTCTTTCATTACTGAGGAGGAAAATGAGGAAATAAGGAACCTGGGAGAGAGAATCACAAAACTCTCCAAGGTAGATAAATGGTAGACAGACAGGTAGCCCCAAACTACTAGAAATCATGGGCAGTGTTTGGATATTTTGCTCAAAAAAATCACAGTGCTTGCTTCTCCCTCTAGTGAAGCCCCCGTCGCAAATGTGTGTGCCCATGATCACACTCCCGGATAACACGCACACATACACATACACACTCACAAACAATGCTTCTCTGAAGTCAGTCTGCTTTCCTTTTAATTCTCAGGACACACCTCTGCCTGTCACCCTTGTAAGAAGGTGGAGCTCCACCACGCCCAGTCCTCTCCTTCTTTCTGGTAGAGGCTGCATCATTCTGCACTGTTTCCCACGACTGCCCATCTGCTGGAGTACTCAGGGCTCGGGACAGACAGCCCCAGTTGGTCGCTCTGCCATCTCCACTAAGCCACAGTGTAACGGCTGGAAGGACAGAGCACAGAATCCCCATTTGAGACTTTCAAACCATTGAAATAGCTTCCCGGGACCAGGTAAATGAAAAGAGGTTATTAGCACAGAAATGTATTTAAGAACAAAAGCAGAGGGGAAATTGCGTGATGTGTGCAGGGCCATGCAGATGTCCTAGTGTGTCTCTAGAGTAACAAAAATGACAAATTCAGAAGGGAAACATAACTTGCAACTAATAAAACAAGCTTTTGTTTAGACAGTAGAGTCTCCCTGTTTGCATGTTTAACACATATGATGACAGATTCAAAGACAGAGAACATAAAAGACAAAAAACAATTTTCACAACGTGGTAATTCCCTCCATTCTTTTCAGTGAATGTGTCTTGGGGTGAACTCCCACTAAGCAGACACTGAGATAAGGACTGGATGCATGTGGTTGGTTTGGAGGCATTCCCAGGAAGCACTGGTAGGGGTAGGGGAGTGGGAAAGAGAAGAAAAGGCAGGGACGGGATGCATTCATGAGCAGGATATTTCTGTACAGATGGTGCACAGCCCCTCGGGGTTCCTCAGGGAGACTGGGTAAGACCTTTCAGAGGGTCTTTCACAGGGGATGCAACAGTTGGGGTATCTATCCTGCAACATCCATCCATAACTGGCAGAGGGCAGCTCTCTGGCATGGGATTCTAGACACACTCATCTCCCCCAGGACAGGCTGAGCTCCCCTATCAGAGGAAGCCCTCAGGCTGGGACTCACAGGAGTTTGTGACGAGGATTGTGAACTGTGAGTGCACAGTGCCGACCCCAGGGTCAGTGAGAGACAGGAGATGCGTGTCAACCACTCTCCAGCCTGATTCTTATGTGGCTCCATCCCCTGAGCACACCAGCAGCTGAGTGTCATTCTGATGGGAGGCATCTACCCTTCATGTAAAAATGCCCACTTTATCGGAGGCTCAACAGCAAACTGCCCCAGCTCCTGGGCATCTGGTGAGAACCTTTATATCTAGACCTTGAAGAAGACCTTGTAGCTTCAGCTTCCCTCTGCCGGGAGACATGATGAAAGGAAGTGAGGCGAGGGGACAGATCAGAGGTGGTAGCAGATGAAAGGAAACGTTATTGTCAGTGTTGTTTTAAACAGGTTGATAGAGGAGATCTGAGGCTTTACTTCTCTTAGTCTGTAGAGCAATGCAGTTTGCAAAGTAAGAAAAAAATCCAAGAATGATATTGCTAGCTATATAGCATGGGGTAGTTACTTTATCGTTTTACTTTGTTTTTACCTTCTTATCATGATCCTTTCTTACATGGTTATGGGAATTCCATAAGCCAGGGTATATCCAAAGATATCACTGTGGGCATGCAACGCATTTCAACTCATTTCAAAACTGACATTTGCTGGGTAAACAAACATTATCCACGTATTATCTTGTGTCCTCAAAGTCAAAGGCAAATCTGGTTTAGAGCCCTGACATACTGCCTCCAAAATGTTCCCAGGGGGAATCGATCCTGCAACTTCCCTTGGCCAATGACACATGCTCTATATCTGGGACTGGATCCCAGGGCACAAAGGTGTTCTAAACTGGGGGCGGTAGAAAGGAGGGCTGATGCTTAGCTTCTGTGACTTGCGTGTTCTCAAGGCATTTGACATGAAACTCTCTGCCAAAGCACAACTGCTGAACACTCTGCACTTGGCCAGGCACAAGTGGGAAACTATGTGATTTTTTTCCCCAAGTCATTCTCTTTGGCCATCATCTGTTGAATCTTCCTTCCTGTTGCTGACCTTGGACAGATTCTAAGCTTTTCAATTGTTTGACCACTTAAAAAGGCCAATCTATTTTAAAACTTCATATATTCAACCTGGCAAAAAAGGAGAGAGAAAAGTGGCCACAGATAGAGCTGTAAAGGAAGAGCAGTTGCAACAGCGCCGTCTTGTGTCCCAGGGCTGACCAGGGCCCTGGGCTCTCCTGTCTGGCACTAAGAGGGAGCCCAGTGGAGGACAGGAAGTGGGAGAGAGTAGGGCCAATGTGGCTGAGACAAGGTGGGTTGTTCCTACCGGAAGCCTGTCATAATGGCTTGATGCTCAAAGTTAAGCCATTCTGCCTCTCCCCCCTTGCCCAATCCTCCTCTAAACCCCACATTTGGATTTTAATTGCATACAGAGTCTCTCTACTTGGGTGTTTAATAGGGATCAAGACAAACAGAAAACTAACCACTCTTTGTTTTTCTTTATCTGTTGCCCATATTCTGATTAATCCATTGTCACCCTGCCATTGTTTCTGCCAGTGACAGAAGCTAGAAACTACTGGATCATTATTTTTCCTTTTCTCATCTGTTCAAAGTCCCTTTCATACTGGCAGAATCCAAAGCCTCTTGCTACTAAGGTATTCTTCCCTGACTGACATCCTCATGGATGAGTGGCAGAAAAACAGTCTAGCCACACTCCTGGTAGACTCACTTCTCCTTGTCACATCAGAGGCAGTCATATTCTGCGCCTGCCCTCTCTCTCCACCTTGCAATCTCGGATTCTCTTTTCTATCTCCTCAAAAAGACCCAGGAGAGCACAGTCAGCACATACACCATAGACGGTACCCAAGCCCACCTCACCCCCATGAAAGCCCCGTGAGAGACAGTACACAGTGGCGCTCGGGCTAAGCCGGCGACTCAGGGCTTCACGGTTCTCTCTCCCTCCCCTGCCCAGTTTCCTGCTTCTACAGAATTAATGACGAGACTTGGGAAGACTGTGTGGCTGGGATACGGCTGAGGGAAAAAGGGCAATTCAGGCTGCCATTTAAAAATTTATTTTTCAAAGCTGCATACAGAAAAATTCACTTCTCCAGGGAATATACAATTCTGTGCCTTGTGACAAACTCCTAGAATTGTGTAACAGTCACCACAATCGAGGTGCCAGTTTCCTCACCTCCAAAGATTCCTCCATACCTCCCCCCAAACTCGAACACTCCCATCGTTTAAACCTGGCAGCTACTGATTTGTCCTCTGATCCTCCCGTTTTATCTATTCTAGAATGTCGTGTACATGAGATTGCACACAGTCCTCACTTGGCATCCACAGGAGATGGGCCCCAGGAGCCTCTGTGTGTGTGTACATTCAGTCGTGTCTGACTCTCTGCAACCCCAGGGGTGGCAGCCAGCCAAGCTACTCTGTCCGTGGGATTTCTGGCAGGAATACTGGAGTGGGTTGCCATTTCCTCCTCCAGGGGATTTCCCTGACCCAGGGATTGAACCCACATCTTTTGCGTCTCCTGCATTGGCAGGCAGATTCTTTACCACTGAGACACCTGGGAAGCCCCCTAGGATGCTGGCAGATACCATATCTGTGGATGCTGAAATCCCTCATGTACAATGATATCATACAGTGGGCATTTTGTGTCCATGGACAAAGAACGCCAATAGGGAGGACTGACCACATCAGGCCTCTTCCACTCGGCACAATACACATAAAGACCCACCCTCACTTGCTAGTTTCATGGTGTGCTCCTTTCTCTCGCCCAGCAGAACTCCACTGTATGATTATACCATAGTCTGTCACCCGTTTGCCAGCCAAAGGACCTCCAAGTCATTTCCAGTGTTTGACAATTACAAATAAAGCTTCTGTAATCATTCACATGTAGGTTTGGAGGGATAAACAGACCATATAGTGAGTATAAGTTTAACATTACAAGACACTGTCAACTACTCAAACGATATATACAGAGCCAGTAAAAATGTTTAAAAGAGATTTTCTTGGCAAAGCCTGGATTTCCTAATCTTGAAAAGTTTATATATGTATAATGTACTTTTCATATATACATATATAATGTGTGTATTTGTGTGACTAGCCTACTTATAAAACTAACTCGGGGGTATAAATTGGCAGCTTGGCGATATTTTAAGGGCTTTATGAAACAGCTATATAACTGGACATCCCAGTCTGTTGGGATATCATAAAATGCAGAAATTAAGTGTAGGAGGCCAAAGAAAGATTATGAAATGAGTCACTTAAGCTCTTAGTGAATAACTGAGCTTGATTACAATGGAGTAAATAGCAGCCCAGAATCAGCATCCCTGAGTTGTTCACAGAAGCCAAGGGCCCACTCTGAGCACTCCGGGAAACAGACGGCGAGGCCGGGTGAGCCCACTGTACGCCAGGGAGAGCAAGCTGACCGCGTGCCCTGCTGCCACTGAGCGCACTGCCTGAGCCTAGCCCAGGGATTCATAGAGAAATGCTGGCTCTGGTGAAACATCAACTTTCCTGTTTTCATTGTAAAATGAAATGAGAGGAAACGTGAGGAGAGAATTACAACCAAAAAATGGCTCCAAAATTAGGTTTGTGTATGTCCACCAGGAGGTTAATGAGTGAGAAACAGTAAAATATTCACAGAATGGATTACAACTTGGCAGTAAAATAAAAAATATATATATATCAACTGTTTATTGCTAGAGACAACGACATGGATGAGTCTCAGAAAGCTTGGGGAGCAAAAGACTGCGGACACAAACAGTACCCACTGTACACTCCTGACTCGAACCTCAGACAATGGGATCAAACGCAAGTTTCCTGGCCGGGACTGGAGGGGCAGGGGGCTGGCTGCAAAGGGGCACAGGGCCACTTTCTGGGGTGATGTAAACGTGTGCCTTGACTGCGGTGCTGATTACAGGAGTGTGGCAGGGAAGGTGAATTTTTAATTCTACCCTCTCAGGGTCTTTGGCTGGCCCCGAGAATTACACTGACGTCAGAGACAGATTAATAGGAGAGAAGCAGACAAATTATTATAAATTTCACATGACATGGGAGCCCTTGTAAGAAATGAAGACCCAAAGAAATGGCAGAAACTACAGGCTTTTATAGCGGGTTGAACAAGAGAGGCAATGTGGAAAAGTAACTAAACTATGTGAGGAAACTAGGGGACAGTAAGAATAATTTTAACAAGGTTTATTTTATAGAAGCCTCTCGGCCTCAGCTTCCCCTGCCAATGAGAACGTTCCTCTCCTCGTCCTACAGCAAGTGCGAGAGGCTGGGGTTCAGGACCCTTTGCTGCAGGGTCGCAATGCAGCACCTGGTCAAGCTCTCCTTGTACCTCTCCTTAAGCAACAGAGCACAGAGACCCTGTATGGCACCAAGAGTAACTGCATGCGTGCGCGGCTGGGGCAGATTCTGGACCAAAGACACAAGGAGACCAACAAACCCAATAGCTGTTTTGAAGCGCCTGGAGCAAAAGCAGGGTACCGTGCAAGACCCCTACACATAACACCATCTAAGGCCTGGGTCGGGAAGATCCCCTGGAGGAGGGAATGGCCACCCACTCCAGTATTCTTGCCTGGAGAATTCCACGGACAGAGGAGTCTAGTGGGCTACAGTCCATGGGGTCACGAAGAGTTGGACACAACTGAAACGATTTAGCAAGGGCTGGGCAAGCCATCTAAACCATCCCTCCAGCCCGAGCCCTGGACACACCCCTACCCTCACCCCACATAATGAACTAGCTTGCCTCCCCCTCAGGCAGCAAGTGAACAAGGGAACCTGTTACTTAGTCTCACCCCTCTGCCGCAGCAGGAGCCCCAGTAAAGCCTTGCCTGAATTTCTTGTCTGGTTTCTGATCAATTTCCATTGATTCGGGAGGACAAGAACCCTAGCTGGTAACAGAAGGACATTTTTTACATGGGAATTTTATCTCCTACTTTTGAGAAAAAGGAGGATCAGAGTGTTTTTCTTGTCTTTGCTGTTATTCAAGTGCCTTTAACTCCAACCTTATGCCAAAGTGGCATCTTTTGGGGTGGCATCTTCTGCCACTCTTCAGTGTAGATGTATATTTGCCAAAATTAATTGAACTATACACTTAAAATAGGTGCTTTTTAAATTCTATGTAAACCAGTACCTCAGTAAAAGGTATTAGAATTTAAAAGATAGGTTTGTAGCACAAAAAGCAAGAACAGTTATCACACGTTAACAGAATGTGACTATGAAAGCACGTCCCTGAGTGCGGAGGTCTACGTGGAGCAGCTGAGGGCAGCTGTTCCCCATCGTGACCACACATCAGGACTACCCGGTATCTTCTGTAAATTCAGACGTGACGACACGGGGGGCGGCCTGGGCATGGAGACCTTCCGAAGCTCCCGGGTGACTGCAGTGCACAGCCAGGGGTGAGGGGGGAGGGGAGGACACAAGGTGGCCCGACCCCCCCTTCCCCTGCCCCGGCTCTTCGAGCAGAGAACAGAGGCGTGGCCGAGCCTCGTACCCTACAGGCCGCCCAGGTGCTCCCTACAATCAGGAAGGTCCCCAAGCTCACACCACGCGGAGTCAGGCTTGGCCATGGCCCAGACTGTTCACCCCCACTTGAAGGTCCTGAGAGGGAAAAAGGGTCCCTCTCCCACGCTCATCTGGGCACGCGTGTTCATTCAGCTAATTCGCCAGACTCGGCTGGGGCTGGAAGACAAGGTGAGTCATTTCAGCTCCATCATTGGGTGTTGGTATATCATCCCTGCACAGAGGACAACTAGGTGGAACTGAGTGTAGGGAAATCATGTATTTTACCTTCTCAAAATGAGGGAGGAGATAGGGGAAACATCAGGATAAATAAATAGGCATAAACATTCAAAGTGTGGTGTTATCCTAGCCTCTAAAAATGGAGGAAGGAGCTAATACACACTGAGACTGGCTGCACACCAGGTACTTTGTACACATTATCTTATTCACTCCACACTGTCCTTACTGAATATTCTGTACCAAAGGCCCATTTGGTGGTGCAGCTGCTGAGGCTCAGAGGGGTCATTCACTTTGACCAAGGCCTGGCAGTAAGTGACAGAGCCATGCCTTAAGAAGTCATTTCCTCCAAAACCTACATGCACTCTTTCCACTATGCAACAATGCCTCTTATTATCTTGAAAACTCATAATCATAAGCGGTAGTGATAGTAACAGTAATATTAAGAGTTTTCTATGTGCTAGGATTAAATCTAAGGTTCTAACTGCATCTATACTTCTGGAGCTATACCTAGACCTATGTTTATACCTAGATTGTTGTTGTTTAGTTGCTAAGTTGTGCAATCTCAGGGACTGTAGCCCGCCAGGATCCTCTGTCCATGGGATTTCCCAGGCAAGAATACTGGAATGGGTTGCCATTTCCTTCTGCAGGGGATCTTCCCAACCCAGAGATCAAATCTGCACTTCCTGCATTGGCAGGCAGATTCTGTTACCACTGAGCCACCAGGGAAACCCTTATACCCAGCTATGAGCGTGTGCTATGTCACTTCAGTCATGTCCGACTCTTTGTGATCCCATGGACAGTAGCCCACCAGGCTCCGGTATCCATGCAGTCCTATAAAAAGCCATTTATTATTAGGTGGATACTATTATTATCCTCTTTAAATATGATACAACTAAGGTACAAAAAGGTTAAATAATTTTCTCAAGGGCAGGAGGCTACAAAAGATAGAAGTCATTTAATGACAATCCTTTGCTAAAAATTACCCTACCTAACAAAACCAGCCAGAAAAAAGAGATAAGAGAATTTTGCTAACCTTGCTTTCAAACACAATACTCAGTCCAACTAAGACTGTAAAATACTGGCTCTTTCCCTCAAATTTTGCAAACTTATGACAGCCCGTATGCCTTCAGTGATTATGGTAGGTGGGAAGGCACGAGTCGTGGCAAGCTCTGATTTGCAAGATCAATAAGAATATTATTACCCATGCTTGTAAAAAGCATGGATACGTAAGAAAGAAAAAGGTTTCTGACAGCTTCTGCAGCAAGAAAAGCAATGCATTAGGTCTGGTGAAAAGGGACTAAAGAAAGTGGTGCTTAGAAGCCAGGACTGGAACTGACGATGGAAAAGCAGAGCCTGCTCCTTAATCAGATCCACTTCCAAGCAGCAACCATGTGTCTGGGCTCCCATTTCACCGACATATGCAAGTTCTGAGCTTGCTGAGCCCCGCAGGGCAAATGCAAGCCTGGAAATGTGAACTGGGCCCAGCCCTGCCTCATACATCATCAGCACAGCTGTCGACGGGGTTTTCAGCAAAGAGCTTATATTCCTGAGAATGCAATCAGAACTGGAAGAGAATTGCAGAACTCTTCCAACTAACTGCATTTTTGCATGCAGGTATTTATATGTACATATACTCAAGGCCATGTTAGATCTAAGCTGGAAAACTTCCAATGTCAAAGAAAGATGATTGAATGGTAACTGGTCCCGTTTACCAACTTAAAATTTTTATGGGTTATGAGAAACCATTTGTGCTCACGTTTAACAGTCACCCACGTTCATACAATTGTTACTCGCGTGCTTTCAAATTGAGATCCAGACCTCATCTCGGTCTGAGGGTGTGGGTGTCAGGGGGCTCCTCCCTCCCCGTTCCCTGGGTGCTGGCCAGGCTCAGCTGTGTGTCTTCAGGAAGGAGAATTCTTGGGGCTTCTCTGGTGTGGCAGGGGTGCCTCTTCACCTCGCCCTGAGCTGCACCTCATGGACAGATGAGGGCAATCAAACCATATCCCCTCCCTGGTGGCCAGTCTGGGAGTCCAGCTGTCACATCACCAGGGAGATTCTACACTTCCTGGATTCCACTTTGCTAGATGGGATTGGTTTATTGAGTGCCTTTTCTAATCAGAGTGCAGACATAAAAAAGTTCTCTTTTTTTCCCATCTCTACTTTTATCCCCGCTTTATCAAATCCACATTTTCTGTCTCTTAACAACATCTTGGGGAGGTTCCAAACAATTTAGTCAATTTTCATTATTAAAGGTGGTCTGAACCTGTCTTAAATTTCAATCTCGTGTGCACTTCCAAGCTCTCCACCTCCCACTCCGCAGTGGATTTGTGGCTGAAGGCAGAGAGCACATGTATGGGCAGGGGTCATCCTTCACACATTCAACCCCCCACCCTCCTAGGTCCTACCTCTTCTGAGCTTCCTGGATTGAAAAACAGAAGGAGAGGCAGGAAGAGGAGCAGAACATCATCACCTCCCTGACCCCAGAGACCCACCTCCTCTTGTGGTCCACGGCGGCTTCTCTGGTTTTCATGTTCTGGCCCTCAAAACAATGTGTCAGGCCTCCATGTGCTTACAAACACAGGGGTGACTTCTGTGCAGAACCATGAGGTTTCTCACAACCCCGTAGTTCCCTGAAGTGGGGGTCCAGCAGCATCCCCACCCTCCTAGAGTGCCACCCGAAAGCCTCATGGCCTCTGCTGCCAGCGTCCCCTCACCGGGCAGGCAGCCCCAGGCTGGCATATCAGGACACCAGGCTAAGTGCAGGGACCTTGTGTAACATCTCATCTCTGCCAAATGACAGGAGCACCGCCAGCTTCCCTGCCCGTTCCCCGTGCCTCTGGGCTCTACGTCCCCTGCTTGGTGGGCACAGGGCTCATCGGCAAGGCTGCTGCCCAAGCAATAACCACCCGAGAATAAACATCTCTTTATCTTGCAGAGCAGTACTTCCACCCTACCCAAGTAAGCTCAAGAACTCAACGCCTTCTTTGCTTTGGACGGAAAACACAGGCCTCCTCCGTCCGCTGTGTGGAGAGAGGGGAACCCTCTCACTCCCCATGACCCTCTCTCCACAAGGCTGTCAGTGATGACTGTCCCCTCCCCGGTGGTCTCACCGTATGGACGGGAGGTGCAATGGGGCTGGTTTACTAACACGCGAGTGCAGAGGGGATCCTATCACGTTTTCGTAAGCCTTGGGCTGAAGGTGTTGAGTCTGAGACTGCCAGAAAGACGCAGGACACCCAGTTAAATTTACATTTCAGATAAAGAACCAACTGTTTTTAGTGTAAGTATGCCCTACGTATTGTATGGCACATGAATAACTTTTTTTGCTGTAAGTATCTCAGGGTATGCCTCCACGGGAAGAACCCAAGCCCAGACATTCCCTTTCGACTGGAGACAGAATAGTACAGAGCAGACAAAACAGAGGAGAAGGCCACTCCCCTACCCATCTCTGTTATGATCCCCATTCAGGCACTCAGATCAAACCACTCCACAAAAGTCCTACAAAATGAGAGCCAAAGCTTCCATTTTTTGGAACATTTCTATGAACAGATTTTTTTCAGAAAGGAAAGGGCATTCTAATCCACTTACAGAAATTATGATAATTAGCTCCAAGAGGAACTCGAGAGTTTCAAAGTCATAATGTTGGCAGAAAGAATTGAAACACACGGAGTGAACATCAGAAGTGTAATTTTCTAGAGCAGTTAGATCATTGGGTAAGAGTACTGTAGGGAGGAGAGACACTTTCTCATTAGCAGGAAACTTATAAGAATCCCAGGCTGTACTGAGTAAGCATTTTTTATGAAAAAGTCCAACTGAAATCCAAAGCATAGACAGTGAAGAATTTTTGCTTTTAATTTTTTATGTAAAAGGATCATATTCGGGCAACTAAGAGAGCCTCATTCTAGAAGGAGCTTCTTTGTGCCCGTAATTAAGCTGGCATCTGCTCAGAGGGCATCATGGGGGAGAGAGAGGAAGGTGGTCCCTTCACACTCTGATAACAAAGCCGCCCAGCTCTCTGCTCACCTCCCGGATAAGCCAGAGTCTCAGGCTGGGGTCTGCAGCAGCATAGCCTGATGTGGGGGTTCTTGGGCATGTAATTTAGTGAGGGAATGTTCTCAGGTGAAACCTGCATGGGAATGAGGGACACAGGGTAAGGCAGATGAAAAGTCTAACAAAGATGCAGGTTTTTCCATCAATCCTACTGTGAACTCTGGAATGTCAAGTAGAGCTGTCCTGCCTGGCAGTGAGGGCCAGGTTACTAGACCCTTGCTGACAGTCACTGATCACTGTGGACAGCTGGGTAGGGGTGGAGTCAGGGAGGGAGGTGTGATCACCCATCGTCTCTGAGTGTGACAGCATCAGCCAAGGAGAGACTGTCTCCAGAGAAGGGGGGCAGCTGTAAGCCATGAGCAACCACCGTCCACAGCAGCTGGGGTGGGCATGTCAGCCTTGTAAAGGGATGTAGAGGCACCAGGAGTAAGTAAATGCTGCACTGTGCTAAGTCGTTTCAGTCATGTCCGACTGCAATACCATGGACTGTAGCCCACCAGGCTCCTCTGTCCATGGGACTCCCCAGGCAAGAATACTGCCGTGGGTTGCCATGCCCTTCTCCAGGTGATCTGCCCAACTCAGGGACTGAACCTGCATCTCTTACATCCCCTGTATTGGCAAGCAGGTTCTTTAGCACTAGCGCCACCTCGGAAGCCCAAAAGGTTACCTCAATACCTTAATGACTCAGATCAGATGCTGCTGCAAGGTGACCTCCTGTGCTCCCCTCGCCAAAGTGTGCCTCTATGGTCAGTAGTGTTCCAATAATTTCTAAAGAAGGAAACCTAATCCTCAAGTTATTCCATTTTATAATTACCCACTGCTGGCACCCTAATGAAAGAAAACGATTTTTTTTTTCTCTTTTGCAACTTAACATTTCAGCCTTTATTAAAAGATGTATATCTCACTCTCTCCAAACTTCCCGTCCTCTGCCTGGAAACCCCACTGCCCACCCCAGGCTGCTGCGTCCTCTGCGGGGGTGTGCTCGTCTCTGGAGAAGCCAGGCAAGGTGGACTACTGAAATCCCTAGTCCCCAGCTCGGCTGAGGGACCAAGTCCCTGACAGCAGCAATGAGTGGTTTCCTCAGAGTCCCTTCCAGCACTGAGGGATTTAGGTGGAGCATCAGAAGTCCCAGAGTTTGGTCCTCTGAGACTCGAGTCACAGCAGCTCAGTCTGAGCTCCCACACCGTGGCCACCTCTGAGGACCAGAGAGGAGCATGGCCCAGGTGCCGCGTCCAGTCTCACTAGAACCACTGCAGTGTGAGCAACAGCAGCTGGGCAAGGATGCCGTCACAGGTATGAGGCGGGGCAAGGCAGCCCGGGGAAAGCTGACCTCAGGGACGTTCCCGATGGGCTGAGCACCGCAGGCACACCCACAAAGGTCAAGAAAATTGCCACCTGGGCTATCCGAGTCCATCTAGAGACCTTTCAAACTAAATAACCACTCTATGAAGCACTGATGTAGAAGACTCAGCCAGCACTGCCTTCAGAACAGAATAGAAGGGGGTTCATTCCTCTGTCGTGGTTCCCCTGAAGGACAATGTGTCTGTTTAGCTCAGGTCTGTGTTAGAGGTTCTCCTGTTGCCACCCTCCCCACTGGGCTCTGTGTGTGGAGAGCATTTTCATGGTAAGGATAGAGCCTGGAAGGGAGTAGAGGTGGGTGGCGGCTTATATTTGAAGTGAATGGTGTTTGGAGCCTTTGAAGAGCAAAAATATAAAACTGTTTATTGACCTACAACCATCCATGAAATGGGATATGATCTCTGGCAGAAAGTATAGAATAGAAACTCCCCAATATTGCAGCTGCCTAGAGATGAAAAGTTTATCTGGAGCTAAGAAGACTATGGTTTCATCCACAGCATTAATGCGGAGTCTCCCCCAGAATCCGGAAGAGTACTATCTGCTTCTGGGCTTCAGAGATAGAGACAGAGATATTCAAGGGGAGCAGAAATACCACCCCAAAGTGTGTACCTTTCTTTTGGGTTTTTTTCCAAAAAATATTTACTTACTTGTTTAGCTGTGCTGCGTCTTGACTGCAGCATGAGGGATACAGTTCCCTGACCAGGGATCGAACCTGGTCCCCCTGCATTGTGGGTGCAAAGTTCTAACCACTGGACTACCAGGGAAGTCCTCAAAATGCATCTCTGTGTTATGAGGCTAATTTTAGGCTGATCATTTTGGGCGGGGGGGGGGGGGCTGTGCTGGGTCTTCGTTGTCGCACGTAGCTTTCCTCTATCTGCAGTGAGCAGGGGTGGCTCCTCCTTGTGGTGTGCAGGCTTCTTGTCGGGGTGGCGTCTCTTGTGGAGCACAGGCTCCAGGTGCATGGGCTTCAGGAGTTTCAGCTTGCTTAGCTGCCCTGAGGCATGTGGGATCTTCCCAGACCAGGGATCGAACCCGTGTACCTTGCACTGCAAGGCAGATTCTTAACCACTGGACCACCAGGGAAGCCTCAGGCTGATTATTTTTAAGAAACAGCAGACACAAGTGAAGTGCTGAAAACTGCACAGAAGTTACCCTTCAGTAAGAGATATGTGGGCTGCCCTGGTGGCTCAGCAGTAAAGAATCGCCTGCTAATGTAGGAGATGTGGATTCAATCCCTGTGTCAAAAAGATCCCTTGGGGAAGGAGATGGCAATCCACTCCAGTATTCTTGCCTGGGAAATCTGTGCTCCAGGGAATCTGGTAGAACACATCTTTAGATAGTTAGATACTTTCAGGAACTGATTTCATGATCACAATCCTTGCATCTCTTCATACCTAGAAAAGCACTAAATCCCTTCATGGTGACATCAGCTCTTGTATCTAGCGAAAAACCTCTTGTAAAAGTAAGGGTGTGATTGCACGAACTCCCCCTTCACCAAAATCTTGTATTTGACCTTCCCTGACCGCCTCTTTGGAGCAGCTGCTCAGAGCTATCTGAGGTGCTACTCCCAGGCTGCAGTCCTCATTCTGCCCCAAATGAAAGTGAATTCACAACTCTCACACTGCGCATCTTTTTGGGTCAACAGCAGGAAATAAAACCTCCCATGTGAAGGGCACCCTCCCTGTACCAGGAGGGAAGACGGCATCCCTGGCACCAGAGATAGGATTCAGGGCTAAGATGCTGTATAAACAAACTCTGTCACTTCTGTATCAACTCACTACTCCAAACCTGAACTTTTTTATCTTGTCAATTCCTCACAGATTGTCTCTTTATCTAAAAAGTATAAAGGCTGACTGCTTTGGTCATTTCTTCAGATCTTATATTGCTGGGGTGGGGAGTGATTCAGACAAGTTCAGTCATTTTAACTACAAAAGTAAATTTAAATTTGCTCTCTCCTGATAATTTCCCTTTTATTATTGGGGGGGGGGGCGGAGATGACTCAGCCAAGAACCTAGAGGAGTCAAAGGAAAATCCTTTTTCCTCCCTCACAGCATCATTTTCTGAGCATGCTGGGGTGCTCACCCCACTCCGTGACAACCACTCCTAGGCATTGTCTCATCAGGTCCTCAAAATGCCTGCATAAAGGAAACACTTTTTAAAAACTGAGGAAAGTGAGGCTCAGGAGGTTATCAAACTCAAGGCCATTTCCCTGAGAAACAGGACTAAGAACCGTGTTCAGTCTGACCCCAGCTTGAGCTCTTCACCACTGGGTCTTCTAATTAAAGCAAAGTACACTCGAGATTATGGGCTTCCCTGGTGAGTCAGACAGTAAAGAATCTGCCTGCAATGCGGGAGACGTAGGCTTGATCCCTGGGTTGGGAAGACCCCCTGGAGAAGGGCATGGTGACCCACTCCAGTATTCTTGCCTGGAGAATCCCATGGCCAGAGGAGTCTGGTGGGCTACAGTCTATGGGGTTGCAAAGAGTTGGACACGACTGAGCAACTAACACTTTCACTTTTTTTTCACACTTTAGATTGGGGCTTTCCCATTGGCTCAGTGATAAAGAATTCACCTGCCAATGCAGGAGACGTGGGTTCAATCCCTGGGTTGGGAAGATCCCCTGGAGGAGGGCATGGCAACCCACTGCCGTGGAGAATCCCAGTGAGAGAGGAGCCTGGTGGGCTGCAATCCAAAGGGTTGCAAAGAGTCAGACATGGCTGAAGCAACTGGGTCTGCAAGCACATTCTATATTGTGGCCACCATTCAAGGGGCACTCACCATAGCTGTCAGCATTTCAGGGCACTGGGTTCCTCAGGCATTGGTCTGTCACCCCTGCTGCTCACGGCTGAGGGCAGTGGGCCCACACAGCTGCCACCATTGACTCATCCAAGGCTTTGACCTTCACAGCTGGTCAGCCACTGAATAGAACAGACTCTCCTTCGAAGGGACTCATCATCACCCTTTTCACCGCATGTCCCCTCCACTCTGGGTTGAGTGTTGCCTCCTCTTTGGGTCACAGCGACATTCTCTCCACAGGCTCTGACTCAGCTCTCTCCTTCCTCATCCAATCTGCCAGCTCCCTGCCAGCCTTGGCTTCCAAACTCAGTGCGTCCTGCTCAAACACCGCATCCTGCTCAAACACCGCAGGCAGCTCTCTGATCCCCCATGACCTAGGCCTCGGCTCACAGAACCAAAGTCCAGCCCTAGCTTGTACCCTTTCCATCACCTGCCTCCCCTGCACATCTAGCCACCTTCACCTGTGCTGTCATCCCCTCCACACACTGTTACTTAAATCACATCCAAATGTCTGGGTCAAGTTCGAGTCTCACTTCACCCTTGAACACTGGACTTGAAGACAGACCACCAACCCCTGATGCTACTGTAGATAACATGGCTGTTTTTGTTTGAATTACAGCCAAAAGGAAATGCTCAGACAAGAACCTGAAGGCAAATACAGTATTTGAAAGCTACAGGAGAGGCTACAGGGGAGTGGAAAAGAGGGGCAGGGAGGAAGAGCAGCCAGTAAAAGGTGCAGATCAAGCCGGTTACCGTGGGAGCAGCTGGAGCTCAGTCCTGTGGGATGGGCTAGCCAGGACAGGACACACAGCTCAGGTATCCCACCCGGGGGGAGGGAGCTGGTGCACTGATACACCACTGGAGACTCCAGTCACTGCTGGAGCTGCCCCACCTGGGGCTGTGCCCCAGCACCTCCGGCTTATGAGCGAGGCCAGTGGCAAGAGAAAGCTTCACGTGAAAGCAATGCAGGTGCTGGAAGCTAGAAACCCAGTGTGAACACCAAGACGGTAAGAGTGGCGGGATGAGGATGGGGCGTGGCCAACATGTGCTACAACAGCCATGCACGGTCATCACTCAAACCAGGGCAATCGGGAGAGTGAAAAGGGGTACCATGAATAATCATTCTGCGAAACAGGCAAGATTCAAGATGACCTGGGCAAATTACTATGCATGAGCTTGCATCTGTAGCTGTGATTTCTGTATCAAGCTGATATGACTCTACAGAGTGCCTTCCATGTGGTTCCAGCTCTGTGCTCTTCACTGAACCTAGTAAGGCGCTTAAAATAAAGGTGATGCTCAGAAAATGCTGGACTGCTGGACCCAGGATGGGGTGGCCACCACAAATTCAGAGTCGGGTGCTATTCAAAGGGCATAGGCTTTAAAGTCAGACAATCTGAGTTGAAACCCAAACCCCACTGATTCACTGCTAACCCCAGGTGTAGATATGACATCTCAAGAGTTGGGGTGACGATGATGATATCTGCATTGTACAACTGTCAAGTATCAGAAAAGACCTATACAAAAGCAAGTCAAACTACAGCAAATTGAACATCAATTTCATTATTATTCCACAAGCTAACAATGATAATATTGATTATCAGTTTGACCATTATCCTTCAGGCTCCTACTCATCACTAGTTCTGTGTTTGTCTCAGCTCAGCATTTTATTTTCTTCTCTGTGGCTGTGTGGATCATTTTCACATAGCAGATGAGTTGAGCCTTTGTGAAATGCACTTCCATTCACAGAGACAAGGAGGCTGAAATTGGCTGGACATTCTCTAAGTCAGGAGTGGATATGAATTTGAAAAGGGAGAAGTTAAGAGGTTAAGATTTGGCATGAGCTGTTAGCTGAGCTGATCAAAATCAGAATCTCCAGATTAAGCTTCACTGTTTCTTACACTTTGAAAGGCTATGAATTAAGAGGAAAGTGATAGTAGAAAGACACTCGGCTTTTCAAAAGGAGACGTCTAACACCCCAGAAGTAAACAAACCTGCCTTAAGCTTCTGAGTCATGTCCCTGGCTTATTCATCACTATAGCTTTTATTGTCCACTGGGAAGATTTTCTTTGTATTTATGTAACAACAAGAAAAATGGGATAGATAGAAGGGAGAACTTATAAACCCAATCACTGTCCCTCTGCAATTTGGAATCATAATTTTTCACTTTGTGAAGAAGCTTAAAAACACCAGGTTCACTGTAAATTTGGAAATGAATGGGGAGAAATATAAGGCAAAATGGAGAAACATACTCTCACCCTATATAGGCTTCTGGCACATCCACGTGTCAGAGACACTATGATTTCTTTTGACTTATTTATTTTACCAACATAATACATGCACATAATTTTCAAAAGTTAGTGATAACGGTCGGAGAAGGCAATGGCACCCCACTCCAGTATTCTTGCCTGGAAAATCCCCATGGACGGCGGAGCCTGGTAGGCTGCAGTCTATGGGGTCGCTAAGAGTCAGACACGACTGAGCGACTTCACTTTCACTTTTCACTTTCATGCACTGGAGAAGAAATGGCAACCCACTCCAGTGTTCTTGCCTGGAGAATCCCAGGGAAGGGGGAGCCTAGTGGGCTGCCGTCTATGGGGTCATGCAGAGTTGGACACGACTGAAGTGACTTAGCAGTAGCAGTGATAACGGTACTAAAAATTTGTAACAAAATACAGTAATAACATGCACCACTATTCCCTGTCCAAAGGCTCATTCTCCAACCAGTAACTAATTTCAGTAAATTCAGATACTACTTCTGGAATTTACTTCCGCATTTCTAAATAATATGAATAAATAAAGAAGACTGAAGAAATGGTTAGTTCCCCTATATCCATTCTCCCATTCTTCCGTAGGAATACATATGCCAACTTCTAGCTGAGCTCAAGAGTTCTAGAATAAAAATATATATTTTCAAGCTCTCCTATACATGGCTGTGCAATTAAATCTGAGTTAAAGGGATGTGAGTAAAGCATTACATGTAACTCTCAGGAATCTTCCTTAAAAGACAATTGGAACATACACTTTGACTTCTTCATTCTTTCTTCCCTCTTGATACACGGAATGCGGACATAATGAGTCATACTGAATCACGAGGTTAACTTGTGAATGAAACTCTGCCCTGTCAGAACAGACAGACGGAGACTGAGTACTTGAGGTTTTAGGGAGCGAGGCTGTCACCCCAAATCTGATAGCTACATTAGGAGAGAAATAAAAACTTTTGCTTAACGCAACAAAACAATCAAACGACCCAATTGAAAAATGAGCAGAAGACCTAAACAGACATTTTTCCAAAGAAAATATACGGACGGCCAACAGGCACACAAGAAGACGCTCGACATCACTAATTATCAGAGAAACATAAATCAAAACTACAGTGAAGTACTACCTCAGGGGGCCCACCAGGAAAACGTCTACAAATAACAAGTGCTGGAGAGGCTGTGGAGAGAAGGGAATCCTTCTACACTGTGGGCGGGAATGTAAGTTGGTGCAGCCCCTATGGAGGACAGTATGGAGGTTCCTCAGAAAACTAACCCTATGACCCCACAATCCCACTCCTGGGCACATACTTGAAGAAAACTATAACTCAAAATGATAATAACCTCCCAAAACTGAACCAGGAAGAAATAGGAAACATTGTGATAGAAACCACAAGCATAGAAATTGAAACTCTAATAAAAAATCTCCCCACAAACAAAAGCCGAAGGTCAGATGACTTCACAAGCAAATAGTTCCAAAGGTTTAGAGAAGAGCCAACACCGATCCTGCTCAAACTCTTCCAGAAAATTGCAAAGGAAGGAACATTCCTGAACTCATTCTGAGACCACCATCACCCTGATACCACAACCAAAGACACCACAAAAAAAGAAAACTACAGGCCAATATCAATGATGAACATACATGCACAAATCCTCAACAAAATTCTACCAAACAGAATCCAACAACACATTAAAATTATCATCTATCACAATCGAGTGGGCTTTATCCCATGGATGCAAGGAGTCTTCAATATGCCCAAACCAATCAATCTGATATACCATATTAACAAATGGGAACATGAAAACTACATGATCATCTCAATAGATGCAGAGAAAACTTTTGACAAAATTCAACACCCATTTATGATAAAAGCTCTCCAGAAAGTAGGCACAGAAGAAATCTACCTCAACATAATAAAGGCTGTATACGACAAACCTACAGCAAACATTATTCTCAAGAGTGAAAAACTGAAAGCATTTCCTCTAAGATCAGGAAAAAGACAAGGGTCCCCACTCTCACCACCATTATACAACATAGTTTTGGAAGTCCCAGCTATGGCAATCAGAGAAGAAAAATAAATAAAAAGGAATCCATATTGGAAAAGAAGTAAGTCTCACTGTTTGCAGATGATATAATATTATGTATAAAAAACCCTAAACATGCCACCAGAAAACTACTAGAGCTATTAAAGAATATAGTAAAGTCACAGAATATAAAATTAATACACAGAAATCCCTTGCATTCCTACACACTAATAATGAAAAATCAGAAAGAGAAATTAAGGAAACAATCCCATTAACCACTGAAACAAAAAGAATAGCTGGGAATAAACCTACCTAATCCAAGCCAGGCTTCAATAATACATGAACCATGAACTTCCAGACGTTTAAGCTGGTTTTAGAAAAGGCAGAGGAACCAGAGATCAAATTGACAACATCTGCTGGATCATTGAAAAAGCAAGAGAGTTCCAGAAAAACATCTATCTCTGCTTTATTGACTATGCCAAAGCCTTTGACTGTGTGGATCACAATCAACTGTGGAAAATTCTGAAAGAGATGGGAATACCAGACCAACTGACCTGCCTCTTGAGAAATCTGTATGCAGATCAGGAAGCAACAGTTAGAACTGGACATGAAACAACAGACTGGTTCCAAATAGGAAAAGGAGTACGTCAAGGCTGTATATTGTCACCGTGCTTACTTAACTTACATGCAGAGTATATCAAGAGAAACGCTGGGCTGGATGAAACACAAGCTGGAATCAAGACTGCCAGGAAAAATATCAATAACCTCAGATATGCAGATAACACCACCCTTATGGCAGAAAATGAGGAAGAACTAAAGAGCTTCTTGATGAAAGTGAAAGAGGAGAGTGAAAAAGTTAGCTTAAAACTCAACATTCAAAAAACTAAGACCATGGCATCCGGTCCCATCACTTCATGGCAAATAAACGGGGAAACAGTGGCAGATTTTATTTTGGGGGGGCTCCAAAATCACTGCAGATGGTGATTGCAGCCATGAAATTAAAAGATGCTTACTCCTTGGACGGAAAGTTATGACCAACCTAGATAGCATATTTAAAAGCAGAGACATTACTTTGTCAACAAAGGTCCGTCTAGTCAAGGCTATGGTTTCTCTAATAGTCATGTATGGATGTGAGAGTTGGACTATAAAGAAAGCTGACTGCTGAAGAATTGATGCTTTTGAACTGGGGTGTTGGAGAAGACTCTTGAGAGTCCCTTGGACTGCAAGGAGATCCAACCAGTCCATCCTAAAGGAGATCAGTCCTGAGTGTTCATTGGAAGGACTGATGCTGAAGCTGAAACTCCAATACTTTGGCCACCTGATGCGAAGAGTTGACTCATTTGAAAAGACCTTGATGTTGGGAAATATTGAAGGCAGAAGAAGGAGACGACAGAGAATGAGATGGTTGGATGGCATCACTGACTTGATGGACATGAGTTTGTGTAAACTCCGGGAGTTGGTGATGTACAAGGAGGCCTGGTGTGTTGCGGTTCATGGGGTCACAAAGAGTCGGACACGACTGGGTGACTGAACCAAACTGAACTGAAAGAGACAAAAGACCCATATGCAGAGAACTGTAAGACACTGATGAAAGAAATCAAAGATGACACAAACAGATGGAGAGACACACCATGGTCTTGGACTGGAAGAATCAACATTGTGAAAATGACTGTAGTACCCAAAGTAATCTACAGATTTAATGGAATCTCTATGAAACTACCAATGGTATTCTTCAGAGAACTACAACAAAAATTTTCATAATTGGCATGGAAACACAAAAGAACCCAAATAGCCAAAGCAATCTTGAGAAAGAAAAACAGAGCTGCATGAATTAACTGTCCTGACTTCAGACTATACTACAAAGCTAAAGTATGGTACTGGCACAAAAATAGAAATATAGACAAATGGAACAAGATGGAGATCCCAGATAAAAACCCATGTGACAATGGACACCTTCTCTTTGACAAAGGAGGCATGAATATACAACAAAGAAAAACAGCCTCTCTTTAATAAGTGGTGCTAGGAAACCTGGACAAATACATGTAAAAGAATAAAATTGGAACACCTCCTAACACCATACACAAAAATAAACTCAAAATGGAGTAGAGACTTAAATATAAGGCCAGAAACTATAAAGCTCTTAGAGGAAACACAGGCAGTCTACTCCTTGACATAAATCATAGCAAGAGCCTCTATGACCCACCTCATAGAGTAATGGAAATAAAAACAAAAATAAATAAATGGGATCTAATTAAACTTAAAAGCTTTTGCACAGCAAAGGAAACTATAAACAAGGTGAAAAGACAACCCTCAGAATGGGAGAAAATAATAATAAATGAAACTGACAAAGGGTCAATCTCTAAAATATACAAGCAGTTCATGCAGCTCAATATCAGAAAAACAAACAATCCAATCAAAAAGTAGGCATAAGACCTCAACAGACATTTCTCCAAAGAAGACATACAGATGGCTAATAAACTCATGAAAAGATGTTCAACATCACTCATTATTAGAGAAATGCAAATTGAAACTATAATGATGTATCACCTCAAAGAATGGTCAGAATGGCCATCATCAAAAAACCGACAAAAAATAAATTCTGGAGAGGGTGTAGAGAAAAGGGAACCCTCTTGCACTGGTGGAAGGAATGTAAATTGATACAGTCACTATGCAGAACAGTATGAAGACTCCTTAAAACCCCAGCATAAAACTACCATATGACCCAACAATCCCACTACCGGGCATAGCCTCTGAGGAAAACGTAACTGAAAAAGACACATGTGCCCCATGTTCCCTGTGGCTCTGTTTACAGTATCAGGACATGGAAGCACCTAGCTGTCTATCGCAGATGAATGGACAAGGAAGTTGTGGTTCATATATACAAAGGAATATTACTCCGCCATAAAAAGGAATACATTTGAGTGAGTTCTAATGAAGTGGATGAACGTAGAACCTATTTATATAGAGTGAAGTAAGCCAGAAAGAAAAAAAACAAATATGATATATTAGTGTGTGTATATATATATATATATGCAATCTAGGAAGACGGTACTGATGAACCTACTTGCAAGGCAGCAATGGAGACAAAGACATAGAGAACAGACTTGTAGACACAGTGGGTGAAGGAGAGGGTGGATGGAACAAATCGAGAGAGTAGCAATGAAACATATACATTACCTACATTACCATATGTAAAATGGATAGTATGTTTTGCTGTATGACACAGGAAGCTCATACCTGGTGCTCTGTAACTACCTGGAGAAGTGGGATGGGGTGGGAGGTAAGAGGAGTGTTCAAGAGGGAGGGGACATATGTACACCTATGGCTGATTCATGCTGATGTATGGCAGACACCAACACAATATTGTAAAGCAATTATTCTCTAATTAAAATAAATAACTTTTTTAAAAGTCAAACTTTAAAAAAATTAGTTCTTAATCACAGTAATATCTTCACAGTTAAAACATTAAACTACAGAAAACTTATAATACAGTTTAGTAGTTCCTTTCTCTAGCCCTCCCCATCCTACTTCCTTCTCACCAAATGCAACCACTTTCAATCACTTTAAGCTGTTTTTCTAAATGTTTACCTACATATCTGTAAATAATCCTGTTCTACTCTTCCTTGAGTAACCTGTTTCAAATATTATCTGTTACATATCTTTCTTTTATGGTGGCTGAGGATCTTACCCTGTTAGTCCTCACCCATCTCATCTCCTACATTACTGCCACACCTATATTCTCAATGGTACACTTCAGGCTTGTAGGACCCATCAGAGCCTGGAGAAGTGATGTTGGCAGAAAACCACTTCATTTCTCACCTTTAGGTACATCTGTGATGCACAGAAGAGTAGAACCAGGCAGGGAAAGACACTCTCCACAACAAGGTTTTCCAGAAGCAGAGAAAAGGCACGACTGATGCACCTGGATGCAAGAGATGCAAGAACTCCAGATGCTCTTCTTACCAATTTGCCACCTTTCAAAAATCTGACTTAACTCACTCCCCAAGGGCAGAAGACGTTATGTGACATATGATGCTTTTCCCCCTCATCACCTGGAGTGAGAGGCTCTGAAAGCAAACTCTGCCAAGCTCATTAGCTGTATAATTAACCAACTCAAAATCACCCAGCACCACACAACGAAATCAGCAGGTGGGCAGCCCTGTTAGCCCAGGAGACTGCTGGCAGGCATGCCTCCAAAGAGCCCAGATTTTGCCCTGCCCTTCCTCCAGCTCCTCCTGGGCCCTTGATTTCAGACCAGCAGTGAGTATGGTTTTTTGAAAACTCCAGTCTGGGTTTGGTGCCATTTCCCATGCAGTCTTGGATGGGTACCTTAGAAAGCCTGTTTTTGCTCCAGAAAAAAAAAAAAAAAAAAAAAGTCATGGTGAATTAATCCAGTACCATTGTCTTGTTTTTTAATTAAAAATTGTATTTTAAGGTGTATTCACTGAAAGCAAACATACGAAGATCCAGGAAGTGGAGGGAGAGGCTGTTTCCCACTACTTGCTTGTGATACTATTGCAGCGTAGTCTGAGCAGCATCTGCTGATCTACTGAGAAGGCCTTCCTCCACGGTTTATCACTGTAATAGCGTGAGCAGCTCCGTGGCTTACCACGTCACAGGGCCTCAGTGCAGCCACACGCTCCACCAACAAGGACTGCAGAGGAGTTGGTGGGAAGGTTCTATGGCCCTTTTGGCAGCCCTGGTGCCATTTTCCTCTTTTCAGAGGAGGACGCAGCAAACAGCTCTTCTCTCTGGCTGGCTGTCCTTTTCCTTCTATTTTTCTCACATTCCCTTCAAATGTGGCTGCCTGTGTGCTATGCTGATGTTCCCCCCAATGTACGTATCATACACTGTTATATACCCCGTAAGTTAAGGCAGTGTTTCTTGGAAATATAATATCATGACGGTGAGATTCATGTGAAAATGGGCTTGACCTAAGTAATCATCACTGTATGGGATTTTTTAGGTCTTCAGTATGTTAGTTTATTGGAGAAGGAAATGGAAACCCACACCAGTATTCTTGCCTGGAGAACCCCAAGGACAGAGGAGCCTGGCAGGCTACAATTCACGGGGTCACAAGAGTCAGACACGACTTAGTGACTAAACCACCACCAGCACGTTAGTTTATGATCACGTTCCAAGACCAGGCTACTGAAAGCGGCATTTCCAAAACTTACTTGACCACAGAACCCTTTATTTGGGGAGGGGAAAAGGGCATGGATGTTTCCTTACATTTCATACCCACTGGTCCAAGAAAACCAAAGGAAATGCTAGCAGAGCTGGCCTTCAATGTCTCCAGCCCCCAAGGTTTATGTCTAAACCAGAGCAATGCAGGCTTTGGGGAAACCGAGAGACCAGGATTTGAAAACTTCCTTCACCATATCCCGGCTGTTTCCCATGGGTGGAGGAGCCTGGTAGGCTGCAGACCCATGGGGTCGCTAGGAGTCGGACATGACTGAGCGACTTCACTTTCACTTTTCCCTTTCATGCACTGGAGAAGGAAATGGCAACCCACTCCAGTATTCTTGCCTGGAGACTCCCAGGGATGGAGGAGCCTGGTGGGCTGCCGTCTATGGGGTCGCACAGAGTTGGACACGACTGAAGCGACTTAGCAGTAGCAGTAGTAATCTCTATGAGATCCATTTCCCTGTCTGTGAGATGGGGACAATTACACTTAGTTTTTAAAGAGATGTTTAGAAGAGACTGAACGAGCAACTGTAGATAAAGCTCCCACTGAATGCCTCACCCTCGGCGGCATCAACAGTAGTTAATAGCTCTCCTCATCTTTTTCAACTTCTTCTGTCATACCCACACCCACCTCACTTCATCAACAACTTCAGGGTTACCTGCCTATTTGCTGATGTCTGAAATACCTTTTCAGAATGAGTGAAATAGGTAAGAAACCAGGAACAGGGGGAGGGTTAAATAAAGTAGTGGTTGTCTAACACTGAAGCAGCAAAATTATACGGCAAGATTTTTTTTTTTAATACTACATAAAAAATACTTATACTTGCAGATTCTCATTTAGGAGATCAAGGATCAGGCTCTGACTTCTATATTTTTAACAGAATCTCTAAGGAATTAATTATGATGCAAATAAAACTTTGGTAACCACAACATTTGAAGTAAATATCTACCCAGATCTATCTATCGAGACTGAGATGTAAGCAATACCAGAGGCTTCTGTGCGAGCACGTGGTGGGGACAGGGAGACGGTCAGGACCCTGTGATTGGGAAACGGAGCCACAGCTGCTGGCAGGCAGGGCAGCCTCGGGAGCTCTAGTTCCGCATCTGAGGAGGGTGGGGCCAGGACGGTGGCCAGACGTGGGGAAGACACGCGACCTCGGCGGGCCAGCAGGGAAGCTGCAGGGACTCACCGGTGGGGCCTGTCGAGCAGCCACGTGCTTGGGCTTGGTAAGCAGACAGGCCCCTGGCCCCGGAGTCACTTCCACTGTCACTGCCGTGCCTTTCACCCACACCAGCTGCAGTCTGCGGCTGCAGTCAGAGCCCCCTGACAAGGACGGGCAGGGGTCTGGGAAAGCGCAGACACCGAGTGACCGTGCCCCCAAGGTCTGGAGGACGGGCAGAGCGGCTCCCTCTCCTGGTGACCCAGAGCTCACCCACAGGTTTCCTGTCTATCCTTTGTGAATGGAGCCAATGAACTGCCCTCCTATTTGGCAAATCCAAAACTGAGAAAGAAGGAGATTGTCATAGAAACAGAAGCAAAGAGATCACAAAATAAGCAAGTCTGCCCCTGGATTTCAGGATTCCTATGAGGATTCCATAACTGGCATGGTGTCCAGGCAGGAGCGACTCACTGTCTATGTCCTCGGGGGAGGAACAAGAGGCCAGGTTTTTAGGTATCAGACTCTGGATGTCTGCAGTGCCAGGAGCAGGCCTTTCACTCTGCCGCCCAAGCCAGTCCAGGGCCCAGCATCCAGTAAGGACTCGCTGCATTTCAGCTGGCTGACTGGACAGCTGATGCAGACCCACATAAGCAAGTTTCTCGGACATATTTAGTAGGTGGCCACAATACAGAGGCCTCTTTATTGGGGCTGTGGTTCAAACAGACAGAAAGTCTTGTCCCAGACTGAAACTTTTACAATTTTGTCTGGCAAGAAAAGCTGCCATACACACACACACACTGCACTTGAATACAAGTATAGTTCAGTTCAGTTCAGTTGCTCAGTTATGTCCGACTCTTTGCGACCCCATGAATCGCAGCACGCCAAGCCTCCCTGTCCATCACCAACTCTAGGAGTTTACCCAAAGCCATGTCCATCGAGTCAGTGATGCCATCTAACCATCTCATCCTCTGTCGTCCTCTTCTCCTCCTGCCCCCAATCCTTCCCAGCATTAGGGTCTTTTCCAATGAGTCAACTCTTCACATGAGGTGGCCAAAATATTGGAGTTTCAGCTTCAACATCAGTCCTTCCAATGAACACCCAGGACTGATCTCCTTTAGGATGGACTGGTTGGATCTCCTTGCAGTCCAAGGGACTCTCAAGAGTCTTCTCCAACACCACAGTTCAAAAGCATCATTTCTTCGGCACTCAGCTTTCTTCACCGTCCAACTCTCACATCCATACATGACCACTGGAAAAACCATAGCCTTGACTAGACAGACCTATGTTGGAAAAGTAATGTCTCTGCTTTTTAATATGCTATCTAGGTTGGCCATAACCTTCCTTCTAAGGAGTAAGCGTCTTTTAATTTCATGACTGCAATCACCATCAGCAGTGATTTTGGAGCCCCCAAAAATAGAGTCTGACACTGTTTCCACTGTTTCCCCATCTATTTCCCATGAAGTGATGGGACCAGATGCCATGATCTTAGTTTTCTGAACGTTGAGCTTTAAGCCAACTTTTTCACTCTCCTCTTTCACTTTCATTAAGAGGCTCTTTAGTTCTTCTTCACTTTCTGCCATAAGGGTGGTGTCATCTGCATATCTGAGGTTATTGATATTTCTCCCAGCAATCCTGATTCCAGCTTGTGCTTCTTCCAGCCCAGCGTTTCTCATGATGTATTCTGCATATAAGTTAAATAAGCAGGGTGACAATATACAGCCTTGACGTACTCCTTTTCCTATTTGGAACCAGTCTGTTGTTTCATGTCCAGTTCTAACTGTTGCTTCCTGACCTGCATACAGGTTTGTCAAGAGATCAGATGGTCTGGTATTCCCATCTCTTTCAGAATTTTCCACAATTTATTGTGATCCACACAGTCAAAGGCTTTGGCATAGTCAATGAAGCAGAAATAGATGTTTTTCTGGAACTCTCTTGCTTTTTCGATGATCCAGCGGATGTTGGCAATTTGACCTCTGGTTCCTCTGCCTTTTCTAAAACCAGCTTGAACGTCTGGAAGTTCACGGTTCACGTATTGCTGAAGCCTGGCTTGGATAATTTTGAGCATTACTTCACTAGCGTATGAGATGAGTACAATTGTGTGGTAGTTTGAGCATTCTTTGGCATTGCCTTCCTTTGGGATTGGAATGAAAACTGACCTTTTCCAGTCCTGTGGCCACTGCTGAGTTTTCCAGATTTGCTGGCATATTGAGTGCAGCACTTTCACAGCATCACCTTTGAGGATTTGAAATAGCTCAACTGGAATTCCATCACCTCCACTAGTTTTGTTCGTAGTGATGCTTTCTAAGGCCCACTTGACTTCACATTCCAGGATGTCTGGCTCTATGTGAGTGATCACACCATCGTGATTATCTGGGTCATGAAGATCTTTTTTGTATAGTTCTTCTATGTATTCTTGCCACCTCTTCTTAATATCTTCTGCTTCTGTTAGGTCCATACTATTTCTGTTCTTTATGAAGCCCATCTTTGCATGAAATGTTCCCTTGGTATCTCTAATTTTCTTGAAGAGACCTCTAGTCTTTCTCAATCTGTTGTTTTCCTCTATTTCTTTGCATTGATCACTGAGGAAGGCTTTCTTATTTCTCCTTGCTATTCTTTGGAACTCTGCATTCAGATGGGAATATCTTTCCTTTTCTCCTTTGCTTTTCGCTTCTCTTCTTTTCCCAGCTATTTGTAAGGCCTCCTCAGACAGCCATTTTGCTTTTTTGCATTTCTTTTCCATGGGGATGGTCTTGATCCCTGTCACAAGTATACCATGTGATCAAATAAAAATTTGCAACACGAAGACACAATGTGGTAATCTGGATTAAAGGAAATTGGGTTGGGTTGGGGTATACTCATTAGGGAAGGACTCTCAGTGAAGTCATGGAGAAAATACTGGCTTTGGAGTCAGGCAATCTTGGTCCACATTGAACTTAAATTTCCTCTTCTGTTAAATGAGAATCCGTAGTAATACTGTTTGACTCATAGGATGGTTCAGAGAAGGCAATGGCACCCCACTGCAGTACTCTTGCCTGGAAAATCCCATGGACGGAGGAGCCTGGTAGGCTGCAGTCCATGGGGTCGCTACGAGTTGGACACGACTGAGCGACTTCACTTTCCCTTTTCCCTTTCATGCACTGTAGAAGGAAATGGCAACCCACTCCAGTATTCTTGCCTGGAGAATCCCAGGGACAGGGGAGCCTGTGGGCTGCTGTCTATGGGGTCGCACAGTCGGACACAGCTGAAGCGACTTAGCAGCAGCAGCAGCAGCAGCAGCATAGGATTGCTGGGAAGATTTAAGGATTGGCATGTAGAGCAAGGTAATATTTTACAACACTTTTTATATAAACGTTTTACATTGGGTAGTGTGGCAGGGTGAATCATGGCCCCAAAGTGCGTCTACAGCCCAATCCCTGAACCCATGAACATGTAACTTTGTGTGGTAAAAAGGGCTCTGGAGATGTCACTAAGTCAAGGGTCTTGAGATGGAGAGATCATTCCGGGTTACCCAGACGGGCCCAATGTAATCCCAGGGGTCCTTATAAGGGGGAAGCAGGAGGATCGGAGTCACAGAAGGAGCTGGGAAGACGGGAAGGAGCAGAGCTGAGTTTGGAGGGATGCAGGGGCCCACAACAAACTCAGACAAGAACAGAGCATTAGATGGTTGGCTGCGTGCGTACGTGCTAAGTTGCTTCAGTCATGTCCTGCTCTCTGCGATCCTACAGATCATAGCCCACCAGGCTCCTCTGTCCATAGGATTCTCCAGGCAAGAATACCGGAATGGGTTGTCATGCTCTTCTCCAGGGGATCTTCCCAACCCAGTGATTAAACCTGCTTCTCTTCGGTCTCCTGCAGTGGCAGGCAGGTTCTTTACCACTAGTGCCACCTGGGAAGCCCAGACAGTTGGCTACGACTGATTTCCAAATAGACTCCCAAGGCATGTTCAGCAACAACAGCTGTGAAAGCCAGGACGTTCAGGTCCCAAGAGTTGTGATTTTTTTGAGAAGGAAGGAGGGGAAAAAAGGGATTGCAGGTTCCAAAGATCAAAAGCTCATACACTCAGATCAGAGGACGGAAGAAGAGGTGGGTTCCTGAGAGAAGTTCAGCCACCACCTGGGAAGAGATAAAGCCTGGGAGTGACGCGGAGGAGCACGGCGGGGAACAGGGTCACCCGTGAGAGGAGTGAAGCGAGTGACGGGGAGGAGCGCGCTGGGGAACAGGGTCACCCGTGAGAGGAGTGACGGGGAGGAGCGCGCCGGGGAACAGGGTCACCCGTGAGAGGAGGGACGCGGAGGAGCACGGCGGGGAACAGGGTCACCCGTGAGAGGAGTGACGCGAGTGACGGGGAGGAGCATGCCGGGGAACAGGGTCACCCGTGAGAGGAGTGACGGGGAGGAGCGCGCCGGGGAACAGGGTCACCCGTGAGAGGAGTGAAGCGAGTGACGGGGAGGAGCGCGCTGGGGAACAGAGTCACCCGTTAGAGGAGTGACGTGAGTGACGTGGAGGAGCGCGCTGGGGAACAGGGTCACCCGTGAGAGGAGTGAAGCGAGTGACGGGGAGGAGCGCGCTGGGGAACAGGGTCACCCGTGAGAAGTGACGGGGAGGAGCGCGCCGGGGAACAGGGTCACCCGTGAGAGGAGTGAAGCGAGTGACGGGGAGGAGCGCGCTGGGGAACAGGGTCACCCGTGAGAGAAGTGACGGGGAGGAGCGCGCCGGGGAACAGGGTCACCCGCGAGAGGAGTGACGGGGAGGAGCGCGCCGGGGAACAGGGTCACCCATCAGAGGAGTGACGCGGAGGAGCGCGCCGGGGAACAGGGTCACCCGTGAGAGGAGTAACGAGGAGGAACGCACCGGGGAACAGGGTCACCCGTTAGAGGAGTGACGTGAGTGACGTGGAGGAGCGCGCCGGGGAACAGGGTCACCCGTCAGAGGACTGATGAGGAGGAGCGCGCCAGGGAACAGGGTCACCCGTGAGAGGAGTGACGCGAGTGACGGGGAGGAGCGCGCCGGGGAACAGGGTCACCCGTGAGAGGAGTGACGCGAGTGACGGGGAGGAGCGCGCCGGGGAACAGGGTCACCTGTGAGAGGAGTGAAGCGAGTGACGGGGAGGAGTGCGCTGGGGAACAGGGTCACCCGTCAGAGGACTGACGAGGAGGAGCGCGCCGGGGAACAGGGTCACCCGTTAGAGGAGTGACGTGAGTGACGTGGAGGAGTGCGCTGGGGAACAGGGTCACCCGTCAGAGGACTGACGAGGAGGAGCGCGCCGGGGAACAGGGTCACCCGTGAGAGGAGTGACGCGAGTGACGGGGAGGAGCGCACTGGGGAACAGGGTCACCCGTGAGAGGAGTGACGCGAGTGACGGGGAGGAGCGCGCCGGGGAACAGGGTCACCCGTGAGAGGAGTAACGCGGAGAAGCAAGCCGGGGAAGAAGGTCACACGTGAGATGCAGCCCTTCTGACCCAGAGTGGAAGTGAGCAGGCAGCTGTGTGTAAGTGTTAGTTGCTCAGTCGTGTCTGACTGTTTGCAACCCCATGGGCTATAGCCCACCAGGCTCCTCTGTCCATAGGATTCTCTAGGCAAGAATACTGGAGTGGGTTGCCATGCCCTTCTCCAGGGGAACTTCCCCACCTAGGGATTGAACCTGGGTCTCCAGCATTGCAGGCAGATTCTTTAACACCTGAGCCACCAGGGAAGCCATGTGTGAGGTGCTACTAAAGCCCAGTAGGATGAATTCAGGCCATGCCGACCATGAAGGGTCTTCTGCCCCTACTCACTTCAGTGGTTCAGGCAGAAACACCCTGGGAGCTCCTCAGAGCGTGCCCCACCCCGCACCAGTTAGTAGGAAGTGAATGGAGACCATGGACTCGAGGCAGCCAGAACACCTGAGACAGCGTGTGTACTTCCCACGGGGATCCTAACTCCAGTGCTCCAGTGGAGGGCCCAGCAGAAGGCTGAGAGGATCCATTTACTGAGAGGGATCTGGGTCGAAGGAAGACAGCAAGTACACAGAAATCACGGCCGCAGCCTGTGACTTGGCCCGTGGATGGCGGAGAGCAGCACAGCAAGCTCAGAGCAGGAAACAAGGCCCACCCACCTGAGCAAGGAAGCATGAGCTCATTTGAGGCTGTGAGGACAGTCAACAGAGAACTCCCTTCCCTCCAGCCGTGATGCTGCGTGTGTTTTCCTTAGTACACAGGCGGCATCCTGGAAAGGAAGACAGATGGGAGAACCCCTAAGAAGGGAGAGCAACCCAAAATTTCAGGAAATTTCAACTCTGAATTAACGAAGTTTATGACTTATGAGAATTGATTAAAAAAGAAATTGTTTTAGCCAAATAATTTGAGTTGTCTTGGCATGACAAAAAATTCTGCCCCACCACTGAAAGCAAGTTGAATTTGATCACAGAGAAGGAAGTTGAAATACACTGTTGTTCTTGCAACTTGTGACTATGGATTTTAAGCCTGGTACCTCGGTGTGAAGCACTCAGCACACAGGAGATGTCCAATGATATTATTACACATAACCTTCTGCAAAGGAAGGAAGGGGTTTGTCTAGGGGAAAAAGAAGGGGAAGGACATATTTTGTGGAAGGAACTAGAATCCAGTCTTAAAGGAAGTAGCAGCTGTCTATTGCCACCCCTTCCTGACCAGCTGCTGAGGCTCGGGGAGCAGGAATTGAATTCACCAAGGCTACACCCACCCTAGTCCTGAGATTTGGGTGGGGAAGGATTTGCCAGAACAAAATCAGGGCAGGTGCAGAAGAGACCATGGGTGCTGGAGAACAGAAGCCACAGATGCCACCTTAGCGGATATGATGGAGCAGACATCTGAAGATGGAAGAGAAGCGTGCATAGCAAGGCAAAACGGAGAAAGCTACTGAGAGGAGAATGGGGGTGAGTGATCCCATTCGGGAGACACGAGCAGTTCTTACTAAAGTGTGGATGGCAGCCTGGATCTACTTATTGTATCTCCAGGAACCTTTAGCATGACACCTGGCAGTTTCTGAAATGTTTTCATTGAAAATAAAACCTTCCTCAATTGAGAGAATACTTTCCATAGCTAAGGAAGACTACATTCTTCAAAACTGATGGCTTTGCACACAGCGTAGGGTACCCTGGGAGACGCAGGAAGCTCTTTCATTTCACCTTATTCAGCTTCTGTATGAGAAGGCAATGAAGATCACAGGTGAGGAAGTTATAGCCTCTGGCCCCAAATTTTGCATGTTATCAGCCATAAACTTCAGAGAAGCTAGTACCAACATTTTTTTTTTTTTGAGTAAGGCTTTTTAAAAAATTGCAGTATAATTCATTTACAATGTTGTGTTAGTTTATACTGTACAATGAAGTGATCAGCTATTTGTACATCTATCCCCTCCCTCTTGGACCTCCCTCCCACCCCACCCCCATCCCACTCCTCTAGGTCATCACAGAGCACAGAGCTGAGGTCCCTGTGCTATACAGCAGTTCCTTGCTGGCTTCTATTTTACACATGGTAGTGTATATATGTCAATGTTACTCTCTCAATTTGTCCCCCCTCTCTTTCTCTCTCTTTTTCTGTTTAATCAAGTTCTCCAGCCACCATGTTCTGACCAGGAAAAAAAAAAATTCACTCTTCTCCCCTCAAAGAAACTCAGATCTTCAACTTAGTCCAGTCATAATTTAAATTTTGTCTGCTGAAGATCTCTATTCAGTACCAGCTATGGGCTTTTTTGGCCCCATTGCAATACTAATGACTAACCATCTCAGGAGAGCCAGAGCAGAGCGTCGCACCAACCTGGAAGCCCTCTGAGCGGGGTCCCTGGACAGACAGCAGGTGGTGCCACGAGCCGGGCCTCTTCCTGTCTCCTCCTCTTCCTACCCTGAAAGAGGAGACTTTCCAAATGCCTTTCCTCTAAAGAACCTACTGACAACGCAGGAGACGGGAGAGACATAGATTCCATCCCTGGGTCCAGGAGATCCCCTAGAGCAGGAAATGGCAACCCACTTCAGTATTCTTGCCTGGGGAATCCCATGGACAGAGGAGCCTGGCAGGTACAGTCCATGGGGTCGCAGAGTTGGCCACCTGACCGAAGCGACAGCATGCATGCACGCGCCCCTGCCCCAGGCTTACCAGGACAGGCGGAGCCTTGACTGCAAATTGTTACCAAGCGAGAGGCCTCTCCCACCTTCAGAGCCTCCATTTAGCACTTAAGTTACATATTCCTTTCCATCCCATCGCTGGCCATTGCTCACGGATCTGGGGTCTGTTTAGAGTTCTTTCTCAGTTCTTTTATCTGACTTACTGCAAATCCATAAATCTCATCCCTCCACCCTGACAGATGAATATTATCTTGGCTGCAAATAAGACTCCTCAGGCAGAGACCTTTCCTCTTGGAAGTGTATGTACACATCATTCTACTATCTTCTAATTTGCAGTGTTGTCAGAATATAGTTCCAGTGACAATCTGATTCTTTTTTTCTGCCTAACTTTATTTTTCTATCTTGAAGGATATACATTTTTCTCTTTACCCTTTAGGTTTAGGAATTCTGGCAGATACATTTAGTTACGTGGTTCTTCTCTTCAATACTGCCTGGTGCTCGGAACACGTCACTCTGCAGGCTAAGGGTTTTCTTTAGACTCAATTCTCTCCTCAGTGCAGATAAATTTCTTTTTATTATCTGTTTACAAATAAGCTCTCCGGCATCCATTCTTTGCTCTTCCTGGAACTGTGCTGTTCGTATGTTAGGGTCTTGGGGGCCTATGTACAAATCTGTTAAGTCCTTTCTTAATGATTTTTCTTCCCTATGCAAATTTGCTCTGTCTTTCTGCTCTTACCCTCCTGGTTCAAATCTCAATCATCACCATCCTCTTCCACTCATCTGCAAGAATTTAAAATTCAAAGATCATGGTCTTTATTCCAGAGAATGCTCTTTTCTTTTGCTATAGTCAAACCACCTTTGGCGGGCTTCTCGCCCTTTCACGTGAGCTCCTGAACAGGCCTCCTAGCACCTTCATTTCTTTGAGGCGCTGCCTGGACAGGGGTCCTACTGTTCTTCTCTCTTGCTTTGAATTCGAGATCTCTTCACCCTTGGCTCTGGAGCCCAGCGCTACCCCAAGAGCGGAGCGCTGGCCACAGTCTGCCCCGTGTGCCAGCTGCTAAAAGCATCTGCAGGGAAATGTAAACAAACACAGAACCAAGCAGAAGCCAGGCTGCTCTTCATCCTCACTGTGGATGGCAATTTAAACAACGTCAGTGATAAAATACTCCTCTCTCCCAAAAGTCTTCTGTTGGTCTACGTTTTAAACAACGGCTGTGGTTATAGTAGAGTTTGAATTATACATACACTAGCTTCAAATTAGCACATTTTTGTCACTTAATCTCTTAATAGACACTGCATTCTACATGGAAGCTGATTCATAAGACTGTCAGTTGCACAGCCAGCCCCCAATACACCCAACTCGGTGCTGAGCGTCTGTGAAGAGTAAGTTCACAGTAATTTGGAAATGTTCCAGTTCACGTCTATCTCCAGCCCTGTGTCAGCACAGTGGGTTCTAAGTAAGCAATGACAGCACAGTAACTACTGTGGCCAAGGAAGAGAACTCGGGTCACTTCAGTTCTATTACAGTGGAGTTATTTGTGTTTAAAATCTTTTTTTAATGAAAAGAAGTATGAACTGCAAGCCAAAATATTTCATTTGGGAAGCGAAATTTTAGTTCATACATCTAACATCTTCCTGAATTTGAATAACATTTTGAAAATTAAAATTTCTTCTTCTTTGTTAATTCTTGTTTGTTTATAAAGAACAATTAAAATTATTGTTACCGAATACTACATGATTATCTCTGAAAATAATGTTGTCGTATAAAGGCAGGAGTATTAAAATATGACCTATGTTGGGTATAAAATACCTCAGTACTCCCCTGGGTCCACTCCCTGGGGCACCTTAGTGGCCAGAAATGGTTCACAGCCTACCCTGTGGGTAAGTGGGGACCCAGCTGTGAGGCGCCATCCCCATGACATCCCAAGACAAAGTATCTGGGTCCCTCAGCCGCGTTGGCAAACACCAGAACTTCTGGGCGTCAAAAGTAGGGGGGCTTCGCTTCCTATTTCAGATCCCTCACAGCGTCTCAGGACCTGGCACCAGGAGGAAGTCCCAGAATAGGGCCAGTACTCTTCCACCTCTCACAGGCTGCAGACAGCTGCAGGCCATCCTTTCTCTAGGAACCTGCGCTTGGCTCCTCACCCCATGGCCTCTGCTGGTGCCCCTCAGTTCCTGTTAGGCTCAGAAAGAGAAAAAAGTCTTAAGATAGCTCCTTCCAAAGGCTCCAGCCAAGCCCAAGGCCCGTTGATGGTCCCCACATCATCCTGCCTGCACAGAAGTTGGGTTTTAGGAGGTCAGTCCGCTGCCATCTTTCCAGAGTCCCCACCATGGATTCACACAGTTACAGCTTCAGATGTACAATCTAGAATTTTATTTTTTAATAACTAAACTTGAGTTCTTTGGCTACTTGGCTCTTTTTCTACTTGGAATTGAAAAAATGTTCCCCAGTCAATGTAAATCAGCAACTGACAGATTTAATCATGATCGATCCCAGATTTAAATTCAGTCAGTTCAAGACGGTGTCCTTCTCCCTTCCTCTAATCTTCGTCCCGTGGCCAACCTGAGCTCCCAGAGACAGGCGTTCTCCTGGCCTGCAGGAGAGGCGTCTGCTCTGGGTCATCAGCACCTGGGCCTCCTCTGAAAGATGGCTCCTCAGTGTTCTTCATGATCAAGCTGGGGAGGGTTGGCAGTGTCCCTGTGAATTTTTTGACACTCCTCCTATCAAGACGTGGAGTCTATTGCCTCCCTTTGAACCTGGGCAGGACTTCGTAACTGCATCCAGGGAGAGAATGCAGCAGAAGCGCTGCCCCATGGGTTCTGAGGCCAGTTTAGAAAAGGCCGTGCGGTTTCTGTGAGCTGTTTTGGGGACACTGGCTCAGGGAGCCTTCAGCCACCATCCAAGATGTCTGGGACTGGTGGCTGCACTATGGCAAGACCGCATGGCTGTGCCTGCCCTCGGCTGTCTTGAGTCTTCCGGGCCCGGAGTGAGATGTGTAAATGGACAGTCAAGGGAATCCCAGCCCCAAGTGCCTCCTGACTGCACCCACACAGAAGAGCCTGAGCAAGAAGGGCCCCGCTGAGCCCCGCTACCCTGCCCTCAGGCTGGTGAGCAAAACTAAGGACTGTTCTGAGCTTAAACGCAAGCCAATAGCTTAAGCTAGTGTCTGGTTTGTTTTGTAGCAATAGACTGCTGAAACACATGTCTATGGACACACCTTGACATCTGTTCCCTCAGCAGAAGCAAAGCTCAGTAGCTGAACTGGGAGCTCCATCTCTTCCCTGCCACGGGTGATACTCTGACTCTGGGCTAAGCCCTTGTCCATTCCTGGCCTGGGATAAATAACCCATAGCCTCTCTCGTGAGGTGCCCACACCCAGGGCCACATGGATGCCCCAGCACTTCCACCAGCTCTCAACTCTCAGCCTACTTCCTGGTCCTACTCCAGTGTGAGAGGTGGGGGTGCTACCCCCCCCCACCCCGCAACTCCTCTCCAGACAAAGTCGGCAGCCTGTGCCTCGCCTGCTGTGAGGGCCTCTTTGGGGGGGATGAGGCTAAAGACTGTCTAGTTCTAGATGAGAAACTGCAAGCCAATACCCTCAGCCCTCAGACACACCAGGCATCTTCTCTGAGTGCAACCGTGTCTAAGCTCCAGTATCCTTCCTTCCTAATTTCTTACCCCTGCTGGATAGTTTTTCCTCTGATGTGAGATTCAAAGGCTCTTGTGCCATCCCATATATTTCCATCTCTACTTTGTATGGCACATAACTATCCTCAAAATTCTCCAAAATTATGATTTATACAAGGCTGCAAGGGTTAGATCATCAAAGGTCTTATGGATTAAACCAAGGAATCTGCCCCAGAATAAAAATTCCTGGACACAGCCATGAGCAGCAGCCTTCAGCATCCCTCCTATCTCCCAACAGAGCCTCTCAAATCATCAAAGAAATGGAATCAGAAGCTTCTGCTCCCCAGAATAAATCAGAGCACCTCCCACCCCCATCATGACCGAAAATAAGGCAACGGGTTACAGCAGTGTGGAGACAGTCAGGAGAGCAGGCAGGATTTCCTCCAAGTAAAACTCTGCCATTGAGACAATCACCTCATTGCCAATTTCCAAAAGAGCTAAAGAGGGTGAGGTCATGACTGTCTGCAAGTAAATCCCGTTTCCACGTCACTGTTGTCCATAAGAATCCCTACCTTGGCTCAAAGCTCATAGAGAAACACCTTGTGATGGATGCAGTCAGCAGGAGAGGCTTGAAATGCACACGTTCCCTGAGGCACTTTTTCTAAGTGCTGTCCCGCGTCACCTGTGCGTGTGTGCAGAGCAAAAGGGCAGAGAAGGAAAAGCTGAACTTGAAGTGAAAGAAAAGTTTATCATCAGTTTTCTGATCCAAAACAAAGAAAGAGCTGTGAGGGAGGACTCATCTAATGGATACATCCCAAGAGCTGGGAGAAAAGTAGGGCAGCGGTCCTGGAGGTTTCAAACACTCATTCTCAGGGCGGGAGCCTACCCAGCTTATGTGAGAGAGGAGAAAAACAGAAGCAGTGTTTCTGAGTTTCCAATATGACCACAGCAGTCTTCCCTTAAAAAACAGCAAGGGCCTTAGCTCAAAATAGTAATTCAGAAATTAGCATTCTTTTGTAGCCATTTATGTCTCCGATATTTTGAATAAAATTAACTTAATGAAATCAATTGCAAAAGCATCAAAGCCATTATTTGGAACACGAAGGAACAGAAACTTCTCTCTGACACATACACAAAACCTTCATTGTCTGGCACACAGCAGGAGCTTAATGGGGTATATGGAATAATAGTGAGTGAATGAATGAATGAATGAACAGCCCCTTAGAAGCCATATAACATATTTCTTACCCTCTCTTTGCCTAGATTTTTAGGGAATCCGAAGGAATGGGTATAGCTCCTGACTCAACCCTGGTATTAAATGATGGCACCATCCAAGTGTATCACATCCTGTCAAGGCCTTGCCACCATCACCCAATTGTTACCCATTAGCCATTGCGTCTTCCCAGAAGCAGGGTTCCTCTCTGTCCTGGCACAGTGATCAGCGTGCTGGGGAGACAGCTTTGTTCTCAGAGGCGCATCTGCAGGAGCCTCTGTGAGCAGGACCCCCCACTGGGAGGACTCATGCTATCTGGCAAAGGTACCTGCATCCAGGACAGCAGGATTGGGGTCACCCCGGACTCCTGTTGCCAGAGCCAGCCTCAGCTGAACGTGGAGTGAGTTGTTCCATCCCTACCACCACCTTTGGCTAAAGAAGCAAATGAAGCTGTTCTCTTCAAATCAATCAGCCAGACTTCACTGAGCATTCAGCTCCTGCCTGCAAGGAACTTACCATCTGTCGGAAGAGGCAAGCTTTACACCCAAAGAACAATGAAGGAACTAATAACATGGTCAAGGCTAATGGACCCCATGGGAGGGTCTTTATCACTTGCCTTCTTTTTGCCTGTGACAGGAAAATAAACACTGGACCACAATAAACACACCACAGAACTGAAGCTGGACAAGACTTCCACTAAGACTGCATACGGAGAGAAAACACACGGATTTTCGTGATGCTCAGAAGAGCACCAAAGAAGTAAAGCGCCTTCACTGCACTCAGATGCTATTTTCAGCAAATGATGCCTCATGAAAGTGCAGGCCAGTGGTTCTTAGACTTAGGTGTGTCAGAACCACCCGGAAGTCTTGTTAAAACAGACTGCTGGGTCTTGCCCCCAGGGTTTCTGATCCAGGAGATCCAGGTGGAGCCTGAAAATCTGTATTTATAATAAAATCTCAGGAGATACTGCTGATGATGAGAGGGAGGGAGGACCACACTCGGAGATCTGCTGATTTAGGCGGCTATTTTGAAATGGACACTGTCTGTAAATGTTTGGTCTATGTACGTTCTAGGTGATGCCCAATTCTACATAAAGCATCGCGCTGCTTGTTAGTGAGAGGCTGTGGGAGGAGAGAGGAAGGGGTAGAAAGGGAGGGGAGAGCGAAAAGAGGAATAAAATTGTCCCTATGGAAGAGGGTTAGCCATGATTACAGACTAACTCAGGGTTGGCAGAATCTAATATCTGTAGGCTCCAGGACGTGACATAATTGAGAAAGGGGCAAGCAGGGAGGAGAAACAGCCACAGTCCACTACAATGTGAGAGACAGCAGGGGCGCAGGGACTGGTTTTGGGGACCTAGAACTTCATGCCGTCTCTAAAACAGACAGCCCCTATTCAACTCCAGCAGGCTGTCATCATTCAAAGAATGGGCCCTGGAATTCCCAGAGTTGCTAACTTTTCAAAAGAATGAAAAATTTGCGGTTTTTGTAAGATATATCTATGAGGTACTGATAACCAGACTCATAGTAAAAAAAAAAAAAAAAAAAAAAATTATCCATTCAGTATCTGGGATGACACTAAAGACAAGATTAAGCAATTGTCCAGAATTCGGCTGTGGAACAATGATTGACATCTCTTAGAGGACAGAAAGCTAGCCCCTCTGGCCAGAAGGCAAATAGGTCATCTCAAATTTGGTATGAGGAGCTTTCATCGCCAGCCAGGGACACTGAACCTTGCTGAAATCTGGCTTTTAAGGAGACCAGAGCCTTGTGCTCTGGATGGCAAATGCTGTTCATCCCAGGACAAGAAGCCAGAGATGCCTCCCCTTCCCCAGGACTCCAGGGAGTCTCCCAGCCGAGAAGAGAGGCCGTGGCGTGGAGCTCCAGGTGGCTCCACCACAAGCCTTCCTTCCCGGACACATAAGCAGGGAAGCAAGCTCACCCCGCAGAGAGCCTTTGGGAGAGCCAGCGAGGAGCTCCCTGGGAGCAGGGCCATGTCCCCTCACCCTGGGACCTCCGGAGCCTAGCTCGGGCCCCACACAATGTGCGCACTCAGCGCTGCTGACCTAAAGATACTTCCACCCAAATGAGAGCCCTCTGGAGAAGTAACCCATTTTCTTAAAACCTTCATTTTCCTTTCTCTTCTTTGGTCCCCACAAACCTCTCTGCTCTCCTTGTCTCCCTGCTCTCCGGGTCCCCTCACCACAGGGTCCCTGTGTATCTATGTCTCAGATGCCGAGAGCTGCTTTTCGAGCCATTAGAGCAGAGGACCCGTGCTGCCCTTCACCACCTGTCTCCAGGGGGTTCCAGGAGAAGAGAACAGGCACAAGGAAGCGAAGACAACTGAGAAGTAAACATTTTAAAAGCTTTAAGCAGCACTTATCTTAGACCCAAGGCAGCTTCCAAAACCCCCAGCACAAGGCACCCCATTAAAAGTTGTGGTAGGGGTATGTGGCTTAGCTTAGAGGATGAAAGCGGGTCTAGGGAGGTCAGTTCTCTATTTACACGAGACTGAAGAGCTTCCTGGGATTCTGGAGTTTCAGTGCCACAACTCAGAGCGTCCCAGGAAGAACAGGATGGATGGATGAGTGAATAACCGCAGGATTCCTGGCCCCGAGGCCTGTCTGAAAGGCTGAATCAACGGAATGGGAAGTTTTCAAATATTCCCACACCATCATCACTCCCCCTTGCCTCCTACTTCTCCTCCGAATCAAAGTGTTGGGGACAAGATCAAAGGAGGAAATGGTGGACTAAGAAGAATGAGTCCTTCGACCTCACCCACGCTAGGAGACACAGCGTGAAGGAAGGAAAGCCAGAAGGCTTTGCTGACCTTGACAGCACATTATTTAATCCACAAGTTAAACAGAGTCCAGTCAGAGCAGTCCTGCCTGGGAAGTGGGGGGACTATATGGGGAATGAGATGGAGACAGAAGCATGCTGGAGAGCCCCGTCCTGGAGGATTTCATTCTAAGATGTGTGTGTGTGCTAACTTGCTTCAGCCATGTCCAACTCTTTGCGACCCCATGGACTGTAGCCCACCAGTCTCCTCTGTCCATGGGATTCTCCAGGCAAGAATATTGGAGTGGGTTGCCATTTCCTTCTCTAGGGGATCTTCCTGACCCAGGGATCGAACTCAGGTCTCTTACATCTCTTGTACTGGCAGGTGGGTTCTCTACCACTAGCGCCACCTGGGAAGCCCTTAAGATGAGCCCCTTCCTTTTCCTTCTGAGGAGCCCTGCCCTCCTTTCACAGGCTGGTTCCAGGATCAGTTCCACAGATTCTGTTTTACATCAGTGCTCTGGAACAATAAAGAAATGGTTTTTTGAAAATCATTTCTGGAAGCTGATTGCTTTGACACAGTGAACTTCAGCATTTTACCAAAGCAGATTTCTCCTCCATTTAGCTTATTTCACCATGAAATGAACCTATTCAGCAATAGTGTGTTAGGTACCACTCCTGGACATTGCAATTCCCATCAATTGTCGGAAAGGGAGGAAGCAAAAGAAGGCTGCCCCAAATGGAACAGAAACTTTATTTAAAACAATTTTCTGAAAAACAGTGCCTGAGCAGAGGTTCTGAGCCAGGAGAGCTGGGGACCGGCCATCATATTCCCCTTTCAAGGCACAGCTCCCTGTTGCTTCCAGCAGACCACATATTTCTTAGTATCTCTGAAGAAGTGTTAAATCAATAAGCTCCCTAAAGGTTGCTGACAAATCAGATGCTGCTCTGTAAAAATATGAAGCCTGCTGGCAGGGAAAATTGAAGGCCTAAAGAGTTTTAAGAAGGAAAAGGCCTTTTCCCACTAACACACCACCCAGTATTCTGACATCCAGGGCATCTTGGCTCACATCAAAGGCACAGTTGTGAGTCCTGGTTGACTCAACCAAACTTTTAGGTTTAAAACTCTTAGGAATGTACAAAGAGAACATAGCCTTGACCAACCTGGAGCTCTATATTAATTTTGAAAATGATTTCTGACTGCAAAGTAATCCCTTCTACCTGGGCAGTGCTGTTTCCAGAGCATTTCACACCATCATGTCATTGGCTTGCCACAAAAACCTGAATCCTGTCAAGATGGTATTCTCACATATATATCCCTTAGCCAAGGGAAAGGAGGCTCAGAGAGCCCTTCATAACGCGCTCTAGATCACATGGCTTGAAAGCAACAGAGTCGGATCTAAAACCTAAGGTTTCTCATTTTCCTATTTTACATTCCTCTTTTGAGTACTTCTTCAAATCAATCCAAGATTTCCTGCTAGCTTCTATACTACCTGATAACAATTCATATATTCTGCCACAAAGAGCAAAGCTCCTGGTTTCTCCAGCAACTGTATCCACTTATATTTCTTAATGTATCAATTCTTATGTTAACAACTGTATAGCTTTATGTTTTATTGCTCAAATTCACTCAATCACTTCAGAAATATTTATCAGACTCCTCCAAGCAGTGTGTGAGAAACTGACAATGGAGACACAAAAATAAGTATTAACAAAACAGCCCCTGCCCACATAGACCCCTCTGTCCACAGCAGGAGCTGGCAAACATTCTCTGTAAGGGTTGGTTAGTGAATAGTTTAGGCTTGGTGGCTACTGTCACAACTACTCTTTCACTGTAGGTAGGGAGAAAGCAGCCATGGAAGATGAATGGATGTGTCTGGGTTCCAATAAAACTTTATTTATAATCACAGGCAGTGCGTAGGATTTGTCCCACAGGCTGTAGGTGGCCTACTCCCCATCCACAGTGAGCCTCAAGGCAGAAAAATCCAACAATAAGACCATATGTGAAATGTTCTAAGATCATGTGTGGGCAACTTGGCACCACCACTCCTATCTGCAGCTTGGAAGTACATTTCCTAGAATGCCCTTCCCTATGGCTCTAGGTTAAAGATGACTAACAGGAAGTCAGGCGAGATCTTGAAGGCAGAAGAAGAGCAGAGGCCATTTCTTTAGGAGGTCATAATGGTCAAACAGGAAGAGAAACAAATGGTTATATACCCAGAGGGCCCCAGTTGCCCACCTTCTCCTTTCAGTCCACATCCAGCTCACATTCATGGTTGCCAGCCCTTCTGACCACCAGTTGACCCAAGTTCACCACAAGGCATCTGACTGAACCCCATCCAAGTGACAGATTCCGCAGAGACAGTGATTCCTACATCCATTCCACAAGCACCTCCCTTGGAGCTTCATGTCAGCAGTCAGGCACACATAGTATCTTGGATTTTCCTGAAGTTCCAACTGTCTTCCCAGCTTGTGTTTCAGGCAAGCATGACAAGAGACTATTTCTCTGACACTCTGACTTCCCCCTTCCAGACCTTCATTTCTGCATGGCCTTTCATTTTCACATAAGAAAGAAGTCCTGTATTAAATTCCATATCCCATGCTATGGTGTGAATATTTGCATTCTTTCAAGAAGCAGACTCTAAAATGAGGATCACATTTAAGTACTTTATTTGGGAAGAGATCTCAGACAGTCTCACTAGGGCAATAAAAGCAGGAAGGGGAAGCAATAAATAAAAATTGTTTTATCAAGCCACTGCCATTCTGGGTAACTGAATTTTAATCCCAAGGGGTAACTCAGGAAACTATGCAAAACAAATGCCTCAGAGTTATCCCACCCGAAAGGTGAGGGAGCAACGGTACTGATATATGAACTCCTACCAGCTGTTATTTAAGGGCTGCTGGGAGTGATGGTAAGTGACTTTCCACTGCCTTGAAGAATACCATCAGGCAAAAAGATACAGATGCTGGCAGCTGGAAACCTCACAAGTAGGCTGGAGGTTCAGGGGATGTGAGCAGGAAATGGACATCATCTTTGAAATACTGTTCATTGCTGTAGGAAGCACATGGCAGATAGTGAGCTCTCAAGTAAGTGTATGTAAATGAATGATTAAATATGAATCAATGAATGGGAATGAAGTACTAACGTCTAATTTCATACAGGGAACTAGGCAAGTGATGAACATATCTGAGGCTAAAGTTCACACATATGCATAGCCAGGCACAGCTCCCTCCATGGACTGCTCCTACAGGAAAATTGTGCAATGTTTTCAAGTGCCTTAAAAGAGTCAATTTACTATACAACTGCAAGAACAGCAATCATCATAATAATTCTTTGTACTTAATAACAGATTGGAGTCAGTGACAATAACAATTATGCTATAATGAGTTTAGCTGGCAGAGAAATTCAGCTTGGATAATATTGTACACATACCTGTTTTTTGCTTACATTTCTATTTCCTTATTTTTGACTAAAGATGTATTCACCACAATTTTCCCAAAGGTCATATTCAGGAGATAAGGGCTGGAGAGGAGATGTAACTGCTGTCTTGTTTACACAGCTTTTATGTCTGCCCATGTCATCTCTCTGCCACTGACTTTTATGTTCCAGTGTGATTTCTGTTATTCACATTTTTCCAACATTTGGTGAAAATACCTAATATTCCCATAAGCTTTTATGATTTTCAAAGCATTGTTCTTTATAGATGCTCATGTGATCCTTGTCACAAACCTGGGACAGAGTCATCTGTAAGACAGTCATCTGATAGTTTACTGTATTGTTACAGTAAAACTCTATATATGAGGTGGATAAATGAGGGCCAAAATTCAGTTGCATAAAACATGGGATTATTGTGAAATTACAAGAGACAACTCTACACATGGATATCACCAGATGGTCAACACTGAAATCAGACTGATTATATTTTTTGCAGAAAAAGATGGAAAAGCTCTATACAGTCAGGAAAAACAAGACCGGGAGCTGAGTGTGGCTCAGATCATGAACTCCTTATTACAAAATTCAGACTTAAATTGAAAAAAGTATGGAAAACCACTAGACTATTAAGGTATGACCTAAATCAAATCCCTTATGATTATACAGTGGAAGTGAAAAATAGATTCAAGGGATTAGGTATGATAGACAGAGTGCCTGAAGAACTATATACATGAGGTGGTGATCAAAACCATCCCCAAGAAAAAGAAATGCAAAAAGGCAAATGGTTGTCTGAGGACGTCTTACAAACAGCTGAGAAAAGAAGAGAAGCAAAGGGCAAAAGAGAAAAGGAAAGATATATCCATCTGAATGCAGAGTTCCAAAGAATAGCAAGGAGAGATGAGAAAATCTTCCTCAGTGATCAATGCAAAGAAATAGAGGAAAACAATAGAATGGGAAAGACTAGCAATCTCTTCAAGAAAATTAGATATACTAAGGGAAAATTTCATGCAAAAATGGGCACAATAAAGGACAGAAACGGTATGGACCTAACAGAAGCAGAAGATATCAAGAAGAGGTGGCAAGAATACACAGAACTATACAAAAAAGATCTTCATGACCCAGATAACCACGATGGTGTGATCACCCACCTAGAGCCAGATATTCTGGAGTGCAAAGTCAACTGGGTCTTAGGAAGCATCACTACGAACAAAGCTAGCAGAGGTGATGGAATTCCAGCTGAGCTATTACAAACCCTAAAAGATGATTCTGTGAAAGTGCTGCATTCAGTATGCCAGCAAATTTGGAGGACTTGACAGTGGCCACAGGACTGGAAAAGGTCAGTTTTCATTTCAATGCCAAAGAATGCTCAAACTACCGCACAATTATACTCATCTCACACACTAGTAAAGAAATGCTCAAAATTCTCCAAGTTAGCCTTCACCAGTATGTGAACTGAGAACTTCTAGATGTTCAAGCTGGTTTTAGAAAAGGCAGAAGCAGAGATCAAATTGCCAACATCCACTGGACCACTGAAAAAGCAAGAGAGTTCCAGAAAAATATCTACTTCTGCTTCATTGACTATACTAAAGCCTTTGACTGTGTGGATCATAGCAAACTGTGGAAAATTCTTCAAGAGGTGGAAATTGACCACCTGACCTGCCTCCTGAGAAATCTGCATTCAGGTCAAGAAGCAACAGTTAGAACCGGACATGGAAAAACAGACTGGTTCCAAATTGGGAAAGGAGTACATCAAGGCTGTCTGCTGTCATCCTGATTATTAACTTATATGCAGAGTACATCATGCAAAATTCCAGACTGAATGAAGCACAAGCTGGAATCAAGATTGCAGGGAGAAATATCAATAACCTCATATATGCAGATGACACCACCCTTATGGCAGAAAGCGAAGAGGAACTAAAGACCCTCTTGATGAAAGTGAAAGAGGAGAGTGAAAAAGTTGGCTTAAAACTCAACATTCAAGAAATGAAGATCATGGCATCTGGTCCCATCACTTCATGGCAAATAGATGGGGAGACAATGGAAACAGCGACAGACTTTATTTTCTTGGGCTCCAAAATCACTGCAGATGGTGACTGCAGCTGTGAAATTAGAAGACGCTTGCTCCTTGGAAGAAAAGCTATGACCAACCAACACAGCATATTAAAAAGCAGAGACATTACTTTACCGACAAAGCTCTGTCCAGTCAGAGCCATGGTTTTTCCAGTGGTCATGCATGGATGTGAGCGCTGGACTACAAAGAAAGCTGAGCGCCGAAGAATTGATGCGTTTGAACTGTGGTGTTGGAGAAGGCTCTTGAGAGTCCCTGCGACTGCAAAATCAAACCAGTCAATCCTAAAAGAAATGAATCCTGAATATTCATTGGAAAGACTGATGCTGAAGCTGAAGCTTCAATCCTTTGGCCATCTGATGCAAAGAACTGACTCATTGGAAAGGACCCTGATGCTGGGAAAGACTGAAGGCAGGAGGAGAAGGGGACGACAGAGGATGAGATGGTTGGATGGCATCACCAACTGGACGGACATGAGTTTGAGCAAGCTCCAGCAGTTGGTGATGGACAGGGAGGCCTGGCGTGCTGCAGTCCATGGGGACGCAAGGAGTCATACACGACTGAGTGACTGAACTAAACTGAACTGAAAGAATATATGACTGTATTTTTGTACTTACAGTTACCTTATGGGATAAAAAAATTTAAATATGTCCTCACTTATTATATGTGTATGAACTTGGAGGTATTATGAGCAACGGGTGCATCAAACACTGGACCTAACATTCGCTCCATGGAGTGGAGGAAGGCCAGACCCAATCCCAGGTGCAGTACATCTAGTGCAGCCAGAAACGTCTCAGCAGCATCCGTTTTACTCTCAAAGATGTATCACGGTAAGGAGGATAACAGTCACAGTCACTAGTTTGGACTGATTTCACTTTATAACAATGAACTTCTCAATAGGGTTTTACTGTATTGCTTCATCTTGTGGATACAAAAACTGAGACTCGGAGAAGTTAAACAACGGGCCCAAGCTGACACCACTAGTATTCACTCACAGCTAGAACCAGAAGCCAAAACTAGCTTCCTGAGTGGGTGTGCGCTTCAGCTGCCCGCTGGCACACTGCCTGTCCTGGTCTGGGCAGCTATAACAAAGTACCACAGACTGGGAGGCTTATGAACAGCAGAAATTCATCTCTCACATTTCTGGAGGCTGGAAGTTTGAGATTAGGCTGCCAGCATGGTTAAGTACCTGGTGAGAACTCTCTTCTGGGTTGCAGAGTGCCAAATGTTTCTCGTATTCTCTCATGCTAGAAAGAGGGCTAGAGAGCTATTTAAGGCCCCGCATATACGGGCACTAGTCACACTTATAAGGGCCCCTCTCTCGTGACCAAATTATCTCTGAAGGGCCTCATGTCCTAATATCATCACACTGGGAGTTAGGATTTCAACATACGAATCTGGGGAAGGGGGACTGCAAACCTCAATGTGTAACAGTAGTTTACTGTGTTGCTTCCATGTTGCAGATGAGCAAATGAGCAAATGGAGGCCCTGAGAAATTACATTACGTACCCAACGTGACACCACTAGTATTTGCTCACAGTTAGAACTAGAAGGCAGAACTAGTTTCCTTCCTGGCACACAGCCTCCCCACACAGGCTCACTCTCACCATCTATCACTCGGCAACGTGCCACGGTCACATCATACCATCTTATCATTTGGCTCCAGTATCTTCTACTCTGTTCTCACATATTCTATTTTTGATATATTTACAGTGAGAGCACAGGTAGACAATTAAAATCCACATTCTCATTTAGCATTATACTACATTATCAGCTAGGATTAGGAGTGCCCTAAACAAGACCATCCTATCAGTCCTGGGTGTTCACTGGAAGGACTGATGTTGAAGCTGAAACTCCAATACTTTGGCCACTTCATGCAAAGAGTTGACTCATTGGAAAAGACCCTAATGCTGGCAAGGATTGGGGGCAGGAGAAGAAGGGGACAACAGAGGATGAGATGGTTGGATGGCATCACCGACTCGATGGATATGGGTTTGGGTAAACTCCGGGAGTTGGTGATGGACAGGGAGGCCTGGTGTGCTGCGATTCATGGGGTCGCAAAGAGTCGGACACGACTGAGTGACTGAACTGAACTGAAACAAGACAGAAGCTTCTTAGATCTCTCAAATGAGAGAAGGCTTCAGGCAGGAAACCCAGGCTGCCAAGGTGGCTCCACAGTCATCAGGGACCCTGTCTTCCCTTCCTCCTCCACTATCCTAGAATCTGAATTCCATCCAAGGGCACCTTGTGACCAAGACAGTCTTTGAAGCTCCAGTTTTCATCCGTGAAGCTGGAAATAGGAAGAAGAAAGGAGGGACATCGGCTAAAGGGGTGTGTCTCTCAGGGAAGTCGGCTCCTTTCAATCAGATTTCCCAGAAATCTGACTCAGCACTCTATCTTATTGGACAAAACAGTGAAGAAAGGAAGGACAGGGTAAGGGGTGTATTTCTCAGAGAAGTTTGCTCCTTTCAATGAGACCTCTGACTCAGTACTCTATCTTGTACAGAATTTAGTCGCAAAGACATATCTACAGTGAAGGAAGCTTTAAAAATGTATTCTTTTAGCTGAGCACACTGCTGTCCCAATAAAATTAGAATTTTGTTTTCATAGAATAAGGAGAGAATCAGTTATCTTCACAATAATGCTGCATAAGAAACCATCCCAAACTTTAGCGACTTACAACAAACACTTTTTTTCTCATCCGTTGATCTTGGGTGAATCTGGATTCACAGAGTAGTGACTGATTCACAAAAAGCAGGACCCTGACTGTGTGATCTAACCTGGCAAATTAAGACTAGAGGCCATTGTGGAAGCGTCTGCACTGCTAGAGTTTAGTCAGAAGGGTTGCATGTCTTTAGAGTCCTGCTGGATGCCTTGGAATGGAATCTCTCTAGAGCTTTTCTTGAAGCCCAATTGCCCTCCCCCCCAAAAAAAACCCCAGGGGTATATCAAAATAAAAAGGAGATGAGAGGTCTCACCAGAGGCCAGCACTGGTATTCGTTAATGGTGCAGTGAGCAGGGCTACCGCATTGCCTAACTCCAGAGATTCCCTATCACGTCACAGTTGAGGGAGGCAGCAGTACAAAATTTACATGGCGTTAAGCACAAGCCCTCACACCGTATACACCATGTAAACTTCTCTGAAATGTCCCCTCTCCCAATACAATGAAAACATCCTTCCATGAAAATAGGTGTGGACCTTTTTCTTTTTATGGGTTGTCTAATATCCTATGGTGTAGATTTACCACAATATGCTTAGCTACTTTCTGAGTCATAGACATTTAATTGTTTCTAGGGTTTTTTTTGCTGCTATAATCACTACTGCAAAAAACATTCTTCTCCATATATCTTTTCCATCCTTATCTCATACCACACAAAAATAAAATTCTGGACAAATAAAAACAAATGAACTTAAATATGAGAGAAAAACAGAATGTAGTAGAAAATATAAGATGATGTTTTTATATATTGTGGCATAGACAACCTTTATAACACAAAGCCTTTATCAGTATAACGCAAAGCAGCTTTCATGTATTTGCATAACTATAGAAAAATTCCCCTGGATAGTTTGATTTTATAGGACTTCTACGTGGATAAACATAATACAAAGTTAAAAGATGAACAGAGTTGAAGCTAATGTTTGTAATCCATATTGCAAACTAACAGTCAAAATACATTTATTTAAAGAGTTCCTATAAAGTGATTTCTAAAATGAGTGATTTAATAGAATTAGAGCATAGAAGATGAATTGGTAATTCACAAAAGAAAAATAAGAATACAAATGAAAAATAGGACACTTGGTCTTACTGATGAATAAGGAGATGCAATTTAAAATAATAAAATAGAACTTAAAACAACTTTTCAAACCCTAGAGTATTGGTAACATTTACTGTTGGTGAGAACTTGGAAAAATAAACATTCCCATGCTTGCTGGAAGCAGGGAGCATTAGTACAATTTTTCTGCAGAATAACTTAGCACTATCTACCAAGATATTACTTAACAGCTCAGCAAGTCAGTCCTGGGAATCCAACCTAAAGAAATATGCTTACATGTGCAAAGAAACAGACACACACTTACATGCACAGCATAATTATTGGGGTTTTATTTGCAGAGGCAAAAAAAAGGAAAAAGAAATGACCTAATTGGTCATTAAGAAGGTTATTTAAATGAATGGTATACATGTATATGGTCTAATTTGGACAAATGTCCAAAAAATATTTCTAGAGATATAAAAGGCATAAAAATATGTGTAGCTTCATTCCATTTATCTAAAAAATATTTTATGTATTTGCATAACCATAGAAAAATTCTAGAAAGCTATATGCCAAAGTTAACTTCTGTAGGAGAGGGGACATTAAATTGGGAGAGCGAGAACTGGTCTTTTATCTTATTTTTTTCTTTTGAATATGTTACAACATGCAAATATACTTCTCTGATTTAAACAATAAAGATGTAAAAAAGAGAAGTGACATATTTTTCTGTCCTCCACTCCTGAGCAGGATGGGGTTTCCCTCAGGGTAAGCAGCACTGGCTGGCGTGGGTCAAGGTGGACAGCAGGGAGGCAGCCTTGATTGTAGTGTTTGTTGATTTCCATTGTGTGAATATCCCCACACGTTCAAATTTCAAGTGACTCACAAAAGTCCTAATATCTAGCGTAATATGTGCTCAATAAATCAATGTTTAAAATTAAGTGTTAAACAGAACTGAACTGCTAAGGTCCTGAACACATTAACAAGCTAGGTCAGAAATTCCGCTCTGGTGGCATGCAAACATCCTGCTGGACGGCCAAGTCTCAACCTAGCTTGTTCACGGCATATCCACCTCTCTCCCCCGCTTGCCACTGAAAACCCAGCATTCAAGTTCTCTGAGGTTGGTGTGGTCTCGTTACAGTTTTACAAGGTCAGTTGATTTTACCAATTCTTTAAATGAAGCTTCACCCTTAAGCAGTAGGTCAGGTGGGGGAAGGAAGTCTGCTGGGAAGGGTTCCTTGTTCATCATCAGCCTAGGCAACTGAATTCTGCCAATGGTGCACATAGGGAGAGAAGCTGGTTGAACGTTCAGCCTTTACAAAAATATTTCTATAGATGGGAAGATGTGAACACTGTAGTGTAGCCCCATTTCCAAGTGCTTCTCTACAATGCAGCAATTAACAGGGCACATGGCAATTCATCCAGTTGGGAATTATGAAGAATTCCTGCCCTCTTAACATGTCACAGTCTAGTAGAGGAGAATCAGAGTAACCTCACAGAGTCAGTGCTATGACGGCCAGCCCACTACCAGCATTTGCAGGGACTATGAACGTTGCCTTCCTTCTCTTCTCACCCCAGGTTCTACCTTATATGTCAAGAGTTCTTATGTGGACACCCTGCCCGTGTGTCCAAACTTGATCTAGCTTCGCTATCCTTTAGAACCAGACATGCACACCACCTACACATCTGCCCTCTGGTGAAAAGAATCTGGGAGAGAACCCCCTGCAGCACTTGGAAATAGGCAAAGGCCATTTGGGATAGGAGTTTCAGGGTCCTGGTCATTCAGAGAATGATAGGGAAGCAGGGCCAGGACTCTTCACTTCACCAGAGGAGGAATACAGCCCACGTGGGGCCTGACCTGCGTGTGTCGGTCAGTCAGTCATGTCCGACTCTTTGCAACCCCATGGACTTTACAGCCCGCCAAGCTGCTCTGTCCACGGGATTCTCTGGGCAAGAATACTGGAGGAGATTGCCCTTCGCTTCTCCAGGGGATCTTCCTGACACAGGGATCAGACCTGGCTCTTCTGCATCGCAGACAGATTCTTTACCGTGTGAGCCACCAGGGAAACTCCTGGGGACTGACAGGAGTCCTCAAAAGCACAGCATGCAGAGCAGGGGCTCCAATGGCCTGGAAAGTATCGGTAATGGGAATAATTGGGGCCAAGAGAGCAACTACCCCACCCTTAACCCATGCAAAGCAGGCTTCCTGGAGGAGATGAGCCTACACTGGGCTTTGACCTGGGCATAAAGTTTAGCCCATCAGAGAACAGGGAGGGGACTCCAGACATGGGAGCAACATGTAACAGGACCTTAAGAGCTGAGAAATGCTCACAAGAGCTGACGTTAAATTGTTCCTAAGAGTCTCTGCCTTTTTGTTTACCCAAATCAGAAATATGCTGCTGCCTTCACCCTCAAGCCCTGAGAACAGGGAATGGCAATTTAGTAGGATCTAATCACAGAAGAGTGATCTGCATTCTCTAAACAGCTAGCTGGAGTCCAAATTCTGAGCAAGTGACACTGATTCTTGATTTGCCATGCAGACCAATCTGGCCCCTAACCCGTCCCCCCAGTGCTTTCCTCTCCTCCCTCCACCCCCTCCACAGTTCACTGCTCTCTCAGAAGATGTACCAGGACAGACAGGACTGGAGCCAAGGTGTTGATTTTGGTAATGAGTCAGTAGATAACCCATTTGTACTGAGTGACACACATCACTTCTGCTTAGAGCCCACTGTCCATATGCAGTCACATGTCCACCCCACGGCAAGGGACTCCGGGAGATCTCGGACAGCACACACAATGTTTGATAAGCACCACTCTCTCTGCCACACAGGCTCTGCCCGTGTGTAGTTGTATGACCTTGGACAAGGTACGGAAATGTTCTGTGCCGTACTGCATCCTCCATAGTGAAGCAGGAGTAACAACAGTCTCTGACTCCAGTCTTGTGGGTCTAGGAATTGATAATATGCTTTTAAATCACAATGCCAGGCACATAGCGAGCATTCAGCAAATGTCAGTTGTCACTTTTATTGTTACTGATTGTATGATTGTGAGAAAAATGCTTTGTCCTTCTGGGTCTATGCTCCCTCATCTGCAAACCAGCCACGACAATTACACTGATTAGGCTGGCTATTCAATTAAATGGCACAATACATAAAAAGACCACAGCACTGTGCTCAACATATAATCAGCACTTAATACAAGTTATCTCCCCTTAGTGGAGGTAATCATGAATTGATAATTCTCCTCAGATCAAGAGGCAAAGGCCTTGTTTGTGGATTTAACAGGGTGCAATAGTATTTAAGATGCTGACCAATGGAAACCCCAATACAGTGTATTTCAAAACAGAAGTGATTTTAGAGGTTTTCTATTTTCCAGAGGCAGTTTAACACCCAACAAGCATGCTAAGTCACTTCAGTCACATACGACTCTTTGCGACCCTGTGGACTGTAGCCTGCCAGGCTCCTCTGTCCATGGGATTCTTCAGGCAAGAATCCTAGAGTGGGTTGCCATTTTCTTCTCCTTAACACCCAGAGATACAGTATATAATATGCAGTATGGTTCTGTGGACAACTTAGTTATGTTTCGAACTACATTTCCCGGGGTCCCTTTTTTAAGGTGGTCTGGGTTAACGTTGCGAAAAGTGAACTGAGATTTGGACATGGATGTGGAGTGGCAGCCACAGTGCTCTGGAGGTTAGTGTTGGTGACAGGTGCTGAGGGGTGGACACCGAGGTGCTGTTGGGTCCAATCTGTCCTTGACAACCTTCCTTTCATACTGCCAGTCCTGGGAAACTGTGCTGAGTCCAGGCCCACAGCAGGAACTTCCAAGGTGACACTGTGGGAGGCTGACCCTCTGAGAACTCCTATGTCAGCTCTGTTTGTTTCGCCTTTTCGGCAGCTGGATCGTGTCATAGCTTCCATATTTTCCTGAAGGTTCTGCTCATTCATCCCCACCAGGACTGCTTTGTGACCTGTTGTGGACGGAATTATGTCCCCACAAAATTCATTTCTGTAAGTCCTAACCTCCAGGACCTCAGAATGTGACTGTGTTTGGAGACAGGGCTTTTAAAGAAGTGATTAAGGTAAAATGAAGTCATATGAGTGGGCCCTAATCCAACCTGACCAGTGTCCTTAGAAAAAATGGAAATTAGGACACACACACACACACACACACACACACACATAGAGGAAAAACCATGTGAGGACCCCACGGGAAGATGACCATCTGCAAGCCAAAGTGAGAGCCCTTAGAAGAAAGGAACCCTGATGACACCTTGGTCTTGGACTTCTAGGCCCCATGAGAAAATACATTTCTGTTATTTAAGCCACCAAGTCTGTGATACTTTGTTATGGCCGCCCTAACCAACAAATGGGCTTCCGTTATAGCTCAGTTGGGAAAGAATCTGCCTGCAATGCAGGAGACCTGGGTTCGATTCCTGGGTCGGGAAGATCCCCTGGAGAAGTAAATGGCAACCCACTCCAGTATTTTGTCTGGAGAATCTCCTGGACAGAGGGGCCTGGTGGGCTACAGTCCATGGAGTTGCAAGAGTCGGACACGACTCAGTGACTAAATCAACCAAACCAACCAACAAATACATAAACTTTCTATGACCTCTCAACTTCCAGCTGTGGATCTTTATTCTTCCAGCTATTCTCACACCTGGATAAGGTCTATTTCTTACAGTAAATTCCTTATTCTATAGTTCTCATGGTGCTTTTGCTTCCCTGATTGAACCCAGATTGATACATGTAAGAACGTGGACTCTAGAGATAGTCTTTTCGGACAGAAATCTCATCTAATTTTATTCTGTGTGATCTCTGGGCTATTACTTCTCTGTGTCTCTGTTGCCTTACCTGAAAAATGGGATAATAGTACTTTCCCCTGCTCCCTTGCAGAGTTGGATTAAATGAACTACTACAAAGAGACTTAGTATATTCTTACACAAAGATTATGCTCAATAAGTGTTGATTAATACTGTGACTGTGATTATTATTTGTTACCCACCCAAGAGCTAAAACACTGATTCATAAGTACCCCTTTCCCTGCCCTGACTTCCTATATGTATGTCCACCTTTCCTCCTGGATTGTAATACCCTGAAGAAGGGTATCATAAGTTATCTTTGCTTTTCTCCTCCTGAAACCTCCGTCTTCATGTGTCAAGAAGCCTACACTGTCTGGATGCTGGTCAAGTGAGAATTAGTTTCATATGGTCCAAGAAAGCCTTAAGGTCTGTGAGATCCTGCCTCTAAGATCCTGGCTCTCAGGACTCTTGCCTCCTGGTACTCACACCTATATAGTCTCCTCCCACATGAAGTGGGGCTGACCTATGTAACCTACAGGACATTGGGGAAGTGATGAGTGTGACTCCCAAGGCGAAGTCATAAAGGAAACTGATGTTTTTACCATGCTCTCCTGGATCATCACAGGGGAAGTCAGCCACCATGTCATGAGGAAACTCAGGCAGCCTTATGAAGAGGCCCACACAGTGGGTAAGTGAAACCTCATCCCAGCAAAAGCCTTAACTTGCCAAGCATGTGAGGCACCATGTTGGAACCAATCCTCCAGCCCCAGCCAAGCCTTCAAAAGACCACAGTCACAGTGGAAATTCTGATTGCACCATTTCATGAGAGACCTCAGTAGAGATTGTTCAGATAAGTAGTCCCCAATTTCTGACCCAAAGAAATCATGCGAGGTCATAAATATTTATTGCAGTTTGTTATACAGAAATAGGAAAGTAATACATAATCTAGAAGAAAACTGGCCTGAAACTATACTTTACCTCATCAACTGCAATGGTAAGAATCAGTTGTATTATATATCAAGTGCTAATTATCTGTTAGGTGTTATACTGAATACTTTGCAATCATAACCTTATTTAATCCTTAATATTATCTTACTTAATGAATGACAGAATTAGGTTTGTACTATTAATAGTCTCATTTTTCAGATTAAAAAAAAATGAGGCCTAAAAAGGCAATCAATTTATTCAAAGTCTACCAGCTAGTTGGTGATACAGACAAGACAGGCTGCGCATCCCCAGGCCCCAGAGCTGGGTTCTCTTCACTGACACCCCATTACATCTGTTTGGCAGAACTCACCGAGACCTCATCTCAGGTGCTGGTTTCCTAAAAACTCAGGGAAACAAAGCCCCTGGGCTATGAATATTGTCCCCAAATCCTCCAGACCTGGATAATGACTGCCAGCTATCCACTTCCTGCAGTCTGGTGCAGCCCTCACTGGGGGTGCAAAGACAACTAACTAATCACAAGTTTGTGCTGTGAACACACTCTCTAACACCATATACAAAAATAAACTCAAATGGATTAAAGACCTAAATGTAAGACAAGAGGCTACAAAACTCTTAAGAGGAAGACTCAGGCAAAACACTCTCTGACATAAATCACAGCAATATCTTTTTGAATTCACCTTATACAGTAATGAAAATAAAACCAAAAATAAACAAATGGTATTTAATTAAAGTTAAAAGCTTTCGCACGGCAAAGGAAACCATATTCAAAATGAAAAGACAACTCATGGAATGGGAGAAAACATTTGCAGATAAACTGATGATCAAGGGATTAATCTCTAAAATACACAAACAGCTCATACAGCTTAATATTAAAAAAAAAAATCAAAAAATGGGCAGAAGACCTAAAAATATAGTTCTCCAAAGAAAACACACAGATGGCCAACAGACACATGAAAAGATGCTCAACACTACTCATTATTAGAGAAATACAAATCAAAACTACAATGAGATATCACCTCATACCAGTCAGGATGGTCACCATCAAAAACCCTACAAATCTGAACACCAGAGAGTATGTAGAGAAAAGGGAGTCCTCCTACATTGTTGGTAAGAATGTAAACTGTTACAACCACTACAGAGAACAGTACGGAAGCCTCTTAAAAAGCCTAGAAGTCGAACTACCATATGATTCGGCAATCCCACTTCTGGGCACACATCAAGACAAAACCGTAATTCAAAACATACATGCACCTCAATGTTCACTGCAGCACTATTCACAACGGCCAGGACACGGAAGCAAGCTTAACACCCAGCAACGGAGGAAAGGACAAAGGTGTGTATATACAATGGAATACTGCCCTTGCTAAGTCACTTCAGTCGTGTCCAACTCTCTGCGAACCTTTTGACTGTAGCCCACCAGGCTCTTCCATTCATGGGATTCTCCAGGCAAGAATACTGGAGTGGGTTGCCATGCCCTCCTCCAGCAGATCTTCCCAACCCAGGGATCAAACCTGTATCTCGTATGTCTCCTGCATTAGCAGGTAGATTCTTTAGCACTAACATCACCTGGGAATGGAATACTACTTAGCCATAAAAAAGAATAAAGTAATACCATTTGTAGCAACATGGATGGACCCAGAGATTGTCAAATTACATGAATCACAAGTCAGAATGAGAAAGACAAATACCATATGATATTATATGCAGTATCTAAAAAATAAAAGATTCAAACGAACTTGTTTACAAAATAGAAACAGAGTCACAGACTTGAAAAACAAACTTATGGTTACCAAAGGGAAAAAGTGGGGAGAGGATTAAATTAGGAGTTTGGGATTGACGTATGCACACTACTATATATAAGACAGATAACCAACAAGGACTTACTGGATATCATAAGAAACTCTAATCAATATTCTCTAATAGTCTACACATGGGAAAAGAATCTAAAAGAGAAAGAATGGATATATGCATATGTAAAACTGAATTACTTTGCTGTACACCTGAAACTAACACAACATTCTAAATGAACTATACTATAAAATAAATTTAAAAAACCCCATGCCCCCAGGTAACTGCAATTAAAGTAACCATATTCCTTCCCTGTCACTGCACTCTGATTTCCCTCCTGGCACAAGTGGTTTTTTCCCTGCTGGGGGAGGGGCTAGAGGATGCTTCCGGAGCAATTTCACACTCATTCTAGAAACCTGCCCTACTCGCCAGTGGAGGATATAACAAAGAAAGTAATTATCTCAGAAGATTGAAAAGTGAAAGTGTTAGTCACTCAGTCATGTCTGACTCTTTGCAACCCATGGACTATAGCCCACTAGGCTCCCCTGTCCATGGGATTTCCCAGGCAAGAATACTGGAGTGGGTTGACATTACCTTCTCCAGGGTATCTTCCCGACCCAGGGATCAAACCCAGGTTTCCCGCGTTGCAGGCAGATTCTTTACTGTCTGAGCACCAAGGAAGTCCAGTTCAGAAGATTACAGATCTTATTACGAGAACCAGTTGCTTTCAGTTTTCAGAGCAACTTATATTCTCTTTGGCTCTTTCTATGTGTTAGCACTTGGGCTGACTTGGATTTCTTGCTGGTGTAGTTTTTGATTGCTTAAACAATTCCACTTCCATGAATCTTAAGCCAGTGACTTCCTATTAGTAAACTTCCTTGACCACAAAACATATACTTAATGAAAATATGTTCTCATAGTATGGTGCCTAAGTCCTATGAAAAAAAAGTGAAAGTGAAAGTTGCTCAGTCGTATCTGATTCTTTGCAACCCAGAATGCTGGGCCAGAATACTGGAGTGGGTAGCTGTTCTGTTCTCCAGGGGATCTTCCCAATACAGGGATTGAACCCAGGTCTCTCGCATTGCAGGCAGATTCTTTACCCTCTGAGCCACCAGGTAAGCCCTATAGTATGTTGCAACAAAGAGTAGAGACTTTTCAGATTTCTACTTATTTTGCTAGGAGACCAACCAATCTTCGTTGTTTTCTTTCAAATTATAATACAGAGTTTGCTGACATACAACTATTTTCCAAGTCCTGCCAGCTAAAGCATGTCACTCGACAATCAGCCCTGAGCCACTGCGAACCATGATCTACAACATACCCTGAGAGGGGTGCAGGGCACACCCTGAGAGGGGTGCAGGGTGGAGACCTCCACGAGGCACTCTGTGCACTGGGAAAACTGTCAGATCAGGCCTTCAGAGAGCTAGATGTTTCCAGGAGAAAATATTATGAACCCCAATTCTTGCACCTTCCTATCCTTAGAAAAGCACTGAAACCATTCACTAAGACATCTGTGATCAGCAGCAACCTTCTACCAAGATGTTCCTGCTTGCTGAAGGAACCCCTTCATAAAAATCACATATATACTGATACCTCTTCAGAACAGTTCCTCAGAGCTGTGAGAAGCTGACTCCCAGGCTAGAATCTCAGTAAGACACTGAATAAACTTGACTCACAGCTTCTACATGGTGTATATTTTTGTTTTCCAGTCAACGACACATAATACATAAAGTGGAACTTGCCCAATCTCCTGCCTTAGAGATTATCATTGTAAACAAATCAGAATACATACATTTAACTTGTATGCTAAAATACTTTATTTTCATTTTCTTCTTTAAAAAACAAAGATTATACATACTGTTCTCTCCTGTATTTTTTTCTCTTAGAAGTCTCTCTTGGAAAGACTACATCTTAGAAAGATGTTTCGTATTAGTATTGATGGGGTTTGGGGAACGCCACTCCAAGATGTACCACTCTGGCAAACGGATTATTTTGAGCTGAAAACAACCAAGGTGCAAAAGATTTTGGAAGAACCTTTGGACTTCCTTCTTACTGCCTAGTTCAGTTCAGTTCATTTCAGTCACTCAGTCGTGTCCAACTCTTTGCGACCCCATGAACCGCAGCACGCCAGGCCTCCCTGTCCATCACCAACTCCTGGAGTTTACCCACACTCATGTCCATTGAGTTAGTGATGCCATCTAACCATCTCATCCTCTGTCGTCCGCTTCTCCTCCTGCCTTCAATCTTACTGCCTAAAAGAATTTAAACTAAGAGGCCTGTCCCAGGAAGTAGCTATCTTCCTAGTTAACCATAGTGAATGATTAAGTGTCATAGATGGGGAGAAACCTAGCAAAGTCCATTTGATCAAAGTTCTCTCTGTGTCACTGTCTTTGGATGGCCCAGCAAATAGCTGTCTACCAAATATTAACATTTTTTACCTTCCTGTGAATTATCTTACTTTTCAAGTCTGAGACCCTTATTTCTTCTCTTTGTTTATTCACTAAGTAATGTCCTACTCTTCTGAGATTTCATGAACTATGTCCTGCTAGGCTCCTCTGTCCATGGGATTTTCCAGGTAAGAATACTGGAGTGTGTTGCCATTTCATGCTCCAGATAATATATATATCTCATCTTGCCTGGCTGTCTTCGGAACTCTTCATTCCTATGTGAATTCTCCATGCACATAATAAATTTGATTTTTGTTTTTCCTGTTCATCTGTCTTAAGTAATTTTTAATTGCTAGCCAAAAGAACTAAAAGGGGAAGGATGGGGATATCCCCTTCCTCCACAGCATGCACAGATTCTTATTCTTTGGAACAGTTACCCTGATATGATCAATTATTCTCATATTCAAGGACCTGTGGGTTGCTTCCTTCCTTTTTCCAATGGCAATTTAATGTGGAAATGACCGTTCTTACCTGTATGCCCTGCACACTCAGAGGAGTGTTTCTGGAGCATAAATTCCTATAAAGGGGAATTGTGAGATAGGATTTGTGAGCTATATAAGCTTACATTCCCACCAACAGCATCTGAAGCTGCCTGTTCCTCTGTACTTCCTCAATATTGGATATTATCCTTTCTTCTTTCACTTTGCATTATGCCTAAGTCTTCTTATAATTAACACTGGTGAGGGTAACAATGGATTCTTTTCCTCCTCTACAGGGGGATTGAAAAGGAAATTCCCTAAGTAGTAAACGGGAGATTAAGTTGGCCCTGAAGTAATTAGCATTTATATAGTGCTCATTCTCAGAACTAATTCCCATTTACACACACAAAGAGGATTTACACTGAGGAGAGTTCTGCATGCCCTTCCTCAGCGCTTGTGTTCCGCTGTTCTTGGCCTCAGCTGGTGATCTAGAGCCAGGAGACACCCCTGAAGATAGGTTACATTGTGGGTGTTTAAGAATCACTTGAGAGGACTCAGAAAAAAACGGAGGTTTCTAGCCCTCTTATCTCCCACTTTGATTCAGGAGGCCCTGGGCGGGACATCTCTGTGTGTTCTGGAGCCTGGAGAGCTGAGGTCATCATCCTGTCGGGTGTGGCTCACTGACATCGCTCCTCTGTGTGGGGCCACTTCTCTGTTTCATTCAGTGACTTGTTTTCATCCCCATCAACTCCCTCCCGTATCCTCTATAAGCAACCGTTTTTATGCATTGGATATATTCTCCAGAATTTTAAAGTATCTCTGGGAAATATGTAGTGTGGTTTTATGTGGATGTATGTATAAATTTTATATAAATATATATTAGATAAAAATAATGTTTAAAATATATAAGTATAATATAAAAAAGAACTAAGTTGTGGTATAGATGTTTCTTTTTCTTGCTTTTCACCTCAGCACTCTCTTTTAAGATCTATTCTGACGGCTGTGGGTTGCCCCACAGAATTCCCTGGTTCTAACTGCACATCTTTTTGCCTTTTCATACTGTGCATGGGGTTCTTGTGGGAAGAATACTGGTTTGCCATTTCCTCCGGCAATGGACCAGGAGAAGGGGCTGGTGGAGGACGAGATGGTTGGGTAGCATCACCGACTCAATGGACACTAATCCGAGCAAACTCTGGGAGACAGTGGAGGACAGAGGAGCCTGGGAGGCTACAGTCCGCGGAGTCGCAAAGAGTTGGACACGACTTAGTGACTGAACAACTGCAGATCAGATCATCTTTTCCTCCTGAACCGTCATCTCCTCCCGCCCAGGCATGCCCTCAGAAATGGGCAGGGTGGTTGTGTCCAATTCCATGCCCTGCTGCTACAAACCAGGCTGCAGTGGCCAACCTACAAAGTCCTGAGAGGGAATTCTCTGGGTTTTATGCCTGGGAGTTTGATTGTTAGGGTTGGGCAGTTGTTTTTAATTTCTTGATAGTTTTGAAAAATAGACAGTACAGTAAATGGTATAATGAGCTCCTTATCCCCATCTGCCTGAATTTTGAATCATCACTATTTCACTGGACTTTAGCTCTTTCTCTTATGGTACTATTTTAGAGAAAATCCCTGACACTGTGCCATTTTACTCTATTTCCATCTGCATCTTTAATACATAAGAAAATATTTTACATAACTCTAGTGTCAATGTCACACCTAAAACATTAAAAATATTCTCTTCATATCATCTTCTTTAAATTTACTCAGGAATTTAAATTTTACTCAGGAATAATTGACAAATAAAACTGTACATATTTGGACTGTAAATATATATACACACATTGTGTACATATACACACACAGTGTCAAATAATTACCAAATTAATTCAACTATCACCTCATATGGCTAACTCTGTTGTAGTAGTTAGCTTTATTGAGATATAACTGGCAAATAATGTTGTATATCTAAGTGTACAATGTGATGATTCAACATAAGTTTACACTGTGAAATGATCCCCATCACCAAGTTAATTAATACATCTGTTCCTCATATATGTTTATATATACACACATTGTGAAATAATTACCAAGTTAAATTAATACAAGTATCACCTTATATAGCTAACTCTGTTATAGTAGTTCTTCCCTACCTATAGGGTTTTTTTAGCTTTATTGAGATATAACTGATAAAGCTGTACATTTAAGTGTACAATGTGATGATTTCACACACGTTTACACTGTGAAAAGATTCTCATCACCAAGTTAATTACCACATCTGTTACCTCACGTTTCTTTCTTTTTGGTGAGAATACTTAAGCTCTACTTTCTTAGCAAATTTCCATTATACAATACAGTGTTATGTCAACTGCAGTCATCATGTTACACAATTAGGTCTTCAGACCTTACTCATCTTAAAACAGAAAAGTTTGTATCTTTTTACCAACTTCTCCCTCCAGGCCCTAGAAACCATCCTTCTCCTCTGTCTCTGAGTTTGACTTTACACTCCATACACAAGTGATACTGTACGGTATTTGCCTTTCTCTGCTAGACTATTTCTGGAGAAGGCAATGGCACCCCACTCCAGTCCTCTTGCCTGGAAAATCCCATGGATGGAGGAGCCTGGTGGGCTGCAGTCCATGGGGTCGCTAGGAGTCGGGCACGACTGAGCGACTTCACTTTCACTTTTCCCTTTCATGCATTGGAGAAGGAAATGGCAACCCGCTCCAGTGTTCTTGCCTGGAGAATCCCAGGGACGGCGGAGCCTGGTGGGCTGCCATCTTTGGGGTCGCACAGAGTCGGACACGACTGAAGCGACTTAGCAGCAGCAGCTAGACTATTTCACTTAACATCATGCCCTCAAGGTTCACCCATGTTGTCGCAAGTGGCAGGGTTTTTCCTTCTTTATCACGGCTGAATATTGCTGATTGGATATATCTACCACATTGGCTTTATTCAGTTCATCCAGTGACAAACACGTAGGCTGTCTCAACACCTTGGCTACTGCGCATACTGTTGCAATAAACCTGGGAGTACAGATACTTTTTGGACCTTTGACATAGTGATTTCCTTCGGATGTATGTTTAGAAGCAGGATTGTTGGATTTTTTTGTTTTTTGAGACTCCTCCATAAACTGTTTTCCATAGTGGCTGCACCAGTTTACATCCCCATCAACACTGAACAAGGCTCCTGTTTCTCCACATCCTCATCAACATCTATGTCTTATCTTTTTGATAAGACATCCTAACAGGTATAAGGTGATAATGAGGAAATTGGACACCCAGTTCAGGGTTTATTATATAAAAGAAAGAGGAGAAAACATCAAAGGGGCAAACAGGTGCCTGGAGATACATTCTGCTGGTTCCCAAGTTTGCCTTAATCCAGTTTTGCTCGGATATACTTTATACCATGAATGGCAAAGTATATTACTACACTCTAACTCAGGGTCTGGTCTCAAAGGAGCTTTGTATAAAATACCAGCATAGATAAGGGAGACGAACACACCAACAAGGAATATTTTCTCTAAGTTACCTCTCACAACTTGTAATAATTTGTCTTTGTTAATTTCTGAGGCTTGAAGTAACATAATTACAAAGTTGAATGCCGCCTCTCCTCTTTACTGTGTGACCTGGATAAGTCACGCAAACTCTGACTCCCCGTTTCCTCATATAAAATCTGGGTGACTACATCTATTTCTCATGATTGTTGTTCAGGGATTCGCTTATTCCTCTAAAAAACACTAATTCAATGTGAAGGGACGCACAGAATATGGCACTCCAAAATGTGTCACGTTGGCACACAGATCATCTTGAGCCCAAGACAATTGAGAACAGATGCAGAGAGACACCTTCTCAGAGCTTCTCTTGCCTGATTAAAAGTAGAAAAACTTCTGAGAAGTGACAACTGCCCTATATCACTCCTCCAGGGGAGTTTTATGACCATAAAGAAAATGGGAAATTGAGCACCAAGATGAATGAAACAAATCTTCCTAAAGTAAACCTTATCTTCCATTAGTTTCCCCACACATAAATACATTCCCACAATTCACTGCTCTAAGAAGCCCAAACTGCCCCTTGGCTTGTCCCTTCTCTTATAATCTTTTGGTAGCTTCCAACTCTAACCACTTCTTTGGCTCTTCATTTTTTTGTGGAGCCCTGTGCACATAAAACTGAAATGTTTTTTCTCCTGTTAATCTGCCTTTTGGAAGTTCAATTTGCAAACCTTTGTCACTTAACCTTGGCTGGGGTAAGAGGCCATCCCATGTGGAGGGCTCTGCTTTAAAGACAGACGTAAGTAGCAGACATGAGCACTAAATGAGCTAATATTACCTCCAAGGAGTAGGTGCTCAATAAATTTTCACTTTCATCTTTTCTGCATTCTTCTCTACCAATAACCCAACTGATGCCACAGGTATTCATTTTAAAGATTATATGGGGTCGCACAGAGTCGGACACGACTGAAGCAACTTAGCAGCAGCAGCAGCAGCCTAGGTGCTTAGCACTCCAGCCTTTGCCTGTGGACCAGGAGCCTTGGTCTCACCTGGGAGCATGTTAGGAATGCAGTATCTCCGTTCCCAGCCCAGACCTGCTGTGTCAGAATCTACCTTTTCACTAGAACCCCAGGCGCTCTGTCTGCGCACAGAGGTTGAGGAAGCACTGCCAGGGGATACAGGAAGGGACTAATTGCACTGACAGATGAAAGGGAGATTGCAGAAAGCAGAGAGCTTCAAGGAGAGCTCCGCAAACGCAATGGCTGCAGCGGCATCAAGTGAGGTAGGTCTACACGTGACCCGGGATGGTTGATACTTCCACGTGTCCCCCACTTCCGCAACATCCCTTCCACTACGTAGCCCGTCCTCATGCTGTCAGGCCTACGCTCAACCTGGCTCCCTCTTCTGACAAGATCTTGCAGTTTAGGAAGCACAACTCAGAGGCAAATCACAAGAGGCTCAAATAGTGCCAGGCCTTCTCTAAACAAGATTAGTCAGCCTCCGCCAGCAGCTGAGAAGTGTGAAATGAAATTCCCTAGTTGAGATGGCTGGATTCTTTTTGCCACATCTAAACACAATGGCAGCTTGGAACAAGCAGAGCTGAGCCCCAGTATTTTGTCTGTTTGTTTGTTTGTATTTTTGGCTGCACTGAGTCTTCACTGCTATGTGCAGACTGTCTCTAGTTGTAGTGAGTAGAGGCTACTCTCTAGTTGTGGTATGCAGGCTTCTTTGCTCATTGAGGTGGCTTCTCTTGTTACAGAGCACAGGGTCTAGGGTGTGTGGGATTCAGTAGCTGTGGCACACAGGCTTAGATACTCTGGAGCAGGTGGGATCTTTCTTCCTGGACCAAGGATCAAACCTGTGTTCCCTGCACTGGCAGGCAGGGTCCCAACCACTGGGCCGCCGAGGAAGTCCCAAGCTCCGGTTTTCTAGAGCCTGAGAGGGTCAGAGAGAGGCAGAAGGGAATGGAGGTAGACCTCACTTCCCATAGGGCTAAGACAATGTAAGAAACTAGGACCTAAACAGCCCCAGGCTTAACAAATGTCCACTGATTCTGGACCAACTTCTGTCCCTTTTTTACTACATCCCACTCTTCCTCATTTCTCATTTGTACTAATTAACAATTAGGCAAATAATTAGATAATATCGGTGAGGAAAAAAAAAAACTCTCTTCTCCTCACTTATGTCTAACAATTAGGGGCATGCAAAGTAAACCAGAAAGACACATTAACCCAAGAAAAGACAAAGTTTATTCATGTAAGTACAGGGGAGCTTCCAGACAATGTGGCTCAAAGAAGCAGCTAGAATTTGGGGCTTATATAGCATCTTAGCAGGAGAAGAGGAGGGGAAGGAAGGACACTTAGGGGAAAATGAATGACTTTGGGGAAAGATAAATGATACTGCAGGAGAGTAGATGGGGAGGGATGATGGTTTTGTAACAATGTTTGTTTCTGCAATTTCTCATCCCAGTGTCAACTTCTCATTTTCCCCAGTACATCTTCCCCCAATATAGGAACCCTGCTCCTAGAAGGGGAACTTATGGCAACTGAATTCTTTTGGAAGATTCTACTTGTAGGCAAATAAAGGGGAATGGGGATCAGACAGACCCTCTTTCTGCATCTGTTGATTCTCAAATGTCTGTTCAGCTCAAAATAATTTTATGCCACATTGGGTGTAATTTCCTTCAATAATTGGGAAAATAAGAGGATATAAAGAAAAATACACATGCTATCTTTGTATCACATGCAGGCATGTGCGCGCACACACACACACCATCCACTATTGACACCAACTGGAAATGACTGTTAACATTTTTTTTCATGATTTGTTTTTTAATCTTTCTTTCCACTTTTTGGCACAGCTTTGGGATCACACTATATATACAGTTTCATTTCTTGCTTCTTCTACTTTAACATTTTCAGCTTAGCACTGGAGAACTGTATATGAGGAAGACTTTTTAAAATTTAATTAAAAAATTATGAAAACTTTCAAATGTAAAGTTCAGAAAGTAACATAACAACCATCCAGGATTTAAGAGACATGACTATTTTGCTATATTTGCTCTAGATTACTCTGCAAACAATGTCACAGATGCATTTAATATGTCCCCCCAAACCCCACCACAACCACCCCTTTCCAGAGGTCACCACCATCCTGAGACTGGTATGTTCCACTCTCAGGCTTATTTTAAACTGCTGCCAATGAAATATGTCAATGTTTCTTGGGGTTTTATATCTCCCATAAATGGTATTATGTTGCAAAAATTATCCTTTTGCAATTTGCTTTCTATCATTCAACATTAGGTTATCTCCATAAAGATAATCTCTTTTCCATTTAATCATAAAAATGAAAAACAGGTACCCATTGTTCTGTTAGAAAATGTTTCAGTTTTGCAAAGGCCCAGATCTGAGAGCTGATGGCAGATGGAGTTAGATGGTACCTTTTCTTTTTTTTAAACTTGTTTTTAATTGGAGGATAATTGCTTTACAACTGCTATACAACAATGTAAATCAGCTGTAAGCATACATGTATCCCCTCCCTCTGGAGTCCCCCTCCCACCCACCCCCATCCCATCCTTTTAGGTTCCTCCCTTTCATGTGCCTTTTTGAATCTGTTCATTGTCAGAGGACTCGAGGGGCATTCTGGGAGAAACAAGGGCAAGTGCAAGGCCCACTTCCTCTTAAGTGTCAGGTTGTATAGACACATTTAATGTGGCCCTGGCGGAGGCTAGGTGGCAGGAAAAATCAACAGCGAATTCTTGGGGTACCCATAATCGTGGGGAATCTAATCTGAGACTCAGATTATAAAGCAAGCCTATTTCTAGGCACAGACTAGAGAATATCTGGTTATGAACACTGTGTGTGAGGACATAGGGCCCAAACTTCATCCCATCTGGCTGCCCCGGCTCATGGGCAGGAGAAGGAGAGGCTGGGGCAGGCAGGGCTGTCTGTGCATACACGGCAAGAACCAGTCCTGCCAGCAAGTCAGCTTGATCCCCTGTACAGTGGTGACTCTAACGTGAAGACCACGTCTCCTGTGGCCAGACGCAGGGGGTGTGATGCAGACACCACCTCAAACGGCAGCTGAGAGTAGCGTTAGAGGCAGAGGTACTACAACTTCTGCTTTTCCTCTGCAAGGTGGTGGTTCTGAGTTTTGGTGTCCATGGACTTGTCTAGGGAATGGGATCTGAGAGAGTGAAGGCTGGACTTTCCCTAACCAGATCCCACTGATTCTGTGCCAACAGATTTGAACATTTAAAACAACATGACCCATCTGCACATTCTCCAGAAGCCATGTACAAGGATGGTCGTGACAGCACTGTTCCCATCACCCTCAACTGTAACTGCTGCCATGCCCTTCAACAGTACATAGGTGAATACATGGCTATCAACTTATACAATAAAAATTTCTACACCCAAGGGAATGATCAGTTTACACAATAAAGATGAGCCTCACAAATATAGCGCTGAATAAAAGAGACCATATACAAAGGAGGACAAATTGCAAGGTTCCATTTACAGGAAGTTCAAAAACAGGCAAAAATTAACCTGCACTATTATAAGTTGGATTGTAGTTGCTCTTGGCACGGGGTGACAAGTGAAAGGGGACGGGGGGGTGCTTCTGGGGCCCTGGGGCTGTTTTGTTTCTTGACTTGGGCACTAGTGAGAAGGGTACATTTCAGTTTGTGAAAATTCATCAAGATTCACACTTAGGCCCAGTTTTCTACAGGTATACCATCGTTGCAAGGAAAGTTACTTAAAAGCGATATCTGACTTCAAGCTGATGAACTGAGGCTTACACATGAATGCCTATTAACGCCTTAACTTTACCTTCCCATTCCCCGGCACTGGTTAAAGGTCAAGACACACTGCCACCCCTCCACCAGGCAGCCCACTCTAATGGCCCAGCCGTCTTCCCAGTGTCCTCCCAAAACAGCGCTGTGACCTGACTGCTTCCCCACACCCTACTCCAGCCTTCTCTGCACCTCTATGAGAAAACGCTAGAAATCTGCGCTAAGCCACAAGAGGAGAGTTCTCGACCCCCAGGACAGGACTCTGGGGGTAAACTGATGACCTAAGGGCAGACGGCGCCCACTACGCAAACATTCCCAGGAGAGGGGAGGCCCAGCTTCGACCCTGCAGCGTCTATATTTAGCAGCCTGGGGTGTGCCTCATTCAGGCCTCAGTAGGCATTTTGAGGCCTTCTGCTGTTGCACACAAGAGAGAAGCATCAAACGAAGAATCCTCTCAGCTTTAAGGCTTTGTTCCCACTGGACACCGTGAGTTCTGAGCAGGCTTTCAATTCTCTGCATTTTAACCCTGGTTCTTGCCTCTAACATCCCTCTTTGTGTGGTTTTTTTAAAGCCAGTCTCTTTAGAGCGCTTAGTTCTGTCTCAGACATCTGTCTCCATTGTGCCGACAAGTCTGAATTTCCTGTCAGATTCCTGTTGGCTAAGTCTCTTTCCTGTGGACCCCTCACTAAATGATGGCGTTGCAAGGGGAAAAGATTCCTCTGAATACATAGGGAGCTACCCCTTCCCCATGAGCCAAGTGTGTGGTGGCAGTGCCTGTTGCCTCTGCCAGGTGGCCTGTGGACTTCAAAATCTTTTAAGTGTAAAATATACCAAGATCAAAGACGATATTAATACATTACTGGAAAATCTAAGCCCTACTAATTCCCTTTGTTCCTTGTATGGCACCTCCCTTATTACATTGTTCCTGCATAGTGCCTAAATTATAATATGTCCTCAATATATGAGGAGGAAGAAAGGAGAAAGAAAGATAAAAGAGGAATGTGAGATGATTACCTCATTATAGTCCAGAAGTCTTTTAGTCTTTTTTCACACTTCAAAATCAACTGGTTTGGCTGTCAAATAATTATTCTAAGGGTTTTTTTTTTTTGGTTTTTTTTTTAAGTGGTAAAACTCTGTACACTGTCTTGGATATTCATAATGCACATAAGACACTAAAGCTGCTGGAAGTTCTATATCACAGAAACATGTTTGATTTGGGTTTCTGCAGAATGTTTCATGGAATCCTTTTCGGGTCCACTATTAGATCTTTCAGTACCATCCAGTCACATCTGACAGGACCAGTGTTCTTTAGAGGATCCTTTGGCAAATGCACCTTTAACTCAAACAGACAGGATTCAAAGACTGTTAGTCTCAACTCTTCCCACCCAAAGAGTTTCTCAACCCTTACTTATCACCACCGTGAATGCCAGAGACTGTACCAAAAACATTCTGACTAAACACCTGCTTGTACGAAGCAAGGATACACGCCTTTATTGTACTGCACATGCGGTGCCTTCTACACAGCTGGAAGGAAGCTGTTGAGTGTCAGGGGTTTCAGATATAAGTGACAGCAGGCAGCATGGCTGTGACAATCGGGAGAGCAAAGGTCCACTCTGGGGGTCGTTACAGATGAGTCAGATGACTTTATAAGTTCAGCTGAGTTACTCATTTGTGCCAGACTCTTTGTGGCCCCATGGACTGCAGCATACCAGGCTTCCCTGTTCATCACCAACTCCTAGAGCTTGCTCAAACTCATATCCATCGAGTCAGTAATGCCATACAGCCATCTCATCCTCTGTTGTCTCCTCTTCCTGCCTTCAATCTTTCCCAGCATCAGGGTCTTTTCAGATGAGTCAGTTCTTCACATCAGCTGGCCAAATGATTGGAGTTTCAGCTTCAGCATCAGTCCTTTCAATGAATATTCAGGACTGATTTCCTCTAGGATGGACTGGTTGGATCGCCTTGCAGTCCGAGGGACTCTCAAGAGTCTTCTCCAACAATACAGTTCAAAAGCATCAATTCTTTGGCGATCAGCTTTCTTTACAGTCCAACTCTCACATCCGTACATGACTACTGGGAAAACCATAGCTTTGACTAGATGGACCTTTGTCAGCAAAGTAAACCTTTGTCTCTGCTTTTTAATATGCTGTCTAGAATTTGTCATAGATTTCTTCCAAGGAGCAAGCGTCTTTTAATTTCATGGCTGCAGTCACCATCTGCAGTGGTTTTGGAGCCCCCCAAAATAAAGTCTGTCACTGTTTCCATTGTTTCCCCATCTATTTGCCATGAAGTGATGGGACCGGATGCCATGATCTTCGTTTTTTGAATGTTGAGTTTTAAGCCAACTTTTTCACTCTCCTCTTTCACTTTCATCAAGAGCCTCTTTAATTCTTCTTCACTTTCTGCCATAATGGTGGTGTCATCTGCATATCTGAGGTTACTGATATTTCTCCCCGCAATCTTGATTCCAGCTTGTGCTTCATCCAGCCCGGCATTTCGCATGATGTACTCTGCATAGAAGTTAAATAAACAGGGTGATAATATGCATACTCCTTTCCCTATTTGGAACCAGTCTGTTATTCCATGTCCAGTTCTAACTGCTGCTTCTTGACCTGCATACAGATTTCTCAGGAGGCAGGTAAGGTGGTCTGGTATTCCATCTCTTGAAGAATTTTCCACAGTTTGCTGTGATCCACACAGTGAAAGGCTTTGGCATAGGCAATAAAGCAGAAATAGATGTTTTTTTGGAACTCTCTTGCTTTTTCGATGATCCAACGCATGTTGGCAATTTGATCTCTGGTTCCTCTGCCTTTTCTAAATCCAGCTTGAATATCTGGAAGTTTACAGTTCACGTACTGTTGAAGCCTGGCGTGGAGAATTTTGAGCATTACTTTGCTAGCATGTGAGGAGTGCAATTGTGTGGTAGTTTGAACATTCTTTGGCATTGCCTTTCTTTGGAATTGGAATGAAAACTGACCATTTCCAGTCCTGGGGCCACTGCTGAGTTTTCCAGAATTGCTGGCATATTGAGTGTAACACTTTCACAGCATCATCTTTTAGGATTTAAAAAGCTCACCTGGAATTCTATCACCTCCACTAGCTTTGTTCATAGTAATGCTTCCTAAGGCCTGCTTGAGTTCGCATTCCAGGATGTCTGGCTCTAAGTGAGTGATCAGATGACTGATAGACAGATTCATATCTGTATCACCTGCACCTTGCTAACAATGCGGGAGACCAAGGTTCGATCCCTGGGTCGGGAAGATCCTCTGGAGAAGGAAATGGCAACCCATTCCAGTATTCTTGCCTGGGAAATCCCATGGACGGAGGAGCATGGTAGGCTACAGTCCATGTGGTCGCCAGGAGTCGGACACGACTGAGTGACTTCACTTTCACTTTCACCTGATCCTGGCATTCAGGTTCATTCTGTGTCATTAATTTCAGGCAGCAAAACAAAGCACAGATTATCTCTCCAAATCCAACTGCAGACGGCCATGCTTAACAACGAGGAAGAAAGCAAGTGGTTATTCAGACTAGAGTTTGCAGATGTCAGCCACCCAGTGATAAAAGTGATCGGAGCCTGTCCTGTAGGGAAAATAATAGAAAGCTGGTCTTGTCGTGGCATCTCTCATGCCAATAAGAGGCAGGCAGGATATGACCTCTCATGAAGACAGACTTTTTCTTTTTGTCCCCAGATGGATGCTTTAGCAATGTCTCCAGTGTGGGGATGCACTGACATCTCGTGGGTGACCAGCGGCTGATGTTTCGGCCACAGATGATAAGGTGGGAATCAGTAAACCACACAGTAACGGTATCTGAAAAGAACTTGGTTCAAATAAAACCTAAAGTAGAAATACAGATTTTCTTTTTTCTCATGGCTGAAGCCAGTTAATTAAATTCCCATTTAAATTAATATTACATGTGAAGACTTTTTCCTGCAAACAGCATCACCCTTCTGGTCTTGTGAAACGCTGGTGCATGGTTGGATGTCTAACAGAATTAACAAGCTTACAGGTAGGTAAAGACAGGTAACAGAACACCAGAGATACCCAAATAAGGCAGGAAATGATGTCTATTTTGCTTTTAGAAAATAAATATTTTATCTAATCATCAAACACAAGCTGAATTGTTAGGTTCTAGCCACCTGTCAGTAAGTAATTTGAGAATTTTAGAAGTTTGGTCAAAAAACTACAAAGCTGAATACGATTATACCAGATGCTACTCTGGAATGGAGAAGAGGGCATTTCAAGTCTAAAGAAGAAAGTCTGTATGTCTAGTTTTCCTAGAATCACTGATCAAGACAGTCTGTAAAATAAATCTGATGTATCTAGTTCACTGAATGATACATTGAAGGAAGTAATTAGTGTTAATATGTGAGGAGAAAAATAGACTCTTGGATTGTGAAACAACTGGGAAATGGACTCATGGAGTAAATCAGACAAAGATATAAGAATGTGAGTCCTACTCTGGGTAAAGCAGATTGAAGAATGCTGTTCCAAATGTGCCCGACATACATTTTTCTAATAATACCACTGACCCTTGGGATTAAATTTATGCTGAAATGATTACAGTGCTTCTGTCCAGTTTGTCTTGTTTCTTTCTACTTTGTCCAGAACTCTCTGTGTTACCATCTCCATATCTTTTCTTCCCTAACATACAACGGTAAGGAAAGCATTATCCAAAATTTGGAAATAAGGTAAAGAGTATGACTTTTCAATGGGATGTCTTTTCAATGTCATGCTAGAATTTTGTTTAATAGGCCAACACAAAGGACTTTGTAATTTTCTAAGAGAGTGCACCTGTATTTGCTTACAGCTTATCATTTGAAGAGAGCTCAACCACTGTGAAGTTACATGTTAATTTGTAGAGTTCTGTATGAAGAATCTGAATACACAAATGGGCAGTAGCCAGACCATGTATAAAAACAGAATTCTGAGGCAGAACTTGAAGGAATTATCTCTGTTAACCAGCCCTGGAAGCCAGATGGCTGTAGGCTGTAAGACATCAGCTCTCCATCTCCAGTAACAACTCAGGAAGCCAAACAATAAGCTCCATAACGATCAGTCCAAAATGGCTAAGACTGGATCAATAACTGACAGCTTTCTAATTTGCATGCCTGCTTCCAACTGAAGACCAACCAGAGAAAGTCAAGTATCAGTTAAGTTCAGTCGCTCAGTTGTGTCCAACTCTTTGTGACCCCATGGACTGTAACACACCAGGCTTCCCTGTCCATCACCAACTCCTGGAACTTACTGAAACTCATGTCCATAGAGTCAGTGATACCATCCAGCCATCTCAGCCTCTGTCATCCCCTTCTCCTCCTGCCTTCAACCTTTTCCAGCATCAGGGTCTTTTCAAATGAGTCAGTTCTTCACATCAGCTGGCCAAATGACTGGAGTTTCAGCTTCAGCATCAGTCCTTCCAATGAATATTCAGGACTGATCTCCTTTAGGATGGACTGGTTGGATCCCCTTGCAGTCCAAGGGACTCCCAAGAGTCTTCTCCAACACCACAGTTCAAAAGCATCAATTCTTAAGCACTCAGTTTTCTTTATAGTCCAACTTTCACATCCATACATGTGGATGGGAAAACCTTAGCATTGACTAGATGGACCTTTGTCGGCAAAGTAATGTCTCTGCTTTTTAATATGCTGTCTAGGTTGGTCACAGATTTCTTCCAAGGAGCAAGTGTCTTTTAATTTCATGGCTGCAGTCACCATCTGCAGTGGTTTTGGAGCCCCCCAAAATAAAGTCTGTCACTGTTTCCATTGTTTCCCCATCTATTTGCCATGAAGTGATGGGACCAGATGCAATGATCTTCGTTTTTTGAATGTTGAGCTTTAAGCCAACTTTTTCACTCTCCTCTTTCACTTTCATCAAGAGCCTCTTTAATTCTTCTTCACTTTCTGCCATCAGGGTAGTGTCATCTGCCTATCTGAGGTTATTGATATTTTTCCTGGCAAATCTTGATTCCAACTTGTGCTTCATCCAGCCCGGCATTTCGCATGATGTACTCTGTATAGAAGTTAAATACGTAGGGTGACAATATGCAGTCTTGATGTACTCCTTTCCCTACTTGGAACCAGTCTGTTGTTCTATGTACAGTTCTAACTGCTACTTCTTGACCTGAATACAGATTTCTCAGGAGGCAGGTAAGGTGGCCTGGTATTCCCATCTCTTGAAGAATTTTCCACAGTTGGTTGTGATCCACACAGTCAAAGGCTTTGGCGTAGTCAATAAAGCAGAAGTAGATGTTTTTCTGGAACTGTCTTGCTTTTTCAATGATCCAATGAATGTTGGCAATTCCATCTCTGGCTCCTCTGCCTTTTCCAAATCTAGCCTGAACATCTGGAAGTTCAAAGTTCATGTACTGTTGAAGCCTGGCTTGGAGTATTTTGAGCATTACTTTGCTAGTGTGTGAGATGAGTGCAATTGTCAAATATACACCCCACCAGTCACACGGGATGCCCTGTTTCTGTTATCCCACCTAGACTGCTCTATGCCAACAGCCTCCATCAGGGCACACCCAAAGCTCCCCCTCATTTCCACTCTAAAGGCTTCTTCCTCTACAGCCTGCCACTGACTTTCTTCCAAAATATGAGCTATATGGCTGACTCCCTTGCTATACCAAGACCTGAATAATAACCTTTGTCTGTGTGATTGATCTTCATTCATTTCCACAATCCAGAAGAAAAGAAAGCCTCAAAGGTTAATGTTTCCTCACTCTGTAGAGAATTAACCAGTTTTGTATGTAGCCTAGCAACTTTCTTTTAACAATCTTTTTCTGAATGCCCAGAAATAACTGTCCCTTATATGCTCTTGGAACCAGTTTTACCATCCCATTTGTTCCCTCATTAATGAGTTGATTAAATTGGTGACATGTGTTCACTCTACATTTGTATGGGAATGATGTTTTTATATTTTTGAAAATTACACATTGACAACAGAAAAGAAACAAAATGCCTATAAACTACATCCAAGGAGAAATTCAAATACATATTATATTAAAAGTTATATTAAAAGACGAAATAGCATACTTATTACATCTATAGAATATCTTCAATTTATTTTAATATTGTGAAATAGCTGTCTGAGATATTTGTTGAAGAGATTTATCAAAGTTACTCAGCTCATGGCCTACCTGGAATTACTTGGCTCTGAGTGACATTAGTCAGTTTTTGGTGTGTAACAACACCTCCCTCCCCCCCAATCGTACTTTCAGCAACATTTATTTTTCATACTCAAAGCTATGCAAGTCAGCTAGAGTGGCTCTGCCTCAACATGAGCAGGTTCAGATCTGCTCTACCTTTGAACCAGAGGCTATTTGAGACAAATTCTTCCCACAGTGATGACAAAAGAACAAGAGAACAAGCTCTTCCCGGCAAGCCACCTCATCTCATGTCATCCTAGTCACCCAGCAGAGCCCACGTTCAGGGTGAGGGCAGGACATACACTCCTCCCACAGCAGGAGGCACTGCGAAGTGTCAGGTCAAAGGTCACAGATGCATACACCCCCACAGAGAGGCAGTAACCTCACTGAACCTACAGCAAAAGCAAAACCATGGAGGAAGGAAGAACCCCACTGACCAGATTTCAGAGGGGCTACATGTAGCCACAGACCAGATGTGGAGGACGGCAGTGGGGACAGCACTCACCTCCCTGAGTGACGTGCCCTGCGCTGCTGTGATCACAGCTCTTGGAGTTCTCAGAGCGCTTCTGCAGCGTGAAGGTCACAATTCCAGAAGCAACCTACAGGAAGTATGAACCAAGCTTTAAAAAGTCCGTGTCAGCTCTGTGATGAGAATCTCAGGAATAATCTGGCGTTCGCCCTGGTGTGTTTCAGTTCCCAGAGGCAGTGACTGGGCTGGAAGTACACCGTGCAGGGCCTTAGGCCTTGGGAATAGAAGACAAATACATCCTCAACACTTGAAATAAATACACCGCATAAAATTTCTGAAACTCTTATTACAGTCTAATTCTGAGTAATGTTCACAAAACTGATGAAATAAAAGCTCAAGTCTAACATCACTGATATGCCTATCTGTATACATCCCAAGTTGCTCACTAATTATTCTCTTAAAGTATCCACAGCTCATCAATTGTGACAGATGGTTTATTAGGTGTAAGCTTTATTTTTATGTGAATAAATCTGGTGAAATGTTAAACTGTTCTTACATAACTGATAAAGTCTGTATTTCAACTATCAAGTGAGCTATGATCACCACCTTTTCCCATACAGCTTATCAGTGTCCAATTATAGGACCACAGGCTTAAAAACAAAAATTAGATGCCTGATAGAAAATGCTTCAGTCTGCTACCCAAGTTGATTTCTTCACTCAGTGTTATGTTTGTGAGATTTCCTCTTCTACATGCAGTTTTAGTTTACTCATTTTCAGTGCTATATTGCATTTCATTGTCTGTGTATCCTGTTTTCAAATTCATTCCGGTACTAACAGTTATTTAAAGTTATTACTTCCGTGTGGCATCCCAAAACCCTCTTTTCCTTATCTTGTCATTTATCCTCCCACACGTCCTCATGTCGCTCTCTAGCAGACGTGCCCCATGGGCGGCGTTCAGCGCCGGCTAGTTCTGAGCATGTGAAGCAGGGCCTTCTGGGGGATGCACTACCTCTCCTCTACTCCGTTCATGTTGAGGCCAAGATTACTCAGGTAAGAGAAACATCCAAGGTGCTCTACCCTGGGCCAGGCTTGGTGGACCCTAACTAGCTTGCTCATGCATCTGTAGTTGGTCACTGGGAGCTGGACTGGTCCAGGAAGGTTTCACATTTCTAGAGGCAGGGTGGTTACTGGCCTGTTGACTGGGGCAAAGAGCAGCTGGGCAGAAGTCGCTTATCCTCCAGCAGGCTCCAAAGGCAGGATACCAAGATGGAACTAGATGCTCCTAAGGCCTGTCAAGTGTCGGTGTAAGCTAGACATCATCTCTTCCACATTTTATTGGCCAGCCAGCTCCTAGTCAAGGGCAATAGTTCAGTTATCTATATTTCTGTATAACAAATCACTTCAAAACTAACTAGTTTAAAACACAGTTCATTATTTTACTCACCAATCTGTCATGTGGCCAGAGCCTGGTGGGGACAATTCATCTCTGCTCCACTAGATGTCAGCTGGACTAAGGCTGAAGCATCCACTTCCAAGATGGCCCCGTCCCATGGCTGGCAAATTCCTCTCCAGGTGAGACTCTTAGCGGGCAGGTTACACTTCTTGCATCATGGGAGATGGATCCTAAGAGACCGGAAATGAAAGCTGCTAGTTTCTTAAGGCTTGGCCCAGAAACTGGTATAGCATCACGTCTGCCAACTCCTTTTGTCACGTCCTTATTCAGGAGAAGGGAGACTTGAGGCTATATCTTAAAACTGCCATAAGTGGGCTCCAGGCCCCAATTTTATGAAAGAAGTGACAATGCCACCTTGTAAAGGGCGTGGACACTGGAAGAGGGAAAGAGTCACAGACATTTTCACAATCAATGTGAGTGTGAAGAGGGATAGATTTCTGGTTCAATAGCCTCCTTTTACAAAGCTACTATTTACTCATCTCAGCCTTATATTAACTATAACTTATCAAGAGGCAAATTTAGAAATCCTACTCATTATTTAAATGGCTTAGAGGATTTTACATAGAAAGGCTTTAAAGTGCCTCCTTTTTATTTCAAAGTAAATGTTAGTACTTTAGCTCCCCTTGAAAGATGTGAAACCATGTTTTATTGATGGGATAACTATTATGCAACAAGAGTGAGGGTAATCATCTTATTCTACTCCACGGGATGAACATAGCCATTTCTGCTCAGAAAAGACAGTGAAACGCTCAATTACAGCTGTGTGGTCAGTGTAAAATCTCCCATTTATATGAACTGCAGAGTCATTAATTAAACATGGGCAGGGAACTCTGTAAGCTGTGGCCACCTTGCATTTTCTTTAGGCTGTCTTCTCTATGCTGTATGAGCCACAACCGAAATGATCTAGAGGCCAGCCAAGGGGAATCATTCATTGAGTCTCTCCATCCTCATTCATCCTCTTCACACATGACTCCATGGGACAGAACCACCCCTTCAGGGGGGAAATTCGGACCTTCATGCCTCAATTACATTTCCAAATCCCTACTTTCCTTTCCTAGACAGCAACTTAATTTCAAGAAGATCTGACCTCCCAGAAGTCCTAAAGATAAAGCATCTACAACGTCCACCTAGTATGGTTTGATAAACTTTGTCCAAAAGTTCCATGCCAATTCCACCTCCTGGGGAGCACTGAGGTGGTGATAGCTCTAGTCACTGAGACAATCTGAGTCAGTCTTTGTATTACGGCTTTTCAGCTGCTTTCAGTTAAGGACTGTGTGTGGCAACAAATACTGGAAAACTTTACACACAATAGCTTTTGAAAAACTGAGTTGTTCTTGTTTCCCTTTTATGTTAATGTTGACTTATTTATTCATTTATTGAAGTATAGTTGATTTACAGTGTTGTACCAGTTTCAGGTATACAGCAAGGTGATTGTTATATATTAATATATATGTTTTCAGATTATTTTCCATTATACATTATCATAAGATATTGAATACAGTTCCCTGTGCTATACAGTAGGTCCTTATTGTGTATGTATTTTTATGTGATAGGTTTCAGGGGTCATTTCTATAGTTTGTTTCCGTTTCTTTTAATGCACCAAGAAGTATAAAATTCTGGCAACCTCATGATGCAATCAGGTACTTATACTGCTGTTTGGATATTCTTATTCTGTGGTTTTTATCCTCATGTTTGTAACCGCAATGTTACCAATCAACTTTTTTAAATTTTGGACTGAAGTTACCATGATGATCTTCCTAGGGGAAGTGTCTGAGGTTGTAGACAACAGAGAGGAATCACAGCCAAGAAAGACGAAGAGCCCGGAGCCTGTATTCACCGAGGTTAAGGCAATTCTGAAAACATTCTTAAAATATATGTAACTGTGTTTTTTTAAATTATCTTTTTAATAAATAGATTGGTCTTAAGTTTCTTGTCTTTTGGAACTGAAAGAATCTTAACTGATACAAACTGTATATTGCATATGAAGTAATTTGAGGTTCTCTAAATCTATTTTTAAAAAATATTTATTGAATTATTTGCTTCTTGCATTCATGTAACAAGAATTCACATGGCAAGAATTTGGAACATGAGGAATTCCTGGACTGAATTTGGTAAAAACTACAAAAGTTGTCTTTAGAGGGGACAGATAGTCTTGGATGCTTATAACAGAAGTAGAGACTGATATTTATTGAGCTAATCACCAGTGCCAGAATTAAGAAAGGGACTGAATATACAGAGGCATTTTCAAGATGGTGGAGAAGTAAGACACGGAAATCATCTTCCTTCCTACAAATACATCAGAATACATTTACACATGGAACAACTCCTACAGAACATCTACTGAACCCTGCAAGAAGACCACAAACTTCAAAAAGGGAAGCTGATCTCCACAAAATGGGGTAAGGCCAGAGAAAAAAGGAAAAAAAAATGGACAAAGGAAATGGGATGAGGCCTGCAATTTAGGGAAGGAGATGTGAAAGAGGAAAAGTTTCCACACACTGGGAACCCCCTTACAGGAAGGGACAGAAGGGTCCTTTGGAACCTCAGAGGGGAGTATAGCAGCAAGTGCATGGAAGACAAAGTGGAGAGAACTCACCACAGAGATCAGTGCCGACCAGCACTCCGCAGGGGGACATTTGTTTGCACGCACACCGCAGCAAGTAGGGTCTGGGTGCTGAGGCTCAGGCTGCAAAGGCAGACTTCAGGGAGAGGACTGGGGTAGACTGCTGGGAAGATACTCTGGAGGGACTAGTACAACACAGCTGAGGGAGACCAGAGAAAAGCCTGGGCCAGTCAGAGAGCCAAGAGATCTTTGTTGCAGGGACCCTCTAACTCCCTTCGCTCGCAATCTGCAGACCACCTTCACAAGGGCCAGAGGCCCTTGGGGATGCAGCAGTGGTTTGCGACCCCAGAGGCAGCCTAGCCTGCTGGCCACCAACCACCACAAAAACCCACAGGAGAGCAAGAGGTGGGGGACTGTAGCTGCGATCTGGAAGCCCAAAGATGAGCAGGCTGGCTGGCTGCTGCCTAGGCATACCCAAGTACTAGAGGCAGGAGGTAAGATGCTGCTGCAGTCCCTGACCTCGGAGGTGGGCAAGACGGGACTCAAGCTGTGGTAGCTTCCTGTGGGCCTCTACCGCTGCAGGCACCCCCACATGTCCCAGCTGTGTCTGCAGTGCCCCTCACTGCCCACAGACCAACTGAGCAAGTGAGCCCTAACAGGCCAATGCTTTCGCCCCTCTCTTGTCTGGGTGAGGAACAGATGCCAGAGGGAGGCCTACCAACAGAGACGGGACCAAAACCAAAACTAAGCGCCAGGGGCTGTGTGACCAAAGAACAGGAAGGGAATTCGCTTGCAGTCATAGAATCAGCAGATTAAATCCCCAGAATTAGCCTGAGACTGTGTACTTTGGGGGCAACTACAGCTGGAGTAAGACCAGTCTAACCTGACTGCACAGTGCCCATAGCAGTTCCAGAGACCTACCCAGAAATCCTGAAGGACTTCCCAAGGAGGAAGACTGGTTGGAGCTAATTGTGAGGCAAGGACACTGCCAACTGAGGCCATGGGAGAATATTCTTATCACCACCCTCTCTATATAGGTTTTCATCATTTTTCTTTCTCATATTATTCTATTATTGCTCGTTTTTATTATTCCTTTTCAATTTCTTTTTTACTTACATTTTCCTTTTTTAATGATTTTGCTTTTACATAAATTTATTTTACTTTTTTTCTATTTCTACAGTACTATTTTCTTATATTGCATTTTTTCCATGTTTTGGTTTTCTATTTTTGCTGGTATAGTTTTAACAGTGTTTATTTAAGGGTTTATTCATTGGTCTCGTTGCTCTCTTCTCTTTTGGTTCCTATTTTTATTATCTCCCTTTTGTATTTTCTTCTCATCTTTTCTTTTTGGGAGAGCATGAAGTTCTTTGTGAGTTCTTGTCTATGTAATGTTGCTTTTACCATTTGTCTTGGGGTTTTGTCTTTCTGTTCTTTTTTGTTTGATTTTTTTTTCTTTTCTCCCCCCCACCCCCTTATTTTCTCTCTCTTTCCTTCTCTTCTATGCTGTGTAGCTTGCGGAATCTTGGTGCTCTACCAAGGGGTTGGCCCTGAATCTCAGAGGTGGGAGACCTGAATCCAGGTTCACTGGACCGCCAGAGGACTCCCAACCTCATGGAATATTAATTGAGAACAGCTCTCCCAAAGGCCTCCAACGCAACACTAAGACCTGGCCCCACTCAAACAGCAGCAAGCTCCAGGGCAGGATGCCTCACTCTAAACAATGAGCAAATCAGGAACACGATCCTACCTAGCAGACAGGCTGCCCAAAGCCATACCAAGTCCACAGACACCCCAAAACACACCACTGGACATGGCACTGACCTTCAGAGAAATAAGACTCAGTTCCCGCCAAGAGGACACAGGCACCACTCAGCCTCACTGGGAAACCTTCACAAGGCACTGGGCCAATCCCCCATCTGGGAGGAGATACCCCAAATAAGAGGAACCACGGCCTTGCAGGCTGCAGGAAGGAGACCCCAAACCACAGTAAATTAAACAAAATGAGGAGTCAGAGAAACATGCAGCAGATGGCGGAGCACGGTAAAAACCCACAAGACCAAACAAATGAAGAGGAAATGGGCGGTCTACCTGGAAAAGAATTCACAGTAATGACATTAAATATGATCCAAAATCTCAGAAATAAAATGGAGGCACAGATGAACTGAATGAAGGCACAGATCGAGAAAATACAAGAAATGTTTAAGAAGGACCTAGAAAAAATAAAGAATAGACAACCAGCAATGAGCAACACAATAACTGAAACAAAAAATACACTAGAGGGACCCAATAGAATAACTGAGGCAGAAAAATGGATAAGTGAGCTGGAAGATAGAAAGGTGGAAACAACTAAAGCAAAGCAGAATAACGAAAACAGAATGAAAGGAAACGAAAACAGTCTTAGAGACCTTTGAAACAGCATTAAGCACACCAACATTCGGATTATAAGAGTCCCAGAAGAAGAGAAAAAGAAAAGATCTGAGAAAATATTTGATGAGATTATAGTCAAAATGGGGCTTCCCTGGTGGCTCAGATGGTAAAGAATCTGCCTACAATGCAGGACACCTGGGTTCGATCCCTGGGTCAGGAAGAGCCCCTGGAGAAAAAAATGGCAACCCACTCCAGTATTATCGCCTGGAGAATTGCATGGTCAGGGGAGCCTGGCAGGCTACAGTCCATGGAGTCAATAACAGTCGGACACAACAGAGTATCTAGCACACACACAGAGTCAAAACCTTCCCTAACATAGGAAAGGAAATAGTCACCCTAGTCCAGGAAGCCCAGAGTCTCATGTAGGATAAATGGAAAGAGAAACACACTAAGACACATAGTAGTCAAACCAGCAAAAATTAAACAAAGAAAAAATACTAAAAGCAGCAAGGAAAAAGCAACAAGTAACATAGAAGGAAACCCTCATAAGGTTCAGTTCAGTCGCTCAATCACGTCCAACTCTTTGTAACCCCAAAGACTGCAGCATGCCAGGCCTCCCTGTCCATCACCAGCTCCCGGGGCTTGCTCAAACTCCTGTCCATCAAGTCAGTGATGCCATCCAACCATCTCATCCTGTGTCGTCCCCTTCTCCTCCTGCCTTCAGTCTTTCCCATAAGATTAATCTTCCCCATAATGATTAATCAGCAGAAACTGCAGGCCAGAAAGGAGTGGCAGGATATACTTAAAGTGATGAACAGAAAAAACCTACCAACATTACTCTATCCAGCAAAGATCTCATTCAGATTCGATAGAGAAATCAAAATCTTCACAGATAAGCAAAATTTATAAGAATTTAGCACCACCAAACCAGCTTTACAAAAAATGACAAATTTCTCTAGGCAGGAAACAGAAAAGAAAGAAAAGTCCTACAAAAACACACCCCAAACAATAAAGTAAATGGTAATAGGATCATACATGTCAATAATTACCTTAAATGTAAATGAATTTTATGCTCCAACCAAAAGACACAGACTGGCTCAATGGATACAAAAACATGACCTATGTATCAGCTGTCTACAAGAGACCCACTTTAGACTTAGGGACACATATAGACTAAAAGTGAGTGGCTGGAAAAAGATTCCATGCAAATGGAAATTGAAAGCAGGAGCAGCAATACTCATATTAGATAAAACAGACTTTAAAATAAAGACCATTACAAGAGACAAGGAAGGACACTACATAATGGTCAGGGGTTCCCTCAAAGAAGATATAACAATTATATATGCATCCAACAAAGAAGCACCTCAATACATAAGGCAAATGCTAACAACTATAGAAGGAGAAATCTACAGCAACACAGTAATAGTGGAGGACTTTAACACACCACTCACATCAGTGGACAGATCACCCAGACAGAAAATTAACAATGAAACACAAGCCTTAAGTGATACACTGGACCAGATGTTCCTAATTGATACCTATAAGACATTCCATTGAAAAGCAGTAGAATTCAGTTTGTTCTTAAGTTCACATGGAACAATTTTCCAGGATATATCACATCTGGGGTCAGAAATTAAGCCCTGGTATATTTAAGAACACTGAAATTGTAGTGAACATTTTTTCTGACCACAGCACTGTAAGATTAGTTATCAATCACAGGAAAAAATGGTAAAAAGCACAAACACATGAAGACTAAACACGATGCTTCTAAATAACCAAGAGTTCACTGAAGAAATCAAAGAGAAAATCAAAAAATACCTAGAAACAAATGACAATGAAAACATGACAACTCAACACCTATGCTGCTGCTAAGTCGCATCAGTCGCGTCTGACTCTGTGTGACCCCACAGACGGCAGCCCACTAGGCTCCTCCCTCCCTGGGATTCTTCAGGCAAGAACACGGGAGTGGGTTGCCATTTCCATCTCCAATGCGTGAAAGTGAAAAGTGTCAGGAGACGTTTAACTTTAAGGAATTTAATATGTTGTATTTTCTTCCTTTGTGTGCCATCTCCCAAGGGCTCTCTGTTCCTTATCAGTTCCTGGAATACAGGAAAGAGCAGAGCTGCATGCAGTTCTCAGGACATGGGAAAGGGCGCCTGCCTGGATTCCCTTCAGTGACTCTCTTCAGTGACCTCTTCAGCGACCTTGTGTGTATTAGACGATCCATTTTGTTGCAACTGATGGAATTTCATTCCTTGTAATGGCTCAGTGATCATTTTACTGAAGATATATAAGCATGCATTTCTGCTAATAAAATACCCTTGTTCCACCAGAGACCTGGGTCCCCCGCGTCCTTCTTTCTGAAAGTGAAGTCGCTCAGTCATGTCTGACTCTTAGCAACCCCATGGACTGCAGCCTACCAGGCTCATCCATCCATGGGATTTTCCAGGCAAGAGTACTGGAGTGGGTCGCCAGTGCCTTCTCTGCAACACCTACGGGATGCAGTAAAAACAGTGCTAAAGGGAAGTTTATAGCAATACAAGCTTACTTCAAGAAACAAGAAAAACATCAAATAAACAACTTAGCCTTACACCTAAAGCAACGAGAAAAAGAACAATAAGCCTCCAAAGTTAGTAGATGGAAATAAATCATAAAATGAGAGCAGAAATAAAAAGAAATGAAGGAAACAACAGCAAAGATCAATAAAACTAAAAAGCTGGTTCTTTGAGAAGATAAACAAAATTGACAAACCATAGCCAGACTCATCAAGAAAAAAAAAAAAAAGAAGACTCAAATCAATAAAATTAGAAATGAAAAAGGAGAAATTACAACTGACAATGCAGAAATACCAAGGATCATAAGAGACTACTATAAGCAATTATATGCCACTAAAATGGACAATCTGGAAGAAACGGAAAAAGTCTTTAAAAAGTACAACCTTCCAAGACTGAACCAGGAAGAACTAGACAATATTGATAGACCAATTGTAAGCACTGAAATCAAAGCTATGATCAAAAACCTTCCAACAAACAAAAGTCCAGGGCCAGATGGCTTCACATGCAAATTCTACCAAAGTTTAGAGAAGAGCTAATACCAATCCTGCTCAAACTTTTTCAAAAAACTGCAGAGGAAGGAACACTCCCAGACTCATTTGACAAGGCCACCATCACCCTGATACCAAAACCAGACAAGAATATTACACACACACACACACACACACACACACACACACACACACAAAATGTTTCAGGACAATATCATTGATTAACATAGATGCAAAAATCCTCAACAGAGTTCTAACAAACAGAATCCAAGAACATATTAAAGGGATCATACACTGTAATCAAAGGATTTAGTGTAGTCAATGAAGCAGATGTTTTTCTGGAATTCTCTTGCTTTTTCTATGACCCAACAGATACTGACAATTTGATCTCTGATTCCTCTGCCTTTTCTAAATCCAGCTTGAACATCTGGAAGTTCTTGGTTCACCTACGGTTGAAGCATAGCTTAGAGAATTTTGAGCATTACTTTGCTAGCATGTGAAATGATTGCAATTGTGTGGCAGTTTTAACATTGTTTAGCTTTGCCTTTCTTTGGGATCAGAAGGAAAACTGACCTTTTCCAGTACTGTGGCCACTGCTGAGTTTCCAAATTTGCTGGCATATTTGGAAAGGAATACGCCAAGGCTGTATATAGTCATCCTGCTTATTTAACTTATATGCAGAGTACATCTTGCAAAATGCCAGGCTGGATGAAGCACAAGCTGGAATCAAGATTGCCGGGAGAAATATCAATAACCTCAGATATGCAGATGACACCACTCTTATGGTAGAAAGTGAAGAGGAACTAAAGAGCCTCTTGATGAAGGTGAAAGAGGAGTGTGAAAAAGCTGGCTTAAAACTCAATATTCAAAAAACAAAGATCATGGCATCCAGTCCCATTACTTCATGGCAAATAGATGGGGAAACAATGGAAACAGTGAGAGACTTTATTTTCTTGGGCTCCAAAATCACTGCAGATGGCAACTGCAGCCATGAAATTAAAAGACACTTGCTCTTGGAAGAAAAGCTATGACCAACCTAGACGGTGTATTGCAAAGCAGAAACATTACTTTGCTGACAAAGGTCCATCCAGTCAAAACTGTGATTCTTCCAGTAGTCATGTACGGATGTGAGAGTTGGACCATAAAGAAGGCTGAGCGCTGAAGAATTGATGCTTTTGAACTGTGGTGTTGGAGAAGACTCTTGAGAATCCCTTGGACTGCAAGGAGCTCCAACCAGTCAATTCCAAAAGAAATCAATCCTGAATATTCATCAGAAGGAGCGATGCTGAAGCTCTAATACTTTGGCCATCTGATGTGAAGAGTCGACTCGTTAGAAAAGACCCTGATGATGGGAAAGATTGAAGGCAGGAGAAGGGGACGACAGAGGATGATATGGTTGGATGGCATCACTGACTCAATGGACATGAGTTTGAGCAAGCTCTGGGAGATGGTGAAGGACAGAGAAGCCTGACGTGCTGCTGCCCATGAGGCTGCAAAGAGTCAGACCTGACTAAGCGGAACAACACCACCACCACAACCATGATCAAGTGGGGTTTATTTCCGGGATGCAAGGATGCATTAATATATGCAAATCGATCCATGTGATACACCGTATTAACAGATTGAAACAGAAAAACCATGTGATCATCTCAATAGATGCAGAGAGATTTTTTGACAAAATTCAACACCCACTTATGATTAAAAAAAAATCTCTCCAGAAAAATCAGCTAGAAGAAACCTACCTCAACATAATAAAGGCCATATGGAACAAACCCACGGCAAACATTATTCTCAATGGTGAAAAACATAAAGACATTTCCTCTAAGATCAGGAGCAAGACAAGTGTGTCCATTCTTGCCACTATTATTCAATATAGTTTTTGGAAGTCCTAGCCACAGCAATCAGAGAAGAAAAAGAGATAAAAAGAATCCAGATTGGAAAAAGAGAAGTAAAACTCCCACTGTTTGTAGACAACATGATAATAAACATAGAAAGCCCTAAAGATGACACCAGAAAATAACTAGAGCCAATTAATGAATTTAGTAAAGTCACAGAACATAAAAATTATGAGAAATCAGAAAGAGAAAATTTTAAATTAAGAAACAATCTCATTCACAACAAAAAATATAAAATATCTAGAAATAAACCTACCTAAAGAGAAAATAAAAACCTGTATGCAGAAAACTGTAAGACAGTGATGGAAAAAATCAAAGATGACACAAACAGATGGAGAGCTATATCATGTTTTTGGATTGGAAGAATCAACACTGTGAAAATGACTATACTACCCAAAGCTATCTACAGAGTTAATGCAATCCCTATTAAAACACCAGTGGCATTTTCCACAGAACTAGAATAAAAAGTTTCACAATTTGTATGAAACACAAAAGACTCTGAATAGCCAAAGCAATCTTGAGAAAGAAAAATGGAGTTAGAGGAATCAACCTTCCCAACTTCAGAATATATTACAAAGCTACAGTCATCAAGACAGTATGGTACTGGCACAAAAACAGAAATGTAGACTCATGGAACAAGAATAAAGCCAAGAAATAAACCCATATGCCTATAGGCACCTTATCTTTGACAAAGCAGGCAAGAATATACAACAGAGAGAAGACAGCCTCTTCAATAAGTGGTGCTGGGATAACTGGGCAACTACATGTAAAAGAATAAAATCAGGACACTTCCTAACACCATACACAAAAATAAACTTGAAATGGATTTAAGACTTAAATATTTAAGGCCAGAAACTATAAAAATCTTGGAGGAAAATATAGGCAGTTTGAAACCACAGCAAAATCCTCCTTGACCCACCTCCTAGAGAAATGGAAATAAAAGCAAAAATAAACAGGAAGGACCTAATTAAACTTAAAAGCTTTTGCACAGCAAGGGAAACAATAAACAAGATGAAAAGACAACCTTCAGAATGGGAAAAAACAATTGCAAACAAAGCAAATGGCAAAGGATTAATCTCCAAACTATGTAAGCAGCTCATACAGCTCAATATCAGAAAAACAAACAACCCAATCAAAAAATAGGCAGAAGACCCAAATAGACATTTCACCAAAGACATACAGATGGCCAACAGATTACATGAAAAGATGCTCAACATCACTCATTATTAAACAAATGCAAATCAAAACTATAATGAGGTATCACCTCACACTAACCAGAATGGCCATCATCAAAAAAACAACAAACAATAAGTGCTGGAGAGGGTGTGTAAAAAGGGAACCCTACTGCACTGTTGGTGGGAGTGCAAACTATAGAACCACAACGGAAGACAGTATGGAGACTTCTTAACAAACTAGGAATAAAACTACCATATAACCCAGGAATTCCACTACTGGGCATATACCCTGAGAAAAATCACAATTCAAAAAGACACGTGTATCCCAATTTACTACTTGGGATATATCCCAATAGCACTATTTACAATAGCCAGAACATGGAAGCAACAAAGATGTCCATTGACAGATGAATGGATAAATCAGATGTGGTACATAAATACAATGGAGTATTACTCAGCCAGAAGAAGGAACAAATACGAGTCACTTCTAATGAGGTGGATGAACACAGAGCCTATTATAGAAAGTGAAGTAAGTCAGAAAGAGAAAAACAAATATCATATATTAATGCATATATATGAAATTTAGAATAACAGTACTGATGAACTTATTGGCAAAGAAGGAATGGAAACACAGATGTAGAGAAGTGGCATGTAGACACAGCAGGGGAAGGAGAGGGTAGAATGAGTTGAGAAAGTATAATTGACAGATATACTCTATCATATTTAAAATAAATAACTAGTGGGAAGCTGCTATATGACACAGGGAGCTCAGTCTGGTGTTTTGTGATGACTTGGAGGGGTGGGATGGGAGGAGGGATGGAGGCTCCAGAGGGAGAGTGTATATATATATATATATATAAATATATGTGTGTGTGTGTGTGTGTGTGTGTGTGTATAAAATTATGACTCATTCATGCTGTTGTATGGCAGAAACCAGCACAACACTGTAAAGCAATTATCCTCCAATTAAAAAAAAAGAAAGGGTTTGCCGAAAAACTTCAAAGAAAGGGAGACAAAGATGAAGAAAAAGAAGAAATACAGATGGCTAACAAACACATGAAAAGATGCTCAATGTTATCAGAGAAATCCAAATCAAAACCACAATGACCATCTTATGCCAGTCAGAATGGCTGCTATCCAAAAGTCTACAAACAATAAATGCTGGAGAGGGTGTGCAGAAAAGGAAACCCTCTTACACTGTTGGTGGGAATGCAAACTAGTACAGCCACTATGGAGAACAGTGTGGAGATTCCTTAAAAAGCTGGGACTAGAACTGCCATATGACCCAGCAATCCCACTGCTGGGCATACACACCGAGGAAACCAGAATTGAGAGAGACATGTGTACCCCGATGTTCATCGTAGCACTGTTTACAATAGCCAGGACATGGAAGCAACCTAGATGTCCATCAGCAGACGAATGGATAAGGAAGCTGTGGTACATATACACAATGGAATATTACTCAGCTATTAAAAAGAACACATTTGAATCTGTTATAATGAGGTGGATGAAACTGGAGCCTATTATACAGAGTGAAGTAAGTCAGAAAGAAAAACACCAATACAATATATTAATGCATATACATGGAATTTAGAAAGATGGTAACAATGACCCTATATGCAAGACAGCAAAAGAGACACAGATATAAAGAACAGACTTTTGGACTCTGTGGGAGAAGGTGAGGGTGGGATGATTTGAGAGAATAGCATTGAAACATGTATATTACCATATGTGAAACAGATCACCAGTCCGACTTCAATTCATGAAACAGGGCACTCAAAGCCACTGCACTGGGACAACCGTGAGGGATGAGATTGGGGAGGTGGGAGGGGGTTCGGGATGGGGGACACATGTACACCCGTGGCTGAGTCATGTCAATGTATGGCAAAAACCACCACCATATTGTAAAGTAATTAGCCTCCAATTAAAATTAATTAATTAATTTTTTAAGAAAGAGTTTGCAGAAAAACTCCAAAGAAAGGGAGACAAAGATGAAGAGTGTAAGCTTATAAAACAAATCAAAAATAAAATACAGAGGATTAAAAATCATAATGGAAATGTAAACATATTTATAGCTGAATTATAATGAGAATTCTATTCACCAAGACTTGTAGGTTGAAACAAAATTGTTACTTGGAAGAGAAAAATTCTAAATGCTTATATTTGAGGGGAAAGGCTGGAAGTTAATTTGCTAGGTATCCAACTTAAGAATATAGAAAAAACAACAAAATAAATCCAAAAAGTAAAAGGAAGAAGAGAAAACAAGCACAGATCAAAGAACAGGATCAAAAAGCCAGAAGCTGGTTCTTCAAAAAGACTGTGGCGATAGGCAAAGTCTAGTAATATTCAGCACGGGGAGAAGCAGGGAGGGGGACAGACGTAAACAATATTAGGGATGGAGAACCGGCCCCACAGACAGACTCAGCAGGTTAAAGCAGCGATGAAGCAGCATTGTGGACAATTTCTATGTTCATGATTTGACAACCACTAATATGGACAATTTCCTGGAAAAAAATGATTTAATAAGGTTGATTCAAGAAGAAACAGAGTCTACACAGTGCTAGAAGCATTTAAGAAACAGATTCAATAATTTAAAAATCTTCCCAGAGGCAAGATCTTTTTTCAGGAGGATTCTATCAAATTTTCAAAGACTATATTTAAAGTACACAAACTCTTCCAGAGAAGAAAAGATAAAATATTCACAGCCCATTCTAAGAAGGCAGAATGACTCTGATCCAAAACTAGAAAAGAATATTAAAATGACCAGCTTTTATAATGATAGAATATTTTCATGACCCAAAGGTAGGGAAGAATTTCTTAAACAAATAAAAATCACTGAACAGAAAGAATTAAAAACTTCTACATTAAAATTAATATATATTCATTGAGAACCACCATCCAGTGCATAAAGACATCATAAAATAAGGGAAAATTTCAAAACACATATAATAGACAAAGGATTAATAGCCAGAATATTGAAAGAATTCTTTAAATCAGAAAAACAAACAAAAAATGGACAAAGACATGAACTGGCGTTTCACATGGAAAAGAATTACAAATAGCAAATAAACATAAGAAAAGATGATCAACGGCATTATCAGTGAAGGAAATGCAAATTAAGACCATGAGAACGTACATTTTAAATAGAATCCATGGCAAAAATTAAGGAGTTTGACAATGCTATGCCCAAAGGATGCAAGTCAGTGAGAACTCTTCTGCACTTCTGATTGGAAGGTAACTTGTTAGAACAATTGTGGCCAGCAATTTGCTCTTCCTTATAAGTCCAAGCATTCACATGTCCTAAGACACAGCCACCCCTGCTTGAGTAACACCTTAGAGGAACTTGCACGTATGGACCATCACTAGAATGATCATAACAGGATCGCTGTAAACAAGTGACTAGTTTCAAAAGTCCATCAGGAGGAGATGGGGTAAATAAACTGTGGAATATTCACACTAGGGACTATTTTATAGCACTATCAATTGAACACAGAGATTATGAGAAAAGGAACCCTCATGGAGAGTTGAAGGGAGTTACTAACTAGTTCAGACAATACAATGAACAATTTGGTATTATTTATTTCCAATATATATATACATTTTGGCATCATTTATTTCCAGTATGCATGTGTCTGATGTCTGACTCTTTACGACCCTTTGGACTGTAACCTGCCAGGCTCCTCTGTCCATGGCATTTTCCAGGCAAGAGTACTGGAGTGGGTTGCCGTTTCCTCCTCCAGGGGATTTTTCCAACCCAGGAATCAGACCCTCATCTCCTGCATCTCCCACACTACAGGCAGATTCTTTACTGCTGAGCCATTGGGAAAGCCCAGAGAACCTCTCAAATGGGTCCACGAGGAGGCATGTGCGAGGATGCTCATTTCAGCACTGTTTGTGAAAGCAAGATGCATCTCCAGACAAAGGGACAAGTAAAACGTGACAAGTGTGTGTGATGGAACACCGTGGAAACTGTAACAGGCAGGAAAATAAACCAGACTCGCCAAGTGCACATAAAGAGTTCTTTAAAACATAACGTTGCGTGGGAGAGAGAGTATTTGATTAATATCTCAGCTATACTTCTGTAAATTTAAATAAACATACACAACAGCATACCTTTTCAAAGTACACCAACATCTGAACACTATCGAGGAAGTAGAGGAAGCTCACTTCTTGAATACAGCAGACTGAGTGTCTAAGAGGCAAAATGGCACTGGAAGTGGGGATGGAAGAGAATAAAGTAACAGAGGGGGACTTCTCCAGTGGTCCAGCGGTTAAGAACCCACCTTCCAAGGCAGGGGATGCGAGTTTGACCCCTGGTCAGGGAACTGAGATATGCCAAGGGTCAGCCAAACCTGAGCACCCCAACAACTGAGCCTGCACACCACAACTAGACAGAAGCCCGGGCACCTCAACTGAGACCCAACACAGCCAGAAATAGATAAATTAATGTTTTTAAAAACAAAAATATTAGTATAAAACAAAAGAAGATGCCTGCACAGACTAAAGCAGGTAGCATGCCACCAGCTGCAGTGTACACTCAAACTCCTCTCTGTGCAGTTGAGTCTCTCACAAACACATGCACACACACACATTTTCCCCTTCATTTTGGGGAGGTTTTAAAACTATCTATAAATCTACTGAACCCTCAGATCTTACAGCCTTTGTTTTATCATAACAATTGACTTGTTATCAGAGACCAGGTTCATTCGACAGAACTTACACCAGTAATTGTCAAATTCTTCTCCAAATTCCCACAGATAGAACATTTCTTGGTTATCTTCTAGAATTGTTTCCATTTTTTCTATCAGCTATTAGGTATGTGGGCTTTCCCTGTAGCTCAGCTGGTAAAGAATCGACCTGCAATGCAGGAGACTCCGGTTTGATTCCTGGGTCAGGAAGTTCTGGAGAAGGGATAGGCTACCCACTCCTATATTCATGGGCTTCCCTGGTGGCTCAGATGGTAAAGAAACCACCTGTAATGAGGGAGACCTGGATTCGATCCCTGGGTTGGGAAGATCCCCTGGAGGAGGGCATGGCAACCCACTCCAGTATTCTCGTCTGGAGAATCCCCATGAACAGAGAAGCTTGGCCGGCTCCAGTCCACGGGGTCGCAGAGTCAGATAACGGCTGAGGGACAAAGCATAGCATTAGGTCTGTAATTCTTAGTATCTCCCTTTTGAAAAGCAGGCCATATTTTTCCGAGCTTTACCCTTGTGTCTCTCCCATTCTCCAAAAATTTTCAAATATGGACAATAACAATCTTAAAATAATAAACGAGATAAAACCTGCGAGTGCTTTCAGGATTCTGGAATGTAACCTATCTGAGCTTGTTGGGGTAAATGCATTTAAAGCAGCTTTGTGATTTCTTTGCTAACTCATTAATACTTGCTGCATCTTCATACTAAGACATTGATTACTCACTAAAGGCCATAGCTTGTGCAAAGAGCTTCTGTGATTTAGAACAACACATAAAAATCTAAACACAACATGGAGACAGAACTAGCAGTGGAATGTGAAACCGCTCATTCAATATTCAACTGAGTATGTTTAAAAGGAATTTACATGGTGATGTCATGAGTAAGAACCAGAAATGTGAATTCTAGCTTCCGATTGCCCATTAATGACCTTCACCTATAAAATGGTGCATATATTTGTCAGGATCAAATGGGATAATGGATGTAAAATATCTCTGTAGACTTCAAAGAATTTCTAAAAAAGGAACATTTTTTTATTTCTAAAACTGTGTCTGAAGGAATGGAAGGGTGCATTAACTAAGATGTTTTTTGTTACTCAAGCAGTAAGAGGAATGTATTAGTTGAACATCTGGAGAAGCTAGATGGGGAGGCAGTGCCCGCCTCCCCTCCCTCAGTTTTCAGCCCCAGGTCCTCCAGTGATGCCCACCTTCATGGTCACATGATGCCGACAGCACCCCGGGCCATCACACAGATGATGGGACAAACCTGGAAGAAACTAGGGCTGCAGCCCAAGAGTTTAAATGACACCGCTGCAATTGTGTCTTCCGTTCTGAGTAGCCTGACTTGGGGTGTGTGTCTACCCTCTAACTATCCCTGCAGCCGGGAGCCTGGGACATGTGGGTGGGCTGAAGCCAAGCAGAAAGCGTGGCCAAAGGAGCAGTCGTGAGCAACTCCAGGGGCAGCATTCCTGTATCTCTGAGAAGTAGGTCCTAGAGAGTCAGTCAATACAAGCAGACGCTGTGGACACCTGGGAGAAAGGCAAGGCTCGGACTGTAAGTCCTTTGAGAGTGGGAATAGGACAGCCTTCCTCACCATCCACAGGCCAGATCCCCAGGGAAGTCCTGGATCTCACCCCATGACAATTCCCCCCATCCCTGCACACTCCTCTCCCCAATTCCTCTCTGGACTCCTTCCCACCTCGGCTCCTAAACCCACAGGCTAAGGAAGCCATGTGCAGTCCCGCTGGTCATTTCCCAAGCGCCCCTCCCTGTGAGCTTACTGACAGCCTGTCCCCAGCATTCCAGGCCAACATCAGGTGCCTTTCCACCCTCATCCCACATGACCATTCAAAGCCACGCTCCCTTCTTCTCTCCTTTTGTTAAGAGTCTGTGACCCAAATCGTAATTTTCCTCCTTTCCTCTGGCTTCATTCAATTTCTTTTACTGGTTCCTCTGTTTTGACAAAGGAATGCTGATGTGTTTCTGGCCTCTCTTCAGAGTTCTGTTCTTCTGTTACTGCAGGTTCCAGAGGACTCAAGAGTATGCACTGCCTCTGTGTGCAGGACTCACAGGGATGAATACACCCAGCCACCTGGATATATCTGACTTCCCCAGGCATCCTAAGTCAACCACGGGTCTCTCCAACTTGAGCACTCAAACCAAAGTTGATTGTTATTATTATCTGGTCCACCTTGGAATAAAAACAAACAGAAGCTGGCTGCTATCTGGTAAGTGGTGGTCAGTGATCCCACGTACAGCCACCTGAGACAGAAGCCTCCGGGCTCCGCCACGGCTCTCTCCACCTCCCACATCAGCTGGGGACAGAGCTCTCCCCTTAGCCCCCAGCCGCTGTCCCTATGGTGCCCCCTTGTGTACACCCAAAGCATTGTCTTAGGCAAATGCTCTCTTCCCCCAACTGGTCTCTCTGCTTCCCTTGTGTGCATCATCTGCACACCTAAGGCAAAGAAAAAGAAAATATAAAAATCAGATCATATCACCTCCCTTACTTAAACCCTCTGTTGTTTCACCCTGCAGAGCAAACTCGGAGAAGGCAATGGCAACCCACTCCAGTACTCTTGGCTGGAAAATCCCATGGACGGAGGAGCCTGGTGGGCTGCCGTCTATGGGGTCGCACAGAGTCGGCCTCGACGGAAGCGACTTAGCAGCAGCAGCAGCAGAGCAAACTACACGCTGTCTACAGAAGTTGCTGTGTGCTCTAGGGGACAGTGTCTGCAACAACTTCACTTAAGTCAACGAATGAGATCACTTATCAGAGTAGAACTCATCAAACCCAGTGTCCTCCTTAACCTGGGGTCTCCAGCACCAGGCCCCTTGGCAAGTTAGGTCCTTGTCTCCCTTGCCGCTCACACAGCTTCATGAAGCGGGTCCTTGTAGTGGCCCCATCTCACAGACAATAAAACAAAGGGACAGAGAGGTGAAGAAGCTTGATGAAGATACGTAAGTAGCAGAGCTGGCAAATTAATAAACAGGGCGGCCTAACTCAAGAGTCCACATTTCTAGCTATCCATCCAAGGCACTGTATTTCTCTACGTGGGTTCCATTAACCAGTCCAGAAATAAGCCAAAAGTTATTGAAATTACTGTGGACATACAAGTGAGGGTCACAGCTCACCTTCAACCAAGCATGCAAATGGCAAGATCAAAGCTGACCACAGGGAAGCTCCACATGTAATGCCACTGCTGAAGCCCAGTCGTTTGCAGGGAAGGCTGGGCCTCGCTGGGATTCTCCCAGGTATGAGGGCTCTCAGTGGCCGTGGTCACCTCCTCCAGGCCTGGGTGGGTGCAGAGCATCCTGCTCGCCTTTATGAATGACTCTCTCCATAAAGCTAGTCTTGGGGATGACATGACAGAGATCCTCTGCCCCTATGAGTTAGCAGTGCAGCAGAGCCATTAGCTGTTGGCAAGTATCCCAAGACTGCTCTGAGGCTGTGGAAGAATTCTAAAGAAATGCAAAGCATTCATCAAACAGGAATACAATAGATTTTTCAAAGCTCACGCTCAGCCCTTTAACTGAACAACCACTGTCCCTCTTTAGGAAACACTACAGGCATTTCCCTACTAGGAGAAAAAAAAAAAAAAAAACTTTTCAAATTGTCTTACCATTTTTGTATTTTCTAAGTTTTAGGTTATGGACATGTTCTATTGTTACAAGGAAAAAGAATTTATAAATATTTTTAACATTTTTTTCCAAAGTCATATACTCCCATGGTTCGGTTCATTAACAGAATCAACAGGGAAGATGTGTTCAAATGCAGACCTACTGAATCAGACTCCCTAGTGCTGGGGTCTAGAACCTGGGTAAGCGTGTCTCAGCTCAGAAGTTCAGAAGTCCAGGCCTCTTGTCTATGTGAATCAAGTTGAATGTCCAATACATTTCCTGTCTTTCTCTGCTTAACAGCACCCAGATTTTATTTTGGTAGCTACCTCTCTCTCCGCATCCCATATTTTTTCAGAATAAGCTCATTCCTTCTCTCATTCCAATAGTAGTCCCTGGTTGGTTTCAATCAGGCCTGGGTTCAACGGTGAGCACGTGACCTATGCAATCAGAGCTGATCTCAGGACTTGATCAGAATGCTGGGGCAGAAACTCTCAGCATCTCACCAAAGCTCAACAGGAACCCCAGAATCCCAGTGCCTATGGCAGCCATCTTTAAACCATGAGTATAAACAGGTTTGGGTGGAAAATGACACCGTGGAAGCCGAAGCAGGGAGATGGAGAGAAACTGCAACCTTCTGAATCAGCCAATCATGGAGCCTGCATAGGCTCTGAAAGCTCAGGTACGTGAAACGATAAATCTTTTCTTTGAAAGGGCTGACTGAAATTAGATATTCTGTTCTTTGCAACATGGAGTCCTAAGAGCTCCTTATTGTTCCTGCTTTTGGCTGCAATAACATGTACTGATCTAATCTAGTCCAGTACTTTTTTGGAACACCACAATCAAGTTCTAGCTACCCTCATGGCAAACAAGTAACATTTACTAAAAAGAAAAAAAAAAAAATCACTGGATGCAGGACATGATGCCTTTCTCCCCATCTGTGATCATGACAGTTGTCCTTGTGTAACAAGACCCTGGCTTCAGGGTCCCTCACCTCCCAAGCTGGCCCTAGGCTCTCCCTCAGCTCCACCCTCAGATCTCTGTGCTACAGTGAGGCCTCTAGCTCTGGGCAGTCGCCTCTGACTTGGACTTTGCTTCTTGGCCCATTGACCCTCTACTGAGACGGCCGGTGTACCATTTCAGTCTATTTTCTCCCGGACATTGGCTCTCCGATAGGCTTAGCTTTTCCTCATTCACCTGCCAGGAGGGAGTCTCATCTCCCACAAGACCAGGATGGATGAGCCCTGCAAGGCACTCGGTGTTTCTGATAGGGAGATGACTGGCCTGGGCTGGAGATACTAAAGTGACAATCAATAACAAGCATCAGTCTCTCTTAATAAATAAAATGAGATCACTGAGCTGGAGATCACTCTGAGATTTCTTGCAGTTTAAAGAGTCAAGAAGCTAGAGACACATCCCTTACAAGCTTACCACATGTGACCCTGGAGGTCAGAGGACTCAGCCATCAACGCACACTAGCTCGGCGGCCTCAGGACAAGCCTATGATACAAGCTGCCATACGGGGCCTCTACTGTCTACACACTGATACACAGAATACAAAGTATATTAAAAGTGAGTGGGGGTATAAATCACTATCCCAAAAGCTGACAACAAAGAAGTCAGGAAATGCACATGTTAAATATTCTCATTTTACTTACTCATCCAAGTCCTCCATATATGACCAGTACCCTAGAAACTATCCAAGGAGTTAAAAATGTTACTTACCACTAACTTACACAACTTAAGAGTAGCAGAAATTATAGTGGAGTCATCGCACCAAGTCGTTTCAGTCGTGTTCAACTCTGTGATACCACTGACCATAGCCCGCCGGGCTCCCCTGTCCATAGGATTCTCCAGGAAAGAACACTGGAGTGGGTTGCCACGCTCTCCTCCAGGGGATCTTCGCAACCCAGGGATCGAACATGCATCTCTTAACATCTCCTGCATTGGCAGGCGGGTTCTTTACCACTAGTGCCACCTGGGAAGCATTATGTCATTTATTATTGTTGTCTAAGACTTAAATTGAAGAAAGTACGGAAAACCACTAGACCATTCAGGTATGACCTAGATCAAATCCCTTATGAGTATACAGTGGAAGTGACAAATAGATTTAAGAGACTAGACCTGATAGACACAGTGCCTGATGAGCTATGGACAGAGGTTCATGACATTGTACAGGAGACAGGGATCAAGAAAATCCCCATGGAAAAGAAATGCAAAAAAAGCAAAATGGCTGTCTGAGGAGGCCTTACAGATAGCTGGGAAGAGAAGAGAAGCAAAAAGCAAAGGAGAAAAGGAAAGATATTCCCATCTGAATGCAGAGTTCCAAAGAATAGCAAGGAGAGATAAGAAAGCCTTCCTCAGCGATCAGTGCAAGGAAATAGAGGAAAACAACAGATTGGGAAAGACTAGAGATCTCGTCAAGAAAATTAGAGATACCAAAGGAACATTTCATGCAAAGATAGGCTCGATAAAGGACAGAAATGGTATGGACCTAAGAGAAGCAGAAGATATTAAGAAGAGGTGGCGAGAATACACAGAAGAACTGTACAAAAAAGATCTTCACGACCCAGATAATCACGATGGTGTGATCACTCACCTAGAGCCAGACATCCTGGAATGTGAAGTCAAGTGGGCCGTAGAAAGCATCACTACGAACAAAGCTAGTGGAGGTGATGGAATTCCAGTTGAGCTATTTCAAATCCTCAAAGGTGATGCTGTGAAAGTGCTGCACTCGATATGCCAGCAAATTAGGAAAACTCAGCAGTGGCCACAGGACTGGAAGAGGTCAGTCTTCGTTCCAATTCCAAGGAAAGGTAATGCCAAAGAATGCTCAAAGTACTGCACAATTGCACTCATCTCACATGCTAGTAAAGTAATGCTCAAAATTCTCCAAGCCAGGCTTCAGCAATACGTGAACTGTGAACTTCCAGATGTTCAAGCTGGTTTTAGAAAAGGCAGAGGAACCAGAGATCAAATTGCCAATATCCGCTGGATCATCGAAAAAGCAAGAGAGTTCCAGAAAAACATCTATTGCTGCTTTATTGACTATGCCAAAGCCTTTGACTGTGTGGATCACAATCAACTGTGGAAAATTCTGAAAGAGATGGGAATACCAGACCATCTGACCTGTCTCTTGAGAAACCTGTATGCAGGTCAGGAAGCAACAGTTAGAACTGGACATGGAACAACAGACTGGTTCCAAATAGGAAAAGGAGTCCGTCAAGGCTGTATATTGTCACCCTGCTTATTTAACTTCTATGCAGAGTACATCATGAGAAACGCTGGGCTGGAAGAAACACAAGCTGGAATCAAGATTGCCAGGAGAAATATCAATAACCTCAGATATGCAGATGACACCACCCTTATGGCAGAAAGTGAAGAAGAACTAAAGAGCCTCTTGATGAAGGTGAAAGAGGAGAGTGAAAAAGTTGGCTTAAAGTTCAACGTTCAGAAAATTAAGATAATGGCATCTGGTCCCAACACTTCATGGGAAATAGATGGGGAAACAGTGTCAGACTTTATTTTTTTTGGCTGCAAAATCACTGCAGATGGTGGTTGCAGCAATGAAATTAAAAGACGCTTACTCCTTGGAAGGAAGGTTATGGCCAACCTAGATAGCATATTGAAAAGCAGAGACATTACTTTGCCAACAAAGGTCTGTCTAGTCAAGGCTATGGTTTTTCCAGTGGTCATGTATGGATGTGAGAGTTGGACGGTGAAGAAAGCTGAGCGCCGAAGAATTGATGCTTTTGAACTGTGGTGTTGAAGACTCTTGAGAGTCCCTTGGACTGCAAGGAGATCCAATCAATCCATCCTAAAAGAGATCAATCCTGGGTGTCCATTGGAAGGACTGATGGTGAAGCTGAAACTCCAATACTTTGGCCACCTCATGCGAAGGGTTGACTCATTGGAAAAGACCCTAATGCTGGGTAGGATGGGGGCGGGAGGAGAAGGGGACGACAGAGGATGAGATGGTTGGATGGCATAACTGACTCAATGGACATGGGTTTGGGTAGACTCCGGGAGTTGGTGATGGACAGAGAGGCCTGGCGTGCTGCAATTCATGGGGTCGCAAAGAGTCGGACACGACTGAGTGACTGAAGTGAACTGAAGTGAACTCAAACAAAACACCTTAATTTAGTCAAATGAAATTAAAGTTTTTTATAATGTTTTTAATTACAAAAATAGAAAACAAAACGTATTTTAAGGCTATCAAGTCCTTGAATCTTACAAATATTTGAGAATTCTAAGTAGTTGTTAGAGAATTCATGGGCTGGTTGTAGGAGAGAGTGGTTTCATTGTATGGACTACATGACTTTAGTTTTTTCCAATCTGTAGCCACTTCCAAGCAATTATAATTTGTATCACTAGACCATGGCCCAGATGACCTCTTCTTTTAAAATTATATTTGTAAATGTTTATTTTTCATCATGTTAGTGGTTAAAACTTAGGGTTCTGTAGACAGTTGGATTTGAGCTTCAGTTCCAGCCCCAAGATATATTAGTGATGTGATGCTGGGCAAATTACTTAAATTCTCTTAACTCCAATTTCCATGTCTATAAAAGGAGTATAATAACATTAAATATTAAATAATATTTATTATTAATAAATTTCATTTATATAATTTATCCAATATAATTTATGTAAATAAATTATTATTAAATATTAAATATTGAAGAATTAAATATTAAAGACCTCATAGGGTTATAGTGAGGATTACAGGAGAAAGTACAGTCACTGTTTACATCAACACCATCACCTCCATGACTGTATCCACTAAGACCATTACTTATGAGTCACCGTGGAAAACAGAGAAAAGTCTTCTCTTCCTTGGAATGAAAAGAGCCCAACCCCAAGGAAACACACAAGGGCCATTCAAAACAATATTTAACAAAGGTCAGTATTTTGCGGGACCCAGACTCCTATAGATCTGTCAGGGTGGGGGCTGTGCTGAAAGGGAAGGAATGTGAAGTCGGCCCCTCATCCCAGCCTGCGAGTTTACGGTGAACAGCAGGATGCTGGGAGAAAAGAAGTGGCAGTGTCAGTGGAGCTGCACACGATTCTCAGTGTGGACAATGGAAGAGGAAAGAACCCCAGAGGGTTCAGGGCGCACCCCCCCAAAACACGGCACCTTGCATATGCAGTATGTGCAGCCCAGCAGAGGAGTCTGAGAAACAGGAGAAGTAGGAAGTTCACTCTGCTCTCCTCCCCTCACCCTTCCTCCCCGAAACACGTCATAAAACCCTCCTGTGAGAGGTGCCCTCCCTACACGTGGAGCAAAGGAGCGGCCTCATCTCCAAAGACACAGGGAGATGGAGGAGAATTCCAGCAGACAGGCCTTGCTAAGTCCCCAGGTCACTGCACTGACCTCACACCGTCAAGCTGTGATACTCCTCCACCACGGCCCACCCGGCACCACATCAAGCACAGAAATATGCAGGTCTGCTTCTCCTGGTCTTCATTTCCTCATTAAAGCTCCACATCAGGGAAAACATCTATTAAATAAATGTGCGTGCTTTTGTCTTGTTCCTCTGTTCTTCTCACTTTAACTTTCACACTCAACCAGGGACCCTAAAAGGGTAAAGGAAAGCCTTCTTCTCTCCTACAGAAGAAACCAGACCAAAATAGAATAAAAGCCACTTGCTTGGGCTCAGGGTCTAAAAGTCACTACCCCCTCCTTAAAGAAGAGACATTACAGGTTTCCATCAGAATTTACTACATATCTTCTGTAGTGTACTGTTATAATGCTTTAAAGTTCAGATATAGTTAGTGTCATATAGTTCTAATTTTAGAGACAGACTGGGTTATTCTTAATTTTTTTCTTATAAGAACATTCTAAGATTAAAGAAAAAAATCTGAGTATAGTTACAGATAAACAATCCAGACCTGATGAACTAGACGTCTTCTGTCATCCCAGAGTGAGCAAAACCAGGAACACTACTTTGTTCCTATTCTGAGGCAATGCACAGTACTATGACGTGAACTGCTTTATTCAGGTTTGAAATCGGGTGATTTGTGACAATCAGATTAGAGTAACTCCTGAAGAAACACAATATTTAAAGCAGTGTTATATCACTTCCCAGAAGCCCCCCACGTACACAGAAATCTCCTAGCAAGCAGACGTCTTATCCCTTTAATAAGTAATGAGGCAGGGGGTTTCCTGGAGGCCCAGTGATGAAGAATCTGCCTGCCAATGCAGGAGAAAGAAAGTGAAGTCGCTCAGTCGTGTCCAACTCTTTGTGACCCCGTGGACTGTAGCCTATTACACTCCTCCGTCCATCGGATTTTCCAGGCAAGAGTACTTGAGTGGGTTGCCATTTCCTTCTCCAGAGGATCTTCCAGAGCCAGGGATCGAACCCGGGTCTCCCACATTGTAGGCAGACGCTTTACCGTCTGAGACACCAGGGAAGTCCTGCAGGAGACGTAGGTTCAATCCCTCATCTGGGAAGATACCACCTGCTTCAGAGCAACTAAGCCTGAACATCACAACTGCTGAGCCTGCGCCCTAGAGCCTGGGAATCGCAGCTACTGAGCCCCCGGGGCGCAGCTCCTGAAGCTGGCACCCTGGAGCCCGTGCTCCACCCCAGGAGAGGCCACCGCCACGGGAAGCCTGTGCACCACAACCAGAGAGGAGCCCCTGCTCACGGCAACTGAGGGAAGCGCGGGCACAGCAGAGACCCTGCACGGCCAAGATGAGCAATCAGGTGTCCCAGCAAGCTTTCCCAAAGTGACAAGAACCAGAAGCAACTTCCTGGAGACGTGCGGAATCAGCTTCGCCATCTTCACTGAACAGTCAGATGAAGGTGGGGTTCCTGTACCCCAACCCACAGCATCCAGGAACTAGCGCTGTGTGGAGCTATCATGGCCCGCAGAGCCGGCCGTCTCCCCTGCAGAGAGCGAGGGGAAGCAGGGGCGCCGTGCTGGGAGCCCAGGAGCTGCACACCCCAGGCGCTCTTCTCTGAACTCTTCTGGAGGCCGAGCTGCAGACAGCACTGTGGATGCCAATCCTCCACTGATCCTTCCCTTCAGAGTAAAGAGTGAACAATGAGGACAGCGATAGTACCACCAGCAGACATTTAGGAGGGCTGATTATGTTCCAAGCCCTAGTATAACTGCTTTCAGTTCAGTTCAGTCGCTCAGTCGTGTCCAACTCTTTGCGACCCCATGAATCGCAGCACGCCAGGCCTCCCTGTCCATCACCAACTCCCTGAGTCCACTCAAACTCATGTCCATCGAGTTGGTGATGCCATCAGCCATCTCATCCTCTGTCGTCCCCTTCTCCTCCTGCCCTCAATCCTTCCCAGCATTAGGGTCTTTTCCAATGAGTCAACTCTTCACATGAGGTGGCCGAAGTATTGGAGTTTCAGCTTCAACATCAGCCCTTCCAATGAACACCCAGGACTGATCTCCTTTAGGATGGACTGGTTGGATCTCCTTGCGGTCCAAGGGACTCTCAAGAGTCTTCTCCAACACCACAGTTCAAAAGCATCCATTCTTCAGCACTCAGCCTTCTTCACCGTCCAACTCTCACATCCATACATGACCACTGGAAAAACCATAGCCTTGACTAGACAGACCTTTGTTGGCAAAGTAATGTCTCTGCTTTTAAATATGCTATCTAGGTTGGCCATAACCTTCCTTCCAAAGAGTAAGTGTCTTTTAATTTCATGGCTGCAATCACCATCAGCAGTTGATTTTGGAGCCCAAAAAAATAAAGTCTGACACTGTTTCCACTGTTTCCCCATCTATTTCCCATGAAGTGTTGGGACCAGATGCCATGATCTTAGTTTTCTGAACGTTGAACTTTAAGCCAACTTTTTCACTCTCCTCCTTCACCTTCATCAAGAGGCTCTTTAGTTCTTCTTCACTTTCTGCCATAAGGGTGGTGTCATCTGCATATCTGAGGTTATTGATATTTCTCCCGGCAATCTTGATTCCAGCATGTGCTTCATCCAGCCCAGCGTTTCTCATGATGTACTCTGCATATAAGTTAAATAAACAGGGTGACAATATACAGCCTTGATGTACTCCTTTTCCTATTTGGAACCACTCTGTTGTTTCATGTCCACTTCTATCTGTTGCTTTCTGACCTGCATACAGCTTTCTCAAGAGACAGGTCAGATGGTCTGGTATTCCCATCTCTTTCAGAATTTTCCACAGTTGATTGTGATCCACACAGTCAAAGGCTTTGGCATAGTCAATAAAGCAGAAATAGATGTTTTTCTGGAACTCTCTTGCTTTTTCGATGATCCAGTGGATGTTGGCAATTTGACCTCTGGTTCCTCTGCCTTTTCTAAAACCAGCTTGAACATGTGGAAGTTCACAGTTCACATATTGCTGTCTATACTAAAACTTTTCATTTTCCCACAAGCCGAGAGGGAGGTAGTTAGGATACCCATCTTACAGATGTGTTTCTGTTGGGACACAGGCCTGTTAAATAACACAGCCACAGCCATAAGCTAGTGAGGGACACAGCAAAGATTTTAAATCAAGCTATTTTACTCTAGAGCTCACTTTCTCAACCACCACTCTTACTGACTCTTGGAAAAGTGAGGTGTACTGGTTTGTGTCCAATTTCCCCTGTTCCCAGACCTTCTTAGGATTCTAAGCTTGCCTGGCATAAATAAAAGGGAAAGAAGAGGAACAAGGACCAGGAAGCTGTGAAGAGAGAGAAACAGGACTGATGTAATAAGCAATCCTGTTGTTTAATTTCTATACCTGCTAAATATAGCCCTTCTTTCTTCAAAACTTTTTTACAGGAGAACAGAATACATCTGACTGACAGTTGAGCAGAGAAAGGACAAGAGCAAGTAAATTGTTATCTGTAGATCAGTGCACAAGTGTAAGGTATTTTCACAGTGTTTGAAGCCATAAGAAATTCCGTGAGAGAAATCCTGCACAAAGACTAGCTCACTGCAAGTCTGTTAACTCTTTGCAGCTTCTGACACTTTCACCACAAGGTATTGAACCTTCATGTGCCACTATTGTTGTTGTTTAATCACACAGTTGTGTCCAACGCCTGCGCGATCCCATAGACTAGAACCCGCCAGGCCCCTCTGTCCATGGCGTTTCCCAGGCAAGAATACTAGAGTAGGTTGCATGCCCTTCTCCAGGAGATCTTCCCATGCCTCCTGCATCTCCTGAACCGGCAGGTGGATTCTTCACCACTGAGTCACCTGGGGAGCCCTGCGTGTCACTATTACCAAGGGTCTGATTGAGGCATGAATGGTGGCCCAGGAGACGGATGCAGTGAGCATGCTCCAGTTAAGAGAATGAGAACAAGGGTGCTTCCTCCTGTATCTGGCACGTGGGTGGAACACCCCCTCCTCCCAGGAATGAGTGCTGGGGACACAGGAGGACCCCTAGCCTTAGGAGCTTGTTGCCTAGAGCAGGGGTCTGCAAACTTTCACCTCTTTTAGGCTATGCAGGTCATAAAGCTCTCTCAGCTGCTTAACTCTGCCGTTGCAGCATGAAAGCAGCCATGAAAGTGAAAGTAACTCAGTCATGTCCGACTCTTTGCAACCCCATGGACTATACAGTCCATGGAATTCTCCAGGCCAGAATACTGGAGTGGGTAGCCTTTTTCCCTTCTCCAGGGGATCATCCCAACCCAGGGATCGAACCCAGGTCTCCCACATTGCAGGTGGATTCTTTACCAGCCACAAGTGAACCCCAAGCAAAGCAGCTATAGATAGTATGCAAATGAATGGATGCAGCTGCATCACAATAACTTTGTTAAAAAAAAAAAAAAAAGTAGCTGGCTATACTTGAGCCACAGACCACAGTCTGCAAACTCTTGCACCTAGACACCTAAAGAAAGGCTTATGGGGAAAAAAACAACTTCTGTGTTATTTCATGTTTGGATCTGCTTGCTATCTTTATCCCTGAACAACATTTATCTGGGTGTGGAATCTCTGGATCCCACTTAGCTCCTGGAGTGTTTGGAGCTGTTATTCCACTGTCCGTGAGCACTGGCTGGGGCTGGGGTGTCTTCAGTCAGTTGATTCTCCATCCCTGAAGTCCAGGAATCCTATTAGGATATGGCTTAGTGATCCCAACATAAAAGGCTTTGTTTTCCACAAGAGATTTTAGCTCCTTTATAATTATTGATGTGATAAGTATGTTTGTCATCTTATTTTATATTATACTTTCCTTTCTGGTTTCAAAATTTCCTTCACCTTCCTTTTGTTTTATGTTGTCTGCTTCATCTTAACCTAGTAGCACACATAGTTTTATCCACGTAGGTTACTTTTATGATCGCAATTTATACTGTATCTGCTAAATCTGTACCGTAAACAGTGATGAATTTAATACATTATCCTTTCTCCTTCCTTCACTTCCATCATCCAATCAGTCAATCAAGTAATTTAACAGATACCTTTATAATATTCATTTATGTGATGGTTTAATATTTACTATAAAATATTTTCTTTCAATTTTTGTGCCAAAGTCCTATTTTATATCTTCTTTTTTCTTACTATTTTTTCTCTGAGTTCATACATTTGTTTTATGTTCCAGTTACACAGTGGTAACACAATTAAATTGAATTAATTTGTGCTAGAAAAAATGATTGTGATTTTTGTTTTATAGTAACTTATTTTTTCTGAGCAAGTGTCTTTCTGACACTATTTTCTATTGTTTTCCATCACTTTTTCTATATAATTCTTTGTATTGATCCTGTGCTGTATGTATGTTACTGTGCTGTATGTATATTACTCACCATGGAAGATGGCATTTTCTCTAACAATTATGTGTGGGAGGCCTGTGTTGTTTAGATTTCCTGTTCCGGGTGTATTTGAATATTGTGTGTGAGTGTGTGTGTGTGTGTTGAATGTTGTGTGTGTATGCGTCTGTGTGTGTGTGTCGCAGGACACCCCTAATGAAGATAGACAACTACAGAGGTTTTTGCAATGCAAAGACTTTTCCCTCCTCCTCCACCACAGACAGCTTCTTGCAAACAAGGCTCACCTATGTGATTCTTCATGTAACCTCAGCTCCTCTGTCATCTGAAACAAATCTAGTCGAGGTCTCGGGAGCTCTGGCAACGGTCGAGATGGAGATTTTCCACCTGCCGGTGCTCTCACCTGGAGATGACTTGTTTCCGGCTCTCCTGAGCTATGACATCTCTCTGTGATTCTTGGGCATCCCTCTGCCTGGACCCACTGCTTCTGGCAGCCCCTCCATCAGCTTTTCAGTTTGGAATTTTTGCTGTCCTTTAGTTTTGCTAAAAATGGAGTTCGTGTTTACATTTTTCATTCATCTGTTCACTTTCGAGAACAATGTATGAAAATCCCATTTCCTTTACATACTCTCAATAGGTATTTATATCAGTAAGTTCTGATTTATATTTCCCTTTTCAGTCATGAGATAATTTCCTGTTTTGCAAAATGATGTCATGAAGACATGGGCAGAGAGAGAGTCAGAAACAAAAGTCATGGTATCAGATGACTTTCCATATGGAGTTGTGGGAGCATTTCCTCAGCAAATACTTTTTCAGATACTTAATATATATGCAGAGTGCATCATGTGAAATGCCAGGGCTGGATGACTCACAAGCTGGAATCAAGATTGCCAGGAGAAATATCAACAGCCTCAAATTTGCAGATGATACCACTTTAATGGCAGAAAGTGAAGAGGAATTCAAGAGCCTCTTGATGAGGGTGAAAGAGGAGAGTGAAAAAGCTCTGAAAAACATTCAAAAAACGAAAATCATGGCTTCCGGTCCTATCACTTCATGGCAAATAGATGGGGAAAAAGTGAAAACAGTGACAGATTTTATTTTCTTGGAATCCAAAAACACTGCAGATGGTGACTGCAGACATGAAATTAAAAGATGATTGCTCCTTGGAAGAAAAACTATGACAAACCTAGACAGTATACTGAAAAGCAGAGACATTACTTTGCCGACAAAGGTCTATATTCAAGGTTATGGTTTTTCCAGTAGTCAGGTACAGACGTGAGAGTTGGACCATAAATAAGGCTGAGCGATAAAGAATTGATGCTTTTGAACTGTGGTGCTGGAGAAGATGCTTGAGAGCCATTTGGACTTCAAGGAGATCAAACCAGTCCACACTAAAGGAAATCAACCCTGAATATTCACTGGAAGAACTGAGGCTGAAGCTGAAGTTCCAATTCTCTGGCCACCTGGTGCAAAGGACTGACTCATTGGAAAAAGACCCTGATGCTGGGAAAGACTGAGGTCAGGAGGAGAAGGGGGAGACAGAGGATGAGACGGTTGGATGGCATCATCAACTCAATGGACACGAGTTTGAGCAAACTTCAGGAGATAGTGAAGGACAGGAAAGCCTAGTGTGCTGCAGTCTATGGGGTCACAAAGAGTCGGACACAACTTAGTGACTGAATGATGAACAGTATCTGTATGTGCAAAAACTGTGCAAGGCAATAGTAAAATTTTAAGATAAAAACATGCCCACAGAAGCACACTCTTAAGATGGGGATAAACTGTAGCCCAATATCTCTATTTAGAAAGGCCTAGAATCTGCTTCCTTACAATGTGTGAATTCTTGAAAGCTCAGCTTTCTTATCTAAAAAATGGTTTTGATGATACTACCTACTCTTGTGACTGTTGTGAAAAGTATACAAGTTGATGCCAGTTTTTATATATGAAAGTAGCAGGTGATATTAATAAGATTGGACTGGTAGGTCAGGGCCAGAATGGAGAAGAACTTGAAGATCTCATTAAGAAATTTCATCTTTAGACTATGGGTTGCCTGCAGATAATGATATGATGAAAATGGTGCTTAAGGAAGATTTTCTGGTCATTCATCTGCAGATAAACGAGGCAATGAAGAGGCTAATAGCAAAAAGACTGGGTAGAAGGTGTATCAGTTAGTTGTTTCTTCTACAAGGCAGCCACTGAGATATCTTAAGGGAAATAGCATTGGCACTGACCAGAAAAGCGGCATCTAAGTCATCACAAGAGATGTTGGCTGTACACAACCCTTACCTCTGCACCAGAGCATACGAGCTGAATGGCAGCCCTACCCCTGAGTGAGAGAGTCCATTCCTCAAAGTGCTATTAACTCGCATAAAAGGAAGATGCTTCCAGAGTTGGTTGTGCCACCAGTCGAAATGCCAGTGCCCACTCACGTCCCTCAGAGCCTGCCCTTCCACACACCCTGATCTAAGGGGGCCTCTGGCAGCCTCTGGATGCAGCCTCTGTCCGTCCCTGGGGCTGTCTCCTCCCGTATGGAGGCAGCTGACACCCGGAGGACAGCGCTCCACAATGCCTCATGAGGTTGATGGACAGAATTCAGGCTTGCTCACCTCCTAGGCAGGACAACTCTGAGATACGGCCTGCGCTTCACCCCCGAGGTCCCAGCAGGACTGAGGAGGCTCAGTGATCAGGAGTGAAACCTGCTCACTAAGGCACAGGAGGCTGACAGCCTTCCTTCCCCATCATTCCTCACTCCCCTATGGACGCCGCCTGAGATCACTCCCAAATAAACTTCTTAAACTTAAATATTTTTCTCAGAATGGTCTTCTTGAGGAGACTGTATATATAGACTTTCAACCTGGGCTTTGTCCAGAAGACATTCTTCTCAATTTAATAGAGAAGAAAATACTTTTCAGGAGGCCCACAAGCCTTCTCCACACGTCACTGGCCCACAGTGGGGGCACATGCCCCTGCCCAAATGTAAAGTAGTCACACAGGGAATGCGATGAACACCATGGGCACCACACAGCCGACACTGGAGCACCACTGGAGTCAGGGACCAAGGAAGCACAGCTCGGGTGAGAGCCACAGTCTTCCTGGAAAGGCTTCTCTCATGAGTGGGCACAAGCAAAGACAATGTCCGCAGTCGCCATCATTGTCTCACTGCACTGGCAGTGAGAACCTGCATCTGAATCCCGGACTGGACTTATCGCCCAGTGAATTCAGAGCTTTTCATCTTCCTTCAGAAAAAAATTAGAAATCTTAGCCTTCGACTCTGTGAAGAACCTACCATGAGTCTGATGTGCACATTTCTACTGCAATGGGCTTAATACATCTTTATTGCCCATATTAGGAATAACATTTTCCATAATGATCAGGTATTCATACCACTTTTCCCTTCATTGATCTGAGTGCTCAGACCTACATTAGAACCACTTAGGAGTAGCTGTGCCACACGCCAGCCCTTGATTATACAGCAAAGTATCGAATATCCCCACATGCACCCACAGCTTCACACCTAACATAGGTGTAGAATGGTTGCCTAGAAAGCACTTATTCCTATCCAGTCTTTGCAGCCAAGACAACTAATGATCAATAACTTGGGCTACAAAGGGTCTTCGGAAACAGAATCTAGAGTGTATTCTTGTTTTGTATGAAAGTTTAATGAAAGTTTCCTCACCAGCCTTCTCTTCACAGCCAGGAGCTGGTTCCAGGCTCACCTTTTGCCTCAGTGTGGGACCCTGGCTGCCATTTTGCTCCCTTAACTTTGCCTAGATCCCAGACAACAGAATGGTTCACCGAGATTATCTCCCAAAGGGGAAACACTTCTGAGGAGGTCACAGAGAGAGAACTCCCCCCAGCTGGGACTGTCAAACCCCTCACGGCAAACAGGGGGAGAGAAAGGAGAGTGTTTGGGACCCGGAGCTGCCCCATCAGTGTGGACTTGAGGCCAGATGCTGGTGCTGTTAGCCATGTGCAGAGCACAAAGTGATGGAGTCTGCCTTCAGTTGGGGCTTTTATCTTTGCTGGCATGGAAATAAATTGGTTCCACTTTTTATTTCCTCTGTAAAAGTCCTTTAAATTCTAACAGGCTAATGGAGCCAATTTCTTTTGACACCCCAATCCAAGTCCATTAACCCCCACCCTACTTTTCATCGTAACCTGTGCCCCTTTCTAAGCCAAGCAATCATTCACATTAAGTCTGTCTTGTAGGAGGAGTCAAAGGTGTCTGACAGTTCCTGCTTGAGACAGAGATTCAGGGAGGATGTCAGGCAGCTGAGTCCTTCAGAGACTGCTTGTCAATCTTGGCCTTTGGGCTGACATCCAGGAAGACGGGCCATTAGCAGGAAGCCATCTTTTGACCTTCACTAATGGCGGATGCTGCAGAAGTGGGAGGCATGATGAGCCCCATCCTTGGAAACAAATGAAGAAGGCCCTCCACAAAGGAAAAAGCAGCAGTGGAAGCTTCCAGCTTCTGTCTCACTGAAGAGGCAGGCACTGCACAGAGAAAGACTTCAAGGATTTTGAAGCTTATCCTCAATGCTGTATTACCCTACATTTGTTATTTTATCTCCCTGTTTTTGCATGATATTAACAGGAAAGCCCAATATGGAAGACACCTGTGGTCCCAAATCAGGAAATGGAATGAGACAGAGCAGAAGGTCTGGGTCCCACCAACAGCTGGTTTCAGGAGGAACAGAAACCAATGAACAGAGTAACAGTAGCCTTAGGAAGACACAAAGTCAAATTGAGGGATTTCAGAAAGGCAAGTGGAAAAAGATGTCCTTGACCTCAGACAGGTCTATGGAAGTCAGACCAAAGCCAGAACTCTAGGAAGCACCATGTCAATAGGAGTTGCATGAGTTTTTAAGTCTAGATCTATACCATCCAATATGGTGACTACTCGTCATGTCACTACTGAACTCTTGAAATGTAGCTGCTCAGAACTGAGATGTACATTCAATTTTGGAAACATATATATATTTGTTGCTCATTAGTTTTTTATATTGCATGCTAAAATGACAGCAACTGTAATATACTAGGTTAAATAAAACATTATTAAAATTAATTCCCCCTGTTTCTTTTCACCCACTTTACACATATGCAGTTCATATCACTATCTACTGAATACCACTTGTCTGTCCAGCCAGAGCAAAAGCTACCCCATTTTGAGCAGCACAAGACTGGAAACACATTTTCCATTTCCATTGACTTAAGCATGTCCGAGCTGTTTTAGACAATGATTACTTGACTAGGAGAGAACTAATCTTGCTTGCTTAATTCCAGACCAAAACCTCCAGGACACGGGATAGGAAGCAGGCAACAATTTAGACTATAAACCAGCCACAGAGCAACATCAACAAACTCTCAGTTCCCTGAATATATGGATAAAGGTCTGACACACACTCCTAAGCTGTTTTTACAGGAGGAAGACCCTCACCAGATGAAAACTGCTGACCACAAGCACTCAGACACCAGATTGTTTAAAACCAAAGATTGGTGATGCTCAAAACTTTACTTTGATGCCAACCAATGTGAGGATTGTGCACAAGCTGATCAAGCACCCTGCAGCCCCTCCCTCATACTGCCTTTAAAACCTTTGTCTCCTGGGGGTCCAGTGGTTAAGAATCCACCTTCTAATGCAGGGGATGCAGGTTCCATCCCTGGTCAGGGAACAAAGATCCCATATACCTTGGGGCAGCTAAGCCTCTGCACCACAATGAAGACCCAGTGCAACCAAACAAACCAAAATAACCTTTGTCTCCTAACCAGTACCTTGGAGATGGTCTGAGGACATTATCCACCATCTTCCCAGGTCTCCTAAATGAAGCAACTTTTCCTTTTCCACCAACACTCATCTCCTGAGCATAGGTCTTTCCAGCGGTGAGCAGTTGAATTTGGTTTCAGTACATTCGGACAAAGGGGTACAGAATTTCATAACTCTGGGGGGATAAGGTCATCTGTGGAAATGTGCCCTCCTCCTCTGGACCCCAGAGCATCATACTCCCATGGGAAGTGCTGGCACCAGCCCCAGCAAGGCTATCAGGCAGGAGGGTTTGGGCCTGCCTGCCAACCAGTCAGGAACACAAGCGTGGCTTTCATTTCATGCATTAACTCTGCCTTTTGCCTCCAGGAAAAAATCACCTTTGGGGGTTCTGACAACACAGGAAGAAGGAAGCAGGAAGCAGGAAAAGGTGTCAGTTCCCTTCTCTGCCCCAGGTTTTTCAGCTTTTGTTTGAGCTCCACTGGGTCATGGAAATTTGCATCTTCTTGCTGCCCTGACTTGGCCCAGCGGTCTATTTCAATAAGCTGGCCATCAGGTGTGCCAGCAGCCTCCCCTCTGCATTGAGGCACCAGCTCAAAATCATTTCATTACTCACGGTCGGGAAGCAATCTGAATATCCTGGAAGCCAAGTTTGTTCTATTTACTCAAGTATTGAGGTTTTTATTTATCCTATTGACTTATTACTGGGATTTGCAGAACATTTTGTGAATTCTGGTTGATTAGTAGCTTTTGATTTTAAAAAGTCTTTTCTTTTCAGTTGTGTTTTAATTCTTTAAGAAAACCCATTCATCTGGTTAACAAAAATGAATGATTCATGCAAAGCACAAGCACTTCTTCATGCCCTCAATGAACTTACAGACTAATTGAGTGAGATAGATTTGTTTTTAAAAAAGTACAGATACTATGAGAGAAATCTATACAGAATAAGGAGGTATGTAAGGGAAGGAGTGATCAGTTTTCCTCTGGAGAGATAAGAAAAGGTTCTAAGGGTCTTTGAGTTCAGACTCCCCCCCCACCCCCAACACACACACACACACACACACACACACACACACACACACACTCACTCACTCACTCACTCTCCTCCCACAAGTGTGAGATCCAAATTAGCATACCTAAATGCCTCCAGACATTTCCACTTGCATGCCTCAGAAACATCTCAAACATAACATATATAATATTTATTTCACTTTTTTCAAAGAAGCCATTCCTTCCCTGCCATCCACAGTCCCTTCAGTTTCCCCATCTCAATGAATGGCATCACTAACAACTTAGTTCTAAACCACCATCTGTGGGTCACTCTTGGCTCCTCGCTTTTCCTCCATACCACTCAACCAACTCTGCGAATTCTGTCAGTTCATCCTTATCTCTCACCCAGGGTTAAGGCAGCTGATCCTATACGCACTCACTTCCTCCACACCTTTCCCTTATATTCTAAGTTCTAGGCAGCAACACACATGAATTTCTACAGACATAAATCAGGTCTTGTCACTTACCTGCTCATGCCTATCAATGGATCTTTACTGCACAGATAAAATTCCAAACACTTATCTTAGAATCTGTAAAGATATCTTAAACAGGACACAAAAACTGCTAGTGGTAAAGAACCTGCCTGCAAATGCAGGAGACATAAGAGACATGGGTTTGATCCCTGGGTTGGGAAGATACCCTGGAGGAGGGCACAGCAACCCACTCCAGTATTCTTGCCTGGAGAATCCCATGGACAAAGAAGCCTGGCAGGCTACAGTCCGTAGGGTTGCAAAGATTCATACATGACTGAAGTGACTTAGCATGCACAATGAAGGAAAATAAGATAAATTGAATTATGTTGAAATCAACAACTTTCGATCATCAAAGAGAATTAATTGAAAAGGCAACCCACTGAGTGACAGACAGTATTTGCAAAACATATATCTGACAAAGGACTCATATTTAAATATAAAAGAACTCAGACAAATAAAATCAGAAACTACTCTGTAGAAAAATGAGCCAAATACTTGACAAAAGAGAATATCCACATGGTCAACATACATATGAAAAGGGCTCAGCTCACTCATCAAGTCTCAATGCAAGACCACTGCATCCATCAGGACGGCTGAAGTGAACAAGGTGTATGGAATAACATCCAGCGTCAGAACGGGTGTGGAGCAACTGGAATGCTCACCCACTTCTGGGGACAGCGTGACTTGGTACAAAATGGCAGGAAAACTATCTGGAAGTTTTTACTAAAGCTGAGCATATGCACACCCTAAGCTCCATCAATCCTACACCAGGTACACACATACACACACACACCCAAAATCTATGTATGCATGTGAACATGCTAAACTGCTTCAGTCATGTCCAACTGTTTGCAACCCTATGGACTGTAACCCCTCCCCCCGACTCCTCTGTATGTATACATATATAGGGCTTTCCAGGTCTATGCATACATACATACACCTGAAGACAGGTACAAGACCGCTGTCAGCAGTACCACTCATAAATAAGCCCCAAATGGAAATTAACCAAAGGCTCATTAATGGTGGATGAATAAATAAATCTTGGTTTAGTCATATAATGGCTTATTCAACAGCAATGAAAATGACTTAAATCATAGGAAATGCATGGTTGAGTTTCAAGGTCATACTGAACAAGAAACAGCAAGAGTGCTTACTGTATGACTTGTTTGCGCTACGTTCAAAAGCAGGTGAAACTGACAAGGGCAATCAGAAGTCTGGTAAGTGCTTCTCTTGGCAGGAGGGAGTCCATAATGACTGGAAAGGGGACAGGGGTTGCTCTGGCTGCGGGCTGTGTTCCGTTTCCCGATTTGAATGTTGGTTACACAGCCATGTTTTGTGTGACAAAATTTATAAAAATCGTACTATGGTTTATGTACTTTTCTCCGTGTATCTCAAGCTTTAATAAAAGTTTTTAAAAATTCACATTTCCAATCACAGCCCGAGGCCCCAGCCTCTCTCCAAGCTCACCCCAAGGTTCTTTTCTCCAGCTTCACCGGCTCCCACCCAGGGCTTCTCTTCAGCTCATTGCCACCTCAGGACCCTTGCTCACCCTGCTCCCTCACCAAGTGGTCTCCCCTCGCCCTTCAGCAGCTGGCTCGAGTTCCCCCTGGCACCTAAGCTCGGGTGTCTCCTCGTCCTGGTCACCACACAAGCAGGGCTCCATCTGATGCTTTCTACCTCAAGCCTCTGTCTCCTCCTTTCACAGAACCTACCACACCTTTGAACAAACAAATCTTAAAAAAAGTGTTGTCCAGGTGAACAACAACAACAACAAAAAAAGGAGCAGACACATAACACTGATTTTCCCAAGCTGGCACAGAAAGAAAGGAAACGAGGTCAGGACGGAGGGCACCTGTCTCCAGCAGGGCCTCTGTGATGTGCTTACTAGGAGTGATTAGATGCTGCTGCAACCTCACAACGCATCTCAGGCTTTCAAAGTTCCTTCTGTGGTTGATTCGTGGTAACTCTCTCCACAGGTTTTTTTTTTTTTCCTGCCTGGAAAGAGACCTAATGAAAGACAAAGTAATAGGCACTGCCTGCAAACACGCTGGTCAAAACACTGCACTTAAATGATCACGCTCTGCTGGTGTCCCCAGGAAATGGAAGCCCTTCAGAAGACTCACCATTACTCTGTCAGGTGGAATATCCCTGCACCCTCCACAGGCACTGGGACAATTTTCCTTTCCTACTAGGGTGTCCCTTTCTGACTCCAGTGTCCTCAGCAGGTGAGAGCAAGGTTTCTGAAAATGAAACGATGCCTTGAGTTCACGTGGCTTTCACTTGAGCCCTCCTTTGTAAGCTGCCGAGAGCTGTGTGATGACCTTACCTTGGCAGAACTGCCTCTTGACCTGGCGTTCTTGACTATTGTGCCTGTGGAAGGGATGGGTCAGCAAATTCAGCTGAAATGAGAAGGCAGTGATTTTTATGACTGGTACAAGTTGTCTGAAGGGAAATCACAGGGCATATAGAGCATTCCACACACACTCTTAACATGCTTCCTATGATCCACATGGCTTTATTGGTGAAAGCATTTACAAGTAAGCATACTATATTTGTATTATTGTTTCCAATTCTCCATTAGAGAAACTGCAACTGATTCTGCAGTTTCTGAAAGGTAGAGTCCATTTCTAAAGCACTGGTGCGGGACTCAGCTATGCAGCTTACTTTTGCCAGCTGGGTGTGGGTGGCATCATAACACCTCCAGGCACAGACCTTAGGAGGCATCGTGTTTTTCTTCCCCTGCTCACACTGTTCAGCCATGAGAAGAGCATGTGTCAGGTCGCTCACTGGTGCAAGGAGGACAAGAGACATGGAAAACACCTGGACCCAACCCACACTTCAAGGCAAGCTCCAACAAGCACGGCCTAGATCAGTCAACCTCAACCCCAACCAACACGCAGATGCATGAGGGAGAAGACCAACTCTATTTTCCACCACTGAGTTTGGCTGGTTTTTCAGTCAGGAGTTTTGTGGACAAAAAAACTGACACAACAAAAATCAGTCTGCTGATGACCTGGTGCTCTCCTGCTCCCCCTAGTGAAAGCCAGCTTTACCATCCCCTTCCACAAGGTCCGCAGCAACTCTTGGGCAAACCAAGTCATCTCAGACCAGCGGAAAATGACTGTGCATCCACGATGCGTCAAGCGCTGAGAACACTGGGACGACTATCAGAGGCTCTCATCCTGGAAGAGCTCATGTCCTGGGTGGGACACGGACACCCAGAAAACCACACCTAAAAACTCGTAGGATTCTAAGATGGGCACTGGACTGCCTCCCCAGCCCAGGGGTGATGAGTGAGAATCCCAAGAGAGACCATCTTTCACAGAGAGAAGGCCACACACTGAGAAGGTGCAGAACCCAGGGATGGGCCGTGAGGCAGGCACGGGGCCACCACTGTGCACAGAGTGACCAGCCCAGGCTCAAGGGACAGGCTGTCCGGTCCCTGCAGTCCTCAGACAGTGGCTGGGTGGCATGTGGGATAGTTCCATATAAGCCAACAGGGAGTGACTGTCTCCTGACACTAGGAACTCACTTCCTTCAGACTAGGAAACAAGAATTGGCTTACAGCGGCAACCTGTACAGTACCAAACAGCAGTAACCGATAGCATCAGTTAGCATAATTATCTTCTTTTTTAACAAATATACATATTGAGGTATACTTTATTCACCATAAACTTCACCTGTCTTAAGTATAAATTGAACAATTTTTTGTGAATTCACAGACTTATGCAACCGGGACCAGAATTTAATACTAGAACACTCCCATCAGCCCAATAAAGATCTGCTCTATCCATCTGCAGTCACTTCTGGTTCCCATTCCATGCTCTGGGCAGCTATCAATGCACTTTCTGCCTCTACATATGGCCTTTATTGGCAATTTCATATAAACAGAATCATATAATAATGCGGTCTTTTGCATTTGGTTCTTTCACTCAGCATGTTTCTGAGGTTCTTTCATGTTTTAGCATGATGCAGTGATGCATTTTGGTTTTTAAGGAAATTAGCTTCCTTTTCCAATTTCACTCCTGCCCACCAAAAATAGAATTCGAACATTATACATATTTATAATTTTAGTTTCTTCAGCAATCAGGCCCAGGGAGGCTGGTGCCTACAAGAAACGGAGAAAACACTGATCGCAGTAGAAGGGAGATGTGTTCTCCACTTCCACATCCCTCATCACACTGACCAAGATGGAATCCAAGTCTCCAGCCACCACAGAGAGCATCGGAGCCATTGTCACTCCTGTGGAAATACGGTGACCATTACGTATTTCCCTGACCACAGAGGACAAGCTTCTCGGGCCACTCTGGGGCTGACTTCCTCTCTGTATGTGTCTCTCTCTGTCTCACTGACTCGCTCTCATGGAAACAGACAGACACACAGAGTGAGTGAGTGAGTGAGTGAGTGTGTGTGTGTGTCCCCTGCCCCCTTCATTGGTTCTCCAACTTGTTCACTCAGAATTTTGGAACTTATCAATGAGACGGGATCTTATCCAAATAGGACTACAGGCCAAGACCAGAAAAATTCTTACCACATTTCAGTTTCAGTTCAGTCGCTCAGTCGTGTCCAACTCTTCCCCACCCCACGAATCGCAGCACGCCAGACCTCCCTGTCCATCACCAACTCCCGGAGTTTACCCAAACCCATGTCCATTGAGTCGATGATGCCATCCAACTATCTCATCCTCTGTTGTCCCCTTCTCCTCCTGCCCTCAATCTTTCCCATCATCAGGGTCTTTTCCAGTGAGTCAGCTCTTCGCATCAGGTGGCCAAAGGATTGGAGTTTCAGCTTTAACATCAGTCCTTCCAATGAACACCCAGGACCAATTTCCTTTAGGATGGACTGGTTGGATCTCCTTGCAGTCCAAGGGACTCTCAAGAGTCTTCTCCAACACCACAGTTCAAAAGCATCAATTCTTCGGTGCTCAGCTTTCTTTATAGTCCAATTCTCACATCCATACATGACCACTGGATAAACCGTAGCCTTGACTAGATGGACCTTTGTTGACAAAGTAATGTCTCTGCTTTTTAATATGCTGTCTAGGTTGGTCATAACTTTTCTTCCAAGGAGTAACCGTCTTTTAATTTCATGGCTGCAATCACCATCAGCAGTGATTTTGGAGCCCCCAAAAATAAATCTACCACATGGAAGACTGTAAAATTCAATCATCAAAGCCATGATTTGCAAACAGAAACCAACAGAAAAAGGACAACTGATCTCAACATGTTTGTTTGATAAATACTAAGCATTTCAGTTGGGCAGTCCAGAAAGGATACATTTCTATATAGTTGCTTATTACTTCCATCAGTGAGACTGGGTCAAATCAGCTCACAATTTAAGGAGGCTGTTCCTTTTATAAAATCATGGAGAGAATCATGTAAGCTCTGCATAAAATAGAATTTAGGATGTGTAATAAGCCAAGGGAGTGGCCCAACCTACTTGAGAAGGATGAACAGTCCAATGGACCAGCTGAATCCCCAAGCGCGGACCCCCACACACAATTTCTGCCAGTATCCTAAGCCCCAGAGAAGGCAATGGCACCCCACTCCAGTACTCTTGCCTGGAAAATCCCATGGACGGAGGAGCCTGGTGGGCTGCCATCTATGGGGTCGCACAGAGTCAGACACAACTGAAGTGATTTAGCAGCAGCAGCAGCATCCTAAGCCCAATGCACACGGTCTGATTTTCATGGCAGCTTCATGATCCCTATTACATGGCACGTCTGTCCTGCACGCTGAGGCCACCTATAACATCACCACAGTCAGCTGAGAGACACTGCTACACAAACCATTTCCACACAAGAAGGCTGCGACTGTGCCAAGCCTGACTGGCAAGGGGAAGGGATATGGCAATGCTTTGGCAGCAAGTCTGACTCCAAAGCAATCTGGAGAAGGAGAATGCAAGGTTTAAATTAAACAGAACTGAACAGAACAGAGAAAAGATAAAGCCTTGTAACTGTAATAAAACCTTCCAATTCAAGGGCAAGAAATAGTGGATGGGAGAAGCTGGGAACAAAACAAAACCTCCACATGCATCTGAGTCACCCACACTCATCGGGTAGAAAACAGGGTGTAAACAACACAGAGGAGGCTGCCCTAGGGTCCTTACGTCACTCACCTCTCCACCCCCCCATTGCCTGAGGCTTTTAGGTGAAGCCAGGGCTACTAGAATTACCCCACATGATTAAAACATGGATCTCTATGGAAAGTGTGGAGTTAATCATATCCCTTGGTCCATGAGACATTATCATGATCAGTCTGAACAAGAGCCTACTCTTGTTTTATTTATTTACCCACACTTCTTATGACTTTTCTTTTTTCCTGTTTCCCTCCCCATCAGCAGCCATTCTCCCGTTTTTAAGGTCCATGCTATAAATATATGCTGCTATCTGCTCTGCAGCATTTCTCTTATGTGTAATGTGACACACCTCATTATGCTTCCTTCCCACCTCTGTTAAGCACTAGCTTTTTAATTTGTTTTATTTATTTAAACTAAAAAAATACAGTTCATCCATTACCCCACCCCATTTCCCACCTTACAACCAGCATTCTGTTTGCTGTATCTGTGAGCTTAGTTTTACTTCTGTATTTATTTGGTTTTCTTCTAGATTACACATGAGAGATGATACGGTGTTTGTCTTTCTCTGATTTATTCTATTCAGCACAGTGCCCTCAAGGTCCCTTCATGGCGCCATGTACAGCAAGCTCTCACCCTTTCCTGCGTCTGCACAGTACTTCATCGTACGTGTGAGTGTGTTTCTCTAGCTGTTCACCCATCAGTGGACACCTAGCTGTGTCTGCATCTCGGCTGTTGTAAATAATGCTACAATGAATGGGGTGCCTGTATCTTTTCGAATTAGTGTCTTTGTTTTCCTCAGATAAATACCCAGAGGTGGGACTTCTGAATCACATGGCAGTTCTAGGTTTGATTTTTTGAGGAACCTCCATACTGTTTCTATAGTGGTTGCACCAATTTATATTCCCACCAACAGTGTTGGAGGGTTCCCTTTTCTCCACATCCTTGCCAGCACTTGTAATTTCTTGTCTTTTTGATGAGTCATGTTGACAGGTGTGAGATGATACACCTCAGCATAACAGCAAAACTACCTCATTGCTGCTTTGATTTTCATTTCCCTGATAATTAGCTATGCTGATCATCTTTTCATGTGCCTGCTGGCCATCTGTAAGTCTTCCTTGGAAAAATGTCTTTTCAGATCTTCCGTCCATTTTTTAATCAGATTGCTGCTTGGTTTTCTACTTTTGAGTTGTTTGAATTTTTTATATACTTTGGATATTAGCACTAATTTCTTAAATGTCCTCATTGTTATGGGCTGCTCAACTCCACTTCTGCTATTCATGTATGCAAAACCACATTTTGCCTATGCATTCCTCGGATGGTGGAATCACTTCCAACTCCTCACCTCCCCAAACAAGCTGGGATGATGAGATCTCTGCATGCCTCCTGTAGACCAGGGTGGGTATTTTTTGAGCTATACACCTAAGAGCAGACTACAAGTAGATGCCACACAACCAAGAATGCCAAAACTCTCCAGGGTGGCTGTGCAGGTCTACATGATCCCCACGTCTCCCCTGTCCAGATTTTCTATATTTTGCCAGCCTGAAAAGTGAAAGTGTTAGTTGCTCAGTGGTGTCCGACTCTTTGTGATCCCATGGAATATGTAGCCCACTAGGCTCTTCTGTCTATGGAATTCTCCAGGCAAGAATACTGGAGTGGGTAGCCATTCCCTTCTCCAGGGGATTTTCCTGACCCAGGGACCATATCTAGGTCTCCTGCATTGCAGGTAGATTCTTTACCATCTGAGCCACCTGGGAATGGGTGTCAAATGACATTAGTAACTCCTCATTGCTTTAGTTCTTGATTATTAATGAGTTAGGGTATTCCCTGTTTGCTTCTTAGCCATTTGGGAGTCCATCTTTTACTCTACCTGCTCATATCTTTTGTCTATTTTTCTATTGGAGTGTTGGGTTTTTCTTGTTAATTTTTTTAAGTTTTTCATATAGTCTAGAAATTGTAATTTGTCAGTTTAGACATTGCAAATGTTTTCTCTCAATAGGATATGTGTCTGTTAGCTCTGTACATGGTATCCTTAATTAAAAAGAAATCTTAAATTCATAAATTTAAACTTAAAAAGAGATTATAAAAGAAATATTGGGAAACTTGGATATTTTCTGTTTACACACTTTTTAAAGTAAACACAGGACATGTCTCAAGCTAGTATTAGCAAAAAAGTGAAGTGAAGTGAAAGTCACTCAGTCACATCCAACTCTTTGCAACACCATGGACTATTCAGTCCATGAAATTCTCCAGGCCAGAGTACTGGAGTGGGAAGCCTATCCCTTCTCCAGTGGATCTTCCCAACCCAGGAATCAAACTGGGGTCTCCTGAATTGCAGGCAGATTCTTTACCAGCTGAGCTACCAGGGAAGCCCAAAAAAGTGATGGCATTTATTAGGACTCAAAAATATTCAAGAGTGATGGTTTTTGGCAGGTCGTGGGCAGAGGCAGGGCGCCAGAACCAAGAAGAGGAGAGCAGTCGGGAATGGGGGCATTGTCCCTTCTCTCTCTCTCTCTCTCTCTCTCTCTCTCTCTCTCTCTCTCTCTCTCTCTCAAGCTCTCAAGCTCACTTTCCTACTCCTCTCCATCTTCACCTGGCCCCTCACTCTCCCAAGCTCCCAAGTTGTTAAGCCCTCAGTTCATAAAACTCACTAGTAATGACACACTGCAAATTCCATACTCCTAGGGTAGGGACCAATAGGCCCAACTGTTTAATCAATGTGGAAGATGGCGTCAGATCAATAGAGACAGGGCTTCAAGGGCGCCCTATTTTGGTCGCAGCTCTCAGAAGAGGAGAATCGAAGCTGTGCCAACAGCACATGGAGACTGAGGAGACAGAAAATCTGGTAAATGAGTGGATGTGAGAGGCGTGTGAGATCTGTCATATTAACACCTGACAGTATTTCCTGTCTTGTTCTCTCTGCTGAGACCTGGGGGTCCCTGGAAATCAACAATGACTCTTGAATCATTTGTGGGTATCACTCTTCAAGGGTGATCCGTTGTCTCACTGGTGCCCCTGATAGCTGGCGATTGGTCCTGATATGTCCCGATGAGACATTTCTATATCCAGACTATGTCTGACTACATCAGAGACTGTGTGTCAAAAGCTGTGGCTCTTAGTCCATATATATATATATGTATTTCAGCCTCCATTATTCTTTTACAAATCTGATTCCACACTTGTGTATATTACACAGCATGTATATATATTATGACTGTTTTATTTTTTCTTATATATACATATACTAACAAAAAAAGTTAATATTATTGAGTTCTCATTATGAGTCAGGCACTGGGCTAAGTGCTTAACGTTTATAATTGCCACTCCACACTTACAGTCCTCCCACATAAAAACTATAATCCCCACAGCAACCCAATGAGATATTATTACCATTTCCCATTTTTAGTTGAGTATCCCGAGAGGTAGACGATTAAGTAATCTGCCCGGATTACAAAGTGGTGGATGTAAAGCTGAGATTCAGGTATACCTGGATCCATCATTACAATGCGCTATTCTATCTTGACATGTGTGGATGTGCTCGTTAGATGTTTGCTAGTCACTGGACCATTGCTATTATTATCTACCTTAGGACACAAAGGCTCAAAAGGCAATAACTATTTTTTATGGCTTTACATTGTCTACTTGCCTCAGTTCAGATGTGCACCTTTAAAAGGAATAAAGCTGTGGATGAAAGAGCGGCAACGGCATACAATGCCTGATTTGAACACTGAGGGGAATCCTCTGGGTACAAACATCACACTTGCGGAGATTTAAGTAAAACACGGGGAAATGTGGAGGGAGGGGAGATGGATGCAGGCAAAGTGGGGAGAGTCTTGGAGTCCAGGGGTCAGTGCAGCTTCTGATGAGCAGAGCACAGCCCAGGAGAAGGGGAGCCCCAGGCCCCCGGAGGGCCACCTCAGTGTGCCTATGGCAGACAGACTCATCTAAAGCTTGATGATGGGACTGGTCCCTGAACGCCCCTGGGACTCACTGCAGCAGGGAGACAGGACCTAGAAAGACCCAGGTGTGCCTCTTGCTTCTGTCCGCTGTTAGTGATTTGACCTTGGAAATTTTACTTTACTCTCCTGCATGCTCATTCATCTCCTTGTCTGTAAACTAATCCTTTCCTTGAAGCACTGTTGCAAGAATTAGAAATGACTTAGCCTCCTGGGTGGCACACAGGAGCAGTTAAGTTACCATCACTGTCATCGTTGTCACTGTGAACCACAGGGAAGAAGGTCGGGGGCCTCCCTGTTCCCCAGGAATAATATTCCATAGCCTCAGACACATGGCTGAGGCTTCTTCTCAGGCCAAGCAACAGCCAGAAAATCTCTATTCGCGCTCAAAGAGAAAAAAAGGATCCCCACTCCCCATGGCTCCATTGAGAAATATTTCAGATTCAAAATGACCAAGTGAAAGTGTTAGGTCACTCAGTCGTGTCCAACTCTTTGTGACCCCATGGACTGTAGCCCACCAGGCTCCTCTGTCCATGGGATTCTCCAGGCAAGAATACTGGATGAGCTGCCATTCCCTTCTCCAGGGGATCCTTCCAACTCGGGGACTGAACCTGGGTCTACCCCACTGCAGGCAGATTCTTTACCATCTGAGCCACCAGGGAAGTCCCCAAATGACCAAAAACCCAATTAAAATTGGCTTAAGCAAGAAGGGGACTGTGTTGGCTCATGTAACTGGGAAGACCACAGAAGCACTGGTTTTAGGAGGAGCTGGATTTGAGGCTTCATCACAGATTTCAGGGTTCTCTCTCCTTAACCCTGATTCTTCCTCCCCACCTCCAGGTGGCTGAACAGTGTGGTAACACTTTAAAAGACAAAAAAAACAAAACAAAACCTCTGCTCATTGTTACAGCTTCATACATCTGCCCTCTGCAACTCTATTCTTTGACTGGTCACTCCTAGACAAGTAGGGATTCATGCTGTCTGGGACAATTTGGCTCCCAGGTTCATCCTTAAACCAATCCAAGACCAAAGCAAGGAAACTATACTGGTGAGTTTAGGCCTGGACCCCACACCCAGCCCTGGGGCTGGGAATAAATTCTGCCCCACATAAACCCTTTGGACAGAAAATGAGGTAGAGGAAGTCCCCTAAGAAAAACTGAAGTGCTATTAGCTGAAGAAGAAAATGGATGCTGCAGACAAAAGCACCAGATACATGGTCCAGGCCCTAAACAGCATCAGAGAAATAATGACACCAACATTTACTGAATGCTGACTGTGTCCTGGGATAAGCACTTTTCCTTAGCTTCCTCATTGCATCCGTATAATAATGACACAAGGTGTGTGTTATTGCTTTCTCCATGTAACAGATGATGAAACTGAGACTCACAGAGACTAAGTAATTTGTCTGAGGTCATGACTCTAATAAAGGTCAGGGTTGAGATGTGAACTCAAGCCACTGACTCAAGAGTCCATTCCTCAAAAAGATCCATGCAGAGTCCAGTGTTCCCAGAAGCACTGTTTACAACAGCCAAGACATGGAGCTATACAAGTACCCATCAAGGGATGCAGGGATAAAGAGGATGTGGTACGTACATACAATGGGATATCACTCAGCCATTAAAAAAGAATGAAATAATGCCATCTGCAGCAACACGGACAGACCTACAGATGATCACACCAAGTGAAGTAAGTCAGAAATAGAAGGACAAACACCATATGATATCGCTTATATGGGGACTCCAAAAACATTTGCAAAACAGAAACAGACTCACAGACATAGAAAACAAACTTACGGTCACCAAAAGGGAAAGGTGAGTGGGAGCGATAAATAAGCAGTTTGAAATTAACAGATACACACTAGTACATATAAAATAGATAAACAAGGTCCTATTGTGTAGCACAGGGAACTGTATTTAATATATTCCAATAAACTGTAAGGGAAAAGAACTTGAAAAAGAATATATATGTGTGTGTGTATGTATATAACTGAATCACTTTTCTGTATACCTGAAACGTTATAAATCAACTATACTAGAATAAAAAATTAAATTCTTTTTTTTCTTAATTTTAGAAAGACTCCATTCCTACTCTGGTGAACTGAATAAAGATGTCCAGATCCTAATCCCTGCAATTTGTGAGCATGCTACCTTCTATGGTGGCTCGAACACTAAGGAATCTGCCTACAGTGTGGGAGACCCGGGTTCAATCCCTGGGTCGGGAAGATTCCCCTGGAGAAGGGGATGGCTACCCACTCTAGTATTCTTGCCTGGAGAATGCCATGGACAGAGGAGCTTGGCAGACTATGATCCATGGGGTTGCAAAGTTGGACACAACTTAGTGACTTTCACTTTTCATGGCAAAGGGGACTTTGCAGATATGATTAAGTATCTTGAGATGGGGAGACTACCCTGAATTAACCTAATGGGCCTAACATGTAATCACAATGGTCTTTAGAAGAAGGAGACAGAGGAAGATTTACTACAGAGAGGAGAAGGCAACATAACGAAGGAAGCAAAGACTGGAGTGACACACTCTGAAAATGAAGGAAGAGGCCAGGATCCAAAGAGGGCAGGTGGCTTCTAGTAGCTGGAAAAGGCAAGAAAACATTCTCCTCTGGAGTCTCCAAAAGGGGCCAGTTCTACTGATTTCTTTACTTTGGCCTAGTGGGCCAAGTGTGACTCTATACATACTTCTGACCTCCAGCTATAAGAGAATAAACTCTTGCCTTAAGCCACTGAAGGTGTCATTTGTTACAGCAGTCACAGGAAACTTGTGCAGTTACCAAACAACTTCCATGCACACAAACATGCACCCAAACGCAGGCACCCAAATGCCTCTCCAGAGCTGAGAGTACCTGAGGTCTGTGCCATTCCTGGACTCTGTTCCTGCACAGAGTCCGTGGGAAGCAGAGAAAACAGAGCGATATGCTGCATGGCCTCCATCTGCCCTTCAGGTCTAGGCCGAGCTGTCTCCACCCTCCTCTCCGCTCAGAGGGCTGATGTGTGTGGACAATGCCAGGTGGTCCCCATGCCCTGCAGCCTTCAGCTGGGGCCCCCAGGGGTGCAGCAGCAGTAAATGGACAGGAGGGAGAGTGATGCTTGAGTAAATACTCCCTCAGCCTCTGGTCTGACTGAAGTCTGGCTCCACGTGATGACCAAAGTCCACAGCTCCTCTGCAGGAGCGCTCTCCTTACAACTGCACCTTTTCAGCTTCCTGGGAGGGCTCCCTCCCTGGCCCCTTCAGCTCTAGGAGGGCAGTACTCCCCGCACCCCAGGCTGGAGCGGGATATTTCCCTGCACCATGGGATATTTCCCTCCACCATCTCTTACGGTTTTCTTACATCCTTCTCATAATTTGTACACTCCTCTCAAAATATCCAGCTTGAGTGTACCATCTGTCTCTTGCCAGGACCCCCACTGACATGGGTGTATGATGGGGTCAGGAAGTTAGAGATGTGGGCAGCCAGAAGTAGCAGGAAGGTCAGATGGAAGCAGGGGATCTAATCTGTGAAACAATCTGTTGATGTAGGAAACCACAGGGAGACGGACATCTCAGCTGTACTTCTCTGACCAGGGGACACCAAGGACCACCGCCAGCCCCCTGCCCCTGCAGAGACCTGGCTGCGCATGTGTCTTAGGGTGCACTTCTCTGGAAGCAGGTCCTGTGCGTGTAAGCATTTTCTATGCACGTGTGCTCGGTCGCATCCGACTCTTTGTGACCCACTGGTCTGTAGCCTGCCAGGCTCCTCTGTTCGTGGGATGCTCTGGGCAAGAATACTGGAGTGGGTTGTCCTGCCCCCCTCCAGGGGATCTTCCTAAGCCAGGGATCCAACCCACATCTCCTGCATTGCAGACAGATTCTTTACTGCTGAGCTAATCCATGGACCCATCAGTAGGGAGGGGGCAACTGCTCAGGGGAGGGGAGGGTGACTGCTTTATGACTCTCACTCTGGAAACAAATGAAGAGCCTGGCCTTCAGGATTTCCCCACTGCAGAGACAAGGGGGCAAAGACACCAGCAAAAAAACCCGTTGAGGGCTCCACTGGTTGAGGGATGCCCCCAGGGAGCATGAACACCACCTGGGAAGGAGTGGGGAAGGCAGAAAGAAGCGCCGGCAGGCAGGGCAGAGCCCCCGGATACGCAGGACACAGGATACGGTGTGAAAGGCTGTGGGTGTGCACGGCTATGGGGAAGCCCAAGGGGCGGGGGGCGGGGGCACAGACTGCATATATGCAAAACCAAAGGAAGCTCTGAATTGATTGAGACTGTTTCTAAGTGGAAAGTGGCTCCAGAGAGAAATTAGTCTGATTTATAGACAAAAGAAAATAAAATCTGCCTGCATCTAAGTTTACGGATGGAGATTCACATTCACTCAGATAACAGAAAACAAACCATCTCAAGATAGCACACCACAAAGGAAAATTCATCCCAGATACACTGGGCCTTCTCACAGAACCCAAGAGCCGGAGGCCGAACTGCACCGGGGCCTGACTGAAACCAGAAGTGCCCCAGGAAAACGGGGCGGCTAACCTCTCTGTACACGGGCGCGTGCGGACCCCTCCCCCAGGGCTGCCCAGCCTTGGTCCTGCCCTCACATCGCCTCCCTCTCTCCTTCCCCCCTCCAGGGTTCTTCGTTCTGTTTGCATGTGGCCCCCAATGGTAACCTCATCTCTATCGCGCAAAACCCTAAGATGCCCCTACGAGTGCCCACTCCCCGGTGGACATACCCACATAACCTCCAGGATCCTGAGTGCGATGGATTTCACTCCCATGACTAGGTGACATTACATGGCACAGTGGACTTTAAGGAAAAAGGAGTATTGGGTGAGCCTGACTGTCTGAGCTCTTCCTGAGAAAAAGAGTAGAAGCAGGAAAGGGATTGCTTCCCTGGTGGCTCAATGGTAAAGAATCCTCCTGCCAATGAAGGGGACATGGGTTCGATCCCTGAGTTGGGAAGATCCCCTGGAGAAGGAAATGGAACCCACTCCAGTCCTCTTGCCTGGGAAAGCCCATGGAGAGAGGAACCTGGCAGGCTATAGTCCATGGAGTCGCAAGGAGTCAGACATGACTTAATGACTAAACAACAAGAAGAAAAGGAATTAAATATGAGGGCAATTCTCCAGTGTTGGCCTCGGGGATGAAGGGGGCCACAGGGCAAAGACTGCAGGCAGCACTGAAGAACTAAGAAGAGACCCCAGTCAACAGTCAGCAAGGAAACAATAACTCTACAACTACAGAAAAAAAAGAGAACTTGGTCGACTGCCCCAAAAAAGCTAGAAGTATATTCCAGCAACTCCAGTCTTGTGAGACTGTAAGCTGTGGAAGAACCCAGCCACTAGGGCCTGGCCCTCTGACCTCCAGAGCTGCAGGCTATTGAGTAGGTGCTGTTTGAATGTGGTAACTGTTCCATCATTTGTTACACAATCACAGGACAGGAGCACACCACCCTAGCACTGCACTATCCCCTAACTCGAACACCCAATGCTAACCAACTCTATAGTCTAGAAGTCCTAAAACAGTAGAGAGAATCCACTTGTTCCCAGCTGGGTCACCATCCACCACTGGACCAGCCCACTGTGGAACCAGGGCCAGGCGTGTTTCCCCCACAGCAGTGGCTGTGGACAGTCTCAGGCAAGAGGATGTGGATGAGGCTGGCAAACTGTCTGCCATGTTCCGCTGCTGCCCGTCCAACTCAGATGGTGTAGCAATAGATTAGTCTAGACCTGCCTTACAGGACGTGCATTTTCTCTCCCCTAACTCGCTGGTGAGCCCATCGAAGGGCGGTCTGCTGCAGGGACACAAGCACTATCCCATGGGGCAAAGACTGAGTCCCAGTCACTCCCCTACGTGCTGTGTGAGCAGGCAAGCCACTGAAACTCCCAGCCCTCATTTGTGACGTGGCAGTCATACCCCTACCATGCAGAGCTGCTGCGATAATTAACCTGGATGAAGTAGATAGATAAAGCTCTTTGGGAATCTTCACTAAGTATCAATTCCCTTCTGCCATTTTTAGTCTATTGTCTATGTCCATCATAGTGGCTGGCACAACAGTGCTATAAGCTCATTGCTGCCTCGAATCAAACAAATGAGAAAAACAAACAATCCATACATTAGTGGTCTGATTGGTGGGGTAACCAACAGCAGAGAAGTAACCAATGATTACAAGCAGCAATGGTGTCCACAGAGGACAGATTTAGTAATGGTTCCCCCAGATGCTGAGTCGGCTGAGAAAGTAATAATGAACAGCACGATGTTAGCACCCAGCATTAACTGCAAGGATCCTGTGCACCAGGCACTGTGTTGAGGGAGTCCCTGGTGAAGGTGAACAAGCCTGGTGAAGCTCTTCGTAAGTGCCATCGATACTGAATTTTACACATGAGGAACAGAGATTCAGAGAGAGGAGATAACTTACGCCAGCTCGGAAGAGGTTGGGTCAAAATTCAATGCTGGGTCTCGATGACTCCAGAGTCCAAAGCCTTGAGTCAGTCTGCTTCAAACTGCCATGAATGTGGCGACCCTCTGCTGTAAGCAGTTCTAGCTGGTGGAAACACTTATGGCACCCATGGAGCCTGAAACTGAATGATAAGATATAATCCCCTTCATCGACTGTTGGGCTCTTTTCAAATCTTTACATTTCCAAGTTTTCTGTTTTTGTTTTTTTTTTTTTCCCCATCACAAGGCAGGAAAAGTATCCAAGAGAAGGATAATGAGCTTACGCCTGCCAAGCCGAAAGCACCTATTCAAAACAGAGCCCAAAGCGATCCCATCTCCCTGCCTAGAGGAACACTCCGGAGGTTAAGTCTTCCAAACAATTTCTGCTTCATTTTCAGCTGTTTAAAAAAATAAAGATACAACGAGAGAACTCTTGTTTTCTGGTGTTGGAAAGCCAATAGTCTGTGATTTTTGTCTTTGCTTTTCAGCAGAACTGAGACCTCCCAAGATGCTAAAAGTTGTCTGGGGTGTCAGGAAAACACCAGGGTCACCCTTAACAAGCATGACTGCCCTTGGAAATGTGACATTTGGATTTATTGATTCCACACCCAGACAGTGCAGGTAAGAGTCACAGGGCAGGAGAACAAGCCCCAGACTGTCACAATACACCCAGGCTAGCTTTGATGGCTTTAATAAGCTTGTCCATTCCCCACTCAAGAGGTGTCCATTATTGCTCAAACCTCTTTGAGTCAGCTTGAAATTCACCTTGGCAAGGATTCTGCCCTTCTTGGACACTTCCCCCTGGCTTTTCAAATTCTGTAAAAGGAATTGAGACCGAGTGGAAAATGCCTGCCTGTCTAGAGTCTGTATGAAATCTCCCACAGAGCTGCGCTGGCTCTGGGCTAATTGGGCTGTTTTGATTCTACAACAGTATCAGGAAAAACTAAGGGTGACTCTTTACACCAGTCTCCAGGCACCTGTCTCTGAGAGTTTGGAGGGTCTGTGAAAATCAGAGAACACACCGAGGCCCAGAATATTATTTTCTTGCATGGGTATCTGGTGTGTGGTTTTTAACCCCAGGTCCCATTGAAATAAAACACTGCTATTCATATGATACACTGATAAACAGCAAAATTAAATAGATGCAGAAGGTTAGAGACCCCCTTCCTCTGCACTCCGCCCTGCCTACATGGCAAACTGTATTCAGCCTTCAGACCTGCTCCACCCTGAAGCCACCCCTCCCTCAGGAGGTCTTCCCTGAGCCTGATTCATGCGGCACCGTGCTCCCTCCTCTGTGCTCCTTGCAACACCACCACACTGACACTGGTCATTACAGCCTGGAAAAGGACGAACTGGTGACGCCCAAGAACCAAGCCTGTGAGTGGGGGGTGGACCCTGTGGTGTAGAAAAGTGCTCTTCAAGATGTGGTTCATGAACTCAGCACTGCCAGCCTACAGAAGTCAATCTCAGCATTTAGGAAACTCTGCAGTTACTTGACAGGTGCTGGGACCTTTTATCAAAGGACCAGGGCATGACAGAAGGAGATGAAAAAATAAAACTACTTCTTTTTTAAATCAGTGCTTGGGATGCCCTGGGTAAGAGACGCACTAGAAGGGAGGGGGCAGGGAAGAAAGAAAAGGTGAGTGGGAAGGAGGGAATAAAAACAGACAGTCTCTGTATGACTATTCACAATACACAAAGGGTTTCCACACACGCTGCATCACTGGGCCCTGGCCTCACTGACCCCAGGGCTTGCTCCGCAAACACTCCCGCACGTGCCGTCTTTCCGCTGTCCCTTCCCCTGCGTGCGCTGCCCTCCACGTGCCTCCTCCCCTATCATGACCGTGGTTTCTACGTGATTCCCTCAGGGGGCCTTCCTGGCCACCCAATCTAGAGTGCTCTCCTCTCTGACCCCAGGCCATCCCCCTCTCTCCATGGCCGTGGTTTGGGTAATTTTTTCCCCTCTATGGAACTTCAACAATCCAAACTTTCTCACGTATCGGTGTCCTGTTTACGGCCAGTTTCCCTACTAGAAGGTAAGCTCCTTAAGAACAGGAATGTCTTGCTCACTCTGAGAACTCCCTAAGCTAAGACACTGCCGGCAGAGGAACAAGTGAATGAATGAATGATTAAACTAGTGAACGATTACACTAGGTGTTCCTGTTTCCACTTAAAATGCAAAGAAAATAAAGAGTTTTAGGACTTTTCCCAAGAGAAACTGAGGGTCTTGTCCAAGCATGGACAGCTCCTCAGGAAACCCTGGTCTCCAAGCGAGCCTCCCGCCTCCAGATGCAGCTCCTTCCACACTGTACCACTGCTGGGATGTTGACATTTCTGGGGAAAAACCTGCAGAGCCTTTAACATCCAATAAGGAAATTCACACAGGTTGTGTGACACTATGGTCAGCTTCTGAAGTTCACATAAGCATCCCTTTGATATTAAAGAGAAAAGAACATAGTCCTGGAGGTCAACCTCAAGTGACATCTAACCCTAACAATGCTCTAAATCCCAGTTCTATTAATGGAAAAGAATGGTAAAAGCAAAGACTTTGGAGTCAAGTATATTTGGGAGAAAATTCAAGATTTGAATTTTCATAAAAGCATGAAAGATGAAAAGTCCCTTTACAATACTGCCTGGAACATAGTAGGCAGTCAATAACTATTTGGTGAATGAATAAAATGGGTATTTGTTTGCAACTATCAAAGAGGGAAAAGGTTTGTATCCTGAAATCTGGCTTGATATCTCAGAATTTCAATGCATGACATTAACCTTAATTCATAAGAATTCACTGAGAACTAAATGAAGTCTAAAATTTTTGCTTATCTTTTAGCTCCTCCTCAATTTAAAGAGCCCATAATTTAAGGCCAACTGTGAGTGGTGACATGGTCCATAGGTGTTAGATCAAAAGTTCCAAAAGTAACATCTCCACAGTCACCAAAGGGACTGTTTCCCCCATGAGAGGAGCAGACAGACCTCCATAGAAGGAATGTTTGAGGTGGCCACCCTCAAAGCAACCCGGCCCTGATTTCAGAGCACAGTTCATTCAAATCAAAGCCACTCAGTAAGCCTGGATTTTCAACAGCGCTTCAGTGCTTTCTGTCAAGGAAATGATGCAGAAAATGCCACACAGAACTCAGATACGAGTAGGAAGAGAGTTGGGCCAGAATTGAAGGGCCTGAGGGTGTTCCTGCACTGGGGTTTGCGAAGCTCTGCGTAGGTTCACGTCAGGCACTTAGGAGAGGTGCAGTTGTCTGTGACACGTCAGCCCTGGCTGGCGAAGCTGTCAGTCGCCACCATGAACTACAAAGTCACCGAGCAAACTGGCCAGGACCCCGGAGGGTTTCCACAAAGCGAAAATCCAGATTTTAAAAACACCACTGAGCTCAAGAACACTGGCATTCTTAACACTACTTCGTACCAGGGCTCCAAAGCCACGTCAGGGTCCCCTCTCTCCCTGTCTCCCCTGAACCTCCCCCTCCCCCTGCCTCCCACATTCCCCTCCTTCCTATCACCTTTCATCTCCTTCCCCCCAGTTCTGAGAGATGCGCAGAGAAAAACAATACAGAGCATAAACTTCTTAGTCTCTTTATCTGACATCTGCAGTTGCACAAAATTCACATACGTGGATTTGTTTTCTTTCCTTTTATGAGAAAATGGCTAACTGATGTGATGGCTGAAATTTCTGAATACGTTAATATCAGGTAAGACACGAAGTCAACGTCAATTTGACATCACCTATCTGTCTCTGTATTCAGTTTGTATAATTGGACACATACTTCCTGAGCACCAGTGAGGACTGCACCCTCTCTCCTCTTCTCTGCCCACAGTTTAGCCATGAACCCACAGCCCCAGACTTCGTGCTGCCCAGTCTTCCTACAGCTCTTTGGTCTGCTCTCTCTCCCACTGTCCACACTGGCAGATGTCACAATCCTCAAGGTTCTGCCCAGTCACCACCCTCCTCACTCAGGAAAGCCCCTCACCTCTTCCTTCTCAGAGAAAACAGAGCCATCAGGCAAAAACGACCGCAATCATCTCCTTCCAAGCTCTGCGCCTGGGGTCCTGCCTGCTCCAGAAGTGACGGTGATGGTAGAACACTCTGGGTCCCACCATCCTGCGCCCTTCTTCAGACACCTGCTTGCAGAGCAAGGCCCTCCTCTCCAGACCTTCACCCGATCACTTTCCACCCGTTTCTTCCCCATCAGCATTTAAGTAGACCGCAAGTCACCCCATCTTGAAAGCAAACAGGCATACAAACCCCCCTTCTCCGAGGAACGACCCTTGCTCTTCTCTCTCTCTTCCACGTCACAGCTCAGCTTGCTGAAAGCAGAGCCCACACTCAGTGCCTACAGTCTCTCTTCCCAACAAGCTTCGGAGTTTTGGATTAGAGCACTCTGACTCCAGCTCTCTCCCACTTGTGTGATCATGGGCATAGTAGTTAACGTCTCTCTGTCTCCGTTTCCTCAGCAAAAAGGAATTAACATTAGTTCTACTTATTAAGTTGTTGTTAATATAAAATGTGGCAATACTGGTAAAGAGTTTAGGGCAGAGTATGTTCTCAAAAATGTAGTTATTATTATTAGTAAATCCCAAACTGATACCAGTAATCTAGAACCTTCTCCTAAGCTCCAGACTCAAAAATCTAACTGCTTTTAAGGTATCTCAACTAAGACAACTCCTAGACACTTCAAACGGTCCCCAGGGGACACAGCTATCGCCCACCCATCTTCCCGTGTGGACCACCACTCACCCAGTTAACACGTCCATTAACTCTAATTAATGACAGGTGTTTCTTCATGCCCCTTCTCATCCAGCTCCAGTTCTGCCTCCTACATATGCCTCAATCCATCTGTGTATCTTCACTCCTACTGAGGCACTGCCATTGATAACACATACCACTGTCTCCCGTCAGTACCACTATCGCAAATTTCCAATTGATACAGGCATTGCATCTCTTCTAATATCTTCTCTACACTACAGCCAAAGTGAATATATATTATACATGATATATATCATCCAAGCTAGACTTTCAAAAATATACAGAAGTACAAAGAATGATATTATACAACGAACACCACATTCACACTACCCAGAATTATCTATAATATTTTTACAATGAAAATCTTACCATATCACTAGTTCATAAAATGCTCAATGGCTTCTACTTATCCTTAGGGTCAAATTCAAACTCAGCTGCAAGGTTGAAATGACTCTCCATCGACTCCCAGCCTCTTCTCACCCACACCTCCCCCATTAGCGATCTGAAACCCAGACCACAGAAAACTATTTTTGGTTGTTCCAAAATGCCAAACTCCTCCTGCCCTCCAGGGGTCTTTCCATCTTTGAGGAGGAAGGCATGAAAGGATGACAAACTGCTTGAGTATGAAACAGAATCAGAAATAAACATTGGGAGGTATTTGGCAGTCAGCCCAAGGAAGTGATATTCAGAGAAATATCTTAAATGGTTAAAGTGACAGCATCACAGAATCTTAAGAGTTGCTTGGAAATTTAGTTAAATCCAGCCTCCTCTGGCATACCCATCATGCCTTCAAAGAACCTCTATTGGAAAGGCAGTAAAGTACATATACTTTGCTTTGCATCTTTGCTTTTTAATGAACTTAACGGAGAGTATATAATACACGGGGACATATGTGTATAATTCTCCAAGGCTCCTGGAAGGCAGACATCTTTCCCCTGGGGGAAAATGAACAAGGGGGCAGACGTGATCTTTGAATGAAACAGGAAAGAAGGTCAGTAACTTGTATTAGGCAGTTCTTTTCATGGAGAGAGAGGAGGCATCCACAGGTTCGGGCAATCCCTCTGTTTTACGGGGACAGTTAAAAGGGCACCAGGAAGGGAGGGACCCCCACCTCTGTGACAGGCCGTGAAAGGTCTCACTTGGAGGAAACACTGGCATCTCTTGCCCTCCCCAGTTTCAGTAAACAATGTCTGGAGAATGGCACGGCCACTGCCGACTGAAATTCTTCTTTAGTCTGCCCTGAAGTCGGGCTTCAAACACATCTATATCACTAAATGCCTGATGCCATTTGACTTGGTAGAAAAACTAGTGAAATACTAATACATGCAACCACACTATCAGAATTATTTATGAAACGAGCAGCCAGTGCGGAGGGAAATGAATTGTACAAATAAGCTGCCTAAATCCTCAGGGTTGCGATGGAAATTGCTCTGATTTCTGTGGATGACTGAAGATGGTAGCTTTGCTGTTATTTTTTTCATAATTCAATAGTTGTTAACTGATCACATTGCTTCTACAATAACTTCTGTAAAATGTCAGAAGAAAACCAAAGGGACTCATTACTAAATTTTTTAAAAAATAATTATGAAAGGGAAGGGAAGGAAATCTGTGTGTGATCTGTATATACATTACCTGGGTATTGATTTTACATACAAGAAACCAACCTCCCCTGTCCATAAAGAAAATTTATTCTGGAACCTAACTGACTTTCCAGTAAAGTAAAAATATTTTCAAAGTGTCACCATTACAACTGTAAAAGGTACATTGCCTTTTGGAGAAAAATTAAACTTGTGTCAAGATGGATATTTTAATTTGTAATGGGAAGTTAACATGTAACAAGAGCTCTAAACTATCTTTTAATGTATTATTTAGAACTTTCTATCATTATGCATACACCCTCAAAACTGTCAATCTTCCAAGCACAGTTGAGCCGATGTGTGCTAACACCTAAGTGATGCTTTGAACTACGAGCCAGACTCAAGAGAAAGCTGATAAAAATGCAGATTACATGGGAAAAGTTCTTGGAAAATTCAAAAGCTCCACGACACATGGACCAGGCAGTGAGAGCTCGTGTGTGAGCATTACACACACAAACATACACGTGCAATGCACAAACACGTGCGTGCACACAGGCATGTACACAGAGGACTGTTTCAGAGGCACAGTCAGGAAGCCATCTGAACTCAGGCTAGTCTCCAGAAACATCACCTACCGGAAGGGATCAGCCAGTCCCTGAGAGCTAGTCATGGCCACCGACGCAGCAGTCACTGTCTATTCCCTGCGACTACGCGCCAGGTGTCACAGCCAGTCCTTCACAATCACCGTCTCAGTTTATTCTTCCAACAACCATATTTAGTAAGTTACAATATCATTTTACAGATAAGAAAACAGAGGTATGTTTTATCACCAGACTACCACATGAGCTTGAAAAAGCAGCAAGGTCATTTATTTCCACATCACACTTGTTTCTTAAGGGCAACCTTCCCAATGTCAGTAGGAATCAATTTTGGGTTTATATTAGATCTGTTAATTTATTCCAAGGAATTTATGATCAAAACACAGAAAATAATGGTTTTTTATTTAATTATATTCTTTCTTTTCCAACAGTATATTTTACTTTAAAAGATAACGATATGTAAAGCAACTCTACTCCAATAAAAATTAATTAAAAAGCTAAAGATAAATATTACCTAATATTCTGATGAAAGTTTATTTTAATAGAATACACAGAGCAAGTATTGAAGAAATACCAATGCTTCTATACAACTTAGCCCCTCTCTCTCTCAGCTTCATCACTCCAACAGCTGATACATATGGGTTTATATCACACCACTGCCACCAAAAAAAAAGAGGAGAGTGAAAAACCTGGCTTAAAACTCAACACTCAAAAAACGAAAATCATGCCATCCAGTCCCATCACTTCATGTCAAGTAGATGGGGAAACAATGGAAACAGTGAGACTTTATTTTCTTGGGCTCCAAAATCACTGCAGATGGTGACCGCAGCCATGAAATTAAAAGATGCTTGTTCCTTGGAAAAAAAGTTATGACCAACCTAGACAGCATATTAAAAGCAGAGATGCTACTTTGCCAACAAAGGTCTACCTAGTCAAAGCTATGGTTGTTCCAGTGGTCATGTATGGATGTGAGAGTTGGACTGTAAAGAAAGCTGGGGGTGAAAGCCGCTCAGTTGTTTCTGACTCTTTGCGACCCCATGGACTATACAGTCCATGGAATTCTCCAGGCCAGAATACTGGAGTGGGTAGCCTTTTCCTTCTCTCCCTTCTCCAGAGGATCTTCCCAACCATCGAACCCAGGTCTCCTGCATTGCAAGCGGATTCTTTACCACCTAAGCCACCAGGGAAGCCCAAGAATACTGGAGTGGGGAGCCTATCTCTTCTCCAGCAGATCTTCCCAACAGAGGAATTGAAGCAGGGTCTCCAGCATTGCAGGCAGATTCTTTACCAACTGAGTTATCAGGAAAGCCAAAGAAAGCTGAGTGCCGAAGAATTGATGCTTTTGAACTGTGGTGTTGGAAGAGACTCTTGAAAGTCCCTTGGACTGCAAGGAGATCCAACCACTCAATCCTAAAGGAAATAAGCCCTGACTATTCATTGGAAGGACTGATGTTGAAGCTGAAACTCCAATACTTTGGCCACCTGATGAGAAGAACTGACTCATTGGAAAAAACCCTGTGATGCTGGGAAAGATTGAAGGCAGGGGAAGGGGACGACAGAGGATGAGATGGCTGGATGGCATCACCAACTTGATGGACATGAGTTTGAGTAAGCTTCAGGAGTTGGTGATGGACAGGGAAGCCTGGTGTGCTGCAGTCCCTGGGGTCGCAAAGAGTCAGACACCACTGAGTGACTGAACTGAGTATTACTCTAGTACCCGCTATGTGCCAGATATAGGAAATATAATATCAAGTTAGAAGACATCGCCCTTGACTCTCACAGAACTGCCAATACTGTCATACTCTTGAGGAAACAGATGATTAAACAAGTAATTTCAATACAGCATTACAAGTGCTACAGAAGGAGAGAATCAAGAGAGCATAGGAGCATCTACAAAGGTAAAGAAGGATCCTGAGAGGAAAATGACATCTATGCTAAGACTTAGAGGCTGAGGCAGAGCTGGCCATGGGAAGATAAAGCTTATGTCAGGTCCTCACTTTGAGAACACTGTATGTTCAAGTCACTCTTAAAACAAGGACCATGATGTGGTGGGAGCACAGAGGTGGGGATGGCGGGGAGGAAGACAGTGCCAGAGGTTAGAGAAAGAGGTGGGCAAGGACAACCAAAAAAAGTCCTGAAACAAATCATAATAGCTTCATGTGCCATTTTAAGAAAGTTGGGTTCAATCCAAAGGGTGGTGGAGCAGCTCTGAAGGACTCTTATCAGTAGCTACTGTTTTAACTCTACTTCTGTGTCTAGGACAGAGTACAGCTCCACCCACTCTCCTATGGCAAAAACCTCCCAGAAGGTTTAGCCTCGCCGCATGATAAATGATTTTAAGTTTTTCTTCTGCAGTGGGCTTTAATTACTGCAGAAAAAGAAACTCCGAAGGTCTAGGACTTTCCCACCCAGTCAGCAAGCTCAGCCCCCCCCACCTGTTCACTGTTACAGTGTTCCATGTCTCCCAGCTCAAAGAACACAGGTCCTTCTGTTCCATGCAGAGGCAGAAGGAAAGATGTTAACTGCTCACACCTATAGCACGAACCCACATAACTCATTTGCCTCCTACGAAGTATTTGTCTCCTACACCTACCATCCACCTTACCTTTAGCTAATTTCTCTTGAAGCTAGAACTTTTATGTGACTTGAAGCCATTAAATGGAACTCTTCCTTAGCAGCTGTCACTGATGGTGGTGGTTTAGTTGCTAAGTAACGTCCGACTCTTGCGACCCCATGAACTGAGGCTTGCCAGGCTCCACTGTCCATGGGACTCTCCAGGCAAGAATACTGGATTGGTTTGCCATTTCCTCCTCCAGGGGGTCTTCCCAACCCAGGAATTCAACCCAGGTCTCCTGCATTCCAAGCAGATTCTTTACCAGCTGAGCTGTGAGGGAAGCTCCTCTGTCCATGGAATTCTCCAGGCAAAAATACTGGAGTGGGTAGCCGTGCCCTTCTCCAGGCAATCTTCCCAACCCAGGGACCGAACCCAAGTCTTCCACATTGCAGGCGGATTCTTTACCATCTGAGCCACCAGGAAAGCCCGCTATCACTAATGCTGGGTTAAATTCCAAACTATTCTCTTTTTAAAATTTTTAAATTACAAATATATTATGCCAGAATACAACCTTCTCAGCATAATTAACACTCATTTTTAAAAAAACCTTAAATATAAAGTGTATCTTCCACAGATTTTTTTTCTCCTTCTGGACAAAGAGACAATTCCTAATGAGGAAGTGGAAGATGCTTTTGGAATAAGACAATCCAAAACAAAGAGATAGATATGCATGCCTACGTTTCTGCATCTGAAGACTGAGTGGTGACAGAAAGAGAGAGGTCTAAAAGGGATAGTTGGATGTCTGAACAGATAACATCCCAAATATTTCAAGTCTCACCCAGGAGGGAATTTCCACCAGCATATGCTGCAATTTGCTACAGGCAGATGAGAGCCTTTAATTCAGAACATAAGCTGGGCTCCCACCTATAAAAAATTCTACAAGCAACAGCACGCCCTGGCTAGAATAACGACGCACAACTCATGGCTGAGAATATTCCACAGCTCAACAGATGGCTCTCTTCTGGGGTTTAAGACAGGCAGGCATCAGGCAGCATCCTGGTAACAGTGAGCTACTGACCCGAAAAGGAGAAAGTTGGAGGCACAGGGGTCCACCAGCCCAGGGAGATGGCATATCTTCTGAAGCACACCATTCTCTGGGCATGCCCTGCAGGAATTTCCCTGAAACACAGCATAAAGCAATTGCTTTGTTACAGAACCGTGTCAAGGAACTCATAAAACAAGAACCATTGGTGCAAATAAATTCACATGACTCAAATTTTTAAAATGCTGAGAGATGTAGGCCTTGGATTTTTTTGTTTTGTTTTTCATCTCTCAGAAGCTAAATCTTGTTACGGTACATCTAGATTCTAACTTGAAGTTTATCCCTCTGGTATATTTCAGCTCAAATTCCTTATTTTCCCAACGCAGATCCTCATTTCCAATAGGGAGAAAAATAAATCTGTTAATAACAGTGAGCCTTTGTTTGGCCCTGTGAGCACCCACACATACCCATGCAACTGGACAGCACTTGCACCCCAACCCCAGCGCACCCACACCTGAACCCACTGTTCACCCTCAAATCCCAACCCTCCTTTCAGAATGAATGAGCACTTCTTGAGTGACTGAATGATCACTGAATTAATAAACTGTTGCTGTTTAATTGCTAAGTCGTGTCTGATTCTTTTGCCAATCCACGGACTGTAGCCAGCCAGACTCCTCTGTCCGTGAGATTTCCTAAGCAAGAATATTGGAGTGGGTTTCCTTCTCCAGGGGATTGCCCCAACCCAGGGATCAAACCTGAGTCTCCTGGATGGACAGGCAGATTCTTTACCACTGGCCACCAGTGAAGCCCAAATTAATAAGTTATTCTCTTGATTATTTGAACAACTGGTACCACCACATCTTTTGCTTCCCCACGACCCTTCCCCACTCTCTTCCTTGTCTGTGACATGTGCGCTGATCCGATCCCTCTCTGACCAACCTAGACAGTCCATCCTCAGACCTCAGATGGGTGTGTACATGTGATGCCCCTGCTGTCTGTCTGACCCCTGGATTTCCCATGGCATCTTTTGCTCCCCATCTCCCACTGGGTAGGACCAGCCTCACAGAATCTAATTTATGGTCCCAGTCACTCAGTTGGCCTGTGTCTGGACCAGTCACTACCCTCCCCCCACACATCCACAAAGTGAGGAATCAAGACATTTTAATACACACCCATTGTTCCTGGAGTCTAAAGCGAAATCATACTATTTTTGTCCCCTTAAATCATGACTATGATGTAGGGGCAGGACACACAGCCTGGTGGGATGTGCACTTTGTTAGGGAAAGAAATGGTCAAGCAGGGAGCTCAAATTCGAGGCTCTGTGACAGCCTAGAGAGATGGGATGGAGTGGGAAGTAGGCTCACCAGGGAGGGGACATATGTGTATCTACGGCTGATTCATGTTGATATGGCAGAAACCAACACAATAATGTAAAGTAATTATCCTCCAATTAAATAAATAAATTTACTAAAATAAATAAATGGTGGTCAAGACAGAGACTCACTCACTTTCCCATCGCAGCTGCTCGAGTAGCCCTGCCACACATCATCAGCCTGTTCTCTGGATTCATCACAGAGCTGCAGAAATCTATTGACACCCCGGGCTCACAGTCCTGGGGAATTGGTCCTGTAAACCAGCCACTGTGGAACAATACGGAGGAGGGCTGTGCTCCCCCTGCAGAGGGGACCCCAGCAGCCTCCCACCCACTCTGCAGGGCAGGTGAGACAGCCCCACCCGCCACCTGGTCCCAGCAGGAGTGACAGGTTAACCCAGTCAGGACACAGCCACTGGGCACCACCGGCCTAGCAAGTTCTCACACAGCACTTAAATGCTGAGTCCTGCCACCCCATCTCTCTAGGCACCACCCTCCGCCCCTCTGGATATGGAGTCTACACAGACTTCCCAGGGGAAAGCATTTAGCTGCCTTCCATGACCCCAACTGACTCCCCTCCAGACTAAGATTCTAGCACCAAGGCATCCACCCAAACTAAGGCTTTCTGAAGGACGGCTGTTGTGCTCCATCACCCAGTCGTGTCCAGCTCTTTGTGACCCCATGGACTGTAGCCTGCCAGGCTCCTCTGTCCATGCGATTCTCCAGGCAAGAATACTGGAGTGGGTTGCCGTGTCGTCCTCCAGGGGATCTTCCCGACCCAAGGTCTTCTGGAAGGCGAAGTAGAGGAGGGATGGTCAAACAAATAACCACCCAGCATTTCCCAGGGGGCAGCACACTTCCTTTAAATGCTGCTTACAGAGATTCCGAGGACAGAGACCCTGAGGACAGAGACCCAGGACTGGTGTCGGAGGCCAGCCTTGTTAACAACTGACAGAGTGACTTGGGTGGGTCTTGAAGAATATTCTATCCTCTTTATGCCACGTTCAGATACTCTGCTGTCTTTCTTGAAGGCATTTTTAATCTGAAAAGTGCCAAAATTCTTAAAACACTCAAGATGCAACCAAAAATACCAAACTGGGTATCACAGAAGTGCTGGCTAGCCTTGAGGAGGAAGTTGGAATCTTGTTCTGAAAAACTATTAAAAGCCATCCTTTTATCCGATTCCTTCACCTGCCTGCCTGACTGCTTTTAAATGAAGATTCAAGATCTCAAGGAGAACAGGATGCAGAAAATAGAGTGCCATTTTTTTCTCTCCACTCTCTCACAGATAATGACGTGGAAGCGTCCAGAGGCAGAGACAACCGATGTAAATTAAGAGCTTAAGTGGGAGCCCTTTACAGTCCATCTCCACTCCCTCCTGACTACTCCCATCCTCACACAACCCACAACACAACTGGAGAGAAGGCCCAAAACATTACTTCTGGAAAACGCAATTGCTATAACCAATTACTGAGTGAAATGCCCTTTATTAAGCCTCAAACCTCCGATTAGGAAGTTTAATTTAAAGGGATTCCTCTTTCTCCCACCTAAGGCTGAGCTGCACGGATCCTTATCATGGTGATACGGAGCAGTTATAGGCCAAAACAGGTCTTGGATGTGTAATGGATTTGCTGTTCAGTCGGATCTGCTTTAAAAAAAAAAAAAAAAAGAGCTAGAGGCAGTCAGAATGACTGTCCCATGGCTGGTCTAAGGTTTCCCCTGAAGGTTCCCCCATCACCTTCATATCAGTGACACTGTCCTTTGTGGCTGGGACAGAACAGGAATAATCAAAGAATATGTATTTCCCTCCTTCCATGCCTTCAGAAAGTAGTCAGCTGCAGAAAATTTGGGTCTTCAGTTTAGAAGGAACAAATGAACTTGAAAATCCAAGACAGACTTAGTCATGGTTTAGGGACAATATTTCCATCCCAGTACTATCTGCGGTATGAATCCACTGCAGCGGGAATCTAAACTATAAAATCCGTCATACAAAGCCCAATGTTCTGAAGGATTTTCTCAGGGAATTTAGAACTTGAAAAAAATATATAAAAGTTCACAAAAATCAGGCCAGGACATTAGCCCCTTATTCAGGTTAGAAGCAAATAGAGAAAAGGAAAAAGAAAAAAAATACCTAAATCATCATGTCACTTGATTTGGCTGTTCTGTCCAAATTTCTGTCCATATCTATGTCCAGAACTCTGCTGAGGAAACAGGGAGCCAGAGGACTCTACCCACACCCCATTGACAGATATTTCATTAAAAGCAAGCACTTGAAGTCTCCTTCACAGAAAGTTAAACTCAGACACCAACATTCTAGTTAGGTGTTTAGCTAGAAGTGCAGACTCAGCTGCTGCTGCTGCTAAGTCACTTCAGTCGTGGCCGACTCTGTGCGACCCCATAGACGGAAGCCCATCAGGCTCCACCGTCCCTGGGATTCTCCAGGCAAGAATACTGGAGTGGGTTGCCATTTCCTTCTCCAGTGCATGAAAGGGAAAAGTGAAAGTGAAGTCGCTCAGTCGTGTCCGACTCTTAGCGACCCCATGGACTGTAGCCTATCAGGCTCCTCTGTCCCTGGGATTTTCCAGGCAAGAGTACTGGAGTGCCATTGCCTTCTCCGGCAGACTCAGAAGGTCATGTAAACAAACTAAGGTGTTGACTTCATTTTGAAATGGCTGGACTTCCCAGGTGGCTCAGTGGTAAAGAATTCACCTGCCAAGCAGGAGATGTGGGTTCGATCGCTGGATCAGCAAGATCCCCTGGAGAAGGAAATGGCAACCCACTCCAGTATTCTTGCCTAGAGAATTTCACTGACAGAGGAGTCTGCCTGGCTACAGTCCACGGGGTGGCAAAAGAGCCAGGCATGACTTGGACTATACAGCAACAAACGGCAGTCATACAGGGTACGTGTCCGTGTATGTGTGTGTGTGTGTCCACTTGCTAGTGACAGAGAAAGGGGTAGGGAGAGGAGGAGGGAGAGAGAGGAGCAGCTCAAAGCTAACCTTCTGCAAAACACCTCCGAAATCCCTTTTCCCTTGAGCTTTCTTAAAGGATTTCTGTTGCTTGCCACCAAGAGATCGCTGTCCATGCCACATATCCTCCAAGCGTCCTTGTATTATGATTCGCATTTTCCTGAGTTAAACTGTATCTTTGGGCACTTAGTATGTATTTCAGACATAAGTTCTTATAAACGTCCCAGGATCAAAATGGCCTTTTATTTCAAATAAAATTATGGAATTTTATTATATCAATTACCAAGCTAGAAATAATATCCTCAGATTTCAAGAGTTAGTAATAAAACAGACCTAAAGTCTTTGTAGTAAAAGAAGCAGAAAAATAAATCCTTGAACCCACTGGGAGAATAAAATTGATGTCAAAGGCCTCTCACAACTACCCTGTAATCCTTATCATCCACATCTTTCTTAATCTTTTGGAATTTCTAATGACTTTGTTTTATTGTGTTTTGCTTTGGTAAGTGGTTGGGGAGCTAAGTAGATGCAGCTAGATATTGGAGACAGGATACAGTAATCAGCTGTAATCTCTGATGCCAGAACAATAAAATTGTGAAGAACTCACTCCCCTCATCTGCTTTCCTGAGAACAGTACACAATCAAGTACATCAACTGTCAAAGATAAATGACACTTTTGAACAATGACAACAATGAGCAAAGGCGGCAAAGATAATTTTTACTATGCTTAGTTCTTGATGTTTGGGTCAAAAAAATAATCCTACTGCTAAGAACCCTAAGATTTAGAACTCAAAAGTTTCATTGTACAGTGTTCTTCTGTGTAAGGGTATTTGCTGATATTTTGTCGTGTGACATTCAACTGTTGTGGTATGCGTGCATGCTAAGTCCCTTCAGTCATGTCTGACTCTTTGTGACCCCGTGGACTGTTGCCAGCCAGGTTCCTCTGTCCATGAGGTTCTGCAGGCAAGAATACTCAAGTGGGTTGCCGTGCCCTCCTCCAGGGGTCTTCCCGACCCAGAGACCACATCTCATGCCTCCTGCATTGGCAGACGGGTTCTTGTGGTATGGAGGGCCTTTTTCAAGGACTTATACACATACACTCAAACTCAAGCTGGCCACGTCCCCTGAAGAATCCTCAGCTGCAGTTCCCAACTGGTTCTTACTTTTCCATAGGAAGTGAGCCATTAAAGCTGTAACAGGATGTTAAACCAGACTTTTCCTAGGGTGGCCAGACAAAATACAGGATGCCCGGCTGAACTGAATTTCAGGTAAACAACGAATTCTGTACAGGACATATTTATATCGAAAAAATTTATTTGCTAAATGTAGTAACTTTAACACTTCTTGTCTCAAATATTCAACTGAAATGTCAAAGCTGAAACCACTGGGTTATAAACACATCAGTATCCCTAAAAAGAGCTGCTAAACAGTCCCCTGCCTTTGGGTTGACTCTGCTCAGCCTTGGTGCTTGAAGCTCTTTATTTCTCCTCTGTGGACACTCCAGCCCACCTCATCTATGACCGCCCCCCTTTCACACTTATCGTCACTTATAACCTGAAAACTCCTTCAGGGTGGGACCAAGTTTTCCTCTTCATCTCTGTTTCCCCTGAGTCCTGAGAACACCCAGAAGACGTTCAGTAAATGTTCACCGAAATCAAATGTTTGCCCACGGCCTTCTACATTGATTCCAGACTTCTCTTGGCTTTTGTGAGCTTTCATAACCAAGCCCCAGCTGAATAACCTCATTTTCCATTTCCTCTCAAAAACCTCCATGCTTATTAAGTTTTTGGTTCTCATGGTTTCCCAATGTACTTTGCTCAGTCTGCCCCTCTCCTCGAGCTAACGTAGGAACCCATTCAACCGTGCTTCACCTCCGCTTCTGGAATTTTACACAAAGTTTACTTAAGATCCAATTCAAGTTGTCTACTTCTTAAGAAGATTTCTTTGATTATTTTACCTGATGTTACCCCTGTTCCAAAACTTTTATTTTACAAGTTAGAGCTTAACACAGATTTCATTTTCAATGTTTGCTGTTTGGATGTTAGTTCAGTTGTCTCAGTTCTAAGGTCCTGAAAGTCAAAGATTGCATTATAAATGTTCCTTGTACCCCGCTCCCCTCCCAACTCCACCAAGCACAATGCTTGCTGAGTAGACAAACCCCACAGAACAACCAAGGCACATGAGACTTCAATCTTGGCCCGTTCACAGATTTTTATCACTGCATTAATTCTTTTAAATCACATCTCATTTTCACATGTATTTCTCTGACCACTAGATGCTGAATAACCTCATATTTATCAGACATTTACACTTCTTCTTCTTTCACTGACCAGTTCATACACTGAATATTCTGGTTTGGGTTTAGTTTGAAATCTGAGCTTGAGATATAGTCTTGGGAACTCGTAGCCTGGGTGTAGTCCTTGAAATAACGGTTTTGGATAAGATAGACCAGGAAGTGTGGTAGGTACAACAACCCAAGTGTCTTGTCAAAAAATTATATGGATTTCAATAGTTCTTCAGAATTACCATTTAGCAATAGAAATAGGCCATTTATAACCTAATCTTAAGCCCTCAGCTCACACTTGATGCTGTAGGTTTTTGTTGGGATACACTAAATCATGTTTCCAAGAATCAAACATATTGTTAAGTGGGAACTTGCCAGAAAGCACTGTCAATAAAGCTGTGCCTGGCCTCCAATTTGACACTGTGAGATGGAGACGTTGCTGGCAAGGGATGGTAGCTGCACTGGGTTCTGCATAGAGCTGATAGTGGTCCAAAATAATGGAATCGTAGCATCTGCTCTGCCTGGGCATAAATTGTTTAGAGCAATTTCTTTGGCTACTGGGCCAAAGTCAGCATTACCCGTTGCAGATTGGAGAGTCAGAAACGTTGGCATAGAGTTCACTGTTAAGCAAAGCAAGCCGTGCTGTTGTAAGTCAAACAGCCATCATATTAGCTACGTAAGGAAATAATTTTGAGAGATGCCAAAGGGTCAGGATATGCCATTAGCCACTTTACTACAACAGAATATATCAAGGGCGTGAGTACAGGCTGGTGTGCTTATCTGATACAGCCAGACATGGGGGTCCTAATGCTACAGCCACAGACTGCTGAAGACACCAGGTTCTGCAAGGGGAAGTGGTTATGCTTTATCTGCCCCCAGGTCAGGGATCATGAAAGTTAGGTTCATCCTTCCAACAGCAAGAGAAAAGGGCAGGGGATGATGATAAAACTCCACCACCATGACATCTCGTTCCAGCCCTGCCATCCTAGAATCAGAACAAGCAGGGGGAATGAGGCTAGCCAAAGATGTGTTCTTCATTCCCAAACACAGATGGTCACAGTAATAATCACGGTGATAATAACAGCAACCAGAGTTAGCAATGGATAAGTACCTTGTCCAGGCTGGGGACTGTGCAGTATTGCTAACACAACCCCATAAGGTTGGGTGGATCATTTAGGAAATTACTCATGACCTGGCCTAATCTTCCTGGAGATCTTTCTCCTCCAGAACTTCCTCAGGATGCAAAACCCTTGCTATTTTACAGAAGCAACATTTGATCTAGCCTCATGTTCAATACACAGAGTGAACACAATCTTTGGTTTAATTTTCTCTCCATTAGTTCTTTTATTTTTTTGGTCTTGGTGGATATCTATGTAGCCATCTAAGAGGGTAGTTTAACACTAGGCATGAACACTTCCAAACTCTGCGCCCTTGCAACATACAAGGAGGAAAGGCTGACAAAAGAAACTGATTTGTTCTCTTGGATGCTGGGTAAGAAAATCTAGTCTACTACCTAGGAACCACTCTAAGACCTTGGAAGGACACCAAAGAATCCTTGATTGTGTGGGTGTGCTATTCTCAAAAAGTTATTTTTATGATTAACTTCTATGCTGAATGACAAATGGGAAAAGAAATTCTTGAACTTTTACACCAAACAATTGCCAAGCTTTGTTTTACCATAGTGACTCAGAGAATTATATTGTCCTGACCTCAGAAGTCTTCATTCTGTTTCAGAAAGTAAATAAACCAAAACAAAACTTTTTTCTTCTCCTCTGAAGAGATACTTCTGCTCGAGGACACGATCAACTCATGTTATATGTTAACTGCTTTCTTCACCATTATCTTGTCTGTGCATACTGTCAACTTTGAGTCTGCATCTTTTAACCAGTAATTAAAAGTTAGGAATTCAGCTGTTAATTCACTAGCAAACCGCACTCCCTTTTTTCCCTCCCTTTGTGATCTGTCTATATAGTTTACTCATGTGATACGATAAAGTAATAGTGATACTAAAATAATAGCAGTGAAAAAGACTTGAAACAGAGTAAAGCCATCCATTGGAGAGACTTTTGAGAAAATGGACATCAGAAAAAGATCTCATTCGTTTGGGACGCTTTCATGGACCCTGTGTGCCAGACACCGTGAGGCCCAGTCCTGAGCATGGAGGAGCTGGAGGTGAGCTGGAGCCAGCATCGCACGGTGAGAACCTGAGCCTTGCAGGCAGGTGGAGCTGGCCTGGGGCCATCCTAGGGGAATAGGTGATAGCTAGCTTTCTACCAGCCTCTGACTGGTTCTCTCTGAATTGCAGAGGTTACTCACTTGAATTTTTAACTTTATCTTTTGAGGTACTTACTAGTTCATACATAAGAAATAATAAAGAGATGACCCGTACAGCCTTAACTCAGTTTCCCCAGCAGGAACATTCTGCATGACTATAGTAAATATCACAACTAGGAAAGTGACATTGATACAATCTACCCACCACACAGCTTTCACCAGTTTTACATACACTCAGTGTGGGTGCATATATACGTGTATTTAGTTCTGTACAGTTTGTCATATATGTGGATCTGCGCAGCCAAAAGCAGTCAAGATACAGAGGACCCCTCATGCTACCCTTTTATAGCCACAGTCAACTCCCTCCCTCCAACCCTCCGGCAGCCACTAATCTAATCTCCATCTCTAGGATTGAGATAGATGGAGTCATAGAGCACAACCTGCTGAGACTGGCTCTTTTCACTTGGGATAACTTACAAAACAACCCAGTTGTTGTATCAACAGCGGGTTCCTTTTTATTACTGAGTAGCATCATGGTGTAGACGGGCCACCATTAGTCTAACCAGGCACCCACTGAAACACGTTTGGGTTGTTTTCAGTTTTATAGCCAATAAAGTTGCTATGAACATTCACCAATAGGTTTTGTGTGAATATTAGTTTTTGTTTCTCCGGGAAAAATACCCAGGAGTGCACTTCTGGGTTGCACTATAGTTTTACAAGAAATTGCCAAGTGTTTTTCTGGAGTGGCTGTACCGTTTTACATTTCCACAGCAACACACGCGTGATCCAGTGTCTCCACACCCTTGCCAGCATTTGATGTTATCACTATTGTTTCTTTTTCTCATTCACACCTATTTCTCATATAGGTGTGTAGTTATATCTCATGGAAGATTTAATTTGCACTTCCCCAGTAGCTAATGATATTTACTATCTTTTCATATGCTCATTTGCCATCTGCATATTCTTCTTAGTGAAATGTCTGCTCACATCTGTTGTTCGTTTTCTAACTGGATTGTTTAATTTTTACTGTGGAGTTTTAAGAGTTCTTTATATATCTTAGATACAAGGTCTTTGTTAAACATGTGCTTGCAAATACTTTCTCTCAGTAAGTAGCTTGTGTTTTTCTCCTGAACAGCTCAACAAAGCAAAAGCTTTTTATTTTAATGATATCCATTTATCAACTTTTATGGATCATGCTTTTGGTAGCAATCCCCCCATGACACCAAGAGAACTCTTCACTAGCCCCATGTCCTAAATGCTTTCTATGTTCTTTTCATAAAGATTTTGTAGTTTTACATTTAAATCATGACACACTTTGAGGCGCTTCCCTGGTGGCTCAGGTGGTAAAGGATCCGTCTGCAATGTGGGAGACCTGGGTTTGATCCCTGGGTTGGGAAGATATCCTGGAAGAGGGCATGGCAACCTACCCCAGTATTCTTGCCTAAAGAATCCCCATGGAGAGAGGAGTCTGGTGGGCTACAGCTCATGGGGTTGCAAAGAGTCGGACACAACTGAGCCAATAAGCACACACACTTTGAGTTAATTTTGTAGAAGATACGAGATTTAGTTTGGGGCTTTGCCTATGGATGTCCAACTGTTACAGCATCATTTGTTGAAAAGATCATTTTTCCCCATTGAATTGCTTCTGCAACTTTGTCAAAAATCAGCTGGGCATAATTGTGTGGGTCTATAACTAGGATTTCTCTGTTCTGCTCAATTGATTAAACTGTCCATTCAATACTGTCCATCAGACACCACACTGTATGATGACTACTACAGCTATATAGTAAGCTTTAACATCAGCTTCCCAGGTGGCTCAGTGGTAAACAACTTGCCTACTAACTAGGAGATGCAGGTTCTATCCCTGTATGAGAAGATCCCCTAGAAAAGGAAATGGCAGCCCACTCCAGTACTCTTGCCTGGAAAACCCCATACACAAGGGAGTCTGGTGGGCTACAGTCCATGAGATCTCAAAAGAATCAGACACGACTTAGCAACTAAACAACAAGCTTTAACATTGTTGTTGTTGTTGTTGTTGTTCTTGAGTCACTAAGTCGTGTCCGACTCTTGGCGGCCCCACAGACTGCAGCACCTCAGGCACCTCTGTCTTCCACTATCTCCCGGAGTTTGCTCAAATTCATGTCCATTGAGTCAATGATCCTGTTAACATCTAACCATGTCATCCTTTGCTGCCCCCTTCACCTTTTGCCTTCTATCTTTCCCAGTATCAGGGTCTTTTCCAATGAGTCGGCTCTTCGCATCAGATGGCCAAATTATTTGAGTTTCAGCTTCAGCATCAGTCCTTCCAATGAATATTCAGGGCTAATTTCATTTAGGATTGACTGGTTTAATCTTGCAGTCCAAGAGATTATCAAGAGTCTTCTCCAGCAACACAGTTTGAAAGCATCAATCCTTTGACGCTCAGTCTTCTTTAGGGTCCAATTCTCACATCTCCACATGACTACTGGAAAAACTACAGGTTTGACTATACAGACTTTTGTTGGCAAACTGATGTCTCTGCTTTCGAATATGCTATCTGGGTTTGTCATAGCTTTCCTTCCAAGGAGCAAGAGTCTTTTAATTTCATGGCTGCAGTCACTGACCGCAGTGATTTTGGAGCCCAAGAAAAAAGAATCTGTCACTGCTTCTATTTTTCCCCCTCTATTTGCCATGAAGTAATGGGACAAGATGCCATGATCTTAGTTTTCTGAATGCTGAATTTCAAGCCAGCTTTTTCACCCTCATCAAGAGGCTCTTTAGGTCATTTTAACTTTCTGCCATTAGAGTGGTATCATCTGCTTATATGAGGTTGTTGATACGTCTCCTGGCAATCTTGTTTCAGCTTGTGATTCAACCAGTCAGGCATTTCATATGATGTACTATGCATATAAATTAGATAAGCAGGGAGACAATATACAGCCTTGTCATACTCCTTTCCCAGTTTGGAACCAGTCAGTTGTTTCATGTCCAGTTCTAAGCGTTGCTTCTTAACCCACATACAGGTTTCTCAGGAGTCAGGTAAGGTGATCTAGTACTCCCACCTGTCGAAGAATTTTCCAGTTTGCTGTGATCCATACAGTCAAAGGCTTTAGCATAGTCAATGAAGCAGAAGTAGATGTTTTTATACAACTCCCTTGCTTTCTCCATGATCCAACAAATGTTGGCAATTTGATTCCTGGTTCCTCTGCCTCTTCAAAACCCAGCTTGTACATATGGAAGTTCTCAGTTCACATAGTGTTGAAGCCTAGCTTAAAGAATTTTGAGGACAACCTTGCTAGTGTGTGAAATGAGCACAAATGTACAGTAGTTTGAACATTCTTTGGCACTGTCCTTCTTTGGGATTAGAATTGACCTTTTCCAGTCCCGTGGCCACTGCTGAGTTTTCCAAATTTGCTGGCATATTGAGTACAGCACTTTCACAGGATCATCTTTTAGGATTTGAAATAGCTCAACTGGAATTTCATCACTTCCACTAGCTTTGTTCATAGTAATGCTTCCTAAGGCCCACTTGACTTTGCTTTCCAGGATGTCTGGCTCTAGGTGAGTGATCACACCATCGTGATTATCTGGGTCGTGAAGATATTTTTTGTACAGTTCTTCTGTGTATTTCTGCCACCTCTTCTTAATCTCTTCTGCTTCTGTTAGGTCCTGACTGTTTCTGTCCTTTATCAAGCCCTTCCTTGCATGAAATGCTCCCTTGATATCTCCAATTTTCTTGAAGAGATCTCTAGTCTTTCCCCTTCTATTATTTTCCTCTATTTCTTCGCATTGTTCATTTAAGAAGGCCTTATCTCTCCTTGCTGCTCTCTGGAACTCTGCACTCAGTTGCCCCTTTTTCCCTTGCCTGTCGCTTCTCTTCTTTCCTCAGCTATTTGTAGCACCTCCTCAGACAACCCCTTTGACTTCTTGTGTTTCCTTTTCATTTGAGATGGTTTTGGTCACTGCCTCCTGTACAATGGTACAAATCTCTGTCCATAGTTCTTCAGGTACTTTGTCTACCAGATCTAATCCCCTGAATCTATTCATCACCTCCACTGAGTAATCATAAGGGATTTGATTTAGGTCATACCTGAATGGCCTAGTGGTTTTCCCTACTTTCTTCAATTTAAGCCTGAATTTTGCAATAAGGAGCTGATGATCTGAGCCACAGTCAGCTCCCAGTCTTGTTTTTGCTGTCTGTACAGAGCTTCTCCATCTTCGAGTACAAAGAGCATAATCAATCTGACTTCTGTACTGACTGTTTGGTGATATGCATGTGTAAAGTCACCTCTTGCATTGTTGGAAAAGGGTGTTTGCTATGACCAGTGTGTTTGCTTGACAAAACTCTGCTAGCCTCTGTGCTGCTTAATTTTGTACTCGAAGGCCAATGTTGCCTGTTGACTTCCTAATTTTGCATTCCAATCCCCCATGATGAAAAGGATATCTTTTTTTGGCATTAGCAAGGTGTTGTAGGTCTTCATAGAATCATTCAGCTTCAGCTTCTTTGGCATCAGTGGCTGGGACATAGACTTGGATTACTGTGATGCTGAGTGGTTTGCTTTGGACAGAAACTGATCATTCTGTCGTTTCTGAGGTTGCACCCAAGTACTCTTGTTGACTATGATGGCTACTCCATTTCTTCTAAGGGATTCTTGCCCTCAGTGGTGGATATAATAGTCATCTGAATTAAATTCGCCCAATCCTGTCTATTTTAGTTCACTGACTCCTAAGATACTGACCTTCACTCTTGCCATCTCCTGCTTGACCACTTCCAATTTATCTTGATTCATGGACCTAACATTCCAGGTTCCTATGCAATATGGTTCTTTACAGCATCAAACGTTACTTTCACCACCAGTCACATCCACAACTGAGCATCGTTTCTGCTTTGGCCCAGTTACTTTCTGGAGCTACTAGTAATTGCCCTCTGCTCTTCTCCACTAGCATACCGGACACCTTCCGATCTAGGGGGGCTCATCTTCTGGTATCATACCTTTTTGCCTTTTCATATTGTTCATGGGAGTCTCAAGGTAAGAATTATACTGCAGCGGGTTGCCATTTCTTCCTCTAGTGGACCACATTTTGTCCGAACTCTTCACTATGATCCATCCATCTTGGGTGGCCCTGCACAGCATGGCTCATAGCTTCATTGAGTTACACAAGCCCCTTCGCCATGACAAGGCTGTGATCCATGAAGGGGGCAGCATGACTACTCCCACTGTATTCTTTTTTTCCAAAATATTTTAGTTATTCTAAGTCCTATCCATTTCCATGTAAATTCTAAGTAAGCCTGACTGTGTCTATTAAAAACCATGCTGGGATTTTGACAGGATTTGCATTCAACCTATAAATCAATTCTGGCAAAACTGACATCTTTGCTATGTTGAGTCTTGCAATGTATGAACACCATCTTGATTTTAATTGTTCCCTACAGGGCTTCTTTGCCTCAGCTCCTGGGTTAAAACATTCCTGAGGCCTACATCTGCTGAAACTACCACAGCCTTTGGACCCAGAGCTGCCCTAACTGGTCCTGGTCTCTGGCACAATCCCCTGTGATTACAGCTTTGGCTACTAACTGTAACGCTACGAGAAAAGCCAGAATTTGAACTTGAATTCTACAGCCATCACATGTCAGTTGAGGAACCACAGCCTTGATTTCCTTCTCTATGGGATAACAATACCTGCCTCGGAGCATCTCAATAGCTAGGTCTTAAAAAGAGACTCTTATTATTTCTTTAACACATGAGCCTCCCACTTACCTAAGCTGGTGTGTAACTAGATTTTAGCATCTAAAATGCCAAACTGCAAGCATCCTTATTAGTAAAACTTCACCTATTAATTCGTCATTTCCATTTGTTGTGATCATTCTGGACCCTAGTATTATCTGCATTTTTATCCTAGTCATTGAAAAATAATAAAAAGAAGGCAAAGAGACATGGACAGAGTGTGACACACACTAGAGAAATCTGTTCTCCTGTAGGTCCTTTGGCTCAGTGAACAGAAAGACTTTCTTGGAAATTAGGCAAAAGAGATGGATTTTAAACTGGGTTCCCTGGTGGCTCAGTTTGTAAAGAGACCACCTGCAATGCAGGAGACCTGGGTTCAGTCCCTGCGTTGGGAAGACACCCTGGAGAAGGAAATGGCAACCCACTCCAGTATTCTTGTATTTCTTCCAGGGAAATCCTATGGACAGAGGACCTGATGGGCTATATAGTCCATGGGGTCCCAAGAGTCAGACACAATTTGGTGACTCAAGCATCACCACCATGGATTAAAAGGAAATCAAAGAATCATTTCAGGGAGCAATGGAAGCAGGCATTGCCAAAATCAGGAACATGGCCATCTTGCCCAGGAGGCTCTAACCATCATTTCTTTATCGATGTCACTCTACTCAAGATGTGAAGAACTAATGAAAGGTCCTCTTGGCTGAGCTCAGGCACTGTGACTGGCTCCTGGCTGGACCAGAAAGTAGGAGGAAGGATCTGGTTGACAAGACCCTTCAGCATCTGTCACAGAAAGATTCCACCCAAGCTGCTCACAGTGGAGGACAAGCTATGTCCCAGATGGAGTCACGGTGGTCTCAGGAGGGGATGTGAGCACTTATATAACACAAAATGTCAAAAGTTTATGCTAATTTTTTCCATTTGATTTTGATTCACTAATTAGCAGTGTCTGGCAATGACTATTCATCAAGATAGAGATCCACCCAGTTGTGCAGGAATATAGATCCACCTGCTCCACCAAGGATGTATTAACAAATAGACAGTCTTGCTGAAATGCAGCTGTGTGAAGCCTAGGACATTTCATGAATCTACTGGATTTACAGCCCTCACATTGGCATTGAAGCTGCCAAGCTGACTGTACAGTGAACTCAAGTCTCTTAACCTCGGTGCTCAAGTTTTCTCATTGACAAAAGAGAGATAACGGCTCTAATCTCACAGTTCGGTGGGGTTTCTTAAATTACAAACTGCAACATACCTTATTTGTTACTTGTATGATAGTTATAACCCCAACTGCCTTTTTTATAAGCAGAGATCACCAGGTGGAGATCCCTCAATTTTGTTTAGATTTTTAAAATTGGATTGAGGCAACAAACCAGAGAGAGGAAATCCCGACACACTGTTGAGTTATTCTGCAAGACAGAAAAAAAAGGTATGGCAAAAACCACTACAATATTGTAAAGTAATTAGCCCCCAACTAAAATAAATAAATTTATTAAAAATAAATAAATAAATAAAAATAATATATATATAATTGTAATAATCTAAAAAAAAAAAAAAGACAGAAAAAAAAAGAGAAATGGAAGACCTCCTTCCATTTGAAGGAATCTGGGAGGGAGCGGTGAGCAGCAGGGCGGGGTGAAAGGAAGGAAGGCCCAAGGGGTGGCAGTGGCAACAACATCATGCTGTGCAATGAGACCCCTCCCGTGGCCCCCAGAAGCCCTCCCCAAAGAGGCAGTTTCATGTTCCAGTGGACGCCCTACAGGGCAAGGGAAGTCGCGGGGAATTAGAACCCACGTAGCAAAGAAAACCCGTCCCACTTGGATCCCCACCCTATGAAATAGCAGAAATCTGGGATTTAAAGCTCCATGCACCATGGAATTTAGGGGCTAAAAACAAACACACAGGGACCTCCAGGGGCAAGCAAGCCTCCTGCAACTTCTGGATTACATACATTGGCCTTCATATCTCAGAACAACAGAAAATTAAAATCCCTAGCCCTTGGGTGAGTTTTCTCAAGCAGAAAAAGGGAAAAAAAAGGTTCTTTGTGACTTTATTCCATCTTTGATCTTCCATCCATTCTCTAAGGGCATAAATGACTGTTTATACATGTTTCCATATAAAAATCATACTATGAATAGCCATCATACTCAACAAGAGAGTCCGAAATGCAGTACTTAGATGCAATCTCAAAACCAACAGAATGATCTCTATTTGTTTCCAAGGCAAACTATTCACTATCACGGTAATCCAAGGCTATGCCCCAACCAGTAATGCTGCAGAAGCTGAGGTTAAATGGTTCTATGAAGACCTATAAGAACTTTTAGAACTAACACTCAAAAAAGATATCCTTTTCATTATAGGGGACTGGAATGCAAAAGTAAGAAGTCAAGAAACACCTGAAATAACAGGCAATTTGGCCTTGGAGTACAGAATGAAGCAGGGCAAAGGCTAATAGAGTTTTGCCAAGAGAACGCACTGATCATAGCAAACATCCTCTTCCAACAACACAAGAGAAGACTCTACATGTAGACATCACCAGATGGTCAACATCGAAATCAGATTGTTTATATTTTTTGCAGCCAAACATCAAGAAGATCTATACAGTCAGCAAAAACAAGACTAGGAGCTGACTGTGGCTCAGATCATAAACTCCTTATTGCCAAATTCAGACTTAAATTGAAGAAAGTAGGGAAAACCACTAGACCATTCAGGTATGACCTAAATCAAATCCCTTACGGTTATACAGTGAAAGTGACAAATAGATTTAAGGGACTAGATCTGATAGACAGAGTGCCTGATGAACTATGGACAGAGGTTTGTGACATTGTACAGGAGACAAGGATCAAGACCATCTTCAAGAAATGCAAAAAAGCAAAATGGCTATCTGAGGAGGCCTTACAAATAGCTGTGAAAAGAAGAGAAGCAAAAAGCAAAGGAGAAAAGGAAAGATATTCCCATCTGAATGCAGAGTTCCAAAGAATACCAAGGAGAGATAAGAAAGACTTCCTCAGTGATCACTGTGAAGAAATAGAGGAAAACAACAGAATGGAAAACACTAAAGATCTCTTCAAGAAAATCAGAGATACCAAGGGAACATTTCATGCAAAGATGGGCTCAATAAAGGACAGAAACGGTATGGACCTAACAGAAGCAGAAGATATTAAGAAGAGGTGGCAAGAATACACAGAAGAACTGTACAAAAAAGATCTTTATGACCCAGATGATCATGATGGTGTGATCACTCACCTTGAGCCACACATCCTGGAATGTGAAATCACGTGAGCCTTAGGAAGCATCACTATGAACAAAGCTAGTGGAGGTGATGGAATTCCAGTTGAGCTATTTCAAATCCTCAGAGATGATGCTGTGAAAGTGCTGCACTCAATATGCAGGCAAATTTGGAAAACTCAGCAGTGGCCACAGGACTGGAAAAGGTCAGTTTTCATTCGAATCCCAAAGAAAGGCAATGCCAAAGAATGCTCAAACTACCACACAATTGCACTCATCTCACATGCTAGTAAAGTAATGCTCAAAATTCTCCAAGCCAGGATTCAGCAATACGTGAACCATGAACTTTCAGATGTTCAAGCTGGTTTTAGAAAAGCTAGAGGAACCAGAGATCAAATTGCCAACATGCGATGGATCATCGAAAAAGCAAGAGAGTTACAGAAAAACATCTATTTCTGCTTTATTGACTATGCCAAAGCCTTTGACTGTGTGGATCACAATAAACTGTAGAAAATTCTGAAAGAAATGGGAATACCAGACCATCTGATCTGTCTCTTGAGAAACCTGTATGCAGGTCAGGAAGCAACAGTTAGAAGTGGACATGGAACAACAGACTGGTTCCAAATAGGAAAAGGAGTATGTCAAGGCTGTATATTGTCACCCTGCTTATTTAACTTATATGCAGAGTACATCATGAGAAACGCTGGGCTGGATGAAGCACAAGTTGGAATCAAGATTGCCGGGAGAAATATCAATAACCTCAGATATGCAGATGGCACCACCCTTATGGCAGAAAGTGAAGAAGAACTAAAGGGCTGCTTGATGAAAGTGAAAGAGGAGAGTGAAAAAGTTGGCTTAAAGCTCAACATTCAGAAAACTAAGATCATGGCATCTGGTCCTATCACTTCATGGCAAATAGATGGGGAAACAGTGTCAGACTTTATTTTGGGGGCTCCAAAATCACTGCAGATGGTGACTGCAGCCATGAAATAAAAAGCCACTTACTCCTTGGAAGTAAAGCTATGACTAACCTAGTTCAGTTTAGTTCAGTCACTCAGTCGTGTCTGACTCTTTGCGACCCCATGAATTGCAGCACGCCAGGCCTCTCTGTCCATCACCAATGCCTGGAGTCTACACAAACCCATGTCCATCGAGTTGGTGATGCCATCCAACCATCTCATTCTCTGTCATCCCCTTCTCTTCCTGCCCCCAATCCTACCCAGCTTTAGGGTCTTTTCCAATGAGTCAACTCTTTGCATGAGGTGGCCAAAGTATGTGAGTTTCAGCTTCAACATCAGTCTTTTCAATGAACACCCAGGATTCATCTCTTTTAGGATGGATTGATTGGATCTCCTTGCAGTCCAAGGGACTCTCAAGAGTCTTCTCCAACACCACAGTTCAAAAGCATCAATTCTGCGGCGCTCAGCTTTCTTCACCGTCCAACTCTCACATCCACACATGACCACTGGAAAAACCATAGCCTTGACTAGACGGACTTTTGTTGGCAAAGTAATCCCTCTGCTTTTAAATATGCTATCTAGGTTGGCCATAACCTTCCTTCCAAGGAGTAAGCGTCTTTTAATTTCATGGCTGCAATCATCATCAGCAGTGATTTTGGAGCCCCAAAAAATAAAGTCTGACACTGTTTCCACTGTTTCCCCATCTATTTCCCATGAAGTGATGGGACCAGATGCAATGATCTTAGTTTTCTGAACGTTGAGCTTTAAGCCAACTTTTTCACTCTCCTCTTTCACTTTCATCAAGAGGCTCTTTAGTTCTTCTTCACTTTCTGCCATAAGGGTGGTGCCATCTGCATATCTGAGGTTATTGATATTTCTCCCAGCAATCTTGATTCCAGCTTGTATTTCTTTCAGCCCAGCGTTTCTCATGATGTACTCTGCATAGACAGCATATTAAAAAGCAGAGACATTACTTTGCTGACAAAGGTCCATCTAGTCAAAGCTATGGTTTTTCCAGTAGTCATGTATGGATATGAGAGTTGGACTATCAAGAAAGCTCAGTGCCGAAGAATTGATGCTTTTGAACTATGGTGTTGGAGAAGACTCTTGAGAGTCCCTTGGACTGCAAGGAGATCCAACCAGTCCATCCTAGAGGAAATCAGTCCTGAGTGTTCATTGGAAGGACTGATGTTGAAGCTGAAACTCCCATACTTTGGCTACCTGATGCGAAGAGCTGACTCATTGGAAAAGACTCTGATGCTGGGAAAGATTGAGAGCAGGAGGAGAAGGGGACGACAGAGGATGAAACGGTTGGATGGTATCACTGAGTCGATGGACATGGGTTTGGGTAAACTCTAGGAGTTGGTGATGGACAGGGAGGCCTCGCGTGCTGCAGTCCATGGGGTTGCAACGAGTTGGACATGACTGAGCAACTGAACTGAACTGACACGTTTCCATATAAAAATCACTCTCCAGGCCTTTTTGTTTTTAGTGGGTATCGTGGCTTCCTGCTGCATGCAGACTTTCACATGGAAGCCTTTTTCTTTTAAACCAAAAGTATGGAAAACAAGCACCCTTTGATGGCCATGTGCTACAATCCTTTGTGGACTCCTTGGTCACACACTTTGCAGGGTACACAATCCATCACAGACATGAGTAGGGTGTGCCTGCCATGTGGAAGTCCTCCAGCCCATTTCCACAGAAGGTGCCTAACCACAGCCTCTGCAGAACATGAGTCTGCCCTCCAGCACGTGGCCCTGCCATTCCAGCCACGGCCAGGGCTGCAGACCCAACACCAGAGCAGCCAAACGCCAGCCTCTGGGGGGGACACAGGCAAAAAGACAAGCTAGGCCCTTTGGGCTCTCTTCCTTGGGAGTTTGAAATGGGGCGTGGGTAAGACAATGCAGAAAGCGTAGGTCAAGGCAGGGCATGCTAGCTCTAGAGACCCCGAGGAATCATGACCAAACCAGAATGAAGAGAAAGCAAGCCAACAGTGGAAGGAGAAGGAAGCAGACAGAAGAAAATCAGTTGCTTCATATTTACCCACCTGTTCTGAGCACAAGCCACACCTTCACTCACCTCCTCCAATTCTCTCTTCCTCCTCCCATCTCCTCCCTTCTGCGTGTAAACCCACCAAAGTAGAATGGTTAGAGCTGCCATTATGGCTGATGGAAATGCATGGTTCCAATTCCCTGGTTTTTCCCACTCCAGAACGAGATCACAAAGACATGCTGACCATCTTGTCACATGCAGGCATAATGACACCAAGGCCTTTCCTTGTGGTTTCAAAGTACCCAGACAGAATACCTGAAAACTTAAGTTTTCCACCATAGAACTCTTCCCCCCATAGAATCTATCTGTAGCCTCAGAAAAAGAGAGGCTGGCTCTTGCAAACCTCCCAGGATGCCAACACTAAGCCATCACCAGCTAAAGAAGAAAGAAGTTCAGCACAGTGTGGGCATGAGGCAATGCTTCCTTTGCTGTTCATTCAGGCTGTCAGTTCCGTCAGTGGCTTTGTGAAGAAGGGAAACAGAAAAGGATGTGGAAGAAATGCCACTATCGGCCACGATATAAATGTGTGCAGGGGGGAAACAGAGCTGAACGTATTTTCAGGATGTGGAAAGTAGATATGGCCCAACCAAAGAATTTATAGCTGTCGCTGGCATCCCCAAGACCATATAAAACTGTGCACAAAAGCTACTTTTAGGCTTTGAGGATCAAACAACTAGATTCAAAACATAGATAATAGAGTAACAACAGCTGCTGAACAGGGAGCAGGAGATAAAAATAATTTGCTACACTTCACTGGATCCCACCCCCAAACCTTTAACACAGCAATCCCGCGTACTTAATTTATTAGAGTGTGCGCAGTCAGTCACAGATGAGAGAAAATTCTATCAGTGACGGAAGAAACAGGAGACAGAAGATCTTCAGCCAGCAGTTAAACAAGACTAAGGTTTCAGAAGCCAACGAAGGTACAGCAGGGGGAAAGGAATTCCTAGGAAAGCAAGTCTCCTTGCCTTAGGTCAGTAAAAGCCATCTACATAAAGAAATTCATATCTCATTTTTTAAATTATTTGAAAATAGGCTCTTGCTTCAATTAAGAGACTGAATTAATTTCCTAGAATTAATTTGTTTTCTGGCTTTGAAATCAGTCATGAATGACGCAGACCAAAAGGTACACCCAGACACTCCCTCTCCCAACCTGTCTTTTAAACAACAGATCTCCCTCCAGCGACTATTAAAAGGCAACCTAAAGCTATAAAGCAGCTATAAAGAATGAAATGTTAAAGCTGGCAGAATGAAAGCTGGCTAAAAGTGACATACCCCACTCCCTCCTTGCTAACCCAAAGGAAGCACTGGCTGTAGGAGACACGTCTGTTGCGGTGCCTGTGGACCTGCTCAGGCAGCACTTTTATGAAGAAATAGAAAGGACTGGACACGCAGGTCCACTCTCCCAGCACCGCTCCTTTCCAAAGTCTCCTCCTCACCCCTCACAAGAGCACACAATCGGCAGGGACAAGCAGGTCGGAGGTGTTGAAGGTAGACAGACGGAAAAAACACTTCATCTTATGGAGTTGATGACAGCTTTTGATTCAAAGTAATGAGTAACTACTATTTGAAGTCCCAGCCATAAAAAATTAATAATAATTTAAATAGCCACTTTCCCCCCAAAGTCTTCTTCCCCAATCCCACAAGTTGTAACGTACTAAAGGAATACTTTCATTTATGTGTCCAAATACGTTATTCAGGGTGAGATTTCATGTGATATAGCTGCAGGGAACTTTCTGGAAGAAAAAGGCAGTCCCTGAATGGGATATATAAACTGCTTGAAGGTTTTAAGATTTGGCAGAGCATGGAAGAGAAAAGAATTGGGTTTTCTAGGCACTGCAAAGGGACTTGCTTAGTGTTTCAGTAGGTTCAGAGAATGCAGCAAGCTGGACAGGCAGTGTCCTCAACACAAAACAACACGGAGCCCTGAGCTTCCAGCTGGTGAGGGGCCCCCACAGAGAAAATAGGATGCTTTTGAATTAGCTGGCATCTCACCAATGGGGCCTGGAGAAGGAAATGGCAACCCACTCCAGTACTCTTGCCTGGAAAATCCCAGGGACGGAGGAGCCTGGTGGGCTGCCGTCTATGGGGTCGCACAGAGTCGGACACGACTGAAGGGACTTAGCAGCAGCAGCACCGATGGGGATGGAGGGGTGTTGCAGAAGGATAAAGTGGGGAGGGGGACTGCAGAAACAGGCATAGAGGGACACGTGGATTCTGGAAGTGGGAAATTATTTTTCAAGCATAGAGAAACAACTTTACAATATTACTAAGGAATTAATGTGTGAGATGGTTGAATGGCATCACCGACTTGATGGACATGAGTCTGAGCAAGCTCCAGGAGTTTGTGATGGACAGGGAAGCCCAGCGTGCTACAGTCCATTGGGTTGCAAAGACTCGAATACAACTGAGCAACTACACTGAACTGAACGTATAAAAAGTGTCGTCAGCAGGAAGGAGTATAAAGCAGCGATTGTTGTTGTTTAATTGCTCAGTTGTGTCCAACTCTTTGCGACCCTATGGGCTGTAGTCTGCCAGGCTCCTCTGTCCATGGGATTCCCCAGGCAAGAATACTGGAGTGGGTTGTCATTTCCTTCTCCAGAGGATCTTCCTGACCCAGGGATCAAACCCACGTCTCCTGCATTGGCAGGCAGATTCTTTACCACTGAGCCACCAGGGAAGCAGGGATACATATGTCATAAAAAATACACTCTGTGGCCAAGATCCCTGACCATTAAGACCACAGATGACTGGGATGTCTCTGGGGGTCCAGTGGCTAAGACACCGCCGCACTCCCAATGCAGGGAGCCAGGGTTTGATCCCTGGCCGGGGAACTAGATCTCGCATGCCACAGCTAAGACCTGGCACAGCCAAGTAAATAATTTTTTTTAAAAAAGACCACAGATATACACATATGCACCTGGACGTAGAGCATCCCATGACCCGAGAGCAGGAAGCAGTGGGAAAACTCATTCACAAGGACTCTTTAATTGCTTTGTGTATGTTTTCCATCTTCCCCATTTCTTCTGATGGTGATTATGATTGTGTTTTGAAATCATGATCTACCACTGCAGCACCATAATTACATAAATATGGCATCATAAATGAAGGTTAGTGCTAGAAATAGCAGAGCAGAGAGGGGTGCTATTTGTCTCTATGGATGCAAGTGTGGGTGCGTATTTTACAAGAAACCTCCAATATATGTGGTATTTGGAAATCCTTTGCTAGTCCAAGCAAGGGCAGCTTAAGAAAAAGCATAAGAGCCTCAGTCTCGTTTTCAGCTGAAAAAGATGAATGCAAAAAAGGCAGGTTTTTCTAGTCATGATAAGTGGAAATAACCGGATAAGAGCCAGGTTCTGACTGAGCTTTAAACTGAGCTCAGGGTCCTGCACCGGCCTGTGCTGAATTGGCAGCAGGCGCTCTGCCTGAGGGCAGGACTCAGGCTGAGGTGGTACATCTTGTCAGTGGTACCCCTCAGCACCCCCTGGAGCCCCAGGGAATGTCTATTAAGCACCATTCAGAACAGGAGAACTACCTTCCTCCCTACTCTCACCCATTCCTGCCCTCAGATCACCAACCAGATCTTCAGCCCATAGGGGTGGGAGTCGGAAGATAAACAGCCTAGCTTCTTCCATTCGCAGGAAAAAGGAAAACTCTAAAGTGTATCCATAAGGGTCACACAGAGTAAGTGGCAGTCCTAAAATATGTCAACAAATTCTTTGAATTTCAGTCCTTAAAAAGGTGAAGCCTAATTGCCCTGCCCTCAAATGCAAGCTACATTAAGTGACACTTCTAATGACTAGAATATGATGAGACTGATGCTCTATGACTTCCAAGCTGAGGCAGTAAAAACGCGGCCTCTAGGGAAAGCCAGAGCCACGTCGTGAGAACACACAAGCAGCTTGTGGGGAGCTCCACACAGTGAGGAACTGGGGTGTCCCACAAACAACCAGCACCCGCGCACCAGCCATGTGTTGAGCCACTGGAAATGGATCCTGCAGCCCCACTCAAGCCTTCAGAGGATGCTGCTCTGACCACCATCTTGACTATAATCTTATGAGAGGTCTTGAGCCAGAGCTGCCCAGATAAGCCAGTTCTGAATCCCTAATCTACAGGAAATGTAAGTATAATAAATAGTTCTTGCTTAAGCCATTAAATTTTGGAGTAATTTGTTACACAGCAGTCCTAGTGGCATTGACCCCAATGCCCACAGCTGTAACCTACTCATCAACTCCCTCACTGTGCTCCTTTAGATCACCTCCAAATTCAATGACCTGAACTCAGAATTCCTGTCTCCAGGTTTGCCTTTGGTGTCTCAGACATCCCATATAAGGCAAATATTATTATTATCCTCATTTTAAGGATGAGAAAACACACAAAGGTTAGAGGTACACAGTAGGCAGTGACAGAATGAGGTTCCCTGAATCCTAATTCCCTGCCCTCTTCTTCCTCACAGCTGCCTCCCTCCAACCCCAATCCTCTTTGCTGTTAAGCAATCTCTCCTCCCTCCCCAAGAACAATAATTTTCTCATTCACTGTGGACAAAGGCACCCGCCATAATCATAAAATGTAAAAAAAAAAAAAAAAAGCTAAGCAAATTCAACAACAAAAGCAGGAACTTTGAGTCACTGAAGTTTCAGTGTATTTATTCCTCCTAATGCTACCTGTACATCACAGGGAGAAATAATTAGTGAATTAACGGGCTGTTCTTTGTTGAGACTGATGCAAAGGCTGGATATGACTCTCTCTGTTCTTACGTCTGGGATTCAGGGCTGCCTAAAACTGCTGACCAACGTCACTTGCGATTTACTGAAGTCATGAGCAAGTGACATGCTGCGTGGGCAAGAAACAAAGAGGAAACCTATATGCACTATGCTTTCTGTTCTGACCAAATAAAATGTACAGCCAACGTCAGCTGTCAGACATTTAACCATAATCATTGTGCTGTGTGATAATTAGGCATAAATGGGACATAAATGACTCCTGACAGCACCATTTTATCTATTAAACAATTCCTTTTGTGTTTTTCTTCTCTAATAGTTTTCCAATATCCCATCTCTACTTGGGTGTCACTGTGTTTGTTCCATTGAGCCTAAACGATAGAAGAGAACCCACATGGGCTTTGGAACCAAACCAGTCACGCAGGCTGTGTGACCTTGATAAAGGCACCTCATGTCTCTGGACTCTTGTATGAGATGGAAATGAGGCCCCTCCCGCAGGATGGATACGAGAATCAGATGTGAAACTGAATGGAATTTCTAGCACAGTGTTAATATGCAGTAGGCACTCTCCCTGTCTCTTATGGCCACGTTACTTCCACGTACATGAATGTCGGAGGTTCTCAATCTCCCCACGAGGCATTTTCTTCCGCCCTGGATCCCATTCCCCAAAGCACCTGCCTTCAGTCTCCAAGTGACATGGTTTCATAGTTCAGTTCAGTTCAGTTCAGTCGCTCAGTCGTGTCCGACTCTCTGCGACCCCATGAATTGCAGCACGCCAGGCCTCTCTGTCCATCACCAACTCCCGGAGCCCACCCAAACCCATGTTCATCGAGTCGGCGACGCCATCCAACCATCTCATCCTCTGTCGTCCCCTTCTCCTCCCGCCCCCAATCCCACCCAGCATTAGGGTCTTTTCCAATGAGTCAACTCTTCGCATGAGGTGACCAAAGTATTGGAGCTTCAGCTTCAACATCAGACCTTCCAATGAACACCCAGGATTGATCTCTTTTAGGATGGATTGATTGGATCTCCTTGCAGTCCAAGAAACTCTCAAGAGTCTTCTCCAACACCACAGTTCAAAAGCATCAATTCTGCGGCGCTCAGCTTTCTTCACCGTCCAACTCTCACATCCATACATGACCACTGGAAAAACCATAGTCTTGACTAGACGGACTTTTGTTGGCAAAGTAATGTCTCTGCTTTTAAACATGCTATCTAGGTTGGCCATAACCTTCCTTCCAAGGAGTAAGCGTCTTTTAATTTCATGGCTGCAGTCACCATCAGCAGTGATTCTGGAGCCCAAAAAAGTAAAGTCTGACACTGTTTCCACTGTTTCCCCATCTATTTCCCATGGAGTGATGGGACCAGATGCCATGATCTTAGTTTTCTGAACGTTGAGCTTTAAGCCAAGGTTTCATAGTAAAGTTCCCCAAAAGACTTCCTATTGACTAAAGGAACACTACCACAGTAATCAGGAAAATTGGCTTTGAGATCATTCGTAGAAATAAACAGGTTTAAAATTTAGCTAGGAGCAAGAGAAGGAAATGGCAACCCACACCAGTGTTCTTGCCTGGAGAATCCCAGGGACAGGGGAGCCTGGTAGGCTGCCGTCTATGGGGTCGCACAGAGTCGGCCACGACTGAAGAGACTCAGCAGCAGCAAGAGCAAGAGTATCAAGCATGAATAATTTCTAGTTACAGACAAATGATGAGGGTAAGGTCTCTATTTGGCTCGGGTACAGCTGGTGAGAAACTGGAAGGGACTAAGTCAACTAAAAGACGTAAAGAAAAAAAAAAAAAAACAAACACCGTGGAACCCACTAAGTATCAGTGAGAGGCCCGCGGTGTTTGGAATAAGTTAGCTAATATATATGGATGGAAAGAGTCCACAAAAATATTCCACATCCTTATGGCTGTGTGCTCTCCTGCCCTTTGGCAGGCATGGAGAAGGCAACGAGTTTGCTGCTCTGAAGTACCAATGCTCACTGAGACACACAACAGCTCATAATCACAACAGTAACAGTGATAACCACCACTTCTTAAAGGCTAACATTTATTCGCATACCAAGGTTACCAAATAGCTTTTCTGTCTTACCTCATTTGACCTTCTTACAGCCTGAGTGGGTACCATCAACTCCATTTCACATATAAGCCAACTGAGACCCAGACAGGTTAGATGTCATGCCCAAGAAGCCCATGAATAATAAGCGATAGAATCAGATCTGAACTCTTAACCTCACATTCTTGTCTCTTATCAGCTTGCCGCTGTTAGCTTGTTTGAGGGATAAATGGAAACCAATTTATAAATTCTCCAGTTAGCTTTTCTTGCCCTGTATTGGCTTTTAGACTGACAAGCACACACATCCAAATCACAAACAGGGTGCTGTACACATAGCTTAAAAATAACCGTGTCTAGGGAATCCCCTGGTGGTCCAGTGGTTAGGACTCTGCCTTTTCACTCTCGGGGCTCAGGTTCAATTTCTGGTTCGGGAACTAAGACACTGCAAACCACCCAGCGAGGTTAAAAATAAATAAATATATAAATAACAGTTTAATGGCCTTTGAGAAAATTCCTTGTCAATAGAGAGTCTGCTTCCCAGGGCCCAGGGCAATGGCAAATGTGGCTGTGTTAGGACCACTGTAGATAAAAGACCACATAGTGATAAACTCTCATTCTTTGGAGTAATTATGGCAGCAAATACTCCCATCTGTGGTGCCACTTGCTTCTGCAGAAGGAACCATTCAGAGCTGGCCACCAAAGGCAGACCTTGACTGAATTTCCTACGAAGTAAACCTACAATCTGGTTTTTTCCAACTTCCCCATACCATCATGGCGAATTTTGACCGCAAATGTCAGATTTCTCTGTAAAGCTCTCGACCTCCCTGGAAAAGAACCACTCTCCAATATCAGAAATGGAAGCATCACTTTCAAAATAAGGCAGTGAGGCTACAGGAGACCCACCCTGAGCCGACTCTGTGCCAGGAGTTGGGGTCCGTGGGCCAGGCACAGATGGATGAGGTTCTCCCAGGGCTCGACATCAGTGTCTCCTGCAGATACTTAAAATCCCAGCAGGTCTCTATTGAGAACTAATTATTGCCAATTAATTCCAAAACTCTGCAAGTAGGAAGGAGGCCTTAGTCTTGCTAAAGCTCTGATGCTCCTGTTCAGCTCCAGCTGAAAAACATTAGAGCAGAATCGGGAATGTTACAAACTTGCTAGATTCGAGAATCCCCTGAGGTTCCTAGTAAAAATACAGATTCGGGGACTTCCCTGGTGGTCCAGTGGTTAAGACTCTGAGCTTCCAGTGTAAGCAGACGGGGGCTCCCTCCCTGGTAGGGGAACTAAGATCCTGCGAGCAGCACGGCAAGGCAAAAAAAAAAAATAGATTCATGGTTCTTGATCTTTATCTCCAGACTCAGAATTTTCAGTAAGGTCTTGGGAATGTGTATTTTGAACAAAAGCTCAACGATTCTCAGGCTTGGGAAAGTTAGACCAAACCTGTTAACTGTCCTCAAAAAATCGACAAAGTGAAAAGCCAATCTATGGGACAAGAGAATATTTGCAAGTCGTCTCTCTGACAAGAGGTTCACGGCCAGAGTACGTAAGGAAACCCCCACAAGCCCCAAACAAGAGGACAACTCGGGTTCATAAACGGGCAAAGGGGTCGGGGGTGGCGTGGCGCAGGCAGGGAAGCCGGGCTGAGGCGAGGCCTTTTCTCCCCAGAAACTCAACGCCGTGGCCCCCAGCCCAGCCGGACCGCATTCTTTGTACCTGTTGGTGAGGGGCTCGCGGGTGCTCCTTGGCCTCCTCGTCCTCCTCCATCCTCACGGCAGGGAGACCCCGGCCGGCGCGTGAGGACCGCGAGGCGGCAGCCGCGGAGGTCCGGTCGGCTTTTCCCGCCTCGGCGCCTGGCGACGGGCCGCGCCAGGGACCAAACCGCGAAGCTCCCGCGCGCGCCCCCTGGCGGCGGTTCCGGGACTGGTGACTCCCCGCCCGTCCGTTCCCGCGCTGCCCAAACCAAGTTCCCCAGGTACCCCAGACCTGGCTCAGCACCCCGCACCGTGATGAGTGTGTAGGGACCACGGCTCACAACCGTTTATTGTAAATTTCAGGCAGCTGTACCCTCGGTACGCCTTGCAAAATTCAGTATGGGTTTTTATCATTCTATCACGGTAGTGTCACAAAGTCATACCACAGATCAATGCTTGATTTCTATCCCCTTTGGCGAAGAAGTTGCTTACCACTGCCACCTCCCTTCCCGCTCCATTGCCAAAAGGGTAGAGCTCCGACCCAAATGTTGGCTGATTTTCCTTTATATTAAGAATTAAGTAAAATGAAACAGTGAAACCCTTCCTTCCCCGGAAAAACAGGCAAAGGACTTGAATAGACATTTCTCCAAAGAAGATAAGCCAACAAGCATATGAAAACATGCTCAGTGAATATGACTCAGTAGAGATGTAAAATCAAAACCACAAGGAGATATCACCTCACACCCATTGGGATGGCCATTATCAAGGGAAAAAATGGAAAACAACAAGTGATATTGAGGATGCAGAAAAATTGGAATCCATGTGCACTGTTGGCAGGAATGTAAAATGGTGCAAAGCTTCTGTGGAAAACAGTACGGAGGTTTCTCCAAAAATTAAACATGGAACTATTGTATGATCCAGCAATCCCACTCCTGGTACAAATCTAATTCAAAATAGGGTCTTGCAGATGTATTTACACTGTCATGTTCATTGTAGCTTTATTCACAACAGTCAGGAGCTGTTGAAGCTCTCAAGCATAGTCAGTGTCAGAGTCTGTTACCACAACAGTGTAACCATGAAAAACGCTTGAATGATAGAATGCTGTACCCAGAAAGAGTCAAAACTTATACCTACTCTCTCCAGGTTTTCTGTGCTTGAAACAGAGACAAAAGCAAAACTACCCACATGGTTTTGTGGGTCTTTCAGTGTCCCCAGGCCTTGGCAAGACCTCAGAGAGAAACTTCCAATAGGGCCACTTGTTGGCAGTACTCTGATCCATGATGGGAGGGCAGATCCTGAAGGTTCTGAAGGCAGAGGTAGGGAATAAGTCAGCGATGAGCAAAGGGAAGGCAGCTCCACTCTCAGCAACCATGGTGGGAAATTTCAACACTTTCTTTATTTTTAATATAGTTTTATTTGGTTGCATCTGGTCTTAGTTGCAGCGCACAGGATCTTTGTTGTGTCACACAGTGTCTTCATTCTGGCACACAGACTCTAGTTGTGTTGCACAGGCTCCAGAGAACGAGGGGCTCAGCAGTTGTGGCACGCAGGCTTAGTGGCTCCATGACACTTAACCACTGGGGGTGGTTTAGTTGCTAAATCGTGTCCAACTCTTGCGACCCCATGGGCTATAGCTCCTCTGTTCATGGGATTCTCCAGGCAAGAATACTGGAGTGGGTTGTCATTTCCTTCTCCTGGGGATCTTCCCAACCCAGGAATCAAACCCAGGTCTCCTGAATTGCAAGCAGATTCTTTACCAACTGAGTTACAAGGGAAGCTTGACCACTGGACCACCAGGGAAGTCCTGAAAGTTCAACATTTTTAATCACAAGATAACCCAGTAGAAACTGTTATTTCAACTCCTGAGCTTTCAGGTTGGGCTGGAAACTGGTTGCAGTCTCAGGAATGAGTTATTGGCAATGTTGTGGGAGAAATGTTACTTTTTAAAAAGGTTTTCCCAACCCCTGGAGTTGGTGCAGGGTCTCTGAACAACCCACAGGGGGATTGGCAGTCGACAGCTCCTGTGTTCCCACTCCCAACTCATTCCTCAGAGCCCCAGGTCTTCAGCTGGGGCCCCATCAAACACTGCTGGGGTCCTGAGAAGGACAAGGAATTTCAAGGGGTTTTTGGTAGGAGAAAAGGTCACTTCAGAACATGCAGGGAGAGGGAGACTCAAGAGGGAGGAAATATATGTATACATATGGCTGATTCACACTATTGTACAAAAGAAACTATCATAACACTATAAAGCAATTACACTCCCATTAAAAATGAAATATAAATAACATGCAGGGAAGATTATATGTGTGACCCAAAAAGGAAATTTGAGAAAGGTAATCAGAGGATGAGAGGAAATGCAAATTGGTGGCCAGAAAGCAGATGAGCTGTGGAAACGGACAGGATGCATTAGGGTTCAGATCACCTCCTCAAGGCACCGTTGCTTTGTGTCCAGGAGCTCTAACCCCCATTTGAGGCAAAGAGGCTGAAAAGGAAGACTGGGGATGGCTACGTGCTTTGGAATGTGCTTTGGAAAACAGCATCGGCAGTATTATTAGCTGCATCAACAAGTGTAGAAACCATCAATCTTCCTACTTCGGGGAATAAATGATTGCCATAGGGACCAGACAGGCTGCTTCTTTCTCCCTGATGTCTGGCCCCGAGTTCAGCACAATTAGCTAAGTGCTTCTAGAAGTGTGGAGAAGCCTGGGAAGGCAGGCAGCGGCTCGCAGTTAAGTACAAAGTGCTGAAGAAAAGAGAAGCTTCAGGAAGTCTGCTCTGTACCTGACCCCAAACCAGCACCAGCACCATCCATTCACGCTACTTGTGGGCAGAAGCCCTGACTGGGTGGGCGGGGCTCTGCCTTTGGCTTTGGCAGGCTGCTGACACTTACCACCCCTTCTCCAAAGAATGTTTTTATGGGCAGAAAATAAATATGCAGGATTACAGAAGAAGCCAGTTATGCTGAAATACCGTTACCAACATATTTAAAAAAAAAAAACAAATTGGTGACAGAGTAGTAACAGTTGCTCATCTTTATTAAACATTAAATAAGATCCAGTGGTGGGTGTGAACTTAGAGTTATGGAAGTAATGAATATTTTAAGATGTCTACAACAATATCTAGATGATATGAAAATGTACTATCTAGTGGAACGGTTAATTCTACTGTGGTTTTCCGACCTACATTTATCACCAAAAGAAGAGCAAAGCTTCATTTCTATTTTAGTGAAAATAAATGTTTTTTTCACCCAAGTTTATAGGTCGCTGCATTCTCTCCACGTGCCTTAGGTTAAGAACTTCTGTTGTAAGTGGGAATTTAAAATGACCACGACCCTCTCCAGCCACTGTGAGCGCTATAAGAAAGCATGCATTCATCCTCTAATTTAAATGTCCTGTAAAAATCCCCCAGACCCTGGCCTTATCTGGAATGAAGTGACAGGAAAGGCGTCGGATAGTGACAACAACTCCTGCCATCCCCAAATCCACCCAGACTAATGGTCATTCACCCTTTCCCGATGCCGCACAGAAACCCAGACCTCACGGCTTTCTGCCTTCATTTCCTGAGCTTTCCAGCAATGTCCCCATTTAGGGGTTGGAAATAGATGGTCACTAGGTCCATGCGGCTCACCGGTTGGACTGTGGACAACCTGTGGCTTTGGCACGGCGTATCTCTGTGATGTGACCAGATTTGTATTTCAGGAGAGTAACTTGGGCTTCAGAACTGAGACCAGCACTTCCGTCTACCTGCTGTGCTCCATTGCCACAGCCACCGTCCTTGCCCAGGTCTCCCCCTGCTCCATCTTTTCTTGCTCCCTCCCAGCTGTTATTCTCAGCACAGTAGCCTGAGTGTTTTCTTTTCTCTTTTTTTTTTAATGTATTTTTTGGGTGCTCTGGGTCTTCATTGGTGCACTTGGGCTTTCTCAAGTTGTGGTGAGCAGGGGCGACTCTCTAGTTGTGGTACACGGGCTTCTCACTGCGGGGGCTTCTCTTCTCGCTGAGCACAGGCTTTAGGGTGGGCGGGCTCAGTAGCTGTGGGGCACAGGCTGAGCTGCCCAGCAGCATGTGGGATCTAGTTCCCTGACCCAGGATTTAACCCATGTCCCTTGCATTGGCAGGCAGATTCTTAACCGCTGGACCATCAGGGAGGTCCCAGAGTAATTTTCTTAAAAGTTATCCCATCCCGTCACTCTCTTCCTGAGAATGGCTCAGTGGTTTTCCACATCACTTAAAATAAGTTTCCATCTCCTTGCCACACTGCAGGGTTGGCAACCTATGTGTCTCTGGCTGAATCCACCCAGCACCTGCTTTTGTATGGCACTCATCTGCAGAAATTTGTTTTTTGTTATTACGTAAATACCTACATACAAGTACCTTGATTTTTGTCTCTTGTCTCACAAGGCCTAAAATAGTTACTATCTGGCCCTTTATAGTTTCTGCCAGCCAGGAAACCAGAAACTAGCCTGGGCCATTCAAATGATGGGGGAGGTGTAGGTGAAGGGGGATTAATGCAGAAGCTGTAAGAGCTAAGGAGGCCAAGGACATAGTGAAGCGACCCAGATTCCCAGCAGCCAGAAGCGCCGTGCCTTGCAGGTGGAGGGGCCAGGGAGGAGTGACGTGACCGGTCGGAGCCGGGAGCTGGAGGCATCCAGAGGGGCCTGAGGGGACACAGCTGTGCCAAGGATGCTGCCCAAGGTAGGGCAGAGGGTGAGGGAGAAAACCTGGATTCTACTTGTCGTTTCACAACAGTGCCTTCCACTGTCTAAAGCCACCCGGAGGGCTGTTGACGAAGGGTCTTGGGAAATGTAGTTCCCTGAAATACAAAGCCAAGGAAGAGAAGGAAAGGCCAGGATGTGGGTATGAGAGCTAAGAAGCACATGAGCAGCTCCCCTGTAAAGCGAGCGTGGCGCCTGGCTTGCATATTAGCCATAAGAGCTGAGGCTGTCACATGCCTGGTTGTTGTTGCTCAGTCACTTGGTCTTGTCCGACTCTTCGCGATCCGGTGGACTGCAGCATGCCAGGCTTCCCTGTCCTTCACCATCTCCCCGAGTTTGCTCAGATTCATGTCCATTGAGTAGGTGATGCTGTCCAACCATCTCATCCTCTGTCATCCCCTTCTCCTCTCACCTTCAATCTTTCTAAGCATCAGGATCTTTTCCAGTGAGTCAGATCTTCGCATCAGGTGGCCAAACTATTGGAGCTTCAGCTTCAGAAGAGCTAGTATTATCCACATTATTACTATTTTTAGCTTTTCTTTTGCACTTGGATTCCTGTTTTCGGTTATCCAAGCTGAGTATGAAGGTGTAGACAGGAAATAGGACCATAACTGACTTACCCCCAAATTGTGGGGAATAGGATGAAATTAGATCACATCTGGAGGTCCCAAATACACCATGGAGATGAGCCCAAGAATCCGCACCAAACCCCCTACTCCCAGGCAATGAAATCATTTCAAACCTTCTATTACCAGCCAGAGCGCTGGCAAGACCAGGAGTTTGCTATTGCAGAATGCACTCAGAGACACTTAGAGCTAGGGGGGATTTTTTTCCTAGAAGTGTGTATGTTGTTAGTAGAAATGCTTCTCTATCCATTCACGTGCATATCTTCCTTCCCTAGAACTGTCTACCATCGCCAGCCTCTGAAACCACGAGCGTAACAGCTTAGTTTAACGAGCTTCCTCTTTGAAAATGCCAGCCAGTGAGATCGACGATGGGTGTGACAAGACAAAGCAGGTTTGTTGCCAGTAGGGAAAGTTTTGCCACCTGACACATCAGAGACAGGGATGAAAAGGTGCACAGGCTGAATATGCATCTCCGACTCAGGAAGGTCTTCCAAGTGAAGCAGCCAGCTCCCCCAGCAGCCCTGAGGAGATGCCTCCACTCTTCCCCAGACCTCCCTCTGCTGTTTGTCCAGCAATAGTCACCCCCCAAACCCTTCTCTGCCAGGCATGCTCATCTTCACTGACTTGATGTTGAGGATGTAGTGACACAGAGTTAAAGGGAAAGAAGGACACAGCCAGGATGATCCCCTACCCAGGTGCCACAGGGAGGCCCCCATACTGCTCCCCAGCAGGCCCCGAATCGTTTTCAGGGAAAGCCATGGCTGGACTGACAGTCCCATCGCCAAGAAGTGCCTCCTAGAAGGAGCATCTGACTCTCACCAAAACTGTTGGATAAAGCTTCCACCATTCAACCCCGTGACTCTCTCCAAGAAAAGCTGCTTTCACGGAGGTCCTCTTCCTGCTTCCCGGAAGCACCCCTCCTGCTGTGTCAGTCTCCAGTGGACAGTCTTCGGGGAACATCTGCTGAGCTTGGGGGCCATGCTTTCCCTGTCCATTGAGGAGGCTGAACCAGTCTGCTTCCCAAAGTTCTTCTGACTCTCATCAGGGACCCTCTCTGATGACCTCGCCTGAATGTGATGGCTCACTAGCAGATGATTCAGGAGGAACGACTCCTTTTAAGCTTCTTAAGAAGAACGTGGGCTTCCCAGGTAGCGCTAGTGGTAAAGAACCACCTGCTAATGCAGGAGATGTAAGAGACACAGGTTTGATCCCTGGGTCGAGAAGGTCCCCTGGAGAAGGCATGGCAACCCACTCCAATATTCTTGCCTGGAGAATTCCATGGACAGGAGCCTGGTGAGCTACAGTCTATAGGGTCTCAAAGAGTCAGACGTGACTGAAGCAACTTAGCATGCATAAGAAGGATGTAGCCTTGGGAGAGAGGCCGGGGACATGCCCAGTTCTCCCATGAGAGAGTGTCCACAGAGGGATCAAAAGAATTCAGAGGGAGATGTCAATAGACCCACTTGGTGACCAGGAGGATTCAACAATCCAGCTCTATTTCACTGAGTGCTGATTGTTACACACCTGGCTCTCCCACAATTATTAACTCTTACAACTCAGGAGGTAGGCAGTCTTCTTAGCCTTGCTGTGTACACAGGGAGACCTGTGGTGTCCACACAGGTGGACAAAGGTGAGAGGACCTTGATGAAGGCTCCTCGACATCAAGGAATGATTTTGGAAGAGAAAAATAGGTGAATAATGCCCTCAAGGCTGTTAGAAAGGAAATAGATTTTCCTAGTATGGGTTCTTCCCAAAGATATAACCTAAGACAAGAAGGTGGGTACAGGCGGTTTCTTTCTAAGGTGATCCCCAGGAACAGAGGAGGGTTGTATGGGAAAAGAGATAGAAGCAAAAAAAAAAAAAAAAAAAGGTTTCAAATGGGCTGTGGACAGCAGGGCTCAAGTACACAGAATTTCTGGAGAATCCTTCCAGAAGGAGCTCCCACGAGAAGGGTGTTGCAGAAACCAGTAATCGAGAAACCAAGCACCAGACTCAGAGTTGGAGACTCAGGTTTTTTATGCTGTGGGCCCCGAGGAGTTAACACTCTAAGCTCTGAGCCCCGAACAAAGGGGTTACAGAGTTTTCATAGACAGACTATAGTGGGCAACACTAACGGTTAATAGGCTGGTTTAAACTAAAGGGTTTCACATACGTGGGAACAGCAATCAAGATGGGGAGGGGGATGCCTGATCTTTACTGGGACAGGCATGATGAAGCAGGTTTCCAGGAGCTGAGCAGTTGCAAAGAGCAGGACAAGGGTAAGTGAGATAAGCTCCAATTCCTAGTATTGTAAGTCCCCACTTTCTGAGGCTATGTGACCTACTTGATCCAGACTTTGTCAAGCTGAGTTACAGAGGTAGAAGGAGCAGGAAGTTATGTAAAATTTTAACTTTCCCTCTTCAAGGGAGGGTGAAACCTGCCCCTGCTCCCTATCCTCGGTGTGTGGGCCTGCTAGGTGCCCTCAGCCATGGCTGCAACCTCAAGGGAGCCCAGGGGCAGAAAGTACAGACAGAAGATAGAAGATGTGGGTGAATGCCGATTCTGTGGGCAGAAGTGAACAGAAAGCAGGTTCTGAGCTGTCTGGTCACAGCTATTTCATCACAATAAAATCACAGGTGATGAGATGAGGATGTGAGTCCAGGTCCCAGATGTGCTTGCCTTCCAGGGGACAGGAGGTGGGAGGGGACACTTCAGATAGCAATCAGCAGGACCCAGACAAGCGACTGAGTGCCTACACCCTGTGTGACCCACCGAACTCCTGCAACTCTTCCATCCCTCCCCGGCAGCCTCCCCCACCTGGAGCTCACAGCTCTCCTGCTGAAATGATAGAAACAAATTCTCGGTTGATGGATGAGGTAAACTGGAGTGGAACAGCCCGTGATGCAAGAGGCCAGAGGCAGCATCTCCTTTTCTCTATTCCACCTATGAAAAGCCAGTCCTCTGCCCTGGGCAGGTCTGTCACTGGGCTCTTGGTGTCTGGCAGCGGAAAACTGCAGTGGAGTGCTTGGACCTTCTCTGTGTCCTTGGGCAAGTTATTAACTTCTCTGAACCTCAGTTTGTTTCATCTCATGAGGAGGACAAGGATGCCTGCCCAGTAGAGCAGAGTGAAGATGAGATGTTATCCTTCCTGGCCCTCACCCAGCACAGTATGCCGCGTGTAGGGAGCGTTTCATCAAGGATGGAAGGGCATAGTGTATTTCTGAGTTGTTTCAATTCACTATCAAAGTGGAGAACCAGAGACAGTTATTGATCATTTAAGGACACAGAGTAATGTAATACAGAGAGTGCTGGACTGGCCAGGCAAAAGATTTCATTTCCCTGCTGTATAATCTCAGGTCTAGGACCCTCTCCAAATTCAGGTTTTTCTATCATTAATAGAGACCATCACGTTTGCCCGGCTCAAAATACTGCCAAGACTCCACGGAGCTCCCAGATGTAAGGATGCTCTGTGAATCCCAATGCATATAAAAATGTTGTTGTGGTGATGATATTCATGATAAGGATCCTGCCTTCTCCTTCGTCATCAGGGGCACAAACGCACCCCATTAGGACCGGAGCAGGCATTTCATGTTAAGCACAATGCCAAGAGGAGACCGTGTGATTAATATCAGAGTCTGTAACAGCTGCTTGGGGTGAGCCATTCAGACCATCCGTGTCGAGGACTCAGCTGATAATTTATTTACATCTGAGGATGACAACCAGGGAAAGCAATTAGGACTTGGGCATCTGCCCTTTGGGGATCCTGATGGCTGGAGCTGAGGCAGTGGGGCTGCAGAAACCTTCACAGAGGCTGCTAACTGCTAACGAACTTCCTTTCACATTGGCTCAGTCTCACTGTCTCTTAATACGTCAAACAAGTCATGTCTGTCTCCCAGTCCATCATCTGTTCCCAAATTACACGGCTGCAGTGCTGAAGGGAAAACCGATCAGGGGACAAAGGTACAGGGGGCCAGGGGTCTAAAGGACTGATATTTTCAGAGTTCTTTACAGCTATCAATTAGTGAACCCTGGCAACAACCTGGAAAGTAGGTCAATATTATTATCCCTGCTTTGTGGATGAGAAAGCAGGCTTCAGAAGAATGGCTCGCCCAAGGCTAAGTCATCCATCAGAAGAGCTGATGCAGCATTAGATGTAAGAGTTCCTGGATCCAAGTCCTTGGCCAAGTATGTGCTTCCTCAGTGAGCTGATCAGTAAATGAAGGAGACTTACTGACTGCACTCTAAAATGATGCATGAACCCCCTCCTGCGTGCAGTGGCAGGTGCTAAGTTCAATTTAGATCCCAAAGCTGGGACAGCTTTTAAACACAGATCCTAAAACCTGAATAATCCAAGAAAATACCTTTGGATGCACTGCTTCCTTTGGAAGACAAAGAGGTAGGTGTGTCCTCAGAGTGGACATTGTTTTGACTGCCTAACATCTGAATAACTTCTTGTTCAGAGGCAAAGTGAGGTTTGCAGGGCTCCCTCCCTTTCCCCACCTCCCCAGGCTATGGTACCCCAGTGTGTGCAGGCTGTCACCTCAGTCATGTCCGGTTCTTTGCGACCCTATGGGCTGTAACCCACCAGGCTCCTCCATCCATGGGATTTTCCAGGCAAGAATACTGGAGTGGGTTGCCATGCCCTCCTCCAGGAGATCTTCCCAACACAGGGATCGAGCCTGGGTCTCTTACGTCTGTCTCCTGCGTTGGCAGGAGGGTTCTTTACTATTACTTACACCTGGGAAGCCCAAAAGAAGCTTAATTAGAGCCAGTGTGTAGTACTGGGAGAGCAAAGCTCGGGGTTGGGGGCCCTGACTCCGCAGAGATGGCCAGTGGTGAAAGGTCTCATGAGACTGTCCCCAGGGCAAGTCTTTGCCGGGTGGGGCGGTGTTTCACCTCCCTGGTCTTCCCAAAGCCTGTGCTCCAGTTTTCCAATCAATTCCAATAGACTTTCCTGCCTCAAGTTAACTGGACCCTCTTTCTGTTATTTGAAATCCTGGCTATAGTTTTTCACCTGGAAATGTAAGCGCTTGCCAAGGGTATGAAAACTGCCAGTTGCAGATTCCGTAAATTGCTGGTGGAAGGACAAATGGGCAATAATACCAGGGAAGGCAACTTGGCAAAGCTGTCCCGGATTCCTTGACCCAGCTCTCCACCTTGGAGAATTTATCCAATGTGTGAGTGCACATGCTTAGTTGCGTTCATGGAATTTTTCAGGCAAGAATACTGGAGTAAGTTGTCATTTCCTCCTCCAGAGGATCTTCCCAACTCAGGAACTGAACCTGCATCTCCTGTGTCTCCTGCATTGCAGGCAGATTCTTTATCCACTGCACCACTGGGGAGTCCGCTTGAATAGTTACACAATTGCAAAGCTGCTTACGAAGTTGTTTTGCCCTTGTGTACCTGTGAGCAGGATTAGTCACTATAGCAGCATTTGTAATAGCAAAATATTTGAAAGGATCCAAAGGTCCATTACTAGCAGACTGATTAGATAAATTATGGTATATACACAGGATGGAAAGCTGCCCAGCTCTTTTTTTAATGGGATATTTTCTATGTGTTGATATGAAAAATCTCCCAAATAAGCCAGTAAGTTAAAAAAAGATTCATAACAGTGTGTATAATATGATACCTTTTATAATAGTAGGGAAAAAATAAGAACCCATACTTGTTCTTGCTTCCATACACAAAAGGAAACTCCAGAAGGAAACAAAAGAAACTAAAAACATAGTTTCCTACTGGGAAGGAAGGAGGCAAATATGAAAACAAAACGGGGCGGGGGGGGGTGAATATTTTTCACTGGGTGCCTCTTTATAATGTTAAGTTATTTAATCATGTCAATAGGCATCTATTCAAAAAGCCACTTTTAAAAAGGCCACCCCAGAGAGTGAAATTCAGCAGACAAAAGACTCACTTGACTGTCCCTGCCTTCACACCAACCCACCCACCACCCTCAGCATGTGGACAAAGCACGCTGGTAAACAGTGCCTGCGGGCTTGGCAGATTCCGGGTAGTGACTTCCCTGGTGGTCCAGTAGCTAAGACTTCTCACTCCCGATGCAGGGGGCCAGGGTTCAATCCCTGGTCAGAGAACCAGATCCCACATGCCACAATTCAGAGTTTGCATGCCACGACTAAAACATCCAGCATGCCACAATGAAGATTGAACATCCTATGTTCATCAACTAAGACCTGGCACGGCCAAATAAATAAATAAATGTTTTTGAAAAAAATATTCCAGGGTATGCAGAAGCCTGCCTCTGAGACTTTTCAGTGGAAGATGGCTTGTCTACCATGGGAACAGAATCTGCTCCGGGGTGTTGAGGTTAAAAGGCAAAATAGGTTGTTGAAAACCAGGAAGATGGTTTCTAGTGAAAAAGAAAAAGAAGATTCATAGCATCCTTTGATTTGTAGAATCCAGAGAAATTACATTTCAGAGATGTCCATGCTCCTAAGAAGGGTGTCTCCAAGACATACAACGCACTGTGCCCTGCTGTCAAGGGACCCCCTCCTTCAGAAACAGGGAAGTAGCTCATCCCCCACCAGCTATTGGAAAATATGGGGTCCTGGCAAATTACCTGCATCAGTGGAGTATGTCTGGGGTGATGATTTTACAGGAACTGCCTAATGAAGGCATTTGAGCTTTCTCTCCTGCAGGTCCACTGATCAGACTCAAATGAAGGTCCCCAAGATAAAATGTACTTATTTATCCTCTAAGCCATCTACTTGAAAATCAATAATATTTCAAATTTAATGAGTTGTAAGACAAGTAAATTAGAGTTTGGAGTAAGCCATATTGATTAGATGGTTCTGTCAACTGGAACCCATAACTTTCCTCTGTAATTAAGTATTCCACGGTAGTGTATGATGCACTCGATACTGGTTGCTTTCATGAGGAGATCACAACTCTGGCCATTCCTATAATGAGAGCGTTGCCATGGCTAGGGAAACATCTGCGCCCACCCTGCCCAACTGTGGCACTGCCCTCTTCCCCAGCAGCATCAGGCTTCAGTGACAAGTGGCTTTCCCAGGCACTAATCACCCTTCACTTTGGTCACAGGGCCTCCGCAAATTTGAACATTAAAATGAAGAACGGCAATTTTTTAAAAATTTAAAAATTAAAAAAATAAAAAGCATGGTGGAAGAAACTGCCTTCAGTAAAAGAACATCTGTGGAATCATGTGTTACTGTTAGGAGCTCTTTCAAGCTCCCCTAGCAGTTTGCATTTCATAGAAGCTTGAGGATGGGCAAAGTCGATTTCTCACCAAGTTGACTACAGAAGGGACAGAAGGGCAGAATTTAAAACATCCGCAGTCACCATTCAACATCAAACGTCCTGACTTTCAACACTAAATCACCTTGCCTACATCAATCTTTCCTGCCCGTTCTGAAGGGAACCTTATTTCTTAGATCTGAGTAATGGTAGCTTTTTAATTAATTAATTTCATTAATGCGAGCTGGAATCTCTGACCTGGTAGGAGTCCTGGATCTTTGAAGGAAGCCCCCCCCCCCACCACCGGCCCCCCGCCCCCAGCCCATTTGGCTCAAGAAGAAAAATTCAGAGATTGTGTGAGACATTGAACCACAAGGCAAAGCCCCCGCTGGTTTGAAAAGGGAAAACAGAAACACAGGCAGCATTGTCTGGGTTCTGTTACTGAGAGCATGGACCATGGTGTGGTGTGGGCCTCACCTGGGGGCTTGTCAGAGATACAAGCTTTCCAGTCCCTCACCCAAAGCAGCAGACTCTGAATCTGCCTTGCGGTAAGATTCCCAGGTGGTTTTCGTCCTCATTTGGGTTTGCATAGCACACCTAGGTTTGCACTGTAGCTCTGCTCTTAATAATCATATGATCTTAGCCAAGTTACACAGCCTCTGTGTATTTTTCAGCCCCATATGCAATATATGGGGCTTTCCTCGTAGCTCAGTCTATAAAGAATCTGCTTGTGGATGCCTGCAATGCCAGAGACCTGGGTTTGATTCCTGGGTTGGGAAGATCCCTTGGAGAAGGAAATGGAAATCCACTCCAGTATTGTTGCCTGGAAAATTCCATGGTAGGCTAGAGTCCGTGGGGTCGCAAGAATCAGACACGACTGACTAAACCACCACCACGCAATATATAATCTTGAGTGGCAAAAGCAGATTAGCAGAAGGCAAAGAAAAGAGATCTGGAGACCGATGAGAGAGAAAGAATCACCTTACACTATGGTAGAATATCTGAAGCTCAAGCAGCAGAAATGATTAGGCGTCTTATTCAAGAATACAGAAATCCAGTATTATTGGTGTTGTCTATCTCATGACAAATCTCTGCTTAAAGCAATCACACAGTTCATATGGGGGATATCTAGGGAAATAACAGAGAGAAAGACACTCAAAGAGAAAAAGCCATCAACTCTCATTTGGGTGGATACTGATATAGAAAAAGAATATAAGCAGAGAATAAAGATTCAGTAAAAGCCAGAAACCAAAATCAGAGATGACCAGGAGAAATGCAGAGCCGTTGGAAATGGTAAAAATCTTGGGGAGAACACGGACTTCCTAAACCAGCAGTCCCCAATCTTTTTGGCACCAGGGACCAGTTTAGTGGAAGAATATTTCCGTGGATGGTGGAAGGAGGTGGTTTGGAGATGATCCACGAGCATTGCATTTATTATGCTAATCATAATCTGTATTTGTAGCCACTCACCATGCTAGCATCACCACTTCAGCTCCACCTCAAATCACCAGGCATTCGATTCTTATAAGGAGCGTGCAACCTACATCCCTTTCACACACCGTTCACATTCGAGTTCGGGCTTCTGTGAGAATCTAATGCTGCTGCTGATCTGACAGGAGGTGGAGCTTGGGTGGTAATGCCAGCGATGGAGAGCAGCTGGCAAAACAGATGAAGCTTCGCTCATGTGCCCACCGCTCATCTCCCGCTGTGCGGTCCAGTTCCTAGCAGGCTACAAACCAGTACCAGTTTGTGGCCCAGGAGTTGGGGACCCCCTTCTAACCCATGAGAAATAAGGATGGGGGTCTACTTTCTCTGGAGTCTCAGAGCAAAGTGAACTCAGCTGATTTCAGGGTGCACATTCAGTACACAGTGAGATTATTATTAGCCCTGACAGGCTGCCACCTCAACCCCAATCGCATATCTATTCTTCCCCCATGGTGGAGCCTTCGGAATGGAAACCCCACCAACAGTGGGGAAATTTCAGAGAAGCCAAGTGGCAGTCTGATACCCACCAGGGTATGCAAACAGACTTCTGCCTTAGAGGTTTTCCAGCTTTTACATTAACAAAGAAGCCTCAGCTCATGGGTCTTGAAGAGCATTTCTAAAATATAAAAGGAAAAACATGGCCTGTATCTAACACGATTCTATTAAAACCCCCAATTTTCAGAATCCTAATATGTGTGATCCAAGAGTCAAGGGATTGAAGAAGATTGTGGGCTCAGAGGGAGTCACGTATTAATGACTCCCTCCAACCTCTTTCAGGATTCCACAGAGCTATCAGTCAGGAGAAACTAGAGAGAACTCAAATTAAATCAAATGACTGCATCACACAACATTTAGGAATGCACAGATTTTCTCTTTTTTAGACAGCCTCTTAGAGGCGTGATGGCCATTAACACAAAGCGTGACATAAGTTACAAAGAAGCATCATCATCCAATGTTCGGCTTTCTGGCCCCCCAGGAAAATCTTTTAAGCTTTCAAAGCTTAAAATGAAGGAAACCTTCTTGAGAGAGACCATCAAAGTTCACTCGTCCCATTAAATACCCCTGATTCTCTTGGCATGATTACTTTCTATAAATGTTTAAGACTCCTAATGTGTCCTCTTTTTCCATGAAATAGAGCAAAATTACTTAAGAGCAGAGAACTTATTTATCTGGCTGACTCATATTCTTTCTCCTAATCTCAGCTCAAGTATTTTATCCTTGGAGAAGCTTCTCCTGACACATACCTGCTCCTCCACCTGGCTAGAAGAAATTCTTACTTCTGAATGTCTTTAGCAGTGTCCTCATGTCACTACCTTATAACTTCTTATTATTTTTTTTAATTTATTATTATTTTCTAAAAAAATATTCACTTATTTGGCTGCATTGGGTCTCAGTTGCATCATGTGGAATCTTTCACCAAGGCGCGCGGGCTCTATGGTTGCGGCACCCGGGCTCAGCTGCCTTGAGGCACGTGGAATCTTAGTTCTCCGACCAGGGATCAAACTGGCGTCCTGTTCATCAGAAGGCGGATTCTTGACCACTGGACCACCGGCTAAGTCCCCGTAACTGCCTATTTTATGTTGAGGTTATTTTTACCTGTCTGTCTCTCCTACGAAACTGTACACTGTTCACCACTGTACCAATAACACTTGACACTGTACCTGGCACAAGACAGAAAATCAGTGTTCGTGGAACTGTTAAAATCAGCAGAAAACTAATGGAAAAGGATTCCAGTAGGCCAGAATCTGTGTTACGATAATGAGAGACTTCTGTTGCTTTCTTCCTAGGAACATTAGACTCTTCTTCCAGCTTCATGGGCAATCTATCTAAAGAAGATGGTTTCCTTGAAATATGGAGACAACTAAAAACTCTCAAAACCAGCCTATGCTGTAAGCTAAATTGGGTGAGGGGACTTGTCTTTCCTTTTTGGCATTGCAACCCCAGGGTCTGCCTATGGCAGCCACCAGCAGTGGAGAGACGGACACGTCACCCAGACACCCTGCTGTCCTCTGCACACAGCCTTCAGTCATTGACACCTTCAGAAACTGCTTCAGCTGTGCCTTCTCTTGCCTGAGGTCATGGTCTTCCCAGGACAGCCCTCATTCCATGAATGAGCAAGGCAAGGGGACAGAGGCACAGCCATTCTGACCACATGTGCCCACAGGACAACCCCAACAGACGACATCTGCTCCAAGTCCCCCCAGCGACATGGTTTGTCCATGTCATGCTGTGACTCCTCCCTCTACCCAATAAATATTGGTCCCTAACACATACTTTGCTGCTCAAACTCCAACTCAGTGTCTGCTCCAAGAGAACCTAACCAACAACCAACAAATATTTGTTGAATGAATGAATGATCAAAAAAAAAAGAATCTATAAATAGATTAGGGCTTCCTTGGTGGCTCAGCGGTAAAGAATATGCCTGCAATGCAGGAGAGATGTGTAGGAGATGTGGGTTCAATTCCTAGGTCATAAAGACCCCCTGGAGAAGGAAATGGCAACCCACTCCAGTATTCTTGCCTGGGAAATCCCAGGGACAGAAAAGCCTGATGGGCTACAGTCCATGGGGCTGCAAAAGAGTCAGATACAACTTAGTGACTAAAACAACAACATAAATAAATGTACAAACAAAGAAGTAAAAGATGTAACTAGAAAATATTTCAACTGCGGTAAATGACTCCCACTGTCAACTAAAGATACAGTTGGAACTATTGGGGACTGACTCCCCCAAGCAGCCCCACCTAGACAAGTGGAACCCAGCATCCATTCCTGACTGTGTCTTCGGTCAACTGCCATGACATCTCACATCATACTTCCAGCATCCTTGTTGGGTGGAAATTCACCAGCCTCACTTTTAAAAAGGAAAGGAGGCTCTCAGAGGAGAAAGAACTTGCTCAGTTATCACACAGCTAAGTGAGTTGCAAAGTTGGGATACAAAGCCTTCTGCCTGGTTCCAAGGAAAGTTACTCCACAGTTCCTATCATCTTCCACCATTGGTAGCAAATGTACCCTTTGCAATATGGTCAAACAGACGGGCTGAAAGCAAATATTCGGCTGAACATTACCTTCTATCCAGCTGGCTGCTCCAATAAGAAACTGTTACCCTTGTTCCAGACACACCAGCTCATCCCTGCGTGGGCAAACTGATGCTACCTGGACAGTTTCAGTTTCCTGTTTGGTCACAGTGACATGTGCAATGCTGCTTTTCTATGTGATGAATAATAGCAATGGTAATATTTAATATCAGTAATGAGAAAACAGTAGTTTAAAAACCACCTTTATTAGCTTAAGAATCACAAGGAAATTTCTTGTAACATTTACCTAAAATGAGGATGGGATGTCGTCTAATAATTATGCAATGATACAGCTTGATTTCAAACATTAAAAAATAGACTGAGGAGAAAGACCATTGGAAGCCCTCATTTGCTCTGATCTTTTTGGGGAAAAAATGGCAAAGTTACCATCCTTGCATTCCTGAACTAAATTCCACCTGACCATTCCAAGATTATGAGTCAGGAATGAAATTGGATCACTTACAGAGATGTGATGGACATAGAGACCATCATCCAGAATGAGGTAGGTCAGAAAGAGAAAAACAAATATCATGTATTAATACATATATGTGGAATTTATAAAAATGGTACAAGTTGATTTTATTTGCAAAACAGAAATTGAGACACAGACGGAGAGAACAAACGTGTGGACACCAAGTGGGGAAAAGGAAGGGAGGGATGAACTGGGAGCCTGGGGCTGACACATACACACTACTCTGTATAAACCAGAGAACTAATGACAGCCTATTGCTTAGCACAGGGAGCTCCACTCCATGCTCTGTGGCGGCCAAAAACGAGGGGGTATATGTATGCATACAGCTGACTCACTTTGCTGTATGGTAGAAACGGGTGGCTCAATGGTAAAAACTCTGCCCGCCAATGTAGGAGACCTGGGCTCGATCCCTGGATCAGGAAGATCCCCTGGAGAAGGACATGGCGACCCACTCCAGTATTGTTGCCTCCCGTGAACAGAGGAGCCTGGTGGGCTACAGTCCACGGCGTTACAAAGAGTCAGACACGACTGAGCGACTAAAGCACCATCACCAGAAACTAACACCACATTGTAAAGCAACTATATGCCAATAAAAATTAATTAAAAAAAAAAAAACAACCAAGATGATGAGTTGACTGAGGAGTTCTGATCTGAGCTAGGCTACCTCCTGTGTCTGCAGCTGGGTCCACCCGACTGATCTCCACAAGATTCACCCTCCATCGTGCCAGCTCTGTCTATTGGTGAGAGCTGGGTTCAAAAGAGAGAGCAGACACATGTGTGCTTGCCAGCCCCTGCTGGCATCAAGCTTGCTACTGTCACATGGGTCAACACAATTCACGTGGCTGAGCCAGAGCTTAGAGGGAGAGGACCGTCCAGTTACTGGGCAAGAAAGGTGGACCAGGAGGCCGGTCAGTGGTGCCGTCATGTGATCATTCTAGCCAACACCTTCTAGCCAGAGCACCAGGAATCCAACTGAGCAAGTTGGGTTTATTACCCATTTCAGTGAGGATGAGCCCAGCCTGGAAACCCTTGAGGTATATTAGTAAAGGAGTATCAGAAAGGAGTTGTAATAGGATTTGAGCTTGTGTTAGTGATCTGGGGATACAGGGCTTTGCTTTGAATTAATGCTCTCAGAAAGCAGAGGCAATGCTAAGCTTGGGCATCTTAATACATCTTATCTAGAAGGAGGGAAGACTAGACAAAGGCTAAAGCTGTCCCTGACATACACACTGCTATATTTAAGATAGATAATCAATAAGGACCTATTGCATAGCACAGGGAACTCTACTCAATATTCTGTGATAACCTACATGAAAAAAGAATCTGAAAAAGAAGAGATATATGCATGTGTGCTCAGTTGCTCGGTCACATCTGGCTCTTTGTGGCCCCATGGACTATAGCCCATGACACTCCTCTGCTCATGGAAATTTCTAGGCAAGAATACTGGAGTGGGTTGCCATTTTCTTCTCCAGGGATGTCACCCACCCAGGGATTGAACCCATGTGTCTTGCATCTCCTGCATTGGCAGGTGGATCGTTTATCACTAGCACCACCTGGGAAGCCCCAGATACATGCGTATGTGTAACTGAATCCCTTTGCTATACACCTGACACTAAATCCACTCTACTCCAGTAAAATTAAGTTCTTTGAAAAGCAGGGGTCATCCCTATTAGCCACGGTATGGAGATGTTCAGTCATTGTAGTTTGGACAATGGTCACGTCTGGTCAGCATTCAGACATGGTCATGAAGTGCTCTCATCTTTATCATGAGCTATCACAGTCACTGAGGAGCTGGGGCTGATGCGGATCTTCTGCGCAGTCATCTATGACCAACACGAGGGCGTTAAAGTCCCGCTGTGATGCCGGTTGGGTCAGGGAGGTCGCAGTGTCTTTTCTTCTTATATCACACATGCAACCAGTTATCATAGAAATTGGCCTTAATGCTTTCATCATTCATCCCAAGAGGGGATCAAAATAACTCGATAGAGAAAAAAAGCTTTGGTATAAAAGCACCAATAGTAAGCACCGAGGAGTAGAACACAGAGCTCTCTCCAAACACATGTTATAAATGTGCTTACACAGTATCGAAAACAATTACCAAATGAGACATAAAAGCAATATAATAAGGACCTATGAATAATAAATATAGGAATAGAAAACCTCGTATTAGCAAAAGTCAAGAAGGAGAAAATAGAAGGTGGGAGGAGGTTAAAATGTGTGACCTTTTTCATTTTAAAGATGTCAAAACACAGCAGTTGTTCTGTTGTCGTTGTTTGCAGAAATACACATGCCAAAGATGGTTGATAAATTTAATGCAAACTACTTACAGTGTGAACAAAAGCAGAATATTTACCTTCCACGTGATTGGGGGAAAGAAAAGCCAAAAAAAAAAATTGTTGCCTAAAATGGAAAACAAAATAAGCAAATATTTTGCTTATTTGCTAGCAAATTTGCTAGCAAATATTTGGCTTATTTGCCAATGCAGGAGATGCAAGAGACATGGATTCAACCCCTGGATGGGTAAGATCCCTGGAGAAGAAAATAGCATTTTTGTCATAAACAAAATGCCTACAGACCAGACACCCCTCCTTTTTGTACCCTGTCCCTGCTTCCAGGGTCCCCAGATTCACCCACTATTTGTTACAGCATCACAAGCAGTTCACTACTTGGTCTTGGCCCCTCTGATTGACTCTCTGCAGAGTGGAGGCTTCCACCTGGGTGGGTCTCAGCACCAGAGATTTTTTTCTAAGAACAAAATTGTGCAGTTGTGCGTGGGTTTAGGGCTTCCCAGGTGGCACTAGCGGTAAAGAACCCGACTGTCAGTGCAGGAGACATAAGAGACTCAGGTTCGATCCTTGGGTTGGGAACATCCCTGGAGGAGGGCATGGCAACTCACTCCAGTATTCTTGCCTGGAGAACCCCATGGACAGAGGATCTTGGCAGGTTACAGTCCATAGCATCGCATAGAGTCAGACATGACAGAAGCAACTTAGCAGCAGCAGTAGCATGGGTTTATCCATAAAATTATTAAATTCATAGTGATGAGAGACTGGTGAAATAATTAAGTTCCACCCAAACAATAGAATAATATATATAGCTATTAAAAATTATGAACTAAATAACATTGAAATAGGTTTTCAGGACACTATGGAATACACAAGTAGACTGTAAAACAAGATGTATGGGCATATCAGGGGATGATATTGTTATTAAAATACTGATAGACATGAGCATAATATGAACCCAGGTTCACATAGAGGTGTAGCCATAGGTGGAGTCAGGTACAAAGATACTCATAGATGTGGACACAGACCAAATGTTAAGAATGGTTACCTCTGTGTTGTGGGATTATACACTATCTTTATTTTTCTTTTTTCCTATCTCTATTTTATTTTTACCAGAAACATAATTTTTTAATAAGGAAGGATTTATTGTCGCCCAGGTGTGTTGCCATGGAGCTCTGAACCTCTCTGAGCGGATGCCCCACTCACCTCTGATTGTCTGCTGAGTGGGCTCTCTCTGGATCATGGTCCTGGGAGGCAGGACCACCCTCTGCTCAGTGCAGACGCAGTGCCACATGCTGAGCCGTCAGAACATATTTGCAGAGCTCAACTGAATGCACCGAATTGTCAAAAGACAGACGCTGGGCAAATAGACATCTAAGCCATTCCCCAAGAAAGAGAAAATGTAATTTATCCTAATTGACCTTAGTTGTTAAGGGCTTACCCAGTGGCTCAGTGGTAAAGAATCCACCTGCCAAAGCGGGAGACTCGGGTTCGATCCCGGGGTTGGGAAGATCCCCTGGAGAAAAAAAAATGGCAACCCACTCTAGTATTCTTGCCTGGGAAATCCCATGGACAGAACAGCCTGGCAAGCTACAGACCATGGGGTGGCAAAGAGTCAGACACAACTAAGCACACACTCACATACAACTGACCAGGTTTCGATCTGACCAGAGGACACAGACTTCAGGACTCATTTGTCCAATGAAGCAGGAATGGCGGTTGTTAAGGGAAAGATGAACAAACCCTTGGAAGCGTCCGTGAGGCCTGATGGCCACTTCTCCAGGCGGCCCCCCTAGCCTATTGGTGCAGGTATAGCCCTGATGATTTATCCAGCTGGCATGAATTCCTTCAGGCAATTCAGAGGGAGAGTTTTTCATGAAATTGTTTGGGGACTGGAGCAAGTCCCCAGATGGGCATATCAGCAGAAATTATTTTTCACTTTATCCCCACGTGTTCGTGTCTTTCTGTAATAATACTACTCTCTGAAACGTGTGCGCTGGCTTTTCCCTGAAGACACGTAGTTCTTTCACACATATTGAGCCTAGTTTTCCCATTTTTCAAGTTTCTCTCCAAGAGTGAGATCTTTGAAAGACATGTTGGTTCTGTAAAGCGTCTAGACATTTATTTACTTACAGATGGCTATTGCTGAATGGAACGAAGGCAGCTTAGCACCGTCTGACTGTTTGGGCTTCCAGAGGCACACAACTTCCCTGTGACTCACAGCATCCTTATAAAACATGTGCAGAAGAGCGAATAGCAAGAGGAACATCACCCCGATGTAGGAACAGAGGGTTGTGAACTGTGATGCCTGCCTAGTACCATGAGCCTATGTAGTGTGTTGAATGGTGACCTGCAAATCGTACCTGCACCCGAGCCTCCCACGCGTCCTCATTAGGAGTAAGGTCTTTGCCAACGTAATTCAGCTAAGAATTTCAAGACCAGACTGCCTTGGATTCGAGTGTGCACTAAATACAATGACAAGCTCTTAGATGAGAAGGGAAAGGGAGACTGACTGAGAAACACATGGGAAGAAAGTCGTGGGAAGACAGAGGCAAAGACTGGAGATGCCCGGGGATGTAGAGGCCACCAGAAGCCGTAAGAGGCCAGGAAGGATGCTCCCCTAGAGAACCCTGGAAGGAGCAGGGCCCTGCTGACAACTAGATTCTGGTCTCCAAAATTGTGCGAGAATCAATTGCTAGAGAGAATCAATTGAGAGAATCAATTCTAAGCTACCAAGTTTATGGTAATTTGTTGTAGCAGCTCTGGGAAATGAATATTTTCATAAAATCACAATTCCAGAACACAGCAGCCAGATTTGAACGAATCATAGGAGATGATGGGACTGTGTGTTTGTTCACAAGCAGTATGTGCTTAATTGTTTAACCCTGACTTTTCCCTGTGTATGCCCCCAAATTGGTGACATGTGCAAGACAAGGCTGAAAATGTGAAAAGCAGGGTTTAAGCTTTGAAAGCATGCTTTCTTTTTCTCCTAACCCATCTCACCCTGAGACACAACCCAATATTTAACCACATCACCAATCTTGGAAGATAGGAATGTGTAAGAGTTAAGAACATGGGCTACAAAGTTGACCAGACCTATCAGTTGTAGAACTGTGTGACTTTGGCCAAGTTGCTTCACTTCCTTGAGCTTGAGTTCATCTGTAAATTTGAACAATACATGCAATAAACTTAGCAGAGGGCCAGGCACACAGTACTCAAGGGTGAAAGTATTTAGTCAGAGTTGAAATATGCTTATTTAACTTATATGCAGAGTACATCATGAGAAATGCTGGGCTGGAAGAAACACAAGCTGGAATCAAGATTGCTGGGAGAAATATCAATAACCTCAGATATGCGGATGACACCACCCTTATGGCAGAAAGTGAAGAAGAGCTAAAGAGCCTCTTGATGAAGGTGAAGGAGGAGAGTGAAAAAGTTGGCTTAAAGCTCAATGTTCAGATCACTAAGATCATGGCATCTGGTCCCATCACTCCATGGGAAATAGATGGGGAAACAGTGTAAACAGTGTCAGACTTTACTTTTTTGGGCTCCAGAATCACTGCTGATGGTGACTGCAGCCATGAAATTAAAAGACGCTTACTCCTTGGAAGGAAGGTTATGGCCAACCTAGATAGCATGTTTAAAAGCAGAGACATTACTTTGCCAACAAAAGTCCGTCTAGTCAAGGCTATGGTTTTTCCAGTGGTCATGTATGGATGTGAGAGTTGGACGGTGAAGAAAGCTGAGCGCCGCAGAATTGATGCTTTTGAACTGTGGTGTTGGAGAAGACTCTTGAGAGTCCCTTGGACTGCGAGGAGATCCAATCAATCCATCCTAAAAGAGATGAATCCTGGGTGTTCATTGGAAGGTCTGATGTTGAAGCTGAAGCTCCAATACTTTGGCCACCTCATGCGAAGGGTTGACTCATTGGAAAAGACCCTAATGCTGGGTAGGATTGGGGGTGGGAGGAGAAGGGGACGACAGAGGATGAGATGGTTGGAGGGCATCACCGACTCGATGAACATGGGTTTGGGTAGACTCCGGGAGTTGGTGATGGACAGAGAGGCCTGGCGTGCTGCAATTCATGGGGTCGCAGAGAGTCGGACACGACTGAGCGACTGAACTAAACTGAAATGGATATATAGACCTAGAGGTAAATACAAGGATTGAAAGCAATAAGTAGCTGATAGAAGAAAAGTACAATGCAACTCTGACCACCACTCTCCATTTCCCACTTTATTCATCTTTGAGGTTGAAGGTGAGTGATCAAATTAGGGAAGATAAAAATTAGGACTTCCCTGACAATCCAGTGGTTAAGACGCTGTGCTTCCAATGCAGAGGGTGAGGGTTCGATCCATGATTGGAAGCTAAGATCCCACATGCCATACAGTGTGGCAAGAAAGTTTTTTGTTTTTTAATTTTTTAAAAAATTGGAAAGTTGAAAGAGTGGATGAAGTTGATGGGAAAAGCAGGAAGAACCACTACCAAGAAGAGAATCCCAAGGAAAGGCACCTAATAATCTTTAGTTATTATCATTGGTGCTTTTGAATCAAGATATAACATTGCTGACTTTGGCTTCAACAAAGAAACTCTGGCACAACTCAATAAGCAGCTCAGCCCAGAGACAGAGCTATGACAAGGGAATAAATTGAAGAGAAAATGAAAATTATTTTTAACATAGTATCCCTAGTGGCTCAGACGGTAAAGTGTCTGCCTGCAATGCAGGAGACCTGGGTTTGATCCCTGGGTCGGGAAATCCCCTGGAGAAGGAAATGGCAACCCACTCCAGTACCCTTGCACGGAAAATCCCATGAACGGAGGAGCCTGGCAGGCTACAGTCCATGGGGTCACAAAGAGCTGGACACAACTGAGCGACTTCACTTTATTTCTTGAAGGTGATGACAGAAAGGACTATGCTTCGAGGACCACCCTTGGTGCCAGTTAGTAATATGACCTTGGACAAAGTCATAGCCCCTGGTTTAGTTCTCCCGTCTGTGAAAGGGGGGAATTTATTCTCTCCCTCCCTCTCTCCCAGGAGGGATGGGAGTGGATCCAAGATAGAACTTTGTGCGACAGGAGCTCTCTTTGAGAGGAAAATGCTCTCACAATGGGAGGTAATCTGCACCCTTCTGATGGCACATCATCTCCACAATGAGAAAGCCTCCCTCTAAAGCGCTGCTGGCTGTGGATTATCACAGAGCTGGGTTTTCAGGTCATTTCTCCCTCCTGGTATCAGGCGCTGATCAGCAAATGGGTTTATGAAGAGGGACTGCTTGCCTGCTACTGTTCATAATTTCCCAGGCAGAAATGGCAGCCAGAAGTGACAGCCAAGCCTCCCAGGAGAACTGCTGAATTTGCCAAGGAGCTAAAATGCACTTTGTAGTTTACGGATTAAACTATTATGCTCCCTGCTATCACCATCTCCATTTACAGACCCTCAGAGCCACTGAATGTTAAGATCTTCTGAGGATCCTGCAGGCTGTAAACCCTTAGCAGCCCCTCCCCCCCTTCCCCTCCACCCACAGTGTAACCACCATCAATACACGTGCTATATCCAGTCACGGAAAATTTACAGCGGGGTAGTCACTCTAACTCTTCACCTTTCAGATGTGGCCACCGGGATCCGGAGACGTGAAAACCTCCAGCAAGATCACAGGGAAGATTAAAGGCAAGGACAACAGTGGGTCCTAGGACCCCTCAGCCGATGCCTTCCCTTGGACACCGCAGAAAACGACCTATACCTCAGACCTTTACTGAGTCTGATCTGCCATCCCCACCCCCTTCACACTCACAACCTGAATCAATGCAAGAAACTCAGAGATCCAGGAAAGACCCAGACTTCACAGGCACCTGGATGATGCCAAAGAGAGGCTGCCTTCCTGTGACTGATTATTTGGTTCTGGCTTCCGGTTGTGCAGCAAAATTCATCTTAATTACATTCCCTTCAGCCTTCCCTCTTCCCTGGAGTCAAGGTGAATGTACAGACCTTCCATAGCTCTTTCCTCATGAAATAGGCTCATGGGTCGCAAGAGTCCAATGATATACTCTGGTGAAGTATTATTTGTTGGAGAAATATCAAAATGAACTGGAAGAAATGAGGGCCATCTGTGACCCCAAACTTTTCCCCCCAGTGGCCTCTTCCCACGAGAGTGGAGGTTTGGGTATCTTTCTGGGGTCTGCTTCCCAGTATCCCTACCAGTCAGCACCATCCCCCCTCCCTTCTAATACCTGTCGTGTGTTCCATGGAGCTTAGTCCTTCACCTTGAAACGCCCAGGCCCGCCACCTGCTTTAAGGCCAACAGAAGGACTATGTCTTGTCTTGCTTTATTCACAGCCTCTCTTCTGTATTCCTCTGTCCTGTTCTTTCCAATCGTCCTCTCAACCTCCTCCTGCTCCCAAACCTCCTACCCATCGGTCACTAATGCCCAGCACTGTGATTCACTCTGAGATTCACCTCAAACATCTTTTATTCAAGTAGCCAAGAAACAGCGATCATTTGCTATACTAGGTGCTCGACTAGAGAGTATTCAAGGGCACGCAAAATAGACATGGTCCCCGTAACCTCTTTCTGCACCTCCATTTCCTCATCTGTAAAACAGGGGCAGAGGACAATAACATCAACCTCACCCAGTCCCTGAGATGATCAAATGAGTTAATTTGGCCTTAAAAGAGGGCCCAGCACAAAGAAAGTATCTAATACATGTTAGCTGTCATTGTGATTGTTCTGATTGTTGTCTATAAGGACAGAGGTTTATCAAAGCATCATAGAAGCAAAGGTAAAATTCTAAGCGGTTCTACACCATACTAGGAGGGTGTCTGCCGGGGGGGTAAGCTGCTCAGGGAGATCAGAGTAGACTGTCTGGAGAAAGTGACCTGTAAGCTAAGATCAGAAGGAAAAGTGGGAAATGGTGAGCACAGAGAGGGGAGGAAAGGCCTCTAGACAGAGGAAATAGATGATGCAAAGGTCCTGAGATGGGAAAATACATGATGAGTTCAAAGGCCTCCAGGAAGGCACATGGGGCTACTACAGAGACAGGATGCAGCGTGAGACAGGGGAGTCACATAGGCTCAGAGCAAGCAGAGCCTCTTGGAACATCTTTGGGAGTTTTCTTTATCCCAAGTAACACTAGGAAATACCGTGATATTTAAGGGGTAAGGGCGATGCAGTCAGATTTGCACATTGGAGAAAAATCAGTCTGTTTGGAATCCCTTCCAGCATCGATCTTAGAGGCTCTCTTCAACTATGACTTTTACTGGGCCAAGGCTGCTATGGACGATTCTGCAGGTTGGCCGCTGTACCATTTCAGAGACTACTGGGGAGACACCACTTCACAGACACTTACATAGACCTAGAACTGTGCAGTGTCCACTCTGCACATCACAGGCAGCAGCCTTCCATTTGTGCTCTTGGATTTAGTTTCTCCCCAGAGCTCTAGTTACACCTTGCAGCCATCAGACCTGGGGTGGGAAACGCTATTCAACACCTGGGTGAGGAACTTAAAAGGAAGGAGCTGTTTACAGAGGCGCTGGTGGGCTGGCAAGACCATGTGTGGTGCCGTGGTACTCAGAGACCAGCATCAGCTGGGTGGGGGTGGTCATCGCCCCAGCCTCGCTCTCAGGGCTCCAACACCCCATGAGAAACTCTGCCTGCACCCTACCTTCGTGTTCCCCTCCCCATCTCCTCCTCCCTACCAAGAGCCAGCATTTGGATCTCATTTCACAAAGGCAAGATTCTCTGATGCCCTACCCCGTATCCTTTCATACTCCAGTGTTAATTCTCAGATCTGAGTCCTCCGGCTCAAACTAAGCATATTTCAAGCTGTGCCTTTTTGGAGACACAGAATAAAAGTCCTTTTTTATCTCAAGTGCCTGGTTCACACCAATCAAAATCAACTAGGCTTTTGGACTATTGTTACAGACATGGACTCACAAAACCCTTAAAAGTCAGAAATAACAATGATCTCTTTGTTCTATCCTGTATCCAGCCGCCTCCTAAAGCATACTATTCACTTGGATGGAGGGTGTGGGGAGAGGTGAAGGATAACCAGAAGCTCCTGGGGATTCCTGAAGTGAATATACATCCTTTAAAGAACCCCAACCTGCTCTGTTTGCAAGTCTGAAAAGCGCCACTTGATAGGGAAGCGGGAGGGGCTGAGGGGCTCACACTAACCCTCTTCCTGGGACTGTGTTTGCTTCTTAAGAAGGACAAGACACATGATCCTGTTTAAGCTCCCGTAAGTACAGTCCCAGTCTAGTCCTGCTTCCTAAAGAGGAATTATCAGCCATCACCTCGGCTCAATTGAAACATCCCCAGAACTTCTCAGCAAAAAAGTTTTACAAGTAGTGTCCTGAACTACTTTTAGAGCTGGGTAACTCCTCCAAGATGTTTGCATGTTATTTATTTATTTCACAGAGGGTCACTTTTCCTGGTCTGCTGGGAATCTGTGATGCAGATGGCCTCGAAGTTAGCCAGAGACATTCAGGGCACAGGAAACAACTTACCTGGTTACACTTAATCCTGCCAACCAGGCATGCGAACGCCACCTTCTGGGCCCCAGCCCTGTATGAAAGGCATGAGTCATGTTCACTGGATGCAGAGAACAAGGGAGAAAGAACTAAAACTGCTCATTCTTATTATCTGTCATTTGCACCCCTGGCCACAAGGGAGAGAATCTCACCATTTGGGTCCAAGGTAGTGGACCATGGAGACACATTTAATGAATCATCTTGGGCAATGACCATGGTGTTGGTCCCCTTAGGAGGTTATTCTAGCAATTCATGGTTCACAAAAGTATCACACTGGTCCACTTCCCCAAAGGCTGTTGTACCAGAATGAGAGACTTATTTCTCATTGACTAATTAGCTCCTAAGACCCACTCTTTGGAAGTAGATGCCTAATTACTATTGGCTCAACTGCCTTATCTTATTCAGGGAGACACAGTTTAATAACTCCAGGAATTAAAAGGGTATCAGCCTCTCTCTTTGATGTCCATGGGGCTTTCGTGTATAGAAAGGAAAAGCACTTGTATTTGTATTTTGTTTAATGCTCAATTCATTCAACTCATATACCTAATAAAGGACATTTTGAAAGCCTTTTATTCTTAAGCATTTACTCACTGATTACAAGTTTGATGAATTCAATTCCCTCATACAGTTTAAACTGCAATTACCAATGTTGTATGGATGATTCTTCTAAAAGCTTTCAATGCGTTGAAGAACAGACAAAACAAAGTACAATGATTTCAAAACTATTTTAAACTCTTTCATAAAAACAAAAAAGCTCCCCAAGTGCATAAATCATTAATTTAATCTTTCTTTCCCCTTGCAAATGCTTATCCTTTTCAGGGGTTTCAAATTCCATAGCTTCCTAGGGCTTCAGTAATCCTAACAGATAGCATTTCAAAAGTTTCCTAGAGTTTTCGTGATTTTACCGGACCCAGAATGAAATGAGCTCCTTCTCAAATAAGCTTAGAAGGCAGGTGTGGGATTGGTAACCTGGTGGCCTTTAGCCAGAACATAGGATTCTGTCTGGCAGGCCTCTGATGATCAGGCCAGATACACTCTCCCCATTTTCCCTTGTGGGAAACTTATAGTCATGCTTTCCATTTCTGAGGCTAGGAGTCCTCTCCCAAAATGAGTTTCTTTAAGTCTCGACTTAACAGCCAACCATTCTCATTGCCCTATCATCAGGAAATATTGACCAGGATTGTTGGTGATGTTGAAAATATATTTCCACCATTTTGGAAATTTAGTTGGGATTTCTCATAGAGTTAAACCCACACCCACAATGTGACTTGGAAATTCACACTTCTAATTACTTAGCCAAGAAAATAAAAGCATGCTCAAAACAAGACTTGAATAAGCATGTCCACAGCAGTTTTATTTATGACAGCCAAAAACCAAAACCACTATCCATCAATAAGAAAATGGAATAGCAAATTGTGGTGTATTCATCTAATAAAATATTACTCAATAATTAGAATAAACAGCTGTATGTATCAACCTGAATTAATCCTCCAAATACTATGTTTAAAAAAAAAAATAGGGTTATAGTTGTTTGACAATGTTGTTAGTTTCTGCTATACAATAAAGTGAATCAGCCACTTAAAGGGAAAGTTGCTCAGTCGTGTCTGACTTTTGCAACCCCCATGGACTGTAGCCTGCCAGGCTCCTCCGTCCATGGGGATTCTCCAGCCAAGAATACTGGAGGAGATAGCCGTTCCCTTCTCCAGGGGATCTTCCCAACCCAAGGATCGAACCCAGGTCTCCCGCATTGCAGGCGGATTCTTTACCATCTGAGCCATCAGGGAAGCATATCCGCTCCCTCTTGGACCTCCTTCGCACCACTCCCATCCCACCCCTCCAGGTCATCACAGAGCACTGAGCTGAGCCCCCTGTGTTATACAGCAGGTTCTCACTAGCTACCAACTTCGGGAGCTCATCTTCTGGTGTCATATCTTTTTGCCTTTCATACTGTTCATGGGGTTCTTAGGGCAAGAATACCGTAGTGGTTTGCCATTCCCTTCTCCAATGGACCATGTTTTGTCAAAACTCTCCACTATAATCTGTCCGTCTTAGGTGGTTCTGCATGGCATGGCTCATAGCTTCATTGAGTTACACAAGACTGTGATCTATGCTATCATTTTGACAGCTTTCTGTAATTGTGGTTTTCATTCTGGAGGCTATGAAATTGTAGTTCTTGCTTCTTCTGTCTTTCCACTAACTATCTGTTTTATACATTGTAGTGTATATATGTCAATCCCAATCTTCCATCATCCCACTTCCCCATCACAGAGCACCACACACTATATGCTAAGACAGTGACTTTTAGCCAGGGCTGAGTTTCCTGCCAAGGGATATAATGGTATTGTCTGGACACATGTTTGGTTGTCACAGCTAAGTGGGAGCAGATTTGGGGGGTGGGAGTGAGGAGGAAGTGAGAGGGTGACAGTGGGCTGCTGGCATCTTGAGGGGTGAGGTCAAGGATGCTGCTAAACATCATACAATACCCAGGACCACTCCCCACAAATGGACGTTTGACCTCAAATGTCAGTAGTGTGGAGGTTGAGAAACTCTGATCTGAGACATGTAATCAGAATCAAAAAAAAAAAAAATCCAAAAGAACAAGACCTTTTGGAAGGTGTAAGAGTTTTAGTCCCTTCGTGGATCACAGTCTTGTCATGGCCAAGGGGTTTATGTAACTCAGTGAAGCTATGAGCCTTGCAGGGTCACCCAAGATGGACGGATCAGAGTGGAGAATTCTGACAAGACGTGGTCCAATGGAGGAGGGAATGGCAAACCACTCCAGTATTCTTGGCTCAAGAGCCCCATGAACATGGGGTCACAAAGAGTCGGAAATGACTCAGAGACTGAACAACAACAAAGAGTTTTACAGTTGCCAGTGGGTGAGCATCTTCCCGCCACTGTTCTGGGGCAGATACAAAAGAATAAGGTCAAGTTCAAATTTATAGCATACAAGTTATCTCACCATCTTGTCCCTTTCTCATAATATGTAGTTTTCTCAACCACTGAGACTTTCTCCTACATTGGCCGAAACATTTTTGCGTTAAAGTCAAGGGTGACCTCTTCGAGGCAGATTTCATGTAACAGTTCTAATGGTTCTCATGATGACAACCTTTGTTCTCCTTTCATCATCCTTTAAGGAAAAATAATTACAAAGAGCACTCGAAGAACTTCCAGAAAACTCTACTGTTAATCTTTCCACAGATTAATCATACTACTGGGTTTCCTGGTCAGCGGACAGCACTCTGGCTATTTCTTCAAGAAAATGTCACGTATCGACAAATTCCTACCTTCCCAATTCTGACAAGAAGGAAAGAAATATGGCTTTTCCTAGCCTTCTGAAAGACAGTTCTAACTGGGAGAATCAGGAAAGTTGAAAGCCTTTATCTGTGGTACAATAATCTTTTCAGCCAAACCAGTAAACTCAGTCTCCACCCAAAATAAGTTTGCCTGCCTTTCTCAAAGTGCACAAATACATTTATTCACACCTGCAAACATCCCTCCCCATCTCAACCACACTTAGAGACACACGCAGGCACACACACATACACAGTCCACGTACATTTCCAGTCTTCAAAGTTTTTGAGTCAAACATTCTACAGAGCAGATATATTTTTAGCCTTCCCTAAGTTAAAGGGGCAGCAAGGAACCCAGTTCGATTCAAATTCACTATTGAAAACTTATTTCAAGCCAATTGACTTGGTAACCAAGCCACTGTTACAGTTTAGAGCTCTGCCCTGAAAAGATGAGTGGATGGAATAAACCTCTGATAAGCATCAGCATTGTTCCTTTAGGCAGCCGTTACAATTTGAAGTGTGGAGTCTGTGTTCTTTTAGTTCCTTCAGATTTGCATTTTTCCATCAGAAAACTAAAACCAATGCTTATCAGCTGCACCTTCAGCATATGAGATAGAAGAAACAAAGGCTGCAGATGAAAGCGACCTGGCACCCTGCCACAGATGAACATGACAGTCAATATTCATCCATGGAGACTTCCCCGGTGGTCTAGTGGCTAGGGGACAGGGGTTCAATTCCTGATCCAGGAGGATCCCACATGCCTCGGGGCAACTAAGCCTGCGAGTGGCAACTACTGAAGCCCTCGAGACTAGAACCTGTGCTCTGCAACAAGAGAAGCCACCTTATTGAAAAGCCCACGCACTACAACAAAGAATGGCTCCTGCTCACTGTAACTAGATTCAGCACAGCCAAAATAAATAAACAAAGCCAGCAGCATTAAAAAATATATATATTGACCTATGACTTAGGGCCAAGATCACTTTTTACAAGTGTAGGCACAGAATGGTAAAAAAATGTTAAGAGCAGGAAACAAATCTAAGCTACCTTTTTTCTTTTTTTGGCCTCGCAGCTTGTGGCATCTTAGTTTCCCAACCAGAGATTGAACCCACACCCCACAGCAGTATGGAGTCCTAACTACTGGACTGCCAGGGAATTCCCAAACCTAAGCTACCCTTTGTCAGTTACATATCATGGCTGTTTGCACAGAAAACAACCTCAATCCAAAATGTGACTTAGGTATTAGATAATTAGGATGAGAGGGATGCATTTCCAAAGGTCATCAACTCCAACTATGGAAAGAACAGTGAAACCATTTATAAAGCAGTTACATATGTGCCCTGGAGGATGATGTCAAACTGTCTGATAGAGAGAATCTCATGGAATTCTTACAGCAATTGTGTAAGGTAACTTTTGGTATCCAGACTTTAAAGATGGGAAAATTGATACTAAGAATTAGGATAACTTGGCTCAGAGCTTAAATTCAAACCCCTATCACTCTGACTCTAAAGCCATAAGCCTATTACTATGTCAGGAATCCACAGCAGAAATATCAGTGGGCATGAGGAGTCCAACCTGGTGTTCTGTGATGACCTAGAAGGGTGGGATGGGTTAGGGGGTGGGAGAGAGGTTCAAGAGGGAGGGGATGTATGTGACCTTGTGGCTGATTCACGATGTTGTATGGCAGAAGCCAACACAATATTGGAAAGCAATTATTCGCCAATTAAAAATAATTTTTAAAAAAGAAATCCAGATGAAAAGTATACATTCTGGAGCAGATATGTGTATACTGACATGGATATAACACACGAAAAAGGCATAAGAGCCTGTATTCATAAGGAAGATACTTCCAAATGGAAAGTATTGGAAAGCAATACTTCCAAATGGAAACAACATTAGCAAATACCACCTCTTTTTATTTACATAATTGAATTTTGAATATTAGATTTAATCAAAGTGAATAGAGAGAGGAAATGGTAGATTGCATATGGAATTGATGATGGGCTTCATGTTGTAGAGATAATATAATTGCATAGAAATTGAACTAGTTCCTAATTTTAATGGAATAGGTTTCATCAATGCTCTAGAAATCCAAGTACTATATGAGAGTGACATTTGTGGGAAAAGACGCTTTTAGTGTTACATTTTAGTCACTGATGGCATATATCTACACCAACGTTTTCCAAATTGTACGTCATGGACCTTTCCTCTTAAAACAGACTCCAGGATTCAAACCATTTCAAGAAAGACTAGTTTAACAACACAGGGCGTTTCTTACTCTCCAAGAAAGAGGCAAAGTAGGCTGGGATGACCAAATGTCCTGTCCGTGGGATGCTTGTTTCACTGAACACACAGCAGAGCTTGTTTTCTATAGGGAAAAATTTGGGAAATGTTTGTCTATACGCATTATGGGCGAAGGAAAAAGTTTGGCGGGAGGTGAGAATACGAAAGTTGAAAACATTGCACTGCTCAATAACCTTCACAAATCATTACCTTTCTTTATTCTTTCACCTTCGGGCCTGAGAGGACCTGCATCATCCTCAATAGCCATTAACATGAAATTCCCATTTCCTTCCATCTCTGTAACTTAACTTCCTTGACCTTCATAAGAATGAAAAGCATTCAAACTCAGGACGATTGACCTTGCAATTACACATGGCTTAATGTTTGGTTTTCCCCTCAAATTAAAGTAGCAGGCCATTTCTTCTACCTGATTTCACTTTAACAACTTCCTATTGATCTTTGGGGAGGTCTGAGGAAATCATGGGGAAAGGATTCTGAAGCTCAGATGGCAGAAGGGTAGATTTAAATCTGTTCATCATGATTGTTTGGGGGCAGGTTTTTCTATATACATAATTTTAATTATTTTTTTTATTTTTGGCTGTGTTAGGTCTTTGTTGCTGCATTAACATTTCTCTCGTTGCTGTGCACTGGCTTCTCACTGTGGGGGCTTCTCTTACTACAGAGCACAGGCTCCAGGGTGCGTGGACCTCAGTGGTTGAGGCACATGGGCTCATTGGTTGTGGCTCACGGGCTCGGTTGCCCTGCGGTATGTGGGATCTTCCTAGATCAGGGATCGAACCCCAGTCTCCTGCAATACCAGATGGATTCTTTACCACTGAGCCACCAGGGAAGCCCTGGGGGCATGTTTTATGCATGTGATTTGAGTTCATGGACTGCCCCCCAAAGTGTCCAATAAATAATTTGGGGCAACATAAGGTGGACAGATACAAAATTGCTGAAGAAGTGCGTGCAGAGGTATGGAAAGATAGAATTTTGCCTTCAGATTTCTTTCTTCTCATCATAATCTTGAAAGGATTCTTTATCCTTCATGATGAATGCTGATAATTCTCAGAGAGCAGCTGGGAGTAGTTTTCTGCATTACGCAGGCAAGATATGAGCCTAATTTCAGAGTGGAAGTGTCCATGCAATTGGGAGGTGGCCTATGAAGCTGCAGGAAAGTGCCACTTTCTGGAAATTCAGTCATGTCACCAAGCATGTTGATGCTGATTATGGAAACAAAGACAATGGGTGAGAGAATCTGCACTGATTGTGCACCTACTGGATACTAGGCTCACTATGCCAACTGCCTTTCCAACATTCGAATTTTAATCCATGTCACAAGACTACAAAGTAAATATCACTGACCTCACTTAGACCTAGAGGCAAAACAATGACCTGAGTTACAAAGCTGGGAGTGGCAGATCGCAATTTCTAAATTCTGGAAGTCCACATTCCTCTAATGTAAAACACTGCCTTCAGAGACAGGGGAGGGGGGTTTCACCCTCGGTCTTATTTTATACATGATCAGACAAAGAGTGAATTGGGTAGCCCCATCCTTTTCTCGATGCCGTAAGAACACGATTTGAGAAATAAAACCATTAATTTTCTAAAAAGAAGCAACATGGCAAAAGTCAGCTTCTCTTCAGCCTGGGTACCCAACAAAAGCAGAAGTCAGGGCCTCAATATTTAGCCAAGATCTTTGGTGGGCACATCACATGTTAAGATATTAAGGATTCAGACATGAAATTAAATACTCCCAGCCTCAAATGCTCATAGCACAATGGGACCACACAGGGAAGTCTCCTTTTCCCAGAAAACGCCAGTAGACTTCAATTTGCAGTCATCTAAAGCCAGATGTTTTGTTTTTTTTTTCTTTTTGATTGACAGTAAGCACAAATGTAAAGTATAAAACTTAATAAACTCTTACATATGCTTACCCATGTGTAACCACCACTTCAGTTGAGATGCAGATCCTTTCCAACATCCCAGAAGGCCCCCTCATGCCCCTCCCAATCAGTGCCATTCCCCAAAGCAACCACTGGTCTTATTTCTAGCACCACAGATTCATTTTGCTTATTTCTGAACTTCATATAATGAAGTCACACAATACAAGCTCTTTTGAATCTGGCTGGCTTTACTCAATACTCCATTTGTGAGGGTCCTCCATACTGTTGCATATGGCAGTGGTTTGTTTTTTCCTATCGCTATGTGGTGTGTAAATGTACCACAATTCATTGAACATTTATACTGTGAATGGGCATTTGAGTTATTTCCTATTTGGGCTGTTAAGAGTAAAGATGATATGAACAGCCTTACACATGTTTTTAGTGGAATTGCTTAGGCCATAGGCTAAGCCTGTGTTTAACTTTAGTGCACCTATAGGCGATATTCCAAGAATGTCTGTACAAAGTCACTTTTAACCAGTGTGGACCCCTCTCAACTCTGAAGGAGAGTTCCCATGGCTCCACATCCTCACCAACATTTGGCATGGTTAGTCCTCTTCATTTTAGCCATGCTAATGGGGAAGGAAATGGCAACCACTCCAGTAGTCTTGCCAGGGAAATCCCATGGACAGAGGAGCCTGGTGGGCTATAGTCCATGGGGTCACACAAGAGTTGGACATAACTTAGCGTCCGAACAGCAAAAATAGGGATTAAAGAGTAGCTTTTGTCATTTAAATTTCCATTTCCCAGTGGTCTAATTATGGTAGGCACCTTTGCATAATCTTATTGTTTATTTGGAGTTCCTTTCTTGTGTAGTGCCTGCAGGAGTTTTTGGAAATGAGCTTGATGCAGCTTGTGACGGGCCAACTTTATTTCCAACTGCACGCTGCATAAGATTTACAAAAAGTAGGGCTTCCTTGGTGGTCCAGTGGCTAAGACTCCACACTCCCAATGCAAGGGGCTCAGGTCTGATCTCAGTCAGAGAACTAGATCCTACATACAACAATTAAGAGTTTGCATGCCACATTGAAGATCAAAGATCCCACATGCTACAGTCAGATAAATACATAAATAATTTTTTAAAATCGAATGTCTACAAAAAAAAAAGATTTACTAAAAGACACTTTCTTCTCTCCAGCCCTTCCCCTCTCTCCAGTCCCCCATCCCTTTCTCCTCCACACTTGCTCCCCCTTCCCATCCACCTACCGTGGAGAGCTTGTGTTAGCTAGAGATGGGAAACTGTATTTTAAGCTCAATGAGAAAACCCAATTTCATTTAGAAAACTGAAAGAGATGATGACACTTTGGAAGTGTTCATCTCTGCCTGCTTGTTTTCTGCTCGGTGCCCATCTCACATCTCTATTACAGCTCTGTGATTTACCGTATTTCGGCAGGAAAGAGCCCAGCACACGCTCTATCTCCCAGCATGCTAGAAATACGGCATTACATATATTTAAAAAACCTAAATCACTGTGAGGCCTGCCAAAGATAACCCAGGTATTGATTTAAACATGTCTTTTTGCAACATGCCCCCTGCACACTCCAGGGAACATAAAGTGACATAAATCTTCCAGAAGGGCCACCCATCTTCTCTTCTGCTGTCACCCTGAGCCACAGAACCATTCCTTCCTGGGTGTTCCCAAGAGGTGAAATCAAGGGGCAGTTTGGCTGAGAGAAGAAAGCTCTGGCTGCAGTAGATTGCTGCAGGCCGTCCGCAGACAGTGCTGTCTGATCTCCCTTTAGGCTATTTCTAAAAATAATAAGCCCTGGTTTCTCTTTCATATCACCTTTCTCCCACAATGGAGAGTTCAAAGATGTTCTAGCTTAATTCATTCACTCCCCAGCACCTTCCGAGGTAAGGAAAATTTGCTATCCCAGGTTTTGAGAATGATTCTGGGTCTAGATGTATGTATGTTCCAGGTTCTATAGGAAAAAAAAAAAAAAAAAAAAACACAGATGGAGATTGGCTTCCTAAAATCCATGACATCATTGACCTACAGAGCCAGGAGACTTTAGAGTCCGAAGGAGCATCTAATAGAAACAACTACGTTCAACCTTGCTCAGGGGCCATACTCACCTTCTCTATCGTTCCAGTTTCAGTACATGTGCTGCTGGAGTGAGCACTAAAGGCTACTACTTTTAGATGAAGAAGCTCAGACCCAAGGGACCTGGGGGCTGCCCGAGGTCACACAGGGAAGAGGTTGGAGGTTCCACCCAAGATCATAGTAATGCTTCATGACTGAAAAGGATAAGACCCAGTTTTCTGACTTTCAATCCAATGATCCAAGAGATTAAACATCAACAACTTCAAGAAGAATGAGCCTGAGGAAGAGAAGGTGAACTATTTTCATCCTCAAGATTCCAAAGGAGTGAAACCAAAGTTTAGCTCAATATTTTAGAGGAAATTTGCCTCTGGTGGGGTCAAGAGAATAAGCAGTGGGTTAGAAACCAGATCTGACTGATGCCAAAGTCCTCTCTGAACCACCCTCTCCCTACTGGAAGGTAAATATTTGAAGTGCTTTATAATGTTCTAAGAAAGTACTTGGGAATTTTCTTTAAAAGATGCTAGAAAACTAGACAAGTGGTTTAAGGGTGAAGTGGAACAGAAAACCTTTTTCTTTTCATTCCATACCCTTTTTGCTGTTTGAATACTTGTTAACCATTATGCATTTATTATTGTAATTGTCTAAAAAAAAGAGAAGTGGTTGACATATTTTTAAGGATTTTCCTGAACTATCAAATACCATTTAATTAAACAAAAAGAAAAAAATAAATTATTCTCCTTGCTCAGAATGTGTGCCCCCATTAGAGCATTATTTTATCTTCTTTCTACCCAGAGTCCTCTCACTCCATTTTCTCTGATTATATTTTTCATATATCCTGTGGGTTTGTTACTTGACAATTACAGCTAAAAATATGCTTGCTTCTGCCCACTCCCAATTTGTTATTTTTGTGAGCTCTCACTCCATACAATCTCTCTATTATGAAGACTTTGGGTAGGGCTTTATAGTCCTTGTTAACTCAAGAGACACTTACTGGTCACCTTCTGTATGCCAAGCAGCTGTGACCCTGCCAACCAAGAAGTCTGACCCTTGAGCAAAGTACTACCATGGCATCAGGAGAATACAGAGTTAAGCTAAAATAAGCTAAGCTAAATTAATCAGCTAAGATACGCTTAGAGGACAGAGAAGAAAGGAAAATGAGTCTGCGGAGAGAGGCAGGGAAGGGCAAATAGAAGAAGTGACCTCTGGGACTTTCCTGGTGGCCCAGGGGCTAAGACTCTGTTCTCCCAATGCAGGGGGCCCAGGTTCAATCCCTGGTCAAGGGACTAGATCCCACATGTCACACCTAAAGATCCTGTGTGCTGTAACGAAGACTGAAGATCCCACATGCCAAAACTGAGGCTTGGTACAGCCAAATTAATAAAAATAAATGTTAAAAAAAAAGTGACCTTGGACTTAGGTCTTAAAGGATGCAATGAATTTTCCAGAAATCAAAGAAGAAACAAGTTACTCCAAGTGTGTACAGGGGAAGGAGGTGGAGAAATTGACTCACCAGAATGTTCAAGGGCTGCTCCCTAGGAGGAGAGGAACAAGGCAGCCAGGAATGGGAAAGCAGAGAATGCCAGCCAGGAGGCTGTGGGGGGCAGCATAGAGCATGAAAGCAGAAGCATGAAAAGAGGACAGGCAAGGGGCAGGTGCGGACAGAGAAAGGAGGCGGGGCTGCAGGGTGTATCCATGGGTGGTCTGGATAAATACCAGCACCATCCGCCAAAAGGAAAGTCTGTTACCGGCCCAGGGATGCCCCCTTTGGTGACAAATCCACATAAAGTCACTCAAGGGTGTGATGCACATAAGGGCGGGAGAGGACACTTTGGTGGCACGAGGGCCAGTGATGGGTGACGGGATGTGGGAGCCCCTGGGGTGGTCAGCGTGTCCTGTTGGTTGTCCGAGGCAGGGGTGTTTGTCCTGATTAGGTTGTTTGGTAGTTTCAGTGCTTATGTTTATTGTACAAGGTGAAAGGCGACAGACACCTGAATCAAAGGCGCATCTCCCTTCTCATGGCCTCAGGGTGGGATGTGGGGGGAGGGGAGTTGAGGGCAAGCCTTGGGGGGCTTGGCCACGCCTCAGTCACACGTGCGCACGGTCCTCAGAAAGGCACTGAGGTGGAGAGGGGGGAGGGGGCCATAGAGAGGTCCAGACTCGTGACAGAGGAGGGAGGAGCAAGTGGGGAGCCTAGGGAGGCCCAGGGAAAGTGGGTCTGTCCCAGCCAGCATCACAGTCTCCCAAAGCTCAGGTGACAATGCCAGGACCCTGTGCTCAGGGGCAGGGAAGGAGGGAGATACCATTCTGAGCCACAGGAGGACTCAGCCCCTCCCCTCTCCCCACCTCAGCATGACCCGAGGGCACCTCCTCGACCCAGGGCTGGTCCTCTTTCCAAAACGAAGCAGGTGACTAGAGCCACCCCATCTGATCCTCCTTCGTGCTTGGGACAGGGCGTCCATTCCGGCTCTCTGGCCCAGAACCCTTGAGCCAGATGGCTGGGGGAGGGAAGTACACACAGTCCTCTGTGGGGAGACAGTGGACACCCCCATCCCCCAGAGGCTGACCTAAAGGCACGGCTACATTCAGAACACCCTTCCTGTCCTGCTCAGGATCCCACTTCCCTCCTTGATGCTGACCCTGCGGGGTCAGTACCACAGGGCAGTCAAAAGAGCACTTGCATCTTGGTGTCAGACTGAATGGGATCCGAGAAGAGCAGGGTCTCGCCACTTAGGACTTCCCTCCGCAGCCTCCAGACCACACCCAGTCTCTCTGGTCTTCCCCCGAGCAGTGAGGACACGCCTGGATCCAACGGCTCATTTGTGGACTAAATGAAGTATTCTCTACCTGACTCAGGGTCTGGCACTTACTAGATACTCTGTGTTCATTGTTTTTAGAGTTAGGTAGAATTCACAAGCAACTTTTTAAAAACCCAGAATGAGATAACCTCCAGAAGTGATCAGCAACATCATAGGGCGGGAAAGATGGGGAGGATCCAGAACTGTTATATGGCCTGGTGGAAGAGTGAGGTGGTCCCATGACTCTGGGAAGCTGCTCACCAGAATCTACCAAGGGTAGAACTGGGCACTCCCACCCCTAAGCGTCCATACACCCAACACAACACAGAGTATGCGTCCTGAGATATAAGACAGCCATTGTAGCATCTTTCACAGCAGCCAGAAACTGGAAATTACCCACATACGCCGCATCTGCAGCACAGATACATAAATACACCCACAACGGACTATTACCCAGTTGTGAGATTAAATAGATTCTGATTTGACTCAGCAACATTAATGAACCACCTTAGCCAAGGGTTGAGCTAGAGAAGCACACATACAAAGGGACCATCTCCAGTGTCCACTTACGTGTGTATTTCAAGAAAATAGACAAAACTCACTTGGAGGTTAGGAGTCAGGAAAGTTGTCATTCCTGGGGCTGACACAATGGGTTGGTGATGGGAATGGGCAGGCCAGACATCTCTGGAGTTCTGGAAGGTTCCATTTCTTGATCTGGATGGTGGTTCCTAGGTGGTCTCTGGGTGTGTTCACTTCATGATAATTCAATAAGCTATACACTAGTTGCATGAGTGTGTGTGACTTAAGTTACTTCAACTGTGTCCAACTCTTTGCAACACCGTGAACTGTAGTCCACCAGGCTCCTCTGTCCATGGGATTCTCCAAGCAAGAATACTGGAGTGGGTTGCCATGACCTCCTCCAGGGGATCTTCCTGACCCAGGGATTGAACCTGCCTCTCCTGTGGCTCCTGCATTGCAGGTGGATTCTTTACTGCTGAGCCACCAGGGAAGCCCTATACACTGGTTATATGTATGTTTTTCTAAGGATGTTATATGTCATTTTTTTAAAAGGCTAAAAAGAGAAAAAGTGTAACAACAACAACAAAAAATACAAGCCATTAAATCCTGGTGCACCCCAAGTTATAAACTCCATTACATATAATCAACTGTCCATCTTTTCTCAGAGTCTTCAGAAAGATTATGTCTTAACAGAAATAGCTGGCCATCACTGAGCACTAACTCTGTGTCAGCATGCCTCTCAGGGAGTTACATGCATTCATTTCTTTAATATTCATTGGAAGAACTGATGCTGAAGCTGAAGCTCCAATACTTTGGCCTCCTGGTGCCAAGAGCTGACTTATTGGAAAAGACCCTGATGCTGGGAAAGATGAAGGCAAAAGGAGAATGTGGTGGCAGAAGATGAGATGGTTAGACAGCATCAGCAACTCGGTGGACGTGCATTTGAGCAAACTCCAGGAGATAGTGGAGCAGAGGAGCCTGGCATGCTGCAGTCCATGGGGTTTCAGAGTTGGACACGAGTTAGCAACTGAACAACAATTTATTTAACTCTTGTAACACTTCATGAGTACAGTTCTGGCTGGGGCCAGATGCTCTAGATTCTGGGTGGGGGCCCAGTTTACTCTTGCCACGCAAGCAAAATTATTAACAGCACCTGGCCCCCTCTTTTACTACCCAAAGTGCCTGGGGTTTAAAGGATAAATTGCATATCCAGCCTGCCCATGAAGCAGGTCACATTATTCTCAGCTTTTGTTTGTTTGTTTTAGCAACACACTGATAAGTTTGGTAGTTTTCCCAAGGACACAGAGCTAATAAGTAGTAAAGTCAGAATTGAACCCAGAGTCTGGCTCCTCATCACGAGGATATATTGTCTTTTTGGTTCAAATATCATTTTCCCTGAGATTCAGAAATTTCTTGATATCTACATTTTCTTCTGTTGGTACAGTTTTAACCTATTCTCTGTGGCCAGGGATTTCCTGAAAATAGGAGGAGAGCTGCCCATGTCCCACGGTGAGCCCCACGGCTGGTCCACCTCATATACAAGGGCCTTTCCACATGCCTAAAAAATGAGAGGAACTCATCTTCCTCCATTTAAAAAAATTTTTTTTCATCTTTTTTTAAATGATATGAATATACTTCATTCCATGTTTATATTTTGCCTCGCAAAATATATTTTCCAATGCTTTAGCTGTGTCTGTAAATCTGTTTCCCACTTTTCCATTCATTCATCCGCCAAATTATTCAATGAGCCCTGCTCTGTGTCAGGCAACTGCCAGCCTAACTGGCAACTAAATGGTCATAAACAAGATGAGGGTAGCCTGTGTTCCAAGGGAGCCTGTGGTCCAGTAGGGAAAATGACACTAAAGAAATGATGACACAAACAGTTATTCACTAAAACCACAATAAGGGCAGTGAAGGGTGTTCGGGGGGATTTGACCTGTGGGGTTAAACATCAGCAAAGGCTTCCAGAGGGAATAACATTTGGGTCAAGTCCTAAAGGATAATTATGAGGCCTGGCCTGGGAAAGGAAGCAGGGAAGAGGGTTCCAGGCAAAGGGAACGAATGAGCAGAGACCCTTGAGGATGGAAGGAGTGTGGACTGTTCAAGGAACCCAGGATCAGTCTGAGACCCTGGAAAACCTTTAACATGTACTATTTGACCATTTGCCTTCATCTCCTCTGTTCTCATCTGTTCTTGGGAAAATACAATAAACAGCACATGAAGTGGACAACTGGATAAATACAGCCTATGTAACTGGCACCATCCCTGTATCACAGCACAGAGGAGCATGCCCCCAGGGAGGCAAGAATAACCGGCAGGGGAAGCTGGATCTCACAGCACCTGAGACCAGCAAGTTCTCGCTCAGTGGGAAGCATTTGGACCCATTCAGCAGAGACGCCCAGCCCCGCCTGCCCGCCGTGCTTCAGGTTCTGGCTTTCAAATCACTGAGCATTCCAGCTAAATAAGCAGGGAGGCCACCTGCATTCACCCACATATCCCAAGAGCAAAGAGTATTTTTAGAATGTTTTTGAGGACAGTTTTACAAATGAAAAGCCTACCCCCAAATGCCCTTGGTTCTCTTTTTCAGAAACACATTGCCAAGTGATCCGCAGAGACTCCGTTTGCCGGGAGCCCTGGATCACTGACCCCAGTGGCCTGATTCCCATCTCCCTTTCTGGTCTATCATTGTGCTCGAAGACCATGATTTCCACAAACAATGAGGGTAGAAGCCACTGCAGTTGGGTGATGTGACTGCCCTGACTAGATTCAGCGTCTGTCTCAAGACTTGGGTATCTACTTGTCTTCATATTTGCATCTTTATTTACGAGTCTATGTGCCTACCTTATTCTAAAAATGATTTAAAGAGGCTTATAAGGATAAAGAAAATAGAACAAGATTACAGAAAGAGGACATAAATTCAAACAAAGAGGAAAATAAAAGGAAGAACTAGAGGAGGGCCATAGAAATGATTCAGGAATGAGATTATTACAAAAATGCATTCTTAGAGTTCTGTACAGTTGGTGGTGAGCTTTCTTTTATTTTTCTTCATTTTTTAAAAATGTATCTACTTATTTATTTTTGGCTGCACTGGGTCTTTGATGTAGTGCATGAGTGTTCCATGGCTGTTCACAGGCTTTCTCAAGTCCCAGAGTGGGGTCTACTCTCTAGTTGCGGTGGCTTCTCTGGTTACAGAACACCGGCTTTAGCACAGGCAGTCTTCTGTAGCTGCAGCTCAGGGGCTCTAGAGGGAGGGCTCAGTAGCTGTGGCACACAGTCTTAGTTGCCCCCTAGCATGTGAGATCGTCCCGGGCCAGGGATTGAACCCGTATCCCCTGCATTTGTAGGTGATTTCTTAACTACTGGACCACCAGGGAAGTCCCGGCTCTTGAGTTTTCTAACAGCCAATATTGTTGGAATTTGAGGGCACTAATTAATCAGATCCATCTTTAGAAGGTTCAGAACTAATTAAACAAATAGAGCCGGGAGACAAAGCACTATTTCTGTTTTCATGCTGGAATACCTGGATTGGAGAACTGGACTTGGGTCTGAGGTCCAAATAGCCTTCCCCCTGAAGTATATTGACCAGGGTCCACTGCCCCAGATACAGCTGTGGACAAATGCCAACTTCTCCTCTCCAAGGAGCAGAACCCGCCTGGACCACCCATGACCTGGAGAGGATAAGAACACCCTAGCCCTTGCCCTGAGGGTTGATCCCAAGGGAGCACTGAGACAATGTCAGCAGCAGCCATGACCTGGAGAGGATAAGAACACCCTAGCCCTTGCCCTGAGGGTTGGTCCCAAGGGAGCACTGAGACAATGTCAGCAGCAGCCATGGTCCCAACATCACCAACTGGTTAAATTGTCTTCCATCACAGGAAGGAGGTAATAAAAGGCAGGGAGAAGGATAAAAACAAATTTGCAGCCAGACCTTTTCAATCCCATTCAAGAACACAGCTCTCTGTTGCTTTGACCTCACTAAACATCTGTTTTGCATGGCTTGTCAAATTTCTGTGTGCACACAGATAGCTCAAAGATTTTTGTTAAACTGTGGATTCAGATACTTGGGTCTGGGGTGGGGTTGAGATCCTGTATTTCAACAGCATCCAGGTGATGCCAATGCTGCCGGTCCACATCAAGAGCACCTAGAACCGCGGTCCCTGACCTGGGTCCACATGGAACTCTTCAATTCATGGAGTCTGTGAATTTGGATGATAAAAAATATGTACATCTGTGTTTTTACTATCTTCTAAACTTACCAATCCTGGGACTTCCCTGGTGGTCCGGTGTTTAAGACTCTGAGCTTCCACTGCATTGGGTGTGGGTGGGATCTCTGGTTAGGGAACTAAGAGCCTGCACAACCAAACTAAGATCCTGTGCCTGTGTGGCACAGCCGAAAAAAGATAGAAACCTATCATTCCCCTCTATTACGAACGTAGACAACAACTAGAGCCATTGGAGGAGCACCTGTAATTTTGTCCCAAATAGAAATCTCAGGTCTCTTCAATACCCCTCCGTCACTCCAAATTTCCCTTTATGATCTCTCCAAATACTACTGATGACTGCTTGGGGATTACAGTAGAGATTAGGCCCACCACTCGTTCTTATTGTTTCATATGTTAATAAAGAGCCATGCGCTTTATCATAACACACATGAACACCCTAGGATATTTTTAATATTGCAGTAGCCATATTTCAGTAAAATTGGTTTCCTTTGTAATCCTATGCAATTTTTTTTCATGTGCAATTGGAAGTATTATTCCACAAAACAAACAAGCAAACAAAAAATATTATTCCAGGAAGAAGTTCATAGACATCCCCAGAATTCTAGAGGTACACGGTAATGTAAGAATCCCTGATTTCAGGACTTCCCCAGCAGTTCAGTGGTTATGATTCTGAACTTCCACGGAAGAGGGTGTGGTTTCGATTCCTGGTCAGGGAACTAAGATTCCACATGCCCTGTGGCACAGCCAAAAAAAAAAAAAAAAAAAAAAAATCCCTGATTTGGAAGGAAGGTTCTGCCAGAAGGGGTCTCTACCCAACGGTGCACGCTGTGCACTCAATTGCTCAGTTTTGTGTGACTGTTTGCAACCCCAAGGACTATAGCCTGCGAGGTTCCTCTGCCCATGGGAGCCTCCAGGAAAGAATACTGGAGTGGATAGATAGCTACTCCCTTTCACAGGGGATCTTCCTGACCCAGGGATTGAACCCACATCTCCTGCGTCTTCTGCATTGGCAGGCAGATTCTTTACTGCTGCACCACCTGGGAAGTCCCCTACCCCAATGGTGGTGAGGACATAATCTTAGGATGGATTCTGAGCTGACAGCATGGATCTGAATCCTCCCTCCTAAGAGGTGTAAGATCCCAGGAAAGTGTTTACCCTCCCTGTGCCTTGAGAGCATGTAATTCAAAAAAGGTTGTCAAAGAATTAAAGGAGGGGGGAATGGAATTAACTGGGAGATTGAGATAGACATATATACACTATTGATACTGTGTATAAAATGGGTAACTAATGAGAACCTACTGCATAGCACAGGGAGCTCTACTCAGCGCTCTGTGGTGACCTGAATGGGGAGGAAATCCAAAACGGAGAGGATATAGGTATATGTATAACTGATTCACTTTGCTGTACAGCAGAAAGTAACACAACATTGTAAAGCAACTATATTCTAAAATTTTTTAAAACAAGAATTAAAGAAGTTACTGTTTTCAAGGTGTAGGAACAGTCCCTGGCTGAAAGTGGGTACCTTGCAAGTGTTGGCTAAATAGAGCGTAGGAGTACTATTTTCAGAATCTCAGCTGAACAAGCATCTCTGGAGCACTCACCAAGGAGACAGAGATGGAGACTGCAAACTCCCTGCTCTCACGTAGCCCACGAGTTCAGCAGAGAGGGCAAGCCAGAAAACTGAACACACAGTTCAGCAAGCAGCTCATCTCCAAGCAGAGTTGGAGGGTGTGCTTAACTGACATGCACCCCTCTACCCTCACCTCAACCTCCAGTCCCAGAAGCCCCATTGACCACAGGCTCCCCTCAAAACTCAGTTTAAAAACCACTGTTGGAAGCCATGCATAAGCTGGATTAATCCTGGATGGATCTGTTTTGTTGTTTAACAGCTTTACTGAAATATGAATGAAATACGACAAACTGCACATCAAGTGGACAAATGGATAAGCACACACCTACGCAACTCGCACCACACTCAGAGAATAAATACACCCGTCACACCCAGGGCTGCCTCATCCCTTTGTAGCCCTTCCTCATCCCTCTCTGCCCTTCCCCAGTTACCCAGTCCTCCACCCCCACCCCCATCCCAAGGCAACCGTTGTTTGGCTATTGAAATGATTTACAATGAAATAAAATTAAAAGTCACTTTTTCTGGAGCGCTGGTCATGTGTCAAGTGCTCCGTAGCCACGTGTGGTACCATACTGGATGGGGCCGGTAGAGAGCATTTCTGTCGCCAGAGTGCTCAGCTGGACAGCACCGCTCTGAAGATTAGATCTTTTCCCTTTTAGAGCACTAGATAAAAGTGATCCAGATTTCTTCCCAGGCTCACACTTCTTTTATAAAAGGTTTCTTTTCTAAAGTGTACTTCCTTATTTGTTGCTGCGCTGTGTTGTCCTTGCTGTGTGTGGGCTTTCTCTGGTTATGCGGAGCAGGAGCTACTGTCATTTTGCAGAGCACAGGCTCTAGGTGTGCGGGCTCCAGCTGTTGTGGTGCGTGGGCTTAGCTGCCCTGTGGCATGTGGGATCTTACTCCTGGATCAGGGTTCAAACCCATGTCCCCTGCACTGGCAGGCAGACTATTACCCAGTAGACCACCAGGGAAGTCCCCAGGCTCACATTTTAAAAGATGCATGCATGCTAAGTCCCTTCAGTCATGTCCAACTCTTTGAGACCCCATGGACTGTAGCCTGCCAGGCTCCTCTGTCCATGGGATTCTCCAGGCAAGAATAATACTGGGGTGGGTTGCTGTGTCCTTCTCCAGGGGATCTTCTCAACTCAGGGATAGAACCCAAGTCCCTTATGTCTCCTGCATTGGCAGGAAGGTTCTTTACCACTAGAGCCACCTGGGAAGAACTTTTTAAGGATGTTTACAGCTAAAGATACGTAGGGCTATTGGGAACTTATTTCATGAAATGAATAATCACGGTGGCCCTATGAGGTAGGAACAGTGAATGTGCCCATTCTCTAAATGGGAAAACCAAGGTTAAACGGATGGGACAGCTGGGCCAGCCTCTACAACTTGCCCTTGCCTTTGCTTTATTTCTGAGACAGCACACTTCAGTGGTAAAGAGCACAGACTCAGGAGTCTGCCTGCACAGGATTCAGCCTGGTTCCACCACCAGCTGTGTGATCCTGGGCAAGTCATCAGTTATCTTTGCTTCTGTGTCCTCCTCTGCAAAACAAAAATAAGGATAAAGCTTCCCCCTATGGTTGTTGTGAGGATCGAATGAGTTAAAATATATAATGCCTTCAAGAGGGTGCCTTGCACACAGGAGGGTCTCTATAAGTGTTTCCTATTCTAAACCTTGTTCCTCACTCCCATCCTGAACTCTTTTGTACAGCACACCGGTTTCTCAGAAATAGAAGCACTTACTCTGAATAATTGGCCATTTACTCATCCTGTTATTCCCTCACTTGATGTCCCCATGAAGTTAAAGGATGCCCGAGTCCCCACAAAGCTCAAGGCTCTCTGGGGTCTGCACTGTCATGCATACTGATGAATGAAGTCCCCATGGCTTAAGACTTGATATTTCTGCTCAGACTTCCCCCCAGTGATCCATAAGTCACTTCATTTCCTTTTTAAAGTACACACAAGGTGATTTGAGGAAACAGAAGCACAGAATCATTTTCTCACTTCACTGGCTTTTCGAAAGAGTTAAGTGGTGTTAGGTTCCTAATTTGTACCTATTCTTTTTCTACCTTTTTTTCTTCCCTTTGACTGCCTCACATTCCAGCCAGAGAAAGAACATAGGTGCTTTCTCAAGGAAACTCAAATAACATATTATCACCATAAGGATCCTCATGACAGATTATCATTGCAAGAATCATTAAGTCTCAGTATAGAAGTCCATTAAGGGAAACTTCATTTGGGAAGAATAGACTTAAACAGAAATGCAGATTTTGCAGACAAGAGACTGCCTTTTCTAACAGACAAAACAGAAACACCCATTCACAAGGCTTTTTCTCCTTTAGCAAACAATTCTCATTTCAGTCTCTATTCTCAGCTCCCTGCCTGCATTCAACATTTGACTCCCAAGAAAAGACTTTCACTTCATGAAGATGGAAAAGGGTGGCCCACCTCACTCCTGTCTCCAGCAGTACCAGTGTCCCCAGTACAAATGCCCACTGGTCATGGGACTGAACTAGGAGCACTTCTGGACTCAAAACTCACCATGGACAGTTGACTGCAGCCATGAAATTAAAAGATGCTTACTCCTTGGAAGAAAAGCTATGACAAAACTAGATGGTATATGAAAAAGCAGAGACATCACTTTGCTGACAAAGGTCTGTATAGTCAAAGCTATAGTTTTTCCAGTAGTCATGTATGGATATAGGAGTCGGACCATAAAGAAAGCTGAGCACCAAAGAATTGATGCTTTCAAACTGTGGTGCTGGAGAAGACTCTTGAGAGTCCCTTGGACTGCAAGGAGATCCAACCAGTCCATCCTAAAGGAAATCAGTCCTGGGTGTTCATTGGAAGGACTGATGTTGAAGCTGAAACTCCAATACTTTGGCCACCTGATGAAAAGAGCTGACTCATTTGAAAAGACCCTGATGCTGGGAAAGATTGAGGGCAGGAGAAGGGGGCGACAGAGGATGAGATGGTTGGATGGCATCATTCACTCAATGAACACGAGTTTGAGCAGGATCTGGGAGATGGTGAAGGACAGGGCAGTCCATGGGGTCACAAAGAATCGGACACGACTGAGCAACCGAACAACAACAACTGGACCGCACCAGTATCACCCTGTATGAGGCCATGATCCATGATCAGAAAAAGCCCTAACAGCACACACACACATGCACAAACACACATATGCACACACACAAACATTTCCTCAGCTTACTTTCAGATGATGTCGTTTACATTTTGAAGTGACAAAATTTTTATCCAACCTAAAAGTGTTAAAAATTTCTTCCTAATTACTGAAACCAACATTTTTTAAATGGGTAGAGTTTAGATTAGGAAACCATGGAATCTATCCCATGAGCATGCAGAAGTTCTCCTTGGGTACATATTGATCCTTAGAAACACAATTTTATTTTCTTGGACAATTAAAGGGAGATTATACCACTGGGTCTAAGAAGATGCTATCACTTCTTATCTCCTGGCATCCAGCTGATTGCTATCTTAATTTAAAAAAACTCTAAAGGTCAATGCTTATTTAGTTCCTTGCAATAATCTGTTTCGCCATAATTTTGCTTTTCTATTTAATTCCCTTATCTAGAGCAGCATTTTCCAACTCTAGTTTTGCAGAACCAGAGATCCATGAGGTGTTAATAAGTATCCCTGATGAGAAATAAATGGTTGTATCAGCAAATATATTTGGCAAAAGCTGGGCTGAAAACATAAGCAGGTTTCTTTCATGCAGGACTTCTCAGAGCCTTTAATATGCTAATGGGTAGAGTGAACAGGATTAAAGAGAGCAGTTTGTAATGTGCAGGTAATTTAACAACCACTCCATGCTAGCTTTTATAATTATTAGCTATGACAAATTTGAGGCTTTCTAAACAGACATGTTAAGAGTACCCTTCTTCCACAGAACAGCTCTCTGGATTTATTTTAAGTAAAAATTCAGTTTAAATAAATTTATAAATAAATAAATAAAATCAGTGGGATTTGTCCACTTAAAAAAAAAAAAATATATATATATATATATACAGTTTATTCACATGTGGGACCTAATTAAACTTAAAAGCTTTTGCACAGCAAAGGAAACTATAAGCAAGGTGAAAAGACAACCCTCAGAATGGGAGAAAATAATAGCAAATGAAACAATTGACAAAGAATTAATTTCCAAAATATACAAGCAGCTCCTACAACTCAATACCAGAAAAACAAACAACCCAATCAAAAAGTAGGAAAACGACCTAAACAGACATTTCTCCAATGAAGACGTACAGATGGCTAACAAACACATGAAAAATGCTCAACGTCGCTCATTATTAGAGAAATACAAATCAAAACTACAATGAGATTTCACCTCACACGAGTCAGAAGGGCCATCATCAAAAAGTCTACAAACAATAAATGCTGGAGAGGGTGTGGAGGAACACAACAGCTCTTGCACTGTTGGTAGGAATGTAAATAGATGCAGCCACTATGGAAGACAGTATGGAGATTCCTTAAAAAATTAGGAATAAAACCTCCATATGACCCAGCAATCCCACTCCTAGGCATACACCCTGAGGAAACCAAAACTGAAAGAAACACATGTATCCCATTGTTCATTTCAGCAGTGTTTACAATAGTTAGAACATGGAAGCCACCTAGATGTCCATCGATGGATGAATGGATAAAGAAGCTGTGGTACATATACACAATGGAATATTACTCAGCCGTAAAAAGGAACACATGTGAGTCATTTCTAATGAGGTGGATGAACCTAGAGCTTATTATACAGAGTGAAGTAAGTCAGAAAGAGAAAGATAAATATCATATACTAACGCATATATACAGAATCTAGAAAAATGGTACTGAAGAATTTATTTGCAGGGCAGCAATGGAGAAACAGACATAGAGAACAGACTTACGGACATGGGGAGAGGGGAGGAGAGGGTGAGATGTATGGAGAGAGTAACATGGAAACTTACCATACATAAAACAGATAACCAACAGGAATTTGCCGTATGTCTCAGGAAACTCAAACAGGGGCTCTGTATCAACCTAGAGGGGTGGGATGGGGAAGGAGATGGGAGGGAGGTTCAGAAGGGAAAGGATATATGTGTCCCTGTGGCTGATTCATGTTTGGGTTTGAGAGAAAACAACAAAATTCTGTAAAGCAATTATCCTTCAACTAAAAAATAAATAAATTAAAAAAAAATTCAGTTTACTCAAGAGACAAAGTGTTTCACATCATAGATTTCACTTCCAAATCCTTGGAATGTTCATTTCTTTGGCTATCAAGAGGGACTCGATGGGAAAGTCAGATGATGTGTAGGCAACTAAACTAACAAAACAGTGGGTGGGGTGGGCAGCGCTAATGTCATCCTCCCAAGGATGGGCACAGGGTGCTGTTAGCCCAAGCTGGCTGTGGAGAACTGGTAGCTGGTGCACGGAGCAGCCATCCTGGAAGCTCGGGCTGTTGTGGGGTTCAGTCACCCCACCACATACGTACAGCAGTGCTTTCTGGGAGTCGCCCTTGGTGTCTTGCTGAATGCAGTAGTACAGGGACTTTCCAGACTTGACTCGAAATCAGATCTTATTTTCAAAATGTCCATGTCACTGCAGGGGATTCTAATCTTACCACGAGTGCCCTTGCCATTCATGGAGAAGTACAGTCTGTCAGCAAAATACAGGGGCTTGTTCTGAATGCACTGGACTAGGTTCAGGAAAACATTTTCCAGGTCACCTTTGACCTCCTTCTTGATGCTTTCCAGCATGTCACAAGGGCTGTAGCTCTGATACCTTTCAAATACTTTCAGGAAGTAACACATGCCCCACTCAATCATGATGCTGATACACTTGGGAACATTAGTTTCTTTCCTCTTCACACCAGCATCATGGAGATAGCAGGTGTCCTGGTCAATCAGTTCATAATCAGCAACAGAGCCATTCTCTGCTCTTCAACCCTTTGTGAGGGCAACCATCAGCTTGTGGAAGTCGTCAGATGTGTTGGAAACGATGTCCCTCTCCAGACCGGTCTTGTACATTTCCTTGTAGACTCTGTTGATTTCCTGCAGCTCCTGGTTGGTCCTTGAGCAGATGATCTCGATGAGAGAGTCCTCATCAATCCCCAGTCCCTTCCTGGATGCTTTCGGCTCAGAAGCATCATACAGAGCAGGTGTTTTCAACAGGCCCAAAATCACTGCCTCCAGGTGGCAGAGACAAGGCTGACTTCAGGGCTGATGCAAGTTCCTTCTTGGTCCTTCTCTGGTAGGTGAAGGTGATATCCTGTCTCTGTTCATTGCTGCGGATGGTCAGGATGTTGACAATGGTGACCTCATCCACACCTTTGGTCTTGATGGTTGTCTCAAGGTTCAGAGCATCCCACTCAGCATGAAAGTTGGTGTACACTTTGACTAACCCATGTGCACTTGGAGGTGTGACGTGATCACCCTCCAGGGTGAGCCTGCACAGAATTTCATGAATGGTAGACATTTTGAAAGAAACTGGGCTGGGTGCAATGCACTCGGTGTCCCCGGATGCAGAGCACACTCTCTAGATTTGATGTTCCATGAAGCATACTTTGGGGAAGGTTAACCCAGCTCACTCCCTATTGATGTTTAATAAGTATTTTATTCATGTCTGTGAGCAAAGAATTAAGGTAAAATATAGTGCAGTGTAAAAAAGCACAATTACATGAAAGAACCTTACTCCAGGATTTACAGTCTCCAAACAAAACTAGATCCTGAAAAAAATAAAAACTAGATCCTGTTTGGATAGGAAGTCATTTATTCCACCTCTCTCACCAGAACTAATGATCCTATAGTTTTATATGGTCCCAATGACTTGCTGCTGCTGCTGCTAAATTGCTTCAGTCGTGTCCAACTCTGTGTGACCCCATAGACAGTAGCCCACTAGGCTCCCCCATCCCTGGGATTCTCCAGGCAAGAACACTGGAGTGGGTTGCCATTTCCTTCTCCAAATGACTTTTAAGGAGAAGGCAATGGCACCCCACTCCAGTAGTCTTGCCTGGAATATCCCATGGATGGAGGAGCCTGGTAGGCTGCAGTCTATGGGGTCGCTAGGAGTCAGACATGACTGAGCGACTTTACTTTCACTTTTCCCTTTCATGCACTGGAGAAGGAAATGGCAACCCATTCCAGTATTCTTGCCTGGAGAATCCCATGGACAGAGGAGCCTGGTAGGCTACAGTCCATAGGATTAACATGCACACACGCACACAAAATTTTTAATATGTATTACTTGACCATTTGCCAAGAAAAAAAAAAATGTTCTCTTCTGGTCCAATGGTTCCTAGATGGGCTGGAGGACCTGGTCATCTTGTTCACCAGAGAGATTGGCTTGGTTCAAGGCACAGAACAATGGTAGGCCATGAGGCATGCTAAAAAAATACTAACAACTTACAAAGTTAGAGCCAACATCACTTTTATGATGAGGGGATATGCCACCGCTGCAGCTTCTTTTCTCAGCTGGCAAGGTACAGAAGAGTATTTCTCCCTCAGGGCATACCCTGCACATGGGGAGTCAGGACATGGTGGGCACAGAGATGGGACAGGAAGAGGAGAAAGGTCCCCAAAGGAGAATGCTTGATACATCAGGACCTCAAAGCTGTTTTCATCAACTTCACTGCTGTGGACTGTGAAATTGTGTCCCACCCCCGAAAAACT